>NC_090448.1:628823982-631768982 GCF_031143425.1 Pleurodeles waltl
CTCAAAAATACTTCTTCAAAGAAAAACAACTTGTAACACTCCGAGCCCAACACTAGATGGTGGACTAATGCACAGCAAGTGTATCTGCAGCTACACATGCCATCAAACATATATATATATATATATATACACCTAGATACACACACAATATATGTGATTAGGAAATAACAGATGGCTATATACTTTTTAAAATTGGAGCACAATACATTACCAGATACACTCAGGTAAAAGTAGGGCAAAGTTAATAGGTGTGTGACACAAAGATGGTATATCTGTAAGTAACTTCCCTCTACAAGGTTCAAAAAGACCGAGTCTCCGTAAAGCCCACCATGGATGTGTTAGGCGTCAAATAAAATCAGAAAGTATCCACAAACATGATTTCATCATTAAAACAAATTAGATTATCAAATGTATGTCTTAAATGCACCTATATTATTTCAAACAAGAGGATGGCGATTAGCTGCAGCACTTGGTGAGAGACAGCCTTACACAAAAGTTTGACTTCTTGAGAAACAATAGCTCTCACTTCATCTTTACTACTGATTGTTTCCTTTTATTTACTACTCAAGTGCTGGCACTTTATACAACATATAAATGCCAATAACAAAACCAGGTTCCACTACATGTTCACTTGCATGCACCCACTAAGTGCGCCATCCCTGAGGCCGAACATAACAAGTTACTTACCTCGCTCGGTAAGTCTTAGGACTGGATACTCTATCTAAACACATTGCTCATCTTGTGAATTCCTCGAGGTGTCAAGACTGGATTCTGGAGATTTTTCTCAGTAATTCCTTCACATGACCGTAGGTGACATCATGCTGTTCCGCACAGACAATGGCTGACCACAGAAATGATGCCAGAGCCACATATAGCCGTCACACGTGCACTCTGATGTCAGTTTCTTTCTGGACTGTCAGACCCGTCCGACGCAGTGCCAATACTGATCAGAGGAAACAGATGTCTAATTTGGGATCTTTTTAGGTGGAAAAAGAAGAGCACATTTCACAGAACGGAGAAACAGGTTAGTCAGTGAGGAATATGCAGTTAGGTAGAGTATCCACCAGAAAGTGTCACCAAACGAAGGTAACTTGTTCTACTGTTTGATACATCTAACCTCAGTTTCCTTACCTTGTGAATAGATACCTAAGTAGTACACTCCCGGGTGGTGAGTCTGTGGTATGGCTTAGACCCAAAAGCACCGCAAGACTGAACAGATAAAGTGCCCTCCCGCCAGATCTGGCTATCAGGGCAGCAGGGCTTCATGAAAGTGTGCATGGCTGCCCAAGTAGCAGCCTGACATCCAAGATGCTAATGCGGTGGTGGCAGCCGTAACACTGGTAGAATGAGTCCTCAAGCCCTCTGAAGGATGCTTCTTAGCTAGTGCGTAGCAGATCATTATATAGAAGACTATCCATCTGAAGATCGGTCTTTTCTGCACTGCTTAACCCTTTGCTCCTGTGAACCCCAAAGAGCTTATTGCTCACCTGTTGGTTTTTGGTGGACTCAACATAGAAACCTAAAGCTCTTTTAGGATCCAAGTAATAGCTTCTCTTCCTCACTGGATGGATGAGTTGGTGCAAAGGGTAATGGATTATCCAACATGACACAGCATCATAACTTTAGGAAGGCATGCTGGCCTAGTCCTGAGCATCAGTTTGCCTGGGAAGAAGTATGTATATGGTTGGAAGACAGACACTCACTCTGAGCTCACGCTATCACGTAAGAAAATGGTCTTCAGTTGTAAAAGAAGCAAAAAGGACCTATGCATCAGTTAAAACTGGGAGCACATTAAAAACGTTAGGGCCAAATTAAGGCCTCACTGTGGAGTCACATAAGGTTTGAGTGGAAACAATGTGGGTTAGCCCATTCACAAAACGCATCACAACAGGTTGAACAATAATGGATGATCAGGTATCCATAGAAAGTGAAAAAGGGCAGACACAATCTTTAAAAGTAACAGCAAGCCCATACTGCGCTAGAGAAAAAAACAACACAAAGGCAACAGGACTTGTAAAGGTTAGATGTGACGCTAAGTACATACAGCAACAAACATCTGGCTATAGAACTCTGTACACAACTTCAGCAAACTAGTAAGATGAAGTGCTTATGTTGCTCCTTTCAACATTGTAAAACTGCTTACTCCTGATTGGCATATTTAACTTACCTACAGGTCCCTGCTATATGGTATCAAGAATGAGTAGCCAGGGGCTTTAAGTTAAATGTCACAAGTGGAATGTAGCACCCACTGTGTCATCCACTACAGTGGTCATGTAAACAAGACTGCAGATCCTGCACAGTAGCCTGGCTATGTAGGTTTTAACTGCAAATTCCACCTGTCAAAATACCCCTTTTGACAAGCCTAAAACCTTCCTTTTAAATATGTATAAGTCACTATTGTGCATAAAGGCAGAGTGTATGGTTTTTAAAAGCTAAATGTAATGAAATACTAAATATTAATCTTGTATTTTAGGAATAAGACTAGCTAGAAAAATAGGTTAACTATATTTAATAGTCGTTAAAAATCCAATTCAATTGTGTTGTCGGATTTGTTCAAAGTATTATGTAAAGGTAACTTTTTAAAAAGTTAACTTTTCTCTTCCCGAAGCTTGCAAGGCCTTTCAGCGCCTTTCAACATTCATCTGGCAGCTGATGGCTTACCTGTGGAGAGATGTTAACAGCTCCCAGAAGCAAATAATAGGCTGTCCTGAACGGGAAGAGACGACCTGTCTGTAGCTGACAGAATATGCAGGGGAGGCTGGGATAACAATAAACCACTCCTTTAAAATTATATATATTACCATGCAAGTGGTTCTCTATTCCCTGCACCTCTTACAGCAAACATGGTTCCCAACTCTTCAGCTAAATTTTCAATAGTGCTGAAGCAGTAACTGAAAAACGTTTTATCACCAATTCTCCCTAAAGATGAGATATTCAATGTTTCTCACGAAGTGTTCTCTAATAAATATCCTCATGGTACGTTAGAGCCTGAGAGTGTGTACAGTGGTGGGTAGATAGGTGTAGTGTGATTACAAAGCAGGATAGATTAAAGTGTGAATGAATGGAAGGTCCTTGTTTGATAAATGAATAGGTGTTTAGAGTGGATGAATATGCACTTGGGCCAGGGTGAATGATGGATGCAAGGGGATGTACTGATGGATGCGCAGAGGTGTGAGAATAGAGGTGTATGGAAGGGTGGATAAAAATATGTGGCCACACACAAATAAGGATTACTAAAAGGATGGCGAGACAAAGTGTGTGTATCTGTGCATACGGCAGGATAGAAGGTTACAAGGGTGTTGTCGCATCAATTAATTAATAGCAAGAATTTTATAAGCAAGAAACCCAAATGTGCCCTGAAACTGGGTCTGACGAATTCAAGGCTACTATGTAACTCCCTAAACATTTCAACCTAAGGTTTCTATGGACCAAGTACTGGCTCAATCAGCTGTGCCCAACGTCCTCAGATTGTCGTAATATACACACATGCACTACAAATCATATAATCAGCTAGTAAGATTCCATCTTATAGCTTTCCAAAGTATGAATAAATATGACGCAGCAAACAGATCATAAGCTCGCTGCCTGACAAATGTCCAGTAGAGGAACACTGCGTGCTGACGTAGTGGTCGCAGCCTTGGATCTGGTAGAGTGAGCCACAAGGCCGGAGGGGGCTGTTTTTTTGGTCAGTGCGTAGCAGATCTTGAGGCAAAGGACAATCTATTGAGAGATGGTCCACTTCTCCACAGCCACGCATTTTTAGGCTCTGGAAAGTCAGCTTGTCCGGAAGGTGGTATAAACGTACAAGTTACTTACCTTTGGTAACAAAATATCTGGTAGAGACATATTCTAGTTGCAGATTCCTTACCTTTGAATTTCCCCAGGTGTCAGATTGGATCCAGAGATTTATCTTTGAGCAGTACCTCTGCGTACCGTCAGGTGGCGTTGGTTGACTTCGCAGGCGTCATGTTCGCCGTGATGATGTCACAGTCAGAAGGCGGCACCATCCCGGTGCGCTTATGTCAGTTTCTTTTCACGACTTCCCACACCAGTAGTACGGAGCCATGAAGAACACAGAGTGGTGCGTAAGAACTAGGGTCCTTAAAGGGAAGTTCCTGCCCCTAGAAATCAATTCGCAGAGGATGGGCTGGTCAGTAAGGAATCTGCAACTAGATTATGTCTCTACCAGATATTGCATTACCGAACATAAATAGCTTGTACATCTGATAGAGAATTCTAGTTGCAGATTCCTTACCTTTGAATAGATACCCGGGCAAATCCATCCCCGGTAGTGGGTTGCGAACCAAGATCACACCAAAAAGTCCTGTAGGTCCTGAACGGTCAAAGTATCCGTCCCTTCGGACCTGATTGTCAAGGCAGTAGCATTTGGTAAAAGTGTGAGGAGATGCCCGCGTTGCTGCCTGACAGATATCCAGGACTGGAACACCCAGTGCTAGTGCTGTGGTAGCAGCAGTAGCTCTGGTGGAGTGAGCTCGCAAACCTTCGGGAGGTTGCTTTTTAGCCAGAGCGTAGCACATTTTGATGCATAAGAGTACTGTAGGAAGTTGGCTCTGTATGTGCTATTTCAAAGTAAGGAATAGCATGCACAGAGTCCAAGGTTTCCCCTTAGAGGTAAAATAGTGGTAAAAATAGATAATACTAATGCTCTATTTTGTGGTAGTGTGGTCGAGCAGTAGGCTTATCCAAGGAGTAGTGTTAAGCATTTGTTGTACATACACATAGACAATAAATGAGGTACACACACTCAAAGACAAATCCAGCCAATAGGTTTTTATATAGAAAAATATCTTTTCTTAGTTTATTTTAAGAACCACAGGTTCAAATTCTACATGTAATATCTCATTCGAAAGGTATTGCAGGTAAGTACTTTAGGAACTTCAAATCATCCAAATTGCATGTATACTTTTCAAGTTATTCACAAATAGCTGTTTTAAAAGTGGACACTTAGTGCAATTTTCACAGTTCCTAGGGGAGGTAAGTTTTTGTTAGGTTAACCAGGTAAGTAAGACACTTACAGGGCTTAGTTCTTGGTCCAAGGTAGCCCACCGTTGGGGGTTCAGAGCAACCCCAAAGTCACCACACCAGCAGCTCAGGGCCGGTCAGGTGCAGAGTTCAAAGTGGTGCCCAGAACACATAGGCTAGAATGGAGAGAAGGGGGTGCCCTGGTTCCGGTCTGCTTGCAGGTAAGTACCCGCGTCTTCGGAGGGCAGACCAGGGGGGTTTTGTAGGGCACCGGGGGGGACACAAGTCCACACAGAAATTTCACCCTCAGCAGCGCGGGGGCGGCCGGGTGCAGTGTAGAAACAGGCGTCGGGTTTGCAATGTTAGTCTATGAGAGATCTCGGGATCTCTTCAGCGCTGCAGGCAGGCAAGGGGGGGGATTCCTCGGGGAAACCTCCACTTGGACAAGGGAGAGGGACTCCTGGGGGTCACTTCTCCAGTGAAAGTCCGGTCCTTCAGGTCCTGGGGGCTGCGGGTGCAGGGTCTCTCCCAGGCGTCGGGACTTTAGGTTCAAAGAGTCGCGGTCAGGGGAAGCCTCGGGATTCCCTCTGCAGGCGGCGCTGTGGGGGCTCAGGGGGGACAGGTTTTGGTACTCACAATATCAGAGTAGTCCTGGGGTCCCTCCTGAGGTGTCGGATCTCCACCAGCCGAGTCGGGGTCGCCGGGTGCAGTGTTGCAAGTCTCACGCTTCTTGCGGGGAGCTTGCAGGGTTCTTTAAAGCTGCTGGAAACAAAGTTGCAGCTTTTCTTGGAGCAGGTCCGCTGTCCTCGGGAGTTTCTTGTCTTTTCGAAGCAGGGGCAGTCCTCAGAGGATGTCGAGGTCGCTGGTCCCTTTGGAAGGCGTCGCTGGAGCAGGATCTTTGGAAGGCAGGAGACAGGCCGGTGAGTTTCTGGAGCCAAGGCAGTTGTCGTCTTCTGGTCTTCCTCTGCAGGGGTTTTCAGCTAGGCAGTCCTTCTTCTTGTAGTTTGCAGGAATCTAATTTTCTAGGGTTCAGGGTAGCCCTTAAATACTAAATTTAAGGGTGTGTTTAGGTCTGGGGGGTTAGTAGCCAATGGCTACTAGCCCTGAGGGTGGGTACACCCTCTTTGAGCCTCCTCCCAAGGGGAGGGGGTCACAATCCTAACCCTATTGGGGGAATCCTCCATCTGCAAGATGGAGGATTTCTAAAAGTTAGAGTCACTTCAGCTCAGGACACCTTAGGGGCTGTCCTGACTGGCCAGTGACTCCTCCTTGTTATTCTCATTATTTTCTCCGGCCTTGCCGCCAAAAGTGGGGCCTGGCCGGAGGGGGCGGGCAACTCCACTAGCTGGAGTGTCCTGCTGGGTTGGCACAAAGGAGGTGAGCCTTTGAGGCTCACCGCCAGGTGTGACAATTCCTGCCTGGGAGAGGTGTTAGCATCTCCACCCAGTGCAGGCTTTGTTACTGGCCTCAGAGTGACAAAGGCACTCTCCCCATGGGGCCAGCAACATGTCTCGGTTTGTGGCAGGCTGCTAAAACTAGTCAGCCTACACAGATAGTCGGTTAAGTTTCAGGGGGCACCTCTAAGGTGCCCTCTGTGGTGTATTTTACAATAAAATGTACACTGGCATCAGTGTGCATTTATTGTGCTGAGAAGTTTGATACCAAACTTCCCAGTTTTCAGTGTAGCCATTATGGTGCTGTGGAGTTCGTGTTTGACAGACTCCCAGACCATATACTCTTATGGCTACCCTGCACTTACAATGTCTAAGGTTTTATTTAGACACTGTAGGGGTACCATGCTCATGCACTGGTACCCTCACCTATGGTATAGTGCACCCTGCCTTAGGGCTGTAAGGCCTGCTAGAGGGGTGTCTTACCTATACTGCATAGGCAGTGAGAGGCTGGCATGGCACCCTGAGGGGAGTGCCATGTCGACTTACTCGTTTTGTCCTCACTAGCACACACAAGCTGGCAAGCAGTGTGTCTGTGCTGAGTGAGAGGTCTCCAGGGTGGCATAAGACATGCTGCAGCCCTTAGAGACCTTCCTTGGCATCAGGGCCCTTGGTACTAGAAGTACCAGTTACAAGGGACTTATCTGGATGCCAGGGTCTGCCAATTGTGGATACAAAAGTACAGGTTAGGGAAAGAACACTGGTGCTGGGGCCTGGTTAGCAGGCCTCAGCACACTTTCAATTGTAAACATAGCATCAGCAAAGGCAAAAAGTCAGGGGGCAACCATGCCAAGGAGGCATTTCCTTACACAACCCCCCCCCAAACGAAAGAGGATGAGACTAACCTTTCCCAAGAGAGTCTTCATTTTCTAAGTGGAAGAACCTGGAAAGGCCATCTGCATTGGCATGGGCAGTCCCAGGTCTGTGTTCCACTATAAAGTCCATTCCCTGTAGGGAGATGGACCACCTCAACAGTTTAGGATTTTCACCTTTCATTTGCATCAGCCATTTGAGAGGTCTGTGGTCAGTTTGAACTAGGAAGTGAGTCCCAAAGAGGTATGGTCTCAGCTTCTTCAGGGACCAAACCACAGCAAAGGCCTCCCTCTCAATGGCACTCCAACGCTGCTCCCTGGGGAGTAACCTCCTGCTAATGAAAGCAACAGGCTGGTCAAGGCCATCATCATTTGTTTGGGACAAAACTGCCCCTATCCCATGTTCAGAGGCATCAGTCTGCACAATGAACTGCTTAGAATAATCTGGAGCTTTTAGAACTGGTGCTGAGCACATTGCCTGTTTCAGGGTGTCAAAGGCCTGTTGGCATTCCACAGTCCAGTTCACTTTCTTGGGCATTTTCTTGGAGGTGAGTTCAGTGAGGGCTGTCACAATGGATCCATATCCCTTCACAAACCTCCTGTAATACCCAGTCAAGCCAAGGAATGCCCTGACTTGAGTCTGGGTTTTTGGAGCTACCCAGTCCAGAATAGTCTGGATCTTGGGTTGGAGTGGCTGAACTTGGCCTCCACCTACAAGGTGGCCCAAGTAAACCACAGTTCCCTGCCCTATCTGGCATTTGGATGCCTTGATAGAGAGGCCTGCAGATTGCAGAGCCTTCAAAACCTTCTTCAGGTGGACCAGGTGATCCTGCCAGGTGGAGCTAAAGACAGCAATATCATCAAGATAAGCTGTGCTAAAGGACTCCAAGCCAGCAAGGACTTGATTCACCAACCTTTGGAAGGTGGCAGGGGCATTCTTTAAACCAAAGGGCATAACAGTAAACTGATAATGCCCATCAGGTGTGGAGAATGCTGTTTTCTCTTTTGCTCCAGGTGCCATTTTTATTTGCCAGTACCCTGCTGTCAAGTCAAAGGTACTTAAGAATTTGGCAGCACCTAATTTATCTATGAGCTCATCAGCTCTTGGAATTGGATGAGCATCTGTCTTGGTGACAGAATTGAGCCCTCTGTAGTCCACACAAAACCTCATCTCTTTCTTTCCATCTTTGGTGTGAGGTTTGGGGACTAAGACCACTGGGCTAGCCCAGGGGCTGTCAGAGCGCTCAATCACTCCCAATTCCAGCATCTTGTGGACTTCCACCTTGATGCTTTCCTTAACATGGTCAGACTGTCTAAAGATTTTGTTCTTGACAGGCATGCTGTCTCCTGTGTCCACATCATGGGTACACAGGTGTGTCTGACCAGGGGTTAAGGAGAAGAGTTCAGGAAACTGTTGTAGGACTCTCCTACAATCAGCTTGCTGTTGGCCAGAGAGGGTGTCTGAGTAGATCACTCCATCTACTGTACCATCTTTTGGGTCTGATGACAGAAGATCAGGGAGAGGTTCACTCTCTGCCTCCTGATCCTCATCTGTTACCATCAACAGATTGACATCAGCCCTGTCGTGGAAGAGCTTAAGGCGGTTTACATGGATCACCCTCTTGGGGCTCCTGCTTGTGCCCAGGTCCACCAAGTAGGTGACCTGACTCTTCCTCTCTAGTACTGGGTAAGGGCCACTCCATTTGTCCTGGAGTGCCCTGGGAGCCACAGGCTCCAGAACCCAGACTTTCTGCCCTGGTTGGAACTCAACCAGTGCAGCCTTTTGGTCATACCAAAACTTCTGGAGCTGTTGGCTGGCCTCAAGGTTTTTGGCTGCCTTTTCCATGTACTCTACCATTCTAGAGCGAAGGCCAAGTACATAGTCCACTATGTCTTGTTTTGGCTCATGGAGAGGTCTCTCCCAGCCTTCTTTAACAAGGGCAAGTGGTCCCCTTACAGGATGACCAAACAGAAGTTCAAAGGGTGAGAATCCTACTCCCTTCTGTGGCACCTCTCTGTAAGCGAAAAGCAGGCATGGCAAGAGGACATCCCATCTCCTTTTGAGTTTTTCTGGGAGCCCCATGATCATGCCTTTTAATGTCTTGTTGAATCTCTCAACCAAGCCATTAGTTTGTGGATGGCATGGTGTAGTGAATTTATAAGTCACTCCACACTCATTCCACATGTGCTTTAGGTATGCTGACATGAAGTTGGTACCTCTGTCAGACACCACCTCCTTAGGGAAACCCACTCTGGTAAAGATACCAATGAGGGCCTTGGCTACTGCAGGGGCAGTAGTCGACCTAAGGGGAATAGCTTCAGGATACCTGGTAGCATGATCCACTACTACCAGGATATACATATTTCCTGAGGCTGTGGGAGGTTCTAGTGGACCAACTATGTCCACACCCACTCTTTCAAAGGGAACCCCCACCACTGGAAGTGGAATGAGGGGGGCCTTTGGATGCCCACCTGTCTTACCACTGGCTTGACAGGTGGGGCAGGAGAGGCAAAACTCCTTAACCATGTTGGACATATTGGGCCAGTAGAAGTGGTTGACTAACCTCTCCCACGTCTTGGTTTGTCCCAAATGTCCAGCAAGGGGAATGTCATGGGCCAATGTTAGGATGAACTTCCTGAACAGCTGAGGCACTACCACTCTCCTAGTGGCACCAGGTTTGGGGTCTCTGGCCTCAGTGTACAGGAGTCCATCTTCCCAATAGACCCTATGCGTTCCATTTTTCTTGCCTTTGGACTCTTCAGCAGCTTGCTGCCTAAGGCCTTCAAGAGAGGGACAGGTTTCTTGTCCCTTACACAGCTCCTCCCTTGAGGGTCCCCCTGGGCCTAAGAGCTCAACCTGATAAGGTTCAAGCTCCAAAGGCTCAGTTCCCTCAGAGGGCAGAACTTCTTCCTGAGAAGAGAGGTTCCCTTTCTTTTGCTGTGTTGCAGTTGGTTTCCCAACTGACTTTCCTGTTCTCTTGGTAGGCTGGGCCATTCTTCCAGACTCCAGCTCTACTTGTTCACCCTGTGTCTTGCACTGTGCTCTCGTTTTCACACACACCAGTTCAGGGATACCCAGCATTGCTGCATGGGTTTTTAGTTCTACCTCAGCCCATGCTGAGGACTCCAGGTCATTTCCAAGCAGACAGTCCACTGGGATATTTGAGGAGACCACCACCTGTTTCAGGCCATTGACCCCTCCCCATTCTAAAGTAACCATTGCCATGGGATGTACTTTTCTCTGATTGTCAGCGTTGGTGACTGTGTAAGTTTTTCCAGTCAGGTATTGGCCAGGGGAAACCAGTTTCTCTGTCACCATGGTGACACTGGCACCTGTATCCCTCAGGCCCTCTATTCTAGTCCCATTAATTAAGAGTTGCTGTCTGTATTTTTGCATGTTAGGCGGCCAGACAGCTAGTGTGGCTAAATCCACCCCACCCTCAGAAACTAGAGTAGCTTCAGTGTGGACCCTGATTTGCTCTGGGCACACTGTTGATCCCACTTGGAGACTAGCCATACCAGTGTTACCTGGATGGGAGTTTGGAGTGGAACCTTTCTTGGGACAGGCCTTGTCTCCAGTTTGGTGTCCATGCTGTTTACAGCTATGACACCAGGCCTTTTTGGGATCAAAGTTTTTACCCTTGTACCCATTGTTTTGTGAAGAGGCTCTGGGCCCACCCTCCTGTGCAGGTTTTTGGGGGCCTGTAGAAGACTCTTTACTATTTTTAGTTTTGGTTGTCTCATCACCCTTCCCCTGGGGAGTCTTTGTGACCCCTTTCTTTTGGTCACCCCCTGTTGAAGTCTTGGACACCCTTGTCTTGACCCAATGGTCCGCCTTCTTTCCCAATTCTTGGGGAGAAATTGGTCCTAGGTCTACCAGATGCTGATGCAGTTTATCATTGAAACAATTACTTAACAGGTGTTCTTTCACAAATAAATTGTACAGCCCATCATAATTACTTACACCACTGCCTTGAATCCAACCATCTAGTGTTTTCACTGAGTAGTCTACAAAGTCAACCCAGGTCTGGCTCGAGGATTTTTGAGCCCCCCTGAATCTAATCCTATACTCCTCAGTGGAGAATCCAAAGCCCTCAATCAGGGTACCCTTCATGAGGTCATAAGATTCTGCATCTTGTCCAGAGAGTGTGAGGAGTCTATCCCTACACTTTCCTGTGAACATTTCCCAAAGGAGAGCACCCCAGTGAGATCTGTTCACTTTTCTGGTTACACAAGCCCTCTCAAAAGCTGTGAACCATTTGGTGATGTCATCACCATCTTCATATTTAGTTACAATCCCTTTAGGGATTTTCAACATGTCAGGAGAATCTCTGACCCTATTTATGTTGCTGCCACCATTGATGGGTCCTAGGCCCATCTCTTGTCTTTCCCTCTCTATGGCTAGGATCTGTCTTTCCAAAGCCAATCTTTTGGCCATCCTGGCTAACTGGATGTCCTCTTCACTGGGGCTATCCTCAGTGATTTCAGAGGTGTTGGTCTCTCCTGTGAGGGAACCAGCATCTCTGACTATTATTTTTGGAGTCAGGGTTTGAGGGACCCTGTTCTCCCTAGATAGGACTGGTAGGGGGGAATTTTCCTCCAAGTCACTATCCTCTTCCTCTGAGTTGCCACCCTCAGAGGGGTTGGCCTTTTCAAACTCTGCCAAAAGCTCCTGGAGCTGTATTTTGGTAGGTTTGGGGCCCATTGTTATTTTCTTTATTTTACAGAGTGACCTTAGCTCCCTCATCTTAAGATGGAGGTAAGGTGTGGTGTCGAGTTCCACCACAGTCACATCTGTGCTAGACATTTTGCTTCTAAAAGTTGGAATACTTTTTAAGAATCTACAACTGGTTCTAGAATCTAATTCAAACTTTTACAAACTTTTAAACTCTAAAAAGAAATGCTAAACAGGATCTAACACAAGGCCCTAGCAGGTCTTTTAAGAATTTAGAAAACTTTTCAAATTGCAAAAATGAATTTCTAATGACAATTTTGGAATTTGTCGTGTGATCAGGTATTGGCTGAGTAGTCCAGCAAATGCAAAGTCTTGTACCCCACCGCTGATCCACCAATGTAGGAAGTTGGCTCTGTATGTGCTATTTCAAAGTAAGGAATAGCATGCACAGAGTCCAAGGGTTCCCCTTAGAGGTAAAATAGTGGTAAAAATAGATAATACTAATGCTCTATTTTGTGGTAGTGTGGTCGAGCAGTAGGCTTATCCAAGGAGTAGTGTTAAGCATTTGTTGTACATACACATAGACAATAAATGAGGTACACACACTCAAAGACAAATCCAGCCAATAGGTTTTTATATAGAAAAATATCTTTTCTTAGTTTATTTTAAGAACCACAGGTTCAAATTCTACATGTAATATCTCATTCGAAAGGTATTGCAGGTAAGTACTTTAGGAACTTCAAATCATCCAAATTGCATGTATACTTTTCAAGTTATTCACAAATAGCTGTTTTAAAAGTGGACACTTAGTGCAATTTTCACAGTTCCTAGGGGAGGTAAGTTTTTGTTAGGTTAACCAGGTAAGTAAGACACTTACAGGGCTTAGTTCTTGGTCCAAGGTAGCCCACCGTTGGGGGTTCAGAGCAACCCCAAAGTCACCACACCAGCAGCTCAGGGCCGGTCAGGTGCAGAGTTCAAAGTGGTGCCCAGAACACATAGGCTAGAATGGAGAGAAGGGGGTGCCCCGGTTCCGGTCTGCTTGCAGGTAAGTACCCGCGTCTTCGGAGGGCAGACCAGGGGGGTTTTGTAGGGCACCGGGGGGGACACAAGTCCACACAGAAATTTCACCCTCAGCAGCGCGGGGGCGGCCGGGTGCAGTGTAGAAACAGGCGTCGGGTTTGCAATGTTAGTCTATGAGAGATCTCGGGATCTCTTCAGCGCTGCAGGCAGGCAAGGGGGGGATTCCTCGGGGAAACCTCCACTTGGACAAGGGAGAGGGACTCCTGGGGGTCACTTCTCCAGTGAAAGTCCGGTCCTTCAGGTCCTGGGGGCTGCGGGTGCAGGGTCTCTCCCAGGCGTCGGGACTTTAGGTTCAAAGAGTCGCGGTCAGGGGAAGCCTCGGGATTCCCTCTGCAGGCGGCGCTGTGGGGGCTCAGGGGGGACAGGTTTTGGTACTCACAATATCAGAGTAGTCCTGGGGTCCCTCCTGAGGTGTCGGATCTCCACCAGCCGAGTCGGGGTCGCCGGGTGCAGTGTTGCAAGTCTCACGCTTCTTGCGGGGAGCTTGCAGGGTTCTTTAAAGCTGCTGGAAACAAAGTTGCAGCTTTTCTTGGAGCAGGTCCGCTGTCCTCGGGAGTTTCTTGTCTTTTCGAAGCAGGGGCAGTCCTCAGAGGATGTCGAGGTCGCTGGTCCCTTTGGAAGGCGTCGCTGGAGCAGGATCTTTGGAAGGCAGGAGACAGGCCGGTGAGTTTCTGGAGCCAAGGCAGTTGTCGTCTTCTGGTCTTCCTCTGCAGGGGTTTTCAGCTAGGCAGTCCTTCTTCTTGTAGTTTGCAGGAATCTAATTTTCTAGGGTTCAGGGTAGCCCTTAAATACTAAATTTAAGGGTGTGTTTAGGTCTGGGGGGTTAGTAGCCAATGGCTACTAGCCCTGAGGGTGGGTACACCCTCTTTGTGCCTCCTCCCAAGGGGAGGGGGTCACAATCCTAACCCTATTGGGGGAATCCTCCATCTGCAAGATGGAGGATTTCTAAAAGTTAGAGTCACCTCAGCTCAGGACACCTTAGGGGCTGTCCTGACTGGCCAGTGACTCCTCCTTGTTATTCTCATTATTTTCTCCGGCCTTGCCGCCAAAAGTGGGGCCTGGCCGGAGGGGGCGGGCAACTCCACTAGCTGGAGTGTCCTGCTGGGTTGGCACAAAGGAGGTGAGCCTTTGAGGCTCACCGCCAGGTGTGACAATTCCTGCCTGGGAGAGGTGTTAGCATCTCCACCCAGTGCAGGCTTTGTTACTGGCCTCAGAGTGACAAAGGCACTCTCCCCATGGGGCCAGCAACATGTCTCGGTTTGTGGCAGGCTGCTAAAACTAGTCAGCCTACACAGATAGTCGGTTAAGTTTCAGGGGGCACCTCTAAGGTGCCCTCTGTGGTGTATTTTACAATAAAATGTACACTGGCATCAGTGTGCATTTATTGTGCTGAGAAGTTTGATACCAAACTTCCCAGTTTTCAGTGTAGCCATTATGGTGCTGTGGAGTTCGTGTTTGACAGACTCCCAGACCATATACTCTTATGGCTACCCTGCACTTACAATGTCTAAGGTTTTATTTAGACACTGTAGGGGTACCATGCTCATGCACTGGTACCCTCACCTATGGTATAGTGCACCCTGCCTTAGGGCTGTAAGGCCTGCTAGAGGGGTGTCTTACCTATACTGCATAGGCAGTGAGAGGCTGGCATGGCACCCTGAGGGGAGTGCCATGTCGACTTACTCGTTTTGTCCTCACTAGCACACACAAGCTGGCAAGCAGTGTGTCTGTGCTGAGTGAGAGGTCTCCAGGGTGGCATAAGACATGCTGCAGCCCTTAGAGACCTTCCTTGGCATCAGGGCCCTTGGTACTAGAAGTACCAGTTACAAGGGACTTATCTGGATGCCAGGGTCTGCCAATTGTGGATACAAAAGTACAGGTTAGGGAAAGAACACTGGTGCTGGGGCCTGGTTAGCAGGCCTCAGCACACTTTCAATTGTAAACATAGCATCAGCAAAGGCAAAAAGTCAGGGGGCAACCATGCCAAGGAGGCATTTCCTTACAAGTACCCATCGTGAAATGGTCCTCTTCTGCACCATCTTCCCCTTCTTTGCACGCACATATCTCACAAAGAGTTGATCATCTGCTCGGAAGTCTTTGGTACAATCAAGATAGAACGCCAACGCTCTTTTTGGGTCCAGACAGTGGAGTCTCTCCTCTTCATGAGAGAGATGTGGGAGTGCATAAAAGGTAGGCAAGGTGATGGACTGTCCAACATGGAAGGGTGTCACTACCTTAGGTAGAAAAGAAGCCCTTGTGCTAAGCACTACTTTCTCAGGATGTATGGCAAGAAAAGGTGGCTTAGATGACAGAGCATAGAGTTAATGGACTCTGCAGGCAGAAGTAATGGCAACTAGAAGGCAGTTTTTATAGTCAAGAGCCATAAAGGACAGTTGTGAAGCGGCTCTAACAGGGTACATATAAGGTATGTTAAGACCAAGTTGAGATCCCATTGAGGCATGATGAATGGGATAGGAGGAAGTAGATGTGTGAGGCCTTTAAGAAACATCCAAACTATGGGAGATTTAAATGAGGAAGGCTGATCTGGTAACCTCAAGAAAGCAGAGATAGCAGAGAGATATCCCTTAAGAGTGCCCAAGGTGGAACTCTGCCAGGCAAGGGAAGAATAAAGAGAAGAACCAGAGAAAGAGGAGCAGACAGATTTGTCGATGCACCATGCCACAAATTTCTTCCAATGACAGGCGTGTACAGTTTTGGTTGAGGGACGCCTGGCTGCCAAGATAACGTCACAGACTTCAGGTGGCAGGTCAAAAGACTTCAACTGTCGCCGCTGAATCTCCACGCATGAAGCTGCAGAGTTGACAGGTTCAGGTGGAGGACCTTCCCCTGCCTCTGCGACATAAGATCCTCCTGAAGGGGCAGTCTGATCAGAGGAACTATGGCCATGTTCCAGAGCTCGGGATACCAGACGCTTCGTGCCCAGTCAGGAGTCACCAGTATTACTTGGGCCCAGTCTTGCCTGATCTTAAGCCCGAAACTGCACTGTATCCAGAACAGCTCCGATGAAAGGGAGCATCTAAGGAGTCGGATGTGACTTCGGCACATTGATAGTAAACCCCAGCAAATGCAAAAGGTTTGCCGTAGTCTGGAGGTGGGAGACGACTGTCTGGGGAGAGTTCGTCTTCAACAGCCAATTGTCGAGGTAGGGGAAGACTGGGACCCCTAACCTGCGGAGATGAGCTGCCACCACTACCATCACTTTTGTGAACACCCGAGGGGCACTGGTAAGGCCAAAGGGGAGCACGGTAAACAAAGTGCTCTTGACCTACCACGAATCGTAGGTAACGTCTGTGGGCGGGCAAGGCTGGAATGTGGAAGTATGCTTCTTGTAAGTCCAACGCTACTATCCAGTCTACGGGATCCAGGGCAGATAGGACCTGAACCAATGTTAACATTCTCAACTTCTCCTTTTTGAGGAAGAGATTGAGGGGCCGAAGACCCTTGTCCTTTTTCGGAACCAGAAAGCAGCGGGAATAGAAACCACGACCTACTTCTGGCAACAGAACCCTCCCTATAGCTCCTTTGACCAAAAGGGCCTGAACTTACTCGCGAAGAAGCGCCATATGATCCTCCGATATCCAATTGTATGAAGGTGGCATGGCTGGAGATGTCTCATAGGGGAGGGAGTATGTGAATAGCGTCCCAAAAGGCATGCGGTGTACACGGACCGCAACGCTAGACTGTTGGAAGAAAACAACTTCTTCCCCAAATTATCCAGTCTTCTTGATTCCTATCCTGGGGTGCGGCAGGGAATGCGCCAGATGAAGAAGAAGCCTGGACGACAAGGCTCTCAGGTGCGGGGTGTTGGGTGAGGAATTTTGGGTCTGACGGCGCAGGCTGATGATGGCGGGCAATAGTCCTAGTCACAGGAGCCCCTGTGCTGGGTCTGGACCAAGTACCCAAAGAACGTCTATCAGTCCTTCAAAGAGTAGAAGGGACTCAGAAGAGGAAGACCGCGGTTGAAGCACGTCGGTTAAGATATTAGGCCTAACCTCCACAGAAGGTAGCTCGAGGTCCAGGACCCCACCCGCCCTTCTCACCACCATGGAATAAGAAGCACCTTCCTCCGTTGCCACGCTAGGGCTAGAGAGCATACCAGTGTCAGGAGAGGTATCTAGACCACTGGCATCACCCAAATCCTGCACCCAGTCCATTTGGGGGTCAAGCTGGTGTTCCAAAGGCTCCAGCATCCCCTCCATATTCTCCCCGTATCCATACCCACAGGAATAAGGGTCTAGATCAACCCTGGGCCCAGGAGAGCCCATAGAGAATGGAATCGGCGTCGAGCAACATCGTTCCGGCTCCAGGTCATCAGGTATGAGGATGGATCGATGTCTACTGTGGGCCCACCGACGTCGGAAGCGTTGACGTCTGACCCGACACCGGGGAAGGTCGCCGTGGCACGACCGGCGTCGGGACGGATCTGCAATTGGATCCGAACGGGCCCTACGGAGCCATGGCCAAAGCTGTGCCCGAAGGTGAGTCGGACTGGCCAAAAATTAGGCGCATGGCCTCGTCAAATTCTTTAAGTTGGGCAGGGGTGGCTCCAGCTCCCGGGAAGTCAGGAAAGCGTGGAGCCGACCCAGATGAAGGTTTTGTTGACAGAGGCCTAGAGCGTCAATGCGCTTCCCGCATTGCATCATCCGATCGATGGGGTGAAGCCGAAGAACGCTTGTACTTCTTCGACTTCTTTTTGCGACCCGAATGCCCTGATGACTTGGAGGACGAGCAGTGGTGGTGACTCTGCGGCCGGTCCGAGACCTTCCTCGCAAACAAGACCGTGAGCGCCACGGAGTCGAGTGGGCTTTAGGGACCGCTCCCTCAAAGCTTTCGGGTTCATGGCCTGACACTCGGAGCACGACTTTGGGTCGTGATTGCGCTCCAGGCACCAAAGACACAAGAGGTGCGGATCCATCACCGACATAGTTCGGTGACAGGAGTCGTAGGGCTTAAATCCGGTCTTGTGGGACATCCCTCGATGCATCCAAGAACTCATCAAAAACTTTGACAAAAGTGACGACGTAGTCACAAAATGACTGAGGTAGCTCTCTACGGATCTGCATGTAGGCAGGCACGGAAAGAAAAGAACTGACGTCAGCACGCCGGGGTGGCGCCTACATACGACCGCGAGGTCATCACGGCGAACACAACGCCAACGGAGTCAACCAAAGCTTCCTGACGGCACGCAGAGGTACTGTTAGAAGAAAAATCTTCATATCCAGTCTGACGCCTGGGGAAATTAAAGGGAAGGACTCTGCAACCAGAAGTCTGCTGGAGTGTGTAGAGGTTTGGGTGGACTAACCTGATCGCCTGTTCCACAAGGTATCTGGGACCCATGCCCTTGTCCACAAAAAAGGCTGGGAAGCCTGTTAAATGTGGTGACTGCAAGGATATGTGCATGGTCACAGACCCCTTCTATTGCCATGAAAGAGGAGGAAGGTGGATTGGGGTTGACGAGGGGCCACTGACAAGCCCAAGGACCTGGCCACAGCCCTACTGTCCTTGAAGCACTCCTGCGCTGAATTTGCCTTGTCTCCAAAAAGAAGAGCCATGAAAAGGGCATGTCCATGAGGAAAGCCAGGCCATCCACTGAAAAGTGAGATGTTCTCAGCCAGGAGTGACACCGCAAGGCCACCACTGATGAAACTGCTCTACTCAGTCAGTTGTGTCAAAACCACCTATGATGGTGAAATCTGTTGCATCTCTCCTGTCTGCAACAGCATGACAGAGTGTGGTCTGGACCTCCTTCAGGATTATAGGCAGCACTTTCGCTACCGAAATTCATAGTGTATGTGATGAACGGCCCAATAGACAGGCTGTGTTCACTGATAGCAGTGCCAGGAAGAGAACAGTCTCTTTCCAAACCTGTTCAGCCTCCTAGATTCCCTATCCTGTGGAGTGGTAGGGAATGCCCCAGGGTGGATGCGGCATGAGGAGGCCTGGATCACAAAGTTTTCCAGGGTAGGGTGCTGGGTAAGGGAACTGGGATCCCTAGGAGCAGGGTGATGGGAGAAGGCAATCGTCCTATTCACAGGAGACACTGTGCAGGGCTTGGGCAAGGCCCCAAAGTAGGAGGTCCATAGGGGCTTCATTGCAAGGGCTGTGACGGGGTGACTCCTGGCTGAAGCATCACCATTAAGACATTAGTCTTGACTGCCATTGAGGAAAGGTTAAGGTCCAGGACTGAAGTTGCCACAGTAGTAGGGTAAACCAGGCCAGTATCAGTTGAATTGTCCAACCCACTGGCCCCACCTAGTTCCTCATACAGTTTTCCTCCACAACGGAGCCTTTACTATAAGGCTCCATAGACCTCTCCCAAACAACTTCCTCACAAGGCCTATCCAACACATCAACTAAGGCACTGGCTCTGCTCCAAAAAGAACGTCCGAGTGACGCAGGACATGGTGTCAGATGACAACCATCTGGCTCTGTGATGGAGTTGGGAATAAAGATGGGGTTGGTGCTACAGCACTGGAGCGGGTGCAAGGAAAGTCTCAGGCCAGAGTGGCATCAAGGGCGAACCCGCCAGCATGGCCCCAGGAGTAGACCCTCCTGCGCTCATAGGGCCCACAGGTGCTCCTGAGGGGCCGGGCGCCCAAAGATGAGGTGCAAGGCCTTAAAATTCCTTCATCTGGGGTGGGATTGCTCTGGGAAAACCGGGGAAGTGTGGTGTGGACCCAGGATCAGGCCCTGCCGACTCATGCAGCCTGGAAAGCAGATGCTCCCTCATTTCGTCAGATGACTTAGAGGACACGGGTAAAGCTTAAGAGTATTTGGACTTCTTGTGCTTGCGGTGTAACCCTAATTCTCATGATGACTTTGAGACAATAACGACGTGACGATAAACGTCGGGAGTGGTTCTGCTACCAGACCAGGGCCTTGAGCGTCCCAGAGTCGACCTATGACAGGCTCAACATAATTTGAAAGCACCCGGATTCTTTGGTGACATCCTCACACCGGGAGAAAAATCTCAAAAGTGTAGACAATAAGTAAAAAAAGATCAGACAAAAAGCGACTGAGTGGTAGCTCAATCCAGATCAGAGTTATCTGGTGCAGAAAGGAAAGAACTGCCATTAGCCCGCCAAGAGGGCGCCTATTTAGGTACAGCGCACGCCACTTCTGGTGCTGACGCCACCTACTGGAGCGCAGGGGTACTGATCCAGTCTGGCGCCTTGGAATATTTAAAGGTAAGGAATCTGCTGCTGCAAGTGTCAGATTTGCCTCTCAGTTCACTAACAGTATTGTTGTTGGAGTGGGGTGGGTATGAATGCTTCTAAGTTCATGTTTAGAATCCATCACTTAATAAATGCTTCTCAATGCAGTGATATAATGTGATGCAATAAGGTTAAATGCTTGTCAAAAACAATATTCTTTTAAAAATGTTGAAGTTATTTTATCATTTTTTTATTATATTATCTATTGCATTATTTCCAGACCTAATATTCCTATCCCTCAGCTTGTGTATGAGCTTTTAAAGCAAAGATGAGCTCTTAGAGCCAAAACAGACCGTTGGCTCGGCTTTCCCTGTTAAATTTGATGACTAGCCAATCTCTATAATTATTTTTATAACAGATACTTTAGTTATCCTTTGCTCAGTATCTCGCTCTGGGGAGCAACAACTTGTTTTGTGAAATTCTAGCTGGTTTCCAAGGGTCTCCGAAGGATAATCATTCTTACTTCTGATGTTAATAGAGAAGGATTTTTCCTTAGTGACACAAAGTTGTTTTAAAATTACAAGTGCAATGTTTTTTTTTAACATAAACTGAAACAAACACTCAAAAAATTTATTTTTCCAGTTCTAGCACTCTCTCCTAAGTAAGTCTATATTATTTTACTAACTGCCATTGTTTGCCCTTCACACTTCAAGCTGAACGCAGATATTACTGCAACTGTCTTGTCTTCAGAACCCAACCAGCAGCCTGGGTATAACTTCTTCTTTGACCTCTGTTGGTGTTAGGCAACCAGGACCGAATGGCGCAGTCTGCATTTACAAATGTGAGCATGCACTCTGTTTGGCCATTAAGTGCGCGTCCATCTGATGTTCGGAGACTGACTCTTGCAGCAGAGGGAATCAAAAGGAGCTAACAGAAAGTTCCTAATGCTGCAAGCGTTCCTGTGACCCAAGAAGGCAGAGGTGCTGGAAAAAGGTTTAGACGAGTGGTGCTGCTATCAATGTTACATTACTGAACTCAGAGGGATTCTGAAACATCCAAGCATCACACAAGGAACAAGTGTCACAAATGAGCCATGCCCACATAGCAGAAGAGTAGCAACGGTGTTGTATGTAACTGGTGTTACATTTAGCAGTACAGGGTCACAAATGTATTACTAAAGCATTGGGTGGTAGACATTGCAAGTAATAGACAGCACATTTACCACTGGTGTGACCACTACATTTGCACCAACATACAGAGCACAAACAATGTCTTTCAAGGAATACCTTTAATTTGTGCATCACCATTTGTGCATCACCAAGTAAAGGGTCTTGATTTTTTTCAGTCCTACTGCAATCCTTGTTTTTATAGCACTTCAGAATTAGAAAAAAGTGCTCCATTTGTGCTTTCCTAAATATATATTTTGTAATATTAGTACTGTTCATGTTCAGGTATTTAAATGTTGTTGTGTTGGAAGAAAACAGCCTTTCCTTTTCCCACCATCAAGACTGTCACATCGTTTGCTTTACAAAATCCTCAAACTCTGTGATAAGCTACAGAAAAGTAAACACCAGTCTCTCCATGTTAAAAGAATAAGTAGCAATTTGTCAGAAGACTGGACTGACATTTGTTCTCTGTTTCTGAATGAACAGAGAATGTGACAGGAAAAAACAACTAAATGTAAAGTCTTACATAATGGTTGTTCACCTTTGAAACTATTTAGAGGTCCTCCCAGGGCTCAAGAGGCTGCTGCATTTGGGCCCTCAAACCTCTGGGCTCCAGTGCATTGCACCATCTGCAAGACTGGTAGCTATGCCCCTGTGATGAATTACTGTTACCACAGCAGTTCTGCATTGACCACACGTTTCACCCAATTCAAGGGACCAATACTGGTGAAACCTTCAAACCCCTCTCCACCAGCTCATGGAGAATAACACAACAAGGAATAAATTCAAAGCTATCATGGAAGATGAACTCAAAGTACCATCAGATCTAAAGCAATGTTCTACATAGCAGACCTGTTCCCCTCAGCATTAGTCAAGAAACATATATGTGCTGTGTAAATACTTTGACGTTATGTTCCTACACGGTGCTGGATTCTGGAAGATAGCATTCTCCCAAGAGCCTTGAGTTCCATCAAATAATGCAGCTGGCAAACAGTGCACACACGCTAACTCTTCTCTGCCTTTTCTACCCTCTCACAGGTGCTAAAACCACACTCTTCTGCTCCAATTCCAACAGGCATTGGTAAAGTCATTAGCTTTCGCCGGTGAGGCCTACTGGCTTTACCAATGCTTTCAGCCATGGTGTACAGCATAGTGGGTGCTATACACCATAGCTTACAGAAAAAAAGGAAGGAGAATCAGGAACCCCATGAATCATGTTTTGGCATGTGCATGGCTTCAGCAAGTATACGCCTAAAAAAGAAAAAAAAAAAATTTCCTTTAGATGGAATGATGAATATGTGAAAGAAATGTTAGCACAAAAGCACTTCTGTAAAACGTAGTAAAAAATGTGCTTTATTATTAATATTTTTTTTTTTTTTTTTTTTTACACAAGACATGGACTTTTTTTCTTTTTTTTTTACCGATCCAAAAGGGATGAGTAAGTAAGAAAGAAATTCAGCATGGAAGTACTTTACTAAAACATACTGCCACATTGATTAAAACAAACATAGGAGCAAGGTGCCAGAACAGAATGGGGACAGGATTGCAGCAATACAGCAAGTGGGGGAGAAGCAACACAAGGAAGAGAACACAAGTGAAAAGAGAGAAAACGATGGCAAAAGACAGCAATGTCAGGCAGAAGTACACAGACGAGAGAGCAACACAAGTGCAGGTGTGGGAGAGAGAGACATGGTTGAGAGAGAGCAAGATAAAGAGGGGGGCAAAAAGCTGACGAGGGAGTTAGCTTGAAAGCATATGCCCTCTCATTGAGTAATTAAAAATTAAAAATAGTTCTCTATGAAAGTATGCCTAGAAGTGAAGAAATTTAATAGATGGTAACGACGCTTTGCTCCATGGCAGGGCAAACAGAGGTAGGACCAACTGAAATGAGTAGTCATTGAATAGAAAGCAAGCAAATAAGAGTAACAGTCAAGCTAACCAATTGTAAGAATCGGCGGGCTGCAAGCGCCTGTACATTCTTTTTAAGCCTACAATATGTGTGTTTTGCAACCAGGCATCTTGTGCTGGCTAGTAAGGTAGAAAAAATAATACCAATCAAGCAATTACTATAGCATGTCACTTCTTGCATGTTCTAGTGCCACATTAATTCTAATGCTCCTCTCTTTTCCTACTAAGTACTTTACCAGATGGACACTCTACAGGCGACCAACAAGACAAGACGTCACTAGAGAAACGAACAAAATCCACATCTTTCAGCCTAGAGTGTAACAGAAAAGCACCTACGTAAATAAAAAAAGAAAAAAGAAAAAATATATATTTTCTATTATTTCTAAAGGAGGTTTAATGTTTTGAACCAGCGATGGCGACAAAGTCCTAAAGTAGTCAAAAGTGGAAAAAGGTCAGTATCCATAAATTAAGAAATCTTCAGAATTAGAGGAAGAAGGAAAAACATACACACCATCGCCTCTCAGTTGTTTCTCTAAATTAAACAAGATAGGAGACATGCCTGCTGTTAGAAAAAGCGAAAACAAAATATACTGTATAGTATCTGTCAAAAGAAATGCAGAAAAATGTTAGCGTCTTCCTCTCCAGAAAACAATGACGGCATCTTCTACCAGGGGGAAAAAAAATCATGTCTTACGTTCGAAAAGTGAAAAACCCCACAGCAGTTCTCACCAGAGAAAGAAATGCAAACAATGGGGTTTATCACGAATAGGAATACATCTTTACATCACTAACCAGAAAAAGAACAGAAAAATTGTATATAAAGCCAAGTATATAAACAAAATCTAGAACATTCAGAATATTTAAAAACATCAGACAACTGAAATTAGCTCCACATCAGTCATCCTTGTAAGTCTTCACTAGTGGGGTTGCTCATGTTTCAGGCACAGCTAGTGAGACCTCGTCTTTCATTTAGGTTTACTGCACTTGTGATTTAAAGGCCTCCTCCCTCACTTTCAGCTTAGTTTCTGTCCGTGTATATGTTTGTGGGGTGTTCGGGAGGAGGTAGCTGGAGAGTAAGGACAGTCTGTTTTCTGACTTTTAAAATGATCTGCTTCAGCGACCATACTGAAGTGCATTTTTTCGGTATATGGTCCCCGAGCAGGTGCTTTACCTTGGGCATAGAGCAACTGTGCATGCCCGGGCAGGCAGACTGAGGCCCACCTGTAAAACGATAAAGCACAAGATGTTGAAAAGACGGAGATGAACTCAGGAGGAAAGTACATGCAGGTGGCAAAGATGGGGCTGACGGTAAAGCACATAAAAGTAAATGGGCTTTCAATAAAAGGGCAATAAGCAAGATGTTTTTTGGCCCAATATAATGGTCCACCTCCAGATCAATCAACAACAAATACATTCAAAATATGATCTTCAAAGATTTAAAAAACTTGGATGAAACAAACTTTCCACATTCTGTGTAAACCAGGTATCGTTTGAGGGATTCAAGGATAATTTTGCTCAGATGCCAAAAGTAAAGCATCTGTTCGTGGCATGTAGTACAGTAGATTCACACGTTCTGAATACACATCTAGTGTTGGGTTTGGATGTGCGAAAGTTCTCACCCCCCCCCCCCCCTCCCCCAAAGACCTCCCAAGAGGTAAAGGAACTCCTCTGTGATATTGCGCATGAGCATTGACTTCATTGTTAGATTGTTTTCCTGCAGTCGTGAGTGTGAGTAAGAGTGAGGAGGGTGGGGTGCATGCGAATCTACAGCACTACATGCCACAAATAGATGCTGTAAGGAAATGCCTCCTTGGCATGGTTACCCCCTAACGTTTTGCCTTTGCTGATGCTAAGTTTTGCTTAAAAGTGTGCTGGGACCCTGCTAAAAAGGCCCCAGCACCAGTGTTCTTTCCCTAAACTGTACCTTTGTCTCCACAACTGGCACAGCCCTGCCACCCAGATAAGTCCCTTGTAAATGGTACCCCTAGTACCAAGGGCCCTGATGCCAGGGAAGGTCTCTAAGGGCTGCAGCATGTCTTATGCCACCCTATGGACCCCTCACTCAGCACATGCACAGCGCCGACATGACACTCCCCTCAGAGTGTCATGCCAACCTCACACTGCCTGTGGCTTAGGTAAGTCACCCCTCTAGCAGGCCTTACAGCCCTAAGGCAGGGTGCACTATACCACAGGTGAGGGCATGTGTGCATGAGCACTATGCCACTACAGTGGCAAAGCAAAACTTTAGATATTGTAAGTGCAGGGTAGCCATACAAGTATATGGTCTGGGAGTTTGTCAGACACAAACTCCACAGTTCCATAATGGCTACAGTGAAATCTGGGAAGTTTGCTATCAAACTTCTCAGAACAATAAATGCACACTGATGCCAGTGTGCAATTTATTGTAACATACAACCAGAGGGAATCTTAGAGATGTCCCCTGCATACCAATCCGACTTCTAGTGTAGGCTGACCAGTTTCTGCCAGCCTGCCACACACCAGACATGTTGCTGGCCACATGGGGAGATTGCCTTTGTCACTCTGTGGCCAGGAACAAAGCCTGTACTGGGGTAGAGGTGCTTCACAACTCCCCCTGCAGGAACTAACACCTGGCAGTGAGCCTCAAAGGCTCACCTCTTTTGTTACAGCGCCCCAGGGCACCCCAGCTAGTGGAGATGCCCGCCACTCCGGCCACTGCCCTCACTTTTGGCGGCAAGGCAGGAGGAGATAATGAGAAAAACAAGGACTTAAGGTGTCCTAAGCTGAGGTGACCCCTGCCTTGAGAAATCCTCCATCTTACTTTTGGAGGATTCCCACAATAGGATTAGGGATGTCCACAAAGAGGGTGTAGCCACCCTCCAGGACAGTAGCCATTGGCTACTGCCCACCCCGACTTAAACACACCCCTAAATTCAGTATTTAGGGGCACCCCAGATCCCCGGAAATCAGATTCCTGCAACCTGAAGAAACAAGGACTGCTGACCTACAAGCCTGCAGAGAAGACGGACGACGACAACTGCTTTGGCCCCAGCCCTACCGGCCTGACTCTAACTTCGAAAACCTGCAAACAGCGACGCATCCAACAGGAACCAGCGACCTCTGAAGCCTCAGAGGACTGCCCTGGCCTAAAGGACCAAGAAACCCTCGTGAGCAGCGGCCCTGCTCAAAACCAGCAACTTCTTTGCAACAAAGAAGCAACTTTCAAAGACAGCACGTTTCCCGCTGGAAGCGCGAGACTTCACTCTCTGCACCCGATGCCCCCGGCTCGAGATCCAGAGAACCAACATCACAGGAAGGACTCCCCGGCGAGTTCGAGCCCGTGAGTAGCCAGAGACGACCCCCCTGAACCTCCACAGCGACACCTGCAGAGAGAATCCAGAGGCTCCACCTGACCGCGACTGCCTGTAGCAAGGGACCCGACGCCTGGAACCAGCACTGCACCTGCAGCCCCCAGGACCTGAAAGAACCGAACCTTAGCGCAGGAGTGACCCCCAGGCGACCCTCTGCCTAGCCCAAGTGGTGGCTGTCCCGAGAAGCCCCCCCGTGCCTGCCTGCATGCACAACTAGAGTGACCCCCGGGTCCCTCCATTGATTTCTATCTGAAACCCGATGCCTGCTTTGCACACTGCACCCGGCCGCCCCTGTGCCGCTGAGGGTGTGTTTTGTGTGCCTACTTGTGTTTCTTCACCCTCTCCTCCCCCCCCCCCTCTTGCTCTACAAAAAAACCCTGGTCTACCCCCAGAGGACGCAGGTACTTACCTGCTGGCAGACTGGAACCGGAGCACCCCTGTTCTCCATAGGCGCCTATGTGTTTTGGGCACCTCTTTGACCTCTGCACCTGACCGGCCCGAGCTACTGGTATGGTAACTTTGGGGTTGCCTTGAACCCCCAACGTGGGCTGCCTATGCCCCAGAACTGAGACTTGTAAGTGTTTTACTTACCTCCCAAATTAACCTTTACTTACCTCCCCCCAGGAACTGTTGATTTTTGCACTGTGTCCACTTTAAAAATAGCATATTGCCATTTTTTTTACAAAGACTGTATATATTGCTTTTATGCAAAGTTCCTAAGTTACCTAAGTGAAGAAACTTGCATTTTATGTGTTTACTTCAAATCTTGAACATGAGGTCATTAACCCCTTCTGTGCCTTGGACGAGGTCACCTCGTCCAAGGCTACAGTTCCCGTGTGCCTTGGACGAGGTCACCTCGTCCAAGGCACACGGGAAATTGGGGGAGCGCTAGCGCGCCCCCCCTGTGCACCCCTCCCGCCCCCCAAGGTGGGGATGGAAGGGAACGACCTTCCCCTTCCACCCCCGTGATGTCAGCGCGCGAGCTGATTTGTCACAGGGGCCTCCCCCATCGCGCTGGAAGCTCTGCAGGGAGGGGGGCAAATTTATTTTAGGCCATTTCTGCCCCCGGGGGGGGACACAAACCTCTAGGCGCCAGGCAAATTTTTTTTGTGTGTTTTTTTTTTTGTGTTTGTTTGTTTTTTGAGAGATGGGGAGCGACCCATCAGGCAAGGGTCGCTCCCCTGGTGCGCAAATTGTATTTAGACCATTTCTGCCCCCCTTGGGGGCAGATTGGGTGATTTTAGGTCAATCTGCCCCCAAGGGGGCAGAAACCACTAGGCACTGGGGATTTGTTTTTTGGCACCAATGTCACACAGGGGGAGCGACCCCGTAGGCAAGGGTCGCTCCCGGGCAGGGGGGGGGGGGTAAAATTTATTTTAGGGCATTTCTGCCCCCCCCCCCCCCCCCCCCCCCCCCCCCCGGGCCGGCAGAGCTAGAGGCCAAAATCCACAAGTAGGCACTTTTTAAAAAACACCTCTGTTTTCTGTGAAAAAATATGTTGTGTCCACGTTGGGTTTTGGGCCATTTCCTTTTGTGGGCGCTAGGCCTACCCACAGAAGTGAGGTACCATTTTTATCGAGAGACTTAGGGGAACACTGGGTGGAAGGAAATTTGTGGCTCCTCTCAGATTCCAGAACTTTCTGTCACCGAAATGAGGAAAAAGTGTATTTTTGGCCAAATTTTGATGTTTGCAAAGGATTCTGGGTAACATAACCTGGTCAGAGCCCCGCAAGTCACCCCATCTTGGATTCCCCTGGATTTCTAGTTTTCTTAAATGCGCTGGTTTGCTAGGTTTCCCCAGGTGCCGGCTGAGCTACAGGCCAAAATCCACAGGTAGGCACTGTTTTCTATGAAAAACTGATGTGCCCACGTTGTGTTTTGGGCCATTTCCTTTTGTGGGCGCTAGTCCTACCCACACAAGTGAGGTATCATTTTTATCGGGAGACTTGGGGGAACGCTGGGTGGAAGGAAATGTGTGGCTCCTCTCATATTCCAGAACTTTCTGCCACAGAAATGTGAGGAACATGTGTTTTTTTAGCCAAATTTTGAGGTTTGGAAAGGATTCTGGGTAACAGAACCTGGTCAGAGCCCCACAAGTCACCCCATCTTGGATTCCCCTAGGTCTCTAGTTTTCAAAAATGCACAGGTTTGGTAGGTTTCCCTAGGTGCCGGCTGAGCTACAGGCCAAAATCTACTTGTAGGCACTTTGCAAAAAACACCTGTTTTGTTTAAAAAAATTAGGATGTGTCCACGTTGCGCTTTGGGGCATTTCCTGTTGCGGGCGCTAGGCCTACCCACACAAGTGAGGTATCATTTTTATCGGGAGACTTGGGGGAACGCTGGGTGGAAGGAAATTTGTGGCTCCTCTCAGATTCCAGAACTTTCTGCCACAGAAATGTGAGGAACGTGTTTTTTTAGCCAAATTTTGAGGTTTGCAAAGGATTCTTGGTAACAGAACCTGTTCCGAGCCCCACAAGACACCCCATCTTGGATTCCCCTAGGTCTCTAGGTTTCAGAAATGCACAGGTTTGGTAGGTTTCCCTAGGTGGCAGCTGAGCTAGAGGCCAAAATCTACAGGTAGGCACTTCGCAAAAAACACCTCCTGTTTTCTTCCAAAAATGTGGATGTGTCCACGTTGCGCTTTGGGGCGTTTCCTGTCACGGGCGCTAGGCCTACCCACACAAGTGAGGTATAATTTTTATCGGGAGACTTGGGGGAACGCTGGGTGGAAGGAAATTTGTGCCTCCTCTCAGATTCCAGAACTTTCTGCCACAGAAATGTGAGGAACATGTGTTTTTTTAGCCAAATTTTGAGGTTTGCAAAGGATTCTGGGTAACATTTTTATCGGGAGACTTGGGGGAACATAGATTAGCAAAACAAGTGTTATTGCCCCTTGTCTTTCTCTACATTTTTTCCTTCCAAATATAGGAGAGTGTGTAAAAAAGACATCTATTTGAGAAATGCCCTGTAATTCACATGCTAGTATGGTCACCCCGGAATTCAGAGATGTGCAAATAACCACTGCTCCTCAACACCTTATCTTGTGCCCATTTTGGAAATACAAAGGTTTTCTTGATAGGTATTTTTTACTCTTTATATTTCAGCAAATTAATTGCTGTATACCCGGTATAGAATGAAAACGCACTGCAGGGTGCAGCTCATTTATTGGCTCTGGGTACCTAGGGTTCTTGATGAACCTACAAGCCCTATATATCCCCACAACCAGGAGTCCAGCAGACGTAATGGTATATTGCTTTCGATAATCTGACATTGCAGGGAAAAGTTACAGAGTAAAACGTAGAGAAAAATTGATGTTTTTTTCACCTCAATTTCAATATTTTTCTTTTTCAATTGTTATTTTCTGTAGGAAACCCTTGTAGGATCTACACAAATGACCCCTTGCTGAATTCAGACTTTCGTCTACTTTTCAGAAATGTTTAGGCTTCTGGGATCCAGCATTGGTTTCATGCCCATTTCTGTCACTGACTGGAAGGAGGCTGAAAGCACAAAAAATTGCAAAAATGGGGTATGTCCCAGTAAAATGCCACAATTGTGTTGAAAAATTGGGTTTTCTGATTCAAGTCTGCCTGTTCCTGAAAGCTGGGAAGCTGCTGAGTTTAGCACCGCAAACCCTTTGTTGATGCCATTTTCAGGGGAAAAACCACAAGCCTTCTTCTGCAGCTACTTTTTCCAATTTTTTTGAAAAAAAATATAGTTTCACTGTATTTTGGATAATTCTTGGCCTCCTTCAGGGGAACCCACAAAGTCTGGGTACCTCTAGAATCCCTAGGATTTTGGAAAAAAAGGACGCAAATTTGGCTTGGTTAGCTTATGTGGACAAAAAGTTATGAAGGCCTAAGCGCGAACTGCCCCAAATAGGCAAAAAAAGGCCTGGCACAGAAGGGGGAAAAGGCCTGGCAGCGAAGGGGTTAAAATAAACTAAGAAAATATATTTTTCTATTTAAAAACCTATTGGCCTGGAGTAAGTCTTTGAGTGTGTGTCGCTCATTTGTTGCCTGTGTGGGTACAACAAATGCTTAACACTACCCTCTGATAAGCCTACTGCTCAACCACAATACCACAAAACAGAGCATTAGAATTATCTCTTTTTTGCCACTATCTTACCTCTAAGGGGAACCCTTGGACTCTGTGCACACTATTTCTTACTTTGAAATAGTATATACAGAGCCAACTTCCTACAGATGCTCACAGGGTAACAATCCATTCGATGGCATGTGTGGCTGTAGGTACAACATGCTCTGCACAGACTTTAAAGCAGTGCCCTTCTGTAAGCGGTGGCTAACCTATGGGCATTGCAGCTGTTTGAAAAAGGGTACATAGCACCGACTGTCATACATTTGCTTGTTGGCATCCAAAAATATCAACACAGTAATGTTAAGTGAAAGTATGTTGAGTTGACCACATAGCTGCTTTACAAATATCAGCTATAGGTATACAGCCCAGCAAAGTCATAGCTGCTCCATTCTTACGAGTTGTGTGTGCTCTAGGAGGAGCAGGCAAAGTTTTTCTAGCTTTGGCATGACAGGTCTGAATGCATTTAATTTTCCTTTTCGAAAAGCCTGATTTAGATATAGGCCTTTCTATGTGAGGGGGTGAAAAAGCACAGAATTGTTTGGTCTTACGAAACTCTATTTTTGTCAGTATAGTATGTTAAAGCTCTTTTTACATCCAGTGTATGAAGGGCCCTTCCTGCAAATTAATCAGGTTGTGGAACGCAAACCGGTAATTCAACTGACTGGTTTAGCTGGAAAGCAGAAACTACCTTTGGAAGGAATTTTAGGTTAGTTTGGAGGACTACTCTATCTGGGTGTAACTGCAAGCTTCTTCCAAGGTTAGAGCCTGGAGCTCAAGGACACGTCTTAATGAAGTGATTGCTACTAACCATGATAGGAACTGAAGAGAAAAACTATGCAAAGGTCCGAATTGTGGGCCCACAAGTCTGATAAGCACAATGTTGAGATTCTAAGAGAGTGCAAGGGGAATCCTGGGTGGAATTACTCATTTAAGGCCCTCCATGAATCCTTTAATGACTGGTATTTTAAACAATGACGAATGTTTGTTTTGCAAGTAGGCAGCTACTGCAGCTAGATGCAAGCGATTTGAGGTGTACACTAAACTAGAGGTCTGCAAATGAAGTAAATAGATAATATAACAGATACATTAAATGGATCAATGTAGGTCACAGCAGTAGAAAATGAATCTTTTCCACTTAGCAGCATAACACCCTCTGGTTGTGGCCTTGTGTGCCTCCTTGAGGTCGGTCATGCCTTCTTGAGGGATTTTTAGAAATCCAAATTCTATGGCTTCAGGAGCCAAATCACAAAGTTGAGTTCCTTTGGATGTAGGTGCCTGATTTTTCCCTGGTTCTGAGTCAGAAGATCCGGACTGAGGGGAAGCTTCTCATGGAGTACTATCAAGAGCTTGGATAGTGTGGTGAACCATGGTTGCTGAGCCCAAGTGGGAACTACTAGAATAAGGGTGAGAGATGTTTGCCTGATCTTCCGAACAACAAACGGAAGTAGGGGGAGAGGTGGAAAAGCGTAGGCAAATATCACTGACAAATTCATCCATAAAGCATTGCCTTTGGATAGTGAGTGTGGGAGCCCGGGGGAGAAGCTTGAGCATTTTGTATTGTCTGCGGTTGCGAAGAGATCTATGCGTGGAACCCCCCACTTCTGAAAGTATGGGAGGACTCTGGGGTGGAGTTTCCATTTGTGGACTTGTTGCGGCATGCTGCTTAGGATGGCAAACTTGCTGCCAATCCCTGGGAGGTATTCAACTAACAGGTGAATGTGGTGACATATTGCCCAACGCGAAATAGTCTGAGATAGGTATGATAACTAAAAAGAGAATGCACCCCACCTCCACCCCCGGAAGCCTGAAGCTCTAGGTAGTTGACGTGCAGGTCATGATGTCTGGAGTCCCAGGATTGTGATGTCTTGTAGGTGAGCACCCCATCCTGTGAGGGTCTGCTTTGAGAATGATCTAGGGAACAGGGTTGATAAACGGTTGTCCTTTTGATAGGTTTTGTGTGTTCCACCACTGCAGAGAGTTCTGGATGCAGGTCCCTACCAACACTAGATCGTGTAATTGACCCTGAGACTGAGACCATTTACTCGCCAGACATTCCTGCAGCAGGCGCATATGTAATCTCGCATGCACACTCTTGCAATGCAAGATGCCATCATGCCTAAAAGTCGCTGAACTGTTCTAACTGTCGTGCATTGAGGGACATGAAATTGTTGAAGCAGCATTGTGATGTTGTGAATCCTGGCTGCATTGGGGTAGGCCAATCCAAACTGTGTGTTGAGACTATCACCTAAATAAGGCGGAATTTTTGAAGGCGTTGCATTTCTATATTGATTGTGAACCCTAACTGATGAAGAAGTTGTAGAGTGGACTGAGTATGTTGTAGACACAACTGACTCGTACTGGCTTTGATGAGCCAATCATCCAGATATGGGAAGACATGAATCCTGTGTCTGCATAGATGTGCTGCAACTAGAGCTAGACATTCAGTGAATAACCGGGGAGCAGTAGTGACTCCAAATGGAACCATTTTGAATTGATAATGCATTTGGGCTATTACAAACCTGAGGTATTTGTGGTGTGCTGGATGCACTGGAGTGTGAAAGTAAGCTTCTTTTATGTCTATTGCATGCAAAGTCATCATGTTGTAGCAGGGGAATCATATTTTGTAGAGTTAACATTTGAAAGTGTTCCAAAAGAATGTAATGATTTAACAGTCTGAGGTCTACTACTGGCCAGAGTGAACCATCTTTTTTGGGGAACAAGGAATTTTAGGGAATATACTCCCAAACCCTGCTGCTGAAGAAGGGAGAGCTCCTTTGAGCAAGAGAGTCTGTACTTCCTATTTGAGCAAGGTTAGATGTTCTGTGGAAAGTTTGCGTCTGAGAGGTGGTATGTTTGGAGGTGTCTTGATAAGCTCCAGACAATAACCATGTTGGATAATTTCCAACAACCACTGACCTGTTGTAATGGTCAGCCAAACTTGGAAGAAATGTAATCACCCTCCCTCGACGGGTGTAAAGTGATCAGGGGAATGAGCAGTGAGTCACTATTTTGAGGTGGAGGGTGTTGCGCGAGGGGAAGCACCCTTAACAATGCCCTTGGTGTTGTTTCCTCTTTATGCACCTCATTAATATCCTTTGAAATGGAGGACTGATGCCTGTAAGAAGAGGTAGAGGCATCTGATGGTAGTGTCTTGCTATATTGCTTATATGTGGGACACCGAGGGAGTTTGTAACGGTCGCTTGAAATTTGCAACTTACGTATTCTTTTTCATTTTCCCGAACTTTTGGTACACCTGGGGACCAAACAGATGTTGCTGATCAAAAGAGCCATTCAGCAGGGATTGTTGTACATCTGGCTTACAGCCAAATAAGCATAGTCATGCATGCCTACATAGTAATATGACAGCATTGATATCCCTGGCAACAGTGTCTGCAGAGTCAAGGGCACACCTGATAGAATTATTTGAATTAAGTTTGCCCTCCTGAACAATTTGGTGACCTCTTTTCTTATACTCTTAAGGGAGATGTTGGAGGAGTTCTTTCATTTCATCCCAATGGGACCATTCGTTCCTTGCCAATAACCCTTGGGTGTTAGCAATTCGCCAATGGTTGGCTGCTTGTGCTGTAACTTTCATCCCTGATGCATTAATGAGTTTAGGCTCTCTATCTGGCCGTGGGGCACCTGCTGTTGTCTGCGAATTAGCTCTTTTTGTGTGTATTAGATACTAACAGTGAGACAGGGGGTATGTTGATCCCTGATGTATGGTGGATCAGAGGGTGCAGCTTTGCACTTTTTATCTACCGTTGGTGAATTTAATGTTGCCCGTACTGGATCTTTAAAAATGTAATCCACGTGGCGGAGCATCCCTTTTAACATGGGCAAATATTGACATGCCCTAGTGGTATTTGAATGTGTCTCAAAAAGAAAGTCATCTTCAATTGGGTCTTTGTGCAAATGGACCTGGTGATATGTAGCAGCCCTAGCAATGAGTTCCTAGAAGGATGTTCCATCATCTGGGGGTGAAAGCTTAGCTGAGTAAGCTCTGGGTCAATGTCCCCAGGATGGTCAAAGTTATAAGCGACCCATGAATCTGTTGGTTGCTGATCAGTGTCATCTCCCCTTCCCTGATCCCCAGTGTAGGATTGCTGGGAGCCCTATGGAGTAACGTCACGTATATCACTAAGTGAGTGATGTTGTGAATGATGTGGTGGTGGGGGCGGAGAAGCAGGCAAAGGTGGCTGTATAGGACTTGCGGCAATGCCATTTTTCTTTTTCTTGCAGATGCAGGAGGATCGATGGCTTATCCAAAACAAAGCTCACGCTTTCTGGCACAGCCTTTGCCATAATTCGACCCATAGAAGACTGGATGTGGAGCTTCTTCTGTTTTGGATCTAGCCTTTCGGTTATAGTTTCTAGTATCTGTTCCGGTGCCCAAGGAGGTGCCGGAGCTATTGGTGCCAAACTCTGCTTTGGTTATGGTGCAGAGGAAACTGGGGTGCTCGGAGCCGATGAGGTGGCTGGTCGGCTCAGTACCAAAGTTGGTTGGCTCAATGTGGGAGGTTTCGACCTAGCTTTTGGCACATGCCCGAAGGCAGGGCATCCTTAGCATGAGTTTGCTACCTAACTTGGTGTGACCGCAGAGGTGGCCCAGAAGCTGTAGTTTTGTTCAAAACCAAATGTCTCTTAGTGGACTGGGAAGGGGCATGAGTACTCACTCGCCCTGTCCTGGAGGAAGATCTTGTGCCTGCATACCGAACTCTACTTCGGGGTCAGATTCCAAGTTTGAAATGGAAAAAGTCTCTTCTTCTGCCGCGAACTCATGTAGTTCTTCCTCCTGTTCGACATCATAGTGTCGGAAATGTCAGGAGTTTCCTCCATATCTTTGGGTTGCATTTCTTTTTTGACACACACAAGGGTCCTGCAGCATCTTCTCTGAACAAAAAGATCAACAAGCTTTGTTGTTTGCCTCGTCATATTCCAGAGACAAAAGTTGCAAACCTGATGAAGGTCGGCTTGTGGGTATTTGGTGTGGTAGGGGGGCACAGAACCAAAATGGAGTCCACTTCATTAGCAGTGCATGATCTGTTGAATCCAATTAGGTGAAAATAGGCCCATATGGGTGAGGCCGGAAGGCTGTGAGTGGAAAAATTTGAATTGACGTCAAACAACTGCCTTCTGTTTTCGAAGGTGAGAGTAAAAACGCGAATGAGAACAGTACCGACAGGTACAGAGATAAACAGATCAAAGACAGACCGAAACCTGTCTCGAACCGGAGCACCGAAGAACATGTCTGAACCCGATGGCAGAAAGAAAGCAATCAAACAATAGAGTTGACGCTCATGAGCATTATCACTGAGAGAAAGAGTCATTTTATCTTGTGACTCAAGAGACTTCTTTGAAGAAATACAACTTGCACACATCTGGCCCAAACACTAGATAGCAGGAGTGTGCAGAGTAAGTATATCTACAGCCACATATGCCATGAAATATAGTATTCTCACCAGGAGGACATTATTTTTCTTAGGTCAATCTGTCCCCAATGGGGCCAGAAACCACTGGACACCAAGGATTTAAATTTTTTGCGCCAATTTTACACAAAGGGGCCCTGGGGGGGCAGATCAGCCTATTTCTGGAAGGCCCATCAGACACCAGAGAAGATTTTCTTTTTTTTTTTTTTTTCTTTTTTTTTTAAATAAGAGGGTGGGGGTATGGCCTTACCCCCACCCCCAAATAAATGGGGACAAAGTTGTTCTGCCCACCGGTGAGCAGATGGGGCAATTACCCCAATTCACTCCCAAGGGGGGCAGAAAACCTACTAGATGCCAGAGAATAAAATAAAATAAAAAGTGGGGTGGTGGCTACCAACCAGTACGGGCATGGTTATATGGTTATGCCCCCACCCCAACTGAAGGTGGTAACAGTCTTTCAGCTCTCCCCGCACACTAAAACATCTAATCACATGGCAAGCAAGAGGACATATTTTGGGTTTGGTTTTACATTTGGGCCATGAGAGCTTGTCTAACTCTCAGATTCGTCCCACTTGGAATGGTGAGGGCTACACTTTTTGTACTTTGGGACGCTGCCATGTAGAAAAATCTACGAGGACTACACACATCTGAAAACTTAACATCTGGGTGAGTGCAGGGTGGTCTGCTTCAAATGAATCCCACACCATTTTCTTACCCACAATGCCCTGCAAACCTCCAACTTTGCTGGAAATCACATTTTTCCCACATTTTTGAGATGGAACCTTCCGGAATCTGCAGGAATCCATAAAATTCCTACCACCGAGCATTGTCGCATCTACACAGATAAAAATTATGCACACTTGTCAGCCTAAAAACATTTTATTTGGTTCCCCCTCATTTTGAACATGTTTATGGCGCTTCCTTGTCACAGGCACTTGGCCTACCCACGCAAGTGAGGTACCATTTTTATCGGGAGACTTGGGGAAACACAGAACAAGTGTTATTGCCCCTTGTCTTTCTCTACATTTTTTCCTTCCAACTGTAAGACAGTGTGTAAAAAAGACGTCTATTTGAAAAATGCCCTGTAATTCACATGATAGTATGGGCACCGAGGAAATCAGAGATGTGCAAGTAACCACTGCTTCTCAACACCTTATCTTGTGTCCATTTTGGAAATACAAAGGTTTTCTTGATACCTATTTTTCACTCTTTATATTTCACCAACGAAATTGCTGTATACCAGGTATACAATGAAAACCCATTGCAAGTTGCAGCACCTTTACTGGCTCTGGGTACCTGGGGTTCTTCATGAACCTACAAGCCCAATATATCCCCACAAAACGTGGATAGAAATGGCTTTTCTTTACCTCAATTTCAATATTTTTTTGATTTCAGTTGTTTTTTCTGTAGGAAACACTTGTAGGATCTATACAAATGACCCCTTGGTGAATTCAGATTTTTGTCTACTTTTCAGAAATGTTTCTGGGATCCAGCCTTGGTTTCACATCCATTTCTGTCAATAACTGGAAGGAGGCTAAAAGCACAGACATTAGAAAAATGGGGCATGTCCCAGTAAAATGCCAAAATTGTGTTGAAAAATTTGGTTTTATGATTCAACTCGGCCTGTTCCTGAAAGCTGGGAAGATGGTGATTTTGCCATCGCAAACGCTTTGTTGATGCCATTTTCAGGGACAAAATCAAAAAGCCGCCTTCTGCGGCCCTTTTTTTTTTTTTTACTTTTTCTTTTTTTACGAAATTTTCGTTGTATTTTGGCTAATTTCTTGGTCTCCTCTGGGGGAACCCACAAACTCTGGGTACCTCTAGAATCCCTAGGATGTTGGGGAAAAAAGGATGGGTGGGTAGCTTATGTTTACAAAAACTTATGAGGGCCTAAGCGCAAACTGCCCCAAATAGCCAAAAAACAGGCCTGGCACCCGAGGGGGAAAAGGCCTGGCAGCGAAGGGGTTAAAAGAGCATATGCAGCTACAATTGTTTTGTTTAGGTTCTGCAACTTATTCAGTGTATGCATCTCAGACACTGCCAAAAGGTTTTCAGTTGCTTACTGATGCCCTACAGAAAAATAAAGACCACATTGAACTACTCTCTCAGTTCCTACCAAATGTTTATTTCGATTTCCTTTGATCATCAGCGACAGCAGTTGGGACATTGATCGCTGGGAGAAGACTGTGATGGCTGAAACAGTGAAAGCTGGGACCGACTAAAAGGGAGAATTTGTCTTCTGTGGCTGATTAGTTGTTTTCAGCTCAGCTGGATGATCAGGTTAATGTGTCAGCAGAGGAGAAAAAGATTCTTAAAACTTAAGTCATTGTTCAAAGTGGTCATTTTTATAAAAAAAAAAAAAAACAGTAGGAAATTTGTTTTCTGAGTGATCGTCCAGATTTTTTGCCTTTTGCTACATCTGTAATTTAGCTGGCATTAACCCTCAACACTGCTAACCAGTAGAAGAGGCTTCCCTTTTAAAAATGGATGATTTGACATTCTCCTAATTGCTTCAGGGTGTGAAGTTCTGTTTTGCCTTCCACTGATGTTCGTGGAAGATCCCCTTCTTCACAGGAAGTCACATGTTTTGAGGAGATGTACCTCCCCTGTGAGGCCGTTCTCTGCCCCTTGTTTTTCCTTGAAAGATCTGCCTTCCGTGTTGGTACTGCTGATGTCTGATTGGTTCCCTGGAAGGACTGTTGTGAAGTTCCCGCTTGGAAGTGTCCTCTTCCTGTGGACCTGCATGAGGCAACTGCCCCTCTTCACATTCCTTTAGTAAAGTGCAAAGCCTCCATAGATTTTACTGTCTCATTATCCTTTTCCAGCTGATTTAAGGTGTCCTCTACTGTGCTCCCAAACAATTGTTTCCCCATCGAAAGGGGTATTCAAAATATTCACCCGAACATCCGACTTGAACCCCAACATTCGCAGTCATGAGTGGCGGCATAGGGAAACCCCCATCATCGTCTGCTGGCTTGAGATGCCTGCTGCATCCAATGCAGATTTTATGCAGGTGTGGGTGGCGTTTTTTGCCCTCTTCTGCTAGATGTGCAGCTCTCTTCTTGTACTGGTCTGACAGATGCTTCATCAGTTCAGCCATCTCCTCCCAAGGTTGGTACACATGCATGTTTAGGAAAGCGTTTGCGATGCGCCACCGATTTGCCACAATTAGCTCAAATTTTCTGCCCATAAGTTCCATCCTCTTACTCTCCTTGTCAGTAGGAGGTCTCAATGTTGTGGGTAAGTTGGCTCTCTTCCGTGCTGTATATAGGTTCTGATTTAATCAGCTGCTACTGTGCCCTTGATGTATGGTGGATCCCTCAAAGAGTGCTTGTATTTCTTCTCCGCCCTTGGAGTTACGGTTCTATAAGTTACGGATTCTCTGAAGTCCTCTCTTCCTTGATCAAGGACCGTAGTGAGCATTGGAAGAAATTGGTTTCTGGCTTGCAATGTCAATTGGGTTTCCAGGAAGAAAGAATGTGGTCTCTCTTCCTCCAGCTGGGCATCATATTTATCGGCCGCTTTCTTTATAACATGATTATACATGCCCATGTCATCTTGGTACGAAGATCTAGACGGATAAGAGTCTACCCCTTCCTCCGTCAAGTCTTGCCACTGCGACTCAGCATATTCATATTGACCTGAGCCTTTGTTCAACCTCTTGAGTGGTTACTCCTCTTCCTTACAAAAGAATTCCTCCTCGTCTTTCTCTTGAGGTTCTGGCGGCAGGGGTGTTGAATATCCTTGACGACTTTGTTGTCCCGTTCTTTTGGTGTAGAAGTCCTTGGTGAAATTTTTTGCCCCTTTAAGGATTCCTCAAAATCCTTCTTCTTTTAAAGCAGGGTGGCCATTTAAGCTGCGAAGCACCTCTTCTGTTACTTCTATCTCAGCCAACTTCTCTTTCGCGTCACGGTTCGTCGTAGGCCTCCTGTTCAACGTTGAGAAATCCTTTGTCAACATGTCAGTCGATGACTTGGGATCCTTTTGAGACCTCTTGTTTTTCAACAACGATGTGTCTTTCCCGTGCCAGTCTTTCCACGATTTTGGCATTTCAGTAGATTTTCATCTTAAGCTGTCCCTTTCGAGGCATCCGAGGGGATCTTTGTCTTGGGGCCTGCTTTCAGTCGGGGAGTGCTTCAACACAGAGGATCCCTTCAACACCTGTCAATCTGATTTTTCAGCACTCAGGCCCTGTCTTCAGCGTCTCTCTTACCTCCACCTTCTTTTTGGTTGCCCTAAGTTCGACGATCCTCAAGTCTATGCCAGATGTTTCAACTTCGGCTCCTTAGGTGACATTCTCCTACTCGCTGTTAGTCAGGTCCAGGTCTTGGGACGGAGTTGATCCTCGTCCCTGCATGGTGTGATGCTCTTGCCTCTGCCTCTATCTCAGTCTCTGGGTCTTTGACGTGAACACGGAGCAGGCATTCCAGTCATCCATTCGATGTTTCACAGGCAGACAGATTGTAGACTGGGTAGTGATCTTTCTGCAAACATTTGTGGTGGCAATTTTTGCAGAATTTAAACCGTCTTCTACATTTAGGTCGTATAGGGTTCCCCGTGCTGGGGCATTTTGAGGGAAAAGCATACAGGTTTGTGTGCCAAAGTACTGTGGGGGCAAAGAAGCATGGGAGGGGCAGAAGCACATGAGGGCTAAAGCATCTTAGACGGTGGTGGGGGAGAACCACACAGGCGAGAGCAAGTAACAAGAAGCATGAAGGGGGAGGTAGAGAACACATTAGGGATACAGCTAGAAAACATATGCACTATTGTGGACTGCTTAAGACAAACAGAAAAAAGTAGCTCTCTAAAAGTGAGATATTAATCAACACAAGTGAATCAGCAACTCTCCAGGCGATAGGCAGGCTCAAGATAGACAAGAAAAGCCATCGAATAAGAAGCAGGCAAAGGGGGCTGCTGTAAAGCCAATCCATAGTAAGCAACGTGCAGGCTGCAAGTCCCTCTAAGTTCCTGGTAAGCCCACGATATTTATTTCGCACCCAGGCAGCTGTGCTGTCTGGTAGACTTGACCTAAACAATCTATTCAGCCTCTTCGGGGAAACTCGGGTAAAGTCCGCAAATGCAATTACCCGAGCTCACTTTTGAGGGGAAGCTCACAATCAGAATAGGATAGCAGAGTAGGTATTATAAAAACATGCAAGTGTTAGAAAGGGTGGGGTGGTGAAAGATGAGGAAACAAGAAATCGAGACAGGCACAAGAAAAAGGTACTATAGAAAAGAGACAATAGGAAAAAGCAAAACACTTACCTGTCTTTTCAATGTACTCAATGCACCTCTCAATAAAAACAGGAATCGGTCTGTCTGGACACACCACACTCGACAAAGGCACTCCAAAATAATTACTTTCCCACATTGTCTTGGTGATGGAAGGCCGAGGTTTGGGCTTGTTTCTCTGCAAGGAAAGTCACAGCAACTGAGACAAGATCATAAATCAGGAACAGATATTACTCAAAATAAAATTTCAAGTATGCCAACCCAAATCTACTCTTTAGAGTCTGTTCCACCACTTACATTTATTTTGAATGTGTTTTAACTCAGACTGCTACCATGGTCTCCCTAAGACAAGCAATATATATCAATGCATCCACTGCTCTTTGTGATTTAATTATCTTGCCTTGCTTTTTTGCAGGCACACACATTGCATTTGTTCCTCTTCCTATGTGCCCGCAGGCTACCTGTCTGTTTGTATTATGCTGTGCACCCTATAGGATAAGCATCTTGCAATTTGGAGCTCTAAGATGCATAATTCCAAGCAACCCAACAATGAAACAATCCCACTCCAAAATCAGAACGCTTTTAACACTTGACTTCATAGTTTAGTTCAGCTTTATTTGCTTAGTTACTTAAAACCATTGCAATAAAACAACCAGCTAACAACCAGCAATAAACCTCAAATATAAAACATGTCATGCTGCTTATACAGCGTAGAGTGTTCCTTTTTGTCAAATCAGTTAAAAAGTTTCTAAAGGCACAACGTATCACATTGTGTGTTGATTCATAAAATCAACTTAGTCTCCTCCCTAGGCTGACACAGAATCTTTAGGAGCTAAGAGCAGGAAGTCATAGTCCGAAAAAGTACTACATGCAGAGCGGGTTTAAGGACTGTGCTGGCCTATTCAATGTCCCAGAGGTGCATGTGTACGCAGTGCCTGAAACAAGTTGTTGTGGTGGCTCATGAAGCTTCCTGCTTGCAAGAATAAGACATTTTATCAAGCAGCAGTTTAACTGTGAGTCGCCAGGGGCAAAGCAGGTCAGCACAGCCTGTCTCTGTGATCGTAATCTGCTTTCATTAAATGATTTTTTTCAAAAATAATCTCCTTTCCGTCAGCATCTCTCACAGGTGGATAGCCAAAGGTAGTATGTGTTCTGGGCCGGCGCCATACAGGCGGCAGATCACGTTTGTGGGGGGTCTCAGCCACCAAAAGGTAGGTTTAAGGCGCAGGATAACAATCCCAAGCGATACCTCACGAACTGCTCTTTGATGAGTCTTGAAAAGCCCAGACCGAGGCATCTGGGGAACCAATGCAGTGAAGGAGTTTTATGTCATCTAGGCATGGGCTCTCCCTGAAAAAGTCCCCTTGTCTTCTACTAAGGAGAGGAACTTGATGGGTTTGCAGACCACTTTTTTTTAAGGGTGATGTGACTAGCTGGGAGTCTCCCATGAGTGGGTAAGCCCTGTCCTAGTCAGGGATTCATTAAGATAAGCTCAGGTGGGCAGGAGCTCCTGACATAAGTAGTAGTTAAGGAGGTCGAGGGCTGCTGCCCTAATTTTACACCAGAAGTTAATGTAGGCGCCTCGCCAAGGATTGTCTTACCAGGCCAAACTCCAACCTGATTTTCACAGGTGAGGTGTGTTTTAGTAGACCAAAAATGATCCTGTATGCTTTTACTATTGTGCTATCTAGAGTGTTCGCATCCCTGCATCTTAGGGTCTTATTTCCATACACTATTGTGGGCAGAGGTTCGGCATGTAGTACCTGAATAAGAGGGGTAAATGATGGCCCATTCAGTTGGGTTTTTAAGCTTTTTAAAGATAACGCTAGGCTAAGATCTTTCCCTGTTATAGAGCTCCTTTCTTGTACAGCGTTGCCTGATTTATCAACAGTCACTCCTAGGTATTCATATTCCTTGATTTGTTGAAGCCATGTCTAGCCCTAGTACCATGCTGGGGGGTTCTTCCTGTTGCTGATTGTCATGGTGCATGTGTTTTCAAAGTTAACGCTCAAAGCATTTTCTTCCGAATATTCCTGTTACGTCGAATCGATCAACGCCTACCTTGGTGTGACTAATTAGTACTAGATTATCTGCGTACATAAAGCTAGACAGCGACTTGCCCCCAAGCCTCAGGGCATACGAGTTGCAGGTATCCAACACCCCCCACCACCCCAGGTAGACTAAAAACAAGTTAAACAGTGTGGGGGCCAGGACACATCTGTGCATCAGCTCTTTGCACACAAGTATCAGTGCGGAGAGCTATTATCCGGTCCAGGAGTTGTCCCAAAGTAATAGTTTGGTCCAAAGCCTGGACCTCGCCACATGATCAAAGGCTGCCCTGAAGTCAATAAGACACAGATGCACTGACTGTTTAGAGACAATTGACTTGTCTATAAAAAGTGAAACGGCCATGATTGTTGCTGTGCCAGAGGTTTCTGAGAACCCAGTTTGATTGAGTGGTATAATTCCCTTTTCTGCGATCCAAGATGACATTTTTTTCAGTAAGATTGCTGCAAAGCACTTTGCCTCATTATCGATAAGGGTGATTAAGCGATAGTTTTTTGGCATCTATCTGTCCCCACTTTTGCAAACAGGTGAAATTACTGTCCCCCTCCAAGAGGACGGCATTTTGCCAGTGAGCCCAACTGCCAGCACTTCGGCCCAAAAGGCTGCATTATTTTTGAAGAATGCAGGAGGAATGCCATTTGATCCCGGGGTTTCTTCTCTCCTGCCTTTGACAATCTGACATCTGATTAAATCCATTCTATTAAGGCTCTAGCTGTTTGTTGCTGTTGGGTACTCTGATAGGGGGGTTAAGCAAGTACTTGTAGGCCTCTCGGTAGATGCTATCTGTGTAGCAGGCACAGGATGGAGACAGTTGAAATTATCTCCAAGATCTCTTGTTTAGACATCTTCCGATATGTGGGAGGTAATGCCCCTATGCTAGGGACTTGGGAGCTTATTTATTGTTCCCCAAAACCGCGCACTATTGTAGCATTTAGTATCTGCAAATATCTTTGCCCATGGCTCATCTTCACGTGGCCTGTTAATTGACCACTTCAGCTTCCTCAAAGTTCTTTTTTGTTGTCTTTGGGTGTCATGCAGAACAAGGTCCTCTGGTGTGCGACGAAGGATCCTTAAAGTGATATTTATTGATCTTTTGAGCTGCCGTAGATGGCTCCTTTAGGTCTTTAGGATCTACACTGACCCGACAGATACTGATGGAGGAAGGGCGGTAGCTGGTTTTACAAACATTTCCCCTAGTTTGGTAGTGAACGGTTCCCACTTTGCTGTTGGTTTCGCCCCCAGGTTCGTGTGCTAGTGCCATTGCTTATTGGGATAGATTTTCAATGATTGCTTGTGCTCTCTTAATCTGTTTATAGTTGAAAATAAAGGAATTGATAGGATTGTCACTTGACTTAACAACAATTTCTTTGAATCGCGCAGATCAGGTCAGATCCTAGAGACACTTCTAGTTTGTCTTGTGCATTATGCAAGTGTAGAAATCCACCCAATACACAGCCAGAGCTAATGAAGAAAGAAAAACGTTACTAATCTTTAACACACTGTCTGCACGTATTAATAACGCTGTAATTTCACGTGCTGTGTACTCCTGCCATCTCGTGTTAGGCTTGGAACATTACAATTTTCTGTTTTTCCACAAAGGCGTTTTGGTTCAGCGGCGACTTTTGAAGCCTTTTCTGAAAAATACACAATGAACCAGGGCACAGACAGCACCGACTGTGTTCTCCCTCTTCGTGGCTTTCGTATGAGGGCTGAGCAAAATAAATCAGTGTCTGCACTGGAAAAAGAATAACAAATAATGTGAATTCTGGTATACTGTACATTCACGTCAATATTGGTGTGATATGAATGAGTCTGGAGAGGTAACATTTTTTATCTGTTCTAAACATATTTATAAACCATACTGTGCAGCCTGGAAAACAGTAGCTAAGCCTTGCATGAGATGGCTTGTGAGCAAAAGCAAAATTCTGAAAGAAAGTGTTTAATACGGTTTGCCCATGCCACTTGCCTGTCGTGAATGTCCACACAATATTGCTGAGTGAGTGCTTGAATAGGCAGCCATGTGATATCCTTACAAATATATGCTAATAGAAAGGTTCCTACGAATGCAACTGGGGGTTCATTCTTGCGAGTCAACGTACCCAAGGTGAAACACTTAGGAACGTTTTTCTCACGCTTAACAAATCTGAATGCATTTAACGATCTGCCTTGCCTAATCAGGCTTGGCATTGAGGTACCAATATGAAGTTGTGCAATTTTAAAGTATTACACCCATTTCTCTGCACCAGATGACTGCTACTCGATTATAGATATTATTGGGTGTCAGACTGAGTGATCAAGCTAGGGCTACTGTACACCTTTAAGTTCTACTGGATAGTACTCTGCTCTTTAGCGATATATTACAGATAGAGGGCTTAGCTGCAAATCTTAACGATTAACCTCCGATTTGGTCCATCATTTCTAGAAAATAATAGCTAGAAGTCTTAAAACTATCATCAACAGTATCCAAGAACGTAACCAAGCATGTACCTACCTAATGTCTGGAGGGGGGGCGGGGGGGTATTTAAAGCAGTATTTAGGTGGGCCATCCTCCGTTATACAAATTATAGGGAAAATAATGCTAGCTGCAAAGGGATGCGTGTCAAGTCAGTGCTATTAGAAATTAAGCCTAGGTCACTCAGCTTTGAGACAGGTGGTGAAGTAGACAAAGTAAGGAAACGCAAACACATTTTGGCAGCATGCATGCCAATTCTCATATAAACTCAAATTAGTCACAACTTAAACTCAAAGTTTTTAAAAACAGGGAAATGAGTGATAAGATTGTAGCGCTCAAACGTAAAGATAGGACTGTTGCAAACATAATAAATAATATTTGCAATAGTTCTGGTATTTTGCAACATAAAGCCGTGAGCAAACTTAAAATCTCAGGTGCATTATATGCTTAATTATATATGGCGAGTCCAACTCCCACAGATTAGAGTACAGGAAGACCACAAGTCTTGCATGAACAGCTTGGCCATGGCAACTCCAGCGGCTCAGCCCACAAAAATGTCGGGTGAATTTATAAAACTGTCAGGGAACTGAAAGATCTTCTTTTCCTTGAGCTAAGAGATGTGTTTACATGGAGCAATAGACCACCTCCACCCTGGATTGATACCAATATAGCTATGTTACTAAACCTAAATAAGGATAACGTCTTAGAACAATGTAACTCTCTGCTTAGTTCTTCAATCAATTGCGGTGTCAAGATTTACACTAAAATATTTCGCAGGGTCTCACAAGTTTTACACACACCCTATTTATTTTTGTATCACTGATGTTGGAATGTGAGGTGTCAGGGATGACTCTTTGATCCCAAGAAGGCGTTTGACAGGGTCTCGTAGCCCTTTCTAAGGTCTTGCATTGCTTAGAAAAGCGTTTGACTAATATTCTAAACAAATATTTAATGCATTTATCAAGGCTCGGGGGGAGTACGTACTATGCTTTTCCGCTTTACGACATTCTCCATACCTCAAGGCAGGGGTGCCCTCAGTCACCCTTTTTCTTTGCCCTGTACCTTCAGCTGTTTACTGAATGTAATTAACTTGTTCTTCTGATGGGCACGTATAACTGCAGATTTATCACTCTTAGAAGAGCAACATGGCCTTCTCTGCAGACTTTGTCAAGGTGGCAGTGCTTGCTGACTGTATGCATTGAGCAGCCTGTCAGATGTCTAGGACTGCTGTTGAGAGAGAGTGGAATGGGGTGGATTGAGTATTTAGACCTCAAGTGCCTTCATATCTCCATGCATCCACCTGTACAGGTTCATACTGCTCTCCTTCCCATTCATAGTACCCACAAAGCCCATGAAGAGCGGGTCTATACTTTACTCGTTCATGTATTCAACATAAGAGCAGATCAAGTCAATGGACTCTCTCCTCCTCTTTCAAGGAATGTGGCAGAGAGAAAAATGCAGGAAGAGTTATGGACTGCCCCACGAGAAAGGCCGTGACAACACTTGGGTCCTAAACACCTATTAGCCAGGAAATAAAGTGGCTAATAGAGGTTGCACTAACTGCCTATTGGTCATGGGCTCGGCACACAGAAGTAACTGCGATCAGAAGAAAGTCTTGACGGTCAGGTGTCGTACAGAATATCTGTGTATGGACTCGGACAACGTGCACATATCAAATTTGAGGACCAAACTGAGGCTCAGTTGAGACATGGATGAAGGACTTTGGTGGGAACGTGTTAAACCTTTCAAGAACCCCACCACAACACAGAACTTGATTAAGGAGGTTGGTCCAGCAAACGTAAAAAGGCTGAGAGGGCCAACATAAGCCTTTAACTGTGGCACTGCAAAGCCTTGCTGGGCTTAGTCGAAAGGTGCCTGGACGTGAAAATTACACATACCTCGGCTGGCTAACCGAAACTGCGCAGTTGTCACAGCTCAAGTTCTATGTATGAAGGGGTAGATTTAGGAAACCCAAGTGCAGGACTCTGCCTGATGCTGAGAATAGAGGTCGGCCCATAGAGGTAGATGGATCAGATAGCAAATGCTCTTGCTCAACAGATCGGGGTACCAACATTTCTTGGCCCAATTCGGACCTACTAAAATGACCTGGGATTGGACTATCCTGAATGTCCTCAGAATCAGAGATTCGAATGGTAGGGGTAAGAAGGAGTATAAAAGGCCTGTGCCCCACTGCAGATGGATGGTTCCCCGAGCTATTCTCCTGGGGGGAAAAGTAAAGAGTGCACTAATCTTCACTCTGCAAATTCTTAGCAGTGGTGAAAAAATTGACAAAGCCTGCTGCACTGGTTGAAGTTGTGCAGAGTCACCCTTGGGTGAAGACCCCATTTCTAGCCTGGCATCTGACGTCTGCTGAGTTAGTCTGCTCTGCCGTTTAGAGACCTGGCAAGATGATCGCCACCAGGGAGATATATTAATTTAGCTACCCCCAAAGGCACAGTCCCTCGAGCCACAATTCTCAATGACCCTATATGGCCCAACTTGGTGCATTATCACACGAGGGCATGTTGTCTGTCAACCTGCACCGGCCTCCAGTCGAACAGGAGAAAGGCTTTCCTTGAAAAACAGATGAATCAAAGCTCCAGGAGATTGATGTGTAGCTGTTGGTGACCTGGAGACCACATACTCCTGATATTCCTCTCCCCCAGGTGAACTCTCAAACCAAGAGACGATGCATCCTTCTATACTGTGTACTCTGGATGGGGTAGGGAGAAAAGCCTGTCATAGTTCGAGTACACCTGCCAGAACTGAAGATCCTGGGCTGCCTTCTTCGAGATACAGATGTCATCCAACAGGCAGCCTCTGTGCTCCACCTACTAGAGATGGAAGTCCCACTGCAGGGCTTGCATTTACCACTGGGATTAAGGACGATGCAAGAGGTCAGAAGGCCAAGAAGCATCAACCATCCACACCAAGAACTATGACTGAGCCCAAAAAATCTGAATCATACCCTGAATGTCCTGGATGTGCTGCCAGGGCAGGAAGCATTTGAACACCCCCATGTTCAGAATGACCGCTATGTAGGGAATCTTCTGCAAATGTATCAGATGGGACTCTGGACCACTGTTGGAAAATCCTACAGATAACAGAAGGGTGGCTGGAGTTCAAAGGTGGTCTACCACTGACTATGGTGAGCCAGCCTTTAACAGTCACTTGTTAAGGTAAGGGGAATAATAGTATCCTCAACCAGCGAAGAGGGGGGCTGCAACTACTATCAGCACCTTCATAAGTATCTGAAGGGTGGAAGTAAGGCCAAAGGGCAGGATGGTAAATTGGAAATGCTTCAACCCAACCACGAACTGAAGGTACCATCTGCAGACTGCATGACAGATTCTTGAAAGTAAGCATCGTGCAAGTCCAAGGACATCAACCAATCTCTGGGGTCTATGGAGGAAAGAACCTAGCCAGAGTGAACACTGAGAATTTTCTCTGCCGCAAGAAGGCATTCGGGGGCAAAAAAAACAACAGCAACATTACACCACCATATTTCTTGCTCAGCAGGAAGTAGGGAAGTAGCACCACTCACCAATCCGAGGCCATGTCATCTCTCATGCATGAGGTGCACAAATTAGGCAAAGCACTCTATGTATCCCCCCTCCCTACCCCCACAAACAAGTCATTTTCATACAACCTGCTCCTGTCTGTTCAATAGGATTTCTTCAATGATGTGGCCATTATTTTATTTTCAATTGTTAGGCCACAATTTCTTTATTTTTAATCGCAATTGTGAGGGAAAGGTAAGTACAAGCAAGAAGAAAAGAAAAAAATCTGAGGTGGGGTCTGTGTCCTGGTGTATTGTGGATTTTCATGGAAGGAAGCATGAGTCACCTAAAATCCTAAACTACCCACAGAAAAACAGTCTCTAGTGTACTCGTGATCTACAGCTACAATGATATAAACATGAAATTACTTTGAGAGTAATTATGAAACTCCAAATTCTTTTACTCTCCCAAAGAATTGATTGCGAACTCTGCGTGCCAAAGAAAGGACAGTACAAGTTGTCTTCGAAAAGTTGCGGTTCCTTTAAAATATGAAGTGGAGTCTCGGTATGAGTGTTTGACCCACACGCACAGGCCTCAAATTCACCCGCACCACAAAAACCTCTGCTTATTGTGGCTCACTCCGGTGTTGCAGTCTGTGTTGTCCTCTTTTCCTTCCCAAGTGCTCAAAGCCGGCTCCCTCTACCTGGGCTACGACAGCCTTGCCACTGGTAATAGTCCTGAACGTGTTGGCCTGACTTTCATCTGCTGTCTTATAAAGTCATGTTAAGTGGAAATTTGCTTCAGTACCATTTACATAACGCTCCATACACAGTTGCTGGGTGCCAAAGCACATTTTCGGGTTGATAGGATGCTACAACGTGTTGTTCTACATAGTAGCGAAGCCTTTCTGCAGCCTTCATGAATGACCAGAGGCATTCCTGCCTTGGGGCACAGAACACAGCAGAGTGCTGGAGAAGGAAGTGCAAGTTAGGTGTGCTAAATATAACTGTAAATAGCAGACAGTTATAACAATCTGTAGGATAGAGGTTATGATTAAGACTGGAGAAGGAAGTAGAGATCTTCTGGGATCATTTGCGTGAAAAGTAATCCAACTCAGTGGCAATAGGATTAAAATACATAGGCAGTTACACGAGACCAATTACAACAGAGGAGCAAAAGGTTATGTGTGTGAGAATACAACAAAAAAGGCGCACTATTCCTTATGGCACCATGTGCAAGGCAGAGATGCTGTCAAATTCATAAAATGATGGCAAAGGGACTTGAAAGCAAATTGGCAACTTACACACAAGCAGTGTTCTTTTTTCAAAGGAATGGATAGATACTGTCGTCATCAGAGGGTAAAGTGTAGAAGGACAATTAAGGTTAGAACCGACATAGTACCTAGACAACCTTTAAAAGGTCCATATTTCACCTACTACCGCCAGAGCAAAAAAAGAAAAACTTTTGAGCACATAATAGTACCCCAAGCACCTCTCATAATTCCAAAAGCAGACTAGCACCTATTAGCAGAGTCCTATAACGGAGGCGTTGCTCAGACTCCAGCTTGACTAGCACCCTGAACAAGGAAAGCTAAATGAAGGCAATTGTTAGCTGGCAGGCCGAACAGCACAGGAATGAGTTCCACTCCATATTACCCTTATGTCGTCTCCCGTCTGTGTGAGACATTACTTTCCTAGTTTGCTTGATGAGGCATCCTCCTGCCTTTCGAGAACGTTCTGTCTAACAGCTTCCACTTTAATTATTAGTACGGGATTGCAGTGAAAACAGACATACCCAGATTCCATTGTTGCGACATGGATAGCAGCAGGGCTTAGATCTGCTAGTTCGTATTTTGATCAATCTTAGCTTGCTGCTGTTCCTGCTAAGCATTATTCAAAGAGGGCTTCAGTTCATGCCTGTTTGTAATCCTTGACACCGCTATTCCTTTATGATGTCACTGCAGCCATGTGGAAATATTAAAAAATACTTACATTGTAATTTCTGCCTACTAGTCTTTAATAAAGTCATGATTTCCAAGGTGTGAACTAAGGAAATCTCTAATCTAGCCATAACCAGGTTGTAAATAAAGTGAAGTGTGTGCATCTGGGGCAGACAGGAAGAACCACAAATTTACCACCAAACTTCCTGCACAGGCATTAGCGGCATCTCAAGAAGATGAGACCAGCCCCAAAACAAGATGGTGGGGAGATAAGGTTGAGAAAAATCTAGGAGTGTTTGGGATTTCCAATACTCGACCCAAAAATATAACCAAAAGGGCAACAAATGAGGGCCTTAGCCCTGCTTGAAAATGCCCCTTCATCTAGCTGCATAAACCCTTTCAGCCTCTGGTTGAGGGAGGAGGTGGAAAACTTGGGCATCTAAACCCAATCCGCCAACCTGAGGCATGAAAGGCTCACTAAACACCAGGAAAATGTTTTTTTTTGTTTTTTTTTTAAATGGCAGTCTATGTCTTCGCCCTCCATTGTATAAGGCTCTCAATCTCCTTGACATTGTAGCTCCTGGGGAGCATATTAGGGAACTATCGCCAATTTCACTTACTCTTCAGGGGATAAAAAGACTATTAAACACCACGGAAATTTAATTTAAAAAAAAAAAAAAGTCAGGGAGTGGCTCCTCATAGTATCTACGAGTTTCACCTCCTCTGTCAATTGTTCAAGCCTTTATTGCTCACACTACTGCGAAGTCATGTGAAACTGGACACAGCTGTTTATGGAAGCTACAGCAACCCATGCCCTCGTGTTTTAATGGTACCAGAGGTGTGGAGGAAAAGGAGGCAGCACACGAGACTGGATCACTTAACCAGGTCAGTAACTGCTGACCATAATTCTCATCAGGTGGTATGGAAAGAGAAACTAAGCATGTGCCTTTCTTTATGCACATATGCCGATTCTCTCTCTTGGCATACTGTGACTACCATCCACTAGCATATGGTAATCACCTACCTCTCTTTCCCTAGTAGGCCTCGTTGGAATAAGGAGATCATACTTTGCTTACTGTGGCACTTTTTTTTATTTTATTTTTTTTAGACACTTTTTGTCACTGGCATTTTGTGGTCACTCGTGACTTCTAATTTGCATAGTTAGAAGTGGGGATCCACAACACTTCTGGTCTAACACTTGGATAATGGTCATCTCTATAAACTTATTAGGACAGATTGGCAGAGTCTATGTGCGACAGAACAACATCTGAGGGAGTGGCAGACCAGTATTAGAGGATCGAAATCATACACTAGCAAAAATCTAGTGTTTTGGAGGGGAGATAGTTTTTAAAAACAGAAAAAATGTTTTCTTTAAAAAAAATTTAAGAGGAACAGGTCAAAACAATGGCCATGTGAAGTCAACGTGAACTTCATATGCCCATTGTGTTTACACACACACACACATGTATATCCAGAAAAGATGGCACTCAATCTATGTCACCAAACAAAGGTTCGCACTCCAGGATGCATCTTAAGAAAGATTTATTTGGCATCACATTTCGACCGGATGGTCTTTGTCACAGCCAGGATCAACCAACATTCTAAATTAATATTCAAAATCTGTATATTTAATTGTATCTAAGCTCTAAAATAGAGGTTCTTTACTGAAATGCTCAGACAATATTACAGGGGCGAGTGATCTGATAGTGAGCCTCCAGCCAAAATGAGCATGTAAGATTTATGAGACAGATGAGATCTAGTTTTCACTCTGTACCAGTGTGCAGTGGAGTGCCTCTCTATTGGGATTGGTAAAAGTGAGAGCTCTCTCTTTGAAGAAAACATTAAAGACTGTTCAAACTGACAAATTGCTCTACAGGTATAAAAGAACAAGTTACTTACCTTTGGCAACAGCTTATTTAGTAGAGACATTTAGTTGCAGATTCCTTACCTTTGAATTTCTCCCAGGCGTCAGCCTGGATACAGAGATTTTTCTCAAGCAGTACCCCTGCGCGCCGTCAGATGGCATAGGTAGGTTCTGCATCCGTCATCGGCATTGTGCAGGCGATAGCAAGTTCAGGTGGTAGCGTATCCGACGGAAGAGTCTGCTCAGGTCCTGCATCTGATTTGGTGAGCAGAGGATGCTTCTCTTAAGTCTGCGGTCTGGAAGGTTAAGACCCAAATTTGAAAGGCCTTGAAACTTCTATTTGGGACCCAAAGACAGCAGGAGGCTACCCAAAGCCCTCTGGTGAACCAGACCCAAAGGTTTCTCCTGATTGAAGTGCGGCTGATTTGCCTGAGGACATTTGTCTTACTGGTTATGTACTGGTGTTATAGATACATCAAACTGAGAGGGGACCTATGTGGACATCTGTCCTAAGAAGGTTCCAGTGCCAAATGTGGAGTCTATCTTCTCTCTGTAACACTTCAAACAATCAAGAATGAGGCATCAGTTGTTGTACTGGTCGTCGTTCACTTGGACTAGGTGTTATGTTAAAGAAATTAATATTGTAATCCTAAAAGTGTCCTGCAGAACAATGGTTAAGAGTGTAAAGAAGAAACAGGGTGGCATCTGTCCCAGAACAGAGAGAACTGTCATAATTCAAGGTGAAGGAAAGGGCTGAGAAGCTTTAGGTTTATGACCTTCAAAATAACTCTGAAGGAGATCGGCAACTTGTGAACAAAAAACAGAACTATTATCTGTGATAATTCGAAGTCAGGCGCAAATTGTCCATATACGTGTGCAAGTAGGATTACCACAGAAACCTACAGTTAAGCAGTAGAAGCCGTTTAATACAAAGAACCAGGTAAACCACTGTGCTGTGAGCACTGGCATGAGCGCAGACCGCCAGCATCAACAGCAGTACAAGTACATTCAATAGGCACAGGAGAAAAAAATGGTCTTTCTAAACAAGATGATGTGCTAGAGTGTGATGCACTTAAGTCATATTGGAAGGAAAGCCCTGCGGAGGAAGGGTAATGCCAGCAAGTTATGAAACGTTGGTACTCGCACATATCAACTTAAAACACCATCATTGATACGCACAGCAACAGCATGTCAATATAGCTGAATAGAATACAGTGAGACACCCTTCTAGAGCTGATTACATATTATAATACAGTGCATACGTAAAGCAAAAAAATTCAATTAGTCCAGCTCGCAAGTATGTTTTGTTTCTTAATATGTGCACGTTATGAAACAAAAAGTCCCACTCTGAAGAAGGTCTATGCTCTAAACAGGGAAGAAAAACACCGAGTTTAGATAGGATGAATATGCCGATTTTCTGTTAACTGCCGTGTACGATATTTATGCTAGACTAGTTAAATGAATTCAGTAACAGAAGGATCGCAACAAGGGCATAAACTTGCATAAATCCACTGCTTTAAACTATAGAGGGTATGTTAGCGCCACCAGCTTTTTTGCAATCACATTAGCAACCAATTTAGAGGGTAAAATAGTGAAAGGGTTTTTGTGGCTTATGTTAAAGCCCACGGGACATGATCATTTTACTAGCAAAAGATAACCTGCAATTCTCAAACCCATGTTAGGGGCTTAAGGACGGAATTTTTGAAAAATCTTCCACAACCTTTGATAGATGAAGCAGATGAACTTTGAGAATATGAAAAAGTCATAAGGAAACGAGGTAGAACAAGCTTGGAAACTAACATTGCTGCTGACAAGTCGGAAAACCGTTTACAGTATGTTTACTGATGGGCTATGGGTGATCCTGATGCATCAACAGAGACCGCCCCTTAGCTTCCCACTGGGTATCATGTTTGAGTTACAAGAAGTTATCACTGCTATCACTCTAAATCCATCCTGTAGGGCCGTCCCCTGGCACTGACAGGGTACCAATGGGCGTTTATAAGGAAAACATCGAGCTCTGGGTCGTGGTTATAAATAACATAAAACTTTGTAAGGGACTTTAAGAACAGTGGGCCTGATGTCTGCAATCGGTCAAGCTAGTAACGCAAAACACGCAGTTCTGCCTTATACTATTCTATTATTTACACCATGCATATCTTACTCCAGATAGGCTTCACAAGATGTTTCTAGGAGCCCCTACCATCTGCCCATGATGACAACTTCTTTCATATGGTGTGGACTTGTCTAATGATAAGCCCTTTGTGGGAACAGATGCTGACCACAGTATTGGAGATGACAGGTAGCTTGTTTCCCCACAAGCCACTCAGATGCCTACTCGATACTGGGCAGATTACTAAAAAGAATAAGGGACTTTTTTTCGATTTCAAATAAAATCTGGTGCTGACTTGGACTAAATGTTGTATAACTATGACCTGGAAGTCAGCTACTGCACCTCCGTTGTTGCGATGGAAGGCGGATGTACACCAGTGGGCATCAGTAGAACTAGTAGTCCATAAACTACTGCATACAAGGTGGGGATGGCCCTGAACCACCAAGGAACTGGGACAGCTATCTGGACAGGCTCGAAGCAGGCGCAGTTGACCAACCTCTTTAAACAAGTATCTCTTTCTGCTAGATGCTGAGCAACTGAGTTACTACTTCCAGACCGTTAGAACAAACAGCCACTACAGACAGCAGATCAGAAACACCAAGGTGGAGTTCTTGTGCAAGAGTACTACATTAGTGATGACATACAGTGAGGAGGGCCCCAATAAAGCACACTGTAAGTTGTTACAACTTACAGACAACAGAGCTGTGCAATACGCCACAACCGCACATACACACACGGGGTAGGGGGACTGGGTTGCTAGTTTTTACTGTTTTGATACACATTCGCTTTGCTTCATTCTCTTAAAAACTGATTAAGAATGCTCCCTCAACAATACATACATTGTCTGGGCTACTGTAATGTGAACAGATGGAAGAGATGGGAAGCAAATATTGGTGCCAATAACTCTCAAATAATCCCTACTTGACTTCTACCGCCTGAACGACTGACTTTGTTGAGGAAGGGAGGGTATGGGGCAGGAGGAGGACCCTGGTATACAGGCATCTGGTGGCCTTTGGTCAACAGACAAATGTGTTATGTATGACTTCCTTCTAATTATTTGTCGAGATATCATTAACAGTAAAAATGTAATTGTGTGAACTGTACCTTGTATCTTTAAAATGCAATAAAAATATAAAAAAAAATACCTTTCTGTCACACTGCTGTTTTGTACCCATTTTCAAAGAGTGTAATAGGCAAGATCCTAAATGCTATCGCCCAACGTCTCTGCTTGACTATTGTCAAATTAGTTGATCAAGTCATACTGCACAGACTGAAGCTTTGTTTGAGGACACCAAGGCCCTTTCGGCTGTCCAGTATGGTTTTAGGGAAGGACTGGCCAAAAGTGTCTTAATTTGCATTGGGTTATCATCAAATATGCAATAGCCAAGAGGAGTGCACTCTACCTCACTTTTATATATCATAGCAGTGCCTTTGATATAGTTAATCGATCAATGCTGAGGGCATTTATGAGAAAAAGGGGAATAGCTATTGATTTTGTTAAGTTTTTGTGACTTACACTCTGGGGTCTTAGCGTCAGTAAGGTATTGAGCGGAAGGTAATTGCAAGTGGTGTTTTGCCAAGGCTGTGTTCTGGTCCCATCTTGTTTCTTTTATATATTAATGGTATCAATAACTTTTCGTAGCAAAGGATATGCCTAAAGTTAATTTCATCCCCATCCAAGTTCTATTATATGCAGATGATGCAGTACTTATTATCACGTATCCTCAACAGTCTGAAGGAACTAATTGACAACTTTGTTAAACTCAGACAGCATGGAGCTTGAGGCCAACATTTCAAAAACTCTTTAAATAGTGAGAGAGCGTAGCTTATATAATCAATATTAACATGAAATGTTTATGAACTAATGTATAATAATGCTGCATAGAAAATGTACTAATGTATTTTGCAAAACACGTGCTTGAAATGTGCCCACGAAGAGTGGCCGCCAATATATACGGGGACTAATGAAAATGACTAATAACGATGAATTATTATGTTAAGACAGTTTTACACTAATTATTATAGGTAATGTTGCTAACATTTGTTAATAAATTATTAGGCCTTAGTGAGCATGAGTCGAGGCCTAGCTGCCTGGCTCGCATATTAAATGTGTTTTTCTAACGTGCAGTGTGCTGACTCGCTGAAGGACATGAACTCTTGTTTTTCCAAACTAGATGCTGAATGTAACTGTAGTAGATCTGTTCTCATGAAATTCGACTTGCTTGTAGAAACATTTTAGCTGAATGCAACACTGTAGACCACTCACAGGTACAAGGTCGCCTGGACCAGTACAGACAATAGAGCCACTGATTGAAGATGTGCAAAAGACCACGAGAGGATGAATTCATACCGGACATTCTACCCGCTGACGACGTCAATCATAAGGACCAATAAACTATGTGAGAACAGTTATGGGGTGACAAATTTGATGGGCTAATTTGAAGTCAATTGGATAGAGATAGTGGGGTGCAACCCCTCCACCAACCAGATTTTTGGGGAATGTACAACAAAATTGGGAAAACAACTCTTGACACAAGGAAGTAAATTAGAATAGGAGACTAGGAGTTAGAGGAGGGGGAGATGCTGTTGCGATTTGCTATGACCCAGACACTTTGTCACTCTGCATAGAGACTTTGCTGTTTGGTTCTTTAAACCATCCTCGCCCTTATATTTGCCCGTTTACACTTTACCTCCTTTTGAGGGAAGTGCCCCCTTTGTCCGACTTGCTGAATTCCTGGCTGATGGCTAATCAACTGATGTCCTGAGGACGAAGACTGAACCTGAGTGCTGACCTAATACGGAGGGGAACTATATGACAATGAAATTGTGATTGTCTATTTGCTTTTCTTTTCTAGGTACCAACTGCTTCTCTTTTTACATGAACCATAGTTAGATTTTTCTAAATTGGTGTTGCTAAATTGTTTTGCATGAAGCCCAACATGCCAATGCTAATTTGAGGTTTGATGAGGGATTCATTGATCAGACACAAATAAACAAATGACTGAATCTATGCTTTGTTGAATAACGTGCAGACGTTACTCTGCTGAGGATAACCTATGTTGATGCCGTGCTATGTTCTAATATTCATGATTCTTGCTTTGATGAAATCTTATCAGTTGCCATATTGTGACTATGCTAATGTGTTTCTTGGTTTTGAGATTAATAAACTTACTAGTAGAATTGTAATCAATAGGAAATAAATATCACCAAATCGTACTAAACTGGTGTGGTTATTCATGACTGAAAGGTAATGGTGGTTTCCGAGTCTTACTAATGTCTTTGACTAATTTGAATTGTCTTATTCTAGTAAATATTGATGACATGATTGACTTACAGGTTGATCAGCTATCTCGTCCTAAGGTGTCTTCAATCAGGGTCAAAAGATTCATTGGCCTAAAACGAGTCCCAAAGTGAATAAATTAGTCATAAAGGGACACGTTAACAATAGTATGTGGTGTTAACTCCTATATGCTTATTCCAATACTAATAAAGGGTAACATAACAGAAAAGGTACATAATTTGTCCTCTCTAGGAGGAGGGGTTCACACTTTTGACTAAGCAACTGATCCCCCACATCTTCGAATTAGGCATCTTAGGTTTAACCAAGTTGTTGGAGCCTCGTTCAATTTAGCAAGAACAGTGGGAAACAATCTAATCCTGCTAACCTTCCAACTATACAAGCCTATGTGCCTCTGCTGCTAGTGATGTATGGGGCTGCTATTTGGGCTTACCAAAATACCAATATATTACAATTAGTAGAGAACTGTTTTTCTTAGGCGCTTTTTAGGCCTTTCCCCGTGTCGCCCTCAATTTCTCAATGAAGATTTGGGCCTTTCTCGTGAGGAAAATCTTATTAAATTAGGTTCAATGGTTTTATGTGTAATTATATAGGGCAACACTCTTATTGCCCTTAATCGAGAGATAATTGTAGATTCAACTGGATGTGATTGAGGTGACAATTTCTTGGCAAATGAACATTAAGGAAATGATTTATGCCCTTGACAGACTCGCCTGTGTACAGCCCCATCTGATTGCCTAAAAGGTTAAAAAAAAAAATTGTATCTCGCACTAACATCCACAAACAGGGAGGCAGCAGAGATGAGCAAAGAACACCTCCGGGATTATGCAATCATGCAAACAGCAGCGAGTCCCATCGATTCTGGTTAATAATTCTTGAGAAGGATCTTATTTGACCAGATGTCGCCTAAGTAGTATCAGAAGTCGCCTCTGTTACCCACAGGGACAATACAACACCTTTTCTACATTATTATGCTCTTGCGATGACACCGCTACAGAAACGCTTATGCATTTTGTCTTTTTTTGTAAATGCTACCATCCATTTAATGTGGTGTTTCTTATTATCATTACTCAAAGTCTAATGTTTTTATAAATTTAAACCCTTTTTATTTTCTACAGATGTTGTCTTGCTCAGTGTTTGCTACTCTACTGGGTGCTTTTTGAAGCCTTCTGTAAGGTACTCAAAACAATTATATTTTAGCTTCATTTTAATTAATATGTATAATCAAAGGTTACTGCACGCTGTGGTTTATCCTGTAGGACCTTTAATGCCAACAAAATATTTAAGTGTGCAGTTGTTTTAACATATTATTTGTGCATTTTAAGCAGACCGTATATGGGGGTATTTTTTTTTTTTTTGGGCAGGGTGGGAGGGGTCTGAAAGGCTGGGCCTGAGTGCAACCGGTGCTGAGTGGACTCCAGACATGCATGCCCGACCAGGGACCGAGCAGAACACGAGTGCAGCTGCAACAGATGGGCCGGTTTTCTCTGGACCTCAGCAGGCCAAGGCCTGAAATATGCTGCAATGCATCTTTGTCAGAGATCTGATGACTCAGACGAGATGCCAGAGGGCCTCCTTTGTAGGCCTATAGTAACTACTGGACTGGCAGATGACTTAAGTGCTGTGTGACTAAAAGCGGGGGAAATATTGAGACAAGAATGCGGATGGGCACTTCTGCCCCAATTATAGCAGGACTAGGACCCTCTGCCCGCCCTTCCGGAGAGTTGGCTGATTAGCTGCTTCACGGAATTCCTCACTAATGCAACCATGAGAAGTCGGAGGTGGGCTCGGCCTGCTTAACAGCTGAGGTGATTGGACACTCCCACACAGGAACATTTCTCCCAACACTATGGTGTTAGGGGCTTGAAATATAAACAACCGTTATTTGTTTATTGTTTTGATCGAGGTGTTGTGGCTTCTCTGACCTGCGGTAAGGGAGTTGGAGCTCGTTTCTATGTCTGCACCCAGTCCTGGTATATACACTGTGTTTTGCACTGCTTCTGAAGATGGAAATTATGGTTGACAGTCGGATAACTTTTGGGTGGGGTGTGTGAGGGGTCACTGGTTATCGAACCAGGGTGGGAGACTGCCAGAACAGTACATCCACCCAAAATATCGAGATTAGCAACCGTATACTTCCATCTCCTGAAATGTTCAGGGGGTTGGGATCATGGGCGTAGGAAGTGTGGGGGACGCGGGGGATGTATCCCCCCCCCCCCCAGATTTTGGAGGGTGGGGGACCCGGGGGACGAAGGTGGGGGGGACAAGGGGACACAATAATTTCCCCTCTCACATCTATTATTCAGAGGGCCATTAGCGCACAAAAGGGCTACTTATATACCGACCATCCTCCAATTTGATGGTAACAGAATGAAGGTGAGTCCGGAGGCCCCCTGCGCCCTCTGCCCTTTTGTTTGTCCTGTTCACAGCTGTGGGCATTAAGGGTGCTCATAAGAACAAAGGGCACTAGGAGGAGAAAAGAGTTTTTGATGATTACTGTCTGCTTCACCTGCCGCCTTGAAGAGGAGCACTGCAGGACGCCTTCAAGAGGAGCTGCAGGACAATGAGGAAGATCTAAAGTGGAAACAGAGTCACACTCAGCCTGACACCTGCAGGCTAGAAAGGAGACTCTGTGAAACACAATATTTGTATTTGACTAAGATCACACCAGTTGGTGAAACAGTGAAGTCTAGATTGAGTCCAGATTTTACCTTTTCACACAACAATTTTGCTATTAGAAGGGTATATTTTTTCTAACATTTATGTTTAATGTTTTGTTATATAGGTAATGAAGGGCTTTATTACAGCGTGGCTAACAGGGAGAATCCATATTTCATTTTGGGCCGTTATGCCTAGCGTTATTTTTTATATGGTTATTGTTACATACTTCAGCATATTGAAGTATATTATCTGTTCTCCATCTTTTTTTCACTCTACTCTGAAACAATCTACCCTATGCCACTGCACCCTACACCTCTTTTCTCCACTCTGTGCTACTCTACGCCACTGCAATCTATGCTGTACCACTCCACACCACTCTACTCTTCAGCACTCTACACTACGCCACTGCAATCTATGCTATTCTACTCTAACCATTGTACACTACGCCCCTGCACTCTGCCAGTGCACTGTTCAGCACTTTACTCAAAACCAATGCACTCTATCCCACTGCACTCTATGCCAATCTACTCTGCACCACAGCACTCTAATCCACTGCTTTCAATGCCACTGTACTCTGCGCCACAGCACTCTATGCCACTGCACTCTGTCACTCTACAATACACCACTGTACTCTGCGACCCTCTAATCTGCAACATTGCACTTTCTGTCACTGAACTCCACGCCACTCTACTCTGCACCACTGCACTCAATGCCACTGTGCTCTGTCCCACTGCACTCTTTTCTGCACCACTGCACTCTAATCTACTCTACACCACTCCACTGTAGGGCACTTCACTCTACTTTGAAATCAGCTCCTCTATGCCACGGCAATCTACTCAACTCTACTCTATGCTATGCCAGTCTAATCTATCCTGCACCACTCCATTCTGCTCTGCACCGCTCTATGCTACTGCACTCTACATCACTATGCTCCACTCTGCAACAATCTACCCTTCACCACTATACTGTACTCTGCAGCAATCTACTCCATGCCACTGCACTCTATGCCACCCTATTCTACTCTGCACCACTGTACTCTACCCCACTCTTCTCTACTCTGCATCACTCTACATCACTGCACTCTACACCAACACATTCTATGCCACTCTACTCAACAGCACTGTCCTTTATGACACTCCACTTTGCAACACTGAACTCTGCCACTGAACTATACCCCTCTCTACTCTGCACCACAGCACTCTACTCTGCACCGCTCAACTATATGCCACTCTACACCAGTGTACTATATGCCACTACACTCTATGCCACTCTACTCTGCATCACTGCACTCCGCCACTGCACTCTACACCAGTCTACTCTACCTTGCACCACTCCACTCTATGATGCACTGCAATACTCTATGACAGCACTCTGAACCACTGCAATCTATGCTGTGCCACTCCACTCTGCTCTGCTCCACTCTACGCTACTGCACTGTACGCTAAACCAGTGCAGTATTCGCCAGTGCACTCTACACCACTTTACTCAAAACCAATGCACTCTATACCACTACACTCTACACCAATCTACTTTGCACCACTGTACTCTATGCCACTTCACTCTAGACCACCCAACTCCACTCTGACACTTCACTCTGACATTACACTCCATGATACTAGACTCTGATACTCTATTCCATTAAACTCTAACACTTTCTCCCTCTGTAACTCCCTACACAACTCCCTATATGCCACTCCATTCCACTTTACTCCACTGTATGCCACTCCACACCACTCTATGCCACTTCTCAACGCCGCTGCACAACCCTCTATGCCACTCCACTATAGAACAATGTACTATGTTCACTGTAACACTCTACCCAACTTTCTCTATGCCACTTCACATTACTTACCTTCACTCTACTCCAGTTCACTTTTCCTTATGCCTTTCCACTCTACGACACTCTGCCACTCCACTCTATGACACTCTTACACTGTGACACTACTCCACTCTACTACTACTTTATGGCATTGGCGCTTGATTGGAGATTCAGATCTCCATTGATTGCCTTCACACTCATATGAGACGTGAGTCAGATTTATCTTCGCCGTTTTGGTTACAAGCACTCTGTAACCCTTTTGACTCAAGCTTAACGAAGGCTTAGGATGATCCTGATACTTGTCTAGGGGATCGAAATATCGTCGGCCAAAGTACCTTGACTTGAATTTGTGATATTGTACTTAAGTTGGCATAAGCATAGGTACTATGAGCTAATGACTTCTTGATTCACTATTTGAGTCATTCATGTGAAAGTCAGTGTATAAAAGCTTGTAAATCATTATTGTGGATGCTAACCTTGTAGGAAAGTAGCCTCTTTCTAGCTTGGTTAACCACACATTTCGCCTGTTTGCCAGTGTGTTTGAGTGTGTCTACTGGGATCCTGCTAATCAGGACCCCAGTAGTTATGCTCTCTCCCTTAAATTATGGTTGTTGCATACTGGTAACCCAGTATTTCACCCAAAATTGGCATACTGGTGTCCCCTTATAAGTCCCTAGTAGATGGTACTTAGCTACCCAGGGCATTGGGGTTCCAGGAGATCCATATGGGCTGCAGCATTTCTTTTGCCACCCACAGGGAGCCCATGCAAAGGCTTCTGCAGGACTGCCATTGCAGCCTGCGTGAAAAGGTGCATGCCTCCTTTCACTGCCAGTTACACTACACCAGGTCACTTATAAGTCACCCCTATAGCAGGCCCTCCAGCCCTGAGGGCAGGGTGCAGAGTAACTGTGTGTGAGGGCACCCCTGCACTAGCAGAGATTCCCCCACGACCTCCAGGACCATTTTCCCAGACTTCCTGAGTGCGGGGATGCCATTTTACACGTGTATTGAAATAGGTCACTACCTATTACCAGCTACATAATGGTAACTCCAAACATAGGTATGTTTAGTATCAAACATGTTGGAATCATAACCCAAGGCTTTTGCAAGCATTGGTTGTATGATTTCATGCACTCTGGGGGCTCCTTAGAGGACCCCCAGTATTGTTATTCCAGCCTTCTGAGGTTTTCCAGGCAGGAACAGCTGCTGCCACCTCTCATACAGGTTTCTGCCCTCCTGTTGCTTGAGAAGCTCAAGCCTATGAAGGCAGAACAAAGGATTTCCTTTGGGAAAGGGGTGTTACACCCTCTCCCTGTGGAAATAGGAGTTACAGGCTTGGGAGGCGTAGCTTCCTTCCCCAGGCCACTGGAAATGCTTTGAAGGGCACATTTGGGCCCTCCTTGCATAATCCAGTCTACACCGGTTCAGGTACCCCCAGTCCCTGCTCTGGCACGAAACTGGACAAAGGAAAGGGGAGTGACCACTCCCCTGTCCATCACCACCCCAGGTGTGGTGCTCAGAGCTCCTCCAGAAGGTCCCTGTGTTTTGCCATCTTGGATTCCAAGTTGGCAGCGAACTCTGGAAGCATCTGAGTGGCCAGTGCCAGCAGGTGGTGTCAGAGCCGTCCCCTGATAGGTGCTTTCCTGTTTAGCTGACCAATCCTCCTTTCATGGCTATTTAGGGTCTCTCTCTTGGGATATTCTTCAGATTTGGATTGCAAGACTCCAGCAGGAATCCTCTGCATCCTTTACTTCACCTTCTCACTGAAGAAACTGCATCTGGACCCTCTAGGAACTCCACAAACTGCAACAACGAGGCAAAGACAACTTCTGCAACATTGTATCTTTAGCTCTTGCCAGCAAATGCAACTGTTTCCCGGTCATGCACCCTCAGAGGACAGCCTGTCTTCAGCCTGCACCAGAAGAACGAAGGAATCTCCCTTGGAGTGAAGGAGTCACTCCCCTGCCTCAGCAGGCCCCTCCCTGCAACGACGACCATCTGCTTGGGTCCCCTCTCCTGTTGAGTTGCATGGATTCTACATCACGGTTGGTGGACTGAAGTGGTCCCGATGGTCCTGACATCCTACTGTCCAACTTTGGTGGAGGTAAGAGCTTGCCTTCCCACGCAAGAGAGTAACCCTGTTCACCACATGTTTTTCAGTTGCCAAGGCTTGTTGGCATCCTTCTATGAAATTCTTTGTGCACAATGTAACTCTGGCCCCCAGCACTCCTTCCTGCAATGCACAGCTTCCTGTGTGGTTCTCTGGCAGTGTGGGATCTTTTGTTTTTGTGCTGCATGGGCCTCCTTTTGCAACTCCTTTGTCCCTGTGCTGGAGGACTCCTGTGTGCATGGGTTGGTGTTCTGTGGGCTCTCTGAGTTGCTGAGAGCCCACTCTGACTCCTCCTCCTTGGTAGAGTCAACTAGGTCCCTCCTGGTCCCAGGCAGTGCCATTTTCCGCTAACCGTGAGCTTTGCGTGTGCCAAGGTTTGTTGGCGGAATCCAGCTACGCAAACCAGACTGCAATCATCCATCCGGTTTGGGATATCATCTGCACCAACCAGGAACCCGCATCCATCTTCTTGGGTGCAGTACTGACCGTTGTTCTTCACCAGTGGTTCTTCTTTTGCACCTTGATTCGGGTTAGCAGGGGCTCCTGTCCTCCCTGTACTCTTCTGTGCTTCTTGGACCTAATCCCATTCTTCCACAGGTCTTTAGGTCCAGGAATCCACCCTTTGTGTCTTGAAGTATCTTCTGGTTCTTGCATTATCTTCTTTCTCGTGTTCTTGTGTGTTCTAGGAAAGTTACTGTGATTTACTCCTGCTTTCCTGGGCTCTGAGGTGGGTTCTATTACTTACCTTTGGTGTTTTCTAATACTTCCAGCGCCCCTCTACACACAACACTTGCCTAGGTGGGAAACCAACATTTGCATTCTACTTTCTTAGTATATGGTTTGTGTTTCCCCTAGGCCCATTTCTAACCATTGTGATTTTCACTAATTGCACTTTTTTAACAGTTTTTATTGCTATTGCTGCATACTAGTGTATATAATTGGTGTATTACTTACCTCCTAAGGGAGTATAGTCTCTATGGTATTTTTGGCATTTGTGTCACTAAAATAAAGTACCTTTATTTTTGTAACACTGAGTATTTTCTTTCATGTGTGTGAGTGCTGTGTGACTACAATGGTACTGCATGAGCTTTGCATGTCTCCTAGATAAGCCTTGGCTACAGCTAACCCTAGAGAGCCTGGCTTCTAGACACTGCCTACATTTCACTAATAAGGGATATCTGGACCTGGTATAAGGTGTAAGTACCATAGGTACCCAATACAAACCAGGCCAGCCTCCTCTAACCCACTGTACTATATAGGTTACTTTTTAAATTTTTCTTGTAATTGGTGACATTGGGTCATCCAGATAACTTGTGTAATGCCCGAATACCAGTCTTTCTCGATTTTCCCTGTTGATGTTTTCCCACTACATTTGATCTTTTATATTTTGATTTAATAAATGTATGAAACATTCCATTTGCATACTACTTTAATATCATTGTTTATGGGAGTGGTGTTGCATTTTATTTAAGGGACCCCTGTACCTTTAAAGTTAGTTTACTGCTCCATTTTAGGACACTCTACTTACTCCATGACACTACGCCACACCAGTCGATGACACATCATTCTCCTTTATGCCATTAACTTTGAGCCATGCTGAATAGTAGTCTCACTAGTGTACAGCATGGCTAAAACATATTGGCAAAGGCAATAGAACTTGCATATGCGAGACCTATTGGCTTTGCCAATGCTTGTTTATAATGTATGATCTTCAAGGTGACTTGCAATATCTTTATGTATGCCAGGGGTATTTTACCCCATATAATAAATGGTCACACCTCCAACTTTCCCACAAACCACTTAAAACCTTAGTGCATAGCTTCTGTCATTCCAAGCTATTAAAGTGGAGCAGAAGAAAGAAAAGCAACATTCAATTTTTTGCTTTAAACAGCTGCATTGATTATGCTCTGTGACCTGATCTGCCTTTTACCTTGGCTGCTAGCTCTGGCAGAAGGCACTGTAAGAACTCGACTGTAATATCCCTATCATAGTCATTTTCCGATGTCTTTTCTTTATAATCAGTGAATGTCTTTTCTTTATACGCAGTGACTTGGTGCATCATAAACAGCCGTTTCTAAAGAAATTAGTGACTGCAGTTTATACAGAGATTAGAGAATCCATGTTTATATAGCCTGTAACTGCAAGAGCTTCTTCAGTTGAAATGCTTCAAGTTACGACTGGTGTGGAGCTGAGCTGCCCAAGATCACACACAGGAGTAGAAGTGTTATTAGAACTATGGTTTCCGAGCACAGTTTACAACTCTTGTACATAATTAAAGATACTTTCAGACTGTGAAAACAAGCTTTCCTTTCTCCCTATTTCACTTCCAATATATATGATTGTGTATATGTATCGGAGCCTGCAGTTCGTAAACAACGAGCCATTTGTATAGGGTTGATTGAAAGTCCCCAAGGCTGTCCCTGTCCCCCCCAGAAATGTATTGGCTCCTACGCCCCTGGTTGGGATCCACTACTAAGATATAAAGTAAAGAGGTGGATGTGGCGCTCCTTCAGTAGACGTATCTGGCGGGAAGGGAGGTGGCTAGGCTTCGTAGAAAATGGGGAGGATGAATTCATGCCACAGGGTTACTCGCATTTTCCAGTGGGGTACTGATTTGGGTGCTGGCTGGGGTCCCGTTTGAAGTGCCGAAAACGCTCCGACCATGAAGGACGTTATGTCCTTCTGACGGGAGGGCTCAATGGGTATCGGGTTTTGGTGGGCACTGTCTATCCCCCGAATGTAGAACAGTCCGCCGTGTTTGAAGTTTTTACTCAAAACTCTCCTTTAACCCAGACGTTTCGATGCTGCTGCAGGGGAGAACTAACTGTTTCGGACATCCAGCTGACCACATCTGTCCCACCACTCTGGGACTCCCTCGCAGTGAAGATTATGCAGAGCTTCAGGGACTTGAATGACCACTTGATCTTGATAAAACGCAGAGGGTTACAGAATGCTGGACGCAGAGAACACTAATTTTGTGTCCAGTGCAATACTTACATGCGTGCCTGAACAAAATACTGTGCGTCTCCAGACTTGAACACATGGATTGCCAGCAAAGAGTACATGTGCAACACGGTATACGACCGTAACCCACTGTTGGCCTACCGCTGCTGGGGTGCACATAGCGCCCCTATACCCGCCTGGCACCTTTCCCCTGGCAACTTTCATGAACATCTTCTCTAACTACCCACAAGAGACGATCTCAGAGTACTTTAGGACAAACTCCCAATATGCTTCCTCAGCTAATATTGAGTGTGATGTCTTGGTTAGTCGGTGGATGTGGAGCAGGCAATCTGGACTGAGCTGAGCACCCTGGAGAACAGCATTTGCAGACTCGAAAAGGAAATCCCAGACCATCCACTTGCTAAGCCTGTGCTGTGAGAAGAAACAAGCTGCAGTGTCTGAGAAGTTTAGGTCTTTGAGGTGGCACAAATATCTGATCACCACCACCCGTGTGGAGTGGGGACAGACAAGTAGACTGCTAGCGTGGTTGGATTGCCTTGGAGATAGTGGACGCCTCATCATCCAGTATGAGACCGAGGGGAGAACAGGTATACAAGCAACAAGATATCCATACAGTGTTCACCGACCACTACCGGGGGTTATAGGAGATGCCCGATCATGCTCACAGAACCTGACTGGACACATTCCAAGTCGGGGCGACATTGCCACAGTTGGCAGCAGAGAACATGGAGGCACTGGGTACACCCCAACAAGGATCAGATTACAGCAGCCATCAAGACTCCTGGGACTGATGGTCTGCTGGTCAAGTTCTATCAGACTGTTGCTTCACAACTGATTCTGAGATTAGCTGAAATGTATGCACAGGAATTAGACTGTGGGTCGCTACCCGAGATCACCAAGGAGGCTCTGGTGGTGTCTGTGCCCAAGTCGTCTGGAGAACCCACCGATGCATTCTGCAGTCTCATTGTTAAATCTAGAATATAAAATTCTCAGTAAAGTCCCGGCCAGCTGACTACTGTCTAATCTCCCTTCTCTGGTGCACAAGGGCCAAAATGGATTAATTTCCAAGCATCATATCTTTTCTAACCCCCAGCGTTTGTACTACGTTTGTCTGAAACTCCCTTGGCCTACCAGGCCATAGCGATGGTCCTCTTTGAACATATGGAAAGAAATCAATACCTTACATTGGGACCATTTGAAGGCAGGCATTGCCATAAGATCCCTGGAAGAAGGTTGAAGTAAATGGATCACACTGCTGTATAAGGATGCAAGAGCACAGGTCTGTTCTAGAAACTGCATCTCAGACCCCTTTGGAGTATTCCACAGCACCATAAAGGACTGGTGCCCTTTCACCTCTGCTCTTTGCCTTGGCAACTGAGTCCTTTGTATGCATGCTGCATGCTGAGGGGCGCAACAGAGGGATCCCATTACATGACAGAGAGCAATGGTCCTGCAATACGAAGATAACATGCTCTTCTATCTGCAGGACACCCAGATGGGTATCTCCTGGTGCGTGGAACTGTTGGATGTCTTTGTGCAGGTCTCCGGGCTCTATACCAACTGACAGAAAAGCTATGCCTTCCAGATATCGCCAGATTATGAAGGACCTGGAGCCCTTCAGAGACTTCTGGAGATTCAATGGGTGCCCAGGGTGCTTAAATACATGGGCGTCAAAGTATACCATGCAGATAAGGATACAACTGAGGGGAACCTGGCAGACTGATATTCGGCCTAAGAAGCAATGTGACATTCTGGTGCACACTCCAGCTACCCATATTTGCCAGGATATCCCCAACTAAAAAGGTTATACTGCCTAGAGTTTTGTATTTCTTTACAAACTTACGGGGTTGATCCCAAAGACTTGGTTTAGGGAGCTGGAATACACTGCTTCGAGATATCATCTGGAATGGGTAGAGCAACCAGTAGTCCCCCCTGTTCTCTTCAGAAATCTATCAACAAGGGTGGGCTGGGCATCCTGACTTGAAATTTCCTATTATGCGGCACAATTGAAAAGGTTGACCCTGTGGTTGAAGGGAATGGGTTTGGTGGAGCCGGGGGAATTGGTGGGCACAACCAAAGGGGGAACAATGGTAGCACTTTTTATGGAAGCAAAGATGACAGACCTGGAAAACCAGGCTTCGGGGCACTTGCTATGGTGGGCCCAGGCCACCTGTATGCCCCTGAGCTGCCACCAATTGGATTACAGATGGCGAGAGGGGGATTCAGGATGGCAGGACACATGGTAGCCTGGACAGAAGTAAACTTGGTGATGCTGGGCAACTGCTATAAGGGGACTCTCTGCATGCTAGAAGAAGCCCGGCCCTGGAATCAGCCACACATGACCACTTGCAGACATTACTAACATTTGGACAGGACAGCCACTTCATCTCTTGGTTACAGGATGTCACAAGCAATGATAGCGGATCCCATGCCAGCACAGTTAGACAGGTAGGAGACACACTGGAAAGCAATTCACGAGGAAGGAATAAGAAAACAATCTAGCACACACATACACATCTCCCTGGCAACACACGATTTAAATTCACACAGTTCAGCTACCTACACTGCACCAACCTCTCTCCCAATAGACAGAATGTAATAGTGCATAACATAAATACCTGCTGCCCTTGCTGCATTCTTGTTGATGCAGATTTCTTGTATATGGACTGGGGAGGTTTAACGGTTGCTAACTTCTGGACACTTTTGGTGAATGACACTGAACACACCCTTGGCAGGCATGAGGTATTTAGAGTAGAGATGCATCTTCTAGGCTTATACCACGGACAGCCAGAGAAAAAAGCAGGCAATAGATTTATGCACCTGTGTGTCACCCGCAGGGACATTGCAATCCCCTGGAAATCCTCGACTGGCCCCCTGCACAGTAGGTGGAGAAAGGAGGTTGAGAGTTGGGTGAGAGCAGAGGGGGAGGCCCTCTGGGAGGAGGAGCAGTAGGGGCTTTGCAGGCCCCATTGGCGGAACAGTGGATGATGGTAATGTCGAGAAGAAGACAGGTGTTACCAGGCCGCAGATTGTCGCAACCTGGACTATGTTGATGAGAATGACCTTTCAGGGACCAGCAGCCCTTACCCTCCCCCATTACACTGACAGGGCCAAGACTCACCCTACAAACCTGTAAGTTCACTGATCAGGCAAGCATTTTAGTGACTGCACACCAGGCTAAGGCTAAGGTTAAGGTTACAAGTTTCAGTTGGTTACCGTTCACTGTTTGCCCTTATAAATGATGTGCACTGCACCGACACACGTGCTGAAACGGGAATGACTTGACTCACTCCTAGAGCCAATGGATGAGCTTACACAGCTGCAGAAGGTTTGAACATATCTTGTTCATTAACTCAGGAGCCGAAACATCACAGAACTAGTAGAATGTTATGTTCATGGACGTGCGTCCTATATTACAATGTATGAATCTGTTGGAGATGCTACTGGAAGGGGGGAAAAAAGTTTTTAAAAAAAAGCTCTGGATTGTCAGGAGGTCCGATTGTCAGGAGGGCTAGTGTGCTACACACCAGGTGATTGAATTATCTGCGGTGATTGTCACTTGTAGTGGGGGACCAAGCAACTGCTGAACTCTGGGCACCCCCCAACAGTAGATCCGCCTAGTAATCAGTCACCTATGACTATTTTCTGGTAGGGTACTCCTGCAGACAACACATTTGCAAAGACAAACCTGAGAGACTTGTGCATTGCTGGGTAGATGGGGGTATGGAAGTAGACATCCTTGAGATCAATGGTCTTCTTGTAGTACTCCGATGAAGAGCTGCAGAATAACTGGTGGCAAAGTTGTCATTTTAAAGTGCTCTGAGATCGTGTACAGGTTGAGTGGCCACAGGTTAATTATCACTGTTGGCACCCCGTCTTTCTTGGCGCTGAGAAAGTACAGTGAGCAAATGTCTGGTCCCTGCAAGTGAGGTAGAAGTGGCTTTATTGCTCCCTTTTTAAGAAACAGATGAACTTCCTTTTGCAGCAGCCTTTGGTGGTCTTGCCTGAATCTATGGCAGCATGGTGGACATTAGGTAGTATGGTTAATTATAGGCAATAGCAGTGGGCAACGATGAAACGAAGCCACTTGTCTGATGTTCTCTCTATCCCACTGGGAGAGATATAAAGGTGTTTGTCTAACTTAATGTGGTGTATAATCGGCGGCAATGTGTGGAAGTTAGTGCTTTAAGGCAGCAGTCCACTTGCCTTGGGCTCTTCTGACCTTATCAGAATGTTGACCTAGAAGCCTCGACTTCATTAATTTTTGGCCGACAGACTCTCCTAAAAAGACTGCTGGGGCTGGTACTGAGGACACTGTGATATGCTAGCTGACTTGGCTCAAGCACAGACTTGTTGCCTCTGAAACCCTGACTTTGCATCTTCAGTTTCAATATATTAGCTGTGAGCCCAACTGAGGGTCAAAGAAGTGCTCTAAATCAAAAACAACAACTAGGAGGTGTTGCTGGGCATATGGGCGGAATCTAGAGAATTTAAAAGAGGCATGTCGTTGCAGAATATCAGTGTTTCTTGGGACACAGTTTCAGCTGCATCAAAGGCACCACCTAAGTAGAATATTACTGTGGTTCTGTATTTTTGGGAGGAATCCGGAGACAAGAAAGGTGTTTTTGCTGGGCTTGTCCTCCTCTGCTTGTTACATTAGTCATGTTTAATGAATTATTGTAATCCCAAGTGCTTCAAATGGGCAATCATCAAGCCCCTAGAAATGATCCACTTTTCTATCATGAGCTTTGGCAACCTACCACAATTACAATTAGATGACCCAAAGGAAATTGAAAGAATTCCAAAAAACACAAGACACCAGACTGGACCTGAATTTTCTCAAGCAAATGCTCTCACCCCTGCAGAAGGTGCCAGTGGACTGTATGGTGTCCTTGTTCTACCTTCAGAAGGGACAGTGCAGTGCTGTCCCTTTGCGCTGATGTCAGATCCTTTGTTGCTGCACATTTGGATCCAGAGCTCTGCTCCTACCTTGGTAAGTTCTAACCATAGAAGAACTCCAGCTACTTCCTCGATGTCAGTACTACTCAAGGCCCTGTTCAGTGCCATTTCAGATGCAGTTCAAGGGCTCCAAAATGTTTCACATGATGGTGACGACGAGAAGGAAAACCTACCCCTTCATTATACAGACACTGGGTTATACCTGAATGTACAAAATGGTATTGGCCCAGGCACCTCTCACATAACAGAGTTAAAGTCTCCATCATAACACCTACAGAGGAAAGGGGCTCTTTTACAGTTGGTGTCCCCGGAGCGGCAGGAGTAATAGATCTACAACTTGCAACACAGAGACAAACGTTTACTTATTGATTTCTTGCAGCTTTGGCCTGCTACAACAGAGTATTGTCAGTATCAGTATTTAATGAGGCGTTAACAGACATCTTCATGTCAAAGCAGAGTTGCGCTCCCCCGCTAACTAGACAACATGCACCAGTCTCTGGAGACTTATGGCCTGATTTAGAACTTGGCAGACAATTTACTCCATCACAACATTGACGGATTTCCCATCTGCTGAAATATAAACCCTATTAAATCCTATGGGATTTATATTTCGTTGGACGGGATATCCATCACACTTGTGACTGAGTACCTTGTCTGCCAAGTTCTAAATTAGGCACTTAGCCTTTCTGACTCCACACCCAACCCCAAGAGCCTTGTGGTCCAAGACTCGATGAGCAAGGTCAACTCTAATTCGTTCCCTTCTGCCCCGCCAAATAGGGAGTTAAAGAGCACTGACACATTTGGCAAAAGTGTACTCTTCCCCTACCTTGGCAATTACGCCCTAGAATGCTGTTGCAAGGAAGCCCTCTAGGACATGGCCAGAGATCTCTCGTCAGTAATCCCTAACAAATTCAGGAACAACTTTACCTGAGAGATATGAAATGGGCAACAACGTTTTGATTATGTGTCATGCCTGGATGTATTCCTCCAGTTATGTAATGAAATGCCTTTTGATAGTTAAGACTTTTCAGAGATGAGGGCCTGCTTCAGGGGGTACTTTTGTGAGATAGCTATTGACAATGACAGTTCTTGCACACTGTACGACAAACTACCGAGACTTTTTCAAGTTACACAGGATGTGGTGGTAGCCACAGGCATGGACACTACTAAAAACAAAAATCTCAACTTCCTCTTCCCTCACAACAATAGGTTATAAGCCACTAAGGATTTCCCTTACAACCAGTAGGTGGTAGGATTTGCTTTTTTCTACGTTGTTGTAAAACTATAACATCAGATGAGTGGTTATCAGAAATTGTTCAGAGGTGTTAACCACTGAATCTCCTTGCCCCGAGTAATTTCATTACATCACTTTTCACCCAAAAATCAGTGGCTGATGTCACCAATGTCTCTGCAGGAAATTCAATATCTTTTGGCCAAATAAGCCATGGAAAAAGTCTAGAACTCAAAGAAAGGTGAGGGGTATTACTCTCAGTATTTCTCAGTGCCGAAGAGAGATTGAGGGCCCAGGCCGATTTTAGATCTGCGCCATATGACTGCATTCCTACAGAAGGTCAAAAGGAAGGTTCTCATTTTCACCAAAACGCTTCCTATTCTGGATCCAGGGACTGAATGATACCCTTTGATCTGCAGGAGGCGTACCAATCACGTTGTCATCCTGTGACCTATGGGATATTTCGTCTTTATCTATTACAACTTTGATGACCGTCACCCTAGGTTCTTCATCTATGATTAATCAACACATTCACACACCTAAACTAAACCCTATACCTTATTACGGCTGCCCTCAGCATGGAGTATGCTTTCCAAACAACAATTTTTATTATACTCGAGTCCTTCACAACACTATAAGATGGCCAAAACCATTCACTCTTTACTATTAGCCACTTTCCATATTGTAAGATGGCCGCCACCATCTTATACTGACTTTCTAGTCCCCTTTCCATTTTTGGTCACCTCTACCCTTCACTCTTTACTATCAGCCATCCTTCCACATTAGCTGGGAGGAGAGCAGGAGCCCAGGAAACCCCAGATGAAGGTGCAAGGAAGCTGCCTCCGGATGGAAGCAGCTTAGGATTCTGCAACAACAAAGGGAACTAGGAACTTCTCCTTTGGATGGAAGATGTCCTAAGGCGTGCTGAAGGCTGCAGAAGTGTTCCCATGCAGAAATACAGCAAACAAGCTTTGCTAGCTGCAAGGGTCACGGTAGAGGTTTTTGGGTGCTGCTGGGGACCAGAAAGGACCAGGATGTCGTCCCTTGGAGGAGGAGACAGAGGGGGCGCTCAGCAACTCAGAGCCCCCACAGAAGCATGCAGCACCTGCAGAAGTACAGGAGCAGGCACTTAGAAGATTTGTGAACCGGATCTGGCTCAGAGTCACAAAGGAGGGCCCCACGACGTCGGAGTCCAACTCAGAGGGTTGAGCACTGCAGGATGGAGTGCTGTGGACCCAGGCTAGGCTGTGCACAAAGGAATCCTTGGAAGAGTGCACAGAAGCCGGAGCAGCTGCAAATCACGCAGTACACAGGTTTGCAGTCTAGTGTGGGGTGGCAAGGACTTACCTGCACCAAACTTGGACTGAAGGATCACTGGACTGTGGGAGTCACTTGGATAGAGTTCCTGTGTTCCAGGGACCACGCTCGTCAGGATGAGAGGGGACCCAGAGGACCGATGAAGCAGTCTTTTGGTGACTGCATTAGCAGGGGGAAGATTCCGTCGACCCACAGGAGATTTCTTCTTGGCTTCCAGTGCAGGGTGAAGGCAGATGACCCCAGAGTATGCAACACCAGGAAACAGTTGAGAAAGCCGGCAGGGTTAGGCGCTACAATGTTGCTGGTAGTCGCCTTGCTACTTTGTTGCGGTTTTGCAGGCGTCCTGGAGCAGTCAGCGGTCGATCCTTGGCAGAAGTCGAAGAGGGAAGTGCAGAGGAACTATGGTGAGCTCTTGCATTCGTTATCTAAAGAATACCCCAGAGGTGAGACCATAAATAGCCAGAAAATGAGGTTTGGCTACCAAGAGAGGTAAGAGGGGGTCGCTGACGTCGCCTGCTGGCACTGGCCACTCAGAGCAGTCCAGTGTGCCCACAACACCTCCAAATCCAAGATGGCAGAGGTCTGGGACACACTGGAGGAGCTCTGGGCACCTTCCCCTGGGAGGTACTGGTCAGGGGAGTAGTCACTTCCCTTTCCTTTGTCCAGTTTTGCGCCAGAGCAGGGCTGGGGGATCCCTGAACCGGTGTAGACTGGCTTATGCAGAGATGGGCACCATCTGTGCCCATCAAAGCATTTCCAGAGGCTGGGGGAGGCCACTACTCCCCAGCCCTTCACACATATTTCTAAAGGGAGAGGGTGAAACACCCTCTCTCAGAGGAAATCCTTTGTTCTGCCTTCCTGGGCTGGGGCGGCCCAGGCCCCGGGAGGGCAGAATCCTGTCTGAGGGGTTGGCAGCAGTTGCAGTGGAAACCCCGGAAAGGCAGTTTGGCAGTACCCGGGTTCTGTGCTAGAGACCCGGGGGATCATGGAATTGTCCCCTCCAATACCAGAATGGTATTGGGGTGACAATTCCATGATCTTAGACATGTTACATGGCCATGTTCGGAGTTACCATTGTGACGCTATACATAGATAGAGACCTATGTATAGTGCACGCGTATAATGGTGTCCCGCACTCACAAAGTCCGGGGAAACTTGGCTAGTGCCAGGGTGCCCACACACTAAGCAACTGGGCACTCAACCTTCACCAAGTGAGGGTTAGACATATAGGTGACTTATAAGTTACTTTTGTGCAGTGAAAAATGGCTGTGAAATAACGTGGAGTTATTTCACTCAGGCTGCAGTGGTAGGCCTGTGTAAGAATTGCCTGAGCTCCCTATGGGTGGCAAAAGAAATGCTGCAGCTCATAGGGATCTCCTGGAACCCCAATACCCTGGGTACCTAAGTACCACATACAAGGGAATTATATGGGTGTACCAGTGTGCCAATGAGAATTGGTAAATTTAGTCACAAGCCTGCAGTGACAAATTTAGAAAACAGAGAGAGAGCATAAACACTGAGATTCTGGTTAGGAGAGCCTCAGTGATACAGTTAGGCACCACACAGGGAACACATACAGGGCACATACTATGAGCACTGGGGTCCAGCCTAGCAGGATCCCAGTGACACAAGGGCTAAAACAACATACATACAGTGAAAAATGGGGGGGGGGCTTGCCAGTCCCCTTTCTATTTTTGGTCACCTCTACCCTCTCAAATAAAAACACTGCGTCTCACCTATCTTGGGGAGCACAGAGTTGGGGTAGGTGCTAAAGAGGGTGTCGGTCCTTCCTTTAGTAAGTCTAGTCTAGTAAGTTTAGTAAATAAGTCTCCTTCCTTTTCTTGTATATTTTGCAGACCCCCGGACGGGCTGCAGTTTTGTCAGTCCCTGAAACCGGGCATTCTGCCCCCTTGGAGACATGCTTACACCCGTCACCGCTGACGCCTCCTCAGACGAGGAGCGGCCCGTGGTGTCATTGTTATTTTGGCCTTTCACACCCACGGGGATGTATTTACACACCCCCACACACTAGGCGGGTTTGTACCTTTCCACCGCCGCTGGCTGCTCCTCAGACAGTGAGCAGCTGGCACTGTCTATTCGTTTGGGCTTCCTGGCAAGTACGAAGGCAGTGATAGTCATTATATTGATACGCCCCTCAGCACGTTATATCTGTGTATCCTCTCCAGGTCAGGGCACCATTTTTCAAATGATAGCAAAACGCTTTATTTGTGCTGTAAGGCGCACATTATGTTATCACATTACTCTTTAACTACTCACTGCCAGTCCTGTCCCCTCAGCAGGAGCTGTAAAAGGATTCTTATGGCAACTTACTGCTGTTGCAATATCTTCCAAAGGGCACATGGTATACTGCTAAACTACTACTTCACAGGATATCCTGTGCTAATAATTTGGACCCCTTGGAGGGGCCTGTCAGAGACTGCATATGCCTTCGCTGCTCAATAATCTGGGTTGTGAATAAGAAAGCCAGGTTCTGACCAGAAACAATCCGAGCCCATCTCATCATACACTCTCCCTTTGATGAAACCCTTTTATCACTTGGCGGGAGCTGTCATATTTTGGGTACAGTAACAAGTCACAGGGCACGCCTTCTACCTGAGTCCATCTGGAGTTACTCATATAATTTTTTTATTTCTAGCATCCGGAATATCTGTGTCTATTTTTTTTTCCCAGGAAACCTACACTTCTCTTTTTTAGTGACTATGTTTCTATTATTTTCCTTAACTTACATACAGAGTAATAGATCTGTTGAACCACGCAAGCCTGTTATCTCTATTGGGCCCATCCTTCTAATTCGAGGAGGGTAAGAGCTGTCTTGTGTATGATATCAGTTTGACGAGTTGACTTGTGGTCACCAGCACGTTTCACGTCCCTTTGAGCACTGAAGTGATTTGAGGGGGGATCCACTATGTTGGCACTTAATGAACTGTTTTGTCATTGTACTGTACGAATAATGAGTTTCTCTATTTTTATGTTTATTTCTAGGTTCCTACTAAGATTTACTGATCTTCAATGTACAACATGGTATGAGTCAACTAGACTGTGAGCATTAGGTTGTTGTTTATAGGTCCTGACGAATTGCACACAGGATAACTTATGATTAACCACTGCGAGAAACATTTTGACCAGTTCATTATAGACAGTATTGGGGGGACTACCATCACTGTACTTTGCGAGTCAATCCCTAGAGTAAGGGCATTTGACACACATCTTCACTCACCAGTAGGGGAATTGAGTCATTACACTCACCTTCCCCTACTTTGGTTGCTTTTAACCTTGACAGGGGCTCCATATTCTCAACAAAGGTCGGACTGCTGGTTCCCCCCCTAGTCAATATTAACAACTTTCTACCAATCCCACATTATTGCACTCACCACTGGCAAACAAATCAAAAAGATCTACGGCAAAGAGCCCCCTTGAGGGGCCCGCCAGCCATTGCACTGCCGGCCTGACGAGGCGCAAAGCCCAATGATGAAGCATGTCACCGAAAGGTGAGTGAGGCTATTTGCTCCTAGTATTGAACACCTGTAGGGCGGCAGCTGACTCCTCCCCAAATTGGCAGCAAGAATTTGCATTTCTTGTGGAACTGTGCATCTGTCTTTTTTGTTATGTGTATGGGGGTATTCTGCACAGGACCAGATAAATCTCCCACATAATTAGCCCCTATCCTGTTTTTTGTGACATCCTGTGAAATCTTCTGTTTCCAGCAGGTTCAGAATATTTATGTTTTACTATTCTGTTCTTCAGGCTAAAGGGAGAATTGTCACTTATGCTCAGGTGTTTTGGCAGAACTCATAGCAGAGGTTGCAGCCCATTTTTGCAGGTAAGTTTCTTACCTGTGGATGTAGTTTGAAGATTTTTTCTGGATTCACATGCTGTGTATTATTCCGCCAAACTAGTGCTTAGGTCCCGATTTTCTACTATTTTCCCAAAACTTTTAGTTCATCTTCTTTTTTTTTTTTTTTTTTACTTTTCTTTGTTAGTGGGCGTCGATGGAACCTCCATTTGGTGTCTCCTCGTGACGTTACTCCACTTCCTCCAGATGTCTCCACCCCAATTTGCTATCTTCAGATTCTTTTTTTTTTTTTCTGACCTTCACATCTTCTTGGTGGAGGTGGTGGGTCACTGCAATACTACTAATAATAATACACCTACAGGTAAGAACTTTACGTTTTGCAGCGTAAATCTTTCACCCCTCGTTCCTCTGCCTCCCCTGCAAAGCACCTTTCCGGCCCTCCTGCTTCCAGCGGACTGCTCCTCCCACCCCCCTCCCTTTCTTAATGGGGGTCACAGCTCTGAGAGGGCAACTGCACTGGCCACCTGGTCAGCATCTGCTGCCCTCCCAAGCTCCTCTGGCTGCTGCTGCCTCTGCCTCTTGCCTGAGACGAACTGAGAGTCTCCTGACTCTCAGTTCGAGGCCCGCCTCCACCCGCAGGCTAGTCCCTGCACCTCATCCCTGGTGGTCTAGTGGCCATCACAAGTATTTCCTTTTCTTCTCTGTCGCTCTTTCACTCTTGTATTTTCCGCCTTTTTCATCTATCATCCATCATTTTTCCCTAGTTTTTTTTTTTTTACCTCTCTCACCTCTTTCCCTTGCCCCCTTCCCCTGCGAAGCACCTTTCCTGACCTCCCGTCTCCCAGCTGACTGCTCTACCAGCCCCACTCCCCTTCCCTATGGCGGGGGCGCCACTGGTGCGCCAAAGGCAAGCCTGTATGCACCTGGACCGGGCACAGCGCCAGGAACCCTGGATCTCCTGTTAAACCACCGCCTGGACTGCCTCTGTTACGACTCAGAGACCCTCCTCTGCCTCAACACCGGACATCTCAACAACTGCTGCACCATCTCCCCCAAGGACACCCATGGACCTTTCACCTGCAGGAACTGCAACTTCAGAGCCAACCTCAACAAACCGAAGGTACTCTCCGCACACAAAGATACCAACAACCTTCACAACTCAATCAACTGCCTGCTCCTGAATATCCGCTCCCTCCACAAACACGCCACCGAACTCAGGGACCTGATCGACACCACCCTACCAGAAATCGCCTTCCTCGCTGAGACCTGGACCAACCGCACCTCGGGTCGAGACATCGCCATTACCGACGGTTAGAGCATCCTAAAAAGGGACCAGCCCTCCTTCCCGGGTGGAGGACTCGCCATCGTTCACAAGTCCTCACTATGTGTCAAGTCTGTCCAAGAAGAACACTGCACCACAATGGAACACCTTCACTTCCTGGTCCACTCCAACCACAACTCCTCCATCCGCGGCACTATGGTATACAGGCCACCCGGCCCACCCAGCTTTCATAGACATCGCTACACCCCAGGCCTCCTCCTCTGTGACCTGAACTTACAACTTGAGGACCGCACCGACCCAACCACCACCGCTCTACTCGACAATCTCGCCACTCTCAGCCTCAGACCGCAGGTCTACACACATACACATCACAGGACACACAATGAACCCCATCTTCACCTCAAGCGACCGGATCACTATCGAGCATCTCCACCCCAGACTGGACCGACCACAGCTGCATATACTTCACAATCACCGCACCCAGCAGCCACACCCACACCTCCAGGACCCCAAACAGGAAATGGAACGAAATAACCAACGAGCAACTCACCTCATCGCTCGCCAAATCCCCCCCCTCCCCCTTCTGACGACAACACAGGAGCACACAATCTCAATGTATGGATCACCGAATGCACTGACACTCTAGCCCCTCTCTGGCTGACATCAGCCAAACGCGTACCAAAGAAGGCCAGCTGGTTCACCAGCGAACTCCAAGAATTAAAGCGTACCCGCAGATGTTTAGAGAAAGAAATGGAACAGCCAATCCAGCGAAGACCTCGCCTCATTCAGAGGCGTAACCGCCGCCCACCGACAAAAGAATCAAGAATGCAAGGAAGGACGCACCCCGGGAGCGCATCAACTCCTACGCACACAACTTCCAATAGTGTTCTTTGACACTGCTCTTCCCATCATTTTATGCGAACGCTAATAACAATTGATAAGCTTTTCAAGAGAGTTTTGTCCTTTCAATGTAATACATGATGCAACATCTCACATCTAATGGGTGCAGAGTTCCTTCCGCTTAGCCTTTTCAATTTTGAAAGAAACTAGGAACTTGAATAGATTGGTTAATATGAAACTGTGAAGCACCATTGGTATAAAATGTGGATCTGTTCTCATGACAAATCTGTCTTTCTGAATTTAAAAATAACTTTCTTGAATACTGAGAGCCTGTAACTCACTGACCCCACGTAAAAATGTAATAGCTACTACAAAGCAGTTTTCAATTTTAACATTTGCAAAGTCGATTTGTGGAATGGTTCAAGGGGATTTTTCATGAGTTGTATAAGAAATAAATTTAGGCTCCAAGTAGTCGTGGGCACCCTTCTTGGAGGTGTAATCATCTTTGCTACTTCTAGAAATCTTTTCAATACTAGTGCAGTAAAAAAAACTTCTTACCATTTGACCTCTTGAGTAAGCCACTATAACAGCCAGATGAATTCTCAAAGAAGCAGTAGTAAGCCCTTCTTGAAAGAGATGAGTTAAATATTTTAAACCTGTATTTTCTCCCTTGATACTTTTGTTTAATTTGTCACACACCAAAGTGAAAATCTTTCCAATTTTGTCATAGAGCATTTCCTTGTTATTGGATTTCTACCCTCTCTTAGTGCCGATGTGTATCTTCCGGCAACACATGTGGCCGAATTCTAAGTCTTCAGGAGCCATGCTCTTAATTTAAAATATTCTGGCTCTGGGTACAGTACTTTTCCATTTTTCATTGGTAGCATATCCTGCCTTCTTGGTAGTGGCCGAAATTTCCTCGAGCCATTTGTACTATCTCAGAGTACCACATTTATCATGCCCATTGCGGTACTAATAGAATCAGTGCCATGTGGCTCTTCTTGCATTTGTGATCACTTTGTAACATTGGGACTGGTGGAAAGGTGTATGTAAATGTCCCTGACTAGTTTATCTAAAGGGCATTCTCCCCGAGATTGAAAGTGCAGTTGTCTGGATGCAAAGTTTTGACATTTTGTATTCCAGGGTATTTTAAACAGGTCTATCGGTGGTGTTCTCCATCTTTGGAAAATGCCTTTCACTACCCTGGTTTAGCTCCCATTCAGGAGAGCAAGAAGCCTGCCTGCTCAGTTTGTCTGCCTCGTAATTCTCCTTCCCTGGTAGATGAATCACTTGAATATCTATGTTTCTTTGAATTGCTCAATCCCAGAGTTGTTGAGCCAGTTTTGAGAGGAGCAGTGATTGAGTGGCTCCAGGTTTGTTGATGTACAAAATGTTAGTCTTATTGTCTGTTTGAATTAAGATCGTTTGACTGAGAATGCGTTTCTGAACGCTTTCATGGTAAGAAAAACAGTCTTCAATTCCAGCCAATTTATGTGCTGTACCGCATCCTGACTACTCCAGATTCCCCTTATTTTCAGCGAGCCCATGTAAGCTCAAAATCCCCAATGTGATGCATCCATGGTTATTACTGAAGGAGTTGATTGCGGAAGTAACCTTCCCCGGGCAATGCTTTCCTTGCTGAACACCACCATTTCCTCCTGAACCTTCTGCATGACAACCACTAGACTCCCCGTTGCTTGAGACCACTGGTTCTGAAGCTATTCCTGGATTGGTCTCATGTGTTGTCCCACATATGGGATTAAAGGAATGCATGGTGCCATCTTTCCTAAAAAAAAGTACCCACAGTCCTCGCTGTCAGGAGTTTTCCCTTGAATGGAGTTCAATTTTGCTCCCAAGAACAACTTCTCCTGTTCTGGAGATGATTTCACTAAGTTCAACAAGAAACCTGGAGAATGCAGCATTTTCATCATTTTCAAAATGTCCTGCTTGCATTTTTGGTAAGAATGCGTTCTTAACCAATCGTCCAAGTATGGATACATAGGTATCCCTCCCCTTCTGAGGTGTGCTGATAACACAGCTATGCACTTAGTAAACACTCTTGGTGCTGATTTTTATTACAAAGGCTAGGACTTTGAATTGGTAGTGTTTTTCCCCCACTACGAATCTTAGATACTTCTTGTGTTTTGCACTCAATGTCATGTGCAAGTATGCATCCTTTAAGTCTATAGTTGCCATGGAGTCCCCTTCCTGAAGCTGAGGAATAACATCTTGCAAAGTTGTCATTTTGAATTTGAGATGAATTTATTGATGTATCAGAGGTCTAAAACGGGTCTTAATGACCCATTTAATTTGGGGATTAGGAAATATGTTGAGTAATTTCCCCGGTTGATTTCTTGCTTTGGTACCAGTTCTATAGCTTGCTTGGTTGGTTGGTTGGTTGGTTGGTTGGTTGGTTGGTTGGTTAGTAAATCTTCGACCACTTTGAGGAGTCAAATTGCCTTCTCCTTTCAATGTATCCTTTTCCCCTTTGCAGGAGGGTATGTTATTAATTATATGCAATGTCCAAATTGTATTATGTTTCTAACACATTTGTCTGAAGTTATTTTCCTTCACTCCTAGAGAACAAATTTAATCTTCCACTGACTGGTGCAGTGTGATGCAACTTTGTACTGTTATAGTTTTGAAACTTTAAAGCCTTGTTTGGGGGTGCCATGCAGTCACTTGTTTGCAGGAGTTGATTCTCTGGTTTTAACTCTTCCTCGTAAAGGAATGCCTCCCTTGTTGGTGGCACTGCCAACTTGGTTCTGATGAGGTTTGTGTGCTCCCTTAAAAACTGCGGCAGGTGCATCCTGTTTAAAAACTACCCCTAGAAGATGCTCTTCTTGAAGGGAAGGAGCCTCTACGAAATCCTCCTCCAAATTGTAAAGCTCTCTTAGATATTGCAGTTTCATTGCATCTCTTTCACTTATTCAACCATTCATCCAGTTACCAAATAACTGCTGTCCATTACACTAGCCTGGAACTCAGGTTTGATGAGACACCAAATGGAGGTTCTGTCAACGCCCACCAACAAACAAAAGTAGAAAAAGAAGATGGGCTACAAAATTTGGGAAAATAGTACAAAATCCGCACCAAACCACTAGATGGCAGAATAATGCGCATGCGCAGCATGTGAATACAGAAAAGATTCCTGCTGCAAAAACATGTATTCCTGTACCTCAATGAATGGCGGCTACAGGTAGGCTCCCCATAGTCAGTCGCTAACCACTTCCAGGTGACAATTACCCTTACTTCTTACCTGGGGATTTCAATCAGTGAAACAAAGCCTCATCTGATGCAAGCACAGATGATTTTATTGATAGGGTACCATCTGGGTATTTCAAGCTGCTCAATTCGGAGTTGGGGTCTGATGCAGATGGGTCCGAGGCTTCTTGGACTGCTGCACTCATGCATCCTCCTTGTCCCTCGTTCCTGCAGGCACATACATGCCTTGCAACGGAAGTGCAGTTTTCGGTAGGCACAACACTGGGGCTGCCTACTGCACAGCATCTTTATTCGAAGGAGACAGCCCTGGACCTTCAGTGGTGGTAGGCGTATGCCAACCTGTCATGCGGCAGGCCATTCTCTATGTCCAAACCACAGCTCACAACTGTGAAGAATTTGTTAGTTGTTGAATTGGGGTGTTACCTGGGGAAGTGGAGATCAGGAGTCCCCGGTCCCCAGTGCAGCAAACGGACCAGAACAATCTTCTGGAGCTTTGCTCCATTGGGTAAGCCTTGAAAACCTCTCACCCAACCATCAATAGAGGCCTGTGTAGTGATTAACTGACATCACAACTGCCATGTGGTACTGTAACAAGCAGAGCAGTGTGGGTTCTTGGACCTAATGTCAGAAGGATTGCACCTTTAAAACTGGCTGGGAATCTCCTTGATAGTCAATCGTTTGGATCTAGTTCCACACCACCATGGATGAGCTAAGCAGACGTAACCTGATAGGATTATATATGGAGTCTTCATTTGGAGGCAGCTCATGACATTTTTGCCCACTGCACCTGCCGTGGCTGAATCTTTTTGTCACAGATAAGGCCATGCAGTGCAACTATGACTGCACAATGAAGCTTAAAGCAAGATAATCTCTAGGGTTACACTGCATCTGCAGTGGGCTATTAGACTCTCGTACATTTATCCACGGATGCCTCTCCTGCCTCGAGTTCTGAAAAAGACCAGGGCAGATCAGGCTCAAATCATCTTGTTAGGTCCAGATTGGACCAGAAGAGTGTGGTACCTCGATAAGTTGAGCATTTGCCCTCCGATCCATTTACTTATTTGGGACAGCCTACTGTCTTAGCAACAGGACAAAGTCTTGCATACCTCTATGACTGAGTATGAAACAGGAACAGAGTTTCGACCTTCCTGCGGAGGTTGCAAGTGTGATTCTTGCAGAAGGACTCCTTTCTGTCAAGCCTATCACTTTGGTTCACTGAGGAAAATGTGTTGCCCGGTGTATTGCCAGTCGGCTTTATTCTTTACAGGCCCAGCTATCCAATGTTTTATTGTTCATCCTATCTTATTTTTGGGCCACTAAGGGTTTGTGGTGGGCACAGTTATATTTGCCATCATCAGCCTTTTTGCATTTATCTGATCAACCTTCTTTGTCCAAGTCATCAGTAGTGATGCCTTTCTGAAAAGACCTGTATACATGTTACCATCAATGCCTTTCATTATGCCTAAGTGGGACCTTAACCTGGATAGTTTCCTCGTATGCGTGCCTTTTAAGCCAATGAGGAACTGTATTCTGCAACTGCTCACCATGAAGAATCTGTTTCATACTGAGTTCTCTGTGCACAATGTTGGTGAGCTGCAGGCAGGTTCTGTGCAAATCCATACACATTCCTGTGTGAGAAGTTTGCACTCCAGACTTGTGCTTAGTTTCTGCCAAAAGCCTCATTGAGATTCCATGTGGGTCAGTCCATCACTCTCTGTGCCTTATTCTCGCCACCACATTCCTCAAAAGAGAAGAGGCTTCACCAGGTAGACCCAAAGAGAGCTTTCAGTTTTTATTATTACATGTAAAAGGAGTTAAATCGTTAGCAGGTTGTCATGGGCTTTGCAAAGCTATAAAAAAAGAACAGTTGTACGGAAGTGAACCATGTCCAGGTGCATCATTAAGCTGCTTTTGTACAGTGTCTTGTTTTTCATATCGCTTGAGGCAAGTCTCTTTGAAAAGCCACGCACCAGATTCATGTCGCCCACCCACCAAGGACGTGACCAGGAAGTTCCATACACATCTATACTTCTGGATTGTGTATTGTTTGAGGGTGATGCTCAGGGTTCTTCTTTAAACCAACATTACTTAACATGTGTTGTCCCACTTGAAAACATTAGATTTTTCAATCTGGTTGTCATGTCTTACGCAGAGGGACACAGATAATTCTCAGCCTTGACGCAAAGTATATTCAGCATAAATGATTCTCGTTCTAACAATTTCCACATGCTTAACGCTGATAATACTGGACAGCTTTTGAGAAGGAGTTCCTAATCAATCTGTTCCTAAGATTGGTGGTTCAATTATTTTCGCCTTACCTATTACTGCGGCTACAGAACAACTTGGGGTTTATTTTACATGACAAGCAAGACTGCTTAGGCCAAACTGCTAAGCTTACCTCGTTATTCTTTCAGCTCAGCCCGCACTGGAAACTACTTCCTCTATGTCACGGTGATTCACATTTTATGGCCATTCATGCAATTGTGAGCTTATGTTTTGATCTTGGTAGTGCTTTACTAGGCTCTTCCTAAGTACCAGCTTCAAAAACTATGTGACATAGCATACTTTTGAGGATTTTGCATATTCAGTGCAACGTGACATTCCCAAAATTAGGCGAATTACACTGGCGTAATTTAAATTGAACTTGGGCCTAAGTCCCACCTACCACACTGTCAAAAACAATAACACTACTAGGTTCAATCTTTAAAGAGTGAGCTCAGACCAGTGGTAGAATCTATGAGCAGAAAATGGGGGTGACGTTCTCACACATGGTTGTAGCAGTTTCCACAATTAATGCAACAAGGTGGCAGGGAACTAACGAGTTTGATGCCGAAAATAATTGCATCCAGCTTTCATAGACCAGCATTCCACATCAGCTGGAAAGTTGAATAATGTAGCCGTATGGAGGGACCACAAACTTTCTATGGAAACGTAGATTAGTAAAGCATTAAGTACTGGCTTCTATCACCTTTGGCCACTGAGGAACTTTTTGGGAGACTCAATTTACTCTCATAAAGGACTTAAGCACAATGATCTTGAGCTAAACAAGCCTACAAAGGCTTCAATTTGAGAAGTATATTCATTTAAAAGCACAACATGGAACTCCAAATTTAGTGAAAAGGGGACCAACAAATTTGAGTTAGAGCTACAAGAAATACCAGCCGAAGAGAAATAGGTGGGCTGACCAGTGCTTAATTTGAGCCGGTGGTGGACAATGGGGCCCAATCGCACTAATTTTTGGGGACAGGCACCTATTTTTCCATATCAGACTTTTACAGAGAGCAAGAGAGGGAAAACACACAAGGCAGAATGATGTAAGAAGAGAAAGGCAGAACAAACGTCACAAAGGGAGAAAGTAGGGACCTGTAAGAGTAAGATAAATGGGCAGGGACCGACTGGTAGTGAGTTCAAAAGACATGCTGTGGATTTAAGACTGGGTAGCCTTGGTGTTCGATGCAACAATATTTAGTTGCACCAGCCGTGGGCTTCTGAGTAGGCTTCGGGCATCGGCACTTAATCTTTTACAAATTAAGCACTGCTACCAATACAGCTTTGCTTAATGTCTTCATTGACAAAAATTTGCATAACGAGAAAGAAGTGACATAGAGAAGGCATTCTTTCTCAATATTTGCCATTACATTGTGTTAAACTTAAAAAGAAATGTATAACCATTTCAAAAATTACCACAAAACTTATTTTGCTCGCTATAACTGGCAACAACCAGAGTCTTGGTCATTAACCCTAATTCACTGGTGCCAGGAAGCTATTTTGGTGGTGACAGCAGCGCTTTACAAAACTTGATAACTTAACTATAGGAAATACCCCATGGACTAGAAGCAGTCACTATAATGGTAATGGTAATCAAGCTGGGAACACAAAACACAAAGTGGGCTTCAGGTCATTATTCTTTCCTTGACTGAGCTCACAAAATCTGAGTGGTCAGGCATAAAATCCATATTAGTCATTGCATGTCCTGTCACAGGAGTAAGTCTATAAAGAGACAGACTTGTAGATTACCCGGTATTTTCAAGGTACGCTTCCAATGACAGTCTGTTCAACTTATCCCACAACTGTCCTAGGCTTTATCAAACCTCCAGGGAACTCGAGAGAAAAGCAGTAATGATCTTATGAAAGGCAGAATTATTAAGTAGTAAATGACTGTTCTTCATTAGATATAACTATCAAAACGGGGTGATGACTCCCTAACATGCTAATCCTTGATACAAAATCAAAGCATTCTACCCATTTATCTAGTTCAGTTTTTTTTCCAGGCAAATACTTTGAATCAGGATGTGCAGAAAGAGGCCGATCACACAGAGCTAAGACAGTAATCATAATACATTTGTGCATATCTTGGTTTGAATGCATTACCACATTAAAGCTAAACTAGCCAATAACTGCTCTTCCACAGTAGGATGTCCACATGCAAAGTACTGGACTGTGGACCGGTCTCTCAGGTTGATTCAAGCATTCCACTCATCAATTTTTCCCTAGTGACTGAACTCAGATCACTACTGCTGTTACCATCTTGCTGGCAGGTGCGATGCCCCTGGCTCGGGGGCAGATGCAGTCGCTGCTGACCTCTCGGATGTGGTCACTACTGTTGCAGGAACTCTGGTCGCTGCGAACATGACAACTGCTGCTGCTGTGGTTCTTGCTGTAGCGGTTAATGTGGCTGTTGCCTTGGTCCCCTGCTGTCACAGCTCTGGTTGCTGTTTGTCGGTTAACCAGTTGTGGTTGCATTGTGGTCTTCACTCTGGTAACAGTTGTGATTGCTGGTGTATGTCGTAGTGGCAGCTGTGATTGCAGCTTTGGTCAATGTTATATTTCTGAGGTGACACCTGTTGTCAGTGTTATGGCTGTAGCTTTTCCTGTGGTTCCTTGACGAACCAACCACTCTAGTCTTCTACCATTTCTATCACATTATTACCCTGTAGCAAAAACGTCGGTGGCAGTGGAACCTTGCCTCTCCCGGAAAGTTTAGGTTTTAAATTGCTGCCTTTATAACTTGAGGCATACTTCTTTCCATCACTTCAAATTCTCTCCAACTTCTTTCTCACAAACTTTCACATATCTAAGTTAACAGGCACCTTCATGTTTCTATTATCCTGATGAGTAAATACGATGAGGGGCACACAAAAACAGAAAAAATGACTGATTCATGTCCTCCTACTTTTGATAATGTGGTTTATTTCCCAATTCACCCCAGATTCATCTTCTACTAAACTTAGTTCCAACATTACTTCTGTCTTCGTTACCTACAATGTCCCCTTACAGTCTCATCACTGATATTAATTCAAACAACAAATTTTTAGCTCATGTTCCAAATCATGACGTTCATCTGTTGCATGTCAAAACCATCAATTCTCCATGTACCTCCTCTATCAGTACACACGGCCTGTAGCATTTAGTTCTTTTGTCCTAGCTGCTTGGCTTCTCTCAAATTGTCTTCAATGCATATGCCAATTAAGTACACATTTAAATCCAGTCTCAAAATGCAATGCACTGCAAGTTTATTTCAATAAGCATGTTGTGGTAATATTTTACCATCTATTAACCTAGTAATTTTCCTGGAGCTACTGGAGAACTTAACATGTTGCATAAGAATGTAAGGTAGACATCGATTATATTAAATTAGAATTACAAGTATATAACCTTCCCTTCCCCACCATGGAATTATCTGAACATTCACAAACATAGAATGATACAAAATGATCATCTGTTGTACAGGACAATGAGCAAGCAGTGGTGAATTAAAAGTAAGAGTGAAAAAATACAGGTTCTGCTAAACTAATCCTGCAGACTTCGCAACCACATATTGGTCTGTTCATCATTCACAATGAAACAGTGCGTAGCAAACTTACTGAAGATCCCACATCTTTAATTGCAAAAAACTTTACTCCTGAGAGCAGTGTCAGGATCCTTAACTCGAACCAAATAGGGTCTGTGCTTACCTAGTAGGGGTTCTCCTGTGCAGCTAATAAAAAACAGTAAAGCATGATGTTATCTATTGTGCGCCATACTGTTTAGATGTAAGTAAAATTGTATGTGTAGAACACAGTTAAAGAGATGTTTTTCCAGGCACCTCACATCAATCAAGTGTGAAGTCCTTTCATAATGACATCAGATCCATCAACTTTAAGAATCTTTGTGCTGTGTAGAGGTAGGCCCTAATGACTGATTTGCAAGCATTCAGGAGGTAGGCAATCAAACTGAGCAATGCAAGACTATTATGATGCAGGCCATGCCTGAAGAGAGACGGCTGATCTACAAATACATTTGTCTAGTGGCCTCAGACAGAAGGTGGTGGTGGTTTTGATACCACTACGAATGTGGCTAATACAGACTGATGGAGATCAACCACTTTATAAATTGTCTGAATGTAAAGGAATAGGTGGAAGAAAATGCCCTGCATTTTTTTGTTTACTGCAGAAGGCAAGCGATCTAGTTAGATGGTCATCCACTGGCTGAAAGAGTTGCTAACTCACTTATGCTCTTCAGAGATTGTTCTGACTAACTCACCTGCTTTAATTTTTTCCAAACCTGAAATACAAACGTCTGCAATCTATATATTTTGTGAAGGTTACAAAAGCCACATCTCGGAATTTCCCAAAACAAGTGTTTTAGACTGTGTTTCTTCTAGTCTGTTAAAATATAGAGTTGCTGCACTGTCTTTTTGTACCATGACTGTCAATGACGAGACAGACGTCAGTAAATACAGATGAAAGATGGATGAAACTCAATTCTAACATTGTTATGTAATAAACTGCAACCAAGTAACCTTGTATTTGGGCCCATCCCAGCAATGAGGTAAATGTCACACACATCTTGGACAGAGGCAGTTTCTGAAAGGAAATGAAAATGTCACTTACCCAGTGTACATCTGTTCGTGGCATCAGTCGCAGTAGATTCGCATGTTCTGCAATAGCTCGCCATCTGGTGTTGGGCCGGAGTGTTACAAGTTGTTTTTCTTCGAAGAAGTCTTTCGAGTCACGGGACCGAGTGACTCCTCCTTTTGTCTCCATTGCGCATGGGCGTCGACTCCATCTTCGATTGTTTTTCCCCGCAGAGGGTGAGGTAGGAGTTGAATTGTAGTAATAGTGCCCATGCAATGGAGTGACTAAGTATGCACCTATTTAAGGTTGAGATGATACATATATAAATAATTGAAGGTAACTTCCAAACTGCTACAGGCTCCCGGGGAGGCGGGTGGGCACATGCGAATCTACTGCGACTGATGCCACGAACAGATGTACACTGGGTAAGTGACATTTTCAGTTCGATGGCATCTGTCGCTGTAGATACGCATGTTCTGCATAGACTAGTAAGCAGTTATTTCCCCAAAAGCGGTGGATTAGCCTGTAGGAGTGGAAGTAGTTTGAAATAATGTTCTTAATACGGCTTGACCTACTGTGGCTTGTTGTGCGGATAACACGTCTACACAGTAGTGCTTGGTGAATGTGTGAGGCGTAGACCATGTGGCTGCCTTACATATTTCTTGCACTGGGATGTTTCCTAGAAAGGCCATGGTAGCACCTTTCTTTCTGGTTGAGTGTGCCCTTGGTGTAATGGGCAGCTGTCGTTTAGCTTTAAGGTAGCAGATTTGGATGCATTTAACTATCCATCTGGCTATACCTTGTTTTGAAATTGGGTTTCCTGCATGAGGTTTTTGAAATGCAATAAAGAGTTGTTTAGTCTTTCTGATGTTCTTTGTTCTGTCAATGTAATACATCAATGCTCTTTTGACATCTAATGTATGTAGTGCCCTTTCAGCTACGGTATCTGGCTGTGGAAAGAACACTGGAAGTTCCACTGTTTGATTTAGATGGAACGGTGAAATAACCTTTGGCAAAAATTTAGGATTGGTCCTTAGGACGACCTTATTCTTGTGTAGTTGTATAAAAGGTTCCTGTATAGTGAACGCCTGAATCTCGCTTACTCTTCTCAGGGAAGTAATGGCGATGAGAAATGCCACCTTCCAGGTTAGGAACTGTATGTCGCAGGAGTGCATGGGTTCAAAAGGTGGACCCATAAGTCTAGTTAGGACAACATTTAGGTTCCATGAAGGAACAGGTAGTGTTCTTGGTGGTATAATTCTCCTAAGGCCCTCCATGAATGCTTTAATGACTGGTATTTTATATAGGGAAGTTGAATAGGTAGTCTGCAGGTATGCAGATATTGCTGCAAGGTGAATCTTAATGGAAGAGAAAGCTAGGTTAGATTTTTGTAAGTGAAGCAAGTAACCCACTACATGTTCTGGAGTTGTGTGTAATGGTTGTATTTGATTAATATGGCAGTAGCAAACAAACCTCTTCCATTTACTTGCATAGCAGTGCCTGGTGGATGGCCTTCTTGCTTGTTTTATGACTTCCATACATTCTTGGGTAAGTTGTAAGTGCCCGAATTCTAGGATTTCAGGAGCCAGATTGCTAGATTCAGCGATGCTGGATCTGGGTGTCTGATCTTTTGGTTGTGCTGTGTCAACAGATCTGGCCTGTTGGGCAATTTGATGCAGGGTACCACTGATAGGTCTAGCAGCGTTGTGTACCAGGGTTGCCTTGCCCAAGTTGGTGCTATCAATATGAGTTTGAGTTTGCTTTGACTGAGTTTGTTTACCAGGTAAGGAAGGAGAGGGAGAGGAGGAAAAGCGTAAGCAAATATCCCTGACCAGTTCATCCATAGGGCATTGCCTTGGGATTGTTTGTGTGGGTACCTGGATGCGAAGTTTTGGCATTTTGCGTTCTCCCTTGTCGCAAACAAGTCTATCTGAGGTGTTCCCCAGAGTTTGAAATAAGTGTTCAGAATTTGGGGGTGAATTTCCCATTCGTGGACTTGTTGGTGATCTCGAGAGAGATTGTCTGCGAGTTGATTTTGTATCCCTGGTATAAACTGTGCAATTAGGCGAATTTGGTTGTGAATTGCCCAATGCCAAATTTTTTGTGCTAGCAGGCTTAACTGCGTGGAGTGCGTCCCTCCCTGCTTGTTTAGATAATACATTGTTGTCATGTTGTCTGTTTTGACGAGAATGTATTTGTGAACTATTATTGGTTGGAAAGCTTTTAGTGCTTGAAAAACTGCTAGAAGTTCTAGGTGATTGATATGCAGTTTTGTTTGATGTACGTTCCATTGTCCTTGTATGCTGTGTTGATCGAGGTGTGCTCCCCACCCTGTCATGGAAGCATCTGTTGTTATTACGTATTGTGGCACTGGGTCTTGGAAAGGCCGCCCCTTGTTTAAATTTATGTTGTTCCACCACAGAAGCGAGAGGTAAGTTTGGCGGTCTATTAACACCAGATCTAGAAGGTGACCCTGTGCTTGAGACCACTGTGATGCTAGGCATTGTTGTAATGGCCTCATGTGCAGTCTTGCGTTTGGGACAATGGCTATGCATGATGACATCATGCCTAGGAGTTGTAATACCATCTTTGCCTGTATCTTTTGTGTTGGATACATGCGTTGTATGATGGTGTTGAAATTTTGAATTCTTTGTGGACTTGGAGTGGCTACTCCCTTTGATGTGTCTATTATGGCTCCCAGGTATTGTTGTACCTTGCGTGGCAGAATTTTGGATTTTGTGAAATTGACGGTGAACCCGAGTTTGAAGAGGGTTTGTATGATCTGATTTGTGTGATTTGAGCACTGTATGAACGAATGGGCCTTGATTAGCCAGTCGTCTAGATATGGGAACACATGTATTTGCTGCCTTCTTATGTGTGCTGCGACTACTGCTAGACATTCGGTAAAGACTCTTGGTGCGGTTGTTAATCCGAAAGGCAGTACCTTGAATTGGTAATGTATTCCTTTGAATACAAACCTTAGGTATTTCCTGTGCGATGGGTGTATTGGTATATGGAAATAAGCATCCTTGAGGTCTAAAGTTGCCATGTAGTCGTGCAGTTTTAGCAATGGCAATACTTCTTGTAGTGTGACCATGTGGAAGTGGTCTGATTTGATGAAAGTGTTCACTACTCTGAGGTCTAGGATTGGTCTCAGCGTTTTGTCCTTCTTTGGTATGAGAAAGTACAGTGAGTAAACTCCTGTGTTTATTTGTGTGTTTGGCACTATTTCGATTGCATTCTTTTGCAATAGTGCCTGCACTTCTATCTCCAGGAGATTGGAATGGTGTGTTGTTAAATTTTGTGCTTTTGGTGGTATGTTTGGAGGGAATTGTAGAAATTCTATGCAATAACCATGTTGGATAATTGCTAGAACCCAAGTGTCTGTAGTGATTTCCTCCCATGCTTTGTAATAATGACCTATTCTTCCCCCCACTGGTGTTGTGTGGAGGGGGTGAGTGACATGTGAGTCATTGTTTAGTAGTAGGGGTTTTGGGGCTTTGAAATCTCCCTCTATTTCTAGGGAATTGCCCTCCTCTATATTGTCCCCGAAAACCTCCTCTATACTGTCCCTGGTAAGTGGACGGTGTCGCTTGTGAGGTGCTGGCTTGTGTGCTTTGACCCCGAAACCCCCCTCGAAAGGGCGTTTTACGGAATGTGCTGTAATTCCCTCTGCTCTGCGGGGAGTAGAGTGCGCCCATGGCTTTGGCAGTGTCCGTATCTTTTTTGAGTTTCTCAATCGCTGTGTCCACTTCTGGACCGAACAGTTCTTTTTGATTAAAAGGCATATTGAGAACTGCTTGTTGAATCTCTGGTTTAAATCCAGACGTTCGGAGCCATGCATGCCTTCTGATAGTTACAGATGTATTAATTGTCCGTGCAGCTGTATCTGCAGCGTCCATGGAGGAACGTATCTGGTTGTTGGAGATGGCCTGTCCCTCCTCAACCACTTGTTTTGCCCTATTTTGGAAGTCTTTGGGCAGATGTTCGATGAGATGTTGCATCTCGTCCCAGTGGGCTCTGTCATAGCGCGCAAGTAGTGCCTGGGAGTTCGCGATGCGCCACTGGTTTGCAGCTTGTGCTGCGACTCTCTTACCAGCTACATCGAACTTGCGGCTTTCTTTATCTGGGGGTGGTGCATCTCCAGATGTGTGAGAGTTGGCCCTTTTCCTAGCTGCTCCTACAACAACAGAGTCTGGTGGCAGCTGTGTTGTGATGAAAACCGGGTCCGTAGGAGGCGGCTTATACTTTTTTTCCACCCTTGGTGTGATTGCCCTACTTTTGACTGGGTCCTTAAATATGTCTTTTGCGTGCCGGAGCATACCAGGGAGCATAGGCAGGCTTTGGTATGAGCTGTGGGTGGAGGAGAGTGTGTTGAACAAGAAATCATCCACGACCTGTTCTGAGTGGAGGCTTACGTTGTGAAATTGTGCTGCTCTAGCCACCACCTGAGAGTACGCGGTGCTGTCTTCTGGTGGAGATGGTTTTGTAGGGTATGCCTCCGGGCTGTTATCTGACACTGGGGCGTCGTATAGGTCCCATGCGTCCTGATCTTGGTCACCCTGGCTCATGGTGGTGTGAGCTGGGGAGTGTGATGGCGTTTGTGCTGGTGAAACGTTAATTACGGGCGGAGGAGAGGGTGGTGGTGTAACTCTTTTCACCACTTTTGGTTGTGGTGCTTGTTCCGTCTGGAACTCCAACCTTCTCTTTCTCCTAATGGGGGGAAGGGTGCTTATTTTTCCTGTCCCCTGCTGAATGAAGATACGCTTTTGCGTATGGTCCACATCAGTTGCTTGTAGCTCTTCCTCAAACCTATGCTTTTGCATTTGGGAGGTTAGCGAGTGCTCTTCTGTATAAGAGCCTGAAGCTGGGTCGCTTGCAGTTTGTTTCGGCATCGAAACTTTGTCTGCGTGTTTTTTCGGCTCCGAGGTGACTTTTTTCCTTTTCGGGGCCGAAACCTCTCGGCGTCGATCTGTTTCGGTGCCGCTGTCTCGGCGTCGAGCCGTGTCGACACCGGCATCTCGGTGTCGAGGCTTGTCTCCAGCACTTTCTCGGTCCCGAGAAGGCTGCGTGCCTGTGTCTCGACCGGAGTCGGACGATCTCGGCACTGTTTGGGCCTTTTTCGGTGCCGAAGGTCGGTCACCGAATTTATGGGTCGAGCCATGGCCTGGTGGCAGTGGCGTCCCCTGGGCCTTGTAAATGTTTCTTTGTGTGGTTTTCGACGTCTTACTCACGGTTTGTGTATCGTCGAATCCTTCGGAGTCTGAGTCTTGGATCGAGAAGGAACCTTCCTCTTCTTGTTCCTCGAACTCCCGTTGGGCTGTCGGTGCGGACGCCATTTGAAGTCTTCTGGCTCGACGGTCTCGGAGTGTTTTTCGGGACCGGAACGCACGACAGGCCTCGCAGGTGTCTTCGCTGTGCTCAGGTGACAGGCACAGGTTGCAGACCAAGTGTTGGTCTGTGTAGGGGTATTTATTGTGGCATTTGGGGCAGAAACGGAACGGGGTCCGTTCCATCGGCGTTCTTCAGCATGCGGTCGGGCCGACCAGGCCCCGACGGAGGATCGAAAAACTACCCCGAAGGGCACCGGAGCTCTTCGATCTTCGATCTTCGATCTTCGATGCAGTGTGGAATCTAAGTACGCCGATCCCGAACGCAACAATACCGACGAAAATCTTCCGAAATTAACTAATTTTTTCCGTTCCGAAACTCGGAGCGACAGGAACACGTCCGAACCCGATGGCAGAAAAAAAACAATTGAAGATGGAGTCGACGCCCATGCGCAATGGAGACAAAAGGAGGAGTCACTCGGTCCCGTGACTCGAAAGACTTCTTCGAAGAAAAACAACTTGTAACACTCCGGCCCAACACCAGATGGCGAGCTATTGCAGAACATGCGTATCTACAGCGACAGATGCCATCGAACATATCACTTACCCGATCATCTGTTTGTGGCATGTAGTACTGTAGATCTACGTGCTCTGCATACTTCTGCCATCTAGTGTTGGGTCCGGAAGGTTACAAGTTGTTTTTCTTTAAAAAGTCTCTTGAGTCACAAGTGACTCGACCTTTTCTGGTAATGCGCATGAGCATCAACTTCATTAGACTATTTTCCCGCAAGCAGGTGAGAATGCAGTTTATTCTAAATGTAATGATAGAGCTGTCCATGCAAGTGAATGTAAAAATAAACGTGAACAGAATGCAACCACCACCAGTGTCCAGGGAGGAGGGTGGGGATAAGTGAATCTACAGCACCACATGCCATAAACAGAATCTTACTGAGTAAGAAACATTTTCCATTTGAGGGCATGTGTGGCTGTAGATACACATGCTCTGCATAGACTGTAAAGCAGGGTCTCCTAAAAGCAGTGGCTAACCTGTGGGCATTGAAGAGGTCTGGAAAAATGTACATACCACTGCCTGTCCTACATTATCTTGCTAATGTGCTAGAACATAAAGTCAATGTTTAGCAAAGGTGTGTGGTGGGCACCATGTAGTTGTCTTGCATGTGTCAGCTATAAGAATGTTTCCTAAAAGGGCCATGGTTGCTCCTTTTTTATGAATTGGGTGTCCTCTAGGAGGAACATGTAATGGTCTTTTTGCTTTAGCATAACAGGTTTGGATACATTTAACAATTCACCTGGCAATTCCAGTTTTAGATATGGGGTTGCCTTTGTGTGGTGGAGAGAAAGCAGTAAAAATCTGTTTAGTCTTTCTAGAAGTTTTAGTGCTATCATTGCAGAACACAGGCACCCTCAACGCCTAAAGTGTGGAGAGCTCTTTCAGCAACAGAATATGGTTGCTGTCGGTCAGTAGCCTCTTTCTAGCATGGTTACCTGCCAATTTGTCAGTGTGTTTGACTGTGTTCACTGGGCTCATGCTAAGAAGGACCCCAGTGATTATGCTCTCCTCTTTAAACTTGGTTACTGGAACCTTCTGCACCCCACATTTGGCATACTGGTGACCCCATGTATGTACCTAGTATATGGTACCTAGGTATCCAGGGCTTTGGGATACCAGGGGATCCATATGGGCTGCGGCATGTATTATGTCATTCATAGGTAGCCCATGCAAAGTGTTCTGCAGGCCTGCGAATGCACCCTGCATGAAAGGGTGCATGCACCCTTTCACTACAAGGTCATTGCACCAGGTCACTGTAAGTCACCCCTATGGAAAGCCCTCCTACCCCAGAAGGCAGGGTGCAAGTACCTTTATGTAAGGGCAGCCCTGCGTTAGCAGAGATGCCTCCATAAACTCCAGTTCCATTTTCCTGGACTTCGTGAGTGCAGGGATGCCATTTTATGCATATACTGGACATAGGTCACTACCTATGTCCAGCTACACAATGGTAACTACGAACATAGGCATGTTTGGTATCAAATATGTCGTAATCATACCCCAATACTGTTGCAAGTATTGGAAGTAGGATTCCATGCACTCTGGGGGCTCCTTAGAGGATCCCAGCATTGCTACCATCAGTCTTATAGAGTTTTGCAGGCAGTCCAAGCTGCTGCCACCCCTCAGACAGGTTTCCGCCCTCCTACTGCTTGAGCAAATCAAGCCCAGGAAGGCAGAACAAAGGATTTCCTTTGGGAGAGGGAGGTAACACCTTCTACCTTTGGAAATAGGTGTGCCTGGCTGAGGAGGGTTAGCCGCCCCAAGCCACTGGTATGCTTTGAAGGGCACATTTGGTGCCCAACATACAAAAAAACACAGTCCACACTGGTTCAGGGACCCCAGTCTCTGCTCTGGCGCGAAACTGGAAAGGGGAGTGACCACTCCCATGTCTATCACCACTCCAAGGGTGGTGCTAAGAGCTCCCCCAAGGGGTCCCTGGGTTCTGCCATCTTGTTTCCAAGGTTGGCAGGGTACTCTGGGAGCATCTGAGTGGCATGGCAGGTGACGTCAGAGCCCTCTCCTGATAGGTGCTTACCTGGCTAGGTGACCAATCCCCCTTTCAGGGCTATTTAGGGTCTCTCTGTCGGGTGGGTCCTCAGATTTGGCTTGCAAGATTCCAGCAGGACTCCACGGCGACCTCTACTTCAACTTCTAGCCTCTGGAACTGCAACTGGAACCTCCAGGATCCTACAATCTGCCTCCAAGAAGAACTCTTCTGCAACACTGTTTCCAGGGCTCCTGCCAGAAACGGCAACATTTACACCAGCTGTGCATCCTTTGAGGGCAAGGTGTCTTCAGTCTGCACTAGAAGAAAGATGCTGCAACAATGACTGGATGCGTAGATCTCCCCTCATTTTGAGCTGTGTGGATCCTGCATCACAGGTGATGGTCCGGAGTAGTCCCCTTGGTCCTCTCTGCCAGCTGTCCAACTTTTGTGGAGGTAAGCCCTTGCCTTTCCATGCAGGGCAGTAGCACCGTGCACTGCGCCTCTTGCAGCTGACAAGGCTTGTTTACACCCCCTCCACGGGATCTTAGGTAACGTAAAGCTCCAGTCCCCAGCACTCCTTCCTCCGACGCACAGCCCTCCGAGTGGTTCTCCTGCTGTGTGGGATTCCTTTCTGTAGTGATGTGTGGGCTTCTTCTGCAACTTCTATGTCCCTGTCCTGAGGGACTCCCGTGGGTGCTGCCTACACTCTTGTGGGACCGCTGTGTCACTGAGGGTCCCCTGTGACTCCCCCTCCTGGGTTGAGTCCTCCTGGGCCTGGCTGGTCCCCAGCAGCACCACTTTTCCACTAACCGTGAGTTTGCCTTTGCCAAGGCCAGTTGATGGAATTCCTGCACCGACACCCGTCTGCAATCTTCACTCCGGCGTGGGACATCTTCTGCATCTGTCAGGAACTCTTCTCCGGCTCCAGGGCTGCAGTGCTGACATGTTCTTGCTCACCATCTACCAACTCCTGCAAGTACAGCAGGGTGGGTAGTAGTTCCTACTCCTCCTGGACTCCACTGTAACTTTTGGACATGGTCCCCTCTTTCCACAGGTCTTCTTCTCCAGGAATACACAACTGGTTTCTTGCAGTCTTCTCTGGGTGTCTTCTTTACCTACCTTTTTGAGTGGTTTGGGAAAATTCCAGTGATTTACTCCTGCTTTCCTGGTCGCTGGGAGGTACTGTGTTACTTACCTCTGTGGTTTTCCAGTACTCGAAGCTCCGCTCTACACATTTCACTAACATCGGTGGGGGCCTTATGTTCACATTCCATTTTTATTTAGTATTTGGTTTGGGATCCCCCTAGAGTCACTATTGGTTATTGCTATTTGCACAGTTTTTGTGGTATTGTGTTCCAAAAATAAAGTACCTTTATTTTTGTACAACTGTTTTCTTTCATGTGTGTTAGCATTGTGTGACTACAGTGGTTTTGCATGAGCTTTGCATGTCTCCTAGATAAGCTTTGGCTGCTCATCCACAGCTACTTCTAGAGAGCCTGTCTTCTAGATACTGCCTACACTTCACTAAGAGGAGATACCTGGGCCTGATATAAGGTTTAAGTACCTTAGGTACCCACCAAACACCAGGCCAGCTTCTTACAGTTGCAGAAGAAGATTGTCAATTCAATAGACTGATGTAGGTGGAATTGAGAAACCACCTTTGGTAAGAATTTTGGGTTGGTGCGAAGAACTAATTTATCCTACTGCATTTGGTAGAAGGGTCCTTGCAGGGTTGAAGCCTGGAACCTGCTTGAGTGAAGTGATAGCAACTAGAAATGCCACTTTACAAGACAAAAAAATCTAAAGGCCATGAATGTAAAGGCTCAAATGGTGGGCCCATAAGTCGTGCGAGTACAATATTTATGTTCCAAGAAGGTACTGGAGGTGTCCTTGGCGGAATCACTCTTAAGTCCTTCCATAAAGGCCTAAATGACTGGGATCTGAAGAGAAGAATGTTTCTTGTTCTAAATGTACTCTTATGGAAGTGTATGCTAAGTTTGCTTTTCGCAAATGAATGACGTAGGAAAGAAAGCCTTGCACTTAAACTGTGAAAGGGTCCCACGGTTTGAATAGATAGTAGCAAACAAAACATTTTCATTTTACTGCATAACATCCCCTAGTAGTGGGTCTACATGCTTCCTTAAGAATGTCCATGCATTCTGGAACAAAGTTAAGGTCAAATTCTATGACTTCAGGAGCCATATCGCAATATTTAATTTCTTGGGATCTGGGGTCTGAGTTTTCTGTGGTGGTCAGTGAGAAGGTCAGGCAGAGGGGAAGCTTCTTGTGAGAACTGCAGATAATTCCAGAAGAGTGGTGGAACCACAGTTGACGGGCCCATGTGGGGGGGCCACTAGGATTAACATGAGGGATGTTTGCCTGAGCTTCTGAAACAGAAGGGGAGGGAGAGGTGAAAAAGCAAAGGCAAATATCCCAGACCACTTCATCCAAAGAGCACTGCCCTTGGACAGAGGGTGCGGGAACCTGGAGGCAAAGTGTGGGCATTTTGCATTTTGTTGTGAATAGGTCTATGTCTGGGAACCCCCACTTTAGGAAGCAGGACTTGAGGGTGGAGTTCCCACTCATGGACTTGTTGCTTGATCCTGGTGAGGGGTAAACGGATGTTGTGGTGAATGGCCCAATGCCATATTGTCTGAGATAGGCGAGACAGCTGTAGAGTGTCAGTCCCCCCCACCTCCCTTAAGACGTCTCATGACACACCTGACTGAGACGATGACTGGGGCCAAAACAAGAAAGTTGTGTTTGAATATTTTGTATCCTTGCCGCACTGGAATAAGCTAAACCCAGCTGCGTCTTCAGACAGTCCTTACATGGAGTTGGATCTGAAGAGGCTGTAGATGAGATTTTTTGAAGTTTATAGTAAAGCCTAGCTGATGAAGCAAGATTATGGTGACAAGAATGCGATGTAGGCAAAGTTTGAGTGAGCAGGCTTGATAAGTCAGTCATCCAGATATGGGAAAATGTGAATATTTTGTCTGGATAAGTGAGCTGCTACCAATGCTAGACATTTTGAGAACACCCATGGTGCAGTCATTACTCCAAACAGAAATACACTGAATTGGTAGCGTTTGCCTACGATTACAAATCTGAGGTATTTGCACTGCGCTCAATGCATAGAGATGTGAAGGTATGCATCCTTCAGGTTTAAAACTGAGAGGAAATCACTTTGTTGAAAGAGTGTCATCACACCCTGGAGTGTTACCATGTGAAAATGCTCTGACAGGATGTAATAATCTGAAGGCCTAAGATCAAGACTAGGCCTTAACGAACTGTCCTTTTGGGGAATCAGAAAGTTCAAAGAGTATACTCCTGTTCCTTGAAGGTGTGGCGGTACAGGTTCTATGGCTCCTTTTGTTTATGAGAGTGATGTGTTCTGGAGAAATGTTGTGAGTGCAATGGGGAATGTTTAGAGGTGTGGAAATGAGCTCCAGACAGTAAAGATCTTGGATAATACCTTTCACCCAGTCATCTGTTATGTTTTGCCAGGCCGGAAAAAATGGTTTTAGACGTCCCCTCCGACAGATGCTTAGTAATTAGAGGGTGGGTGGGGTTGTGACACGGTTTTGTGGCAGGGGATGAGCCATATGGGAAGGGTGTTTTTCCTCTTCTTTTATTGTGGTTTCCCCTATAGGAACCCCTATAGGAACCTCTATGGGAGCCTCTATGGGAGGACGTGTGCATCTGGCTTTTATGCCAAAATAAGGTGTCCATGGCCATGGTGGTAGGTTTATATAACTGCCGGTGAAAAGAACCACATGCAGCAGGGGTGTGCAAGGAACCCACAGATATAGCCACTTCATTGTCTTTTTTTCTCCTTTCCTCGTGTCTGATCGACCTCTGAGCTGGAAAGATGCTTCTTATCAAACAATACATTAAGAATAGTCTGTTGTACCGCTGGCTTGAATCCAGAAATGCATAGTCACGCATTCTGGTGTAAAAGGACGCTAGTATTTATTCCGCTCGAGGTCGTGTAAGAAGAGTCTAAGGCACAGCAGATAGAACTATTTGAAATAAGCTTGCCCTCGCCGATGATTTCTTGCCCACCCTTTCTGTGCTCCACTGGGTGGTATTGGAGGAGCTCCCCCATCTCATCCAGTGGGCAGTGTCATATCTTGCTAGGATACCTTGTGTGTTAGCTATACGCATATGATTGGCAGGCTGGGCTGGAACCCGCTTTCCAGAAGCATCAAGGAGCTTATGCACCTTGTAAGCAGGTGAAGCATTGCTAGAGGCTACGAATTAGCTATTTTCCTAGCATTAGAAACCACCAGGGAATCTGACCTCTAATAAAAATAGGGTCTGAGAGTGACGCTTTAAACAGTTTTTTCTCTACATGCGGTGTGATGATGCTTGCCCTGGCAGGATCTTTAAAGATGTCCTCCATATGCCTCATCATTCCCTTTCGCGGGTGCAGGGGTGGTGCCTAACTGCCTTTTTGTTTCAATGCCGAAACAGTCAGCACCAAGGTGGTTGATGCCAAGCAGGAACGCAGAGCTTTCGGTGCCTAAGCGGAAGATTGTTGGTTTGGAACCGAACTGGAATGTTTAGGTTTCATTTTCTGTGCAGAGCTCAATGGCGGGGCATCTAAATTCGTTTTTTTTTTTTTGTGCCGACCATGGCCTTATGGCAGTGGTAGCCCACTAGCCTTCGCTTCGGTGGAAGATGCTGTTTTGGGAAGGGTACGGGGAGCCAGTACTCACTGTACACTGCACCGGAGGAAGAGCTTGCATTTCAAGGACCATGTCCACATCCAACTCAGAGTCTTCAATGAAAAAGCTTCTTCCTCAGTTGCTGCGGCCTCTTGTAAACTCTTCCTCTGGCTCCGACTCAACATCTTTTTGTTAGAAGATGCCACAACGGCGGGCCATTCGATCCCTTAGTGTTTTTTATGATCGAAAAGACTTGCGTGCTTTGCAACCCAGTGTTGGTCGGCCCCCGGGAACTTCACGTGGCAGTTAGGGCAAAAACTGAAGGGATCCCATTACATCAGGAGTTTATTCTCTACAGGGGAAAATTGAGAAAATGACAGCCTGAATGTCCTCTGTCTCAATGCAGCAATCCAACAGGTTATTGCTTCTCGTTCCATAACGCAAGGAATGGAATATGCATTTGAAAAAACAATACCAATGGTGGGGAAGGTATCCCGAATGGAAAAGTCTGAAAAAACAGCCTTGACTCTGAGCTCAGTGAAACATGGCCGGATCCAACCGCAGAAGAAAACAATCTAACAGTGGAGTTGATGCCCATGTGCATTACCTGCAAGAGGAGTCACTATACCTCGTGACTTGAAAGACTTTTTGAAGAAAAACAGCTTGAAACCTTTACACAAAAGTTTACTAGATGCTAGGGAATAAAACAAAAACAAAAAAATAATGCGGTGGTGGCTACCAACCAGTATGGGACTGGTTATGCCCCCTCCCCAACTAAAGGGGGTAACATTCTTTCAGCTCTCCCCTGCACACTAAAACATCTTATCCCACGGCAAGCAAGAGGACATTTGATTATTTTGGGTTTTGGTTTTACATTTGGGCAATGAGAGCTTGGCTAAATCTCAAAATCGTTCCACTTGGAATGGTGAGGGCTGCACTTTTTGGACTTTGGGACGCTGCCATGTAGAAAACTCCACAAAACCTAGACACATCTGAAAAATAAACATCTGGGTGATTCCAGGGTGGTGTGCTTTACATGCACCCCACACCATGTTCTTATCCACAATGCCCTGTAAGACTCCAAATTTGCTGGAAATCACATATTTTTCCCACATTTTTGTGATAGAACCTTCCGGAATCTGAAGGAATCCACAAAATTCCTACCACCCACCATTGTCTCATCTATACCGATAAAAATTCTGCCGCACTTGTCAGCCTAAAAATGTATTTTTTCTTCCCAAACTGCACTTTTGTACCCGCTTTGGTTCCCCCTCAATTTCAACATGTTTTTGGCTCTTCCCTGTCACAGGCACTTGACCCACCTAAACAAGTGAGGTAGCATTTTTACCGGGAGACTGAGGGGAACGTTGGGTGGAAATGTGTCCCAGTGCAGTGATCCCACACAGAAATGTGGGAAAATTTTGATTTTTTTTTAGCTAAATTTGTGGTTTGCTGAGGATTCTGGGTAAAAAAACATTGGGGAATCCACACAAGTCACACCTCTCTGGATTCCCTCGGGTGTGTAGCTTTCAGAAAAATTTGGATTTGGTAGGTTTCCCTATATGGCTGCTGAGCCCATGACCAAAAACACAGATCCCCACCTCCCACAAAAAGAGGTAGTTTAGTATTTGATCATTTTGATGTGTCCACATAGTGTTTTGGGGCATTACCTTTTGCGGGCACTAGGCCTACTCACACAAGTGAGGTACTACTTTTAATCGGGAGACTTGGGGGAATGCTGGGTGAAAATAAATTTATGGCTCCTCTCAGATTCCAGAACTTTGTCACCAAAATGTGAGAAAAAAGTGGTTTTTTGGCCAAATTTTGAGGTTTGCAAAGGATTCTGGGCGACAGAACCTGGTGAGAGCCCCACAAGTCTCTCCATCCTGGATTCCCCTAAGTGTCTAGTTTTAAAAAAAAATGCACAGGTTAGGTAGGTTTCCCTATATGCCGGCTGAGCTAGAGGCCAAAATCCACAGCTTGGCACTTTGCAAAAAACAGCTCTGTTTTCTATGGGAAAATGTGATGTGTCCACATAGCGTTTTGGGACATTTCCTATTGCAGGCACTAGGCCTACCCACACAAGTAAGGTACCATTTTTACCGGGAGACTTGGGAGGGGGGGGGGGGGGGGGGGGGGGGGGGTCACACTGGTTGCAGGCAAATGTGTGGCTCCTCTCAAATTCCAGAACTTTGTCACCGAAATGTGAGGAAAAAAGGGAGGGGTTTGGGCCAAAATTTGAGGTTTGCAAAGGAGTCTGGGTAACAGAACCTGGTGAGAGCCCCACAAGTCACCCCATCTCGGATTTCCCTAGGTGTCTGTGTTTCAAAAATGCACAGGTTTGGTAGGTTTTCCTAGGTGCCGGCTGAGAGAGAGGCCAAAATCCACAGCTAGGCACTTTCCAAAAAAACACGTCAGTTTTCTTTGGGGAAAATGTGATGTGTCCATGTTGCGTTTCCTGTCGTGGGCATTAGGTCTACCTATGCAAGTGAGGTACCATTTTTATCGGGAGACTTGCAGAACAAGTGTTAGTGCCCCTTGTCTTTCTCTACATTATTTCCCTTCCAAATGTAAGACAGTGTGTCAAAAAAGACGTCTATTTGGGAAATGCCCTGTAATTCACATGCTAGTACGGGGAAACCAGAATTCAGAGATGTGCAAATAACCACTGTTTCTCAACACCTTATCTTGTGCCCAGTTTGGAAATACAAAGGTTTTCTTGATACCTATTTTTCACTCTTTATATTTCTGCAAATGAATTGCTGTATACCCGGTATAGAATGAAAACCCATGGCAAGGTGCAGCTTACTTATTGGATCTGGGTACCCAGGGTTCTTGATGGACCAACAAACACTATATATCCCCACAACCATAAGTGTCCAGCAGATGTAACGGGATATTGCTTTAACAAAATCTGACATCGCAGGAAAAAGTTACAGAGTAAAACGTAGAGAAAAATGGCTGTTTTTTCACCTCAATTTCAATATATTTTTATTTCAGCTGTTATTTTCCGTAGGAAAACCTTGTAGGATCTACACAAATTACCCCTTGCTGAATTCAGATTTGTTTCTACTTTTCAGAGATGGTTAGCTTTCTGGGATCCAGCATTGGTTTCACAACCATTTCTGTCACTAACTGGAAGGAGGCTGAAAGCACACAAAAATAGGGTATGTCCCAGTAAAATGCCAATGTTGTGTTGGAAAATTGGGTTTTCCGATTCAAGTCTGCCTGTTCCAGAAAGCTGGGAAGATGGTGATTTTAGCACCACAAACCCTTTGTTGATGCCATTTTCAGGGGGGGGGGGAAACACGAGCCTTTTTCTGCTGCCCTTTTCTCCCCCATTTTTTTTGTTTTATAAAAACAACCGTTTTGCTGTATTTTGGCTAATTTCTTGGTGTCCTGCAGGGGAACCCACAAACTCTGAGTACCTGTAGAAGTCCTAGGATGTTGGGAAAAAAAGATGCAAATTTGGCGTGGGTAGCGTATGTGGACAAAAAGTTATGAGGGCCTAAGCGCGAACTGCCCCAAATAGCCCAAAAAAGGCCTGGCACCTGAGGAGGGAAAAGGCCTGACAGCTAAGGGGGTTAAATTGTACAACAATAAACAATTGTTTCTAATACATTAAACCCTTCAGATTGTGCTCACACGATTATTGTACTTTTCCACTTCCTGTCAGAACGGCCTTTGCCTCCTGTTCTGCGTGGCTGAAAACACTGCAGTCTGATCTTCCAAACTGCTCACTTTCTTCTATTTCTTCTTTCAGTACCAAGCTACCGAATTCTTCGCATTACTTGTCCATTGTTAACTCCCTTCATAGTTTATAGGGCCACGAAGCCAATGGGTGAGTGTTCATTCTATAAGCAAATATATGCATATATTAAATTGCCCACATCATTACATACCTTGTTTTCCCATTGCTGCACTGGCAGACCACTCCATTGCTTACAATGATAACTCATTAATGACCCTCAAAGTGCACCGTTTTTTCACTCCTTTTTTGTGTACATGAACACCTAGCTGTTGTTCCTTTGTCTACAATTACACAACACCTGGTCTTCAGCTTGCAGAGTTCTAACACTTCTGCTCCTCTGCCTCAACTGTATTTCCCTCGCATTTATATACCATATCTGCTCCGCTATTAGAATAGCTGCATTTTTCATACGCCTACATTCACTGCCGCATCATACCTGGCGCTTAAACTGCCTCATTAAATCAATACTGTAAGCAACATTTTATAGAAAGGGTAGGTAGCAATCAGTGAATCAGTAACAGCACAAAGGTTCTGATAGAAAGGAGTGTGGCACCAAAGAATGAAGATGAGCAGCAGAAATGGAGGCAGATTTCCAACGAATTAGCTTTTATCAACTTACATTTTTGCCCGTACTCTCTACGTACGCTCATACTCCTCACAGTCTTCCTTTTCTTCCCCATCACTATCTTACAAAAAACTCTTACCTTTGCAGTTTTCCTCAGACTGCGCAGGATGTTCTTCCTCCAAGGATCCTCTGGGTCGGTTTCATATGGAATAACTGCGTTATCTCCCTTTGAACTAAGATCGTCCTCCTTTTTCTTAATGTGCCCTAGTTCATCATCACTTCCAACAGTTACACTGGGTCTGTAGCTGGCAAATCTCCCTAACTTAGGACACTTGTTCCGATACAGTAGAGGTTTACTCACAATGGACATCTTCCGGCGCTCCAAAGAGCTTGTGTCCATTTCACTATCGGACCCATTCCCACTGCCATTGGGTTGTGGTTTGTTGATATTGCGGATGGTGATAATCTTTCCCTGGGTGCTATCATGTGGCACAGAATAGATATTTTCCTCTTCACTCCTGGGCTTCACCACAGAGTCCATGGGCTCCGCATAATCAGATGGATCAAACCCATCCAAAGGCGCCCAACCTACAGAAGACTTTCTCTGAGCATCCCTGCTGGAAGCTTCCAGGTAAGGCAGGTCTGCCTTACAAATGTCGAAAGGTGTGGGAGGCTTTGGTTTTACAGGTGGAGGTACTTTGTTGCTCAGCTTGCTTTCAAAAGTGTTCATGACAGAGATGTAAGAAAGACTATCATTTCCGTCGAGCTCATAGTGCTTGCAAGGATCTTTGGGCAGAGATGCAAGGTAGGGATCCTCTCTCATAAAGATCTGATGGGATGGTAGCTCAGGGTCATCTTCGGAATCATGGAGAGTGGAGTTGCAGAGGGGCGAGCCAGCACGGGGTGAATTAAACACCTCCTCTGTGGCACTGCAGGCCTCAGCAGTGTTGTCATACATGTGTGTTGCTTCTATGATGTTTCTCTTTTCCACCACATCTTTGAAAAAAGGGCTAAAGATCTCAAGCTTAGGTTGAACTTTGCTAAAAGGGATGGTTGTAAACTTGCCATCTATATCCTGAGCTATTTCCTCACCCTCAGTTAGTTGCTCTCGACTCACATCATTGTCTAGAAAGCCAGTCAAACCATCAGTGAGTGCCACAAGTTGAATAGGTATGATATCCTGAACTTCACATAGGAAGGCACGCAACATTGCCATGGATGCCCTACGTTTGGCAGAATAGAAGACAATATATCCATGAACCAAGCGGCTTTTTCGAACACTAAAAGAAGAATGGTATGAAAGGACAGACAGTTCAATCCGCTTTTTCTGAGTTCCTATTTGCAATTCTAGGAGCACAGAATTGCTGCTAGCACTCTGGGAAGGCCTGCAGGTTGGAGATTTAAGGATAGGTAGCAAAATGTCTTCTGTGTTGAATGGATCCCCACACATTAAACACATAACAATGCGAAGGTCACAGTCACAAAGGTCTTTTATGCTGGATGAGGAACTCACAAGATTCAAGTTTCTCTTCGATTCTAGAAGGCCCCTCAGTACCTGACTAATGTGTTTTTCATTAATATTACGTCCATATCCAATGCCTGTTGAGGCTGGATCAAGAAACATGCACTGAAGCTTGCTTGCAGTATGCATCCCTTGCTGTATTAGACTGTGTGCTGTTTCCCCACTTGTGTCACCCCCTCTCTTGTTTACAAGGATTAGTGTCAGTGGCAGATGAAGTAAATAATTGTCCCTACGTCCCATACTGGATTCTCTGTTTTTTTCAATACTTTCAACTACATAAGAGAGGGACTCCTTAGAGTTATAGAGACAGAGGCATCCATGGGGCTGAAATGTTGGTGTTTGAAAGGAATTAACAGGAAGTCGTACATTCCCCTCAATGGGTCTCAAGGACAGTTCATACATTTTACCCTCTATGACAAATTTGTCATCATTTGTGCAAAGAGCCCGGATCTCATTTGCCAGCTCTCTTGCCAGTCCATCTTTCCCCAGAATAACAAGGTTGATCCTATCTACGCTGGAGTCCGAAAGGGCATTATTTGGGTAGCGATCAAAGGACCTTATAAATCTAGAACTAATTAACTGTTCAATTTTAGTGTCTACACAAACAGGATTGCTAGGGCAGGTGTCCTTTGTAGGGTGAAACAAAAAGTGAATGTGCTTCAAGATAAGAGCATCACGCTCCGCCTGCAACTTCTGTAAAGCCTTAAATCTCTGCTCTTCCCCAAGAACCTCTTGAATGACGCCCATTTTCTCCTTGCTAGGTTTAGCATCAAGCCCTAGCTCATAAAACAACTCTGAATACTCCAGCAGCAGCTCCTGAAACTCTTCCTTGGCTTTCTCAATTATTTCTTTTTGGTGTTTGCTATATATCTCCATATAAACAGATTCATCTAGCCACTGGTAAAATTCCTCACTCATGATAAAGCTGCGAGCCTCCTCCCAGGGTTTTCCAGGCGTTATGAACAAAGACCTTTCTAGATTGTCTTTGAAAGAGCTTCTCATTTCTGCCCTTTTCCTGGCATTTCTCAGCTTCTCCAGATGGGCTCCATAGATATCTTCCACAGCCTGGGTTTTGGTAAGATCATACGGAATGCGATCATCCTCTGTGTTGTCAATGTGACTAGTCATGTCCCATGGGGTCTCCTCCAGAACTACGAACCACTTTGAGAATTCTGACTTTGTTTCCAGCAGTTTGGCCACTTTACCCCAGCTTAAGTGGTCTATTTCCTCAAGGTTAGGGATCAGGGCATCCAATGCATTGGGAAAAATTTCATGGTAGGTTCGCCGCCGTCGTTCAATATGCTCCTGCTTAAGGCGCAATGCATGCTGGGTAAACAGCTTCTTGGCTTTTAGAGTCCCTTCAAGATAAACATACTCCTGAAATTCTGAGCAAGTTTTCATACGGCAGCTAACATTCAACCATGTCTCATTGTGGTTCTTCACCAGACGACTTATAAGCCATTCATACTTGTCCTTTGCAGCAGCGATCTGCTGGCTCTGCTGCTTTAGAGCCTCAAAATAGGGGATTATTTTCGTCCTTCCCCTACTCTTATCGATCAGCTGCACTAAAGTGCTGAAAGCCAAGTCCACGTTCACATTAGATCGAGCAGACGTCTCCACTACCTGAAGAGCTTTTTTGCTTAAGGCAAAAGCGTGCGCATCTCGAATGTACCGTTCTACCCCTTCATCGCACTTCATTAGAACTACCACAATGGGTTTTTTTGTTTTTGCAAGTTGATTGTAAAGGTTTAAAACAAACTTCAGCTGATCGTCAAAGTTTCTGTTCATACCCCTGCTGACATCAATGCACAGGAGGAAGCCATCAATCAACAGCTTTCCATCTGGCATCTGCTTCTGCTCAAAGTCCTGCTCCAGCCCAAGTTGATCAGTGCAAAAGTACATGAGCTTCTCAGCTGATGCCAGTTTAGTGGCTGCAGCTCGCTTAATGTACGGCTGCAGGGCAGTACTGCGGTGGGGCTGAAAGGTCTGGTCATCAATAAATTCAGTCTGTTCCACAACATGGATTTTGCACTCCACGTAGTCCTCCAAGGAACGCACAACCTCTCCCCAAAACAGGAAGTGGTCATTATTGACCACCCGTCCCCCGAAGTCACTTGTGCTGAGAACAGAGGTGTGGTCAAGGTAAAAGTTGTCTGCACTTGGTCGCACAAAACGATTGCACAAGCATGACTTGCCAATGCCGCACTGTCCCTTCTCCTTCTCAGTTCCAGACAATCCCACCACACTGATGTTGTAGGTAGGGATGCGGACATCTTGCTTCCTTGCCATCATCATAATCCTTCACTCATCCTGCCCAAAGCATTTGCAGCCAATTGGTTGTACAATTCCAGTGCCCCATGCACAGGCTGTCAACCAGATGAAAGAGGAAGAGAGAAGTTATCGCAGTGTTCTTAACGCCTGGATTGCTTTTCTTATGGCCTCCATGCTTTTCTTACTGGTCTTCATCACTGATCAGGTTATGTTTCCCCTAAAAACAAAAGCAAAAGAGTCATTATCAAGATGCTATAAAATAAGACCAACAAACAGAAGTAGTTTAAGGATTAATAAAAGTTTAAAGAAACAAGGCAGATGGTAGTGAGATCATTTAGAATTATGTTTTGTGGAAATACAGAGGTAGGAACAAAAATCAAGAACTAAACATAATACTTTCTAAACAGGAAAGTTTAATAGATACAATCATGAGGCCGAATGATTAGTAATATCTAATATCTAAGATGGCATCAAAACAGATTGCTTTAGTAGGCCTTAATATATACATTACTCATTATCCCTTTTCATATTATTAGTTAATTTTTGAAAAACAAATTAAAGCATGTTATTGAAAGCCACAGGTTAATTACTAGACTGCACTGTTTTGATGAATGGAGAAGAAATTAAAGGAAATGCTTTCTTAAGTCGTAAAAAAGAAAAAAAAAAAAAGAAAAAAAAAAAAGGAGTTTCAGTGCATACAGTGTCTTTTAGGCAGACCATTTAGTCTTTAGAAAGTGAGAGGGTTTTGAAAACCCTCCTTTCACTCTGGGTCCATCAGGAACAGTGGCACATCATCTCAGTATAACGCCACTCTGCAAGGTTCAGCTAAAAGGCCATGTTCACAATTAGAATGTTCAAGATTTATCTTTCAAGAATCATATACAGCTAAACAAATGGCAAAACTCTTCTGTTTGGTTAGGAATTACCACTAAATGCACTGATTTTATGCTCTGAGACTGATTAGTTGGTAAGAAAGAAATATGATAGATCTGGCTTTCTTTGGATGAAATTCATAATTAACAGGTATGATTACATATCTGTGAACCTGACAAAGTTTTCTTACCCGTAATACTATTTCTCCTTCAGGGGAATCTCGAATTTAAATAATAAGGACGGGATAGTCCTGCCCACTTGAATCCTGGAACAACTCTTTAAAAATATATCTTCTTTTGTGTTTCATTTTCGCCTTACATCAAGAAGACAATATTTTCATTTTCATATCCTTACGAATTGGTGAAACTATAAAACTGCTATATTGGCCAGATCATTTAATTTACTTTTAAAAAGGCCAAATGAATAATATTTAGCAATAGAAAAGTTATCAGAAAAAGGGAACCTCTCTGTAAAAAATAAAAAATAAAAATCATTTAAAAAACTTTTTCCCCAAAGAAATGGGGTAAAAGGAATCGGAGACATATAGGCACTAGCACTGCACCCTTAAGGACTCAAATCCCTACAGGATGATGCTCAACAGCTTCCAGCTACCTCAGTCCTTTTTCAACCATTCCACCAGGGAGAAGGGAAGGTTGCTTACGATTTCAAGGGAGAATGTCCTGAAGCGATTACAGATAAGAGACTTTTCTTTCTCCTTCACAGGATCGCCATTAATGATCAGAAGCACTGAACAGAGTAGCGAGCCCACCCTTAGAACAAGCATTGCCAATACCAATATATTTTGCCTATGCAAAATATATTCACTCCGTCAATGATTTTTACATGGTGTGCAACATGGCTTAAAGTAGTGGTTCCCAACCATTTGACACCTGAGGACACCCACTAAAACAGTACTGGAAGCTGGGGACTCCCAAGCAATGTATACGATTTAAATTTCAAACATTTTAACAGCAATTCACAAAAAATACACAAACAAGTATACACCAAACAAATACTTGAATTACTAAAGATATAATAATTTTAGATTGCAAAAATATAAACATTTTAATGGGAAGGTGGGAGATGCATCTCAGCGACTAACTTTTCAAAGTTGGGTTTTATTTAGGGAGCAGACTCCTCAGGTCAGATTCTACATTACACAAGCGAATGTTTTTTTTTTTTGTTAGGTCTAAAAGAAATGAGAATTATTTTTTTATTTTTTTAAACAAAAATGAGGTGCATACACGAAGTAAAACCATAAGGGCCTCTCTCATTTCTACATAGCCTCTCTGACTCATGTAACATTTGTTTTATAGTACCTCTCATAAGGTGTCAGAGAACTTTACAAAGGACTATAAGGTGTAGGCTTCACATGTCAACCATACTGGTAGGCATTTTCTAAGACTGCTTGGTCTGGGGAAGCACTAACTCAGGATTCAGAACATAACACAGTGGTTAGCACTGACGTTAATAATAAGAATGTATTTCAGCACTCCATCCATCTATCCATCATCCTTTTGTGTTGCTCCTGTGGTTGTTGAAGCTGGCAGTGGACTGTTGAGCCTATTAGCACCCCAGATGGTGACCATCTCCTGAAATGTGCTAATGTCACAAACCAGAGAAACTCTTGCAAGTGAATCAATCATGGTGAGAACTTCCTTGTGTCAGAGGAAGTCATTGCTGTGGAATAAGAATGCGTCCTAGACCAATGTTTTCACTTAAGTGACTGTCTAGAAGAGGAGGTATATTTAGAATGCTGAGTGTGACTTCTATCTCATTCTTGATCTGGGACGAGATCAGGACCTAGGTGGAGACCACAATGTGCTTGGTGCTACAGGTGGTCTCGATGGAGACAAAAGCGCCAAAGGCACAGGAGAAAGAGGAGAAGGAGAAGGAGTAGTCACTGACGGAACAGTGTTGTGTAGTTGAAAGCAGCAAAGAAAGATGATCATACGGAGATTACGGAATGATAACTGGGGATGATGGTCTTGGTTGAGAATAAGCTTGACTAGTCACAGTCAGATGTCACTGGTAATCTTCTTGCCTTCACTGATTTGTGTACGGAAAATAAAAATAACTGTTGTACCTTTATGTGGAAGGGTCCTTCATAATTGAATGTCTCCGTTTCAACGATGACCCACGCCTGGATGGAAAACAAGTTGGAACTGTTACTCGCCTGGACCTATAAGTCCTCAATGTCAAAAAGGACAATTGTCTTTTTCCTAAGTGGTGTCCTTTATTGGTTCTCCTTCTAGTGGAGTCCTCACAGAGGGGAGGTAGAGCACTGATAAAAAACGGACCCTCTCCTCACTCTTGCAGCTTCCCAGCTCCTGCAGATAGGGCCTCTTGAGATCTGGGAAGCTCCATCTTAACATTGAGCTGAATCTTCTCCATGTCCATCAGTGCAGGACTGGAACAGGTCCTGCAGTGGTGACAACTATCTGGGATGTGACTGGCAAGAAGGAAAAATATGCACAAATTATGGGGTCCGAATTTCCCTTTTTCCTGCTACAAGCCGGTACTTTGGAAATAATGACATTTTATTATAATTAAAAAGATTAATTTCCTGTCAGAAATAAAAAGGAAAATGTTACTTACCCAGTACACATCTGTTTGTGGCATGTAGTGCTGTAGATTCACATGCCTTGCATTTTCCTGCCTTCTAGTGTTGGGTCCAGAGTGTTACAAGTTTCTTTTCTTCCAAGAAGATGTTTTGTGAGTCACGGAATCGAGTGACTCCTCATCTCTAGTCTTTTGTTAAAGAGGAATGATAAGGAAGGATAGAGAAGGAGATATCCATGCAGGTGTATCAACATGTGAACAAATATAAGGTAACAGCGACAACCATAGGTGTCCAGGGAGAGTGGTGGGCACATGTGACTCTACAGCACTACATGCCACGAACAGATGTCTACTGGGTAAGTAACATTTTCTGATTGGAGGAATGTGTGGCTGTAAATACACATGCTTTGCATAGACTGTAAAGCAGTCATCGAAAATGCTGTGGCAAGCCTGTGGGAGTTGCAGTAGTCTGGAAAAGTGTTCTTAGGACAGCCTGTCCTACATTTGCTTGCTGGTGTGCTTGTACATCCACACTATAATGCATTATGAGTGTGTGTGGTGTAGACCAAGTAGCTGCTCTGCATGTCAGGTAAAGGAATATTTCCCCCAAAATGCCACAGTAGCAACCTTTTCCCCGCTAGGAGTTTGTGGCAATTGTCTTTTTGCCTTAGCATAACATGTTTGTATACATTTAACCAGCCATTTAGCTGTGCCATTTTTTGAAAATGTGATTGCCCTTGCATGGCAAAGCAAAGGCCACAAAAAGATGTTTTGTTTTCCTAAGCAGTTTTGTCAATATAGTATGAGTGCCCTCTTTACATCTACAGTGTGGAGTGCGGTCTCTGTTACGAATCAGGTTGTGGGAAAATAACTGGCAAAGAAAATGATCTGATTGATATGAAATTGAGACACCACTTTGGGTAGGAATCCTGGGTTTGTGTGAAGGACCAACTTATCTTTATGAATTTGAAAGAAAGTTACCTCTAGAGTTAATGCCTGGAGCTTACTGACACATAAGTGATGTGACTGCAACCAGAAAAGCTACCTTCCATGAAAGGAACTGAGCAGGATATGAGTGAAGTGGCTCAAATGGAGGGGGCAATGAGTCTAGTAAGCACAATGTTAAGATTCCATGATGGAACAGGTGGATGTCTAGGTTGAATTACTATTTAAAGTCCTTCCATGAAAGTTTTAACAACTGAGTTTCTGAACAATGAAATGTGTTCTCTATTTTGTAAGTATGTAGCTATAGCTGTAAGATGTAATCTGACTGAAGTGTGAGCCAAGTTAGTTTGATGCAAATGAAGCAAGTAGCAAATAATTTCTTGATCAGAAGCCTTAATTGGATCAATGTGTTTGGACCGGCAGTGGAAAAAGAAATGCTTCAATTTTGCTGCATTACATGCTCTAGTTGTCGGTCTGCGTGCCTCATTCAAGATTTCCATACATTCAGGAGGTAAATTAGGATAACCAAATTCTATGACTTCAGGAGCCATATCGCTAGGCTGAGCAATTTGGGGTCTGGATGACTGATCTGTCTGTGATCCTGTGTGAGGAGATCTGTCCTGTATTGGAGCTTCTTGTGAGGAACTTGAAGAGGTCCAGAAGTGTTTTGAACCAAGGTTGGCATGCCCATGTGGGTGCTACCAGTATCATAGTTAGAAACGTCTGTTTGACCTTGAGAAATAGAAATGAGTGGGAGAGGCGGAGAGCATAAACAAATATCCCCGACCAGTAAATCAATAGAGCATTGCCCTTGGAGACAGGGTGAGGGTACCTGGATGCAAAGTTTGGGCATTTTGCGTTTTCTTCGGTGGCAAAAAAGAAAATCTACTTGAGGATTTTCCCACCTTTGGAAGTATTTTTGAAGGACTTGTGGGTGGAATCCCCATTTGTGGACTTGTTGATGCATCCTGCTGAGCAGGTCTGCAAAGTCATTGTCCATCCCTGCGAGATACTCCGCAAGTAGGTGAATGTGGTGGTGATGAGCCCATTTCCATATTGTTTGTGCCAGTTGTGATAACTGGAACTATCATGTCCCACCCTGTTTTTGTTGATAATACATTGCTGTCATATTGTCCTTCTGGACAAGGACAAATTTGTGTGTGAGGTGAGGTAGGAAATCTTTGAGGGCTAGAAATTCTGCTTGAAGCTCCAGATAGATGATGCATATGGAACAATGTGTGTGTAATTCTAAAGACACTGCACTGTGAAGTTTTGAAGACGTGCTCTCCCACCTGTCAAGGATGCATCCGTGGTCAGAATGAGTTGTGGCCCACCACTGCAGTATGTTAAGTTTGCCAGTCTATCAACAATAGTGGTCTCAGTCACAGTGTCGTCTTCAGGATCTGACGAGACAGACACTTCTGTAGCTGACGCATGTGGGGTCTGGCATGGGGTACAATGGCAATGCAAACATGCCGTCATCCCCAAGAGCTGCATGACGGCTTTGACTGTGGAAGTGCGATTCTGTTGAAACTGAGAAAGCAGATGGTTGAAGTTTTGTATCCAGGCTGCAATGGTGTATGCTAACCCTAGCAGAGTGTTAAAAATGGCCCCTAGATATGGCTGACCCCACAGGGGTTGTAGATGAGATTTTACAAAGTTGACTGTGAACCCTAACTTGTGAATAAATAATTGCTAAAACAGTCGCCAACAGTGAGGACTAGTGAGGCTGCAGTTTTACACAATAATTATGGATGTACTACCGTTGCCACATCAGAAATGCATGAACTGCAGATTACACAAAAATGTTGTTTCAAGCTCAAATGGATAAAAATAATACTGCTAGTGAATGTGTAATATAATTTGTCCTTTCTCCTGCATAACATAAAGAACAGTGTATCATAATCCTAGTGGCTCTGACAATGGTAAAGTGGTTCAAAGTGGTTTGGGGACTATCAGTATGAGCATGGAAACTGTTTTCACAAGAAGCTATCGAATTATTCCCTTATTTTGCAGTTCCTTGACGTATGAGACTATGCATTTGTGCATTTAAAACACTCAAACATGTAAATATATATGTTTTTATTTACAAATACCAAAACACAAAAAGAAATAACAAGACAACAACATGGCATACACCACAAGTCATGTTGTGTGCATTACATGACATATCTGGCAAATTACAGTGATTTGGGGTATATGAGGCGGAACCTTAACTGTGCTTTATTAAGTGAATAGATAATACTTTCATCAGCCAGGCATTACACAGAAACATCCACCCACAGGATTAGTGGTCATTATGGGGTGAAAGAGCACGTTTACCAAAGTCCAAACCGCCTAGTTATGGAAGACTAGCACTCTAGTTTGCGCTTATGAGCGAATGTTACAAAATCATAGTGTCAAAATAATGAAGGCAGTAGATTAAGATCTTCAGGCATCTTTCTAGGGACAAAAGTGATGCATAATATCTCCAACACTGGCTTCCAGGAAGGACATCCATTTTTACGTAAACATTCTCAGTAACAGCCCAATATGGAAGCACATGTTATTAAGTCAAAACAATGCTAGCAGAACAGAAATCTAAAGATTACAAGAGGGCTGAACCACTTTCTTTGTCCTTACAGGTGAATAGTAGAAATGGTTAACGACTGTGGCTTGGGCCATAAATGTGGCACAATTATGGCAGTGCACACATAATGGCAAGGACATCTTAAGGATTTCGGGGGCCCGAGGCCAAAAGTTATTTGAGGGGAGGAGACTGTTCAGAACAGCTTTGAATTTATGATACAATTTCAGCTCTTCTATGCATGCCCCCTTTGGCTAGGTCACTGACAGTACACAGATACAAGGGTCCAAATTCTAAAAATGCTAACAAAATATTTAAGAACAGTGCTGTTTCGTTTATTATTACACAGCTCACCAATATTACTGCAACTAACCTTTGGGACCCTTGTCCATTTTTCATATGTGACATACTGTTTTGAGCTGAAAGAAACTGTTTATGGATGTTAGATGGTGTTGAAAAACAAACATTTCTCTGCAAAATGTCTCTTATAGACTCCGATCCATCACCCACATTAAAAATAAACTAAACAAAAAAAAACTGTATTTAAAACAATATTTTTAAGAATTATTCAAGGTCATCAGGGCAAGGCATAACAGAGATGGCTCTATCAGAGCCCCCCTGAATAACTAGGGCTCTGAGGCTGGGCCCACTTTGCCAATGCCCTAAAACATGTCTGCATACTGGCACCAACAAACTGGTTCGGGAATGTATTTTTGCCGAAAAGAGGAAGGAAAATGCAAATTACCATACCTTGTAAACATTACCTCCTCAATCCCCCAAAAATTACATATGCACCCTGAAAGTGGAGCTATTGGGGACTGTAATTCCAGCATTTAAATAGTTCTGTAAACCTTTTCTTTAGCAAAACTACTCATGCTCCTCATGGCATGTGGTGGTGTTTGGGGGGCTGCGAGTGGAAAATTCAACAGCTAAAGTGAAGAACGCATTATCTGTTAGAGACTATCTAGCTGGAGATTCCTTACCTTAGAATTTCCAGGCGTCAGCTTGGAATCTGTAGGTTTTGCTAAGCAATACCCTTGTGCGCGCCAACAGGTGACCTCGTTCAGATCCGCGTGGCATCAGAGCCGTCTACGACATCACAGTCTCCTATAAAGGCACCACCCAGGCGCATATATGTCAGTTCCTGTTCCACTAACTTCCACGCCAGAAGCGCAAAGCCATGGAAAGAACTAACAGCTTGTCTGTGCAAAACTAGGGCCGTGAAAGGGACAATCCCTGACCCTAATAGACATGTCAGCAGACCAGGGAGGCATGGGTGGGTGTAAGGAATCTTCAACTAGATATTTTCTCTACCAGATAACGGGTTACTCAAAGTAAATAACTAGTTCATGTGATAGAGACTTCTAGCTGCAGTTCCCTTGCCACAGAATAGATACCCAAGCCATAACCTCCTGGCGGTCGGCTGCAGACAGATCTTCACACTAAAAAGTCATGCAGGACCGAACAAGAAAAGTGCCAATCTCTACAGACCAGATTGTCCAGCCAAAAGTGTCTTGCGAACGTGTGCAAAGATGCCCACATCGCTGCCTGACAGATATCCAGGATTGGAGCACCTTGTGTTAGCGCAGTGATCGCAAACTTGCCCATGGTGGAATGAGCTCTCAAGGATTTAGGAGGCCTTTTCCTGGCCAATGCGTAGCAGATCTTAATGCAGAGAATGACCCAGCATGAAATGGTTAGTTTCTGCACTGCTCGACCCTTCTTTGCTCCCACGTACCCAACTAAGAGGTGGTCATTCACCCAGAACTCTTTTGTACGGTCAAGGTAGAACAACAGCACTCTTTTTGGGTCCAGCTGGTTGAGTCGCTGCTCTTCTTTAGAGGGATGGGGTGGATCAAAGAAGGAGGGCAGGGTGATGTTCTGACCCAGGTAAAATGGGGTCACCACCTTGGGGAGGAAAGAGGCACGAGTTCCAAGTACCACCTTGTCCGGAAACATGGTGAGATACGGCAGCTTAGATGAGCTTGCATCTCACTCACCCTCCTGGCAGATGTTAAAGCCACTAAGAAGGCTGACTTGATGGTGAGCAGCCGGAGGGGACAGTTGTGCAAGGGCTCAAAGGGAGAACACATGAGAAATGTGAGAACTAGATTTAAGTCCCACTGAGGCATAAAGGGCATGGAGGGGGAAACATCTGTACAAGCACTTTGTGAAATCTAGGTAAAATAGGTCATTTGGATAATGAAGGCTGATCAGGCAGCCGAAGGAACGCCGATAAGGCGGAAAGATAGCCTTTGAGAGTGCCCAAGGTAGAACCCTGCTAAGCAAGGGATAAGATAAAAAAAGAATGCCAGAGAGAAGCAGAAAGAGGATCATCATATCTTTCTGTACAATCATTTACAAAACGATTCCAATGGCAGGCGTATACCATCTTAGTTAAGGGGCGCCTGGCTGCTAGAATAACTTTACAGACTTCGGTAGGAAGGTCAAAGACTGTCAACTGTCTCCTCTCAATCTCCACGCTTGAAGGTGCGGAGTTGACCGGTTCGGGTGGTGAACTTTTCCCTGCTGCTATGACAAAAGATTTTCCAGAAGGGGTAGCCTGATCAGAGGATCGAAGCTCATTTTCAGAAGCTCGGGACACCAGACCCTACGTGCCCTGTCTAGAGCAACCAGGATTACTTGGACCCATATGTTCTTGATCTTCTTGAGAACTTGGGGCAGAAGTGGTATGGGCAGAAAGTAGTACAGGAGGACTGAACTCCACTTGAGATGAAAAGCGTCACAGAGCGAGTGCCGCCTTGGAAACTCCAATGCTCAATACTGCTTACATTGTGCAGTCCCTGTGGAGACCTACAGATCTAACTAAGGCTCTCCACAATGCTGAAAGAGACCTTGTGCCACCTCTGAGTGGAGACATCATTCGTAACCAGTTAGGCATCAACGGCTGACTTTGTCCTCCCTGACGCTCAGAGAACCTGCCAGGTGTTGAACCTCCAGGGTTATGCACTGCTGTTCCAGCCATGTCCAGAGACGCAGGGCCTCTTCACAGAGTGACTACGACCCTACCCCACCCTGCTTGGTGCAGTACCACATGGTGTTGTCCGTGAACATCTGCACCATCTTCCCTTTTACAATAGAAAGAAATGCTTTTAATGCCAGTCTGATCGCCTGGAGCTCCAGTAAGTTTATATATACAGTCCGAATTCCAATGGAGACCCGAGGCTTCTGATCTTCATCTCTCCCAGATCGCCTCCCCATCCCAGAAGTGACGCATCTGTCACTACTCTAAGCTCTGGTTGGGAAAGGGCGCCGAGTCTGCCTCTGACCCAATCGCAGATTATTAACCACCACTGCAGATCTTTTGCGGTTCCCTACGAGATCTGAACTGTGTTGGTGAGATTCCCTGATGCTGTGCCCATTGGAACTTCAGGTCTCACTGCAGAGCGTTCATATGCCATCTGGTATATTTGACTAACATAAGACCCAACAACCTCAAAGTCTGTCTCACCGAAATCCAGGATAGAGGCTGACAAATCGGAATAATAACTCGAATATCCTGGGTATCATTGCTCGGGAGGATAAGCCCAAAATTGCACTGCGTCCAGAACAGCTCCGATGAAAGGGAGAGTCTGAAAGGGAGTCAGCTGGGACTTCAGGACGTTTATAGTGAATCTCAGTGAATGCAAACAGTTTGCGGCAGTCTGAAGGTGGTTGACGACAGTCTGGGGCAAAGGATCCTTCAATAGCAAGTCGTCAAGGTAGGGGAAGACTGAAACCCCTAACCAGTGCAAATAAGCTGCAACCACTGCCATCACCTTGGTGAATACCAGAGGGGACCTGGTGAGACTACAAGGGAGCACAGTAAACAAAAACTGCTTGTGGCCCACCTTAAAACGCATGTAATGCCTGTGTGCAGGCAGCATAGGGATGTGAAAATACACATCCTGCAAGTCCAACGCTACCATTCAGTATCCTTGATCTAGGGCAGACAAGACCTGAGACAGAGTGAGCATTCTGAATTTCTCCTTTTGAGGAAGAGGTTGACTTCCCGCATATCTAGAATAGAGCGAAGACCCTTGTTCTTTTTGAGTATCAGAAAGTAGCTGTAATAATAACCACTGCCTACTTGTGACATCAGGACCCTTTCTATGGCTTCCTTGGCCAGGAGAGCCGTTACTTACTTACGGAACAAGACTAAGTGATCCTCCGTCAGCTGTTATTTTAACGCAGGCATAGAGGAAGGGAAAGACTGGAAGGGGAGGGAATAGCCCCTCTGTATGATCTGCAAGACCCATTTGTCCAATGTCATGGACCGCCAGTGAGGGAGATGAAGTTGAATCCTCCCTCCAACTGGACACATATGGTCTTGCAGAATCACACTAGGAAGACTTGGGCACTGTGGGGGTGGTGGACGACTTCTGGCCAGACCCTCTGGGTCTGAAGGTACCAGACCTCATCCCTGCACAGGATGCTGACCTGACGGAGGACGGTAGCTGGTCTGTGGATGGCGTGGTACCCCACCCCTTCTGAAGCCTTGAAAGGGGCGAAAAACAGACTGTTGGCAAGGGGTCAAGGAGTGGCCCAAGGACTTGGACGTAGCCCAGAAGTCCTTTAAGCGCTCCAGTGCCGAGTCTGCCTTTTCACCAAATAGGAGGGACCCATCAAAGGGCATGTCTATAAGGTTTGCCTGGACATACCCCGAAAAGCCAGATGTACAAAGCCAGGCATGGTCGACGAAGGGCCACTGTCAAAAAAATTGTTCTGTCCAGCAAGTTAGTCGTGTCCAAACCACACCTACTAATAAACTTGGCTGCAACTCTTCCATCTTCGACTGCTTGTGAGTGTGTGTTCCGCACGTCCTCCGGGACCTGAGGAACACCTTTTTATCCCCCATATCACTTGTCCATCGTTTCTACACCTCTTTTGAAGGGTATTCATGGTGCTTAACGTGCAAAAGTAAACTGACTGCCAAACGTCATGAAAAGCACTGCCAACATAGTTAGTAAATCAAAGACTTTCACACTGCTCTTCAAATTTGCTCCCACCTATTCTGCAAGAAACCTAATATTCTTGCACTGGGCTTAATTTTCTGATTCATCACCCAACACCAACGTTATTGATGAATGACACTTCTACTGCCCACGTTTATCTTTGCAGCCACCCTGCTAAACTAATCAGCTCAAGATGTCACATACCAACAAAAATCTAAACCTGCAAAACATCTGGCAGATTTCAGGCTGTTATTCAAAGGGTGCCAAACTCCTCAGCACAGGAATAATTATGTGATCATCTCTACATCTTTCACTTAACAAACCTGCATGAAATTGATAATAAAAGACAAACATGTTAAGTTTGTCAAATGTCATGCAGATCCACCAAACTTTACCTAAGTTATTAGCAAACTAAAAATGTATTATACTCCTCTTTAAATTTGCCCCACTGTTTAATCTGCATGAAACCTGAATTACCTGCACTGAGTACAACTTGTAAAATCTCTGGACGATGATTTTTTTTATGGAGGTATATCAAGGGGCCAGGACTAAGCAAACTAATGCTAATTACGTGCAAGTTGGATAATAAAAAAAATATCAGAAAGCTGACACCTGGAGACTTATCTTTAACATACACTTTAACAATCCAAAGGCAATGTAAATCCAAAACCTATTACTATATCCACATACTTTACTATAGATAGCTTATTCTCTCCACCTGATCAACTCATGACTTGCTCCATATTGTTAACCACAAGCTTTGTGTCTTGCCTTTCTTTCTAAATGATCAGCACTGGAGATACACTTGTTAGAGTATTGAAAGAGGGTGGGCAGCAAGTAGACTAACTCCACTACTTACCCCTTTTCTTGAATGTCCAATAAATGTTTCAATGAATCCACCAGCTATTCGAACAATTTAGCCCTTAAACTATTAAGCCCATAACTCTTTCCTCTAAAGTACAAACTGAAATCTATTCACTACATTTCAAGTTGGCCCTACTGTTATGTGCTAGAAAAATACCCTTTCCTGTTCCTAGTATCCACAAGATTGTCACATAAATCTTCTTACTTTGAAGCCAGAGAAAGAAAAGTAAACAAGTGCCCTTGGAAGACAGTGCCTGACATTTGATCTCAGTATTTCAATGCACAGCAACTTTAACAAGATAAGAGCAAGATTTAAAGGCCTGTTAGCAGAAAGTGAGTTCCTGGAAGGATACAGAAAACATGCTCAGGCAACAGGAGGGACAAAATGAGCCTAAAGCAAATAAATCCAGTAAATAAAAAGCCTGAAAGAGTGAGTTACAAACCAGAAAGCCAATGGTAATCAACGAGTGGAATGCATTAGTCGCTCAACTTTCTGACGATGTCTTCAACATACAAGTTACTCACCTTTGGTAACGATATATATTGTAGGGACATATTCTAGTTGCAGATTCCTTACCTTTGAATTTCCCCAGGTGTCAGACTTGAAGTGGAGATTTTTCTTCAAGCAGTACCTCTGCGCGCCGTCAGTCAACTCCGCGGGCGTCATGTTCGCCGTGATGATGGGGCGACGCCATACACACACGGCTCAGAATAGCACAGACGCTCAGCAGACTTACCATGGTCTCTGGACTCTGAATACATCTATGCTACTATTTGTACCCATTTTTGTACAGTTCTTGACTTTTGGAGTCCTTCCAAATATAATCCTATAGTCCATATCTAATAAGCCTTGAAAAAGTCAATGATGACGAAACACGTGTCGGCTGTTTTTTCACAAACATGAAAATTGTACAGTGCTTCCATACTACGTATCTAGTGCGTTTGATATCAGAGGATTTTCGCCCTGATTTAACACCAAGGAATAAAGTGTCTTCACCTTGATCCTGTGATGTGCCGTGGTTTTCTTCTTCTCGTTCGCCGTGATGATGTTGCGGTCATATATAGGAGCCACCCCGGCACACTGACGTCAGTTTCTTTTCACGACTTTCAACGCCAGAAGCACAGAGCCATAAAGAACAGACTAGTGCGCCAAAACTAGGGCCCTTAAGCGGAAGTTCCTGTCCCTAAAAATCAGTTCGCAGTGTGGGGAGGATGGGCGGGTCGGTAAGGAATCTGCAACTAGAATGTGTCTCTGCCAGATATATCGTTATCGAAGGTAAGTAACTTGTACATCTGATAGAGACTTCTAGTTGCAGATTCCTTACCTTTGAATAGATACCAGAGCAATACTATTCCCGGTGGTGGGCTGCGAACCAAGATCACACCAAGAAGTCCTGCAGGACCGAATGGCCAAAGTAGCCGTCCCTTAGGACCCGACTGTCTAGGCAGTAGTTGTTTGGTAAAAGTGTGCAGAGATGCCCACGTCACTGCCTGACAGATATCCAGGACAGGAACGCCCCGGGCTAGAGCTGTGGTAGCAGCAGTTGCTCTGGTGGAGTGAGCACGCAAACCTTCAGGAGGTTGCTTCTTAGCCAGAGTGTAGCACATTTTGATGCATAAGAGCACCATTGTGAAATGGTCCTCTTCTGCACCACCTTCCCCTTCTTTGCACCCACATATCCCACTAAGAGTCGAGAGTGCACACAGAAGTCTTTGGTACAATCAAGATAGAACGCCAACGCTCTTTTAGGGACCAGATGGTGGAGTCTCTCCTCTTCATGAGAGGGATGTGGGGGTGTATAAAAGGTGATGGACTGTCCAACATGGAAGGGTGTCACTACTTTAGGTAAAAAAAGAAGCCCTTGTGCGCAGTACCACTTTGACTGGATGTATGGCCAGGAAAGGTGGCTTAGATGACAAAGTCTGGAGCTCACTTACTTTGCGGGCAGAAGTAATGGCAAGTAAAAAGGCAGTCTTGATGGTCAAGAGCCATAAAGGGCAGTTGTGAAGCCGCTCAAACAGGGCACACATAAGGTATGTTAATACCAGGTTTAGATCCAATTAGGGCATGATGAGTGGAATAGGAGAAAAGAGATGTGTGAGGCCTTATTTAAATCTCCTATTGTTGGGAGGTTTCTTAAAGGAAGGCTGATCTGGTAACCTCAAGAAAGCAGAGATAGTAGAAAGATATCCCTTAAGAGTGCCCAGGGTGGAACCCTGCCGGGCAAGGGAAATAATAAAGAGGAGGACTTGAGAATGAGGAGCAGATAGAGGATAGACAGATTTATTGATGCACCATGCCACAAATGTCTTCCAACGATAGGCGTATACGGTCTTGGTTGAGGGACGCCTGGCTGCCAAGATAACTTTACAGACTTCAGGTGGCAGGTCAAAAGACGTCAACTGTTGCCGCTCAATCTCCAAGCAAGGAGGCAGAGGGTGGACAGGTTCGGATGGAGGACCCTCCCCTGGTCCTGCGAAAGAAGATTCTCCTGAAGAGGCAGTCTGAAGGCAGTCTGATCGGAGGTGCTATGGCCATGCTCAACAGCTCGGGATACCAGACTCTTCATGCTCAGTCCAGAGCCACCAGGATAACTTGGGCCCAGTCTTGCCTGATCTTCTTCCGAACCTCGGGCAGAAGTGGTATAGGCGGAAAGTAGTAAAGGAGATCGGAGTTCCACTAGCAGCGAAAGGCGTCGCTGAGTGAGTGCCGCCTTGGAAACTCCAAAGCGCAAAACAGCCGACATTGCGCGTTCCCTACAGAAGCAAACTAGTCTAATCAAGGTTCTCCCCACTGAAGGATAAGACACTGCGCCACCTCCGGATGGAGATGCCATTTGTGATCGACCACGCATCATCGGCTGAGTTCGTCTGCTCTGGCATTCAAGGAGCCCGCCAGATGTTGAACCACCAGGGAAATGCCCTGATATTCCAGCCAACTCCACAGGCGAAGAGGCTCTTGATTAAGGGTCCACAACCCCACTCCGCCTAGGTTGTTGCAGTCCCACATGGCGGTGGTGTTGTTTGAACACTTGCACTGCTTTCCCCTTCAGGGAGGGAAGGAATGCTTTTAATGCTAGTCTAATCGCTCTGAGCTCCAGATGATTGATATGGAGCCTGGTTTCCGCCTGAGGCCCCTGATCTCTGCCCCTCCCATGGGGCCGCCCCATCCCAGGAGTGACGCATCTGTCACAACTGTAAGATCTGGTTGGGGAAAGGAGAGGGATCTGCCCTTGACCCAATCCTGATTTGTTAACCACCACAGCAGGTCTCTCGCACCTCCTTCCCTGATGCTGCGCCCACTGGAAATTCAGGTCCCACTGGAGAGCCCACATATGCCATCTGGCCTTTTGAACTAGCAGGATGCATGAGGCCATGAGGCCATGAGGCCCAGCAGCCTCAGTCATTCTTACCGAAATCCAGGACACAGGTTGAAACATCGGTATCATAGCCCAAATATCCTGGACTCGCTTTTCGGGAGGATATGCCTGAAACTGCACTGTATCCAAAACAGCTCCGATAAAAGCGAGAGACTGAGAAGGAGTCAGGTGTGACTTCGGCACGTTGATAGTGAACCCCAGCGAACGCAAAAGGTTTGCCGTAGTCTGGAGGTGGGAGACGACTGTCAGGGGGGAGTTTGCCTTCAATGGCCAATAGTCAGTGTAGGGGAAGACTGGGACCCCCAACCCGCGCAGATGAGCTGCCACAACTACCATCACTTTCGTGAACACCTGAGGGGCACTGGTAAGGACAAAGGGAAGCACGGTAAACTGAAAGTGCTCGTGACCTTCTCCTTTTTGAGGAAGGCGTTGAGGGACCGAAGAGCTAAAATAGGACGAAGACCCTTGTCCTTTTTCGGCACCAGAAAGTAGCGGGAATAGCAACGACGACCTACTTCTGGCAACGGAACCCTCTCTATTGCTCCTTTGGCTAAAAGGGCTTGGACTTCCTCGCGGAGAAGCGCCATATGATCCTCTGATATTCGATTGTATGAAGGTGGCATGGCTGGAGGAGGTGTCTCGAAGGGGAGGGAGTAGCCCCTTCGGACAATCTGGAGAACCCACCTGTCCGAGGTAAAGGAGTGGGGCAGGTGATGGTGAAACCTGTCACTAACCGGTTCCTGGTGTACCCACGGACTAGGAAGGTTTGGAGGCAGAATCGGGGGATGGGCTGGACAGGGCAACCCGCTGGCTCCCAGATCCCCGAGGGTGTGGGATTCCGCAGCTACGCAGGGGCTGTACAGCATGCTTGAGTCGATGGCCAGAGGTGAAAGGACATGGTTGGGTGTCCTTTCCATAGCCATAAAAGTGGCGAAAGGAGGACTGCTGGGGTCTAGGAGTGGATGCAAGGCCAAGGGACTGGGCCGTGGCTCGGGAATCCTTAAAGGACTCGAGCGCCGAGTTCGCCTTGTCTCCGAAGAGACGTGTGCCAAAGGGCATATCCATCAAGGATTGTTTGATATCCCCTGAGAAGCCAGATGTTCTCAGCCAGGCTTGGCAAATGCAACTGTTGATGCAACCAATCTGCCCAGAAGGTTGGTCGTATCCAGTCCACAACGAATCATGAACTTTACTGCATCCCTCGGCTTGGGAAAAGATAGTCCGGGCCTCCTCCGGAACTCTAGGCAGTACTTGCGCAACCATATCCCAGAGAGTATGGGAATAGCAGCCCAAAAGGCATGCGGTGTTCACAGACTGCGCGCTAGACTGTTGGAAGAAAACAACTTCTTCCCCAAGTTCTCCAGTCTTTTTGATTCCCTATCCGGGGGTGCAGCAGGGAATGTGCCAGATGAAAAGGAAGCCTGGATGACAAGGCTCTCAGGCGTGGGGTGTTGGGTGAGGAATTTTGGGTCTGTTGGCACAGGCAAATGGTGGCAGGCTACGGTGTAACAATTCGTCTGAAAAAGACCGGGCACTTGTTTCGAAGGGCTCGGTGCACAAAACACATGGCTTTGAAGATGGTGCGCTGTTCAATAGGAAGCCAGTAAAGGGAGGCCAAGGCCTGTTTAGCAAACAGATGTCTAGGAGTGTCCTTAAGTAGGCGAGCAGCAGCATTCTGACCACTTGCAGTCTCTTTAGGACATAAGAGGGGGAATTTAGGAACAAAACATTTCCATAGTCAAGGCGTGACAGTATGAGGGCCTGGATAGGGAGTCTTTTGGAAGAGAAAGGAAGAAGCTTAAAACATTTTCTAAGAGTTCTTAGAAGACTAAAGCAGGTGGCTGCAAGTTTTTCAGAATGACATTCCATTGTGAGATGTGAGTCTAGCCGTAAGCCCACGCTCTTTATAGTTTCTTTTGGCAGGTGAAGATCTTTAAACCAATCCCTAGCTAGAGGAAAAGACTTGAGTAAGGAGGGATTCCCAACCATCATAACCTCTGTCTTCAATCATTGAGCTTGAGTTTGCTATCTGCCATCCATCTGGCAACATCTAGAAAGCAAGAGGATAAAGTGGCTTGTTCTAAGTTAGCCTTGGTAGAAAAGGAAAAGACCAGCTGAGTGTCATCAGCATAGGACACCAAGGATAGTCCATAGGGTTCCATGATTTTTGCCAAAGGGGACATAAAGATATTAAAAAGAGTGGGGCTTAGGGAAGAGCCCTGTGGCACTCCACAACTAACGGGCAAAGAATTGGAGAAGAAACACCGATCCAGAACTTGAAAGGTCCTATCCTTCAGGAATGAGGGAAGCCACTCAAAGGAGGTCCCTACAAATCCCATCTGAGATATTCTATGTAGCAGTATCTTGTGATCTACAGTTTTAAATGCGGCACTCAGATCTAATAGAATTATTACTGCGTATCCACCTGAATCCAGGCATTGACAGATATCTTCTGTGACAGCCAAAAGGGCAGTTTCAGTGCGGTGTAAAGGTCTAAAGCCTATCTGGGTATGGTCTGGAAGTTTATAATCTTCAAGAAAACCTGTAACTTGTTTATTTACATGTTTTTCAATGATTTTGGATTCTATTGGAAGGAGAGCAATTGGTCTATAATTACTCAATAATGTTGGATCAAACCTCGGCTTCTTGAGTAGGGGTTTAATGAGCATGTTTCCAACACTGTGGAAGCTGACCAGATGTAAGAGTTATTAAGAATCTTGGTTAGGACAGGCACTAAGACGTCAGAACCTAAAGCCAATATAGATGGTGCAGCAGGATGAAGGGGAGAGCCTGATTTTATAGTACATAAGATGGTTCATTACTTGATCCTCCGTCAATGGCTGAAAGAGTGGCTCTCGGAGGATGGAATGCATTTTGGGCAATCAATTTGGCCTCTTGGGAAAGGTTCGTAGAATACCAATAATTTTCTCTTGAAAGAAGCCTGCTAAGTTGTTGCTATGCTCTATAAAGGCTTGAACTGAAATGCTTGTAGAGGGGTCCCGAGGCAGTTCTTTACAAATTAAAAATTTCTCTTTAGGGGAGTTGGGAGATAGTTCTATTCTAAAGGAATAGAACGTTCCCTATACGGCTTTGAATTCCGCATGTTAAGATCTGATCGCTCTTCTATATTCACATTTAGAGACATTGCCATAGGTTTTCCTCCATTTGCTTTCTAGCTGTTCACGTTCTTTAACTGCCGCAGCTTGGGGGAGAACCAGGAAGGTTTCTTAGTGAGGAAAATTTTATGAACAGTCTTAGCCGGTAATATGGTGTCAAGGGAGTTAGATATCGATTTATTAAATACCTCTGCTGACTGAGGCTCATAGAGAGGGAATGGTGATAAAGTTCTAGATTGTCTGTCCAGTCTTTACAACTTAAATAGGACCAGTAGCGCCAGGTTGAATTGCTAGATAGAGGTTGTAAAGCTGCAGAGATTGTGGGAAGTGTGAGCGAAATTAAAAAATGATCAGACCATACCAAGTGAAGCGGGGGCAGGGGAGATAGATTTAAAAGGTTACTGAACACCAGGTCAATAGTGTGGCCCTTAATGTGCGTTGGGCCAAGAATCAGCTGTGCCAAATCGAAGGCTGCCAGTTCCATAAGCCAAGTTTTCGCTGAATTATTGTGTTCATCGTCTACATGAATATTAAAATCACCCAAAACGGTGAAATTAGAATTCCTCCAAGCAAAATCTGCTATCACTTCTGGTAAAGTCTGAAGGAACTTCCTGTCAGGACCCGGAGGGCAATAAATCAGTATTCCAGAAAAAGTAAAGATAGCATTAATTGCTGAAGAGAAGAATAGAGCTTGAGCGAAGCATGTGAAAGTGTTTTTATAAATAATTGCAATTCTCCCTCCCTTGGAGTGGGGTCTATCTAATCAAAGGATTATATAGTCCTGCGGCAAAGCCATGGCTATAACAGCCAAGTGTTCCTATAGCTGAAGTGCTGGAGGATGTTGCTAGATTGAAAGTTCGCAACTTTGCTGATCACGTTCCTCCCATGACCACAAAAAAAACAACAACAAAAAACAATCCCTATAAGCAATGTAGAGCCTATATGCACTGCCCCGCTAGTCCTTCTAAACTTGGGCTGTGTTGGCCACTTGTTTTAGAATGTGCCACACAAAAAAGATCTGTATTGCTTTACATTTTTTGTTCAGGTTCATGGTTGGCATTAGTGTGATGTGTGTAGTTTGCGCTTTTATGTTTGTAGCTTTGTTTTTACTTACAGTTGGTCTGTGTTTTGTTTGTTTAAAAAAAACATTTGCTGGCAGTGTATGTGGACTGGCGCTTTGCTGGCATTGTGCGTGGGCTGGCGCTTGGCTGGCTGTGTGTGAGAAGTAACTTGCTGCTTGTCACTACACACACTGCTAGCCAAACACCAGTGCACACACTCCATCAGCTGGTGTAATTGCTGTGTCAGGCGCGTGGGCATATGAAGGTGATGGGCACTTAAATGGTGAAGTTTGTTGATGTGAGTGTTGTAATGTGCTGGGCCCGCGGATGGACTGTAAAGCACTTGGTGCCTTGGCACTGCTTTACATCTCATGAGCTGCAAGTCACTGGCTCAGTTTTTGTGACCTTCAATTATTAAGAGTATATATCATTTTTTAGAAATCTCTTGTTAATAAAATGTTATATGCTGAACCATCACACACCTTTGTGCCAAGTACTCGATGAATATATGGCTGTGCAGTTAGTCTTTTCTGTCTTTCACTACAAGGGTGTACATTTACTCTTGTTGTGAATGTTGTAATGTGCTGGGCCCACAGCTGGCAGAGTGAATGGTTTTGTGAGCATCACATACGAAAGGTGTGTGAATGGTCTGTAAAGCGAATTGTGCCTTGTCGCAGCTTTAACGGTCACAAGCTCTAAGTAATTTGTTCAGTTTTTAGACCTTTCAATAATTAAGAGTGCATTTCATTTTTGTGAAATCTCTTGTTAATAAAATGTTATATATTGAACCATCACTCACCCTCGTGCCAAATCCAACCAGAGAGTGTGTGCAAAAATAATAAGTAGTCACAAGTCAGACGTATTGCACTTCTCTCACACCTGGGAATTGAACCCACAAAAGAACCTCCTCATCTGTAATCAGGCGTCGAAGCACACTCCTAACATGTTGGGCAACTCGGGTGGTACCCCATTAATGAAGCATGCCACCAACTAGGTTGGTGGGTGAAGGGTCTTCACATTATATAAGTAAGAGACTTGGTAGCATGCTCGATTCTTTTCGAGGGAGAATCTACCAACTCTAGATATGTTCAAAAACTAGATACCCAGAAGGGTACAGGGTGGTGAGCCTTTTGTGGAATCCAACAAGTTTTCTTACCCACAATGCCCAGCAAATCTCAAAATGTGACTAAAATCACATATTTGCCTTGCATTTCTGTGCCATATTCTTCCAGAAACTGATATGAAGCACAAATGTCCTACCGCTCAACGTACTCCTCAAGTCTCCTGATAGAAACGATACCTCACCTGTGTGGGTGCCCAAAGCGGAGTCAGCCTAAAAACGTAGTTAGAAAAATTGTGCTTATGAACATGCTTTGGTGCCCCCTCAATCTCTACACGTTTTTGGCACTTCCCTGTTGCAGGCACTTGGCCCACCCACACAAGTGAGGTATCATTTTTATCTCGAGAATGAGGGGGAACGCTGAGTGGTGGGAAATTTGTGGCATCCCTCAGATTCCAGAACTTTCCATCACAGAAATATAGGGAAAATGTGTTTTTTAGACAAATATTGAGGTCTGCAACGGATTCTAGACAGAAAAATGTGGTGAGAGGCAGACACACACGTCACCCCATCATGGATTCCCCTGTGTGGCTAGTTTTCACAAATGTAGAGGTTCAAAAGGTTTCTCTAGGTGCCGGCTGAGCTACAACCCAAAATCCACAGCTAGGCACAGTGCAAAAAAAACAGTCAATTTTCAGTGGAAAAATGTGACAAGTACACAAAACTCTTTGGGCCGTTTCGTTTTGCAGGCACTAGGCCTACCCACACAAGAGAGGTACCATTTTTATTGGGAGACTTGCGGGGGAAACACAGAATAGCACAACAAGTGTAATCACCAATTGTGTTCTTCTGCATTTGTGCCGTCCAATTGTAAGACACTGTGTAAGAAATAAGTCATTTTGAGAAATGCCTTCTAACGCACATGCTACTATGGGTACCCCCAAATTCAGAGATGAGCAAATAACTACTGCTTCTAAACTCCATATCTTGCGCCCATTTCAGAAGCACATAGGTTTCCTTGATATCTATTTTTCACTCTTGATATTTTACCAAATAAACTGCTGTATACCCAGTACACAATGAAAAACCACTGCAAGGTGCAGCTCAGTTATTGCCTCTGGGTAGCTTGGGTTCTTAGAGAATGTACAAGCCTAATATATCCCTGCAACCACAAGGGTCCGGCAGCCTTAACAGTATATTACTTTTGAAAATTTGCCGTATTAAGAAAGAATTACAGATGAAAACTTAGACACAAATGGCTATTATTTTCAGCTCAATTTCAATATTTATTTTATTTCAAGTGTTACTTTCTATAGGAAAACCGTGAATGATCTACACAAATGAGCCATGCTGAATTCAGCATTAGCTTTTCTGGGATCCACCATTGGTTTCAGACCCATTTCTGTCACTAACTAGAAGGAGGTTGAAAGCAAACAAAACAAATAGGAAAAATGGGGGATGTACCAGTAAAATGACAAAGCTAGTCTGCCTGTTCCTGAAAGCCTTCATTGATGCCATTTGCAGGAGAAAAAACTGATAGCTTCCTCTGTATCACTTTTGTCCCAAAACCCCCAAATTTAGCTATATTTAGCTGTATTTTGGCTACTTTCACAGTCCCCTTCAGGGAAATCCACGAACCCTGGGCACCGTTAGAATCCCCATGATGTTGGGGAAAAAAAGCTGCAGATTTGGCATGGGTAGCTTATGTGACAAAACGTTATGAGGGCCTAAGCGTCAACTGCCCCAAATAGCTCACACAAGGCTTGGCAGGGGGCTGGAGCACTGCCAATGCCAATCAATAGGCCTGGCTTTAAAGGCATGTTGTATGCAAGTAAATAGAATGGGAATGTATTTGTGTGGAAGCAAATAACTGTACAATACGTTGGCATAGGCATCTATGTATGTTAAATAAAGCCCTACTATCATCTATCCTTTTACAGTGGGAATTGGGCATGTTCTCCTCAATGTATAATCCGGGTATAATTTAGTACCAATATGGAAAAATGAAAGGCATGATTGCTATGAGGGATTTTTCCCCCCCCAAAAAACACACACTGTTATGTATTATTCTGAGTTTAACATGGCAATCCCATTATCTACATCAGGTGTCTCCAACCAGTCGATCAAAAGCTACCAGTAGCTCCCACACCCCATTAGAGTAGCTCACAGCCTGGAATTCATTTTTAAATAAGGCTAGGTTCACATTTTCCCTTTTAAAGTTAGGAGAAGGTTGTGTCTATTTTACAGTATTATCACCAGACTGCAGATATCAGGGCCTGATAAGAAGCAGTGCTGGAGTCAGATGTATGACCCTGAGGTGAAGAATTGAAGGACTAAGGTATTTAACTCTTTTAGTCCTTGTCAACTAGGTAGAACAAAATGATGTTTCTCAATGTTTTTAAATCAGGGAAAAGGAAAACCTACCATATATTTAGGTTAACCTTTCATTTTCATTTTCTCAAATTATTTTTCAAAGTGTTGTATTAGAAACAGCAGGCCTCTTGCTCCCAGTGGCCAGAACACACTGCAATATTTATAACTGAAAAATACAATAATGTTTTCGATGGGAGAAATTTAAAGTGTAGAAAAATGTTCCACATTATGAACATGTTTGCACTTTACATTTAACCCATTTAAAAACATGGTTGTATGTTTGTGCTATATTTGTAAAAGCGCAACATATGTCGAAAGGTATGCCCTGTGCCACAAGTACATATGACACCGGCTCTCAGTTACCTATACACATATATCCCCCATTCATATGCACACGTTAATACATCCCCAAATACCACGCTCTCACGAACACACATGGGAGCCCCATCATAGTGCCCCTAATTAAAGTATTCTGTTCAAACCATAGTATCTGGTTCTGTGAAAATTAGGCTTAAAGTCAAGGAAGTTTAACGTAGGGGTGTTTGGTAATAATGCGCAAGTTGTTTAGCCTTTGTTAGCTCACAATGATTTTCACTGATCAGAAGTAGCTCTCGCTACAGAAAAGGTTAGAGACCCATGATCCATACCAATCAGTAGATTGTGCACAAACTCATGGGCTGATTTAAGCAATTAGTCTTTACATTAAGGTGCTGTTTGAGTGCCCACAATTGATGAATGTGATTTCTATATCAGTTGGCTATTTCTACACCAGCAGAGATGTGGGTAATACGGGGCTCTAATAGGGAGTGGAATGCCGCAGCATCACCTTCTTGAGACAAACCGGAGTTGCTGACTGGTTTAAGTAGCATGTATTGAAAACTTCAGGTGCAATGGAAGGATCTCAACATTTAGTGTAACTTTTCTGAGTGGATTCTGGATTCATATTAAGAATTACTTATACAGCACATACAATAGATAGGGAGAATTGCATTAGATGTGTACCATGGGTTGTTGATTAACTCCTTGTATAAGTCAGTTCACTATAATGGCACAATGTGATGCATGAGGTTATATATTATGGAAGGAAAATAGCTGTTTCTGAATGAGACCTCCATAAAGGCAAGACAAGGTTGAAAAGTATGTGTCTAATTCAGTTAGATGTATGTCGGACATAAATAGGTGCATAAAGGTTAATAGATTTTTTATATATAAATCATATTTCTACATACTTTGTCAGATGGATTTTGGTCCTAAAGAGACGCACAATAACTAATCTTTGGGTCGAAATAACACAAGTGATAATCATCCACAGGACCTTAGTATCCTAAAACGGTATTCATGCTGGACTGACATGTTTAAACCATGGATACCGGTGTTGTACATATGCAGCATTTATTGCACTTATGAGAATCGCACTTTATTGATACACTGTCTGGCACTTTTTATAAAGAACAATAAAATTGTGATTGTGTAGATAGATGATCAACTACTGACGTGTCCTTTTACCTCATGGGAAAACTTGAGTGAGTCCCAGAGAACCATTTGATTTTTGCATCAAATTCTTGAGACATTCTTCTCAGTGACGGATCCCACAGGTGTCCGTTACTAACAACTAGGAGCAATATGCTTTGAGTTACATGAAGGATTTTTAAGGGAAATTCCAACATATCATTGCAGAACAGTGCTCTACTGTTCTAGAGTGCATGGTTCGGTGGAAACAATAAACGGAGTGGCCATGGAGTGCATCCAAATTGTGAGGAGTTCAGGCTTGCAATCGGAAAAGCCATGCCATGTTATTTTGTAGACGTTGTGTACCACTCCCAACTGTATGACCGGTGTTTCTCCCTCTGTCTCTGTTAGAAGCTGCCATGTTGGCAACATCTTTCACCTGTGTTGTTAGAAAGAGGTGACCTACTTGGCAGTGATAGGGATGGGGCATTCTCATGACAATGGATACCAAAAAAAGTTATGATTGGAAGCCTGGGGTCAAGTCGATACTGACAAGTGGGAGATTTCAACCAACTGAAGAAAATCTGAATCTCAAATTGTTTTCCCAGCCACTGGTAACCATCCACGGACAGAATAGCCAAACCTCTTGAGTGTTTCTGGTAGGGGTTGATATGAACACAAATGTGAACAAAAGTATAGTGTTACCTAAAGCTTCTGTAAGTAACAAAAGGGAATTACAAAATACTAAATGGCATGGTGATTACACCACCCAACTGTATCTGTTATTCCAATATTATTTCTAGTGCTCTATTATGAAAAGGATATATACTGTATTGTAACAATGCATTGTTATATTCCCCAATATCATCTGCACGTGGCCTTTTCATATGACCTCTTAGACTGGGTGACTTCTTCCGTAATGCCTATGAATCTAAAGGCTCAGATAGGAGGAGACAGTTCACTGAAGCATTTTTCAGAAAAAAGGGGGCGGGTAGCAAGTGAAAAATGGATCCATACATAGCCTTGAATTAAGTGGAGATTTCAAAAGTGCTCTAAAATGTACTCCTATTTTTTTTTAGGACTTTTATTGAGAAGTGAAACATAAATATGTTTTCTGCATCTGTTGGACCTGCCTACGGGTAATGTGAGGTTAACAGAGGCCCCCAGAAAACAGAAACACAATTATAAGACTGCAGAATTGAAGGAACCTGACACCGCACCATAGCAAGCCATCCTAAAGGATGACATCTTACGAAATGCCAAAAGCAGATAACAGGTTGAACACCCAGGACATACAATTGCATAATTTCGAAAACCTGTTCCAATGCCATAAAACTGACTGAACTCACGTCTGCATACGAATAAGGCCCTAATTCCATCCTCTACAGGGCTGTAGGAGAAGAACATGTTTATCAGTCGCTAGCACTGCCCAATGGCCGAAGAGTCTGGTGTGTCTTATGCCTGGTGAGAAAGGTTCTCAGGAATCTCCCTAGCATCATCTGTAGAACTCTACTGCATAATAATATATGCAAAGCAGTGTGCCTGTGTAGATAAAGCTTTGGGAGACTCCATCTGCTTAAAGTTCCAATGTCATCATTCATTACATATTTACCATTAGCGTGCAAAATGATGGAACCTGTTGAGCCTGCTTCCCTCCACATACTCTTAACAGACAGGCAATGACTAGATAAGACACTTCGTCAGGGTTCCAACTTTTTACAAACTAACCCACCACCTTAAGACACAGGAGAAATTACTTCAATAGTAATATTATGGCAATGGAACTTTAACGTGGGACCTCTGATGGCTTACATGGCCCATCAAGGTATTGTCATTGAAGAATGAAGAAGTTTAACTGAAGAGTAAGATCACATTATTAATGCCAGGAATAAAGAGACAACATTTCTCAGATGTGTGGTTAGCAACTAAGTTTAAATTGTAAAATAAACGTCCTTTGACACAACTTCAAGTCCAAGCAAACAATAAAGCAAAATTTCCTAGACACTACTTCTAAATGTACAAAAAAAAAAAAAGTCTTAAGAAAATGGTCTAGGAATCATATCAAAAAAGCACTTCAATGTCGGAAGGCAGATGGCTAGTTGAAAGAATAACATAGGATGAGTAAAGGGTATCTTCAACTTGCCCATGTAAATGGAATCCCAGAGAAGAGACCAAGTAAATGCACAACCTGGGCATATCATACCACTCCCATTGTGGAGCTGACAAACGCCACTGAATGGCGTGCAAGGGTACTGCTCCAAGAAAGTTCTCCAGATCCAGTCTGACGCCTGGGGAAAATTCTAACGTAAGGAATCTGCAACTAGAAGTCTCTATCAGATAGCATGCATTCTTGGAGTACAATAATTTATTCATTGTCCCGCTGCTATGTTTTGCATCTGGGGAAAAAAAATATTCCAGTAGCCTACTAGCCCTTTAATTATATCCAGGGCCACTGGAGGTGTGTGGCAGAAAGGCCTAAACTATGAGGCAGGGTTGGCCAATTAGACTTGCAAAAAAAGTCTAGTGATGCATTTACAATGCCAATACCTCCAACTCAAGTAAATGCGACACCTTATGCATTGCAAATGCTTGGTCCTTGTGGAATGATTCTTGAGTTGGGTTGTTAATGATTTCTCAGGTTCGGTATTGCAGTTTTGAAATGACTGTACTATCCACCATGCAGTAGCTCTCTTGGTTACTGGTGTGCCCTTATTTGCTGTTGCAAAAAAAATATTAAGTTCACTTTGTTTGGGATTGTGTCTCCTGGGGATAGTTCACGAGCGCCATTCGCATGTCTAAAGTGCGCAGTGCTCTTTTGGCTTGTGTTTTTGTGTTATGAGAGAATTCAGGCAGTTATATGGTTTGGCTAACGTAGAACTATGACCTCACCTTCGGTGGAAACTATGGGTTTGTTCTTAAAAAAACATTATCTTTGTGCATCTGTAGGTAGCGTTCTAGTGCAGTGAGCACTTGTAATTAGCTGCCTGCGTAGAGATGTGATGGCTACTAGAAGAACAAGTTACTTACCTTCGGTAACGCTTTTTCTGGTGGATACAATGGCTACCTGTGGATTCCTGACGTTACCAATTCATCCTTGCGCCAGAATCTGACGGAAAGGTTTCTTCCTAGCTCTCCACGTTGACATCACAATTGCACAGCTCCACGCGACGACGTCTGACGTCACGTGCCAATAAGAGGTCCTCGCCGTCGTGCAGACGTCAGTTTCACCCATTTTTTACGTGCCTTTGAGGCGAACAGGTGAAAACAGACTTCCACAAAAAAATCCAATAAATACATATATACATAAAACCCTCATGATGCAACATAATCAAAAACCATCATTTATATGTACAGGAAAAAATATCAATATACACAGATCTATACAACCACATATCCTAGTGCAATCAGACAGGCAACGGGGAGGCGGACGGGACTATGAGGAATCCACAGGTAGCTATTGTATCCACCCAAAAAAGTGTTTCCGAAGGTAATTAACTTGTTCTTCTGATGGATACAAACTATCTGTGGAGTCCTCACCTTATGAATAGAGTCCCAAAGCAGTACCACACTCGAAGGCGGGTGCGCGTCTGATTACACCAAGAAATCCTGTAAAACAGATCGCGCAAAATGGCCGTCCCTCCGAACCTCAGCATCCAAGCAGTAATGCTAGCGAAAGTGTGGAGGGACGCCCAAGTTGCCGCCTTACAAATGTCCACCACAGTGACTCCCCTTGCCAGGGCCAAAGTGGCCGACTTAGCCCTGGTGGAGTGAGCCCTGATACCCTCAGGAGGAACTTTCTTTGCCAGTAAGTAGCAAAGTTTTATACAAAGAATGACCCACCTGGAGATTGTCCTTTTATGGACTGCTCTGCCCTTCCGCTGACCAACATACCCCGCGAACAGCTGATCCTCTAGGCAAAAGTCTTTCGTCATCTCAATGTAAAAACTGAGAGCCCTTCTAAGGTCCAATCAACGGAGTCTCTCTTCCTCTTTAGAGGGGAGGGGAGGAGGATAGAAAGAGGGAAGGGTAATAGTTTGCCCAATATGAAAAGGAGTGACAACTTTTGGCAGGAAAGCCACCCTGGTTTTCAGTACCACATTATCAGGAAAAAACAAGGTAAACGGGGGTTTCACTGAAAGGGCTTGAAGCTCCCCAACCCTCCTAGCAGAGGTTATAGTAATAAGGAATACAGTCTTAAGAACCAAATACCTTAAAGGACATGAATGCATGGACTCGAACGGTGAACCCATCAGAAATGTTAAAACAAGATTTAAATCCCACTGAGGCATGTGAAAGGGCGTGGGGGGAACCTTATTAAGCAAGCCCTTAATAAACCTATTTACAATCGGAGATTTAAATAAAGAGGGCTGAACCGGGAGACAAAGAAAAGCCGATCGAGCGGCCAAATGACCTTTAACTGTAGCTACTAAACAGCCTTTCTTTGCTAAATCAAGAGCAAATAAAAAATAAAAAAAATCGGAAAGGTGGGCTTTCAAGGGATCTTTCTGTTTCTCTCCACACCAAATAACATATGTATCCCACCTACTGGCATAAATGGATTTAGTGGAGTGTCGCCTGGACGACAGAATAACATCTACTACATCCGGTGGGAGAGAAAAAAAACCTCAGGTTGCCCCGTTCAATCTCCAGGCATGAAGGTGCAGGCTCTGGAGGTGGGAGTTTAGAACCTGCCCCTGCGATTGCGAGAGGAGGTCTGCCCTGAGCGGGAGACAGAGCGGAGGGTACTTTGAGAGTTGAAGAAGGTCTGTGTACCACACCCTTCTCGGCCAATCCGGTGCCACCAAGATGACTTGGGCCCTGTCTTGGCGATCTTCCTCAGGACCTGAGGAATCAAGGGCATGGGGGGAAACGCGTAAAGCAGGGTATTTGAAACGCGTCCCTCAATGCTCCTTGCAACGGATACTGGAGACTGCAGAACGATGGGCAGTGCGCATTCTCCCGAGTGGCGAATAGATCTACCTGCGGAGACCCCCACATCTTGAAGACGTACCGGACTAGGTCTGGATGGAAACGCCACTCGTGATTGGCCAAGAAGTGCCAACTGAGACTGTCCGCACGTACGTTCAGAACCCCGGCCAAATGATTTGCTATCAAGCAAATCTGATGGTCCTAAACCCAGGACCAGAGCCGCAGAGCTTCTCTGCAGAGAAGGTACAACCCTACTCCTCCCTGCTTGTTTACGTACCGCATTGCAGTAGTGTTGTCCGTGAGGACTTGAACCGACTGACCGCGAAGGGAAGGGAAGGGAGGAAGGCCTTGAGAGCCAGACGTATCGCCTGCAGCTCCAACAGATTGATATGAAACATCTGTTTCACCGGAGACCAATGACCCTTGATCTCCAGATCCCCCAGATGAGCCCCCCCACCCTAGAGTGGAGGCATCAATAACAACTGTGGCCACTGGAAGTGGTAGTGAGAACGGCCTTCCTTGGGAAAGTTTGCCGTCCACTGCCCACCATTGGAGATACCGCTGCAGTGTCCCTGGAGATCCTTATTAAATCCTCAACATCCCCTTTGTGCTGAAACCATTGCCTGCGGAGGCACCACTGAAGAGCCCTCATATGCCAGCGCGCATGAGTGACCAACAGAACGCAAGAAGCAAACAGACCGAGCAGGCGTAAGACCTTGAGGACCGGAACAACCGCTCCATTTCGAAACATTGGAATCCGTGCCTGAATGTCCCGAATCCGCTGAGGCGGAGGGTAGGCCCGATACAATGTTGTATCCAGTACTGCCCCTATGAACAGGAGGCAGTGAGAGGGCTCCAGGTGAGACTTGGGCACATTTACCGAAAACCCCAGATCAAACAACAACTGGGTTGTCACCTGCAGGTGATGCAGCACCAGCTCTGGAAACTTGGCTTTGACCAACCAATCCTCCAGGTAAGGGAATACAGCTATTCCCTTCTGCCTGAGATGTGCTGCAACCTCCAACATCACCTTTGTGAAGACTTGAGGTGCTGAAGTAAGCCCAAACGAAAGGACTGCAAACTGGTAGTGTTGCAACCCCACCACAAACCGGAGATACTTCCTGTGCGACTTGAGTATAGGGATATAAAAGTACACATCCTGCAAGTCGACAGACACCATCCAATACTCTTTGTTCAACGCCATAAGTACCTGCGCTTGAGTCAGCATTTTGAATTTCTCCTGCTTCAGGAACCAATTCAAGATCCTCAGGCGACCGTCCTTCTTGGGGATAAGGAAATATCTTGAATAACAACCCGGACCCCTTTCCTGCTCCGGAACCAACTCTATTGCACCCTTTGATAACATGGCCAGAACCTCCTGTTGCAACAACAGAAGATGGTCCCCTGAGCAAAACGAGGGACGGGGGGGAAAGGGAGGAGGGAACTCCTGAAAGGGTAGAGCATATCCTTTTTCCACAATATTCAACACCCAGGAGTCTGCTGTTATCAACTCCCACTTGCGGAGAAAAAGACAAAGCCTTCCCCCTACAGAGGGAGCCATGTTCGATAAAGTGGGGAAAGCTAGGGCTGCTTCCCCTGCTGTTGTCCACCAGAGGAAGAGGATGACGAAGAAGGGTGCTGCTGGACTGCCCCTCTAGCTCTAGCCCTCCCACGCCCTCTAAAGGGACGATGAGATGGATTGGTAGGCTGTTGGGCCGAGTACTGGGGCCTCCGTAAAACCTTCCCACGACCAAAACCTCTGAACCTGCGAAAAGACCAATAAAGGGGCAGCAGGGGTAGCCTGTAAGCCTAAGGACTTTGCTGTAGCTCCGCTCTCCTTAAACGTTCAAGGGCAAAGTCAGCTTTGTCCCCTAACAGCCGTTCACCATCGAAGGGCAGGTCTAGTAAGGTGGTCTGTACATCCGAAGAGAATCCGGAGGCCCTCAGCCACGCGTGCCTCCTTGTAGCAACAGATGTCCATATTGCCCCAGCAACTGAGTCTGTGGTATCAAGGCCTGATTGTATAATCTGCTGCGCCGCAGCCTGTGCATCCGAAAAGAGTGTTCCAAAAGGCTTCTGTGCCTCCTGTGGCAGATCCCCGACCATAGCCTTGGCTGAATCCATAAGGGCATGGACATACCTGCCCAGCACACAGGTAGCATTCGCAGCCTTAAGCGCCATGCTGCAAGACGAAAAGATCTTTTTAGAAGACTGCTCCATTCGTTTGGACTCCCTATCAGAGAGGGCCACAGGGAACGAACCAGGAGCAGACTTTGTGGAGCAAGACGCTTGAACCACTAAACTCTCCGGGATTGGATGACGTGAGAGGAACCCAGGATCCCCGGGAGCTCCCCTATGCCTCCTTGCCACAGCTGGAGATGAAACTGTTTTCCTCCACAAGTCCATAATAGGCTCCAACAATGCCTCGTTGAAAGGCAGCAAAGGATCAGCTGAGGATGTAGAGGGATGCAGAACCTCAGTTAGCAGATTTGTCTTTTACCTCTGCTGCAGATAAAGGCAGGTCTAAATAGTCCGCTGCCTTTCTAATGACCGAGTGGAATGACGCTGCCTCCTCCGTAAACTCCCCTCGGAGATGAAATGTCCCATTCCGGGGAAGTATCCAGCCCGCTCGCTGACCCCAATCCTTGGTATTCCTCCAAAGGCTCCAAAAGCTCACCCTCTTCCAACTGCCAGTATTCTTCTTCATCAAGAAGACGCAAGGCCTTTCTCTGAGATCTCAAGCGGGATTCTAACCTCGGCGTCGACATCGAATCCACCGACGCCGAAGCCACTGCTTCCGAATTCCGACCAGGCACAGAAGATGTATGGATCCGAGCATCACTCGGACCCGGCGACGACACGGAATCCAACAGTGCCTTCTTCGGAGTCGGCTGGCACACAGGTAATGGAACAGGGTGGCCAGGGGAAAGCATTGGCTTCAGCTGACGCAGAGATGGCAACGGCGCCACGGATCTAGATGGTGACGCCATAACTCGAGGAGACATCATCGACGTCGACCCGGCACCCTCAACCGGGCAAAAGGGCATAAACAGCTTCATCTGATATGGAGCCAGGGAGCCCAGGGAAAAAGCGAATGGCCCACTGTGACCCGCCAGTACACCAGCAGGGGCCATAGCCTGGAAACAGCATATATGGCATTTAAAAATGCCGCCGGATCTGCTCCCCGAGCCGGGAAGACAGGATATCTCTGATCTTGATCCTGCTGCTGCACATCAGGCTCTTGCGGCGCCGGAGAAAACTGAGGGCTATGAGGAGCCACCTCATAGACTGACGGCGTCGGAGATACTTCTGGACTCTGGGGCTGAGGAGTCACAGTAGGGCTCACCTCCCAATTACTTCGACATCGAGTAGATGGAGACCTCGATCGGCGCCGTGAGTCATGATGGCGCCAAGAGTCATGATGATGACTCTAATTTGTGCCTCTTGGAAGAGGCATGAGAAGAAGCCCTTGTGGCCCTTCTTCTTAGCCTTCGCTAAGAAAAGCTTGGCCTCTCTTTAAGTGCCTTAGGATTTATTCTCTGGCACGATCCACACCCTTCGACATCGTGCTCAGAGCTAAGGCACCAAAGGCAGTTCTCATGCAGGTCAGTGACCGACATCCTACCGCCACAATCATTACAAGGCTTGAAACCCGATTTTCTCGGGGGAGACATTGTAACTACCAAAGATACACACTATCCAACGAGCCAGGAAAAAAAGTTGGCGTTGAAGGCACGGAAAAAAGGAAACGGACGTCAGCACGCAGGCGAGGACCTCTTATTGGCAAGGTGACGTCAGACAGAGTTGCGTGGAGCTGTGCAATTGTGACGTCCTCGTCGATGTGGAGAGCTAGGAAGAAAACCTTCGGTCGGATGCTGGCGCAAGGATGAATTAATAAGGTGAGGAATCCACAGGTAGTTTGTATCCATCAGAAGGCTGTCTTTTGTGTTAAGAACTTGAATTACGTCTTGTGCAAGGACTCAAAGGGTCATGAGTTCTGTAAACATGATGCTTAGGTTCCATATTGGTGTTGTTGCAGTCCCTAGTGGGGCTACCTTTTTTTTTCCATCCAGGAATCTCTTTACCACTGGTAAGGTGAAGACTATGTTTCCTGTTAGGCCACTGGCGTAGGAAACAAGGGCATCTAGGTGGACCTTCAGAGATGCATAGGATAAGCTGTTATCCAGTAAAGTATGTAAGTACCGTCTTGTCCTCTTGCCCTGGTTTCTAAAACTTGCTGGTACTTGCACCAGTGGATAGATCTGTACCACTTTGCCATGTAGCATTTTCACGAGCTCGACCTTCTTGCCTCTTGAGGATCTCCATCATTCTGGAAGGGAGACGAAGTGGACACATTTTAGGCCCCCGGGAGCCAGTCTGAGTGTGCTGGTTCTGGGTGACATTTCAATCTTACTTGTATTGTTAGTAGATCCTGTGCTGGCTTTAGAGGTACTCACTCCTTGTGAAAACATTACCACGTTAGAGTACACGGTTTGCCTGGCCCACTGTGGGACAGTGTCTGAACCTGTCTAGTAAGACAGGAACAGGAAATGCGTAGGCAAAAGTCCCTGACTTTATCGATAAGGCATTCACCCTAGACTGGGCATGCGAGTAGCTTGATGCAAAGTCTTGGTACTTTGTGTTTTCTGGACCTTTAAAAAGGTCTACATTTGTGACGTCCCACCTTTCGAAGATGCTTTCTAGTACGTCTTGTTTTAAAATGCTATTCGCAGGCTGCATTTGCTTGCCTGCTTCAATGTTTTGGATGCCTGAAGGACCTACTTAAAATAGTAAAAAGCAAACCGAAAAAAGAAAAAAGGGATCCTGAAGTTTTGCAGTCCTTTGAAAAAATGAAGAACAATTATCAGATACATGAAAAGTAAAGAATGAGACATCTACATACACTCCATTGCATTATAAAAAATAATATTATTCTATATGCTGGAAACCTCTCACTGAATTTGAAAAATGGGACATCACAAAGAAAGATAAGAAATAAATGCATGCTTTCTGTGATTCGAAGTTCTCCTAAAAAGGACGTGTGCAAAAGAGACTGAAAATGGACCTAGAGCCTAAGTCACTGGTGAAGAATGAGCCAGCATATTGTGCAGAACATGCACATCAAAGGCCAGTGCACCAGGCAACGAAGTCGAGGTTAAAAAATAATAATAATAAAAAAATACTCATTACGCATTCGTGCATAGAGCCCTGCGAAATCACACTGGTGCAGAACTGAGGGGCTGCAGTGACATTAACACATCTGTTATGGTGCTGCCCCTAAGCTGAAACGATACTGGCAGCAAGTGCTCGCTGACAAATACAATCTACAATACCGACATACTGCAACTTCCAGCATGCATTATCCTTGGCCTCCCAAACAAACAGTATATACATTACCGTCTCACAGTGTGCTACTAAGGACGTCATTACCACCCTCTAGGTGGCCAACGGAACGCCACAGCGTAGAAATTGGTAGCGCAGGCTCTGTGATCTCATAATCATGTTTAAGACCTCCTCAGCCCTAGCAATAAACTATATCGGTTTTAAACTGTGTGGGGCCCCTTACTGCCTGCGGACCCTATTTAAAGCAGCTACCACTCCCCAGATAGTCAAGGGTACTTACACACAATCAATTCAACAAACAATAAAGAGGCGTCATTTAAATAACCAACATGAATATGGTGCGCAATGAATGGAGCACACAATACAACTGGGTCAGGCTTTTAAAGTTGGACACGAACTACAAAGAAATATAGGATGCTCTGGGAAAGGGGACTACTTTTTAGTTGAAACGGATTACTGTATTTCATTTATTTTCCATGATATAAACACCACCCATTGGACGACGGTTAAGGATCGGTCTATGTGTTTAAAAATAAAAGTTAAATTATAAAAAGCGAAAAAACTGCAGCAGCCCTCAGTCCCTTCAGATGTGGTTTCTTTGTGCAAGGTAGCAGGAGGAGAAGGGGAAAAAAACAAGCATCTGCAAAGCCAACATGTCCCGCCTATACAAGAGCTACTGGTTTTGGCAATGTGTTGTTGCGAAGTTGTATACAAGTGTTGTAAACTGAGTTTGTTGGAGTAGAGTGTTATAGGAGAAGAGTGCCAGAATTGAGAGGAGTTCAGTGACAGTATCTGAGCGGAGTGTCGTAGAGTGTAGTGGGGTGGAATAGGGTGTAGTGCATTGAAGTACAGGGAAGGATTGGAATGGAGTGGAGTAGCTTGGGATGAGTTGGATTGGGTGCAGTGGGTGGAATGGAGTGGGGTGGGATGAAATGGAATGGGGTAGAATGGATTGAGGTGGAATGGATTGAGGTGGAATGTATTAGATAGGTTTGGGATGGGTGGACAGGAGAGGCATGATAGAACTGGGGTGCAGTAGATGGGGGGGGTCGAAGGGCGTTGTGGGGTGAATTAGAGTGGGGTGGATTAGACTGGATTGAAGTGGGTGGATTGGTATAGGGTGGAGTGGATTGTATTGTATTAAAGCAGGGTGAAGTGGATGTGTTTGGAGTTGGGTGGTATGGAGTGGGGTGAACTGGGTAGGGTGGATTACATTGGGATGGGCTAGATTGAAATGGGGCTGGGTGGGGTGGACTGAAATAGGGTAGACTGCATTGAAGTGGGATGGATTGGAGTGCAGTGAAATACATTGAGTGGGATAGACTGGACTGGACAGGCCTGGAGTGGAGTAGACAAGCCTGGAGTACAGTAGACAAGCCTGGAGTAGATTAGATTGGACTGGAGTAGACTGGACAGGAGTAGACTGAACTGGAGTAGACTGAACTGGAGTGAATTGGCCTACAGTGGAGTGGACTGGACAGGAGTAAAATGGACTGGACTGGGTGAGGTGGATTTAAGGTGGACTGGAGTAAAGTGGGGTGGATTGGACTGGTGTGAGGTGAACTGGATTGGAGTGTATTGGAGCGGGGTGAACTGGATTAGAGCGGGGTGAACTGGATTAGAGCGGGGTGAACTGGATTAGAGCGGGGTGAACTGGATTAGAGAGGGGTGAACTGGATTAGAGGGGTGAATTGGATTAGAGTGGGGTGAATTGGACTGGAGTGGGGCACATTGTTCTGGATTAGAGTGGGGCATATTGGAGTGGGCCAGATTGTTTTAGAGTGAGGCAGATTGTTTTGGACTGGAGTGGGGGCAGACTGGAGTGGGGTGGATTGAATTGGGGTAGGGTGGACTCGATTGGAGTGGGGCGGACTGCGGTGGAGCTGTTTGGAGTGGTGCAGAATGGATTGGTGGCGTTTGTTCTGGATTGGAGTGGGGTAGATCGGAGTGGGACAGACTGTTTTGGATTGGAGTGGGGGAGATTGTTTTGGACTGGAGTGCGGCAGATCTGAATGGGACAGACTATTTTGGATTGAAAGTGGGGAAGATTATTTTGGATTGAATGTGGGGCAGATTATTTGGGATGGAGTGGGGCAAACTGTTCTGGATTGGAGTTGGGCAGATTGTTTTGGCTTGGTGTGGAACTCAGTGGAGTGGGGTGGGTGGGTTGGTTGGTGGGATTGGAGTGGGGTGGGTTGGGAGGACTGGAGTGCAGTGGACTGGGGTGAGTAGTTTGTATTTGATTGGGGCGGAATGGATTGGTCAAGGGTGGATTAGATTGGTCAAGGGTGGATTAGATTGGTCAAGGGTGGATTAGATTGGTCAAGGGTGGATTAGATTGGTCAAGGGTGGATTAGATTGGTCAAGGGTGGATTAGATTGGTCAAGGGTGGATTAGATTGGTCAAGGGTGGATTAGATTGGTCAAGGGTGGATTAGATTGGTCAAGGGTGGATTAGATTGGTCAGGGGTGGAACAGCGCCCATGAGCAAAAACAAAAGAAAACATGAGTGCAGTGTGAGATAAGAAGACTTGGCAAAATAATAGAAAGTTAAGTAAAGAAAATAAATCTTTGCAATTTTGTTGTTCCAGCTAAGCACGTTTATGCCAGTTACATGCCTTCTGTTTACATGGCACTAAAACCTAAAAAGAACAAAGTAGTACCTCAATCGCGAAACGAGCAGTGGGTGAGCACTGATTAACTTGAATCAACCCGTGCTTGATCCCTGCGCCACAGAGAGGAACAGAGATGATGCCCGGCCTGCAGTGGTGAATTACAAGGCTGTAAAAAAAAAAAAAAAAAAAAAGAACACCAGGCAAGGCAACAAATGGTAAACAGCGGGCGGGCTCCAAGCCCTTATTTTTAACAGTGTTTCGCAGGCTCAACCATAAACAGTACCAAACACAATATACCATTAGAGGGGAAAAAACACACACACACACACATTAGCTCAAAAAAGCTAACCAACTTCAGCACTACAACACCATTCAGAGAAGCAGGCGAAACATCAACCACAAAAAATATATATTACAAAAAAAAAAAAACACACACACACTAACACCAGATTCAGGACAGACAATTAATTATTTCTTTATAGTGTGGAAATAATTAGAAACTGGATTTGCCTGCTTGCCAACAGGTGTTAAAAATAATGCTTACAAATATCTTAATGGGAATTGTAGGCTTATAGTGTGAGCTACCTTCTCACACGCATTGCACTCTGACAAACGTGTAATATGCAGCCACCATTACTATTCGTGCTCTACACATTCAAAGGACATACAGAAGACTTCATTTCTTTGAAGTATCGTTACAAGGCAAATAACATTTTCCTTTCCATTAGCGTAAAATCAAGCATGCACTTCTATTAATTGTCAGTACAGAGAGGTAGAGGGAACGATGGATGCAGATCTTGGAGCAGATCATGGGTGAGAGAAAGACTGCTCTTGTCTGGAAACAGCAGCCACTTATGCTTAACAAACCTTCAGAAAAACTATGAGCAATCACTGGCATACTGGCCATACAACAGAAATCTTTATCATAAAATCCAGACCATAATTTCTGACCTTTGGCCTAAGTAGCTGCAATAATGACAAATGTTGACGTCTGTCTCTGCCATAGACAGTCTTTGCTTTGAGGCTGTTTTGCAAATAAGCATCTTCACGATCATATCCAAGGATACAAAGTAACTACTGGTAAGTACCAAAAGTCCACTTCCCTGATCCTAAAAATGGAACAACCAATACTCTCTGACACTGCAAGTAAAATTCTGAAATTGACCTCCTTTCGTGGTGTCCAAGCCATTCAATTAGATATGTGAGTGTTTTCATACTTGAGCAATCAAACAAGGGAGTTAATTGATTAGGTGTTTATCCATGACAAAAATCCAGATTTTAGTGGTATGCAACAAAAATGTAATTCTTCCACTAGGCATTGCTGGAAGCCAGCGCTTTGTGTAACATTTACTGTACTGGTCCAATGAGTTTTCAGGGTTTATGCTCTAGTTATAATACAGACTTTCTCGAAAAAACTCAACTTCTAATACTTTCTGGCTCGGACGAAGATGTCTCTCTAAACCAGCTCCACCGGTACCCAACATAGAAGTAAACTTATAAACTATAGGAGATTAACCCTCGAAACTTCATACAGTGACAACCTCAACAGATAATCTACCATGCAACTGAAAACTGTAAATTAAAAAGGCCCGCTAATGCCTTCACTGAGCTGCGCCAAAAACGAGAAACTGAAAATAACTTCCCGCTAGGAGAAACCGAGAGCAGTGAGGTAGAGAGTTGACAGACTGCTGCTGAGGCAGAGAGACCAGTGCAGGGTGTACAAATGAAACAGGGCTGAGGCCTGGAGTAAAGAAACAACGAAGACTACTGAGCCAGAATGCCGAGAAGTGTTGCCACAAGCCAAGGCCCAGGTGATCATGGGATCAGGGGAGCGATTGCTGTGTGAGAATGACGCTAAAACACTAAATCCCAAGCCTATATGACCTGCAAAGGACATTGACTGTTGTGAGTACTCTCTTGTCCCTTGTTAAGGCCACTTAACTTTGATTTACGACTAGCAAATGTGTTGCAGATTTGAAACTAATACTACAAATTCAGCATATTCTCTACCAGGAACAGCAAGGCTGGTGAGAGCGAAAGACCCCAGCTGATACACCTTTGTAGCACAGACCAAAGGCACTAACGCAGATTACTGCTCGTTCTGAACACATGGCATAAACTTCAATGCAGACCTGACATTTGCCTACATGTAAACGCAGGAATACTGGATACAGTAATCCAGTGACTAGTTTCTTTGGCATCTGATTGTTAAACCCAAACCTCTACAGTGGTTCATTGGGGACTAACCCGCCTGTTTATATCCTAATTGGCTCATCAATGTAACACATTGCCGGACTGAACTAATATTGGACCATAGCATACATATATCTGTGATAATTGCTGTTTTCCGAGGCGGTGGAAGACAACTAGCGATCAACAAAAACAAAAAGCCAAAACAATGCACAACATCACACTAGACACAATCATGAAAAATGCAACAATAGGGTCAACAATGGGCAAAACAGCGAGAGTACATGAAGATCTCAAATAAATTCACACCTATCCTTACAAACACTGCATTTTTTAAATGCATTTGAAGATAGAGGTACAATGACTCAATGTTATGGCAAATAGGTACCATAACTGTCCAGATTGGGATCAAGAAACCAAGCATTTCAACTAGTATGTCACAGAGGATTGTTTAAGACACAAGAAAGTCAGTGTTTAAAGTATACTAGAAAAGGTGGAGAAGGATGACATGGCCAGCTTTTTAATACATCAGCTTAAATTGCTAAACTTAAGAATGCACATTGAAAAACAGTTTGGATATCCAAGAAACCAACTATACCACAACATACAGAGTGCACTTTCTCCAGCAAGACAGAACTAGTGAACCTGCTGTCAAAAAAGAAGTGTGGCCTATTCTACTTGGGGACAACCTGCATGTGTCAGTCAGTTATTTCACAGATTTGAACACGAAAAGAAAAAAGTTGCCACTTAAATTCTGCAAATGGAATATTAAATAAGGATCTATGGAGGTTGGGGGAAAATCGCCACAGTATCTCAGGTGGCAAGAGGCAAAGCAGAAACTAAATTGGCCCACCAATGTGCCCAGCAACTGTGTTAGGACCAGTCAGGGCACTTAAGTCAGGATTTTTTCAGGATGAGCGGCCACGAGCTTCTCTGCCTACCTATTAAGCCAGAGACTTGGGTGTTGCCGCGTGGGGCCTAGGGCACTGCACTGAACTATACTGAAGACGGAGGTTGGGGAGACAGGAGGGCTACAAAGAGTTAAGCAAAACAATAGCTGAAAGAGCCATAAACACTGAGAACACACTAAATAAAATGGACCCTGTGGTCCAAAAACTGCATAAGCAAGTCGTCAAATTGCAAGAAAAGATATGCTTCCTTCTATATAGAGCAGTGGATTTAAAAGGGGGGTGAAAATGAACGAATTGTCGCAATACCTCATAAGACCGAGGGGCAAGACTTGGAATTATTCTTAGAAGACTGGCTTGTAAAACAGGCGTCATGAACCATGTCATCCCAATTTCTTCTCCACTGAAATCCCGAAGGGTGCCAGACACACTGTCACCACTGGGTTTATCAGAGAGGTCTTATTATTAGTGGACAATAATAATGTATAATTCCTGAATACTATGCAGCAAGAGAAATCAAGAGACCCCTTCTTAAAAGTAAAATAATATAGATAACCGTGTATTAAATAATCGTCCTTGAACAAGGAAAAGAAATCACAGAAGGAAACCATTCAGAGCTCCTCACAGAACTTAAACTAGCATGGGAGTGGGCAAACAAGTGGAATGCAGAGCATGGAGTGAAAAGCCAACAACTTTTGGCCTAAATAGAAGTTAAACTTTGACAAGAGTTCAGTGGTTACCGCACAATGGATACATTGGGGCCAGAAGTGAGTAAATATCTTCTTTATTGAGAACGGAGTACAGGGAACAGGTCCGTCCAAGAACACGCCAAGGCTCAACTGACACAAGTAGATTCCTTACGTCACAGACGTAATGGAACCCAGTCAGGTCACTGGCCTCCACATTCCACTCAAGCATAAGCACACACAACACATCTTCCCCCTTTATCCTAACTAAAAACAAACACACACAGTCTTAACACAACATAAGTACAAACAAAATAAATACAATCCAACCACCCTCTAGATATCCTGAATATCTGCTATGTATCCCAACACAAAATCTTTCAACCAACATAGTGTTATCACCTTCCTTCACGCAACACACCACCTGAAGGCTTGCCTCTCATAACCTGTATGGCCTTCACACCAACCTCCCGATCACCAACAACATCCATCCGATCAAGATTATGAGAAACCTGAGAACCATCCTCACCAGACACACAATGTCTCACCTCATCCTCTAACCAATCAGAAGCTCCTCTCACATTCACAGTTCCATCCATATCCATGTCTCTACCAGTAAGATTCTGCCCACTGTTAAGTAAAGAAACACTTTTGAGATTCCAAACCCTACCATCACTCAATTTAAAAGCATTATGCAGAACTTCTGTCACCTGCTCTGGTTCAAAATACTGACTTTCACCTTTCCTAACCTTATAAGGCTTAACATGGACCCAATCGCCCACCTTAACCTTGACAGGCTCCACACTATGAAGCTTATCATAATAGGACTTAATTTTTGCTTGTGATCTGTCCAAACAATCCTTTACCAACTCCGTGGACCATTGTTTAAATCTAGTATTTACCAACCAAGCAGGGTTATGTTTACTCCTAGGACTCCTTTCTCTCATAATAACAAAAGGACTTAATCCCGTTGCACCATTCGCCGTGATTCTATATGCCCACACCGCATTGAAACCAACAGTATGCCAGTCCTCACACTTTCCCAAAGCTCCTTGAATAACACCCTTGATGTCTATTAAACCTTTCTACCGTGCCATTTCCACTGGGATTATATAGAGATGTAGTTCTATGCTTAATCCCCACTCTCTCAAAATACTTCTTTGCAGCACCCGAAACAAACAGCACACCATTGTCACTCAACAAGTTCGCTGGAATGCCTTCAGACAGAAACGTTTTGTCCAGGAATTCCAAAACTGTAGTAGTGTCAGCCCTTCCTACTATTCCCACTACCGGCCATTCGGAATACAAGTCAATTAGTACAATTACATACTCCTGTGCATCTCCACCGGACCAAACAAGTCCACAGCAACACATTCCCATGGTTGCTTGGGTAACAGCATTTGCTCCATAGGTGGTCTCAGGGTACACAAGCTCTTATCAGCCGTAGAACACACCCTATAGGATCTAACAAACCTTTCCACAGCTTTGTCCATGCCCGGCCACCAAAATAAGTCCTTAACTACAGATTTGGTCCGGACCATGCCAAAATGGCCTTTGTGACATAGTTCCAAAATCGCCTCCCTCACACCACATGGAGGAACAATTTTATCTCCCCTCAAAATAACATCCTTAACCACTGAAAGTTCAGATCTAACTTCCCAAAAGTACTTACAACATTCAGTCAGCTGGTCCTTCCTAGGCCACCCTTCCAAAACATACTTTAAAACAGATTGTAAAACAACATCATCTTCCATCTCCTTGCCCCAAAAATCTTTATTCAGAGCAGGTTTACCAGAATCATGTACAAGAGCAATACTGAATTCACTCCACGGATCATCCACACACTTTTCTAATGGACTCTGCAATCTGGACAAGCAATCATCCATCAAATTGTTCTTGCCAGGTACATACACCATGCTGTATGTAAACTCCTTCATGTGCATAGATAACCTCAGCATCCTTGCTGACGCCAATACACTACCTTTGCGGGTTAGTATCTTGATCAAAGGTTTATGATCACATTGAATCGTTATGTTTTTACCCCATACAAACGCACGGAAATGCTCCAATGCCCAAGCACAAGCAAAGGCCTCTTTTTCAATCACAGAATACTTTTCCTCAGATGGCGATAAAGATCTAGAAGCGAACAAAATTATCCTGTCCCTTCCACTTTTGTCTCTTTGAGCTAAAACTGCACCCAGTCCTTTGTTGCTAGCATCAGTAGTTACAAAGGTGTCTAATTACGGGTCAAAGCTTCCTAAATTAGGTACTTGGCTTAACTCCTTTTTAGTTTTTACAAACTCTCGTTCACATACCTAATTCCACACAAACCGTGGATTCCTTCTGAGTAGAATTCTCAAGTTATAAACCTTCTCAGCGAAATTTGAGATACATTTTGTGCAAAATTCCGCCATTCCTAAGAATGATCTTACATCATCCTTGGCTATATAGGAGTAGGTACATTAACAATAGCATCAACTAACGACGCTTTAGGTTTTACTTCCTCTACACTGATCTCATGTCCCAAATACTCCACACTTCTCTCTGCAAATCTGCACTTGCTCAGTTCCACAGTTAAGCCCTTGTCTTCCAACACTTCCACAACACGTCGCAACCTTCCATCATGTACATTCCTATCTTCCCCACACACTAAAATGTCATCCTGAAAACACATTACCCCCTTGGTTTTCCCAAATAACGTATACATCAAACGTTAAAAAACAGCAGCACCTGACGCTAGTCCAAATGGCATTCTCTTATACTGGAAACAACCAAAAGGTGTAATGAAGGCTGTAAGTTTCTTTGATTCTGCAGACAGTGGAATCTAATGATGAGCTGCAGATGAGTCAATCGTGGAAAACCAACAAGCGCCTTTAAGACTGGAAACCATTTCAGTGATCTTCGGTAATGGGAAGCGATCGATAACAATGTTATCGTTCAAATACCGTAGGTCGATGCACAAGAGAATCTTTCCGTTGCTGCGCTGTGGTATTACCACAGGTGAAATCCATTCTGAACTTTCTATCGGTTCAATAACCTCCATCAACATCAATTTCTCCAACTCCTTTGATACATCATCTCATCATTATTGGCACAGATCTCACCTTGTGGATTTTTGGTACAGCATTTTTTTTTTTTTTTAATACAATCTCAGGTTCAAAACCTATTAGTCTTCCCAATTGTTTACCGAAAACTTTAAGGAAATTATTTTCCATTTCTGCAGCTAAGGAGTGCCCCTCATCCACTACCATCACTTTCTCCTTGCCGTTCGGGTCCAAAACCATTTGTAATTGTCCTTGATCCTTCCATCCAAGCAAAGACGGTCCTCTTTTTTACACATACAGCTTCTCTCTGGCACACCTGTTTTTGAATGAGAATGAAAGCCATCTGAAGCCCAATATATCAAATTTTTCCCCTGTATAAAATATCTGGCTGCAACCAATGTGTGCCAATTTTGTCCACGAAAGTTTTGTTCCACACCTCTTCGTTAATTATAGAGAAAGGTGAGCCAGAGTCCGCGTACATAAAAATAGGAACACAGCCAATTTCAATTTCACACATTGGTTTCCCTTTACTATTCCCCTCAGTAATGTTCAAAACAAAATTCCCCTCATCTACAGCCCCTCTGGACTCACCATTTTTCTCTTCAATATCACCGTCTGTCTGGTCACTTCCGTAATGTACTCATTTGACTATCTTCCTTTTATTTTTGCACACTCTTGCAAAGTGACCCACAATACCACACTTGCTACACTTGAGTTTTAAGGCTGGGCATGTTTTAGAATATGCCAAATGTTCCTTGCTATCACACCTGTAACACCTTTGTTCACCATCTCCACTTTGCAGAGCTTTCTGTTCCTTCACAGGTTTACGATTCATCACTTTATAAACAGAATCAGTGCCTTTCTCCAATGACTTCAACTCCAGGGGACACCTTCCAGAAATTGCAGCCTTCCGTACAATAGTCAAGATATCCTCAAGTGAAGAATCACCATTTATCCTCAATCTTTCTTGAATGGATTGGTTGTTGCAGTGCATGACTAATTGATCCCTTATTAGGTCATCATGGATTGCACCAAATTTGCAATCAAGTGCTAACTTCTTTAAGTCCGCAACATAGTCATCCACAGACTCCCCTTTTTATTGTTTCCTTTGAAAAAAATGTATACCGAACAATTCCGATGCAAACTTTAGGTGCAAAGTATTTGTCAAGGTCCTGCACCGCTGCACCAAAAACACATACATCCCCACTCACAGGACATTTTGGCATTTTATTATACGTCTGTAAACCAATAGGTCCCAGTGAATGTAGTAATATCCTTTTCTTCTGTTCTGCCGTCATTGTATTCTCTGCATCAATTCCACCAAGGTAATTTAGGAAATAGTCCTTCCATTCCACCCACTTGACAGTTGGCGTACTTCCAGCAGACCAAAACGCTTGTGGAGGCATAATGGTAAAATTTGGTTGTGCCATACTGCACTGCCCCAGTGCTTGGTTCCAAAGAAATTGTAAACTTCTGTGTAGTAAGGTACAGTGATATCCCAGTGATTGCCTGATTTAATTGATGCCGGAAGTGTTCCCCGTGTGCTTGATAAAGTGCAGGTTGACAAAAAAAAAAAAAAACTAAAGACAAACTTAACACGTTACCCAGAAGCAAAGTCAATTACATATGAAAGCGCCCCAATTGTCCAGGTAACGCTCAAACGGAGAAAAAAAAACACAGGAGGAAGCGTCTCAGTAACCAGGGTAACACATTCGCGTCTATAAGTGCAATGCTGCTGTTGATAAGGTGACGCGTGCAAGCCAGCCAGCACAATGGTTTCCGCTTGCGCGTATCTGTTGGTGTAGCGCATACGTGGATAACCACTCCGTAATAAACAAAGCTTGTGTCAAACGTCCCGTTGTCAAGGTGACGCGTGCACCCCTGCCAGCACAACGGTTCCCGCTCGCACGTTTTTGTCTGCGCAGCGCCTATGCGGAAACTACTCTGAATAAAAATTTGTTCAAGGTTTTATATTTTTTTTTAAAATGGCAATCACCTGGAAGGAAGGGTCCGCTGGCACCCGGGCCGTCTACATTGACATATGTGCCGGCCGCAGACTCCACAACTTTACCCACACAGCCGGTAAAACGCTGAACACCTCGTCGCCAAATTGTAGTGGTTACCGCACGATGGATACACTGGAGCCAGAAGTGAGTAAATATCTTCTTTATTGAGAACGGAGTACAGGGAACAGGTCCGTCCAAGAACACACCGAGGCTCAACTGACACAAGTAGATTCCTCACGTCACAGATGTAATGGAACCCAGTCAGGTCACCGGCCTCCACATTCCACTCAAGCATAAGCACACACAACAAAGAGTCAAAGAAACCATCACACCGAACACCACACAAATCTCAGCTGACAAAAAAGCAGCGATCACAACTGTCAGTAACAGAGATAAACCTTACAAAGGAAGCAGACACTAAACCATGAACACTGGAACTGAATACGACGAGAAAGAAAACACAGAAAGCTGCTATGGCAAACCCAAGTTCCTGTCCATGACAAACAGGTGAAAATATTTAAGAGTCAGCATGAGCAATATCCAAACAGGTAATTGCCAACATTGTTTTGCCCCTGTCACTAAACCGAGAAACTTGGCCTGACGTCTGCCATCAAAATTGTAATAAAATATGTCACTACACATATGCATTACATATCTGGCATATTTACAGAGCACGGTCAAATTCAAGAGATGCATTTAAAACCATTGGCACCATAACAAATAACACCACTCAAAACACCATTAGATCAGAACAACAACTGAGGGTCTGAATGATGACAAGGACACAAGAAGCACACAACTCTCAACAGAGTTGTAACCAACATACCAATAAGTACTAACTGTGACTGCAAAAAATATTTCAAGTGGCGAAACCCCCAGGAAAGTTGCCTCCAGCACTAGTTGTGACACTCCGAAGACCCCTTAAAGACAGGCTTGATGCCACTTCCTATCGCCCCTTATTGATGTTAAACTTTATTACAAAATTATGGATAAAGAACCAGTGAAAATGGTGAACTGAGTCCTACCAAAATAAATACACTGTGATTAATTAGGATTGTGTTCCAGGCAGGAATGCACTCCCAAACATACACCTGTTCCATATTCTGAACAACCTCCTCAGAGTGGCCAAGATGACAGAAGTGGCTGCCATTGGCATTGAAAAAGCCTTCACCAAGGGTCAAGTGAGGTTACCCATTGATAGTCATGAACTAGATGAGAAGAGTAGGAGAATTCAAAGCATGGACACAACATCTATATTCTCAACTAACCGCCTGAGTAAGAAGTAGCTAATTCATCTCCGACTCTTGCTTTGTACAGAGGAGGACAAGAGGCAAGTCCACTGCCTCAGTTCCCGGGTACCCTAGAAATGCAGTCACTGGCTGAAACAAAGGGGAGAAACATGCAAAGCAAACTGTACTTACCAATTCAAACATAATATCACTGTATACGTATTACATGAAGTTATAGCTACAAAATGCTAACATGGGCCTAGAGTCACTGATGCCAATACTCAAAACAGTCCACTAAGGTAACCATAACCTGCACATATTTCCCTTAAAATGGGAAATGGAAACCTTCAGACTCCTAGGCATCCATGTATACCATGGGGAGGCATGTGTGCTTGTAAACATTCTATGAAAATGCAAACGTCCATATGTCCTATAATGCGTGTTGCGACATTTTATTAATCAAATGCTATTTTGTGTTTGTGCCTATTTGAAGACAACTAAAGCTTTTGTATTATTGCACACTTCCACTACGGAGTCTCCATCTTGTTATCCCGTGTAATACACTGCACATTCTGCTGAAGCATTCCATTAAAACATAGCTTTGTTATAAATTTGGCACACTGAATCGAGGAGTTTAGAAATTAGAGTCAGGTAATGCTGCTGATACCCGTATCTCTTGCATTAAGGTCTCGCATTTCGCCTTCAAGAACAGCCTGGCACCTAATCATTACTGCGTGCCTGTAGGTTTCAATTTTAATCACATCTTGCTCTCATTCGCGTGCATTAATAAATGAAGCTCAAAATTTATGGATTTTAGCATTGCATGTTCCAACTGATCAAGGGTTAAGCTGTGCTTTAGTGAAGGGGCAACTGCTTTGCTTATTTTAAAAGCATGCGGGCTTTCTGTGCATTAATCTTAAATTAGAGTTCTTACCACTGTGTTTTCTTTTGCATCGAGATAGAACAAGAAAACCTTTGCTAAATCTGCTGCTTTCCCTGATGAATGGAGCTGAATTCCTACTGCCTGATGCTAAGGACAAATTTTGGGGTCAGGATTAACGAGTTTTCATCTTTGTTTAGTCAACTGGGCAAGTAGACCAAAATCAGGATACACCATTCCGTTACCCATTTACAGCTCGGGATGTGATTGTGCGTCTAAGGCAAGCTATGTATCAATAGGTAACATTTAAGTTGTACTCTAAAGTATTAATTTATAAAAAAAAAGATTTGATGCATGCTAATGTTTAAAAAAACTAAAATTAACGATTAGAATAAAATCACCAAGAGTAAAATTATAGATAACAAGTAAAAATAAAACTGAAGTTCCGTTCTTAATGTCAGTACAGCCGGTCTAAGGTCTTGCATTTGTACAGAGTTTTGACGTTCATGGTTTTGCATTTGTACAGTTTTGACGTTCATGAATTCAAACACAGTTTAATGAAATGACTGCGAGTGAACATCTTTTTTCCTTTTGTGTCTCTCCTTCGCTCTCACACTCAAGGCTGCCGTAGCACTTTGGCTGAAAGTGAAAAAATTGAAAGTAAAACAGGTGATATAAGCAAGTCAATTCAGTGTGCTGTGACTTACTCCAGGTCACGTGTGTGCTGTCACTTTCATGTCACCCATGCTCTGTGACTTTTGGAAATGCCCATGTTATTGCTTGTTTGTTGTGTGGTCCGGGAGTCTAAATTCACTGATTCTCTTTGATTAATTGATCACTTCGTCTCGTTGAACTATTGGCATGTGTGATCTGTGGCATCAGGACACGCGATGTGTGGCATCCAGAAAGTTTCATGTGCTCTTACTCAAAGGTCAGCAGTGGGCAGCTTAGACCAGCCCTTCGACTTCCTATGCGCTGCATGTGGCTACCAGGTAACATCTGCCTTTGTAATTTCCAGGGCACCTGCCCTCTGCAAATTCAAGTCACTCTTTCAATTCTGCGACCTTGTGTGATCTGATTTTGAGCACATCTGCCCTTTGACTTTCAAGCACCTCTGCCATTATTACATCCAGAAGAGACCTGCACTTTGAATTCCATAGCTTGTCTAGCTCTCAGCAGAGCAATTTGTAAATTTGATTTGTACAAACATTTTAATAGAGAACTGCATTGCCAAAGTCACCCACAATATTCACAATGTGCATTTTACAGTCTAGTTTGGTATATCTATTACATAGATATGTGAATGGAGGGGGCGTGTTCAGGGCTCAAATAGAGTAAGCCGCGAATCTAGGAAGCTCCGGGATCAAGGGCTGCTCACCCGCGTCTTTGACCCATCCTGAGCAGAAGTTGAGCGGGGAATCTTCTGCTGCCCTCCCCGAGACCCGGGGAACCTAGTTGGGGGCCACCAGAATTGGAAATGAGATTTTAAATTAATAACTTTACTCTAGGCGTGCGGCACACCCAAAATGGCAGCTGCCACCGGAGTGCGAGCACTAACAGCGAAGCTTCAAAACAACACGATCAGAGAGCTGCGGAGACCATCGGAGGCAGAAACCGCAAGGGAGAGGAAGCTGTAAGACACCCGGGAGGGAGCACAAGTACTTCAGGCCGCAAACAGTGCTGGGAGGACCCGAACGACTGGTAAGGCAGAGGCAATCGAGCACGGCCATAACAAAGAACGGACCGGAGAGATTCAACAAGGGGCGAGACTCGCTGGCACCACTGGCCGGAGCCGAGATTGCAGCCAAGCCACATCACGTAACCTGATGAACAGTAGGTGACCACAGGGTGAGACGAACAGTGAACATTCCAGTCAACTTGACCGGTAAGAGCGAAATTTAACAACAAGGCCAAGAGCAATGACAGATTAGCGCATTAGGAAGGATATCAACCCCTGGGCCCGAACTAAGAAAACACTGTTTGCAATTCCACTAAAGCGCCCCTAAACAAGGGGAACTGGCGAACCCAATACTCGGACTAATAACTGGGTCATACCTACAAAACAAATGCCGCAGTGACGGCCCTGGTGGGTGTTGATACAGAGCACATAAAGAGAACTAAAGCCTAACTCTGACTTTTCTCAGCACAAATACATCACCTTATGAACTGAGCATGCACTAGAAGAGCGAGCACTGAACGAATAACCTTAGCCACAATGGGGAAAACCCTCAAAGAACGAGAAGGCGACCTGGGAGGATTGTGGGCCCTAGGCCGCACGTGGAGAGTACGAACCCGTTAACGCACACTGAACCAGTGACGGAGAACACTGAACCGACTCTCCAAGATGTGCTTCACGCCATAGCGGCATCCCGATCAGCGTTGGAAGTTAAAATTGATACGTTGAGCATAGATCTGGGCTGCTTACGGGATGATACGTGATTGTCAGAAAGAGTTACAACGACAGAGCGAGATCTGGAAGAAGCAATCCCTAACCTGACGCTGGCACACAACAGGTTGACTGTCATGGACAACCGGGTCAAAGCACTAGAAAGTAGATCGAAAGACGCAGAAAACAGAGCGAGATGCAATAACATCAGGGTACTAGGGATCCCGGAAAAAAGTGAAGGCCCTGATATGGTGAAATTCCTGTAGACCTGGATTAGGTCAGTTGTCGCCCCAGAGGGGCTATCCACATTTTCTGCCCTGGAGAGAGCTCACAGAGTGCCCAGCAGGATGCCACCTCCTGCCACCCCCCCCCCCTCCCTGAGGCCAGTCATAGCGAGACGCCTCCACTTTTGAGACAAGGATAACAACCTGCGTCAGGCACAACAACAGGGCCTATCATGAACAGTAAAGTATCCATCTTCAATTTTTTTTCCCGGGATGTGCAACAACGGCGGGCGGACTATAACTCTGAAGCGCAAACTCCGTGACCTGGAGATCCCTTACTCAATGTTATTTCCAGCTAGACTCCGAGTGGTCACCTCGACTGGCACAGAATTAGTCTCCAAACTGGAAGATACTTGGTCTTGGTTGGAAACTCACACAACATCGGATCCGACTAACGACTCGCAACAGAACAAGAAACAAAGGCGCCCTAGATCAAGGAGGCGTCAGGCAACGCCAAGAAGAACCCCACCTAACCCAGATGAAGTACACACAGAAAGACAGCATGTGGTAGAAGCAGTGGCAATGCTGGGGGAAGGGCCTAGGAGATCGATCATGGCTTCACACTTGAGCTCACAGAAAGAAAATGACCATTCGGACTCTGATAACGAAACTGCGACCTCCACCAATCGAGTGTTATCCTGCCCATGATCACTCCTGGAACGGCAGATGACAATCTAACCTTGAAGTGCTGACACAGACTGCTCACGCCACCACTGAATGGAGTCATAAGGCAGAAACTTCACACGAAGAGACAGCTTGACAGGCGAATTCCAGCTTACTCACATTCTCAAAGCTGACTAGCTACGAAGAACACTATTTGCCTGTACTAACTGCTACATTAATGGATAACGGGGAGGGGCGGGCCCGGAGGAACCCCAGGGCTTCCGACTGAGGAGAACCGAGCACACCACCCCCACAACCGCTGTGGGTCACACAGCGGAGACCATGATCATGGTTGAAACACTGTTATTGTTTAGAAGTTTGGGCGAAGACAACATGCCCTTTGCCCTGGGGAAGGGGAGTTGGGAACCCAGTTACATAGTTCTACTACAAAACACACCGAGCTGCCTGGGTAAGACACATATTTTTAAGTCAAGAGGAGACCACTTTCTGTCCGATGAGTAGTGCTTTGAATTTGAAACTCCTCACATGGAATTTTAGGGGTATGCGCTCTATGGCCAAGCTTCACAAAGTATTCTCCTTTATTGCTCGACGGGCAATCCATATAGCGATGCTCCAGGAAACACATTTAGATGTTACAGAAAGTCAGGCTCTCCAAAGGCGATGGAGGGGGTGAGTCTTTTGCACCACCTACTCGGCCTTTGCTGGGGGGCCACTGATCTGGATAAAGGCAGGGGCACCTTATCAACATAAGTCAGCCATTACTGATCCACTGGGTCGATACACTGTGATCTCAGGGAAACTAGACGGCAGGGAGATAACACTGGGAAGTATTTATGGCCCAACCTTGACCATGGAGCTTTTCTGACCTCCCTATCAACAAAGCTGGCAGGACACCTAGCGGGAACGATAGTCTTGGGTAGAGACTTCAATTGCATAGTAGATGTATCACTAGACCGATCCCACCCCACTTTGCTCTCCTCCCCAACCACTAGAACGGCCAACTCATTTCAAACATGGCAACAAAACTGGGGACTAGTGGACACTTAGCTCGTTCAACACGCAACAGACCAGGACTATTCATATTACTCTCCCATGCACAATCTACACGTCAGATTGGACTCTTCACTCCTCACCAGAAATACATAGGTTGGCGCATGCGAGCAAATACCTCAGCAGCACACTTTCGGACCACAATCCTTTTCTTCGCACCCTGAATTGGACTCTGGCAAGGGCACCAATACCTACTGGGCGACTCCAACCCTCTATGTTGGAGGACGAGGCGTTTAAGCACACCATTGGGCAGGCAATAGACAACTACTTCGAATCTAATGAGGGAACGACTACTTCCACACTGATGGAGTGTGACGCGTTTAAGGTGGTCATTAGAGGGAGGTGTCTCTCTGCGGCAGCCGAAGAAAGACAGGCCGCTACTGCATGACATAGAGAAGGCCGAAAATGACCAGAGAGAGATAGAGAGACAATGTCCCAAATATCCAGAATTGTAAACACAGCTAACATCAGTGCGCAAACACACTATATCAGCAACTGACAGACTGCGTTGTTTCGACTATAGAGCATACCTACCACGAACACATGCAGAGGGTGATCGAGAGAGTTAATTGCTGGCGTGGCTGGCAAATCCAGCAAAAAGGGGTTCGGTGATAGTCAAACTTACACAACCCGGAGGCGCTTGTATTAACTCTCCATTGACTACTAATGACGAATTTCAGAAATACTACACAGATCTATACAGTAGTAAAGCACATCCCCCCCTTGAGGACATACGGGCCTTCTTACAACATTTACCTCTCCCTATGATGTCGGCCTTGGATGCAGCCGAACTGGGAGCGCCGATCATAGAGACGGAAGTGAAAGAAGCGATCGCTTCCATGGCACACAATAAAACGCCTGGCCCAGACGGACTCCCAATAGAATTTTACTCAACCTATCTATCCAAACTTGGACCTAGATTGGTGGAGGTTTTTGAAGCGGCAACTGAGGAACAGACATTTCCTGTGTCTGCCCGGGAAGCCCTGATAATACCGCTCTTAAAGCCGGGGAAGGCACCAACGGATGTGGGTTCATACTGCCCGTTGTCAATGCTCGCAACAGACTATAAAATACTAAAGGCCCGACTCATGCCACATCTAATACACGTAGATCAGGCTGGATTTATTCCAGGACGTCAAACAGCGCAAAACATACGACGCCTCATGGCTTTGATACAGAGCGATAGTGATGATAAGTCTAGGGCGGCAATCTTCACTATTGATTTTGAGAAAGCGTTTGACACGCTGGAATGGAGATACTTATATGAGGTCCGCCGCACATTTGGGATGGGAAACCATTTTATAGCCTGGACAAAACTACTGTATACAGGTCCAACGGCCAGAGTCCGGACAGGCACCACCATATCTGATCACTATAGAGTAGAGAGGGGATCGAGACAGGGCTGCCCCTTTTAACCCCTGCTATTCGCATTAGCAATCAAACCATTGACTTGCAAAGCTGGAGAGGGTGGAGCATATAGGGGTATCACGCTGGCCACTCAGACGCACCATATAGCACTATACGCAGATGACCTCCTGCTCTGTTTGAAAGATACAAAAAGTGAACTACAGGGCGCTCAGGCGCTACTAAGAGACTTTGGTGATTTGTCAGGGCTGAGAGTAAATTGGCAGAAATCCAGTCTCTTTCCGGCTGAAGAGGGGAGACACCTTGCTCCAAACATAGGAGGAGTTGCAATGGGAACCCAGGTGCCTGAAATATTTGGGATTCCATGTCTATCATGATGGCCAGAACCTGTACGACGGCAATATTCAGCGGGCGCTGAAAGGTATTAAGAGCCCAATGGCGTTCTGGTCCACACTGCCCATCTCGGTTGCGGGCAGGGTGGCACTCCTGAAGATGATAACCCTTGCAAGATTACTATATTTTTTCACGACACTACCGGTATGGATCCCAGAGAGTTTCTTTAGAGACTTGGATTCTCTGATAACAGGCTTTATCTGCGGGTCGGGCAGGAGGAGGCTAGCACTCGCAGTGATGAGACGGGCTACTGAAGAGGGGGTACTAGCCGTCCCGGACTTTGAAGCATATTATTTAGCAGGCCAACTGCAGTGGCTGACCAGATGGACGGCAGAACGTATGACACCCGGCCACAAAATCTTACCATTTACACCTAAAATGTCCTCATTGGCTAGAGTCGTTCTGGGCCTTGGCCCACCAGTGCTCCCTAGATCTCATGCACCAGACGTAATCCAGAAATGCTGGAGACAACATCTCCTCAAGACAAAATGCCCCCGAGACACCAATGCGGTGCCTGTTAGCACTTCCATATAAGGAGAGTTGGAGTGGACTAAAGAACTGGGAGAAAGCAGGAGCTACCACCCTGGGCACTCTATACGAGGCAGACTCCCTGCTGTCCTTTGAGGACTTTCGAAGTAGATATCAAATCCCAGTGGGCAACTTCCTGCTTCATAGAGCAATCACAAATGCAATGAGTAGACACGGTCATACTGATAATTCAGAACCACCTATCTCGGAGCTATCACAATACCTCGTTAGCGCAACAGGGACAAATAGGGCAGTGACCCACCTATATAGAAAAATAAGAAATACGCTGACACTCCCACAAGCAATCCTTAGACAAAAGTGGGAAGCAGATGTGAGGGCTGGCATAGAAGACAGAGACTGGGAGGAAATACTGACCTGGATTCCGAGGGCTTCTAGGAATGCTCGATTTAAATTGATTAACACATGTCCTACATAGAGCATATCTGACTCTGGGTAGAATGAAGAGGCACTTCGTAGCCCTGGGAACTGGCTGTCCCAGATGCCGCAAGGAGGGTGCGGAATTTATACATATGTTCTGGACCTGTCCAATCATATGGGAGTACTGCCACGAGATAACACAACTCCTATCTGATGTCACTGACCTGGAAGTACCGTATAACCCCAGACATTGCTTACTGGGGGGATACCGACACCAACCCAAACACAAATACACTAATCAGTTCCAAGATTTAGCCCTAGTCCTGGCCCAAAGAGATCGCAATGACGTGGAAAGCAACGGCAGGACCATGTGTGCAGGCATGGAGAAGGGAAGTCCTCAGGTGGGTTAAGGCCAAATAGACGATTAGGCACAGGGAGGCACGGAGGGGCCAGGGCCCCATTGAAAGGGTCAGAGCTTGGAGCACTATGGTAAATGGGTGTGAACAGCAAGAAGAGCAAACACTGGACACATGACCATTGCAAAGGACCACTGGCCTGGTGGCGCAATCCCCTCGAAATCACACACTTTGCGAGTGAGCATTAATGCACTCAAGCAGAGGCATACAGCACATGTCCATCCATGACCGGAACACATAACCCGTCAACCCACAAGGAGGTTTAGTCTTCTAGACAGTTATGGATAACTGACAATCACCAGGCACTCGAGCGTCAATTGGGGTTTAAGGGGGAGGTTTGATTCCCTCGGGGAGTGGAACACATTAATGCAGCAGGCTAAGGCTATATACACTGCTACTTGACATTGCCCTCACCTTCACTGAAAAGCTAGGTACAGTTTAGGATTCCATGATGGGTGCGATATCCACTCCTGATGATGCCTAGAACATTTTACGATGAGATACACCTACTTTAACGTCAATAATGTTACAGTACAGCAGTTCAACGCCCTCCTGAAAGGAACTGCTTGTACACCGAATTTGTTATTGCATGTGAAAAATCAATAAAAAGATTTTGAAAAAAAAAAAAAAAAGATGTGAATGCAGAAAACTGCTGTGCGTGTCAGCTCAATTATAAAAAATCTAATCTTTTTCTGCAGACACGCATGCCGTTAAATATTCAAACTAAAGATAAATAGCACAGTTCCATAACCATGTCGAACTGGTCTGCAGGCTGCCAGGCAGAGCCAGAAGGGCTGGTTTGGCACGTTTTAGTTTTAGGTCGAGCGTGCAAGCGCTTTGACCTGTTTTAAGTATTGAGGGCTTTTAACCACGCCCATCGCTTTCAATCGTTCCTGGGCTTGTCTTTTAAAAATCCTTTGTTATCATTGGTAAAAGCTTAACGTTTGTCCCTCCTTGGGGCGTTTTTATTACTGCCTTGCACACCAACCCTGTCACATGCATAATTACACGATTGCCTATACGTTTAGCTGCAAGCAAACTTTTTTCTTTTTGTGTCTCTCCTTCGTGCTCATGGTGGCCGTGGTGCTTTGAATAGGCTCGCTTTTGTCATCCGTATTACTTTTCATTTTTAATTTATGTGCAACAAAAGTCCAGTTACGAATTTACAACGCAAATAGCTCTAACTCGAGCAAACGCGAGACCCATTACATTTCCAATGCTTCTACTCCCACTGGGATAAGATTTTCCTCCCTAGAGAAAACTCCTTTCCCCACACTACCACTTTAGTTTTGGCCGGGTTAGTCCCTATAACATTTTTTACTCCTGTTCTTGTCAAAAGTAAATTTCTAATATTTTCCCTAGTGGAAAAGTAAAGTCTAGGAGAGGAGTTGAAGAATGCCCTTAAACATGTAAACTTACAGGCATGCACAAATCATTCCATCTGTGGAGCTACCAATGCAAACCTGCTTACAAGCCTATTTAAATAGATTTGCTCACATGAAAATCTACTTCGAAGTAAATCACTTTATGAGTCCAAAACTAGTTTTTGCAAGTGTAAGCCAAACCTGCATGTGTAAATAGCGATCAGGGTTGGGTCGGTGACTTTTTACTCAGACAAGACATTGCAGAGATAATCTAGGTTTATTTACAGTAACTTTTGTTTTTGTTTTTTTTAAATCGTGTGATTTCTTAAAAGTAAATTTGCATAAGTGTTTTCACAAGATGCTTCCACAGAAACTAAAGCAAGAGCAACGGTACATCTAGAACAATGTCAGATCTCAAATCTGCTATTACCATTAATCCAGCATACCAAAAGCACTGTTCTATTCAAGCCCTTCTGTTATCCAAAAACTGCTGTTAACATTTGCCATTCATAAACCCAGCCTGTGAATATTCATATATTTCACAGAAATAGAACCACAATACTTTGCAGTGCTCTGTATAATTAGAATGTGACATAATGAGAGCCTTGCTAGAATCCAAACAGTGATATAAGAATTGGCATAATCAGAGAATATGAAAGCACAGGCATAGTTAGCCACCTCGCCGCATAGTATCAAGTGGGAGAAGTGGATTTTTTGTAGAGGGCAATTAGATTTATGAGGCTTTCTGTCCCTTTGTGAAGTAGACATTTTATGAAACTCCAGACCGCTGTAGAAAGTCGGCAGAAGTAGGGCACTACTGCAATAACTACGGCTACTGATTTTGGAAGGAGGCCTGGGGACACCAGATTCCAAAAATATTGCTTATCGGCCCAACAACAGAAAGGAGCTAGATTACCTCCAAATATGAATGCTAAAAAACTTCAAAACATCGGAAGACTCATCCACTACACTTAATTAGCGATCATATTGTACACAAACCACAATAAACAACTACACACCAGAATACCTGACTCTGCAAGATACTTCAGTAAACGGTTCCTAGCATGTAAGGGCATGTCCTATTTATCAGAGGTACTACCACCCAAAATTAAATAACTATCAAATCCAGCTACACTATACAGGGAGTGCAGAATTATTAGGCAAATGAGTATTTTGACCACATCATCCTCTTTATGCATGTTGTCTTACTCCAAGCTGTATAGGCTCGAAAGCCTACTACCAATTAAGCATATTAGGTGATGTGCATCTCTGTAATGAGAAGGGGTGTGGTCTAATGACATCAACACCCTATATCAGGTGTGCATAATTATTAGGCAACTTCCTTTCCTTTGGCAAAATGGGTCAAAAGAAGGACTTGACAGGCTCAGAAAAGTCAAAAATAGTGAGATATCTTGCAGAGGGATGCAGCACTCTTAAAATTGCAAAGCTTCTGAAGCGTGATCATCGAACAATCAAGCGTTTCATTCAAAATAGTCAACAGGGTCGCAAGAAGCGTGTGGAAAAACCAAGGCGCAAAATAACTGCCCATGAACTGAGAAAAGTCAAGCGTGCAGCTGCCACGATGCCACTTGCCACCAGTTTGGCCATATTTCAGAGCTGCAACATCACTGGAGTGGCCAAAAGCACAAGGTGTGCAATACTCAGAGACATGGCCATGGTAAGAAAGGCTGAAAGACGACCACCACTGAACAAGACACACAAGCTGAAACGTCAAGACTGGGCCAAGAAATATCTCAAGACTGATTTTTCTAAGGTTTTATGGACTGATGAAATGAGAGTGAGTCTTGATGGGCCAGATGGATGGGCCCGTGGCTGGATTGGTAAAGGGCAGAGAGCTCCAGTCCGACTCAGACGCCAGCAAGGTGGAGTACTGGTTTGGGCTGGTATAATCAAAGATGAGCTTGTGGGGCCTTTTCGGGTTGAGGATGGAGTCAAGCTCAACTCCCAGTCCTACTGCCAGTTCCTGGAAGACACCTTCATCAAGCAGTGGTACAGGAAGAAGTCTGCATCCTTCAAGAAAAACATGATTTTCATGCAGGACAATGCTCCATCACACGCGTCCAAGTACTCCACAGCGTGGCTGGCAAGAAAGGGTATAAAAGAAGGAAATCTAATGACATGGCCTCCTTGTTCACCTGATCTGAACCCCATTGAGAACCTGTGGTCCATCATCAAATGTGAGATTTACAAGGAGGGAAAACAGTACACCTCTCTGAACAGTGTCTGGGAGGCTGTGGTTGCTGCTGCACGCAATGTTGATGGTGAACAGATCAAAACACTGACAGAATCCATGGATGGCAGGCTTTTGAGTGTCCTTGCAAAGAAAGGTGGCTATATTGGTCACTGATTTGTTTTTGTTTTGTTTTTGAATGTCAGAAATGTATATTTGTGAATGTTGAGATGTTATATTGGTTTCACTGGTAATAATAAATAATTGAAATGGGTATATATTTTTTTTTGTTGAGTTGCCTAATAATTATGCACAGTAATAGTCACCTGCACACACAGATATCCCCCTAACATAGCTAAAACTAAAAACAAACTAAAAACTACTTCCCAAAATATTCAGCTTTGATATTAATGAGTTTTTGGGGTTCATTGAGAACATGGTTGTTGTTCAATAATAAAATTAATCCTCAAAAATACAACTTGCCTAATAATTCTGCACTCCCTGTAGAATAGTGCAAGTCAATACCATAATATTAAGAGATTCATTTGAATAAGGGCACACCATATCTTCATCAGTTTGCAATAAAAATATTTCCTATCAATTAGGGTCGGATTGGTTTGGGGGTCTCTGTTAACTGACCACAGTGTTTCCTATTGTCCTCCCCCGCCGCCGCCACTCTCACATGCCCAGGTCATTGTTTTTTGGCGCCAGCATGCAGGCTAGTCATACATAGCGCTTTGTTTTGAGACCGGGGCAAGGATGTGGGGGCTTGCAGAGTGCACAAAGGCTGAAAGTTCTCCCTGGAAGGCCAGGTCAGGTGTTGTGGCTATTTTCACCCAATCTGGCTGGCCCAAATTTCATTGAGTAATTTACCCAGCACACGCCCGTTATTTTTTTTTTTTTTTTCCATACATGCTAGAGAGAGCCCTGTTTTGTCTAGTCAGTTTTAACTCTGCATAAGTTAGCAGAGACTGTTTATGTACCTGCTGCAAATCACAAACTGTAATTTGCAGATCAGATTTGTATTTTATGAAGAAAGGTCAGTGGGTTACTACTTCAAAGTCCTGTTATTTGCAGCTCTTTAGTTATAATCAGGGCAGCTGCAATTATGCAGCTTGGGAGGACCAAATAATGCATCGGGGTTGACTAAATTTTGAGGCAAGCAAAGACAAATTATTCAACGTTTGTCATGGTATTACTTTATTAATTTGTTACTTTAAAACATTGTAACCCAGGCTGGACACATTTTTCACCTCATTAGCATCGGTTTAACAATCAAACACAGCAATTAACAAAAGGATGATGACCAGTCAACATTTAAGAAGGGCCTTTCAATGCGCAGGAACACATGTCAACTAGATTTTGATAACTTTTAAACCGACTGAGCTACAAACAATTTTTTTCTTAAAGTTTGCATATTATGCAGTAGATGAATCCGTAATTATATGGAAAATGCCGTGGCAGCTGAATCACATAGTTCCAGTGGCCCTAGTTATAATCTTTCTACTGCAGCATAGTGAGCTATGAAACAGCATCAAGGAGCTGCATGCAAACTGCAAAGCATAGAAAAGTATTGCATTTTTAATCAATCTTTTTTATGATATTGCTGAAAGTGGTTCTTTGGGTGATAATAAAGGGCCTGATTTAGATCTTGCCGAATGGAATTCTCTGTCACAAATGTGACGGATATCATGTCCACCCTATTACGATCTCCACAGAATATAATGGGATCGTAATACAGTGGATGGGATATCCAGTACGTTTGTGACAGAGTATTCCTCAACCAAGTTCTAAATCAGACCCAAAGTCTCATTAGTGAAGATAATTCTGACCACTGTGTTACCTTTAATTTGGGTTTGTTTTTCCAGACCAAGTATTCTTGACATATAATACCAACCAGTATGGAAGATATGCAACTTCTACATCTTGTAACCCTCATTGTCTTATGTATTGTTTTCGATTAATTGATTTACACACTTGTATGATTAATTTTCTGTGTTCAATATGTGAGAGTGATGTAAACCACCGTGACATCCCGCACTAAGACACACAGCTTCATAAAAGAAATTAAATAAGGAAATAAAGTATGCCTGCCCCATACATACAGGGGTTGAACAAAGTCAAAAAGCTGCTTTGAAAGTGGGGTGGTGTAATACGTGCTCTGAATTCCAGTGAACAAGCAAAGCGAGCATTCTCAACTTTTATGAAGGTTCCAGGGATGTTTTCCCCTAAACTTGTTTTTAAAAAACATCAAATAGTGCATTTTAAGTTTTAAGGCAGAATTGTCACGCAAACTGGCAAAAAAAAAAAAAAAAAAAAAAAAAACACTGTCTCTAAAAGGGCACTATTAAATTCTAAAATACTTTAAAGGTGCAGCAGCCACCGAAGAGAAACACTCCCAAGGAGCTGACGCCATTAATTCAAAATGTACAGCAGGTGCACCTGTTCATTAATAATTACCTGTGTCAGGGCTAGAATTTTGGTATTAATGGGCCCCATACGCCATGGGCACTCGGTTATGCTACGAATTATATACACTATGCCAGTGGCACGATGTTGTCATTGGCTATATGATATATATATATAAATAATTGGTGACTCATAGGTCAAAATTACCACTAGTATGTCAAGGACTGAATTTTGTTGTGATTGCCTGTGTCCCCCCGCCCTATATGCCATGGTTGTCCTCCCTAATGCCCAGAATTATCTTGAGTATGGTAGCACCAGCATTTTGCTACAGGTGTCCCATAGGCAACAAATAACCTCTAGAGTGCCAGCACCAGAATTTTGACATAGGTGACCAATCCCATATGCCAAGAATGACCTTCAATAGGCAAGTGCCTGCATTTTGCCATAGGTTCCCCTTGTACCAATAATTTTGCCCAGTATGTATGCACCAGTATTTTGCCACAAGTGTCCCATATGCTCCAAGAATTACAGCTTATGTACCTGCATGTTGCCTGTGTACATCATATAGCAAGAATTACCTCCTTCACTCTTCTACATTCCCAGCCACTCTAGTTCACACTTTTATTCACTCTTATTCCAACTTAGTCTCACTTTGCCCCACTCCCTCTGACTCGCTCATACTCAGTTACATTATCACTCACACACAGACACACACACTCTCAAACAATTCACAGGGTTTTATTTTACCTACTTACCTTCAACTACCTGACCTGTTGTGAACCAGCTGATGGTACTGGGTAGGCTCTCAGGGCAGGTACACACCTTCTTCCATCCCCAAGAACTGAAGTACATTGTTAGAGTCTGCACAGTGATACATAGGCTACAGCTGTCAGTTTCTTGCCTTTTCAACTCACATTCTCTCATCTGGGCATAAGGCAAGGTGTGGTGAGGAAGGCTCTTGCCAACCCCTCTCTCCTGTGATGAGATGAGAAAGGAAGAGCTGACTGCATGACCGATGGTAGCCCTGGGCTCAGTAGACATTACAACAGAAGCACCCAGGGCTACTTGTACAGTGACACTACAGCATGTCACTAATGGGGAGGACTTGAAGCCTGGCAGGATCCAGAGGCCAAGGCTAGGACTTTGTTTGCCCTGGTCAATCTCTCTGATGGTTGTTGCAGGTGCCTCCATGCGCCTTTGTTAGCCATAAAACTGATTTACTGCCTGGCAGCAAGGGTGGACATATTTTTAATATACTAGTGAATAATAGGTTATTATTAATTATCAGCATTAAAAAAAGGGATCAGAAACAAGGGTGAGCGCCAGTGAAAACTACAAATTTTGTTATATGAAACCCCTCTGCAGTGAATCATCAAGAGGACGAATTTCAGAGCTGCTTTTTCTCTTTTTTCATTGTAGGTTCTTTTCCCAGGTATCCTGACCTACACCCTCGTGCCCCTTGGCTTTGTATTAGATTTCTGATTTATGTTATAATCAGGGTTGCGGATCAGGGTTGATTGGGAGCGGGACTCTTGCAACCTTGTACAAGGTGTAAAGACTGGAATAAGTATTCAGTTTTTACAGCTACTGTGTTTCCAGTCTTCACCAATAATACAGACACTACAAGCTTTAAAATGCTTACTGTACCGCACATTTCTCCAAAATTACCCTCCTGAAACTAGCCTAGCAATGATTTGTAAAAGGTCACGCCCCTCAAATGGGGGCCACTTTTTTTTTTGGAGCTGCCCGGGGCTATTTTTGGTCCCAGTCCGACCCTGCTATCAATTGACCATTATTTGGCTCCTAGTAATCTTGCCCGACTGACCAACTAGATGTGGAGACACCAAAACTAAATTCCCACACTACAAGGTAAACATGGAGAGATATCGAAGTATACTATGTCAAAAGCTAGCCCACACGCTCTCTGGATTAGGTGAGAAAAAAACTAGACAGACATCTGATACATGGAGATTAGGTCGGTGCAGCTGCACATCCTGCACAAGTTTCATGAAATGCAAGATTTAAATTGTTACTGTATATTATCTCATACATGACAAACCATATCGTTTACACACAAAAAATCCCCGCTATCACGAACTGCTCAGGGAGTGGGAAGGGGACCTCCTACACATGCTATGGTCATGACAAGGCATACAAATATTAGAAGGCCAAATGGACTAAAGCGGAAAACATTGCCATCGCCTGCATCAAAGATGTGGAACCAGAAAACCTCAAATTTTTTGGGGAATGACATACAGGTCACAGCAACCCAAAACAAAGAGACTCTTCAACCAATCAAACATCCAACTAATCACTAACATATGGCCCATTGTTACCTCAACACACATCTACCTGTCACATAAACATAGAAAACGTACCATACATTAGTCAGAACTATAATATTGAGCTATGTGAATCTTACCTCCTCGAACAGGTTAAGACAATAAAAACACTAAACAATCGGCAAAGCTGGACTCCGAGTAAAAAGGGTTGAACACAAACATAACGGGTAAAATTCTTCCCTGGAAACTGACGTGATTACAACCGACAAACCCATATTGTTGGAAGCAGCTCGTTTCTGCTGGCGTAGATACGTTCAAAGCAAGTCTCTTTCACCGCCTTATTCTCCTCTGCTACCACTGTTTCAATTGCCGGGCACCCAAATACTCTCATTACACCATGATACACGTGACATAAGTACACTGAATGTGGGCGATTACTACTCTTGCTCCACTGTGCGCACCTTTGCAGAACTAGTGGCCGCTGGGGTTATGCGCACTGGAGCCTTTTTGACGTATAGCACCATTAAACGGCTACTCAATAGCCTCTGGGGCTCTGGCAACAACGTACCACCCGAGTCCCAACTAATTACCACTATCCTTACTATAGGTAGCACAAAAGGCATCATAACTAAACTATATAAAGAACTGCTAGCTGGAATCTGCTCTCCCTTGACGCTCGCTAAAGCACGCTGGGATTCCGTCCTCCCTTCACCATTATCACAAAAAACTTGGGTCACAGCTCTTACAATGATTAAGTCAACATCCCGCAATCCCAGATTGCGATATACCCAATTCAACTATATTCACCACTCATATCTATCCCCAGCCCGCATCCATAGAATATACCCGAGCACAAACCCGACATGTCCCAAATGCGCTACTCCGGCAGCAGACTTTTACCACATGGTCTGGAGTTGCCCCTCAATAAACTGTCACGGACGTCACAGCAGACATTTCGTTCCATGCTCCGTTGCCCACTCCAGACTCTTGTTTACTTGGCATACGTCACCGAACCAAAAGCGATAAACATACACATAGATTTATCGATCTAGCATTTGTCGTCTTTGAGCGCCTAACAGCTACGCACTGGAAGGCCCCACACGTTCCATCCCATTCTGCTTGGCTTCGCGACTTACATAGTCGCTCGCAAGCCGAAGCTCAGACACTACGCTTACTACAACATAAAGGCCTACTACAAGACGGACCCGAAGTCTGGGACACTTTTGTGGTAGCAATGGAAGCTAGAGATGACACATACCCCCCCTAAACTAGCAACGGTATATGTATTTATTTTTTTTGTTCAATATCTATAGCACGTTACTCCCAGTTGCCCCCCCCACTCACTCACTCACTCACTCTTGGTACTAATTTCCTCACCTCTCTCCTTAATGCAACAACGTAACATTTTAGGGTGCTTCTCCTACGAATATGCTCTTCTGTAATCCACGTCTAGCCTTGCTCATTATTCGATTGACTCCATGCCTCTTCCTGCCCCACAACTCATACCTCAACTACGACCCCACGGCCCCCCATACATAGTAGTTGCATCTTTCTCTCTCCCCCCCACCCTCCAACTGGTGTAGTCATCACCAGCTGTGATATTAGCGTTGTTTAGTTGTGACTTTTATCACTTGTTGCTTAGTTTCAAGTTGTATTCTTAGCACTTCACTGCGCTATTGCCCTGTCCAAGCTTATACATGTGTGTAAACAGATTGCAAAATTATTAATAGCAAAATGTACTGTTGTGTGTGCATAGTGATTAATAAACAGATTTAAAAACAAAAAAGTGATTACAACCGACGACAACCTGTAAAAGTTAGGTATGTTTTATACGGTTATATTTGTAAGTACCGTCACAAGTTACAGTACATTTCTTTATTTACGTACAGACATTTTTAAAACTCATGTGATTACTGTAAAAACATTTCCCAAGATGTTCCCTCAGAAACCAAAGCTAGAGCAATGATGCATTTAGAACAGTGGCATACCCCGAATTCTGCCATAATTATAACACCAGCACAACATAAGCACTCCTATAATTAAGCCCTTCTGTAAATAAAAAGCTGCACTTAACAGACCTGTGAATATTGATAAAGTTGCCAGAAAGAAAACACTGGCATAGCCAGTGTTCTGTATAATCAGAAATGTGGCATAATGAAAACCTTGCTAGAATCTAAACCGTAACAAGAGAACTGACATACTGGAAGAATAGGAAAACATGGACAGGCAGGTCTATCTGACTGAGCCCGTGCCCTCTACCCCGCCCTCGCTGCAAGTTCAAGGCCCTCCACCACCCACAGGCTCCCCCGCCTGCGTCTCATCTCTGGTGTCTAGTGGTTGCCGTAAGTATTGTGTGTCTGTCTTGTGACTGTTTATCTTGTAATTTTCACCACTTTTTGCCTCCTTTTTTTGCCTTACTCATTTTTTCTAAAGCCTTTTAGCATTTTTAGCTCTTTTTTTGCGTTCCCCAGCCTTCGCGCGCTGTTCCTCCCCCCCCGTTCCCCTAATCCCATTGCTGCATCCCCTGCGGCCCTGCCCCCCCTCTTGCCCCCATTCGCCCACCGCTCCCACCTCCCCTTCTTAATGGCCGCTGAACCGCTGGTGCGGCAGAGCCCGTCTGCACTCGTCCGTGCTTGGGCCGCGTCTAGCGCCAGACTCCCTGGCCCCAGCGATCCCAAGCCGCCCGACGCTGCTACAGTGCCAACGACCTCCACGCTCAACACCGGCTGCTCAGCCAGCTGCCCCCAAGCTGCCGAGCATCCCACCAGAACCGAACACAACCACCTCAGTAGCATCTTCCTCAACACCCACTCCGTCCACAAGCACGGCGTCGAACTTTGGGACCTACTCACCTAATCATCCCCGGACGTCGCCTTCCTAACCGAAACCTGGATGACCACCTCCTCGGAACCCGACATCGCCATAGTCATCCCGGACGGCTATAAGATCAGCCACAGAGACCGCACCAACAGACCGGGAGGAGGGATCACCATAGTCCGCATAAACACAATCCGAATCTCAACCAACATCGAAGACGCCCTTGCCGCCGAACACTTACATTTCCAGATTCAACGCCAACACCACCCTCGGAGGAACTCTCGTCTACACACACCCCTCTGCCCCTAGCCTCAGTGGCTCAGGAAGGAGGATTGGCTACCAAGAGAGGTAAGAGCCTATCAGAAGGAGCCTCTGACATCACCTGCTGGCACTGGCCCCTCAGAGCAGTCCAGTGTGCCACAAACACCTCTGTTTCCAAGATGGCCGAGGTCTGGAACACACTGGAGGAGCTCTGGGCACCTCCCCTGGGAGGTGCAGGTCAGGGGAGTGGTCACTCCCCTTTCCTTTGTCCAGTTTCGCGCCAGAGCAGGGCTGGGGGATCCCTGAACCGGTGTAGACTGGCTTATGCAGAGATGGGCACCATCTGTGCCCATCAAAGCATTTCGAGAGGCTGGGGTAGGCTACTCCCCGCAAGCCTTCACACCTATTTCCAAAGGGAAAGGGTGTTACACCCTCTCTCAGAGGAAGTCCTTTGTTCTGCCTTCCTGAGTCAGGGCTGCCTGGACCCCAGGAGGGCAGAAACCTGTCTGAGGGGTTGGCAGCAGCTGCAGTGGAGACCCCAGAAAGGCAGTTTGGCAGTACCCGGGTTCTGTGCTAGAGACCCGGGGGATCATGGAATTGTCCCCCCAATGCCAGAATGGCATTGGGGGGGGGGGACAATTCCATGATCTTAGACATGTTACATGGCCATGTTCGGAGTTACCATTGTGACGCTGTACATAGGTAGTGACCTATGTACAGTGCACGCGTGTAATTGTGTCCCCGCACTCACAAAGTCCGGGGAATTTGCCCTGAACGATGTGGGGGCACCTTGGCAAGTGCCAGGGTGCGCTCACACTAATTAACTTAGCACCCAACCTTCACCAGGTGAAGGTTAGACATATAGGTGACTTACAAGTTACTGAAGGGCAGTGGTAAATGGCTGTGAAATAACGTGGACGTTATTTCACTCAGGCTGCACTGGCAGGCCTGTGTAAGAATTGTCAGAGCTCCCTATGGGTGGCAAAAGAAATGCTGCAGCCCATAGGGATCTCCTGGAACCCCAATACCCTGGGTACCTCAGTACCATATACTAGGGAATTATATGGGTGTACCAGTATGCCAATGTGAATTGGTGAAATTGGTCACTAGCCTGTTAGTGACAAATTTGGAAAGCAGAGAGAGCATAACCACTGAGGTGCTGGTTAGCAGAGCCTCAGTGAGACCGTTAGGCATCACACAGGGAACACATACAGGGCACATACTTATGAGCACTGGGGCCCTGCCTGGCAGGGTCCCAGTGACACATAGACTAAAACAACATATATACAGTGAAATATGGGGGTAACATGCCAGGCAAGATGGTACTTTCCTACAGACAGATACAAACATTTATGTCTTGTGCACATGGCACATTTCATATATATATTACTTATCAGTGCACGTTTCTAAAATCCTTTGGTTCACTGTATTGGAGGGTGGGATTACTGACCATTCATTGATATATATGGGTTTTGATTTCAATCAAGTCTCGCCACCATCACATCTGTGGCGCATCTATGGTACTTAATCAAGACAACCTCAAGACAAAGGTACGCTGTGCTTTCCATAATTAGATACACAAAGAACAAACATTGGCAAAGACAATAAGTCTCGCTGATGCAAAAGCTATTGGCTTTTGCTGTTCAGCATGGCTAAAAGTTAGTAGCATAGAGGAGAGAGGTGTGGAGTGTCGTAGAGGGGAGTAGGGTGTTGTGGAGTGGCAGAGAGTTGTGTATTGGAGTGGCATAATGTAGAGTCATGAAGAGTGGCACAGCGAAGCGAGGACTGGAGGAGAGTCGTATTGAATGCAGCAGAGTAGAATACAGTGGCACAGAGCAGAGTGCACTGACCCACAGTAGAGTGGCATAGAGTTGAGCGATACAGAGGCCAGGGGCGCAGAGTAGAGTCAAGTGGCACTGTGCAGAGTTGACTTGAGTGGAATTGAGTACAGTGGTGCAGAGTGGTGCAGGGAAGTGGTGTAGAGTGCAGTGCTATAAAGTGGAGTGGCGTAGGGTGGAGTGGTGCAGAGAATAGTTACGTAGAGATCTGTGGCTGAGTGCAGCGTTGCAGAGCAGAGTGTCAGAGTTCAGTGGAGTAGAGTGCTGTAGAGATCAGTGGTGTAGACTACAGTGATGCAGTTGTGGAGTGGGACAAGTGGAGGAGAGTTGGACAGATTGGAGGAGAGTGCAGTAGCATAGAGTAAATTGTTTCAGAGTAAAGTGAAATGGCATACAGTGGAGTGGTGCAGGGTAGAGTGCAGTTGCGTAGAGTGCCATAGAGTACAATGGCATAGAGTAAAGTAGTGTAGAGTGCAGTGGTGCAGAGTAGATCTGAGAGGGGTACAGTTGATTGGCAGAGCATGCAGGGGCAAAAAGATGAGTGTTACAGAGTAAAGTGCATTGGCTTAGAGTGTTTTAGAGTACACTGGCGTAGAGTGGAGTTGTGTAGAGTAGATTGCTGTGGTCTCTACTGGAGTGGTGTGGAGTGCAGTGCTGAAGAAAACAGTGGTGTAGAATAGAATAGAGTGGTGGAATGCATTGGCACAGAGTAGAGTGGTACAGGGAAGAGTAGAGAGGTGAAGTGGCGTAGAGTGGGGTAGTGCAGAGTACAGTGGCATGGAGTGATGTGATATGGAGTGGTGCATAGTGGAGTGGGGTAGAGTGGAGTATTCATGGTGTGGCAGGACACTGCCTTTACAGACTACACATTTTCAACTCAAATGACCATTAGATTTGCACAGACATACAGGTTTACTATAGAGTGCACAGAAGGAAACGTGTGGAAATTGGATCGCCTACTTGAATTATTAGTTTTGATCATATTAAAGTATTAGTTTCAAACACACTTCCAGGAATAACAAAAATGTAAATTATTTGTGCCTTCATAATTCTGATATATTATGAATTACTTACACGGTTCATCTAAATGCTGCGTGCTAGAAAAATATTTCCTATCCCCACTATCCAGTAAAATTGTCACACAAATCCCCTCAATTTGAAATCAGAGAAAGAAAATTAAACAAGTGCCCTTTGAAGGTAGTGCCTGACATTTGACCACGGTCTTTGAATGTACAGCAAATATGATGAGATAAGAATAATATTCAAAGGCCTATTATCAGAAAGCGAGTGAGTGATTGAGTGGAAAAATACAGAAAACACATTTTAGGCAACAGGAGGGACATACTGAACCTGGAGAGCCTCAGCAAATAAAACCAGCAAATGAAAAGCCAGAAAAAGAATGAGTTACAACCCAAAAAGCCAATGGTAATCAACAAGCAGAATGCATTCCTAGGTCAACTTTCTGAAAGCCCCCGAGAAGTCTTTAGCAAACCAGACATCTGCGCTATATGGTAGGCTGCGACCTAAAAAATGAAGGCCCTGGGATGGCCGCTCAACTCATATGATTAGAAGGCAGGGCACCACTGAGAGGACAGCTAATGCAACACTCTGCCAAAGTCAGATCACAGATGGAATTAGAACATTCCATCAGAATTCTTACAATACTTTTATGACTGAAAAGGCGGAACCTGCTCAACTCTTGCATAGGCATTTCGAAAAAGTGGAAAATTAAGGTTTCTGGCACTACAATTATGACAGAGAGATACAGAGGGTCTATTGTTCCACAGAGATGATGGATGTTTTGTCCTAACACTGGGGATAGAACCAACACTTTTTTCCACAGTACTATGAAAAACTATATTCAGGGGTGTATAAAATATCTACTTGCCCATGGGACAGGTTGCTTCATAAATCTACTTGGCCTGAACAAAAAAATCCACTTGTCACTTTGGTGGCACTTAGTGTAGTGACAAATTGTGGCAGCAATTTGACTATACAACAGCTCTGATAATAGCCTCTTATTATGTCAGGACTCATAATATAGTAGGGTTTGAATACTAGCCCTTCCTTATTTTGCCACCTTTCTGCAGATCTATATTCTGGGCCTGGAAGTAGGGGTAACTAATAGTTCTAGAGTTGGAATGCCCTCTTGAGTCTGTGCAAACCTACTAACCTGCATTTGTTAGGGGTTTTCACCAGCTCTTCTACAATTTTTCCCATACGGAGAAAGCTTAGAAATTTACTCTTGACAAGGGCAAAAGGAAAACGTCTTCCAGGGTTGGGAAAAAGTGGTGGGAAAGAAGAATAAGTTACTTACCTTCGGTAATGCTTTTTCTGGTGGATACAGTAACTGCCTGTGGATTCCTCACCTAAAGAATGCTCCCCCTCGCGCCAGCCTCGACGGAGATTTCTTCTAGCTCTGCACGGCGACGTCACAATCGCCCGACTCCACGCGACGCCGCATGACATCATCTAGGCAATAAGAAGCCCTCGTCCGTGAGGAATCCACAGGTAGTTACAGTATCCACCAGAAAAAGCGTTACCGAAGGTAAGTAACTTATTCTTCTGATGGATACACCTACCTGTGGATTCCTCACCTAAAGAATAGAGTCCCAAAGCAGTATAACCTCCGGTGGTGGGTGCCCGAATGGTCAAACCAAGAAAATCCTGCAGCACCGAGCGAGCAAAATGGCCATCCCTCCTAACCTCAGAATCCAAACAGTAGTGCTTGACAAAAGTATGGAGGGATGCCCAAGTCGCTGCCCTGCAGATGTCAGCCACAGGAACACCCCTAGCCAAAGCCGGTGAAGCTGCTTTAGCCCTGGTGGAATGGGCACGAAGCCCCACAGGTGGTTCTTTCTTCGCCAAAGAATAACATCTTAATACATAGAATGACCCACCTGGATAGCGTTCTCTTGTGGACCGCTCTACCTTTCCTCTTCCCCACGTATCTAACGAAGAGCTGATCATCTTGTCTGAACTCCCTCGTCCTGTCGACGTAGAAGCTCAGCGCTCTTCGTGGATCCAGCCGGTGGAGCCTCTCATCCTGCTTGGATGGGTGAGGTGGAGGGTAAAAGGAAGAGAGAGTAATTGACTGTCCCAGGTGGAAGGGTGTAACAACCTTCGGAAGAAAAGCCGCCTTGGTCCCTAACACCACTTTGTCCTTAAAGAAAGAAAGGTATGGGGGCTCTACACTAAGAGCCTGAAGCTCACTGACCCTTCTGGCCGATGTTATGGCCACGAGGAAAACTGTCTTGAAAACTAGCAACCGCAAAGAGCAAGAATGCGTAGGTTCAAAAGGGGACCCCATTAAAAACATTAAAACCAAATTAAGGTCCCATTGAGGCATAACAAATGGTGATGGTGGAAATTTGTTAGTGAGTCCCTTTAGAAATCTTAAAACAATAGGAGATTTAAAGAAGGATGGCTGATTAGGAAGGCACAGAAAAGCCGACAGCGCAGATAAATAACCTTTGACTGTGGCAATCGCACAACCCTTCTGTGCCAGACAAAAAGCAAATGACAATATGTCAGATAAACGAGCCTTTAAGGGATCAATTCCGTTCTCTCCACACCAGCATGCAAATTTAGCCCAACGACTTGCATAGACTGATTTGGAGGAGTGTCGCCTGGCCGATAAAACAACATCCACCACTTCTGGTGGGAGAGAAAAAGCACTCAGATTGCCCCGTTCAATCTCCAGGCATGAAGGTGCAGGCTCTGGAGGTGAGGGTGTAGAATCTGCCTCTGCGACTGCGAGAGGAGGTCCACCCTGTAAGGGAGACGGAGCGGTGGGCACTGAGAGAGTTGGGGAAGGTCTGAATATCACACCCTTCTTGGCCAATCCGGAGCTATTAAGATGACCTGGGCTCGGTCTTGGCGAATCTTCCTCAGGACTCGAGGAATAAAGGGTATGGGGGTAAACGCATAAAGCAACTGACTCTTCCAGGATATCTGAAACACGTCCCCCAAAGCTCCTTGCACCGGATACTGGAGGTTGCAGAATAGCGGGCACTGCACATTCTCTTGAGTTGCAAATAGATCTATTTGTGGATATCCCCACATCTGGAAGATGTACAGAACCAGATGTGGATGAAGACGCCACTCGTGGTCGACCGAGCTGCATCGACTGAGAACATCCGCACGCACGTTCAGAGCTCCGGCCAAATGATGTGCTACCAAGCAAATCTTGTGGTCCTGAAGCCAGGACCAGAGTCGAAGAGCTTCTCTGCAGAGAAGATACGACCCCACTCCTCCCTGCTTGTTTATATACCACATCGCGGTAGTGTTGTCCGTCAGAATCTGGACTGACGGACCACGAATGAAAGGGAGGAAGGCCTTGAGAGCCAGACGTACTGCCCGCAATTCCAAAAGATTGATGTGAAATCTCTGTTCTGCCGGAGACCAAAGGCCTTTGACCTCCAGGTCCCCCAGATGAGCTCCCCACCCTAGAGTGGAAGCATCCGTTACCACTGTGGCCACTGGTGACGGCAGCGAGAACGGCCTTCCTTGTGACAGGTTGTCGACCGCTGCCCACCACTGAAGATCCACTGCAGTGTCTCTGGAGATCTTTATCGACTCCTCGAGATCTCCTTTGTGTTGAAACCACTGCCTGCGGACGCACCACTGAAGAGCCCTCATGTGCCAGCGTGCATGAGTGACCAACAGTATGCAAGAAGCGAACAGACCGAGCAGACGAAGGACCTTGAGGACTGGAACTACCGCTCCATTTCGAAACATTGGAATCAACGCCTGGATGTCCTGAACCTGCTGGGGCGGAGGAAAGGCCCGATTCAATGTTGTGTCCAATACTGCCCCTATGAACAGGAGGCATTGAGAGGGCTCCAGGTGAGATTTGGGCACATGGACTGAAAAACCCAGGTCGTACAACAACTGAGTTGTCGACTGGAGATGACGCTGCACGAGCTCCGGAGTCTTGGCTTTGATCAACCAATCGTCCAGATATGGAAATACCGCTATCCCCCTTCTTCTGAGCTCTGCCGCTACCACCGCCATCACCTTTGTGCAGACTTGAGGTGCTGAAGTAAGTCCAAAAGGGAGGACAGCAAACTGATAATGCTGCGATCCCACCACAAACCGGAGATACTTCCTGTGCGATTTGAGGATCGGAATACAGGGAGTGCAGAATTATTAGGCAAGTTGTATTTTTGAGGATTAATTTTATTATTGAACAACAACCATGTTCTCAATGAACCCAAAAAACTCATTAATATCAAAGCTGAATATTTTTGGAAGTAGTTTTTAGTTTGTTTTTAGTTTTAGCTATGTTAGGGGGATATCTGTGTGTGCAGGTGACTATTACTGTGCATAATTATTAGGCAACTTAACAAAAAGAAATATATACCCATTTCAATTATTTATTATTACCAGTGAAACCAATATAACATCTCAACATTCACAAATATACATTTCTGACATTCAAAAACAAAACAAAAACAAATCAGTGACCAATATAGCCACCTTTCTTTGCAAGGACACTCAAAAGCCTGCCATCCATGGATTCTGTCAGTGTTTTGATCTGTTCACCATCAACATTGCGTGCAGCAGCAACCACAGCCTCCCAGACACTGTTCAGAGAGGTGTACTGTTTTCCCTCCTTGTAAATCTCACATTTGATGATGGACCACAGGTTCTCAATGGGGTTCAGATCAGGTGAACAAGGAGGCCATGTCATTAGATTTCCTTCTTTTATACCCTTTCTTGCCAGCCACGCTGTGGAGTACTTGGACGCGTGTGATGGAGCATTGTCCTGCATGAAAATCATGTTTTTCTTGAAGGATGCAGACTTCTTCCTGTACCACTGCTTGAAGAAGGTGTCTTCCAGGAACTGGTAGTAGGACTGGGAGTTGAGCTTGACTCCATCCTCAACCCGAAAAGGCCCCACAAGCTCATCTTTGATGATACCAGCCCAAACCAGTACTCCACCTCCACCTTCCTGGCGTCTGAGTCGGACTGGAGCTCTCTGCCCTTTACCAATCCAGCCACGGGCCCATCCATCTGGCCCATCAAGACTCACTCTCATTTCATCAGTCCATAAAACCTTATAAAAATCAGTCTTGAGATATTTCTTGGCCCAGTCTTGACGTTTCAGCTTGTGTGTCTTGTTCAGTGGTGGTCGTCTTTCAGCCTTTCTTACCTTGGCCAGGTCTCTGAGTATTGCACACCTTGTGCTTTTGGGCACTCCAGTGATGTTGCAGCTCTGAAATATGGCCAAACTGGTGGCAAGTGGCATAGTGGCAGCTGCATGCTTGACTTTTCTCAGTTCATGGGCAGTTATTTTGCGCCTTGGTTTTTCCACACGCTTCTTGCGACCCTGTTGACTATTTTGAATGAAACGCTTGATTGTTCGATGATCACGCTTCAGAAGCTTTGCAATTTTAAGAGTGCTGCATCACTCTGCAAGATATCTCACTATTTTTGACTTTTCTGAGCCTGTCAAGTCCTTCTTTTGACCCATTTTGCCAAAGGAAAGGAAGTTGCCTAATAATTATGCACACCTGATATAGGGTGTTGATGTCATTAGACCACACCCCTTCTCATTACAGAGATGCACATCACCTAATATGCTTAATTGGTAGTAGGCTTTCGAGCCTATACAGCTTGGAGTAAGACAACATGCATAAAGAGGATGATGTGGTCAAAATACTCATTTGCCTAATAATTCTGCACTCCCTGTATGAAAATATGCGTCCTGCAAATCGACAGACACCATCCAATCTCCTTCGTTCAACGCCAAAAGAACCTGTGAAAGGGTCAGCATTTTGAACTTTTCCTGCCTGAGGAACCAATTCAAAGCCCTCAAGTCCAGAATCTGTCTCAACCGACCATCCTTTTTGGGGATCAGAAAGTATCTTGATTAACAGCCCTGACCCCTCTCCTGCTCGGGTACCAACTCTATTGCGCCTTTTGCCAATAGGGACAACAATTCCTGTTGTAATAGGAGAAGATGGTCTACCGAACAGAAGGATGGGAGGGAAGGGAGGAGGGAATTCCCGAAAGGGAAGAGCGTACCCCTTCTTCACAATGTCAATGACCCAGGAGTCCGATGTTATAACCTCCCACATCGGAAGAAAATGGGCAAGTATCCCCCCTACCGGAGACAAGTGGACAGGGAGTGGAGGAGGACTACGGCTGCTTTCCTTGCTGCACCCCTCCCGAGGAAGAGGAAGAGGCAGAGTGCTGCTGGGTGGCTCCTCTTGTCCGGACTCTGCCCCTGCCCCTGAAAGATCTGTATGGCAGGGTGCTTGCAGTTTGTTGTGGTCCTTGAAATCTGCCACAAAAGGAGGAGCCACGTCCAAATCCCCTAAACCTCCTATAAGCTCTAAAGGAGGATGAGGCAGATGACTGAAGCCCTAGTGACCTCGCTGTGGCTCTGCTCTCCTTAAATCATTCCAGAGCAGAATCCGCCTTTGTTCCAAAGAGCTTCTCGCCATCAAAGGGCAGATCGAGGAGAGTCGCCTGTACGTCTGATGAGAAGCCAGACGAACGCAGCCAAGATTGTCGCCTAGAAACTATGGTCGTGCCCATAGCCCTAGCCACTGAGTCTGAAGTGTCCAATCCCGACTGGATCACCTGGGTCGCTGCCGCCTGAGCGTCAGCCAGTAACTGCAACATTTCCTGGGACAAGTTCGGAAACCTCACCCTCTTCCACGTGCTGCCTGCTATATTCTTCCTCCTCCAACAGACGCAAAGCCAGACGTCTAGATCGAAGCCTTGACTCGAGACCCGGCGTCGATAAGGCGTTGGCCAAAAATCTCCGTATGCGCCGAACCTCGGATCCATCCGACGCCGGATCCTCCGGCTCCACAGGAACCTTGACTGTGGATTTGATCCGAGGCGAATCCAACGGCGCCGTAGCGGGTGTAGCAGGCCTCCTCGGCGACGTCAAGGGCATTGGCGCCGCTTCAGGTGCAGCAGGCAAAAATGGAGTGAAAGGTGTTGATTTGTAAGACGCCGGAACGCCCAAATTAAAGGCCAAAGGGCCAGACGGACCTGCTTGACCTCCACCCGGCACCATGGAAGAAAAAATGTTAAACATGGCGTTCAAAAACGCCGCAGGATCCGTTGCCGGAATCGGGAAAACCGGGTATTGTTGCTGCGCCGGCATAGACTCCAAAGAGGGGCCAGGTAACTCCTGGCTAGGAGAGCCCTCTGGCCTCTGGGGAGGCTCGACCTCGAAAACCGACCCGGGTGACTTCAGGGTCGTAGGAGGTGGAGGGGTGACGGTCGGGCTAATCTCCCACGTCGGACGGCGCCGAGCTGATGGAGAAGCCGATCTTGATTTGGACCGTCCCTTGCTCAATCGGCGCCGGGAACCGTGACGGCGGCGAGAGTCACCATGGCGATGATGGGATCTCGAGGATCTTGAAGAGGACTCCCTCCGATGACGCCTCTCCTTTTTCTTGGAACGGGCCAAGAACAATTTTGCCTCCCTTTCCTTGAGTGCCTTCGGGTTCATGCGCTGGCAGGAGCCGCATGACTCGACCTCATGGTCGGAGCTAAGGCACCAGAGGCAATTCTCATGAGGATCGGTAACCGACATCCGACCCCCGCACTGGTTACATGGTTTAAAGCCGGATTTCCTTAGCTGCGACATTGTAACCGTCGTTCAAAACTGTAGCTCCCTGTGAGCCTCGAAGAAAAACCGTTACTCGGAGGCACGGAAAAAAGGGAACTGACGGCTTCTTATTGCCTAGATGACGTGATGCGGCGTCGCGTGGAGTCGGGCGATTGTCACGTCATCGTCGGCGTGCAGAGCTAGAAGAAATTTCCGTCTAGGCTGGCACAAGGGGGAGAATTCTTTAGGTGAGGAATCCACAGGTAGGTGTATCCATCAGAAAATGAACTTTTAACACCTCAACAGGTTTTCACATGAGCAAATCTACACATGTATACTTGCTAGTGCCAAAATGCAGTAAGCATATTTTCTAGGAGTACAATTTCCTGGCCTACTTCTGTAAATTCTTGTGAATTCATAACAGCTATAAATCTGCACTAAAGCAAGGAAATATACCATTGGTACACCTTTGTGTCTTTCTTTAAGAACTGGGCCCCTAATTATATCTGGCGTTAACCAAGATCTTTTGTTTTGTTTTAAGGTTCTGTCTCTTTTTCTATGGACGGGCTTCACTGACTGCATTCTGTTCTTTCATAAGGAACATATCGGCACACAGTTTTATTCAGTGCCTGGAATGTTGTGGCAATGTGTGCTTTTTGAGAACAAAAAAGTATTGGGGGGGGGGGGGGGTGTCAATGCTTGCTATAATGGTGACGGACCGACAGCTTCCACAGCTATAAAGTCGTACAAAAAACCCTGTCCAAACAAAATATACATTGACAAAAAAAGGCTGACAACCAATGTTAGACCTTTTGGCTTTGCCAATGCCCATTTATTTTTATGGGTACCATAAACCTATTGAAACTTGTTAACCAGTTTTTCCATTTTGAATACATACATATTTTTTTAAATACTAGCATGCTTCAATATATTTAACTAAATTATGCTTCAAAGTTGCATTAGTTTAGCAAAACATTTTTTCTTGTGCATTTTTGTTAGCAATTTATTTTGAAAGCAAAGAATCATGAATCTTGCTTTCAAAATACTGCAGATATTTGCATCTAATCAGAGTGCATCATGGAGGCATTATACACAGCCTCACATTGTTAAACTTCACAAACGTGTGTATACATTTTTATACTGGAATCACTGCCAGTCTGAGGCTTACAACATTTCCTTAGAGCACTCACCCGAATAATAAAGGCTTTGCATTAATGAACCATAAATACAAGTTTGAACATCATGAACATATGCACAAAATTAATCCCTTTACCGCCCTTCCTTGTCCATAATGTGGTACTATAAATTAGCAGCAAAAGGGTGTGTGCTGCAGGGGGTGTGGCCTACTTGTCCCAAGGACAAAATAGACATGAAACTTGTTGTTCTTGGCCCCAAACAATGTGTTCTGGGTGACAGACTATAGGAATTCCACATTCCTGCTATATGGTACCTTGGTAGCTATTGCATTTGAAGAAAATGGCTTTGAGATATCTGTGTAGCTGACTACCTTAAATGAAACAGGCTCCTCCACCTTAGAAGAAGGGTTTGAAATGATTACTTAAATCTAGGAAGAGTTTTGCAGCTTGATGACTTTCTGAATTCACATACTGTGCATTATTCTGTCATTTAATGGTTGGGTCCATGATTGTCCGCTTTGTCATTTTAGCTCTCATTTGCTGTTGCTGCGAGGGGATACTGTATATAGTAAAAGCCTTGGATCCCACCCATTATTTACCATTTGCTGGCTTGTCATTCTTATTAGTTGCCTCCTAATTGCCCACAATATGCCTCATGTCACTTTCTTGTATTTCTCCAGAGCATGGACCAAGAATTAATTGATTTCATTTGATTAGTATTCTTCCATTGCTCACCTTGTGATTCAGGGTACTTTTTCTTTATTTTCTATCCATATTTCCACTGCAGTGCTACACCTTGGGGTTGCTTTTAACTTGAGTCCTACAGGTTAATCTTTTTGGAACTTGGCACTTCCTTTCACAGCACCAAACATATGGCATAGACTATTATAGGAGTTCCTGATTTTGGTTCACAGTTCAGGGCTTCCTTTAATAACACAACAAAATTGTATATTGGCTTTTTGAAGTGCCTCAGTGTTGGGCTGTGCTGTAGTTCATCAATTTCTCCTTAAGATCTATGTACTCCACCTCTGCTCTTCACAAAGTATGTATCTGTTTAAGGCACATTAGTTGTGTGCAGCGCAGCAACTACTCCACTTCTCCTAAACAACTGTGCTTAAGTCTTCATGGTTATATGTTTTCCACCAAAAGCGCTTTCAGGCACAGTTAGAAATCAATTCGAGTTACAGGTGCTGCAATGAACAGTTTAGAAAATAATTTCGTAATTAAAAAGAAGAAGAAAACAACACTTACAAATTCGTCAATCTTGCTTTTGACAGGCCTCAGTGGGTGTTTTTCCTGCATTTGAAGTACTAGACTCTTCACTCTCTCCGAGACAGGTTTGAATATAAAATGTTCCTGGCTCCTTCCACTTAGTTGGAAATTATCCTAATGTGTTAAGTATAAAAGAATATTTTATGATGCCGAAGTTTAGAACTTTGTCTGTCCAATCTATTGCAAACTAGTGAGTTATGAATTTTGGCTGAAGTGGGAGATGTTTATAGCTTCTGTATGTCGAGTAGTTTAAAATGCGTTGAGGTGCCTGTAGTTCTAATAAAGACATCCACCCACCGTCTGAAGAGAACCCAGTTCACAGGTAGAGTGAATTTGAGGGGTGGCCTTTGTTTTAACTGGATTAAACATTCAGAGAACAGGGACTACAAATGTTTGCTAATCATTTAGTTTATAGTTGTGTCCCTGTGCTTATAAACTATACACCTGTAGCAGATGGGTGCTTTCTATGGTCAAACATTGGAACTGATGCATGTCATGTAGATTTAAAAGTGAATACACAAGCCTGGAGTGTCATTTCCATCTCTTTGTAAATGGAGATCTTTTTCACCTCCTTTTGTAGTGGTCCCAAAACCCTCCTCTTGTCTGTTTCTAGTGTTTGATTTTATTTGTGTGCAGGTGCTGTTTCTCCTCCCCTCTTACACACATCTCACAACACAAGCAAACTAAGCAGTGTCCCATGAACTCCAACCACACCATCCTCTCTTCAGCTTGAGAGCCCTACAGGTAAATGTGTCAACCAGGAAGAGGCAGCAGGCTGTCAGAGGGACTTTAGTAGGACTAATCTTCCTATAATAAACTTCTTTTAAATGTAATTGACGGACCCAAATTCTATCAATCGAAAGGCAGACAACCACTTACCCCAATTCCTGAATTCCACCTCCGAGACAATAAAATTCATATACTCTCTCCATTCATTACACTATGTTATGCCAAGTGTACAACAAGCATTGGCAAAGCGAAATGTCTGGTTCATTTTTTTCCCCAAATCAAAGGAAGTGTTTGGAAGCAGTTCAGCAACTTTGTATGTGTTGCTCTTAACTGCATGAGAAAGAAAAGCCTATTATGAAGCAATATCTTGGGCTACAACAGTATGCATGCTGGGGCTAGTACCCTTTTGCAGAATGAATACACTGCTTCAGCAGAGTTAAGCTGTACCCTCAGATGAGATTCACTTTAAGAGGTGAACACAAAATGCATACACCGCACGACATTAACAGGAGAACAGTTTGATAAATGACCAGCATTCCCCTTACATTTTTAGTAAGCAGGTCTTTACTTTGCGATTGAAAAAACTGTTACTCTCTCAACATGCTATCATGTCTGCAAAGTAAAACAAACAAGAACTTACAAAGGAATGGGTCTAGCGTTTGCTCGAGTTGGAGCTGTTAACGTTGTAAATTCCTAACTGGACTTTTCTTGCCACTTAAACTGAAAATGTAAAGTAAAACACTGGACATAAACGAGCTGATTCAAACAGCCACGGCCACCATGAGCGAGGAGAAACACCATAGGAAAAAAGTTTGCTTGCAGTCAAACGTATCGGCAGATGTGCAATTATCCATATAACAGGGTCGATGTCCAATGTGGTAGCCAAATCGTCCCAAGGAGGGACAGACGTAAAGCATCTACCAATGATAAAGGATTTTTGAAAGGCAAGCCCACAAACGAGTGATAGTGGTGCGTGTGCAGTGGCTGTAGTTAAAAGCCCACAATACAAATGTCAAAACACTTGTGCGCTAAACCTGAAAAGGGTGACTATGTGATGGCCCTTCACAAAAACGTAATGGCAAAATAAATGGAGTAATTCACGAAAAGCCAAGGACTTCAGGGACTGCCTATTCATGATAAGGCAAACCACAAAAATACTTGATAAAAGCTTATGGCTAAAAAAAGACTGACACAAAGCACTCTCTAGCTTTGTAGCGACTTTACGTTTTTGAAGAACTAATGATAAAAAGTCTTCTTTTCTTAATAGCCAGAATGAATGTAGTCACCCCAAACAATCACTGGCAAAAGCAGTAGGTCTTGCCTATGTGAGACTTATTGGCTTTGCTAATGTTTTTAGCTATGCTGCAAATGCCTGACAGTACTGTAAAATAAAGTTGTATGAGAGCCATAGTTGTCCACGTTATAGTCCATCCCCCCCAATTATGCTGCACTGAACCCAGTGCTGCTGCATATTATGTATAACCCATAGGTGAGACCTATTGGCTTTACCAGTGCTTGGTACAGAATGCTACATGGCAAGTTATAAGTATTTATATAGTGTTTACAACAGCTTAAGTGCTAATGGTATAGATTGAAGTATACCATTGCCAGGGTGTTTCTGTGTCCAGATTCAGAAGCATTTTAGGACCACACACAAGATGTGCAAATGTGTTATTTAAAAGAGCTGAATGCAACTTAAGTTGTAAGTAGAAATCTAATAGGTTACATGTTTTAATACAGTGATGCATTAGGCTATGTGTTACTTTGGGCGCAATAGTTGCCAATGAACCAAAAAAAGCACTCCTGACTGCTTCTTTAGTACTGAAATGTAGCAATAATCGGTTTTCAGTGGGTTTCCTAAATCTTTTAGCCTCTCTGCCACTGCACCTGTTGCACTATCCAACTCATGGCCCTAGTTCCTGCAAGGTTACATTAGGAAATTGTTGTATCCAGTAATGTATTTGTTCCGAAAACGGAACAGTTGCAGGTGGAATGTATAATTACTTTGTAGATAAACAAACACTAATGCTTTCAGAAAATGTGCTTTTAAACTTATCCAGCGCTCCAATACGATTTGCCACATGCCATAAATAAAGCATATGCTTTTAGACATCAAAGTGAAAACCAAGCATTGTTAAATTGTGTTACAATGTGCTGGCTCTTTCCTGTGAAAAGATCTGATCCTGTGCTTGACAGTGAATGAGCCTTAAACGGTGTAATTTGCCCAAGATCACCATATGTTAGGCTGACACAAACTGAAATGTGGTTTCGTACTTTGCTCCTGAAAAGGCAGTTTCACAAATCAAAGAAGAATTATTTTGCAAAAAACGTGCAAATGTCTTGTGCAGATAAAGAACGAGATACCTTTCGAGAGCGTTATGTCTAAATTAAAACAAACAAGCTTTTGCAGTGCAATAGGTCTTGCATTTACTGGAGTTGGAGCTGCTGGTGTTATACATTGAAAACTGGACTTTTCTTGCCACATAAATTGGTTAACCCTGCCTTATGATTTTTCATAAAATTCCAGTGGTCCTGCATATAACTAAAGCACTTCCATTTACCCTGGAAGTGGGTGCCGCAAGAGTCTCAGAAGGAGGAACCACAATTTGCAGGAAAACCAGCTGTAATTAACCCAAAAAGAAGTGAAGACAATGATTCAAGTTACAGAGTAACAAATGACAAGGAACTCCTAAGGCAACGATCATGAACAACACTGAGCAGGTGCCGCAAGAGCCTTGGAGGAAGCAGCCACCATTTTGCAGTAAAACCAGTTGTAATTAAACCATAATAAAGTGCAGCGCTCCTGAAACGGGCGTAGCGCTGGGTGAAATGGAGGTGGGCGAATCGCCAAATCTTCTCCAGAACAACCCATAACTGTAGACTACACAACTGCACAAGAACGTAATCAAGTGCCTCCAAATTGCCCCGTTTCCCTGGTGTAATTTAATGTAAATTAAATTGCTCAAAACTGGCACTATTTTTGGCATTGAAAAACGTTTATACGTTTATAAGCATATTGAGGCCTTATTTAACTACTCTTGATCACCTTGAATTGGATTTGCTACTGCACATGAAAATAATTGAAAATATCATGCATGCTTTTCTAAGCTCAAGAAATGCGAATTAATGCATTTTTTCCTTGATTCAAACAAATTGTCCACATCAATGCTGCAGAACTCTTAGCCTCTTCCAACATGAAGAACAAAAATTGCTTGCCACTGACCTTTCTTGTACCAAACAAGTACATATAACGTCAGTCAGGCAGTACGTACGAAGAACTTCAATGCAAGAATGGCATCATTACACTGGCAACTTTTCAGATTTGTGTTGTGCCTGGATACCAGTATGATGCTGGTGCTTGGAGTATTGATGGACATTTTTCCTCTGGTAGGTCTTAGCATGAATCCTGACAGTGATACGCATCTTTATCACTTTGGAATCACAGCAACGGTGGGCCTGAGGGATGCGCTGCGTCAAACCTCTTAGTGCTCGACAGCCCCTGCACTTAACGGCCAGTGGTGGAATGCGCCAGAGCTTTTACGCTACCCATGTAAATAAATAAATAAAAACACTTATTAACAGTGGCCAGTTTTGTTTAAGATGTATTTTGTTAGTTTCAAAAAGTGCACAGGAGTTTGACGTTCTAACATATGAATGTGAGATATACGTCAATAAAAAAACAACACAAGGATTTCTGTTTTAAACACTTGGACACAGACTGCAAACAAAGGAACTGCGTGCTCTTTGAAACTTCAAAGCAGCATGGCCACCACGAAGCACAAAGGAGAGACAAAAAAAAAAAAACTGATGTGTTAACTGGTAGTCATGCAAAGCACTCCAATATCGCTGATCAAGTTCGCGTAGTATGAAACTTCAAAGCACCATGGCCGCCATTAGCATGTGCGCGAAGGAGATGGACAAAAGAAAACAATAGTTCGCCCGCGCTGAAGTATATCGGCAATCAATCAATAATCCATGTAACTAGGTCATTCTACAAGGCGGTAACAAAACCGCCCCAAGGCGGGACAAACAAAGCAATTATCAATTACATCAAGGGATTTTTGAAAGAGAAGCCCACGAACAAGTGAAAGTGATGGGTGTATTTAAAGGCCCACAGAATACTTGCAAAAGGTCGAAAAGCACTTGTGCACTCGACCTAAAATATTTTTTTTTTTATAAAAAGTACACAAATAAATTACCTTCAAATACTGCAACACCTGAAAGTCTGTCTTTATGTAGCACAACTTTAAATCTCAATATATTATCTCCCTTATACATATATTTCCTTTCTATGTAATCATGCATCTTCGTATTTATTACTTTAGTCCTATTGTACAAGTGGAAAAAAAAAATCACTCTTAAATGCACTACTGTCTCACCCGATACCTCTCCCAATTCATCCTCTATCTCCACTCTGACTCATCCAAAACCTCACTCTACTACTATGATCTCCAAAACAGCCTTGCCTAGACTCTTCCCTCTCCTATCCCTCCTGGCTCACCACAAAAACTCAGTTTACTACTATGATCTCCAAAACAATCCTAATAAATTCTCCATCATGTATCTCTCCTTTGACTCAACCCAAACCTCATTTTACTACTATGATCTCCCTAATCCCTTTCTACAGACTCTTCCCGACTCCAGCTCTCCTTTACTCATCCCAATGCTCATCTTAACTACTATGATCTCCCAATTAAAACTTTCTGGATTCTTCCCTCTACTATCAATCCATTATTCTATTCAATCCAACTAACAGACTTACATGTTTCACTCAAATTAACCTTCTTACTGCCCTACACAAACACTATCCTCGTATTTCCCTATACTAATCCTCTTGTGTTCCAGTGTAGAGTGATACTCCCTGAAAAGCGCTTTGACGCTTCATCAGAGATAGTAAGCACTATATAAATACAATTACAATATGTAACGTAAAAGGGATATGAGGTTCTGAGCATTGACAGTAAGGAATCCCAAGTTAAGCCAGGAGCTCCTTATTCGGGTGTGTGTTGGTGTTGCTGCAGCTAAATGACCTTGTAGGATCAAGGGGAAATAATGGGTGCTTATACAGCGTCCACCACCAGCTGAAATGACTCTAGTTACTTTAATAGTTGGTTGTATCAATGCTGGCATTAGCAACAATCCTCTCCTCTCTTGGGGGCCAGGATAGACGGCCAAGCTCAGCCGCGTATCAGAAGAGTTCAACCTACTTAGACTGCTGAAATGCCCAGTTAGCTACTAAGGTTCAAAAAATATGCTATGTTACAGGCAGTACGCAGTGGTAATTTCCATGCTGGAGCTGAGGCACTGTACAGACTGTGTGCAGTGTACAGATGTACACTCATCATTTACCTATTTATGCTGCAGCGCCACATGAACCATGCAGAGAAAGATTCGAACAGGGATTTAAGAGCTTTTGACGAACCATGATTAAATCAATAGTTCAAAAAATATTAAATGGAGTATCTCCTGCCTCTTCGTTTTAATGCGCCTATCACACACCCCGTGCTTAGTTTTTATACGATCTTGCTTTGAACATCTTAATATTTTTGACTCATTGCCCACTTTCATTTTCTTCTACCATCTTTCTTAACTTTACTCCCTTACATACTCTTCTATAACAGAAACCTTTGTCTAGATGGTATAATGCACATGGTTTCCACTGGAAAGCTGAACGGGTAACCTTGGCATGAGTAAAGACTTCTTTTCATAACTTTTTGTGCTTAACAGCCTTTACTCTCCTCTTTTTACCCTCTATGCCTTTCTTCTTTCCATTTAGCCTTTCATCTTTTTTTTGCTGAATCTACAGAACAAATTAATCTTCTCCCATCTCACATTTTTTGGCCACTCAACAGTCATCACCCCATCACCTGTCAATCGGCAACACATCTATCACCCACCCCGCAACCTTGCCTATTCATCTTCCAGTTATTCAACTAAGTTTTCTATCCACTAATGTATCTTCCAACAATCTGTCCATCCTCCATTACCTTTCCACTTACCTATGAATCCCCACTTCACATACTAGTCCCTTCTGTCTACTCAACCTGTCTTCCTATCCGCTTACATGTTTATCTGTCCACATCCCCAAAACTTCTAGTGTTCTACTCATTCATCAACTCACATACTCTACCACCACTCATCTACTAATGTATTAATTTGTCTGCTATACCATCCACCTACAACTTCATCGCCTACACATTCAACCATCTATCCACCTTATTCTTCAATGAAACTCCTCCTTTGTGCTCGTTTAGCCACCTATCCAGTATAATTTAAGTTATGAATTCCCAGCCATTTACAAAACATCCTTCTACTCTGCCCCATATTTGCTATCCACTGTTTATCCTTCTATCGACTTGCTGATTCATGCACTCATTCATTCATTCAGCCCAACTACCAAATACTGTCCATCCCCTAAACATCATTGCGCTGTCTCACCATGATTGTTCATTTCTACACCTCTTTACTTTTAATACCTCTATGTTTTAGCTATGGTATTTTGGTTGGTACTCTGTGGGCAGACTGGTGTAAGGAATGTAATTTGCTTGTAATATGTGTAAGGATACTTATAAATGGCAGGACAATTTGCTGCTGTGCTTAGACAAAAAAGTTACTTATTTTCGGTAATGCATTATCTGGTAGGCACTATATCTAGCTGCAGATTCCGTACATCTGAATTTCTCCAAGCGTCAGACTGGATGTGGAAACTTTTACTTGAGCAAAACCGCTGTGTGCGACGGAGGGTGGCTCCGTTCAGTTCTATGTGGTGTCTTAGGCACCAGATGTGACGTCATGGTCACCTATATAATCGCCACCCAGGTTTGCGGAAGTCGGTTACTTTTTTCATGACTTTTCACACCAGGAGCGCAAAGCCATGAAATGAACCTCCCTCTGATTGTGTGTCCAATCGAGGGCCTTGAAAGGGATCACCCTGACCCTATCGAATGAGTTTGTAGAGCGAGAATGGGTGGGTGGGTGTAAGAAATCTGCAGCTAGATATAGTCTCTACCATATAATGCATTATTGAAGGTAATTAACTTGTTCATCTGATTGGGGCTTCTAGCTTAAGATTCCTTACCTCAATAAATACCCAAGCCATATCCTCCTGGTGGTGGGTATGAACACATTTTCTACAACAGGAAGCCCTGCAGGACCGAACAAGCAAAATGGTCATCTCTGCGGATCCGCCTGTCTAGGCAGTAATGTTTCGTAAACGTGTGCAGTTATGCCCATGTTGCTGCCTGGCAAATATCCAGGACTGGAACACCACATGCTCACGCCATGGTCGCAGCTTTACCCCTGGTGGATTGGGCCCTCAAGCTCTCGAGAGGCTGCTTCTTGGCCAGTGCATAGCAGATTCTTATACAGAGAACAACCCAGCGCAAAATGGTCCATTTCTGTACTGCCGACCTTTCTTCACTCCCACATATCCCACAAACAATTGGTCGTCCACACGGAACTCTTGTGCGGTCAAGGCAGATCGACAATGTTCTTTTTGCGTCCATCCGGTGGAGTCGCTCTTCCGTTGAGAGATGCAGGGGAGCAAAGATGGTAGGCAGAGCAACACTCTATCCCAAACTAATGGGGTCACCACCTTTGGAAGAAAAGAGGAATGTGTGCAAAGCACCAACTTATCAGGAAACGTTGTGCGATATGGAGTCTTGGGTGAGAAGGCCTGTAGCTCACTCACCCTCCGGCCAGATGCTATGGCCACAAGAAAGATTGTTTTGATGGGGAGCAGCCGAGGGGACAGTTATGAAGTGGGTCAAACGGAGCACTCATCAGAAATTTAAGAACCAAGTTCAGGTCCCATTGAGGCATAATACAGGGGGAAACATATGAATAGGCTCTTTTAGAGACCTATTTACAATATGAGACTTAAACAAAGAGGGTTGGTAAGGCAGCCTCAGAAAATCTGATAAAGAAGGCCTATTGCCCTTAAAAGTGCCCGGAGCACGCCCTACTGAGCAAGGGACAGAATGAAAAGAAGATCAAAGAGAGAAGCAGAAAGAGGATCTAAACACTTCTCTGTACAATATTTTACAAATCTTAGCCAATGGCAGGCGCATACCAGTTTTCAGGCGGAATGCCTGGCAGCTAAAATAACATTACAGACTTCAGGAGGAAGGTCAAAGGCTGTCAACTGTCGCCACTAAATCTCCATGCATGAAGGCGCAGAGTTGACAGGTTCAGGTGGAGAACCCTCCCCAGCTTCTGCAACAAAAGATCCTCCCAAAGGGGCAGCCTGATAGGTGGATTGATGCTTTTTTTCAGAACCTTTGGAAACCAGACTCTCCATGCCCACTCTGGAGCCACAAGGATTATTAGAGCCCAATCTTCCTTGATCTTCTTGAGAACTCTGGGCAGGAGTGGTATGGGCGGAAAGTCCTACAGAATGCCGGATTGCCACTCAGGATGAAAAGCGTCACAGAATGATTGCCGCCTTAAAAACTCCAATGCGCAATACTGCTAAAATTTTGTGTTCTCTTCGGAGGCGAGCAGATCTAACCAAGGCTCTCCCCATTGCTGAAAGAGTCCTTGCGCCACCTCTGAATGGAGATGCCACTCATGATCCGCTAGACGCAGTGGTACGCACTCTTCGTGGCCATGAAAGGGGTAAAAGGCAGTCGATAGATGAGGGGTCGTCAAGAGACCCAAGGACTTGACTGTAGCCAGAGTCCTTAAAGCGATCCAACGCCAAGTCTGCCTTCCCGCCAAACAAGCGAGTCCCGTCGAAGGATATGTCCATAAGACTTGCCTGAACATCCCCCGAAAAGTCAGATGTTCTCAGCACTGTAAAGCCACTGTAGACTAAAACACTCTGCCCAGCGAGTCAGTCAGGCCAATCTTAATGGTGAACATTTGCCACATCTCTCCAATCTTTCAGTGCCAGGGAGAGAATGGCCCTGGCCTCCTCCGGGACCGGTGAAAGCACTTGTGCAAGCGTATCCCATAACGTGTGCGAGAAACAGCCCAGTAAGCAGGAGGAGTTCACCGCCCTCAAAGCCAGGCGGGTGGAAGAAAACATCTTTCCAAGCTGGTCCAGCCTCTTAGATTCCCTGTCCAGGGGAGCAGAAGGGAATGTGCCCTGGGAAGTGGAGGCTTAGAATACTAAGCTCTCAGGGGTGGGGTGTTGGCTGAGGAAACTAGGGTCACCCAGTGCAGGGCAATGGCGTGAGGAAACATCCTATTTACAGGAGCCCTTGTGCTAGGTTTGGACCAGGTCCCCAACAGGACAACAGTAAACGCTTCATTAAAGGGCAGGAGGGGTTCGGAAGTGGAAGCCCCAAGCTGAAGTACTTCAGTCAAGAGGTTAATCTTGACAGCCACTGAAGGCAGTTTAAGGTAGAGGACCTCCACTACCCTAAGCACCACCACTGTATAGGAAGCTCCCTTATCTATAGCCACAGTGGAGGGGGTGGCAAGTAGGCATCTGGAGAGGTGTCCAGTCTACTGGCCTCTCCTAGCTCCTCATACCAGTCCAAAGATCTCTCTATCTGGTATTCTAAAGGATCCAGTGACTCCTCCCAATCTTATCCCATGACTGGCTGTTGAAAATAATGCTCACAGGCAACGATCTAGTACCTATGGGGTGCTGAGAACTGGCGTCGAGCGATGCAATTCCTGCTCCAGATAGTCTGGAATTAGAATCAGGCTGGCGCGAAGTTGGGTCCCGAGAGCATTGGCCTCATGACGAGTGTTGATAAAGGTCACGTTTGTACAACCAGATCCATGAGATCCCACTGGAGCAGAAGCTGCCAGCACAGAACCTGATGGGGCCTCCTCTGACAACACAGGGCCCGAAGATGCTCCGGAGGGGTCAGCCCACTCAAATATGCTGCCAACGACATGTAGTACCTGCCCTGTACATTAGCAATATATAGTAAAAATCCTTTCACCGTCTAAAGGACAAAACAAACAGCTATGTCAATGCTGTCTAGAAGTGTCTTCTGTTATGTTCCCACCAAGTTAGTTTTTTCATTCTCTGCGCAGTTCTTCTGCAATAAGTAACAATAAAGGAGTAAACCTCAGCCTACTGTGGTCATGTTCCCTCCAATTCAATCTCCATTTTGCCCTGAAAATCCACTCTAAGAAGAGATTTGTTTAAGGGATTTTCAATCCCACCTTTCACACCACAAGGCAACTGATGCATACAGTATTAACAATTTCAGGACCACTGCTGTGCTTCTGCAGAGCACTGATGCCAAAGACAAACATATCTGTGCCAAGCCCTAACACCGGCTAGCAGGGCTGGAATAATCCACTTGCATTGGCAAGTCTTATTTGATCAGGTCGAGCTATATTTAATACTTATTCTCCCTTCTGCAAGTTGACACAGAACAGGTGTTCTGTTCAGTTGAAAAGTGGAGGGGCAATAAAAGTTGCCTTTAAATCTTGTTCTTATGTCACATTTGATATGTGTTCACAGACTGAGGTCAAAAGTCAGTTTTTCTTACAATTAATTTTTCTTCTGACAGGAGAGTTCCAGGACTTTGCAAGGTGAACTGTGTGACCTGCTGCTTAGAATGAAAAATAAAAGGATCTAGGGTGTCAGGTTCTTCCTAACACACAACATTTAAATGACTGAGTCAACTGTGCAAACATTTCAAAATACATTTCAGTAATTGTGAAAGCCCTTTTTTATATTTCTGTGTGATGAAAACTTATTTTAATAGGATGAAAACAAATCAGAAATACTTTACATGTTGATGTGCAAAGGATATGTTTTCTGAAACCCAATTTTCACAGATTGTTAATACACTATATAGTTTTATCAGTAAAAATGCAAGTAGGTGGAGAGGTTTTTGGACATTTTTTGGAAAGTTACTGTGTGTAGATGACATTATGTTACCACATCATGGTTTGATAATATATTTATTCAAATTGAATGTTCAAACAAACTGAGAAACACTCCTGCCCTGATGGCAATTTTGTTAATAAACTAAAAGAAGTCCTAGATTACGTGAGCTAGGCCTCATGGGTATGTGGGCTAGTTTCTTGTGATGTATGCAGCAAACTTTAGTCTACTTAAACAAAAGTTTTTTTACACTGCAGCAATGCTGAGTTCACAAATTTGAAGGTGCAATCATATGTGGGAGTTAAGAAAAAGTAGACTGTATACTATTTGCCTAGGATCACACAATTTGATACCCATTTACGGGTCTAGTTCATTACAGTTAGGTCGAGTAGATTAAGTTACTCGACCTGCAGGTCTAGTAATATTTTTATGACTTTTCAAGCCCTGGCTAGGACAGACTGCCTCATTTAAGCTCAATCCATTTACTTTGACGTACCGCAACCGATATGTTAAATTTACGAATTCAGGCTAGATCAGTGCCCACTGGACATTTACAGCGTTTCATTTCTAAACATCTCTAGGACACTGCCTTTGGCTGGAGCTGCAATTATTACCTCCCATAATTAATAAAATGTCAGCACCGTGCGCTGCATGACCTTGTAATTTGTTACATACTCTTTTTCCAGAGAGTTTATGGCTTCAGGATTGGTCAGGGGTCTAACATTGTATGTGAAATCCCTTCTGGGTACAAAATTATTAATCTCAATCAGAGTGAGACACAGGGTGGTCGCACAACATTAATTTTCAATTACAATACAGCATCTTTGCCTCCTCCCTCCATGTTCACCAAAAGATCGTTTGTACCATACCAGTTGCTTAAACAATTCACTGTTTACTACTGCTCTGCATCTTTCAAAGATATGATCTCCACAAGCAGTATCTTATTTTTTTTTTAAAATCAGCTTTTACACCTGGTTGAATCGCTGACATTGGTAGCTTGATATTGTGGAATTTCAGTAACTTAATCACAGGGCCATACATGGGAAAGAGAAAATACATAAGCTGGTCTTCGTCCAGGAAAAGCTTATTACTTTGATTAAGTAATTGCCCTTGACAATTCACATATTATTCCTTTTCCTCAAGTATGGATACAGCCAAGAACCGAGGATTGTTCCATACACTTTTATAAGACACCTATCAGAAAAGTTTGCATCAAAACCTCTCTCTCAGGCTTAATAATATTATCTCCCATTTGTAATAATAAACTTAAATCTAGCTGTGATGAACAGCTTTACGGTTAATATCCTATCTAACCGCAGATTCCCCAACTTGTGAATTTTTCTCCAGGCAGCAGACTGGATCTGGGAGCTTTAAAGCAGTACTGCGGTAAGTGGCATCCTGCAGCTCCAAGCAGACATTGTACCCCCTCAGGAAGTGACAAGAGGAGCCACTTGTGAGCACTAGTGATGCATGCTGACATCAGTTTTTTTCTCAAGCTGTCCGCATCCTTCAGACACAAAGCCCATCGCCAGATTGTCTGGAAAAGTGTGAAGATCTCTAGATTGAAGTTGTGGTTGAAGGTCTGAAGACTAAGCTGGTTTGCCTCACTAATTATCTTCAGTTTATTATAGATGTTTAAGCTAGTTGAAGTAATAGGTGTGCACTGGAGGAAACTACAAGCTTCTGTCCGACCAACTACCACTGATTGGAAGGTTTAAGACCAGTACTCAATCAAAGCACACTCCCAGGTTCAGATACCTCTGGTGCAGAAAATGTCAGTGTATCAGCTTTTACTAGGCTCATTCAGGTATGCAAGATTACATTGTCACATTAAGTTGATTAGATTGTTTTCTTCACATCTCTTTTTCCTTTGTTTAGAATCTATGGAGGGAACTCAAAGAATTTCTATCTTATTGGGCCATAGAAAGTGAGGCATGTGCCTAGTGAGCTTTGGAGAGGCTGCGATGCATCTAGGGGATATGCTCATATAGTTTTGAGACTTAAGCATTCAGATTAAAAACTGCTCATGTTTAATTATCAAATTTTGTTAAACACGTGTATAGCAACTCAGAACAAACTTTTCACAGACTAGATTACAGGTAGAATTACATAAAGCATTTAACTCCCAAATATGTCAAAGAGGAGGTTCCCGATTCAGTAGCCAAATGGAGAGGTGATGTCAATTCTAAACGTTGCATTTCATCTTCCAGCCATACTTAACGTGCTTCTCTGCTACAACACTGAATACTACCCCCATACCAAACTGACCTCCTGCAATCCCAAGGAACCACTCATTACTATGCCAAAAACACTGAATACCGAGGCAATGTTCAAAACACTCAGTTCAAAATCAGAAAACCAAGTTCGTAGAGTTTGTCAAAGAATGTGAAGAAACATCAGAACTTTGCAAGTACTGGGGACCCTATTACGTTGCTGAACAGGTCCCTAAGAGAACAACTGGGCATTTGGGACGACAGGTACAAGGAATCCACCAAAATAGGCAACTTAGAATATTGTTCCGAATTCAAAAAGAATCTCCGTATCCCAACAGAGCTAGACAACATAGCCAATACCATTGCTAAAGAACTATCGACAAATATGTTTGTTCTAGGCTCAACTGAAGAACAACCACCACCCAAGGGCTATTAACAATTATCACAGATACATAGGAAGAGCAGCAGTCCAACCCACAAAGTATCCGGATAGGCACCAAATCAAACTCACTCAAGGCTACACTAGACATCTCAGCTTCCATTCAAACAATGGGGCAAACCTTACTTGTACGATGAAGTTAGCAAGGAGAGGGTATCAAAGAACAAACCATCATCAACTTCTCATGTTCCTGCTTTAGTATGATCACTAACAATGCCTGGATTTGGAAACCGGTGCTAAAGGTCAATAGTAGTGACTCCATCTATTAACCAACCTAAATTTACAATGTCAGCTTCATCAGATGGAAAGTGGGCCATTTTCAGCATGCTTCAGATTATCTTCAAAAGTCTGTTGTTCAATGCCTCCTAGCTTGAAAGAGATTAAAAGACAATGGGGACTTACAGTCACTCTCCATCTTGTTATTAATGAAGACTAACTCCTCCTACAGACCATAAAAGGGGAAACCTGGAAGAACCCCATATTTTCATCTCTTATCTCAGAAGTGAACAAGGCACAGGGTGCATTTCATTCAAAAGACTTAATGCAAAGCTAGGCAATGTTCAATACACTTGGTTCAAAATCAGAAAACCAAGTTTGTAGAGTTTGTACTGGGGAAATGTTTTACAAATTGTGAAAAACGTGGTACATGCTGATCAGGAAGGTGATTGGGAGCTGCACATGAAGATTGTGGAGACACTGATTATTGTGTTTCGCCAATTCAATTGCAAAATCTACCCGAGATATGGGTCCTAATATTTGGAAAGAGTGAAGATGCTAGAGGTGAAAAACATACCTCTACAGAAAAGTAATCCATTGATATTTTGTGGTGAAAGAGAGGATAGGTTCAATGCTGTGGTCCAGATATATTACTAGAACAGACGATCCAGAGATCACGGAAAAGCTCCAAGGGAATAGTTGGTCAGACAAGTAAAAGTGAATATGTTTGCTCAATGGCAGCTAGTTTACAATGAAGTCTTTTCTATTTGCAATGTTTTCACCATGAGCTAGTGGGAAAGAGAGAGGAACGTTTAAATAAACATGTTGACAGCCTTTTTAATTTCATGCAGCAGCAAGGAAACCATTTTGAAATGACTGAGCCTGTGCGACTACCCACCTTCATGACCAAATAATCTGTTCTACAGATATCAAAGTGAGTGTGAACCCTGCAAGAACTGCACGTTGCCTTTGACAGTTATCTTGAACTATCTTCCAAAGAATGTGAGAGAATCAGATTAATGTCTACAAGTGGAACTGACCTTGCCTGCATCAAAAATTCGACACCTATACCTGTGTTGTGCAACTTGATAAATTCTGTTCATCAACATCGAACAAGATGAACTTCGAAAAGTTAACTCACCAAAACATTGCTGATGCTTCAGTGAATACAATTTCCAATTACTGCAAGTGGAATGATTGTCAATGAGGAGTTGGTGCCTGAAGAGATATATTCAAAAGGTATGGGGCATATTGTTCAAGAACGGCAAATTGGAGAAAGCTGAACTTAGTGTTGTGCCACGAGTGGGCTGTTCGAAATGATTCCAATCGAGTAATTGCACTGTCAAATGACACAGATGTTATAAGTTCATAAGTCAAGGATTGTCAGAGTTATGCATAGGTTATGTAACAGGCGAGAAAAGATACTTAATCCTGCTTCACATTCTGTACAAGAAACATGATCCAGAGATGCCCAGTGTTACTGTCAAGACAAAAAGAACACATCATGGATGGAATGCTTAACAATGCAAACATTCAGCCCCAATCACAAAAATCAGTGTTTAATCCAACATTTATTTTGCCCCCCACGCCACCCCAGTTTGGACCAAGCCATATGCAAATCCTGATCCCAGTGGGAAAAGTCCAGCATGAACAGCCAGGCCAGGACCTCCCTGGACCAGAAATAAGCATCCTGGGACCGGTTTCGGGGTATCACCCCTCATCAGCCAGGCTAGCTAGAATCCAGTGGCACAGTGAGGACAGGACCCATGTCTGGGCATACCCTTCCCACCTAGGGCAACAAAGGCTGATGAGGGGGTGATAACCTGAAACCTGTCACAGGATGTTCTCAGTCCTGCTAAGTGACTTTTCACCAACGTCATATTCTGGACGTGGACACATAAAAGAGTGTTTTACTTGATCAGAAGATGTGTTAATGTTTTGAATCATGCATATGCAAGGAAAGTTCTGTGTGAATTTGGTTGGGAAGATTTTGATGGGGTGTTAAAATCTACAACATTTCTGAAGCCTCTAGCCACAGAACTTACACATACATGTACTTGCAAAACTTGTGTTACAAAAGGATGTCCTGTTGATATGCTCTTCTCAAATGTTCAACTTTCTGCAAATGTACCATGTGCGATTGTCGAAACAAGCTAAAATATGAAAATGTCTCAAAAACAAGAGTGATAAACATTATTTGTTCATATCATAAATATTGTTTGGTGTCTACATAAAAGGATTAAAAACCATTATAATTTGTTTAATTTCTATGTATGTCTCTTCTGCCTCTATTATAGCCACCATTTTGGAAAATAGGATAAGGTTGCTCTGAGGAGTTATTTTCTGCCTCTACAGGACTACTTGACGACCAAAACCTATGTTTTAACACCAAAATGAAGTATATAGATCTCATGGTTCCTGAAATATTACATCATCACAGCAACACATCAGCCATAATTAAAAATGTCACCTAGAAACAAAAGTTACGGAGTGTACGTTTGAAGGTCGATGGCCTGGAAACTGTGTAAGTCCTGGAGGCAAGTGTAATTGTGCATTTAAAGTTTTAAATGGTGCGCCATGTACAAGTCATTGAGGTCTAGGGTGGAAGAAGTACTCCATGTTAAACATTAAGGCTGGGTGCAGCTGATGCGAGCTGCAGAGGTAAGTAGCATGTAGCTTAAAGCCAAAGCCTGCACTTACAAATCAGTGATAAAGGTGACAGCTTCTGTTGACAATGCATTAACCACGAATGGATATCTAGGCACGTGCTCATGTTAAATAGTTGTAATAAGTTAGTATGACAAAATGTATTATCTGTGCATGTTTATTTAGGAACTTCCTTAAAGACTTTGAAGCAATGCATATGTTTTTAATAATGTAGAATGTAACGGTGTCCCACTTAGAGGTGGTTTACCTCAAACTGGTTTAGTAAGCAATGCTCTAAGGTTGTATAGCATCATGCTCATCCCAGCAATGAGTTTAGAGTATTTTACTAAACTGTGGAGTGTTGTCCATAGGGCCTAGCACAAGTTGTCTTTACAGTGCCAAATGTATATGTGTCAAAATCTTGACTTAAAGTTGTGAGTCATGTGAAGTCTTTAAGAGTGTAATCTTTTTAAGGTCACTTTAATAGTTTATATTAATGCCAAAAACATAGCCCATTAAAACATGCTATTTGGAGCAAGTGCATATTTACAAACATTTTCCTACATTGCTATGGTACTACGGTGCAAAGGTCTTTTGCCATGCTATCTCTATACTTTAACTTACATAACTTGAAAACTCACTGAACCCCACTGTGCTCAACTCCTTGTAACAAAGATATCTACTCAAATAGCAGGCTGCCATCATGTCCTGAGCCTCCCTGCGCTGGTATAACTAGCTGGTCTAGCAAACAGCAGCTTTCAGATGGACTAAGTGTTACAGAAAACTAAGAAAACACATGTGAGGAGGAAATGCAAGTTTTGCTAGCTGCATTCTATTTTTATATCACTTTGATGACCCCACACCAGAAAACAAATAGGTAGAAATGTGTACAGAGCTTATTTCGGAGCCAAAGGGAGACATCAATTCTTTTCACCTAGAAAGCTTGAAAGTGAAAATACAGACCCTAATAAAATGAAACATGAATACAATCTAGGATAATCACAATGTGCAAATTTTTCTGAAGGGAAAACTCAGTGTAGTAATGGAGCTGAATAAATTGCCACCAAAGCTGTTAGGTATTCTCTTTGTCAGTTCTGGGAGCCATAAGAAAAACAGATGCAGACTCCCATTAACTCAGTAGCACGAAGTGCGTTTCTAAAGTTGAGAAAGTCTTCTTAACAGTGATACAGTAATCTCAGCTTATAGACAATTTTTTATTATGGTAAATCTTTTTTTAGACCATATATATATATATATATATATATATATATATATATATATATATATATATATATATATATATATATATATATATAAATAACTTAGGCGTGGTCGCTACTAGGTAGTTATAGTTAGGACCATGTTTCCATAGAGAAAGCGTTTTTGGCTTGCCTATATCTTTGGCACAGTTTGACAACTCTGAGATTTCCTCCCCAAAAAATGCCCCCGTGATTCTTGTTGTGCTCAGAAAGTTGTGGTGTGATCCTGCAAGTGGGGGCAAAGAAAAAAAAAGTTGTTTCCCATGTTAATTTCCATTGAACCTTTAAACACGACTACAGCCAGAACCACTGGACGGAATTACACCAAATTCAGCAGACAGCTAGCTTTCAGTACACAGATTGTGCGTTTATTTGGTGTAAATCCGTTCAGCAGTTTTTAAGAAATTTAAGGAAATCGAAATTTGTATATCTATGGCCGCAACAATTTCACAAATCATGACAAGCTCACAAAGGGAAATACAGACCTTTGCTTGGCTGCCAACACTTCAACCAGGAAGTGCTGGCAGCGATCTTGGGACTCTGCTTCAGCAGAGTCCCAACAAATAATAAAAATTTTAAAAAAATCACAAACAAAAAGGAAAGAGGATAGAGTAGAGACACCCTGATGTCTTAAGTCTGGTGACCCGGCAGAGCAAAACAAAAACTTTTTTTTTTTTTAATTTGCTGCAAATTTGCAATGTCTTTGTGAATTCACGGTAACAAAACAAAACCAAAAAAAAACAAGTGCAGTCTACTACACTTGTGTTTTTTAAACCCCTGGGCGGGCCAGGTCCCCAGACACTGAAAATATAAGAAGGGGGGACATGGGGCCCCCACCAGGGCCACACCGCAGCCCCCGGGAACCACCACTTCCCTGGGGCTTTTTCATAAATGCTAGGTGGGGGGGACCCCCCCCATCTGCACCCACCCCACCATAGGGAACCATCACCTCCCCAGGGCTTTCCATAAATACAATGCGTCGGGGGCATGAAACACCACAACACCCCCCACCTCCTCCTGATCCCCTTGCAAACCCTCCCACCCCCTCCCACGCAGCAGCCCTGTGGACCACCACCTCCCCGGGCGGAGCGTTCCACAAATACAGTGCGGGGGAGCCTCTTAGCCCAGCTCCTCCGGCACCAAGCAGCCCCAGGGGCTACCACCATCCCGGGTCAAAAACAGAAGAAAGGGGCTCCATTACAGACCCTTGGCCCGAGGACTATCACCTCCCTAGGGCAAATTCCTCAGTGAAGGGGGGCCACGAGGCTCAAGGAGCCATTGACAGCCCTGGGGTCCGCCACAATCCTTCCCCCCCCCCCCCCTCCCAGGCATATTGGTTTGCAGACAGCTCCCACCAAGTAAAAGCAAACAAAGTCCACTTTCTGCAAGTGAGCTGTCAAACAGATCTCACTTGCAGAATGCACAGTTTTCATCGGTCTTCACTGCACGCAAATGTGGACCTGTGCAATTCTAGCTGGTCCCTGGGATGGGGTCCTAGGACCTTTTTAACTCTCGGGGAGGGGGCGTACGACCCCCTGCCCTTTTTATTTGAATTTGGCACTGGGGAGGAGATTCCTGGGGCCAATTAAGGCTATGGAGGCATGATGTACATCCCCCCCCTTTCCCCTAGTATATATATTTTGGCCCCAGGAGATATCTTCTAAAGGCCAACCTTATGCAGTGTATGCCAAAGACCATGCGCATTGTGGTATTGGCTGCCTGTGGGTAGCTGGGCACAGGGTCAGGCTGCATGCCAGACCTATGGCCAACCCCACCCAAGACCAAAGGCTTTGTGCAGCCTAGGATGGGCTACCTCCAGGTGGCTGCTTGTGTGGAGTTTGATGCAGGGCCTAGCTGCGGCCAACCCTATGCCATGTACAACAAAAGGTTTTGCGCTCTGTGGGTTTGGCTGCCTGTGGCAAAACCCACCATATACGGCCAAAGGACATGCGTGTCATTGGGTTTACGTATGGGAACAAAATGCTACTTTACATTTTTTAAAATATAGAAATTAACGTAACATTAGTTAGGCGAAATAGTCAGCAACAACATAACGGTTTTTTTTTTAATTTAAAAAAGTGAAATTCACCAGTTACAGTTGCCAATTAACTATATCTTGTTCCTTAAGGTAACTGTAACTCGTGCCCTCGCCATGCATTACTAATTATCCTACATATTACGTCACTCATGACATCTATGACAACATTGATAATATCACTGCAACATTTGTAATGAAATTATTGATGAGAAAACAGTTACAATTGCCTTAGGACACGGGTTATCATTACTTAAGAGACTACAACTGGTGAATTTGAGCGTTTTTTTTTTTTGTTTGTTTAAAGCATTACGTTGTTACTGAATATTACTGAATATTTCACCCAACTTTTTCAGTGAAAAAAAAATGTTTTTGTTTTTTTAAACACACACACAGCGTGGCATAAACTATACATGCAAATGTGCAGAATCTAATAGACCTTCTCAAAAATAAGAATTTGAAGAAATTGCATATTACTATACACACACGTGTCACAAACCAAAAAAGAAACAAAATAGATGGGCAGAGTGAAAACATCCAAATTCTCTTAACTGGGCCAAGTATAACCAGATCAGCTAAGAAAAAACATTCACACGATAGGTGCAACTTACCAGCTGCACTTGTACAACAAAAAGTTGAAATCGGATGAATGCGAGAACAAAGAGTTTAAGTGTAAAACGATCATGTGAAACTGTGAGGTAAATGGCAAAAAATGTCGTAGCCAGTAACATGGAAAAGAGCAGTAGCGTTCTCCAATCGCTGAAGCAACCAGGAAAAAGACATCCGTTCAGCATTCTTAACTGCTAGCGTTGCACGCCTTCCTTCTAGAAAGGATTTCAGCAGCACACAGGACAACGCAATGCACATGGAAAACAAAGATCACACCCAGACATCCTCTGCAGTACCGGTCCCCGAATGCATTCTACAAGGAGGAAAAGACGGACTCAGCTCCAGACATGCGCACACTAAAGGCAGACATTCTCTGCAGTCCTGATCCAACATGTGTCCTGCAATGAAGAAAGGTGCTGGGCAAGGTTGCGTCACTTGCAGCTCTATCGGGTTCACGTCAATCCAGAGGCGGTAGATACATTTGGAGCAATTTCGCTATAGGACCCGATCCTCCCAGAATAAAGGGGGTGGGAGGGAGCATTTTTACGGAAGTCGGCACCTGGGCGCTTACTGAGGAGAAGCATGGATGGTACAACAAATAAAGGCCCTGTCTGCTAATTTCTGATTTTGACACCTATTTTTTCTCTATTCAGACCACAGGCGAACAGACGTCCTGACCTGAGTGAAATTTGTCGCTATCATCAAGTCTACTATCAGCCAATACTGCGGCATTACAGGAACGGTCTATATGGCAGCTTTTATTTACAGGGCAAGAGCAAAAGCCAAAATGAGATATGTCAAAAAATTAAAAATCCTAACTCGGTGGGGTATGTCCACCTGAACTCAACATTTAATTAGATAACAACACTAGCATGCACGGCACGTTTCCTTATTGCCAAGAAGATAAAGACTTTAGTTTTAGAAAAAAAGTATTTGAAGAAAATCTCTATTTATTTACTGCTCGTGAACGCTGCAAATTCAATTTGAAATCACTTAAAAACAATGCTTTGTAACATTTCACAATTGCTAAGCGGAAATGAGTATGAAACTCTAAAGGTTTTCCGCACAGGCCTCCAGCCAAAGCTACAATTATTCACTTTTTTCTTTTTTGCAGTCTTCTATGAGGCGAACTAAACCCGAAGGTATTGGAGCGCTAGACACGACCAATTTAAACTGCACATGGATATGAGACTACGGAGCTGCCTTAAATTGCCTAATGGAGCCCAATAATAGGGAGGCTTGGAATGCGACTCAATCGGCTGGAGAAGTAACTGTGCAGTGGGCCCCAAGGGGTCAAAAGTAAGGCTAACTGTGGACTTAGCTATTTGGACAGGGGCAATATGGCAATAGCTCCCTATCCCCACCCTAGGCAACACAAGAAGGGGGTGGCCAGTGGTGCAAAAAGGGGACCCCAACCAGGCGACAGGAGAGGTGGGAAGCCCAAACACCTCTGGCCATCAACAGCGGGCAGATTGGCCAATGCCAGCTGCTCTATTCAAAGTGACCAGTGGGTCACCAGCAGAAGGTCAATAAAAGTGGAAGGTCACCACTAAACGGGAACTATGATCTACCTGGAGCTAGCACGGGGGACTGTTTATCGTAAAGAAAAAGGAGCAGACCCAGGTGAGCGGATAGAGACCGATCAAGAGAGAAGAATCACCAGCCACCTAGCAACTCTGCCCAGCATGCCAGACTTGAAAGGTGACTCATGCTCACCGTGCTGCAAGAAAGGCTATAAGCTCCCAGGACCACGGCATTAGGCTAAGGGCCGGTCGGTAACCTTAGTGCGCTGTTGTGGCAGTCTAAGGGAAGCATAAGCAGAGAAAAAGCCAGCCCAGACCATGGATATTTATCAGGGGACGCCCGGGACGGCACACCAGCCACAGCAGGGCTGGGGGCCAGCAGATAGTGGAGCCAATGAGATCTGAGAAGGGTGCTGCACACGGAGACAAGCAGGAAACAGGCTACAGGAGGCAAGCACACAAGGTGAGCGTCCCAGTCACAGCAGGGCCCGAAGCCAGCATTAAGCGGGGCACAGGTTACACGAGGCAAGGCCTGGGGGCCCAGTCAGAAGCAGATAGCAGCACCTAGGACGGCGTCGCTCCATGAGCAAACACAAAGAAAAAACAAATGCCAAGCGACACCCAGTGGCTTCACAAGCGGGTCAGAAATCTCCCCTTACATGGAGACATGCAGCACAGGCTACGGGGGATCAAGCACAAGGGCAGCTGCCAACGTACAATGCCAGCACTCCAGGCTCAGCAGGACCGGGACCCAGCTTTAAGCGGACCCGAGGTCGCACTCAAAGTCTGAAGAGGGTGCTGCGCCTGCCCCATCTAAAGGACAGGTAGCCTACATTCTGCCTGCATAGGCACAAGAGGTCATTAAGCACATACCTGGGCAAGGGAACAGCTGCAAAATCCTTGCCGGCCATCTACCCATCCAGGCATATGCGAAGGAAGCATGGAAAACCAAGCGTAGCACACGACGCAGACCACAGGAGAAGCAGAGGACATGGTGATAATATTGTAAAGCGAAAGGAAGGCAAGCAAGAGGAGGGGGAGGAAAACTTCCTACAGGTGCTGTTTAGCGCTGGAAAAACAGACCACCAAGCTCACAGCAGTCCAACAGCAAAGAAGTGACCGAAACTGGAAGGAGTTGTGGCAAACAGAAAGAAAGCATCCTCGTTGGAAAAGGCAAGACAAGCAAAAGAAAGAAACCCACCTCGGCAGTAAAGCAAGGTTCTAGCAAGCGGCCACCTGTCTTCTGCAGCCATAAGTTGGCAGCAGAATACGACGGACCAATAAACAAATATATCAAATCCATTAGTGCACAACGGAAGGGTCTTGGAGGATGGCCTCAGAGATGGTGCAAGCAAGCAGGAGGTAACGAAATAAGACTGGTCAATCAGGTGGCAGCCACTGTAAGCACGAGAAGACACCACGAAGTGGGCCCAATTGAGGTAAGCGGCCATCCCACAAAAGTCAATGAGTGAGATAAAACCATAACGATAACTACAAGCAGCAACAGAGTGCAGAAGGTTCCTCTCCCTTAATATTCAGCTCTGGTGTGTTTTGGTCCTGCAGAGAACGATGCCCCACCACTCAACTCTATACCCGGGCTCCCAGCAACAACCATCACAAGTGGACAGGGGAACACAGGAGGCAATGCCCAAGGACCAGTACAGGAGGCCAATTATAGGAATGCATCCCCCCCAAAGCCAGTCCTCAATGGTGACTAAGTCCACAGGCTTAGCTTGCTTTATATCCCTATTTGTTAAAGAAAAAAAGAGCTTGATAAATTCTCACTACTGGAAGTACAGAGGCAGGATTTCGATCAAGTTAATCATGACAAGAAGGAAGAAGGTAAGAAGGAGAATTAGGTAGGAAAAGAATACAGATGATTAGTTGGACACATTTAGGGCAATGGCATGTATAATCGTGCAGAAATTTCCAAATTGTGCAGCAGACTTATGGCTTTATTAATATGAGATGCATGAAGCACAAAAGATGTACTGGGATGAAGCCTGCCTTGAATACAGTAAGGGGGGGAATCAGGATCAAGATGTATCTGTGGCCTACACTAGATTGCAACCACAGGGATGTGTCTGGCTACATGCATAAAATTCTGGCTGCACTAAACGGAGTAGCCATATCAGAACAACTCTTCGGCTTCCTTTAAAAGCAGACACAATAACTTTCACTAATAGCATACAAATGCCCCTGTGGACCTTCAAATCACAGAGCCCTGCATAGGGCCAAAGGCAACATGCTGGATATACGAGAAGGATAACTTCCCATCGGGCTTGTCGTGCAAGTTCCAACAGGTTTGTAGCTTATGCGAAGTTGGGCACCCCACCCCCAAATGTAGGAAAAATAAGAACTCATGTAGAAAGGGCCAGATTTGAAAAGGACAAAGGGCACGGCACGGAGTAACAGACAAACAAGGAACACAACCCATATAATGGCAGTGACAGAGCTGTTTTCCCCACTTTCAAGAACACCTAGAGATAAAGCCATGTTGAGAAACTACCTGAATGGTTATCACAATGTGAGGCTAATATTCTCATGTCAAGATTTGAGATAGGTTTCACAGTACCATACGAAGGCCCAGTGACAGACAGGAACAGCAGAAATCTCAAATACGCCATGAAATATCCGGAGTTAGGCAGACAAAATACTGAGAGAGCTGTGTCTGGGTTAGATGTGGGATCCTTTACATACTCTCTGCTGCCAAATTTCTAGTTTCCCCACTGAGAGTGGTTTTAAAGATAGAGCCAGAGGAGTTCAGGCGCACACATCACCTGTCATACTCGGAGGGCGATTTAGTGAACAAATTGTTAGATCAGAAAGCATGTACAGTTTTCTACAGCTCATTGGATGATGCAATGCAGCTAATGAGAGCAACAGGCAAAGAGGAATTATTGGTGAAGGCGGACATAGAATCTGCATTTAGAATACTCCCAATTCACCCAGACAACTTTAATTTGTTGGGATTTACAGTTGAAGACAAGTATTTCTTTGACAGCAGGCGGGGTCCTGTGTTACCTGATGACTTCCTGCTGGTGGGGGAAGCAGGGAGCCAACAACGCTCCTGACATCTGAAGACACTTTTGGACCAGACAAGCAAGCAGAATGTCCCCCTAGCACAGGAAAAAAAAGGGCCAATTGAGTAAACCGGTAAGCTCCGCAAATAAGGATATGTTTGCACCCCACTTCTAGGGCCTTCTTTTCATATTTGAAATAGATTGCTTACATACATACACTTTGGGATGCAGGAATCTGGTATGGGCATAAGGCAGTTAGAAACTTGGTGAGGCAGGTCTTAAGGGCTGGAAGTTTCTGGTCAACCACAATGAAGTAAAGTAACACATAAGCATAATTGGGAAAGGTGCTCCATTTCTGGGTGAATAGGTTCTTCGGTGGTTCCATTTATAAAGTGAAGATCATGTGTGCATGTATAGAACCCGGGGCAGCACCCCTGGTGATCGGGAGGATTCTTAAACATAGTCATTTGAACAAGCTATCTGTTCAAGAGAAAAGGAGAGACCCAGTTTATGTAAGGGATGACCAGTGATTTAAACAAGATAATGTGACGATTTTTACAAAAATTCATGAAACGGCATCTAAGTAGATCAGAGTTGATTAGATTATTGAAAAACAAGGATGTACACTGGAAAGTGTTAAATAATAATCCGAGATGTATTTGCCTCAGACTTTATTTCTGCGTATTCCATTAATATTGCCATGTGCTCGACAAAGCTGACTCTTCATTTAAAACTGTGTAAGTTGACTTCCCTGTGAACTCAGTTTTTGTCTAAAACCATTTCCTTCTCTGGGCCTCTCCACTTATCTAACCAAGCTGACTTTCAGGATACCGAGCCACAGCTGTATCCTTCTTATCATTGTGCACGAACAGAACTGTACCTCTTCCCACCGCATTCCAGGGGCCTCCTGCAAGGGATATCCTCGTAAATTATCAAACCAACTGTGATAAGACTGACATTTGACAAATGAACTGTCATTTTGCCGTGTATTAGCAGGATACTCCCGAGACAGTGGGAGTACAAGCAGGAAAGACTAATCAAATGTATGTACGTCAGCAGGATGCTCTCGGGTTAAAAGGAGAACTGTTTGAAGCTTTTGTGTTCGCCAGATATGGAGGGGTGGCTTCCTGGCTGAAGGGGGGCAGCTTAACTATATAAGATTGTACGCTGCAGAATGAAGCAGCCAGCCTCCGTAGGAAAGTCATTCAGACTGTCCTGGGACACTGTGCTCAGCTCGAGCTATTATCTGTTTTGCTAATAAAACTTTTCTCTTCCTCATCAGTCGTGACTCCGCCTGTTGTGTTCTTTGCTGGTAAGAGACCCTGAAGGCCTAGGGTGTCCCCTCCACCGCTGGGAGAGGTGAGCCTGCCTTTCCCGGTTCTTCAGTTGGCGCCCGAACAGGGACTCCATCAGTGGCACCTGCCGTCTACTCGGAAGGAGGTTCACTGCAGGACTACCAAAGGGGGCGCCCCACAACTGATTTGGGAAGTATCTTTTTCCTCGTGGACCTGCGGTACTCCAGCGGTGCTCCCCCCTCTTTGTCTCAACGGGCGCCGGCGGCTCTGCCCTGACTGGAGTTCCTGACATAGCTGGCCCTGAGTTCGGAGTCCTGACTGAGGAGGAAGACAAGAGTAAGGTAAGGACAGGGTTAACCCCTGTCTTTTCTGTGTCTGTCTGGTAGGTGTTATTCGATCTTTGCAAAGACCGAAGTCAGTGGATGTTTTGTAAAATAATTAACTGTCATAATATATAGATTGCATATTTGCTTCCGTTGTTTCTGTTTTCCATCCACTGATACTAAGTTACAACTGTCTGTTTAAAATAATGCCGGCATTCAGTAAATTAAGGAAATGGTGCTGTTTTTGTTGTCAAGCGGACTCCCGCTTGGAGGAGTCTTGTCCGGCTCCTCCAATTGGAACTCCTTGCCATGAAATGTATGTAAAACACGGGGTGGGAAGTATAATATGGACTGACATATGGCGTAAAAAGACTAGGCATAGTGCTGAATTACAGTGGCCACTGCATGGGACTTTTGATGAACTGAAAATTGATTTTTTAGAAGAAAGATTATTTGCAACCAAAAGTAGGCCTGGTATGTTTGATTCACTCAGGTTATGGCAGAAAGTGGGTAGACAAAAACGAATTAAAGCAGCAAAGGATGCTAAGAGACATAATGCAAAATCAGATGCTGAGAAAGCCCAAGAATATGACCGGCAGAATGCAGAGCAGGGATGGGCCCAGATAGATAGAAGACACCAGTTAGATACAGACAGGATATATGTGGTTCAACAAACACCTGAAAAAAAGAAAAGAGACTCCGAAAAGGATCCTCTCATGCAAGATGTCCTAGACTGCCCCCCTGTTTATACCCCGACAATATATCCAGCTTTACCCCCAATTGCTCAGATGCCCCAGCCATTAGGTTCACCAGTGAATGCAGTAACATTTGCCCACCCACCACAATCTGAACACCAGAGACCCCCAGCATCAGCTCCAGTGACCCCCAGGTCAGACCCCCCAAGCACTTCAGCCCCCTTGCTACAAATAAAAGACGAGAGCTCAGACGATGATGGCCTCACAATATCACCTCCCCCAGGACGTCCACGACGCAATAAACTGACAGAAGAAAGGAAAATTAACACAATGTTGCATAAATATATCTTAACACAGCCAAGCCTGGAGACTATTTGGCAGAATTTTGCTCAGTTCCAAGCAGTACAACAGGCAGACATGATACAACGTATGTGTGAGATACTAATGGAAAAATGGGACGAAAATTTAGACAGCAATCCCCCCTTGCAGGTACTCAGAATAAAACAGGAGGTAGCCACAGGCTATCATCAGGGAAAGGACCTTAAGGACTACCTCCGTCAGCTGTTAAGTTATAGGAAGAATTATCACCACAAGAGGGATAAAGAAACAGGTTCAGCCAGTCCTTCACGTATTCCTTCCACTCACACAACACAGCACCCCTTAAGGGAAGTCCCACCCAGCTACGTTCCAGCCACAGGAGAGGGTGCCGCGGTAGTGCCCGCTCACTGGAAACAACAATTTGTGTACCAGCAATGGGATAGAACAGAGGTCCTAGCGCTAAAAGCCCACTTGCCTGACCCACGCAAGAATCCTGCCGGCTTCTATAAAGAATTTTCCCAAATAATAAGTCCACAAATATTGACTCTCATGGACATTAAAATGTTGTTTGGTACCCTTGTACCACAGGATATCTGGAAGACTATCATACAGAAAGACTATCCTGTTGAGCTAGGCGGTACCTGGGATCAACTGGACCACGAGGACAAAGACAGGAAGCCTGGTGACAAGCCGGGAGCCTTAATAGTAGCTCTCCCTGACAGACTTCTTACGCTTATACAGAAGTCCTTGCCCCCGCGATTAGTAGACTGGGATAGAATAGATACATGTAAACAAAAGAAAGACGAACACATAGCTGACTTTTTCTCTCGGTTTGAAAGGGCATACACTGACTTTAGTGGACAAGACACCTCTACCGAAGGTGGTATGCGGCTGTTTGTAGATAAATTTGTAAATTGCATATCACCTGAGGTGGCCTCAAAAATTTGGTTGACTGAGAGTACCTGGTCGACAAGCACTCCCATTGAGATACTTAATATGGCCCAATATTACGAGAATAGGGTTCATGAAGAGAAGGACAGAAAAGACAAACAAACAAAAGAGTTAAAAACTAAAATTCTAGTACAGCAGGCGTACCCCCAGAATAGGTCAATTCCCCGTGGACCTCAGTACCAAAATAATGGTCCCAACAGTTATCAGCCCCGCTATTCCCTGAGCTACAATCAGTGTGCCTATTGTAAAGAGGAAGGTCATTGGAAAAATGATTGCCCAAATAAAAACGGGTTTGCGCCCCAGACAAGAGGTAGAGGAGCGCCCCGTGGAGCACCCCGAGGTAGAGGACGGGGAGGTCCCCCACAGCAGGGACCTAATAGAGCCCATCAACAGCAAAATATAGCAGCCGCTGAAAATTACTTTGACAATAGTTCTGCCCAACGCCAGTATTATAATGATAATTATGATCCGGAAGAAGGTCAGGGCTTCTATTCCTGCTAGGACAGCTTAGGACAAGGGAGGATAGGACCCGTCCCAATCCCAGTTAAACAGAATGGCCCACATGTAGAAGTACAACTAGATGGTACTTCTAAGAATTTTTTAATTGACACTGGAGCCACTAAGAGTTCTGTTATGAAGGATGCGGTCCCTGGGGTCCCTTTGTCCAGCAATACTAACGTGTCTGTAGGATTCTCAGGCGTCCCAGTGATTAACCCCGTATCCAAGCCACTGGAACTCACAATTGGTCCCTACACTGTTGATTCTCCTCTAATACTTACCTCTGGTTGTAGTGAAAATTTGCTAGGTCTCGATTTACTGAAAAGATTACACGCCACTATATATTGTTCCCCTGATGGCGTGTACGTCACCATGGGTCCTCACGTGACACCCACCCAGTTCATAGCGTTACCACTCCCGCCTGAGCTAGAGATGCTCCCCGCTACACTTTGGGCTTCAAACAATGAAGATGTGGGCTGCCTTGATATCCCCCCTTTCTCCATCAAGTTAAAAGAGCATGCACTACTTCCCCGTCTGCCACAGTACAAGTTACCACATCACACTGAACAGGCCCTCAAGGACATTATATTGCAGCTGATTGATAAAGGGGTTGTTGAAGAGACCAGAGGTAATACATGTAACAGCCCCATACTCCCAGTACTCAAAAAGTCCGCTGATTCTTCCCATCAGCCCGGCCTACGCTTTGTGCTTGACCTTCGAGCAGTTAATAAAGTAGTGGAGCCTCAATTCCCTGTTGTACCCGACATTACCACCCTCCTAACAATGATACCCTCCACTGCTACCTGGTTCTCTGTAATTGATCTCAAGAATGCATTCTTTAGCATACCCATTCACCCGGACAGCAGACACATTTTTGGATTCTCCCTGGGCGGTCGCAGTTTCCGGTTCTGTCGCGCACCTCAGGGGTACACGGAATCACCCAGTGTTTTTAGCCAGGTGCTCAAGGGACAGTTGGATTCCTTTCAATTCCCCGCTGGTTCCGCCCTGGTACAATATGTTGATGATCTCCTTATTGCTTCTGACTCCCAAGAAAATTGCAAAAAAGACACAGTTGCACTTCTCACTCATCTATCCCAACACCATCACAAAGTATCCCTCACTAAATTACAGTATTGTCAACAGCAGGTTACCTATCTTGGTCACCTGCTGTCGAAGGAGGGACGTACACTTACCCCGGCCCGGGTACAAGCCATACGCAATATACCTGTCCCCACAACACAGAGGGAGGTCAGGGGATTCATTGGCATCACATCTTTTTGCCGCCAATGGATACCTAATTTTTCTCTCCTTATCAAGCCTTTCTTAGCACTCACCCACAAAGACTGCCCGGACACCGTTGTCTGGAATACTGAATGCCAGTCCAGCTTTGAAGATTTGAAGGACGCTCTCTGTTCAGCCCCTGTGTTAGGCACGCCTGACTATCATAAGCCCTTTACATTGTTTGTAAGTGAACATAACGGTTGCTCTCTCTCAGTCCTGACACAAGAACATGGTGGCAAACAGCGACCATGTGCTTATTTTTCAGCCCTTCTGGATCCTGTTGCCAGGGCTCTTCCAAGCTGCCTACGGGCTGTAGCTGCAGCCGCAGTAGCAGTGCGCCAATCAGCTGGAATAGTTATGGATACTTCATTATTATTGTTGGTCCCACATGCCGTTGATGCCCTACTTAACAAAACTAAGACACAACACCTTACAAATGCCCCCCTGACCAGTTATGAGTTAACACTTCTTGCCAGTCACATCACCATCAAAAGATGCACTACCTTGAATCCCGCAACGTTATTACCCCTGACTGAAAGCTCTGAAGATACACATACTGATATACATGACTGCATTATCAGGACAGAGGAGGAAACGAAAGGAAGGGTAGATCTGCAAGACACGCCTCTAAGTAACCCCCAAGGCACCTTGTACATTGATGGTTCATGTCTCAAATTACCTGATGGCACCACATCAGCTGCATATGCTATCACAACACTAACGGCAGTAGTTGAAGCACGTCGGATACCACATAATTCAGCACAAGCGGCTGAGTTAGTGGCACTGATTAGAGCCTGTGAAATAAGCACAGATTTAGATGTCAATATCTACACTGACAGTCAATACGCGTTTGGAGTGGCACACAATTTTGGCAGATTGTGGGCGGAAAGAGGCTTTCTCACATCACACGGCACCCACATACAACATGGGGGGTTAATACACAGACTGCTCTCCGTTCTAGCCCTGCCACGGACCATGGCCATTGTGAAATGCAGCGCACACAGAAAGATCACTGATCACGTAGGGAAAGGGAACGCCTTTGCAGATCAGGTAGCGAAGGAAACAGCACGTCAGACGAAAAACAAGATGTATGTAGCGGGACCAGCCAGATGGGTCCCAGATAACGGGATGTTTGAGGACACGGTAGAGAGTGTGAAAAGCATACAGGCAGAAGCGACGGAAGTTGAATTGGCATCATGGAAGGAGACACACGCGAGGTTTAATGAAGAAACAGGGTGTTGGACAGACTTGTCAGAAGCCCAGAGATGGATGCTTCCTGATGGGTATGTCCTTCCTGTAGTGACAATGGCTCATGGTCCAGCACACATCAGTCCAGCAGGGATATGCAAACTTCTTGCCCCTGTCTGGTACAACAAAAACATTCCAAAGGCAGCTGAGAAGTTGGTTAAACACTGTATGATTTGCATGCAACACAATCCTGGCAAGGGCATTAAAGTACCTCCCGGCCATTTCGCGCCCCCTGATTATCCATTTGAAGCTATACAGATGGATTACATCGAAATGGAAAGATGTAACAATTTGAAGTATGTATTGGTGGTCGTCTGCATGTTTAGCAAATGGGTAGAAGCCTATCCTACAAGGGATAACACAGCCCTTACAACTGCTAAGGTACTCTTGAAAGAGTTCTTTCCCCGGTTTGGAATGCCTCGAATTGCATGGTCAGACAATGGCAGCCATTTTACAGGTCAGGTGATGAAAAAGGTGTGTGAAGGATTGGGAATTAGACAGAAATTCCATGCTGCCAACCATCCACAAGCTGCAGGACTAGTTGAGAAATATAATGGTTCACTCAAATTGAAGTTGTCCAAAATATGTGCTGACAAAGGCATATCGTGGCCTGATGCTCTCCCCCTGGCCCTGTTGTCACTTCGGGCTACACCACATTCCAAGTCAGGTCTCTCGCCATATGAAGTGGTCATGGGGAGACCGGCTAATGTGTGGGGAGTTCCAAGGCCAAAGAAATACTCAGATTTACCATACCCTGTATTGATGGATTACCTCAATGAACTCACTAACTCTTTACGTCTCATTCATCAGCAGGTGAAGGATATTCTGCCACCATTACCTCTTACTCCAGGCCACTGTATCGAGCCTGGTGACTGGGTCCTCACCAAGAATTTCCAGCGCAAAAAGAGTCTCGAGCCCCGGTGGAAAGGCCCCCGCCAAGTACTCCTTGCTACCAGGACTGCTGTGAAAGTCGAGGGAGCAAAGAATTGGATCCACGCTTCACACTGCAAAAGGGTACCTTTGCCCTTACCATACGATCAGTGGGTGAAAGAGGGTCAAGGTGACGACGAATGCGAGAAAGTACCCACTTTTGTTCCTTTCAGTGACGCGCAGATAGAGTGGACAGCCACCCAGGAGGAGAGTGATTCGGTCCTTCGGGGAGCGACACCTGAAGGTGTTCCAGTTGTTCCCTTGTTTCCGGATCAGACTGAGCCTGGTTCTGCGAGATATGACCTCCGCAAACGTCACCAACATTGAATAGATGATTCATCGTTTACCTGTTGCATCCAGCCAAACATTCGCTGCAGGGCCGTGATTTTGTCCGGTGTGGCGGACCAGAGTGTGTCAATAGGACTGCTGGAATCACCCACCGGTGGAGCAACCACCAGTCACGGGCAGCACCTAGGGGAGGCTGAGTGGCACGCAGGTACTGAATAACTAAATTTGATATTGATCACTGCCAGTGAGAAGAGCAGACTTGAGAAAGGAAAAGGACTATGTATTCAGATTACGAGAAGAGCGTACAGAGACAGAAACTGAGAAAAATTAAACATTTTAAAAAATTGTTTGGTCCACGTACAACGTGTCTGGCGATAATTGTAGTGCTTCTTGTCATATTAGCGTGCATTGGCTGGACCATCCACACTGCTACAGAGAAAAGACAGCCTCCTACGCCAACGTCTGCGCCCATGCATACACATGTATCTCTACCACCTGAGATACATGCCAGGAGACAAGAATATGACAATAATACGTTCATCCAGATGCTACATCAACATCAACTTGTTACAAACTTGACAGACTGTTGGGTTTGTGGTCATTTTCCTCACACGGCTGCTCATGCATTTCAGTTTCCAGTCTTTCCTGTAACGGCTGCCTACACTTGTTCCTTAATGTCCAATGTTTCAAAACAGACCCCCCTACCCGGTTCTAGGCCTGTGAGACGACCCGGTATCATAACGAACAACACACTCTTTGAAGACTTTATCCTTCAGTTTCAAGCCAAGATACACATCGCGTGCAATTGTACGGATTCTCCAACAATGCGTAGGATCATGACCTTGCCCCGCTATCCACTCATGGAATATACATTTGGTCCGGTCTCCATGAAACCAAAAACAATATCTATCAGACCTCGGCAGGCCCCGCTCTGTATCTGCGGACAAGGACGCATACCTGTCGGAGTCAGTGTCTGTAATGCGACCATCACGTACAACACCTCCACCCCTTACCTCAATGCACCTACAGGACTATACTTTGTATGTGGGAGTAAGGCCTACACCTGGCTGCCACCTGGTTGGAGCGGCATTTGCTATATTGCCTTCCTTCTCCCACCAACGTTCAACAAGCCACCTACGTATCATCGACAAAAAAGAGATACTGTAGACCAAACAGACACTTCCGCACAGCTGTTCATGGATATAACAAAAGGACTGCTACCCTTTTGGGGGCCCTCGGTGAACAGTCTGCAAATACGACGACTAACGCGAGTCTTGGAGGCTACGATAAATGAAACAGCTGGAGCACTTGCCAATAACACCGCAGAACTCCAAGCTACCAGGATGGTAGCTCTTCAGAACAGAATGGTGCTTGACGTCATACTAGCAGATAGGGGTGGAGCTTGTCGCATCATAGGGGCCAGCTGCTGTGTTTATATACCAGATAATTCACCCTCAGTATTTGCAGCCATTTCAAGATTACATAAAATAGCATCGGTTATACATGAGGACAACGGTACGCCTTGGTCTTGGACTTCAGGTCTGTGGCAGGTGTTGGTCTCCTGGGGTTGGAAGGTTTTGATATTCCTGGCTATCATAGCTGCCACATTCTTCACATGCTGTCTATGCGTACAATGTGGTCCTGCATTGTGTGGGGTCTGTGCTTCGATGTTAACACCCAAACCCACCAATATCAAAGAGCATACTGAGCGACTAATGCTTCAACAACAAATTGATAAGCTTCTAAAGATAGAAGTGAACTGAACAGAAATTTGCCTCGCAATGGCAAAAGGAGGGATTGTTAAATAATAATCCGAGATGTATTTGCCTCAGACTTTATTTCTGCGTATTCCATTAATATTGCCATGTGCTCGACAAAGCTGACTCTTCATTTAAAACTGTGTAAGTTGACTTCCCTGTGAACTCAGTTTTTGTCTAAAACCATTTCCTTCTCTGGGCCTCTCCACTTATCTAACCAAGCTGACTTTCAGGATACCGAGCCACAGCTGTATCCTTCTTATCATTGTGCACGAACAGAACTGTACCTCTTCCCACCGCATTCCAGGGGCCTCCTGCAAGGGATATCCTCGTAAATTATCAAACCAACTGTGATAAGACTGACATTTGACAAATGAACTGTCATTTTGCCGTGTATTAGCAGGATACTCCCGAGACAGTGGGAGTACAAGCAGGAAAGACTAATCAAATGTATGTACGTCAGCAGGATGCTCTCGGGTTAAAAGGAGAACTGTTTGAAGCTTTTGTGTTCGCCAGATATGGAGGGGTGGCTTCCTGGCTGAAGGGGGGCAGCTTAACTATATAAGATTGTACGCTGCAGAATGAAGCAGCCAGCCTCCGTAGGAAAGTCATTCAGACTGTCCTGGGACACTGTGCTCAGCTCGAGCTATTATCTGTTTTGCTAATAAAACTTTTCTCTTCCTCATCAGTCGTGACTCCGCCTGTTGTGTTCTTTGCTGGTAAGAGACCCTGAAGGCCTAGGGTGTCCCCTCCACCGCTGGGAGAGGTGAGCCTGCCTTTCCCGGTTCTTCAAAAGAGACCAGTGTGAGTTCGCTAAAAACACAACTCAAGTGCAGTCAGCATATGGTGTCTAATCAAGGAATCAAACAGAGAAGGTTTAAGAATAGGCTAAGTCAGTTTCTGGATATGTGAACTTTATTCAAAATTTATCAAAATGTGTGCATTAATAGCAAAACCCTTTCCAATGCTACTAAATAAACTAACATTTTATGTGGGAAGATTAATAGGTTATAGCATTTGCTTGTATGAAGTCAGAACTGTTAAAGGCACATATTTTGCAAATGTTCTACCTACAGTACACACTATGGATTCTAGTTGTTTGGGTACTGTGCTGTCTCTGAGAAGAAGCAATGGCAATCAGACAGATGCTTCTGCATCAAGAACTTTTAAAGACACTCTAAAATGTTATTCTACTATTAAGAAAAAACATTGGCTTGCACCTGGGTCCGTGCTAATGTCTAGAGATTATGCGTAGGACACCAAATTTGTTTGCAGGCACCCTATCTTCTATATTTCGAAGGGCATGGATGTTCATTTGAAAAAGCCACAGGAAAAATGATTTGGTGAAGTATGAACTGTCGGGGTATAATTTCAAAGTAGAGCATATTTTTGGCTCATAAAAGCCATTTGTAAGACAAGGGTGCCAAAGACTGTAGACCATAATGAGGAAATCAAATGGGAGAAAGAAGTGGAAGATTGTACATCTAGAGTGCACAAAAGAAGTCAAGGTGGTGTTAGCAAGAAAGAGAGTCTACAAGGAACAGTTGCAGATCCACTTATTCAGAGGAGCTTGGCTCTTATTTATCCAAATGGTCAAAGGATAAAAGGCTGGTGAAATGCAAGTTTAGGTATGACCTGAACTGAAAAAAAGAATATTGTGTAGAGCTGATAGGTTGGTACTACCACTTGTGAGCTTTTAGATTTAGCCCATGAGGGGCCCATGAGAATGGCAGCATGCTATAAAAAACAGAATTGTTATTGTGCCTAGTTTAGGACAAAAGTTAAACATAGTTCAGAAACTCTGAAAAAGGTTTATACTACAGTAGAAAGTCAATATGCTCAGTCCAATTACCAGAAATAAAGGAACATTTTTCTGGGACCAATTATTTATTTGGCATCATACGAAAGGTTTGCTATTGTGCTAATTGACTATAAATCCAAGCAGATCAAAGTAATTTTACTATCCCATCCTGGTTCCAAGAAAAAAAAAAAAATAATTCCAGAAGAAGTTTCTGCTAGTGAGGGTGTACCCAAAAATCAAATTTCAGACAAACGATATAGAAAGCAAAGGCACAAAGCTAGTGGGGGGAGATAATGGGTAAGGGGTTTCCTGTGTCGGGGTGCTCATCAAGAACAAAAAGATATGAAGCACAATCTCAAAATATATACATGCCCTTCACACTCTACTATATAGAGGCTCTTCCATATGAGACACTTCGAGGTCAGAAATGTACAAATATGTTCAAACCTGGATGAATGGACTTAGGGAAAATCTCTGCTGGATTCCAAAGCGCATGTTCATAGAGAACAATGTTGAGAAGGTTCAGCAGAGAACTACAATGGAATTCACCAGGTTAACAAGTAGAATTTAAAATAGGTGTCAGAGTTAGGATTTTTTTTTTAAATGCAGTGAAGGGCTGTAAATGGGAGTCACAGTTTGGACCCTTAGAAAAAATTATGAAGGCTTGTGTAAGCTCAGGAAAATGATGGAACAGAGGAAGAATGGTTTAAGTAAAAGGGTTAGAGCAGACGAGGGTTAACTGTGTGAGAAGTGCGAGAAAGCAAGCACTGTGGGGACAATGGGAAAGCAAGCAAAGCGGACTGGAATGTCAGACGTTATCATACTAAGTCCCAAGTAGATTTCATTTAACGTGTAACTGGGGACACTGTTAGTCGTTCTTGTTTTTTTTTGTTGCTGTAGTTCACATTAGTTTTTTAATCAATATTTTGTGTTGGTGGGCATTTTCTGACTTATTAGTTGTTACTAATGTTCTTGTGTTGGTTCTTGCATCGGTTTGCTTTGTTTATGTTGCAGGAAGGAAGAGGTGTTATGTTTTGATTGAATTCTTACAGCTATAAACGTTCTCCGTTAGTTCTTGAGAAAGTTTTATTTTAAGACCTGTGACAGTTCCATCAGTGGAGGAGAGAAAAATCTGTGCCCGTAGCTGAGTGTCCAACAAAGATGTACCAGTGTAACATGGCATCTTCCTTTAATTGAGGTGAGTGCTGGAGATGTATGTTTGGGATAATAGGGTCTCTGAGGTCCCAGTGATAAGTGTTGAAGGACAATAACATGTTCATCAGTACTAGGAGCTAGTCTGTTGCCTGGCACCCACAGGGTGTTGCTGGCTACCTGTGTAGTTCCTGTTTCTGTAGTGCAGCAGAACCAGAGTTGGTGTCTCAGAATAAGCGATGGCAGTTAATTTGTCTTGGAGAGAAAGGAATACAAAGCTACAAACAGGTCTCACAAAGATTTCCCCTATTAAGGGCGGGTGGGTGTAAAAGGAGATTTGGGCTGAGTCCAGATGTTCTTTCTTGAAGGGAAGAGTCTGAACTGTTTTTAGAGGCAAAGAAAGCCAAAATTAAGACAGAGAAACTGGCAATGTTAAGTCTATGAGTCTGGTAATCAGCAAACAAGTCTTCATAAGGGCAAATATATCATCAATGTATGGGACTGAATTCAGTGGGAGATAACTCTGGGTCAGTAAATTGAAGATAAGACACTGTAGAGTGGGTGGTGTTAGACAAGGGGATGGGTGAACTTGTGCAGTTTGTGTGTGGGTGCTAGTTAAATTGATTTATTTATTCAAAGTAACAGTTTATGTTGGTGGAGTTTTGTACTAAATAGGGAATGCAAGGAAGTAGCAATGCTGTGTGTCACACCCCTGAAGGAGGCTTTTGTATTACTGCTTGTCACAAAGGTTGGACAGTGTAGGCAGAATGAGAAAAACACACACCAGTAAGCAGAACAAAGCTCCTACCATTAATGAAGCCACCACAGCAATAACTGGCTAACTCAGAGAGCCAGGTATTAAAAGGACTTAAACGTTGAATAGGAATCCTTATTAACAAGAAGAAGCTGTGAAAGGGTGTGCCAAAAAGAAGTGAAGTCAGAAACTCTTGCAATGAAACAGATGAACGAGTTACTTACCTTCGGTAACGACTTTTCTGGTGGATACATTAGCTACCTGTGGATTCCTCACCTCATGAATACTCCCATGGCGCCAGCATTCTACGGAAATCTTCTTACTAGTCTCTGCACGTCGACGAGGACGTCACTGTCTCGCACGCGACGCCGTCTGACGTCATACAGGCAATAAGAGGTCCTCGACGACGTGCGGACGTCAGTACCAATCATTTTTTACGTGCATGAGAACAACCAGGCAATGCAATGAAAGAACAAAGCAACATCCATTATATTGTAAAAATACACCACATTGTATGAATAACTGTAAATCTTCTTTATGTACATATATATATATATAAAATCTCTCTTTTAAAATATATACACACACCAAGTATATACACAAAGATATATACATATATACATATATATATATAAATATTATATATATACATCTATTGCACCCTCAAAGATCAAGAGGAGCGCACTCAAGGATTACTTGGCAAGACCATAAAGGCAACGGGGAGGCGGGTGGGACCGTGAGGAATCCACAGGTAGCTAATGTATCCACCAGAAAAGTCGTTACCGAAGGTAAGTAACTCGTTCTTCTGATGGATACAACTACCTGTGGATTCCTCACCTCATGAATAGAGTCCCAAAGCAGTACCACGCCCGGCGGTGGGTGCCTAAATGGTCAAACCAAGAAATCCTGCAGCACTGACCGTGCAAAATGGCCGTCCCTTCTAACCTCAGAATCCAAACAATAATGTTTTGCAAAAGTGTGAAGGGACGACCAAGTTGCGGCCTTGCAGATGTCGACCACAGGAACACCTCTGGCTAAGGCCGAAGTGGCCGACTTAGCTCTGGTGGAATGAGCTCTAATGCCCTCAGGAGGATCCTTCTTTGCCAAAGAGTAACATATTTTAATGCAAAGAACAACCCACCTGGATAGTGTTCTCTTGTGGACTGCCTTTCCTCTCCTCTTGCCCACGTATCCAATAAACAGCTGATCCTCCAGCCTGAAATCCTTTGTTCTATCGATAAAGAAGCTCAACGCTCTCTTTGGATCCAGACGGTGCAGTCTTTCTTCCTCTTTGGAAGGATGAGGCGGAGGATAGAACGTGGACAAAGTAATTGCCTGAGCCAAATGGAAGGGTGAAACAACCTTCGGGAGGAAAGCAGCCTTGGTCCTCAACACCACCTTATCCCCATAAAAAGTTGTATAAGGGGGTTTTACTGATAAGGCCTGCAACTCACTCACTCTCCTTGCTGATGTTATAGCTATCAGGAAGACTGTTTTTAAAACCAAATACCTCAAGGGGCAAGAATGCATAGGTTCAAAAGGGGACCCCATAAGGAAAGTCAGGACTAAGGACAAATCCCATTGCGGCATAACGAATGGCTTTGGAGGATATTGATTTAGAAGATCTTTCAAGAATCTGATAACAATAGGGGATTTAAATAAAGATGGTTGGTCTGGAAGACATATGAAGGCTGACAAGGCCGATAAATAACCTTTAATGGTAGCCACTGCACAACCTTTCTGCGCCAGAGATAGAGCAAAAGACAAAACGTCCGATAGATGAGCTTGTAAAGGATCAATCTGCCTCTCTCCACACCACGCAACAAATTTAGACCACCTATTAGCGTAGATAGATTTAGTGGAGTGTCGCCTGGCCGCTAATATAACATCCACTACCTCAGGCGGGAGAGAGAAGGAACTCAGGTTGCCCCGTTCAATCTCCAGGCATGTAGGTGCAGACTCTGGAGGTTGGGGTGTAGAACCTGCCCCTGCGACTGCAAGAGGAGGTCTGCCCTGAAAGGGAGACGGAGCGGCGGGCACGTTGAGAGTTGGAGAAGGTCGGAGTACCACACCCTCCTTGGCCAATCCGGAGCTATTACGATTACTAGAGCCCGGTCTTGGCGAATCTTCCTCAATACTCGAGGAATCAAGGGTATGGGAGGAAACGCGTAAAGCAACTGGCCGCACCAGGTCATTTGAAACGCATCCCCCAATGCTTCCTGCATCGGATACTGAAGGCTGCAGAACAACGGACAATGCGCGTTCTCTCGAGTGGCGAACAGATCTACCCGAGGAAACCCCCACTTCTGGAAGATTAAACGGACTTGATCTGGATGAAGACGCCACTCGTGGTCTGCCGAGAAGTGGCGACTGAGACTGTCCGCACGCACGTTCAAAACTCCGGCCAGATGGTTTGCTATCAAGCAAATCCGATGGTCCTTTGCCCAGGACCATAGTCGAAGAGCTTCTCTGCAGAGAAGGTACGACCCCACTCCTCCCTGCTTGTTTATGTACCACATCGTGGTAGTATTGTCCGTTAGGACCTGTACCGACTGACCACGAAGGGAAGGGAGGAAGGCCTTGAGAGCCAGACGTACAGCCCGTAACTCTAACAGATTGATGTGAAAAATCTGTTCCTCTGGAGACCAAAGACCTTTGATCTCCAGATCCCCCAGATGAGCTCCCCACCCTAGAGTGGAAGCATCCGTTATGACTGTGGCCACTGGTGGCGACTGCTGGAACGGTTTTCCTTGTGAAAGATTGTTGCTTGCAATCCACCACTTCAAATCCACAGCAGCATCTCTGGAGATCTTGACAGTACCCTCTAGATCCCCTCTGTGTTGAGACCACTGCCTTCGGAGGCACCACTGAAGAGCCCTCATGTGCCAGCGAGCATGCGTGACCAACAGAATGCAGGAGGCAAAAAGACCGAGCAGACGAAGGACCTTGAGGACTGGAACTACCGCTCCATTTCGAAACATTGGAACCAAATCCTGAATATCTTGAATCCGCTGAGGCGGAGGAAAGGCCCGACCCAATGTCGTATCCAGTACTGCCCCTATGAACAGGAGGCGCTGAGAGGGCTCCAGGTGAGATTTGGGCTCGTTCACCGAAAAGCCCAGGTCGAACAACAACTGGGTTGTTGACTGCAGATGACGCAACACAAGCTCCGGGGACTTGGCTTTGATCAACCAATCGTCCAAGTAAGGGAATACTGCTATCCCCTTCCTTCTGAGCTCTGCCGCAACCACCGACATCACCTTCGTGAAGACTCGAGGTGCTGAAGTAAGACCAAACGGAAGGACCGCAAACTGGTAGTGTTGCGATCCCACCACAAACCGGAGATACTTCCTGTGTGACTTGAGTATCGGGATATGAAAGTAAGCATCCTGCAAGTCGACAGACACCATCCAGTCTTCCATGTTCAACGCCAAAAGCACCTGTGCTAGGGTCAGCATCTTGAACTTTTCCTGCTTGAGGAACCAATTCAAGATCCTCAGGTCCAGAATTGGTCTCAAACGACCATCCTTCTTGGGAATCAGGAAATACCTTGAGTAAACTCCTTGACCCCTTTCCTGCTCCGGGACCAACTCCACCGCGCCCTTTAAAAGGAGGACTTCTACCTCCTGTTCTAGCAACAGGAGGTGTTCTTGTGAGCAATACGAAGGGCGGGGCGGGATGAGGGGCGGAAACTCCCGAAAGGGAAGGGTGTAGCCTTTTCCCACAACACTGAGAACCCAAGTGTCCGACGTAACAGTCTCCCATTTGGTGAGAAAATGCTGTAATCTTCCCCCTACAGGAGAGGAGTGAGTGGGAAATGGTGGAAGCCTAAGGCTGCTTCCCCTGCTGCACCCCGCCAGAGGATGAGGAAGAGGCAGAGTGCTGCTGAGAGGCTCCCCTGGTGCGGACCCTACCCCTCCCCCTAAAAGATCTATAGGGATGGGAAGAGGCAGGTTGCTGATATCTTCCCCGAAAGGAAGAGGAGGAAGAGCCACGCCCAAATCCACGAAACCTCCTGAAGAATCTGGAAGAGGCCGTGGAAGAAGGAGCTTGGAGTCCCAACGACTTAGCCGTGGCCCTGCTCTCCTTAAAACGTTCCAAGGCCGAATCAGCCTTAGCCCCAAACAGTTTGTCCCCATCAAACGGGAGATCCAACAATGTGGACTGTACATCTGCCGAAAAGCCCGAGTTACGTAGCCAGGCCTGTCTCCTTTCCACCACAGTTGTGCCCATTGCTCTGGCTACCGAGTCGGTGGTATCCAGTCCCGTCTGGATAATTTGGGTCGCAGCAGCCTGGGCATCAGAGACAAGATCCAAAAGACCCTGGGGAAGCTCTGTAAACGAAGAGGAGATGTCATCCATCAGAGCATGAATATACCTCCCCAGGATACAGGTCGCATTAGTGGCTTTTAACGCCAGACTGCAGGACGAAAAAATCTTCTTCGACTGCGCCTCTAGCTTTTTTGAGTCTCTGTCCCCAGGCACCGTCGGGAAAGAACCAGGCGCTGATTTGGACGAACAGGAGGCCTGCACAACCAAGCTCTCCGGCGTAGGGTGCCTAGATAGGAAACCAGGATCAGTTGGAGCCGTCCGATACCTCCTGGCCACGGCTCTGTGAACTGCTGGGGAAGATGCCGGCTTCTTCCACACCTCTAAAACCGGATCCAGCAGAGCGTCATTAAAAGGTAATAGAGGCTCCGCCGCGGCTGAGGCCGGATGCAACACCTCTGTCAAAATGTTTTGTTTCGCCTCCACCACCGGCAAAGGCAGGTCCAAAAAACTAGCTGCCTTCCGTACCACTGTATGAAAGGAAGCAGCTTCCTCGGTATATTCCCCCGGGGACGAAAGGTCCCACTCAGGGGAAGTGTCCAGCCCACTGGCCGACTCCAATCCACGCAGCCCATCACCCGAGTCCTCTAGCTCTCCTTCCTCTAGGGCTCGTTGGTACTCCTGCTCCTCTAGTACCCGGAGAGCACGCCTCCTTGAATGCAGTCGTTGCTCAATCCGCGGAGTCGACAACACCTCCGCCGAAGTCGGAGATCGGCGCCGATCTTCCGAAGCCACCGACGCCGCATCCGGCGCCACAGGTAACTTCGGCGCCGACTGAAGAGCAGATGAAACGGATGGACCCACCGGAGTCACAGGCCGAAATCTCGACGTCGACGGGATGGAAATCCCTGGGGCCAATCCCTCCGAAGCCATCGGAGCGGCCACCGGCGCCGACACTGGCGCCGAGCCCACGTTCCCAAACGGGAGAAAGGGCATAAAGGGTGCCGGCCGAAGAGGCGCAGGATCACCCAAAGAAAAGGCCAAAGGCCCAGCCGGAGCACCCCCTGGAGCCATCTGTTGGAAGATGGCATACATCGCATTCAAGAATGCGGAACTATCGGCTCCAGGGGTGGGAAAAGCCGGATACTGGGGTGCCTGACTCGGAGGCGACCCCGACGCCGGCCTCGGCGTCTGCGCCGGAGAAAACACCTGAGGCTCCAATACCTCAATCACCGACGCCTGTCCAGGCGAAGTTGGAGACGTCGGAGAGAGCAACGGCGTCGAAGGATGCGGCGTCACCGTGGGGCTGACCTCCCATGTCCTCCGGCGCCGATCCGGAGACCTGGAACGAGCCTCCCTTGAATGACGCCGAGATTCTCTACGGCGCCGGGAGTCTCGATGACGCCGATGTCTTGGAGAAGACTTTTTCTTGTGATGCTTCTCCTTTGACTTGGCCATAAACAGCTTCGCCTCGCGTTCTTTAATGGCCTTCGGATTCATGTGCTGACACCAATCACAAGTCGAGACGTCGTGGTCGGAGCTCAAACACCAAAGGCAATCGGAATGAGGATCCGTCACCGACATCTTGCCTCCACACTCACGACAAGGCTTAAATCCAGACTTTCTCTGCGACATTATTTCCACAGAGAAAGAGTACGCAACAAGATATACACTGTAACCGCAAGAGTAACAGTTGCTCCCTCGAAGATAACCGTTTCGAATGCACGGAAAAAAGGGAACTGACGTCCGCACGTCGTCGAGGACCTCTTATTGCCTGTATGACGTCAGACGGCGTCGCGTGCGAGACAGTGACGTCCTCGTCGACGTGCAGAGACTAGTAAGAAGATTTCCGTAGAATGCTGGCGCCATGGGAGTATTCATGAGGTGAGGAATCCACAGGTAGTTGTATCCATCAGAAGGGTGAAAGAATACCAGACACTTACTAAAAGGGGACGATACAACAGCATTTTTAGGATGGTTACATTCTCTAATTTGGCTCCCCTCTCTTGTTAAGGCTGCAGTCGAAATCCATAGCTTGCAATTGAGACCAGGTATTTGTTCTTTGATGTATTTATTTTGCTGACATAACATTTAAAATTTTGTTTATGGCTTTTTTTTTTCTCTCAAATTGTGCACATTTTTGGATACCTTGCTGCATCATAAAAGACACACTGCTACTCAAAAACTGCTGTAGCATGCTAATTTACTTCATTTTACGATGATAACATGTCCTCTGATTTACTGTTTTGAAGACCTGTGAACTTCACCAAAAACCTCAGTGTCAGAGGTTGCAAGAGTGGGTAAAATAAGTAGACTGGGAAGCAGCCCTGTGTAATTAACAATGGCTAACATCTCTTTTTCTTTGCTTTCCTCACAGATGTACAAGCGGTCACTTCCCTCCAAGTGTCAGATTATAGCCAGTTTATCCACCGGCATGAATCATCTTCCACAAAGTTGTCAATATAACTTTTAGTAATGCATGATAATTAGGCAAGTTTAAGAGCAGGCTTTTTTGAGGTGCTGAGGCCAGGTATATTTTCTTTCAACTGCAGTTTTCATTTTTGGTTAGTCTTCCTTTAGGTCAGTAGTTCCCAGCCTGTGGTCCAGGGTCCCATGGGGGTCAACGAAGCCTCCTAAAGAGAGTCCACGACCACTTAGAAAATTAAAAAATATTAACAGATCAATAAAGTGTATATAAAAAGTGGCTAAATGTACAATAAAAAAAATTAAAACGTACTGTAAATGTAAAGGACTTTGAAATTGGAGGCTATAAATTAAATTACTATCCTCAGATTGATTTGAGGAGCAGTGCAGATACATCAAACAGAATATTGTACGGACTTTGTGTGGCTTCAATTGAACTTAAAAAAGCTCCAACTTTCCCCTTTCGCTGTCAGGCCTTCCCCCCCCCCCAGGACCACGCCTTTTTTTTGGCTATTTGAAGCAATTGCGCTCAGGCCCTCATAACTTTTTGTCCACATAAGCTACCCATGCCAAATTTGCATCATTTTTCCCCCCAACATCCTAGGGATTCTAGAGGTACCCAGAGTTTGTGGGTTCCCCTGAAAGAGTCCAAGACAGCCAAAATACAGCGAATTTTTTTTTTTTTTAAATGGGATAAAAGGGCTGCAGAAGAAGGCATGTTTTTTCCCCCCCGAAAATGGCATCAACAAAGGGTTGGCATTCGGCCACACAATTTTGGCATTTTACTGGGACATAACACATTTTTACTACTTTTTGTGCTTTTAGCCTCCTTCCAGTTAGTGACAGAAATGGGTGTGAATCCAATGCTGGATCCCGGAAAGAAAAACATTTCTGTAAAGTAGACAAATTCTGAATTCAGCAAGGGGTAAATTGTGTAGATCCTACAAGGTTTTCCGACAGAAAATAACAGCTGAAATAAAAAAATATTGAAATTGAGGTGAAAAAAACCAGCCATTTTTCTCCACGTTTTACTCTTTTTCCTGCGATGTCAGATTCTTTAAAGCAATATACCATTACTGGACTCTTCTGGTTGCGGGGATATATAGGGCTTGTAGGTTCATCAAGAACCCTAGGTACCCAGAGCCAGTAAAGGAGTTGCACCTTGCAATGGGTTGTCATTCTATAGCGGGTACCCAGCAATTCATTTGCTGAAATATAAAGAGTGAAAAATAGGTATCAAGAAAACCTTTGTATTTCCAAAATGGGCACAAGATAAGGTGTTGAAAAGCAGTGGTTATTTCCACATCTTTGAATTCCGGGGTGCCCATACTAGCATGTGAATTACAAGGCATTTCTCAAATAGACGTCTTTTTTACACACTGTCTTACATTTGGAAGGAAAAAATTTAGAGAAAGACAAGGGGCAATAACACTTGTGCTGCTATTCTGTGATCCCCCAAGTCTCCCAATAAAAATGGTACCTCACTTGCGTTGGTAGAACTAATGCTCGCAACAGGAAACGCAACATGGACACATCACATTTTTACATTGAAATTTGACGTGTTTTTTTAAAAGTGCCTAGCTGTAGATTTTGGCCTCAAGCTCTGTCGGCACCTAGGGAAACCCACCAAACCTGTGCATTTTTGAAAACTAGATACCAAGGGGAATCCATGATGGGGTGACTTGTGGGGCTCTCACCAGGTTCTGTTACCCAGAATCCTTTGCAAACCAAAAAATTTGGCAAAAATAAAAAAAAACTTTTCCCCCTCACATTTCGGTGACAGAAAGTTCTATAATCTGAGAGGAGCCGCAAATTTCCTTCCACCCAGCGTTCCCCCATGTCTCCTGATAAAATTGGTATCTCACTTGTGTGAGTAAACCTAGTGGCCACGAAAGGAAATGCCCCAAAACACTATCTGGACACATCAAAATTATAAAATACAAAACTACCTCTTTTTTGGGGGGGGGGGGCATCTGCATTTTTGGTCCAGGGCTCAGCAGCCATCTAAGGAAACCTACCAACCCCAGACATTTCTAAAAACTAGACACCCAAGGGAGTCCAGGGAGGTGTGACTTGCGTGGATCCCCCAATGTTTTCTTACCCAGAATCCTCAGCAAACCTCAGATTTAGGTTTAAAAAAAAATTACAAAATAAATAAATCACCGCACCAGGACAAATTCCCTCCCACCCAAAGTTCCCTTCATGTAGGAGCCAAAAAACATGTAGAAATTTAAGGGGAACCAAAGTGGGTCCAAAAGGGCAGTTTGAAAGAAAGAAAAAAACGTTTTTAGGCTGACAAGTGCAGCAGAATTTTTATTGGTATAGATGAGACAATGTTGGGTGGTAGGAATTTTGTGGATTCCTGCAGTTTCCAGAAGGTTCCATCACAAAAACGTGGGGAAAATATGTGATGTCCAGCAAAGTTGGAGGTTTGCAGGGCATTTTGGGTCAGAAAATGGTGCAGGGTGCATGGGAAGCACTCCACCCGGGACTCACCCAGATGTTTAGTTTTCAGATGCGTCTAGGTCTTGTAGATTTTTCTACATGGCAGCGTCCAAAAGTTCAAAAAGTGCAACCCTCACCATTCCAAGTGGGCCGATTTTAAGAGTTAGCCAAGCTCTCATGGCCCAAATTTAAATCCAAAACCCCAAATAATCAAATGTCCTCTTGCTTGCCGTGGGATGAGATGTTTTAGTGTGCGGGGGAGAGCTCAAAGACTGTTACCCCTCCTTCAGTTGGGGTGGGGGGCATAACCAGGTCCATACTGGTTGGTAGCCACCACCCCCCATTTTTTTTTTTTTTTTTAATTCCCTGGCATCTAGTAGGCTTTCTGCACCCCGGGGTGTGGATCGGGGGGGATAATTGCCTCCATCTGCCCACTGGTGGGAAGATAACTTGGCCCCATTTATTTGGGATGGGGGTATGGCCATACCCCCCACCATCTTATTTTTTTAAAAAAAATAATAATAATCTTCCTAGGTCTCTAGTGGGCTTTCTGCCCCCCTTGGGGGCAGATGGGCCTTCCAAACATAGGCCGATCTGCTCCAAAGGGGGGCCGATATGGCCAACAGTAATGTGCCCCCATGGGGAGTGACCCCTGCCCAAGGGGCTGCCCTCCCCAAAAACAAGGCACACACATAGACCAATCCCTGGTGCCTAAGTGGTTTCTGCCCCGAACCCCCTGGGGGCAGAATGGCCTAATAGAAATAGGCTGATCTGCCCCCAAGGGGGGCCGAAATGGCCTAAAAAATATTTGCTCCCCAGGTAGCTCCCCTAGCGTGAAACTGACGTAAAAAAATAAAAAGCTCTGGTGTCTAGGGTTTTCTGCTGTCCCTGGGCGCAGATCGATCTGCTCTAGGGGAGCGGCCCTTACCCAAGGGGGCACTCCCCTCATTCAATAATATATATATTTTTTAATTTCCAGTGGTTTCTGCCCCCTTATGCGTACAAACAAAAAAGAAAAACTCCCTAGTGTCTAGTGGCCAGTTCTGCTGCCCGATCGCATTGCGAGAAATGCTGAGAAAGACATCAAAAGAAAGGAAACGGCTTTCCTTTCATTTGATGCCTTTCTCTGCCCCTCCATGTGATGGGATGAGAAATATAAAAGCATTTCTCCTCTGATCAGCGCAGGAAGCTGAGCTCCCAGCGGTGCAGACCTCTGATGAGGTCAGCACGCGATCGTGCGCGGATATCATCAGACGCCATGGGAGGGTCAGGGGGGCGGTTCCCCTTGCATCCCTGCGCAGGGGAGGGGGCAGTACACTAGCTCTCCCCTCGAGGGACCATAGCAGGACGAGGTGGATACGTCCCTGGCACCTGATCGCCACGGCAGCAGACGTAACCACCTCGTCCAGGGCACCTGAGGGGTTAAAATTAAAAAATATATTTTTATTTATATTTGTTTGAAAATTAAATAAAGTGTGTTATCATTTGTGTATGTGTTTGGTGAATGCTTGTTTTTGTGGGTTTTTTTTTTATGTACTGTTTTGAAGTTCAAGTCAAAGACAATGTTTAGGCCAGGGTCCGCGGGTTCCAGTAATGATTCAGTGGGTGTGGTGGGGGGTGACCTGATTCCAATAATGATTCAGTGGGAGGCCCCGGCTTCCAGTAATGATAAAGTGGAGGTCCACAGAAGTCAAATGGTTAAGAACCACTGCTTTAGGTGGTTGGCTATTCCTTCATCCTTTTTAGGTCGAGCGAGCAAGGGCTTTGACCGGTTGTAAATATTGTGGGCTTTTAACCACGCCCACCGCAGGCCATCACTTTCACTTGTTCGTGGGATTGCCTTTCAAAAATACTTTGTTAGCATTGGTAAATGCTTTATGTTTGTCCCTCCTTGGGCAGTTTTGATACCGCCTTGCAGACTGCCCCCGTTTCATAGATAATTGCTTTATTGCAGATACGTTTAACTGCGAGGGAACTTTTTTTCTTTTTGTGTCTCTCCTTCGCACTCATGCTCATGATGGCCGCGGCGCTTTGAATCAGCTCGCTTATGTCAACTGTAACTTTTCACTTTCAATTTATGTGGCAAGAAAAGTTTGGTTAGGAATTTACAATGCTAAGAGCTCCAACTCGAGTAAATGCAAGACCGACTGCATTGCAAATCCTTGTTTAAAGAGGTCACTAGAGGAACTGCAATCTTGTGGAGGTTCGAGCTTTACTGACTGTCTTTTTTTAGGGATGCCAAATTTACTTACAGGCTTGTGTTAAGTCATCAGTCTAGCATTCAATCTAGGTGGCGATACTTGCATTCAATTTCACATGAATGCTCATCTTGCCCATCTGCCCTCTGTACAGGCGAAAGTTCAAAAGCAGCTGTATTTGGAAATTAAATGATCACAAAAGCAAGTACATTAAAAAATACACATTACATTATTAACAAGAGTATAAATAAAAATGTCATTAAGAGACAGAAAACCACCACTTCCATAAATTAAAAAATATACAATTCCTAACATGAAAGAACGAACACTAAAACAGATCGCTGGAGCACTAAACATTTGCAGATACAACTTAGCCGGTTTACATTTAGACAGACCCAAGCCACTCCAAATTGGAACTAAAAAACACCTAGTAGAGCTTGAATAAAGTCTACAAAAAGAGAACAAAAAGAAGCAGGCTCTGGAGGGAGCTTCAATCACATGAGCAGAGAAGAAAAAAGAATCATCATATTGCCCAAGTAGAAGCATAGCTGCCATCAAATAAACCAGAGCCTGAATCTAATTATAAGGGCCCTGTCCCATTTGCTAATCACAAAGTCCAGATATGGCCTAAATATGGTGTGGTCTGGATTAGAACATAATCCTTGTTCTCTGTATTGGTTAGCTCTATCGCCTAACTTTCCTGGTGCCTCTGGTCCAGAAAAGATTATTAAAACCCAGACCAATCCTCTTTCACCACCCCCTCAGGCTTGGAGAAAATATTCAGTCTGCCCTGTGATGCTTGATGTAGTGCAAAAAGGGAATTTGATGACCAATACCGCAGAACTACCAGTTCTCAATAACCTCCCTATTAAACGAGCCATGTGGATTACTCCAAACCAAACATCACAGCAGCAGTGGGGCCAGATTACTACGATCCTCCCTATGATCCAGTACGAGTTCCTTGTGCAATACCTGGTGTACACCGGGACTAGATATGGGAACCAGGAACCTTGTGAATTGAAAGTAACCCCAAGATAAGAAAATTCAATATGAGTTTGTCTCTGATAAACAAAGACACTGTGCAGGGTTCCTCGATCCACAAATCAGTACACACATTTTGGGGGTGATTACTTCCAGCTTCGACATAAAAATAAATAAATAATTAGATATATAAATAATATATATCTATCTCCCCTCAGGCATTCTAGGAAGCAAGCCAGTGTTGTCTACAGATATTAAGGCAGGGATAGGCTTATTCTTTATAACTGTAACATCTTCACCCTTGGCCGCCAACACCTCTTCTACTCCGGTAACATATAACAAAAAAAAGAAGAGGAGCAGGTACGTACCCTTCTCAGACCCCTCACCCTATACCAAATAACTCTGCATTCCTCATCTTCCCTGTATCTTATTGTAGCCAAAAGGTCATAATTTCGGGCCCTCTAAAAGCCCATAAACCCATTGTCAACACCCATGGACTCCAACTTTGCCCATAATTTGGTCCTTACCACACTGTCAAATGTCCAGGAGAGGTTCATAAATACTACGAAGATGGATATTTGCTATGCAATGGTGTATTCACAGCTCAAGAGGTACAAATTGAGATTTTTCCATGGCCCACGCTCAGCTCTGAACCTGTATTGCAGCTTAGAAATATTATCACTGTATACAACCCAGGTAGACAATTTTCCAAAGACAATCTTCCTGACTATATTAACCGTGGAGTCTAAGAGGGATATTGGTTGATAACAACCAGGGTTCTTAGGATTTCCTTTTTTATACTGGGATGGCCATTTTCCAGATCTCGAGCTGACAGGATTTACAGGCCAGTTTAATATAATTTGATAATGAAGGGGCCCATAAATTTAAATTAAGTGTATAAAAGTCCACTGTGACTCCATTTCTCCCAGGACCTTTATTGGAGGCGTTAATTTTGATATCCTTGATGACCTCTTCCAGTGAAAACTCAATATCCAAGGGATAGCTAGGCAGAGGCTGAGCAGCGATATCCTCATTTAAATCACCCAGACTATAACTCCGCGTAAAATGCTCAAGTCATTGATCAGGGCGGGTATCTAAGGTATTACTACCATTAAGTAGTTTGCAACTATTAACAGTGTGCCAAAACAGCCTGAAAGGTGACAACTAGGTTTTACGTAGACATCATACTGGAGCTATAATTTTATTTTACTTAAAATTTGCTCGTACTCTTTTCTTCATCTAGCAATAATGACATACCCTTGGGTCTGCTTGGGGAACTTGCTTTAATTGCCGACAGGAGATCCTGCATCCACTATCAAACCAGAGCTGAAGCCACCTGCTGAAAAGGGAATCGTTGGGGGTTATAATTAAAGCAAGTATAGTTGCCACAGAAAACTTCACTGACAAAGATTACCGAAGTAAGACTACATAATTTGCCCTAGCGTATTCTATCCAACTATCAATAGTCAGTATACTAGCAACCCCTGCAATGTTCTAGCTTAGCAACTTCTAAATTATCATAGCATACTATATTAGTATGCAGAGATGTTAATACTCCATAGACAGGCAAAATAGAAGAAAGTGCACTCCACGAGGAAGATCTTGTGTTGGGTTTACCTGAAGCATTTATGGGAAATAGAGTGAGCAAACGTCAGGGGAAGAGTTCAGGTTCTTATTGATGTTCTTGTTTTGCAGCAAATGAGACCTTCAATGACAACAGCAGATCATCCATTAGTGATTCTATTTTAATTAATATCGAATCCTGGCCAGTGGTGATGGATATGTGGGTCATATCCCACCTAGAAAGCGACCGTAATCTACTTGTTGCATCCTTTTATGTTGCACTTAAATTGGAAGCTTTCTCACCCGAAAGAACATTCAAGGGAGGAGATTTTTCGAAGGGCAGTCAGGTGGAATCCAGGTAAAATATAATTATTTTGGCAATATTAAGAAATGTAATCCAGTTTAGTGTTGCGTTGGTAATGAAAGGGGACAAAGAGTCTGATGACAAAAGGCCCTATAGGAACAAAGCATTGAGGAGATTTCACACTTTATAACCACTACTAAGAATGGAGTATGTGAGTGTTAATAATCGCACTGGTAATTGGTTCGACCATGAAAGGTAGATAAGAAACAAGAAGCTGTTATATGCTTTGGTTGGTAAGGAGCTATAAACAGCGACAGGAACACAAAGAATTGACTGGGGGGGTGAGGGGACAGCTTGAAATGAGATTCCCGATCTGCGACAAGGTCATAGAGACAGCCACGAAAAAGAATTCCAGTACTTCTGGTCACTCATTACATGAGAATATAATCAGTGCAGGGATTTAAAAAAAAGTTTTTTTTAAAAGAAAGGCCATGTGTATAAGGATGCAAGAATGGATTCCCGACAGGTTACATTTCTGCTTAAGCTACCACTCATGGGCTCTATGGATGAGATTTCATTGAATTTGAGATGAAAGAAGTCATATTATAACAAAAGCCTAACAAAGCCCCGAATCAAGATTTTGTTCCCAAAGATTTATACAAGGCTGATCTTTTATCATGGGTCACAATTTTTACTAAGCTTTTTAATTCAGTGCTGAGATCTGTAGATACGCCTAAATCAAAGGGGTGTGGCTATAATTCTTCCACTATTTAAGAAAGGTGTTAGAACGGACACATCCAATTATTCCTCCATTTCACTATTAGATGGGGCAAGCAAAATCTATGGGAGGGGGCTTTCGAACCGCGTACAAGAGTGGGCTGGAGACGGAAAAAATATTAGCAGACAATCAAGCAAGCTTTCGAAGGAGCACTGGAACGGTGAAGCATGCATATATTTATATTCTATTTGCGTAAAATATGGCAGACAAAGGAAAGTCCCAACTTTTACTAACGTTCACTGATTTGTAATCAGCTTTTGAATTAGTAAATTAGGACTTACTTTGGCTAGCATTACAACAGCAGGGTCCAGGGAGAATGTATAGAGAGTTTACTCACAACTGTTGTGGTGCTCCAAGTGTATGAGCTGCACCCTTCTCCTGCTCTTTTCATTATTTTTTTATAATGTTGGACCTTACTTAGATAATCCAAATTTAGACTGCCTGAAGCTCACTAAATTGTGTATTTACGGTTTTTTTTTGGCGGGGGGATCTTGTAACAGGTATATTAAATAAGTAATAAAATTAATCCAGGATTTGTAAACTGCAGCACATCATCCGTGCGGGTCGCAAAGCGCTGAATTGCAGGCACAGGGAGATGAAGTGATTTTGCCTAGAATCACAGGATGTTGAGGTAACGCAATACCAAGACTCTAACCTGGTTCCGCCAGCTCCGAAGTCAGCAGCTTAGGCCGTTACGCCACACCCTCTCCCTTTGGGATCTTGGGATACGGTGTGACAAAACATACTTGGAAACAGTACACAGAAAAGCAGCCACAATTTTAAAGCTTGCAGCAGCCGCAGTCATTAGATGTAAGCAAAGAATGAGGGGGGCAGTCACTGAGTTGACTACTACACGTTTACAGAGCAGAGGCACTTACAGCAGCAACATACGGAGCAGACATCTGGGGTTATACAGATTGCTTTATTCTCCAGAAAATTGAGAACAAGTTCTGCCAGCAATATTGCTGCAGGGTCCGGGCATGCCTCTAGCAGCCCTACATTTGGAACTGGGCATTAAACCTATTTGGATATCATTGCCTTAACTTCAAGAACTTACTGGTTTTGCCGAACAGAGAAACCGACAAGCAGGCATTTATTTGGATGCCATAAGGGAGGTATCCAATTACCTGGGACTTCCGGGAAGCCCTGGTGGAATCATGTTTGTAGCACTTTAACACTGTTGAAACGCAGTATCATTCACAAGGATCCCACTGCGATTAAGGGGGAAGCTATAGCCAGGATCAAAGAGGTATACTGGTAATATAAAAACCAAATGATACGCCTCTAGTAAGAGTGGGACCATAATACATTGATTTCTAAAGCACAAGTTTGTGGTTGGCTTTGAACCTTATCTGGGTGACATCTACCCCGAGGTACGGCATCATTATATGTAAAATTATACCTGGGGACCTTTCCATTTAAGGCCTGTGTTGCCAAACAGAGCACTATAGTGGGAAAATCGATGAACTGTGCAATTGTGTCAGTGGGGAAATTTAAACTATCATACATTTTTAGGTTGAGCACGGCAGCGCACAAGCACAACTCTTCTCAACATGTTATCTATTCTGAGGGATTTAACCACACCCATCACTTTTGTTTGTTCCTGGGGCTACCTTTCAAAAATTCCTCGACGTTGGTAAATGCTTTACATCTGACTCGCCTAGAGGCTGTTTTGTTACCACCTTGGAGACTTACCCTGTTACACGGATTACAGCACGATCACAAACGGACCTCAGTGTGGTGCACTATTTTTTCTTTGCCTCGCTGCATCGCGCATGGTGGTATGTTGTTTCTTCGTCGTCCTTGGTTTTGGGCATCTTGCTGTTTGTTTGCGATGTCTCCGGCAGATTTTTGTTTCATTTGATTTGCAGGTTTATGTAGCGCAAACTCAACACGAAGGTATTGGAGTGCTTTATTTTTGGGGAATTTTATATAGTATGTGTGTATATATATATATATATATATATATATATATATATATATATATATATATATATATATCTCAATCAATAGAAAAGGTATTACAGTGCTTTTCATGTGCGCCGGTTACATTACACAAGAACACAATCATTTTTGGTAGCAAGGGGAGATTAAGTGATTTGCTCCGACCTGGCTTTCTATGGTGCTTCTCTTTTGAAGAGAGTTTTAGTGATGTGAATAACTGTTTTTTCTTAATCTTGTTTGTATGTCCCAAAATGTATTTTGTTATGGCAAATGCCGAGAATAATTTTTTTTTTAAAAAGAGATGATGGATATGTGGTTTTTAGTAGTGCACCTGTATGTCACACAGCAGTACCATCCTACCCAACTTGAGTCTTCATAGTTACAAAATGTACTGCCAGCAACTTAAAGACTAAAAATATTTTACACTTATTATTGAAGGCAAAAAGAAAAAGTGTACCTTAAAAAAAGTTACCTCTTACTTTCACAAAACCATTCACAGACAACTCATCAGCCTAGAATACAAAGAACCTACAAATCTAAAGGTTACAAGGAACAAGCATATGCATATTAACTTTAAAACAAACAATTGTTAATCAATTTAATTGGTTCAATTAAGCAACAATCTAATAACAAAACATTCACGTAGCAGCTGGCAAAAACATTTGTACAATTGAAGAAAATAAAAGAAAATCCAGTGAACTTGTTAATTATTTCACAAGAATGGTGCTCAAAAATAGTTCTTCATGTCTCCCACTGAAAATGCCCTCTTGAAACACTGTCATTATATCCTAATCATGAGTCACAGATAGGCTTAGTTAAATTCTTACCATGGTACCTTACTTCACTTCTAATTCTGGTTTGCATCATTCTGGGGAAGTCACAGTACCTCCATGTGTCTCAAATTGTAAATATATCAAATACAATCTAAAACTGAGTGATATTTAGAACATAGTGAACTTTGTAGCACTGTTCATCCTTCCACTACATCCTGCCGTTTGTGTTTTCATTTCAGTGAAATACTAAACGCCAGTCTTCCGTGTACAGCACCCTACATTTGAAACAATGAAATGGAAAGCACTTATGTGCCCCATAAACCCATGCTACACAACTCCAAACCAAATACAGCCATGCATACAGAATGTATCAAATTTTACACTAATCAATAGTCAGCCTCAGGGAGACAGAGCGGCACTGTTTTGTAAGAATTATTTTGTTGTTACTTCAAAACAACCAAGAATGAGAAAGACAAAGGCAAACATGCCATAGCACCGGTAGGCTAGATAGGGCAAATCACAGTAAGTGGGAATAGGGAGAACATAGTTTGCACTGTTGTCACCGCAAATGTCCTAATTAATTTCAAGGTGTCTACCGACTGTCAAACCCAGGCAGGCTCCTCTCAACCTGTAATAAGCGCTAATCAATAAGAGAGCAGATACAGCAATGAAAATGCATATATTTACATAGGGAAGAGAAACAAGAGGAAACACAAGGAGGCACAAAAAAAGTAGACCAAAGTCAATCATAATTCATCATAGACCACAAATCCTCATACATCCCTAAATGTTATCACGTCGGATTCTGGTGTCTTTTGAATCCAGATCGGTACAATAAATCTTTAAGAGAGCAATAAAAAAAGATCTTCAAGACACTCGTTATTCAGCAGAAGTCGCTTTTACGTCCAAACTTTTGAAATGCGTTTCTGTGGGTGTACCATAGTGCAACACAACTACTTTAAGCCTGAGGACAATGTCAAATTGTCAGATATTGCACTCAAAACTGCAATAAACAGTTGAAAGTGAACTGTTAACCAAAATGACCTTATACAAAAGTATTTCCTGAAATGTTCAACCCTAACAAAACTCCTGTAAAGGTGTTTTCAAGTCATTATCACAACGCAAGATACATCTGAGCCACTTAATTACAAAGTTACAATTTGTGATAGGCTTCTGTGTCTAACTACATCTAAGATGAAGATCTATGCTTTTGTTATATAGAATAGAATGACCAACACAAGTGGTCACGTGTCATGTCGAGAGCAGTTGATTGAGTTAATCTATTTTTCTTACACCTTAAACATTCCACTCACTGTTAATTATGTTTGGATGCAGATTCATAAATATTTCTAACATCCGCAAGATCCCATGAATCAAACCTTTTAGCACGTCTGCGCATCTCCACTAGTTCAATAGACAATGTAAGATGTTTGGCATAAACTGGGCATATAGGACCATCACAAAGTGTATCACTGAAAGTGTTTAAACCTAGCAAGTGGCGAAAAAAATGCAACCGATTAGATTCGTGTGATGGAAACACCAAAGATACACCGAGGCAGGCCATCTGCTCGGAATCTGACAAGTACTAGAACTGTTCAGTTTTTTTTTAGTACTGAGCCTACCAAAGTTTCCTTTGTGAGGGTTCATTACAAATAACTTCTGGGTGGAGTGACGGCAGGAATACTAACAAGGTAAAACACTATGACTAATATTGAATAACATGCGATTAGGTAGAGCATTCGATTTGGGGAGGCACACGATTTAGAAGAGGGAACAGAAAACAGTAGTGATTTTGAGGGTGGGCCAATGAAAAGTGGAAAAGCACCATAGATTGGGTGACATTAAGCATAAGTGATACATGAGGGATTAAATATCAGCGACTGGACAAAGACTAGTGATCTGTAAGTCGAAAAAAGCATCCGTGATTTAGGGGTCAAAAAAAACAGCAATGACTTTCGGAAAGGTGAAGGAGCGCAATACACTTCGAGTGGCAAAGAAATATCACTGTCGTAAGGCTTGGGTGAAGACCTACCAAAAGGCAAAGAGGAATATGCCTTAGTTCGTGAAGAAGTGATGAAGAAGCAGCAATCATGCTGAACATGTATTATGTAGTGGTTATAACGCACTAGTGGCTGGGGAAACTGAAGAGAGTGTTCGGTGACCATCACAAGCGATGTTGTACCACAGGCACTAGTGATTAAGAGGTGAAACCAAACACGAGTGATTTAACCGGGCAGATAAGCGCCACTGTGTATGAAACCGTAGAGAAATACCAGTGATTTTTTTTTTTGGGGGGGGGGGGGGGGGAGGAGGGGGGACAGAGGAAGCACCAACGTGTGGAATTAAAGACTTGTCAGCAAATGTATATGACAGCATGAGTATTTCAAGAAATGAGTGTTACGATTCCCGTGGAGCATAATATTACAGGGTTTTATGCCTTGGAGTGGTGTGCTGCTAGATCTCGGATTCGTGGGGTGTCATCAACACTGGGTGGAGCTATTCCTTTAGGTGACCGGTGGGGGCTTCGATGACCCAGGATGTTATAAAATTATCGTGAGGTGTGGGGTGACCCCCATCGCCAAGGGATGGTGGAGAGCTCCTGCAGGCCCAGGGAGGGGCTGTCTTGTAATGAAGGGGAGGGGCATGCTGTGCGCAGGACCCAGCCCCCCCCCTTTGCTGTACATACCATATCTGGGGTGATCCTTCCACTCTCGGGCCCTTGTCCGTTCTCCCGTCAACAGAGGAGCGGCTTTAGCATGTCCCCTGGTGCGAAGGGCGCGGCTCGGCTGCAGGCGGGCGGCCTGTAATGGCGGCGCAGACAGCAACGGCGGCCCTTTCTCCTGATGGGCGGGGGAAGGAGACAGCTCGAGCCGCGGAGAAAGGGCTGCGTGAAGGAGCGCGAGCCAAGACCGAGGCGCGCTCACAACTAGGGGCGGGACCAAGCCACAGGGGGCGCGCGCGCGAGTGTGCGCGAGACAACAGCGAGTGCTAGACGCAAGACGACAAGAGGAGCGGCATACTGGGGGATGGGCAAGATTGAACGAAAAGAAGCTGCATGGAGCATTGAAAGAGAAATAGGACAAGAACACGAAACTAAGCGTCAAATTGCCTTCAACGACATCAGTAGAAAAGGGACAAAAATTGCGCATCGCATCAGCGCTCTCAATGGATAAAAATGAAAGAAGGACAAGTGTGTCATCACAGAATATGTTTTTCTGCACTATTTGGGTGTATTTGAATAACTGAAAAAGATCGTGCCTGACATTTTTTAGAAACTAACATAAAAGAAAGATAACTTTCGCTGTTTATAGGAATGGTGTTAATAGAAATGGAGTCTGTGTGAGATCTTAGTGAGCATGCTGTTAAACCCGTTTTAGAAACGTGTCCCTTGCCTCTGTGCGTACCGATTTGTTTTTAGTTCTCAGATCTTGAAACGATTCTATTGTTGCCACTTTTCAACTTCCAACATGGGCCATTTTTTATTTTCTCTTTGAACACTCAGATTTTATTACAAGAACGGAGGCTCCTATTATGCTTCCTTTTCTTGCTTTATTTTAAATAGCAGCCAAGATAATAAAGCAGAACTACATATCCCATGAAACCAAGCGAATGAAGTAATAATGAGGTCATAAAGAGCAACCAATAAAAAACATTCAAACACAATAATTATCTTAACTGCGAACAACAAGTCCTCTTTTCTTGCTGCTCGCAGTCAAGATAAGTTCTTTTACATCATCTTAAGTTTTCATGTCGTGTATTGTCATATTTTTCTATTACGTATTTTTTCTTATAATTATTACTAGTTTAATTTGAAATCTTTGTTTTAATATCTATATTTCAATTGTATGCCTTGTTCTACTTTGATTTCCGTTGTTTAGCGCTCGCGTCGCGCTTTCGCGGTCGAGCCGAACGTTCTCCCGCCCGGCGCTCCTGAGGTAAGCGTTTTTACTTCACAGCTTACCTCGGAGCAGCTCGGCAGCCTCTGGGGACTTCACTGCAGACTCTCGCTGGATCGGAGAGTTCTTCCCTTCGGTCCTGCTCGAAGTGCTTCCTCTCACGTCTGTGTGGGCATCGGCTTTCACGATCGGACACGCCTCTTTCCCTGAGAGTGGGTCGTCCGCTCCACGCCCACTTTTCTTGGTGTTTGACTTAACCCTTTCTTCCCGCATTTCACTTGAAATTTATTTTATTAGCATTCTTTTCAATTTGTGGATTTTTCTGTCTGGCATCTTCATATATTTATTAATTAGTTATTTATTTCCTGATCTATAATGGCTAAAAAAGGAGAGGATAGTTCCAGTAAGGTTGATTTGGACAATTTACGTGCAGATTTAAATTCTTTTATTCAGGACACGGTTCAGCAGGTGGTATCTACATCTATGCTACAAATGTCCAAAAAATTGGAATCATCTTTTAAAAAATTGTCCACTCGAAACTCTGATGTTTCTGAACCTGTCAGGGGCAAAAAACGCCCTTTTACAAAAGCGCAGGCGAAATCAAGCACTGATAACTCTCCCCAAGTTGCTGGTCCTTCCCCCCGTAAGGAGCTTAATACGGTGGAAACGGATCCCTCTCCTCTTGAAATAACGCAGTTGAGGGATACTGATGACGATATGGATTATAATGGTGGAGATTTTGATGATACTCAGGATCCTGATGATCTCTGGCAAGGGCCTTCGGAGAAAAGGCAAAAAATGTCTCCAAACGATTTTACGGTTCTCGATGCTTTGGGAGAACCCGTGTTTGATCCCACTTTGATTCATCACCCAAATTCCACCGAATGGTTTCCTTCTGATCATGTGGCGGATTACGTTTTGTGTCATTTAAGACATTCTTTGGACAAAGCCACAAGAAACAAGTTGAGATCAGAATGTCCCCGTCCCTCCCTCCCGAACAGCATAACTTCCACTCCTGCGATAGATCCTAATATGCTTTTATTCTTCTCTAAATTTGGAAATGATCCGAAAAAAGGAGTAGATCGTGCATGGTTCGTGTGTCAGGACAAGCTTTTGGATTTGGTCGGTCCTTTAACCAGAATTCTCGATATAGCTGAAGATGCCAGGCTGGAGGGTACGCAAATTGATCCTGATGCTTTATCCAACTGGGCCCAACGGGCAATTTGTTTATTAGGAAATGCGAACACTGCCATGTCCCAGGAGAGACGAAAGAGCCTGTTGCTCAAAATAGAACCCAAATTGGGCAGTTTGGCTTCTAGAGAGGAGGGACTGCAGGCTAACGGTCTTCTTTTTGGGGACTCGTTCATCAAAGAACTTAGTAGATATGTTTCTACGTTTACAACACTGGATAAAGCCCAAACCTCCATGAAGAAGATTTTCAACGCTAGGGTTTTTGGCAGGGCCGGTAAAGGAAGGAGCCGCTTTACCGGCCGCTACTCCTTCCGTGGTGGCAGCTTCAGAGGCTCCTCTTTCTACTCCCCCGAGTTCAGACCTCAATTCTATCCTCAAAGAGGGAGAGGTTTCAGAACCAGAGGTTATCGTCACAGAGGGGGACAAGTCTCAGGTAAGAGTTTTCAATTTTGGCCATCTTCCGGTGGGAGGTCGGTTAGCCCATTTTCTGTCAAATTGGTTTCAAATTACCGCGGACCCTTGGGTTCTTCAAACCATTCAGGGGTATTGCATAGATCTCTATCAGATTCCCTCCCAAACTTCCCCTCCTCCTCCTCTAAGATTTTCTCAGGAACAATCCCGTTGATGAATTTGGAAATTTTAGCTTTGGTTTAAAAAAATGTGATAGAACGAACATGTTTTCATCCCTCGGGTTTTCTCAGTACCATATTTTTGGTTCAAAAGAAAAACAAAAAGTTTTGCCCAGTTATAAATCTAAGACAGTTCAACAATTACGTAGTTTACAACCATTTCAAAATGGAGACAATCCTCCATCTCAGAGACATTCTGTTAGAGGGCGACTGGTTTGTCCGTCTGGATCTTCAAGACGCTTACTTTGCGATTCCGATCCATCCCTTTTACAGGAAATTCCTTCAGTTTCAATGGGAAGGTTCGATTTTTCAGTTCAAAGCTCTCCCATTCGGGCTCGCTTCGGCTCCTTGGTGCTTCACAAAAGTAATGAAACCGGTGGTAGCCTTTTTAAGGGCCCAGGGCATAAGATTAAGCATTTATTTAGACGATTTTCTAATAATGGCTCAGAACAAGGATACCCTGTTGCAACACGTACATGTTTCCCTTCAACTATTACAGTCCCTTGGTTTTCTGGTCAACATGGAGAAGTCTTCTCTAGTTCCCTCCACTCAAGTAGAGTTTCTAGGTTTCCTCATAGACTCTCAAACTACATCTCTATCACTACCGCTTCAGAAGGTGACGCGAATAAAACGCGAATTACAACACGTCCTCAGTCTCTCCCATGTTTCTCTTCGCACTCTGGCAAGAATTGTAGGTCTTTTAGCCTCTTCCATTCAGGCCATATTTCCAGGTCCGTTGCATTACAGGGCTCTTCAAAGGTTAAAAATTCGCCATCTCCGAAAAGGTCTTCAGTATTCAGATATAGTCCTATTGGATCAAGACTCTCAGGCAGAGATACGGTGGTGGCTCGATCATTTGGAAGCCTGGAACGGAAGAGCTATTTTCTCTTCGGCCCCAGATCTAGTATTAGAATCCGATGCAAGTCGGACAGGTTGGGGCGCAAGATGTGGCAACGTCTCGACTGGAGGCGTATGGTCAGAGAGGGAGTCTGTCTTGCACATAAATTGTTTAGAGATGCGTGCAGGCTCCTTTGCTCTGAGAACTTTCGCAAAGGACAAGGTAAGTTGCTCTATTCTTTTAAAGATGGACAACATTTCCGCAGTAAAGTATATCAATCATCTGGGAGGAACAAGATCCAAGCACCTTGCGGATCTGGCCAAAGCCTTTTGGGAGTTTTGCCTCCCTCGGAAATTGTCGGTCACGGCTCAATATCTTCCAGGAAAAATGAACACAATAGCAGATTGGTGTTCACGCTTTCTAAAAGACTCCAGCGATTGGCAACTTCATCCTTCAGTATTCAACAATCTTTCTTCAAAATTCGGTATCATGTCGATAGATCTGTTCGCTTCGCGGTTAAATTCTCACCTCCCAAAGTTTTACAGTTGGAGACCGGATCCTCAAGCCCTCGCTACGGACGCTTTTCTCCAGGACTGGTCTCCCAGTCTGAATTACGCTTTTCCTCCTTTTGCTATGATAGCCAGAGTCCTTGCCCAGGTTCGTCGTCAACGAGCCTCCCTGGTATTAGTAACTCTCTTTTGGCAGACACAGCCTTGGTTCCCTTCGGTTCTGGAGTTATCAATAGATTGTCCGGTTTTGATTCCTTCATTTCCAGAACTCCTCCTCGATCCAGAGGGTCATCCTCACGAAATGGTTCTCAACCAAACTCTAACTCTTGTGGCTTGGAAGATTTCGGGTCAGCCTGGAGAACCCCCGGAATTTCGGAAGAAGCTGCCCAGTACATCCGCCATTCTTGGGCCCCAGGAACATCTAAGGTTTACAGGTCTGCCTGGTTGGTCTGGTGTGGCTGGTGTTTGGACAGGAATTCAGATCCCTTTTCAGCCGATGTGACCTTAATCGTTAATTTTTTAGCTTCTCTAGCCTCCCAGGGGAAGGCATACAGAACGGTAAATACTTATAGATCTGCCATTTCTGCCGAACATATCCGAATAGATGGCAAGCCTGTTGGGGAACATCCTTTGGTGTGCCGGCTTTTGAAGGGAGTAAGATTTTCTCATCCTCCGACGTCTAAATACACATATTTATGGGATGTGAATTTAGTTTTGGATTTATTTAATTCTTGGCCTGATAATGATTTACTGTCTTTGAAGTGCTTGTCTGCAAAGCTGACTATGTTGTTATGCTTAGTTTCATTGAAACGTGTTTCTGACGTTAGGACTTTGGACGTCTCCTCTGTCCAGTTTTCCCCTTCTTATGTGTCTTTTAGGATTTATAGAAGAACTAAGACTAATATTTCTGTGGCTCATTATCCATACTTCCCCTCACACCCTAAACTCTGCGTTGCTAAATGTTTAAAAGTTTATATTGCTAGAACTGCTGATTTAAGAATGTCTTCTTTCTCCCAGTTGCTAATATCTTTTTCTAAACCTCATAAACCTGTCTCCTCTCCTACCCTTGCTCGCTGGGTTAGGTGGGTCATGGCCCTTGCTGGTATTGACACTACTTCTTTTGGAGCACATTCGACCAGAGGTGCTATGGCTTCTAAAGCTCTTTTAACTGGAGCTCGATTGGAGGACATTCTTAGATCAGCAGATTGGTCTAATGTTTCCACTTTTAAGACGTTTTATTGTAAACCTATTACTTCAATGGCTGATTCTGTTGTTAATATGCTTTGAACAAGCATAATAGGAGCCTCCGTTCTTGTAATAAAATTCAGATTTTCCTAGCTTTAGTAAAGGAAAGTCTAGATTTTATTAAAGAAGCAGAGGCGAGTATTATCCCACCGCTTTTATTAACCCACCCTTTTCTTTTCCAGTGCCGGTTTCCCCTGCACCAACCGCTTCGACTTGAACATGCTGCTTTCGTGTCAAAGACCCTTCCTTTGACAGATCTTTCTTCTGCTTGCTCCCACGATCAGCGGACAGTGCCTTCCGGATGTTGTCATAGCCTCCTGAGGTCGTCTACTCCTTCTTCCCTGGACTTTGCCAAGGACTTTTTCACATTATTAATGGCTTTTTCTATCATTTTGATAATTATTCCTTTATTCCGTCCACTTTGATCTGCTCCTGCAAGAAAAGAGGACTTGTTGTTCGCAGTTAAGATAATTATTGTGTTTGAATGTTTTTTATTGGTTGTTCTTTCTGACCTCATTATTACTTCATTCGCTTGGTTTCATGGGATATGTAGTTCTGCTTTATTATCTTGGCTGCTATTTAAAATAAAGCAAGAAAAGGAAGCATAATACTCGCCTCCGCTTCTTTAATAAAATCTAGACTTTCCTTTACTAAAGCTAGGAAAATCTGAATTGTTATGTAATAGGCATGTCACTACTCAAAGGCAAATCAAAATAAGCTTTACTCGATTTTATACTAAAATCATATAAGCGTACATACACGATAAATCAAATCAAAGATTAAAAAACAGATATACATAGTTGAATCTGGATAAGTACACATGATGCTAAAATATAAAGAAAATTATAATATGACTGGTTCATTACGGATATACAAAGGTTTCCTTGATTAATCACTGACATTAAATAGGTAGAAATAGTACAGTAGATCAGAGGCGTGGGCCATGACTGTAAAAACAAGTACGCAGGATGACATTGTGCACATTGAGATTTTCCTAGCCTTTATTAAAGACACGAGGTGAGTATTATGCAGTCTTCTCTTGCTTTAATTTCACAGCAGCCAAGAAAGAAAACTACAATTCCCAAGAAAAGTGAAAAACTACAAAGTGATATAACAATGGGAGAACAACCAATGGGATGTCGAGTACAGCTATTAATATATTGACTGCGAACAAGTCCTCTTTTCTTGATGCGAGAACTAAAGAGGAGAATACGTAACAAATAAAACAGCATAAAAAAATAGTCATCACAGTGAAAGGTCCATAAAACAATCTTGAAACTGGCGAGGGTAGAAACGAGCCCAGGATGAAGATCCATTGAAGAAGGAATCCAGTTCATAACCCCTTCTGTGCCCAGGACATAATGGTTACGTCCTGAGGCACAGTGCTCGTGTGCCCAGGACGTAACCATTACGTCCTAGGCACAGAGCCCAGAGGGAGCACTAGCGCTCCTTCTGCGGGGTTCCTTCCTCACCCCCCCCAAGGCAGGGATGGAAGGGGAAGACCTTCCCCTTCCACCCCGGACCTTCCAACGCCCCCTCTGTGACATCAGCGCGCAATCGCGTGCTGATTGTCACAATGCCTCCTCCTTAGCGCTGGAAGCTCAGCTTCCAGCGCGATGATCGGAAGAGAAATGCCAAGCATTTCTCTTCCGATCACGTGGAGGAGGCAAGAGAGGCTTCAAAGGGAAGGAAAGCAATTTCCTTCCCTTTGAAGTCTCTCTCTGCGTTTCAAAAGCCGGATTGTAAAGCAATCTGGCTTTTGAAACGCCCACTAGACACCAGGGATTTAATTTTTAAAAGGAAATTGGCATGAGGGAGCGACCCCTTGGGCAAGGGTCGCTCCGGGGGTGGGGGCTTTTTTTTTAAGGCCTTTTCTGTCCCCCCTGGGGGCAGATTGGCCTATTATTAGGGCGATCTGCCCCCGGGGGGGGGCAGAAACCTCTGGGCACCAGGGATTATTATTATTTTTTTTTGTTTTTGTTTTTGATTCTAGAGGTGGGGAGCGACCCCTTAGGCAAGGGTCGCTCCTATAGGGGGCAAATTATATTTAGGCCATTTCTGCCCTCCTTGGAGGCACATTGGCCTATTTTTACGAAGCCAATCTGCACCCAAGGGGGACAGAAACCACTAGACACCAGGGAGTTTTTTTTTCTCGTGAATTTCACGCAAGGGGAGCGACCCCGTAGGCAAGGGTCGCTCCCGGTTGGGGGGTGGGGCGTAAAATTTATTTTAGGCCATTTGTGCCCCCCGGGCCAGATCGACCTATTGTTATTAGGCCGATCTGCCCGTGGGGGGGGAGGGGGGGAAAGGGGGCAGAAACCTCTAGGTGCCAGGGCAAATTTATTTTGTGTGGTTTTTTTTTGTTTGTTTGCTTTTTTAGAGATGGGGAGCGACCCATTAGGTAAGGGCCGCTCCCCTGGGGGGCAAATTGTATTTAGACCATTTCTGCCCCCCTTGGGGGCAGATCGGCGAATTTTAGGTCTATCTGCCCCCAAGGGGGGGCAGAAACAACTAGGCACGGGGATTTTTTTTTTGCGCCAATGTCACGCAAGGGGAGCGACCCCGTAGGCAAGGGTCGCTTCCCAGGGGGAGTTGGGGGGGCAAATTTATTTTAGGCCATTTCTGCCCCCCTGGGGCCGGCTGATCTAGAGGCCAAAATCCACAGGTAAGCACTTTGCAAAAAACACCTCTGTTTTCTGTGAAAAAATTTGATGTGTCCACGTTGTGTTTTGGGCCATTTCCTTTCGTGGGCACTAGGCCTACCCACACAAGGGAGGTACCATTTTTATCGGGAGACTTGGGGGAACGCTGGGTGGAAGGACATTTGTGGCTCCTCTCAAATTCCAGAACTTTCTGTCACCAAAATGAGACGAAAAAGTGTTTTTTTGGCCAAATTTTGAGGTTTGCAAAGGATTCTGGGTAACAGAACCTGGTCAGAGCCCCACAAGTCACCCCATGTTGGATTCCCCAAGGTTTATAGTTTAAAAAAATGCGCTGGTTTGCTAGGTTTCCCCAGGTGCCGGCTGAGCTAGAGGCCAAAATCCACAGATAGGCACTGTTTTCTGTGAAAAAATGTGATGTGTCCAAGTTGTGTTTTGGGACATTACCTTTCATGGGCGCTAGGCCTACCCACACAAGTGAGGTACCATTTTTATCGGGAGACTTGGAGGAACGCTGGGTAGAAGGAAATTTGTGGCTCCTCTCAGATTTCAGAACTTTCTGTCACCGAAATGAGAGGAAAAAAGGTTTTTTGGGTAAAATTTTGAGGTTTGCAGAGGATTCTGGGTAACAGAACCTGGTCAGAGCCCCACAAGTCACCCCATCTTGGATTCCCCTAGGTGTCTAGTTTTAACAAATGCGCTGGTTTGCTAGGTTTCCCCAGGTGCCGGGTGAGCTAGAGGCCAAAATCCACAGGTAGGCACTTTGTAAAAATCACCTCTGTTTTCTGTGAAAAAATGTGATGTGTCCACATTGTGTTTTGGGCCATTTACTTTTGTGGGCGCTAGGCCTACCCACACAAGTGAGGTACCATTTTTATTTGGATACTTGGGGGAATGCTGAGTGGAAGGAAATTTGTGGTTCCTCTCAGATTCCAGAACTTTCTGTCACCGAAATGAGAGGAAAAAGTGTTTTTTGGGTCAAATTTTGAGGTTTGCAAAGAATTCTGGGTAACAGAACCTGGCCAGAGCCCCACAAGTCACCCCATCTTGGATTCCCATAGGCGTCTAGTTTTAAAAAATGTGCTGGATTGCTAGGTTTCCCCAGGTGCCGGCTGAGCTAGAGGCCAAAATCCACAGGTAGGCACTTTGTAAAAAACACCTCTGTTTTCTGTGAAAAACCGTGATATGTCCACGTTGTGTTTTGGGCCATTTCCTTTCATGGGCGGTAGGCCTACCCACACAAGTGAAGTACCATTTTTATTGGGAGACTTGGGGTAACGCTGGGTGGAAGGACATTTGTGGCTCCTCTCAGATTCCAGAACTTTTCTGTAGGAAACACTTGTAGGATCTACACAAATGACCCCTTGCTGAATTCAAAATGTTGTCTACTTTTCAGAAATGTTTAGCTTTCTGGGATCCAGCATTGGTTTCTTACCCATTTTGGTCACTAACTGGAAGGACGCTGAAAGCACAAAAAATAGTAAAAATGGGGTATGTCCTAGTAAAATGTCAAAATTGTATTGAAAAATTATTGGGTTTTCCAATTCAAGTCTGCCTGTTCCTGAAAGCTGGGAAGATGGTGATCTTGCCACCACAAACCCTTTGTTGGTGCCATTTTCAGGGAAAAAACCACGAGCTGCCTTCTGCAGCCCTTTTTTCCCTTTTTTAAAAAAAAAACTAATTTTTCACTGTATTTTGGCTAATTTCTTGGTCTCCTTCAGGGGAACCCACAAAGTCTGGGTACCTCTAGAATCCCTAGGATGTTGGAAAAAAAGGATGCAAATTTGGCATGGGTAGCTTATGTGAACAAAAAGTTATGAGGGCCTAAGCGCGAACTGCCCCAAATAGCCAAAAAAAGGCTCTGCACAGGAGGGGGAAAAGGCCTGGCAGCGAAGGGGTTATGGAAGCAAACCATGTGGATTAGGAGAAACCAACGCCGGAAGAGGGAGTTGGAACTGAAATAAAGAGACAGGGAAGGGTTAATAAAGTGGTGGGATAATACTCACCTCGTTTCTTTCATAAAATCTAGCCTTTCAGACACCAAAGCTAGGAAAATCTCAATTTTATTACAAGACCGGAGGCTCATATTATGCATGTTCAAAGCGTAGAAATGACAGAATCCGAAACATGTGAAATTGGCTTACAATAAAAAGTTCTAAACGTGTTTTCATTAGACAAGTCTGCAGACTTGAGAATATCCTGCAAAGGAGCTCCAGCTCAGAAAGCCCGAGAGGCCATAGCCCCTCTAGCAGAATGGGCTCCAAAGGAATCTACATTGATCCCTGCTAAAGACATAATCCATTTGACCCAACGGACTAAGGTAGGGGAAGAAACGGGTCTATGAGGTTTTTGAAAAGAAATGAGTAATTGAGAAGCCGAGGATGATCTCAAATCTGCAGTACGAGTCACACAATTCTTTAAACAATTTCCAACACACAATTTGGGTTGAGAGGGAAAAAACGGATAATAAACAGAAGCCAGGTTAGTTTTAGTACGTCTCCCAACCTGAAAAGAAACACCTAAAGAAGAGAGGAAAAAGGAGGTAACATCCAAAGCTTTAACATCGAAAACACGTTTTAGGGATATCAGACATAAAAGCATAGTCAATTTTGCAGAAAGTTGCTTAAGGGAAAGGAAAGCATTCTCCGACCAGGCAGGGAAAAATTTAAACACCAAATTAACATCCCACATTATGTTATATTTATGAGATGGAGGGAAAACTCATCTTACTCCCTATAGAAGTTGACAAATGAGAGGATGCTCACCAATCGGCCTGCCATTGACTCTATGGTGTTCAGCTGAAATGGCTGATCTGTAAATATTAATAGTGTGGTAGACCTTACCCTGGGAGGCCAAGGAAGCAAGGAAATTTCCAACCAACACTACATCAGCTGAAAAGGGAACTGAATTCCTGTCCATACACCAGCTGCACAAAGCGACCCATGCAGCTTTATAGGCCCTGGTGGTACCAGGGGCTCTAGACTGTTGGATGAGATTGAGAGCATCCTCCGAAATTCCTGGGGTTCTCCGGGACGGCACGAAATCTTCCAAGCAATGAAAAACAGGGAGTTGTTGAGGACCATGTGGTGTTGTCGACCTTGGGGATCCAGCAGTAAGTTGGGCAAATGAGGAAGCCAGACCGAATGGTCGGCTGTCAATTCCAATAAACCAAGGCTGTGCTTGCCAAAAGGAAGTTATGAGAATCCTTGTGGACTGCTGCCTGTGTGCTTGTGCAAGGACTCGAGGAATCAGAAGGAAATAAGGAAAAGTGTAAAGAAGAGATAATAGCCAGACCTGGAGGAAAGCATCTGTGACCAGAGCCTGTGGATCCGGTCTCCAACCGAAGAAGGAAGGAAGGTGGGAATTGAGACGAGAAGCAAAAAGATCTATGGACATGTTGCCAAAGATGGAAATAAGACGATTGAACACTGAAGGGTGCAGCTGCCAATCACTGGAATCTTGAAGATGTCTGGAGTACCAGTCTGCCACTTTATTCAAATTTCCTTGTAGGTAAACTGCCCTGACTATGATGTTTCAAGGGAGACAATATTCCCAAAGATGCTTTGCCAGGGTTGATAAAATCTTGGACCTGGTGCCTCCTAGATGGTTTATATACCTGACGGCGGTTAGGTTATCCGTTTTTAGAAAAATGGTGCAACTTACTTTGTCTTTCATAAAGGAGCGGATGGCAAAGGAACCTACAAGCATCTCTAAACTGTTTATGTGTAAGGACTCCTTCTGAGATCATGCTCCTCCAGTCGGGAACCAGTCTGACTTGCATCGAATTCTAATACAAGATCTGGGGCGGCAGAGAAGATAGCTCTCCCGTTCCAGGCGTCTAAGTGCGTCAGCCACCAGAGTAGTTCTTCTCTGGACTCGGGGTCTAGAACAAGTGGATCGGAATAGGCAAGACCCTTGTGAAGATGGCGAATCTTCAAACGCTGGAGGGTGCAATAATGCAGAGGACCTGGGAAGATAGCTTGAATTGAGGTAGCAAGAAGCCCCACCAGACAAGCTAGAGTTCTGAGAGAGATGTGAGAAAGAGATTAAGATTGATGAATTTCCTTCTTGATCAGGGAGACCTTGTGCTGGGGAAGTTGAAGAATAGAAAGAGTAGTGTCTATGAGAAATCCAAGTAACTCCAGCTTTTGAGCTGGAACAATGGCAGATTTCTGAAAATTGATGAGAAATCCTAATTTGAGGAGAAGATTCTGACAAAGATGCAACTGGGAAAGAAGAAGATCTCTGTCCTGTGCCATAAGGAGAAAGTCATCTAGATAGAGGGTCAGACGGACACCGCAAGATCGGAGGAATGCTGTTACTGGCTTGAGAATCTTGGTGAAACACCAAGGGGCAGAGGAGAGGCCAAAAGGAAGAACTTTCTATTGCGAAAAAGATTCTTCCCAATGAAATTGGAGATATTTCCTGTGAGAGGGATGAATTGGTACCGTAAGGTAAGCATCTTGAAGATCTAATCTGACCAACCAATCGTTTTGCAGTAAAATATCCCTGAGATGAAGAATAGTCTCCATCTTGAAATGGCGATAAATTACAAAATTGTTGAAATGTTTGAGGTTCAGAACTAGCCAAAACTTCTGGTTTTCTTGTGGACAAAGAAAATGGTACTGAGAAAACCCAAAGAGTCAAACTGGACTGGGTCTATGGCCTGTTTGGAGAGGAGGGATTGCATCTTGTTGTGGAGGAGCTGGTGTTGATCTTGAGAGAAAACAAGGGGAAGAGGGAAAAGGGACTGAATTGGGGGGTGATAACATTCTAAGTGGTAACCCTGAATAGATTGAATCACCCATGGATCTGACGTGAGAAGCAACCATGAATCTACAAACAAGGCCAGCCTGCCTCCTACTGGAAGTAGGCCAGAATTGAAAACACTTACCGGAAAATTGCTCTCTTTTGTTGGAATAACCTCTGCTCCGGGTACCCTCTTGAGCGGCGGGGTAGAAACATGGCTTGTATCCTGAGTAGGCATCAGGCTGGTTCTGCTGATTGTAGGAGTCTCAGTTGGGGTATTGACCCCTAAGGGAGCGGCTTGCAAAGCGACGCCTGCCTTTGCCGGCCCTGGAGAAAACCTGTGACAAATATTTTTTATTTATAGAAAGATGAGCCTTATCCAAAGTGGCAGAGGTAGAGACATATTTTCCCAGTTCTTTAATGAAGGAATCTCCAAATAATAAGCCTTTAGTCGAAGGACCCTCTTCCTTGGAGGCCAGAGACACCAGTTTGGGGTCAATCTTTAGAAGAAGACTCTTCCTTCTTTCAATGGATAATTGGGTGTTCGCATTACCAAGCATGCAAATAGAACATTGTGCCCAATTGGAAAGAACTACAGGGTCTATTGGAGACTGTTCCATTTTGGCCTCTTCTGCCAAATCAAGAATCCTAGTTAGAAGATCCACTAAGTCTAACAGTTTATCTTGGCAACCGGACCAGGCTCTATCCACACCTTTCTTAGGATCTTTTCCGAATTTGGTAAAAACATATGCATGTTTGGGCCAATAACAGGGGCAGCAGTAACGTTGCTGGGTAGTGATGGACGGGGACACTCAGACTTTAATTTATTTCTGGTAACCTTGTCAATAGAATGGCGGAAATAAAAGGAAACATAATCTGCAACCTGGTCAGCAGGAAACCATTCCTTAGAATTAGGATGTACCATGATGGAAGGGTGGAACATAGGTTCACCAGAATGGTCTATTAAAACCTGAGACACAGGGTGAGCGACGACACCGTAGTAGAAAAAGTTTCTGCCTTTTCTCCGGAGGCCCATAAACATACGGATCTATAGATCCATCCAAATCATCTGTATGACTAAGGGAGTCATCATCACCATCAGTGTCTCTCAATTGGATAATGTGGAGGGGGAGGAAGGGGGTCCCGATTTAGAAACCTCTCTGGTGGGAGGACCAAAAGAAACAGAAACACCTTTGGAGGGCCCAGGAAGGGTGACCGCATGTTTCTTGCCTTTCGCAGAAGGCTTATCATTGGCAGAAATCATTTCGGAGAAGGAGGCTTCTAGGTTCCTCGACATGTCTAACATAGAAACAGATACAGCCTGTTGGCCAGAGTCTTTTATAAAAGACTTTAAAGTTTCCTTAAAAAATTGAGAGTCTTCTTCCTCTGACATAGTGAGAAGGAGAAAAAATAGTAAAAAAAAAAGAAGATATATATGTGTATATATATATATATATACATATATATATATATATATATATATAAATATTGAAAAAAACGGTAATCTAATTTAATCCAGCAAAAAGGGGGTTAAAAAAACAAACCTAAGAGAAAGGGGAGTGGCCTGAAGAGGTAGGCGTGTCGTTAAGCCAAACCGAGTCCTACTGCTACACAGAAGGAGGCGGTAACCCAGTAAAAAACCACTCCCAGGGGGAAGTCGATGAAAGGAAGATGAAAGGAAGACTCCGTGTCGCAGCAACGCGACCGGAGCGAAAAGCGTTGAAACTGAGGCAGCAGCATGACAGAGCGCCCGGCTTAGCGCGTCTCCAACGGCGAATGATGACCGTTGCTAGATGTGCAGAAACAAGAGAAACAAGAGAACACGAGCGCGAGCGTGAAAGTAAAGATACAACGTTAAACGGTATGGCACACAAATAAACTATTAAACATGAATAAATGCAAACATATAAATTATGAATAAAAAGAAAAAGTGAGAGTACTTATCTTGACTGCGAGCAGCAAGAAAAGAGGACTTGTTGTTCGCAGTGAATATATTAATAGCTGTACTCAACATCCCATTAGTTGTTCTCCCATTGTGATGTCACTTTGTAGTTTTTCACTTTGCTTGGGAAGTGTAGTTTTCCTTCTTGGCTGCTGCAATATTAAAGCAAGAGAAGACTGTATAATATGAGCCTCCGGTCTTGTGATAAAATGTATATTCACACAGACAAGGTGATAAAATACTCTTCTTCAAGGCTTTATAAAATTTACATAACAAAACAACGTGCAAAGTACTTTGATCAGACAAATTGTCACAGGGGAATTTAAGAAGTGTCTTAGTCCAATCGTTAACAGACGGAAAGGTTATCAATTGGTAAAATACATCTAGCCTAAATCGTGTTAGAAGAAATTTGTGTCTAGTGTTCTGCACGGAGTTAAGATGCAGCCATATATTATAAGTAACCGTCATTTGATTATTGAGGACACTTTGTTTTATAAGCTCTGTACTCAATCTAATATCCTCAAGCAAGGAGAGACAGGCCTGTTTCAAATCTTTTCTGCTAGTTAGCATCAGTGGGTTGGGGGAATTGAAGTACTCTGGATGTCCCAAATACGTGCAATTTTTTAAATATAATTCAGCCAAGGGATCTGTAAAAAAGAAAGATGATTTAAAGCAATCCCTAATAATATTACAGTTAAATGAAGTGGCCTCTGAAGTCCAGATTTGCCAACGGAGGATTGGCTGGGTTCTAGCAAGATCTGTTAAGAAAGGGACTCCCAGTTCTGAGTGGCAGATTACTAGGAACAACTTTGAGGAACTGACAAAATGTTCCTGAGGAAAGTATTTTGCACAGTTTGAGGAGGATGGCAACCACTATACCTCCAGATGCCAGCCCCGTATAGAGCAGTCGACAGACACTTGTCCTTGTAGACAGGAAGCATATTCATAGACAGCTTTTTGCCCAGTTTAGACGCAAAGTTGGAGAGCGCAGTAACAGCCTTTAAAAAATAAGTTTTTGGGTGTTAATCGCCTGTTTCCAGTATCCATGTTTATTAAACAAAATGCCCAAATATGAAAAGATGGAGTAAAATTCACCTTGGTGTCCCAAATCATGAAAATTGTAGCAACTCTGCTGCCTCCTCCTACATTTCATTATAAAAGCTTAACTTAAACCGACTAAAAGCCCTAATTTTTTTGCAGTCAACAAAACAGGAAAGTAACCATTGCAATGCCAAGGGATTGCGAGCCATAAGAAAGGTGTCATCAGCATATAAAAGGGCTGGAATCAGACGATAAGTGATTTGGGGGCGATCATTACAATTATCTAATAAAACTTTGCCTAGATTATTAATGTATACTTAAAAAAATAAAGGGGGCGAAAACTCACCAGTGTCTGACACCCCTCTCTTCGCTAAAGGGGATAGAACATTCCCCCTAAGGCTGTATTGAACCCTGGCCCTGCTCCCAGAATACAACTCCCTCAGGAACTGAATAATGGGTGGGTACACGCCAAGCGCTCTCATAATTCTTCGCAGTTTGTCATGCACAACACAGTCAAATCAACAAAAGCTAAACACATGCTACCCCATTTAATATGTGTGTAGTTGCCAACTAAAAGATTAAGGTTGAGTCCCTGCTCTATTGTACCACGCCTGCTACGGAAGCCATATTGTAAGTCAGATAAAATCTTGTTGCTTGCAGCCCATTCCTCTATGCTATCTGGGATAGTACTGCCTACTACTTTCACCAGGGAGTCAAGCAGTGAAATTGGGAGGTAGCAAGCCGGTGAGGATGGATCCCTCTTCTTGTAAATTGGAATAATAAGAAACTCTGACCATGTGCTCAAAAAACTGGTGGTGCAGGACGCATATAACACATGGGCTAATAAAGGGCCCCAGAGAGTAACATTACTCTTAAAGCAATCAACAGGAATACTGTCATGGCCTGATGCTTTTCCTAGCCATAAAGGCTTGGTTGACCTCCTTCAGGGAGAATGTGGGATTAGAGATACTACTAGGGGGTTCTGTGGTGGCAGGAACCATTGCATGGGGTCCTGTCTCTGCTGGCTTCCTGTTGGGATCTGAATAGATATTGCTAAATTGAGTCACCCACTTGGCTTCCATAATAGCAACCTCCAGTCTGGGGACGGAGCTCTTCTCTCAAGCAGGGGCTATTAATCGCGCACCAGAAAGCTGTGCCATCTTTATTGAGGCTTGCTTCAAGTAGGGACTCCCATGCTTCATACTTTAGAACTTTTTTCCTTCCCTTTAAGGCAGATCTATATTCTTGTCTCCTCGCCTGCATTTCCCGTGCACACATTGGGGTTTTGTGTAGGGCTTCCTTGAGACGTTTGTGAGCCTAAGTGCAGATCGAGCCGAACCATCCTTGTCTGTCCCGAATAGGGCATTGTCTAGACCTTCCTCACTCCCCTTTTTAATTTCAAGGAACACCTTAATAATGTCATTAGGGCTAGCTGTTTCATCTAGGAATTTTTCAAAAGCCATCCTATGTGTGGAAACCAGTCTTTACATAAAAAACATTGGAGTTAATCTGGGATGAGCGTAGAGTGAGAGAGAGCCTTTACAAGTAGCAATCTCTATATTATCAACAATGCACCATTTGGCAGGCTTGGCTTGAGTAATCAAATGGTTAAAATCAAAAGCTATGCTTTGTGGGTAATGGTTGCACGGAGAAATACTGTATGTGGTAATATTAGATATCAATGAGGGATGCCTGTGGGAAGGTAGTGTATAATCAATGACAATGTTGTCTCCTCTGTCATTAAAAGTACACTTAAGAGCAACACTGGGGGTGCAAATTTAATTGCATTAAACGAGATCATGTTTGAATAGCACTTCATTTAATTTATCACCATAGTCACTGTGAGTAAAATTGGTTGTCACAATAATGAATGTCCATCAAGCTGCACATCTTGTTTTAGGTCAAGGGGCACCAATAAATGTTAAAAGCACCTCCCCAAAGTGTAAAGACATCTTTTGTAATGGCATTACAGGTAGCCTCGAGGTCATGATCAAGCAGGCCAAGAACAGTCTGAAGTTCACTCCGCAAGGCGTTATTATACAAATTCAACAGCACAGTGTTGAAAAGGGGTGAAAGTTCAATGCTAATTTAGTTACAAAATCCACCCAATCGGTAGAGCCGGCCTTCCCCTGCCACGTTTCAAAATAAAATATTACAGGATGATAATTGGGTGATATCCTCGGAGCATACATTTGAAATAGAGCAATGAGCTAAGTTGTTTACACGTATATGAAAGAGGGGAACTATTCCTCTCAAGGGATGTTAGTGCAGAGGGTGGTAAAAACAAGAAGTCAGTCAACCCCATCTGTTGTAGCCAATCTATCAAAACAGTTATAGGTTGGACTAGCAAAAGAAGGTGCACAGGGGTATAGCCAAATGGTGTCTTCAAACTGGGGCGGGCCCCCTAGGGCTCCTCAAGTGATCGAAGGGGGGGGGGGCGCCAGGCTCTGGACAAAAGTAGGATAAAGCTGACAAGGGCTTTGCTTTAAGCTGAAAAAAATGTGCAGCAGTAAACTGCTCTGTAATGGGCCATCACTACCGTTTGTTGTCGTTTATATCTAAGGTGGGAGTATGTGTCAAAAGGGAAGGGACTCTAAATACTCTTTAAACTCCCCTCTCTCATCTAATAATCACACTGTGGATACCTTTGCACGCTATTAAGGCTTGCCTGTCCAGGATAGTTTGGCATCATGTATTTGATTGCTTTTTAAAACAGTAACATAACTTGCTTGCAATGTTTAAAGAATTCCAGACATATTTAAAAATTGCCTTTTAATAGAATAATCGTGAAAAATTAGAAGGGGGAGGCAATTTTTTTCCCCACTTGAGTGGTGCAGCATTAAAAAGTTTGAAGACCACTGGTGTAGAAGGTCTAACAGGGTATTTTGGACCAATGACAAAGGATGGTTACTGATTGAAGAAGCCACGTGGAAGGACTGACATTTGATGTAATGGAACAGTGGGCGATCTGGTTATGTATAAAATAGTAGTATGCACTAAGCTTGGTGATTTAAAAACAGATCTACACAATTGCCAGGCATAGTCGTTAAGTGACACAGCAAACATGCTAACTGTCCCACAGAAACAAAGGCAGTCCTGTTGCAATCCCACCCAGGTCTGTCCAAAACGGCAGATAAAATGTTGCAAAGCCTGGATGTATAAAGGTCAATAAATCGGCTACTCACAGGGCTCCTTTAGTCCGGTGGGTTGAATTACCTGAGCCTTTTGGGCACATGACTGGATGCATCCCGATGTAGTTGGTGCTTTGTAGTGCGTCAGCTGAAGCAAGGCTTTCCAGGTTGTTGGACCCTCCTCCACAGGGTTCATAGAGGTTATGGGACATTTAGTCCCTCTCTAGAATCCAAAACCACACATGTGAAGTCTCTACTCAATGAATCCACCCTTTCCTCCAGCGTAGGTTTAACATTTTTTTATGCCACTATCTGGGCCCAATAACATACAAATATATACAAAATATGCATTACATTATACAATACATAAATCACTAACTTACTGGTTTACAAATTTCAAATTCAATAAATAATCATGCCTGTATCAAATATACAGAATTGTAAAATCTGAGCCCTTAACGGCCATCCTAATTGCAAAAAGATGTAACGAAGCAGGAGGTAATCTCAATTACCCCTACGTCCCTCATCCCAGTCATTACAAGTTAGGTAATGTTTCCTCACACCAGGAACTAAGCAGGAGCTTCTTGAAGCCAGCCCCTTCCATTCATGCCTGGGTGACAGTAAGGGGTCTGGCACGCCTGGCTCCTCCTGTTTTGTTTCCTGCACTGGGAGAATGACAAGGGAGGTGCATGCTGGGCTCGGGCCATTTGCTGGGGCTTAGCAACCCTCCTTTGAAGAGTCTGTGAGGGTTCTAGCCTCCGCCGTGGACGCAGCATACCCGGGAAGAAGTTGTCTTGATCCTGCACTCAAAAGTGGGCAGACGTTTTCTCCCCCTCTGTGCTGGGCCCATAGAGCAGCCACTGTTTACCTTATATCTCTGCGTCCCTGTGTGTTGGGTGGAGAGAGTTTGGTATCAGAACAGCACACACTCCAAGCTCACACATGCATGGTGAAGCGGGTTTGGTTCACGCATGCACAGTCTTTCATTTCAGTCTTTTGGGCTGAGTGCGTCCTTTTCCACTATTTAAACTCAAAAAGGTAACTAGTGGATTGTGGCATTCATATATGGCTTTTGGCAGCATTCTCTGTTTGTTTAGCTGTTGTTCCCGCGACAGGTATTACAGGCATGGGCAAGCTCAAGGACAAAAGAAGGCATACCTCTACTTATCCTCCTTTATTTTCTTTTTCATCCTCACACATTCCTGCTCCCAAACACAGAACACATTCAAGAAAGATTAGAAGGATTGTCATCCAGACATTGGAAGCTTTCAGTAAGGGTACTTTCTCCTCAGTACTCGGGAAGAAGGCTACAGAGAATGTACAGGATTCTGATGACTCTACTTGCGGTAATGATGCCCCCTCCTCCTCATTGGACTTTGAAGGCGGATATGTTTCAAAGAAGATGATGGGGGATTTATTAGCTCATATCAGAGGTCATATGATTTTCCCAACAGCTGAGAGTCCGGAGTTTACGGTAATTCTCTATTGAGACAGTTTCAACAACCATCTAATGTGGGTTTGATCAGTTCATACTGTATGTTGTTAAACACGAAAGGAAAGGCCCTGAAAATATATTTTTGCCCCTGTTTATGGCAAAACTTTAGCCCACATTAAGACAGTGGTGGTAAAAACCGTCTACCGCCACGGCAACGGCCACCAAAACACTGTTGCAGTGGCTACCTGCCGACCGCCATATTATGACCGTAGCCGGAATCCCGCCAGAAGGTTGGTGGAAATCCGGGGATGGTCATGGCGGCGGACGGCAGTAAGGTGGACCCCCGCAGATGATACGGCCTGGCGGTGTTCTGCTGGCGGATGCTGCTGCTGGCAGCAGCGCTTCGTCCCGTCTCCTGCCAGAGGACTCCCTGAAATCAGGTAAGTCAGATGCTACAACAGGGGAGGGGGACGGGGGTGTTGTGTGTGGGGTTGTGTGTGTGTATGTTTGTGTGTGAATGAATGTGGGTGTGCGTTGCGTGTGGTATGTGTGTGCATGTGTAGATGTGAGTGTGCATGTCTGTTGTGTTGTTTAAATGCTAGGGTGCCTATATGAATGTAAGTGTGTGTGGATATGTGTGTGAATGGATGAATGCATGCGTGGGTGAATGTGGGTGTGAGTGTGTGCATGCATGTGTATGATATTGCGTGAATGTGCGTGTATGTCGGAGGGTCAGGAGGGGGAGGAGGAGGGGGAAGGAGGAATCTGGGGAGGGAGAGGGGGCAGGGAAGACCTCTATCAGTGACAGGGAAGGAGTTCCCTGTCACTGATAGTGTCTACTGCCATGGTTTTCGTGGTGATAAGGAAGCCACGAAAACCATGGCGGTAGACGGGGTCATAATCCCACGGGTGGGACAGTAACAACCGCCTGGATGGAGACTGAAGTCTCCAGCCTGGCGGCTGTTACCGCCCTGGCTGATGGAGTGATACATTGGAGGTTTGGCCTGAGCCAGACCGCCAGTGTCATAAGTTGGGGAAAGATACCACCAACCTGTTGGCAGTATTTTTCTCCAAAATACTGCCATCCGCAAGGGTCATAATGAGGGCCTTTATCTCTTGGAAAATATGGAGACAGTGTTACCCCATAACATCCATGAGGATTCATTGGTGGCAATCCTGGTGGCCTCACCTCTAAGGCGGAGGAAAATATTTTCAAGAATCCTTCAGACAAAACTGAAACCTGCTATGAACATTTATTTTGTGCTGGTTCACATGTTGCTTTGAGGGCTGTGATGTATGGAGCCTACACATCCCAATCTATGCTTACTGACTTAAGGAGCTTACTTATGGTAATTGAGGAACAATCAGATTTTATTGCAAGACTTGGAGGCTCCTATAATGCTATCGTTTCTTGCATCTATTTGAATAACAGCCAAGATAACTACATCTCCCAGCATGCTTAGATAAAACAACAACTGTATGCTGTCATAAAGAGTAACCAACCGATCACATAAAGGCAATTCTATAGATGTCTGGACTGGGAGCAAAAATACCTCTTTTTTTGCTGCTCGCAGTCAAGACAAGTATCTTTACTCATAGCTTCCTTATTGGTTTGTATTAGGTTGTGGAATTCCGAATAATTATATTTATTGATCTTTCTGAGGTTTTATTGCTGTTTACATAACAATAGAATTGTCATGCGTTTTTTCGTTCGGCCAACATCTTTTTCCCTGCATGCTAACCGTTACATTTCAAGGTGCTGAGGACAGTCTCTCACAGCCATACCAGGCCACACCTTCTTTCAATATTCTTAGCCTGTGGTAGCTGCGTACTGCATGCGCAGTTCTCCTTGTCTGCCATCTCGGACTGCGACAGTCCGTTTCTTCTTTCTTGACGCCTCTCCCAAAGACCCAAGTCCCACCTACACACCTCAGCAACACACCTTCAGGCGCGCCTACATTCTTGGTTCACCCCCCTCGGTCTAGGCAATTATGAGTAACTGTTTCTCAGGCCAATTGTTCTTTTGCTGCATTGTTGATTTTCAAGTAGTAGACATTGCACATATTACATATATATTTTTCTTAATCAGATATATTTTGGTTGCCCTCATTTCTTGATTTTTCATATATAAATATGTATATATAGATATGTAGATATATATGTATATATATATATATATATATATATATATACATATATATATATATATATATATATGAGATTTATTAGGAGTATGAGAAGGCTCAAATTTAAGGACAATTTTAATTCTTTTATCAAAGATTCCATACATAGGGCTGTATCCGACGATCCAGTGTCAAATATTTCCAACTCTCAAAGCCTCCATGCAAAAGCTAATGGCCAATGACTCTAAAGATATTAACCCCAAAAAGGCCAAAAATGTTTGGCAGATGATACAAATGCATCCAAAGACTCTCATTCTTTACATCCTCTTTCTGAGGGAAGTAATAATTCAAAAAAGTTCAAATATCCTATCAATGTGGTACAACTCTGAGACACAGATGTTGGTGACGGATAATGATATGGCTGAGGATGACCCAGACATAATGATCTGGTCTAGGCCTGTGGCGAAGAGGAGTTAAGAGTTTCTTAACAAATTGGGGACTCATATAAAACGAATACTACTAGTTCTTATACACTGCTTAATTTTTCAGGGCAACCGATGTTTGGTCCTACTCTTATCCATCATCCAAATTCCACAGAATGGTCAACCTTACAAGCATGTGTCCTTTTATGCCTCTAACAAACTGAGACAACCTTTAGACAAGATTTCTCGTAATAGACTTTGGCCCTCATTATGACATTGGCAGTCCTTTCTGAAGACTACCGTGGTGACGGCTACCAACAGTCCGCTATGGAGGCGGGAATCCGTCCGCCAGATAATGACACACAAACACAAAACCTGACAGAAACTAACCACAACAACAATTCCGCCATACCCAATGGAAGTGAAAAACTTTAGGACCCATCACCCTCCCCGCTATGCCAGCAATACACCACCCTCCAAATAATGGACCACGAATCACCGAAGCGGACAATCAACGGCGGTCAGCCGCTGGCGGTGCAGACCACCGCAGTAGAAGTGGGCACCCAACACCAACAGAAGCCAACATTGGCCAGATGAAAAAACACACACCTGACACATATACGTACCCGGTATACACCAACCAACAGCACTATAAAACACACCCCCACACAACCCACAATCCTTTGCAAACACAAAAACAAACCACACCTTGCCAGCAAAAGACAATACAAGAACTGCACACACAAAACACAGCCACCTATTCAACTTTCACACATCAAACACCACACACCATACCCCAACACCAATCACACTCTGCACAACATACACACTACACCCACCACACAATAGGCATGTCCCCAAAGAGGAATCCTCGTTTCACAGATAAGGAGTTGCTGGTAATGGGGGAGGAAATCGTCAGGGTAGAGTCACAGCTGTTCGGTGCACAGGTCCAGCAGATAACCACTGCCAGGAAGATGGAGCTATGGCGGAGGATTGTGGACAGGGTGAACTCTGTGGGAACATAACCACACACAAGGGACGACATCCGCAAGAGGTGGAACAACCTACGGGGGAAGGTGCGTTACATTGCATCCAGGCACCAAGTTGTCATCATGAGGACTGGCCCCACCTCCTCCCCCACAGTATGGGACATGGGAGAAGTAAGTCTCGGCAATCCTGCATCCTAAGAGCCTCACTGGAGTCACTGGAGGGCTAGACACTGGTATGTCACCATTACTATCCTACCTTCATTGATACCTGCATGGTCTGTCACCCCCTCACCCTGACTCCCTACACCCCACTCTATCCCATACAGTGCACCACCCCAATAACCACCCTCAATTGTGTACCCCTGCATGCCATACCCACTGCAAGCACACCCCTCCCAGCTCTGCATGCGCACACAACAGGAACGGATGGTCAGCATGTAGCACTACCAATCCCACAATCCATCACCATACACTGACCAAAGGTGGGAGGACAACACCCAACCCATAGGGAAATCCAGAAATGCAGAATATGTGACAGTAACAAAACACTTACATATCCACAGGGGCCCCAGACAATGTCAGTGGCGAGCATGTGCCACGGCAACCCAGTCCTCCACCAGAAGATGCCCTCAGTGATGACAGCAACTCTGGATGTCCCGATCTGGATAAACTCCCTGGCCCATCTGGGACCACTGATCAGTCAGCTTCCACATCCTACACCCAGTCCACCACTGGGCCCAACCCCATCCGACTCCAACACCACAGCATCCACCCAACGTCCACAAACCTCTGTATCCAGGATACGTAGATCAATAGTGTGCCCACCTGTACAGGGACCCGAGTAGATACCACACAGGCAAGACGATTAAGGTCCTGGTGTAAGTGGGAGTGGGCACACCATTCAGGGGACACAGGGATCAGGGCCAGTGGGAGGTCAGCTGTGCGCCAGGGGGAGGCCAGACCCAGGGAACTGACTGCCCACGAGGCACTCACACGTATCCTGGGGGCATTCCAATAATCCCAGGACAGGATGGGACCGGTGATTACCATCGAGTAGGAGAACCAGCGGCTGCAGGGGGTACACCACCAGGAGGTCATGCAGCAGTTACAGGGTCTAAATGCCAACATGGTCACCATTGCAGGGGTGCTGGGTGACAGTGCCAACACGATTCATGAGAATAGAGCACACCAGAGGGCCCCTTCCACTAGCCAGTCTACTCACCAGCCAACATCTGCCACAGCTCGTGGACAGGAAGACCTGCCACACCACTCACAAGCCACCAGCACCCCTCCCATGCAGAAGGTGAACCACCCCGCAAATGTTCCCTGTGACCAGGACAGACACCAGAGACTGTTGCCAAGACCAAAACCACCACCAGGAAATTAGCCCCTCCAGAATGTCTCCCTTGTGTGCCACTGAGTCACCTTGTTCACTTTGGACTGCCATTGCTCCTTTCCCTATGGCCCCATGGATAATGGACCTATGCTACAAACCAACTGGGCCACTACACTGAAGTTTTCGTCACCATCAACCCACTCTATTACACTATCCCATCCTTTTTGTCACTTAAATAAACACCCTTGAACACAACTGAAGTATTTGTGCTTTATCATACAACAATATGCAATGTAATGAGCTGCATAATCCTGTGCAAATGTCCTGTAATGTGTGAATCGATCCAACTGTGTTTAAGCAGACTGTAGTCATCACATCAGTACACCGTTGTGACCACACCAACATTTACAAAAAGGGAAAGCATAAGTGACAGTCAATTGAAAATTAAGGGTAGTGCTTGGCACAACACAGCAGGTACCCAGCACTTAACTGTAATGGAGATCTGAACATAAGTACAGTCTCATCTGAGTGTCATTGGAAGTACTGCTGTATTATAGGTGTCCTGTAGTCCACATCTTCCTCCTCCTCCTCCAACTTCTCACTGTCTACAGTGTCCTCTGCTGCCACAGGTGCATTGTCACCCCCTCCTCCTGCAGGTAGGGCACATGGCATCTGAGGGCCAAATAGTGGATCATGCAGTAAGCCACCACTATCTGGCAGACCTTCTTAGGGGCGTAGCATAGGGATCCACCAGTTAGATGGAGGCACCGGAACTTGGCTTTCAGTAGACCAAATGTGCATTCAACAACCCTCCTGGTACGCCTATGTGCTTCATTGTACTGATTATCAGCCCTTTTCCTCAGATTCTTCACTGGGGTCAACAGCCAGGAAAGGTTTGTGTAGCCAGAGTCACCTGGAAGTAATGAGGGACACACATTACTCATGTACAATGGCATGGAGTACAACTTCAGTTGACATATACTGACATACATTGGGTGAAGACTCAAGCTCACCTATGAGCCACACTCTCTGCCTTTGTCGTGCCATCACCTGTGGGATGCTGCTATTCCTCAACACATAGGCATCATGCATAGATCCAGGAAACTTGGCAATGACGTGGGAGATGTACTGATTAGCAAGGCACACCATCTGGACCTTTAGAGAGTGGAAACTCTTCCTATTCCTGTAGACCTGCTCATTTGCCCTGGGAGGGATCAAGGCAATATGGGTCCCGTCAATGGCCCCAATCACATGTGGAATGTGTCCCGAGGCGTATAAAGCAGCTTCCACACTGGGCAAATCTTCACTCTGGGGGAATGAGATATAGCTGCTCATGTCTTTGAGCAAGACAGCCAAAACCCTCCAAGCACAATCGAAAACATTGCCTGTGACCTTCCTGCAGCCAAACCCACAGTCACCTGGAAAGAACCACTTGCCAGGAAGTGGAGCACTGACAGTGCCTGTACTGCTGGGGGTATTGCTGTAGTGCTACGGATAGCAGGAATCAGATCTGGCTCCAATTGTTGACACAACTCAGTAATTGTGTCCCTGTCCAGATGATATGTGATTATGATGTGCCGTTCCTCCAGTGTAGCCAAGTTCACTAGGGGTCTGTACACGGGTGTTTGCCTCCTCCTCCACGGTGGTCGGTAACTAAGTAAAGCAAAAATGAGATATGTGTGACTACAGGAAGCATGGACACACAATATCACAGTACACAGAGCATCTATGTATGTAGCAGACTGGAATTGTCCTGGTGTGTACCATTGATACCTATGACGCACATTAAATTGTCCAACATGAGTACTAGCATTAGGAATTAACAACCACCTGTCCTGCATGCAGGGACAGGTGGAAGTTACCTCAATCTGCCGGCGTTTGGTGTCATGGCAGAAGGCAGTCTGCACCGCAGTGCAACTCTTCATTGGTTAACATGGAGCTCTATGGAGCACAGGAACCAATAATGATCAACACCGGCGGACATGACCACCACTTTCTCTGTACTCTTGATTCCTGACTATCTACTGATCAACACCTCCACTGCGTGTGCTGCTGTGTCCTGTGTCTGGAACCCACGATGGCCCATGGAACTAGGGAAAGGGCCCCAGCCTTCACAACGGAGGAGTTGGAGAAGCTTGTGGATGGGGTCCTTCCCTTGTATGGGCGGTTGTATGGGCCTCGGGATCAACAGGTGAGTACCTCATGGGTATGTTGGGTGTGTCATGGCTGCATGAAGATGTATGTGTGTGCTGGTAGTGTGTCATTTGGGGATGTGTGTTTTTGCTGGATTCAATGTATATGCAGAGGTACGGGTAATGTGTGTGCTAAATGTGGGATCTATGCAGTATATAAGCTATATCTGTTATAGAATGGGGTGTTGAGTTCATGGTGTCCATTCCTCTGTGTTCCCTATACAGGCCATCGCCCATCAGAAGAAAGCTGGCATACTGTGACAGACATGGCTTAATGAGTCCCAGTAGGTGTGCAGATCATAGTGCTTGGGTTCATTTCTACTGTTGTTCCCAGGTAATGGTTTGTCATTGTGGTTGATACTGCATAGTGTTAATCCCAGTGAGTGATTGTGATGTGAATGCCATATGTGCTGTTGTTGCTGTAATTGACCCTGTGCTCCCTTTCTTTCTCCCCCACCCCCTCGCCTTTCCTCATCCTGTCCTTGTGTACATTATCATCAGCTGACGAAGGAGCAGGAGCACCAGCTAGTGGGGGAGCTGCAGCCCATGGGACCCAGGAGGCAGAGTCCACTGATGCCGAGGGTACCAGTGGGTTGGAGGGCAAGGGGAACACCATGGGGGAGACTGGAGCTACGACTACAGACTCTGATTCCTCCTCCAATGGAAGCTCCCTGGTGGTGGTGGAACCCTCTGTGAACACCCCAGCTACTACATCTTCCTTCATCCCTTGTACCAGCACCGCCCTTCCAGTAGCCCCCCCACCCAGAAGCCCCCCCCACCCAGTTTCCTGTGCCCGTTCACCAAAAAGGGTGGGCTTCTCCTTTGCCCCAGGCACCTCAGGCCCAGCCCCAGTCAGCCCTGCTGCCCTCACTGAGGAGGCTATTGACCTCTTGAGATCCATCTCTATAGGTCAGTCAACCACAGTTAATGCCATCCAGGGCTAGCATCTCAGATGCAGCAATGCAATGCCTACCTGGACGGCATTCACAGTGGCTTGGCTGCCCTACAAAGATCGTTTCAGGCTCTGGTCTCCTATTTGACAACAGCCAGTGTCCCTGGTTCTTCCGCCCCCCCTCCAACTGCCTGTTCCCAGTCCCACTGCCCTCTCCTGCAACCCATCCCAAGCACACAATCAGACAAGCATGCATCAAAGACAACAGACAGGACTCGCAGAGACAAGCAAAGGCACCACACTTCACTCCACAAGCACACACACAGCCAACACACAGAAACACATACAACATCAGCCACTGCTTTCAGTGTCTCCCCCTCCTCCCTCACAGTCACATCAGCACTCACACCTGCAAGCACTGCATCATCAGTCCCAGATCCTGCCACCTGTACAGCCTTGCCCACAGTCACAACAGCAGGCACACAGACTAGCACTCCATACACCATATGCACAGTCACTACCACCACCATCACAACCTCATGCAGCACACCCACCCCACTTATGCCCAACTGCCTCCAAAAACCACATAAACTCTCCCACTCAGACACTTAATAGCCATCCACTTCACACATGCACACTGTACATGCACCTGTAACCAAGTCTAGCACACCTACTCCTCCTACAACCACTCTCTCTACCTTCACTCCCAAACCTCCCCCCACAGCCCACTCCATTGGCCTTATGAAGCTTTTCCTTTCCCACCTTGATCTCTTCCCTCCTCCCCCAGGCCTGCCCGTAAGAAGAAGATCACTCTCCCCCCAGCCCAGGACCTCCAGCTCCCAGTACACTCCTGTTTCTCCCCCTGCAGCTACACCTGCAACTAAGGGGCACAAGAGTGGCACTCCGGTCACCCGCCCCAAACAACCAGCTCTGCCCCGAGGCCACGGAGCAAGGGTCTGCCCCCTCCCAAACCTAAGTCTAAGGACGCCCCTCCCAAGAAATCCCCCTCACCCCCCAAGGGTGCCTGCCTACCTTCTGTATGATGCCCCTGCCCAGTGGAGCGACTTGGGCTGTCAGGAGTCAAGTTGGGCCTTGGATTTTGCCTTGTGGCTTTTGCCTTACATTGGTCTGGCCAATGGCCCTTTGTTTATAGTTGTTTATAGTTGCCTCATCAGTTGTGGGCGCAGGTCCACCGAACTGCAGAGTTTGGACCAAAGGTATGTGCCCTGGCTTTCTTTACTTCTGGCTTATGTTGGTGTGGGATTTCTCTGCAGATTGTTCTCGGTGTGTGGTGTGTGTGCATGGTGTGTGTTGTGCGTGTGGGTGTGTCGCTCTCCCCTCTCTCCCTTGTGTGCTAGGCGGCTGTACTCAACATCCTCGTCTTCGTCATCGTTGCTGCTCCTGGGCTGCCATCACGTGGTACAGCATCGGCAGGACTTCCAGTTTGGGTTCCATGGTGGCCACGGACTCCTCTGTTTCCCTGGAGGTGAATGTCTCATTTTATATGATTCATTTCCGCCGGTTTTTGGTGGCGGTGCTTCCGCCCCAGAAATCTTGGCAGTCTGCTATGTCATAATATGGTGGGAGGGGTCTTGTCTTCCACCAGCCTGAAGATGGCCACCGCCATGCTCAGTGGACGGACCGCACTGGCGGTTCAGGTGGTACATTGGCTGTCTATGGGAGGGATCACCACCATGGTCATAATTTGGCGGTCTTCACGGCCAGCCTGGCAACGGACCTACCGCTATCACCAGCGTGGTGGTCAGCTGACCGCCAATGTCATAATGTGGGCCATTGTTCTGAATGCCCATGTCTTTCTGTGCACTGCCGCTCCAACAATAGATCCAAATATGCTCTTATTTTTCTCAAAGTTTGGGAAAGACCCAAAGAAAGGAGTTGACCAAGCCTGGACCAATTGCCAGGACAGATTACTAGATCTCACAGGTCCTCTTACCAGAATTTCAGTCCTGGCGGAAAAAGCAAGGATTGAGGGAACCAAATTAGATCCTACAAGTCTGACTAACTGAGCTGATAGGGGTCTCTGTCTTTAAGGAAATGCCAATTCGGCCATGGCAAACAAACGATGCAAACAACAGGAAGCAAATGTTTTGCTTTTTGGCAATTCATTTATCAGAGAGTTCAGCAAATATGTGGCCACTTTTGCATCAATAGACAACGTGCAATCTTCTTTACAAAAGATTTTTAACAATCAGGTATTTGTCAGTGCCTTCAAAGACAGGAGCCACGTTGTCGGCCGCTATACCTCAAGGGGTGCATTTAATCAGACCAGAGGCTCCTTCAGATGGCAGCAAAATGATAAACTACAATTTTTTCCTCAGAGGAACAGAGGCTTCAGGCAACGCGACTTCAGAAACTGAGTTTCCCAGATCTCAGCTAGGTGTCCTATTTTCTGGCCATCCTCTGGTGGGAGGTTGCACAAGCTTATTTCTCGCTGCTTGGAACTTGATAACTTCAGACCTGTGGGTTCTACAAACAGTACAAGGTTATTGTATAGAGCTTTATGCTGTACCAGTTCAGGAAATAATGCCAACCCCACCTTTCTTTTTCGAAAGAACAAGAAGTTCTAATTTCTCAAGAGATCCAAATTACTTCTTCCCAAAAAAACTATCAAGATTTCTTTCCCTCATCCATCAGGTTTTATCCAAGCACGATATTCTTAGTTCAGAAGATGTTTCAACCAGTTATAAATCTAGTCTAAGACAATTCTCCATCTCAGAGATTCTTTGTTGGAGAAAGACTGGATGGTGCAACTGGATCTTCATGATCCATATCTTTCAATTCCGTTCACCATTCCTTCAGAAAATTCTTTCAATTTCAATGGAAAAACAAATTTTAACAGTGCAAAAGCCTTCCCTTCAGACCGTCGTCAGCTCATTGTTGTTTTACCAAGATTCTGAAACCATTCATAACTCACATGAGAGCACAGCATTTCAGATTACTGGCTTATCTAAATGATTTCCATTTATTGTCGCTAGCAGAACAAGGGCTTGCTAAGAACACATCTAACAAGCGTCATTTCTCTTCTTCAAAGCTTAGGTTTTTTCATCAAGAAGGACAAGTAGGCATTGCATCTTTCCCAGCAGATGGAGTTTCTAGGTTTCACAACAGATTCGGACAATTTACTTTTTCAGCATCCAAATGAAAAGGTTTCTCATATCAAAAAAGAGATAACTCAGATCCTGAATCAATTCAATCTAACTTTCAGAATATTAGCTTAGATAAAAGGTCTTCTGGCTTCCTCAATTCTAGCCATTTTCCCGGGCCCCCTTCATTATCGAGCACTTCAAAGACTCAAGATTCTATATCTTCAAAAGGGTCTCAGTTAATGAGATGTATTTCCTCTAGATCAAGACTCTCGTTCGGTACTCCAGTGGTGGTTAGCTCATCTAGAAGCATGGAACGGAAAATCTATTTTTTGTAAGACACCAGATATTGTATTAGAATCCAATGGAAGTCGGTCTGGTTTGGGGAGCAAGATGCAGTCAGTTCTTGATTGGCAGCACATGGTCAAAAGAGGAGTTATCAGAGCACATCAATTGTTTAGAAATCCTTGCAGGTTTCTTTGCAATCCAAACTTCTGTCAAAAACAGTATAAGTTGTTCCATTCTGCTTCGAATGGACAAACTGCCAGGAGTTCGGTATATAACTCATCTAGGAGGTACAAGGTCAAAAACTTTAGCCAAACTAGCCAGAAAAGTTTGGAAGTTACGTCTCCAGAAGTAAATTTCAGTCCAAGCAGAATACCTTACAAGGAATATGAATACAATAGCAGATTGGTGCTCCAGACATCTTCAGGATTGCAGCGTCTTCATCCATCAGTATTCAGAAAGCTTTTTTCCAAGTTCGGTCCCTTCTCAATAGACCTTTTTGCTTCCCCCTTGAATACCCAACTTCCTTCTTATTAAAGTTGGAGACCAGATCATCAAGCTTTAGCAACAGATGCTTTCCTACAGGGCTGGTCTACTCTGGTGAGTTATGCCTTTCCTCCCTTCATTATGATATTTCAAGTCCTCACTCAGATTTGTAGTCAGAAAGCAAAGGTACTACTAATTACTCCATTCTGGCAAGGCTAACCATGGTTCCCTACAGCCTTGGCGTTATCAGTAGATCAACCTTCTCTTCTTCCATGATTTCCAACGTTGCTTCAGAATCCTCAAGGAGTACTTCATGATCTGATCATTAATCAGTCTTTAGGGGCACAGATGGTTTGGGGTCTTCCTGGAGAGCCCTAGGAATTTTGTCAGAAGCGGCTCAATTTATCCAACAATCTTGGGCACCAAGTGCCACCAAGGCTATCAGGTCAGCCCGGAAGGCTTGGAATAGCTGGTGCATGGACAAGGGTGCAGATCTCCTTTCAGCATATGTAACATTGATAGTAAACTTCTTAGCTTCCTTATCTCCCCAAGGTGAAGCTTACAGAACGGTCAACACATATAGATAAACAATATCAGCTGAACACATTAGAGTGGATGGAAAACCTGTAAGCCATTTATATATGGGGTCTATTAAAGAGAGTAAGATTTTCAAAAACTCCTCTACCAAAATACAATTCAATGTGGGACGTAAATGTAATTCTACAATTTTTCCTCAATCAACCTGATAACTTGTTCTTATCTCTAAAACATTTGTCTGACTGTCCTTTTATGTCCTGTTTCTTTAAAATGTTTTTCTGATGTCAAAGCTTTAGATCATGGGTACTCACAAACTTTTTCTCGGGGGCCAAAATTGCAGTATGGTTTGCGGCCGAGGGCCGCACTAAAGTGACAGCGGGGGGCGGGGCTTAGAGGGGCGGGGCTTAGAGGGGGCGGGGCTTAGAGGGGGAACAACCACCCCACCCCCTTTTTCAAAACATCTGCACACTACCCCAGTAACACACACAGCGCAATCTGCACACTGCGCCATCTGCTCCCACCCCTACCCCAGTAACACACACAGCGCCATCTGCTCTCACCCCTACCCCAGTAACACACACTGCGCCATCTGCACACAGCGCCATCTGCTCTCACCCCTACCCCAGTAACACACACAGCGCCATCTGCACACAGCGCCATCTGCTCTCACCCCTACCCCAGTAACACACACAGCGCCATCTGCACACTGCGCCATCTGCTCCCACCCCTACCCCAGTAACACACACAGCGCCATCTGCACACTGCGCCATCTGCTCCCACCCCTACCCCAGTAACACACACAGCGCCATCTGCACACAGTGCCATCTGCTCCCACCCCTACCCCAGTAACACACACTGCGCCATCTGCACACAGCGCCATCTGCTCTCACCCCTACCCCAGTAACACACACTGCGCCATCTGCACACAGCGCCATCTGCTCTCACCCCTACCCCAGTAACACACACTGCGTCATCTGCACACAGCGCCATCTGCTCCCACCCCTACCCCAGTAACACACACTGCGCCATCTGCACACAGCGCCATCTGCACACTGCGCCATCTGCTCCCACCCCTACCCCAGTAACACACACAGCGCCATCTGCACACAGTGCCATCTGCTCCCACCCCTACCCCAGTAACACACACTGCGCCATCTGCACACAGCGCCATCTGCTCTCACCCCTACCCCAGTAACACACACTGCGCCATCTGCACACAGCGCCATCTGCTCTCACCCCTACCCCAGTAACACACACAGCGCCATCTGCACACAGCGCCATCTGCTCCCACCCCTACCCCAGTAACACACACTGCGCCATCTGCACACAGCGCCATCTGCTCTCACCCCTACCCCAGTAACACACACTGCGCCATCTGCACACTGCGCCATCTGCTCTCACCCCTACCCCAGTAACACACACTGCGCCATCTGCACACAGCGCCATCTGCTCCCACCCCTACCCCAGTAACACACACAGCGCCATCTGCACACACACAGCGCAATCTGCTCTCACGCCTACCCCAGTAACACACACTACATTAAAAACAAATAAATAAATAACCAAAGAGCCTTACCTGACTCAAAGCACTGTAAAGATGCCACAAATGTGGAACAGCAGGCAGGCAGGCGGGTAGCAGACGTGGAGCCGGTGACAGGAAGCAGAGGACAAAGCCCCGTAAAAGTTAGCTGCAAGCGCTGACTTTTATGGGGCTTTGGCTTCCAGGATCGTCAGGGTAACGCCATAAACAATGGCCGCCGTACGTAAACATAGAGGAGGGCCGCGGGAGCATGCGCAAGGAAGCCACTGTTGCGCATGCTCCCGCGGCCCTCTTCTATGTTTACATACTGCTGCCATTATGATATGGCGTTTGGTGTGCGTCTCGCGGGCCGCCAAGCTAGGTCCGTGGGGCCGCTGGCGGCCCGCGGGCCGTACTTTGAGTACCGTTGCTTTAGATGGTTCTTCTGTACAATACACTCCTTCAGCTTTTTTCCAGGTTTGTAGAAGAACTAAAACAAACTTAGGGGGTCATTACAGCCACCCGCCAAGGTCTGACCGCCGGGCGGCCGCCAATGCACTCCTTGGCCATCAGGAGATCCCCGCTGGGCGGGCGCCGGCCCAGCGGGGATCTCTGCCGCAACACAGGGACTGGCTCCAAATGGAGCCGGCGGTGTTGCGGCCGTGCGACAGGTGCAGTTGCACCCGTCACGCTTTTCACTGTCTGCCTGGCAGACAGTGAAAAGCTGCATGGGGCCCCCAGGGGCCAGCGACTCCCCTTTCCGCCAGCCTTTTCATGGCGGTGCAAATTGCCATGAAAAGGCTGGCGGGTGGGGGATTCGTAATCCCCTAGGCAGCGCTGCAAGCAGTGCTGCCCTGGAGGATTACTCCCGCCGGGACTAAAGTGGCGGGAAAACGCCGGTCCCGGCGGTGCGACCGTGGCGCTTCCACCACGGTTGTAATACCAGGGATTTCACCGCCAGCCTGCTGGTGGTGAAATCCACCAAAACAACCCTGGGGGTCTTTGACCGCCAGGGTTGTAATGATCGCTTTAATGTTGGTGTTCTATCTTTGTTTTCCTGTTCAACAGTAATTATGTGTTGGAAGTAAAAAGAATATATTTCCAAAACTAAAGATTTGAGAAAGTAATTGGCTCCCCAACTTCTTATTTCTTTCAGAACTCCCCACAATCCTGTTTTGTCTCCTACCTTGGCCCGTTGGGTTAAATGGATCATGAGTTTGGTGGGCATTAACGTTTCAGTTTTCAGAGCCCATTCTACTATGGGTTCTAGGGCATCTAAAGCCTTTTGGGCTGGAGCGGGTCTGGATGACATTCTAAAATCTGCTGGCTGGTCAAATGTTTCTACTTTTAGAGCATTCTATTGCAAACCTGTTTCTCATGTGGCTAATGCAATTGTTGCTATGCCTTGAACTAGCATACTGGTAGCCTCAGAGTCTTGTAATAAAATGGAGATTTTCTTAGCTTTAGTGAAAGAAAGTCTTGGTTTTATTAAAGACACAGAGCTGAGTATTATCTCTCTGCATGTATTCTAACTCTCACTTTGCTTTTTCTTTAGCGTCAATATCATCCACTAACCAGATGTCTTAGGAAGAAAGTTCACTTACAACATATACTGGGATTTAATAGATGGTCCTTTTTCTCTAGTCCTTTGATCTTCAATAACCTCAATTTGTTTGTTTTGTGAACTATTTTAAGAACTTTTTTGCTCTTCTTTTGGCCTTTTATATTGTTATGATTACAGTTCTGATGTTTCAGTATCCTTAACAGCTCTGGCAAGAAAAGAGGAGTTGTTGCTCCCAGTCAAGACATTCATAGCATTGACTTTATATGATTGGTTGTTTACTCTTTATGACAGCATACTGTACTTGTTTTTTCTAAGCATGCTGAGAGATGTAGTTATCTTGGCTGCTATTCAAATAAATACGAGAAAAGATCGTATAATACTTGCCTCCATGTCGTTAATAAAATCAAGTATTTCACTAAAGCTAAGAAAATCTCTATTATCTCCCGCTTCCGGAGGATATCAAGTGCCAGACTGAGTTTCTCTCTGATATCTTATTTGATCTGGTCAGTCAGGCAGCCTTGACAAGAGGGGCTTCTGTGGCTGCAAGAAGAAACATATCTGATAGACTGGAAAGGTGATGCAGCCCAGAGATTGACTGTGCTCAAGATGCTGTTTGAAGGTTTCAGACTCTTTGGGGCAGAACTGGAGGATACGTTCCATCACATTTTGAAAGAGCAGAAATATTCATCATCATTTCAGTGACTATCCCCTAGGGGTATCAGTTCTTTGAAATCAAAAAACTCATTTCATCAACCTTCTATGAGACAGCAGAATTAGGAGCAGTCCTTGAAGTTCCATGCAATATCTTCTTTCAAATCTTTTCATAAACCAGAGCAAGAGTCCAATGTCATTGGTCAGCGATCCTGACTATGCCAAGGAAAATAGGTAATCATTACAGTTTGGAGGTCAGATTCAGCAGTTCATTCCGCAATGACAAGATATTTCATCGTACAGATGTCTTCTTCAATTCATCACCAATCGTTATAGATTTGACCTCTCCACAGACTCAAAATCTACAGGGACCATTCATATTCCTTTACCTAGAGATCCATCTGGAAAAAAGAAAGAAGCCCTCCTCAAAGGGATCCTTAACATTCAGTGGAAAGAAGCAATTATCCCTGTCCCTAGACAAGAGAGGTGCCAAGGAGTGAAGTCAATTGTATTTCTAAATTCCAAAGTCATTAGCAGGCTAATGTCTGGTGATAGAGCTGAAGACACTCAATACATTCATCAAGACTATCAAATTCAAAATGGAGATGCTCCAGATGATTATCCCATTAAGTCCTCAAAATCACTTTCTTATTATACTGGATCTGATGGATGCATATCTCCATATTCCGATTGCGAAGTATCACCACAAGTCCTTGAGATTTGCAGTTCAGAATGAGCATTGGCAGGTCAAGGTCCTTCCTTTCATCCTGAAATCAGCCCCAAAAGTGTTCATAAAGGTATTGGCTCTGGTGTTGGGTCATCTTCATGTACTGGAAATTCCAGTCTTTCCATACTTAGATGACTGGATGATACATGCCACATCAAAAGACTAAGGCCCATATTTATACTTTTTTTTGCGCCGCATTTTCGTCATTTTCTGACGCAAACATAATTGTATTTTGTTAGTTTGTGCTGCTTCTGCGTCAAAAAATGACACAAATGCGGCACTAAAACAGTATAAATATGGGTCTAAGGCCCTCATTACAAGTCAGTGTTAAAGCGGCGGTAATACCGCCAACAGACCAGCGGTAAAAAAATGGGATCACGACCACGGCAGAAACCGTTAACACAGACAGTCACTTTAACACTCTGACCGCCATAGCAGTAGCAACCAACACCACGGCAGTCACCGCCAACAGATAGGCGGAAGACATTGTACCGCCCACCACATTACAACCCGCCTATCCGCCAGCTTTTCCGGGGCGGTACCAATGCCATCAAAAACACAGCCGAAACAGTGTTTGAAAGGGAAACCACTCACCGCTCGACACTCAACGAAGAACCAGGACGCCATAGAGCCTGAGCTGCAGGTTCTGCCGATGCTGGTCTACCTCCTCATCTACCAGGAACACCAAAGACGGCGACGATGACGACGGTGAGTACTGCACCTAGTACACAGGGGAGGAGGGAGGAAAAAGAGAGTGACACACACACGCATCACCCCCACCCTCACCCACAACACCATACACACAAACAGATCCAGCAACATTACAGATACATCCCGTAACCCCCTGGAAGAACGCAAGGCCAAAAGGAATCGAGTCAAATCAGTGATATTTTAGAAATAGGCAGATATACTATAGAATTTGAAAAACAATATTTACACAAATATACAACATGTATAGAAGTCAGTACATTGTCCTTCACAAATGATCGTGGGCCACTGGGCCAAAAATCATTGGCCAAGCCCACACTTGACTCCTGCCTCAATACGGAGAGAACACTGCAGGGGCAGGCTGAAAACACAAAGGCACCTCAGGGGGAAGGGGAAGAGGGGGGCACCTCCTTGGCGATCACGCGCCAAATACCAATTTTTCTGATGGGCGCTGTCCTGCAGGAAAAAGACAGCAGAAAAGGGAATTAGTTAACCGTCCGGACCGTCACACTCACGGCCCACCATATCCCTCCCATCCCCTGATGCACATACATTGACCACCATACATGCAGCACTCTGGCCAGGATGCCTCAGCCCCCCCCACATGTGGCTTACATACATAGCACTCCATACATTCATGGCACACGCATCATGCTCACAGTGTACTTACCTGTTTGTCTGGAGGACCGTAGAGTAATGTGTACTGGGGTAGGACCCCATCCACCAGTCTCTCCAACTCTTCCGCAGTGAAGCCAGGGGCCTTTTCCCCAGACACATGAGCCATTGTTGCTTCCAGACACAGGTCACAGCAGTACTTTCAGTGTAGGTCCTCTCCTGTTGAAGGTCAGGTAGCAAGTGAGTGAACAGATAGAAAATGGCAGTCACGTCCTGGTATGTTTACTGCTGCCCACTAAAGGTCATACCAATGTATATATAACTGTACATATGACTTGCAATGTTTTCAGAATGTTGTACTAATACATATTTCAATCATTTGACTGACTCAAGATTTGTATTTGTTCCAAGGGTGTTTATTTAAGTGCTCATACGTAGAGGGGTGATATGCAATGGGCTGGGGTGATGGTGGAGGAATGTGCATTGTCCAATTGGGCAAAGGAAGGGGAGTAATGGCAGTTCAAGGTAGACAGGGTGACAGAAGGGTGACAATCAGGAGAGTCTAATTTCCTGGCGGGGTCTTGGCAATGTTCTCTGGCTTCTGCCTGGATCGTAGGGACCGTTTGCAGGCTGGTTCTCCTTCTACAGGGGGTGGGGTGCTGGTGGCCTGTTGTTCCAGTGGTGGGGCCTCCTGTCCACTAGTGCCGGCGGAGGTAGAGGGCTGTTCTTCAGTGTGGCTAGTGTCAGGGGCCCGTTGTTGTGCCACTGCCTCCCTCATGGTGTTGCCCATGTCAGCCAGCACCCCTGCAATGGTGACCAGGATGGTGTAGATGTTTACTAGGTCCTCCCTGATCCCCAGGTACTGTCCCTCCTGCAGCCGCTGGTTTTCCTGCAACTTGGCCAATATCTGGCCCATGGTCTCCTGGGAATGGTGGTATGCTCCCAGGATGTTGGTGAGTGCCTCCTGGAGAGTTGGTTCCCTGGGCCTGTCCTCCCCCTGTCGCACATCAGTCCTCCCACCTTTCCTGTAGTCCTATGCCTCCATCCGCTGAACCGTGTGCCCACTGCCACTGACCCCAGGTCCCTGATCATCCTGTGTTTGTGGGGTTGCCTGGGGTCCCTGTAGTTGTGGACACACTGCTGATTGACGTGTCCTGGGGACAGTGGCATGGGCCCGCTGGGTGGGTGCTGTGCTGGTGTTTCCTGAGGTGGGTTGGGACTGTGGCAGTGTAACCGACAGTCCAGAGGTCCCTGATGGGCCTGGTTGGTCATCGTGATCCAGGCGTGCAGAGCTGCTGTCATCACTGTGGGCCTCCTCTGGGGGGGGGAACTGGATGTTGCTGGCAACTCCTCTCCGGTGACGTTGTGTAGGGGTCCTGTGGGGATGCAAATGCAGTGTTATTGTATCTGCGTGTGCCATCTTGTGCATGGGTGTGTTTCTCTGTATGGTTGTGATTGCCCTGTCAGCTTTGCCTTGTGTGTGTGGTGATTTTGTGGGCTAGGTGATTCTCTCTAATGGGCATGCTGTGGTGATGGGTGTCCATGCAGGTCTGTGATGAGGTCCATGGATTGCTGTTACATGCAGGGCTTGGTTTTGGGATGGGTGGGTTGTGATAGTGGGGTATATGTGAGGTGGTGGAGGGATGGGGGTGAGGGTAGGGATAGGAGTTTGTGATGGCATGCAGGTAGGGTGGGGGATATAGTAGTAAAGATATGACTTCCCAGAGTCCAGTCCTCCTGTTGCCCCTCAGGATGCATGATCCCCAAGACTTGCTCCTCCCATGTTGTTAGTTTTGGGGGAGGAGGTGCGGGTCCACCACCAGTCCTCTGCACAGCTACCTGGTGTCTTGCAACCACGGAAAGCACCTTCCCCGTAGGTCGTTCCACCTCTTCCTGATGTCATCCCTTGTTCTGGGGTACTGTCCCACGGTGTTGACCCTGTCCACGATTCTCCGTCATAGTTCCATCTTCCTAGCAATGGACGTCTGCTGCACCTGTGATCCGAATAGCTGTGGGTCTACCCGGGTGATTTCCTCCACCATGACCCTTAGCTCCTCCTCTGAAAACCTGGGGTGTCTTTGGGGTGCCATGGATGTGGTGTGAGTGATATGTGTGAGGATGTGTGGGGTGATGTGTGGGGTGATGTGTTGGGGTGTGTGCTGTGAGGTGCGTGGACGGTGTATGGGTGATGGTGTTCTGTGGCTCAGATTGAGTGGGTGCTCCTGGCTTGTGTCTCTCTCTGTTGGCAATCTTTTTTTTCGTTGAAAGGGTTGTGGGTAGTGTGGGTGTTTGTTTTATAGTGGTTTGAGTGTGTGGGTGTGGTGTGTGTATGTGTGTCAGGTGTGTGTAGTTTGCATTGTCCAATGTGGTGGTGTTTTGTAAATGTGTGGGTATTCTGAGCGTGGCAGTGTGTACCACCAATGGTTTACCGTGGTTAAAAGACCGCCACGGTGATTTGTGGATCCTGATACTGTGGGCGGATTCCTGTTGGCGTAACGGTGTGGGTTTTGGTACCACCAATTTATCACTGACCTTTGGGCTGGCTGACTTGTGTGGGTGTCTGTATAGTGTCGGATTTCTCTGTGTGGATCATAATACCCTTAGCGGTATCCCACCTCGCTCACGGTATCTTGGCGGCCGTCAGCACGGCGGTAGGCGGCATTTACCGCCAGGGTTGTAATGAGGGCCTTACTGTTTTCTTTTCTTATACATTTTGCATTAATGTACAATATTCATAATATAGGTTGTGGAAAATAGGTTGTGGAAAAGATTTGAACTTTCATGTAATTATCTATTTTTCTTTTTGTATAGATCTTGTCACTTTCAGGATTTTTTGAGGGGCCATGATGGTCGGCGTGCTGTTTCACATCTGAAGAAAATTCATGGTTACTTTGCATTACGCCACATTTCTGGGTAGGTGGTTTGTTGCTTCCTTGTTGATTTCCATGTCTGGTTAATGGATTTTCATGTTTTTCCTTGTATTGGTCTTCATTTGCATTTTATCTAGTTCCCTTTACTTGTTGTAGACCACTTCTAGTTAGAAGTGTCTAACAATCCAAGTTCCAGGATGGTGTTTCAACACCTGTTAAATATTTTCAAATTGTTCTTGCTTTCTTCTTCACAGCTGTACACCTCTGTTCTCTTGTCTTGTGTTGACTTTCACAACTTGCCTTCCATGTTTATTTGTCTTTCATCTTTTATTTGTGTGTTTTTCATTTCAATTTTGTTTTCTCAAAATATTTTCTTTCTTCATACCTGCTGGTCCTGATTTCTGTGTGAGGGTGGGTGTTATTGTATTTGATTTCGTTAGTTTAGGTCTCACAGATTATAACTTGAAATGTCAAGGGTTTGAAAAAACCTGTAAAGACAAAGACTCCTTTCTCAACTAGCTAAATTGAAAGGATGAATTGTGTTTCTACAGGAGGGTCATCTTTCTAATGAAGAAATTACAAAACTTATAAAGTAATGAGTGGAATAAAATTTCTGTTTGTGCTCTGCAAAAACCAAAATGGAGTAGCAATACCATGTGAAGGAAGCTTAAAATTAGATGTTATCTAACCTGAGACGGACTTGTGGTATGTTATGTTACTGAAGTTTATAAAGCACACACACTGGACGGTTTCTTGGAGCTAGGGTAATTGAACTGTCACAGCTTTGCAAATCTATTGGTCGGTTTGGTTGAAGAGCCAAATCTTCAGCAACTAAATCTCCCATAGCTGGAGGTAGTCCTGATTTCTAAGAGCAGGGAATTCCAGATGCAAGGGGCTACAACTGAGAATTCAGCTCCACCTGTCCGTTTCCTGTTGAATTATGGAATTGACTGGATAAGATCGATAAGTCGATCTGAGATGTCTAATGGGGTAGTAGTTGTGGATATAGGGTTTAAGAAAGGCTGGGCTCTTCTTATTCCGGGCTTTGAAAAATATGCAACAAGATTTAAATACAGATCTCTGGGCAACTTGGAGCCAGTGGAGATCTTTTGTTGCTTGAGAAATATGGCAGTGTCTAGGAAGCTGATAAAACAACCATTCCACTTGGTTTTGAACTAGCTGGAGCCTACAGGTAAGGTGGTTAGGAATGCCCAAATAAAGTGAAGTGGTGTTGTCAGTTCTTGTCATAACCAGGGGTATGATGATTTGGACCAAAGCATCCACATTGAGAATGTCTTTAATCTTCTTAACTCTGGGGAGTTGGCAGAAGCAGGATGATATCACAGAACCAAGTTGTGTTTACAGAGAGAGATCCTCATCAATGATAAAGCCAAGGCTTTTACTGACTCTTTTGGAGGGGGAGAATGTCCATTTCAATTGGCCAGATGGACGGGTTCCAAGGATTAAGCTTGTTTTTAGTGCTTACTATCTCTGTTTTGTCAGAGTTTATTTTCAGATGGTTGCTGTTCATCCAATCTCGATGAATAGCAGGGTGCCTTGAAAATGCAACTTGTAGTTAGGGGTGTTATTGATTGTAAAGAGGAGCTGCACCTCGTCAGCATAATTATAGAATTTAACTTTCATATTTTTGAGAGAATAAATCAGGGCGCAAATATATAAATTGAAAAGGTGTGGAGAGAGAGAAAGCCCTAGTGGCACTCCATTGTTTAGCTGTATTTTAGGACAGTTGAAGTGGGAAAGTCTGACTGATTGTGATCTGTCTTTCAAAAAAGAAGCAACCCAATTAATTGCTGAGTCCTGAAGTCCCACTGCCCTGACAAGGTCAACAAAAAGGTTATGGTCAACAGTGTCAAAGGCCACTGGGAGATCAAGGAGGGCAAGTCATGACTCTATGAACCTCCTCTCCTAGATCATCCACTACTGAAAGAATAACTCCTTCTGTAGAATGAGCTGAACGAAAACTCGGTTGCAATGGATTGAGAACATCTAAGTCCTCAAGAAAGGAGCAGAGCTGTCTAGCTACATGTGCCTCAAGAAGTTTTCCAGGTAAGGAAGTAGGGAAATCGGTCTGTAATTTTTTAAGTTGAGGGGATCCTCGCCTACTTTCTTTTGTAGTGGAACTACTACTGTGTCTTTAAAATAACTAGGTAGAGTCCCTTGATTAAGGGATTGATTGAGGAGAGATAGTGCCAGTTCAGGAAACATAGCTTATTAAAATGTGTGAGGGGGGGATAACATTGGGAGAGACTGATTTGACTTTTGTCAGTGGGTCCATTAAGCCCTCCTTACTGATCTTGGGGAAGAATGAGAGATAATATGTGTTTTTGGCATCAGGCAGTATGGTGTTCTGCAGGGGACTAAAAGAAGTCTCATCTTGCTACTAAAAAAGAAATTGAGAAAGTAACACAGAGGTTGAGATGGCGTTATAGGTAGAGTAGTTCTGTCAGAATTTGAAAGCTCTGGGACAATTTTGAATATTTCTTGATTTATTGGGAAAGTTCAGAATTTTATTGGTAAACTAAAGTTGTTTTGGCTTTCTTTATCAACGGTTTGTACTATTTGATTTGCCTTACAATGATTTCATTAAAATCCGCAGAGTAGTTATTTCACAATCTGTGTTCAGTGCTCCTCAGTTTCAGTTTGGTTGTGCTTTCAGCTCTTCTGAGTACTATTTAGTGGCATCAGGACGTCTCATCTGTTTGACTTTACGAAGGGATGCGTAAATGCTACTAGCCTCCACTAACAATTCTGTAATTGCTTTCGCAAGACCATCTATGTCCTCCTTGGGTGTTGGAAGAAATGTTTCCAACTGATTGCAGAAATATTTCAGGTCAATGTGTGACCAGTTCCAGTTTAGGAATAGTAAGAACCAATAGCAAGAATTCAATCAAATGGTGATCTGACCATACACAGGGGGCAATTGTCAAGCCTCCCATAGGGTGTATGGTGGTCCAGGATTGATCCAGCGAACAGCCTTTAATGTGTGTAGGCTGAAATACCTGCTGTTCTAGATTAGACTATTAAGGGTGTCATTAAGGGTGACTGCTTGCTGCCCGCCTTTTTACTCATTTGGCCAATAATTAAAATCACCAATAGGTTAGCTCGATCAATAATTAGCGGGACATTGACTCGGCTAAGAGTTGAGGAAAGTTTTGCATATGCTTTTGGGTTCTATGCAAGAGGACACATGTCAAGGAAGAGGTGGAGGAATCAAGTTTAATCGCCAGATGTACCAAAGGATTTTACCCATTCTGTGTCTATGGGAAAAAGCTTTTGTACATATGGCCCTTAATTACGTCAGTTTGGTGAATATAATGTTTCCTGATTACTGCAGCTACACAGCATATTCGGTGCACTTGTATCCAGCAAATGGAATATTTCTATTGAGTGTTTAACAAGGAACTTTAAGATAAATCACCAAGCGTTGGGTGGAATTTGGCTTGTGAGTAGTGGTGGTAGGACTGTTTGGGCTATGATTTAGTGGGAATTCAGGTGTTTTACAGTTATTAGAAGCTGAATCATAAGTATTCAGTAAACATAGGTCATTCATGGTGAAAGCAGGGGTAATATTCATACTTACACTTCCGATGAATAGGCAAGAATCTGGGCATAGTGGACGGGCCCTGGCCGAACGCGGATGGGCACAGACGGACTTCCCTTTGGCGCACCTTTGGTGTGCCCACTGTACACGTCCGCTGCGCAGCCACTCTTCGCATTAAATAGGCGTGAAGCCGAGAAAAGGGAATATGCTTTACCTCTATTAAGCTTTCTGATTGGTTCCCTCCACTAGCCAACGGTATTCTAGCTCTGCCACCAAGTATCACACAGTGCGAAAATCAAGTTAGCACACAGGTTCAAGATTCAAGTTTGGTCATCACAACAACAGTTCGCAGTTTTAAAAATGCAATTTAAAAAAAAAGATTCAGATGTAAACTTAATATTTATTGGTCTGAAGGTTGATTTACCCCTCACTGAATGTTCATGGACCTAATATTTCAGGCTCCTCTTTTTGGAATAGCATTTTGTCAAAGAAACTGTTGCATCTCAACAACAGAATTATTGTGAGCTGCGCTGACTGTAGTAAAGTATTGTATCAGTTCATGGATACAAGCTGTAAAATAAGATTTTTCCCAAATAACAAGCAAAAGTCTTTTATGAAAGCTTTTTTGCACAGGGTGTTAATTGATGCCTGGAGAATTCTTAATCCGGACACCAGAGATCATATTTACTGTTCTTCAGTTCAATATACACAATCTTAGTTTGACTGATTTGTTCTTAGTAAAAAGCTTACTCAAATTGTGGTTAATGGATTGATTGGTGTATGTGTAGTCTGTGATCATGCCCAACCCTAATAGATCTAGATATCTTACTGATGAGGCATGAATCGAACGGAGGGAGATTTAATACTGCTTCATAAAATGATAAAATATTCTTATCAATATTTCTGCTACAGTATTTTGAGATCAACACTACAGTAGAGTTCTATGTAAGCACTATGTGGATAGCTTCAAAGGAACAGCAAGGGTGTTAACTAGAAGTTATAGTATCATCTATAAAGAAGCTAGCTAAAAGAGATACATAGGTTATTTTGAATTCAATTAGGAAGTTAGGACACACTGTCTATAGCACTAATAATAATAACAAGGTGAGTTTGGAACAGTTTGTCAGTGCAAATATCGAGTTCATTAAAAATCCACAGAAAGTGCTTGTGGGTTCTTGTCAAAAGTTCATGTTGGATTTGGCTAATTATTTTAAGATGGAAAAAATCACCATTTTATGTAAAATTTGCACTTGACGGCCTCTGCACTTGCCACGTGCTTGTCACCACACTGGATGCCACCCAAATCCCATAAAAGTACAGAATCCAATCTGCTCATGTTGTGGACTCAACAAAGCCAAGAAACATCTATGACAACCCTGGCGATGAGAGTGGCTGCAGCTGGCACCATGGTACAAGGAAGCGAAGATAATGCCCTCATGAAGAACGACCTGAAATCCTGCCTGCAGGACCTGTTGAAATGAGAGGAATTCAGTTTTGAAGACAGAATTGCAGATATTGACAAGGGACCATTGCAGGGCTGTGGCAACCTTACAAATGCACACAGATCAGATTGGAGCTAGGATCTTGGAGATGGAGGGAGACTTCAGAAGCCTTTGCAAGAATAGGCATTGACCACAGACAGGCTCCAAGTCCTAGAACATTGTGTTAATTCCCTTCATTTTACATGGAAGACTTAGAATATAGGTCTCGAAAGGACAATATATGAATGTGAAATATCTCGGAGGGGGCCAATGATGGCAGAACTGGGGCCTGCCAGATGGACTGACTCGTGCCGCTCCTACATGTGGCCAGGAGCAGGACTTGCAATGGCTCCACAGAATAATTCTCATCCATATTGTCTCCTCGAGGACCATCACTGGTAAGTGTTGATGTATGTTTTTGTTGATTATTGGATATGTAATTGTTCCTGCTTTGGAGGAAATGTGTATGGGTGGTTGTTGCTGAAGTTGAGGGGATAACCTGTGATTTACAGATATGTCTCCATACACACTACATTCCATGTGCACACTCAAAACATGGACTTTGTTTGTCTAATCAGTTTTCTAGGTTCTATCCTTTAATGTGAAAATACTTAATTTCCTTTTGAAGTGAAAAAATAAATCCACAACTTACTTTCACTACATAATGCAGAGATTGTTACACTACAGGAGACACACCTCAAGATGGGTGACTCCTATGGGTGCTTCACCTTCAGGCCATATCCACAGCAGCCCCATTCACATGCATTCAATAAGACATGTGGCACTGCCATGCTTCTGGCAAGCAACTTCAATCTGGTTGTATCGGAGGGAATTAGTAACCAATTAAGATGTTACATCATCCTCAAAGGTATATTACAAGGGATTAAGATGACAATAGCCACATTTTATGCTTAAAATTAAGCTCAGGAAACTTTCTTCAGAGGCTTGGAGACTTCATGGTGGGGATGACACTCCTAATGGGAGAGTTTAACACAAGCACACAGTCCACGTTGGATAGATCTCGGAAGTCTTAGAGAACCCACAGAGAAATGACAGTCAAATCCCAGGCAACCTTTTGTCAGTTGGGACTGGTGTACACATAGAAAGTGCTTCACTATGTAGGCAGGGATTACACATTCAACTCAAACATGCACTAATCCTACTCAAGTATCAATATGGTCTATGTCTTGAGAAACTCCAAGCCCATCATCACAGATACGGGGATTGGGACTATAACAGTCTTCGACCATGCACTCGTCTGGTATGAGCTGAAGGCAGGCACTTTGGGTCACCCCGACAGGCAATGGAGACTAGAGAATACCTTTCATAGGATGCAGATAATAGAGCAGAAATAGCCCCTAGGATCAACAATTTTATGGAGAATAACCAAATGATGGACACCTCCCCTAGAGGTGCTGGGCTACATATAATGCAGTGCTACAAGGGAAATATTTTGCTTTAGCAACCTTTGCTAAAAGGGAAAGTGCACTGGCTGCCTCCAACCCAGAAAAGGAGTTGAAACTGGCTGAAGGCAAACACAAATACACAGTGTCTAAAGATGACCTTCAAATGGTAACATGTCTTAGGAGCAAACTTCAAACTATACAGGTTTTCCATTGGAGCGGGACCTGCTTTCATTGAAAAGCAGGGTCTCAAATACTGGAGACAAGGCGTAATGCCTTTTAGCAAACAGATCAAAAGTGAGGAAAAATAAAGGCAGCACTATAAGTCTAAGGACACTAACAGGATTAATTACCAATGAGCCAAAGCAAAAGGCCAACCTCTTCTAGCACTTTTATGCAAACCTCTATAAACGCACTGAAGTGTTGCTTCAGGAAATACAATAGTATCTATGTGACCACCCGTTCCCATTCCCAAGTATGACCAAATCCCAAGTGATAGATTTGGACTCCCTAATTGAGGAGGACAAAGTTAGATCCTTCAAAAAATCTCTCAAAGCCAATAAAACCCCAGGCCGAACAGGTTTTGAGGGGAGTTTTGTAAGGTGAAATTAATACCACTGTTGAAAGACATCTTTAATCATTTTTTAATCGGTCATAGTTACCCCAACCATGGAGGAAACCACAGTGGTAGTGACCTCCAAGCCAGGCAAGGACCATTCCAAATGCTCAGTCTACAGATGCATAACCCTACTGATCATAGGTATCAAGATCTACTTGAATGTGCTGGCCATGTGACTAACCTTTATTCTCCCCCAACTAATTCACCAGGACCAATCAGGCTCCATGACAAGGAGACAGACCTTTGACAACATCTGCAGTATAGCCCACCTTGTCAAAAGAACAAGTAGAAGCGCACCCAAAGTGAACTGCTAACACTGGATCCCAAAAAAGCCTTCAACTGGGTGGGCTGGCCCTTTTTGGAGGCGGTGCTCCTCAATTGTGGATTTGGAGAGAACCTCATTGGCATGGTCCTGGCAGCCGATCGGGCACCCACTGCCAAATTTCTTGTGAGTGAATCTTTCTCTGATACTGTTCAGCTGCAGCACAGTACCCGACAGGATGCTACTAATTCTCTCTACTATATGTGCTGGTCATAGAACCTCTAGCTATAGAAATTCACCAGACTCAGGCAGAGAAGGGCATCCATCTCGGGGAAGTGGGACATAAGATTTTGTTTCTCGCGGATGATGTGCTCGTTACCGTGGAGTTTCGCAGAATTCTTTACCTCCTAGCCTAGCAGGACATATGGCCATATGTATGAAGCATTTTTCTGGTTGCAAATGCCCTGATTTGCAGAATCACAAATTAGGTTTTCTATTCATTATTAGGAAGGGGCGTGTTTAGAGTGTCCCTTCATAATACCGAATCACAGTGCTATGTGTGAATGTTTTGCGACTGAAATGCGGTTGCAAAACAGTTGCATTTTACCACCAACCTCAACCTGGTGGTAACCCATTCACAAATGGGAAGTGGTCTACAAGGAACCTTTTTCCCTTTCAGAATGTTTGTAAAATGTTTTAAAGAGCGGCCAGTGCTCCAACAGACCACTACCTACTCTTAAAAAATGAAAAGAAAACTTTTCATTTTTCTTTTTGAAACACATCCCATTTTCCTCTAAGGAAAATGGGCTCCATTAAAAAAAAAAAAAAGATTTCTTTATTGAACAACAATCAAAGAAATCGTGGTCTGCCGACCTCAGCAAGCTACCATCTCTGTAATTTTTACTCTCAGGGTACAAAATTAACCACTCTAAATGGAACTCCTTCCCCTGAAATTCCCACCTTCGGGCACCCAATTTCCAAAAGATAACACACACTTTAAAGTTACCTCTACGGCTATTCACTATCTAAGGGCTAACCTTACCAGCTCCCTATGGGGGTTGATCCCTACTAACATCCCCCAACTCCTGAGGGATATGAGACTCAAAAGTAAAGGTGGAATAACCAGTACGTTTTGTGGCTGGGCCTGATAGCAGCAATCAAAATGACCATGGTCCACTGAACTCCTGTACGTCTTCCAGGCTTTACTCTTATACATCCCTGGTTCCACACCTGCTCCTTTACTAATTTTGACTGGCAGGGTAAGACTCCTAGAGTATTTAAAAATATGTTGATGGTCCCACGAGAGAAGCGTGGTAGGCATTCCACATATTCCACTATTATCCAGCCGGTCAACTGAGAATAATATGAAAAGCTGAAATCCTGCAAACATTGGTTCCACATGGAAAGGGCTGCTGTGGGTCATACATTATGGGACAACATTTGAATGCCCCACAAAACAGACCCCAAAACATATCTTGTAACCAAATTACTTGTACATTGTTGAATGTATGAGACACAGTGGTAGCCCAACATGCCATAACAACTTTTCCATCCTCTCTGACCCCCATATTGGACAATCCAGACTTCACACTAGCACTGGGAGCGAGCTCTCATCCACATTAGAAAGAGGGAGACTGTAGAATGATATCCAACATGTTTTTAAAGGGGGAAATCAGATCATTTGTTGACTGGAAAAAAGCATACTGGCTGCCGGAGACAGAATGCTTCCAGTACCAACAAATACAAAATTGGGTCCTTCACCCACAATTAAGCAGCGACCTGACAGCTGACAGAAGGCAAGAAACTCCACACATCATGCTAGGGAACTGGTTGGCGGGTCTCAGCTACATACAGACACTAATATGTGACTCAAAACCCTGCTCATACATACACACGAGAATAGGGGCACTCCAACACACCATCACTCCATGCAGATTGGAAAGGTTGTGGAGGGATATTTATAAGTGTAATCTATTGGTTGTTCATAGAGGGTTAGCCCTCAAAATAATGACAGGCTAGTATCATACACCAGACAAACTCCTTAAAATGTTCCCCTAGACTGTGACTAATTTGTGTTGGATGGGGTGCAAAATGGTGTGGGACCTGCTCCACGTCTGGTGGAGTTGCCCAAAGTAACAACATTTTTGGAAAGAAGTCTTATCTACAATTAAAGACAATACAGAAGTCACAGTGCCAGCTGTTCCACCAGTGACAGTGTTAGGACTGTACCCTCAAAGATGGCAAATGGGTGCTCTGAAACACCGATGGCTGATATATCAGTTACTGTTAATTCTGAGGATGACTATTGCCAAATATTGGAAAAAGACAACAACCCCTAGTATGTTGTATTGGATTGGCATATTTAGAACACAATGGCAATTAGGAATATGACAGGTTGCATAAATCAGGACAGGAGCAATCTTATGAATGCTTGGCAGCCTATACTTTTATATTTGCATGATGCATGAAGTGCGCCGAGATGTCCTCCAAGACTATGAGCACTAACCTTACTTGGCTAGGTCCCCAGTCATGACTCCACCTCATGCCCGATAGAGTAGTTGTGGAACATTGCATTATTGTGACACTGGAGATCCATAATGTTCTCTACACATGATCCTACTCGGGTACCTGGGTGATGAATGATGTACACTTGGAGGGAGTGGGGGAGAGACTTTACGGTGGGGACTTTACAGTGGGAATGTTTTCTTTGTTAGTTTGTTTTCTTGTTTCTATGTCATGTACAGTGCCTTTGTAAGTATGTGACAGTTAATTTAAATTCTGTAGATAATGATCTGGAGGTTGGAGAAATGTAAACTGTCCACAAAAAATTACCCAAAGATAAAGCTCTTGGTTCAGACGGTTCGACTATTAAATTTGTCATACAATTTCCTAAAGTTTTGGTTCCCAAATCATTTTCCATTTATAATTATTTTATGTCTATAGGGAAAGCTAGAGGTACTTTCACAGAAGCAATGTTGTGTTTCACCCGAAAGAACGTATGTCATCATACATTATGGAAAGGTTATAGATCTATTCTTTGAGTAACATTGTAAAGTATTTGCTAAAGTACTAGCTCTGAAAATTGGCTGTTCCCTCCCCAGCAATCACATTTGGTGAAGGGTCAAAAAGTTTCACCTAATTCCAGAATATTTCAAAACATTATTCACAACGCTTAGGACATGAAATAATCTATTGCTGCCATTAGGCTTGATGGTGTGAAAGCATGTGTGCTTGCACTTTACAACAAAGCGCCTCAAGTTATGGTTTTGGCACAGAACTTTTCAAATATATTTTCCTAATCTACTCATTTCCCAGAGCTTTTATTTTTGTTCATGGTATTCACTCTTCCTACTTTTCCCTCAGGAGAGGCGCAAGAGTTGGTTATCTGCTATCTCCACTTCTGTTTGTCCTTTCATATAATCCTTTCTAAAGCACTTAAGATAGTCCAAATCCATTTAAAGTTACTCCACCAGAAAAAGTAGTTTACCGCTTCTGCCTACCCAGATGATGCTTTACTAGATGTTGCTAAACCATAAACTTCTTTATCATCTGTTTTTCAGGATCTGAAGAAATTCTCAGGGGTTAGTGGTTACAAATTAAATTAAATGCTAAAACATCAGTGGTTTTACCTTTAAACGAATACTGTTTCACACAACTTTTAAAGGATTTTGGTCTGATTTGGACTTATACCCAAATATTCTATTAAGAGTACACCAACATATATTCTTGATGAAATAAAAACAAAACCAACATTTCAGATTACTCCAAGAAATTATCTCCTCTGAGCATATCAAGGTGTAGTTGATTGGATACAAAATACATTTTACCTTTTCAATGTTACCAATTTAAATTTATAGAGGATTGTTCTCTAAAATAGTACACGTTCCAGGTTTTTGTGGAATAAAAAGTGTTCTTTTCTAAAAACATAAAAAAACAAAATTGAATGGAAGGATAGGGGATTATCCTAATTTCCTTAAATATCATTTGGATTTTAGTCTCAAACAGATTTAGGATACCCTTTTGACTCCTTTCACAGAAGGGAGAGGAAATGGCAAGCTAATTGTGCCCCCCTTTCATACAGGTAAGATCTTATTTATCACATAACCTCCCAAATGTTTGTTATCTCCTTTGGTTATTTTTTTACTTTGATGAAAACCCTCTTTATAGATTCTTTAGCACAGCTAGGTCAGTTCCTCTCAATTATCTTATGGTGTAACAATAAAATTATTATAAATGGTAAAGGTGTGTTTTGGAAAATGTGGATGTCTTGTGGGATTTGTGGATATTTTTTTAGCCTATTTAAGATGAGAAGGTCATTCCTTATTCAGGTTTGACACATGCCTACGGGCTTCCAAGTAATCTCAGGAAGCAACATGACAAACCTATTATACTATCATGTAAGAACTTACAAGAGCTTTGTCCCCCTCTGCTAATAGTCACATTGCTGATATTAAATTAGGTAATCATGTCTAGGGCTGGAAAGAATTAAACATATACAAATATTTGATAGTTTGATGGTAAGAGAGAAAAACAAAACATTGAACGTGTGCCAGGAATCTGACTAGATCTTGTCCTGTCCATGTTCACCTGGGGTATATTGTGGTCTAAAATTCATTCTGATTTCCCCTTCAGCACTAGGAAACCTCTGGGTATCAATGCCCTCTACAATTCAATCCATGTCCATCAATATCAAGTACCACCTAAATATTCTTCTTCTTTTATAATAGTTTGTTCTGCACCTCCTTGTCTTCATTTAAAATGAAGATTCGTAATCAAGACAGATGCTTGTTTTGTGAACAGATAAACTCTGTTTTCTCCCATTAAAGATGCAAGGGCTGATTTGATGAGAGAAAAAATAATAATTGTGTCATCCTGCTATTTAAAAAAAGCTCGAGAGTATTTGTGAAATCCTTGAGAACAGACAATAAGGCTGATGATAGAGAGTCACTATAATGCTTCAGAATGTAACGTAAAATGTAATTAATGTAAACATCCACTTCAGGAAATGCATACTTATGGAAAGACGTACACCAACTGGTGGAAATATATTTGTTGGAATGAAATTAAAATAGTTATTATGGGTTATATTTATTTTATTGAGTTTTAGAACAGTTCCAGCAACAGAGCCTACTGCATTCCCAAAATGTCAGAAACCTGGAGAGTTACTATGTAAGCCAACAACCGAATCGGACAGGTTGGTGGAAAATCTGCAGTACGTCAAAACGTTAACTATCCCTTAATACCCATTCCCACAACCTCCACAACTCTCCCACCCCCCATTCATTCCATTAAAAAATCATATATCATTATGATACTAGAATTATTTCTCCACCATTCCTAGTATTATGTCCCCACCATTCATGGTGAAAGCAGGGGTAATATTCATACTTACACTTCCGATGAATAGGCAAGAATCTGGGCATAGTGGACGGGCCCTGGCCAGACGCGGATGGGCACAGACAGACTTCCCTTTGGCGCACCTTAAAAATGCAATTTAAAAAAAAAGATTCAGATGTAAACTTAATATTTATTGGTCTGAAGGTTGATTTACCCCTCACTGAATGTTCATGGACCTAATATTTCAGGCTCCTCTTTTTGGAATAGCATTTTGTCAAAGAAAATGTTGCATCTCAACAACAGAATTATTGTGAGCTGCGCTGACTGTAGTAAAGTATTGTATCAGTTCATGGATACAAGCTGTAAAATAAGATTTTTCCCAAATAACAAGCAAAAGTCTTTTATGAAAGCTTTTTTGCACATGGTGTTAATTGATGCCTGGAGAATTCTTAATCCGGACACCAGAGATCATATTTACTGTTCTTCAGTTCAATATACACAATCTTAGTTTGACTGATTTGTTCTTAGTAAAAAGCTTACTCAAATTGTGGTTAATGGATTGATTGGTGTATGTGTAGTCTGTGATCATGCCCAACCCTAATAGATCTAGATATCTTACTGATGAGGCATGAATCGAACCGAGGGAGATTTAATACTGCTTCATAAAATGATAAAATATTCTTATCAATATTTCTGCTACAGTATTTTGAGATCAACACTGCAGTAGAGTTCTATGTAAGCACTATGTGGATAGCTTCAAAAGAACAGCAAGGGTGTTAACTAGAAGTTATAGTGTCATCTATAAAGAAGCTAGCTAAAAGAGATACATAGGTTATTTTGAATTCAATTAGGAAGTTAGGACACACTGTCAATAGCACTAATAATAATAACAAGGTGAGTTTGGAACAGTTTGTCAGTGCAAATATCGAGTTGATTAAAAATCCACAGAAAGTGCTTGTGGGTTCTTGTTAAAAGTTCATGTTGGATTTGGCTGATTATTTTAAGATTGAAAAAATCAACATTTTATGGTAAAATGTGCACTTGACGGCCTCTGCACTTGCCACGCGCTTGTCACCACACTGGATGCCACCCAAATCCCATAAAAGTACAGAATCCAATCTGCTCATGTTGTGGACTCAACAAAGCCAAGAAGCATCTATGACGACCCTGGCGATGAGAGTGGCTGCAGCTGGCACCATGGTACAAGGAAGCGAAGATAATGCCCTCATGAAGAACGACCTGAAATCCTGCCTGCAGGACCTGTTGAAATGAGAGGAATTCAGTTTTGAAGACAGAATTGCAGATATTGACAAGGGACCATTGCAGGGCTGTGGCAACCTTACAAATGCACACATATCAGATTGGAGCTAGGATCTTGGAGATGGAGGGAGACTTCAGAAGCCTTTGCAAGAATAGGCATTGACCACAGACAGGCTCCAAGTCCTAGAACATTGTGTTAATTCCCTTCATTTTACATGGAAGACTTAGAATATAGGTCTCGAAAGGACAATATATGAATTTGAAATATCTCGGAGGGGGCCAAAGGCACAGATATATGTCCATGTTTCGGTCACCCAGATTTTTTACCGGAAGGACGGGAAAACCATCAGCACTGAATAGGTTCACTAAGTAGACCATAGATTTATAATGGACAACGCCCTCTCATGCTACACAGTGGCCAAACTATCATCCTACCAATAAAAAGAATCCATACTACAAGAAGCACACAAAACTTCCAAACTCCATTTCGGTGGAGATGTGCCGATCCTGCTCCAAGATCTATCCCAGACTACCTTGAGAAAACCTCACAAATTATGACCTTTAACAGGCTCCCTGAACAAGGCCAAAATCAGATTGCACTGGACATTCCCATAAGGAGTGGCTTTCATAATGGAAGGGAAACAATGTCATGCAATGACGGTAGAGGAGGGTCTTAATCTGCTGCACATAGACCTCAACCAGTGATCCAGCAATTTGGACAAGGTTCACAACAGTAGAAATAGGGGTCGCTCTCCCAGTCCACGTCAACAACATGTAGCAGGAACAACAGGTAAGGACAACCGGACAACTTAATCAATCTGTACCTTACACGGCCCTACATGATGGCAGAACTGGGGCCTCCCAGATGGACTGACTCGTGCCGCTCCTACATGTGGCCAGGAGCAGGACTTGCAATGGCTCCACAGAATAATTCTCATCCATATTGTCTCCTCGAGGACCATCACTGGTAAGTGTTGATGTATGTTTTTGTTGATTATTGGATATGTAATTGTTCCTGTTTTGGAGGAAATGTGTAGGGGTGGTTGTTGTTGAAGTTGAGGGGATAACCTGTGATTTACAGATATGTCTCCATACACACTACATTCCAGGTGCACACTCAAAACATGGACTTTGTTTGTCTAATCAGTTTTCTAGGTTCTATCCTTCAATGTGAAGATACTTAATTTCCTTTTGAAGTGAAAAAATAAATCCACAACTTACTTTCACTACATAATGCAGAGATTGTTACACTACAGGAGACACACCTCAAGATGGGTGACTCCTACGGGTGCTTCACCTTCAGGCCATATCCACAGCAGCCCCATTCACATGCATTCAATAAGACATGTGGCACTGCCATGCTTCTGGCAAGCAACTTCAATCTGTTTGTATCGGAGGGAATTAGTAACCAATTAAGATGTTACATCATCCTCAAAGGTACATTACAAGGGATTAAGATGACAATAGCCACATTTTATGCTTAAAATTAAGCTCAGGAAACTTTCTTCAGAGGCTTGGAGACTTCATGGTGGGGATGACACTCCTAATGGGAGAGTTTAACACAAGCACACAGTCCACGTTGGATAGATCTCGGAAGTCTTAGAGAACCCACAGAGAAATGACAGTCAAATCCCAGGCAACCTTTTGTCAGTTGGGACTGGTGTACACATAGAAAGTGCTTCACTATGTAGGCAGGGATTACACATTCAACTCAAACATGCACTAATCCTACTCAAGTATCAATATGGTCTATGTCTCGAGAAACTCCAAGCCCATCATCACAGATACGGGGATTGGGACTATAACAGTCTTCGACCATGCACTCGTCTGGTATGAGCTGAAGGGAGGCACTTTGGGTCACCCCGACAGGCAATGGAGACTAGAGAATACCTTTCATAGGATGCAGATAATAGAGCAGAAATAGCCTCTAGGATCAACAATTTTATGGAGAATAACCAAATGATGGACACCTCCCCTAGAGGTACTGGGCTACATATAATGCAGTGCTACGAGGGAAATATTTTGCTTTAGCAACCTTCGCTAAAAGGGAAAATGCACTGGCTACCTCCAACCCAGAAAAGGAGTTGAAACTGGCTGAAGGCAAACACAAATACACAGGGGGTCATTCCGACCCCGGCGGTCAAGGACCGCCGGGGCCGGGGTCGGCGGTAGCACCGCCAACAGGCTGGCGGTGCACCGCCAGGCATTCTGACCGCGGCGGTACAGCCGCGGGCAGAAACGGAAAGTCGTCGGTGTACCGACGACTTTCCGCTGCCCATGGGAATCCGCCATGGTGGCGCAGCTTGCTGCGCCGCCATGGGGATTCTGACCCCCTCACAGCCATCCTGTTCCTGGCGGTTTCGACCGCCAGGAACAGGATGGCGGTGAGGGGTGTTGTGGGGCCCCTGGGGGCCCCTGCAGTGCCCATGCCAATGGCATGGGCCCTGCAGGGGCCCCCGTAAGAGGGCCCCACAAAGAATTTTAGTGTCTGCTCAGCAGACACTGAAATTCGCGACGGGTGCAACTGCACCCGTCGCACCTTCCCACTCCGCCGGCTCCATTCGGAGCCGGCTTCCTCGTGGGAAGGGGTTTCCCGCTGGGCTGGCGGGCGGCCTTCTGGCGGTCACCCGCCAGCCCAGCGGGAAAAACAGAATCACTGCGGCGGTCTTCAGACCTCGGAGCGGTGTTCTGTCGGGTGAACTCTGGCGGGCGGCCTCCGCCGCCCGCCAGAGTTAGAATGACCCCCACAGTGTCCAAAGATGACCTTCAAATGGTAATATGTCTTAGGAGCAAACTTCGAACTATACAGGTTTTCCATTGGAGCGGGACCTGCTCTCATTGAAAAGCAGGGTCTCAAATACTGGAGACAAGGCGTAATGCCTTTTAGCAAACAGATCAAAAGTGAGAAAAAATAAAGGCAGCACTATAAGTCTAAGGACACTAACAGGATTATTTACCAATGAGCCAAAGCAAAAGGCCAACCTCTTCAAGCACTTTTATGCAAACCTCTATAAACGCACAGAAGTGTTGCTTCAGGAAATACAATAGTATCTATGTGACCACCCGTTCCCATTCCCAAGTATGACCAAATCCCAAGTGATAGATTTGGACTCCCTAATTGAGGAGGGCAAAGTTAGATCCTTCAAAAAATCTCTCAAAGCCAATAAAACCCCAGGCCGAACAGGTTTTGAGGGGAGTTTTGTAAGTTGAAATTGATACCACTGTTGAAAGACATCTTTAATCATTACTCCAAGAAATTATCTCCTCTGAGCGTATCAAGGTGTAGTTGATTGGATACAAAATACATTTTACCTTTTCAATGTTACCAATTTAAATTGATAGAGGATTGTTCTCTAAAATAGTACACGTTCCAGGTTTTTGTGGAATAAAAAGTGTTCTTTTCTAAAAACGTAAAAAAACAAAATTGAATGGAAGGATAGGGGATTATCCTAATTTCCTTAAATATCATTTGGATTTTAGTCTCAAACAGATTTAGGATACCCTTTTGACTCCTTTCACAGAAGGGAGAGGAAATGGCAAGCTAATTGTGCCCCCCTTTCATACAGGTAAGATCTTATTTATCACATAACCTCCCAAATGTTTGTTATCTCCTTTGGTTATTTTTTGACTTTGATGAAAACCCTCTTTATAGATTCTTTAGCACAGCTAGGTCAGTTCCTCTCAATTATCTTATGGTGTAACAATAAAATTATTATAAATGGTAAAGGTGTGTTTTGGAAAATGTGGATGTCTTGTGGGATTTGTGGATTTTTTTTAGCCTATTTAAGATGAGAAGGTCTTTCCTTATTCAGGTTTGACACATGCCTACGGGCTTCCAAGTAATCCCAGGAAGCAACATGACAAACCTATTATACTATCATGTAAGAACTTACAAGAGCTTTGTCCCCCTCTGCTAATAGTCACATTGCTGATATTAAATTAGGTAATCATGTCTAGGGCTGGAAAGAATTAAACATATACAAATATTTGATAGTTTGATGGTAAGAGAGAAAAACAAAACATTGAACGTGTGCCAGGAATCTGACTTGATCTAGTCCTGTCCATGTTCACCTGGGGTATATTGTGGTCTAAAATTCATTCTGATTTCCCCTTCAGCACTAGGAAACCTCTGGGTATCAATGCCCTCTACAAATCAATCCATGTCCATCAATATCAAGTACCACCTAAATATTCTTCTTCTTTTATAATAGTTTGTTCTGCACCTCCTTGTCTTCATTTAAAATGAAGATTCGTAATCAAGACAGATGCTTGTTTTTGTGAATAGATAAACTCCGTTTTCTCCCATTAAAGATGCAAGGGCTGATTTGATGAGAGAAAAAATAATAATTGTGTCATCCTGCTATTTAAAAAAAGCTCTAGAGTATTTGTGAAATCCTTGAGAACAGACAATAAGGCTGATGATAGAGAGTCACTATAATGCTTCAACTGGTGGAAATATATTTGTTGGAAATAAATTAAAATAGTCATTATGGGTTATATCTATTTTATTGAGTTTTAGAACAGTTCCAGCAACAGAGCCTACTGCATTCCCAAAATGTCAGAAACCTGGAGAGTTACTATGTAAGCCAACAACCGAATCGGACAGGTTGGTGGAAAATCTGCAGTACGTCAAAACTTTAACTATCCCTTAATACCCATTCCCACAACCTCCACAACTCTCCCACCCCCCATTCATTCCATTAAAAAATCATATATCATTATGATACTAGAATTATTTCTCCACCATTCCTAGTATTATGTCCCCACCATTCCCATGAGCCAGTCCAGTAGTGCACTCTGTTCAGAGGGTGTATGTTTTTGTCAGGTGTTGTATTCGTAGATGACTACGGCAGGTAAGTTCTCTATATCCTAGTGACAGAAATTCAACACAGAGCCACTAAGTCCTCTCGAATTGCACTTCTTGCTTCTCCAAAGAGGCTGTGATTTTCTCCACTCCCAGTAAGTTCCAGCTACGCGGGAGCCAGTCTCAGTTCTCTAGTAGCCATTCATCATACCTGCATGCTGTTATTGTTTGCCTAGCAGGACTTATGGGCAGATGCATGAAGGATTTTTTCTGGTCGCAAATGCCCTGATTTGTAGATTTGTGATTCGGTTACCTATTAGCAAACTGCAAATTGGGTTTGCTATTTGTAATTAGGAAGGGGCGTGTTTGCGGGGGCATCCCTTCCCAATACCGAATCACAATGGTATATGTGAATGTTTTTTAACTGAAATGCGGTCACGAAACAGTTACATTTTACCACCAATTTTAAGTTTGTAGTAGCCCATTTACAAATAGGAGGTGGTCCCCAAGGAACCTTTTCCCCCATTGAGAATGTTTGTAAAAATGTTTTTAAGAGCGGGCAGTGCTCCCACAGACCACTGCCTACACCTAAAAATTGAAAAGAAAACTTTTCATTTTTCTTTTTGAAACACATCACATTTTCCTCTAAGGAAAACCGGCTGCATTTAAAAAAAATAAACATTCCTTTATTGAAAAGCAATCACAGACATGTTGGTCTGCTGATGCCAGCAGGCTACCATCTCTGTAATTTTTGCCATTCCCAAGGGGTCGCAAACTGAGACCTAACTCATTAATATTCATGAGGTAGATCTATTTTCAAACCACTGGAAATAATAATAAGTGTTAAACACACTGTAGTAGAGCCATAGTTCTGGCTTTGTCCCTGCATGATCGCAGGGCATACATAAGTAGGTCACAAAGTCCTGGTATGGTGTGACAACGAAACCTCAGTATGCCAGTATGAAACATAACATGAATGCCATTAAAGATGCTTCCAGTAGCAGTAGAGCTTGGGGCAGTCCCATAGTAGGTGAATCAGGGTACGCACACTTCTGCTGTTTTTCCAGCAGGTAGGGGATTTAGCCAGGTGTATAGTATCAATAGTGCACTATTTGTATGAGAGATTCCTTGTCCTTGCTGCTAGCTGCCGGAATTTGTGCCCTGGTGTAGATGTCTTTCCACTCTTTGTTAGATATGTCTCGGTCCATTCCAATATCTTTATTTGGCGAATCTCACCATTAATTAGCATATAAAAAAAAAAACACAAACGTATAAAATTAAGGTAGTGTATAAAAGTAATAAGATCCATAGCATATCATATAGTAAAATGCATTAAAAGGAACAGTTGTTAAAACAGTTAAGAAAGAAATTAAAATCAAATTAAAACAGCTAAATAAATTCCTTACAAGTACATCACATTATTCCTGTTAATGTGACGCTCTAAATCAGTCTCCTGTTTCTTCTGAGCGGGCAATCTGCCTGGGCCACTCTGGTTTCTCAACAGTTTGCAGACATTGGAAAGGACAAGTTAATCATCATGTTTTGTGATTAGCTATTTTTCAAACGGTGTTAGGGGTCTACTAGCTGCTTTTTTTTTTTTTTGAGGGGTGAGAGGCCCACTGTCGTACCTGTAGGTAATGTAGGCATTCGGTTTCAGGGATATCATAGTCCTGTTTTAATTGCTCAAAGGACATCCTAGTCCTGATTTAATTGCTCAAAGGTCAGTTATTAAACTCCTGTTCAGCAATTTTTGATCTATGAAGAGAATCACAATTTTTATTTTGACACAATCACTAATACTCCAATATGAAACACTTTCTGAAAATATTTCAAAATGATGATCATGAGAAGGGAAATCTCAGATATTTGAGGAATAGCACATCTGTGATCTGCAAGGATGTTTCGTCTACCCTTATCCTCTTTAAGTCCAATATCAGGATTCATTTCCTCTTCACTACTAAGCACCTGCTCAAACATAGACAGACATAGGATAATTTCTCCTATCACGCAATGCGTCTATTTGATTACATTTGAAGGCTAAACACATAGTAATAAAGCAACAAAAGGAGTCTCAACCTGGCAGAACTTGTACAACATATTGAAAGATTCACTACCAGCTTCATTAGTACCAGAGAAGCCATGGACATCTCAACTTGGACAATATATGATGTACAGTATGCAACACTAAGGTGAGAAAGTATTTTTCTGGTTGAGAAAAATAAAAAAGACTATAAGAATCTACAATGTTTTTGAAAGACATAAAAATCAAATCTGCTTCAATGAAGACAATCTAAAATCAAAGTATGCTAATCTCTGGAATCTAAAAGTTTAATGTAACACCAGGCATAGTTTTCCAGTGAACCACATTTTGCTAAGCATTATGGACAAATGCCATGTGGAAAAGATGAGAGTGGGAAGCACCTGTAAAGTACCTTAAAGAAGAAAGGAGAAGTCCGAAATTACCTTGATCAAAAATCATTTGGACTAAAGTAAACAAAAGCTTCCAAGATTCCACAAAATTGTTACAAATTGCACAAACTCTTCACACAAGTGAAATATCACCCAAAAGAAAAACGGAACTCCTACCTCTTCTCTATTATCTGTGAATTATCAAGAACTATTGACCTACAAAATGTTAAATCCAACATTACAGAGTCGGAGATTGTCACTAGAATTCATATGCTCAAACTAAAGGAAAATCATGGTTGCCTGTCACAGGAATTCTTACAATTGTTTCAGGGAAATCTGACATCTTTGCTATTTCATAGACATGAAAAGGAGGCACCTAGGGCTCATCTTCTAAAAAAACTATAATCCTCACCCAGAAACATGATATTGATTGCAAGCTGCCAAAAAGCTGTTACCCCATCTGCTTAATAATTAATGATTGCAAAATCATAGCTACCAGATAAGTCTCAATCCTACCATACTTAGCTCATTCAGATGGCCATGTGTATCCAAATGAGACTACTGGTCAATATCATAAGAGAAGAACAGGACTATTAACAAATTATATATTGTGGCATCTCTCTTGATGTTGAGAAGGCCTCTGATAGATTGGAATTTGCTTATTTCTTCAGTCGCTTGAATGACATGGCCCAAGAAATTCAGCTACATTCAAATTCAAAACCTAAAGCCTCAGTGCTCACAAATGACAGCTTATGAAGATTCAGACTTCAAAGTGTAACTCAACAAGAATGCTCCATTCCCTTCTCTTTATCCCTAAAATCACTGCTTCTAGAGCAAATCAGAAACAATTAAAATATTGAAGACATCAAAATCCAAACTCAGCAATATAAACTCTAAACCTAGGCCAGTGATGTCCACATACTCATCAACAACTCCCAGCACTCAGTTCCAAACCTCCATCAAGAATTAAACGTACATGGCTTTGAACCAGGAGATAAGCTCAGAAGGAGAAAATGGAAATTCTCCTCGTCACCATATTATACCTTAGACAACTATCGAATTTGCAGATGACTCTTTGACTTTAGTTCAACCTTTAATAAAGGTGTAAATAGGATGAAAACTTAATCTTGATCCTTCCTAAACCTACCATTCTTGGGCAACCTGTACACTATAAAGATAGTTGTGCCACCAGTAATACTATAGACCATAGTCAGTCTTCCAACTTGCATCTGTAGGAGGCTGGACTGGCTTGTAGTGAGTACCTAGGGGTACCTACACCTTGCACCAGGCCCAGTTATCCCTTATTAGTGTATAGGGTGTCTAGCAGTTTAGGCTGACAGATAATGGTAGCTTAGCAGAGCAGCTTAGGCTGAACTAGGAGACGAGTGAAGCTCCTACAGTACCACTAGTGTCATATGCACAATATCACAAGAAAACACAATACACAGATATACTAAAAATAAAGGTACTTTATTTTTATGACAATATGCCAAAAGTATCTCAGTGAGTACCCTCAGTATGAGGATAGCAAATATACACAAGATATATGTACACAATACCAATAATATGCAGTATAGTATTAGAAAACAGTGCAAACAATGTATAGTTACAATAGGATGCAATGGGGACACATAGGGATAGGGGCAACACAAACCATACACTCCAAAAGTGGAATGCGAACCAAGAATGGACCCCAAACCTATGTGACCTTGTAGAGGGTCGCTGGGACTGTAAGAAAACAGTGAGGGTTAGAAAAATAGCCCACCCCAAGACCCTGAAAAGTGAGTGCAAAGTGCACTAAAGTTCCCCAAAGGACATAGAAGTCGTGATAGGGGAATTCTGCAGGAAAGACACAAACCAGCAATGCAACAACAATGGATTTCCAGTCGAGGGTACCTGTGGAACAAGGGGACCAAGTCCAAAAGTCACAAGCAAGTCGGAGATGGGTAGATGCCCAGGAAATGCCAGCTGTGGGTGCAAAGAAGCTGCTACTGGACAGTAGAAACTGAGGATTCTGCAGGAACGACAAGGGCTAGGAACTTCCCCTTTGGAGGACGGATTCCTCACGCAGCGGAGAGTTGTGCAGAAGTGTTTTCCTGAAGAAAGGCCGCAAACAAGCCTTGCTAGCTGCAAGTCGTGCGGTTAGGGTTTTTGGATGCTGCTGTGGCCCAGGAGGGACCAGGATTTCGCCAATTGCGTCTGGGGACAGAGGGGGCATCGAGCAAAACAAGGAGCCCTCTCAAAAGCAGGCAGCACCCGCAGAAGTGCCGGAACAGACACTACAAAGAGGAGTGAAATGGTGCTCACCCGAAGTCGCACAAAGGAGTCCCACGTCACCGGAGGACAACTTAGAAAGTCGTGCAATGCAGGTTAGAGTGCCGTAGACCCAGGCTTGGCTGTGCACAAAGGATTTCCGCCAGAAGTGCACAGAGGCCGGAGTAGCTGCAAAAGTCGCGGTTCCCAGCAATGCAGTCTGGCGTGGGGAGGCAAGGAATTACCTCCACCAAACTTGGACTGAAGAGTCACTGGACTGTGGGAGTCACTTGGACAGAGTTGCTGGATTCAAGGGACCTCGCTCGTCGTGCTGAGAGGAGACCCAGGGTACCGGTGATGCAGTTCTTTGGTGCCTGCGGTAGCAGGGGGACGATTCCGTCGACCCACGGGAGATTTCTTCGGAGCTTCTAGTGCAGAGAGGAGGCAGACTACCCCCACAGCATGCACCACCAGGAGAACAGTCGAGAAGGCGGCAGGATCAGCGTTACAGAGTTGCAGTAGTCGTCTTCGCTACTTTGTTGCAGTTTTGCAGGCTTCCAGCGCGGTCAGCAGTCGATTCCTTGGCAGAAGGTGAAGAGAGAGATGCAGAGGAACTCGGATGAGCTCTTGCATTCGTTATCTAAGGAATTCCCCAAGGCAGAGACCCTAAATAGCCAGAAAAGAGGGTTTGGCTACTTAGGAGAGAAGATAGGCTAGCAACACCTGAAGGAGCCTATCAGAAGGAGTCTCTGACGTCACCTGCTGGCCCTGGCCACTCAGAGCAGTCCAGTGTGCCAGCAGCACCTCTGTTTCCAAGATGGCAGAGGTCTGGAGCACACTGGAGGAGCTCTGGGCACCTCCCAGGGGAGGTGCAGGTCAGGGGAGTGGTCACTCCCCTTTCCTTTGTCCAGTTTCGCGCCAGAGCAGGGCTGAGGGGTCCCTGAACCGGTGTAGACTGGCTTATGCAGAAATGGGCACCATCTGTGCCCATGAAAGCATTTCCAGAGGCTGGGGGAGGCTACTCCTCCCCTGCCTTCACACCATTTTCCAAAGGGAGAGGGTGTAACACCCTCTCTCTGAGGAAGTCCTTTGTTCTGCCATCCTGGGCCAAGCCTGGCTGGACCCCAGGAGGGCAGAAACCTGTCTGAGGGGTTGGCAGCAGCAGCAGCTGCAGTGAACCCCCTGAAAAGGCAGTTTGGCAGTTTGGCAGTACCAGGGTCTGTGCAGACGTTATTTCACTCAGGCTGCAGTGGCAGGCCTGTGTAAGAATTGTCAGAGCTCCCTATGGGTGGCAAAAGAAATGCTGCAGCCCATAGGGATCTCCTGGAACCCCAATACCCTGGGTACCTCAGTACCATATACTAGGGATTTATAAGGGTGTTCCAGTATGCCAATGTAAATTGGTGAAATTGGTCACAAGCCTGTTAGTGACAATTTGTACAGAGAGAGCATAACCACTGAGGTTCTGGTTAGCAGAGCCTCAGTGAGACAGTTAGGCATCACACAGGGAACACATACCTATAGGTCACAAACTTATGAGCACTGGGGTCCTGGCTAGCAGGGTCCCAGTGACACATAACAAACATACTCAAAGCATAGGGTTTTCACTATGAGCACTGGGCCCTGGCTAGCAGGATCCCAGTGAGACAGTGAAAACACCCTGACATACACTCACAAACAGGCCAAAAGTGGGGGTAACAAGGCTAGAAAGAGGCTACTTTCTCACAGCATCCATCCCTTATTTGTCTAAAAAATAAACTGAATTTTATGTAATTTTATCTATGGGAAAAGGAACAGCCTAAAACAAATATCAACAAATTTCAGCCACCAAATCCCAAGGGAGGTGTTAACTTTACAGGCTTGAGCCAACAGCCAGGCTAAGACAAACATTCCAGTGGCAAGAAACTCCTAATGACTTCATAGTTCCTCTGAGGGTTAAACTCGAAGACCCTCTGCCTCTGACAGTATACAGTACCACCATCAGCGGGAAAATATCTCAACCACACTATTCTGAAATCTACTAAAACAGTAACCAACAAGTATGACAGGAATTTAAAGAAGAATTCTAAATGGTTCAACAATGAACTAAGGACAAATATGATGCACTCTTTCTGGAATACTTTGATGAAAAGTGGAGCATACTTGAATGCAATTATACAAATATTCAAAGAAGATATTATTGTCAAGTTTCAATCAAAGAACGATATATGTTAGACAGCAAAGATTAAACTCACTTTGTAATATTATTCCAACATACCTGCATGACACTGGAATCATTGACATTAAGCGAGAACCACCTTCAGTCTTATGCAAATAAAACAACCCACATCAAAAGTTATACCTAGATCTATTTACAACTATGTCAGAAGCTCTTACACCAATGCTGAATTCACTCTAACGCTCTTTACTGGGGCAAAGTCAAAGACTGAAAAGGCAAATGTGGGAGATAATTGTCTCAAGAGTGAATTCTGTATCTAACAACAAATGTTCACAGGAGGAGCAGGGGGGTTACAGAAAATTCATAAGTGCTGGAATGATCTGTGGGGGAGAGTAAGATTCCAAAGCTCACCTAGTGGCACAGCAGACTAATGAGGACTATGAACTTCTTTCCCTTGGAGGATAAGGTGTATGGAATTCTACACATTGAATACTTCGCAAGGAATCACAGTTGGAGTGGTGACAGGTACGTTAGACAGCAACTGTTACATTTTTTGTTGCATCATTTTTTAAGTATCAAGGGTATATTATTCTCAGAGTTTTTAACTCTTAGGGCCTCCTTATGACATTGGTGGTCTTTTAAGAAGACCACTGTGGTGACGGCCGCCAACAGACCGCTGCGGAGGCGGCAATCCGCCCGCCAGATAATGACTCACAAACACAAACCTGCCAGAAAGCAGCCCGAACAGCAATTCCGCCAGACCTAACAATGGCGAAAAATAGTCGGTCCCACAACCCTCCCCACCACACCTGCAACACACAACCCTTCAAATAATAAAACAAGAATCACCACAGCGGTCACTCAACGGCACTTACCCATTGGCAGTGCGGACCGTTGCAGTCGATTTGGCCACTCCACACCAAACGAAGACAACATTGGCCAGATTGAGAAACCCACAACTGACACGTATACACACACTGTACACACCCACCAACAGCACTATAAAAAATACCCCACACAACCCACAGGTTTTTGCAAACGTGAAAAACTAGCTACATGTTGCCAGCCCAAACATTTACAGAACTACACACTGTTGGGGGTGGGGGGGTTCACTTCCGGACTGTCGTCTGTGTGTCGTTGGGTCCGGCTGTGACTTCCGGTCGCGGAGATATCAGCGATTCAGTGAAGTGTCCTTCACTGGTTTTTTGGTCTCTTGCAGTTTACTTGCTTTTCTTGAGTGATGCCTCCACTCAGGAAGGAGATCTGGGTTGATCCTTGAAGCCTGGAGGTCCCCTGGGTTTCTGGGGGTCAGTCCAGTGTTCAGCTCCTCCGCTGATGCAATTGTGGGGACTCTGGTGCAGCAAGCAGGGGTCTTGGCGCCTCTTCTGGTGCAGCAGGTCCTCAGTTCTCGTCCTGGCGGTTTCTCTGGTGCTGGTTTTCTTGTCTTCTTGAGGTCCTTTTCCAATCTTAAAGCTCGGTCTAGGGGAGCCCACTAAATACTGAATTTAGTGGGTGTTTTAGGGGGAACCTGGTAGTGTCCAATGGGGCACTTACCCTTGGGTGGCTACACTTACTATAGTGACCACTTCCTGTGGGAAGGGTCCCTTCTCTAAACCTCATTGGCTGTTTCTCTCCATTCCAAGATGGAGAAATATGAATCAGAGAGTCAACTTTGCATGCAAGCCCTTAGGGGTGGTGCATACTCAGTGAGGCCACTCCTCCTACCCTTTGTCTGGTTTCCTACCTTTGCTCCCGCCAAAAGTGGGGGTCTGCAAAGGGGGAAGCCCTCTGCTGCTAGCAGAAGGCCTGGGGCTGGAGTTTCAGGGTCTGCAGTCCTTTGAAGCTCACCGCCAGGGTGTTGCACATTCCTGAGGGAGTGGGAGTTAGCTCCCCCACCCAGGAAGGACATTGTCTTACAAACCGGAGAGCCAGGGCTCTCCCCCAGGTTTGTATATTGGCTGTCTGGATTGGCAACTGGATGGAACCAGCCAGCAACTCTGCCAGTTAGGGTTAGCTTTTGCAGGGGGAACCTCTAAGGTGGCCCCTGGGTACATTTAAGGTAAAATCCAATGCTAGCATCAGTTTGGATTTAATATTCTGAGTTGTTTGATACCAAACAACCCAGGGTACAGAGTGGCCATTATGTAGCTGGGAAACTCGTGGCCATGTGCCCAGCACATATACATTAAAATGGCTGCCCTGTTCACTCACTATGTCCTGGGTTTAGCAAGGACACAGTGTGGGCATATTGCTCATGCAGCTGTGCCCTCACATGTAGTATAGTGCACCCTGCCTTAGGGTTGAAAGGCCTGCTAGAGGGGTGGCTCATCCATAACATATGCAGTGTATGGTGGACAGGGCACACAGAGAGTGTGCTATGTCGAGTTTATCTTTTTAGGGTTGCCCCAGTACACTCAGACTGCATTGGCAATGCTGGGTGCATCTGGGTGCAGGGCCCTGTGGGGGTGGCACAATCAGTGCTGCCGCCCCCAGGGGCCTACTCTTAATATCTCTTGCCCTTGGTACAGGGTTACCCATTTATTAGGGACTTACAGGGGTATTTAAGAGTATAACCAATTGTGCCAAGCATCACAACAGTTTTAGGGAAAGAGATCTGGCTCAGGGAATCTGTTTCACAGGACCCTGGGCACTACCAACTTCTAGAACACATCAAAATCAGGCAAAAGGTGGGGGCTAACCATGCAAAAAGAGGCCTCCTCTTACATACACAGAAACCTCAACCACTCCTACACCCATCACGCATCACACACCACACACCATACCTCAACACCTAACACACAACAACACTGGACACAATCACTACTCCACAGCATCCCACATACACACACACCCTGCATCCCGACAAAGCATTCCACCCTCTGCACAACACACCCACTACACCCACTAAACAATAGGCATGTCCCCACAAAAGAACCCCGTTTCACTGATGAGGAGTTGCAGGTCATTGGAGACGAACTCGTAAGGGTTGAGCCACAGCTGCTCGGTGCACAGGTCCAGCAGATATCCATTGCCAGGAAGATGGAGCTATGGCAGAGGATCATGGACAAGGTGAACTCCGTGGGAACCTATCCACGCACAAGGGATGACATAAGAAAGAGGTGGAATAACCTATGGGGGGAAGGTGCATGCAAAGGCATCCAGGTACCACAGTGCCGTCATGAAGACTGGCGATGGACCCCCACCTCCTTCCCCACAGTTGGCAACATGGGAGGCGAAAGTCTTGGCTATCCTGCATTCAGGGGGCCTCTTTGGAATCACTGGATGGCTGGACACTGGTAAGTCACCATTAGTACCCCAGAACCACCTACACCTGCATGCCATGTCACCCCGTCACCCTGACTCCCTTCACCCCACTCCATCCCAAACAAAGAACCACCCCCATAACCACCCTCAACTGTGTACCCCTGAATGCCCAACTCACTGCAAACACACCCCTCCAAGCTCAGCATGCACACACATCAGTAATGCATGCGCTGGGGAGCATGTAGCACTACTAATCCTACAATCCATAACCATACACAAACCAAAGGTAAAAGAACAACACCTATCCCATAGGGAAAGCCAGAAATGCTGAATATGTAACTGACAATGATTGTAACAAATCACATTCATGTTCACAGGTACCCCAGCCAATGTCAGTGGCCAGCATGTGCCACGTCAACCGAGTCCTCCACCAGAAGAAGTTTCAGTGATGACAGCAACTCTGGATGTCTGGATCTGGATGATCTCCCTGGCCCATCTGGGACCACTGGTCAGTCGGACACCACAGCCAACACCCAGTCCACCACAGGGCAACCCACATCGGACTACAGTACCACAGCAGCCACCCAACTTCCCCAAACCTCTGTTCCCAGGACACGGAAATCAACAGTGTGCCCACCTGTACAGGGACCCGAGTCAACACCACATAGGCAAGACGATGAAGGTCCTGGTGTCTATGGGAGTGGGCACACAATTCAGGGGACATAGGCACAGGGGGGCAGGGCCAGTGGGAGGATAGCTATGTGCAAGGGGTGGCGCAACCCAGGGAACCAACTGCCGAGGAGGCACTCACACATTGTCACAGTGTCCTTTCCTCGGGATCTGCACATTGCTGAACAAAAGGCCCACCTCCCAGTGTCACCAACTCAGAAAGCTATTATAGCACAGAGGTATGATGAAACCAGGCGGGGGGAAGGGAATTAGGGTACGGAACTGCAGGGAGAGAGATCTGAAAAGAAAAGGTTAGAACAAATATGCATATACTCCTTTATAGCAGTATAAATCATCAATAGACTCTTGACTAAAGGTGTCTCCGTGATATCAGATTGAGACCCCTTTTGAATTGAGGGCGAAGCCCCTTCTTTGAATCATGGAACAAGAACAAACTACAACCTTAGAACCAAGAGATGGCAAGAGCTTTAGACTACGATCATACTCTGAATATCAATACAATACAATTATACATTTATAACATAAATGTTTTGATCACAGCTTAGAAGTTCTCAAAAGACTTAAATATGTTTTTCACATATTATGCTTTCCTATAAAACCATGAAACTATAATTTGCTTGTCTTCAAAAATGCTTTCGCATTCACAACTATAGGCCGGAAAGTTTTACTCATTGAACTTGAAGTGCTTTGTTCCTTATGCCAGATAGCGCTTTCACTTGTTTCATCAGAAGCACTACGCTCGTTATGCTAAGGGGCGCCCTACTCATGTGGCCTGAATCACTTTGATTGTTGTGCCAAGGGCTTTTACACATGTGGGCTGAAGCGCTTTGATTGCTGCACCAAGGGCACTTTCCTCATGTGGACTGAAGCGCTTTGATTATCGTGCCAAGGGCATTTTCCTCATGTGGACTGAAGCGCTTTAATTGCTGTGCCAAGGGCGCTTTACTCATGCGGACTGAAGCGCTTTGATTGCTGTGCCAAGGATGCTTTACTCATGTGGACTGAAGCGCTTTGATTGCTGTGCCAAGGGCACTTTACTCATGTGGCCTAAAGCGCTTTGATTATTGTGCCAAGGGCACTTTCCTCATGTGGACTGAAGCGCTTTGATTGCTGTGCCAAGAGCGCTCTACTCATGCGGACTGAAGCGCTTTGATTACCGTGCCAAGGGCACTTTCCTCATGTGGACTGAATCGCTTTGATTACTGTGCCAAGAGTGCTTTACTCATGAGGACAGATGCGCTTTGATTGCTGTGCCAAGAGCGCCTTACTCATGCGGACTGAAGCGCTTTGATTGCTGTGCCAAGAGCACTTTACTTATGTGGACTGAAGCGCTTTGCTCATTGTGCTAAGGGACGCTTTACTTCTGTGCTCCGAAGCGCTTTAATCACCGCGCCATGACTGCTTTACTCTGAAAACCGAGAACGCTTTGCTCGTTGTGCTAAGGGGGGCTTTACCTTTTGGAAGTAACAACTCCCTTCAAGATTGGGCTCATCAAGACCTTAACGCTACGAGTACGACCTACTCATTTGCTGAATTCACCATGGAAACAAGGATACTTCGATTTGCCGTCCATCTGCCATGCAGGAAATCTGCTCTTCTTCCGAGGAACCCCCACAAGGTCTGACTGCATTGAAGTCTTCAAAATAGTGAGCAACGTGCTTGGGTGTGACTCAGCTTTATAGGCCTGCCACAACCCAAGATGGCCGCTGCCTCTAAAAACATGGAAATTGTAGTCCCTTCATTGAATAACACTGATAAGTGCATCTTGTCCACCAATGTCCTGAACCTACAGCTGCATGAGCTTTACCACAGGGCAGACGATGTTGGTGGTCACCTTGGGAAAACAAGGGGGTCGCAAGTGGTGCACATAAAGCCCCGCAAGTCCACGCAGCGGAGTTTTGTGCGGGACCTGGACTGCACACAGCCTTATTCCTGACTTTACACCTCTCTCCCAAGCGCGATCCAGGGCCCAGTTTATCAGGATGGAGGAGGTGAAACTGTTGCACCAAACGTGGTGCATGGACATGTCTTGCAGGTTCCCAAGAGTCATTTTCTGGTCCGTATCCCTTCCAGGACACCAGGGCCAGATGTAAAAAGCGTTTTCCATGGCACAAACTGCGAAATTCGCAGTTTGCGCCATGCAAAACGCGCATCGCAATGCACATTCCCATTTTGCGAGTCGGTACCGACTCGCAAAATGGGAATGTGACTCGCAAATAGGAAGGTGTGTTCCCTTCCTATTTGCGATTCGCACCGCGATGCAAAATTGCTTTGTGACCGTGAATGCAGTCGCAAAGCAATTCGCAGTTAGCACCCACGTCAAGTGGGTGCTAACTCATTCGCAAAAGGGAAGGGGTCCCCATGGGACCCCTTCCCCTTTGTGAATGTCGCCATAAATCTTTTTTCAGAGCAGGCAGTGGTCAATGGACCACTGCCTACTCTGAAAAAACGAAACCAAATGGTTTAATTTTTTCTTTTGTTTTGCAACTCGTTTTCCTTTAAGGCTGCAATACAAAAATTAATGCTTTATTGAAAAAGCAGTCACAGACATTGAGGTCTGCTGTCTCCAGCAGGCCACCATCCCTGTGAGTGCAGGGAATCGCAAGGGGGTCTCAAATTGCGACCCACCTCATTAATATTGATGAGGTGGGTCTTTGCGACCCCCTTGCGATTCGCAGAAGGTGTCTGAGACACCATTCTGCATATGATTTTGCAACTCGGAAATTGCGAGTCGCACCGACTCGCAAGTTCCGAGTCGCAAAATCTATTCTTCCTACATCTGGCCCCAAGTACCAAAGAGAAGACCCCCGATATCTGGAGTCTAAAATAGATCGCACCTCATATTCCCAGTGACATTGGACCAATAGAGGAGCAGGTTGTGTGACACTTGAGGGCGAAGCAGGTTTAAGAAGCGAAGTGTGAAACACCGTATGAATTTTCAAAGGCGATGGTAATTTTAGTTTATATGTTACTGGGTTTACTTGTCGTAGAACTTCATAGGGCCCTATGAATTTTGAATGAAACATATTTTTATTTTTAAATACAAAGTTTTTTGTGGATAACCAAACTCTATCTTTGTCTGTATACTGAGGACCAGGCTGGTGTTTTTTGTCATATTGCATTTTATATTTTTTCTTTGCTTGATGAAGATTTGTTTGCAATTGTGAAAATACTTTTTTCATGTGTGTTAGTATGTCCATGACCACTGGTGTGGTTTGAGTAGAAGCAGGTAGCGTAACTGGCAAAATGTGTGGATGACGCCCATATAAACCATAGAAAGGAGTTTAATTTATTGAAGAGTGGTGAGAGTTATTATAAGCCAGTTCTGCAAGCCACAAAAGATCCAGCCAGGTTTTAGGAGACTTTGTTGCATAACATCGTAAGTATTGTTTCAGAGTTTGGTTTAGTCTCTCTGTTTGACCATCCGTTTGTGGATGATAACTAGTAGATAAAGTTGAATCAATTCGTAAAGCCTTGCACCATTGTTGCCAAAAACGTGCAGAAAATTGTGTTCTTCTATCAGAGAGGATGACTCTTGGAAGTCCATGAAGGCGAACTATGGTTTCTAGGATGATAGTTGCTAAGGTGTCAGATGTTGGGAGCCCTTTTACAGGAAATGAAGTGAGCATATTTGTTAAGACTGTCCACCACCACTAAAATGGTTGTAAATTGCTTTATTTGAGGAAGACCAGTACTAAAATCCATAGAGATATGTTCCCATGGATGATTGGGAACAGGTAGAGGTATCAGTAGTCCTTTGGGCTTGCTATGTTTGCGTTTGCATCTTGCACATACTTCACATGATTGTAACATTTGCTTAAGGACGTGAACGAAAGTAGGCCACCAAAAATACCTTTTCATGAGTTCTATTGTTTTTTGAGGACCCGGATGACCTGCCAGAGGATGACTATGTAACCAATGAAACGCTGTCTCTCTTAACTCCTCAGTAGGCAGGAATACTCAAGATTCGTGTAGAGGTACGCCTTGTTGAATGGACCTTTTGGTGTCTTGTTGTAACCATTCTTGCCATTTAGTGACATGAAAATTATTACGATTGAGATCAAAGAATTTCTCAGCTGCTACTAAACACACCACATTTGAAGGCGTTATAATAGGCATGGGTTTTTGTTCAGTATGTGTGATCGAAGAATCTTGCCTAGACAATGCATCGGCCTTACAATTATCTACTCCTGGTCTAAAAGTCACTATGAAATCAAATTCTGCAAAGAATAGCATCCATCTCAGTTGTCCGGGAGTTAGTAGTCTGGCAGAGCTCATAAATTGAAAATTTCTATGATCAGAATATACAGTTATGGTATGTTTTGCTCCCAATAGATAGTGTCTCTCTTCTTTGAAAGCATTACGAATTGCTAGTAATTCTTTTTCTGCTATTGTGTAATTCTGTTCCGCTTCATTCAATTTTCTTGATGCATAGGCTATGGGGTGCAATTGCCCAGTTTCTCGATGACGTTGGGACAGGATGGCCCCAACAGCAACATCGGATACATCAGCTTCCACAATGAATGGTTCCTCCACATTGGGGTGAGCTAGAATGGGAGCTGTAGTAAAGGCCTTTTTTAAGTCTTGAAATGCTTCCTCTGTCTCTTGGGGCCAGTTGAAGACGGCCTTTTTCCTTAGCAATTTAGTGATTGGTGCCACCTTTTGGGAGAAGTGATGGATGAAGCGTCAATAAAAATGAGCGAAACCCCAAAAACATTGAATATCACGTACTGATTGTGGTGTGGGCCATTCGGATACAGCTTGAATTTTTCTTTCAGTTATTTGCATGCAGTCAGGTGATAAAATGACTCCTTGAAATTCAACTTCTTTGGTATGGAATTCACATTTACTTAATTTGCAAAACAGATTATGTCTTTGTAGAGTTCGCAATACCTTTTTTACATGTTGTACAGAGTGTGAATAAATCAATATATCGTCAATATAAACGATGACAAAGATGTCTAGATATTCTCTATGAACATCGTTTAGGAAATATTGAAAGGCTGCTGGGGCGTTAAATAGACCAAACAGCATCACTAGATACTCAAAGAGGACATAACGAGTCTTAAAAGCCATTTTCCACTCATCTCCCTCTCGAATTCGAACTAGGTGATAAGCACCTCGTAAGTCAAGTTTGGTATTAACAACGGCGGATTTTACCTGGTGTAACAGGACTGGTATGAGAGGTAGTGGATATTTATTTTTAACTGTGATCTTATTTATCGCTCTAAAGTCAATACAAGGCCTCAAATCGCCATTAGCTTAAGGTTAAAAAAACAGCGGAGAAGCCGCTGGGGATCGTGATGGCTGAATTAGCTTGTTGGCCATACATTGATCAAGGTATTCTCATAGGACTTGATTTTCTTTCTCTGATAACGCACACATTCTACAATTTGGTATTTTGGCGCCAGGTACAAGGTCGATCTGACAATCGTACGGCCTGTGAGGTGGTAAGGAGCTCGCTTTCTTTTCACAGAAAACATCAGTATATTCTGAATACTGTGAGGGCAGATCAATTTCCTTCTCCACTGCAGTAGCAATAAAGTGTTGAGGATTTCCTTTTTTGTTTCGTCTTGGTTGAAAACATTTTTTTGCACAAGAGGAAGAAGAAAACGCAAAACCTAGTTGCGCCAGTCTATGCATGGATTGTGTAACATTAACCACGGCATTCCTAGGATAAAACCATATTGGGGTCCTTTGATTATTTCGAAGCAAATTATCTCACAGTGGTTCTGATTCTCATCATCTTTGCAAATCATTTGTATTCGTGAGGTTTGTTTAGTAACGGGGCCTCCTGCCAATTCACTACCATCAACTGCATAAACAACTTCTGGAACCCTTTTCTTGACACTGGGTATATGCAAGTCTAGTGCAGTTTGTTGGTCCACAAAATTTCCTGTTGCCGCTGAATCAATTAGAACTTGTACATTATGGGGGTCATTACAACATTGGCGGTAAATGCAGCTTACCACCGTGCAGAAGACCGCCACAGCTATTACGACCAACACCTCGGAATCCGCAAAAATCCAGACACCCACACAAGTCCGCCACAACAAAGGTCAGTGATAAACTGGCGATAACAAAACCTCCACCATTTCGCCAACAGGAATACGCCCACACTATCACGATCTACGAAGTGGTCTTTCAACCGCGGTATTCCATTGGCGGTACACACTGCTGCGCTCAAAATACACACACATTTACAAAACACTACCACATTGGACAATTCCAAATACACACACCTGATACACATACACACACCACTCCCACACACTCAATACAATATAAAACACACACCCACATCACCCACAAACCCTTACGACCAGAATTTCAGATGAAGGACAGAGAGACAGCACAGCAAATACAACCCCACCATACAGAGGCACACAACACCATCACACATCCACGCACAAAACACCACACACCCCTTAACATCACCCCTCACATCACAACACATACCACCTCACACATCACCCACACCACCCCATGGCACTGCAAAGACACCCCCGGTTTTCTGAGGAGGAGCTCAGGGTCATGGTGGAGGAAATCATCCGGGTAGAGCCACAGCTATTCGGATCACAGGTGCAGCACACCTCCATAGCTAGGAAGATGGAGCTATGGGGCAGAATCGTGGACAGGGTCAACGCAGTGGGACAGCACCCAAGAACACGGGATGACATCAGGAAGAGGTGGAACGACCTACGGGGGAAGGTACGTTCCGTGGTCTCAAGACACCACATCGTGGTTCAGAGGACTGGCGGCGGACCCCCACCTCCTCCCCCACAACTAACAATATGGGAGGAGCAGGTCTTGGCTATACTGCATCCTGAGGGCCTCGCAGGAGTAGCTGGAGGAATGCACTCTGGTAAGTCAAATCTTCACTACTTCATTCCCTACCCTACCTGCATGCTATCACATACCCCCACCCTCGCCCTCAACCCATCACTCCAACTCCTCACATATATCCCTCTATCACAATCCACCCATCCCAACACCAAGCCCTGCATGCAACACCAAAGCATGGACACCCATCACCAATGCATGGCCACAGCACATACCCACACACACCCCTAAACAATTATCACACAAGGTCCTACACAAGAATGCAAGCACTGGGGTACAGGGTCACCCACCCATTGCACACCATGGCACACACAGATACTAAAACAATGCATTTACACCCCTGCAGGACCCCTACCCAACGTCACCGGACAGGAGGTTCCAGACATGCCCCCTCCCCCCACAGAAGAGGCCCACAGTGATGACAGCAGCTCTGTCCAACTGGATCTAGATGACCAGCCCGGCCCATCTGAGACCTCGGGACAGTTGGTTCCCCTCACACTGGCACAAGCCACAACAGAGCCTCCCCCATCTGGAAACACCAGCACAGCACCCACCCTGCGGGCCCATACCTCTGTCGCCAGGACACGTCAAGCAGCAGTGTGTCTACCACTACAGGGAACCCAGGCTAACCCACCACCCCAACAACAGCAGGGACCTGGGGGCAGTGGCAGTGGGCACACAATTCAGGGGACAGAGGCCCAGGAACACAGGGATTTGGGAGGGCTGCTGTGCAACAGGGGGAGGACAGGCCCAGGGAACCCACTCTCCACGAGGCCCTCTCCAACATCATGGGAGCCTACCACCATTCCCAGGAGACAATGGCAACGGTACTGGCCAAGTTTCAGGAGACCCAGCAGCTGCAGGAGGAACAGTATTTGGGGTTCAGGGAGGAAATCAAAGCCATTAATTCCACCATTGAAGGGGTGCTGAAGGAACTAGTGAACACCAGGAGGAACACTGTGACACAAGAAGGGGCCCCTGACACTAGCCTGGACGATGAAGTGCCCACCACCTACGCCGGCGCTAGTGGACAGGAGGCACCGCCACAGGACCACGACACCAGCACCCCACCCCCTGCAGATGTAGAACCACCCCGCAAGCGGTCCCGGAGATCCAGGGCAAAAACAGAGAACAAAGCCAAGACCCCCGCCATGAAATGAGACCACCTTGATTGTCATCCTTCTGTCCCACTTTGTCACCCTGACCATCCATCAACTTCGCCAGCTCCACTTTCTATGCCCCTTTGGACAATGCACTTGTGAGACTAATAGACTGGACTCTGCCATGGACATTCCTCCACCATCATCCCTGACCATTTTACAACCCCCTCCACTATTTAGCACTTAAATAAACACCCTTAAATCACAAAACTATCTGGAGTCAGTCTGTGCTTTAGAAAATGTGTATTTGCAATAATTGAGGAAAAATTATATATTCATTGTATTGTCAACATACCTATGTCACACAGCTCTAGTCCATGAGGAAACAAAGCAGATGTCACACAGTGGGACCCACATCTGTGAAATCGAAAGGGAAAGTGACAACTCAGGCTCCATACACTGGGTGAAAGTGACAGACAGATGAGAGGTAGAACAAGTGTATCAGATGTAGCAGGCAGTGATGTCTTCTTACCTGTGTCTCACTGGCAATACTGATGAATCACCGTGTTTCTGTTGTTGATATCCTCTTCTGCTTCCTTGTCTTCACTGTCCACAAGCTCCACACCTGCCACAAGACCTCCATCTGGACCATCCTCCTGCAGAAAAGGCACCTGTTGTCGCAAAGCCAAGTTGTGAAGCATACAGCAGGCCATGATGATCTAGCACACCTTCTTTGGTGAGTAGAATAGGGAACCACCTGTCATATGGAGGCACCTGAACCTGGCCTTCAGGAGGCCGAAGGTCCTCTCTATAACCCTCCTAGTTTGCCCATGGGCCTCATTGTAGCGTTCCTCTGCCCTTGTCCTGGGATTTCTCACTGGGGTCAGTAGCCATGACAGGTTGGGGTAGTCAGAGTCACCTGCAAATGTCGAGGGACAACTGTTAGACACACACTAACCCTTAGGGACAACCCCAGACCCAGACAACTATTCACACTGTATAGGGTCCATGTCCTCACCTATTAGCCACACACGGTGCCTCTGGAGTTGCCCCATCACATAAGGGATGCTGCTATTCCTCAGAATGTAAGCGTCATGCACTGAGCCAGGAAACTTGGCGTTCACATGGGAGATGTACTGGTCAGACAAACACACCGTCTGCACTTTCATAGAATGGTAACTCTTCCGGTTTCTGTACACCTATTCACACCTGCAGGGGGGGGGGCAAGGCCATATGTGTCCCATCAATGGCACCTATGATGTTGGGGATATGTCCCAGGGCATAGAAGTCACCTTTCACTGTTGGCAAATCCTCCATCTGAGGGAAAACGATGTAGCTGCGCATGTGTTTCAGCAGGGCAGACAACACTCATGACAACACGTTGGAAAACATAGGCTGGGACATCCCTGATGCTATGGCCACTGTTGTCTGAAAAGACCCACTTGCCAGGAAATGGAGTACTGACAGCACCTGCACTAGAGGGGGTATCCCTGTGGGATGGCGGATAGCTGACATCAGTTCGGGCTCCAACTGGGCACACAGTTCCAGGATTGTTGCACGGTCCAGTCTGTAGGTGACAATTACATGTTGCTCTTCTATTGTCGACAGGTCCACCAGCGGTCTGTACACCGGAGGATGCCGCCATCTCCTCACCTGGCCCAGCGGACGTGCTCTATGGAGGAGAACAGCAAGCAGAGGGTCAGCCAACACTGAGGTAAGAAAACACTACTTTATTGCACACATTTTCAATCCGCTATGTCCTTGTCGTAATGTGTATGCAATGCCTGGATATGTGTGACGCATTTAAAATTAATGCCATGTGGCCCCCTGAAATGGCGGCTGCCTGACCTGTAATGTGGGACAAGGGGATATGAGGTAACTGCGCCGGCGCTGTACACTGTCGCGGTAGGCGGTCGAAGACCGCAGCGCAATCCTGCATTGGTTAACATTGGACCCTATGGGTCCCAGGAGCCAATGGCGATATACGCCGGTGGTGACGGTACACACCGCCGCGGACGTGACCGCCATTTTCTATCTGTTCACTCACTTGATACCTGATCTTCGACAGGAGAGGACCTACACTGCAAGTGCTGCTGTGATCTTAGTCTGGAAGAGACAATGGCTCATGTGTCTGGGGAAAGGGCCCCTGCCTTCACCACGGAGGAGTTGGAGAAACTAGTGGATGGGGTCCTCCCCCAGTACACGCTACTTTACTGTCCTCCAGACAAACAGGTAAGTACACTGTGAGCATGCTGTATGGGCAATGCCTGTGTGGAGTGGTGTGGATGGAAGATGGGGGGGGAGAATGAGGAGTGCATGAAACAACGGTGAGTGCATATGCGTCATGGCAAGGGTAGGAACGCGGGCCAATGACTGTGACGGTCCGGACGGTTATATTTTCTCCTTTTTCCCTGTACTATTCCTGTAGGTCAGCGCCCACCAGAAGAAGGATATTTGGTGTGCCATCGCCAAGGAAGTCCGGACCCTGGGGGTCCACCACAGACGGAGCACCCACTTCCGGAAAAGATGGGAGGACATTCGCCGCTGGAGCAAGAAGACGGCGGAGGCCCAGCTGGGGATGGCCTCCCAACATGGGAGGGGTGCCCGTCGCACCATGACCCCCTTGATGTTCCGGATCCTGGCGGTGGCGTATCCGGAGTTGGATGGGCGCTTGAGAGCATCACAGCAGCCACAAGGGGATGAGTACACTCTCATTCTGCTGATTCAGCGCATTACGAGGTATCTGGGTGGGGGGAGGTGGGCTGTGGGTTCCCCAGGCCAGGGCGAGTTTAGTCAGCAAGGTCCCTTCGTAAGGCAGGCCATGTGGCAAACCACCCCATCAGTGTTCAGAGGCAACTACACCCAGTCAGGCTCGTGTGACTTCCATGTGTGCATTAATCGGGCATAGGCCCTGTACCCCATGTCCGTATGATGAATTAGGAAACTCTAAGTGCACGGCGTAGTGCAGAGGTCTTCTGTGTCTGTAGTGTCCGCCAATGGTAGCGGTATTGAATTCAACATGTCTTTCTTCTATCTTCCCCCCCTTTTTTTTGGTCTCCCTGTTCTTGTGTGCAATAGCATCAGCAGGCGGAGGAGCAGTGGCACCGGAGCAGGAGGGAGCTGCATCCCACATGGCCCTGGAGGGCTACACAACAGAGTCTGAAGCCAACAGTGGCATGGAGGGCGAGGGGAGCTCCACGGTGGGGACAGGAGCTGAGACCAGCGACACGGACTCCGCCTCTGATGGAAGCTCCCTTGTGGTGGCGGGCTCCTCTGTGCCCCCGCATCTAAAGGTACAGCCGCCACCCCCCCTATCAGCACCGCCCTCCCAGCAGCCCCTCAGCGTGTGCCCCGTGGCCGCTCACCCAGGAGGGTGGGCATCTCCTTCGCCCCAGGCACCTCAGCCCAGGTACAGCCGCCACCCCCCCTATCAGCACCGCCCTCCCAGCAGCCCCTCAGCGTGTGCCCCGTGGCCGCTCACCCAGGAGGGTGGGCATCTCCTTCGCCCCAGGCACCTCAGCCCCTGCCCCTGTCAGCCATGCTGCCCTCAGTGAGGAGGCCATTGACCTCATCAGATCCCTCACTGTTGGGCAGTCTACCATTCTGAATGCCATCCACGGTGTAGAGAGGCAGTTGCAACAGACAAATGCATACCTGGAGGGCATTCATTCTGGTCAGGCAGCACAACAGCGAGCTTTTCAGACTCTGGCCTCAGCAATGATGGCAGCCATTGTCCCTGTGTCCAGCCTCCCCCCTCCAACTTCCTCCACCCAGACCCAAACCCTTGTACCTCAGCCTATCCCAAGCACACCATCAGACCAGCATGCACACATCTCAACACACAAGAGAAGCTCTGGCAAACATAAGCACCACACATCCCACAGGCACTCACACAAGCATCGTACCCATGCAGACATACCAACAGCCACTGCCTCCACTGTGTCCCCCTCCTTCTCGTCTCCCTCCCTGTCACATCTCCACTCACACCTGCATGCACTACATCTTCATCCACTACGTTCATCACCAGCACACCCATCACCACACACCGCTCACGTGCACTCACCATCCCCACTACCATTCACACATCCCCTGTGTCCTCTCCCAGTGTGTCTGTGAGCCCACCTCCCAAGGTACACAAACGCAGTCACACACCCACCCAACAGCCATCCACCTCACAACAGCCTCCACCCCATGTACCTTCACCCAAAGTCAGCAAACGTACACCTCCTACAACCACTACCTCTTTCTACACTCCCAAACCCCGTCCATCTACCCGTCCCAGTGTGTCTAAAAAACGTTTCCTGTCCAACCTTGACCTCTTCCCCTCACCTCTCCATCCCTTCAGTCCCCTAGGGCATGCCTTTCCAGGTCCCAACCCAGCACCTCAGCCACCACATCAGCGGGAACAGTGGTGCCAGCAGTAACCGGCTTCTGGAGTGCACCAATCAGAAGGGCAGCCAGTGTGCCAAGGAGCCAGACCACGGACAGTCCCCCACCTCAGAAGCATAAGAAGTTGGCCACTGCCCAGAGGGAGAAGGGTAAAACACCTGCCACCAAGGGCCCTCCCAGGACTTCAGTTGGGAGCGGGAAGAAAGCTGCGCCACCAACCAAGGTGGGGAAGGGGCACAGAAAGAAAGGGAAGTCGCCGCCAACCTGCACGGCGGACAAGACCACTACCGGCACCGCTGCCCAGGACACCGCCGCCACCAGCACCGCTGCCCAGGGCATCACCGCCAGCAGCACCGCTGCCCAGGACACCGCCGCCAGCAGCACCGCTGCCCAAGACAGCGCTGCCAAGGACACCGCCGCCACCAGCACCGCTGCCAAGGATACCGCCGCCACCAGCACCTCTGCCCAGGACACCGCCGCCAGCAGCACGCTCACTGAGCCACCCACGAGCACCGCAGGCCAATGAGCGCCACAAGCACCGCCGCTACTGAGGCCGCCACGAGCAGGATGAAGCACTCTGGGCACAAAGCCCCCTCCAGAACCAGTGTAGAAAGGCATCCACTACCTAAGTCCTTGGCAGGATGAAGCACTCTGGGCACAAAGCCCCCTCCAGAACCAGTGGAGTATCACATCCACTACCTCAGTCCTTGGCAGGATGAAGCACTCTGGGCACAATGCCCCCTCCAGAACCAGTGGAGTATCACATCCACTACCTCAGTCCTTGGCAGGATGAAGAACTCAGGGCACAAAGCCCCCTCCAGAACTAGTGGAGAAAGGCATCCACTACATCTGTCCTTGGCAGGATGAAGTACTATCACATCCACTACCTCAGTCTGTGGCAAGATGAAGCACTCTGGGCACAAAGCCCCCTCCAGAACCAGTGGAGTATCACATCCACTACCTCAGTCCTTGGCAGGATGAAGCACTCTGGGCACAAAGCCCCCTCCAGAACCAGTGGAGACTTATCCACTTGAGAGACTGTGGCTTTGCACTCCCCAGGATAAAGCAGTGGGCAACCCACCTACTGGAGAGACTTGAGAGACTGTGGCTTTGCACTCCCCAGGATAAAGCAGTGGGCATCCCACCCACTTGAGAGACCTGAGAGACTGTGGATTTGCCCTCCCCAGGATAAAGCAGTAGGTAACCCACCCACTGGAGAGACTTGCACTCCCCAGGATAAATCAGTGGGCAACCCACCCACTTGAGAGACTTGAGAGACTGTGGCTTTGCACTCCCCAGGATAAAGCAGTGAGAAACCCACCCACTGGAGAGACTTGAGAGACTGTGGCTTTGCAATCCCCAGGATAAAGCAGTGGGCAACCCACCCACTGGAGAGACTTGAGAGACTGTGGCTTTGCACTCCCCAGGATAAAGCAATGGGCATACCACCCACTTGAGAGACTTGAGAGACTGGCTTTGCACTCCCCAGGATAAAGAAGTGGGCAAACCACCCACTGGAGAGACTTGAGAGACTGTGGCTTTGCACTCTCCAGGATAAAGCAGTGGGCATACCACCCACTTGAGAGACTTGAGAGACTCTGGCTTTGCACTCCCCAGGATAAAGCAGTGGGCAACCCACCCACTGGAGAGACTTGAGAGACTGTGGCTTTGCACTCCCCAGGATAAATCAGTGGGCATACCACCCACTTGACGGACTTGAGAGACTGTGGCTTTGCACTCCCCAGGATACAGCAGTGGGCATGCAGCCCCCTCGTGGATGTGGTGTCGTGCACTCATCCGGCTGAGGTGCCCCCCCTTCCCTTTGCAGTGTTCTCTCCATTTTGATCGGGTATCTTGTGTGGGTCTCGCCCATGCATTTTGGGCCCAGTGGTCGGTCCACAGACTTTAATGGTGCAATACCTGGACTTGTATTATTGGTGTATATATTTGTTTATAGTGCATATATATTTTTGAGTACTAGATTTTAATAGATTACAATCATTCAAATAATTTCCTTTTGTCTTTGCATTCTTCCGGCTGGGGGGGTTGGACGGTGTAACTATATTGTATCAACATTTATTAGTGTGTGTGTTGTAGTGAGTGAGGGTGGGGGTGGGGGTGTTGCGTGTGTGGGTCACTCTCTTTTCCCTCCCCCCTCCCCTGTGTCATAGGTGCAGTACTCACCGTGGTCTTCGCCGCCGGCGTTCATGCTCCTGGTAGAGGAGCAGGAATACAAAGGCATGGAGAATATGGAGTTCTGGATCCATGGCGTCCTGGTTCCTCGTGGGGTGTGTAGAGGTGAGCGTTTTCCCTTCCAAGTCCTGTTTCCGCCGTGTTTTTGTTTGCGGTGAAACCGCCCCGGAAAAGGTGGCAGATTGGCCTGTTGTAATACTGTGGGCGGTACATTGTCTTCCGCCTGTCTGTTGGCGGTTACCGTCGCGGTGTTTGTTTGTACCTCCGTGGCGGTCGGAGTGTTAAAGTGGCTGTCTTTGTTGGCGGTTTCCGCCACGTTCGTGATTCTATTTTGGGGGTTGTAATGACCACCTATGTCTTTTTCCTTGCACAGTCATTTGTACTAAAATTTGAAAATGTTTGACATAATGATTTGTACAAGAGCACACTGAAGGGATTGTCAATTTGCCCAAGAGGTCCCCTTCGTTTTTTCTTGGGCACTTTAGTTTTCCTGTGAATTTTCCAAAGCAACCGCTATCTGTTTCCTTTTTCACAAATGTAGGGTCAATTTTACCTTTGGGTTTCTTTTGAGAATTCTTTCACAAAATGACCCTTTTTTCCACAATACAGACACTGACCATTTCTCCGTTGCATATCTTTCTCCTCTTTGGTCAATGATGGGCGAACAGTTCCGATATCCATCAGTTCTATCACAGGATCTGAGGACAATTGGAGGTGCCTGGACCTTTCCATTTGCCAGTTGGGTTTTTCCCATTTTTTCCTTACTCCTTTTCTTTCAGAGGGTCTATGATCTATCCGTAGGGTTAGATTAATTAAATCTGTGCAAGTTTCGGGTTGTGGTTCAATTTGGGCCAATACATCTTTTAGTTTGTCTTTTAGCCCTTGATAAAATACAGCTGACCTTTTTTCCTCTGGCGAAGCGGTTTCTACTACTAACCGGTTGAAGTGTGACAAATACATTATCAAGTCTTTGTTTCCTTGGCGTAATTCTAGTAACCCTTTGTCTGCAGACATAGGGGGTCATTATGACCGCTGCCCTGGGGATTATGAGCCCCTGACCGCCAGCCTGTCCGTGGCGGTAAACACCGCCATGGAAAGGCTGGTGGTAAGGGGACTTGGGGTGCCACTGGGGGCCCCTGAACTGCCCATGCACTTGGCATGGGCAGTGCAGGGGCCCCCAGGCATAGCCCCGTCGTGCATTTCACTGCCTGAATTTCGGCTAGTGAAATGCGTGACGGGTGCTACTGCACCCGCTGCACATCAGCATTGCCGCCGGCTCTATTACGAGCCGGCAGCAATGTTGATGTGACTTTTCTGCTGGGCCAGCGGACGGTAACACTGTTACCGTCCGCTGGCCCAGCAGAAAAGTCATAATAGGGAGCCAGGAATACCGCTGGCAATGGTGGTATTCTGCCACCCGCAGCCTCGGCGGTCTTTTTCCAAGACCGCCGAGGTTGTAATGACGTCCATAGTTATTGCGCGTCTGTCAAATACCTTTACAAATTCTTCTACAAAACGACGCCAATTATGTAAAAGGGGACTGTCTAATCGGACTAATGGCACTGCCCAGGTAGCTGCATCACCATTCAGATATAATATAAGGAATACAATTCTAGATTGTGCGTCCGGAAAGGCACTGGGATGACACGTAAAATGTAGTTCCACCTGTGTGAGAAAATTTTTAACCTTATTGGGGTCCCCTGAAAACCTCTCTGGTGCAGCTAGAGAAATCTGTGTCGGCACATTCACAGCTATGTTAGTAGGTGCGGAAAGCGTAGGAAGAGACTCAGATTCAGAACCATCCACCTTACTCTGTAACTGAGTTACTTTAGTAACTAAATCAGCTGTAACATTTTTGAGCCTGTCAAATCCCTTTGCATCTGAGTGACTACTTTCATAAGGGTATCTAAGGTGGCCATTTTGCGCAGCTCACATACAGACCAAGAGGAAAGTATAAACTTGTGGGCTCACTATTCTGTCACAGTGTCCTTTCCTCTGGATCTGCACGTTGCTGAACAAAAGGCCCACCTCCCAGCGTCACCAACTCAGAAAACTATCATAGCACCGAGTTATGATGAAGCCAGGTGGGGGGAAGGGAATTAGGGTAAGGAGAGAGATCTGAAAAGAAAAGGTTAGAACAAATATGCATATACTCCTTTATAGCAGTATAAATCATCAATAGACTCTTGACTAAAGGTGTCTCCATGATATCAGATTGAGACCCCTTTTGAATTGAGGGCAAAGCCCCTTCTTAGAATCATGGAACAAGAACAAACTACAACCTTAGAACCAAGAGATGGCAAGAGCTTTAGTCTATGATCATACTCTGAATATCAATACTGTAACAATTATGTATTTATAACAAACGTTTTGATCACAGCTTAGAAGTTCTCAAAAGACTTAAATAGGCTTTTCACATATTATGCTTTCCTATAAAACCATGAAACTATAATTTGCTTATCTTCAAAAATGATTTCACATTCACAACTATAGGCCGGAAAGTTTTACTCATTGAACTTGAAGTGCTTTGTTCCTTATGCCAGATAGCGCTTTCTCTTTTTTCATCAGAAGCGTTATGCTTTTTATGCTAAGTGGCGCCTTACTCATGTGGCCGGAATCACTTTGATTGTTGTGCCAAGGGCTTTTTACACATGTGGACTGAAGCGCTTTGATTGCCGCGCCAAGGGCACTTTCCTCATGTGGACTGAAGCGATTTGATTACCGAGCCAAGGGCATTTTCCTCATGTGGACTGAAGCGCTTTGATTGCTGTGCCAAGCCTTTACTCATGCAGACTGAAGCGCTTTGATTGCTGTGCCAAGGATGCTTTACTCATGTGGACTGAAGCACTTTGATTGCTGTGCCAAGGGTGCTTTACTCATGTGGACTGAAGCGCTTTGATTATCGTTCCAAGGACGCTTTCCTCATGTGGACTGAAGCGCTTTGATTGCTGTGCCAGGAGCGCTCTACTCATGCGGACTGAAGCGCTTTGATTACCATGTCAAGGGCACTTTCCTCATGTGGACTGAAGCACTTTGATTGCTGTGCCAAGAGGCTTTACTCATGCGGACTGAAGCGCTTTGATTGCCGTGCCAAGAGTACCTTACTCATGCGGACTGAAGCGCTTTGATTGCTGTGCCAAGAGCGCTTTACTCATGTGGACTGAAGCGCTTTGCTCGTTGTGCTTAGGGACGCTTTACTTCTGTGCTCTGAAGCGCTTTAATTGTCACGCCAAGACTGCTTTACTCTGAAAACTGAGAACGATTTGCTCGTTGTGCTAAGGAGCGCTTTACCGTTTGGAAGTAACAACTCCCTTCAAGATTGGGCTCATCAAGACCTTACTCATTTCTGAATTCACCATGGAAACAAGGATACTTCAATTTGCCGTCCATCTGCCATGCAGGAAATCTGCTCTTCTTCAGAGGAACCCCCACGAGGTCTGACTGCATCGAAGTCTTCAAAATAGTGAGCAACATGCTTGGGTGTGGCTGGGCTTTATAGGTCTGCCACACCCCATGATGGCCGCTGCCTCTAAAAACATGGGAACTGTAGTCCCTTCATAGAATAACACTGATAAGTGCATCTTGTCCTCCAATGTCCTGAACCTGCAGCTACATGAGCTTTACCACAGGGCAGATGACATTGGAGGCCACCTTAGGAACATGAGGGGGTCACAAGTGGTGCGCAGCGGAGTTTCGTGCGGGACCTGGACCGCGCACAGCCTTATTCCTGACACGCATGTCCTGGGAGCATACCAGAAATCCCAGGACAGGATGGGCCAGTTACTTACCATCTTGCAGGAGAACCAGAGTCTGCAGGGAGAACACCACCAGGAGGTCATGCAGCAGTTGCAGGCCTTATATACCAACATGGCCACCATTGCAGGGGTGCTGAGTGACATGGCTACCTTCATGTGTGAGTACACAACACACCAGCAGGCCCCTCCACTAGCCAGTGTACTGACTAGCCCTCCACATCTGCTGCAGCTAGTGGACAGGAAACCCTGCCAAAAGACTCTCAGGCTACCAGCACCTCCCCCTCTTCTGAAGAACCATCCTCCAAAAGCTCCCTTCCACCCAGACAGCCACCAGAGACTGTAGCCAAAACCAAAATCACTTCCAGGAAGTGAGCCCCTCCAAAATGTCTCCCTTGTATGCCACTGAGACACCTTGTTGACTTTGAACTGCCATTGCTCCTTTCCCTATGGCCCTATGGATACTGGACCTGTGCTACAAACCAACTGGGCCTCTACACTGAAGATTTTGTCCACCATCAACAAACTCTATTGCACTATCCCTTCCTTTTTGTCAATTCAATAAACACACTTAAACACAACTGAAGGTCTGTAGGCATCACATGAGTTCACAATAGTGACTACACCAACATCTGCAAAAAGGAAAATCCTTAGTGACATTGAAATGAGAAGTAAAGGAGGGAAGTAGAGAAACACGTGCCCCTGTATCATAACAGCCTACATTCAGCTGCTCACTTCAAGTCAGAAATATGCACAGCAATTGACTCCAAACACCATAAGTGAGGAGAAACAACTCATTTCAGGCCCTCACACAAGATACTACTGTATTAGCTATGCCATGTTGTCAGTATTTCAGTCCCTTCTCTGGACCACCTAATCTGGGCCACACTGTCAGGGACGATGAAGTCACAGAGCGGTTGTGTAAGCACATTGTAGCTCACATACATTCCTAGCAACAAATGGTAAGTTCTGTGTGGAATGAGGACAGTGGGCATGTATTTGAAGATGCTAAACTACTGATACATTGTATGGGCTGAATAAGCTTCATCACTATCACCATAACACTGGCATGACTGACCACAGATGGAACAGTGTCAGGTCAAATAATACACACATTTGTGCTTCACACAGCAGCCACATAGCACTATATTGTAATGGAGGTATGAACAACAGCGCAGTCATATCTGAGTGTCATTGGAAGTACTGCTGTATCAGATGAGTCCTGTTGTCCACATCTTGCTCCTCCCCATCCTCATCACTGTCTTCAGTGTCCTTTGCTGCCACAACTGCATTGTCTCCCCCCTTCTCCTGCAGGAACGGCTCATGGCGTTTGAGGGCCAAATTCTGCAGCATGCAGCAGGCCACCACTATCTGGCAAACCTTCCCATGGTAGTAGAGTAGGGATCCACCAGATATATGGAGGCACCTGACCCTGGCTTTCAGGAGCCCAAAAGTCCTTTCGATTACTCATCTGGTCTGACCATGTGCTTCATTGTAACAATTCTCTGGCCCTGTCCTCGGATTCCTCACTGGTGTCAACAGCCAGGAAATGTTTGGGTGGCTGGAGTTACCTGGAAGTAGTGAGAGACACCCATTACTCATGCACAGTTGCACAGAGGAAAAGTTCAGGTGACATACAGTGACATACATTGTGTGAAACTTCAAGCTCACCTATGAGCCACACACTATCTCTCTGTAGTTGTGGCATCATGCACTAATCCTGTAAACTTGCCAGTAACTTGGGAAATGAACTGATCAGCAAGGCACACCATCTGGACATTTATTGAATGGTAATTCTTCCTTTTCTTGTAGACCTGCTTATTTGTCCGGGGATTGACCAAGATAATATGGGTCCCGTCAATGGCCCCAATCACATGTGGTATGTGTCGCATTGTGTAGAATGCAGCCTTCACAGTGGGTAACTCATCACTGTGGGGGAATGAGATATAGCTGCTCATGTGTTTCAGCAAGGCAGACAAAACTCTACTCCTCACATTTGAAAACATTGGCTGTGACACACCTGCAGCCAAGCCCACAGTCATCTGGAAAGAACCACTGGGCAGGAAGTGGAGCACTGACAGCATCTGCACTTCAGGGGCTATTGCTGTAGTACTACGAATAGCAGAAATGAGATCTGGCTCCAATTGTTGACACAGTTCAGTGATTGTGGCCCTGTCCAGACGATTGGTGAGTATAATGTGGCATTCCCCAGTTTAACCATGTTGACTAGGGGTCTGTGCACAGGTGCACGCCTCCTCCTCCGCAGTGGTTGGTATCTAATGAAACTAAGCATCAAAAATGTGTGGCAACAGGAAAGATGGACACACAACATCACAGTTCAAGCAACCAATGATTGTAATTTGCACCAGTGTTCTCTAGATGCAAAAGGACTTCTTTATAAACACATTCTATTCACTTACCATTGTGTCTCGTAGATGTAGTCGGAGTCATGTGTCGTGATTTGTATCATCCCATTGTACATGTTCTGTCAAATACTCATCTGAAAGCAGTGCACTGGGTTGAGATCTAATGTAAGTGCCAGAGTCTACAACCAAACCAAAGTATGTAGCAGATTGGAATTGCCTTGGTGTGTACCATTGGTACCTATGACGCACATTAAATTGACCACTATGAGTACCAGCATCAGGAAATGGTTACCGCCTGTCCTGCATGTAGGGACAGGTGGAAGTGACCTCACTCCGCTGGCGTTTGGCGTCATGACGGAGGGCGGTCTGCATCGCCAGCGGTGATCATCATTGGCCCCTGTGCTCCATAGACTTCCATGTTAACCAATGAGGAGTTGCCCAGCGGTGCAGACCGCCCTCTGCCATGATGCCAAAAGCTGGCAGAGTGAGGTCATTTCCTGATGCTGGAACTCATGGTGGTCAATTTAATGTGCGCCATAGGCACCGATGGTATGCACCAAGGCAATTCCAATCACTACATACTTTGGTTCAGTTGTAGACTCTGGCACTCACATTAGATCTCATACCAGTGCACTGCTTTCAGATAAGTATTCAACAGAACATGTACAAAGGGATGCTACAAATCACGACACACGAATCCTACTACATCTACATGTAGAGGACACTGGTGCAAATTACAATCATTGGTTGCGTGAATTGGATGAGACTGCTCTGTGTACTGTGATGTTGTGTATCCATCCTTCCTTTTGTCACACACTTCTGATGTTTGGTTTAATTAGATAACAACCATTGCGGAGGAGGAGAAGGAGGCACGCACCCGTGTACAGACCCCTAGTCGACTTTGTTACACTGGAGGAACGCCACATTATACTCACGTATTGTCTAGACAGGGGCACAATCACTGAACTGTGTCAACAATTGGAGCCGGATCTCATTCCTGCTATTTGTAGTTCTACAGCGATACCCCCTGCAGTGCAGGTGCTGTCAGTGCTCCACTTCCTGGCCAGTGGTTCTTACCAGATGACTGTGTGCTTGGCTGCAGGTATGTCACAGCCAATGTTTTCAAATGTGTTGAGTAGAGTTTTGGCTGCCTTGCTGAAACACATGAGCAGCTATATCTCATTCCCCCACAGCGATGATTTGACCACTGTGAAGGCTGCATTCTACACAATGGGACGCATTCCACATGTGATTGGGGTCATTGACGGGAGCCATATTGCCTTGGTCCATCCCAGGACAAATGAGCAGGTCTATAGAAATAGGAAGAGTTAGCATTCAATAAATGTCCATATTGTGTGCCTTGCTGATCTGTACATTTCCCATGTTACTGCCATGTTGCCAGGATCTGTGCATGATGCCTATGTATTAGGGAACAGCAGCCTCCCACAGATGATGGCACAACTACATAGAGAGAGAGTGTGGCTTATAGGTGAGCTCGAAGTTTCGCACAATGTTAGTTACTGTATGCCACCTGGAGTTTTCCTTTCTGCAATTGTACATGAGTGTGTCTCTCACTACTTCCAGGTGACTCCAGCTGACCAAACCTATCCTGGCTGTTGAAACCATTGAAGAATCCAAAGACAGGGCCAGAGAATTGTTACAATGAAGCACATGGTTGGACCAGAAGCGTAATCAAAAGGACTTTTGGGCTACTAAAATCCAGGTCCAGGTGCCTCCATGTTTCTGGTGGATCCCTACTCTACGCCCCTGGGAAGGTCTGCCAGATAGTGGTGGCCTGCAGCATGCTGCACAATTTGGCCCTCAGGCATCATGTGCCATTCCTGCAGGAGGAGAGAGGAGACAATGCACCTGTGGCAGCAGAGGACACTGAAGACAGTGATGAGGATGGGGAGGAGAAGGATGTGGACAACAGGACACAACTGATACAGCAGTACTTCCAATGACACTCAGGTAAGACTGTACTTCTGTTCTTCCCTCCATTGCAATATAGTGCTGTGTGGCTGCTATGTTGTGCCAAGCACACATGTGTGCATTATTAGACCTGACACTGTTCCATCCGTGGTCAGTTTTGCCAGTGTTTATGGTGATAGTGATCAACCATATTCAGCCCTTGCAATATATCAGTAGTTTAGCAACTTCAAATACATGCCTACTGCAAACTGTGTCCTCATTTCATACAGTACATAGCATTTATTGCTGGAAATGTTATGTGAGTTACAATGTGCTTCCACAACTTCTCTGTGATTTCATTGTCCCTGACAATGTGGCCCAGACTAGGTGGTCCAGAGGAGGGATTGGCATACTGACAACATGTCATAGCTAATAGTGTTGTATCTTGTGTGAGTGCCTGAAATGAGTTGTTTCTCCTCACTTATGGTGTTTGGAGTCAATTGCTGTGCAAATTTCTGAGTTGAAGTGACCAGTTGAATGTAGGCTGTTATGTTACGGGAGCTCATGTTGCTCTACTTCCTTTACTTCTCATTTGAATATCACTAATGATTTCCCTTTTTGCAGATGTTGGTGTGGTCACTATTGTGAACTCATGTGATGCCTACAGACTGCTTTCACACAGTTTGGTTGATGGTGACATGTGGCATGCTCTTACACTGCTTATGTGTACACCACACTGACTGTCCATTGGACGGATTCACACTTTACGTTACATATGCACAGGATAATACAGGATAAGACATTGCATATTGTTGTAATTAAAACACAAAACCTTCAGTTGTATTTAAGTGTGTTTATTGAATTGACAAAATGAAGGGATAGTGCAATGGAGTGGGGTGCTGGTGGACGAAATCTTCAGTGTAGTGGCCCTGTTGGTTTGTAGTACAGGTCCAGTGTCCATGGAGCCATAGGGAAAGGAGCAATGGCAGTCCAAAGTCAACAAGGTGTCTCAGTGGCACACAAGGGAGACAATTAGGAGGGGCACACTTCCTGGCAGTGATTTTGGTCTGGGCTACAGTCTCTGAAGGCTGTCTGGGTCGCAGGGAACGTTTACGAGGTGGTTCTTCTGCTGCAGAGGGAGGGTGCTGGTGGCCTGTGAATCCTGTGGCAGGTCCTCCTGTCCACTAGCTGCAGCAGATGTGAAGGACTGGTCAGTACACTGGCTAGTGGAAGGGGCGCACTGGTGTATTGTGTACTCCCACATGATGGCAGCCATGTCACTCAGCACCCCTGCAATGGTGGCCATATGGTATTAAAGACCTGCAACTGCTGCATGACCTCCTAGTGATGTTCCCCCAGCAGCCTCTGGTTCTTCTGCAAGATGGTAAGTACCTGGCCTATCCTGTCCTGGGATTTCTGGTATGCTCCCAGAACATGTGTGATTGCCTCCAGGGCAGTTGGTTCCCTGGGTTGCGCCACCCCTTGGTGCACAGCTATCCTCCCATTGGCCATTGCCCCCTTTGCCTGTGTTCCCTGAAATGTGTGCCCACTCCCACTGGCACCCGGACCTTCATCATCTTGCCTGTGTGATGTCGACTCGGGTCCCTGTACAAGTGGGAACACTATTGATTTCCGTGTCCTGGGGACAGAGGTTTGGGGACGTTAGGAGGCTGCTGTGGCATTGGAGTCCGATGTGGTGTGCCCTGTGGTGGACTGGGTGCTGGCTGTGGTGTCCGACTGACCAGTGGTCCCAGATGGGCCAGGGAGATCATCCAGATCCAGACATCCAGAGTTGCTCTCATCACTGGCACCTTCTTCTAGTGGAGGACTGGGTTGACATGGCACATGCTGGTTGCTGACATTGGCTGGGGTACCTATGGACATGTATGTGATTTGTGACACTCATTGTCAGTCACATATTCAGCATTTCTGACTTTCCCTATGGGATGGGTATTGTTCTTCCATCTTTGGTGTGTGTATGGTTATGGATTGTGGGATTGATAATGCTTCATGCTGCCCATGCATTACTTATGTGTGTGCATGCTGAGTTTGGAGGGGTGTGCTTGCAGTGAGTAGCCCATGCAGGGGTACACAGTTGAGGGTGGTTATGGGGATGGTCCTGTGTTTTGGATAGAGTGGGGTGAAGGGAGTCAGGGTGACGGGGTGACATGGCATGCAGGTGTAGGTGGTAGGGTAGTAATGGTGACTTACCAGTGTCCAACCATCCAGTGATTCCAATGAGGCCCTCTGGATGCAGAATAGCCAAGACTTTCTCCTCCCATGTTGTCAGCTGTGGGGGAGGAGGTGGGGGTCCACCGCCATTCTTCATGACAGCAATGTGGTGCCTGGATTTCATTGCATGCACCTTCCCCCATAGGTCACTCCACCTCTTTCTTATGTCATCCTTTGTGTGTGGATAGGTTCCCACGGAGTTCACCGTGTTCATGATCCTCTGCCATAGCTCCATCTTCCTGGCAATGGATATCTGCTGGACCTGTACACCAAACAGCTGTGGCTCAACCCTTACAATTTCGTCTACCATGACCCTCAACTCCTCATCAGTGAAACAGGGGTTCTTTTGTGGGGTCATGCCTATAGTGTAGTGGGTGTAGTGTGTGTTGTGCCGAGGATGGAATGTTTTGTCTGGATGCATGGTGTGTGTGTATGTGGGATGCTGTGAAGTAGTGATTGTGTCCAATGTTGTTTTGTGTTAGGTGTTTAGGTATGGTGTGTGGTGTGTGATGCATGACGAGTGTATAGGTGGTTGTGGTTTGTGTGTGCAGTTCTCTAAATGTTTGGGCTGGCAATGTGTAGCTAGGTTTTGCGTTTGCAAAGACTTGTGGGTTGTGTATGGGTGTGTTTTATAGTGCTGTTGGTGGGTGTGTATGATGTGTATATGTGTCAGGTGTGGGTTTCTTAATCTGGCCAATGTTGTCTTCTGTTGGTGTGGAGTGGCCAAATCGACAGTGGCGGTCCGCATCACTGATGGGTAACCGTCATTGAGTGACCGCTGTGGTGATTTGTGGGCCACTATTAGGAAGGTGGTGTGTTGCAGGTGTGGCGGGAGGATGGTGGAACCGACTCTTTTTTGCCATGGTTAAGTCTGACTAAATTGCCGTTTTGGTTGCTTTCTGGCGGGTTTGTGTTTGTGAGTCATTATCTGGCAGGCGGATTGCTGTCTCCGTGGTAGTCTGTTGGTGGCCGTCACCATGGTAGTCTTCTGAAAAGACCGCCAATGTCATAATGAGGCCCTATGTTGTTTGACGAACTGTGAATTCTGAAATCGTGTAGAAAATGCCTGGATGGGCATTTAACTTGCATTTGAAAATTGGGATCACGTTGTTTGGATAAATAATGAGGAAACACACAGATAAAATGACAAATAAAATGGATAAAAAAATTGATAAAGTTTTGTTTAGGATGATGATAGTTACATTGTTTTTACTGGTTGTTGCATCCTGAGACTGGTACATGTATAAGCACCAGCTTTGTAATGACATATTATGGTAAACTAATATGATGAATAACAATGACAATGTCTGGTTGAGTAAGGAAGATCAACATGATAAAGGACTGGGTAGTACTCAATGCAGATGACTTCTAAGTCTGATATGATAGAAATACTGAGAATAAAATTTGATTATAGTAATGTAAAGTTTGAGATTTTAAGTCCAACTGAAGTGTAAAGTTCTGCCACAATCAAAGGTGTATTTTACTCTCTGCTCCCTGAACATCCAAGAAATTTGCATGTTTATCTATCTTGCGTTCAACTTTCAGATTTGTAAATATTCACTATGACTGTTGAACAGGCTGGCACTTACCATTTACCTTACAGTATTACACACAGATGTCCTAATAATCATCATGCCATTTCATATTTTAGGATCAGCTCTCGGAGCAGAAGGTCCAGATAAATACCTACAACTCCTACCACCATTCAAACCACTGCAGAAGCCTTCACCAAGAACACGACTCCTGATGGTCCTGATCAAGATAAAGAAAAGCCTGATCCATCAAGTGTGTCTGGGCTGGCTGCTAGAGTGAGCCTCTCTGCCTACCACCAGTAATACCCCCCATTATATGTCTACCCCTCTGCAAAAGCCAGTAGTTGTCACTGCTCCCTGTGGCCCAACATCCCAAATAATATCTGCAGTGTGCGCCCCAGTCCTTGCTTCTGTATGGGCTCAACAACATCATCTGCAGTAAACCACGACCCAGTGTGATGTTGCCAACTCAGCAAAGGCCACGGGGTAGTGTGGGTCAGGGCAGGCCATCATGTGAAGAACAGAGTGAGGCTACTGATGCACATAGTTTAAGGGGAACTACTGGCCAGAATAGAACATAATTGGAGCAGCCCCCCGGCATGAAGAATAGATGGGCCAGGTCATACAGATCCTCTAAGACGACAAAGAGCTCATGGGCAACATCAAACAATTGCAGATAGGTACACAATGACCTCATTCAGAGGCAGTTTTGTTTTGTTCTCTCTATCATAGGTGGTGCAGGATGGGTTTAGGGACATACATGGTGTAGCAAGGTGGGAATATGATGTGGTATGACTGAGTGGTCTTACCAGGTTATACTAACAGATTACCCAGAAGTGGACCTAGGGTTCACACCAGTAAACCTAAGCTCAGACCTTGTACAGTGGCAAAGAGCAGTCAGGCTATTTAGAGGAACGTGTGTAAAGCATTTCACAACACCAACATGAACAATAAGTAATTGACACAATTCCAAAGAAATCCAACACCAATTTAGAAAAATAAAGCAGATTTGTATCTCAATGTAGACACCCAAAAAACGTTCTATCTTACATACAACCGGAGTTGTGGATTTTTATAGCGTGGAAAAATAGATGTACTTTTAGGTATCAAACGAATACCATTGAAGTCAATGGGGGAAAGCACGGTGTGCAATCAGTCACATGTGGGGTGAGTTCCGTGGAACCCACCTGGAGTTAAGGTCTGAGGGGTCCCTAGGCCAAGTTTCTATAGATAGTGCCTTTTTACCTCACCCAGGGAGTCCAGGGGCAGAGGTAGCCTTGCTGTCCTCAGAAAAGACTGGGAACCACGAGTGTTGTCAATCAAAAATGCAGCATTCTGCAAAACCAAAGAGATAGAGTTACACTCTACCCTTGGAAAGTAGAGGCTTTTGGGTTCTGGATTCCACAGCTGGCATTCTGCCATCACATCTGGAGGCTCCGGGTGTAGAGGTGGTCTTGCAGCTGTGAATCTAGGGAGGGTCACGTCAAAGGTGCTTTGTCACTTCAGATTGCAGTATCTCAGCAGTAGGGTCGTTTTCAATGTCGGTCACATTGTTGGGAGTTGCTCTGGAGTTGGTGACGTCTGGGGATGGTTGGTTACCGGGCTGGTGACTAACAAGCCTAGGTGGCAGCAAAAGTAGTCCAAGGGTGCTGTGTTGGCAGGACATCGACAGGAGTGGTGTAGCAGCTTGAAACTTGGTATGAGCCTCACTACAGCTTTCAGCCTGGAGGTCACTGATTTTTCTTTGGGCTCACTCAAGAGGGTCCCGACAGGTTGCACTTCTTGTGACACAGCAAAATGATTCTTCTGCAGGTGACTGATTACACCAGTCAGGGGATTCTGCTTCAGTTTCTGGTGTCAACTGGAGTCCTTCTTGCGTGGGGCAATATGCTTTTGCCATAGGGCACACGTCGAACACACAGTTCAAGTAGATGGTCTCGTCAGGGCACTTAACTGTCCTTCTTTGTGCTGTGGTGGAGTCCAAAGTTCTGTTGTCGGTGACTGTGTCTTTTCTGTGCCTCTTTTCGGATTCAAAGTCAGAATTGAGTTTCTGGTGCTAGGGGAGACTCTAATTCCAAGGTTTGCCCACGTGGCAGAACCTGTCCATAGGCTGTACAGACATCCTGGTACACCTTAAAGGTGTGGCTAGCCTCTTGGAGGAGTATGCCACCTGAATAACTAATTTTCCTACCTGTCAGCCTGAACAGGATGGGAAGGGCTTTGTCCTTGAGTGGGGGATGAGAGATTACAGGCTCACCGCCTTGATTACTGTAAGTACTAGCCATCCTGGGAGGGCGAAGATGTGACCTCCTCTCTGCACAGGTTCTTTGTCTTTGTCCTGGGGAAGATGTTAGCACAACCAGCAAGAGGGCAGACTCTTGTCTTGACTGCAAATGGCTCAGGGGAGCCCGCCAAGGCAAGAGAAAGCTGGTGTGTATCCTCTAAGGACGCCACCAGAGTACATGGTAGCCAATCCTGGGCATGAGAATCATGCTCAGGATTAAAAAGGATGGTGTTTGGCACCAAACATGGGGGAAATAGGTCAGGTCATCATGGAGCTGGACATCCGGGGTTTGCCCGGGTGCCAGCCCATGTTATCTTGAGGACCGCTGGTCACTTGTGGTAGTAGTTTGTTTTAAATGCTACCACAGGGTCATATATGCACTGCACCCTGCCTCCTGGGCTATAGGAATCCTGCCCTAGGGGGAACAATCAAGTTACTTACCTTCAATAACACATTATCTGGTAGAGACCCTATCTAGCTGCAGATTCCTTCCCTTAAGAATTTCCAGGCGTTGCTGAGCAATACACCTGCACGCGCTATCGTGTGGTGTCGTTTGGATCCGCATTGGTGTCGCTGGCGTTGTTGGAGCCATCTGTGATGTCAGAGTCGCCTATAAAGGCAGCACCCAGGTGCACGTACTTCAGTACTTTTCAACCAACTTCCATGCCAGAACTGCAGAGCCATGGAAAGATCTGACAGTTTTGTCTGTGCAAAAATTCTTAACAACCCTAGTAAATGAGGCCGCAGAGTGGAGAGGCATGGGTGGGTATAAGGAATCTGCAGCTAGATAAGAGTTTCTACCAGATAACGCATTACCGAAAGTAAGTAACTTGTTCAACTGATAGAGACTTCTAGCTGCAGATTCCTTACTTTTAGAATAGATATCCCAGCCATAACAGTGGGCTACGGACAAATTCACCTCAAACGAAAAAAACCTGCAATACCGAACAGGCAAAGTGTCCGTCTCTGTGGACCTGACTGTCCAGGCAGTTTTGTTTGGAAAACGTGTGCAGAGACGTCCACGTTGCAGTTTGAAAGATGTCCAGAACTGATACACCTCTTGCTAACGCAGTAGTAGCAGCTTTGCCCATGGTGGAATGAACTCTCAAGCCCTCAGGAGGCTGCTTTATGCCCAGAGCATAGCAGACGTTTATGCAGAGGACGACCCAGTCTGAAATGGTTCATTTCTGCACTGCCCGACATTTCTTCGCTTCCACATACCCCACAAAGAGTTGGTCATCCACCCGGAACTCTTTTGTGTGGTCAAGGTAGAACAACAACTCTCATTTTGGGTCCAGTCGATGGATTCGCTCCTCTTCCTTAGAGGAATGCGGTGGAGCAAAGAAGCTGGGCAGCGTGATGTTCTGTCCCAGGTGAAATGTGGTCACGACCTTAAGGAGAAAAGAAGCACGAGTGTGAAGCAGTACTTTGTCTGAAAACATGAAAAGATACGCAGGTTTGGATGAGAGAGCCTGCATCTTACTCACCCTCCTGGCAGATGTAATTGCCACTAAGAAGGCTGTCTTGATGGTGAGTAGCTGGAGGGGACAGTTGTGCAAAGGCTCAAAGAGAGCCCACATGAGAAAAGTGAGAACCAGAAATACGTCCCACTGAGGCATAATAAAGGGCGTAGAAGGAAGCATATGTACAAGCTTTTTAAGGAATCTATTTACAATAAGAGATCTCAATAAAGAAGGTTGATTGGGCAGCCAGAGAAAAGTCGATAAGACAGAAAGATATCCCTTGAGTGTACCCAAATCAGAGCTTTGCTAGGCAAGAGACAAAATAAAAAGAAGGATATCAGAGAGAGTAGCAGAAAGAGGATCAATAAATCTTTATGTACAATAATATACCAAGCGTTTCCAATGGCAGGCGTATCCCGTCTTGGTGGAGGGACACCTGGCTGCCAAAATAAGTTTTCAGACTACGGGAGGAAGGTCAATTGCTGCCGCTTAATCTCCACACATGAAGGTGCAGAGTCCCCTGCTGCTGCGACAGAAGCTCTTCCTGAGAGGGGCAGCCTTATTTGAGGATCAATGCTAATTTTTGGAAGCTCGGGATACCAGACTCTCCGTGACCAGTCTGGGGCCACCAGGATTACTCGGGCCCGGTTGTTCCTGATCTTCTTGAGAACTCTGGGTAGAAGTGGTATGGACGGAAAGGCGTGCAAGAGGCCTGAGCTTCACTTGTGATGAAAAGCATTGCAGAGTGAGTGTCACCTTGCCACCTTGGAAACTCCAACACGCAATACTGCTGACATTGGGCATTCTCTTCATAGGCAAACAGATCTAACCAAGGCTTTCCCCGCTGCTGAGAGTCCTTGGCCACCTCCGGATGGAGACGCCACTCATTATCTGCTAGGCAACGACGGCTGAGGCCACCCTGGTGCACAGAGAATCTACCAGGTGTTGAACCACCAGGGTTATGCCCTGCTGTTCCAGCTAAGTCCAGAGGCACAAGGCCTCATGACAAAGGGTCCAAGACCCCACACCACCCTGCTTGTTGAAGTACCACATTTTGGTGTTGTTGTCTGTGAACACCTGCATGGTTTTCCCTTTGACAACGGGAAGAAATGCCTTCAATGCTAGCTGGATTGCCTGGAGCTCCAGTAAGTTGATATGAAGTCCGGATTCCACTGAAGACCAAATACCTCTGATCTCCACCTCTCCCAGATGGCTGCCTAATCCCCTAAGTGACACATCTGTCACTATAGTTAAATCTGGTAGAGGAAGGGAGAGTAGTCTGTCTCTGACCCAATTGCGGTGCTCCAACCACCACTGTAGGTCTTTTGCAGTTCCGTCCGAGATCTGAACTGTGCCAGAGAGATTTCCCTGATGCTGCACCAACTGGAACTTCAGGTCCCACTGCAGAGCTCACATGTACCATCTGGCATATTGTACTAACAGGATGCAGGAGGCTATAAGGCAGAGTCGCCTCAGAGTCTTTCTCACCAATATCCAGGATAGAGGCTGAAAAATTTAAATACATTTATTTTTAGATCTATTTGATTAATTCCAACACATATTGTCAATCACAAATGCAGAAACTGGGTTAATGCGTACCACATTCCAGAGGATAACAGAGCATCTGTTCGCTGGTTCATACTACAGGTCTATCATTAGACGGTAAGCAAGCAGCGTCCTGCCCATTCCACTTCCCACCCATTGCCTTTGTCTCCATAACATGTTACAAGCATTGAGTCCAGTATATCCAGTCCAGCTTCTTACTGTCTCACAAGCGAAGGTTCAAACAATTAAGCAGATCAATTTTGGTGCCATTAGAGTGCGCGCATCAACTACACAAACACAACCCCCCTCAAGCTCCCAATGCCCCCTCCTTATCACAGGAAAACTCCAGAGCTTAAGACCCTTCGGACGTCGCTCCCACAATGCTGTGAGTCACGGCGGGCGCTTGTCATTTTTAATTTCCAGCTTAGTCACAAGTGCCTCCCATGTGTCATAACCTGTGTATACCTGTCCCGCAAGGATCACAACACTCGTGTCTCCGTCTGCGCCCATTGCAGTGTCATGGCGCGCCAGCTATACAACTCCGGTACCCTAGGCGCCTTCCAGTTCATGGCAATCAACCGTTTGTACATAATGAATGCCAAGTCAGCAAACTTATGAATGTGTATATGTTACTTAGCTCTGGTTTGTATCCCCAAAAGACAAGATTCTGGTTGCATTGGGAACACATGCTCTGTAATGTCGGTAATATCTGCCACTATGTCATGCCAAACTTTCTGCAGGGGCCTACAATCCCACACCATATGATAAAAGTGTGTTGTTTGAAGCCCACAACGGGGGCATACCGGATTAGATGCAGGGTACATGCGCTGAATATGGAATGGGGACAAATAGGTTTGGTGCACAAAGTTAAACTGGGTGTAGCGCAACCTATGGTTTCGTGATACTCTTTGCACCTGTTGAAGGGCTACAGACCATGCCTCGGAGGTTAAAGGTGTAGTGAGAACTGCGTCCCATCTCTGCTTTGCTGCCTCAAGACTATTGTCATCCACTTTAGTTAGGGCTTTTTATAAATTAGTAATTACTTTTGCTGAGCCACTATCTGAAAGCAATAAGTGTAGAGTGGGAGAAGTCACAGGTTCCTGGTCTCCCCCTGCCCATGCTTTTTTAATCAGATGACATATGGTATAGTACGTCATAAAGTATCCCGGTCCCACTGAGGCAAGGTCCCTGATAGCATCAAAAGACATCAAAGCACTATCATCAAAACAATCCCCCACTGTCTCTATCCCTGCTTCCACCCTTGATGTTAGGAAGTGAGTTTTGAGTAGTCGTGCACCTCCCTGTATCTGGGCCAGGGGAATGAGGGGTGAGTATGGGGAGCCAGACCTTCCGCCCTGTATGTATCGCCGTCAACAGGCGTATGCTACCATCAGCAAATAATTGTCTGTAATGTGCTTCACTTTACAGTCAGATAGACAAGTGTAGATAGGAACACCTTTCAGCTGTGTATGCACCCACACTGCCCCATACGACTCAGGCCTGTCATCCAATATAGCGGCCACTGTAACTGTGCTATTCGAAATTCGGCGCACCCAACCCCCCTCATGCAATGGTTGCTGCAGAGTGGTGAGTGCCACTCGGGGCCTATCACTCCCGCAAATGAGTCTCAACAACAGTCTGTTTAGCTCAAGGAAAAAACTCCTGGGGACAACTATGGGCAGTGCTGCTGCGAAGTAATAGAGGAGCCTCGGAAGCACCCTGCCCAGGGGAGAAAGAGGAAGCGAGCCCCAAACTTGAGCGAGCAAGCGATCCCTTCATAGAGCAAAGCGTGCGTCCCAGGTTACTCTCCCTCAGGTCTTTGATTGTATGATCTATTTGTACGCCCAAGTATTTAAAGGTATCCAGGCACCACCTCAGCCTACTTCGGGGAAGCCTCTCCCTCATCCCTGCAGGCAGTTCAACCAGGGGAAACAAGCAGGATTTGGACCAGTTAACCCTCAGCCCGAGATTACTCCATATGTATCCAACAAAGACATCACTGCAGGCAATGTGGCCCATCCTCTCTCCAAATAAATCAATGCATCATCTGCATATAGCGATATAATATGATATGTCCCCATCCGGCATATTCCCCACTGCTCGGCCACAGCACGAAGCCGAACCGCCAGCGGCTCCATTGCAATGGCAAACAACAAAGGTGACAGTGGGCACCATTATCTGGTCCCTCTGCCAATAGAGAAGCCTTCTGATATTATTCCTCCCGTTTTTACCCTAGCTGTGGGCTCAGCATACAGAGTCTGTACCCATCGCACGAAACCCCGTCTAAATCCCATGCGATGCAAGGTGGCAAACAAGAAATCCCAGCCTAGGTTGTCAAATGCCTTCTCTATGTCTAGTGACATTGCCACATTTTCATATGCCTCTGTCGGGATGTCGCCAATAATGCTTAATAATCTACGGATATTCAAGAACGTGTTCCGCTGTGGCATGAAGCCATTTTGATCTTCATGAATCAAAGTGTGTATTACAGGGTCAAGTCTGTTTGCTAACACCTTGCCCAAAATTTTACAGTCTAGATTAATAAGATACAACGGCCTATATGACTTCACATCCGTGGGGTCGCGGACAGGTTTGGGGAGTACTACAATCAGCGCCTCTCTTTGAGATGTTAGGAGTAACCCGCGGGTCCATACCTCCTCAAACACTGACAACAAAGGACGCGACAAGTGCTGTGTATAAGTGGCATAATACTCTATCAGCAGGCCATCCACGCCAGGGGTTTTATTACGGGCTATTTGTGCTGTGGCTACACCAATTTCCTCTAACTTGAGGGGCTCGTCAAGCGCTGCTATATTCGATGCTGATAACTTCGGGATCGGTGCTTCACAGAGGAAGGCCTCCAAGCGCTGTGATATAGCCCCATGTAGTAATCTTTAAAAACACTGTTAATTGCTTCTTGTGAGTAGACCATAGTTCCATCAGTCAGGCGTATAGCCCCAATTGGGGTATGTTGCCAATCTTCTCGTAACAACCACACCAAAAGCCTCCCTGATCGGTCACCCTCTGCTTGTAGCCGGATTAGGTGATAATTTTAATCATGACGGTGGAGGTGCTGATCCGCCTCCTCGTACACCTCACGCTTAGCACGAAGTGGTTCGAATGTCGCCCTGCGCTGCGCAACTGCTATTTCCAATGTTTGCATATCTTTCTCCAGAGTGACAACTTCAACATGCAGAGACCGGCGCGCCCCTCAGGAGGCCGAGAGACAATGTCCCCTCACCACAACTTTATGCGCATCCCACTCTGTAGCCCTCAAGTCAGTGGACCCATTATTTAATTCCCAATAATGCTTAAAACAGGTGTTTAATTCCTCTCTAAAGGGATTATCTAACAATGCCTCATTTCGCAGATGCCATGTGGGTATTGTGGAGCGTTTCCTTCCCCACTTTACAGTCAACTGCCATGGGGAGTGATCGGACAACGTCCTAGACAAGTATCCAGAGTCCTTAATCAAAGAGCTTACAGTAGAAGTTCCCCACAACAAATCTATTCTGGTATGTATATCGTGTAGTGAGGAATAAAAAGAATACTCCCTGTTTGTCGGGTGACCCATGCACCACATGTCATACACCCCGATGTCCCCAGCCCAAGTCGTTAACAAATTGGAATTTCGTCAGCTCATTGCTCCCTGCAGTGGCAAGGATGAGCAATCTACCAGCACGTCCGGGACACAATTAAAGTCCCCACCCCAAATGGCAGGCACAGCAGTGTTGGTCAACAACGCTGGGGTCAGTGCCTGAAGGAATTCACCTAGCGTGCTATTGGGGGCATAAACCCCCACTATAGTTAATGGTTTGCCATCCAACTGCCCCTCTAGCACTCATATCTGCCCCCCTCATCTACCCTTTGCATGTGCTGTACATATGGCACCCCAGGTGCTATCCACACCAATACCCCCCTTGCATACGCCGAAAAAGATGTACCACATATCTGTCCTTGCCAGCGCTTCCTCAGAACCTGCAAATCACCAATCAGCTAATGTGTTTCCTGTAGTATGGCAAAATGCACCCTCTGTCATTTGACATAAGTGTATATACGATGCCTCCTACCCAACATAGACATCCAGCGCACGTTCCATGTTATATTATATTCCGGCATAGTGTACGATTTGTGTGAACCTATAATGCAGTAAACAGCACATTTGTGCTTGTCTTGTCATGTGCACAACCCCCAGAGGGAGTACGCGTCTGCAACCCTGGAAAAAGTGTCTGCTTGACAATTGGGCGAAAATGTGTTGTAACCCAGGTAAACACAGTGAATATACCCCCCAACAATAACCGCAAACCCCAAAAATTGTAAAAACTCTGTCCATTTGGATACCATCTCGGGGAGCATGGTGACTGTCTTAGGGAGCCTGCTTTAGGGCCCCCACTGCAGGATAAAAGATAGATCATGACAACGCCCCCACCAGCCACACCCACAATATCACAAGGACCCTCTAACTATGTGGAACAAAAAGCCCACCAACACAGAGAGCCATGGATCCCAGCTACAAGCCCCAATGAGTATCATTACTACCCACACACTTCATGGACCCACAGCCAAGAATACACTTCCTGGCGCTACAATAACAGCCAGAGCCCCACATCAGATCACCACAAGCTCAAGGAATGACTGTTCGAGTATTATAGCTCATCTGCAGTCCTGGGTGTAACCGCTGGTCCCTTTGTCACACTCATGATGGCTGAATCAGAGTCTGAGTCTGTTTGCGCCTGCAAGGTGGACTGGAACGGTGCAAAAGAATTTTTAGTATGAAGCGTTGTGCCCCTCAGCGCCCTTGCCCTCTCCGCAGCTGCTTGTGTTTTCGTAGGCTGCGCTTTCGACCTCCTCCTGGATCCCCTGCGAGCCGGAGAGGTCAGCCATTCCCCAAGTTCCGTATCTTCCTTTGAGAGCTGGGCAATACCCTTAGTGTGCATCCACGTCCAGGCATCGGCCGGCGTAGCAAAGACATGAGTGCGGTCCTCCGCGATCACCCGGAGCTTGGCAGGAAACATCAGGGCATATTTGAAATTAAGCTCACGGAGGCGCTGTTTTATTTTCATGTAGGAGTAGCACTGGTGCTGCACCTCTGCTGTAAAGTCTGGATTGGCCGTTATGGAAACCCTCTTGTGTCTTATCGGGCCATTGTTCCAGAATTGCTGCAGTATCGTGTCATGGTCTCTGTAGTTGAGAAAATGCGATATTAGCAGGCGAGGGGGTATCCCTGGAGCCGGCGGTCTGCCCGGTATTCTGTGCGCCCTTTCCACAGAAAACAATTTCGGTGCTATGCTGTTTAATACCTCTTTGATGAGCCATTGCTCCAGGAATAATTCCGTTCTTGGCCCCTCCACTCTCTCTGAAAACCCCAGGAACCGCGCATTGTTGTGGCGAGATCTCCCCTCAGCGTCCTCAACACGTTTCTGTACGGCTTTCACTTCCAAGTCCAATCGCTGTACTTGCTTCTGGGTTTCGGATACAATAGGATCCATGATGCCTAGGGTGGTCTCCATCGCCCTGACCCTCTCTGCCAAGTTGTGATGATCCACCCTGAGCAGGTTGAGGTCCTGGGAGACCGTGACTATTCTGTTTTCAAGAGACAGTTTGGTATCCATATTTGCCAGTAAAATCTTCTCAAATTGACCCAAATGTGTCTGTAGGGTACTTTCCAGAGAGCGCAGAATCGATTATACCAGCGGTACTTCAGGAAGGATTGCATGCCCAGCTTGCTCCTGGGGCTTAGCTGTCTTAGTCTTCCCCATCATTCTATCCGCGCAGTATGTCGCCCCTGCAGAGTGGGCTGTCTTCGCCCAACGTGCACTCCACTCCACCGCTATGTCAGAGAGGCCACACGCCCCACAGCCACCGAATGGACCTGTATCCTCTTGCTAGACCCCAGAAAAATAGGTCCACCACTGGATCCAGGAACAAGCACTCCTTTGAAGAGCTGAGAGTCAGGCGCAGATTAATTCAATATAACGTTATTATTGTTCAGTTCGCCTCAACTCTCCCCTTTAGTACTCAAGTCCCCCTTGCAGGTAGGTAGAGGGGTCCCACCACACTCAGGACAATATCTCTTAATTCCCCAGTTGCAGTACCTCCCTGTGCATTGTCACTGCCACTTCTGATCAGCCTCTTTAATGTGCAGCCTCCAGGCACAGCCTCATGTATCTGCAGCCGCTGCCACCTTTCACCCTCCTGGGTTCGATCTGTCAGGGAGTGGACCCCCGCAGCCAGTCAAACTACAAGACAATAAGTCAAAGCATGGGGGATGAGTGGGAGGGGAGCGGGCCTCGCATCCAAGGCACCCCCTAGGAGGGCATAGCAACCCAGAGGCACGCAGGTCATGCCCCCCACTCTCCTTGACCTTCTCCCCCTGCCGCGTATGCTAGGCAGCGTCCGACTGGTAGGAGGACGCCCGTGCGGCCGCTCCAGGTTTCCACAACACCGCTGCGGCACCGATCCTTCTTCATTGCAGCAATGTGTCCCGGCCAGTCCCCAACATGGCACGCCACTCCGGCAGGCCACGCTCTTGGCTACCGGCCTCAGGGACCCGGCTCAGGGGAAGGCCCCGCTTGCCCCAACAAGCGCGTCACCCCACGCTCCCGGCCGGTGCTCCAAGCGCTGTTTTCTACATCAGTTTGTACCAGGCTCCTTCAGGCCGTCTACGCCACCATCCATATCATGTGGCTGGTGCTGTGGCAGTGTCAGACAGGATAATTACAAAGGCCCGAAGCGGAGCTCATTTTCAAGCATCCGTCTCGGCCACCATCTTGGCCACGCCCCCAAAACATTGAAATCATAACTTGAATATCCTGGACTCGCTGCTCAGGAGGATAGGCCCGAAACTGCACTGTGCCCAGAACATCTCCAATGAAAGGGAGTAACTGAGGGGGAGTCAGGTGTGACTTTGGCATGCTTATAGTGAACCCCAGCAAATGCAGGAGGTCCATCGTAGTCTTGAGGTGGAAGACGACAGCCTGGGGCGAACCACCTTCAACAGCCAGTTGTTGCGGTAGGGGAAGACTGAAACCCCTGACCTGTGCAGATGAGCTGCGACCTCCGCCATCACCTTGGTGAACACCCGAGGTGCACTTTAAGGCCGGAGGGTAGCACGGTAAACTAAAAGTGCTCGAGGGCCATCTTGAACCACAAGTAACGCAGGCAGGCAGGATGGGGATGTGGAAATACACATCCTGCAAGCTAGCAACCAGTCTCCTTGGTCTAGGACAGGCAAGACCTAAGCTAGATTAAGCATTTTGAATTTCTCCTTTTTGAGGAAGAGATTGACGTCCCGTAAATCCAGAATAGGGTGATGACCCTTGTTCTTTTTGGGCATCAGAAAATAGTGGGAATAAGAACTACTGCCTACATCTGATATTGGGGCCCTTTCTATGGCTCTCTTAGCCAAGAAAGCCGTAACTTCCTCGTGGAGCAAAACCAAGTGATCCTCCATCAGCTGTTCTTTTGAGGGAGGCACTGGGGGAGGAGAAGACTGGAAGGGGAGGGAATATTCCTTTTGCATGATCTCAAAGACCCATTTGTCCAATGTTATGGACCGCTAGTGAGGAAGACGATATTGAATCCTCCATCCAACTGGACATAGATGTTCTTACAGAATCACACTAGGAGGGCTTGGATGCTGTAGAGGCATGGGGCTGGGTGGTGGACGACTTCTGGCCAGACCCTTGGAGTCTGAAAGACCCACAACTGCATCCGCAAACAGGTTGTGGGCCTGGCGCCGGACGGTGGCTAACTTGTGAGTATCATGACACTATGCCCCTCCCATAGCATAGCCAAGGAAGGAACGAAAGGCAGACTGTGGGCGAGGGGCCACTAAGAGACCTAAGGACTTGGCAGTAACCCATGAGTCTCCAGCGCCAAGTCTGCCTTTTTGCCAAATAGGCAGGACCCAGCGAAGAGCATGTCCATAAGGTTTGCCTTGACACCCCCTCCCGAAAAAACAGATGCACATAGCCAGGCGTTGCATCGAAGGGCAACTATCAATGAAATCACCTTACCCAGTGAGTCACTTGTGTCCAAATCACACGCTATGGTAAACTTTGCTGCATCTCTCCCGTCCTTAACTGCTTGAGAGAGAATGGCCTTAATGTCTGTGACCTGAGGCAGCAACTGCACCACCATATCCCACAAAGTGTGAGAATAACAGCCCAATAAATATGAGGTGTTTACCGACCTCAATGCCAAGGTGTTGGAAGAAAACATTTTCTTCCCATGCTGGTCCAGCCTCGTAGATTCCTTATCCAGAGGTGCGAAAGGGAAGGTGCCCTGGGAAGTAGAGGCTTGGACTACCGAGCTCTCTGGGATGGGATGATGGGTGAGAAATCTAGGGTTGTCCGGAGCCGGACGATGGCGGCAGCAGATTGCCCTATTTACAGGAGCCCCTGTGCTGGGTTTGGACCACGTCTACAACAGGATATCAGTGAGGGCTTCATTAAAGGGCAGCATCGGTTCCAATGTGGAAGCCCCTATCTGGAGTACCTCTGTCAGGAGGTTAGTCCTGACCTGCATCGAGGGCAGTTCGAGGTCAAGGGCCTCCACTGCCCTACACACCACCATTGAATATGATGCCCCCTCCTGGGTAGACACAGTAGGAGGGGAGAGCAAGCCAGTATCTGGAGAGGTGTCTAGTCCACTGGCCTCACCTAGTTCCTCATACTGGTCCAAAGGTTCCATTTGGACTTCTAGAGGGTCCAAAGACCCCTCACATTCCTCACCAATGCCTGGCTGATCGACCAAATTCTCAGACAATGATTTGCTACCTGTAGGCGCCATCGGTGCCGGAATCATCTTTATGCAACGCCGTTCCACCTATGGATCATCGTTGATGAGAACGGGAGCGGCGCCAGAGAAGGTCGACCGTGTGAATCCGGTGATGTTCTGGTTCCGGTATTGGATTACCAAAACCCCTTAGAAGCCGGGGCCGAAGCCACCAGCGTGGAACTTGACGGGTCTTCACTGACCCCGTGGGGACCTGCTGGCCTGCTCAAATACAAGGTGCATGGCCTTGTAAAACTCCTTTAATTGAGCAGGGGTTGCTCCAGCTTCCAGAAAGGGAGGAAGGGGTGGAATTGGCCCTGGCAGCGATTCTGCACAACCGTGCCTGGAACATCAACATTCCTGAGTCACCTCATCGGCTGAGAGGCAAGACGAAGTCAAAGTCTGCTTGGACTTCTTCTTTTTCTTGTGCTTCTTCCCCGAGTGCCAGGAGGACCTTGAGTGGGATGGAGATGACTTGGGGCTCCTGGAGCGGTCCTGCGACCTTCTCCTCAACAATGACCTCAGAGAAGTCATGCCCACTGATGTCGACTGCCAGGCCGCCATTCGCTTTAGCTTTTGAAGCCATGACCCGGCGTAGTCACGCTCGAGACAGCAAAAGCATACCTAATGGGGATCTGTCACCGACATGGCATGATAGCAGGTGCAGCACAGGTTAAATCCAGTCTTCCTCAGAGCGATATAACTGGGTATAGTTGGCAATTGGACTTTGTTTACTACTCCCAGACAGCCGCACAAAAGAGGGATTAGGTGTGCCTGGATGGGCCATTACTGGCAGGAAGGAGAGGTGGAGCAGGGCACAGCCTCACTTACAAGTCAATAGGCTATCCCCTGTCTTCACACCACCACCTTTCCGGGCTGAAATTGAATGTTGGAGGGGGGCTGCATGGCCCCTCTCAAGGAGCCAATGATGGCCCAGGGGACCACCACCCCCTAGGACCAGCTCCAGCTATGTCCTGGGATTTCCACCCCCCCAGACATAGTTGTTTGCTCTGACTTGGCGGAAGCTTCCAAACACTTCAAACAGCTCTCCCTCACTACAAGTGGAGGTTTCCTCTGCTTCCCTGCCTTTGGAAACCGAGGAAACAATTGCTTTTGCAGATAGGGAGCTGCATCTTTAGCAACTCTTTGTGTGCAAAAGCAATGCTGGCTCCTGCAAGAAGCAGGGAGCTGGCTGTGACTGCGGGGGCTTTCACACTACCTCCCGTGGTATCCACCGCACACTGAGTGCCCTGCGGGGCACTCTGGATTGATGGCCAGGCCCTGGGGGATGGAACCCCCCAGCCGAAATCATCTGGGATAGCGGGGTGCCCCATCCCCTAAAGAAATATATCAAAAAGAAAATAAGGACTGGACCCCAGGGGACAGGGTCTCTGGAGCTAAAATCAACCCTGCAGGGGGAGGCGCAGTCCCCCTACCCCAAAAGAAAATTAAAAGTAAATAAATAAATAAATGGCCGGGACACGGGATCCCTGGGGCTGAAATCTGCTGAGGTAGGGGGCCACGTAGCCCCCTCCCCCAAATAGATATATGTAAAAAAATAAAAGGCTGGGTCCCATGGGATGAGTGCCAGATGCCAAGATTGGCCTAGGGACGGGGGCCAAGCAACCCCCCCAAATAAGAAAAATAATAAGGCTGGGCCCTGGGGGATGGGGTGCCCAGGGCTGAGATCGGCTTGGGGAGGGAGGCCGTGAATTTGGGTGGTTATAGGGGTTGGCTACAGGGCCCGGCTGCAGAACTCCTGCTGCGCACGGTCAAAGGCTGTGCGCAGCGCGGGGTTGAGTGGTTATAGGGATTGGCCGCAGTGCACAGTGATGTCACTGACCATGTCATGAGTGAAGTAATATGTGAGGTCATAAGCAGTGCATTGAAGGGGCAGAAGTTATAGGTAGCTGAGGTAACTGTAACTGCTGAATTTCACTGGTTTTGTACATGTGAAATGTAAGCCTAACTATAACGCCCCTGTAACCTTTGTTTTATTCAATTAATTTTTTTCTTTTTTTAAATTCTATTTCCTAACTATAACGTCTCTGTAACCTTTGTTTTTTTCAGTGAATATATAATATATATAAAGGTAATGCTCATGAAGGATAACTTCTTTACTTAAATATATGTATACATATTTATGTTTCACATAGATAGTATAAATATGTGTATACACAAAAAGCATGTTCATGAAACTAAAGCAGCAGAGTATACCCCCTTCATATCTTGCCAAAACAATTAAAAATGGCATTATAAAAATCTTAAATAAAAGATGGTTCTTTTAAGTTATAAATATAACTCTACTGAGACCACTAAGAATCGTACTACAATTTTGTATGTTTTCTCACATCTTAGGTCAGCCACCACTAAAAAAAAGGCATCTGGAGGGCCAATGCGTGAAAAAAAAGGGGACCTTAAGGGTCAATGGGCGCCATAGCCTGCATTGCCGCAAGTAGCAGGAGAACCTTCGTCACTGGACCAAGATGGTAGCAGAGGTATAGCGGGTAAGTCGTCCTGCCAGTGGAAGCGGGTGTGGTGGACACAGACCTACGCCACCAATGTCCTGCATATTGCCAGTGGTCTATCACCTGCTCGATGGGTGATGGAGAGCTGAGGGCCAGAGAGCATCAGCAAGGAGGCAAGCATGATGCTCTGTGTGTGGCCTGTTGGATGAAATAACCTTTTTACTTTGAATAAGAACTAGATATTTGGGATTTTTTGTTGTGACATCGCATCATCGAGGACACATTTTCTAAAGGTGCTGTAAGTATATATTTTTTTGCCTCCATTTTGCCTCAAAGAGCACCATCTTGTAACCATGGCTTTTCCAGGTGCTCTCTCTTGGGCTTTGAGACCGTCAGTAATATGGCTTATGGCTTCAAACGATTCCTCCCGCCATTCCTGATTTAGGAGGTCTAATCATTGGACTCATCATTGGGAGGGGGTGAGGTGTAACAGCCTGAGCTTCCACCTTCGGTGCTGGGGGAACCAGGTTTGAGTCTCGGCATCGGCTCAACATCTTGTGATTCTGGGCAAATCACTTAGGGGGTCATTACAACCTCGGCGGTCTGCTTTGCAGACCGCCGAGGTTGCGGGAGCCAGAATACCGCCAGTGCTGGCGGTATGGCTGGCTCCGTATTTTGACTTTTCCGCTGGGCCAGCGGATGATAACAGAGTTACCGTCCGCTGGCCCAGCGGAAAAGGCACATCAACATTGCTGCCGGCTCGTAATTGAGCCGGCGGCAATGCTGATGTGCAGCGGGTGCAGTAGCACCCGTCGCACATTTCACTGCCCGAAATTCCATCAGTGAAATGCGTGACGGGGCTCTGCCTGGGGGCCCCTGCACTGCAAATGCCAAGTGCATGGGCAGTGCAGGGCCCCCCAGGGACCCCCTGAGTCCCCTTACCGCCAGGCTGGCGGTAGGGGAGTCATAATCCCCAGGGCAGTGCTGCTTGCAGCGCTGCCCTGGTGGATTATCCCCGCTGGGGCTAAAATGGCAAAATACCGCCGGCCCCGGCGGTGCAACCGCAGTGGTACCACCGCGGTCAAAATATGGGTTTTTGTACCGCCAGCCTGTTGGCGGTACGAACGCCACTTTAACCCTGGCGGTCACCGACCGCCAGGGTTGTAATGACCCCCTTAATCTTCTTGCGCCCACAGTTCAGCGCCTTGAGACCCTCACAGGTGTTTTGCCGTGCTTTACAAATCCTGGATTAGATTAGATTATCTTCTGATGTTAGCCAGATCTCGACTGGTTCCCAAAAGAAATGTGCACCCCCATTTTTTATAAAATAACTTAAATGGGTTCCACCACTCACGCAAGGCGTGCAGCTCTGGTTGGTGCCATTTCTTACAAATGTCTCTCCTTAGCGGAAGATATTGGAAGACAAACAATTTGGATTGAGCTGGTGCCATTCTCAACACAGCTCCATCTTTCCCTGATATACAACATAGAATTGTAGTGTTGCTAACCTCCACTGGTGCTTCTGGGAGGTCTGATATTGTCCTACCCACAATTAGCCTAGCATTTTCCAAAACAAGGCAGCTGTCAACATATGTATACCATCTGCACCTTGACCTCAGCACCTATTCCACTTGGTGTTGTTATATTACTCTTCCTGACTTTGGCCAGCTTTGGAGGGGACCAAGTGGCTCTGTGGAGAGTGAACAAGTGGTTCCTTTTTAAAGGTACGCAGATTTCACTACTAAGTAAGTAAATTAATTGATTCCTGACATAACTTTTCAAAGTCTTCATCCGGCAAGCATCCGGCCCAAACATGGTGAACTGGTTTCATGTACCCCTCTGCAGCATCTAGCAAGTGTGGATACCATAGGGCCACCTCGTTCTACCTTGTTCTAGGGTCCTGTAGTTCTGCCTCCATTCTGTGGGTCTCTCATGTGTCCACCCCCATGTCTCCCAGCCAGGGGGTCAACTGATAATATTTAAACCTTTAGAATGTCCCCTTTGTGATCCTTTGGCAGATGTCCCAGGGTAATGCCTTCCCTTCCTCCATTAACTGCCCCCACTTGGTTATCCCACACTCTCGGAATGGTCTTGGTAAACAATCTTAAATCTTCCATGTACTTAGGCATTAGTGAAAAATCCCATATTGTTGATAAATTGCTATAATATGGGATTCCAAGAAAGGATCTGTCTCTACCATAGTCTGGCAGCTGAGCTGAGACACCTCAGCTGAACTTATTTGAAGATCTTTGGTGCACCATTCATGTACAAAAACCCCTCTCGTGTTAGGCCTACTATCATAACTTTCTCCCTGCAAAGGACTCATTTTGGGTGGGGGAGAAGCATCCTGCAGTTTTTCAGCTGGAATGCCCAACATTAGAGTTGAAGGTCTGGCAGTGCTAGGTTCCCTTTCCCCAGCCTCCTCCTGAGCTTTTTCCATGACAACCATAAGGCTTTGCCTGCCCAATTGAACAAAGTTTTCTTCCCTTGAATCTTCCCCAGGTCTTTCCTGTGAAAACGCAAAGGTGAATCTCGGCAGAATGGCTATTTTAACTAGGTTTACCCTTTGATAATTAGTGAGTGGCAGATTTCTCTTTCTTTTCAGTAACCTATCTATCTCATTACTATCTCTTTTCAGATTGACCCTCTGAATGTCTTCACGATTTTGCACAATCATGATTCCTAGATACCTTATTTCTTCTCTATACTCCACTCCTTTCCACTCAGAGTTCCAGGTCATTACTTCTGATTTAGTTTTATTCCCCTTGTACCTAGAGAATTCCGCAAACTGCCTCACTTCCCGTGTTACTTGGGATACCGTACTTTCTATGCCTGACTTAATCTCCTTTTTCGCACTTAACCTTTGGGCCAAAGGTTCTTTATAAAGATCAAAGAGATGCGGGGAAAGGGGACATCCCTGCCTAATATCCCTTGTAGGCGGGTGTCTACCACCTCGCCTACAGACGCGGAGTCATGGCGACGGCCGTGCACCTTCTCCAACCCCGGCCTGTGTCGTCAGGGAGACGCGTGGGGGCGGGGCTTGTGCCCGGCACCGGACTTCCGGGTTGCCGCGGCAAAAGAGATGCCGGAGAGCCAAGAGACGAAGGGGGAACAGCAGGAGAGCGCGATTGGAGAAGCCCAGAGGACGGAACAACGACGAGAGGAGGAGACAACGGAGGGCAGACGAGAGACCGAGGACCGGAACCCCGGCACCAGCAGAGAAGCCAAGAAGGCACCGCGAGGAAGAGGAGAGGAACCCTGCCACGGCCCAGGAGGGTCGTGGCTGTACAAGGTACGGGCCTTATTAAAAGGGCACCGCCACTAAAGGGGCTAGGGAGGGGGAGGTGGAGGGAAGGAATAGAGGGGGGGGAGAACAAGGGGGGAGATAGGGAACGTCGTTTTGAGGCATGAATTGGAGCACTGCAAATCACTTTTTCCTCCCTATCACCAGTCCACCATAGACATAGTAATAAGCAACCCCACTCCCTCTTCTCTTCATTTAACCCCACTGACACTTCCCCAGTAAGTTCCTTCCCTTGCACTCTCCCTCACTTCTAACTAACCGACAATAAAGATAGTAAACAACCGTCCCACTTACCTGGATATGTCCTTGTGTTTCTCCGAGAGCCCAAGGGAACCAAGAATAAGGTATCCGGAGTTTGCCACCTACGAGGGAGAGAAAGAACAGTAAAGAGGCATATAAGGCCACCCAAACCAGCAACAGAGAAACACCAAAGAGAGATTGTAAAATAGTAAATCCGTATCACCACAATTACTTCACTATAAATAAATAAAGGGCGTTTACGCTCATATAGCACTCAAGACCGAGTCTGAGTCCTCTGTACCACTGAACCCACCCTCACAGTGGTGTCAGAAGTGGGATTCAGGGTATACTGATAAACTCCACCCTTTGACTGAGTCGTATAGAGGTGTTGCGAGCATGGAGGAGAAACCTACCCTGGAGGACATGATAAAACAATTGGCGGAGGGTCAACGCCACCTCCAATTAGTTTGGGAAGCCCAACAATATGTCGCTCCTCTCTTAACCGGGACTCTCCAGTCCACCTATCAGGCTGCAAATCCCGGTGGTACCACCCCGTATTCCGATATCAAGAAGAGTATTCTGGAACGAGTGGGGCATGATACGGAATATTACAGGATGAAGTTTCGTAAAGCTAAATGGGGTCAGAATGAAGATCCACGTACCTTTTCCTACCGAGTGAAGGACTTAGGACTGAAATGGTTGGGGCCCTTAGGGACTAATCGCGAAGACGTCATTAAGGCCATCATTTTAGAGCAATATCTAGATTCCCTTCCAACAAACACTCGGAACTGGATAAGACAGCACCCTAAAATCGATACTGAACTAGCCGTCGACTTGGCCTGTGCTTATCACCGGTCGGTAGATGTTAAAAGCCAAACTCCTAGACCCCTGAGTAAAATGCCTATAACTCCTCCTCAATATACAACTAGACGACCTCTTGAAGAGCCCGGAACTTCCCGGAGTACGGAGCGAAACCCTATGCAACAACCTCAATGTTTCAATTGTGGGGAGTGGGGCCAATGGAGATAGGGGTCACTCGAGGGAGAGTACTGTGCGCCGGAAAAGGCAATAGGTCTTTTAAACAGCCCCTGCGAATAAATGGACAATTGGTCATGGCCTTAATTGACTCTGGGTGTAGTCAGTCAGTGATACGTCGAGACTTAGTCAAGCCCGTAAGTTCCACTACAGAACACTGGGTAACGATCTGTTGCATCCATGGGGACCGAGCTCAGTACCCCCTGGAGTTGGTAGATGTGGAGTGGGACACGTATCAGGACTCCCTCCAGATGGGCCTCATGGATAAGTTGATCGAGGAGTGTGTCATTGGGACTGATTACCCACGATTTCAGGACATATTAGACCAAACACGAAAGCTCCATCCTATCGATAGCTGGTGGGTAGACGCTCCATTTCGGAATACCCACATCTGTAGTCCCCCCGAACGAAAGAAATTAACCCGCAAAGAGAAGAGGAGGGAAAAACAAAACTATGCTAATAATCAAAGACAAGGGAAGACAGTGGCTCATATAACCAGCGCCCCAGAGTCGTTCAGAATAAGCCAACGCGAGGATCCCACTCTCAAGTACGCCTAGAGAAGTGCCAATAATGACTCTACCGGAGAGGTAGGTCCCCACTTTATAGTAGATAAGGACCTGCTATATAGGGTTGCCAATTCAAAAGATGGCGAGAAGAGACAACTAGTGGTCCCTGAGCCCTACCGGACTCAGGTATTATTCCTCGCTCATAATCAAACTGGAGGAGGCCATTGTGGCCGAGAGAAAACAGAGGAATATCTATTGAGACGTTTTTACTGGCCTGGAGTCTATGCCCAGATTCGCAAGTACTGTACCCAATGCCCAAAATGTCAATTAGTAGAACCAGGAGCCATTAGGAGAGCCCCGTTACACCCACTACCAATCATAGACATTCCTTTTAAAAGAGTGGGTATGGATTTAATCGGACCTCTTTTACCATCTACCAAGGGCCACACCCATATCCTCGTTTTGGTTGATTATGCCAGTAGATATCCTGAGGCCATTCCCCTTACTAGCACCACTACCAAAGCCGTGGCACAAGCCATGATAAAAAAAAAATCACGACTTGGTTTCCCCGAAGAGATTCTAAGCGATCAAGGGACACCCTTTGTATCTGGACTCATGAAACAAATATGTAAGACCCTAGGCATTACCCAAATCAAGATAGCAGTATATCATCCACAAACGGATGGTTTAGTGGAGAGGTATAACCGCACGATTAAAACACTCTTGCGAAAAATAGTAAGCGAGTCAGGAAAAGACTGGGATCAGAAATTACCCTTAGTGCTTTATGCAATAAGGACACATGAGCAATCCTCCACTGGACATAGTCCGTTTGAATTGGTATTCAGGAGACAACCCCGCAACTTACTAGACATGGCAGCAGAATTGTGGGAAGAGGAAAATAATGATGAGAGACCCCTCCTAGAATATATACACAATTTAAAAACCCACCTCCAAACGGTCTGGGAGGATGTAAGACAGCATTTAGAAAAAGCACAGGAAACTCAAACACATTATTATGATCAGGGCACAAAATTGAGGGTTCTTCAACCTAACGACCAGGTATTAATCATGCGACCCACCTCTGAACATAAGTTACTCACAAAATGGCGGGGACCATATCGAGTAATAAAAGCAGTCACTCCAGTTACCTACTTGATTGAACTACAGGAACACCCTAAACGGACTCAAATTTACCACATTAATCTGTTAAAGAAATGGGAGAATCCTGAATCCAATAGGGATCCTCCAGCTACAGGATGCCTAGTAACACCAACTAATTCATTAGGGCTAGAATTATGTCCCACCCTACAACCAGAGAACCAAAAAGTACCCTGTATTAATGATTCCCTACCGAATATAGAGAAAAGTCAATTGCATGAATTAGTCCAGAAACTTTCTGACTTCTTTTCAGAACTGCCCGGAAGAACATCTATAGTTCAACATCATATTCGGACACCCGAGGGCCAAACTGTACGCCTACGACCTTACCGAATTCCCGAAGCAAGAAAGACTCTTATAGAGGGGGAGATAACAAAGATGTTATCTTTAGGCGTCATTGAACCATCCACGAGTCCGTGGTGTTCCCCTGTCGTCTTGGTTCCGAAACCGGATGGTTCTATCCGGTTTTGTATTGACCTTAGAAAACTTAATGAGATATCATTGTTCGATACCTATCCTATTCCCCGGGTAGACGAAGTCCTAGAAAAAATAGGACACGCAAAGTTTATGTCCCCTATCGATTTAACGAAGGGATATTGGCTGATTCCCTTAGCCCCCCTAGACAAAGAAAAGACAGCGTTTGCAACCCCTTCAGGTTTATATCACTTTACCGTCCTTCCTTTTGGACTTCACGGTGCACCCGCTACGTTCCAATGTTTGATGGACCAACTCTTACGGCCCTTCCAAGAGTTCACTGCCGCCTATCTTGACGACATCGTCATTTTTAGTTCAACATGGGCAGAACATCTTCAACACCTAGATAAAGTGTTCTCAACTTTAGGAAAAGCAGGACTCACCGCTAATCCAACAAAGTGTATCCTAGGACAAACCCAAATATCATACCTTGGGTATGTCATCGGTATGGGGGTGTTACGTCCTCAGCAAGATAAAGTAGATACCATTAGAAGGATACCTCTTCCCAAAACCAAAAAGGAACTTTGTTCTTTCCTGGGGTTGGTGGGGTACTATCGTAGATTTATTCCGCAATATTCTACCATTACTGCCCCCCTCACAGATTTGCTAAAAAAACAATATCCTACCACTCTTCCCTCTTCTCAACTTCAGGGCTTCCAATTCCTCAAAAATGCCCTGTCAACCGAGCCAGTATTGAGGTTTCCAGATTTTTCCAGACCATTTCACCTTTTTACCGACGCTTCCAACGTCGGCTTAGGGGCGGTCCTAGCACAGCCAGACGATCAGGGCTATGATCACCCCATTGTCTATATTAGTCGTAAGTTGTTACCTAGGGAAACGCACTATCCCACTATTGAAAAGGAATGTCTCGCCATAAAATGGGCGATTGAATGTCTCCAGTATGATCTCTTGGGCCGGCCCTTCGTCCTCTTTACCGATCATGCCCCATTGACTTGGTTGGCCTCCCATAAGGATACCAATTCCCGGGTGTTACGCTGGTTTCTTGAACTCCAGCCCTTTACTTTTCAGATACGTCACATCCCTGGGTCCAGCCAATGTCCTGCTGACTTTCTCTCTCGCTGTCCGGATTCTACGGTCCTATACCAGTCCCGTTCATGGGATGGGGTATGTAGGCGGGTGTCTACCACCTCGCCTACAGACGCGGAGTCATGGCGACGGCCGCGCACCTTCTCCAACCCCGGCCTGCGTCGTCAGGGAGACGCGTGGGGGCGGGGCTTGCGCCCGGCACCGGACTTCCGGGTTGCCGCGGCAAAAGAGACGCCGGAGAGCCAAGAGACGAAGGGGGAACAGCAGGAGAGCACGATTGGAGAAGCCCAGAGGACGGAACAACGACGAGAGGAGGAGACCACGGAGGGCAGATGAGAGACCGAGGACCGGAACCCCGGCACCAGCAGAGAAGCCAAGAAGGCACCGCGAGGAAGAGGAGAGGAACCCTGCCACGGCCCAGGAGGGTCGTGGCTGTACAAGGTACGGGCCTTATTAAAAGGGCACCGCCACTAAAGGGGCTAGGGAGGGGGAGGTGGAGGGAAGGAATAGAGGGGGGGGGAGAACAAGGGGGGAGATAGGGAAGGTCGTTCTGAGGCAGGAATTGGAGCACTGCAAATCACTTTTTCCTCCCTATCACCAGTCCACCATAGACATAGTAATAAGCAACCCCACTCCCTCTTCTCTTCATTTAACCCCACTGACACTTCCCCAGTAAGTTCCTTCTCTCGCACACTCCCTCACTTCTACCTAACCGACAATAAAGATAGTAAACAACCGTCCCACTTACCTAGATATGTCCTTGTGTTTCTCCGAGAGCCCAAGGGAACCAAGAATAAGGTATCCGGAGTTTGCCACCTACGAGGGAGAGAAAGAACAGTAAAGAGGCATATAAGGCCACCCAAACCAGCAACAGAGAAACACCAAAGAGAGATTGTAAAATAGTAAATCCGTATCACCACAATTACTTCACTATAAATAAATCAAGGGCGTTTACGCTCATATAGGACTCAAGACCGAGTCTGAGTCCTCTGTACCACTGAACCCACCCTCACATCCCTCTAACAAGAGTGGATACGCTATTGTTTACTAATACCTGGACCCTGGGAGAACTAAAGAGTTGTCGAATCACCTTCAAAAACAGGTCCTCCACCCCACCATCCTTCAAAACTGCCATTAAATAATCATAATTCATTCTGTCAAATGCCTTGGTTGCCTCAAGGCTCAAAATCGCTAATGGGGATTTTATTGCCACTGTTAAATCTATAGACCCTATCCAGGATTGTGTTAATTCCTGTAAGTATCTTCCAAGGAGAAAACCCTTCTGGTCCTGATGTAGAATTCCACCACTTTCTTGCTTAGTCGTGCTGCTGTTAAGATACTTTATAGTCGCAGTACAGTAGGGAGAAGGCACAATACAACTGGCACTCTGTTGGGCTTTTGTCTGGTTTCAGAATTAGCAAGCTTGAGGCTTCATTTCATGACTCGATATGGATATACTGCTCAAAGGAATGGTGTTAAACTGATTGACCCATACTGGGACCACCTCTTTAATTTCTTAAAGGTGCTCAAAATCTCTTCTCTTGTGATCTCATGATTTAAAATTTGCTGTTGTGCTAAAGATAACTTGGGCATTTGTTTATTTTCTAGCCACTTTTTTAACTTCTGATTTCACAGGACAAGTCTTTCCTAGATATGTTTTTGAAAAACCTGTGGATTTTTAGCTCAATCTTTTCATTATCTACTATAGTGGCTACCATTGTCGAATCTTAAACCTCCCTAATGTTTTTGATGCTTCTCTCTGATCTTGCTTTTCATGCCAGCAGTTTTCCACATTTTTCTCCATCTTCATAGTTCCTAATCCTACTAACGTCCCACTGCTGCCTCACTCTCTCCTCCATTATTTGACTGAATTCCAACTGAAGGGAGACCAATGATTTCCCTTACACTTCTCTTAATTTCCCTTTCAAAGTGCAATTTTCCAAGGCAGCTTCAACTACGGAGATCTCCCTCTCTAGGTTGTCCTTCTTCAACTTTCCCTTTTTATTGTAAGCAGTGGATATACCGAATAAGGGCTCTCTCAACCAGGCCTTGTAAGCATCCCAAATAAATTAATTGGGACAGAGGCCAAATTCCAGCAGAAAAATTCTCCTGACCTCTTTTGTAATTCTTCCACTATCTCAGTCTCCAGGAGAAGCTTAGGGTGCTGTAAGTATATGCCTATTTCTTTGTACTAAGTCACGCCAAAGTGACTACCATAGAGTGATGATGTTTTGTAAAATTGAATTAACAGATATGTAAATGTGAAGTAGGTGTGTCCAACAAAACATATTTAGTAGACCTATATATATATATATATATATATATATAACAATAATAAATTATTGTTATTTGTTGACCATGCATGAATGTGAGGTAAAAATTAAATATATATTTTTGAAATCTAAACAGTGAACAAATGGTGTGTGATATAATGAATGTTCATAATTACATGGTACAATCAATACATTTTCTAACTAAAATGTATGGTCTCAGATTAGTAACATTGTCCAACCCATACTTTTGAGAATAAAATTAGCCGTATTTTCTGCCAGGATATTACATGAGTAGGGTTAAGATACAATGTAGCCATTGATCATTTCTGAGTGTGTAAAATTAACAGATGCAAATTTTACAGGTGGAAAAGTTATTTTCACCGGGCCAACTATCACCCACACACACAGCCAGTTTGTCATTTGTGGCCTACTCATAACCCATTATCACAACTTGGATGTAGATTAGAAAATAATCTCAGGAATCCAAATGTTGTGATTCAGCTGATAAACAACAAAATACTGTGGGTATCAATTGAATATGTGTATGCTCTCTTTATATTAGTTATACACATGAGCTCATATGTGCTGTGACATCCAGCTTGCCTTAGAGGGTTTGATAGATGTTCATAAAGGCCTGAAAAATTCATACAGAATATACTGAGGTGTGTTTCATACAGCATGGTGAAGCAGCAGTGCTACAATAAAGTCTGATATGCACTGACTTAACTTTGACTGATAAAGCAAAATGAACAAGGAGCTTGTGTAGCTATAGTTGTAGGTGTCACAGACATTACTAGACCACTGTAGCACTGGACAGTGGTTATGCTGTCCCCAGACTCATGCCACATGAAATGTATGATATGTATGGTCTATAAAGCTCTTCCCTCCACCTCCACATCTAACTCACCAAACCTCACTCTACCTCTGTGACCTCCCACATAACCCTACTAAATTCTCCTGCATTCATCTCACCCTGCTACTATGCTCTCCCTAACCCTTCCACATACTCTTCCCCCTCCGCCCCCCTTTATTCATCCCAAGCCTTTGGGTTGAGTAAATGAAGGATATACTCCCAATTAACACTTCTGGATTTCTTTCCTACTCCACCCCTCCATTACTCCAGTCAATCTAACTAACAAACTCTCATATCCGCGGCTCACATTAACTCATAATAATACTAAAACTGTACTCATTATTAAACTATACTAATCCATCACTAATTCTTGTTGGGTTCCGGAATAGCGTGCCACTCATCAAAAAGCACTTCGACGCCTCGTCAGGGGTAATAAGCGCTATATAAATATGATTACAATACAATACAATAAACACATAAGGTGTTATGCAAGTGGATTAGTCATTATCCAGGAAAGTGGGATTAGATTAGGTATTGTGTAAACAAATATGCATGGAGGGAGGGACAATGTATAGGTGGGAGGGGTGTGCATTATTAGGTTTTCACACATGTAGTTACCTAACTGCTAGGGAAAAGAAGGTAAATATGACATCATATCAGACTTCTGTCAAGCAGTAAAATATATCTTGTAATGAAGTTCCATTTTGTAATGGTTTAGGTTTACCAGCTGTTGCCTACACAATGAACAAACATTTAAATTATGAAATTTAGAGGCTGAGTGTTGTATGACATTTTCATCTTATGGTGAAGTAGATGATGATTTTCTAGGATAATTTAAACAGGCCTTCATTTTTTAGAACAGGAACAATAAGATGGTGGCAACATCATTTTTCATTTTCAAGTACATAAATTTTAGTTCTTTATGATGTATGAAATAGGTCTATGGTACATTACGATCTGAGGATTGATCCAAAAACATGGTCTATGTAACTAATAGCATGTGAGATGTTTCAAGTTACATGTGTGTTGTCTACACATGCAACACATAAATATATACGCAAAAAATAATTTGTGGAAATATCTCGAATGGCATTATATATTTACTGTTGATGAATGTACAATTCAAACATACATGTATGCGTTGATGCTGCATGCTTTTATTCTATCTGAACTGTTTAAAATATTATGTCTACCTTAATGCATGCCCTTTCTATCAAATGAACGGTTTTGAGTCACTTACACTGTCTGTTCTACATATAGTAGTTAAGTATCCTTTCAGAATGTGAAATTTAGTAAAGTGTAAATCTAAAGTGTTTTTGTGACTAATGTATGGTGCCTTGATACATTTGTGGTATGGACAGAAGCTCAATGCTACTAACTTAGGAAATGGTTTATAATATGAACATCAGGTACGTGCAGGCTAATAAGTTTTATTTTCAATTACCAACATGCTCCAGTACAAGCGAAGGGGACGTTGGCCATGAAGGTAGCAGATGTCCACTGGGCATCAGAAGGTGGTTCCACCGAAACCGAAGGACCCAGCGGCATGGAAGGCTATGGGGCCAGAGAGTAGGACTCAAGTTCTACTGATTCAGAGGCCTCCATGGTAAACTGTCCCCAAATGATGGTTGATCCTGCACCATCTCATGGAATATATCATCGGCCACCACCACTAAGAAGGTCGGCCTCTTCCCTCCAATTCCTCCCCATGTAGGCCAACACCAAGCTCCTAAAAGAGCTGGAGTCTCCTTCTCCTTCTCCTTCTCCCCAGACACTTCTGCTCCTGTCCATCCAGCAGTGATGTTTGAAGAAGCTCAGGATGTGCTGCACAGCATATCTGTTGGCCAGAATGCACTGCTGTGTGCCATCCATTCCACAAAACAACATATTCATCCAAATCAAACCTTCACCCACATTACAGCATACACCCAAACTCACACCCAAAAGCATAACCACACATAATCCTGAAACTTCAGACACACACTCAGCCAATCAACAACACAAGCACCTCTGCACCCACCAAACCAATCTTGCTTCTGCCTCCTAAACACCTCTCCTCCTCCCAAACCCCTTAAGAAAAGTCCCACCCCTCCTCCCGGTGGTGAATTGAGGTGTCTGGCTTCCATCTGTTCATTGTGTGACATTTGCCACTTTGGGAGGAGATCTTTTGGATACCACTGACTTTAGAGGCAAGACAACAATATGTCATATTGGATAGCGGAGCTCGTTAGGTGTTATTGTTTTATTCATAATGTTTGTTCAATAAGTATTATTATGTATTCATATTTCTGGAGAAAAATATCTCAAATTGTAATACAGTTTTTCCCTTACAGACTTCTATATTTTTCTGGTGTATGCAAACACATTGTCAAGATGTCTAAACAAACAGTTCTGGGGCCAAGACACATTCAGCCGCACCTTTTCCTGTATTCATCTGTTGAGATGAGATGTATTTACTTTAGGCCGAGTTGTGCATGAGTCAAGAGGACCAGCCCCCTAATCCTCAATCACCAAAAGGTGCTGTATTAATGAACCAAGGCTCAGCACAAACTTAATCCAAAAGGTTAAATAGTAGAGGACCTCCTTAGACAGCTTTATAACCTTGAAAATGTCTTAAATATATATATCACTTCATCAGTCAAATCCTTTATCAATCATGAGTAGTTTTATTGTTCGATTTACAAATGTCTATAAAAATGTCAGGATGTATTTGTTTCTCGTCATTTAATTTTTTTTAAACAATTCATATATTTGTAAGTGTATGTTGAACTTTAGTCTTCAGCTCTTACTACTAGATTTTTATGTTGTTTACACTACATTATTTTATGGCACATCTAATCTCCCTTCCTTTTGGGGTCATATTTGTTTATATAGAACATGTTTAGTAGTTGAAAACATTGTTAAGCTACTGCAAAAACAAGCAATATCCTTGTCGGGCTAAAAATATATGTTATTACATAACTGGTTTATTGTTAAAATTATAGAATTCATGTATGTTACATATTTCTAAACTTGACTCCATATACCCTGTAATGGCATTCTAAAGACCTTTTATTCACCACTACTTCAGATCCACCATCTATTGCTTTAGGGACTCAAGTATAATCAGGTGCACAGGCCTTGCCTACATTAATTTACACTTTCCTGGACATGTTTGTGTCAATGTGATCTTTCAAAACGGTGTAAGGAAAATGAGTGTTGCAATTTATTATTTTATAATTGGATTGATTAGGTAAAAAAAACATATGACAAAAATATTACAGGCAAGTTGATATCACAGGAGAGGTGAGGGCCAAAAGTTTATGTTCTCATTCTTCACAGAGGGCAAAGTACAAGAAATGAAATAGAGCACTATAAATAATACTGTGGTAACCCAATACATATATGTGTGTACTTTTTATTAATTTTCTAACTAGATATTGGATTATCACAGTTCAAGATTAAGGGCCCGATTACGACTTTGGTGGTCCTGGGACAGTAATGGTGGCAAAGGTCACCCCGCTGCAGTGTTGATTGGCCATCCTCCTTATTACGATGCAAGCGGTTACATACATGAAAGACTGTTGCGGTCCCGCCGACCCTGCCAGCAAATCTAGGAGGCGACATTGGCAAGACAGGTCAATGCGTCTGTCGGAGGGCAGACCGCCAGTGCAACAGCGGGTCCAATTATGAGGGGGCGTTCAACTGACGTGACTGTGGCAGTCCAACCACCACATATGAGCTGGAGGAAAGGAAGGCATATAAGGCTTAAACTCAACGGCATTCAACTTCACACATCCGGTGCAGCCTTAGAGCCGATTTTACATGCACTCCCGCTGATTGTGCTGCTAGATGATGCCCAAAACCGATGCCGTCGTGGACGCACCCAATGGTAAGCCAAACACTTACCCATTACCAACAAGTCCACAACAAATCAATGTCCCGCCATCAACTTGGCATGGGGTACATGGTTTGTGCACCAAACATATGTTGTGTGCCCCTGTTCGGAGTTGTGCTCAACGTATGAGCCAATCACAGCCCTATGATGTCCACTTTGGCCAGGTCACTGACACTGCACAGGCACACTCTTCTAAACTGTAAATGTGTGCACCACCCAATATTCTGGGAAAGTGAAGTGCCCATAAGATTGTGTCACACAACAGCAACTCATCATCAAAATCCCACCTACAAATCTAAGTGACACCCTCACATTATTCACATGCCATGGCCTGTTGTGGTATGAAAGATAAATTTGTATGAATGTGTCATGAAACTGAATCCCACCTTCTTTGATAAACCTCTGTTATGGACTTCCACATATTACCTTATGTCAAGATAATGCAAGGTAAAAGATATGCAAAATATTCAGTGTGAGAAACATTCAAAGGACACAATATAAAGAATCCCTGCAGAATACGAATGCTCCTACCTGGGGGACCCCTGGAAGACTGGTGCCATGGGCCACATACCACTTTACACATCCCTCAAAACCATTATCTGCACAGGAACTGTGGCTTGATGTATATCAGGGACAACCAATAGTATAACCAAGTACCATGCATATGTGAGAAATGTGTGATGGAAAGTCATGAAAGTAAATACAGCAGCATGGGTCACACATGTAGTTAAAGTAGGTGTAAGGTGCACACAAGAAAATGAGCACATGTCCACTTTGTGGGGGAGGAGCGTCGCCCCACTGTTGAAAGGTAGCAGAAAAATAAAATGGTAATAAATCTATCTTATCTTTTAATTTTTTGCTTCCTCCTTGAGCAGTTTACAGAGTGTAGGGTGGGGCGGGCCATCCTTATTCTCCCCAGGGGAAGGGGGAGTAGTGTGCACTATAAGTATGCATGTTGGTTTGGCTGGCCATTTTTAGGCCGGCCAAACCAACATTTGCATTTAGAACTCTCCACCCGGGCTCTGTTGCACAGCCTGGGTGAAGAACCAGTGCAGGCTCCCAGTCTCGAACTGAGCAACATTTCAGCCCCTCAGACCAATCCAGGCTCTTCTCTTATGCTGGTTAACAGCATGGATTGGGTGGGGAGAGAAGAAGCAAAGAAGCACTGAGGCGGCAAGGAACACCTAGGTGGTATGCAGCAGGTAAGTGAGTAGTTTTTTATTACTCCCCCCGTGCAAACCCCACTCCTAGACCCACCAAGCATTATTGCTGCCAGCCGCCGCTGATAAAAATCTATGACAATTGAACACCCTCCATGAGTGGACAAACAAATCTCTAGCTTGCACACATGAAACAAATGCCTGACCTCTATCACAGGGAGAAAGGGAGCCCAATTGATGTGGACATTAGCCAAGCCAAGATGAAATACTTACCATATGAAATACCAACCAATGCAATGTCAGCCCCAATAAGATTACATCCCACATAGCCATCCACTGTACATTTCCCCTTGTTCTGGGTGACTCCAGCACTGGTTCCAGTACCACAACAAACCAACCACATCAAATGGATCATCAATCAGGGTGAAACAAACACAACTGTACTCATACATCCCAAAGTATCCATGAACATCCAAACGGTAGAAAAGTAATGGCAGGACTAATGTGTAAGAAAACTAGCAACCTCTTTTTTATTTAAAAAAAATAAACACGTATGTAAGGCCATTGGCCAGTCCAACAGTAATATAGGTGGCCCAGCGCACTGCTGCGCCACTTAACTTGCCTCTCAGAACACTGCCATGGGAACCTTACCAGGAAGAGGAATGTAGAGGGCAGTCCAGGCACCTCAATTATATCCTTTGGAAGGGGGAACGTTTTTGGGATGGGTGGTTTTGCTTTGGGTTGGGTGGGCCTGGGTTGGGGGGGTCCTTTTTTTTGTGCTTCTTAGGGGAGGGCTGGGTTAGTTGGGGTTGGTGGCTGTGAGTGAGGTGAATGTTTGGTGAGTGGTTGGTGCTTGTGGTTTTTTGTGGGGTGTTTGTATATGTGGGCTGCTTGGGGCTGTTGAGGTGCACATGTGCCTATGTCTGAGTGTGCTTGGGACAGGTATGGAAATTGGGAAATTGGATTGGGAAGAGGCAGGTGGTGGGGTGGAAGTATGGGATGGGTGGAAGGCTTCTGTGAGGGAGGAGGCCAGGGCAGACATGGAGTTGTGAGTGCCTTCCAGGTAGGCCACCATCTGTTGCAGATGGCTGCCCTGCACCTGGATGGCATTCAGTAGTGCCGTCTGATCCACAGAAAAGTTTCTTAGAAGGTCAATAGCTTTGTCGCTCAGGGCAGCAGGGGGAACAGGGGCAGGGGTGAGGTGTCTCGAGTGAAGGAGGCACCTCCCCTCTTGGGTGACTGTGCCTGGCCAACTGGGCATGGAGCGACAGGGAGGGTAGGGATAGTAGTGGGGGTGGCGAACAAGGATGGTGTAGGAACTAGTCCTTAATATCCCATCACCACAAGGGAGTGTCCACTGGAGCTAGAGTTGGACGATGATGATGTTGAGTCAGTGTCCTCCGTTGCACTCCCCTCACCCTCTGGGCCACTGGGTCCCTCCGTGTCTGTCGTGTCCCGACCAGAGTTACTGTGGCCAGCTTCTTCCCCACAGATGTCGGCCCTGTCTCCTCCACTTGCCTGGAATGATGCTGAAATGACAAATACAAATAGGTTTATTGCATGTGCTTGAACAGACTTGACCAACAGTAATGATCACAAAACATTACTAGAATGTTCAGCAGACCCCAGCTACAAGGTCCACCAAAATGACTTCAACATTTTCACAGCCACATGCATGCATGCTACATGAACTATAAACAGCTGCCTACTGTAAAGTCAGAATCACAGACAACTCCAATTGAATAAGTGAAGTTGTGCAATCACAATAGCCACGTATCAAGTAGGAAACCTTGTCACTTTGAATGGTTTGGGTCTTGTAGCTTACCTCAGTAACCTGTTGTCATCAAATAGTATGACCATGCACAATGTATTCCTACTGATTCCACACAAGGCACTGTAATCTGCAAATTTTCATATACCTCATACCACACCATGATGAAATTATGGTTAACTAATACAGCTACGTTGCAACAAGAAGTACAGTATCTGAAAGAAGATGACAAGACAAAAACTTGTGCCATACTGAAGAAACTTCCCAAATGTAACTTCCTAATATGTCCATTGTCAAAATAGTGTCATGAATGAAGTACTAATGTAGCTTCACAACATAATACATGTCACACTGAAAAATATAATGGAGACAATCTGCTCAAAATGTGATGGAGATTTGCATACATATATACACAGCACAAAGAGTCAGCTAGACCTAGGCAAATCACCAGCTGTTACTGGTACAGGTGAGAAGTCCATTCTAAGTTCCATAGCTAAAAGCCAATAGTCCATGTTGTTGAGGCACAGGGAAACTCCATTACCTGAAGAGGTGGTTTAATCTGTTTCACATTGGGAAGGCACATCACTGTACCTAATTTTAATACAAACACAAGTTCCAGTGTATTACTGAGTGTACACACTCACATATGATTTGAACATTTTGACATGTCACTCCTTGATGCGTGTCAACAGTCAGTTAATGATCTTTTACCAATAAACATGCACAACACTGACCTTAATAATTCCACATCAATGGCATAGAAATGCACATTGTGAATAGGTACTGTAGGTCTGCCTGTCATGTCCTTCATTGCTTCAGCAATTAGACATGGCAAATGACATTGAGTAATGGATTAGGGTATGTGTGACCCACCAACCAAGGTTGACACACTCCTGTCTGTGGTAATACATGACTGTTAACCCTGTACTTACAACTATTTTCTAATGTATTCTTTCATGCACACATATGTGATGCAATCAGACATCATCCCGTGAAGACAGTTTGAAAATGCGGGAAACAGTAGTGTAAATGATACTTCTAAAGTGAAAGGTGCACATGCCAACATGTGGCGCAAATACTGTTGGCAACAGTGATGTTAGCCAACTCATGTAACTGTACATTCCTCGCTTATCAAGGGAAATTATTGCTCTGTGACTGCACCCAAAGTGCACTATATGCCATGTCACATGAATGAGGCCACCATCACATGAGACACAGTAGTGAGGTACTGACATTCATGACACCCTGAAGACAAGTGGCCTGTTGGGTACACATGTCACCCACATGAGCTTATTGATCACTGTACTCAGCCATGTAAAACAACATGAGCTGATTTATCACTGTACTCAGCCATGTGTCTGCTCAATAGAGCATATTGGTAGTGGACAGGAATCTGTTGTGTACCTGATCATTTTGACAATAGGCAAGGCACATCATCATGCACCTACTACCAGACCTACACAAACATCAACTCTTCTTGTGCGTCGCACATGGTCCAACTCCAATATTCAGGTGGAGATGGCTGCTTCTAACACATAAAGGTGACAATGTAACAAGTATGAATCTGCCCAAGACTCACCCCCTTGTAGCTGCTGTGATTCCCTCAAACGCCTATCATGCTCCAGGTAGGCCACTGCCAGTATGCAGACCATTAGGGGGGTCAGGGTCTGGCACGCGCAATGTCTAATTTAAGGGGACAGCCCCAGGTAGACTACTGTGATCCTCCGGGCCCTGCGTCTCAGGTCCTGCCACCTTTTCTGATAATGGACGCTGCATCGGCGATAGGCCTCCAGGGTCTGCACGTTCCAGGCGATGGTTCTCCCAATGGCTTGCTTCTGATGGGTGTTGACCTTCATGAATACAATAAATGAATGAAGAGATCATAATTGCATAATTTAGTATATCTGTTTGGTTAACACACATCTTGTAGGCACCTAGCACAAGCATTTCTGATTTGTTAACACACTACATGTTGACATTGAACATGCTCATAAGTACAGGGACATACACTCACACTTTTGTAGTCACTTGCTGACTATTCACAATACTGGTCATGACCTACACTGACTAAGCAAGCCAACCAACATCATGTGGCCAAGGGCCAACCAACACTTACTGTGATGTGAGTCACTATGAAACACAACCCACGATTGTGACCTTTTGCAGGGTGACCTACTTGTGCATTACTTTACATACACCTTTACATCTAGGCACATACAGGCTACTACCATAGTCAAGACTACACCCTAAACCTTAGATCACAATGAAAGGCCTGGCATGGGTGTCACTGAGAGCTTCCTCTCTGTGGCTGTGTGGACATGTTGACTATATAATGGAATCTAATGCTGCATCTGATTGAGTTTGTGTGGTATGTGCTGGCATCACAAAAGTACACCATCAAATTTCCATCACTTCAATGCATAACAGTACATCTTGTGGCCATCCTATATGTGAACTCAAGGTTCTGTGGCACTCTGAAGGGGTCATTGTGGTTTAGCTAGCTCTGAGACAACTGTTTTCCAAGGCTTGATCTGGGCAGAGTGATATGTGGGACTGTACACATTGCTAACATCCTCCTCAACTGCTTCTAACAGTACACATAAACACCTTATGCTGTAATTCAAATACAAGTATTTTCTCATTTACCATCATCTAATCATCATACATATCATTGTTACCCTGAAAAGATTACTTGCATAAACATATGAAAGTAACAGAAGGAGAATCTAAGGCTTATCACACATGACACAACACAACTGTATTGTATTGTAATTGTATTTATACAATGTGCATTTAAAGACCACAAAGTAGAGGGCTCCACGATCCATGACATGTACATCCTATGTATGGACCCCCAAATATAACTACAGTCACCCAAAAATATCTGGGACTCAGATATACACTGTTGCCTGTGGGAAATGGAAGGATGGAGTTTAACATAGTCAAAATGTATGTGAGATAGTTACCTGTTCCTCTGGTGAGCCATAGAGCTGATCATATAGGAGAAGGACCTCATCAACAAGTTTCTCCTTCTCTTTTGGAGTGAAGGCAGGGGGCTTTTCACCTGCTTGGCCAGGCATGATTGCTCCCAGAGGTGGCATACTGCAGCTAAAGTGGGGGAGGTGTAGATGGCAGCAGTGTCAGGAGGCAAATTAGTTATTTTTCAAACCACGGCGTACGTGTACACCATGTACGCGGTCATCACCGATGATGGGCAAATCATCACAGTCAAAAACATTAGCCCATGGCTGAACCCGCTGTAAATTAAACTGACCACCGCAGAGTAGATTTCCGCCGGCAGCTTCCAAAAGTCCAATATACGAGGTCAGGCATCTGCCATTTTAGAGGTTGAAACTACAGTATTGCTGACTGGTAAATGTGTCAGTACACTACAAATGTTTTGCAACATGTACATACAGTGTAGTGCGTTACTGGTCATAAATGCCATATAACTGCAGTGCACTGTACACTGCCGGCGACAGTATATTGGGAGGAGAAAACATATTTTTCTATGACAAGGTGCACATGAGGACCATATAGATGTAGGATATGCATATATATGTTGTAGACATGTGTAGACAGCAATGGGAATTAAAGCTGGATCTTGGGAAGTAAACAAATGAAATATGAAATGTGTGAAATGTTTTTTCAGCCAGTAATGTTTTGTCACATCACTTTTGTCTTACTTATCATATATGTAGCTCTAGACACAGAGACAGATGCACCTATTTATTTCATTTCACATATAGGTGGCCCGGGAGAAAGAGGAGATGACAACCTCCAGTATATAATCAATTTCCACAGTAAATGGATGTCATAAAACAGTATTGTCTGAATAGGCAAACTATATGAGATTTTTGTCGTCAGTTGGAGCCATATCTCATGCCTCAAAACACTAATCCAACATGAATACCTTCCATTGTGAGACTCATGGCAGTATTACACTTTCTGGCCATGGGGGCCTTTCAATATACTGTGTACACCAGCTATGGGGTGGTGTGTCACAACCTTTGTTCAGTGGTGTTTGAAAAGACGTGCTATCAGCAATAATGAAACACATTGACAGCTTCATCAGGTTTCCCAAACATGGGGATTTAGCCAATGGGAAGGTTGGCTTTTATGGATTTGGTCGCCTCACACATGAGGAGGCACCCATATAGCACTAGTGCCACTGCATGCAAGTGAACAAGTCTATTGAAACAGGACACACTTCCATTCTATCACTGTGTAAGTTGTCTGCTTGCCAGATCTGTACATTTCAAGCATCTGTGCCAGGTTCCCAGATTCAGCCCAAGATTCCTTTGTAATGCACCCTACCACAGCTGATGTCACAACTGCAACTGGAGAAGGCCTGGCTTCTTGGTAAGCGTCATCTGTCCTAACTTTGTTTATGCAATGTCAGGTGCTATAATCAGGAAGCGTGCGATTCATTGTAGGTCTTATGTCTCATTACAAAATGGGAGACTCCGCACATCCCAACCATCCTTGGTTGTTAAAACTGCTGAGGAATCCAACTGCGCCAGGGGAAGTCTGCTTCAATGAGGCCTATGGAAAAACACGGCAGCCAGTTGAGAGAGCTTTTGGGCTCCTAAAGGGCAGATTTTGCTGCCTGGACAAGACTGGGGAAGCCCTCCTCTTGTGACCCAGGAAGGTGTGTCATATCACCGTGGCCTACTGCATGCTCCATTAAATTGTCCTGCAAGGGAACATACCTTACATCGCAGAGGAGGGAGAGCCTGAGGTGCCACCAGGCGAGGATCCTGAAATGCGAAATGATGATGATATTGGTTGAGAGAAACTGCCACCTTGTTGCAGTACCCCCCCCCCCCCACACACACACTTTTTGCCTGCTTTCTGAATGCAACTTGGACTGGAGTGCACTGGGAGCCTGCTCACCAGGTTCTCAGTGCCAGTGTTCTTTCCCTAAAAATTGCAAAGGTAATTGGAAACACCTTCAGCTGTCACTTTAAGTCCCTAGTAAATGGTACTAAGGTACCCAGGGCATGGGGTCCTAAGGGTAAGCCCCTGAAGACAGCAGCAGTGATTGTGCCACCTTCTAGGGCTCTGCATCCAGATGCACCCAGCACTGCCATAACAGGCTGAGTGTCCAGGTGCAGACCTAAAACACAAACTTGACTTGGCATGCTACCTGTGTGTCTGTCCACCATACACTGCATATACTATGGGAAAGACACCCCTCTGGCAGGCCTTACAGCCCTAAGGCAGGTGCTCCATATTATATGTGAGGGCACAGCTACATTAGCTATGTGCCCCCACTGTGTCCTTGCTAAGCTGGGACATAGTAAGTGAACAGAGCAACCATTTTAATATATGTGCTGGACACTGGTCAAAATGAGTTTCCCAGCTACATAATGGCTACTCTACACCCTGAGTTGTTTGGTATTAAACAACTCAGAATGATAAATCCAAACTGGTACCAGAACTGGATTTGTTATAAAATGTACCCAGGGGTCACCATAGAGGTGCCCCCTGCAAAAGCTAACTATCCTGGCAAGATTGCTGACTGGTTCCAGCCAGCCTGCCACATCCAGCCAGCCAATACACAAACCTTGGGGGAGAGCCCTGTCTCTCTGGTTTGTAACTTAATGCCCTCCCTAGGTGGAGGAGCTAAGACCCGCTTCCTCAGGAATGTGCACGGCCCTGGCAGTGAGCTTCATAGGGCTACCGCCCTTGAAACTTGACCCCCAGGCCTGCTGCCAGCAGCAGATGGCCTCCCCCTTTGCAAGCCCCCACTTTTGAGGGAGCAAAGGCGGGAAACCACACAAAGGGTAGGAGGAGTGGCCTCACCTAGCATGCACCGCCCCTAAGGTGTTGGATGCAAAGTGGACTCTCAAATTCTGTTTCCTCCATCTTGGAATGGAGGAAAATAGCCCATCAGGTTTAGGGAAGTGACCCTTCCCACAGGAAGTGGTCATGGCTAACAAGTGTCTTTGGGCAAGTGCACAATGGTCTCCTGTTTTGAGTTACAGAAAAGGGCCTCGTGGTAGTTGAAGTCATGTCACTCTCTCTACTTCCCAACACTTGACAAATGTTTAGTTTGACATACCTGTTGCCACTGTGCAGTTAGGGTGGGCAATACCTTTACATTTTGACACATACCATGGGTCCTGGGATGATCTTTTGATGTTAAGATGCTTATAGACCCCATTCCAACATATGGCATGTGATGGAGACTGATACAGGTGATATTATGTATGACAATACACATTAACAATCTACCGTATTTGATACTTTGGATATTGCAGGTTATGAAAGTAGACAAACAATACAGTGGCAAAAGCTGAGATATGAGCATATATGATATTGAAGTTTTGTGACAGGTTTTGTGGTGTGACTTATCAGAATCCGCTCCCTCAACTATTCCTGTCAAGCCCTCAGGATTCAGGATGGCCAAGGCCCTTCTCCTTCCAGGGAAAGAGTTGTAATGGGGTGCTGGCAGGACCACCACCAGTCTTAAGGGACTCCAGGTGTTGCCCCGAGGCCAGGGAATGCACCTCCCCCTCAGTTCATTCCACCTCTTTTTAATATCCTCCTTTGTGCGCAAGATGGTGCTGACAGCATTCACTCTGTCGACTATCCTTTGCAACATTTCCATTTTATTACTGAGAGGAGTATGTTGGACTTAAGCTTCAAACAATTGTGGCTCTACTCTTAGGATTTCATCCACCATGAATCTCAACACTCCCTCTGTAAAACGTGGATTTTTGGGGCGTGACATGACTGAAAGTGTGTGAAATGTGTAAAATTGGATAGGGAAAAAGGGCTGCCCCATGTAAAAAAAACTTAGAATAAATAGTGTGGTCTCTGTTTTGCTGTGCTGCATTGTAGAGGCAAAGGGTCATGGCCTGGGATGGGGTGTGTTTTATAGTGTGATTTGCAGATGTGTCCACACTGCAAATGGATGTTAGCTATGTTGTTTTTGAATCCACCCTATGGCCACTCCTCTGGCGCTTTGCTGTGAGCGTACTGCAAAGGCCGACTCCCGTCAGCTAACTGACACAAGGAGGCCGCCATATCAAACGTGTTTTGTAATAGGCTTTGTCGTTGGTCGCAGCAGTGGTGACGGAGTACGCCCGCCAACATTGCAGCTCGACGTGTCACTGGTGGGCAGCTAAATGTCTATGCGGTCAGCAGTTCAACCTGCATACATTGAAATATGGCGGCTGGGAGACTACCGGCACAGTGGTCTTCATGGAACCCCCACCACCGCGGTCCAGCGATCTGACTGCCAAACTCGAAATCGGGCCCTAGCTCTCTGTGACACATACTCAAAAGAGCAAGTGTCTCACAGCTGTTGAAGCAGCTTGGATTTAAATTATTCATTTACTAATAATTAAACATTTTCATCTACATTTAATATTTTGTATGCGCATCTGTCATGATGACGTATGATGACACCATTTACACAATTGAGCCGAATGTTTACATTTCCAAAATGTGTATGCCCATATGTACACGGTATTTACTTCACCTTAAAGTTCAACAAGTCACATTTACTACTTTTGCAGACATGACAATAAAAAAGTAATTTTCAAACATAAAGGTTAAGATTTGTTGCAAATTCAACAGAGTACGTTATAGTGTCTGGACAAAATATTGAGTTTAAATATTGAGTTGCAGAAATATTGGTGAAAATATTGTGATACCCCAATATTGTGATGCAGAAATATTGTAGCTAAGAGTCTAGATTTTTAAGCAATATCATTTTTGAGAATATCTTTGTTGTTAATATCTCTTTTAATAATATAGTTGGCAAACATATCAGTTTTATTTATTTGTATGTGTTTTATTTCATATTTTAACTTTGTGTTATTATTGTTTGCATAATTATTAGTGATTTAGAATTTGTAATTTAATTGCCAATAGTAATTTATAGTCTTGTAGCGGTTTGCTGGATTTGTAGGGTTACAGGGTGGAAAGTTAATTTACTAATAATTAATGAATTAACAAATAATTATTAACTTGTTTTTTAATATTTAATTAATTATATAAAATGTGTAATATATATTTTTAGTTATATTTTAGGTGTGGGTTGCTGGGTTTGTAGGGGTATAGTGTCAGTAGTTAAGTAATAAATAATTAATAATTATGCATTAATGATGTAAATTATGTTTAAAAAATTTCAGGTTCTATATTGGGTGGTGGCTGCTGGGTTTGTAAGGGTATAGCGTGAGAAGCTAATTAAGTATCAAATAATTAACAATTAATTATTATTTTTTAAATTATTTAATTGGTTATTAATTTTGTAAATTATGTAATAAGTATATTTTTTTGTTATATATTACCTGCAGGTTACTGGGTTTGTAAGGTTATATGATGGGAATTTAATTGAGTAAGAACTAATAACTAATTTGTAATTTATTAATAATTATTTAATTGATTAGTAATAGTGTAAACTGTGTAATAATTATAGTTTTGAAGTTATACATTGGGTGCAGGATGCTAGGCATGTAAGGGCATATGCTTGGAAATTATTAAAGTATGAATTAATAATTATTTTTTTAAATAATTATTTATTGATCAATAATTATGTAAATTGTGTTATACTTATGTATTTTAGTTTTATTTTAAGTGTAGGCCTGCTAGGTTTATTGGGCTATATCGTGGGAAGGTAAAAGAAGCGCAGAGAGAGACACCACCAGAAACAACACGAGCATCCACAGGCACACACCATCACACACACAACATCCACGCACATCAGGCAACACAAACATTGCCTGCAGCAAGCACAAATGCATGCATTCTTCCACGCCTTGCAAAACAGAAATGCAGCGTGTCTTTACAAGTTCCAAACTGCCCTGATCTGTAAATGCGTGACACTTATTTTTTAGCTATCTGAGGCCCTAAAGGAGAGCAGTTTCATTTTGGTGTCCAGGCCTATTTTCCGACCATGTCCGACCATAAGCACAGCCTCAGAAGGATGAGAGATTGACATTAGACATGGTCATGTTCAAGTAACGCTTCTTTCACCAGCACTGAGTGACTGCATCATACATTTTGGGTGAAGAAAATAGTGGCACACATAGGGGTCATGCTATTGCAGATTCACAAAGCGTGTGCATAAAACAAGCCAGGATACAAAATCTGACGCACTAACTGACTGACTGACTGCTATCATCTCCTCACTGTACAGTTTCACACAGAGAGGAAAACAGGTCTGTTTTATTTTACCTGAGTTGACTTTGCGGGGGGCATCGAAAGCCAGCGAAAACCACTGGATGGGAGAATAAACCGTCAGTTCCAAGTAGGGTGAAAACAACATGAAGGCTAAACGCAGCGCCGTAGCTTTATTGATGCAGCAGGCCCGAAGGGCCAAACGAACCCTGATTATTACTGTATTACAGTGTTCAAACAGGTGCCAGAGGTCCCATTCCTTTTCTCGCACTGTGCCCCATTGCACTGGATAAGCAAATGGGTGGACGCCGCGGAACGCAGTTCCTTTGATGGTTGAGTGTGTACTAAGGGAAGCTACTGCTTCACCAAAGTAATTTCTACAACCCTTCTTGCCAGGGCCCCGGCAGTGTTGTGACACCAAATGATGGGGCCACCTGCAGAATGTAATGAGGGGCCTCTGGATCCCCCATATCGTACAGATATGTTTTGCCTTTGGGCTGAATGGGGGCCCCTGAAGGGTTGGGGGTCCCTTGAATGGGTGGGTCTCCACGCCCACTGCACCGCAGAGGCTTCAGGGACCTCCAGCATTACCCTTGCTCCCCGGTGAAGTGCACAAGCAGCGACCTCTTTCTCAGCTTTAGCCTCCGCCACAGCTATAAAAATACACGTAGTCAACCCAGAGGGAAAGGCAGGGGCGGCGCTTCAGAGGGGTGTTTGGAGTCTTACACTCCTCTAATAAATGTATTGAATAGTAAACAGTTGGGCAAAGGTGCTTTAAGTAGAGCACTGTGAGGTATTTTTCGGATTTCCTTTGGGACTTTTACATACACAGACACAATCACACAAACATGCAGGTCTCAGTTTTAAAGGTCTTATAAATTATTTATTTTTGATAGAATATTGAGTTTTAAGTACCACCGGACAATCAGCTCTCCTCTACATTTACACTGCTCCGAAAGCTCCCCCTCATGCCCTACTTCTCATATAATATATTTTAACCAGCGTGATTTTTGGAAAATCTGAATCTCACGCCTCTTCTCCCTCAATGCCCCCCCTCAACCCCAATCTTACTGCCCAAGGTACGTCCCTGCTGAAAGGCAATAGCAGATTGCCACTGTTTACTAAAGACTCACACCAATGGCTGGAAACGCAGTCACACTCATCGCCCCTATCCTCCCGCTGCCCCTAATAGACAGCTCAGACCGTGCGTGCTGCACTTCTTGCAAGTGTTGAATTGTTCCTTGTGCCTGAATCTGTACTTGGCTTATTTGCTATGGCCTGTGACACTGGGCTTCCCTTTGCATTAAGCCCAGAGACGTTTAAAGGCATAGGGAAAGTGGGCCCTGGCCCAGGGTTCCAGCTTTTTAGTGGGCCCCTAATAATGCCAACCCTGTTCCACAGAGAGTCATGGTGTGATGCCCTTGAATAATTGCTAAACATATATTTTGTAAAATAACGTTTGATTATTCTCCCACCTCGCTGCCAAGACGTGGAACACTCTTCCCACCCACCTACGTCAGACACAGGACCTACTTGCCTTCAGGAGACAGCTCAAGACCTAGCTGATCGATCAGTAGCAGCCCCCCTATCAGCGCCTTGAGACCCTCACAGGTGAGTAGTGTGCTTTACAAATGATTTGATTGATTTATTTTTAATTTGGGTGATGTGTGGGAGTCTACAAAAGACACTTTACAGATATTTTTAATATTTTTCATCATCCAACACCCATAAACAAAGTTTCTTTTAGATCTAAACAATACCTAACATATAAAAAATGGGCGGAGGTCACAAAGATTATTTGCAATATTATTAGTGAGCAGCTTTGGTACTATAATATTGAAACCACGTCACTGTCACTGAGTATTAGTTGTAAACACATTTAGTATTGGAGCAGTGTATCTTTGCAGTGTCAATGACCTGGCCAAAGAGGGAATGAAAGAGCTGAAATTGGATCATTAATTCAAAGTTGTTCTGAACTGGGCCCCCCAGATTACTTTTGGCCCAAAGCCCCTGAAATCCTTAAGATGTCCCTGAGTAGGCCCCTTTTATTTTTCTGATGGGCAGCAGGGTTGTGATTTCTTTTTGCCGTAATGCAGAGCATTTTGAGCAGACGTACAAGTGCTAGCTGAAGTGACACAACTTGAGACAAGATGGACTTAGTTTTAACTGGTGCAGTGGCATCGTGGCCCAAAGACCTGAGGGGCCAACTGACCACTGATTATTGTTGTATTTCACATTTCAACAGCGGCCAGGGTCCCCTTTCTTTACTTGCACTAGGGCCTATGACACAGTTGCTACACCACTGCAAGTCAGCACTGGTGTGCCTTGTGCCTATCTGAAAGAACTTTGAGGTGTTAAAGAACGCAGAAGAGGATAGATATCACTCATGCCACTATACACAATGAGTGACTGGCAGTCTCAGACTGGAACAGAAAATAGATCTGGTCATCAAAATAAAAGTACCCACAATTAGTGACTCACATAGCTAGAAAATTGGCCAATATTGGTACATTCGGGCAGTTTTGTCCTTGTAAAAACATGCTGTCTGGGTGTTTTGCAAGTTATGGGAGACTGCAAACAATTCTGCTTGCTGCAAGCACTGTTTGTGGTAGTAGCAGGGAAATTAACAGTAAAAATCGACCAACAAAGCCTTAATACGGGCTCACAAACAGCCAAAAAGCTGTCCCTCGCACTGCTCTGCCAGATCAGCCTTTCTGTTACTGACAGATTCCCTTAAAGGCCAGTCTAATCCTGGTGAATGTTATTGAGGCTCCTATGTACAGCCCACATCCACACTAGAGAGAGCCTTTAAACCATGCAGAGGTTGAACAATTTGTTTTGCATTAAGTGCTTGTGGGAGGACCGCTGGATAATTCATTATGCCACTTTGAGGGAACTGGCCAGAACATGCATTGATGATGATCTGGACAAAAAAGGATGCAGATTATATCAGGATGCACTGCATCTGTTCTTAGAAGGCTAATACAGGAATAATTATGAATATAGAGGTTAACCTCATGCTCTGCAGGTCACACCATTATATCACACACGTGATACGAAGACAGAGAAATAATTGGTACAAATAACTAATCAATGGACATCACCCCTGTATGTCCACAAAACTTATTTTTTATAACTTTTTAAAAATAATTTTCCAATGCAGTAAAACAGTACAAAATATATCACAACATTGTCCACAAGTAATATTTCACATGAATGAAGAGGAGGTGCTGTTTTTTTGTCAGGCAATAACGGAAACTTATGAGTTGAAATATCAAGGTCAAAGTATTTGATCCATGTGCCCAAGATTTTGGTATGTTTGTCTGTGCAATCTTTTGCTACATATACTGACTTCTGCCCATGATTTCTTGCACCATTGGTGCTGTCAGTGACAGATGACACCTGGCTAAATCTCTCTTGCTGAGTAGACACCTCAGACCTTTTAGTGTTCTTATATATATTTGATATCACTCCTCATCGATTTCCCCAATAGCATATGTTTCCACATAAGGTCACTGGTAGATGCTATATCAGCCAGGATTCTTTTGATGGAGGTCCAGTATCTTTGTATTAGTGTGCATGACTAAGTCAGATGAAAGAAAACCCCTGTAAGAAAACAGGCTTTTTTTAGGTTTCCAACAACTATTTGCCCCATTTTTGGACTGCTAGCTGTTGGGTTTCTACTTTAAGAGTGCACTGAGGCCTGCTGTCCAGACATCTGTGATAGTGTTCTTTCCCTTTCAAAATGTTATGTGGAATTGAGTACCCCATTTGGCATATGCTGACTTACTTGTAAGCCCCTAATATATTGTACCCAGGTGCCAAGGGCATGTAAAGTTGGCTATCCACACAAGAGCTGCAGCACTGGTTGTGCCACTCTGTGTGTGACAATGTGAAAACACGACTTTCAGCTGCCATTGCAGCTTGAAGAGGCTGTGCATGCACTGCACCCACAACTTTGCCATTACCACTAATGTCAAAGTCCACTAGCTCCTTAACTAAATATGTAAGTCTCCTTTAAGGAAGGCCTTAGGATGCGCTATGGCAAGGAGTTGCACATTGTTAAGATAGACACATATTTTTTATGTACCTATACAGGAAAACCCTAGAGTGTTGGTGTTTGCTGAGGACAGTTAAGTCCTAATAAGCCTTATAATTGCAGAGTCAACGGTTGGCACTCCAATGAGTCTACCTTCTGACAGAGGCTACCTAACTCTGTAAGGTATCAAATTAAAGGGACATCAAGTGCGACTCAATGGTGTAGTCAATATTTATGTCCGATTTAATGCTAGCCTCTTTTGCAAAAGTTGCCATACTTTGACCCAGCTAGACCAGTGACTTTACTGAGGCACAGGGATCGAAACAGGTTTCTACCCACCTGGGAGATGTATGAATGACTCCCAGGCCAAGAACAAAGGCTGTTGCTGCACTGGAGGTGAGACCGTCCCACCCACAGACAAAGGGTGCTAAAAAGGCAAGCATCAAGGGGTGATGCCACCTTTGAAGGGCTGCTGTGACAACACTCCTGCGCAGGAAGCCTTTTGTTTCTCCTAGACAGAGTAGAACCAGTGCCAAGGAAGGAAAACTAGTTTCCCGTGGGTGTGCTGTCTATGGTAGCCACACCCCAGGAGTGGGCTACTAAGGTCCTCACATTTGAGGAAGAGTTCAACCATGTTGGTTGTGGCATGCAAGATGCACTCTGGGACAGCCAGGTGCCACACATCACTGGAACTGTGTCACAGGGTATGTGGGGACCTACTAGTCCATTGGCTATTGACCACATTGTCCTCTCGGGGGACCTTACTGGGATATAATGGGCACCCCTGGCATCCAAGACTTCAGTACTTGCTAGATTTGGACCAAGGATGAGAATAAGACACTCTACACCCATTGGAAATGGACAAAGAGAGGCTGTGATGCCGGAGTGACTGCACCTGCTGCACTTCAGGGTAATGGAGTTTGGACCCTGTTCTGTATGCCTGGCTCTGGGAAAAGTTGATTCTTGGCCTCAATCCAAAGCAGAGACTCCAAGGGTCAGTTGGCTGCCCCCCCAGAACGGCACTGGGGGGTTGTATGTCGGAACCCCGCCTGCCGAAACAACGAGTGCCTGAACAACGAGGTCGGAACACCGACCTCGTTGTTACCACTAATGCCTTTACCACGAATGCCTTAACAACGATTTTTTGTTGTAAAGGCATTCCTGGTAAAGGCATTAGTAATAGGCACCCATTGATCCTGCATGCGTCCCCCTGACCCCCCACCCCTGCCCCACAACCTAAAAACGCCCGCCCCCCCAACCCCGCCCCAAAACCTAAAACCCCCCGACCCCCCACCCCGCCCCAAAACCTAAAACCCCCCGACCCCCCACCCCGCCCCAAAACCTAAAACCCCATGACCACCCACCCCGCCCCAAAACCTAAAACGTCCCGCCCCCCAACCCCACCCCAATACCTAAAAACCCCCGACCCTCCACCCCCCCCCAAAACCTAAAACCCCCCACCCCACCCGAAAACCTAAAACTCCCCGACCCCCCACCCACCACAAAACCTAAAACGCCCCGCCCCCAACCCCGCCCCAAAACCTAAAACCCCCCAACCCTCCACCCCTGCCCCAAAACCTAAAACCCCCTGAACCCCCACCCCCGCCCCAAAACCTAAAACGCCCCGCACCCAACCCCATCCCAAAACCTAAAGCCCCCCGACCCACCACCCCGCCCCAAAACCTAAAACGCCCCACCCCCCCAACCCCACCCCAAAACCTAAAACCCCCTGACCGTCCACCCGCCCCAAAACCTAAAACCCCCGACCCCCCACCCCGCCCCAAAACCTAAAACCCCCACCCCCCACTTACCTGAGTTGTCGCCTCGTCATCCGCATCGTCCTCCTCAGCCGACTCCCTTGTTTGTGCCTTAACCATGCATGTACGTTGTTCAGGACATGCTTGGTTTAGGCACAAAATAACGAAGTCATGGTTAAAGAAAGCGTTGTTCCGCTTTCGATAACCAGGACTTCGTTTTTAAAGAGTCGGTGTAGAGGATGTTTTCCGCACTGGGGACATTAAATCTGGAAGAGCCCAAACTGTATTCCTGGTAGCCACTGGAGCTGTTTTGCTGCTACTGGTCTCCGGGCACTTTGACAGACAATTTGGGAACATCCAGCAGTTGCACCCAAGTCTGCAGGATCCATGAGTGTTAGTTGTGACTGGATTTGTCTACTCCAAAGGGCAATAGCCCCCACAAAATTTTGTACCAAAACCACTGTGTTGCAAAAGGTCTCCCTTGGCAGTCCCCTGCATAGAGGACTTTGTGGGACCCCAAGATCCGTGGCTAGAGCCACCCACCTTCACCTGTGGACCGAGGACTTGACCAGACATCACTCCCATGGACTGCACAGTATCTGGAGCATTGGCTCCTTGGGATTGTGGCCAAGTCCTGATGTGTTATTTTCAAAGCAGGCCTAAAGCAATCAGCATTTTTTGAATAAATAATCTTCTGCAGGGAGAGGGAGGTTCTAGACTTTTCCTCTCTTGTTTGTTCAAAGTATAGGAGGCTGAGACCAGATGGACCGGGTACAGAGAGTATTTGCAGATAACAGGCACATCCAGGACGCTGGAGTGTGCTATCCTTCTACTGAGGATAATTGTTCTCTGTCTCTTCGATCGATTCTAGGATCTGGCAATCTGATGCTGAATAGAAGGGAGATGAAGCAGTGATGCACTTTTCTCATGGTGATGCATATTTTTTAATTCGTTATTTGGTTTGCATTATAATATAGATACATATATTTGCTGTGTATATTGCAGTGGAGAATCATTTGTACATTATTTCATTTCATTGCTGTGACCATTTTTGAACATGTGCTTTCAGCATACTAATGTCCTTTTCGGAACCTTGCGTAGTAAATTAATAAATGTCTTCTTTGGACTAAGAAGCGCATTTCAGAGATTTTTGTCAGTGCATGAGTGTTTCAGCTTGGTCATTAGTGAAGGAAAATAATCCCGCAGCAGGCCCTGGTGTCCAGGTAGCTGTCCAAAGTTTCATTTTCAGACTCCCAGACTGCTATCCTGTCAGATTTGGTCATCCAAACCGGGTCAGAGCAGCCAAACTCAATTTTCCAAACTTTTACAAAGTTTTAAAAAATTTGCAAAGTTTTGACTTGCCAATGTTTTTTGCGCTAGATGTTAAAGTTTTTAAATGCTTTAAAAGTTCATATCTCTGGAACCTTTCGGTGGATTTTACTAATCAATAGCGCTAAAAATTCATAAAAATCCACCCTATTTTAAAAAAATAAATTGTTGATATCTCTTTCCTGTTTGGTGCTTTCTTATTTGTTTGGTGATGCTTTACACATTCTTCCTTTCCTAAGCCTTGCTGCTCTGTGCCATAGGAACCAAAGATTTGAGCTGAGGGTTGAGCAAATAACTCTGAATGGACTTGAGGAGATAAATGCGAGTGTACTACATGATAAGGTCCCAATCTTACCATATAGTACACCCATTTTCTTACAACCCCCTTTTCTGTTAGGCATCTCAAGTATAGCAGGGAGGGGCATCTGTCCATCCTCCAAAGTCTTTCTGGCTTGCAGTGTAGATTCTGCATATATTTAAATTGTATTTGTCTAAATTTGTCAGAGAGTGCCATTGTTTGGGCTACCATTTTGTTTCTCACCAAGCATCCTCATCAAGTACTTCAACATAAGCCCCCCATGCTGATTAGAGGGCTGCAATTAATCTGGACCACTATTAATTAGGATGTGGTGCGCCTGTGAAATATTCTTTCCGCCTTGAATGGGATCCATAGTAGTCTTGGCTCTAAATGGGTTGTATACAGTCACCTTTTCCATCATCTTTACGTTGCAGGATGGTGCATGCCTCAGCTGGAAGTATTTGTAAAATTATGAACTATGTAACTTGAATTCCTGAGCTAGTTCTGAGAAGGCTTTAATGTGGTCTCTATGCTAAACATCTCCAACCCTGGAAATGTCAGAAGTATCCCATCCCGTACACCACTTGAGGTCTTTGGCCTGCTTTATCCCTTAAAGATGTGGTATTTTACCTGCTATTTGTCTATTCCATGCTTCACTCCAGCAATCAAACACAAACCTGGTGACCAGTGGCAGACGACTGCATATGTGACTTTTTCTGTATAGTGTATCCATGATGACCAATAGCTTCTCCATGTCTAACCTGGTGTCTGAGTTGTCCTCCCTCCCAAAAAGCCGATTGTTTAGCACTGATAACTGAGCAGCTCAGTTGTGTACCTAAGGGTCTGCTATTCCTAGCCTCACTTTGTACTATGGCACTTGGCATTCGTAAAAAGCGACTCTAGGCATTTCATGGGCCCACAGAAACGCAATAGCCTCATCTTTTATTTCATGGAACAAATCATGGATTTGGAAGCAGTAGTTTTGTACCACATACAATAGCATAGGCAAAGAGACCATTTTGCCTAAGGCCTCTCTTCCAACAATGATGAGGGGCACTGAGTTCCATCTTTACAGGTTCACCCTTTGGCAGTGGTGCTATTTTAAACTCTAACGTGAGCTATGGGTTTTGTGTAACCTGTATATCCAAGTATTAGTAACTATTTTGAGCAATGGGTAACCTTGCTGAAAACTTTAAGCGGAAGGAGATCACACGAGGCATCCTGAAAAGAGGCGGCACAGCTTCCACTTGAGAATACTTTAACACACACTTTCAAAAGTCATGAACAGATAAATGGTCTACAAACACAATTGATGTCAGAAAACATTGACAAATTGCTTAGGAAAGAAAAAAAGGGGATGCCTATTACATACATTGTTTTCCTTTAAGTTTCGGCCTCGGTCAAAAAGTGCAATTTGCGAATTGGAAGGACTTTTCTGACTCAATATGTTTTCTTACACTGCAAACCTTCTTTTTTACAGTTACAAAGCATGAGATGTTTCCAATTGCATTTGCAACTGCAAACATGCTTAGTACATCGAGCCCTGTATTGCTTTCTTTAATTAACTCCTTGTCTTCCTGTCCTACTCCTAAATTGGAGTCTTGGCGTTTTTTGTATTTAGAACATTTCTGTAGATTCTCCATGTCCTTCAAAAGTTCTTTATATAGAATATCGTGTGAGATTTGAAATACATTCTAATTGAAAAGTTGCCTTTGTTTTTTTTAATTAATTTATTAGTGCATTCTTTTTCTTTCATCTAATATGAAAATGCACTCCGCATTTAATTAGAAAACCCACTTGTTTAACTTAATTCGAAAATTAACCTGTTCTTTATTTAATGTGAAAGTCCATTTATTTTAATGCAGGCTCGTTAATCCAGCCCAACATCGAAGTAAAGGGTGGAAAGGTTAAGGGCATCCTCTTGTGGCGGCTTCCTTGCTTGGGCCATGTACGATTTGGATAGTGTCATTCATGTTCTCAGCTAATCCAGGACCTCTGCCTCACGATCCCTCCTTCCATAGATGTCTGACGCTTCCACTTAATGGAAGGTGTCTCATCCTCCTAAATGTCCTATGTAATTTTTACAGATTATTGTGTCGTAGCATCCTCCTGTTTTTCTGCTGGTGGGTTAACCTCACAAGCCCACTACTGTGGAATCTTCTTAATTTATCGGACTGCCCCCTAATCTGACCCTGGGTTCACCTCTAAGCCCCACTGCTGCATAGTCTATTTAAAATTTCCCTCACATTCCCCAATCTGCACTGGTGCTGACAAACATATCCCAGCTGGTGTTCATTTAACACTTTCAGGGCTGTGGGTTTATCTGCTGCTGAGTGACCGCAGAGGTCAACTGTTGAGGAATATATGAAATTTTTTCCAGAGACTACACACTCAGTTTTCACCTAGGTTGACCTTAATGGCCCACTATGTTGGACTATATTTACTCTTCTCAGGGCTATACTGCCTTATTTGCAGCTTGGCTGACCACATAGGCAGCTGTGGTTGTGGCTGTGCCTTGATCCATTCCTGGGGTGAGCTCATAGTCTGACCTCTCTGGTGTCTATTAATATGTGTGGAGCTGTGCCCTAATCTACTGCTGATCTGAGCTCACAGGTTCAAGTGCATCAGCTGACCAATTACCCAACGAACTGTCACCCCTGGATGTCGCTGTCAGTAATCACTCTCACTCTTGGTGTTCTCCGAGGGTCAGGCATACAGAGAAATATTATCTGACAGCACATCATTTGTCAAGGGCCCTAACAAGTTACAACACTAACACAAACATAAACAGGCCTAGATGGTCTGGATATTGGGTAGATGGAAACTGGGAAAGCCCTTTATGGCTGGGGCTGTGAATCACAGACCAGAGGGGTTAGCTATTGCTTTCATTTGATGGGCAGTACCAGTTAAAACAACAGCAAGCATGGAGTACTTTGCTTTGGCAACAGCGGTTGTTGGGCCTGATTTGCTCCCAACTCAGTTCACACCTGTTTGGCATTCCCATGTGTTTTTGTATTTTCCCTTTCTTCGTAGTTAGTTTTATTCTAGGCAGGGCTCTAGCTGTATTCCCTCTTCCCTTCTCTTGTCTTACATCCCTGTGCTACCCATCAGTCAGCATTCTTTCATCACTTTTGCTTGCTTTCCGAATACTCCAAGACTGAAGTTTTGGTTGACTGATGCTCTTTACCCTCTCAGTTCTCTGCCTGTATCTTGGAAGCTAGTGGGGAGTGGGAGTGGAAGGGGCTGGGGGTTGGGGGGTGGGCAGGTTTAATTCCAGGCCTTGCCATATTTGATCCTGCTAAGCATAATATTAGGTCTATGCTTTTGAGTGATTGACGGTTGCTACAGATATGTTTCTAATATGCCTGGTGCTTTTGATAATTGATAAAGAAACCAGAAGGTCCAGTAAGTCCATGTGGCTTCTCAAGAAGTGCTGAGCAACCTTACAATCAGGTCCTAGCCTCTCTCTCTAATCTTTGACCCTTCTTTTTTCTAGGGTACTGTTAGCTTCATGTATTTTACTTGTCACGCTGTTGGTGCGCTTTTTTTAGGGAACGAGGCAGATTACATCCATTTCTGAGAATCACAAGACTCGAGTTCCAACAGTTGTTGCTTCTACAACTGCAACCAAAACTCAAACTTTCATTGTTTTCATATCTCAACTCCTTGCCTTTTTATAAACCCCCTTAACTCTAACAACATTTCCTAAGGTTTGGGTGTTTAACTGTAGCTGCTCACATCGTACCAAGAAGTCACATATCAAGGTGAGAACCCATATCACCTGGTAAACAATCTAAAAATCTGTGCTCAATTGTCCCACAATAAACACGTTTGCCCTAGATTTCAAGCTAGTAGACCATTTCTCTCATCCTCATGTAACATCATCACTCTAAAGCTAAGGGTCTTTACCTTATCCAGAACTACAGCTTATGTTGAACTTAGCAAATCTTCTTCAATTGTGGTAGCTGGGCTTCCACTGCTCTAGATCTAAACACCACTCTGCAAGTGAAGCGTAACCCGTTCTAGACATATTGACACAAAGGATATGCTCGACCTGATCTGAGAAAAGCACCAACTGAACAATCTACAAACGTGCACCCCACCCCTCCCCAGTTGTTTCCAAAGAAACCACTGCCAGGCACATCAACTAGTCTTTAAACCAACCTCTCCACAAGTATACAACCAACCATGTCAACATCTAAACAGTAAAATATATTTTTTTAAATCCTCCAACATTCCCATCTTCTATGCATGGCAAAGGATGCAACTGTCGATACATAAACACATTTGAAAAACACCCATTCAACAAGGAGACAGATGTCTTAGTAACTCAAGACATCTTAGTGCTCTACAACAACTTGCCACAAGACCTAGGGTTAGAGGTTATGCAGATATATTTGGACCAATGGAGGAAGTGCACCAGATCTCCAATAACATTTTAAGTGATTAAACTATCCAAACATGCCTTTAACAAAACTATTTCATGTTCCAAGATCAATTTTGTAATTAAAGTAGAGGAGTAGCCATGGGATGTTGCTTTGAGCCTGACACAGCGAATGTAGTCATGGCACAGTTCGAGAACAAACTGATATTAAAAGAACACTCAATCTACAAATATATACTGCAGCTGAATAGGCACATCAACAATGTTATCTTACTTATGAGAGTTAGTACTCACAAAATGAAAGCTTTCCATTAGTGGATAAATAAATATGTGCCTGATCTACACTTTCCCTGAACTACAGCAATTATAAAATGTACTTTCTTACTCTATGAACAAATGAACACAATATATTACTGAACACACAATGCCACACATTTGTACAACATTAAATACGTTTGCAGCAACTGGCAATTGCAACATTTTGGTTAAAATGTTTATTGAACCTTTTACACAAGAACAAACTGGCTTGTGTTGAAGTGATGACAATATTTTAGGAGGTAATGGTATAACAGTTTGGCCCTCAAATAGAGTATAAGTAAAAAAGAGTAGGGGTTCATAGTTTACATGCAGTAGCCAAACTCCTTGCCCCTACTCACTCACCAAATGGGCAGCCTGAGGCTGGAGCAGCTGAGTACCCGTGGAGCCGGGAGGCATGCAGTCTCATGCACTAGCTGTGGTGCAAATTGGTAAGACTAATGGCAGACAGCAGAGCACCACAGGAATAGTGCAGCCCGAACCGCCATGACGGCCACCCAAGCATCAACCATGGAATGTAAGAAACCACAAACTAGTTTAGGCCTACTTATTTCTCATCATTTGTTGCAGTAGACATGTTAAGTGTGACAGGTATGCCCAAGAAGGCATTTCCTAAATACACAGCGTGGACTGTGTTGGTTATGAAGCAGGACCAATACTGGTTTGCCTATAGCAGGTCTCTGTCCAGAGTGGCATGGTGAGCAAAAAACAAGAAGCTGAAAAACAGCCTGAGTGATTCCCAGTGGCTGAGATTCATTTAAGCATGTACTCCATTACATTGTTGTTGGTTGCATGTTCAAAGAAACTGCTTCACAAATACATCAACAGCTACACCCCAACCTCTTCCAGACTGGAAAACAGGAATTTCTTAAAGAGTACTTAACTACAGTAGTAGACCTGTCTCATGGACATGGGCTCCCTGGTCTCCTACATTGCCCAATCCCAGAGCAGTCAGCATGAGCAGCATCTGCGCTCACAGTTGGAGTGGAAAAAGCATCAGGAAGTCCTCAACAATCAAGTTTTAAAATCTGGTAGCGGTACAGTTCTAAACATTATATCCTGACTTTCGGCTTGATTTAGAGCTTGGTAGATGAGTACACCATACAAACTTGACTGATATTCTGTCCACCTTATTACAAGTGCCTTTTGGGCCTGATTTGATTTAGAAACTGGTCAACAGGGCAGGCTATCATTCCAAGGTAAGCTTTGATGGCTCAACTGCAATCTACAATGGGGACATAACAATAGTACCTGGTTTACAGAGGCACCACCTTGAAACATAAAAGGCCTGATTTAGAGTTTGCTGGACAGGTACTCCCTCACAAACTTGATGGATATCCTGTTCACATTCCACATACTAAATATAGCATTTACTTTATGATCTGAACATGCCATTTTACCACTCATTAGTTCTATAATGGTAGCCCCGATCTACTTAGCTTTGATTGGATGCAACATTGTATAATTTTAATTGGCATCTAATCAGGCTAGTCAGGGCAACTTGATCTCCATAATTAATTTCAGTTCTTTAAAGCATGGTAAATTTCACTGAATGTAAGTAGTTCCAAAACACATCATTGCCCTCTATACATGAACCTTTGGCTTCTGCTGTGCCACATTTAGTTCCATGTCCTCCTGCCTCGCACTTCTAGGCACACCAAAGTCCTGTATACTCTTGTATTTTTAATCTAAGGCTCAGATATCGACCCGAAGCCATATATCCCTCCTTAATCCCAGCTAGGACCTACCTTCTCCAGCATTTGCATACTCTGTCTCCATTTACTTGAGCATGATCTCATCCTTTTTCTAACTCTCATCAGCTCAACTTTAAAATTCAGTTTTCCCAATGCCCATTACTGAGAGTTTAAAACTCTCACATAACAGAAATAGACTCATGACATATGCCTCAGTCACCGGAAAACTGGCCAGATATTGTCTGGAATGTACCCTTGGAACACTGTTCTGATATGAGCTTCTCCCATGATATTAAAAGACATGCAAGTTTAACAACGCCTGGACATTTTACACAGCACAGAATTGGGCACGAGCTGCCCGTGCTCTAGCTACGATATCACATGCAAGTTCCAACCAAGTAGTTACATTGTACAATATTACCAATATGCCCTCAAGTAGCTATTGTGCATTGAAGAGTAATACACGTACTCTTGCGTTTGGGTGGCAACTGTGCTAAATCGCACCCATCAAAATCCAGCTCTTCATTTATTTTTGCCAAACTAGAGATCGCACATGCCACACTTCACGATCTGTCTAATACAAGTTCAACAACCTTGTTAAAACAGTATCTCCAAATTCCTTTGAAGTCACAAAAATGCTGCCTATAGTTATCAACCATCTCTTAAAACTGCAGGGAGTGAGAAGTCGGGGCACATATGTAAACTTGCAGTGCCCTAGGTCCCCTTGCTCTATCTTCCAGCGCAAACCAATTCTTTGCATTGCACCTACTCACACAGTATGACATCAATTGTCAATGTACAACACCCTGAGACAAAAAAACTTCACAATGAACCTGACATAATATCTCCTACGTTGTACTCTCTGCACGAGGACAGCATCATGGTGAGGGTAAATCAGCAAGGTAGCTCAGATGCATGTCATAAATAAGACAAACATTCATAAAGTGAGACAGAGAAGGTGATTTATTTAAAGAAACATTAACGCAATCAAGGAATTAACTTCTCCTTAGGAGAGCTTCCTCTAGCTGGCACTCCCAACCACCCCCAATAGCACCTTCTTCTGTCAATGTTCTATTTAAAACCGTGACTAAGGATTGCATGTGGGTGCATGGAAATAGAAGAGGGATAAGGTTGGGGATGGAAATAGAGACAATATATACTGAGATGCAACACGTCTCTTCTTCTTTAACATATTAACCCGTTAAGTGCTCTACCTCCCTGGTGCGGTTCACGATCAGTGGCCGACACCAGGGAGGGGATTAGAAAATCCTTGGGTGCGACTTTTTTTTTTTTTTTCCACTCCCCAGGAGACACAGGAGCTTTTCTGTGTCCCCCCCCACCCGCCCCTTTGTGACGTCAGCGCGCGGCAAGGCTGCGCACCCGTAAGGCTGCTTCCTGCTCCGATGGGGAAAACGTCCCCAAACAAGGTTCCCCACATTCGGTAAGGCCTCGTATGAAAGGGGAGACTCTCCCCTTTCATACGAGGCCTTCCTGAACGCGTTTCCTGACCCTCGATCGCAGCACAGTTGTGATCGAGGGCCAGGAAACGCCACTAGACACCAGGGATTTCACTTGGGGGGGCCGGCCCCCTTGGAAAACGTAACCCCCCGAGGGCATATTTTTTTTGTAATTAGGTAGGTGTCCCCTGGGGGGGGCGATCGCGCCCCCCCCCCCCCCCCCAGGGGTTATTTAAAAAAAAAAATAATTTCACAGGGGGTTGCCTGTGGGCAGGGTGACCCCCTGTGGGGGCAATACTTTTTTTTTAGTAGTTGTAGGGTTTCCCTGGCCCCCAAGGAAACCATACAACTACTAAAAAAATATAGATCCATATAAATATATATATATATATAGATAGATATATTTATCTACATGGATATATAGATAGATAAATATATATAGATCTATATACACATATATATATATATATATATATATACATATATATATATATATATATATATATATATATATATATATAGATTTATCTACATAGATATATCCATGTAGGTAGATATATCTATCTACATAGATAGATATATCTATATATATATATATATATATATATATATAGAGGTCACTTTTGTCAATGCATGTGTGGTTTCCCTGGGGGCTGCGATCGGCCCCCAGGAAAACCAGACCCACATATAAAAGTGATATATATATATATATATATATATATATATATATATATATATATATATATATCATATATGTATGTAAATATATATATATTTGCCACCAGTTGTCTTGCAGTTGCAGCTTGCGTCTTCAAAGCAATGCACATACTTCAACTGACGCATTTCAACTGTAGCTTTTAGGCAGCAATAAAAAAAGTGAAGTAAGTCTTGTGATTATGTTTCTGCTACAAAAGGATCAGACTTTTGTATAGTGGCAGTTTTAGTGCCATAAAGAAGCTCTGAAGGTTTATATGCCTACTGCAAAGAGCAAATCTGTATTTTATGTAAATAGCTGAGTACATTAGTAAAGTCAGCCATTTCCTGCGCTATAATACAAATGAAATGTATGTGCGGGATGGGGGGCGGCTATGGAGAGATGAAAGCCACTTTTGCTGGATGGTAATGAGGGAATCAGAGGAGGAGGACATGGGAGTGGGAGCACCAATAATGATTGTTGGACTGAGCGCAGGAGGTGCTAAAGACTGTGACGAATGGTATGTGACAAGGTGTTTTTTGAGTGTCTTGAAAGAACGTGCTGATTGAGGGACGAAGCGCAGGTAAGGTGGCCTCTACTGTTGCACGTATCACACACACACCAGCAATTTTGTGACTGTCTACGTAGGCTATTGTTTTAGAGCAACAGTTTAGCTAATAGCAGAGATGGCATCTTGATGGAAGACTGCTGCTGACGCCGTCACTCGGGTTACAGAGGACAGCTCTGACATAGGATCAGAGACTGAGACAGCAGATACTGAGACAGCATCTGAGGGATAGGACAATGGCGCAGATTCTGGGAGTGATTTTTCAGTCTGAGAAGTCCCATTGGATAACTCCTCTTCCAGTAAATTATGAGGGAGGTGATGAGGACAGTCCTGCTGTCCCTTCGCAAGCACAGTCTGTGCAACAGGTAGTGGGTTAGCCCAACCTCTCTTGGGAGCTCCCCAATTTAGTTCAGCCCCAAATTCCACGGCCCAAATCGTATTATGGAGACATCAGAATTATCTATCACAAAACAAACTAGTTTTGTAAGGCAGGCACCTGTGTTTTTGGTCCTGGGTTCGGTGGCCATATAGGAAAACATACTTTCCATTTCTGGAAACTAGACATCCGGGGGAGTCCACAGAGGTGTGACTTGTGCGGATTCCCCAAAGTTTTCTTACCCAGAATACCCTGCAAAGCTGAAATGATTAATACAAACTCAATTTTTCTTGCATTTCTGTCACACAAACTACAGGAATATGCTGGGATCCACAAAATTACTACCACCCAGTGATTCCTCACCTGTCCTGATAAAAACGCTACCCCACTTGAGTGCCTATACCTAGTGCCTGCGTCAGGAATGGATCACCCCAGGATCAACAGTTGCCTCATGTAAGGACCAACATTGACCGTTGTGTGATCTATTCCTGTTGCGGGCACTAGGCCTACCCACACAAGTGAGGTACCATTTTTATCTGGAGACTTGGGGGAATGCTGGGTGGAAGGAAATTTGTGGATCCTCTCAGAATACAGAACTTTCTGTCACCGAAATGTGAGGAAAAAGTGTTTGTTTGGCCACATTTTGAGGTTTGGGTAATAGAACCTGGTGAGAGCCCCACAGGTCAGCCCATCCTGGATTCCCCTAGGTGTCTAGTTTTACAAAATGTGCAGGTTTGGTAGGTTTCCCTTGGTGCTGGCTGAGCTAGAGGCCAAAATCCACAGGTAGGCACTTTGCAAAAAACAGCTATGTTTTTTTTAGGAAAATATGATGTGTCCACGTTGTGTTTTGTGGCATTTCCTGTTGCAGGCGCTAGGCCTATCAACACAATTGAGGTACCATTTTTATCGGGAGACTTGGGGGAACGCTGGGTGGAAGGAAATTTTTCTTTCCAAATGTAAGACAGTGTGTAAAAAAAACGTCTATTTGAGAAATGGCATGTAATGCACATGCTAGTATGGGCACCCCGGAATTTAGAGATGTGCAAATAACCACTGATCCCAACACCTTATCTTGTGGCCATTTTGGAAAAACAAAGGTTTTCTTGATACCTATTTTTCACTCATTATATTTCAGCAAATGAATTGCTGTATACCCGTAATAGAATTAAAACCCAATGCAAGGTGCAGCTCATTTATTGGCTCTGAGTGCCTAGGGATCTTGATGAACCTACAAGCCCTATATATCTCTGCAACCAGAAGACGTAACTGTATATTGCTTGAAAAAATCTGACATTGCAGGAAAAAGTTACAGAGTAAAATGTGGAGAAAAATGGCTGGAGCATGTCCCAGTAAAATGCCCAAAATTGTGTTGTTTTCTGACTCACCTCTGCCTGTTCTTGAAAGCTGGGAAGATGGTGATTTTAGCACCACAAACCCTTTGTTGGTGCCATTTTCAGGGAAAAAACCACTAACCTTCTTCGGCAGCCCTTTTTTCCAATTTTTTTTAAAAAACAGGTCTCCTCCAGGGGAACCCAGAAACTCTGGGTACCTTTAGAATCCCTAGGATGTTGGAGAAAAGGGACGCAAATTTGGCGTGGATAGCTTATGGTGGCAAAGAGTTATGAAGGCCTAAGCGCAAACTACCCCAAATAGCCAAATAAGGGCTCAGCTCTGGGAGGAAAAGGCCCAGCAGCTAAGAGGTTAATATTATTTTTGTTTGACATTGATATAACAATTTGTAAAACAACCAAATAAATCACACAACAAGAAAAATATAACATACATTATTCCTGAAGGGGTTCTGATTCTCACATGAGATTTAACCTGCTGGGCTATGAAGGAACTGTTAGCTGCATCCTGCTTCGTAACTTCACAGGACACTTCATGTGCATGTGGAATTCTTCCTGTGTTTTCCTCGCCAACTGGTAAATCACATGCATTACTATTTGTACACTGAACACATCAAATCAAATTCCTCTCCACTGCATTCAGACTCATGTCCAATACACTCACGCCTCTCACACGCATTACCTCAGTTTGCATGTTTGACAATCTACGCATGCTCCAACATTTCCCGTCCTGGGTAATTGCAGTGTTTTTGTTAACCTCAACTATTTTCTTAGCGCTAGTGAATTTTGAGCATCCTTTCCCGACATGACCCGGAATACTAAACTTTACAATTTTTACCACCTGGAAATCCCGAGGAACAGCAGAGCGCTTTAAATCACAGTTGCTCTTAAATTTCGACTTATGTTGTCTCACTCTGGTGAAATCCGTGCACTCTGCCCTAACAAAGCTCATAGACTTTCTCACAGAGATATTGGGCCAGATGTAGCAAAGACTTTGCGAGTCGCAAACGGCGAAAATCGCCGTTTGCGAGTCGCAAATGCGTCTTTGCTATGTTGAAATGCATGTTGCGAGTCACAAATAGGAAGGGGTGTTCCCTTCCTATTTGCGAGTCGCAATGGTATACTTGAAGTGGATGGTAACCCAGGCGCAAACGGGAAGGGGTCCCCATGGGACCCCTTCCCCTTTGTGTCTGGCAAAAAAAAAAAATTTCAGGGCAGGCAGTGGTCCAATGGACCACTACCTGCCCTGAAAAATACCCGGTATACCCTGAAAAATAAAGGTTTCGGATTTTTTTTTAAAGTGCAGCTCGTTTTCCTTTAAGGAAAACGAGTTGCACTTTGAAAAAAAAAAAAACCTGCTTTATTTAAAAGCAGTCACGGACATGGTGGTCTGCTGTTCCCAGCAGGCCACCATCCCCGTGAGTGCCCTGAATCTCTATGGGGTCGCAAATTGCGACCCACCTCATTAATATTAATGAGTTGGGTCTTTGCGACCCCATAGCGACTCGCAGAAGGTGTCTGAGACACCTTTCTGCATTCCAAATTGCGAGTTGCAATTTGCGAGTCGCTGGGACTCGCAAATTGCAAGTCGCAATTTGGAAGATTGCTACATCTGGCCCATTATTCTGTAACCACTACGGGCACATAACTCAGACACAGGTTGTCTACCTTTCAGTAACACAAAGGGGCTCACACTGATTACAGAATTAGGTGAAACTCTGTAGGATCATAATATTCTCTCCCAATATTAATCATATATTTCCATGTGCCAATGGCCAGTGCCACACTGTCCTTAAGATAAAGACTGAATCTACTTGCCCATCACTTTGTGGGCCATATAAATAATTAGTAACAGAAAATATTCCATGAACACAGGAAACATTCACGCATCTCTTGTGATCGCAGCTGAAACCCCTTATCGCTATTAAAGTGTCAGGACCCCTCCTTTGCTGGAGACTTCGTTTAAGAAATCAATGACAATGGATGTGCTGACATATTTGACAAATTTCACTCTGAGCTGTTTTGAATAATAATCAAATAACACCAATACACACTTTAAAAAAAGGGAAGTTTATGGAATGGCCAGACAATGTCCAGTCCTGCTTTTTGCCAAGGATTCTCTGGCGATTTTACAGGAAACATGGGTTTAATATTGGATTTGGCACAGTTGTCTTATTTTGCACACGTTTCCCACTCCCTCACAAAACGATCAGTCTCAGAGTCCATGACTGGCGCGAGAAGTGCAATCTGAGTATTTCTTTTTAAGCGGACATTCCCATGGGACCAGTGTGACTGGTTATTTTGGATTAAGTTACGGACTCCCTCAGAGGCAAAACATGTTTTTTTTTTTTTAAATATTTTTATTAAATTTTCAATACAAATCTAAATACCATAATTTGTATTTACATTGACAGGATTTGGTTGATCTGATATAAGATATACATTCAAGCAAAACAAGAAAAACATAACTTAGGTCTTATTATAATACTCAAAATATTTGTCTGCTGTATCTGGATGATGGATCTTGCAGTGTGGTATTAGTTGCCACACATTTAGCAGCTTGATTCCACTATTCCCTGCTGGTTCATGCTTTGTTTGTGGTGGTGGGGGGTGTTTATTTGTGGCATGTGCTGTAGTAGTGCTTGTTGTTCATATTCTAATTATTTACTCATCACTTGTTGGCCACTGTGGATAACAGCGACTTAAGGGTGTGGGAGTGGGTGCTCTATCAACCAATATGGTGTGTCTCGCCTGGTTTGCTTTGTTTTGTTAGAGGTGGTCGGGTGCTATCTAACTTGTCTCTAAAGCTGTATCTTTGTCAGGTTCATGGTGGTCTCTCATCATTCTTGGCCTCTAATCTGTTTACTAAAGTTTCCCAGGCTTCACATCCTGTGTGTTGTTGGCCCTCCCCTGCTAATTTTCGTAGTACCTGATATTCTGTGCGGGCCCAGCGCAATGCCAGGGTGTGCCAGGTTTTCAAATCTGGTGCTTTGGACGCTTTCCAATTCATAGCTATCAACCTTTTGTACATCACGTATGCTAGGTCTACAAACGTATGTAGATACCTATGTTTCTTTTCTCTCATTCTCAGCCCTAACAAACAGGATTTAGGGTCAACTGCAAATACAAGACACGTCAATTCTGAGACCTCTTCTACCACTCCACTCCACTCCCTATACACCTAGGCACATTCCCAGACCATATGATAGAGAAATGTGCCAATGGGGCATTACATCTATGACAGGCTGGGTCTAATCCGGGGAACATGCGTTTAATCCTAGCTGGTGATAGGTACGTTTGGTGTGTGTAGTTGAATTGTGTATAGCGAAATCTGGGATTTCTCGATACCCCCCGAGTATGGTATAAAACCTTCGCCCAGTCCTCTTGTGGTATTGGGTTTGGCAGAACTGTATTCCATCTATCCCTTAAATTCTTCAGATTAGGTTCGGGGAATTTATTCAGAATTTTATATAAGTTCAACACTACTTTTATTTGATTATCATATTGCAGCATGTGATGCAGTGTGAGAGATCGCTGGTTCTTGGTCTCCAGCCGCCCATGTCTTTTTAATTAAGTGACATGTGGCATAGTAAGCTTTAATTGCCCTGGATTCACTGCTATGAGGGCTTGTATGGATTCAAATGTCATCAGTTTCTCCTCTTCAAAGCAGTCTCCTATCAACAATATGCCCGCCACCGTCCAGGTCGCGAGTGAGTGCGTCCTAGCCGCGTTGGCCCATCCAGGAATCAGTCCCAGGGGAATGAGCGGCGAGTAGGGGAGCACTCTGTGACCTTTTTGTATGTATCTCTTCCAACATGAATGTGCCACTACCATTAACGGATTATCAGACGCCCCTTTCGGTGTTTTATTTGTTAGCCATGTGATCCGAGGTTCTCCGTGTAGTCGCGCCAACACCCATGCGGATTCCGCTAAGTGGGTCTGTGTATCCAGTTCAGTATCCACTGTAACTGTGCAGTAGAGTAATAGAGTTCGAAGTTGGGGGCGCCCAGACCTCCCGCGCTAACTGGGCGATGAAGTGTGGTGAGTGCGACGTGCGCATTGCCCCCTCCCCATATAAGCTGCAGTAGGATTGCGTTCAAGTCTCGGAAGAAGCTCTTGGGGACCCTGAGTGGCAATGCTGCGAAGTAATTTAACAGCCGGGGCAATAACAGGATGTATGCCACCGCCAATCTGCCCAGAGGTGACAATGGCAATTTACTCCAGAAACGCAGCGACCCCTTCATATTAGCCAGTGCTCTCCCCAGGTTCCCGTCTCTAAGATCCTCAGTTCTATGATATATGTGGACCCCCAGATATTTGAAAGTATCAAAACACCACTTCAGGTGTATTGCTGGGGCCTTTTCTTTTCTCGACGGGGACCAGATAGTTAGTGGGAACACACATGATTTTTCCCAATTTACCACCAAGCCCGATATCTCCCCATATTCAGTCAAGAGTGAGATTACTAAGGGTATCACCTCGCTTCCTTTCCGCACATATATTAGGGCGTCGTCTGCATATAATGATATAACATGGTGTAGCCCACTCCTGATTATTCCCCATCTATCTTCCATTGCACGTATTCGAGTCGCTAATGGTTCCATCGCTATAGCAAACAAGGGAGAGAGGGGGCAACCCTGCCTGGTGCCTCTGGTGATCGGTAAGCTATCAGATATAACCCCTCCCGTTTTTACCCTAGCTTGTGGGTTGGCGTACAGTGTCTGTACCCATTGTATGTAGTTAGGGCCAATTCCCATACTCCGCATAGTGGCAAATAGAAAGTCCCACCCTAGTGCATTGAATGCCTTCTCAATATCTAATGAAAGTACCATCTCGTCATGTGCATCCGGGGGGGGGGTGTCTCCCATGACACTCAGCAATCTACGGTTGCTTAGAAAAGTATTGCGTTTTGGGATAAATCCGTTTTGGTCGTCGTGTATCAAGGTGTGTATGATGGGAGCTATCCTGTTAGCCAATATTTTACCTAGGATTTTTACAATCGAGATTTAGGAGTGAGAGTGGTCTATAAGATTTAACATCTGTGGGATCGCGACCTTGCTTAGGAAGAACCACTATCATTGCCTCTCTCTGTGTTGGAGGCAATATCTTACAGTTCCATGCCTCCTCGAACACTTTCAGCAAGTGAGGCTTTAAGTGTTTCGAATAAGTAGAGTAGTATTCTATTGGGAGGCCATCTATACCTGGTGCTTTGTTCCTAGGCATCTGTGCTAGAGCTAAGTCCAATTCCTCCATTCTCAGAGGGGCCTCCAGCATCTCCCTATCTGGCTGCGACAGTTGTGCCAAGGGTGATCCTACAAGAAAGGATTCAAGTTGTTCAGCCATGCATACTGTGCTTTTGGTATAGAGGTTTGTGTAGTATTCCCTAAACGCCCCATTGATCTCTTCTTGCGTGGTGGCCATTTTGCCTTCGTCTAACTTTATAGTCCCTATGGGGGACTGCTGACGGTTCTCGCGAAGGAGCCATGCCAGCAGCCTGCCCGATCTGTCTCCCTCCGTTTGTAGGCGCATTAGATGATATTTGTGGTCATGTCGGCGGAGACGAGAATCTGCTTCATTATATTTTGTCCGCGCCTCTTTTAGCACTGTATAGGGTATCTCATTTCATGCCACTGCAAATTTCCATTACTCTCAGTTCCTTTTCCAATTTGCTGATCTCCGCGTGAAGGGTGCGTCTCACTCCTCAAGTGGACGAGATACAATGTCCTCTGACTACCGCCTTATGTGCCTCCCACTCTACTGCTCTTGTGTCTGTGGAGTCTTTGTTAATTTCCCAGTACTGTCTCAGTGTTGTGTTCAATCCTTCTGCGAATGCCTGATCCTGGAGAGCTTCCACTTGCAATCGCCAGGTAGGTATTACTGAGCATCTCCTGCCCCAATTCAGTGTTAATCTAAGCGGCGAATGGTCCGACAGTGTCTTGGCGAGGTATTCCGTCCTATTAATCAGTGCGCATATGTCCAGGGTCCCCCATATTATATCTATTCTGGTGTGCACTTTGTGGGGTATTGAGTAGAATGAGTATTCCCTCTGTTGTGGATGTTTCATGCGCCATAAGTCATAGAGTCTCATGTCACCCGCCCATGCCAGCAAGGGGCACCTGGCATTTCTATTTACTGATCCTTTCGGGAAGGTGTTTGACCTGTCCAACACTGTGTTCGTTGTGCTGTTGAAGTCGCCACCCCAGATGGCCGGGGCTGCAGGGTTTACCAATAATGCTGGAGTAAGTGTGCCCAGGAATTCCGCTAACGCACTGTTGGGGGCATAGATCCCGATTATCGATAATTGTCTCCCGTCTAATTGCCCCTCTAATGCCACGTATCTGCCCCCTTGATCTATCCTATGGAAGGTTTGGACAAATGGGACGCCACCTGCTATCCATATCAATACTCCTCTAGCAAAGGCTGAGTATGTTGTGCCTATAATCTGTCCACCCTATTTCCTGCGAATCTCCTGTAAGTCAGACTCCAGTAGGTGTGTTTCTTGTAGAATGGCGATATGTACTCCCTGGCGTCTGAGGTGTGAATACAGGGAGTGCAGAATTATTAGGCAAATGAGTATTTTGACCACATCATCCTCTTTATGCATGTTGTCTTACTCCAAGCTGTATAGGCTCGAAAGCCTACTACCAATTAAGCATATTAGGTGATGTGCATCTCTGTAATGAGAAGGGGTGTGGTCTAATGACATCAACACCCTATATCAGGTGTGCATAATTATTAGGCAACTTCCTTTCCTTTGGCAAAATGGGTCAAAAGAAGGACTTGACAGGCTCAGAAAAGTCAAAAATAGTGAGATATCTTGCAGAGGGATGCAGCACTCTTAAAATTGCAAAGCTTCTGAAGCGTGATCATCGAACAATCAAGCGTTTCATTCAAAATAGTCAACAGGGTCGCAAGAAGCGTGTGGAAAAACCAAGGCGCAAAATAACTGCCCATGAACTGAGAAAAGTCAAGCGTGCAGCTGCCACGATGCCACTTGCCACCAGTTTGGCCATATTTCAGAGCTGCAACATTACTGGAGTGCCCAAAAGCACAAGGTGTGCAATACTCAGAGACATGGCCAAGGTAAGAAAGGCTGAAAGACGACCACCACTCAACAAGACACACAAGCTGAAACATCAAGACTGGGCCAATAAATATCTCAAGACTGATTTTTCTAAGGTTTTATGGACTGATGAAATGAGAGTGAGTCTTGATGGGCCAGATGGATGGGCCCGTGGCTGGATTGGTAAAGGGCAGAGAGCTCCAGTCCGACTCAGACGCCAGCAAGGTGGAGGTGGAGTACTGGTTTGGGCTGGTATCATCAAAGATGAGCTTGTGGGGCCTTTTCGGGTTGAGGATGGAGTCAAGCTCAACTCCCAGTCCTACTGCCAGTTCCTGGAAGACACCTTCTTCAAGCAGTGGTACAGGAAGAAGTCTGCATCCTTCAAGAAAAACATGATTTTCATGCAGGACAATGCTCCATCACACGCGTCCAAGTACTCCACAGCGTGGCTGGCAAGAAAGGGTATAAAAGAAGGAAATCTAATGACATGGCCTCCTTGTTCACCTGATCTGAACCCCATTGAGAACCTGTGGTCCATCATCAAATGTGAGATTTACAAGGAGGGAAAACAGTACACCTCTCTGAACAGTGTCTGGGAGGCTGTGGTTGCTGCTGCACGCAATGTTGATGGTGAACAGATCAAAACACTGACAGAATCCATGGATGGCAGGCTTTTGAGTGTCCTTGCAAAGAAAGGTGGCTATATTGGTCACTGATTTGTTTTTGTTTTGTTTTTGAATGTCAGAAATGTATATTTGTGAATGTTGAGATGTTATATTGGATTCACTGGTAATAATAAATAATTGAAATGGGTATATATTTTTTTTTTGTTAAGTTGCCTAATAATTATGCACAGTAATAGTCACCTGCACACACAGATATCCCCCTAACATAGCTAAAACTAAAAACAAACTAAAAACTACTTCCAAAAATATTCAGCTTTGATATTAAAGAGTTTTTTGGGTTCATTGAGAACATGGTTGTTGTTCAATAATAACATTAATCCTCAAAAATACAACTTGCCTAATAATTCTGCACCCCCTGTATACACGAGCCCTTTTGCTTGGTGCACCCAGTCCTCTCACATTCCACGTGACTATTTCATACTGATGTGTGATGAGATTTGCATTTTGAGCCATGGAGCATTGTACGATGTACCTATATGTGGCACGCTCCAGGTTACAATACCCGTCCGGGCCCCCACCATCCCCACCAAATATATAATTAAGGCTAACAGCCGCAGCAATGTTTCCTGTGTTCTGAGTTGACCTATTGTATACAACTTAACTGTCTCCCCCCCTCCACCCGCCCCAACTAATTCCCTCACACAACTGTGAACTCGTGATAAACTACACAACACCCTACTACTTAAGAAAACCTGTATCCATGTGAATACCTGTAGGGGAGCTATTTTGGCAACCGGATGTGGCCCTTATACGGGGCTCACATCCTTCCACAGACATGGTCTGCGCATATGTATGGGTGCTCCCGGAGTGTTAGCCCCACCCAGACCGCATGCACAATTACATTAATCAATGTTCACAATAAAGAGGAATAAATTGTTCAAAAGATACTCAGAGGTGGCAACTGCATCCTCAGTATTGATTCCCACACAATTATCCTTTGCCGCCCTTCGACTTGTCACTCAGTTCGGGTGGAAAATTGGTCTGGCAGCTTGCATTCACAGTGCATCTGTGGATGAGCTTCGGGCCCTTGAACACTTCTGTTATCGTAGAGTCTGAGCTAGCCGAGTCGGAGTCCGAGTTGGCTGCAGGGACCGCCCGGAGTGCCTCAAAGGATTTTTGCGTGTGCAGGGGAGTTTCTTTCAATACTTTTGCCCTTTCTTTTGCCGCCTGTTTTTCAGTGGGTTGTCTCTTGGATCGTTTCTTGCTGCGCTTCCCCGATGGAGAGGTAAGCCATTTCTCTCCCTCGTTCGATCCCACTTGGGATTGTGCGAAGCCTTTGGCATGCAACCACGTCTAGGCGTCTTCAGGGGATGTGAATATGTGGGTGCGGTCATCTGATATCACTCTCAGTTTAGCAGGGAACAGTAGGGCATATTTAATATTGTGCTCGCGAAGGCGTTGTTTGGTTTTTGCATAAGAGTTACGTTGTTTCTGTACATCTTGGGTAAAGTCTGGGTAGGCATTAACCAATGAGTCTTCGTGTCGGAATATGCCTTTGCTACGGAACTGCTGTAATATTAAATCGAGGTCTCTGTAGTTTAAGAATCTTGCTATCAGTGGTCTAGGTGGTTGGCCTGGGGCCAGCGGCCTCCCCGGAACTCTGTGCGCCCTTTCCACAGAGAAGAACTTCGATGGGGCCCCATTTAGCACTTCTTTGATTAGCCATTGCTCTAAGAATATTTCCGTACTCTGCTCTGCTAGTTTCTCAGGGAACCCTGGAAAGCGTACATTATTGTGCCGGGATCTGCCTTCTGCTTCTTCAGCGCGTCGCCAAAGGATCTTCACCTCTGCATCCTGTAGTTGAATTTGTTTTTGATTGTCCGAGACCGTAGGATTCACCACGATTAACACATCTTCCGTTGACTTCACTCTTTCCGCCAGGTTGCAGTGGTCCACTCTAAGTAGATTCAAATCTTGTGATACTGTGTCTATTCTAAGTTCCAGAGAGGATTTAGTGTCCATGACCGCCTGCAATACTTTTTCAAATTGTGTAGAATGGGCTTGGAGTGTGCTTTCCAGCGACTGTAAGGTTGGTATTAGCTGTTGATCACTCGGTGCTGGTCCAGGTGTATTTCGATCTTGGCTTTTTGCGGATTTGGATTTCCCGGCCATGTTGCGTTTCTGTTGGGCAACTTTCGTGGTGTGGAGCAGCATCGATTTGTGCTGCTTTGGCGTCGGATTTCACCATTGGTGCGTATCCACCCCTCGGTATGTGGTTCCTCACTGTGGCGCAGCCGAGTCTGCTTGCGTCTCCCCCTGGACGAGCCGGTCAGCAACGGCGCAGGTCATGGGCAAATGAGTGTTTAACACTGCCGCTGATAATCAAATGTCCTGGGTCAGGAGCATTTTCCCTCCACCGGTTTGCCCAGCCACTGCCAGTGAGATAGCGTTCTGGGCGGCCTGGGTCACTCCAACCGGCACGACCCAAGCATTGTTCTTGCGTATAAGTTTGGCCACTGGTAGAAATGGGGGGGCCGGATGGCAAGGAGGGAAGAAAAAAGATGGCGGGGGGGAAGCTCCGGTCTCACCCGCCTGCCCAGCCCCCTCCTTGGTCCTATAGGACTGTTGCCCCCGTTTAACGAGGGGAAGGAGTTCAGTTGTAGGCAGTGTAGAGGGAATTGTCCCTCAGACTCATGGGCATCACCGCCGGGCCCGGGTATGTGTTCGCCGATTCGGCGCGGCCCCCTTCCACACGCGCAGCATCTGTCCCACCACCTTTGCTTCAGTTTGTTTCCCCAGGTGGCTGGCCTGCTCAGAGGAGCAGCGCGCAGCTGCCAGCCTCGGCACGCAATGTCCTCCGCGCCTCTTCCTCGGCTGCAAGGGCGTCCCGCCCAGCGGGAGGAACTGAAAGAAACGTGGCAGCCGCCGCTGTCCGGAGAAAAAGGGGGGGAGAGGGGAGAAGCCGTGTACCGATCTGGCCCCCCACCCCGTTGAGGACCCCCCTCCGTTTTGCCCCCCTCACCTCACGCCGCTGCCTCTTGGCTGGGCCAGCGAGCAGCCCTTCGCTGTCTCAGCCTCCGCGGCCGCCTGGGATCACACGAGGCCGCCTGGGATCACACGAGGCCGCGGCCGCTGGCTCCTTAACGGGCCTCGCTTAGCCTCGACCGCCTTGTCTCCACTCACAGTGCCGCTCAGCTCCACAGCGGCACGACAGCCTCTCGGGCTAAGTTGCTGTGTTTTCGGGCACCGAGCCCCACTCCGGGAGCGCCCTGCAGGATGTTTTCCGTGAGCCCGAGTCGGAGCTCACGTTTTAGGCATCCGACATGGCCGCCATTTTGGCTCCTTCCCAGGCAACATTTTTCACTTCTAAAATCCAACTCATTATCCACACTCAATTCTCTAGAAACTTGATGGAAGGGCTCACAAATGTTCAATATATGCCATAGCAGACAGACCACTACCTAGGGCCAAAAAGGAAACCAGAGGTTTGTGATCCGTTTGTAGAATGACTTAACTGCTGCACACAAAATGATGAAACTAATTTACAGCCCACACACACGCAAGTTGCTCTCCTTCAATGACAGCATATCTTCTCTCAGCATTGTTAAGTGTTCCTGAGGTATATGTTACCGCCCAATTATCCTTTTTGTTGGTCTTCCAGAAAAGGACAGCATCCAAACCATAAGTACAGGCATCCACTGTGATAACACATTCTTTTCCTACAGAGGTCGTGTCATCCCAAAATGTCCACATCACGTTTGGTGATGTATATCTTAATTACTGATTTTCGCCCCTTAAATACAAGTGGCAGAAAATATCCTGTGAAAGGCAAAAAAAACATTTTTTTAAAATTGTTGCTGCATATTTGCAGAGACTTTGTGGCAAAAAATAAAATAAAAAACAAGTATAGACTTGTTTTCAACTAAAAGCCCCTGGGTGGGTCAGGACCTGCTCTTAAGAACTCCGGGGACCACCACCTCCCCAGGGCTTAATAATAATTTGGGAGGGGGATCAAGCAGACCCCCCTCCATGGGCTCAAATGAGCTAAAGGGACCATGACCTCCCCGGGGCTTTATTTAATTAATGGAGGGGGCCTCATGGACCCCCTCCTGGGGCTGTTTGTGCCCTCGGCATGCACTGCTAATGACCCCAGATATTACAGCGCTCTTGACATCTTTTATAACATCACTAATAATATCAATGCAACATTAACAGTAGGATAATTGATGAAATAACTGTGCATGGTCGAAGCATGAGTTATAGTTACCTTAGGGCACGAGTTATAGTTACTTGCGATAACCATAACTATAACTGATGAATTTCTTTGTTTTTATGGGTGTAAACTCAGAACCTACCAATAACGTCTCTGTAACCTTGGGTTTTTTAAAGTAAATTTTGTAAGTATTTTTTTATTCTAGTTCTTAAGTATAACGTTCCTGTAGGGGGTGCGTGGCCAAGCACCGAATGAAATAGGCAGCAGGGAGCCGGAGCTCCAGGACCAGCGGCCATGTTGTAACCCTAACTGACCATCCTGTAAGGGGGAACCACTTGGGGGCCCTCTCCTAGGCCCCTGAGACACCCAGCAGCTCAACCAACGGTTATTGAGAACTCCACAAATCCGGCTTTTGTGGCAGTGGAGTACGGCCCACCCAAGATGACGGCAGTCCTTCCTGGTGGAGGCTGCTGAAAGCCATGCAGGCAGCAGGGACAGCGCCGGCGGCTTGCGGCAACCAGATTGATGGGCTGCTGCCTGGGCCCTACTGCCGACAAGCAGAGGAGAAGGTGGGGCCCTGAGGATTTGGAGCCCCGGTCTGCCTGGTGGACCATCGGCCGATGCGACCCTGCATTGCCGGAGGGGTCCCGTATGGCTGAAGGACCCTCAGAAGGAGAACCCTGAGGTCGATCTCCTCTGCACCTCCAGTACAAGGCCAGAGGTGAGAGTGGTGCGTGGGACCCGGATGGGGCAAGGGAACCCTGAACAAGCAAAGGGCAGGAAAGAGCTGTGTGAGGGCCGCTGGCGGGCTTGCATGGCCTAATAGCAGCGCCCAGTGGCATGAACAGTGCCAGAACAGAGAGGGCAGCAGAGAAGTGATGGAGAACACACACACCACACACTTACATCAGTGCGGGCCCGCACAGAAGATGACAGCGCCTTACAGGAGTGGGCAGGAGTCCTAGATCAGAGGAGGATTAGACAGCGCATAGCACACTCACAAGGCCGCTGGGAGAAGGCCCCCCACAACATCATAGAGGTAGGAGTGGAGACTACCCATGAAGTACACTGGTGAAAAAGTAGAGAGATAGGGCTGCAAGCCTTGGTGCAGCAGAGTCCGAGAAGCCTACTGAGGAGACTGACCAACCTGGAGGGGCGGGGCTACCTTGAGGCGACCCAGGGCACCAAAGTAACACCCTTGACCAAGTGCTGTGGCCAAGAAACCCTATCAGACAGGGACGGCGCAACTGAAGGAAGGCGAGGTAAAATTAGGAACCGGAAGGAAAGTAGTACCCTGGGGTGAAGGGAGGGATGAAGCGGCGAGGTGAGAGGAGACAGAGCCCCCGTCGGCTCTGGGCAAGCTGAGCAGCCCACCACGGGTCCCAAAGCGGCCATTGAGAGGAGGGGAATAAGTGAACTCGGCGATTTCGCAGACCCTTAACGGCGAACCCCGCAATACGCGGTTAGGCCAAGTCAGCGCGGCTGAAATCCTAGCACATCCAACCCAGGAGACCCAGGCACCCTGAATCAAGCAGACTACAGCAGTAAGACACTGTGCTTAGGCCTTCTGGGAGGTGCAGGTCTGTAGCACAGAAAACCACACCTGGTCGCGGGGAACAGGGCCCTTCCTCCCATATATCGCCAAATGGGGAAAGCCCTCAAGAAGAGAGACTGCTACACGGGGACCAAAGGATCTTCATCCTCCTGAAGGCCAGGTCAACCAAGGAAGCGATGGAACACCCCCCACAGCGGCGATGACGTCCACCACACCAACGCTAAAGGACGCACTGCAGACCATTGCAGCCCCACAAACAGACCTGGAGGTCAAAATATACAGTCTGAGTATAGATCTAGGCCTCCTTAGGGATGACCACAGACGTTTAGCAGAGAGAGTCACCACAACGGAACATGAAATAGCAGAGGTAATCCCTGCTCTGGCCCTAACAGATGGCCTTTTGAACGCCACGGAAACCCACCTAAAAACTCTGGAACACAGAGTGGAAGATGCTGAGAACAGAGAAAGAATCAAAAACATTAGGGTAATAGGGCTTCCTGAACAAAAAAAACAAAGGGTCTGATATGGTTGGCTATCTGGAAGAATGGCTTAAAACAGTGTTGGCCCCTGAAGGCCCCTCACCCTTTTTCGTGCTGGAAAGAGCTCACAGAGTACCTACTAAAGCACCTCTTCCGGGAGCTCCCCCAAGACCAGTGATAGCGCGACTACTTCATTTCAGAGTCCGAGACTACATACTACGTCAGGCACGAATTCACGAAGATCTGAAGATTGCAAACAGCTAAACATCAATATTCCCTCATTTCTCCAGAGAAGTCCAACGGCAGAGAGCTGCATTCACTTCTGTGAACTACAGGCTCAGAGAACTAGAGATCCCTTACTCTATGCAGTTTCTGGCGAGGCTCTGAGTGTTCACCCAGACGGGGGTGGAATTCTTCAACATGCTGCCAGAAACATGGGCCTGGCTAGAGTTGGGGCCAGACCCGGGCCCGAGTGCCTCTTCGCAACACCGAAAGAGAAAACTCCGTCCCAGATCTTGTAGGAACCAGCCATCATCCCGGACTGACCCGCCCACACCTCAAGAAGTACACAAGGAATGACAGAGCGTGGTGGCTGCGTCGCTGGTCGGGACATCAGAGGGAACGATGCCCCCGAGCCAACGGGGATTTGAAGACCAGACAGACTCAGACAGGCCATGGCATCAACCCGTTCGAGTGTGCTTCTGTCAGTCATCACCCCAGGTATGCAGAAAAACTCAAATAGAAGGGAAGCAGAATACTGCAGTAGCTCTCAATTAGGAACTCCAACTTCCACCCTACCGGGTGGCCCTGGCTGGGCGCTGTGAAGATTGATACATCATTCCCCAATACTATCAGCAATGATGCCCTTACCACACGATTTTGGAAACCTTTCAGATAGCAAGACGAGGGGTGAGTTGCGAGCCTGGGGGATCCTGGAGCACCTGGCCAATGAAAACAATACCCCCGCACGTAACGTAGCTTGGAAGTTAGAGGCTATGAGCATTATTGAATTTTGTTTTTTTTACTGTTTGGGTGAAAACACTATGGCCCTCATTACAACATTGGTGGCAAAAGCCGTTTACCGCCGTGCAGAAGACTGCTAAAACACCGCCGCGGCAGCGGAATTCCGCCACGGTTATTATGACCCACTACTCGGAATCTGCCAAAATTCAGACACCCACACAAGTCTGCCACACCAAAGGTCAGTGATAAACTGCCGAAAACAAAACCTCCACCATCACGCCAACAAAAATACGCCCACACTATCACGACCCATGAATCCACGCGGCAGTCTTTGAACCGCGGTATTCCATTGGCGGTACATACCGCCGCGCTCAAAATACACACACATTTACAAAACACTACCACATTGGACAATTCCAAATACACACACCTGATACACATACACACACCACTCCCACACATCCAATACAATAGAAAACACACACCCACATCACCCACAAACCCCTATGACAAAATTACCGAGAGAAGGCCAGAGAGAGACACTACAAACAACTACCAAGCATCCACAGGCACACAATACCATCACCCACATAACTTCCACGCACCTCACACAACACACCACTAAATATCACCCCACTTATCACTACACACACCACCCCACACATCACCCACACCACCCCATGGCACGGCAAAGACACTTCAGGTTCTCTGAGGAGGAGCTCAGGGTCATGGTGGAGGAAATCGTCCGGGTAGAGCCACAGCTATTCGGATCACAGGTGCAGCACACCTCCGTAGCTAGGAAGATGGAGCTATGGCACTGAATAGTGGACAGGGTCAACGCAGTGGGACAGCACCCAAGAAATAGGGATGACATCAGGAAGAGGTGGAACGACCTACGGGGGAAGGTGCGTTCCGTGGACTCCAGACACCACTTTGTGGTACAGAGGGCTGGCGGCGGACCCCCATCTCCTCCCCCACAACTAACAACATGGGAGGAGCAAGTCTTGGCGATTCTGCATCCTGAGGGCCTCGCAGGAGTAGATGGAGGAATGGACTCTGGTAAGTCAAATCTTAACTATTACATCCCCCACCCTACTTGCCTGCTATCACATACCCCCACCTTCACCCTCACCCCCATCACTCCAACTCCTCACAAATGTCCCAACATCACAAACCACACATCCTAACACCAAGCCCTGCATGCATCAACAAAGCATGGACACCCATCACCAAAGCATGGCCACTTCACATACCCATACACCCCCCTAAACCACCATCACAAAAGGACCCACACAGGAATGCAAGCACTGGGGTACACGGTCACCCACCCATTGCACACCATGGCACACACAGATTTAATAAACATCCTTTTATACCCCTGCAGGACCCCTACCCAACGTCACCGGACAGGAGGGTCCACACATGTCCACACCACCAACAGAAAAGGCCCACAGTGATGACAGCAGCTCTGTCCAACTAGATCTACATGACCAGCCCGGCCCATCTGGGACCTCGGGACAGTCGGTTCCCCTGACACAGTCACAGGCCACCACAGAGCTTCCCCCCTCTGGAAACACCAGCACAGCACCCACCCACCCAGCGGGCCCATATCTCTGTCCCCGGGACACGTCAATCAGCAGTGTGTCCACCACTACAGGGAACCCAGGCTAACCCACAACCCCAACAACAACAGGCACCTGGGGGCAGTGGCAGTGGGCACATGGTCCAGGGGATGGAGGCCCAGGAACACAGGGGAACTGGGAGGGCTGCTGTGTGACAGGGGGAGGACAGGCCAAGGGAACCCACTCTCCACGAGGCCCTCTCCAACATCATGGGAGCCTACCACCATTCCCAGGAGACGATGGCAACGGTACTGGCCAAGTTTCAGGAGACCCAGCGGCTGCAGGAGGAACAGTATTTGGGCTTCAGGGAGTAACTCAGATCCATCAATTCCACCCTGGGCACCATTGTAGGGGTGCTGAAGGAAGTCCTCAACACCAGGAGGGACACTGTGGCACAACAAGGGGCCCCTGACACTAGCCTGGACGATGAACTGCCCACCACCTCCGCCGGCGCTAGTGGACAGGAGGCACCGCCACAGGACCACCACACCAGCACCCCACCCCCTGTAGAGGGAGAACCACCCTGCAAACGGTCCCTGAGATCCAGGAAAAAGACAGAGATCGATGGCAAGACCCCCGCCAAGAAATAAGACCACCCTGAATGTCATCTTTCTGTCCCACCTTGTCACCCTGTCCATCCTCAAACTGCCCCAGCTCCACTTCCTATGCCCATTTGGGCAATGCACCTGTGAGACTGATAGACTGGACTCTGCCATGGACATTCCTCCACCATCACCCCTCACCATTTTACAACCACTTCCAGTATTGAGCACTGAAATAAACACCCTTAAAGCACAAAACAATCTGGAGTCTGTCTGTGATTTCGAAATAGTGTATTAGCAATGACAGTGACAAAATGCTCTTTCAAGTGTAATGTCAACATACCTATGTCACACAGCTCTAGTCCATGAGGAAACAAAGCAGATGTCACACAGTGGGACCCACATCTGTGAAATCGTAAGGGAAAGTGACAACTCAGTGACCATACACTGGGTGAAAACGACAGACAGTAGAGAGGTAGTAGTGATAAAGTACATGTAGTAGGCAGGTTTGTATTCTTACCTTGTCTCACTGGAAGTATTGCAGGATCACAGAGTTCCTGTTGTCAATGTCTTCTTCTTCTGCATCCTCGTCTTTACTGTCCACAGGCTCCACAGCTGCCACAACACCGCCATCTGGACCATCCTCCTGCAGAAAAGGCACCTGTCGTCGCAAAGCTAAGTTGTGAAGCACACAGCAGGCCACGATGATCTGGCACACCTTCATTGGTGAGTAGAATAGGGATCCACCTGTCATATGGCGGCACCTGAACCTGGCCTTCAGGAGGCCAAAGATCCGCTCTATAATCCTCCGAGTCCGCCCATGGGCCTCATTGTAGCGTTCCTCTGCCCTTGTCCTGGGTTTCCTCACTGGGGTCAGTAGCCATGACAGGTTGGGGTAACCAGAGTCACCTGCAAATGGCGAGGGCAACTGTTAGACACACACTAACCTGTAGGGATATCCCCAGACCCAGACAACCATTCCCACTGACTTGCTTCCAGGTGCTCACCTAATAGCCACACACGGTGCCTCTGGAGTTGACCCATCACATAAGGGATGCTCCTATTCCGCAGGATGTAAGCGTCATGCACTGAGCCAGGGAATTTGGCATTCACATGGGAGATGTACTGGTCAGCCAAACACACCATCTGCACATTCATGGAATGATAACTCTTCCGGTTTCTGTACACCTGTTCACTCCTGCGAGGGGGTACCAAGGCCTCATGTGTCCCATCAATGGCACCTATGATGTTGGGGATATGTCCCAGGGCATAGAAGTCACCTTTCACTGTAGGCAAATCCTCCACCTGAGGGAAAACGATGTAGCTCCGTATGTGTTTCAGCAGGGCAGACAACACTCTGGACAACACGTTGTAAAACATAGGCTGGGACATCCCTGATGCTATGGCCACTGTTGTTTGAAAAGACCCACTTGCAAGGAAATGGAGTACTGACAGCACCTGCACTAGAGGGGGGATTCCTGTGGGATGGCGGATAGCTGACATCAGGTTTGGCTCCAGCTGGGCACACAGTTCCAGGATTGTGGCACGATCAAGCCTGTAGGTGATGATCACATGTCTTTCCTCCATTGTCGACAGGTCCACCAGCGGTCTGTACACCGGAGGATGCCGCCATCTCCTCACATGTCCCAGCGGACGGTCCCTATCAAGGACAACAGCGAGCACAGAGTCAACCAACTCAGAGGTACGTACCCACAGCTTACACAGAACACAAATCATATTCTGAAATTTGGCCTGTATGAGTGTTGAGGCAAGGCCTAGGTATGTGTGACGCAGTTAAAAATTGAGCCATGTGGGCCCCTGAAATGGCGGCTGCCTGACCTCTAAAGTGGGACAATGGGATGTGAGGTAACTGCGCTGGCGTTGTACACCGTCGCAGTAGGTGGTCGAAGACCGCGGCGCAATTCTGCATTGGTTAACATTGGACCCTATGGGTCCCAGGAGCCAATGACGATGTACGCCGGCGGTGACGGTACGCACCGCCGTGGACGTGACCGCCATTTTCTATCTGTTCAATCACTCGATACCTGATCTTCGACCTACACTGCAAGTGCTGCTGTGACCTCAGTCTGGAAGAGACAATGGCTCGTGCGTCTGGGGAAAGGGCCCCTGCCTTCCCATCGGAGGAGTTGGAGAAATTTGTGGATGGGGTCCTCCCCCAGTACACGCTACTCTACAGTCCTCCAGACAAACAGGTAAGTACACTGGGAGCATGCTGTATGGGCTCTGCCTGTGTGGAGTGGGGTGGATGAAAGATGGGGGGGGGAGATTGAGGCGTGCATGAAACGACGGTGAGTGCATGTGCCACATGGCAAGGGTAGGGAATGGGGCCAATGACTGTGACGGTGCAGTTGGTAATAACTTTCCTTTTTCCCCTGTACAATTCATGTAGGTCAGCGCCCACCAGAAGAAGGATATTTGGCGTGCCATCGCCAAGGACGTCCGGACCCTGGGGGTCTATCACAGACGGAGCACCCACTGCTGTAAGAGATGGGAGGACATTCGCCGCTGGAGGAAGAAGATGGCAGAGGCCCAGCTGGGGATGGCCTCCCAACGTGGGAGGGGTGCCCGTCGCACCATGACCCCCATGATGTTCAGGATCCTGGCGGTGGTGTACCCGGAGTTGGAAGGGTGCTTGAGGGCATCTCAGCAGCCACAAGGGGGTGAGTACACTCTCATTCTGTTGATTTTGCACGCAGTGGAGGTGTCTCGGTGGGGGAGGTGGGCTGTGGGTTTCCCTAGGCCCGGACGAGTGTGCTAGTTAGGTCCCCTTGTTCTGGCAGACCCTGTGGCACCGCACTCCACCTGTGTACAGTGCCAAGTACACCTAGTCAGGCTCCTGTGACATCCATGTGTGCAGATGTCAGCCATAGTCTTGTAGGCCATGTCCCAGGGATTGAACAGTGGAGCCCAAGTGCGCGGCGTAGTGCAGGGGGCTTCTGTGTCTGTCTTGTCCGCCAACGGTAGCGGTAATGCATGCACTCAAAATGTCTTTCTTCTGTCGTTCCCCCCCTTTTTGTGGTCTCCCTGTTCTTGTGTGCATTAGCATCATCAGGCGGAGGAGCAGCGGCACCGGAGCAGGAGGGAGCTGAATCCCACATAGCCCTGGAGGGCGAGACTACGGACTCGGAATTCACCAGTGGGACGGAGGGTGAAGGGAGCTCCACGGCGGGGACAGGAGCTGACACCAGTGATTCGGACTCGTCCTCTGATGCGAGCTCCCTTGTGGTGGCGGCCACATTTGTGCCCCGCATCTAAAGGTACAGCCGCCAACCCCCCTACCAGCACCGCCCTCCCAGCAGCCCCTCAGCCTTTGCCCCGTGCCCGCTCACCCAGGAGGGTGGTATCACCTTCGCCCCAGGCACCTCGGCCCCTGCCCCAGTCACCCCTGCTGCCCTCAGTGAAGAGGCCATTGACCTCCTGAGGTCCCTCACTGTTGGGCAGTCTACCATTTTGAATGCCATCCAGGGTGTAGAAAGGCAGTGTCAACAAACAAATGCATTCCTGGAGGGCATTCATTCTGGTCAGGCGGCCCTTCAGCAAGCTTTTCAGACTCTGGCCTCAGCACTGATGGCAGCTATTGTCCCTGTCTCTAGCCTCCCCTCTCCAACTTCCTCCACCCAGACCCAACCCCTCTACCTCAGCCTATCCCAAGCACACCATCAGACCAGCATGCACACACGTCAACACACAAGGGAAGCTCAGGCAAACATACGCACCACACATCCCACAGGCACTCACGCAAGCATCACACACATGCAGACACACCAACATCTACTGCCTCCGCTGTGTCCCCCTCCTCCTCGTCTCCCTCCTCCCTCCCAATCTTGTCTACACTCACACCTGCATGCACTACATCTACAGCCACTACTTCCATCACCAGCACACACACCACCACACCCCGCTCACGTGCACTCACCACCCCCACTACCATTCACACGTCCCCTGTGGCCTCTCCCAGTGTGTCTGTGACGCCACCTCCCAAGATACGCAAACACAGCCACACACCCACCCAACAGCCAGCCACCTCACAACAGCCTACAGCGCATTGCACCTTCACCCAAAGTCACCAAACGGACACCTCCTACAACCACAACCTCTTCCTCCACTCCCAAACCCCCCCAGCTACCCGTCCCAGTGTTCCCAAGAAACTTTTCCTGTCCACCCTTGACCTCTTTCCCTCACCTCCCCCACCCCGTCAGTCTCCCCGACTCTCCAGGTCCCAACCTAGCACCTCAGCCACAACATCTCCGGGACCAGTGTGGCACGGAGCCACGGCACGGACAGTCCCCCACCTGTCAAACATCAAAAGTTGGCCAGTGTCCGGTGGGAGACGGGGAAGACTCCAGCCACCAAAGCCGCTCCCAGGGGTACAGGTGGGAGTGTGGAGTCAGCTGCGACACCTTCCAAGGTGGGAAGGGGCACAAGAAACTCAGCAAGTCTGGGAAGAGCAGCACGGCGGAGAAGGCCGCCATCATCCCCGCTGCCCAGGAGGCCACCGCCATCATCCCCGCTGCCGAGGAGGCCACCGCCAGCACCAGCCCTGCTGCCCAGGACAGGACTGCCAGCACCAGCCCAGGACAGGACCGCCAGCACCAGTCCTGCTGCCCAGGAGGCCACCGCCAGCACCAGCCCAGCTGCCCAGGACAGGAATGCCATCACCAGCCCAGCAGCCCAGCAGCCCAGGAAAGGACCGCCAGCACCAGCCCAGCAGTCCAGAACAGGACCGCCAGCACCAGCCCAGCTGCTCAGGACAGGACCACCAGCACCAGCCCCGCTGCCCAGGACAGGACCGCCAGCACCAGCCCCGCTGGGCCATAAAGGACCGCCAGCACCAGCCCCGCTGGGCCATAAAGGACCGCCAGCACCAGCCTCGCTGGGCCAGACAGGACCACCAGCAGCTGAGTCACTGCCAAGGACCCCGCCGCCACAAGCACCGCTGAACAGGACACTGCCGCCACAGGCACCGCTGAACAGGACACCGCCGCCACAAGCACCGCTGAACAGGACACCGCCGACACAAGCACCGCTGGCCCATGAGCACCAAGGGAACTGACGCTACTGAGTCTGCCACGAGCAGGATGGAGCACTCTGGGCAAAAAGCCCCCTCCAGAACCAGTGGAGAAAGGCATCCACTACCTCAGTCCTTGGCAGGATGAAGCACTCTGGGCACAAAGCCCCCTCCAGAACTAGTGGAGATTTACATCCACTACCTCTGTCCTTTGCAGGATAAAGCACTCGGGCACAAAGCCCCCTCCAGAACCAGTGGAGAAAGGCATCCACTACCTCTGTCCTTGGCACGATGAAGCACTCTGGGTACAAAGCCCCCTCCAGAACCAGTGGAGATTTACATCCACTACCTCAGTCCTTGGCAGGATGAAGCACTCTGGGCACAAAGCCCTCTCCAGAACCAGTGGAGAAAGGCATCCACCACCTCTGTCCTTGGAATGATGAAGCACTCTGGGCACAAAGCCCCATCCAGAACCAGTGGAGAAAGGCATCCACTACCTCTGTCCTTGGCAGGTTGAAGCACTCTGGGCACAAAGCCCCCTCCAGAACCAGTGGAGAAAGGCATCCACTACCTCAGTCCTTGGCAGGGTGAAGCACTCTGGGCACAAAGCCCCCTCCAGAACCAGTGGAGATTTACATCCACTACCTCTGTCCTTGGCAGGATGAAGCACTCTGGGCACAAAGCCCCCTCCAGAACCAGTGGAGAAAGGCATCCACTACCTCTGTCCTTGGCAGGATGAAGCACTCTGGGCACAAAGCCCCCTCCAGAACCAGTGGAGATTTACATCCACTACCTCAGTCCTTGGCAGGATGAAGCACTCTGGGCACAAAGCCCCCTCCAGAACCAGTGGAGATTTACATCTACTACCTCTGTCCTTGGCAGGATGAAGCACTCTGGGCACAAAGCCCCCTCCAGAACCAGTGGAGACTGTTATCCACTTGAGAGGCGGTGGCTTTGCACTCCCCAGGATTGAACAGTGGGCAAACCACCCACTGTAGAGACTTGAGAAATTGTGGTTTTGCACTCCACAGGATTGAACAGTGGGCATGTGGCCCCCTCGTGGATTTGGTGTTGTGCACTCAACCGGCTGAGGTGCCCCCCCTTTCCCTTCCCCCTGAGGTGCCTGTTTTATTGCTATCTGATGCTCCTGCAGTGTTCTCTCCATCATGTTCGGGGATTGAGTGTGGGCCTCGCCCATGCCGTGTGGACCCAGTGTTCCACGGACTTCAATGGAGCACTACCTGGATTACTATTCTTGGTGTATATATTTGTTAATAGTGTAAATATATTTTTGCGTACTGGATTTTATTATATTACAATGGTTACACTCATTTCCTTTTGTCTTTGCATTCTTCCGGGGGGTTTGAGGGGTGTAACTGTAATGTATCATGCTGTATTAGTGTGTGTGTTGTAGTGGGTGAGGGTGGGGGTGTTTTGTGTTGCGTGTGTGTGTCCCTGTTTTTCCCCCCCCCCTCCCCTGTGTCGTAGGTGCAGTACTCACCGTGGTCTTCGCCGCTGACATTCGTACTCCTGGTAGAGGAGCAAGAAGATAAGAGCTGGCAGGATCTGGAGCTCGGGTTCCATGGCGCCCGGATTCCTCGTGGGGTATGTAGGGGTGAGCGTTTTCCCTTCGAAGTCCTGTTTCCGCCGTGTTTTTGTTCGCGGTGAATCTGCCCCGGAAAAGGTGGCGGATTGGTAGGCTGTGATAATGTGGGTGGTACATTGTCCTCCGCCTGTCTGTTGGCGGTGACCGCCATGCTGTTTGTTTGTACCGCCATGGCGGTCAGAGTGTTGAAGTGGCTGTCTATGTTGGCGGTTTCCGCCACGGTCGTGATTCCATTTTTTTTTCCGCCGGCATGTCAGCGCTTTAACACCGACCGCCAGGGTTGTAATGACCACCTATGTTTTTTGCCCTGGGGAAGGGGAGTTCGGGAAAATATTGTTTGGTTACAGAACAATTCACTTTCTGTTGCCTAGATATGTCATATAAGCACTTAGAGGTGAGTAGGGCACTTTTAGGGCAGGAACGGGGCCTCAAAGTCAATCACTGTGTTCTCTGTTACACCGCTAATGGATTCTACACTAAATATCAAGTTCCTCACATGGAATGTTAAAGGGATACGATCCATGGCTAAACGTCATAAGGTATTTTCACTCCTTAATAGGCGGTGTGTCCAAATAGAGATGCTTCAAGACACTTCTAGATGGCATTGAAGGCCATGCTCTTGGAGGCGATGGAGAGGCCAGGTATATTATACCACTAACTCGGCCTTTGCCAGAGGGACCTTGATATGGGTCAAACATGGGGTAGCATACCTGCACACTGCGACTGTCATAGAACCACTGGGACGATATGCCATAATTATTGGAAAGCTAGATGGAAGAGGGATAGTGCTGGGTAGCACTTACGGCCCCAATACTGACCAGGTAGGATTTCTAGCATCCATCTCTAAATGGCTTGCAACACACTGAACGGGGCTTGTATTGCTGGGGGGAGACTTCAATTGTAAAGCAGACACAACATGAGATAGATCACACCGCCATCTGCCCTCGACGTCGACTACTAGGACAGCCCACGGGTACTGCACTTCGCAACAGAACTGGGACTTGGTCGACTCCTGGTGGATCCAACACCCAGACCATAGGGACTATTCCTTCTACTCACCAATGCATGATCTACATGTAAGATTAGATACATTCCTATGTACAACAGATGTACACGAGCTGACACACCTGGGTGAATAACTAACCCAAATGCTCTCGGACCATAATCCATTGCTAATTAAGCTAGGATGGTCTCAGACACGTGCACCGACCTCACATGGCGGCTCCAGCCAACTTTACTAGAGGACGAGGCTTTTAAGCATAGCATTGGCACTGCAATAGATGCTTACTTTGAGGCCAATGAAGGCTCGACAACTTCAAAACTGATTGAATGGGACGCGTTTAAGGTAGTCATTAGGAAGAGCGGTATCTCAGCAGCTGCCGGCGAGCGCTGGGCCCTGCTCTGTGATATAGCAAAAGCTGAACAGGAACAGCGTACATTTGAGCAGAGACATCCCAATGCCCCAGAAATACAGACGGCACTCCTAACTGCGTGAGAAGCAACAGCGATGGCAGTCGATAGGCTGTGCTGTTACGACTATAAAGGCTATATACCACGTTCACACGCGGAGGGGGGGGGGTCGAACAAGTTTCTTACTAGCATGGTTAGTGAATCCAGCACATAAAGGGTCAGTTATAGTTGAACTAACACATCCTATGGGACACCCTAAATACTCCCAGACTGCACTCAAATGCAAATTTAAAAAATACTATGCTGATCTCTACACGTGCAAGGTTCAACCAACTGAGGGAGAGATCCACAATTTCTTATCACATCTCATACTCCCTACAATCTCTGAACATAAGGTGATGGCCTTGGGGGCAGCAATTACCCTTTCAAGAAGTGAATGCTGCAATAGCCAGCATGGCATGTAATAAAACCCTGGGTACAGATGGACTCGCAATAGAATTTTACTCAACATATATCTCAAAGCTAGGCCGGAGATTGGTGACTGTCTACGAAGAGGCTAGGGAATGTTGAACTCTTCCTGCATCAGCTCGAGAAGCCCTGATCATTCCTTTACTGAAAATGAGGAAAAAACCCACGGACGTAGCCTCCTAACGTCCCCTATCAATGCTATCCGTAGATTATAAGATATTGAGTAAAATTCTACTGATGCGCCCAATGAGCATATGCCGCACCTGGTTCACATGGACCAGGCTGCGTTTATCCCAGGGCGCCAAACAGTGATGAACATAAGGTGCCTTTTTTCTCTGCTTCATATTGATGATTATGATAAGCGAAGGGTGATGATTTTTGCAATTGATTTCGAAAAAGCTTTCGAACGGCAATAGCTTCATGAGGTGCTTCGCAAATTCGGGCTAGGGGAATAATTCATCGCATGGAGAAGGTTGCTCTATACTGACCCGACGGCCAGGGTTCCTACAGGCAGCACAATCTCAGAGAGCTACCGGGTGGCGAGGGGTACTAGACAAGGCTGCCCTCTATCCCCCCTGCTTTTTGCATTGGCAATAGAACCGCTAGCTTGTGTATCCAGGACCGGGAATGCCTAGAAAGGTATAACAGTAGCCTGCAGACATATCACATTGCTCTGCACGCTGACGACCTCCTTATTTTCTTGAAGGATGCAGGAGATGCTATATATGGAGCTCGTAACTTATTAGAACGATTTGGGGATGTATCTGGGCTCAGAGTAAATTAACAAAAATCCAGTTTATTTCCTACAATGAAAGGCAGGACTGCTCCCCCAAACCTTAGGGACCTACAGTGGGAGTTGAGATGTCTGCCATACATAGGAGTTCAGGTCTACCATGGCAGCCGGGACCTGCTCGAAGGCAATGTGGCACGGACTCTGTAAGGACGTAGTAATATGATTTTCTGGGCCACCCTACCACTATCCGTGGCAGGACGTGTGGCACTTTTGAAAATTATAGTGTTACCCTGTCTGTTGTACTTTTTCACCACTCTCCTAATATGGATCCTGAGAAACCTCTTCAAAGAATTGAACGCCATGGTCATAGGATTTCTGTGGGGGACGGCAGGCAGCGATTGGCACTTACGGTACTACAGTGACCACTCGAGGAGGGAGGAATAGCCGCCCCTGACTTCGAAGCTTACTATTTAGCAGGCCAATTACAGTGGTTGGCCAGATGGATAGCAAGTCGTACGATGCCTGGTCGAAAAATTACCTCATTTACACCGGACCTACACTCGCTGACTAGAGTTGTCCTTCCCCTCGGCCCCCCAACCTGCCTCTAGCCCCAATGAGTTGAAAGTGATACACATATGCTGGCTGATGCACCTCCGCAGATCACAAAATGCCACACCCTATGCACCTGAAATACCACTGAAATGTCTACTGACATTACCACATGGAGGGGACTGGAGGAGAATCACGAGATGGGAGGCAGCAGGAGCAACCACTGTGGGCACCCTATACGAAGCAGATTCCTGCTCTACATGGCATTCACTGAGGTGATAGTCAGGGACTGGCAGGTGGGAAGGGCAGAACCACCCATATCGGAGGTGGCTCAATACCTGGTGAGTGCCACGTGGACACATAAGGCGTTGACCTGCCTATATAGAAAAATTAGATCCATACTATGCCAGCCACTAACAACCCTTAAACAGAAATGGGAAACAGATATAGGAACCCCTATTACAGATGCCGACTGGGAGGGAATATTAGCTCGGACTCTGCTAGCCTCAAGGAACGCTCCATTCAAACTTATCAATATATGTGTTTTACACAGAGCATACCTGATTCCCAGGCAAATCAGGAGGCACTTCAGGGTGGCAGAGGCTAGATGCCCGAGATGCAGGGAGGAAGAGGCTGAATTTATCCACATGTTCTGGTCTTGCCCAAAAATACGACAGTTTTGGAGTTTGATTACACAACACTTAACAGACCATTGACCAGGAGGTACCTAGTGATCCCAGAAACTGCTTGCTAGGAGGCTATCACCGACAGGCCAGGCACAAAATCACTGACCAGTTCCAAGATGTGGCCCTGGTTTTAGCTAAATGAGAAATTGCAATGACGTGGAAGGCAACACTGGGCCCCCGAGAAAGTAAATGGAGGCGAGAAGTCCTGAAATGGGCTAAGGCAGAGGAAGCCGTTAGGCACCAGGAAGCATGGAGAGGCCAGGGGCTATTGGAGAGGGCACGGTCGTGGGACACCCTGATTTGCGACTGGAAGCACCTGGGGGAGACACCACAAGCAGACATGACATCCCCCTGAACACCCCGTGCCGACACCCACAACAGAGACCCAATGACAACTTCCGATACAGACTAAAGACGCACAGCAACCCCTGGGGAGATAGGAGCGGACAGAAAGTAGACAGAGGTTCCCACCACACAGAACAGCACTGGAGGCCCAAAAACAACAACACATTGAATCATCTAGGCACACGAGGGGGAGGGGAGGGTCAATCACTTAACAGGGGGCTCTACCATGGGTAGATATCAACTGATTCGTCCGATATGATATATAAGACTTTGAAAGTAGGTTTCATCATTTGATACTTATGCATGAAATGGCAAACAATTATGCTGAATGTCGAATGTATCAATGCAGTAGATTCTCATATAAGGAAAGTCAAAGGCATTTAACATGATGTGTCGCTACCGAAAAGAAGAGCCCCTAACTAAGGGTTGTAATGTTTGTACTGGTAAACTAATAAATTACGTTTAAAAAAAAAAGTTTAACATTCCTGTAAACTTTGGTCTTTTCAGTGAGTATGTATATATATAAATATATATATATATACATATATATATATAGAAATATATATATATATATATATATATATATATATATATATATATATATATACATATGGTGAGTGTCACGTGGACACATAAGGCATTGACCTGCCTTTATAGAAAAATTCGATCCACACCATGCCAGCCACTAACAACCCTTAAACAGAAATGGGAAACAGATATCACTGAGGCAGTGAACATGCACAATGGAAATAGGTGTTACATTTGTCTGAAAAACCTTTCAGACACACCAGCACAACTGTACACAACTCTGATCCACACATTAAAATGGACTCTGTGAGAGAAAAACAGAGAACTAAACTTTTTGTCCCAGAGTTCTCCCCAGAAATGGACTAGATTACTGGAGCACATAGGGGAACATTCGGCACAAAATAAACATGCCCACCTCCAACTAGGAGGTTTTAATTCACTCATGGCCTGCCGTGATCAGCAGCAAGGCAGGGAGTGTCCAGAAGGTACGTCAGATCAAGGAGAACTCAACAACCCTTCACACACCAGTGGCTTCTGCAGTCGTCCCAGGAATGTGGAGCAGCTCAGCTCCTCCCTTCACATGCCTCAGACAGTGTGTTATCAATCCGGAGTGCCACCACTTTCTACCAAAAATTGATATGGTAAACGTATCTTGTCACTCGTCGGCAAATTTAAGTTTGTCATAAATAAGACAAACATATATGAAGTGAGGCAGAGAAAGTGATTTATTTAAAGAAACAATAAGACATCAAGGAATCAACTTATCCCTACAAGAGCCTCATCCAGCTGCTACTCTTAACCGCCGCCATAAGAACTTTCATTTGCCAATGTTACTTTTAGAACATTAACTAAGGATTGCAGGTGGGTACATGGAACAAAATGAGGGATAAGGTTGGGTAAGGAAATGCAGAGAATATATATTGAGATCCAACAGTGCATCAGCAATCAATAATTAGCTCACATAACATCAATATCAATATACTGCAAAACCTTTTACAGAAAGATCATGTGGTGGGAGAGCCACTTAAAGCTGGTCAAATCACTTGGCAGGGGATCACTTGGTAGGAGATCACAATTGTTATGAGCCTTTTCACCTCTATCTTGAAGAAAAGCCTTAGCATTATGATGTTTCATGAAGATGATTGTTTTTTTCCTTCATATATTAGTTTGTCCTGCTATTGCTGGAGTATTAGATTGCCCTTTCTTTGAGTATTTTGTTGACCTTCACAAAACCTTTCCTAGGCTATTCATAGAAACAGTTGAGCTATCATATTGGAGTTGACACTATTTTTGGTGTTCTTACAGATTATGTCCCTGAACCTATTTAGAACACAGTATACTACAGGACATAGAGGAGCTTGGAGCAGAATCAAGGAAACATTTCTAAAAAAATATTTTTCACAGTGGTGGATTTCTCACTATTTTTAAGAAACCTTTCCAACAAGGTTTCCATCAAGCTAGTCCATTTACAGTTTGGGACAAAATGAGGTCCTTGACGACCCTTCAGGACCTCATTTTGTAGCAGACCTGCGTCGGTTCCTTCTCCATTTGTGTCATCCTACTGTGCATGGCTGTGGAAACATTCTCAAGAGACTCTACTCACTCATGTACATTATTCATTTCAACATGTAATTTTAGGCTTTTTTTTACAATGAGCCAACCATTAGCAAAATGGAAGAGAAGTAGCTAATACATCAGTGAAGGCAGAAGGGCACAGTGGAGCATTGGTAAACCCATTTTGAATATGGAATTATCCTCGTCTTATTGGAACCCCAATTTCCTAAACATTGTCTAGAAAGAAGTGTAGTGTCAGTTTATTGATAGGTTAGCTTACACAAAGTCTGCCTGATATCTATATATGGCTAACCGTGTGTGTTGTGTCCCATGATGGGCTAGCAGACTCAGAGTTAACCATGCCAACACTGCAAGCCACAACAGTGTCAGTGGGACTGCCCTGAACCTCCACCACTTACAGCCTATAGCTGAGTCACTAGACAGGACCAATTAGAGTGAGTTTCTGGAAACTGATCATGATCAAGGAGAATAGAGCAACACAGGCTCCCTAATCAGCCTTTGAGTCACCAAGCCTCCACATATCTCATAACTCCTTACCAGCAGTCCATGGAGGTAATATATACCCTAAGAGGGAATAGAACTGGCAGGGTATGGGTCACTTAGCTCCACAGAATTCATGGCATCCAGCGTCACCTGTTTCTCCACATTTCACTATCTGTCTTTAGGATATTTCCATATGTTGTTGCAAGGGGTAAGAACTCTGTCAAATTGAGGCTACAGGCCTTTGAATACATCTAAAAGAGGCTATTGTAGAGAAAAGGATGTATCAGTAATTAAGATACACTATCCTCAGTAGGGTTTCATATCAATGTGCATCATATCTGATCTCATCTCTGATTATATCTGACCCTACACTATCCTCAGTGGGGTTTCATATCAATGAGTATCATATCTGATACTTTTAATGACAGCTGTAGTGAGATGTTTGCAATCCAGCGATTGTTCCATAATTAGGCATGCTTTTCACCTATTTATGAAGCTCAGGCTTTTTAAAGGCTCATTATAGAATCGTAATATAGCATTCAAATGCAAGTACATGTCACTCCATCTGGTTTAAAGTATCATAAACCTCCAAACGTTCCAAGCGATCTGTTCAGCATAACCTCTGAGCAACATTGATGACAAGACAAGCAGCTTCAAGAACCCAATTGCCAAATCAAATACCACTGTTTCTCAAACTGCTGTTCTTCACAGAGGACATACCTTCCATCAAATGTCTGGGCAGGTTCCAATTGTGCCAATATAGTGTCAGTAGTATTCTGCTGGACCTTTCTTGTCAGATAGATCAATTGAGTAGCTGAAGTGCAAGCTCCTATCAACTCTGTGAGCAGTATGCTACTTCTACTTCTCTTCACTGCTTTCTATTTCTATGGAAGAGGCCCCCAGGTAGCAAATGAGAGCAAGCCCAGCACACATGAGTATATCCACTGTGACTCGGTTACTCTGTGTACCACCCTTTCTCTTATTCCCAACTGCTCCTACCTATCGCTCTGAATTTGTTGTAATGAGCACACTAATAAGGTCCTTGTTAGGCCTCTGTTTTCATATACTCTTTTATATGTTGTGATATAGTTTCATGCAAAGTGCTAATACATTCTTTTCGATGGACTGCATAGACGTAATATCCAGGAGACTGAAAAGAAGGATCTATCACTGTAAGCAAATTGCTCCAAAACATAACAACAAATAACATGGGAAAACCAGCCCTGGGACACATCCCGAAGAGACCAAGCATAAACTCCTGTAGCCATGAACCTTTCCTCCATATCCTGACTGGCATCGCAGAACCCGAAAGTCTGTCTACAGAATGACAAACTGTGTCTGATAATAGATTAGTAGCAGAACGTTTACTCTAAATGAAATCACAACAAATGCCACTAAAGAGAACACTCCGAGCTGCGCCAACACATTCCTGAGAGGAACCCATCTACTTGCTTAACAATCTGGGTTACAACTCTCACCCACAATTGCTACCATACCCACCTCTCCCCTCACATACATTCTCCCTCCGTCCAACCCAGCCTTCATGTGTCATGTCCTAACCTACAACTCCTTTCTCAATGCACCATTCTCCAATAGTTGTTTCCTCTATCCAAGCCACCTCCAAGTCCTTAATCTCCCTCGATCACTGCCTCGCCTCCCTTAAGGAAACCTCTCTACATCACACTTTCTGTCATTGCACTGACTATCAACTCCTAGTTCAGCAGTCAGACTTAACATTCTGTTTCACCCTTACCTCACTCCTACACATACTAACTACCATACCCTTCTCTCAACTACGATCTACCTCAGTGGTCTCCTCTAATTCCTCGCTAGTCAGTTCTCTCTATCCCTGCTTGCTGGTGCCCCAGGCCACAATGTCCCACAAAATATGTAGCCCTGACACACAACTACAAAACTGTTTTCAATCCACTTGTCTTCCCACCTTCTTTTCGCTGGACTTTCCCACATATGTTTTTGATATCTCCCTATTACCCTTGTACTACAATCTCACCTCTCAAACAACCAAAAAACAGCCAACCTCTTTCCACCCTCAATCTGATCCACACTAGTGGACATATCTCTCCCATCTAATCACCCCTGTTAAGTCAGTTGTTTTCCTTTTGGAGGAAATTGATAAATCTTTTACCAGACTTTAGTCACCACCATTGCAACCACAGTGGCCAGAGGGGAAACATCCTTTTTTACGACTTTTTTTTTCTGAAAGTCGTGGTTAACGAAAGCGCAACAATGCTTTTTTTAACCACGACTCCGGTTTTTTGTGCCTTAACTACGTATGTTCTGAACAACGAACATGCGTGGTTAAGGTACAAAGAAGGGAGTTGGCGAAGGTAAGTGGTGGGTTTAGGTTTTGGGGAGGGGGTGGGGGTCAGGGGGTTTTAGGTTTTGGGGTGGGGTTGGGGGGTGGGGCGTTTTTGGTTTTGGGGAGTGGGTGGGGGGTCAGGGGGTTTTAGGTTTTAGGGTGGGGCGTTTTTGGTTTTGGGGAGTGGGTGGGGGGTCAGGGGGTTTTAGGGTGGGGTTGGGGGGATGGGGCGTTTTTGGTTTTGGGGAATGGGTGGGGGGTCAGGGGGGTTTTAAGGTTTTAGGGTGGGGTTGGGGGGTGGGGCGTTTTTGGTTTTGGGGAGTGGGTGGGGGGTCAGGGGGTTTTAGGTTTTGGGGTGGGGTTGGGGGTTGGGGCGTTTTTGGTTTTGGGGAGGGGTGGGGGGTCAGGGGGTTTTAGGTTTTGGGGTGGGGTTGGGGCGTTTTTGGTTTTGGGGAGGGGGTGCGGGGTCAGGGGGTTTTAGGTTTTGGGGTGGGGTTGGGGGGGTGGGGCGTTTTTGGTTTTGGGGAGTGGGTGGGGGGTCAGGGGGTTTTAGGGTGGGGTTGGGGGGTGGGGCATTTTTGGTTTTGGGGAGTGGGTGGGGGTCAGGGGGTTTTAGGTTTTGGGGTGGGGTTGGGAGGGTGGGGCGTTTTTGGTTTTGGGGAGTGGGTGGGGGGTAAGGGGGTTTTAGGTTTTGGGGTGGGGTTGGGGGGGTGGGGCGTTTTTGGTTTTGGGGAGTGGGTGGGGGGTCAGGGGGTTTTAGGTTTTGGGTGGGGTTGGGGGGGTGGGGTGAGGGATGTAGGGTGAATGGTGCCTATTGCTAATGATTTTATCAGGAATGCCTTTACAACTAAATATCATTGTTAAGGCATTCGTGGTAAAATCATTAGTAGTAGCAACGAGGTCGGAGTTCCGACCTTGTTGTTAAGGCAGTAGTTGTTTTTTAAGTCGTTGTTTCGTCGTACAATCTGGCCAGAGTGGCAACCAGCTCATTCTTCAATTCATTCACCAGAATAATCAACTACATTTTTTGTTGCCAAACCAATTCATAGCAACCAATTTAGTGGCCAACTGATCCTTGGCTGTCTAGGACATATGTACCAAAGACAAGAAAAAAAACACAAACTTTTGGGACATCAGCTAAACCATAGCTCACCGCCATATTCCAGTCAACAAAGACAAACCAAAAATCATAGCACTGCAGAAATACTGACCAGAAGAGTAAAAAAAGACCAACAGTCATAAAAGCAAGGTGCTACACATTATCAGACAAGTGGAACTAATAATCCCATTCTACTTGACATGGATGACAAATCGAATGAGGTGAAAAATGTGGATTCATGCATTTCAAACTCTCACTTCTAACCCAAGTCAAGAAAGGACAAGCGACCCACTGCACATGAAAACAATACTGCAACATATCTACCCCAAGACCTCTAACACTACCCATAGAGATATCACACCTAGGTTAAGCCAATTGTCTTCATCGGATTATCTAGAAAATGAATAGTGAATTCTTCAATACACCCAGAATGATGCAAGAAGACAAGTCCTTAATCTGAGCAAACAAAATCTCATGTTCCATACTGGTTTCGAGTCCCAAGAAGAATCTCCTTCAAAGGCTCTGCATTTCACGGCCGCGGTCCATGGGGTGAGGAAAAAAACCCTGCAATGGAAACTCAGATATACAGTCAGAGAAGAAACCTCAGATCACAAATGCCTCCTGAAAATTCCTCATATTCAAAAAACCCTCCTAGGTTGAAGCTTCTTTCCAGGTCATAAATGGCAGCTGCGGAATATGTTCCTAAAGAGAACAAAGGCCATCAACACCACCTAAAATTCAGATAAGCAATAAAGGCCTAGCTATTCCCAAAATCCAGATCAGATTGACTCTCAAAATGCAACTTTGACAGACTTGTATCCACAGAATGGGAATAGATCCCTGACATTCTCATGGTTTACTACTCTATGCATAAGATTCTCCTACATGCTGCCGTGCTGGAGCACCCTGTCCTCATGCATGAACCCAAAACACAGTGGTAATGACTTACACATCAAACAGTACATATACTTCAGACTGAGTAACTATTCACACGAATAAGTATGTGGAGCTGTGGGGCTTTGGCAGAGGGGAGGAAAGTGTTATAGAAATGGCACACTACCTTTAACAATACAATACTCTAACGGGGTATTAAATGAGAGTTCCTCTGGATACGATCCACTTTTCACAGCACAACAGGATGAAGTGGTGTTTATAGTTTTATGTAGAAATGGAATAACAGCAAGTAGTACAGGTGTAGACGCCCTCTACAAAGACCACAGAGGTATACTTAAGCCTATATATATAAGTTGTTGTGCATGTACAAACCTCATAGCGGTGCCCGTACAGCCTGTTGTATTCTAGGAGTTGTTCTTTGTACGATGCATTCAGAGGTTATTTTACAGTCTGTAATAAGGTGAACAAGAGAGATGTTTCAATACATTTTTCTAGGCTGTGTAGTTACAATGTGTTTTTTGCATTTGGAGGTGTCCAGTCACTAGCTCTATCAGTGAAGTCGTGGCGCTCTTCATACAGTTACTCGTGCAATGTTATATTTTATTTATTTCTTTAGGAGTCTTCTACCACCAAGACCACACCCCGAAGTGCACCGGAGCACTGAACCTTCTGAATGAAGAGACTAGAAAACAGTTATTAGGTTACAGTTCCGACAGTAAATGAGTTCATTGAGAATACAAGAGAACCGGGTTTACAATGAGCTCATGTTACTGTGTCTTTTCTTCTATACAAGATGATAATTGTTTTCTCTTTTTCCTCAAAAGTTGCAAAGGGCGAGTAGTCTTAAATATCTGCAACCAACATTCCACAGGGCCTGGTCTCCAACGTGAACCTGCTTAGAGGCCTTTTGTGTGGATGGGGACCTCTGGTTTTGACATGTTAACATTTAGAGGCCAAGTATGGCGGGGCTCGAAGGTGCACCAACTTGCATCCTCTGACCACGAGTTTGGGTCGGGGGTGCCTGTGCAGAGGATAGTAGGAGATGTGGCCTAGAGGCTAGAACTGTCCCCTTCGGCGAATAATGAACCAGGTTTGAATCCCAGCTTCGGGGCTTCACGCAATATCATGTGATTCTGGGTAAAACACTTATTCCCATGAATACTTACATTTACAATGCTGATTAAATTGATCACTACAGTAGGAAATGTGGAGAGTTTGAATGCGGAAAACAGGGAAATTGGGTCTGGGAGTTTCTGTCACATTGTAGATTCTTCTATTGAGCATTAGCTGAAAGGGACTCTGTCTCGGATAAACTGAGTATGAGATTATGTGCCATCATTCACTGTTATTTTAATCTATCAAGTGCCATGTATTTTATAATTATGGAAAGAAAGTATCAGTTGTACAAGAGTGCACTGTATGTGCCACTTGGTGTCCGGGCAGCTGTACACTTAGATCAAAGAGCAAGCATAACAGCAGAGACCCCTGGGATCACTCCCAGTCTAAAGAGCTGGACAAGAGGCCACCCACACCAATACATTATTTGTGGTTTTCTTCATGTATTTTGAAATGTGGACCAGATCAATCCAGATTTTCTACTTAATGAAGGTAGACAACGTTTGAAGTGTATACCTTATAAATATTCGAAACAATTCTGCCTAAACCAGGCCCATTTTACAATCATGCAGTACAATATTTTTCATATCGTGCCTTCATAGTCTTGCAATCATGTTCGAGTGCTTTAACTGTGGTGTGGATTTAGAAGTGTACAGAAATGTAATGGGACATTTCGTGGCCGTGATTGAGTGGGGTGGCTCTGAGAGCTCATGGCTGGTATCATTACAACATTCTCAGCTACAGGTTTACCTGCAGTCTTTTCTTCCTTCATAAAAAGTGCATAGAAAAGTTTGAATACATGTTCTCTTTTTTACTTGTTTACATTCTTTTTCTGCAGCAGTTTTAAACATTGGATATGCCCTTTGTCACGTGTGTATTGTGTTGACTGTCTGGGTCATTGTTAGAAATAGGATCTTTAATTGGCAGTTGGCTTGCACCCTGTCCAAGTAGGGTCCCTCACTCTAGTCAGGATAAGGGAGATACTCAACTCAGATAACCCCTGCTCACCCCCTTGGTAGCTTGGCACAAGCAGTCAGAAGCAATGTGTAAAGCATTTGCACATAACACACAGTATTACAGTGAAAACACTACAAATGGACACCACACCAGTTTTAGAAAAATAGCCAATATTTATCTGTGTAAAAAAAGACCGAAACAAGGAAAATCCAACATACAGTAATAAATACATGAATTTTGCAAGAATTAACTTAAAAATACAGTTCTTTGAAGTCGATAGCTCCATCTGGGGCTATCTCGGTGTCATGAACAACAAATCCAACAGTTCAGGCTGGCCGCGGCATCGTGGGCCAACTACGGTGTCAGGAAGACCTGAAAACAGTACCTTGGAAATGTAGGGTGTTGTGATCCTCGCAATGAGATCTGGAGTGCGGTGTCACTGGAATCAGTTCCGGAGGTTGGTGCGGGGGTCATCGGGCTCTTGATGTCACATGCGTTGCAGATTGAACTCCAGGCTGATGACGAAGTCAGGAATGCTGGCGTAGATGGCATTGGGGCTGCAGTGCGAAGCGGGATGGTGCGATGTGCGGTGCCCACAGGTCATGGTGCAGGCAGTGGCTTGCTGACGGTGTCCTGCAGTGTCGGTAAAACCAGGGCTGCGGTGTGAGGTGGGGCAGTGTGATGTACAGTGTCTCCAGGTCACGGTGTAGGTGGCGTTGTTGTTGTTCCTGAAGCACTGTTGTCTATAGGCCAAAGGCTGCAGTGAGGCACTGGGCGGGCTCTGTGCGGCACCCACGGGTCGTGATGCAGACAGGGGTGTCTGTTGACGACAGTGAAGTCAGCGCTGGCATCGGTGGACTAGGGCTGGGGTGTGGGATGGGACGGTGTGTCATGTACCTCACGAGCGGTGACCTTAGGCCATGGTGCAGGCAGCGGCATCAATGTCAGCATGGAGCGTTGCCATCAGGGATGCCAAGGTTGCGGTGAGAGCAAGTCAATGTAGAGTGCGGGCCCACAGGTCATGGTGCAAGCAGTGGCTCGGTGACTACATCAGGTGGCGGCATCGGTGGGACCAGGGTTGCGGTGTGACGTAGGGCACGGCTCTGTGTGGGTGCATCAGGTCACAGTGCAGGCTGCGGCGTTGTTGAGGCATAGCCGTGGTTGTCTTCTGTTGCAGCACAAAACACACCCCAGCTCCCAGTGCTGTAGGCAGATAAAGCTGAAGTCTTTGATATCCCTGAGACTTCCAACAGGAGGCAAGCTCAACTTCAAGCCCTTGGAGAAACTTCACAAGCAGGATACACAGCAAGGTCCAATCTTTGTCCAATTTAAGGCAGACGCAGCATCTACAGGCCAACCCAGCAAAGCACATACAGAAAAGGGGCAATACTCCTCCTCCAGCTCTTCAGCTCTTCTCCTTGGCAGAGGTTCCTCTTGATTCCAGAAGCAATCTAATTTTGATGGGTTTTGGGACCACTACTTGAACCCCTTTCTGCCTTGGAAGTAGGCAAACTTCAAAGGAAAGTCTCTCTTGTTTGTAAGATTCTGCCTTGCCCAAGGCAGGCCCCAGACACACGCCAGGGGGTTGGAGACTGCATTGTGTGAGGGTAGGCACAGCCCTTTCAGGTGTGAGTGACCATTCCTCCCCTCCCTCCCAGCATAGATGACTCATCAGGAAATGCAGACTACACCCCAGCTCCCTTTGTGTCACTCTCTAGAGGAGAGGTGCAAACAGCCCAACTGTCAAACTGACCCCGACAGGAAATCCACAAACAGGCAGAGTCACAGAATGGTTTAAGCAAGAAAATGCCTACTTTCTAAAAGTGGCATTTTCAAAGACACAATCTAGAAACAAACTTTACTAAAAGATGTATTTTTAAATTGTGATTTCAGAAACTCTAAACTCCACATTTCTATCTGCTCCCAAAGGGAATCTGCACGTTTATAATATTTAAAGGCAGCCCCCATGTTAATCTATGAGAGAGCTAGGCCTTCCACAGTGAAAACCGAATTTGGCAGTATTTCAGTGCCAGGACATATAAAACATATTAGTATTTGTCCTACCTCAAACATACACTGCACCCTGCCCATGGAGCTACCTAGGGCCTACCTTAGGGGTATGTATGAAATGGGAAGGTTTAGTGGGTACACTTGCCAAGTCGAATTGGCAGTTTAAACAGCACTCACAGACACTGCAGTGGCAGGTCTGAGCCATATTCACAGGGCTACTAATGTGGGTGGCACAACCAGTGCTGCAGTCCCACTAGTAGCATTGATTTACAGGCCATGGGCACCTCTAGTGCACTGTACTAGGGACTTACTAGTAAATCAAATATGTCAATCATGGAAAGCCAATTATACATACATTTTACATAGGAGCACTTGCACGTTAGCACTGGATAGCAGTGGTAAAGTGCCCAGAGTAACAAAAACAGCAAAAACACAGTCCAGCACACATCAATAACTTGCTTGGTCCAGGAGTGTTCTAAAAGTCTGGGGTTTTGGGTCCACTATTTATACCCCTTTCTGTCTTTGAAGTAGGCAAACTTAAAGGAAAGTCTCTGTTGGTCACAAGATCCTGCCTTGCCCAGGCCTGGCCCCAGACTCACTCTGGGGGCCAGAGACTGAATTGTGTGAGGACAGGCAGAGCCCTTTCAGGTGTAAGTGTCAGCTTCTTCCTCCCCACTCTGGCCCAGGAGACTCATCAGGAAATGCAGGCTACACCCCAGCTCCCTCTGTGTCACTGTCTAAAGGGAGTTCACAGCAGCCCAACTGTCAGTCTGACCCAGAGGAGGAATAGACATGCAGGCAGAGGCACAGAATGGTTAAGCAAGAAAATGCCCACTTTCTAAAAGGGGCATTTTCAAACTGACAATCTAAAAAACAACTTTATCAAAAGATGTATTTTTAAATTGTGAGTTCAGAGACCCCAAACTCCAGATCTCTATCTGCCCCCTATGGGAAACACCAGTTAAAATAGATTGAAAGGCAGTCCCTGCGTTAACCTACAAGAGAGATAGGCCTTGCAACGGTGAAAACCGAATTTGGCAGTATTTCACTGTCAGGACATGTAAAACACATCAGTATATGTCCTACCTTTAACATACACTGCACCCTGCCCATGGGGCTACCTTGGGCCTATTTTAGGGGTGCCTTACATGTATAAAAAGGGACGGTTTGGGCCTGGCAAGTGGGTACACTTGCCAGGTTGAAATGGCAGTTTAAAACTGCACACACAGACACTGCAGTGGCCGGTCTGATACATGTTCACAGGGCTACTTAAGTGGGTGGCAGAATCAGTGCTGCAGGCCCACCAGTTGCATTTGATTTACAGGCCCTGGTCACGCATAGTGCACTTTACTAGGGACTTATGAGTAAATCAGATATGACAATCGTGGATGAACCAATCACCAATACAATTTACATAGGGAGCACTTGCACTTTAGCAGTGAAGAGCAGTGGTAAAGTCCGCAGAGACAATAAACCAGTAAAATCAGAGTCCATCATACCATAAAAGCAGGAGGTCAGAAGGCAAAAAGACAGGGGAAACATGCCAAAAGCTGCCAGGTCTAACAGTCATGTTCCTCAAAAAGGGACATGGCAATTTCTAAACATTTAAAATGTCTCATTCAACACATTTGTTGTGAAGGTCTTAAGAGGAATATAGGTAATCAGGATGGCCAACCAATAGCAGCTCTTTGACGTAGCTTTGCCTTGCTGTATATTACTCATTTACACTCACTGATTGATGGGCCATCTGTTCTTCTCCATCCATTCCTGGTTACGGAGCAGGTGAGGGTCACTGTATGCCTCTGAAGTTCACTACTGATTGCCTGTGAGGATTCTAGCTGTAGCGGGAGACCATGTGGCAGTTGCCATGCGATGAGGATCGTGAACGCTCAGCACTTTCTCTACAGGCCTGGCTTCAAGTGGGCAGTTAAGCCTGCATCTTGGGGTGCACCAATGGACTGGAGCAGATCTGACTTGTCATGGTAGCGGATGGTGTGCCCTAAAGGTGGTCACAGGTATGATGTGGGAGGGTGACTGGCCCAGCTGATGTTAGTGTTCAACTTTGGTTCAGCTCCTTTGGTACATGAAAGTCCACCTGAGACCTAAGTGGTCTCAGAACATAAGAGCAGGTGTGGTGAATGACCTGCTGATATAGTGGGTATAGTTGACCCAGCCACGGCATCATCAGGATCGGAATAAGTGATGGCAATACTTAAGAGGTTGACATAAATTTGCACTAAGGCCTGTGTCTTTACCAGCAGCAGATGCATGACACTGTGTACCTGGGCTTAAGGTGTTTAGGAACAAAGCTAGCTACAGTGGTAATAGGAGGCAGCAGAAACCCACTGTCACCCTTACGTTTGACCTAACTACATAACTGCCAGCTCGAGGGTGCAATTGGGTGAATTAAGTATCAGTGATAATGAAAGGAAAACCAAAGACAATGAGTCAAAATTAAGATGTTATGCAATTCATCCCATTGTTTATTCAGTCCATCCACTGGAGCCTTAAATGAGACTTGAGCGGGGACAGGCGTCCCATTGCTGCTATTGACTTGTAGGAACCTCCGAGTAGGTGACTGGCAGATAGAGCAGTTGGTGTATAGAGAAAAACGTGTCACAGTACTCTAGTACCATCACAGATCCAATTGGTCATAGTTTTGAGAAGCAGTAGTTACAATAGTATAAAAATATTGCTGTTAGACTGGGAGTGGAGCATGGAACAGGTCCCCTAGTCCATCTTCTGAAGGACATTCTTCTGGTTCATGTACCTAAAGCTCTTGAGACTTTATTATTATGTAGGAGTTCTGAAGGAGTTCCCCAAGTGTTCCTTTTAATACCCACACTTTTTAAAACCTAAATAACTGGGCTGCTCTTCCTACAAAGATAACACTTAAATAAAATGGTAGATGGGGTAAAGAGCAAGCCTCCACCGTTCGCTAAAGCTTAAAACAAAACAAAGACTGAATGAGGATAAATTGGCCCTAGTTAAGCTCCTAAGAAGAACCAGGGCAATCAATTTTGCTTAAAATGCAGTGTCTCATCCGCCCCATTTGTTTGTGTACATCACTTTTTCCTCGACCAAGGTTAGGATTCTGGGTGTAGTGCAGTGTGGGATAATGATCTGTCCCTGAAATCGCTTGTGGTGATCTTTTGAAAGGATTTATTAGATCTGAAAATTAAAGAGCACTTTGGGTAACATTTACTCTAGTAATCAAGATGACTGAGGCCTTGACCAATTGGCAGTTGGACTTCTGCAAAACTTTGTATGCTGAGATGTCCGAGTATTTTGTTGCACTGCAACAGAGCACAGGATGCCACTGTTGTCCTTGTGGTAACTTTGAACAAGTGTGACCATCAATAGGACACATTAGGTTCAAGCGAGTGGCATAGTTGGTAAAGATGTTTTAGTAATATACTGGAATATTTGAAGATTACTTGATATCAAGCTTCTATGTCTCTAGTTTGAGCAAACAAGGTCTGTTCATTGTGCTCCTTTCAAAATGGTCACTGTGGTTAACTGCATTGCTTGAAAAAAATAATTTCAGGGGCCTTAAGTTTTTCTTAGAAGCCCACCTTAAGTGCTTCGAATGGCAGGTTACTTAATACCACCTCTCCCTGTGATTCCACCTCAGGCCTCTTTCTTCCACCACCCTACATTTCTCTTGCAAACCTTTTTTCTCCCCAGCTTTCTCTTTTGCCTTCTTTCTCCCCTTCTCTCTCTTGCTTAGGGCCAAATTCTGATGATAAAAAAGTAAGCCCTGATCCCCAAAAATGAATGCTGGTGCCCATCATCTAAAACTGTGAAAAAATGAAGTAATGAAGTGGTTTTAGAGCTCATGCTCCTTTTGCCTGGAAGTAGTTGCCCATGAATTTGAGAAGCATTTAGGATCATCCAGGTAGGTCTGCTCCCTTTTCACCTGTCATTTATAGTTGTACAGCACCTTCAGACAGCTAGCTTTATCAGAGTATGTTGTATAAATGTTCTTACTGGGTCATTTGGGCTGCATTCTGGGTTGCCATTTGCAGTTTGATCACAGTTGTTTTCTACTAGTGCTTCATGTGTTCTTTTTAAACACATTTTTTCTCTTATTTTCTAGATTTTGGCTTTCTATGGTCTAGCTTGACAGTTGCCAGGCAATTATGTAAGCAACACTAGAGAAGGGCTTAGGCTCTCCCTACACATTGGCAGCCAGGAGTACATGTTTTGATTGCATGCTTCCAAATAAAAAGTGCTTCCCTCCATGCAGCTGTGATAATTTTGTTTATTTATCCAGCTGCCGAAGCTTCAACTTCTAGGGGCACACATATGCCATGGGAATGCTATTAATGTGTCTTAGCTAACTAGATAATTGATATTGTGTTTTACTCTGGCAGCAGCACAGATGAGAGGAGGGCAACCAATAACTTACATGGATTTTTAGGTCTGGTTTGACAGTACATCTGTCAGCTGTCCTTTTAATCTACACCAATATTACTCTACAGTTCTTTGCTTCTACACAAATACATATCTATTCCCATGCCATTTACTTGTAAAGCTTCACATTACTATAATTTGTTTGCAAGCCAGATCCATTGGCATTGCCAATGGTTGTTTAAACATTGCTATGGTGATTTGCTAATTATGAATTGCTGCTTGAAGCTAGGAAGCTGGCATTGTTGCTCACTACAAATATTAGACTTGACGATTTTGTATTGCAAATGTATTATTTTGTGGGTGCAATCCCTTTTGCATTTGCATTTTTATAGAATGGTTGTCTTTTCAGTCGTGCCTCTTTTCTGATTTGCACGCCCTCTGTCGATCTTCCTGCTCATCTGTGCAACTGTCTGTGAATTCTCAACATATTTGTATACATAGTGTACAGCCTAGAGTACTTCTGAGAAGTGGGCCCTTCATCTGGAAATGCTTTCGAACTAAATCCTATATGCCCTGTCCTTCAAATGTGTAGCTCTTTGAATAACCTTTTAACAGTCATGGGAAGCTAGGCCTATGTGATGCCTAAGACAGTAGCACACTGAACTACTCACAGACACATTTTAAGGAAATAGAAAATAGAAGCATTCCTTATCCAAAACACAAGTTCCAAGTATACTTTACAGCACATCAAGTTACTGAGACCCTCATTACAAGTGGCCTGGGAGGTGGTCTGGTATTTCCCCACCTCCAGAGTAACACATCCAGGGTGTACCATAACTCCAGAGGAAAACTCTGCCACATTTTGAGTTGGGCCCATGCCACTAAGAAATGAGGAATTACTAGGGAAAATCGTCAATTCCAAGTCCAATTCCCATGATAATTCCTTATTTTGAACTGGACTTTCACCTAGAGATTTTGGTTGCTTTCGTCTGCCGAAATTTCCGAGTGAAAGTAAATAGATCCTCGGTTATTCTGTAAATAAAATGCTCTCGAAAGAGCAAGTGACGGCTGTTACCGGCCTCAGTGGAATTAAGTGGACATTTGGTATGAGGATTTACGACACATCCCTAAAGCACACTATACTTGCTAACTGCCTAATCTGAAAACCTTTTTGAAATGCTGAAAAATCGAGGAAATGCAACCTCTCTCACTACAAAGTACAAGGGCTTATTTGTGAAAGGCAAGCCTAACATGATTCAAATTGACAAAAAATGCTTCCATTTTCTCTGTAACCAAAGCAGGACCTCTGTGCACATCCACAAAATTACATTGTAAGGCGCCGAGTTGCCCCCACAGTGCCTAACATAGCCACTAAAAACAGCCTAGGCAGCTCTTGAAACCAGTAGGAAGCTGCAGTACCCGGGGGACTACATCAGAATTATCGAGGGGGATGGAAACTCTATAAACAACAAGGACAAACAAAGGGCAGATAAAGATCCACACTGGAGGGAATATGCAGGGCAGCGAGGTAAAAGGGCGATTCGTACTATTGACAGGCTGGCGTGGTGCAATTACCTGGCCCGATGCCAAACAGCTGTGTACAAGGAGGTCAAAGGTTGGAATCCATTCCAGGTGGACAGAGGCCTGACGTCAGTGCGATCTGGTAAGTACTCACCTTCCCAGTCCTAGTGGGCAACTGTGGACCGAGGATTCCCTACTGCAGGGCTCCAGCCCTCACAACATGACTCCCACTTAAGAGAATCCCCATCTCAATCAAACTGAATGTGGGAAGGATCCCAGCTTCAAACTGCAACTCTCGTTCGTCATAGGCCAAAGACTGAACAAATAAGATACATTTACATAAATGGACGTTGCATAGTTAAAATGCCAGTGGCAGACTTTGGCCCCTGAAGTAATCAATTGTGGAACTTTTGTCACACCCTTTTTTTGACGCTGACAGTGCTTAACGTTTAAAATATATATGCCGAGGGCTAACGTTTTGCTCAGAAGCCAGCGACTGGCGATATCCAATGTTGGAGTGCAGAATACCCAGGTACTGTGCACTTGACAGCATCTCATGCCTCTTTAATTCACAACCAGTCATGCCCTATCCCTTTATATCACACTTTCAGGTACTTTTTCATGCTTAATTTCAGCCTTTGTTGCTGTTTTTCCACCAGTTCCTACTGCCATCTATTTTTCTCTCTTGCTCTGGGTCAAAATCTGATGAAAAGAAATAAGTGCCAGTCCCCAAAAACTAGTGTTGGTAGGCCCCATCTGTAACCACTGGCTCAAATTCAGCTATAGCGGCTTAGTCACTATGGAAAGTGGTAGTCAACGCCCAACTGTCTCACTTCTTAGAAGAAAACAACATACTCAACACCTTCCAGTCTGGATTCCTCAAGTACCACAGCACTGACACCACCCTCATCGCCTGCACAGACAACATCAGGACTAGAGTGGACAAGGGCGAGACCGTTAGCCTTATCCTCCTAGACCTCTCCACAGCATTCAACACTGTATGCTACCAGACCCTCCGCGCACGCCTTTTTGACACCAGAATTCGACACAAGGCCCTGGACTGGCTCACCTCTTTCCTCGCCGAAAGAACCAAAAGAGTTCGCCTCCCTCCCTTCCGGTCTCCAGCCACCAAGATCATCTGCGGAGTCCCCCAAGGATCCTCCCTGAGCCCCACACTCTTCAACATCTACATGGCCCCTCTCGTCAACATCCTCCGCCCCCACGGAATCACCATCATCTCTTACGCAGACGACACCCAACTCATCATCTCACTCACCAGGAACCCAGCCACCGCCAAGATAAACCTGCACGCCGGACTCCTCGACATTGCCAAATGGATGACAGCAAGCCACCTCAAACTTAACTCAAACAAAACAGAAATCATCATCTTCGGCACCAACAAGACAGCATGGGACGACTCCTGGTGGCCCACCACACTCGGACCACCCCCAACGCCCACCACCCACGCACGCAACCTTGGCATCGTTCTAGACTCATCTCTCTCCATGGCCCAGCAAATCAACACCATATCGTCCTCCTGCTTCAACACCCTTTGCATGCTACGCAAGACTTTCAAATGGATTCCTTTAGAAAGAAGAAGAACGGCCACCCATGCCCTCATCAGCAGCAGACTGGACTACAGCAACGCCCTCTATGCAGGGACCACAGCCAAGCTTCAAAGAAAACTCCAGCAAATTCAAAACGCATCCGCCAGTCTCATCCTCAACCTCCCTCGCCATGAACACATATCCACCCACCTCAGATCCCTACACTGGCTGCCCATCAGCAAAAGGATCATCTTCGAAGTCCTCGTCCACGCTCATAAAGCCCTCCACAACACTGGACCGGCCTACCTCAACGAATGAGTAAACTTCCACATACCAAGTCGACAGCTCCGCTCCACTGACCTCGCCCTCGCTGCAGTCCCCCGCATCCAACGCACCACCTCCGGCGGCAGATCCTTCTCCTCGCCGCCAAGACCTGGAACTCCCTCCCCACCAACCTACGCTAGACCCAGGACCTCCTAACTTTCAGAAAGCACCTCAAGACATGGCTTTTTGAGCAGTAACCGGCAACCCCCCTCACACAAAGCGCCTTGAAACCCTAACGGGTGAGTAGTGCGCTTAAGAAATTTTTTGATTGATTGATTGAAAGGGCAAAGACTGTCAACAACAAAAAGTAAAGAGCATTTTTTGTTTCCTTTTCCTTCCTCTGCTTCCATGACCACTGTTACTGGAGTACCAAAGGCAGTACCAGGGGTAATAAAGAGCATCCAAAGTGTAGCAGATGCTATCCCTGGCTACTCTAAATGTATATGCATGTTCACAAGTCGTCCCTTGTGCAGATACGTCTAGAGAAAGGAAATTATGGTAAGTAAGAGGATCCACTCCCTTAATCCACCAAGTACTAATCCTTACTGAGAGAGGCCAATGGCCGAATGGGCATAGAGATGCAGCACATCTATCATGTCTATATGAAGTGGTACCAGATAGAGACTGTTTACTTTCGGGAAAATTCCTAATCATAGGTGGAGGAGGAATAGCAGTGCCTCTGGTCTCCATTGATATGGGTCTACACTTCCATGGATCCTGTTAGACCTGACAGCCTTAGGATGGTCACACCTTACTTTTTGCCTGCCTCTCTCCACTTTTTTGACACTGTTTTTGCTGGTTTTAGAACTATGTGCACTTTACCACTGCTAACCAGTGCTAAAGTGCAAATGCTCTCTCCCTGAAAACATGGTTACATTGGTTCCTACCCAATTGGCTTATTTAATCTACTTGTAAGTCCCCAGTAAAGTGCACTACATGTGCCCAGGGCCTGTAGATTAAATGCTACTAGTAGGCCTGCAGCACTGATTGTGCCACCCACATAAGTAGCCCCTTAACCATGCCTCAGGCGTGCAATTGCAAGGCCTGTGTGTGCAGTTTCACTGCCAATTCGACTTGGCATTTAAAAGTACTTGCCAAGCCTTAAACTCCCCTTTATCTACATATAACTCAGCCCTAAGGTAGGCCCTAGGTAACCCATAGAGCAGGGAGCTATGTAGATAAAAGGCAGGGATTATGCCTGGGTAGTTTATGTGTCCTGGTAGTGAAGAACTCCTAAAGTTTTTGTAACACTGCTCTGAGGCCTGCTCCTTTCAAAGGCTAACATTAGGGCTACCCTCATATACTGTTTGAGTGGTAGATTCAGATCTGAAAGGAGTAACAAGGTCATATTTAGCATGGCCAGAATGGTAATACAAAATCCTACTGACTGGTGAAGTTGGATTTAATATTACTATTTTAGAAATGCCACTATTAGAAAGTGTCTCACTTAAAAATGCTCCTAGAGGAATTATTTAGATATAGGCCCTCATTACAACCCTGGCGGTCAAAGACCGCCAGGGCTGTTTCGTCGGATGCACCGCCAACAGGCTGGCGGTGCAATCCATGGAATTACGACTGCTGTGGAAGCGCCGCGGTCGCACCGCCGGGACCAACGTGGCGGTAAACCTCCAGGGCAGCGCTGCTTGCAGGGCTGCCCAGGGGATTACGTGTCCCCCTCCCGCCAGCCTTTTCATGGCGGTAGGAACCACTATGAAAAGGCTGGCGGAAAGGGGAGTTGCGGGGCCCCCTGCCACAGCCCGATGGAGCTTTTCAAAAGCGCAACAGGTGCAACTGCACCCGTCGTACTGCCGCAACACCGCTGGCTCCATTTGGAACCGGCTCCCGTGTTGCGGCTGACATCCCCGCTGGGCCGGCGGGCGGAAAATCGGTTTCCGCCCGCCGGCATAGCGGGGATGTTGAAATGGCCACCGCGGAACTGCGGCTGCATTGGCGGCCGTGCAGTGGTTACAACTTGGCGGGCTGCGGTTGCCGCCCGCCAAAGTTGGAATGAGGGCCATAGTCTGCGTACATTTATTGGAATTGTTGTACATTTTTTTGAACTTCCTTAATCCTATTGAGTAATTTATTGGATTTTAACAGTACGGAGTTGTCTTATTCATTAATTGAAGACTGGATAATATGTGCGCATACTATATCTAAATAATTCCTCTAGAAGCATTTTTAAGTGAGACATTGTACCAAGTTCCTAGGGGAATACTGGGGTGTGTTCATTCACTTTTAGAAAGTGAGCATTTCTCTGCACTTAAATCCTTCTGTGACTTACAATCTATGTCTGGCTAGGTTAGTTGACAGCTCCCTTGTGTATTTCAACCCAAACACAGGATGCTCAGTCACACCTTCACACATCTGCATACTGAATGGGCCTTCCTGGGCTGGGAGGGTGGAGGGCCTGACACTTACATTTGAAAGGACATTGGCCTTCCCTCACACAATGGACTGCCAAATCCCCTACTGGGACCCTGGCAGACAGGGTGGAACTGAAAGGGGACCTGGTGCACTTCTAAGTCACTCTTTAAAGTCTTCCCCACTTCAAAGGCACATTTGGGTATTTAAACAGGGCTTCTGACCCTACCAACTCAGACACGTCTGGACAAGATACCACTGGTGAAGAAACTCTGAACCACAACCTGCAACCTGCCAAGAGGAACTGCCTGGCTGCCCAAAGGACTCACCTGACTGCTTGTCTGCAAAGGACTGCTGCCCTGCTGTTGCCCTGCTGCCTTGCTGCCCTCTGGCCCTGCTGAGAAGTACTCTCCAAGGGCATGGATAGAGCTTGCCTCCTGTTCCTTGAAGTCTCAGGGCCAAAAAGACTTCATCCTGCAAAGAACTCCTTGTGTGGCGAAAATTCGACACACAGCCTGCCAGAAATGACGCACAGCCTACATTACAGTGAGAAAATCACCGCGCGCTGAACCGGACGACGCAGCCCAGTTCCCCAAGAGGAGATCGACACAGCGCCAGCATTGCGAATGGAACTTTGATGCACGGATCACTGGTTCGCCGCATAGCCGAGCCAGAACGACACAGCCCGACTTCCTGCAAGAAGAATTGATGCAGAGCCTGCTATGCAACAGAAATTTTCCTGCATCGCCCACTGGATCGATGGAGCGCCTATGACTTCGTCCTTCATGCCCAGGATTTCTCTGCATCGTCCCCGGGGCGTCCAAATACCCCACAGTCTGAAGAGGATCCAAGTCTTCACGCTGGAAAGCGACGCAAGGCCCTGACTGCGTGGAAAAATATCGATGCATCGTCTGTGTGTGCCCGGAGAAACCGATGCACACATCCCTGTTTTCCACGCATCTCCTCCTCTGCGGCCCCTTGTGGATAATTTAGATGCAAACCAGGTACTTTGTGCTTGCAAGAGACACTTATTGCGTTTTAAGATCTTAAGACTCTTTTTATCATTGTCTAAAGTGATATTTCAACATGTACTTATCAATCTTTTTCGTTTTGGCCTGCATTTAACCAGGTAAATACTCTATATTTTTCTAAAAATTGTGTGGAGTATTTTTGTGGTATTATACTGTGTTATTGCATGATTTATTGCACAAATACTTTACACATTGGCTTCTAAGTTAAGCTTAACTGTTCAGTGCCAAGCTACCAGAGGGTGGGCACAGGATAATTTGGATTGTGTGTGACTTACCCTGCTTAGAGTGAGGGTCCTTGCTTGGACATGGGTAACCTGAATGCCAACCAAAGACCCCATTTCTACCAGATCCCATTACGCACACTAGGCATACTTTAATCCCTACGGTGCCGTGTGCGAGCTGGTCTCGTCCTCGCACACGGTTCCCATGTGCCGGGGATGAGACCAGCTCCTCCTACACTGGGCCCACAATGAGCCTCCCACCCACTCCCCCAGGGCAGGGATGGAAGGGGAATCAATAACCTCCCCACCCTCCCAGTGACGTCTGATGACGTCAGCGTGCAAATCGCACGCTGACCTCATCAGAGGTCACCTCCAATTGCGCTGGAAGCACAGATCCCAGAAGAGAAATGCAAAAGAATTTCTCTTCCGACCAGGAGGTGGGGCGGGAGAGGCATGAAAGGAAAGGAAGACCTTTCCTTTCCTTTCATGTCTCTCTCAGCATTTCTGTTGCCCGATCGCGAAGCAATCGGGCAGCAGAAATGCCCACTAGACACCAGGGATTCTTTTTTTTAAATATATTTCATTAGAGGGGAGCAGCCCCTACTGTTATTAGGCTGATCTGCCCCCAGGGGGCAGAAACCTCTAGAAGCCAGGGATTATTTATTTATTTATTTTGTGCAGGAGGGGAGCGACCCCTTAAGCAAGGGTCGCTCCCCTGGGGGGGAAATTATTTTTAGGCTATTTATGCCCCCCTTGGGGACAGATCGGCCTATTTTTCTCAGACCAATCTTCCCCCATGGGGGGGAGCAGAAACCACTAGACACCAGGGATTCTTATATATATCTATATATATATATATATATATATATATATGTATTTATATCTATATATATATATGAATAAGGGGAGCGATTCCTTGGGCAAGGGTCACTCCCTAAAGGGGCAATTTTTTTAAAGGCCTTTTCTGTCGCCCCGGAGGGGGGGGCAGATCAGCCTACTGTAATTAGGCCGATCTGCCCCAGGGGAGGGGGGGTCAGAAACCACTAGGTACCAGGGATTTGTATTTTTTTACAGATTGGGAGCGACCCTTGCCTGAGGCCAACCTGCCTCCAAGGGGGGTAGAAACCACTAGACACGGGGGATTTTTTTTATTTTTCAATTTCACGCAAGGGGATCGACCCCTTAGGCAAAGGTCGCTCCCCTGGGGAGGCAAATTTGTTTAGGCCCTTTCTGGCCCCCTTGGGGGAAGATCGGCCTATTATAATTAGGCCGATCTGGCCCGGGGGGGGGCACAAACCTCTAGGCACCATGGATGATTATTATTATTATTATTTTTTTATTAGACGTGGGGTGCGACCCCTTAGACAAGGGTCACTCCCCTGGGGGGAAAAATCTTTTTAGGCCATTTCTGCCCCCCTTGGGGGCAGATCGTCCTATTTTTATTAGGTCAATCTGTCCCCAAGGAGGGCAGGAACCACTGGACACGAGGAATTTTGATTTTTTGTGTCAATTTCACGCAAGGGGAGTGACCCCTTAGGCAAGGGTCGTTCCCCTGGGGGGCAAATTTATTTTAGGCCATTTCTGCCCCACTTGGGGGTAGATCAGCCTATTTTTATTAGGCTGATCTGCCCCCAAGGAGGGCAGAAACCACTAGGCACCAGGATTTGTTTTGCACCAATTTCACACAAGGGGAGCAGCCCCTTAGGCAAGGGTCGCTCCCCGGGGGGGGGGGCACATTTATTTTAGGCTATTTCTGCTCCCCTTGGGGGCTGATCTGCCTATTTCTATTAGGCTGATCTGCCCCTGAGGGGTCAAAAAAACACTTAGGCTCCAGGGATTGGTGCATGTGGGTTTTGTTGGGGGAAGCCTCTTGAGCAAGGGTCGCACCCCATGGGGCACATTACTGTTGGCCATATCTGCCCCCTTTGGAGGCAGATCAGCCTATTTTTGGAAGGCCGCCAGAGACCAGAGAAGATGTTTTTCAAAAAAAGAGGGTGGGGATATGGCCATAACCCCACCCCAAATAAATGGGGTCACAGTTGTTCTGCCCACTGGTGGGCAGATGGGGCAATTACCCCGGATCCACTCCCCAGGGATGCAGAAAGCCTACTAGATTCCAGGGAATAAAAAAAAAAATAATGGGGTGGTGGCTACCAACCAGTATGGGCATGGTTATGCCCCCACTCCAGCTGAAGGGGGTAACTGTCTTTCAGCTCTCACCCGTACACTAAAACATCTTATCCCACGGCAAGCAAGAGGACATTTGATTATTTGGGGTTTTGGTTCTACATTTGGGAAATGAGAGCTTGTCTAACTCTCAAAATCGTCCCACTTGGAATGGTAAGGGCTGCACTTTTTGGACTTTGGGACACTGCCATGTAGAAAAATCCACAAGACCTAGACACATCTGAAAACTAAACATCTGGGTGAGTCTAGGGTGGTGTGCTTCACATGCACCCCCCCACCATTTCCTTACCCACAATGCCCTGATAACCTCCAACTTTGCTGGAAATCACACATTTTCCCCATATTTTTGTGATGGAACCCTCCGGAATCTGCAGGAACCCAAAAAATTCCTACCACCCATCGTTGTCGCATCTATACCGATAATAATTCTGCCCCACTTGTCAGCCTAAAAATGTTTTTTTACAAAACTGCCCCTTTGGACCCACTTTGGTTCCCCATCAATTTCAACATGTTTTTGGCTCTTCCCTGTCACAGGCACTTGGCCCACCTACACAAGTGAGGTATCATTTTTACCGGGAGACTGAGGGGAACGTTGGGTGGTAGAAAATTTGTGCTGGTGCTTTGATCCCAAACAGAAATGTAGGAAAATGTGATTTTGTTAGCTAAATTTGAGGTTTGCTAAGGATTCTGGGCAAGAAAGCACTGGGGGATCCACGCATGTGACACATCCCTGGACTCCCTTGGATGTCTACTTTTTAGAAATGTTTGGGTTTGGTAGGGTTCCCTAGATGGCTGCTGAGCCAAGGACAAAAACACAGGTGCTCCTCCCTGAAAAAAAAAACAGGAAGTTTTGTATTTGATAATTTTGATGTGTCCACATAGTGTTTTGGGGCATTTCCTTTTGCGGGCACTAGGCCTACCCACACAAGTGAGGTACCATTTTTATCAGGAGACTTGGGGGAACGCTGGGTGGAAGGAAATTTGTGGCTCATCTCAGATTCCAGAACTTTCTGTCACTGAAACGTAAGGAAAACGTGCAAAGGATTCTGGGTAACAGAACCTGGTGAGAGCCCCACAAGTCACCCCATCTTGGATTCCCCTAGTTTTCGAGCTAGAGATACAAAACCACAGCTAGGCACTTTCCAAAAAACAGGTCAATTTTCAATGTAAAAATGTGATGTGTCCATGTTGCGCTTCCTGTAGCGGGCATTACGCCTACCCACACAAGTGAGGTACCATTTTTATCGGGAGACTAGGGGGAACACAGAATAGCAAAACAAGTGTTATTGCCCCTTGTCTTTCTCTACATTGTTTCCTTCCAAATGTAAGACAGTGTGTAAAAAAGACGTTTATTTGAAAAATGCCCTGTAATTCACATGCTAGTATGGGCACCCCGGAATTCAGAGATGTGCAAATAACCACTGCTTCTCAACACCTTATCTTGTGCCCATTTTGGAAATACAAAGGTTTCTTTGATACCTATTTTTCACTCATTATATCTCAGAAAATGAATTGCTGTATACCCGGATTACAATGGAAACCCATTGCAAGGTGCAGCTCATTTATTGGCTCTGGGTACCTGGGGTTCTTGATGAATCTACAAGCCCTATATATCACCACAACCAGAAGAGTCCAGCAGACATAACAGTATATTGCTTTAAAAAAAATATGACATTGCAGGAAAAAGTTACAGAGTAAAACATGGAGAAGAATGGCTGTTTATTTCGCCTAAATTTCAATATTTTTGTATTTCAGCTGTTATTTTCTGTAGGAAACCCTTGTAGGATCTACACCAACGGTACTCAAAGTACGGCCCGCGGGCCGCCAGCGGCCCCACGGACCTAGCTTGGCGGCCCGCGAGACGCACACCAAACGCCACATCATAATGGCAGCAGTATGTAAACATAGAAGAGGGCCGCGGGAGCATGCTCCCGCGGCCCTCCTCTATGTTTACATACGGCGGCCATTGTTTATGGCGTTGCCCTGACGATCCTGGAAGCCAAAGCCCCATAAAAGTCAGCGCTTGCAGCTAACTTTTATGGGGCTTTGGTCGTCTGCTTCCTGTCACCGGCTCCACGTCTGCTGCCCGCCTGCCTGCCTGCTGTTCCACATTTGTGGCATCTTTACAGTGCTTTGAGTCAGGTAAGGCTCTTTGGTTATTTATTTATTTGTTTTAAATGTAGTGTGTGTTACTGGGGTAGGCGTGAGAGCAGATTGCGCTGTGTGTGTGCGCTGTGTGTGTGTGTTACTGGGGTAGGGGTGAGAGCAGATGGCGCTGTGTGTGTGCGCGCTGTGTGTGTTACTGGGGTAGGGGTGAGAGCAGATGGCGCTGTGTGTGTGCGCGCTGTGTGTGTTACTGGGGTAGGGGTGAGAGCAGATGGCGCTGTGTGTGTGCGCTGTGTGTGTGTGTTACTGGGGTGGGGTGAGAGCAGATGGCGCTGTGTGCAGATGGCGCAGTGTGTGTTACTGGGGTAGGGGTGAGAGCAGATGGCACTGTGTGTGTTACTGGGGTAGGGGTGAGAGCAGATGGCGCTGTGTGTGTTACTGGGGTAGGGGTGGGAGCAGATGGCGCTGTGTGCAGATGGCGCAGTGTGTGTTACTGGGGTAGGGGTGAGAGCAGATGGCGCTGTGTGCAGATGGCGCAGTGTGTGTTACTGGGGTAGGGGTGAGAGCAGATGGCGCTGTGTGCAGATGGTGCAGTGTGTGTTACTGGGGTAGGGGTGGGAGCAGATGGCGCTGTGTGCAGATGGCGCAGTGTGTGTTACTGGGGTAGGGGTGAGAGCAGATGGCGCTGTGTGTGTTACTGGGGTAGGGGTGGGAGCAGATGGCGCTGTGTGCAGATGGCGCAGTGTGTGTTACTGGGGTAGGGGTGAGAGCAGATGGCGCTGTGTGCAGATGGCGCAGTGTGTGTTACTGGGGTAGGGGTGAGAGCAGATGGCGCTGTGTGCAGATGGTGCAGTGTGTGTTACAGGGGTAGGGGTGAGAGCAGATGGCGCTGTGTGTGTTACTGAGGTAGGGGTGAGAGCAGATGGCGCTGTGTGCAGATGGCGCAGTGTGTGTTACTGGGGTAGGGGTGAGAGCAGATGGCGCTGTGTGCAGATGGTGCAGTGTGTGTTACTGGGGTAGGGGTGGGAGCAGATGGCGCTGTGTGCAGATGGCGCAGTGTGTGTTACTGGGGTAGGGGTGAGAGCAGATGGCGCTGTGTGCGTTACTGGGGTAGGGGTGGGAGCAGATGGCGCTGTGTGCAGATGGCGCAGTGTGTGTTACTGGGGTAGGGGTGAGAGCAGATGGCGCTGTGTGTGTTACTGGGGTAGGGGTGGGAGCAGATGGCGCTGTGTGCAGATGGCGCTGTGTGTGTTACTGGGGTAGGGGTGGGAGCAGATGGCGCTGTGTGCAGATGGCGCAGTGTGTGTTACTGGGGTAGGGGTGAGAGCAGATGGCGCTGTGTGTGTTACTGAGGTAGGGGTGAGAGCAGATGGCGCTGTGTGCAGATGGCGCTGTGTGTGTTACTGGGGTAGGGGTGGGAGCAGATGGCGCTGTGTGCAGATGGCGCAGTGTGTGTTACTGGGGTAGGGGTGAGAGCAGATGGCGCTGTGTGCAGATGGCGCTGTGTGTGTTACTGGGGTAGGGGTGAGAGCAGATGGCGCTGTGTGCAGATGGCGCTGTGTGTGTTACTGGGGTAGGGGTGGGAGCAGATGGCGCTGTGTGCAGATGGCGCAGTGTGTGTTACTGGGGTAGGGGTGAGAGCAGATGGCGCTGTGTGCGTTACTGGGGTAGGGGTGGGAGCAGATGGCGCTGTGTGCAGATGGCGCAGTGTGTGTTACTGGGGTAGGGGTGAGAGCAGATGGCGCTGTGTGTGTTACTGGGGTAGGGGTGGGAGCAGATGGCGCTGTGTGCAGATGGCGCTGTGTGTGTTACTGGGGTAGGGGTGGGAGCAGATGGCGCTGTGTGCAGATGGCGCAGTGTGTGTTACTGGGGTAGGGGTGAGAGCAGATGGCGCTGTGTGCAGATGGCGCTGTGTGTGTTACTGGGGTAGGGGTGAGAGCAGATGGCGCTGTGTGTGTTACTGGGGTAGGGGTGAGAGCAGATGGCGCTGTGTGTGTGCGCGCTGTGTGTGTTACTGGGGTAGGGGTGAGAGCAGATGGCGCTGTATGTGTGCGCGCTGTGTGTGTTACTGGGGTAGGGGTGAGAGCAGATGGCGCTGTATGTGTGCGCGCTGTGTGTGTTACTGGGGTAGGGGCATTGTTTTGAAAAAGGGGGTGGGGTGGTTGTTCCCCCTCTAAGCCCCGCCCCCTCTAAGCCCCGCCCCCTGCTGTCACTTCAGTGCGGCCCTCGGCCGCAAACCATACTGCAATTTTGGCCCCCGAGAAAAAGTTTGTGAGTACCCATGATCTACACAAACGACCCCTTGCTGAATTCAGAATTTTGTCTACGTTTCAGAAATGGTTTGCTTTCCGGGATCCACCATTGGTTTCACACCCATTTCTATCACCAACTGGAAGTAGGCTAAAAGCACAAAATATAGTAAAAATGGGGTATGTCCCAGTAAAATGGCAGAATTGTGTTGAAAAATGTGGTTTTCTGATTCAAGTCTGCCTGTTTCTGAAAGCAGGGAAGATGGTGATTTTAGCACCACAAATGCTTTGTTGATAACATTTTCAGGGAAAAAACCATAAGCCTTCTTCACAAACTCTGGGTACCTCTAGAATCCCTAGGATGTTGGAAAAAATGAAGCAAATTTGGCGTGGGTTGCTTATGTGGACAAAAAGATATGGGGGCCTAAGCGTGAACTGCTCCAAATAGCCAAAAAAGGCCTGGCACCTGAGAGGGGAAAAGGCCTGGCAGCGAAGGGGTTAATCTGCAGACAGCCTTGTGCTAGTCACTGCCAGGTTTAGTGTGGTGCCAACTCCAAATTGCCTTTCCGAATGCGTGGTGCTCAGAGGGAAAGCATTACTAAAATCGATGATAAGGTGTTCTGCCTATTAAAAATACCACTGCTACACTCATACATTGTTAATCATATTCTTTTGAAGCATTGTGCCACATACCATGGATCTCTAACTTATATTTACATATTTACATACTACATACGTTATTAAGAAATATTTAATATTTTTCACTAAATGTGCATTTAGTCCATGGTTTAAACACAAGCGAAAGAGTTTTTATTTTGCATCATCCACTGCTGAGCTCACTAATTTCTAGTATTGGTTGTGTGTAGAGGCAAAAAGTCCTTCAAGAAGTTCATTCGATTTGTCTGCTGGAGTTCCTCCAATATATGTGCCTTATTCTGGCATTCCTTAACTTTCAATAATTGCCTCCATTATGTGTGGAGCTTGTACTTGCTAATTGAGGAATTATGGAATTTCAAGACATGACTGAATAAGATATTTTGGGGGATGTTAAGTTGTAGCATAACAAATATCTTGTAAAAGAACTGCTGACGCTAATCAGAAGGTTTTTGGACCAACGGGAGCAATAAGCATGAGGAAAAGAGCGAGTTTCAGACATACCAGGATCTACTGTGTTGCCTCAGGAATTACAGGACTTGCAGTCCTAATCCCAATCACATTTGATTTTTAGAGGTAAAGTACTGGCTTTTCTGATTAGGAAACAAGTACTCTAAAATATGAAATACAAATAATTTGTATTTTTTAATTAAAACATTGCTTTTCTGCTTATCTGAAACCTGAAGTATCAACACGTTGGTTTCCGACCCCAAAATATTTTTGTATGTTTTAAACCTGTAGAGAATCGCAACTTGGACAGGGCATGAAAGAGATGTTCCCTCCTAACTGCGATTTTGTATGGTATGTATCAGTGGTATCAAAGAGTTGATCAGTTACCAACACCATGAAGGGGGTGGTATTTTATTCTCAAAGTGAAGCTGTCTCTATGGTAATTGAGATGATGGCCTCGGGTCTGAGGACTTCCTAATTTCTTCTGAAACAGCAGTGTTCCCTTTAAGGGATTTTTAGGTCAAGCGTGCAAGCGTTCTGGCTTGTTTTAATCTATCTGTGGGCTTTTAACCACACCCATCACTATCACTTGTTCATGGACTTGCCTTTCAAAAATCCATTGTTATCATTGGTAATTGTTTTACATTTTCCCTCCTTGGGGCAGTTTTGTTACCACCTTGTTCATCAAGCCTGTTACATGGATAATTGCACTTTTACCGATACATTTGACAGCGAGCAAACTTCTTTTTCCTTTTGTCTCTCCTTCAAGCTCATGCTCATGGCGGCCATGGTGCTTTGAATCGGCTTGTTTATGTCAAGTGTTTTACTTTTCATTCTCAATTTATGTGATAAGAAAAGTCCAGTAGGAATTTACAATGCTAATAGCTCTAACTCAAGCAAACACAAGACCCATTACATTGCAAATGCTTGTTTTAAAAAATATTACCTGTTTAGGGAGGGCAAATGCAGGGATGGAGATCTGTAGTCATTTGCAAGCTCCTAACCCAGTCCTTGCTGTTAATCAGATGGGGTCACAAACTGCAAACTGCCTAATTAATATTCATTAGGCAATTCATTTTGTGACCCCCGCAAATGTACAAGTTGCGTTGCGATCTATTAGTACACATAGAAGAGACTCTCCGAAAATTGCTTGATATTTGGTCAAAATGTTTGGTTTTACAATACACTGGGCCTACATCATTCATGAAAACTTGACAGGGTTTCCTTTTTGCATGCTGTAAATACTGAGTAAGAATGCATTCAAATATAAGTAAGATTTAGAATGCCTCAAGGCTAGGAGGAGTCCCATGATTGTCAGGTACACAGTTTATATTCTTGGACATTCTTTGATTCTCTCACTCCTATTTTTATCAATTGTCATATTCTGTCTACCTGCTGCTCTCTGTCCTTCTGTCTGGCAAGTCTCTTTTCTTCCTATTGTTTCTGACTTCTTTCCCTCACTATTGCTCACTTTTTCTAGCCAGTCTATACTTCTTTTCCTTTGTTTCTGGATCATGCATTTATTTTATTTTCACCCTCCCTTTTTTACCGCCTGTCTTAACCCTTGCTTCACCCTTCCACCTTTCCTTCATTTCCTTTTTCCTATTTTTTTCTTTTGTCCCTCTTCCCCTCGCCACTTCCCTCTTCCTCACTTACCATCTTTCTTCCCCATGGGTCTATATATTTATTTTCTCCCCAACTTTTATTATCTGACTTTTTCTCTCTCTCCTCTTTCGTTCTCACTTATCCTTTCTATACACCCTCAGTCTTTGTATAATGTTGTTCCTGTATCCCTACTTCCATTCACTTACACTTTTGTTTATTGACTTTAAGTTTTCACCCTCATTTCCTCATCTCTTCCATTTATTCTTTATTTTTTCATAAATACTGAGCCAGTATAGATAAAAATATAAGTAAGGTTTGGAACCTCACCAGGCAAGGAGGGGTCCCATGCATGTCAGGTCCACAGTCTATATTCATGACATTCTGTGCTTTTCTTCTCTTTATCTCTCTTCCCTAGCTCTCCTTCACCTAATGCTTCTGTTGTGTCCCCTGCTCCTCACTGTTCTTCTGTGCTGTGTGACTTTCTCTCCACTTTCCTTGTGTGACTTTTTCTCTCTCCTCTTGTTTTGCTCACATGCTCTTTTTATATGCCCTTCATCTTTCTTTCACTTTGTTCCTGTATTCAAGATAAACCTCAAATTGCACAGATAACGATATCCAGAATGAAAAGATGCTCCAAGTAATTAGATGTGAAGCTCATCATGACCATGAGCAAATACGGTGCAGATACAGGAGTCGCTATAGATATAGATATAGTTATCTATGCAAATGTGAGGTTCATCTTGAAGTATTAGTTACCTATGTAGAGTGGCCCACATATGTGATACCCTTGGGTTATCCTGTTACAGGTGTGGGCCCCTTGTTTCCCGGGGCTTTATGACACCACTCTGTGCATCTGTCTCACAGATCTGTCGCTAGGTTTACCCTTACAAGAAGAAGACTCCTGGTCCCCTCTACCTTATTTCGTAAGGCAAGGTGGTGTTCCTATGTACTCTACGGCTTCCCGTCTTGGTTATATGTTCGTTGAAGACTTTGCAACCCTATAAACACTTTCCCCCGACTTCCCAATTGGAAGTTTACCCATTTTCCTTGTCAGTTTTTTGGGCACTGAGGAAGGTGGTTGCTGGCTGGGGTAGGCTGAGGGTTTCTTCAGGAGGGGCTTGACCTCGGCGTGTTTCCAGGAACCAGTGACAATGGCTGTAGAGATGGAGGTGTTGAGAAGTTCTGTGAGTTTGGCTCCAATAGTTTTCCTCCTGGGTTGTAGATACAGTGTGGGCAGGGGTCAGCGGGGAATCGGGAGTGAATGGAGGCCATAAGGGTGAGAGTGTTCTCACTGGAAAGCTACTTCCATTCTGTGATCCTGTGAGGGGGGAGTGGTGGGATGGGGTCAGGGGTGGTCGAGGTCAGTGGAATGTGGGTTGAAGTTGCTGTAGATGTGGGCGATCTTGTGATGAAAGTAGTATGATAGCTGGTTGCAGAGGGCTTGTGAGGGGTGAATCATGTTCTCTGTGGCAGCGGGGCAGAAGAATTTTCTGACGATGCTGAAGAGTTCTCTGGCACGGTTGTTGCTTGCCTCAAGACGGGTGGTGAGTGCTTCTTTCTTGGTCTCTCTGAGTCTGTGGTGGTATCTTTTGAGTGAGATCTTGAAGGCTTCAAGATTGGTGGTGGTCTTGTTGCATCGCCAGTGTCTCTCTCCAGTCTTCTGCAGTGTTGTTTGAGGGTCTGAAGTTCTGACGAACCATTGGTTTGCTTGGTGGGCTTGCTCCTGGGTGTTCTCTTTAGAGGAGTGATGGTGTCACCAGCTGAGGAGATCCAGTTGGAGAAGTTTTGCATGCAGCGTTTGAGGGTGTCCATGAAGACAGGTCTGCTTTCTTTGAGGGCGGAAGTCCAGTTAGTTTCTGTGAAATGGCTTCAGTTGCGGGGAGGAGGGCTGAGGGTTTCGTCTGGGCTTCGAGTTGTCTTTCGATGGTGAAGTGAACGATGTTGTGGTCGGTCCATGTTACTTCTGAGGTGTGGGAGAATGGCTAAGGTTCGGGACGAGAAGATGGGATTTAGAGTGTGTCTTGCGTTTTGCATGGGCGTGGTGACCAGCTGTGAGAAGTCGATAATGCTCATGTTGTCGAGGAGTGAGGTAGAGCTGGCATTGTTGAAGTCTTCTAGGTGGAATTCAGGTCTCCCAGGAACGTGAAGTGGCTGGAGTTGATTATCTAGAGGGCAATGAAGTCTGGGATGGAGTTGCAGAAGCTGTGGTGGAGGCCAGGGGGTCTGCAGGCGAGAGTTCCTCTGAAGGTGGTTTTGCCATTGTTTTTGATCTGGAAGTTGAGCTGTTACATGTTCGTTGTAGTGTGGTTGTCTGTGGTGGTACAGAGGAGGGAGTCCCTGTGGATAATGGCGATGCCCCCACCATGTCTGTAGGGGCGGTCGTAGTGAATCATCTTGTTTCCAGGGAGGTGGCGATGTGTGGTGCAGAGGACGGGAGTGAGCCAGGTCACTGTGATGAGCAGAATGTTGGGTGTGAGGGTGGAGATGGTGTTCCAGATTTTAATGGCATACTTGCAGAGGGATCGGACCTTGAGTAGTACGCAGTGAAGTTGGGTTTTGTGGCTTGGCGTCTGCTGGGTGTGGTTTGCAGTGTTTCTGACATTGCAGGAGAAAGGGCAGTTGTGGCAGGAGAAAGGGCCTTTGGTGTATCACAGCTGGAGTACTGGGTCTTTGGCCTGAGGTGCTTAATTTCATCAGACGAGTACCAGTGCTGGGTTGCAGAATCAAATTCAATACACAATTTGAAATTGGGAGTCAGTTCCCATCACTGTTTCATGGTCTAAGAAGGCTCAAAACGATGAAGGTACAATGTCACATTAATGAAGATATCAGGACTGTTGAAAGGCAACACCTCAGGATAACATTTCATCTACAAGAAGCGGTTAAGAAGGAGCTGGAAGCTTTGCTGAAACATGACATTATGGAGCGCTCTACTGGTCCCACACTATGGGTTTTGCCCATCATGGTAGTGCCGAAAAATAACAGTAAAGGTGCAGTGCACATCTTTATGGATATGCGACAAGCAACAAAGCAATCGAGAGAGAGAGAGACATCCTGGTCTGCTCATTGCAGATATGATCATGCAGTTGAATGGAGCCAAAGTTTTCACCCGCCTTAACCTGAACGAGGGCTACCACCATCTTGAACAGGACGAGAACTGCAAGTACATTACCAATTTTGCCTCATGTCAGTATATTTAGATACAAAAGATTAAGCTTTGGTGTGTATTCTGTTGCAGAAATATTACAAGACGTTATACGTAGGATTATTCAGCCTGAGACACATGCTTTCAATTACAGTGATGACTTACTGGTATTTGGTGCAACAAGGAAGGAGCCTCAAACAAGTGTGTCAAGTACTTACATGCAGAAAAGTGTGAATTTCACAAACAAAGCTCAAGTTCTTTGGACATGTATTATCTGATAGAGGCATGACTCCTGATCCTGAAAACATACAAGTAATATCAGCCACCAGTCCACACACTGCAGATTCTTTCTCACGAGTACCCCTACAGCGGCGCAGTTCAACGTTGAAAACTTCAGAGGAGTACATCAACTTTATTGTAAAGTACAGCACGCCTCCTGCTCTGTCCATTGAGCCGATCATTGCCACTACCAATGCTAATAAAGATATGTGTGCCCTTAAAGACACTACTGCAGCCCAGTCATGGAAACAGAAGCTCTTATTTGGGTCGGAGAACCACCACTCCGGTTTTCTGCCCGCTGGCCCAATTAAGAGTTTCCTGCTGGCCCAGCAGGAAACTCACCACAACATTGATGCCGGCTTGTAATTGAGCCGGCAGAAATGTTTCAGTGCGTCGGGTGTGGCAGCACCCGTTGCGCTTTTCACTGCCCATAATTCGGGCAGTAAAAAGTGCGATGGGGCTGTCCATGGGGGCCCATGGCACCCCTTCTCCACCAGTCTTTGCAAGGCGGTGGGACCGCAATGCAAAAGTTGGCAGAGAGGGGAGTTGTAATCCCCAGGGCAGAGCTGGCAGATTAAGATCGCCAGGCTGTCGACTGGCGGCAACCCAGCAGTGCCGCCGGTCAAACCGTGGCGCCAGGGTCATAATGTGGAGGCAAGACCACTGCTTTGGCGGTGGTCCGACTGCCACCGCAAGTCTGGCAGCCCCAGGACCTCCAGACTTGTAATGAACACCAGAGTGTTCAACCTTTAAGTGACAATGTTGAATTAAAAAAATATTGCAATTTCCAAGATGAACTGTCTGTCACTAAAGAAGGGATTGTGCTAAGAGGATCCCGAATTTGTCATACCTGCAAGTTTGTGACAGCAAGTTATTGAACTCGACCATGAAGGCCATGGTGGCCACCAAGAGGGCATTGAGGGATCACGTGTGGTTCCCTCACTTGGACAAGAAAGTGGAGGGAGAACTAAAGTGGTGTCATTTATGCAACTACCTGTCTTCCAAGGTAACCCAACATCCCCTGACAATGTATGATCTCCCTGTGCATGCATTGGATACAATCGCTGTCAACTTATTTGGGCCTTTGGAAAATGTACACTGCCTTATGGTGGTCATTGATGAGCATTCCCAGTTTCCTCTGGTAGAAGACCTTTCATCCACAACACAGTCATTGAGCAGCTAGGTAACATCTTTGCAGTGTGGGGCATACCAGACATTCTCAAATCTGACAAAGATTCACCAATCAACAGCAAGGAGTTCAAGGAGTTTGTAGTTAGCCTTAACATAAAACATCAGAAAGGCACACCTTTGTGGCCTCAAGCCAACAGTGTCATGTAATAATTTTTGGGGACCTTGAAACAGGTGATTCAATGTGCAGAGATAGAGGGACTTGATCTGAGTCAGGCTTTATGCCAAGCCCTCTGTGCTTATGGATCAACTCCTACATGTGAGAGTCCTGCTACTCTGATGTTCGGGAGAGCCATGACAACCAAATTACCACAGTGGACCCCTAAGTGAGCCCTACATGTAGGTGTGATTTGTGCTACTGACCCTGCTCTGAAGCATCAGATGAAGACAGATGCTGATCGACGTTGTCAAACTTGAGAGATCGTGTTTGGTGGAGGTGACTTGGTTCATGTCAAACAAAGGTGGAAGCGAAAGACAGATCCTCCATTTGAAGTTGAGCCTTCAAAAGTTGTAACACGAAAGGGACATATGGTAATGGTGCATCGCTGACGAATTCATCACAAGGGTCTCATCCCACCTCAGACATCTGTCTCATTGATCATCAGTCCCCACAGGTTCAGAAGAAAGTGCTCCACCTGAAGACTCTGATCAGATATTAAACCCTGTACTCCTGGGGTCAGCCTTTCATCCTCTAAAGGATGATAACATGTATACTACCAAGTTAACAATAAACATCTGTTATTCAGTGCTCAGATAACCAACAGGTGAACATGTGTTGTATTATTGTCTCAGTGAAAAGAGGGACGACACCAGTCATTCGAAATTATAACCCCTTTTATTTACTTTTATCTACTTCTTGATCAGGCAGCTTCTCTTGGCATGCATGACTCTCCCTATCCGTTCCCCTAGTAGACTCCATCTCTTCCTGTCCCCCACACTGCATTTCCTTTCCCAGAGCCTCAGTTGTCAGCAGAGTCCTAGCGATCTGGTAATAGTGTATCAGTTACGACATGACATCTCTCCCACACATAACACTGAGACTCACGAAGGTGAGAGTATTTAAAGTTCTTTAATGAGACGAGCAGGTCTGCAACAGGTTTGCTGTCAGCGACACAAGGTGCTCGGTTCTGTCCCATCCAGTGAAACAGGAGACCCATGAGTACCTTGACTACTGGCTGGTCCCTGATTATCTTCAAAGACCGTATCATTTGAGATGCCCATTGCATCAGTGATTTCCAGCTCACACTTCTTGAAATGAGAAATATTTTGTGTCACTCTCTTGTGAGTAGAGGATGTGGTGACCATGGTGCCCTTTAAGTTAGTCACTTGCAGTGGGTGTTTAGAGTACCGGCTGTCTGACTTCTTCTTTTGTTCTTGTCTAATACCCAGTCTCCTTTCTTGATAGTAGACGTCCTTGCTTTCCAACGAGTGTCTATGTATTTCTTCATTTTGGCTTTTTTGCCCCTGCCTGTCTCAGCCAGTTCTTCACGCCCTGAAGCCCATTGTGCACAGATGACTGGATTTTCCCAGGTGGGAATTCTCATATGTACAGTATGACCCAACATGAGAGCTGTTGGGCATTTTCCAATTTTCCAATAGTGTTATGGGGTGTGGTCTGATAAGTCCACACCACTTCTTTCAGAGCCATCTGAACATCTCGCCTTATTAGTTCTGCTTATTTTTATGGTCTTCTTTAGTGGGGTCATAAATCTCTCTGCCATCCCATTGGCTTGAGGCCATATGGGAGTGATCTTCCTGTGTTTGAAATTGAGGTGTTTGGCAAATTCTGCAAATTCATGTCCATTAAATGGAGGACTGTTTTCTGTTTTGACTACATTAGGAATTCCCATGCTGCAAATGTTTTGTCCATGAATGGTATGGTGATGGCTGCTTTAGTAGATGACACTTGTTGAGCGATTAGGAATCTTTAGTATTCATCCATTATGATGATAATGTATTTGCCAGACTGCAGAGAACCAGTCAAATACTATGTTATGCCATACGCCTTCCAGGAGTTCTGACATTTGCAATGGCGCAGGTGGTGCTTCTTGACTGACTAACTGACATTGAGGACAGTCATGAAGTGTGGTTTCAACCATCAGGTCAAGGGAAGGGAACCAGACTCTTCCCCGTAACTCCCTTTTTGTGGCCATCATGCCTCTGTGTCCTTTGTGTGCCAAGCTGACCACCCCTTGACGCAATTTCTTGGGTATGACAATCCTTTTGTCTCTGAACAAAAGTCCATTGTCAGCAAGCGTCAGTTCCTATTTGACAGGTTGGAAGAAGTTTAGTTCTCAGATGTTGACCTTTTGGGAACCCTCATGTTCTTCAAGGTGCCTCCACAAATTTGTACTGAAGCCATGTGCTACATTTTGGAGAGTGGCATCCTCTGCAGTGGTTTCAGTGCTAGCCTCCAGTGGGACAGCAAGTGGTCTCACCTCATCAATTACAAAATGGATGTATTCTTCAGCTACTGAATGTCTTGTTCTGAAGGATGTCCTTGAATGCCTTGACATGAAGTCAGCTGGGTTTGCTGCTTTTCCTGGTTTGTGAACAATTGTGTATGTGTATTCCTGAAGACGGATCCCCCATTGCTTGATTCTGGGTGGCATTGTTGCTCATGGGTTTCCAAATATGGTTAAGAAAGCTTGATGATCTGTAATGAATGTGAAGTGTTTCTGCCTATGTGAAGATGTGGAAATGCCTGCAGGCCCAGACAACCGCCAGGCTTTCCTTCTCTGGCTATGAGTTCACTTTTTCAGTATCAGTTAGGCTATGGCTTGTATATGTTACTATGTGCCGTTGGTCACTGTCCTTGTCATACTGAGCTAAGACAGTTCCCAGGCCCACAGAACTGGCATCCACTGTTAGTTCTGTGTTCTTGCGAGGATCAAAATAAGTGAGATTGATTGCAGGCCCTACAGAGTCTTTGATTTTGTTGAATGCTTGATCACAACTTGCATACCATTGAAAAGCTTGAGCCTGCTTGGTAACTGCACACAAAGGATGACTGATAGTAGCATAGTCTTTGATGTACCCGGCACAATAGCTGGTCATTCCCAGAAATTATCAGATGTCACGGACATCTCGTGGGCAAAGGTATAATTTAACGCAGTGACCTTTACAGGATCGGGCCTCATCCCTTCACTAGAATTTTATTGTGGACTTGTGGAATTCACATTTATCTCTGTTAAGTGTCAGGTTGGTTTCCAGGAGTGCATGACACTCTATCCAGTGTTTTGTCATGTTCCTTGATGGTGACACAAAACACAAGGATATCATCACTGTAATTGAGTGCGTTAGGCATTTAGTGGATGACTCCTCGCACTGCTTCTTGGAAGATTTTGGCTGCGGGGGAAACACCGAAGCTAAGGCGTTTGGTTCTAAAGAGACTGTGATGAGTTGAAAATGTGGTCATGTAGTGAGAATTCTCATGAAGTCTGAGCTGATGATAGCCCTTGATGAGGTCCAATTCAGAGAAAAGTTTTGCTCCATTAGAAGCGTGATCATATCGCTGATATGAGGTCCCAGGAGTCTTTCACGTTCTTTCGCAGAGTTTGGTGCTCTCAGATCAACCTGTTGCATAGGCTCTCATTATCCTAATGAGACTACTGGATTTGGGTGGCAGAATCACTTGCACTGTGGGGGACTGAGTCTGAACCCACTACAGGTGACATCTGTCGGCCTAATCGGGTTTTGTTCTGGCTAACTAACAGTGCCTCATCTCCACCCAAGAGCAGGGATGATTGGGAAATCGTGGTCACTCAGATCTCATCCGTTTCTCTCAGTTACATTAGTCTCACATATGCAAGGATGATCAGAGGCAGAATATAGTTCAATAAGGTTTTATTGAAGTAACTGCATCTTAGATAATAAAGCATGAATTGCAATAACTAGGAGGATGAAGCATGACAGGATTACAATTGTGACAAGGAGAGTGAAGCATAAAAATAACGCTACCATATTGTCACTACGATCGTTAAGAATAGTCCTACGTAGGCTATGTTAGAGCACAGCATGTTAAGCTCGAATTCAGCCCTTCAGGGTCCCATGGGAAGACATCATCCCTCATATCTGAGAAAGAGGCCTGTAGTATACATAAGCAGCTGCAGCGAAGCACGCAGCAATCCCCATAAAGTAATGGTCATCTTGCTGGAATCTCCCTCTAATGTACATGGGTCAAAGTAGTGTTTTTATAATAAAACAGCTGATCTTCCAAGAAAGGATCCCCACGTAAGAGTGTGTATGTTTCTATGAACATTAGAGACAAAGCGAACCACTTTTGCCGGCAACCTATCTTACTGCAGCCTTGAGAAAAGCACAGAGTGAAAGAAATGTCTTGTTTAAGAACGCAGTGCTGGCCTAGGCAAAGAACAGATAGATAGGGAAAATAAAACAAGACCGCAAATGTGGCTATTGTTAAAATAATAAAATGAAGCTGAATAAAATATGTCTAGGTTAAAGTGCATAGCGGCAGGCCTAGTTTGCTAAAATAACGTGTGTAAAACTATAGCTAAAATGGCTACACAACAAACACATAAGTGCACCTTGCCTCCTTAACCACAACCACAGACGACACCCAGGGAGATGGTCCCAACGATCTCTTGATGATGTCAGCTCTGAGCAGGGCCCGTAGTTCATCCTCCACTGATTTTGTAGGTGAAACAGCACTTTTTAGTGATGTTGAGCCACAGGCATGACTCGTTCATTGATGTAGCAGAACCTGAAAATGGTGATCTGTCCAACATCTTTGACTATTAGGTTGTGTACGACAATGAGTTGTTGATTTGGGGTTGTGACTTGCAACCCTTTCATAAAGTCTTCAAAATCATTGAGCCGTTCCTGAGTGAGGACCCTTGCCACCGCCAGTTGTGAGTGTCAGAGCTTCTGCTGGGCGTAGGAAGGACACGCCTAACATGGCTGGTCAAGGTTCAGTGTTTTACGTGGAGTCTGGCAGTGTGGACATGATCTAGGCTGACGAGTATTAGAGAACTCAGACAATTGGCTTGATATCAACATATTGTGAGTTGCAGCAATATTTGCAATTCGTCTTGCAGTGGAAGAGGCAGAATTGATAGTTGTAGGCTGGAAGGTCACATGAAATTGCCACTAGCGCTCAGCCGATATGGACGCCTGGCTTTAAAATGGCCACCACCAGTCATTCTTGGCTAATTGGACGAGCTGCCTGACCTCAAAATGGCTACCCGTTGAGGGGAGGGGTGCACAAAATGTACATGAACTCGGCCGTTTGAAAGCTGTCGGCTTGAGCAAATTCAGTGAGCTGGACAGGTTGCAGGCACTTGGAATACCCAAGATGCGGGGGAACAGTATGCAGCACGAGTAATCAGTGGCACAGGTATAAAGCCCAAGCGAGGTGAGTCGAGTAGGGAAACAGATGGGGGAGTGGCATGCCAGTATGTTTCCACATCCCCGCTATTTCCATAGAACATCCAGTACTTAAGTTCCATAGAACTTAAGAAAATACAGCAAATACTTGAAGAACATTTTGATCGCTCAAACCTAGGGAATTAATATTATCAAGTTTCTATGTTTTTCCCTCCTTTCTCCCCACTCTTCTTTCTTTCTCCTTGAGCACTTTAAAGCTACTGTCTGGGTGAACTGGAGCTACCCAAAGACAATTAATAAAAAACATAAAATAATGACCTTTAAAACCACACATTTATTGTTATGCTTCTACTTTAATAAGCAGATTGGAGGTAAAAAGCAAAGGAAAAACATAAATATATACAAAAAACTCCAGGAAACTATTTTCAGAACAACTGACCCACGAACAGTGGGAAAGTCAATAGGTCCGGCTTGTGCAAGTGGAAGTGATACTATATTGTATGGTATGCAGAAACCTCAGAAATAAAAAGAAGAAAAAAAGAGAACATACCATGGGCTCAATGTGTTAGTTATATGCTTGCAGCAAAAAAAAAATACCATGCTTATTATTTTAATAGAACAGTATGGGTCATTTCTAGCAGGCAACTACACCTAGACCAGGTCTAAAAATCATTTTTAGCTGTACTGCACATCACAGGAACAATATGTTTTTTATTGGAGTAAAGAAAGGGTACAGTTGACTTGGAATTACGGTGGCCTGAATTTATAGCGTAAACAAGCAAGGAAGACTATACACAATAAAGACTGGAATGAAGAAAGCAATTGCACAGTAATGTAACCTTGGCTCTGAAGTACACTTCTTTTTAGGGCCGAGTTCACAAGTGCTCTGGCTTGTTGTAATCTTTCTGTGGGCTTTTAACCATACCCACTCTTGCTATACATTCTTTGTTGTGGTTGTTTTAAATGCTTCAGTTTTAGTGGTAAATTTTGTGAAATATCCCTCCTTTGTGTGCTGAGTTCCCTCTCTGGCTATTTTTACAAATTGAACATTTTTGTTGGCCATCACACTATGGCCCTTATTACAAACCTGACGGTCGGTGATAAAGTGGTGGTAATACCGCCAACAGGCCGGCGGTAAAAAAAATTGAATCACGACCATGGCGGAAACCGCCAACATAGACTGCCACTTTAACACTCCGACCGCCACGGCAGTAGAAACAAACACCACGGCGGTAACCGCCAACAGACAGGCGGAAGACAATGTACCGCCCACACTATTACAAGGCACCAATCCGCCAGCGTTTCCGGGGCGGTACCAACGCCATCAAAAGAACGGTGGAAACAGTCTTTGGAAGGGAAACCACTCACCTCTCAACACCCAACGAGGAACCAGGACGCCATGGAACCCGAGTTACAGGTCCTGCCCATGATGGTTTACCTCCTAATCTACCAGGAACATCAAAGACGACACCGACGGTGAGTACTGCACCTAGTACACGGGGGGAGGAAAAACACCCTCACCCACAACAACATACACACACACACATCCAATAACATCACAGATACACCCCGTAACCCCCTGGGAGAACGCAAGGACCAAATGAAATGAGTTTAAAAAGTGTAATAATCGAACAATCAGGTAGCCCAAGATAACTTGAAATCATCAGTATATACAAATATTTACAGCAAGTAAACAAGTCCGTACACTGTCCCATTAAATGTCCGTGGATCAGTGGTCCCAAAAAGCATGGGCGAAGCCCACACGACACCTGAATCAAAATGGAGAGAACACTGCAGGGGCATCAGGTCGAAAAAAACAGGCACCTCAGGGGTAAGGGGAGGGGGGGAACCTCAGCCGGATGATGGGACGACGCCACTGCTCCTCGAGGGGGCTCCATGCCCACTGCTTGGTCCTGGGGAGTGCAAAGCGGCAGTCTCAAGTGGGTGGTTTGCCCACAGTTTGGTCCTGGGGAGTGCAAAGCCACAGTCTCTCAAGTGGGTGGGCTGCCCATTGCTTGGTCCTGGGGAGTGCAAAGCCACAGTCTCTCAAGTGGGTGGTTTGCCGATTGCTTGGTCCTGGGGAGTGCAAAGCCACAGTCTCTCAAGTCTCTCAAGTGGGTGGTTTGCCCACTGCTTGGTCCTGGGGAGTGCAAAGCCACAGTCTCTCAAGTGAGTGGTTTGCCCACTGCTTGGTCCTGGGGAGTGCAAAGCCACAGTCTCTCAAGTGGGTGGTTTGCCCACTGCTTGGTCCTGGGGAGTACAAAGCCACAGTCTCTCAAGTCTCTCAAGTGGGTGGTTTGCCCACTGCTTGGTCCTTGGGAGTGCAAAGCCACAGTCTCTCAAGTGGGTGGTTTGCCCACTGCTTGGTCCTGGGGAGTGCAAAGCCACAGTCTCTCAACTCTCTCAAGTGAGTGGTTTGCCCACTGCTTGGTCCTGGGGAGTGCAAAGCCACAGTCTCTCTAGCGGATGCTGTTCTGCACTGGTTCTGGAGGGGGCCTGGTGCCCAGAGTGCTTCATCCTGCCAAGGACTGGGGTAGTGTATGCTGTTCTCCACTGGTTCTGGAGGGGGCCTGGTGCCTAGAGTGCTTCATCCTGCCAAGGACTGGGGTAGTGGATGCTGTTCTCCACGGGTGCTGGAGGGGGCATGGTGCCCAGTGAAGCTGCCCCAACGGTGTGGCAGTTCCCATTCCCTCACATGGGTGTCTGAGCCATGGCATTTACCGGTAACAGGTAGCATGATACTCCATCGAGCCGGAGCCACACTCGTCCTTGTGACGACTAAGGCTGCAAACTGCTGGAAGTGCCAGTGCTGGTGGTGGTGCCTCATGTAGTGTGTGCAGGGTCCAGGATGTCTCCTGCAGCCTTGGACGCCTTCCCACTGGGGATGCTGCTGATGTCCGCTGTAGTGGCACTGGCTGGGCACCTCGCGGGGCAGGTGACGGTGGCTGCGGCGGTGTCTGTGGCGGAGATGCTGCTAGTGGTGAAGGTGTCTGCACTTGTGGAGGGAGACACCAGGCCGTCTCCTGCAGCCTCGGAAGGCTGCCCACTGGGGATGATGCTGGTCACTGTAGTTGAGGCAGCTGCCGTGCAGGTGGTGGTGCAGGTGGTGGTCTTTGCGGCGGTGCCCACTGCGGTATAGGTTGCTGGGCTGCCTTGCGAAAGGGGTGACACCAGTCCCTCACCCGGAGGCTCCGTGCCCGGAGCTGACTTCCCTTTGCTCTTGTGTCCCTTCCCCACCTTGGAAGTCTCTGCTGGGACCTTGGCACTGTCTTCTTTGGTTCTGGAAGAGGCCTTGCTGGGTGGTGGTGTAGGGAAGAGGTCAATGCTAGCCAGGAAAAATTTCTTAGACACACCGGGACGGGAAGATGGAGGGTGTTTGGGAGTGGAGGAAGAGGTAGTGGTTGTAGGAAGTGTACGTCTGCTGAGTTTGGGTGAAGGTGCATGGGTTGGAGGCTGTTGTGAGGTGGATGGCTGTTGAGTGGGTGTATGCCGGCGTTTGTGTACTTTGGGAGGAGGGCTCACAAACACACTGGGAGAGGACACAGGGGACGTGTTATTGGTAGTGGGGGTGGTGATTGCACGTGAGTGGTGTGTGGTGATGGGCGTGCTGTGATGGAGGTAGCAGCTGAGGATGTAGTGCATGCAGGTGTGAGTGGAGACGAGACTGGGAGGGAGGTGGTGCCCTGGAGGAGGGGTACACAGTGGAGGCAGTGGATGTTGGTGTGTCTGCATGGGTATGGTGCTTGTGGGAGTGCCTGTGGGATGTGAGGTGCTTATGTTTGTCTGAGCCACTTTTGTGTGTTGATGTGTGTGCTTGCTGGTCTGATGGTGTGCGGATAGGCTGAGGTAGAGGGGATTGGGTCTGGGTAGTGGAGGCTGGAGGGGGGAGGCTGGACACAGGGGCATTGGCTGCCATCAGTGCTGAGGCCAGAGCCTGAAATGCTCTCTGTTGGGCCGCCACACCAGAATGAATGCCCTCCAGGTATGCATTTGTTTGCTGCAAATGCCTCTCGACACCCTGGATGGCATTCAAAATGGTTGACTGCCCAACAGTGAGTGATCTCAGGAGGTCAATAGCCTCCTCACTGAGGGCAGCATGGCTGTCTGGGGCAGGGCCTGAGGTGGCTGGGGCGAAGGAGATGCCCACCTTCCTGGGTGAGTGGGCACGGGAAACATACTGAAGGGCTGCTGGGAGGGCGGTGCTGGTATGGGTGGGTAGTGGCTGTACCTGTTGTTGCTGTGGTACAGATGTGTCTGCCACCGCAAGGGAGCTCCCATCAGAGGAGGAGTTGCTGTGGCTGGTGTCCCCACCTGTCCCCGTCGTGGAGCTCCCCTCGCCTTCGTCCCACTGGTGCCTTCAGACTCCGTACATTCACTCTCCTCGGCCATGTGGGTTGCAGCTCCCTCCTGCTCCAGTGCCACTGCTCCTCCGCCAGATGTTGCTTATGTACACAAGGACAGGGTGACAAAACAAAAAGGGGGGGAAAGACAGAGGAGACACATGGTCAATGCCAGCAACACCACTACCGTTGACAGACACAACACACAGGGAGCAGCCCTATTCACTAGCCCATGCACTAACAGTTCTTAGGAAAATCACCTGCCCATGGGGGACTATGCTTAACCCCATTTGCTGCACACCTGAAACACACAGGAGCCTGACTAATTGTAGACGGCCACTACCACTATTGGGGTTGGAGTGGCACAGAGCCTGCCTAACAAAGGACCTACCCTACCACGTTCGCCCTGGCCTAGGGGAGCCCACATCCCCACCCAAACACCTCGTAAAGCGCGCAGAGTTAGCTGAATGAGACTGTACACACCCCCTTGTGGCTGCTGTGATGCCCTCAAGCTCCGGATATGCCACCGCCAGGATCCAGAACATCAGGGAGGTCATGGTGCGACGGGCACCCCTTCCACGTTGGGAGGCCATCCCCAGCTGGGCCTCCGCCGTCTTCTTGCGGCGCAGATCCTCCCATCTCTTGCGGCAGTGGGTGCTCCGTCTATGGTAGACCCCCAGGGCCCGCACTTCCTTGGCGATGGCACACCAAATACCCTTCTTCTGGTGGGCACTGACCTAGAGGAAAGGTAAAGTAAGAATGGAACTTACTCCCCCGTCTGGTTCTTCTTACTCATTGGCCACCAGTTCCCACCCATGCCCTGAAACACATACACTGACCAGCCTCACATGGAGGCCACAGCCCCCCACCCCACAACTTGTATCTTAAATCCAAACCACTCCATACATTCATGTCATATCCATCATGCTCACAGTGTACTCACCTGTTTGTCTGGAGGACTGTAGCGTAGCATGTACTGCGGGAGGACCCCATCCACCAGTTTGTCCAACTCTTCCGCGGTGAAGGCAGGGGCCCTTTCCCCGACACTGTACCCATTGTCGCTTCCATACGGAGGTCACAGCAGCACTTGCAGTGTAGGTCCTCTCCTGTTGAAGGTCAGGTATCAAGTGAGTGAACAGATAGAAAATGGCGGTCACGTCCACGGCGGTGCGTACCGTCACCGCCGGCGTACATCATCATTGGCTCCTGGAACCCATACGGCCCAATGATAACCAATGCTGAATTGCGCGACTGCCTACCGCGACACTGCACAATGCCAGCACAGTTACCTCTTTCCCCTTGTCCCTCCTTATAGGTCAGGCAGCCGCCATATCTGCCCCCCTGAAGGCACCTAACTGCGTCACAGCACATTTGGGCAGGAATACGGACAGACAGCGCCATACACCGATTAAATCACATTAGTGCAAACAAACCTTGTGCAACCTATGTGGTACATGACCCTCTGCTCACCGTTCTCCTCCTTAGGGCACATCCGCTGGGCAGATGAGATGGTGTCATCCTCCGGTGTACAGACCCCTGGTGGACCTGTCAACAATGGAAGACAGACACATCATTATCACCTACAGACTTGATCGTGCCACAATCCAAGAACTGTGTGCCCAGTTGGAGCCTGACCTGATGTCAGCTATCCGCCATCCCACAGGTATTCCCCCCTCTAGTGCAGGTCCTGTCAGTGCTCCATTTCCTGGCCAGTGGTTCCTTTCAAATAACAGTGGCCATGGCATCAGGGATGTCACAGCCAATGTTCTCTAATGTGTTGACCAGAGTGTTGTCTGCCCTGCTGAAACACATGTGCAGTTACATCGTTTTCCCCCCAGTAGAGGATTTGCCCACAGTGAAAGGTGACTTCTATGACCTGGGACATATGTGAGAAAGTAGCCTCTTTCTAGCCTTGTTACCCCCACTTTTGGCCTGTTTGTGAGTGTAGGTCAGGGTGTTTTCACTGTCTCGCTGGGATCCTGCTAGCCAAGGCCCAGTGCTCATAGTGAAAACCCTATGTTTTCAGTATGGTTGTTATGTGTCACTGGGACCCTGCTAGTCAGGACCCCAGTGCTCATAAGTTTGTGGCCTATATGTATGTGTTCCCTGTGTGGTGCCTAACTGTCTCACTGAGGCTCTGCTAATCAGAACCTCAGTGGTTATGCTCTCTCATTTCTTTCAAATTGTCACTAACAGGCTAGTGACCAATTTTACCAATTTACATTGGCTTACTGGAACACCCTTATAATTCCCTAGTATAAGGTACTGAGGTACCCAGGGTATTGGGGTTCCAGGAGATCCCTATGGGCTGCAGCATTTATTTTGCCACCCATAGGGAGCTCTGACAATTCTTACACAGGCCTGCCACTGCAGCCTGAGTGAAATAACATCCACGTTATTTCACAGCCATTTTACACTGCACTTAAGTAACTTATAAGTCACCTATATGTCTAACCTTTACCTGGTAAAGGTTGGGTGCTAAGTTACTTAGTGTGTGGGCACCCTGGCACTAGCCAAGGTGCCCCCACATTGTTCAGGGCCAATTCCCCGGACTTTGTGAGTCCGGGGACACCATTACACGCGTGCACTACATATAGGTCACTACCTATGTGTAGCTTCACAATGGTAACTCCGAATATGGCCATGTAACATGTCTAAGATCATGGAATTGCCCCCTCTATGCCATCCTGGCATTGTTGGTGCAATCCCATGATCCCACGGGTCTCTAGCACAGACCCTGGCACTGCCAAACTGCCTTTCCCGGGGTTTCACTGCAGCTGCTGCTGCTGCCAACCCCTCAGACAGGTTTCTGCCCTCCTGGGGCCCAGCCAGGCTTGGCCCAGGAAGGCAGAACAAAGAACTTCCTCTGAGAGAGGGTGTTACACCCTCTCCCTTTGGAAAATGGTGTGAAGGCAGGGGAGCCTCTGGAAATGCTTTCATGGGCACGCATGGTGCCCATTTCTTCATAAGCCAGTCTACACCGGTTCAGGGACCCCTCAGCCCTGCTCTGGCGCGAAACTGGGCAAAGGGAAGGGGAGTGACCACTCCCCTGACCTGCACCTCCCCTGGGAGGTGCCCAGAGCTCCTCCAGTGTGCTCCAGACCTCTGCCATCTTGGAAACAGAGGTGCTGCTGGCACACTGGACTGCTCTGAGTGGCCAGGGCCAGCAGGTGACGTCAGAGACTCCTTCTGATAGGCTAGCAACACCTGAAGGAGCCTATCTTCTCTCCTAAGTAGCCAAACCCTCTTTTCTGGCTATTTAGGGTCTCTGCTTTGGGGATTTCCTTAGATAACGAATGCAAGAGCTCATCCGAGTTCCTCTGCATCTCTCTCTTCACCTTCTGCCAAGCCAAGGAATCGACTGCTGACCGCGCTGGAAGCCTGCAAAACTGCAACAAAGTAGCGAAGACGACTACTGCAACTCTGTAACGCTGATCCTGCCGCCTTCTCGACTGTTTTCCTGGTGGTGCATGCTGTGGGGGTAGTCTGCCTCCTCTCTGCACTAGAAGCTCCGAAGAAATCTCCCGTGGGTCGACGGAATCGTCCCCCTGCAACCGCAGGCACCAAAGAGCTGCATCACCGGTACCCTGGGTCTCCTCTCAGCACGACGAGCGAGGTCCCTTGAATCCAGCAACTCTGTCCAAGTGACTCCCACAGTCCAGTGACTCTTCAGTCCAAGTTTGGTGGAGGTAAGTCCTTGCCTCCCCACGCCAGACTGCATTGCTGGGAACCACGACTTTTGCAGCTACTCCGGCCTCCGTGCACTTCCGGCGGAAATCCTTTGTGCACAGTCCAGCCTGGGTCCACGGCACTCTAACCTGCATTGCACGACCTCCTAAGTTGTCCTCCGGCGGCGTGGGACTCCTTTGTGCAACTTCGGGTGAGCACCGTTTCACTCCACTTCATAGTGCCTGTTCCGGCACTTCTGTTGGTGCTGCCTGCTTCTGAGAGGGCTCCTTGTCTTGCTCGACGCCCCCTCTGTCCCCAGACGCAATTGGCGACATCCTGGTCCCTCCTGGGCCACAGCAGCATCCAAAAACCCTAACCGCACGATTTGCAGCTAGCAAGGCTTGTTGGTGGTCTTTCTTCAGGAAAACACTACTGCACGACTCTCCACGGCGTGAGGGATCCGTCCTCCAAAGGGAAAGTTCTTAGCCCTTGTCGTCCCTGAAGAATCTTCAGCTTCTACTGTCCAGTAGCAGCTTCTTTGCACCCACAGCTGGCATTTCCTGGGCATCTGCCCATCTCCGACTTGCTTGTGACTTTTGGACTTGGTCCCCTTGTTCCACAGGTACCCTCGTTTGGAAATCCATCGTTGTTGCATTGCTGATTTGTGTCTTTCCTGCAGAATTCCCCTATCACGACTTCTATGTCCTTTGGGGAACTTTAGTGCACTTTGCACTCACTTTTCAGGGTCTTGGGGTGGGCTAATTTTCTAACCCTAACTGTTTTCTTACAGTCCCAGCGACCCTCTACAAGGTCACATAGGTTTGGGGTCCATTCGTGGTTCGCATTTCACTTTTGGAGTATATGGTTTGTGTTGCCCCTATCCCTATGTGTCCCCATTGCATCCTATTGTAACTATACATTGTTTGCACTGTTTTCTAATACTATACTGCATATTTTTGGTATTGTGTACATATATCTTGTGTATATTTGCTATCCTCATACTGAGGGTACTCACTGAGATACTTTTGGCATATTGTCATAAAAATAAAGTACCTTTATTTTTAGTATATCTGTGTATTGTGTTTTCGTATGATATTGTGCATACGACACTAGTGGTACTGTAGGAGCTTCACTCGTCTCCTAGTTCAGCCTAAGCTGCTCTGCTAAGCTACCATTATCTATCAGCCTAAGCTGCTAGACACCCTATACACTAATAAGGGATAACTGGGCCTGGTGCAAGGTGCAAGTACCCCTAGGTACTCACTACAAGCCAGTCCAGCCTCCTACATTGGTTGTGCAGTGGTGGGATAAGTGCTCTGTAACTACTTACCACTTTTGTCATTGTACTTTTCATAAGAGAAAAATATACAAAACAAGTTCAGTGTATGTACACCTAACCAAAAAGTTTTGCATTTCTTTTCTCACTTCTTTTCTAAAGTGCTGAAAAGTACTTCTAAACTTTTAAAAAGTTCTTAAAAAGTTTTAAAACTTTTTTTCTGTCTTTCTAAAAGTTTTGACAAACTTTTTTTCCTTTTTCTGTCACTAAAACACTTTCTAAAATGTCTGGCACAGGCCAAACTGTTGATCTGTCCAGCATCCCTTATGTGATGGGCCAAGTTCAGAGACACCGTGTGTGGCTAATAGGTGAGCCGAAGGTCCCCACACAGTATGAATAGGTGTCTGGGTATGGGATAGTCCCTAAGGGTCGGTGTATGTCTGACAGATATCCCTCTACATTTGCAGGTGACTCTGTTACCCCAACCTGTCATGGCTACTGACCCCAGTGAGGAATCCCGGGACAAGGGCAGAGGAACGCTACAATGAGGCACATGGGCGAACTAGGAGGATTATAGAGCGGACTTTCGGCCTCCTGAAAACCAGATTCCGGTGCCTCCATTTAACAGGTGGCTCCCAATACTACTCACCGGAGAAGGTGTGGTAGATAATCGTGCTGTATGTTGCACAACCTGGCTTTGGGACGCCAGGTGCCTTTTCTGCAGGAGGATGGGCCTGATGTTGGTCTTGTGGGAGCTGTGGAGTCTGTGGACTCTGAAGAAGAGGAGGCAGAAGAAGAAGAAGATATTGACAACCGAAACAACATCATCATGCAGTACTTCCAGTGAGACACAGGTAAGAGACTGGCACTGCTCCTCTCGTATCAGACTACTGTAGGACATTGTTTAAGTCTGCCTTTTTACCTCTGTGTATGGAACCCTGACAGTTCACTTTGGCTTTCCTTTTCACAGATCTGGGTACCACATTCTGCCTTCTGCTATGTTCACTGCTGCCCAACAACTGTCTTTCTTTGGTATGTGCAAATGAACATTAACGTTGAGATTTGTCATAGAGGTTGTAATGACACATTTGTGAAAATACAGACTGACTCCAGATTGTTTTGTGATTCAAGGGTGTTTATTTAAGTGCTAATAAGTGGAGGGGTGTGTGCAATGGGCTGGGGTGATGGTAGAGGAATATCCATGGTGGAGTCCAGTCTCTTTGTATCACAGGTGCATTGTCCAAGGGGGCATAGGAAGTGGAGCAATGGCAGGTCAGGGTGGTCAGGGTGACATAGTGGGACAGAAGGGTGACAATCAGGAGAGTCTTATTTAATGGCGGGGGTCGTGGCAATGTTCTCTGTCTTGTGCCTGGATCGCAGGGGTCATTTGCGGGGTGGTTCTCCTTCTGCAGGGGGTGGGGTGCTGGTGGCCTGTTAGTCCTGTGGCGGGACCTCCTGTCCACTAGTGCCGGCAGACGTGGAGGGCTGTTCATCATTCGGGCTGGTGTCAGGCATCCTTTGTTGTGCCACTGTCTCCCTCATGGTGTTGGCCATGTCTGCCAGCACCCCTGCTGTGGTGACCAGGGTGGTGTTAATGGACTTCAAGTCCTCCCTGATCCCCAGGTACTGTTCCTCGTGCAGCCGCTGGGTCTCCTGAAACTTGGCCAGTACCGTGCCCATGGTCTCCTGGGAATGGTGGTATGCTCCCATGATGTTGGAGAGTGCCTCGTGGAGAGTGGGTTCCCTGGGCCTGTCCTCCCCCTGTCGCACAGCAGTCCTCCCAGCTTCCCTGTTGTCCTGTTGCCTCGGTCCCCTGAACCGTGTGCCCACTGCCACTAACCCCAGGTCCCTGATTGTCCTGGGTTAGTGGGTTTGCCTGGGGTCCCTGTAGTGGTGGACACACTGCTGATTGACGTGTCTATGGGACAGTGGCATGGGCCCGCTGGGTGGGTGCTGTGGTGGTGTTTCCTGAGGGGGAAGGTTCAGTGGTGGTTTGGGACTGTGGCAGGGGAACCGACTGTCCAGAGGTCCCCGATGGGCAGGGCTGATCATCTTGATCCAGGCATGCAGAGCTGCTGTCGTCTCTGTGGTCCTCTTCTGTGGGGGGATTGGATATTGCTGTGCGGTGACATTGGGTAGGGGTCCTGTTGGGGTGTAAATGCATAGTTATTGTATCCGTGTGTGCCATCTTGTGCAATGGGTGAGTTTCCCTCTACTCCTGTGCTTGCATTATTACCTTGGCCCTTGTGTGAGTGGTGATTGTGTGCCCTGGCTGAGTCTCTCTACTGGACATGCTTTGGTGATGGATGTCCATGCAGGTCTGTGATGGGTGTCCATGCATTGTTGTGACATGCAGGGCTTGGTATTGGAATGTGTGGGTTGTGATAGTGGGGTATCTGTGAGGTGTTGGAGTAATGGGTGTGAGGGTAGGGATAGGTGTTTGTGATGGCATGCAGGTAGGGTGGTGGATATAATAGTAAAGATTTGCCTTAAAAGAGAGTCCAGTTCTCCAGCTACTACTCCAAGGCCCTCAGGATGCATGATCGCCAAGACTTGCTCCTCCCATGTTGTTAGTTGTGGGGGAGGAGGTTGGGGTCCACCACCAGTCCTCTGTACTGCTACCTGGTGTCTGGATACCGCAGACGCACCTTCCCCCATAGGTCATTCCACCTCTTCCCGTTTTCTTGGGTGCTGTCCCACTGCGTTGACCCTGTCGACAATTCTCCGCCATAGCTCCATCTTCCTTGCAATGGATGTCTGCTGCACCTGTGATCCGAATAGCTGTGGCTCTACCCAGATGATTTAGTCCACCATGACCCTGAGCTCCTCCTCAGAAAACCTGGGGTGTCTTTGAGGTGCCATGATGTGGTGTGGGTGATGTGTGAGGTGATGGGTTCGGGTGTGTTCTTTGAGGTGCGTGAATGGTGTATGAGGGATGGTGTTGTGTGCCTCTGGATGCTGGTGTTGTCTTTGCTATTCTCTCTCTCTGCCTCTTCCGTAAGGGGTTGTGGGTAATGTGGGTGTGTGTTTTATAGTGGTGTGAGTGTGTGGGTCTGGTGCGTGTATGTGTGTCAGGTGTGTGTAGTTTGAATTGTCCAATGTGGTTGTGTTTTGTAAGTGTGTGTATTTTGAGCGCGCTGGTGTGTACCGCCAATGGATTACCGCGGTTGAAAGACCGCCGCGTTGATTCGTGGGTCGTGATAGTGTGGGCGTATTCCTGTTGGCGTAACGATGTGGGTTTTGTTATCGCCAGTTTATCACTTACCTTCGGTGTGGCGGACTTGTGTGGGTGTCTGTATTGTTGCGGATTTCTAGATGTGGGTCATAATACCTGTAGCGGATTTCCGCCACAGTATGTTGGCGGCCGTCAGCACGGCGGTCAGCGACCTTTAACACCAGGGTTATAATGAGGGCCTATGTCATGCTTCCTCCTGTTACAGCGTGTGATGGTCCCTCTCCGGGTTTCGGTTTGTCTTTCATCCCAGCCACTATCCTTTCTAAACATTAACGCAGGGAGCCAATAACTCTCCCGCTCACACTTATGGCGGTCGTGGCGCTTTGAATTGACTTGCTTATGTCAACTGTTTTACTTTTCATTTTCAGTGTATGTGGCAAGAAAAGTCCAGTTAGGAATTTACAACGCTCATAGCTCTAACTCAAGAAAACGTGAGACCCATTGCATTGCAAATCCTTGTTATGATCTGGAAAAAGGCAGGCACCCACTGAGCACCAGAGCCAGGGATGAAATGGGCTAACCTATTGCCCCATGCTATATGCTATGGGACCAGAAGGAAAATGTGAACGACAGCTGAACAGACAGTGGATAAGAGGCCTGACCCAAAATTCCTCGATGTATCTATATATTTATGTATCATGTTTTTGATTAAATAGAGCAGGTTAACTCCCTCTACCCAAATACACAACCCAGGTGATTACAGTTTGCAGAGAACATGTTATTTAATGGCTTCTGGCACCACCTTGTGGACATTTGTGTAACGCAGGTAAAATAGTTCAGTCAAATCTACCTCAGGAAACCAGCGGACAGAATTACATGTTCATACCTAGGGATGTGACCAAATACCCAGTAAGGTGAATAGAACAGTGTACAAACGAAATGAGCTTAATTGTCTTAGCTTATTTTTTTGAGGAGTGTAAGTCTATTTTGCAGAAAGATTACAGATGTTTGAAATATTTTTAATTTCTTTTGCGATAAACAGTACAGAAGTAATTAGCTTAGACAAAACACGTTCACAGCAACAATGGATATAAAGTGATAGATTTTCCACCTGGCAATGGACGGCCAAATTATGTGGGAGGGTTGAATAAATTGTACAGCAAGGAAAGGCAAATTATGCGTCGTAATGCCACACATTTTCTGATAGTATCATTTCATTATTTTATCAATTTTTAAACTTGTGAACACTGTCTGGGCATTGGTTGCATCTCATTAGTACCAGTTTAGTACCAAAAAATAGCAATAAGCAACAGAAAGTTGACCAGTCAACCTCTACAAATGGCCGTCCACTGCGCAGCAACATGTGTCGTTGCGATTTTAATAACTTGAACCGTTTGAGCCAGAATCAAATTATTTTTAAATTAAAATCTGCAGATTATGCAGCAGATGATGGATTATGTGACAAATGCTGCAAATCTTTAACTATGTGATAAACTGCACAACTGCACAATCGTATAATTCTGGTTTCCTGACTGTAGAGTAGATAGACAGGCAGAACGTGGCACGTGATGTTCGTTAATTGGGTCATTGTTGTGCCGTTTGGCTGCTTCTGACCCAGCTCATCTATCCTGTCTTCAAGAACATGCTCTTATGCAGGCTGTTTTTCCAATGCCTCTTTAGCCATAATACCACTAGCCTTTTGAGCCCTCCTCTGTATCTCAGGACCCAGAGCCCAAAGGCCCTGAACCATGAAGCCCGATCCCCTCCTTTCAAATCTCTTGAATGCTCTCCTTCCTGCAAGGGTCATGTTTCCACAGGCCATGGTGCCCATGGGCTGTCCCTGCTAGTAGAGGTCTTTCAGATCCTCTCCCAGGTTCATGTTTCCATAGCTCACTTGTTCAAGAGCCTGAACCTCCATGTCCGATGGCCTTTGATCTTCCCCTCACGGTCTTTACCCCAGAAGTACCTGGGCTGCTTTTCCAGTACTCTGAGCACCACCCCCAGGCCCTTGCACCCACAGCGAGTTCTCTGCCTTTGCTCAACTAGACAAGGGCTTATCCTAAAAAATATCACCACCATCCTCAAATTCACAAATATATTCCTCATGGTACTCATGGTCTGCATCCACAAACAAAAGCCCAAGTGCTCTATATAACAACAAGCTTCTTATAAAAGCCATGGTCCCATCCCCTACTCACAAACACCCACTGCAAAGACAAATCACTAGACCTCCTGCTAACACTTAATGCTAAGCATCTATCTACCTCTCTCTGAGGAGCCTCACACTCATGCTCATCATCTTCCCTCAACTGCAACCCTTGCTCAAATGCCAACCTCAATAACCAAATGCAAACTTTCATTTACCTGATGCACTTGACCCACACCTAGGCCATTAACATCAGCACATCTCCCACATATGTGTCTCTCCTTACAGACTAATTTTACTCTTGTACTGTGATAGAGATCAAATATTACTAATATATTAGTGGCAAAGAAGTTAGTTTATGGTGACTTATAAACCTTCTTTTTAAGCCTAACAGAGAAATTAACATAAAATATAAAAATGTGCACGTTTCAAATATGGCAGACATTGTGACCTGCATTTCCTGTGACATCGTGTCTTTTCATGGAAGATGTTGTGGATTTATATTCGAGTGAACTACTGACATGGATTAATATTAAAAGTATTATTTTTAGAGGTACACTAAAGATGAAGTATAAATCAACATGGATCAATTGTACTTATATTATTTTAAATGAATTTATTAATGTGAAGTTACATGTGTGAAGAAAAATGCATGTTTATACTGTTCTAATAATAGGCACAAATAATGATTGCAATTAAATAATTTGCTTTGCATATTTGATTCACATTGTAAGGTGCGCATTAGGATTTATATATATTAATCACATTAATATGTATTTAGGGTTTCTGAGCTAGACAAAGCCTGAAGATTCATTTTACAGCAGTAGAGGAAAAGTGCAAATTCATTCTGTTTCATTTGACCTGAATTAATTCTTAGGTTGCTGATGTGTTGGTGAATGTTGTATTGTATTGTATTAAGGACAGAGAATATGTTTTAATTAATAACAAATGTAACAGTATCTGTTCTAGCTGTCGAACAAGACAGAAACCATTATTAAAATTCATATGAGAACTCCTAGAATCATCCTGTGCACCCTGGGAAAGAACTAAATGTTATATTTTGGCAGAACCGTATGAACTCATCGAGAGGACTTTGAACCTTCCCAGACAAAATTGGGAATAGTTGCAAACCTGATGGGTGTCTATTATTTTAATTGGATATTGATCCATGTGCGTAAGTTGAGTACACTCTGAGGCCCAATCAGAACTCTATGGAGATTTCTAGTTAGGGAAAGACTTTTGAAACTTTTAGACAGTCTAGTCTTGATCCCGTCCCCTTGTTGAAGTAAGCCTCAGCAAGGCCTACTAGTGCAAGGGGTTCACCTTTCTCTGCACAAAGTCCTCAGACCATGTAGGAAGAAGTTGGCACAGAAACTGGAATAAAAGACAAAAGTTTATTAACCTCATGAGGTGGTACTACAGTTCAGACAGCACCGTTGGGTAATGTCTGAAGTAGCACACTGAACTGAGAGAGCATGGTCCTTTTATACCCACACAGGGGCTTAAAGGAGATGGTACAATTATGGAAACAAGACTTTTATACATGTAAGGTCATGTAGAAAATGCACAGTCGACAGGTAGGAGGAGCTAACAGTTTCCAAGGACTAACAGCTGCAGACCTTACTGAGCATGTGCGAAAGTAAGAGATGCTAAATATAACTTGTCACTAGGCAGATTTCAAGAGCAGTTAACAGAAAGGTAGGACAGAGCACATGGTGAGCACATGGCAGCATGTAGCAGAGAAAATGGCTGCCATGAATACAAAATGGATTCCGCAAAATGTTCACAATAGTTACTAAATACAAGATGTCTTCTGCTAATGCTTAATCTAATCACTGCTAAATTAAAACAGACGACCCTTTCAGCATTAGCTAAAGACATTCTTCTTTCTGGGATAATCTAAATATTCATCCTGTATATTTATGCTCATCATTTCAGCTATTTCCTTATCTAACATATGTTGTGCCTTCATTTCTGTAATATTTCTTTTGGTAGGCATACAAGCAGTAATACACATGGAGCAGAACATTGTACCACACTGAATACAGATACAGCATGTAAAAAATATTGCAATTATTACACACAGGACCTTCCAACAGGTAGTTGGTAATATCCATAGTTACCACAAACAAAATATGTATTATGTGAAGCTGTAAAACTACTATTATTTACACCCTCAATAGTTAAAATCAAGGTACAATCGCTTATCCCTACTGGAATCCGTCCAATGCTTCGTATACATAAATCTGCTTTAGTTTTTGTAATAGAAATCACAAATTGTTCTTTCTTGTCAGAGTCTCGTATATTTGTGAAGACATATGGTATTGAAACATTGTCCGGTTGATACTCTTCCGATTCCCATTTAGTTCCTTTAGCTTGGGGATACCCATCTTTGTCTTGGTAGCATACTTTATTAAGGCGAAAAAGAAGTCCGCCCTCTGTACGTTTTCCAGATGCAAACAAAAGCATGTACCAAGCTTGACAAGAACCATTGTGTGAAAAAGGAACAGGAATGAAAGGTGTTCCTCCTTTCTTTTGATGCGCAGGTATCATTCCACATACCCAACAGTTAGTAGTATTTGTAGCATTATGAGTATGATGCAACATCTGAATGAAAGTATTATTGAAGTACGATTGACGGTGCTTCTGCTCCTGATAGGGAAGCGTAAAGTAATAGTGATCCTCTGGTACTGGAGTAGTGGCAACAAAAAACTCACGAGCAGGAGACTTCTTTTCAATAAACCAGGTGATTGTTGCTGTAACCACCAAAACAACAACAAACCCCATAATACTAATGATCAATTTGTTATTCATTTTAGCAACAGTGATAATCGACCCTTTCAGAAATGAATTAAAAACAATCGTTGGAGCTCTTATCCCTGGGCAGCCGCTGATTTCTTCACCACGGGCCAAGACGGGTGTCACTACTCTAATGCACGGCTGATCCACCCCCCTTGCTACATTGGCTCTCCGTTTCACTAACCCAGGGCGGTAGCTCAACCAGTCTTTTCAAAACAATTTTCAGATTCTTTCCTCGTCTCAAATTATATCGCGACACTCCAGAAGTCGTATGGTCTGGGAAGACCTCTGCAGATTCATCAGGTGATATAGCACGGCCTTTCTCCGTAGTCAAAATCTCTCGATGATCGGTCAGCACAGCAGGTTCCACCAAGGTAGGTAGCACTCTCTTGCAGTGAGTACTATGGACCCAATTCTTTCGGTTCGTCACTCGAACTGCTGTCCTTGTCGCAAGGAGCACCTGTTCTGGGCCTCGCCACCTTGGTTCCAAGCTGCTTGATCTTTCAAAAGACTTAATCATCACCTGATCACCAGGTCGGAGTTCATGGCCTTCACCTGTAGATCTGTCAGGAAGTGCTTTTCAAACCTGTTGATGAATAGAAACCAAATTGTCGGTTAACTGTGCCAAATACTCATTCATCAGGACACAAGGTACATCATATACAGATTTTGGTTTAGGAACTCCCCAAATATTCATTGGTCTCCCAAATACTACTTCATAGGGGCTAAGGCCAAGTCTGGAGTGTGGCACTGACCTAATAGACAATAATGCCAATGGTAATGCATCCGGCCAAGTTAAGGATGTGGAAGCCTGTATCTTCGCTAATTTCAGCTTCAATGTAGCATTATACCTTTCCACCAACCCTGATGATTGTGGGTGGAAAACCGCATGGAACTTCTGTTTGATCCCTAATCCTTTCAGGACATACTTAATGACTTCCCCAACAAAATGAGATCCGTTATCACTCCATAAAAGTCTGCAAACACCAAACCTAGGGAAAAATTCTTTCAAAAGCACCTTCGCTGTGGTAATGGCAGTATTATCCTTTGTGGGGTACGCCTCTATCCATTTACTGAAGGCACAAACCACCACCAAGACATACTTTAAATTGTTGCAGCGTTCAAGCTGAATATAATCCATTTGTAGAACTTCAAAAGGTGCAGTTGGTGTAGCAAACCCTCCTGCAGGAGTACGTGTCCCTTTTCCAGGATTATATTGTAAGCAGATCAAACAAGACTGTACTATTCTCTTAGCTGTACTGGAAATTTCTGGATGCTCCCAAACTTGCGTAAGCAACTTCGTTATTGTTGAAGCTCCAACATGTGCCAGCCCATGTGCCATCTGAACCATAGGTTGTACAAAAGCTATAGGCAATTTCCATTTATCCATCTGCTTATTCCGCAAACAGCCCTCATCATCCAATTCTCCATCTTTAGACCATTGCTCAGGTTCTTTCACAGAAGCAGATTTCTGTATATCTAATACGTCTTATCTAGCATTATGCCAACGTTCAGCTTGAGACTTCACTACATACATAGAAGTAGTACTTCGCTGCATCGCAGTCTCACGTGCTACACGGTCTGCAAGAGCATTACCTTGCCCTATCTTATCGGTCACTTTCTTATGTGCACTACATTTCACAATAGCTAGTTTATTTGGATATGTCAATGCAGTCAAGAGGTTATGCACTAATTCTCCGTGCATTATCTGCATCCCGTGGGATGTGAGAAAACCTCTCTCCTTCCAAAGCAAACCAAAATCATGAGCCACTCCAAAAGCATAGCGGCTGTCTGTGTAAATGTTCACACTTAAATCAGTACTAAGCTCACATGCTCGTGTCAAAGCTATTAGTTCAGCTGCTTGAGCTGACTTCTGTGGTATACGAGCTGTCTCCACTACCGTGTGTATTGTGGTGATTGCATATGCAGCTGAGGTCGTACCATCTGGCAACTTCAAACAAGACCCATCAACCCACAGTTCCCCGTCTACATCTAAAAGGGGCGTATCTTGTAAATCAACACGACCCTTTGTCTGTTCTTCGGTAAGGAATATACAATCATGTGTTTCTTGTGACTGAGGCTGAGTCACCGGATATGGCAACAAAGTAGCTGGATTTAGTGTCGCACATCTCTTCAGTGTAATGTGAGGAGCCAACAATGTCAACTCATAACCTGTCATACGGGCGCTAGTTAAATGTTGTGTCTTTGTTTGATTTAAAAGAGCATCAACCGCATGGGGTACTAGCACCAACAGCTTATGTGACAAAACTATCCCTTCACTCTGACGTATTGAGACAGCTGTTGCGGCAACTGAACGAAAACACCCAGGCAACGCTCGAGCGACAGGATCAAGTACTGCTGAAAAATATGCACAGGGACTCTGCTTATTGCCATGTGTCTGTACTAAAACTGACAATGCACATCCATCTTTCTCGTGTACGTAAAGTGCAAAAGGCTTCATGTAATCTGGAGTACCTAACACTGGTGCAGAACAAAGGGCTTGTAGCAGCTGCCGGAAAGCAGTCTCACATTCATCTGTCCATGGGAGGGGCATTGGAGTATCTTTAGTCAAAAGTGCTAGCAAAGGTTTGGCAATGTGTGAAAACCCTAATATCCATTGCTTACAAAAAGAAGTAAGACCAAGGAATGCACGAACATCTTTCTGAGTAGAGGCTACTGGTGTGTCTAAAATTGCTTGAATACGATCTGATGTAAGTGCACGGCCCTCCTTAGACAAAAGGTGCCTAAATAGGTTACCTTTGGTCTACAATATTGCAATTTCTTTCGTGACACTTTATGATGGTGTGAAGCAAGAAAAGAAAGTAAGGACAAATTGCACTTTTCACATTGCTCCGGGGTATCAGCTGCCAACAAAATATCATCAACATATTGTATGAGAGCCACACCTTCAGGTAAAACAAAAGAATCAAGGTGTCCAAAGTCATAGTACAAGAACTAATTGCTCCCTCAACTTCCTCATAAAAGGCGGCTGGATTTTTCCGCGGGTCAGGTAATGCTGTTTTAAGTGCCATTACATCTGCCCTATTCCAAGGAGTATGCACCTAATTATAAATAAAATAACCCTTAGCATCAACAGAAGTTTTATCATCACTTGTACCCAATCCTTTAGGAGGAACATACAAAGGCGCGGCCTCCCGCATTGGTTTCGCGTGAACTATCATAATCTTATCTGTTTCAAAGATGGAAGCTTGCGCCCCTTCCGTCTGAGATGCTCGTGCAACTGCGTCCGCAGCCCTTTTCTCTTCTTGCAAACGGACTGCCACAATACGTAATTTCATTAAAAGCCTGATTGCATCAGCCACCTGGGAGAAAACAAAAAGACCATCACGCATTTGCTTATGATCAGCTGCTACATCATCGGGCTCTAACTCATCAGAATATTTCCGATATAGTTCAATAACTTCTGAGCCAAATGCCTCAGTAAAATATAGCTGCTCCTTTTCGGTCCACCCTTTCATGTTGTCTAAAAGTTCAGAAGCAGAAACAACGCTACAAATTGTTTTACGAGCAATAGATCTAAGTTCAGACGCACGGTCAGCAGGCAGCATAGAGAGACTGTCCTGCATCTTCTGTTGCTCCGAACTGGAGACTTTAGGTAACTCATGAGGGGCAGAAGGGACGACATACGGAGGTGGAGGGCGATGTAGTAACAATAAATCATCATGTGGTTTATTAAGGATAGGATAGAGAGGTTGCCTAACAGTGTATTGGCCAGTTACCTGTAGCTTACGTTCTTTCTCTTCTAGCTCCTTTAAGTCATTTATTTCTTTCTTTCTCATTTCCAATGCTTTCACATATACATTCTTCTGCTGCTCTTTCTCAAGCAAGGCTTGCTCACGCTTCACTCGTCCACGCGCTTCTTTCTCCCACATTCGTACACAGTCAAACATATCTTGCCTAGACTTTCGCTTACACATACATTGTTCCACATACTCAATCTTTCGCAAATCAAATGACCCATGCATAGGCCAACGTAACTCAGGATCCGCGCGGGTGTATTTATTCCATAATGTGCTGTACATTATAAAAGAAAGACCATGTTTAACATACATATCTCTATTTGGCGTCCCCTCTGGGGTTGCCGGTTGCGATTCTTCCAGTCTCAAATTGGTACCATTACAAAAGCAACACATCCTACGAAGTGCGCTAAAAACAGGCATGCCAAAAATAGTGCAGAATATGCAATATTATAATCAAAGTAGCACTTAAGGTGCCGTTCAAATCAAAATTAAATTGGAGAAAATTCTCCTCATTACCTGCCTATATAAATTACAATTTATATATCAAATCCAAAGAATACAAATTGACTAGTCACCCAAATCACGAAAGCCACAGTAAGTAGTGCTAAACTACATTACCAAACACAGGCATCAAAACCCACAGCAAGTGCCGTAAAACGGCTCTTACCAATCACAGGGTGTCCAGGTTCCAACTGCCAAGTTCTAAAATCGACCAAATGGTCACTGCATGACGAATGAACAAAAAGGATCTCAGTCGAGGACCGGCGCCACCTGGATGGTCAAGTCAGAAGGAAGGGAAAAACGCTGTGGTTGCCAAGACTCGGGTCTCCTCAGGCATTGATCGTCCGCCGCGAGATCCCAATCCTTCGTCGCGACCAATCCGTTGGGCATCCGAGTCGCCGATGAGTCCCTGTTCGGGTGCCAATTTGTTGAAGTAAGCCTCAGCAAGGCCTACTAGTGCAAGGGCTTCACCTTTCTCTGCACAAAGTCCTCAGACCATGTAGGAAGAAGTTGGCACAGAAACTGGAATAAAAGACAAAAGTTTATTAACCTCATGAGGTGGTACTACAGTTCAGACAGCACCCTTGGGTAATGTCTGAAGTAGCACACTGAACTGAGAGAGCATGGTCCTTTTATACCCACACAGGGGCTAAAAGGAGATGGTACAATTATGGAAACAAGACTTGTATACATGTAAGGTCATGTGGAAAATGCACAGTCGACAGGTAGGATGAGCTAACAGTTTCCAAGGACTAATAGCTGCAGACCTTACTGAGCATGTGCGAAAATAAGAGATGCTAAATATAACTTGTCACTAGGCAGATTTCAAGAGCAGTTAACAGAAAGGTAGGACAGAGCACATGGTGAGCACATGGCAGCATGTAGCAGAGAAAATGGCTGCCATGAATACAAAATGGATTCCGCAAAATGTTCACGATAGTTACAAAATACAAGATGTCTTCTGCTAATGCTTAATCTAATCACTGCTAAATTACAACACCCTTGCTGTATGCTACTCTTTCTTCTCCAGAATCCCCATGACCATTAGATGTCTTCTGAAGATTCCAAGTCATCCTTTCTATTTGCCCTAATTGCTTATGCTGTTCAGTACTGATATGTCCAATAAATTCTGAACTGCTGACCTGCCATTGTGCAGCTCGTGTTCTGCACTGCCCCTGATGCTGCTGTTTACTGAAGCTAAAAAGCTGTGAGCACTCTGGACTGACAAACCTTTCCGTCTGCTGTCCCATTGAGGAGAGGTATATTTATTTTCTGCTAATGTGGTTATTTCTTGTTTCCCTTTCAGCTTAGATGATTACACCAGTGTGTTTTTATAGTGAGTTACTCTAGTTAGATGATTTTCCAAATAATTTTTGCCTTTTCTTTTGTTTTGTCTGCATGTGTTAATCCGTTACCATTCATGCAAGTCGAAATTCGTATTAGGGATAAGAGTGGCCCAGCCCCGAAACCTGATTGTTATTAATTGAATTTTGATGGTTTATTGATGTCACCATTATCTGTTTTGAAATCTGACTTTGATGTGCATATTGTAGTTCGGTTAATTTGTGTTATTCTCTTGGAATGTTTGACAGTATTAATGTTTGGTAGGCTTAATCTTTTTAGATGTTTTGGCCAGCCTATGATTTTCATGTATTTTTATAACTTAGTTTTGTGCACCATTTATGTTACATTGGTGTTGTGGCTGTAATAAAGCATCAAAACTTGATTCAGTTTGCAGTCTTGTTTTGTGATCAAATTGGTTATGATGTTTTAAATTGTGTTTTTCATGTTATTGATCTGTGTTAAATGAATCTGATGATCGCACTCCTCACTCAGTCGAAAGATTCAGTCGACCTCTAGTGTAGGTGGGACAAGTTGTGGTATCTCACCAGTAAGCATGCGGTTTCTGAACCTGCGGCAGGAAGAAGACCTCAGTGTGCCCTCCAGCAGTTTTGTGACCTTTTTTTTGTTTCCTCTTGTAACATTATCAATGTTCTATTCCTACTCAGAATCACCTCCATCATAAAAGCAAATGCTTACCATCCGTCTCAGGCAGTAAAGAGCACACATCTTTCACCACCTGTTAGTTTATGGGTGGTCATTCTTATTCCATCCACAGCTCTGTACTGGGAAAATTCCACATACTACCAACACATCATCACAACTCTTTACACCCTCCCACAGAATCTTTTTAGAGAGGACTGCTATTCCCACCTTGAACAATTCTTGTTTTTTCATTTATGTTTCATTCTTGCTTGTTTGACAGATTTCTAAAGAGTACAATTCTTTCATTTCTAAAATAGTTTCATATCTTAAAATCCCAAATTTAAAATGAAAATAATCACGGTCTTTTCACAGTCAATAAAATAATTTAAAAGTCTTTTGACTGTAGTGAAAGAAATATCGCACAAATTTCCTTGTTTTTCTTCTGTTTATTTCAAGGTAAGGGAAAGCGACCAACCCAGCCAAGATCTCTTCATCATCTGCTGGTTTTCTTTGGATTCTATATTCCAATTCTCCTCTTAGCGACATGTTGCTAGGATACATCACATTCATATAACCATGCATAATACAACATATCTCCCTTTTCACAATGTTTAGTTTAAACAATTTATTTTACCTACAATAATTTCTATACAATCTCTCCTAACTTACAATAGTTCCTATACAATGTTCTCGTAGGTTCCTATACAATAACACTTGCATGTAATAATCCCTTAAACGCCTTGGTAATTCAGTTTTTCTTCTGGAATTCCTCCTGACATCCCTTCCATTCTTCTCCGTACATGTTAAATCATCATTCCTTTCACCTCCATGACTTCCCTTCTCACCATACGCACTCAATCTGTTCCACTTCTCTAACTCAGTTACATTACATCTCACCACATTCATCATATTTCACATCTTCCTATCATCTAACTCTATACTATATTTGTGCACCTTCATAACACGTTTGGGTATTGACCATTTAGACACACCTTTCCTCACACCACCTATGATCCTAGTCCGAACTACATCCTTTCACATCACTTTCCACCCTTCCACAATAATAGTTTTGTCTTTTCTGCACTCTGCTAACTAGTTTGTTCACATCTACCTTCCTGCACCCCATTCTTCCCATCCAACCAGGTACGGCTCTAGTACATGGTTTTCTTTCTTTCAAAAGCACAAAAAGTGATTCTAATGTAGTCGAGTGTGGAGTTATGCAGTAGCTCCATAACAAATCCTTTATCTCCTCTTTTCAATTTAACCCACTTTGCACCGATAACTGTATATTTTCATTTAGAACGCTATTGAATCATTCCACTAAATCGTTTTCACAAGGATGCCCAATCGCTGTTTTTATATGCTTCACCCCACAACTTATTAAGTAATTTTCAAATTCATCTGAATTGAATTGTGGACCATTATCTTTCACTAGTTCTTCAGGATATCTTTCTCTCCTCCACACTTCCTCACAGAAATCTACAACCATACCTGATCTAATGTCACTCACAATATAGTCCTCAGGCCATTTGGAATCCTAATCAATCATTACTACCACACATTTTCTTCCACATCCTTCAATTTTGTATGGCCCACACAAACCCATCCCTACTTTCTTCCATGGTTTACTTGGAAATGGTACAGGAACACTAGGCATTTCTCTCACAATACGTGACTTGTCACTACAGGCACAGTCCTGACATCCTATGACATACCTTTCCACATTGCGGTCCACACCAGGCCACCAAAAATCTTCTCTAGTTTTCCTTTTCATACCTGACATTCCACCATGCCCCTCATGCAAAATCTCTAACACCCTTTTCCTCAACTCTTATGGCACAACAAATTTGCCTCCTCTTTTTATAATCCCATCCTTCTGATAACTCAGCCCAAACGTTTTTGTAGTTCATAAGAGTTTTTTTCATCACTCATCTTTGACCATCCTTCTGGTAAATATTATTTTATCATCTGCATTTCTTCATCTTTCATTGCTGCAGCTTTCCAATCAACTTCAGGAATAGCTTTAATCCTTGCATCAACAATATCAGCTCTCACCCACTCATCATCCTCTTCATCATCATTTGCTTCTAAAGGTAGTCTTGACAGACAATCCACATTTACGTTTGATAAACTAGGCACATATTTCATTATAACATATATTCCTGCAACCTAAAATCCATTTAGCAATTCTAGGAGAGGCTTGCCCTGCCTTCTTTGTCATAAACACGTCTATTAATGGCTTTTGATCAGTTCACAATTCGAACTTCCTTCCCCACACATATTTTCTGAAATGCTGCAACCCCCACCAGCATGCAAGTGCTTCCTTAACTATAGTAGAATAACATGCTTCTGCACCTCTTAGTGTTCTTGATGCAAATGCTATTACCTTTTCTTTCCCATTGCTTACTTGCATTAATACTGCTTCCAAACCGCACACACTAGCATCAGTAGATATTATAGTGTGTTCTTGGACGTCAAATGGTTTAAATTCCACAGCATTTATAATTTTGGTTTCAATTTTTCAAATGCTTTTTGACATTTTTCCTTCCATTCATACCTTTGTCCTTTCTTCATTAATTCATGCAATGGTTGTGCAATATTTGCAAATTGTTTTACAAATTTAGCATAATATTCAGCTAGCCCTAGGAAAGATCTTAATTTATTCTTGTTGCCTGGATATGGTGCTTTCTCAATAGCCTCCATTAACTTCATTTTAGGTTTTATTCCTTCATATGATATGGTGTGACCTACATATTCAACACTTTGCTGGGCAAATTTGCCTTTACTAATTTCTACAGTGAGTCCAGCATTTTGTAATCTTTTACGTACATTTCTCAAAAGGTCATCATGACTTCCTTTGTTCTCTGCCCACAACCAGAATATCATCCTGGAAAAATCTTTCGTTCTCCATGTCACCTAGGAGCTTCTGCATTACTCTTTGGAAAACAGCCGAAGCAGTTGCAAGTCCAAATGGCATACGAATATACCTAAATGGACCTTCAGGAGTTATAAAAGAAGTTTGATTTCTCAAATCAGGGTGTAACATTGTCTGGTGATATGCATTTGACAAATCAAGTGTGGAATATACCTTGCCACCCTTGATGCTCACTAATAACTGATATATGTTGGGGATGGGTTGTTGATCTACCCAAATGTTATCATTCAGGTCCCTCAAATCAACACACATCCTAATTTTTCCATTTGGTTTCCGAGCTATAACCACTGGACTAAATCATTCTGATGATTCTATATTTTCAATTACACCCAGTTCTAAAAGTCTGTTTAGCTCTGCTTTTAACGCCTCCCTCAATACAGCAGGCACACTCCTAACCTTATGAACTTTTGCTGTGGCACCATTCTTTAATATACTTTTGTGCATTAATTTATTCAAACACCCTAAATTGCTTCCAAAAAGATTTGGGAATTCAACTTTCCATTTCACCATGTCTTCGTCCTATTAAACAACGACCACTTTCCGACTCATACACCCAACATGTGGTTTTCCTTTGTTTAAAAAACAATTCTGTTTGGAAACAGCCCACTATCTGTAACTTATTTCCACCATACCCAAACAACTCTACATTAGTTGCAGATAATTCTACTTTCCCTAACTTGTGCCACGTCTCTTGATCAATTAACGTATATGGTGAACATGAATCTGCCCACATTTGTACCATAATACCATTCATTGATACTGTACATTTAGAAGGGTTACAATCATCTTGTTTTAACATATTAATGATGTTTCCTTATTCTGTAGTACATTTTGCATCATCACACACCTGCTCTACCCCATCCTGCAACATTAACACTTCAATGTCATCTGTTGAGGAACTGTCATTGTCTTCCTCATGTTTACTCTGTATTAAATGTACATTTCCTTTGTACATAGGTTTCCTTTGATTACATGCCTGTGAAAAGTGTCCAATTTTGTTACAATTGAAACATTTGCTTTTCATCGCAGGACAATTCTTTGATGACGCCATGTGCTTGTTGCTACCACACCTATAACAAATACTTCTTTCTTCACTAAAAACCTTTCCACACCTGCTTACAGATTTTGTATATCTTATCCTCTCTTTTTACTTCTTGTATTGTTGTATCTTGTGAGTCCTTTGTCTCTAACTCCCTTACACAGCGTTTGGTATCCTCAATTCTTTTAGCTACCATTATGGTTTCATCTAATGATGGATCCTTTGAACTTAACAACTTTTCTTGTATTTTAACACTTTTAGTACAGTTGATTAATTGGTCCTTTATAATTTCTTTGTGTAACCCTTTAAAGTTACATGTAACTGCTAGTGTACGCAAAGCACTAACATATTGCTCAACAGATTCACTAAAAGCTTGTGCCCTTGAAAAATAATTGTGTTGTTTCACCACTGATTTTTTCCCCATAATGTTCTTCTAGTGCTTTGATTGCTACAGTATAAACATCCTCCTCTTCGCTTTCCTCATCGGAACCTTCTTCGCCTTCAGTGTTTGAGTACACACAAGGCAATGTCTTCAGAACTTTCTTCCTTCCACCCCTAAACTATGTTTCAACAACGCTAGCTTTCTATTTGCCGCAAAAATGGCATCTCCCAGGGCTTCTAAATACATTTCAAAGGCCTCTTGCCAATCTTCCCATGACATCACAGGATCTCCTGGGGTGGCTAAAAACACTTGGGGGGGGGGGGGGCAATTGATTGCATTTTTTTTCTCACACTTCTATATATTATAAGTGCAACACTTTTAAGCTCCCTACTTATATATCTTCTTTACTTACATATATATGTAACATCTTTACATCTCTTATGTATGTACAACACTTTAAAAAAAAAAAAAAAAACTAATGTAATAAAAGTAGTCACTGTTGTCTTAACTCCTTTAAATATAATAAATTAACATAAAAGAAGTGATCATTGTCGTCTGATATGCACATTCATACTTCCTGTTTAAATGCGATCTGTTCCGATTTTTATCGGTACACCGTTCTCCTAATGAACAGCAATGAGACTCATCCCAGTGTTTCAAAATGGCTGACACAGAGTCACGTCACATTTGTTTTTGCAGGAAATTGCCTTGTAATCTACTGGTTGCTGTGGATACCTGACGGCTCCTTCCTTGAAGATAACCAATCTGATAGAGGTGGCAGCGTGGCTCTCAGCTTCAGCGTGTGCTTGCCATGTTGCTGTGGATACCTGATGGCTACTTCCTTTGAACATAAACAAACGTGGCAGCGAATCCTTTAGCTTCAGCGAGTGCCTGCCGTGTTTGAACAAAAACACTCCTCAATGGAAGCGGTCAGCACATGTGCTCCAGCGCGCCTCTGCCGCCTTCAAAATGTATCAAAAAGGGCCAAAAGTTCTCAGCTCCTCTCTAACACCAGGTGAGCATGCTGCGCTCGAATCCGTAGCTCTTGCATGAAGCACTGCATCCACACAAAGCCCATATAATGCAGCACTACACCATCAGGTTAACATTGTGTTGGAATTTGAATTCCTCTTCTTCAATACAGTGGATTTGTATCTTTTACTCGCATAATTCCATCATACATATCCAGCGTGGTGAGAACACGCGCCTACTCAAATGATACAGCAGTCTTTTAGAGATAAACAGTTTTTTTCTCAGGCCCACTTGCATGAAATCAGGGTTGGTCCACGTAAAGGCACGTATGAGCAGATCCCACCCTCGTCGCCACTTGAAAGAAATATCACACAAATTTCCTTGTTTTTCTTCAGTTTATTTCAAGATATGGGAAAGAGACCAACCCAGCCAAGATCGCTTCATCATCTGCTGGTTTCCTTTTGATTCTACATTCCAACTCTCCTCTTAGCAACATTGTAGGAGGCTGGCCTGGCTTATAGTGGGTACCATGTGGTACTTACACCTTGTGCCAGGTCCAGTTATCCCTTATTAGTAGAATAGAGGTGTTCTAGCAGCTTAGGCGGATAGAGTTAGCTATAGCAGAGCAGCATAGGCTGAACTAGGAAACATGCAAAGCTCCTACTATACCACTTATATCATATAGCACTATATCATAAGAAAACACAATACTCAGAGTTACTAAAAATAAAGGTACTTTATTTTAGTGACATTATGCCAAAAGTATCTCAGAGGATACACTCCCTTAGGAGGTAAGTAATATACACAAATTATATGCACACAAATCAAAATCAGGTAAGTAACAGTTAGAAAAGTAGTGCAAACAATGTAGAATCACAATAGAATGCAATAGGGAGAAATAGGCATAGGGGCAACACAAACCATTTACTCCAAAAGTGGAATGCGAACCACAAATGGACCCCAGGCCTAGTGTAGTGTGAAGAGGGTCGCTGGGATTCTAAGAAAACACTGAGGGTGTCCAAGATACCCCACCCCAAGACCCTGAAAAGTAGGAGTAAAGTTACCCTACTACCCCAGGAAGACCGTAAAGTCGAGATAGGGGATTCTGCAAGGACAACAACTGAATGCAAAACACTGAAGATGGATTCCTGGACCTGAGGACCTGTAAAGGAAGGGGACCAAGTCCAAGAGTCACGCAAGTGACCGGGGGGGCAGGAGCCCACTAAACCCCGGATGAAGGTGCAAAAGGGCTGCCTCCGGGTGGAAGAAGCTGAAGATTCTGCAAAAACTGAAGGTGCCAGGAACTTCTCCTTTGGTCAGAAGATGTCCCACGGCGTGCTGGAGGATGCAAAGTTGTTTCCACGCAGAAATACCGCAAACAAGCCTTGCTAGCTGCAAGAGTTACAGTTGAGGATTTTGGGTGCTGCTAGGGCCCAGGAAGGAGACAGAGGGGGCACTCAGCAACTCTGAGAGCCCACGCAGAAGCCAGCAGCATCCGCATTAGCACCTGAACAGGCACTTAGAGGTTCTGAGGACAGCGGTCGACTCAGAGTCACAAAGGAGGGTCCCACGACGTGGGAGTCCAACTCAGCGAGTTGGGTAATGCAGGACGGAGTGCTGGGGACCTGGGCTAGGCTGTGCACAAAGGAAGTCTTGCAAAAGTGCACAGAAGCCCGAACAGCTGCAGTTCACGCAGTACACACGATTACTGTCTGGCGTGGGGAGGCAAGGACTTACCTCCACCGAATTTAGACAGCAGGGCCACTGGACTGTGGAAGACACTTGGACCCAGCTCCTGTGTCCAGGGACCACGCTCGTCAAGATGAGAGGGGACCCAGAGGAACGGTGATGCAGAAGTTTGGTGCCTGTGTTGGCAGGGGGAAGATTCTGTCGACCCACAGGAGATTTCTTCTTGGCTTCCAGTGCAGGATGAAGGCAGACAGCCCTCAGAATATGCACCACCAGGAAACAGTCGAGAAAGCCAGCAGGATGAGGTGCTACAATGTTGCTGGTAGTCTTCTTGCTACTTTGTTGTGGTTATGCAGGCGTCCTGGAGCAGTCAGCGGTCGATCCTTGGCAGAAGTCGAAGAGGGAAGTGCAGAGGAACTCTGCTGAGCTCTTGCATTCGTTATCTGGTGAGAGGCCCATAGGAGAGACCGTAAATAGCCCCACAGGAGGATTGGCTACTGAGAAAGGTAAGCACCTATCAGGAGGGGTCTCTGACGTCACCTGCTGGCACTGGCCACTCAGAGCTGTCCATTGTGCCCTCACACCTCTGCATCCAAGATGGCAGAGGTCTGGGACACACTGGAGGAGCTCTGGGCACCTCCCCTGGAAGGTGCTGGTCACTCCTCTTTCCTTTGTCCAGTTTTGCGCCAGAGCAGGGCTGGGGGGGGATCCCTGAACCGGTGTAGACTGGCTTATGCAGAGAGGGCACCATCTGTGCCCATCAAAGCATTTCCAGAGGCTGGGGGAGGCTACTCATCCCCATCCCTTCACACCTATTTCCAAAGGGAGAGGGTGTAACACCCTCTCTCAGAGGAAATCCTTTGTTCTGCCTTCCTGGGACCAGGCTGCCCAAGCCCCAGGGGGGGCAGAAACCTGTCTGAGGGGTTGGCAGCAGCAGTAGCTGCAGTGGAGACCCCGGAAAGTTAGTTTGGCAGTTCCCGGGCTCTGTGCTGGAGACCCGGGGATGCATGGAATTGTTCCCCCAATACCAGAATGGTATTGGGGTGACAATTCCATGATCCTAGACATGTTACATGGCCATGTTCGGAGTTACCATGGTGAGGCTACATGTAGGTATTGACCTCTATGTAGTGCACACGTGTAATGGTGTCCCCGCACTCACAAAGCCCGGGGAATTTGCCCTGAACAATGTGGGGGCACCTTGGCTAGTGCCAGGGTGCCCACACACTAAGTAACTTTGGACTTAACCTTCACCAAGTGAGGGTTAGACATATAGGTGACTTATAAGTTACTTAAGTGCAGTGCAAAATGGCTGTGAAATAACGTGGACGTTATTTCACTCAGGCTGCAGTGGCAGTCCTGTGTAAGAATTGTCTGAGCTCCCTATGGGTGGCAAAAGAAATGCTGCAGCCCATAGGGATTTCATGAACCCCAATACCCTGGGTAACCTAGGTACCATCTACTACGGAATTATAAGGGTATTCCAGTGTGCCAATAATAATTGGTAAAATTAGTCCCTAGCCTGCAGTGACAATTTTAAAAGCAGAGAGAGCATAAACACAGAGGTTCTGGTTAGCAGAGCCTCAGTGATACAGTTAGGCACCACACAGGGAACACATATAGGCCACAAACGTATGTGCACTGGGGTCCTGGCTAGCAGGATCCCAGTGACACATATCAAACACCCTGACAACATAGGGTTTTCACTATGAGCACTGGGCCCTGGCTAGCAGGATCCCAGTGAGACAGTAAAAACACCTTGACATGTACTTACAAACAGGCCAAAAGTGGGGGTGACAAGGCTAGAGAGAGGCTACCTTCCTACAAACATGTTGCTTGGATACATCATATTCATATAACCATGCACAATACAACATGTAGTATCATGGCGTTTACTTTACAATAGATAATCTTCTTTTCACATACAATTTTCTTTTCAGGTTAATGCGGAACACTCCAAATAGCACACTTGACAAATAAAATTAGACAGCAAATCAAAGTTCTTCAACCTGCTGAAGCAGATGTCTTAATTAGAAATTTTTAATGAGTGTTTATGTATTTTTAATAATGAGTTTGTAGAAAACTAATGTGCACGTTTGAAATTGTGACCTTGAAAAATGGTCACCAGTGTTCACGAAATGTACTAATTGATGATTAATATGTATGAAATATTAAGTGTTATGAAGTTTTCTTTAGCTTATTAATTGTAGGCCTCAACTTAGCGAGTGTCTTGGCCTAGTTTGCCAGGCCTCATGCAGAAGCTGTATTTCTTAGCATTTAATAGAAAATGCTGACAAAATAAACTAACTGTGAAATGTTCATTGTTTAATAAAATGCTTAGCAGAGGCTTTCCTTGAGAATCGACTAACAGGAGACAGTGTCCTTAAAATGTATCGGACTGTATGTATTGTGTGCTAAAGGTTCTTTCCCAGGACGCGAATAATGAAGACACTGATTGGAGATGAAGATGCAACAAATTCGATTCCTGACGAGCCGAATTATGAGAACATCTTAAGCGGACCAATTAATGTTGTGTGAAAGGCGAAATATTAGAATTCATAGATTTGGTATAGAATCACTATTGGGTAGAGTAATAACATACGATTAATTGACCAATTGGAAATTAGGGGTTAGTTTAAGTGACTTTGATATAACAACGTGACAGAGGGAAAAGAGACCAGATTTAGGCAGATGTTACCCCGTTATGAGATGCGACTTGAGAGTATGTCATTGGGCTCATACTCTCTGACTGAGAGCCTGATGTGTTGCTGATCGATTGATGACCTGAGGATGAAGACTGATTCTGTATGCTGACCCATACCGTGGATAGGTAGATATGACAATATGACTGAATTGCATTTTTATGCCTTTTCTTTCTAGGTACCAACTGCACTGTTTTGATTAGTTTTCCTTAGCTAGATTTTTCTTAAATTCGAGTTCTAAATTGTTTTGCATGAAGCCCCACATGCAGATGCTAATCTGGTTAGTTGAGGTTATCTATATGACGGTTGACAAATTGCAGAGACGAATGGTTGACAAACTATTTTGCTGAACTCTATGGACTATGTAGCATTACTGAAGCTAACTTTTCTGATGATTTGCACTGATGCTGAATGTATTGAGATTTAAGCTTTGATTAGGTTATGTTTCTTGCATCTTTTTGGTTAACCAATATTAGTATTATTTGCATTTTATCTGATGTCAAGATTAATCTACATGACTTAGTATTGTTAATATAAGGGAAATAAACTTAATAAACTTTTCTTAAAGGTGTGGTTATTCATGGCTGAAAAGTCATGGTGCATGACAATTACTGTCTCCAATGATTATTGATTGTTGACTTGACTAATGATGATTGATTACTGTGTACTGATTAATTGTTTCTATTCTGGAGGTATGGTAAGAACATCTTAATAGAGTCACAAGGTTCATTGACCTATACGTGTCCCCTTTTAAGTTTACATATTAAGGACCAACGTGCAAACAAACCTCTGAATTAGAAATGCTAAGTGCTTTTTTCAAAAAACAAACTCTAGATTTCTACATCTCAAGCAACGAAACGAGCATATCTGACAGAGACCTTCTCAATTCAACAACCCATTACTCAACACCCTGAACTTTAGTTGCCAAGCAATTCAGCCATGTTAATTGTGAGCTAAATTGGATTCTTAGATATTTGTTTTTATAGTTCTTAGCACTTAATTTTAGAGTCTTGAATAGAACATTAAGGCCCATATTTATACTTTTTGACGCAAAACTGCGGCAACGCAGCTTTGCTTCAAAAATTTTAACGCCATTTCATTGTGCCACCTGGGTGTCAAATTTATACTTTGACGCATGGCAGCGCAAACCACTGGTTAGAATTTTTTTTTTTTACTCAAACCAATGCGCCACGTTGTAAAGAAAAACAACGTTAATGCGGCGAAAATGACTTTAATCCGGATTACGACGTTGCAAACTGGATACGCGCCATTTTTTGAAACAATAGCGTCAAAAAGCAGCGCAAACACTGCAAAATGTATAAAGGAGCCCCAAAATGGATTCCAGAAGCTATGGGAGACCCCAGGAAGATGACAACCTACCAGGAACCAGCCAGGAGGACCCACACAAGATCCAGGAGAGGGAGAAGAAGAAAAGGAAGTGTCGGTTCAGTGCAGAGGAGCATGAAATACTGGTGAAAGAGGTGACTGAACACCAGCACCAACTTTTTGTCACCTCATAATTGCCAATTGGTAGGAGAGAGGCAATTTGGCAACAAATTGTCGTTAAGATCAACAGTGTGGCAGAAGTACGGAGAACAGTCACTGAGTGTAAGAAACGCTGGCATGTCTGCAAGCGCAGGACCAACGAAAAGATGGCCAGGAACAGGATGGCAGCATTGCAGATTGGAGGTGGGAGTCCAGCACCGCAGGAGGCCCTGTACCACATGGAGGAGATGGTGGCAGCCGTCATCCCTGAGGAGATAGTCACACGGATTAAAAGACAGGACAGCGCAGACTACCAGGAAACAACACAGATGCAGGGTAAGTGTCATGGGGAACTAAAATGCCTAATTGTAAACTGCAGCCGGTGGGGGACATACGCGCACTACACAATTAATGTAAGCCATGATAATCAGGTAGTGGAAAAGGCAAAGGGGCACAGCACGGGGCATGGGCTGTGCAGGGGAAACCTGAGGCACAGCAAAACACTACACCAACAACCTTTGCATGGGGGTACTCTGCCATGCCAAGGCTGTTTGAAAAGCAAAGCCAGTTCAGGAGGGTAGGGTACAACGTAAAACTGGCCTGCTGTCACACAACAGCTGGAATTGTTGCTACATGAACTAAGCCTCAATTTGCAGTCTCGGGCCATATCCGCAAGTGGTGTTTACCATTGGCAACAGTTGCCACGACCACCTCTGCTGTGTGTGCAGGTCAAGTAGCAAATGGCTGTTATGTGCCCATGGATCAAACACACTCAAATTAGAGGGGTCAGGATAACAACGTTATCAATCCCCTGTAATGAATATAAATGTGCAAATCCTGTCAAATGCCCATGTCCATAGGTGCAACAAACATCAGGTATTGTATTTAACATTATGAGGTACACAGCAGTAATGTCATACCCATGCTGCATATGTCTGGGTCTACCCTGTACCTGGGTCACAATAATTGCAATGTCAACATGCAACATCTCAAGTGTCATAGTGCAAAGACAACTGCATTGAGGGGGAGGGCATGTGTGTGTGTAGGAAGGCAAACACACCTGCACAGTTATAAGAGGAAATGGAACACTGCTAGGACCATCATTGCAATCCAATGTAGCACACATTTCCCAACATCAGCAGTACACACTACCAATGCTGACACCTGTATCGTGCCATGCCAATGCAATACATTGTATATGCTAGGTCTCAGCAACATATAGGTGGATGTGAAATATCAGAGACTGGGTCAGTTCCAGATTAAGGGGGTCATTCCAACCCTGGCGGTCGGTGTTAAAGCGGCAGCCAACCCGCCAACAGGCAGGCAGTAAAAAAAATGGAATTCTGACCCTGGCGGAAACCGCCAACAGAGACCGCCATTTTAACACTCCGACCGACACGGTGGGACAAACAAACAGCGCGGCGGTCACCGCCAACAGACAGGCGGGAGACAATGTACCGCCCACCCTATCACAACCCACCAATCCGCCACCTTTTCCGGGGCGGTAGCCCCGCTGATAAAAACACGGCAGAAACAGACATTACGAACGGAAAACGCTCACCTCTACACACTCCACGAGGAATCTGGACAGCATGGAACCCGAACTACACATCCTACCAGCTATTGTCTTCCTGCTCCTCTACCAGGAGCACGAACGCCGGCGCAGAAGACAATGGTGAGTACTGCACGTACGACACAGGGGAGGGGGGAGGCAAAAAATTACGGGGACACACATACGCGACACACCCACCCTCACCCACAACTACATACACATCAATGCAGAGCAACAACTCAGAGTGACACCCCCAAACCCCCCGGAAGAATGCAAAGACAAAAATAAATGATCATGAAATTTGAAGTATATTGTACTGCTAAGTAAAAATATATATTAAACATCTATAAACTATATATACATATGTAAATTGTCCAGTCCAAATTGGGTATCAGCCATTGTTTGTGGGCCAATGGGCCTAAACACATGGGCAAAGCCCACACAGGACACCCAGCTCCAATGGAGAGAACACTGCAGGGGCATCAGATAGCAAAATTACAGGCACCTCTTGGGGAAGGGAAGAGGGGGCACCTCAGCCAGATGAGTCCACAACGCCAGATCCATGAGGGGCCTCCCTGGCCACTGTTCAATCCTGGGGAGTGCAAAGCCACAGTCTCACAAGTCTCTACAGTGGGTGGATTGCCCACTGTGCCATCCTGTGGAGTGCAAAGCCACAGTCTCACAAGTCTCTACAGTGGGTGGATTGCCCACTGTGCCATCCTGGGGAGTGCAAAGCCACAGCCTCACAAGTCTCTACAGTGGGCGGGTTGCCCACTGTGCCATCCTGGGGAGTGCAAACCCACAGTCTCACAAGTGGATTACAGACTCCACTGGTTCAGGAGGAGGCATGGTGCCCAGAGTGCTTCGTGCAGCCCTGCACAACACAGATGCGGGCCTGCCCCTTCTACCAATGGGCTTGCGGTGCTTGAGACGGCAGTGCCCAGCGGAGCGGTGCTTGAGATGAAGGGCCCAGCGGAGCGGTGCTTGAGATGGCGGTGCCCTGTTCAGCGGTTCTTGAGATGGCGGTGCCCTGTTCAGCGGTTCTTGTCTTGAAGGGCCCAGTTCAGCGGTGCTTGAGATGGCGGTGCCCTGTTCAGCGGTTTTTGAGATGGCGGTGCCCTGTTCAGCGGTGCTTGCCTTGGCAGTCCTTGCCATGTTCAGCGTTGCTTGAGTTGGCGCTCCTTCATTGCCCAGCTGGGCTGTGGCTGGCGCTCCTTCATTGGCCAGCTGGGCTGTGGCTGGCGGGGCCCTCCTGGGCAGCTGGGCTGGGGCTGGTGGGGCCCTCCTGGGCAGCTGGACTGGGGCTGGTGGGGCCCTCCTGGGCAGCTGGGCTGGGGCTGGCGGGCCCTCCTGGGTGGCTGGGCTGGGGCTGGTGGGGCCCTCCTGGGCAGCTGGGCTGGGGCTGGCGGGGCCCTCCTGGGCAGCTGGGCTGGGGCTGGCGGGGCCCTCCTGGGCAGCTGGGCTGGGGCTGGTGGGGCCCTCCTGGGCAGCTGGGCTGTGGCTGGCGGGGCCCTCCTGGGCAGCTCGCCTGCTGCCGGACTTGTAGTGCGTGCTGCCCTTGCCACCCTTCCCTGCTCGTCTGTGGCCCTTTCCTCCCTTTGCCGGTGTGCCAGGTGGCACCCCACTCCCTGACGGTGCCAGGGTAGTGCTTTTGGAGCCTGCTGTCTTTGGCCTCTCGCGCCGGGCACTGGCTTTCTTGGCTTTTTTTTGCAGGGGGTGGGCAGGCCGTCTCTTTACTCCTACCCGAAGTAGCTGGGCTTGAAGGTGGTGGACTCCAAAATCCTTGGACTATTGTTTTTGTAGGTCCAGGTTTTGTGGTGGCTGAGGTGCTGATTGGAGCCTTATGAGATGGAGGGGGTGGGTCAGTTGATGGAAATAGGTCAAGGTTGGAAAGGAAAAGCAATTTAGTAAGACGGACGGGTAGTTGTAGTGGGTATGGGAGTGGAGGAAGAGGATGTGGTTGTAGGAGAGTGAAGTCTGGTGTCTTTGGGTGCAGGTGCTTGTGCTGGAGGCTGTCGTGAGGTGGGTGGCTTTTGGGTGGGTGGCTGCCTGCGTTTGTGTGGTTTGGAAGAGGGGGCGACAGACACACTGGGAGAGGACACAGGGGACGTGTAAATGGTAGTGGGGGTGGTGACTGCACGTGTGCGGAGTGTTCTGGTGGGTGTGCTGGTGATGGACGTAGTGGCTGAAGATGTTGTGCATGCAAGTGTGAGTGGAGACGTCACAGGGAGGGAGGAGGGAGACGAAGAGGAGGGGGACACAGAGGAGGCAGTGGCTGTTGGCATGTCTGCATGTGGATGTTGCTTGGGTGAATGCTTGTGTGATGTGTGGTGCTTATGTCTGGATGATCTTCCCTTGGTTGTTGAGGTGTGTGCAGGCTGGTCTGATGGTGTGTCTGGGATAGGCAGAGGTACAGGGGAGTGGGACTGGGTTGAGGAAGTTGGAGGAGGGAGGCAGGAGACCGGGACAATGGCTGCCGTCAGTGCTGAGGCCAGAGCGTTGAACGATCGCTGATGGGCAGCCTGACCCGAATGAATGCCCTCCAGGTATGCATTACTCCGGTGCACCTCCCTTTCTACACCCTGGATGGCATTCAAAAGGGTAGACTGCCCAACAATGATGGTCCTCAGGAGGTCAATGACCTCCTCACTGAGGGCAGCAGGGGTAACTGGGGCAGGGCCTGAGGTGCCTGGGGCGAAGGAGATGCCCACCTTCCTGGGTGAGCGGGCACGGGGTGAAGGCTGAGGGGCTGCTGGGAGGGCGGAGCTGGCGCGCTGGGTGGCGGCTGTACCTGTTGTTGCGGTGGGCACGGATGTTGCCCCCACCACAAGGGAGCTCCCTTCCGAGGACGTGTCTGTGTCGCTGGTGTCACCACGTGTCCCCGCTGTGGAGCTCCCCTCGCCCTCCGTCTCACTGGTGAAATCAGAGTCAGTTGCATGGCCCTCCATGGCCATGTGAGATGCAGCTCCCTCGTGCTCCGATGCCACTTCTCCTCCGCCTGATGATGCTAATGCACACATGAACAGGAAGACCACAAAAAAAGGTGGGGGGGGGTGGAGAAACAAAGACATGTTGAGTGCATGTATTGGCGACACCGTTGGCGGAGAAGACAGACACAGAAGCCCCCTGCACTATGCCGCGCACTTGGGGTACACTACTCAATCCGTGGGACATGGCCTGCAAGCCTATGGACGACAACTCCACACATAGGTGACACAGGGCCATGATTAGCTGTACTAGGCAACCTACAGAGGTGGGGGGCGGGGGTACAGGGCCATGCCTAACGGAGGGGCCTAGCCTACAGAAAACGCCCTGGCCTAGGGATACCCACAGCCCTCCTCCCCCACCCAGACACCTCCAATGTGCGCAAAATCAGCAGAATGTGCTTGTACTCACCCCCTTGTGTCTGCTGTGATGTCCTCACGCGCCCATCCAAATCGGGGTAGGCCACCGCCAGGATCCGGGACATCAGGGGGGTCAAAGTAAGACTGGCACCCCTCCTACGTTGGGAGGCCATCCCCAGCAGAGCCTCCGCGGTCTTCCTGCTCCCGCGGCGGATGTCCTCCCACCTCTTCCGGCAGTGGGTGCCCTGTCTGTTGTGGACCCCCAGGGTCCGGACGTCCTTGGCGATGGCACGCCAAATGTCGATTTTCTGATGGGCGCTGACCTATGTGACATGTGCAGGGGGAGAAAAAAAACAAACATCACCTTCTGCATGCTCGATGTGAGTGGCCCCCCATCCCCACCCTTGCCATGTGGCACATGCTCTCATCTTTCGTTTGTTGCATGCCTCATTCGCTCCCCTCCCCACCATCTTTCATTCACCCCACTCAACCCAGGCATTGGCCACAAAGCATGGTCCCAGTGTACTTACCTGTTGGTCTGGAGGACCGTAGAGTAGCGCATACTGGGGGAGGACCCCATCCACGAGTTTCTCCAATTCTTCAGAAGTGAAGGCAGGGGCCCTTTCCCCAGTCGCAGCAGCCATTGTCTCTTCCAGACCGAGGTCACAGCAGCACTTGCAGTATAGGTCCTCTCCTGTGGATGATCAGGTATCGAGTGATTAAGCAGATAGAAAATGGCGGTCACGCCCGCAGCGGTGCGTACCGCGACCGCCGGCGCACATCCCATAGGGTTCAATGTTAACCAATGCGGCTTTGCGCCGCGGTCTTCGACCGCCTACCGCCACGTTGTGCCACGCCAGCGCATTGACCTCACATCCCACTGTCGCACTTCACAGGTCAGGCAGCCGCCATTTCAAGGGCCCCCATATCTTAATTTCTACTGCGTCACACATACCTAGGCCTTGCATCAACACTCATACAAGCCATTCAATGCATTGAGAATAGTTTACTGTGCAAGCTGTGGGAACGTACCTGTGGGTTGATTGACTCTGTGCTCCATGTTGTCCTTCCTAGGCACCGTCCACTGGGACTTGCGAGGAGATGGAGGAATCTTCCCGTGTACAGACCGCTGGTGGATCTGTCGACAATGGAAGAAAGACATGTCATACTGACATACAGGCTTGACAGAGCCACTATACATGAACTGTGTGCCCAGCTGGAGCCAGACCTGATGTTACTCATCTGCCAACCCACAGGGATCCCCCCTCTAGTGCAGGTGCTGTCAGTACTCCATTTTTTTGGCAAGTGGGTCATTTCAAACAACAGTGGCCATTTCATCAGGGATGTCTCAGCCTATGTTTTCCAAGGTGTTGTCCAGAGTGTTGTCTGCCCTGCTGAAATACATGCGGAGCTACATTGTTTTCCCTGAGGTGGGGGATTTGGCTACAGTGAAGGGTGATTTCTATGCGCTTGGACATATTCCCAACATCATTGGTGCAATTGATGGGACACATGTTGCTTTGGTCCCCCCCAGCACGAGTGAACAGGTGTACAGGAACAGAAAAAGTTATCATTCCATGAATGTCCAGGTGGTCTGTTTGGCTGACCAGTACATCTGCAATGTAAATGCCAAGTTCCCTGGGTCAGTGCATGACGCGTACATCATGCGAAATAGCAGCATCCCTTACGTGATGGAACTACTTCAGAGACACCGTGTGTGGCTAATTGGTGACTCTGGTTACCCCAACCTGTCCTGGCTACTGACCCCAGTGAGGAATCCCAGGACAAGGGCAGAGGAACGGTACAATGAGGCCCATTGGCGTACTAGGAGGGTGATCGAGCGGACCTTTGGCCTCCTGAAGGCCAGGTTTAGGTGCCTCCATATGACAGGTGGATCCCTAATGTACTCACCAAAGAAGGTGTGCCATATCATCATGGCCTGCTGTATGCTTCACAACCTGGCTTTGCGACGCCAGGTGCCTTTCCTGCAGGAGGATGGTCCAGATGGTGGTGTTGTGGCAGCTGTGGAGCCTGCGGAGAGTGAAGAGGAGGAAGACGAAGAGGACGACACAGACAACAGGGACACAGTAATACAGCAGTATTTTCAATGACATACAGGTAAGAATCAACACCGGCATTTTACATTTACTTAAAGTCTCCTGCCTCTCTACTGTCTGAGTTTCCCCCCAGTGTATGTTGACTGAGTTGTGACTTTCCCTTCCAATTTCAGAGATGTGGGCCCCACTCCGTGACCTCTGCTTTGTTTCCCCATGGACTACAGCTGTGTGACAGTGGTATGTTGTCATCACAATGAAACTGGACATTTAGGCACGGTTCTGTGTAATACATTTGTTCAAAAATACAGGCAGACTCCAGATTATTTTTGTGCAATAAGTGTGTTTATTAAAGTGTTAAATTTTGGGAAATGGTTGCAATTCGGTGATGGGTGATGGTGGAGGAATGTCCATGGCAGAGTCCAGATTTTCAGTCTCACAGGTGCATTGTCCATATGCCTGTGGAAGGTGGAGCAGGGGCAGTTTAAGGTTGGACAGGGTGACAATGTGGGACAGTGGGATGACAATCAGGGGGTATCCTTTCCTGGCGGGGGTCTTGGCATCCTACTCTGTCTTCTTCCTAGACCTCAGGCCCCGCTTGCGGGGTGGTTCTCCTTCTGCAGTGGGTGGGGTTCTGGTGGCCTGTTGTTCTTGTGTCGGGGCCTCCTGTCCACTAGCGCCGGCGGAGGTGGTAGCCTGTTCTTGGTCCATGCTAGTGACAGGGGCCCTTTGTGGTGCCACATGGTCCCGCAATGTGCTGACAATCTGATTGAGAGTCACAACGATGGTGCCCATTGCGGAACTGATGTTTCTGAGTTCTTCCCTGAACCCCATAAACTGTTCCTCCTGCAGTACCTGGATCTCCTGGAACCTGGCCAGGACCGTCGCCATCGTCTCATGGGAGCGGTGGTATGCTCCCATGATGGAGGATAGGGCCTCGTGGAGAGTGGGTTCCCTGGGCCTGTCCCCCCCCCCCACCCCTGTCGCACAGCAGCCCTCCCAGTTCCCCTGTTTCCCTGGGCCTCTGTCCCCTGGACCGTGTGCCCACTACCACTGCCCCCCAGGTCCCTGTTGTTGGGGTGGTGGGTTAACCTGGGTGCCCTGTAGTGGTGGACACACCGCTGATTGACGTGTCCTGGAGACAGAGGCATGGGCCCGCTGGGTGGGTGCTGTGCTGGTGTTCCCAGAGGGGGGTAGGTCTGCTGTGGCCTGTGGCTGTCTGAGGGGAACCGACTGTCCAGAGGTCCCCGATGGGCTGGGCTGGTCATCTGGGTCCAGGGAGACAGAGCTGCTGTCATCACTGTGGGCCTCTTCTGGGGGTGGCATGGACATTTCTGGACCCTCCTGGGCGGTGTCGTGGCGTTCGGGTCCTGCAGGGGTATAAGAGTATGGTTATTGCTTTTGTGTGTGCCATAGCGTGCAATGGGTGGGTGCCCGTGTACCCCAGTGCTGGCATTCCCTTGTGGGGGCTGTTGTGAGGGTGGTTTGGGGGGGGATGGGTATGTGCAGTGGGCATGCTTAGGTGATGGGTGTCCATGCTTTGTGGTCGCATGCAGGGCTTGGTGTTGGGATGGGTGGGTTGTGATGGTGAGACATTAGCAAGGAGGATGTGTGATGGGGGTGGGGGTATGATTTGGCATGCCGGGGGGTGGGGGGGGATGAAGTAGTTGAGATTAGTCTTACCAGAGTCCATTCCTCCGCCTACTCCTGCGAGGCCCTCAGGATGCAGGATCGCCAAGACCTGTTCCTCCCATGTTGTAAATTCTGGGGGTTGAGGTGGGGGTCCGCCGCCAGTCTTCTGCACTGCGATGTTGTGTCTCGATACCATGGAACGCACCTTCCCCCGTAGGTCGTTCCACCGCTTCCTGATGTCGTCCCGATTTCGTGGATGCTGACCCACAGCGTTGACCCTGTCCACTATTCTTTGCCATAGCTCCATCTTCCTGGCAATGGTGGTGTTCTGCACCTGTGTCCCGAAGAGCTGGGGCTCTACCCGAACTATTTCCTCCACCATGACCCTGAGTTCAGCGTCTTAAAACCTGGGGTGTCGTTGGGGTGCCATGGGGTGGTGTGGATGAGGTGTGGGGTGGCGTTTGTGGTGATGAGTGTGGTGGTGTGTGTGGTGTATTGTGCTTGGATGTTGTGTGAGTGATGGTGTTATGTGCCTGTGAATGCTCTGTACTAGCTGGTGGTGTCTCTCTCTGGCCTTAGTCAATAAATGGTGGTCATAGGGGTTTGTGGGTGATGTGGGTGTGTGTTTTATATTGTGTTAGGTGTGTGGGAGTGGTGTTTGTATGTGTATCAGGTGTGTGTGTTTCAAAATGACCAATGTGGCAGTGTTTTGGAGCTGTGTGTGTATTCCATTGGCGGTACACACCGCCGCGGTTGAAAGACCGCCGCGTGGATTCGTGGGTCGGAATGGAATGGGCTTATTTCTGTTGGCGTGACGGTGGTGGTATGGTCATCGCCAGTTTTTCGCTGGCCGTTGCTGTGGCGGACTTTTGTGGATGTCGGGTTTTTGGCGGTTTGCCTGTTGCGGGTCAGAAAGACCGTGGTGGTTTTCCGCGGCCGCGGCGGTGTTATGGCGGTCTTCTGACCGGCGTTAAGTGCCTTTTACCGCCGAGGTCAGAATGACCCCCTAAGTGTGGTGCAAGTGCCATAAGAACACCCACAGCCAGTGCAAGGCCAAACCATGATAATGGAAGTAGACAGAGGGTCGGGTAGGACAATAAGGTGGCAACATACAATTTGGGCAGAACCTACACCTAGAGGATGTGACGCTGACATTTCCCGAAACTGCCCGCACTACATGTGACATGGAGGTGGGGCATAGGCCTGGGAGAATGCTAATATCAATGACACTAACAATGAACAGTAAGTAAGATCACAATGTGCAACTAATAGGAAGTCAGGCACGTCACATTACAAATGCCACAACACAGACACACTAATTGTACAATATCTCATTGCTGAGGACGATGGCTCTCCTGGGGATATGCCTGTCCTGGACTTCCCTGATGACATGGATGACGAGCTGACAAACATCAGCCATTAGACCCTCCAAGATGTCCTTGGAACCCTCCAGACCCCACCTTCAGTCACAAGGAGGAGCACAGAAATAGCAGCCATCACAGAGGACCCACCCACCACTCCAATTGCACGACCTGCCAGCTCCAACCCAGCTGAGGACTCTGACAACACTGGCACCAGCTTTGAGACGACTGTAATTGGAGTACAGCGGGAGCTGGCCAAGGAGGTGCGGGCGGGGATGCAAAATATGGCAGCCAGCCTAGAGGGGGTGCGTTCGTGCATGCATGATTTCATCTGCAGAACAGGCAGCCGCCATGCAGGGGCGAACATCTATCTTGCAAGAACTTCAACAAAGTATGAAGGAAATCAGCACAGTAAGGGAGTTGCCACAACACCTCGCACACCAAACCTTTCACTGCGTGCACAAATGCAATATTGACCCCCTGAGGGCCGACCTGGCTACCTACTACAGTGATGTAGCTGCTATACTTAAGAACCAGCAGCTCCTCCTTGCTGCAGTACTGCCCTTAATAGCCCCACAGTTGGCAGCTACCGGGATTTCTGACTCCACGTCTTCAAACACTGAAGTGTGTGTTGCCCCTTCAAACCCACCACCACCAAGGGCAGAGGAAACGACACACACGTCAGAAGATGAAGACGTGGAACAGATCACCTTCACCCGTAAGAGTACCCGGTAGCACAAGTCCATGCCAAATGGGCACTTATATCCAAGGTCCTGTGCTTCTTAACATGCCAGTCTTACAACAGCTGCTCACATGCACTGTTCTCCAGCCCACTGTTTACCTTGACACTATGCTCTGTGATTGTCTCTCACTACCTCATTGGCAATTCATGTTCCTCTGCACTGTATGACACTTCACCCCAGCATGTCCAATGACATGTCCCTTTGCACTTGTGTAGTATCACAATAGAATGCGTCACACTAATGGACTCTCAATCCTGGACTATGTAAATATTGCACTACAACACTTTAAAATAAATAGCACTTACACAACCACTTTGTCTCTGTGTAATTTGACACATCAACCGTGTGGGAGATTAGTGATGTATGTCACATGTCAGTGGCCATAGAATGTCAATACAGCTGCCTTGAAAGATTGTGGGCTGATAACTGTGCACTAGGGTCTGGATTGTACCATCATCTGCCCTTCCTGAGGGTTATTTCTAAAGTAAATAGAAAAATAACAGTATAATGCTGTGTTGGACAGAATAAGTCTGTCAAGGGATGTTTAAGCAGAAGTTCAATGTGTTAAAAAAAATGTCTAGACAATCTTTAGGTATGTGACATCTGACTCTAAAATGTCATCACACACACACACCATACAGCAGGAATGGATGTGTATGAGTGTATGGACAAATATACCTGGCAGTACAATGTAAGAAATGATAGGTGTGAGTTATGTATACTATACTACATAAGATTATACCATCACTCACCTTATCAGGGTTCACATGAACATCAGGCTGCAGGCAGACGTACCACAGTGCCCAAGATTCCAAATCTGGTCTCAAAGTATGACAGATTGAAAACATACATCCAAACTTAACAAGACATTGGGAACCATAGTAACCTTGAGTGTTGGGTGCAATGGATGGCAGATGCAGAGAGAAGTAGCTTTGGTGTAGCTGCCAATGTGACGGCTCAATTGGGATTTGGATGCAGGATGGAACACAAATGCAAACACTAAACTGACACTGTTCACCCATGAAAAAAGGATAGTAAAACTAGAGGAAACACTTTAACTAACCTAACCTATCCTAACTACACATTACCCACAACTGGCCCTAACTACCCTAAGCTAAACTTACTTATCACATTTAACTAAGCACTCTAAACATCAATCCCCCATCCCCCCTTATATGACGGGACACATGGAGGACAACATATACTAACATAAACACATACTATCTTATCCTAAACAATTATATATTTTTTTGTATTTTCTTATTTTTTTGTACACAAAAACCCCATCATCATCCACCCACCCACCCACAAAGAAAAACACATGTAAAAATATCATATCCTCCACCGTCCACCCCCAACCCAATTACACTAACTAAACTAACAGCCTATTCTAACCTAACACTAAGCCCCCTAAACCCACTAAATATAAGAACCAGGAAAGAGGAGGTAAGGGAGGGAATAATGACTGAGGGTCCAACAGTTACAAGTCTGCCCTCCGCAGGATCTTTTTTATCCCACACAGTCTCCTGCTATTGTGGGACACCTCCTGCTGGATCATGTGATGCATAAATAATTACAAAGACCATGATTGAGTGATGAAGTGAGGTGTTTAATGACATATGGTAAGAAAGTGGTGATGCTGACTATAGTTAAAAGACAGTTTGTACAATGTGTTGTCTCCGACGCAATCCTGCTGCAATGTTTGGATGGTCCCCCTCATGTTGCCGAACACCATCCTCCTCTTGCTCCTCTTCAGGCATTTGTGGGTCTGGTTCGTAGAGGGGAATGTTCCTCCTTACACAAATGTTGTGCAGGATGGCAGAGGTCAAAATGATCTTGCACACCATTTCAGGGGAGTATAGGAGGCTGACTCCGGTGATGTCCAGGCACCTGAATCTTGACTTCAGGATGCCAAAAGTCCTCTCTACTATGGTGCGTGTCCTTCGATGTACCTCATTATAGGCACGCTCTGCCGCAGTGCTTGGGTTTGCAAATGGGGTCATTATCAATGGCTGGATCCCATTCCCCTGATCAGCTTAAAGAGAAAATGAGTGTAAATATTTGGATGTTGCTTGCACCTTGATTATAACTTGGCATGGCAGTTGTTATCTTGTGTCGTCTGTGACTCATCTGTGTTTGTGTTATTGTGTGGGATCCTCGACTTCTAGGATGTTCTATCAACATTGGGTTGTTTCTTTATCTAAACTGGTGTTTGGCTGATTGACTGGAGATCAGCAGTATATTTGTAAACTTGCAGTACATTGTGTATCTCCCATGCATTATGTCATGTGAAAGAAGTGTCCATGTGTCATCACTGGAGGTGACATGATACTTCCACACAAAGAATGGATTCCACTGTGGTGGTAACACGGTTACACTATGTGGCCTGAACATCCCATCCAATTCAACATATGTAATAGCATGGTGACAATGTACAACACATCTCCATAAGTTTGCAGCACTGATGTGTTGACAATTGACAATGCACAAATATCCCATGTGTGACAAGTTCAATGCAAACCTATTTTTGTGTCCTCACCGAGATGGCTCATGTGCAAACGTGTACCTACACTACTGGACCTGGTCCAGGTAAGCTGGCTAACTTGGTTGTGGGGGTGAAGGTTTGTGTCAGAAGATCCATATGCCTGTACATCTTTTGTGTATATGTGTAATTGTCTCAATCCGTATGTGTAGCAATGTGCACTTTGCAAAAATGCCACATCAATATGTGTTCTTAGCACAGTCCACTTCCTTATTGCTGGCGGGCAATGTCACCCCAGGAGTGATGTGAGATGTTGGTACTGCCTCAATGATTCCATGTCACCTTCATTAGAGTCGGTATCATCATGCTATGTGTCTCATTGGGTTTGACCTGCAGCGAACCACATTGCACACCCCTTACACAGTATGTATTACTTGGAAGGGTGTGTGATTGAGTGTTATTGATGTGATATTGTAAGATTCATCTTCCAAGTTGTGCTGCCAGTTAAGGCCATGTCATTGTCACTGTGTGGTTTTAAATTGGTCCCTTGTGGCTCTGGAGTGGCATCTGTTGTTATTTGCATCTGTCATTTGTCCATAGGTGTGTATCCGATTGGGTCAGGATATCAAACATGACTACCAGTGTCACAACCTCAGTGTCTTCCTGACCACGAGTCCATGTAGTGGTGTATGTGTTGTATGTCCTACAGGGTTGCTGTGCTGTGTGTAAATTACTGGGTTTCTATACTTACCAACAAGTAGGCCATTTCCATATCGTCCATCCTGGAAGTGTTGATTGATGGTGCAGTGGCGGAAGATGAATTAATCATGTACACTCCCAGGATACTTTGCCACGATGTAGATGATCAACCCCCGGTGATCCACAATGGCCTGCACATTGATGGAGTGTGTGCGCTTCCTGTTGTGGTATAGATGCTCGGTTGCAGCAGGTGGCACAATCCGTACATGTGTGCAGTCAATGGCACCAAGCATGTGTGGGAAGCCGTTGATTTGGTAGAAGCCCTGTTTGGTCTCCTGCTGCTTCAGCTGTGTGTTGGGGAAGCTGATGTGGCGGGTGTGAGGGAGATGATGGCATCCAGTACCTTAGGTAGGAAGACAGGGAATGAGGAATGTGATATCCCGGCACCATTGGTCTGAAAAGAGCCACTTGTCAATATGTGGAGGACAGCTAGCAGCTTGGTCTCTGGTGGAATGATGTGGGGTGTCTGCAAGCTGGGTGCCAACTGTGGCTCAATGTTGCGCAGCAGCTGCTGTATGGCTTGCCAGTTCAGTCTGTACCTCTGGATGATATCATGTTCCCAGAGGCCCTGAAGGGTTCTCCTGGTCCGGAATATCCTCTCCTGTCTTCTGTGTTGCCTTTGGGGTCCCTGCTGGTGTGGTGGAAGCTGCTGCTGTTGGTCCAGTCCTCTCCGTCTTCGTGCATGCTGGATGAATAGCACCTCCGTGTCTTCCTTTTGGAGCTCTCATGTTGCTTCTGGATGTTTTCCTTAAGTACTGGTGTGTTCGCCCCATTTATACGCCTCCCCTGACCCACATGTTAATTTTTGACGCAAATCATGCTGTGTGTCATTTTTCGTCTCCGCCTTCCATCCGTGCGGCATTTTTGCGGGTTGGATAAAGAAAATTACTTTGATAATTTATTTTGATTGGTAGATAGCCCTTCAGACTCCATATCCATATCTGCACAATTTGTAATGCAAATATGACCTGCTCTGACACCCATTGCAGGTTAGAAAAACAAAAAATCACAATCCTAATATTTTTTTTAACTCCAGCAGCGCTCTGGGATAAAATAGAACAGTGGAGAAAAGAGTAAAAATCAGCACTTCAAAGGCAACTCTGCATGTAATAAATAAATTACATCAGATCAGTTTGACATGTGGCATGCTTCATCTGATCATTTTGAGAACAACTCATTTGCATGATCCGGGCCGTAGTTCAAGAGACCAATTTACTCCAGAAAGCTACGAAGCTGAGTACAAGGAAACACCACATAGTTCTCTGGTGAAGACCAGCCTTGTAATACACTGCAGGCTGTCGTTGACTGCAAGCCTCACTCTACTGTACAAAGATCTTTACTATTGTAGTTCAAATCTTTTTATTATATTGGTTGCATGAAGCAACAATAACAAGTATACATAGCAAACAAGAAAACATTAGGGTCAGTAAAACTTGTAGTGAAACTGTTAATTCCCTCTCCCTCCTTTTAACCCTCCCCCCAACGGACACTATTTAATAAGTTTAGAAAAGAGGTCGGGTGATCTACACACTCAATTCATTTTGGGTTACTGGAAATCGAACTGGGGCGCTCCAGAAGATGCAACAGTCTTAACTATTTAGGACAGGTCAGTTCACCGAATTCCTGGGATAAAAGTGTGATGTACTGCTTCCATAGCTCACTATAGGAGTCACCCTGGATTGATGGGGCCAGAGATAGTTTTTCCATTCCCAGCATGTGCCAGAGACTGTGGAGCCAAGCCCGGTGTGTGGGAACTGTTGTGGTGCCCCAGTGGGCTAATATTGTTTGATGACACTCCCAGTGCAAGGCTGATTTGTTCGCCTCTACGAGATTTAAGTGGGAATGTGAGGGGGTTGGGAAGGCTGAGGATTTTGTAGGCTGGAAACCTGGGTATCTGGGTATCTGAGTTTTGAGATGAGTTTCTATATCCTGTAGCACCTTGTCCCAGAACTGGGAGAGCTTGGGACAATCCCAGAGTTGTGTACCCCACAATCCGCATTGCCGCCAGCAGTCAGCTGGGTGTGTGGAGTAGCATTTCTGTAGGTGGGGGGTGTCCGATACCAATAGGTGGTAAATTTGACTGCTGTTTCTGTACTCACTGAGTTACTCACATTATGTTGAGCTCTATAATAGATCTCCTTCATCTCCCCCATTCTTTAGAGGTCAATAGTCTACCCAATTCATGCTCCCAGTGGCATTGCCCCAAGGATCTGGGATTCAGGGGGCTTGAAGAAGGATGGTATAGAGATCTAATATCATTCCTTTGTCCATGACTTCCGGAGAAGCTACTGTTAGAAAATCATATTGCTCTATTGCCGAATGTGTGGCCCAGTGTGTGGCTTAAAGATAGCGGAGTCTTTCGGACTCCGGAAATCTGAAGTCCATCTCAATTGTTCAAAGGAGCGGATGGCGTTGGCATCATATAAGTGGCTGACAGAGTGCCACTAGCTGGTCTGCCACAGCGAAACGATCTGGCGGTCTTGTCCCGGCATGAAGTCCGTATTATTGAGCATGGGCGTTAAGGGGGGTGGGAAAGTAGTCAGGCCCAAGGAGATGGCCACTCAGTCCCAGACCTTAAGCGTGGGCTCTGTGACCAAGGAGGAGTATAGACCCTAGAAGCGCTGCGGTTGTTTAAGAAAATGCACTTTCCAAAGGTGTACGCCGGCAATCGCCTGGTCCATGAAAAGCCATGGCTTTTCAGATTTGGCTCTGGACCATTCAATGAAATAACGGAGCTGGGCTGCATGATAGTAAGTTATGAGGTTGGGAATGCCCAGTCTGCCTTCTTTTGGGGACCGGTAACTAAGGGCACTGTTCATCCGGGGATGTCTGTCCACCCAGATAAAACAAGTCCATTCCTGTTGTAATGTCTTGATCGGACCAGCCGGAGGTGCAGCAGGTAAGGTTTGAAATGGGTAGAGAATCTTTGGAAGTGCAGTCATTTTCAACACCACAATTTGGCCTAGCCAGGAAAGAGGGTATGGGTGCCACTGAGTGAGATCTTGTTTAATCTGCCTAATGAGGACTCTGTAGTTCACCCATGCAGTATCAGTTACTGGTTTTGCTAGTTGGATTCCCAAATTTGTGGTACACTGGACAGGAAACCTGCCAGAGAGCTGCACTGTTGTCTGCGGGGAGCACAAGATATGTAATGCTTGTGATCTTGTGATATTGAATCGGAATCTCGCTGCTGCTCCGAAGGCCTCAGCTTCTTTCAAGAATGCCGGTAAGGTGGTTCCTGGGTCATCTAGGGCAACTAGGACATCATCTGCATATAGAATGATGGGGTGTTCCTCTCCCCCGAAGCCGACCCCTGTAATTCGGGGGTGACCATGTACCTGCTCAGCGAAATGCTCCATATACAGTGCAAACAGTAATGGTGACAGCGGGAATCTTTGGTGGGTTCCTCTGTTTATGGGGAAGGGAGTCGATGTAAGTCCGTTGACCCTGACCGTTGCTCTCAGGCGACTATAGTTACTCAATATCCAATTTCGGAAACTGGATCCTATTCTGAAGCGAATAAGTGTTTCAACTAGGGAAGGTCAGTAGACACGATCAAAGGCCTTTTTGGAATCCACTGCCAGCAGCACAATTTCTCTTTCGGATTGTTGAGTTTTGTCTATAATATGAAGCATTCTCTTCTTATTGTCACTGCATTGGCACTGGGGAATTAACCCTGACTGATCCAGGTTAACCATTCCAACCATCAGTGGGTTCAATCTAGCTGCTAGGATGCCTGTGAGTAACTTAGCATCAACAATGAGGAGGGAGATCGGCCAGTAGGACTCGCATTTCTGTTTGTCTTTCCCAGGCTCAGGAATGACTATGATGGATGCGTCTCGCGTAGATGGGGGTAGGTCCCGCATCTCTCTATAGAGTTAAACACCCTGGCCAGGACGCATACCAGCAAGCGGCAAAAGGTCTTGTAGAATCTTGCCAGGAATCTGTCCAGTACTGGTGACCTATGGGGCTGCAAGCAGGCAATAGCCACTATTTCCTTCTCTGTGCAGATGGGTTGATCAATCTCATCTGCTTGTGACGGAGGTAAAGGTGTGATGTTGGTGGTCCTTAAGTAGCCATTGATGGTTGCAAGCGGTAAAGGCTGGGCAGTGAAGAGTTTGCTGTAGAAATCCCTAAAATTGGCAACAATGTGGGCATCGGTACAGAGCATTGAGCCTTCTGATTGGGACAGCGCCTCCACAGTCATAGCGTGGCGTTGGGCTCAGAGTCTATTGCATAGCAGTCGCCCACACTTCTTGCCCCAACGTAAAAGGAGTGTTTCAAGCGAAGGGTGGAATATCTCCCTACATCTAGGTGTGATAATTGTTTTCGGGTCACCTCCAGCTGTCTCCACACCCTGGGGGTGCCAGTGCGATGATAGATGCATTCTAATTCTCCAATTCGTTGCTTGTCTCTTTCCTCCAACTTAGCTTGTTATCCACGTGGAAATAGCTAAGAATTCTCCTCGGGCTACCGCTTTTAAAGCCTCCCACAGGACCGCAACAGAGGTGTCCGCTGTGTCAGTGAGCATAAAGTAGGTTTGAATAGCCTGTTCAGTTTGTGTAACCACCGCAGGTCTGCGCAGAAGGGTCTTGTGCAAGTACCACGAGTGATGTGCATGGGCCGCTGGGGGAAAGGCGAGGTCAACCACAAATGTTGCGTGGCCAGATCAGACAGGGATCGAGGTTTCCATATCGATGGCGGTGATAAAGCTGTGGAGTTCCCTTGTTCCCAAGAAATAATCCAGCCTGGAATAAGTTTTATTTGTGTGGAAGTAAAAAGTGCAATCTCCAGAACACGGCTGGCTCAACTTCCTGCAACTCCATTTCTCATAGCCAGTGAGAGTCCTAGGCCGAATGCTCCCCGGAAACACCCTGGCGTTGTGCTGAATGATCCATGTCCTCCCTGAATACTATGTTAAAGTCTCCCCCCAGCAGAACCAGCTTCTCTCTCGAAATCAGTGTGTCAGTAACTGCTTTACGGATAAACGGCTCTTGGTCGTCATTCGGGGCATATAAAGTGCCCAGAGCCAATACTTGTTCTCCCACCCGGACATCTACTATCTTGTCCTCCATCTGCCCTTTGAAGGATCTGGAGACAAAGATAGCCATCCCCACCTTCTTGCTGATCCCAAAGGAGTGTAGTTGGTGTGGGAAGGCCCAGGACCTCAGGCTGTGCCAGTCTTTTCACCTGAAGATGGGTTTCCTGCAAAATACTTGTCTGCCCCCTTGTGTTCCAGGTAGGAAATGAAGGCCTTCCATTTGACAAGACTATTCAGGCCCTTCATGTTAAGTGTTACTATGCGCAGTGTATCATGGTGTGTGTAAGAGTAGTGGGTGCGATGTAGCTGTCCCCTTTGTCTGGTACCCCGAGTTAATCCTGTGGGGGCCCCTACGCATAGGTCTCCATTATCCAGAATAGATGTCCAAGAGCTCTGGATCTTTCAAGAGGACAGTAGTAGGTCACGTGTGCACTGGTGTATCTAAATACCCAGCTAATATCTTTAGCACTGTTTCCCATTCCTGCGTTTGGTGTCCGGTTCGAGGCGCAGGTCTCTGTTGGATGACGGGTGCTTGTGCCAGCGGGGGTGCTTTGCGGTTCTGCATTTGTTTGGACTTGGTTTGTCCTCTCTGATTGTGTCCCTGTCTATTACCAACAGTTCACATGCTGCTGACAAAGAGCAAAGTTGGTGCAGTTGCAGAAAAATGATGCAGAACGGGTATCCCCAGGAGTAGGATACCCCTTTGTCCCGGAAGGAGGGCACTGGGCGAAAGTCTGTTTTCTTTTGGAGAGGCCCTGGTATAATGCCAATGTGTGGTCTCAAAAGTTTAGCGGGTGGAGCTCTGCCGCGTTGTGTATTACCTGTTCCTACACTCGAAAATCATGTATGCATGCCAGGATGTTAGTCAGGCACGAGGTGGACGACTTGGAGAAGCCCACCCTGTGCACCCTGTCCAAATAAACAGCTGTCTGAGGGACCTAGAATATAAGAAAAGAGGGCTTGAACATAGGAGCTGTTGTTGTTCCCCTCTGCGGCTCTTGATACACCTCCTATATGGGCGTTGTTGCGCAGTGACCTGTTTTGAGATCCTCAATGTGAACCAGTAGGTCAACATGCTGTTCTTTGAGAAAAATGGCGTCTTGTTGTAGGATCCCTCATCCCTGCCGGATGCGTTATCCTCTAAGGTTGAAACTCTGTCCCCGATTCCAGCTAGATCCTTTAAAATCAGTTGCAGGTCCTGATACAGTTACCACTTGAAATTGTGCAGTCGTCTTTCAGAGAAGGAAACAATGCATTGAGGAAGGAGCATGTTACCGGCCTCTCCACATCTATCTTCTCAGTGGGGGAGTGCTGGGCTGGCTGTTGAGGGTGATCAGTGATGATCATCTTCGTTAGCTTATCTTTAAGTGAACGTTACTTCCTGGAGCGGACAGTTGTCATGGTGTCCAGTCACTGGTGCAGCCACTCATTGCAGACTCCCTAGGTCGGGTGTCATCCCTCTGATTCTTGGTCGCTGTGCCTGGCGGTGAGGGGGAGACCACGGGTAAGTGGCATCCATGGGTCTGGCAGAGAGTCAAAGAGAGCCAGACATGTAGCCAGGAGTCATTTTGCAGCAGCCAGTCTCTCCCGCAGCTAGTCTCTAAACTTCCCACTAACTTCTTCTATCTCTCCCCTCTCAGCCCTGAACCTACTGGTGGTGGCTGCCAGTGCAAAGCTGGCTCCCCCAGGGCCACGGGCGGACTGCAGTGCGCACGTCTAATCTGGAGAGCAGGGCTGAGGGGAGCGTCCTCAAGCTGTTGTTGGCTGTGTTCTGCAGAGGCCCCGACTTTGCAGGTTATTCAAATCCATATATCATCCAAAGACGCATTTACCTACCCCACCCCTGCCACCCTCTCTCAATATCCACCTACTCACCTATGTTCTATTCTCCCATATGCCATCCTCCCCTCTTTTCCAACAGAGCTAATCTTCTAGTCTATAATCCCACCAAGAGCCAGCACTAGGTTTCTGGTACCACAGCTGAAGTGTCAGAGAAGACGTGTATCTCATTCACTCCAGTTTAGTTTAAGTTTATTGACATATCGAAATATAACCTCTCATAGTCAAACATAAAAGATTCCAAAAAACAATTAAAAAGGAAAGAAGGATAAAATTACAAATATCATAATGCAGAAAATACCTTATAAAATTGAATATGTAATATAATAGATGTGCTCTAATAATGGTTCCTCTAATCGTAATACCGGCAGCTCTAAACAATCTTCAGCAATAGTTTAGTTTTGTTTATTTTGATTTATAAAGAGCATAACTACCTAGATGCATTCCATTGCCAAAGCGGAAACAGAACGGACTGCAGGGGTTAAAGATTTTCAGCATAACAAGGTTTTCAGATTCCTACGAAAAGAGAGTTCATGACTGTTTTGGCAAAGCTCCAAAGGGAGGGAATTCCAGTGTTTGACTGCTTTATAAGTCATGGATCTGCCACCCCACCTCCCTCTTTTAACCCGTGGGATCTTCATCAGGGAGGCTGTCGAGGATCTGAGGGACCTGTGAGGGATGTAGTGAGAGGCTATAGGCCTAAGGAGGCCAGTGCCCCTGTTGTTCAGAGCTCTATGCATAATGCAGAGGGCTTTAAAATGTATGCATTTTTCAAATGTGAGCCATTGGAGGGAGGATATGGAGGGTTTGGCGTACTGGTGTCTTGGAAGATTTATGAGCAGACACGCAGCAGCTTTCTGTACAACCTGAAGTCTCTTTACCACATATTGGGGTGAACTAAAGTAACGAGCATTGCCATAGTCCAGGCGCGAGATTATGAGGGCTTGAACAATGAGCTTTTCGGCTAAAAACAGAAATACCTTAAAAGCATTCCTTAGAATCCTTAGTAGACTAAAACAGGTGGCAGACAGCATTTTTAGATTGGAAGTCAATGGTAAGACGGGAGTTCAGCCAGACTCCTAGACTTTTTATATTTTCTTATGGTAGAGGTAGGCTTTCTAAGCCCTTCAGGGACTGGTGACGGAGACCTATGAAGGAGATAGTTCCCCAAGTTTTGTCTTCATTTAGTTTAAGTTTGCAGTCAGCCATCCATCTGGCTACCTCCTGAAGACATGGGGTTAGTCGGGTTGATCCAGATTAGAATTTGTGGAAAATGAGAAAAAATAGTGTCATTGACGTAAGAAACCAACAACAGACCGTAAGGTTCTACAATCTCAGCTAACAGAAACGTATAGAGATTAAACAGAGTGGGGCTCAGGGAGGATCCCTGAGGCACTCCACAACTGAGGGAAAAACTGTTGGAGAGGTAAGCATGATCAAGAACTTACAAGGTACGATCCTCCAAAAAAGAGAAAAGCCAATTCAAGGCATGGCCATTGATACCTGCCTCAGAAATTCTTTGTACCAGAATAGTGTGGTCTAGGGTATCAAATGCTGCGATAAGGTCTAACAGACTGCCAGTAGTGGCTCCTCCGTTTGGGCGGAGGAGCGTCACCTCCCCCCCACCAGCAAAGGCAACTGTAAAACCTTTTAAAGAAAACAATAATAAACTGTTCATTATTGTTTTCTTTAAAAGAGGTGGAGCCACGGGGTGACGTGCACTGGGGGAGTGCTCAGCACTTCCCCTTCACAGCGCATCTGTGTTTGGCCAGCCATCTCCGGCTGGTCAAACACACATGCGCAGTAGGCTCCCAGTCTGCCTGGGAGCGCCCTTGCTGGGTTCTCCCAGCCAATCCCGATGCTGCTCTAAGCAGCGTCTGGATTGGCGCAAGGGAGGCCGGGAGCCTGTGCCTGCAGAGGCAGAAGAGCGTCGAGGAATGAGGAGCGGCAGAGGAGGTAAGTGTTTTTTTTTTATTTATTTTTTAATTAAATGTAAAGAATATTCCCTCCCGCCTCCCCCCTCCTGCCTCAAACCCCCCCCCCCACCCTTCCCCACCCTTCCCCTTCCGTGGCCCACGTGCCGCTACTGCAGACTGATGGCAGAGGAGCCCCCTTGGTCAAGACATCGTCTTACGTCTTTCACAACTGCAAGCAAGGCAGTCTCGTTTTATGTTAGGGTCTGAAGCCCATTTGCATGTGATGAAGAATCTCATGGTTCTCAAGAAGGCCTGAAAGATGTCCATTGACATGTTTTTCAATCAGTTTGGACAGAGCAGAGAGCAGGAAGCAGAGAGATCGTCCTGTAGTTGTTGAAAAGAGCTGCATCAAGATGAGGCTTTTTTTAGCAACGGCTTGACTAAAGCATACTTCCAGTACGAGGGGATCTGACCCGTTGTAAGGGATGTGTTAAGGAGGTTGGTCAGGACAGGGCAAATATAGCTGACCCTAGGGCAAGAATGTAGGGACAAGCAGGATCCAGTGGGTATCCAGATTTTATGAAGTGTAGAAGTCTGGTTGCTAAATCTTCAGTGAGGACAGGGAAGGCCGATAGAGAGACCGTTGAATTTTGAGCCATAACCTGACTGACAAGATCGACTTTCAGAGCAGGCTTGTTAGGGAAGGCTGACTAAATGTCTAATATTTTCTTTTGAAAGAAAAAAGTAAGATTGTTGCTATGTTCCTTAGAGGCCTCCATGAGGTCAGTATGTGAGGGTGGCTAAAGGATCTCTTTAGAGATTTTAAAATTTTCTTTAGGAGAGTTAGATGACTGTTCTAGTTTGAATGCCTAATAAGAAGCCTGAGTGGACCTTATTTCTGCGTGAAAGTTTCTAATCGCATTCCTGTATTCGGATTTAGAGAAATTCTCATAGTTTTTGTCTACCTTCTTTCCAGGCATTTGCACTCCTTTTTGAACTACAGCAGCTGGGGGGTGAACCAAGCGTTTTTTTTATTACGTACTCCTCTAGTAGTGGTCTATAACGGAAGTACAGTGTCCAATGAGTTGGAGAGCCACTCATTAAATTTATCTGATAATCGGGTAGTTTGATCTCAAAGGTTAGTTTTGGAATTTTCGAGACTGGTAGTACATTCTCTGAGATTCTGCTTGGGCCAACCGCTGCCCATTTTCCTATTGAAAGGCAGGTGGATGAGAGCGGAGGGAATGGGGAGCTTGAGCGAGATTAAAAAATGATAAACCATAATAGCGGGAGAGGAGTCTGAGGTGATAGGTCTGTGACATTACTAAATACAAGATCAATAGTTTGCCGCTTGGTATGCGTTAGACTGCTGATTAGCTGAATAAGATCCAGCGCCGCAAGATCCATGAGAAGACTTTTAGCAGACGCTTTGCTCGCATCATCCAAATAAATATTAAAATCCCACAGAAGAGTAAAATTTGTTTTTACTACAAGCTGGATCCAAGACCAACTCAGGAAGGGCTTGGATGAACTGGTCGTGGGGACCAGAAGGTCGGTAGATTTAAACTCCAGAAAACTTGAAAGTAGGGTTCAATGCTAAGGAGAAAAACATACTTTCACAGTCAGGGATAGTCAGCAGCCGGAAAGAACATTTAATAGTGTCTGTAAGTACAATACGGGTGTTATATAGTAGATAGATAAACGACTCAGGTAGGATAGGGTTAACTGGGTATCCGATTTATTCTTTTATAGGTATAGTTTTGGAATAGGTTGGTTGTTACAGTCACTTAAAGTATTTTCAGTTCTTCTTTTGTTTTCCTCCATTCTAGGGACGTCTTCTAGAATGTCTTCCTGCTGGGATTGGGGTTGCCTCAGGACGGAGGGTAAAAGAAAGAAAGACCAGGTTTCAGGTAAGTGTGTTTTCTTAGTCCTTTTCTCAACCACCAGGTTTACCAGGGCAGGGAGGTGTGCATGGATGTGAGGAGGGATTACCGCGGTGTCACTCCTATCGGACACTCATATGCTTGTGCCAGTGTGCTCACCCCTTATCCCATTCACAATACTTAATAAAAATAAGACCGTACATTGTACAGCCATGCCCCTCCAGGGACGTGGCTAGGCTCTGGTGTTGGGCTCCCCTCTTCAATCCTCCGTTCCTTCCTGCTCTCCTCGGTCTCTGTCACCACCGTCCTCTTCCTTCACCACGTTGTCTTTGCTCCCAGGGACCGGCTCCTCTGTGTCTTTTCTTCCCGTCGTCGGGCTGCTCTGTCTTTCTGCGTTGCTCCTTGTCTCCTCTTCTCTCTCCCTGTCTCTGCATTCGTCGGGGATTATATCCCAGTTGTTTGCAGCCGCTGCCCCCTTCACCGGGAAGTCGTCACCGCCGCAGACCGGCTCCTTGTGTTGGGAAGTGCCCTCGGGGCACTTCCCAGAGTCGTATGTTGTGGTTGCTATGGCAACCCTCGCCACCGGCGCCTGCCATGTAACAGGGACACCGTTACAGTGTCCTTATAGATAATGGCGATCCCACCACCCCTGGTGTGTGGCCTATCTAGCCTGCTTATCAGGTACCCATGAGTATGGGCCACAGCAATATCCATGGAGGATTTCTCATGGAGCCATGTTTCAGTTAAAAATAAAGCCTTTGGAGCAAGGTCACTCAATAAACATTAAGGCCCTCGTCATGACTTTGGTGGTCTCAAAGTGACCGCCATATTATGGATACTGTCTGATTTCCGCCACATTTAGGATGGACATCTGGCATTAGCCATGCTGGCGGTCGGAGATGCCTGGGCGGTGCTACTACCTGCAACTCCCCGCTAGTAGGACGCCGCCAGCCGTATTTTGACCATACAGAAGTCCTGGTGGTGTCTTGCTGGCAGGGTGCTACCAGCGGTAGCAGCACCTCCTCCCGTTCTCTGCCGGACGACCTCCTCGCCAGACAGGGTAAGTCGGGTGTCCGACAGGGGAGGTGGGTGGGAGGGTGGGGGGTGTTCTGTGTGAGTGTGTGGTGTCTGCGTGTATGTATGAATGCATGTGTGAATGCATCTGTGAGTGTTGTGGTGTAAGCGTGGTTGTATGCATGTGAGTGAATGCGTGTTTGAATGTTACAGTGAGTGTGTGTCTGCATGTCAGTGTGTATGTGTGGGAGCATGTTAGTGTGGATGCGTCCCTGAATGCATGTGAGTATGTGTTTGTGTGAATGGATGAGTGTGAGTGAATGGATGAGTGTGAGTGAATGTGTGAATGGAAGTGGAGGTGAATGGGTGTATGAGGGGTGGGTGTGCATGTATGTGGGGAGGGGGTGTGGGGCACGCTGTGACTCTAGGGGTGGTGGGGGATGCTGTGACTAAGGGGTGTGGCGGCGTAAGGTGATTGCTGGGGATGTGGGGGAGCCGTCTACCGGTGACAGGGAAACTGTAGCCAGTTTTCATGGCGGTGCTACTGCCGTGGAAACCATGGCGGTAGGCCGGCTCATTATACCACTGGTGGTCTCTTGTGGACCGCCGGGTCGGAGATGCACATCTCCGGCTCGGCGGTGCATGCCGCTGTGGCGGTATGAGTGGAGATGGTGCTTACTACCACCGTTGATGAATCACTTTTGCAAATCCTATAAGCATTACCGTGATCATAGAGAGTCAATACATTTTCTCCTTGGAACTACATATTTGGGGAAGAAGAAATGAAAGTGTTCAATTGTTTTCTCACCTGACACACACAGTTTACATTTCCTATCGCCAAGGCCATTTGTCAACCATCGAGCGGTGTAGTCATTTACAGGTAGAGTACCATATCTAAGCTGGAGGAATAGGGAACAAATACTAGCAGGTATGGGCAAATCCATGAAAGGTTCAACCAACGGCTCTTGCTTAACAAGCAGAAATTCATTCATCAGGAGGTCCATCCTACTCATCTGGGAAACTCAATCGTTGACCTTCTCCAAAAATTACTGCTTGACAAGTGTAACCACTTTGGCTGGCCCAGAACTGGGGGAAACCTAATTCAACCCTTATTGATTTCATTTCTCGCTGCCAACTAAGCTTATCCAGGCAATTTCAGCACCCTAATAAATCTCTGAAGCCCTCCCTGTAAGGTTCCAGTTCTACTATCTTCCAAAGAAGAATCCAATACAGAGAGGGTTTCAGGGCAGCATGACCTGAGATAATGTTCAACCTAAGATCTAGTCTTAAATGGGGTGCCCTTCCCCAGCCTCAAGATAGTTCTTATAAAATTATTTTCTTTGACTTATAGGATATTCTGACTATTAAAACTCCACAGTTCCGCTCCAAAAAGGGCAGCTCCCTTAACCTGGGCCTTATATAGTTCAGATTGGGATTTAATGGAGGACTTTCAGAGTCTTTAACCTTTCGGTTCAGGGCTCCCCACCTGTGACATATTAAATGGGGGCTTTTGCCGATGTGTGCATTCCCTCTTCCAGATTCCATCAATCAGACCCCCAGGTAGTCTAGCTGATTGACTTTTTCTAAATTAACAGAATTCATTGATAAACTACCTTTCACCTTTTTCTTTCCCTGGCAGCAGATCATCAATTTCGTTTTTTCTGCATTGACCTCAAGGCCAAAATCTTTGCAGAACAAACACAAGTTGTCAACTAATTTCTGAAGACCCTTGGGTGATTTCCAGTTGCGGCTCACGTGACGCAGAAGGGGCGGGGCGGCGAAGCGCGCGGGGGAATGGAGAGGGGGGTCAGGGGGGATTACATTTAAAAATGATAAAACCATTTAAAAAAGACACTTACCTCCTCCGCCGCGCGCCACTCCTTCTGCTCCTCTGCAGGCACAGGCTACCATTCTGCCCGGTGTCAATTGTGACGCTGCTCAGAGCAGGGTCAGGATTGTTTGGGAGCGCCCAGCCAGGGGGCTCCCAAGCAGACCTTGTGCGCAGGTGTGTTTGGCCGGCCCAAGACAGCCGGCCAAACACACATGCGCTCTGAGGTGGAGTGCTGAGCACTCCCACCTCATTCCTCATCACCCCTGTGGCCACGCCCCTTTCCTCCAAAATTGATAATAAACAAAGTTTATTATCATTTTGGGGGAAAAGGTTCACAGCTGCCGCTGCTGGCGGGGGAGACGCTCACCCGCCCCTTGTGATTTCATCAGGATGAGAGTATCATCTGCGTAAAACAGCCCTGGTATTTTCCGACCAGCTAGACAAGGTGAATCGTTCACACAGTTGATGAGATACCCAATGCGGTTATTGATGTTCAAGAGAAATATGGTGGGGGCAAGAACACAGCCTTGCCGCACCTACCTCTCAGTTGTAACTAGATCCGACAATACACCATTCCTGCCACATCTAATTCGGGCATAAGTGCCTTCATGGAGATGGATAATCAGGTTCAAAAGACCAAGTGGAATGCCCATTTTACTCCGCTTACACCGAAGCTTATTTCTTGAGAACAGATCCAAAGCCGCATGGAGATCAATGTAGGTAACGTATAAGTTCCCTCCACGGACATCCATAGTCCTTCCTCTAATACCATGAATCTCAGGACTTGGTCTGTTGCACTAATTGCTTGTCTAAGTCTAGCCTGAAAACTAGAAATGGCCCCACTCTCCTCGATCCACTCCTCCAGTTGATTCAAAACCTGCTTCACAAAAATCTTTTGAAGATTGTAAAGCAGGCTTATCGGCCGATAGTTGGATTACTAGGATTTCCCTTCCTATAGAAAGGGACTATTTCTTCCCCCTTCCATGTATGAGAAATGAGCGCACTGGCAGCCACTGCATTGCAAACTATGTTAGTATAGGGTACCCAAATATCAAGGTTTGACGTATTTTATCGAGACCAGGGACTTTGCCCCACTTAAGAGAGGTTATGGCTGCCGTTGTTTCAACTGAGGTGAACTTGATTGGAGGGACACACTCTCCCCTGCAGAAACTCTTCTCTCTGGGTTCAGGTTCATCTCTCCTACAATAGAGCGAACTGAAGAGTTGGACCCACAGTTAAAACCAACTTCCAAAACCTTCTGGAGTCCTTGCACCTTGCTGCTTCTAAAAGGGCTGCTCAACGCTTCTCTTCCCAGTATCTCCAGCCTATAGTTTGTTCCAGATTGTTTAATCGAACATCTATTACCCTCTCTGAGATTCCTCAGTAGCCTATACTTGGCTTCTTTACAGGATATGGTGCACCACCCAACATTTCTTATATCTTGTTCTACATTTAAGTTATTTAACAAATAACACTTTAAGGTATTCAAATAGTTTCAGGTGCTCAACCAATATCCTCCAATGTTCCTGGCCATATTGAAGCATAGAGTCCATATGGCTCGCCAATAATTGGTACATAGTTGCAGTAGTGCATGGAGAGGAATTTATTATTTCCCACTTAACATTACGTTTATTGTTTACCATAATAATATGCCAGTTGGAATCACCAGAGACAGGAGCACCAAGAAAGGGGAGCAAACTCCTAATAGAGAGTATCAGTGGATCATGGTCACTTTCTTCATGTTCCACCACTACCATGTCTTCCATGTGACCTCACAAACGTATGTCTAGTTGTAAATATACATAGTCTATGTTGCTTCTGCATACCCCTCGTCTAAATGTAGGGGAGGGATTTAAGACTGAGTGAGAGCGTCCATTACATGTTCGAAGGCTGTGTGCTACTGTAATGTTAACAATCTGAAGTGCAGCCCTAGTCAATCTACAACCATTGCTCTTAGCTAATTGCGGGATTCCCCCATAGACTCTTCTCTTCCCGATAAAGCTCCTGGGCCACTGGATAGGGTTCAAAGGTGGTATGAAAATCCCCTGCAATCAGGACATGATAAGCACGATTACAGCTGGCCAACATATTGTACAAAACACATGAAGATTTGTATTCACAACTTCTTCCACTGCTTCTATTATAGATATTTACCAATAGAAGCTGGTCCTCTCTGTGGGTGGACAATACTAGGCACTGTATACCAGTGCAGCCGATTTCCAGTTCTCTGGCTTTACAATAAAGTACCCCCCCGAGGGCCTACCAGAAGACACCCTGCTCACCGGAACCCAGAAGCTTTTATACTCTAGTCTATACTTGGGCTGCACGTCCCATGTTTCCTGAAAAACAGAGATCATATACTCATCTATAAAATCCTCCCAATCTGGGATATGCAGCTTGGCCTCTATTCCTGCTATAGTCCATCTGATGATTTTAACTAAAATCTCAGACATTGCTTGTGATTGTGCCAAAGGTACCCCCAATAGATTTGACGTTTGTATCAGTTCACACTGGGGGTGAGCACCACCAGAATCAGGTATACCAAGAACATCAACTGAACCCCCAAAGGGACCGCTCCTCCCCCAAGATGGGCCCTGGTTGACCGAGTCTTTGAGTCAATCTACATCAGTCAGTGTGGACGCCAACGAACATTCTGTTAAAGGGGGGATCACCGTTCTGGTCACAAATACTTTCAAAATCTCCTGGACAAGATTTCGACCCCTTAGTAAGAGAGGAACCTGTACAGAGGCAGAAATCTGCAAGTATGCACAAAAAAGACCCCTTCTCAAAGGACCAATTTTGTAGCAGTTTAAAAAAATGTGGATAACATTGGTGGGAAAATTATAATTTATAACAATACAATCTCCTTCACAGTACTTACTCAGCATACCCACCCAGGCCACCATCCTCACCATTCATAATGAGGATCCTAATGAAAATAGAAAGTTAGCGTTGGCATGAAGCCATTGAATAACCTTGTTTTTCAATTCAGGAAAAGATTCCGAACTATTTGACTGTAAGCTAGGAACATTGGTGATAACTGCCACAAACGGACTGGCCTCAGGCGGAAGATGTTAGGCCCCTGGCCGCCTTTCACTACCACCTATTTCCTTGCGGTTATTTACTTCTTGACAGTTGATAACCTCTGACCACTAATTTAACACCTTTTTCTCTTGTATTGTTGGGGACTATACTGTCAGATTGGCATTCCTCCAGGACTGGACCAGTGGGTCCAACCATATGCTCTCTCTCTCTCAAGGCCAGTCAGATGCAGTGTGAATCTAAGCACGATGGAGGCCCATTTGGGAGAAGCAGAGCCCCAGCCAGCGGTCTAGATGATGTTGAGCTGATCTGGGACTGGAGATGAAGGGAAGGGATTTTTGGCAGTAAGTCATTGGTTTTAAGTAGTTAAACAACCTTCCCCAAGTTCTCTTCAATAGCTGTTAAGAGATTTTCGATTGGACACAGACTTGTGGCTAGCTTTTCAACAAAATGCTCCATTGTTAAGCCAATTTGGCTAGCAAGGCCCCCGTGGGCCTTTTCAACCCTCCCTCCCTCTTTCGGTTCCAGGGCTAGAGGGACCAGCAGTATGTGCACGTTTATTTCTTGGGGGGGTTTTGTTTTCCCTTTAGTGGCTGAATTCCCAATTGTTCCAGCTATGGGACCAGATGTTACCAAGGGAGGCTCAGCTGTGGAAAGGTCTATGTAGATAGTAGCCGACTTCTCCTGGAGAACCTCCTGCATAGCCCCCCTGCTGATTGATCCTCAGATTAACTTGAGACAATAGTGAGGATAGAGGAGGCGATAGGTGGGCAGCCAAAGGTGCTACAATGGACAGCCTTCCTTTGGCTGATTCAATCTCCCTTTTGAACGATCTAACCACTGTCTGTAAGAACCCATCTAGTGTGCTGTTGCCCTTGAAACTGTTATGCACTTCAGCTACTTTCCGTTTGCCCATCTTTCCTCTGTATAGCGCTATTAGCAGTTACTGTAAACAGTGGGACAGAGTACAACCACAACCTAAGTAGTGCCACTGCCAAACGCCATCTGGAGGCAGCAAAGTAACTTGCCAGAAAAAACAAGAGTTCACTTACTGTAGGTACCAAGGAAATATTGGCAGAGAAGGCATGAGGGGGTGGCCCAGCCCAGCCTCTCCCGGCCTATGACAGGCCTGCTCTTGGTCCGGTCTTTGCCTAGGCGTGTCCTGCTCAACGGGCTGTAGAGCTGGTCTAAGTCCGCCCGGTGGCGCCAAAAGACCATGGCTTCTGCTGCTCAGAACTCTGGGGGTGAAGTCCTCCTGGTCCCCCTCTGCAAACACAGCGTCCCGCACAGTGGGCTGTAGAGCTGGGCTAAGTGTGCCCGGTGGTGCCAAAAGACCACAGCTCCTGCCACTTGGAACTCTGGGAGGTAGTTCAACTGGCCCCCCTCCGCAAACAAAGCGTCCCGTGCAGCAGGCTGTAGAGCTGGGCTAAATGCGCCCAGTGGCGCCAAAAGACCATGGCTCCTGCCGCTCAGAACTTTGGGGGGTGAAGTCCTTCTGGTACCCCCTCCGCAAACAAAGCACAGTGCACAGAGGGCTGTAGAGCTGAGGTAAGTGTGCCTGGTGGTGCCAAAAGACCGTGGATCCTGCCGCTCAGAACTCTGGGGGGTGAAGTCCCCCTGGCTCCCCTCCGCAAACAAAGCGTCCCGCGGAGCAGGCTGTCTAGCTGGGCTAAGTGCGCCTGGTGGTGCCAAATGACCACGGCTCCTGACGCACGAAACTTGGGGGGGGTGGGGGGGGGGAGGGGTGAAGTACTCCTGGCCTCCCACCACAAAGCGTCCCATGCAGAGGGCTGTAGAGCTGGGATTAGTGCGTCCGGTGGCGCCAAAAGACAGTGGCTCCTGCTGCTCAGTACTCTGGGGGTTGAAGTCCTCTTGGGTCCCCTCCGCAAACAGAGCGTCCCCATTCACTCCAGTTAGAACATAATGAGTTCTAAAGTCGCACCATGCACCTCCAAACAGAGAAAAAAGCCTCTCTCCTTGGGATGATGTAATCTCCAGGCTTCATAAAAGCTAACACTCTGCAGCTCTTTTAGCAATGTTCTGGCTGCATGCAAACTCAAATAGCCCCAGTGGGGTCCTGACAACCTGTCTACCATTCAAACCAGAGAAGCACTCACAAAATGTTTGTCATCCTGAAAAAATTACCATCATTACCAATGTTAGGCCAATATGGGCATAGAAAGAATGCTAGTTTCCAATGTATTACTTATTATTTCATCCACGCTGAACTTTATCTCTTACGCTTAATTATACCCTAGTCGATGAAGTGAATGATCTAAAAGACACATCTGCCCTCCCCACTTCTCACTCAACTTTTCACTCTACAGGTGTGACTCCTCAATCCTGGCATTGCCTACTACTCTTCTAATTAAATAAAGTCTGATTGAACTTAACCACTCAATTTACATCCCTGACATTTCAGCTAAGTATCCACAATTTAGGTATATACACAAGTTTCTACTTCACAAGGTACAGTCACACCCCCAGCAAGCAACGCTGATCCATATTAGTCCATGCATAAATTTAGTAATATATTCCAAGAATTCAGGGCCAAGATATTGACTCAACTGCATCTGTCCATGCACAAGCCTTTTGAAGAAAAAAACATTGAGTAAAGTTGTTAACACCTAACAGTTTTACTCATCCTCTTCTTCTAGATCTGCCCTTTCCATCAACTTGGGTTGAAACAATATAACCAGTAGAATCAGGCCTTCTCAAACTCTGAATTGCTTAGATGGCCCAAATATGTAGGTGCACAACTCCAGAATGCTCACTTTTAGTATGGGGAGTGAAATACACCAAAGTCCTTGAACCAATTAAACACTATCCATGTGGTGTAAGATCAATTATGCCATCATTCACAGTTCCTAAGTATCAATCACTGTCTCCTTTCCCATGTTTGTTCCACTGTTTGTGGAACTGCTGTCCTCACACTCTCCTGGGACATACCACTCCTACCTCTGCAGTGACCCCATCCATAATCTTCATTCTCCACGTTGACAGTCCCAAGTGTAATTGAGTTTGTAGAAGAGCCATGTCTTTCCACCATCCAACAATATACCTTAGCAGGAAATAGTAGCATGAATTTGATAATAGTATTTTGCAGCTTATGTTTAACACTATTAAAATATTTTCCTTCCTTTTGCAATCTTGCGAAGCAATCAGATAAAACAGCAACAGAAACAACTCCAAACATTATGAAGCCCGTCTGCGCTCTTGCAGAAGAAGAACCCAACCCCTGAAATTAAGCAAGCAAGTTAATACAGCTCTTGGTGTATTCCAAGAGGAACTTCCAAGCAGACTCTTTCAACAGAGGAAAAAGAACGTGAAGCCCTCCGTAACCATCAATCTTATATTCCATTCCTCTGAAGACGTTCCCCGGGGGGAACCTCAGCTACCTCCAAGGGGGCCCCTGACTGTAGACTGTCCATATGGGAACTTTCTTTAGTGCATCCACCATGTTTTCATCTTCCTCCACTGGAAAGACTGTGGATGAAAGTAAGACTGTGTGTCAGCCACTGATGCAAAACAAGAAGTTGTGCCCTCTCTGTATATTTCTCTTGCCCAAGGCCCTTACAAAAAGCCAGTTACCCTTCCCTTACACTAACCCCCTAACAGAACAGAAAACAACCAGGTGTCGCTCTAGCTAAACTGTGGACTATTCCATACGGACAGATCAGTATGGAAACTGCTCGGGTCCGACAGGTACCCTTGCAGGGTACTTTCAGTTTAATTCCCACTTGGTCACGAAAACTCAATGCAGACAACAATATTTTATCTACAAATCATTATTACAGACTACTCAGGTGTACAAAAAATAGCACCCATTTATTGCTATGATAATGAGAGCATTTGTAAAGACAGATTTGACAAAAATGAAGCCGAAGAAAATACCCAACCTTCTATAAAAAGTCCCTAACAAGACCCAAGACAACAAGGATGTGGAAACGTACCCAAAACAGCATATCTCACTTTTGCTTTCTGCACTAAGCGCGCCCTCACTTTGTCAGAAAGCCAAGTCTATTAGCATATGACTCTTTCAATCTTCAGAATTTCTAATAGCAAAGTGTTCTCCTTTCTAGCAAGTGCATAAAACACGGGAATAAGAAACTATTTTTGAGTTAGTACAGAACGTATGGGTTACGTTTACTTTCTAAGATGTTTGTTAGAATTGTGAGACTCTCTGTCTCTCTCTCTCACACACAGACACCCACACACACTACAACACAACGCAAGCATTGAGAATTCAAGTCCCAAAGTGGCCTAAACACCTCAATGCTAAACATTAGTAAGAAGATAAAGCATATACGCAAGAACACTGCAAGCATAAAAAACAATGTGTACAAGGTTTCTGACCAAACTAAAACCCATATTTTGTTACCTTACCAAGCGGCAAGGAGCAAACGGTCATGGGCCACAAAAATGAAAGCTTGCATCACCTCCAGCTGAAGAGTTGCACACTGAGCGGTGTACAGGCCTCTCAATGATAGTGTGGAGAGACACAAAAATACATTATAGGATGCCCTATAATGATGTGAAACACTTTAATGTGCCACCAAAGGACAAGCATGTGAAATTTTGATACATCTAATAAGAAAGATGTGAGAGGTGCAAAAGTCAGTGAAGAGCTACCAAAATGAAGAGGTTGGTGGGCACAAATGGGCATTAAAATCAATATGCAATGTTCACTATGCAGTCTTTGAGTATGTACAGAAAACATCAAAAGGCCCTTCTTCTAAGGTTAAGTTAGAATTTGTTAGAAAGGAAAGTGAATCAATTGGTGATGATCGAAATAAAGTTCATGGGAGGTGTCAGTCCTGCTGATGTATTTGTAATCAACTTTATCATTTGCAGTTTGAGATACAGTTGTCACCAACAATAAAGAAACATGTGTAAAAGCTTTGTCATATAGTGTTTGAGTCTGTGCTGCAGGCCCATAAGTGGCATAAATTGTAGTCCCAGATGAAACTCGAAAAATTGGAGAATGTGCTATATCAAAGCCACCCACTGAAACATCATTGAAGATTATGAAGTAGAAGTCACATCATCTGTGTCTACAGATTCCTACTTCCCATGGTGGGTCATGAGTCGCTTCGGTGGATGATGATGTTAAAATGGTGGAAATGCACTGTCATGCAAAAGAAATTCAAATATGTGCCGGGCAGTGACAACAAATGAACAATTGTCTGACACCTGGAGCAAGTTGTAATTTTATGAAAAGCAAGAGTATAGTATCTGAAAATGTTTCCTACCACGTCCACTCCAGTACAGAGAATTAGCATTAGCTTGCAACGGTTCCAGTTTTGAAGTAGCCTGTTGGGAACTCTGGCACCGCCAGATGAGCTGGCTTGAAAATACTACTCTGTAGGTCATTTGTTATGGTCCCATGGGCCATGATGGGATTAAAACAAAAAGCAGTCCATGCACTGGCCTTGTCAAGCCGGCTCATCCGGCAGTGCCAGAGTTTTCACAGTGCCTGACAGGCCACTCCAACATTGAATGCTGTAGAATAGAATATGAAGTACTCATCTGCACAACAAGAGCACAAGCAGCACCAGCCTCGTAATGAACAGAACAAGCGTAAATCCCAAAAATCAATTTGAAGTCATAGTTGCAAAACATGAAGAAATATAATCAAACACAGTATTGGAAACCTGGCTAAGTCGAATACCGGCTAAGGCAAAGGAAATCATGTGGTGTGGGTAATACAAAGGGAACCTTGTATGTGGGGTGAGTATCAATACATTCAGTCACTGTTCTGAAGCAGTGTATGAAATACAAATCAGCAGATGAAATAAGGATAATATCTTTTTTGGGGTAAAAGAGCTGTTATTTATAAAGTGTATCAAAATTATTTGAAGTCAAATCAACATAACTCAGTCACAGCAAGTGAAACCCACAACACCTTAATGGTGCTTAGGCAGTGATAACACACAAAATCCAGATTTAAAGGCGCAGCTACAATCTTTCACATAAAAAAGATAAGATGTAGTTGGGTCAAAACATGTGGAGCAGCCCCAAGGTGGCATATTTAACTACACTAGTAGAATGCACAAAGTGAGTGTACAGTAATCGGATCACAAACCGATGTATTAGCTTCCGGATTTTCATAAAATGCACTCCTAATAAGTGGTTTATTTTCTAATAAACAATGATGTTGGTATCCGAAGGCCAATAGTGTTGAAGAGATTAATTATGGTGTTTCTGAAATAACCCTAAAGATTGTAGTTTAGAATAGTGTGTACATTTAAAGGTAAATACAGGGAACAAACCAATATCGTGCTTAAGTCATGAGATCTGTGTTTGTTCATCAGGGAGCAATCAAACATCAAAACTCCAATTTTTACAATGATAAAGTATAATATAATATGCATCTAGAAGGGACATTGGTCTATGACTGCATTAAGCCTACGTGGTACAAAGACAAGAATCATTTACTAATGTTGAGGGATTTCTGTGTATTTTGAGGGTTTGCAAAACCCAATTTAACTCTGTACGGTCAAGGTTTTGTAACTGTTCTGCCTAAAAAAGAATGCAAGTCTTCTTTTAGGAGATTAAACACCGAAGAGGGTATTTATTTTTGTTCACAGATGACACCTTACCAAACAATGCAGTAAAATCTGTGGTATCACTTGAGTTCTCTATGATAGATGCAACTGAATGTGCCTGACCCATAACTATCAGAGTTTTCCATGCTTAGCATAGTGACAGCAAGTGTAAATCTTTGTAACATCAATATAACTAGCTAAGGACCATGAAACCTACCTTGAAAGCACTCGGTGCACTAGTCTGATTGTAAGGACTGAATTGAAATGACTTTTAAAGCATACCTTGAGGTAACAAATATACCATTATCAATTAATTCATTACCGTCTTGTATCATGTGTCAATTTTGGAAGAGGGAATAATTATTTTGACATGCTAACAGAGTGTGCATGCCTACCTGCACTGAAAGCCCTCACAGGTCTGCACATGCAGCACGTGCTGCACCTGTTTAAAGCAGGGCTCATCACAATGATGCTGCAGATGCTCCACCTAAATTCCACTAACCACTAGGGAGAGAGTTGGCTCAGGAAGAGGGACACAAGCAAATTACTTTCCATTTAGCAGAATCTCTTCAGACACGCCCAGCTGCTACTGCCCACAATGTTATGGTAAATGTCCTTTTAGTACGCGGATCTATTTTTCCTTTGAGGGTTCCTGTTACCTCATTAGAAGTGAGAAGCTTGTATTTGCATTTGAAAGGCAATCTCTGCTATGTCATCCACTGAGCTTTTTAACCATTGAGTGCCTACAAGAAAAAGGCAGATAGTCAACAACTGCTTTTTATTTGGGATTTCACCAGTCTGCCAAGTGGCACTTTGAACTATGATACCATCTTTCATTCCTGAATTTTCAGCCAACAGCACATTGCCTTGTGTGGTTTGTACTTTTCCTTTTAACACTCTCATTATGGGTTTCAAACTCCAGAATGCAAAGTGATGCTGGCTAAAATGCAGATATGGCTGATATGTGGCATTGTGCCATCTGTCAGCTTTTTGTTTAAACTTTACAAAATCATCTAGCCCACTCTAAAAACTGTTTCAAATGTAACACCAAAAGTTAACTCTATTCACATATTTTCTTTTACACACATAATTTAAAACAAGCATCTGCAATACAAATTGGTTTGTCTTTTGTGTAGTGGAGAGTTTTAAACCAAGCTTCACAACACAGCAAAGGTACAATATGAACAACAGCAGTGCAACCTTCCCTACCACAATGAATAATTAAAGGACAGGTGGATATAGAAGGAGGAACATCACACAGTTCTCATACACATATATGACAGTGCAGCTCAGGTACCAAACGTACTAAAGACGGAGTCAGAAGAGTCAAACTGCTGTTGTACGCACTCTATAAATAAACATAAACATACAAGAAGTACAACACGCCTGAAAGAAACAGTCAAACCTCGTATAAAATGTAACTAACACAGAATAATAAACCTTCATCTAACCAGGGTAGCTGATTGATCAGTGGGTTCCACTTCTAATACTGAGAAACATAGCATTTGAGAATACTACTGTTTGCTGATTTTAGTCTTCTTGTTATTGGTTCCATAGTTTGGGTGACATTATGGCGGTCATTCTGACTTCCGCCGCCCGCCAAAGTCCCGCCGTCAGAATACCGCTGCGCGGTCAAAAGACCGCCACGGTAATTCTGAGTTTCCCGCTGGGCTGGCGGGCGACCGCCAGAAGGCCGCCCGCCAGCCCAGCGGGAAACCCCCTTCCATGAGGATGCCGGCTCCGAATGGAGCCGGCGGAGTGGAAGGGGTGCGACGGGTGCAGTTGCACCCGTCGCGATTTTCAGTGTCTGCTTGGCAGACACTGAAAATCTTGGTGGGGCCCTGTTAGGGGGCCCCTGCAGTGCCCATGCCATTGACATGGGCACTGCAGGGGCCCCCAGGGGCCCCACGACACCCGTTACCGCCAGCCAGGTTCTGGCGTTCAAAACCGCCAGAACCAGGCTGGCGGTAAGGGGGTCGGAATCCCCATGGCGGCGCTGCCTGCAGCGCCGCCATGGAGGATTCCCCAGGGCAGCGGGAAACCGGCGGGACACCGCCGGTTTCCCGTTTCTGACCGCGGCTGTACCGCCGCGGTCAGAATGCCCATGGATGCACCGCCAGCCTGTTGGCGGTGCATCCGCAGTCCCCGGCCCTGGCGGTAGACAACCGCCAGGGTCGGAATGACCCCCTATGTCCCTTATGTCAACATGTATGTTTTTGCCTTGTTAAACTATCAGACCTATATTAAAGTTGTGTGTGGGTGACCTAGATGTGCTTTTACAGGTATTTTCGTACTACAGGGTTAAAAACAGGAGTGATGCTCACCAGATCCTGCTTCTGTTTTCTTTCAACATGTTTCGGCACATGAATATTTCCACAATAGGGTCAGGTACCATCCTCAGGACTGCTACTGTCCCATATTGACTACTGTGAAACAGCCCCGGTTCACAGGGCATGCTATCCAAGCTCATTCAATAGCCTTTACTTTTTTTGTAGGATATGGCTTCAGCAGTGGAACCACCCATCTTCAAAGAACAGGAAAACCCGGGGCAGAAACTGTGCAGGGTTCCCTCCTTCAGAAGATAGACATGTTTGTCAGCATCAGTGCAGGTTGTGCTTCCTCACAGAACAGGTACAACATGACAGATGCAAAAACAAGCTTGAAAATCTCACAAAATGCAACAAGTGGAACCTTCCATTACCTGCAGAACAGATCCAACATGGAGACTAGTTCAATCTTTCATTACTCACAGAAAGTGTCCTTTACAACATGTAGGTTTCCGACAGATTCATGGAGGGTGTGCTTTGAGAAGAAAGTATAGGTGAATGATTGAATGAATATGCCAGTTCTAACACAATTCTTAGAGGACATTCCACACCAGCATCTTCAAAATCCTGCTGCTTTCACTTGGAGACCCTAAATAAATAACTATGCTCTAGGCAGGCACATGGATGGCAATCTTTTTTGCCTGCGGATTTGAATGCATGCACATCAAACACTGTTGCAATCCCAGTTTGTGGGCTGCACTTGTTGAAAATATTGAGGTCCACCATTTCTTTTTTTTTAAATAATATTATTTTGCAGAAAAACACAACCAAAACCCAAGTCTGCATATTGCAGGATACCATATTAAAGTAGCAATTGGACTATCGGTATCGTCCCTCCAATCCTAAAGCCCTCCCTCACAAACAAAGGGCACTCGTCACTTGTGATCCTCAAAGGGACAACAATTATTGCAGGCACACCAAAACCTAAACATGTAGTCCGAGGTATACAGTATTTAAAAATAAAAAACACTTTAGTGCATGTAAGCAGGAAACAGTGTCTCTGCCCCATGTGTTTGCTAAAATTCAGGTCCACCATAGGGCCTGATTCGATTTCGGAGGACTGGTTACTCCGTAACAACGGTTATGGATATCCCGTCTGCCGAAATATAAATCCCATAGGAAATAATAGAATTTATATTTCAGAAGATGGGATATCCTGCACTGTTGTGACAGAGTGACCCGCCGAAATCTAAATCAGTCCCATAATGTTAAGTGAAACAGGTGCTTTCCAAATCTGACAACCAGATATTTGGACAACCTGATATTCTAATAAATACATAGCTGTATACTTTGCAATACGTAGTAGCAAAGAGGTTCCTTTAAATAATAAAAAGTATCACACCCAAAACCATTATAAAACTATGACAGCTTCTCTTTTAATAACTGTCCATGTGTGACATTGAACAATGTTCCCACTGTGCGTAATTGTAGATCCTGCATGAAGCCTTAGAATATTCGATTCTAAGGATGCACTTACTTTGCATATAGAATCCACATGAGCAAAGCACTCTGTCTATCACCTTCTCCACCACACTGTGGGCCTCATTATGACCCTGGCGGGCGGCGGAGGCCGCCCGCCAGGATCCCGCCCTCCAAATTACCGCGCCGCGGTCAAAAGACCGCGGCGGGTATTACGAGTTTTCCCCTGGGCTGGCGGGCGGTTCCAGTTAAACCGCCCGCCAGCCCAGGGGAAAACGACCTTCCCACGAGGATGCCGGCTCGTAATCGAGCCGGCGGAGTGGGAAGGTGCGACGGGTGCTACTGCACCCGTCGCGTATTTCACTGTCTGCAAGGCAGACAGTGAAATACATTTTGGGGCCCTCTTACGGGGCATGGGCACGGCAGGGGCCCCCAGGGGCCCCGCGACCCCCCCCTACCGCCATCCTGTTCATGGAGGCTTTCCCGCCATGAACTGGATGGCGGTAGGGGGGGTCAGAATCCTCATGGCTGCGGAGCGCGCTCCGCAGCCATGGAGGATTCCAATGAGCAGCGGAAAGTCAGCGGGAGACCGCTGACTTTCCGCTTCTGACCGCGGCTGAACCGCCGCGGTCAGAATGCTCATTGGAGCACCGCCAGCCTGTCGGCGGTGCTCCGGTGGCCGCCAGGGTCAGAATGACCCTCTGTGACTCTTAACTCCTGTTGATCAAGGATGTCTACAGAATGCTGTTGATATTTATGAGGCGAAGAGATACCTTAAGTAATATGCCACTGCATGTTCTACGCTTAACTCCAGTAGTGAGGGAATATACTTTATAAATATCTCTGTGGAACCCACCTTGTGTACTTTGGTGTGGAACTTATAGTTTATGACAACTAAACACACAAAAATATGATCACACATCCTGAATTACTTGTATAACTATCTCAAGCATCGTCTCCGTGCACTGTTTGAGGGAGATGAGATGTATTGTCTACTTGATTATAACTCATGTGTAGAACTGAAGATAACCAACCATGTTATTATTCTGTTGTTTCCTTGTAGGGGCAATTTGTGTGTTCATCTTAGAATTGTAATATCTTGTATGTGATATTTATTTATTCATAAAATTAGTAAGATAGTCCTATCTAAGGCTCCTTCTTGTTCCATCACAGACCACCCTTTCCAAATCAACAACCCTAAGTCTTAGAGTAGATTATATACATGTTCATAGTTCAAAGTTCACTGATACTCTTATTGCTTCTATAGATCCAAAGTCATTCAATACAAATCCATAAGAAAGGAATTGGTTTTGACAAGAGAATCCAAGATCCTTGTTGCAAGGACCTAGCTGCAGAAACATTGTATCCCATTTGTTTAGCAAAGATACCATGGAATACGAGGGAAGTTATACACAGATATTTAGGATGTTGCCGTCTACGCTATAGTTCACAACCTTCTAGGACATATAATTAATTGTTAGAAAGCTGTTGTGTAGCATGTTCTTCATGCATGCGCAGCCTCAGTCCAGACAGTGCTGACAAGACACTATGAATGCCAGCCTTTCTATTATTGAAAGAAACAGGGCATGAGCAGGTTTGGAGTATAGCTCCCTAACACTCTTTCCATATCAGGGGGCAAACAATGCCTGCAGCCCGCTTCTCACATGAATATACCAATCACCATAGTGATAAAAGTAAAATGCATTTATGTAATAAAATGAGTCCATAAAAAAGACTACCATCTAGAAAAAATGCATAACTTTTAAATCAGACACCATTTGTTTGACAAAATCACTATCTCATGGGCTCACAAAAGGTCCTTGGAGAAAGCATGTCTTTTAAGTTCAAATTTAAAAAGTATGGTACTTGCACAGTATCTGTTGGTCCCAGGATTAGGTAGTTGATATATATTCAACAGATTACATTTTTTTTGTAGAGACGCTGTGAGTTTCATAGGTGCTGCACCCCTTTGAACATGGTAAAATGACAAATATGCGTGCAGTTGGTTTTGACAGGAACTGAAGTTTGATGATCTGAAAATAGATGCAATGCAACTAGCACTGCAGTTCTCCACAAAATAAAGTTGATTACAGAGCTATCCCAGTATAAGTTCAAGGTAAAGACACACATACTTGAGACATTTCCTAAGGATGGTTATCCTAGTGTGTTGAAATCTCAGAGTGGCTGGAAGTGTTAAGATTTATGTTACAGGAGCAGGCCCTTTAGAAAAACAAATTACGGAATAAGATGGAAGTGTCCTTGTCAAGGGGAGCTCCTGACTCTAGGCCTGCTTAGGATACTGACAGCTCAATGACAGGAATATCCAGAGCAGGAGACTAGGCAATGATGAAAGCCTGCGAGCAGAGTTAATACAAGCTTGTGACTCTTCACTGAAGGTGGCGGAAACAATGTACATCTCCCCTTCTCCCCAATTACTGGAAAAGGTTGGCTATAAGCAGGTTCAAATGTTTCCTTTTCATGCATTTACTCTTGTACAAGCTCATCTGGTGTTGGTGTCCAAAAAGCACTTTCAGCAGATATCGGGCAGCTTACTGAGAGTCTTATATCTCAGAGTAGTGTTTTGTGGTCTCTTGAAGGTCATGTAATCAGGACGTAAATTAAGTTACTACGACTCTGCAACCTGCCCTCAAAGTCGCACTGGTTGATCTGAAATGAGCATAGTAGTGTTAAAAAAACGAATTGGTGTTGGGTTCTGGAGAACATTTCTCAACGGATTACTGAGGGCTCTTGACATCAACACTTTCTTTAGGGCTCAGTGCGCTGTTTTGAATATTCTGTTCATCTGAGGATGGAACAGATGTGAGAATTACAATTGCATCGCCACACATGAATTTCTGTGAAAACCAGCTCAGTATTTGAAATGTGCAAACTGCTACTAAAGACCACTCATCTTTTGTGATTCTGCAAAAGGTTGCAGTGCTTTGTAGCCAAACGCCCGATAAATCTGGAACAAGAATCTACAGTAGTGAAAATATACTTGCATTGACTGACAGGAGAAGTGGCACTACAACATGTATTATTCAACCTGATTTGCCATAAACACCCTCCATTAGCTTGTTGCAGCAGGGCGAATGTAGAGGCTGTGCCAGCATGAGCCAAGGCCAATCCCTAATAGGCCTCTTTAATAAGATCCTGTCTTTGTAAATCATTTGGTATGTATCTGTCCTGACTCCAAGATTAGACACTGTTGGCATTCCTTGAAATCCCAGATTATATTTTGATTTGGCCAGCACACCTTTTGGTATTCTGTGTTTTTAAAATCAATGTCTGGGTAGACTTTCCTTTCAAATCTGGTTACATCTGAAAACGTTTGGGTTGTTAGCAGTGTTTTTGTGATTGAATCCCCTGTAGTGTTCCCGTGTGAGCTTAGTCCATAAGCCATCTGATGTGCCATACTGTGTTGCACATGCACAAGAGATAGGCTGTTCTGTGGCATTGTTACTTTTTCCTACACATATTTTGCCTTTATTGGCTTTCTCTTGGGGTGTTTGTTATAATTTTTCTGCCATTCAACATTAAAGCTCTGGTCACAGGAATATGAATCTGACACAATCTGAGTGAGAATATTTGGCTCTGCTTTCAGCGGGGCCAATATGATAAACTTTTATGGTTTTTACTGAATTTTTAAAAACAGAACAATATTAGCATTATTTATCATACATCAGCAAATTCTACTGGATTCATCAAAATAAATGCAAACAGTACATAACAAGGGCTACAAACCACTTGACATTGGGCCAATAAAAAATACCTGTATCTGTGGGTGGGGGAGTCACCTAATGTTTTAGTAAACGTATGCAATGGCTGAAAGTCTGAGCCTTGACATTTCCCCCTAGTCTGCTACATATGCATCTAGATATCTGTGTTTTGTCCCGGTCATGGATGAGCTTACTTGTCTATATAAACTATGTTACTTGAATCGAATAGTATTATATGTGAAAGGTCTGGATTGGTTTGTTGATATTATAAAAATACCTGATTCCTGAGTATAGCGTCATATTGAAAATGTATGTTGGCTGCCAAATGAGCGGCGGCCCACTGCACCCATCTCGTGCATAATGCTTTGGAATTCGGTACGCTAGCCTTTGTGGTAGCATCCCAAATGGTTATTGGAAGCACAATGAATATATTTTCCCCTGGGTTGCTAGCCACTCCTTAATATTTATTTGTACTGCTGTTGTTAATTTTCCACAGGTCTAAATGTCTCTTTTGCAGAGCAGAGATGTGATGGAATACATTTTTCATGTCTTTCATTGTAAAGTACATAAATAAAGGCAAATGTAGTGGTGGAATTCACTTATGTAACTAGCTTTAATTTTAAGCTGCTTGGTTGTCTGCATGCAGTTCTTTTAATATTGTATTATCTTCTGTCCAGTCTTATTAACTATAAAGTGGCTTAAACCACTAAAGAGTGTCGCAGTTATGTACAGCCAGAATTTGAGAACCTCATTAGGGCTTGAAGTTTGAGTGTATTTTTAGGTTTTAATCCAGCCCTTTCTCTTCACCCCCAAGAAAAAACACACTAGGAACAACATTTAGTATTTTCTAAAACAGGTTTTGCTAGAATGGTTAGCATTCTAAGTACTTGATTAAGATACTCTTACGTCATCATCTGTGATGTAAATTTCATCAATATACGAAGCCACTTTTGGAACTCTTTCTAGGAGTTTCATCACTACAGAGTTGAATATGTCTGGACTGTTTTTATACCCTCGCGACAAACAAGTCATTGCAAAATGAGGCCACACATGGGTGAAGGTGGCTCATTCTTGGGCCGTAGTTTAGCTGAAGATATTGTTTGGCACATCAAGAATTATTTTTATATTTTTACAAACTACATTTGGCATTACCCCAGTACTATGTGTATGCTGCGCTGCATGTGATCAGGTATATTTTTTTCAGTTTTCTGTATTATAGTACCAAATGTTGAGTATTGTGTTTGAAAATTAGCACTATTAGGTTTTCCATGGAAGAATAACAGAAAACAATCACCTCCTGACATGAATAAATGATTATCTATATGAAGTTTGGAATGTGGCTTTTGGAGATATGTTGGTTGAACGTGTAGATCATTTTATGAAAAAACAATGTGCAGAGTTGCCTCTGTCGCAAACTGAATGTTTTTTTACATGGAGGTGGGGGGGAAGGTTTCCTTGCCGGTTGCCGGTTTGCTGGCAAATAAATTCTGCCCAATTAGAGAAAATGCTTAATTTATAATTCCCTTGGCTTTGGGCATACGTATGATAAAAAAATTATTTAATTATATGCTTTAACAAATGTACCGAATAGTCTTTTCTATAGCTTCTTTTTAAATTTGAGTTATGTGGATCTGTTCTGGTTTATTTGCATGGCCAATGAAAATTTCAAACTGAACATTTTCAATAGTTGAGTCATTTTGGAATATCCTTGAGCCTACAATAATCTCCACTGTGCTAACAATGCCATTTCACAAGTCCTCCCTATCAGGAGAATCCTATTTCCCTCAAGCCATTTTCTTCTCAGTATTCAATCCCACATTTCCATTCATTTTTTAAATCTTTTTTCTGAATTGAATCCCTCTACTCTCTTTTATCAGTCCCCTTCTTTGCCCCACTGCTGAGCTGATTGCTGCTTGAATTTTTCCATTGGGAAGAATACTGATTTAAGTATAAACCTGCTATAACATAAAGTGGCTATACTTTCTGTAGGTTTTTTTATTATTATTTTTAAATAAAATCCCCAGTTTATAACCCCTACAGTACTCTCCTCCTAGGATACCCTACAAGCTCAGTCCCTATTTGTATCTAAATCTTTTTAGAATATTCTCTGATTCTGTTTATGGGTTACACTAAGGTTTGTTCAGTCGGGTGCCAATGACATCTGTTCCTTCAGAATTGTAGACTTGTGATATTCTTGTGTGCAATTCAACTTCTCTGTGTGCGAAAGGCCCATCTATGGGCCCATATCTAATTGACATCGCTGCTATGCCTTCAATAGGACTCCGTATTATTCAGAAACTACTCCACTGTTCCAGGTCAGTTGTATTCTAAGATTGAAGCCCCGTGAAATAAATTGCATATCTGTAGTGATAATTAAAGTTATATCTGTAGTGACAGTTTGCCATATGGCATCCTTGGAGTGCCTTATGGTATCTCGTAAGAGTTCGCTCTTGGAAGCCCTGCCTAGGTTTTGTGACGATTTTCCTTGACCAGTGGTCGAGCCACAAGTGATGGTACACATCGTATAACACAAGATCAGCATCAGATATGCAAAACCTAATCCCCAAATTGTTTGTTTCATTACTCAAGGTTATACATCTGATGATTCTATGTGGTGAGAAATTGAAAAAAGTGTATAACACTGCATTTGCATACTTGTGCTTAGCACCACACTAATGAAAGTTAAGGGAATTAAACTTATTTTCTTTTTTTTAAATTGGGAAGTATCATAACGTTACGACCAAAGACAAATAGAAAAGCATTACAAATCCAAACTCATACAAAAAAAGAAATATACAGCTAGATAAACAAGCATTTGCAATGCAACCGGTCTCGCGTTTGCTTGAGCTAGAGCAATTAGCATTGTAAACTCCTAACCTGACTTTTCCTGCCACATACATTGAAAATTAAAATAAAACAGTTTCACATAACAAACTGGACTTTTCTTGCCATATAAACTGAAAAGTAAAAGTTTCACATACTGACGGCCGCCATCAGTGCAAAGCAGACACACAAAGGAAAATAAAAGTTCACGCGTAGTGAAACCTATCGGCAAAAGTGTAATTATCCATGTAACCAGCAAAAGTGCAATTATCTACGTAACCTGCAAAAGTGCAATTAACTATGTAACAGGGTCGATGTCATGCAAAGCGCTAGACTTCTTCCCAGCGAGATCGTGCTGCGAAAAAGGAGAAAAAGTAGTCCAGAATCCGGACAGAAAACGTAGAGCTTCGTATGGTTTCAGTACTTGGGCACTGCGCTCGAGGAGGGATAAACACCGGAAAAGGTATGACTTATGCTTGCCTTTTCACTAATGAAAACAAGCAGATTTTAAAAGGCAAGCTCACGAACCAGTGAAAGACACTGATGTGACATGGGCGTGGTTTGAAGCCCAAAGAGAGATTACAACACAGGACACAACGCTTTGCGCTCGCCCATCAAAAAGGAATGTAACTATTTCTCTTGCCATAAATTATATAACGGCATGAAGATAATCTCATTAAAATGAAATCTCATGGCAGAGATCTGAAACTCATCGAATATCATGAAGGTAGCCTGGCAAAAAAAAAGCAAATCTTTCTCTGATCATTTGTCTAGGCTCACACAATTTCCGTCTATCTGGATGTGTCTTAATAGTAGTGAGCTCAGCCAAAAGTCAAGGATAAACTTCTGCCACTGGCCTTGAGGTCTGGTGGTTCCCTTTGGAGCCAAGCTCTAGCAGTACCCACCCAGGCAACCGTGATGGCGAAACTATAGATACTAGTAAATGAAAAGTGTACACTGTTCCAAAAAAGTTCTATCTACAGAGACGACTAGCATCGGTCTTATGATAGGAGTGCCCTCAAGCGTCGATGAAGACGCGAAGCATCATCATCGGGCTAACTCCTCGTCAGAACGGCACTGCAATATCTGACGGGTCACCACACATCTGGTGGTGGCACTAAACCGAAGATGGTAACGCAGATCCAATGGTATCTGCAGTACGTGCTGACAGTGAAGGGAGAGGAGAGTAAGAAGTGGGTTAAAATTGGCTCTGGACACTCAGTATCTAAATGTAATTACTCAAAGTAGCAATCAGGCCAAGATTAAGAACAATAGAGGAGTATTTGGAGGACATGAATGGTCACCGATACTCCTACATAAAGGATAAGGAAGAAAAATATTCTATCCTAACACTCAGGGGTCGACATGTTTCGCGCCTTAGTGGTCAAAAAATGATCCAGTGGCGCTTCATCAGGACCGTGATTGATAACTTTTCCTACAAAAAGGTATAGTAAGTGCTAAAAGGTCACTTACTATGTGTAGACTAATCGTCAGAGTCAGTCAAACAGTAGGTCGCCCTATAGAAGAGACAGAAAATAACAAGACATACGTTGGTGTCATAGCACAAATAAATGAACCGTAATACAAGAGATAAACATCATCCCCTAAAAAAGTTATTATCGTCAGACACAATAGACATGACATAGAAGGCTTACCATCCCATGTGGAAATCAGGCATCTTAGGGACGCGTAAACCTCAGACCAAAGGAGAATGCACTATATGTAGAAGAATGGCAGTAAAGTATGTTTGTAGAACAATAATGTCACATATAGTGCATAGGGACATAAGATCATGCACAATTGAAAATGTGTTCCAACATCCACCAAAAGTGTCGAAATCACTCTGTTAACATTATGTATAAAGAAAATTACATGTCAGCAGAGGTAACCGAAAAACTTGAGTAACCTTACTGGCAGCAGTCATGGACAAAGAAACTTCTATATTAAATAAGCATGCAGAGTTCTGAATATTAGGGAGACCCGTGAGGGGAGTAGATGCATGATGATAGTATCAGTAAAATAACATATAAACCAAGGTCTCTTGTGCAGAAAAAGGGGAAAGAGAAACACACACGCCGCAGAACGCGTGAATATGCAAATACTGAAAAGCATAAAAGCCGACAGTACGGCTGATGCTGAATCAACTGTGCCCGTCAGTGGCAGGGCCAGTGTCAGCAGTTTGTAAACGCTCCTCAAATGCGGCCGGCACTCGCCTTCGGGTGCGGACCGCACCGACAACATAGAAGAAATGCTGGTAAAGAGAGGGCGTCTCAGCAAGGATTGACCGAGCCCAAAAACAGTAATAAATGCAAAAAAAACGAATGGCTGCAGGACTTACATGATCTCTTCCTGTAGTCCTTTCTTCACCTACCCGAGGACGCGTACCTGAAAATCAAGGCACCGGACGTCCGGGAGGTGTTAATTAGACTCGGGCCATTCGCCGGAGCAGGGAACACCATCGTAGTGGAAAGTAAACACTAAAAAGAGACTAACACGAGAGTGCACCAAGTGAAAAAATGGCGGCCATCTTTGCAACGAAAAAGGGGAGCCGGTCCAGGACATGAAAATGGTAATCCCCAAAGTCACAAATAGTCACAGAGTCAGCCAAAAATCAGATAGACTCGAGGGGAATAAATAAACCTCATTGAGGTTTAAGAAACTGTACAGATATGATCCAGAAAGAAGGAAGTAATGTCGCAAAAAACGGATAAAAAGGATTATCCCAAGACAAAGAACAGTTGTTAAAAATAGATTGTCAAAAATAGATTAAGGTGATAGGATCCACAATGGAATATCATCATTGAGTCCCTCGTTGGATGTCTTAAGTTTATAAATCCAACGCTGTTCAATCCTGAACAGATATTTAGGGTCATTATCATTGCGTTTAGGCACCTGTAGAACTGTCCACCGCAGATCGTCAGGGCCATGGTTCGCTTCCAGAAAATGCGAGCTTAATTTGGTGGTGATGCGAGAACACCTGATGTTACTACGATGTTCGTTAATTCTTTGTTTGACGGGTCTGGTCGTCATGCCCACATATTGTAAGTCACAAGGACACGTAATCAAGTAAATACAGTGTCGAGTGTTGCAATTCGTGGGTTTAGTCAACTGCCATGTGCCAACATGTTTAAGATCCAGTACGTCTGCCTGATGGGTAAGTGGGCAGACATTACAAGAGCCGCAGGGAAAATGCCCGGAAACCGGAGGTAAATTCCATAGGATGGACTGTTCCCGTGAACTGCCTTGTGTATGCGGCCGTGTATGGACGACTAAGTCCCTAATGTTGGGAGATCTCTTGAATGCAAACAAAGGTCTATCAATGTGTGTCCCGCCACTTTGTAGAATGTTCCATCTTTTATTGATGAGTTTTTTAACAGTGTTTGACATAAGAGTATAAGTAGATACACATGTCAATCGCGCTTGTTCTTCCCGCAAAGTGGGTGCTAAGAGGGCTTCTCTATGATTATGGCGGGCTCTCTTATAAGCTTGATTGATGATCTTAGTAGGGTAGTGGCGGTGCCATAGTTTGTTCTTCAAGTTGCGTGCCTGGGTTTCAAATAGTTGGGCTGTGGAACAATTACGACGCAGCCTCAAGAATTGGCCAAATGGAAGATTATCACGAAGGGCCTTTGGATGGTGGCTCTCATACAGGAGTAAACTGTTCCGATCAGTAGTTTTATGATACATATCGGTCACTAGTTTTCCGTTCACAATTTGTACCATTCAGTCCAAAAACGGGACTTGTTTAGTGGAGACGTGTGCTGTGAATCTCAAAAAAGGATCCAACGTGTTAATCCAGTTAGTAAACACGTCAATGGTCTGTAAAGGACCTTGCCAGATAATAAGAATGTCATCAATATATCGACGCCATAATCTAATGTTGTCGAAGAAAGGGTTAGATGTCGGTAAGATAAACAGTTTCTCAAACTGGTACATATAGAGACATGCCAAGCTTGGAGCAACCGTACTACCCATTGAAGTCCCTCGAATTTGATGATACAGAGAATCTTCAAATTGAAAATAGTTTTGCGTCATAGCCAGGGAAGCGCAGTGCATTACAAAAAGCACAGGGGTTGGTGAGGTCCAAGGGCATTTGAGAAGGGCTGTCTCAACCACCTGTAAGGTGGCTGTCTGAGGAATGTTAGTGTACAGGGACTCAACGTCTAAAGTAATCAGGGCCTTGACCGAAGTAGTAGAATGAATGACCTCAATTAAGTTTAAGACGTCTTTAGTATCTTTGAGATAAGTGCTGGAATTCTTCACTAGAGGTTGAAGAAATGAATCACAAAAAGTGGATAGTGGTTCCAACAATGACCCAATACCGGACACAATAGGCCGTCCAGGTGGAGGGAAAGTTCCCTTGTGGATTTTAGGGAGGCAGTAGAAGTATGGGGTCCAGGGATGGGTAGTAACCAAAAATTCAGCTTCCCTAGAAGTAATCCAAGCATTCCCCTTAGCCTCTTCAACCATCATTTTAATCTGGGACTGTAATGACTTGGTAGGATCCCGGATCAGGGGAGCATAGTAAGTAGTGTCGCTCAAAAGACGGAGACATTCCTGCCTATAGTCTACTGAGTCCATAATGACTATTGCTCCACCTTTGTCAGCTGGTTTAATAACTATAGAGAGATCGTTGGCCAGAGTCTTAAGCGCCTCTCGTTCAGGGGCAGGTAAATTGATGAATGGCCGCTTAGGAATGGTCTGTTAAAGATCTGCCAAGACAGCTTTTTCAAACGCAAGTACTTCACAAGGAAGTGAGTTAGCTGGAGGCATGAAAGTGGAAGGTCTTTTCAAACCTGTGTCATTGCTGGGGGAGGGTGCAGGTCGATCTTTGAAGAAAAAGTGTAAACATACTTTTCTAAAGAATTGGGACAGCTCACAATTTAAGCAGAACGTTTCCTCTGCGGGCGTGGGAACGAAACCAAGACCACGGTTCAGGACTCTTGATTCCTGTACACACAATTGTCTGTGTTATAGATTCACCACTAGGTCTTCGGAGGAGCTGTCTTGTTCTGGCTCCGGGTGACCATTTGTGGTTCTTCGTGGCCCCAATGTACTCTCCTGCCTCTTCCTCTCCTTCTGCCTCTTCCTCTGCCGGGGCCGCGGCCTAAAAAAGGTCCAAATGGTGGTATTGGGCGCGGTTGAAAAAATGGGTAAGGAGGTTGCCAGAAGAGTGGTTGGTTCTGGGGATATTGGGGAAAGTTGTAAAAAGGTGGGTGCACGCTCTCATCAGTGCTCCAACCATCAGAGGAGGAGCTGCTGCTGTAGTTCTGTGTCTTCTTATAAGACACGGAGGATTCGTCTGATGACCGGGACTGAGTGTCAGTCTCGAAGTCATCTTTGATATATGGATAGACCTTCTCCCGATCAAATTTGGCAATGTCTTTTTGTAATTTGGAAATTTTTTGTTGTCTGAGGAACTCTTTGGTTTCACTGAGTTCCGCATTAATCTCCGAAAGACGACTCTTAAAGGCCGCTAAGGTAACTTGTTTTAATTGAACTTTCAATACAATTGATGCTTTTCAGTATTTGCATATTCACCGTGTTCTGCGGCGTGTGTGTTTTTCTTTCCCCTTTTTCTGCACAAGAGACCTTGGTTTATATGTTATTTTACTGATACTATCATCATACATCTACTCCCCTCACGGGTCTCCCTAATATTCAGAACTCTGCATGTTTATTTAATATAGAAGTTTCTTTGTCCATGACTGCTGCCAGTAAGGTTACTCAAGTTTATCGGTTACCTCTGCTGACATTTAATTTTCTTTATACATAATGTTAACAGAGTGATTTCGACACTTTTGGTGGATGTTGGAACACATTTTCAATTGTGCATGATCTTATGTCCCTATGCACTATATGTGACATTATTGTTCTACAAACATACTTTACTGCCATTCTTCTACATATAGTGCATTCTCCTTTGGTCTGAGATTTACGCGTCCCTAAGATGCCTGATTTCCACATGGGATGGTAAGCCTTCTATGTCATGTCTATTGTGTCTGACGATAATAACTTTTTTAGGGGATGATGTTTATCTCTTGTATTACGGTTCATTTATTTGTGCTATGACACCAACGTATGTCTTGTTATTTTCTGTCTCTTCTATAGGGCGACCTACTGTTTGACTGACTCTGACGATTAGTCTACACATAGTAAGTGACCTTTTAGCACTTACTATACCTTTTTGTAGGAGAAGTTATCAATCACGCTCCTGATGAAGCGCCACTGGATCATTTTTTGACCACTAAGGCGCGAAACATGTCGACCCCTGAGTGTTAGGATAGAATATTTTTCTTCCTTATCCTTTATGTAGGAGTATCGGTGACCATTCATGTCCTCCAAATACTCCTCTATTGTTTTTAATCTTGGCCTGACTGCTACTTTGAGTAATTCAATTTAGATACTGCGTGTCCAGAGCCAATTTTAACCCACTTCTTACTCTCCTCTCCCTTCACTGTCAGCACGTACTGCAGATACCATTGGACCTGTGTTACCATCTTCGGTTTAGTGCCACCACCAGATGTGTGGTAACCCGTCAGATATTGCAGTGCCGTTCTGACGAGGAGTTAGCCCGATGATGATGCTTCGCGTCTTCATCGACGCTTGAGGGCACTCCTATCATAAGACCAATGCTAGTCGTCTCTGTAGATAGAACTTTTTTGGAACAGTGTACTCTTTTCATTTACTAGTTCATGCTTAGGGAGAACGTACACTGGACCATTATTCTCCCAGTCCCTCCTCTTGTTTGAAACTATAGATACCCCTAAAATTACATGGTACGTTAAAAGGCCCACAATAATCAGTTTAGAGTCCCAGCGAACATCTATGTCCATCAAGTTATTCAGCTTGTTAAAAACTATTGACCAGAATAATAGCAAAGAGGGGTAAGTGGCAACAATAGGCGTAGTTGTCATCTAAGCCCTAGCGGCAGAAGCAATAGGAGTTCAGCCTAGAGCCCATTTTAAGCAGGCCTTGGGACGTATAGTACGTAATGTGTACACATTTTAAATGAAGGAATTATCAAATGAGATACATTAAGAAATTTCTCGGCTAACACATTAGAGAGCCTTATATGTGCTGAGGGACATAAACTGACAGTTTTTTAAACCACTTATTTGCAATTCAATCAAAATGATACACCCATGACCGATTATACATAAGAATATGATAAAAAATGTCTATCTCACCGCGTTTGGGCCCATTACAAAAACAGCGCAGTAATGAATTCTGCGCCAGAAAAAAATAAGTGAGCTGGCAAGTGGCTGAAATAAGCAGGACGTAATGATAAAAAGTCTGCTTACGCACCCCACCTAAGTAGTTCCTTGAATGTAAGAAGAGTACTGCAGTAGGGTGGCCACAGAGGATACTATGATGTGGGCATATGTCATTTTATTCTGTTTATTTTATGCAGGCGTCAAAATGAGAATTTACAACTTTTCAACAGAAAATAAACTTTTGGTATGTGTATAATCTTTAGTCCCTTTTGGTTTGGTTTTAGTCCCCTTTTTCTTCCTTTTCTTATTCTTTGTCTCTTTTTCTTCACAGGAAGTTTCACCGTCCTTGAAGGAGCTCGTCAACCGGGTTCATGGGGAATAAAAGAAAGTAAAGGTCCCGGCTCAGGTAAGCGGTCTTTTATACATACACATTCTTCCTTTCTAATGTTATCTTTTCCTATCTGCATGCATCCTCTGCGTTCCTCCAGGGGACACTGCTATCCTTGCCGTCCACGTTCGTGGCTCCCCAGTCCTCTTGGGTCATTTCCTCGGACGCAGCAGCTAATGGTCACTTCTCCTGCCTCTCTGTCTTTTTCCTCGGGTCTCCATCGCTCCCCGGTGGTCCCATGTCCTGCTCCGGTACTCCTCTCTTTTTCTTTTGTTTGTTCCCCTTCTTCAAGTACGTCGGTACGCTTCCCTACGTGTATCGACATAATTCGGCCGATCCTCCCCCTGGGGCACCGACCCGGCGACTCAGGGTTTTCCAGGCCATAATCGATGGACCCTGGTAGAGCCTCCTTGCTACAAGTACCTTCATCAAGGAGCTAGCCAAGCCTTTCCATGTCAACGGGCCACCAGAAATTAATATAATCGATGGGAAGTTAGAGTTAGCCCCTAGGGCCACACAGTGCTTAAACCTAGCAGGTACAAATGCTGGAGCATCTTCATCCTTCACAGGAATCAATGCTCATCGAGGCTGATGGATCTTTGGACCATGCGACAGGGTGTGGTAGAACCATACAACTCAATTTCAATACAAACCAATTTTAGCTGAGCATAGAGAAAACCCTACCATTGACCAATCTAGGATTAACATGTGTAGGGCGGAACTCATGCGCGCAAAAGACAAAAAGGGCAAAAAGAATTTGGGGAAAGGTAATCTCAGGTAACAAAATACTAGCTAGGGTGGGCAAAAGAGAAGTAAAAAGGGAAAGCGTCAGCATGTCATAAGTTCTATAAAGAGTCTCTTGCAAGGGTCACAGAGAAAATCTCTAAGTCTCAGCAGGTCATCTCAAAGGGGCAAAGCAGGGAGGAAGATACCTCTCAAGCGTCTCAGCATTCAGGGATTCTTTATCAGCAAATGTTATGGAGAACCGAAGACCTAACCAAAGTCCAACTGGTCAAAAACATATTAAAGTACATAAAACAATCTGATTCACGCTGACAGACAGTTCACATTACGTTGAAAGGAAATCATCTAATAGCAATTGATCACACAACTCCACATTTTGTAGCTCCACACAGGATTGAAACAAATGTATATTTTACCAGTCCATGTTTCAGGATGTTCCACATTCAATGACACTCTTTCACTTCTCTCTATGTCTAAAACAATAGGGTCTATTAACAAAACTAGCCTTCTAATGAGAACGAAGTCTAAAAAAAAAAGCTCACGTTATGAAAATGAATCGGCATTTCCTGCACAGTCACGAAATTCAAGCCTAGCAGGCCTCACTTATGTAAGTGGATTAAATCAATACATTTTAATTAATATAATCTAATAAACACATTTTAATATGCAGACTTATGAAATCAACATTAATAGTGATTTGTTAATATTATGGTTACGCTCACTTTAAATGAAAATACTATGTTAATACATTTCAATGAGTATAGCAGAGAAATGCATTTCTCCGTTTTTGCACACGTATTGTAATAATTAATCATCAGAAATTAAATATTGTTTCAATACATTCTTTTAGTCTAAGGTCTAAATGATAACATAATAGAAATTAAATCTTGCAAACATTTGATTTCTAACCATAACACCAGGGTTTCTGAATCTAGTTTTAACGAATGCACAATTAAAATGACTTGTCAATGCATCTTTCTACATTCAAACTATTAGTAGTTTGTGTAGGAAGTACCCTCTTTTTGGCATGTTACCCCCAATATCTGCCTGATGTCAGTGTGTTTGACTGTGTCACTGGGATCCTGTTAATCAGGACCCCAGTGCTTATGCTCTCTCTCGTCTAAATGTTGTCACTACATACTGGTAACTTAATATTTCATCTAAAACTGACATGCTGGTCACTCCTTATAAATCCCTAGTATATGGGACTTAGATACCCAGGGCATTGGGGTTCCAGGGGATCCTTATGGGCCGCAGCATTTCTTTTGCCACCCATGCAAAGGCTTCTACAGGACTGCCATTGCAGCCTGTGTGAAATGGTGCATGCACCCTTTCACTGCCATTTACACTGCACCAGGTCACTTATAAGTCACCCATATGTCCAGCCTTCCAACCCTGAAGGCTGGGTGTAGAGTACCTGTGTGTGAGGGCACCCCTGCACTAGCAGAGGTACCCACACGTCGTCCAGGACCATTTTCCCAGACCTCGTGAGTGCTGGGACGCCATTTTACGAGTGCACTGTACATAGATCACTTCCTATGTACAGCTTCACAATGGTAACTCTGAATATGTCCATGTTTGGTATCAAACATGTTGGAATCAGACCCCAAGGCTTTTGCAAGCATTGTTTGTATGATTCCATGCACTCTGGGGGCTCCTTTCCGCTAACCGCAAGCTTTGCGTGTGCCAAGGCTTGTTGGCGGAATCCAGTGACGCAAACCAGACTGCAATCATCCATCTGGCGGGCATGGGACATCATCTGCACCAACCAGGAACATGCATCTGTCTTCTTGGGTGCAATACTGACTGTTCTTCTTCACCGGTGGTTCGTCTTTTGCACCTTCATTCTGGTTAGCATGGGCTCCTGTTATCCATAGACTCTTCAGTGCATCTTGGACTTGGTCCCCTTCTTCCACAGGTCTTCAGGTCCAGGAATCCATTGTTGGTGTCTTGCAGTCTCTTCTGGTTCTTGCAATATCTTCTATCACATGTTCTTGTGTGTACTAGGAAAGTTACTGTGATTTACTCCTGCTTTCCTGGCCTCTGGGGTGGGTTCTATTATTTACCTTTCGTGTTTTCTAATATTCCCAGCCCCCCTCTACACACTACACTTGACTAGGTGGGAAACCGACTTTCGTATTCCACTATTTTAGTATATGGTTTGTGTTCCCCCAGGCCCATTTCTAACTATTGTGATTTTCACTATTTGCACTGTTTTCTAACTGTTTTTACAGCTATCTCTGCAATCTAGTGTAGCTGCTGTGTATATTACTTACCTCCTAAGGGAGCATAGTCTCTAAGGTATTTTTGGAATTTGTGTCACCAAAATAAAGTACCTTTATTTTTGTAACACTGAGTATTTTCTTTCATGTGTGTGAGTACTGTGTGACTACAGTGGTATTGCATGAGATTTGCATGTCTCCTAGTTAGGCCTTGGCTGCTCATCCACACTACCCCTAGAGAGCCTGGCTTCTAGACACTGACTACATTTCACAAATAAGGGATAACTGGACCTGGTATAAGGTGTGAGTAACTTAGGTACTCACTACAAACCAGGCCAGCCTCCTACACTTTGGTTAACAGAGTGCATATATTGTCACATATTGATGGCTTCTGTGACATGAGAGACGGCACTAAATTATCAACTACATCACAAATATGTGGCCAACCCTTGTCAAAGACAGCCAGAGTTTAAATCTAGCGTGTTTAAAATACATGGTGTCAATAAGCCCCTTTTGAGGGTTAATGTGCATTCTGGGGGGGAATATATTCCAGGTAGAGGCCTGCCAGCTGTCTAAACCCAATATGGCCAGAGGAGAAAGATAAAAGAGAAGATAAAATCGAGCCAGAGTAATGGAGCTGGCATACCACCTACATCCCAGGAAAGCTGAAAATAATGAGTAGCACACCAAAGTTGTTTATATTTCCATATAAATTGATAGAGGCAGGCTTCCAACTTTTTCAAAAATACTTTTGGTAGAAATAGTGGGATTGAGCAAAACAGATACAAGAAGCGTGGCAGAATTATCATTTTAATTTTTTTATTGAATGGCATCTAGTGATGGGCCCCAAGTGTTCTTGGTCCCTTTTTCCAAAGACTGCTAAAAATTCTTGACACGGTGTATCGTAGTTCAGGCTCACCATATCTCTAGTAGTGGAGCTTATGTGAACTCCCAAATATGTAACAACTTTAAAGTAGCGTGAATGCAGGGGCTCTCACCTAAGGCTTGTGATAACCTGAGTTTTATCTGCATTCAGCTTGTACCTGGAAGCCTTCCTGAATTGGTCCCCCGATACTTTCAATATTAGGACAGGCCTTAAATGGATAGGAGGTCAAGATAGTGGTATCATCCGCATATGTTAAAACTTTAGCACTTAACTTGTTAAGCATCAGTGAAGAAAATCAATTTCTACTATGAGGTTTTGAATGTAAGGTTCTATCTAAAGAGAAAAGAGCAGAGGGTACAAATGACAGCCCTGTCTGGGGCTCCTATTAATTCCCAGTTTATCTGACATCCTTCCCAAAAAGACAATTCGAGCCGTCAATGGAATATAATGGGATTGAACAGAAATTCCAGGAGACCCTGTCTAATGCTTTTTCTGTGCCCTACCAGATCATCTCAGAAGGCACACATAGGCCTTCCTCAACCTCCAAGGCGGAAATACCAAGATTAATCTTGCCAAGTTATCCCATGGAGGTATGAAACCATGCTGCAAAGGCCCACTAAGAAGAAGTGACAGATGAAAGCTGACGGCAAGAGCCCAAGTATAAAGCTTGAAATCAGTGTTCATTAAAGAGATGGGTCGATGCATGCCACAATTAAGGTGCTCTTCCCTCTTTTTTGTTTTTGAAACACTGTGATGTAAGCCTTTCCCCAAGATGATAGTACCCTAGAAAGAAACAAAAGAAGGAGAAGAAGGAGCAGATGGAGCAGATGGGGAAGGGAGAGCTGAGGGAGCAGAAGGAGCGGATGGAGCAGGAGAAGCTGTCTTGTCAGACCTGAGCAAGGTAAATCTTACACTCCCTAAAATTTGAGGGAACTCCGAGGTGATGTCTTACCGCCTCAGTCATTAATCCTTAATGCCCCAGAGCTTCAGTCACTAGAAAATCGAACAAGCCCCATACAAGACAATCCTGCATACCCTCCAGGGGATTCAAATACAGACCCCAGAATGACATAAAAAACACTTCAAGACTTCTTTAAATTGTCTACCTGGGGGCTATATGGACCGAGGAACTACAAGCTCAGGAGCATAAAAGCAACTCCCTGAGGGTGGTTGAGCCTACAGTTGCGGGTGGCCAGGTAGGCACTGAGAGGATGGGAGGTGCCTGATATGAATTGTCTGGTGCTTCCTCTGGGTCATGCTGGGATAAGGACATGAGGAAAGTGTCTGCAGTCTAAGGGGTTGGGCCTGGGATTCAGCAGCAGAAGGATCTAAGAGCTTCCCCAGCAGCTCCAGAGTTTATCTTGACTGTTCTGCCCAGTGACTCTTCCCCCTGTACGGACATCAGCGCATTTGGCGATAACACTACGGCATCTGATTTTCAAGATGGCCTCAAAGTTGTTTTTTTCATTCTTGGATTTCTCAGAGGCTGAGGGCTCTGTCCTGGATGACAGCTTTGCTTTTGACTCGTTTGGAATAATCACTCTTCTTGTGTGCACTCAGCATCTGTTAAGGACTTTAGTGGTCACCTATGGGCAACAAGTTAAAAAAAAGTGATGGGCCAAAGAATGGGTTATTAATACCCACACAGGGGTAATCTCAGCTCTGTTGATCACATTTTTCCTAGTGTAGTCACAAAGTCACTGATGAACTTCTTTGGGACTTGGATGTCACAGAACTGACACCTACAAATGCTCCCAGTATCTGGCCCACAAGATGGCAGGAGCAAAGCAGTGATGTCTGGGCATATTGCATCCATTGCCTCTATAACACATGAATCTGGTCTTGAAACAGCCTGTGATTCAGTATCAGACTCTAAATCCACCCAAAACAACACTTACCATTTGCCTACACTGCCTTCCATCTATGAGCTTCTACTGACTCATAAGGAGAAATAGAAGAAAGATTCACTTTCCTTAAAACCTGCACATCTTAAAACACAGGTGGTCTTCTGTACAATGTCAAAAAACATGGACATACTTCAGGGCAGGCTGAAGGACATAGAGACCTGCTCGACCCAGTTGTAAAGAGCAGAACAGCAAACACAGGATCAGGTTGAGGCCAAGTTTAAGAGTACTGCATATAAATCAGAAAATATTGAAAATCTTGAGTTGAAATAATCTTGGTGCTTGGCATACCTGAAGGCCAGGAGGGTGATAATGCCAGAGCATATACTGTTCATTTATTTATGCAGGTGTTTCCCCGATTTAAAGACTCAGAGTTTGACAGCCAGGTGCAAGGGATGTATCGATTCCCTTTTCAAAAGCCATTTAAGAGCCTAACAATACCCCCTTACAATCTTAATTTATGAAGACAATTAGATTTTACACCAACTCATACATCATCAAGTTCACCCACGTAATTCTATCAATTCATGTGGGGTGGAGTTTTTTGTACACTAGGACTTCTGTCACAAGATGGGGGAACTCAGATGGGGGCTCACAGGATTTATACTCGCTTTTGTGAATCTGGGGGCCTCTCTCTCTCTCTTCGGGGCTGCCAATCTTAAACTATTTTTTCAGGGACAAGTACATTTCTGCACAATCCTGTGAAGCCTCAGACCTTCTGAAAATGTGTGGTAGGGGGTCAACAAATTAAAACTAAAGGGTGGTCCCAGAATTACTTTGACTTTTTCTTTTTTTTCCTGACTTGTGGTTGATCTCCGCATGATCATCTTAAATGCATTTGAAGGTGTATCACTTATGTTTGTTCTAAAGGGGGAAAGGACAATACTATATGTTGCTTTTCTTTCTTTCTTTCCTTATGTTTTTTTTTTGTTTAAAGATGTGGATGGGTTTAAACGGTGGCCAGAATCTTGGGGCTGGTCAAGAGTTGCAGTTCAACAACTAGCAGAGCATGTTTGCAGCTATATGCTGGGTAGGGACCCTTGCAGTGGTGGACAGAGGGGTGAAAGATCCATTTTCTCTTGGTAACAAAGATAGGATTAGGTTTTGGGAGGGCTTAGGGAGGGGCTCAGATAGGGAGGATGGGGAAGGTGGACAGGTTTAGGGCTTGGTGGTGGTGGTCCTGTACACTGTCATACGGTCAACTGGATTCACTAGGGATTTTAAAATGTCTTAAAACTGGAAAGTATCAATCATTGTTGCTAAATATTTTGACATATGCAAATATCTAACTCTTCTTGATGGCTGAGAATGGTGGTCAGGTTAGCCAGGGCATCCATATTCGCAGTCAGAACATAAATGGCCTGAGAGCAGCCACCAAGCTCTGACATGTTAAGGAAGAGTTAACTATGCTTAAACCACAGCTGGTGTTACCTCCCCCTTGCAGAAAGCCACTCAGGCTGCTGCCTACAAAGCGAGCTTCAAAGGTGAAGCCACCTTTGGTGGGTGAATTGAGATCACACTCCTGAAGGATTGCCTGTTGTGTTCAAGTAGACAGGCTGGTAGCGTAAATAGAGAGGGAAGACCAGTTCCCTAACCAGTTCACCTGTAGACATGTAGCCCACAGGTAGGGACACCTCTAGGGTGGGCTATCAAACTCCTCACATCCAAGGAAGGGTTCAGACAACTTGGGAGTTGGCAGAATAGTGAACTCTGGGATTGCTAGATGCCACACACACACTAGGAAATTGTCACAGGGCAGGAGGGATCCTGATAGCCCACTGGCTAGTGATCGCATTATCCCCCAGGGCCCTTTGTAGGCATACATATGGCACCCCTGAACCCCAGACCTCGATGGAACTGGAGAAAACACTGAAAAAGGGCTGCCCTGCTGACTCCTGGCAAGACAAGCTGCACCAATTGCTGGACTACACCTACTGCACATTGGGCTAGCAAAGACAAAACTGTGCCTGTGGCTCCTGGCTTGTGAAAAGTTGCTCCTGAGCCACAGACTAAAGCAGCGACTCCAAGGTCAGTCAGCTGACCTCCTGGAAACAGTAACAGGGCAATCAAATTTGAAGTTGCCAATTCAGGCAAGTCAGGAGCCATTTCCTGTGAACTGTCACTGGGTGACCCAAGAGACTGATCCTCGACGGCTAAAAGTTGCACCTGAGTCTGCTCGACCCAGGAGTACCATCTAAGTCCAGACTGGTGGCTGAAGAGGGACACCAGCCATCACCATAGGATACTGCTGGACCCGCTGAGCAGGGAGATCGGTAGCCCAGCCACAGCTGGCCATCTCAACAAGTACTTCAAGGGACACCGACCCCTGAGGCCAAACCCTTGAGGTCAAAGTTGCCCCACCTTACCAGTAGACCAAGAAATAACCGCCAGAACATCCCCATCAACCTCACCCCAACCAGAACATCTTCCATTGTCCTCAGCATTCTGCATCCTCAGCATAAGGGTTACTCCATTGAAGTTTATGGCAGTGTTGATGAAAAGTGTAGAACTGGACTTCAAACTGCTTTGGTAACCAGGTAACTGTCCAAATACTCCATTGTGCCAACCCTACCTTCTCCCTGTTGGACTTGGTCTCTCCACTCAGGCCGGAGTAGCCGAACGCAATTCTCTCAAACTTTTTAAAAGTTTCTAAACTTTACGGTTACCAAATGCTTGTTTGCCCTTGGGACTACAAAGCTGAGACTTGTGTTTTACTTGAAAATATATATCTCCAGAACCCTCCGGTGGATTTAGTTCATCATGGTGTCTAAAAATTCATAAAAATTTATTCTATTTGTAAATTTTGGTGCTGTATTTCTTTTCTGTTGTGTGACTTACTTCTCTGTTTGGTGTTTCTTAATGCTTCACACTAGTTCCTTTGCTTAGGCTTTGCTGCTCAAAGCCACGGCTACCCAGGGTTCAGCTAAAGGTCTTACAAATGAGCCTGACTGTACCCAAGACAGTTTTGCAAGTGTATGACACGGTAAGGTTGCACAACCATTCCATATAATAAACCACAATCCTAAAAAACTGTAGATGGTTTCGTAAGGCAAGGCACTGTTAGTCAATAGGCTAGACCAAATAATATACTGTTGAGGAATGAGCACCATCTCAACAGGAAGGAACAAAGTCATAAGCCTGTTTTTCTTGTGGGTTACTATAAGGATAAACTCCGTCTAGTTTGTGTGTTCAATGATTCACCAAAATGGGAATTTCCTCCCATTTATTTGGCCATTTTCCCATTAAAATTTGTATGGTATGCACACTCATATACTGCAGGATTTGTCTGGAAGAGTGGGAACATGGGGTTCCAGAACCACTGTCTTTGAGACATGCTGTTTCAGCTATCTGTAGATAGCAATTAATTCCTCTACCATTCCTGGAGTGCCCTTGTGATTTTTTTGGACCCGTTTTGAACAATGAGTGAACACTGCTAACACCAGCCCGGTTTGCCCTAGTAACTTAAGTGAACCCATTTTAACAAGGTCTGTGTCATGTAGCAGTGTGGTTTTAATCAATTTTAAGTGTTCCAGATGTGTTACTGCAACCTACAGATACCAATCTACAGATACTGGAAAGAAAGACCGTGTGCTTTTGGATTAGCTGATGTATAGTGGGTATACCAATCAACATGTATTTCAGCTAAAAAAGCCATACAAAAACACAAGATACATCAGGTTTAGTTTAAAACTATAGTACATATCATAAATATATATAATCAAGGACCAGTATGAAAAGTGCTAATAGTACTGCGACTCAATTGCTGAAGGCGCTCATCAAACTGCTATGGCGCTCATTATAACATTGGCGGTAAGTCCCACTTAACGCCACGCTGACTGCCGCCAAAATACCGCCGCCGCCGCGGATATCTGTTCATCATATTATGACACACATACACCAGTCCGTCAGTATTCAGCCACATACACAAATCTGCCACACCAAAGATCAGTGATAAACTGACGGTATCAAAACCCACTCCGTTACGGCAACAGAACAACGCCCAGAACCTTATGACCCACGAATCACCACGGCGGACATTCAACTGCGGTAAACCATTGGCGGTACATACCGCGGTGCTCAAAATACACACACACACAAACAAAACAACACCACATTGGACAATTCAAACAACGCACAACTGACACCCATACACACACCACACCCACCCACTCACACCACTATAAAACACACACCCACAGTACCCACAACCCTTTACCATTACAAACAATTGCCACCAGAGAGAGACAGCAAGACCACAGACACAACCAGAGCCACACACTACTCACACCTACACACCACTCATGCACCCCACATCACACACCCAAACAAATTACCCAATACACCCTCACCTACACACCTCACACAATACCCATGGCACCACAAAGACACCCCCGATTCGTGGAGGAGGAGTTACGGGTCATGGTGGGAGACAACATCAGGGTAGAGCCTCAGCTATTTGGAGCACAGGTGCAGCAGATATCGATAGCTAGGAAGATGGAGCTATGGCGGAGAATCGTGGACAGGGTCAACGCTGTGGGACAGCACCCACAAACTAGGGATGACGTCAGGAAGAGGTAGAATGACCAACAAGGGAAGGTACGTTCCATTGCAGCAAGACACCAACTCGTGAGCCAGAGGACTGGCGGTGGACCCTCACCCCTTCCCCCATAACTCACAGCAAGGGAGGAGCAAGTCTTGGCAATCCTGCATCCTGAGGGCCTGGCCGGAGTAGGAGGAGGATTGGACTCTGGTAAGTCAACTATCCACTATTATCACCCCCCCCACCTGCATGCCATCACATACCCCCACCCCCACTCCCATTGCTCCACCACTACCCACACACCCCACCAGCACATCTCACTTATGCCAATGCCATGCCCTGCATGCTTCACCAATGCATGGACACCCCTCACAGCCCTGCATCGACACTCATCACTAAAGCATGCACAGCATAGAGAACTAATCATCCCACCATACACCAACGTACGCAAGTGAAAGCTGCCAGTGCTAACACAACCAAAGAGGGCAAGTCACGGATGCACAATATGTCAGATACAGAAACCATAACACATCATTTACATCCCCACAGATACCCCAGCTAATGTCACCAGAGAGGGGGTGCCAGCACTATCCAGACCCCCAACTGAAGAGGCCCACAGTGATGACAGCAACTCTGGTCTTCAGGATTTGGATGACCAACCTGGCCCGTCAGGGACCTCTGGCCCAGTCACACACCACCACAGAGCCTCCCCCATCAGGAAACACCACCACAGCACCCACCCAGCGTACCCATACCTCTGTCCCCAGGATACATCAATCAGCAGTGTGTCCACCTCTACAGGGACCCCAGGGCACACCTCAAACCCATGACAATCAGGGACCTGAGGTCAGTGGCAGTGGGCACACGTTCATGGGACAGAGGCACAGGCCAACAGGGACACTGGGAGGACTGCTGTGCGCCAGGGGGAGGACAGAATCAGGCAACTGACTCTCCAGGAGGCACCTGCAGAGATCCTAGAAGCATATCAACATTCCCAGGACACGATGGGCCAGATCCTGGACAATGTGCAGGAGAACAGGCTGTTGCAGGAGGAACAGTACTAGGGGATCAGGGAGGACTTGCAGGCCATCAACAACACCCTGATCTCCATAGCAGGGGTGCTGGCAGACATGGCCCATATTATGAGGGAGGCAGTCACACAAAAGTTGGTCCCTGCCACTAGCCAGACATCTGAGCCTTCCACCTCCCCTCCCCTGCCGCTAGTGGACAGGAGGCCCCGCCACAGGACGCACAGGCCACCAGCACCCCTCCCCCTGCAGAAGGAGAACCACACGCAAACGTTCCCTGTGATCAGACAGAAGCCAGAGACTATTGCAAAGACCCCTGCCAGGAAATGAGACTCTCCTGATTGTCACCCTTGTGTCCCACCCTGTCCACCTTGAACTGCCATTGCTCCCCTTCCTATGTCTCCTTGGACAATGCACCTGTGCTACAAATAGACTGGAACAATACCCTGGACTTTCCTCCATCATCACCCCATCCTGTTGCACTTGTCCCTCAAACATTTAGCACCTCAATAAACACCCTTGCAAAAAAACCTACCATGGCTTGTGTGACTGGGGAAAGGGCCCCAGTCTTCACTTCGGAGAGACTGGTGGATGGGGTCCTACCCCAGTATGGACTGCTGTGTGGGCCTCCAGACCAACAGGTGAGTACACTGTTGGCACGATGCATGAGGCATGAATGCATGGAGTGGTGTGTGTGAAGGCCTCGTGTAAGGGGGGGTGGATGGATGTCCTCTGGGCGGCTTATTGGTTGTGTGCTGGGCCATGTGTGTGCAAATGGTAATGTGAAGGGGTATGGTGGGCCATAAGTGTAACAGGCAGGACTGTTTGACTGATTCTATTTTCCTGTGTGTATTTCCTCTGCAGGTCAGCGCCCATCAAAAGAAGGATATATGGCGTGCCATCGCCAAGGAGGTGCGGACTCTGGAGGTCTACGGCAGGTGGAGCACCAACTGTCGGAAACGGTGAGAGGACCTGAGATGCTGGGCACGGAAGACGCCGGAGGCCCAGTCGGGGATGGCCTCCCCAATGAGGAAGGAGTGCCCGTCGAACCCTGACACCCCTGATGGCACATATACTGGCGGTGGCCTTTCCTGAGCTGCATGGGCGCTTGAGGGCATCACAGCAGCCACAAGCGGATGAGTACAGTGCCCATCATTACTACTTAAGCATGGTAGGGTGGTATCTGGGTGGGGATGTGTGTCAGTGGTTGCCCCTAGGCCAGGCCTGACCTCTGTGACCAACCCAGCTATAGGTACAGCTGCCACCCCGTACCAGCACCGCCCTCACAGCAGCCCCTCAGCGAGTTGCCTGCTCGCCAAGGAGAGTGGGCATCTCCTTTGCCCCAGGCACCTCAGGCCCTGCCCCAGTGAGCCCTTCTGCCCTGAGTGAGGAGGCTATTTACCTCCTCAGATCCATCTCTGTAGGGCAGTCAACCATTGTGAATGCCATCCAGGAGCTGGCAGCCCAGATGCAACAGGCTAATGCATTTTTGGAGTGCATTCACACTGGAGTGACGGCCCAACAGAGATCAATTCAAGCTCTGGCCTCCTCTCTGATGGCGGCCATTGTCCCTGTTTCTACCCTCCCCCCTCCAACTTCCTCTTCCCAGTCCCATTCTCCTCAACCCTAACCCATCCCAAGCACACAGGCAGACGAGCACAAGACAACACACGAGTGTCACAGCCAAACACAAGCACCACACTTCATCCCACAGACACTCACACAAACACCATCCAGATGCAGGCACACCAACATCCACTATTTCCACTGTCTCCCCCTCCTCCTCCTCCACCTCTCTCCCAGTTCCGTCTACACTCACACCTGCATGCACTACATCATCATCCACTACCAGCATCAACACCACACCAAGAAGAACACACACCTCACTGGCAGACACCTCCACAGCAGCCTCGCACACGTCCCCTGTTTCCTCTCCCACTGTGTCTGCCCCCCTCCTAAGGAACACAAACGCAAGCACTCAGACACTCAACAACCATCCACCTCACTACAGCATTCAGGCCATGCACCTGCACCCAAAATCAGCAGACAGACACCTCCAACAACCACTCCCTCTTCCTCCACTCCCATTTCTTCTCCCTCCTCCCGCCCCAATATCCCTGAAAAACTGTTCCTATCCACCACTGACCTACCCCTCCCCCCCATCTTGCACATATGGATAGGGTGGGAAGAACCCAGCCAAACACCTACTCTTGGTGGAAAAGGATCCAGGCCACATGTTCTGAAGGTGAAAGAGCATGCACCAGGCAGCCTCAAGGGAAAGGAGCCTGTCCCAGCTGCCAGAAAGACCAGGGAGCCAGAACCAGTGGGTAAGACACCCACATAGCCAAGATACCCCAGGATCAAGAGCACAGGACACAATGCCCCTTCCAGAACCAGTGGTTAAGACACCCACACAGCCACGATTCCCCAAGTTCAAGAGCACAGGGCATTATGCCCCCTCCAGAACCAGTGGGTAAGACACCCACATGGCCAAGAAACCCCAGGATCACGAACACAGGGCATGATGCCCCCTCCCTAGAACCAGTGAGTAAGACACCCACATAGCCAAGATACCCCAGGATCAAGAACAGAGAGCATGAGGCCCCCTCCAGAACCAGTGGGCAAGTCACCTGCTCAAGAGACTGTGGCCTTGCACTCCCCAGGACCAAGAACAGGGCATGTTGTCCCCTCCAGAGCAAGTGGCAAAGCCACCCACCTGAGATACTGTGGCCTTGTACTCCCCAGGACCAAGCACAGGGCATGTTGCCCCCTCCAGAACCAGTGGTTTTGTAACATCTCCCGGCTGAGGTGCCCCCGTCCCCTGTCCCCCTGAGGTGCCTGCCTATTTACCAACTGATGACCCTGCAGTGTTCTCTCTGTGTTGATGCAGGTCACATGTGTGGCCTTGGACTTTGGCCTTTAGCCATTTGGCCTACGAACAGTGTGGACTGGACTGCGTCCATTTTTATGTACATATGTATATATCTATTCTCTTGCCTAAATTATTTTTCTAGATGTGTTGCTCTCATTACATTCACTTTTTCAAAACCGTTTTGTCCTTGCATTATTCATTGGAGTTGCGGGATAAAATGTTTTAGTAATGCAGCTGATTGTGTGTATTGTGTTGGGGGGTGGGGGGAGGGTGTGTTGCGTGTGTGTGTCACTGTCGTTTCCCCCCCCACCCCCACTTGTGTGCTAGGCAGCTGTACTCACCATTGTCGTCTTCGTCAGCGTTGATGTTCGTGGTGGAGCAGCACGTAGAAGATCATGGGGAAGACATGCAGCACGGGCTCCATGGCGGCGTGGTTGTTCCCTGTGTCTCTAATGGTGAGTCCTTTCCCTTCTGAGCTCAGTTTCCACCAGGCTTTTGATGTCGTTGGTACCGCCCCGGAAAAGGTGGCGGATTGATGTGTTTTAATATGGTTGGCGGAACATTGACTTCTGCCTGGCTGTAGACGGCTACCGCTGTGGTGACTGTTGTTTCCGCCCTGGAGGTCGGTGTGGTACATTGGCTCTCTATCGGAGAACTTTCCGCCATGGCCATAATTTGGTGGTAATTACCGCCAGCCTGTTGGTGGGATTACCGCCAATTTAACACCAACTACCAGGGTTGTAATGAGGGCCTATGTGTCTTTAATCAGCCCCTTTTGTTGGTCATGTCTTATCAAATTTGGGACCTTCCATATGCAAACTTGCTATAAGCTGAGAATAGAAGAATGACTTTTAGATCAAATTCGGTTAAGCAAGCAGAGTCTCCTTGTAACATCAAGAGTTAATGCATAAGAGCAGTACCTGCTAGGGTCGCCATAGCTTGCGGTAACTCTAAAATTACAGTCTATTAACCAGTTAGTGTTAGTTCAGGATACAGTGTTGAGATGTGTAGTGAGTCCACTTTATGAGTATGACTAGAAAGGCCATGGTATAACTGATTGAAGAAGCTTCGAAACTGCCTGTTATTCTTAACAAAACGTTTGAAAAGGAGGGAACACCTTTCCTAGGAGGGGATTGTGTTGCTACCAGACGGCTTTTAATGCATTTCTTGCCTGATTTCTGTCGGGATGCTTAGGCGCGAAGGGTAGGGACAGCCAGAGCTGGGTAGTACAGATGCTAGCCAAAAATGTTGGCTCCCTCGCCAAATTTCTCTTGGCACTGCACCTGTGAGGACAGTCTGTGGGCCTGGAGCGGGGAGAAAATATATGAGTCTGTTTTACAGGATTAGGCTCAAATCGAGACTGCTACAGTATTATCAGGTGGGACCCCCCTCTTATTTCGAAGACGTCAATGAAGACAGGATTTATGAATGTACAAATATCTATGTATTACTACGCTAGCAAGCAATTATTTACAAGATGGGAGCGCTAGCACTGAAATGTAACACACAGAAACCATCTAACATTATATGAAGACAGTCTGTCGAACAAAATGTTACGTTATTTACTGCCATGTTGTGGTAATGTGTTTAACCCCACGCCCCCTCCTTAGCTCTCTCTAAAAAGCTGAAGACTCAATTTGTCAGAATCACAAGACTATTATCATGTTGCACTTTCATCCTGCAGCATGGCTCATCAAGAGACTGAAAAAATCCAGCCACATTAACTCCACGCTAAAGGATCTATGCTGATTCAGTATGCAAATCAAGATCAGACTGTCGCCCAGCCTTGCACTTTCCTTTCTTTAGCTAATGGGGAAAACAGAAGATTTGTATACTATTTTACAGTTATGAGATCTGTGTGTCGGGCAGTGCTTGGCTCCTACGTACGATGTGAGACGAAGTTGTGAGAATAGCACACTTATAAGACACAGAGCTAGTAATGATAATTCCCTTTTCTAAAGCAGCCAAACAGCTAAATAAAGGTATTAGAAATAATTAAAAGTGTATAGAAAACAACTGTAACAACATAAACAAATATTGTGCACCTGCAAGTTTCATAGCACAGGAATACTATTGTAACTCTACCAAGGAAGGAGGCCAGTGGTCTTTTATGTATGTATGTATGTATGTTTTGATATTTCAAAAGTGTGAACCTAGCTGGCTAGGAATGGGATGCTGCACTGGGGACACGCTCAAGGTGGTGGTAGTTGGGAGGGCACAGGCAGGCGGTGGTGCTAGAAGAAGGGGTGAGAAGTAAGCCTATCTGAGGTAGTATTCTTTGAAGAGGCGAGTTTCAGTTTCTTTCTGAATTGTGGGAGGGTTGACTGATCTGATGTCAGAGGGTTATTATTCCTGGTCCTGGAGACATATGCAGTGGAGGCTTGTTTTCATCTTCCTTCAGTGTTTAGTCTCTAATCTCGCAATGTTGGAGCTCTTTTCTAGCTGGCCCACAGATAATGCTAGTTTGTTAGCTAGGTAGACAGGGGTCTTGGTGTAGAGGGCCTTGTAAGTTAGCAGATGATCTTAAAGATGATCTTGATTTGCATACTGAGTCAGCATAGATCCTTTAGCGTGGAGTTAATGTGGCTGGATTTTTTAAGTCGCTTGATGAGCCATGCTGCAGTATGAAGGAAGTAAATTATGAGAATGAGGGCAGTCTCTGAGATGCCACTTAGCAGGGCGTCTTCTTCATCCGAGGGAGGACTAGGGCTTAAACTGTCATTCTGAAGACCTCTCTTTGGCAAAAAGGTTCCACTTTTTCACGTTAACCAGGCTGCTTAGTCTTTTTGACAATATGTTCCTTGAGTGAGATGTTTAAATGGACGATCAGTCTGATAAATCCTATCTGTTTGGTCTGAACTTCGTGATGAGTCAAGAAATGCCAACATTTATGACTCTAGAAATCACTGAAGAAGACACACATGCAGACTGCACATTGATGTAATTGAAAAGACAAATGCAGGTGTGACAGTGAAGGCACATTCAGGAGGGATGGTTCAAGGAGGGAAAAGGCCATAATGACCTGCCTGCATTTCAGCAAATCCATGAACTCCAGATGGTGGCTCCAGGAGGCATACTAGTGAGGACCACTCAAATAGTAGACCCCACCTTACTAAATGCCCAAATCATAGACGAATGAAGAACACCAAGGGGTAGTAGCTATCAAAAGGCTCCTTTGATTGTGTGGTCTCCAGGACTGGATAGAATGGCCGAAGTCACCCCAAGTATGTCATCAGTGCCAACTTCTGAGTGAGGGACCCAAAATATCACCAATCCAAATGTCCCAGCTACAGGAAAATGCCTAGTACAACATTGCAGTGGATTTCTTTGGTCTGCTGTAGTCTGCCACAAACCTGATGGTGGTAATGGATAGAAATTTCCCTTAGCGAAGCAAATTTCGTCCACCATTGCAAAAACAGTATTCCTAAGGCTAGATGACGTATTCACAGAGAGTGGCATTCCAGAGACAGTCAAAAGTGGAATGGACCTTCATTAAACAGACACAAGTTTGCTGACGTTGCCGCTCACCTCAATTTCAAGCACCGGAAAATAACACCACTATGAACTCAGGCCAACAGCATAGAGGAGCAATTCCAGTGAACCCTGAAAAAGACAATACAGCAAGCAGAAAGTGAACACATGCCAATAGAACAAGCTCAAAACTTTGTCTTTACGAGCATATTGAAATACCGTGCATAGACACACTGGACAATGCCCTGCAACACTCATGTATGGTGGTAAACTTGGTGCTAGAATACTGAGGCTGAACAATTGACTCCATCGAAAGTGAATGCACAATTTTCCCGATGAGCTATTCAACCGAGACGGAGAAGCAAAGAGTAAAATGAAAGAGCATGTGAATGCTCGTAGACATGCCAATGTCTGGGACATCCAGAGAACCGACTGGATACTGGTGAAACAGCAACACCGCAGGAAGAATGACACTGAATTTGCCTCTGACCCTCTGTGAGAGGTTGAAAAGAAAGGAATCATGTTGAAGGCCAGGAATTCAGACAAGCCTATAACCCGAAACATCTCACACTTCAGGCCCTACCATCGATGCATGAAATGGAGATACACCAGACATCAAGTCACATAGTGGGACAGTGAAGAACCCACACAGGAATCATATCACCCAGAAAGTCCTTGCAAGACATGACACCCATCAAAGAGAAACTGGAAGAAGCCAATTCGATTAATTGAAATGTGACCCTGTTTTCCAGTGGGGTTGAGAAGTAATGTCGCCAGAAACCAGCTTGATTGCGGAGAAAGTTAAAAGTCTAACAGTCTGGTGACTTGAAGTCTTGGGTGGGGGAAAGGACAGGAAGTAAGTAGAGATTAGCAACGGATTAAACGAGAAGAGATGTGTCGGAGGCTAGCTCGGGGATGAATAAGCACACACATGTAATTAGCTGAGAGAAAAAAAGAAATGAAGAAACCTCTAGCAGAGCCCATCTCTCTCCTGTGTATCTCTTAGCATGAATTGCTCCCTCCCTGGTAAAGGTGCAAGAGATGCATGCGATCTAAAAACTTCCCTTGGGTATGGTTTAATTGACAATAATTTTCCTCCACAATCAATAACAATATTGCATACGTCCCAACATTTGGACAACGGAAAGATTTTGAATAAAAATCTGAATTCATTTTCCCCATTGACTTACACTGCAGAGGAGGCCATTTCTGGCACTAGACAGCTGTAATAAAGCCTTTTTGGTAACAAAAAAAATAAGGGGCGCCTCCCTCCTTAATCGGTGAGTTTGAATGGATGAAGCTGGCAATATTTAAAGGGCACATGGCATTTCTTGGCTCACTTGGCCATCAGAGCATTGGGGATGGGGAAACGTTTACATTAAAAGCTATTACAATTAACAGATGACAATGCATTAATATAAAATTATGTACTATAGAGGAACAAAAGCTTTCAAAATTTAGCCTTTTTCTAATAGGAAAAACATATTTTACATGAAGCTTGCTGTGTCATTTAGACGCTGGCCCGGTTCTAGAGGGTGGCCCTCCCACGGATGGCATCAAAGTGAAGAAAAAAAATGAAAATACATATTAAATAAAACGTTTCTCCGTGTTGGCAGCTGAAGATTGTTTTTCTACCTCATCTTAGTCTTCAGCACTGGAGGAAAGAAGTTAATCCTAATACATCAACACCTTTCTTTGCCTTTCCTGAAACCTGCAGCTGCTGCTTTATTAGATAGCGCTGCGAGGCAGCGATTTTCATTAAAGTTCCAAGCAGGTAAGAGAACGATGCAGGAGATGGCTGGCCATTTGTGCAAGTTTTAAGAATCTGCAAAGGCCCAGCCATGATACGTATTTCATGGAAAATAGTTGTTTTCATTATTAACATGGTCTTTCTGTTTTATCAGGTGGGTCATAAGGGAACTGTAGACCACATTTTAAAGACTGTTCTCTTTATATATACTGTTTTTTAAGTCTGAAACAGAAATTATATGACCTTAGGTGATTTTTGTACAAATAAATTAATATTCCGTATTAGCCTAATAACAACCCTTGTGAATACTGTACCATTGAGGGTATAATGAAAGTGAATGTGCATGGTTACTGATAAGGGGCTGGGGTGCAAGGCCAGCTGTGAGATGAGGCACATTGGGGAGCAACTGTAGCAAAGTGGATACTCAGGCTGGAAAGGGGTGCATTGCAGAGTCTGTGGTCTGGTGGAGGTAGTAATGGAGAGAATCCCTCTCCGAAGACTTACTCGCCTGATACGACCACCTTAGAAATCGTCTCCTGACATTAAAAGGGGAAAATCACTTTTTTAGATTAACATTTAGGAAGAGACTTGGAAAAGGGTGTAGCTTACAAGGCCTTGTAAAGTTCAGGAGATACAGGGAGGGCCCGAGACAGGTGAGACACATGGGCCCAGCTCTAGAGGTGGGTGAGCCAACAAATTAAGTGGGACACCCAAGTGTTTGGCTTGGCTCTAGGAGCCTGGGAATGAGTTGAGTCTTAAAAACGTTTGCCATGTAAATTCTGCAACAAATTACATGTAAAATAAGATAAAATCTCTTCAGCTTTAAAAACACTGCTTTTCTCTAACATGCAGGAGTGTTGCACCTTAGTACATAAGATTATATCACTGGATTGAGAGACATTTATTAAAAGTGACAGAGTTTGAATAGCAACAGAAACATTCATGGCCCCCATGCACAAAGCTTTTAGTGAATTAAAAGGCAAGTCAATTATCATGTGCGTCCTATGTGCGGCTTAGAGTGGGTATAGTAAACTAAATCAACCAGAAAAGGTTTTTGTATAGTGCAAATCCTGAAGACATTTATTTGAAGGTGCCCTATTATGTGATCAGGAAAAAAGGAGGGTCAGGTAAATAAATATTCACTTAGACTCACAGTTTGATGAAGCAGGAAAGCCAGGGTTGATCCCAGCTTTTCTGCTTCACATTGTGCTATTCAGCAACTAGATGGGTAGATCATTCTCCTGTTTTGCATGAAGATTAATGTTTTGACTTTAGTTCTTGGAATATGATGTTATACTCTGGGCAGCAGCAGAAGCCAAATGAAAGATCGGCCTGTTTTAGGCTCACGGGTGCAAGGGGACCTTGATCTGAGCCAGACATCAGGTTCAAACCTTCAGTGGCTCGCCGACCTCCACCAAGCTCCTGCTAGTGGCAACCCTAGCTCTTCAAAAGCAGGCCTCCATTGGCTGCAGGCCTACCTCTTCATGGGGAAATGCCCAAAGAGATAACTAGCCAGTCCGTGCCGCTACCACATACAGAAGTAAGCCTTGAGCTCATCTTTTCAGAAATTCAAGAGTTTCAGAGCAGGCCAGCAAAAGGGCTGGCGTTAGTTTGTATCTGCTCTCTCTGGGCATCCATGTGGGTGTTGGCACAGTCCATGTCCAAGGCGGTCAACCTGAAACTCAGGGTAAAGAGGAGGAATGTGCACAAGGATTAGTTGAGATGAATGGGATGTGGAAAACTTTAGCAAAAAGTATAAGTGTCTTGGCAACAGCTTTCGTACACTGCAAGATCATTAGAGAATGCAACACAAACACAAAACAGCATCAACTGATATGATCACATTATACCACCCACTATCTTGGAGCATACGAGAAATGATGACAAAGGTCAGAGCAAACATCCGTTTGTGAAGCTGTTTTACAAGCACAGGGGTGTACCTACTAATGGTGTAGCACCTGCAGTGGCACTGAGGCCTAGGGCTGAGAAGATCCCTCTGCATCCGAATTATTCATGTTGCTGCGTGTGGGTTCTGACTGTAGTTATGTATTTTAGTCTGTGGGTCAAGTGAACAATTATATACTGTAGGATGTGGCATGCATTATACTAAAGATTTAGTGACAGTCCACGCCTCACTTGATGACCAGCCATGAGGGAAGCGTAAAAATCTGCCTCGCTTTTCCCTGGGCCCCTTCCTTTTGTTCAGCAATCAAATGCATGTGGGCTGCAGTTCTGTTCAGAAGGTTTGCTAGCTGCTCAAGAGTCCAGCATTCCATAAACTTCTGATACTTTGGTTTCCTGGGGGAAAGGTGTTATAGTTGGGTATTGTGGAATGTAGAATGTTGGAGGGTTCTGCAGGGTGGAATGGGAGCGAGCTCATTACTCATTGGATCTCGCTGGATGGAGGATTGTACTGTGCTGTCTACCATTAAACACACTAGTTTCCTTATATTTGCTTGTTACTTGGATTTTACATGTGGCGACGAGGGACGACACCTGTTACTTTACTTGACTGCACAGGAGCGGTGTCATTTCTAGCAGCTTTTCGGATTCCCCTGACTCTTCTCTGCTGTTTAAATACATCAACACCGTGTAACGTGCTACCAGCAAGGTGGGAGGATTTTGTGTTGTGCGGTTCGGCATGCTGTTTGAGGAAAGTGGTGGTGTTATTTCGGGCTGAAGTGGTAAAATCTGTGACCGTTTACTCGCCGCGCGCTGATTTGGTTCAAAGCTCCCATTGTGCGACGGCATCTGCCATAACCAAGGAGATGCGGGTGAATCTGCAAGGAGCTGTTCCGTGTGACGTTTCTATAGAGACGTGCGCGGCTTGAAAATAACAGGAACTTACGCGTGTGTTCAGAAGAAAGCTGGCGCACGTACGTTCACATTACTACGGACGACGAATTGGCAATTACTTTTAAAGGAAGAAAGGAAAGTGGAATATTACCTTCTTGGTGTTCCTCTCTTCATTGGCTCTAACTGGAAGTGATTACTTCTTCTTCTGATTTCCTCTTTCGACTGCTTCCTGTTAATTGATAAAAAAATTAAAAAGACTATAAGGAACTAAGGTTTCAACTTCTACATGCCCTAAGTGCTGGTGGTGATCTTGCCAAACTACATTATTGTACTTTGGGTTTACAGTACAATTGTTAGTGTTTTAAAAAAAAACTGAAAGTAAACATAAGTGAAAGGGAAATTTAATAAGAACAATGCAATTTGAACCTCCTTCAAAGTTTTTGCAAAACAAAGAAGACCCACCCATGCCATGGTCCAGATGGAAAGAAGAATTTCTGATGTATATGAAGGCAATTGGGGATTACGATATGTCTCAAGAGAGGAAAAAAACAATTTTATTGTCTAGGTTCGGAAGGACAAATGGTGTTCAGGACTTTGTCTTTCAGGGACAATCCGATGAGGAGTTGGATGTGTTCAAGGAAGAATTAATGAGATTGGAAATTCGATTTAAGCCTACTCCAAGCATAGATTAAAATTTTATACAAGATCACAGCAACCTGAAGAGAGGTTTGAGTTTTTAACTGCGTTGCATGGTTTGTCAATGCATTGTAACTTTGGGGACATAACAGATGAGATGAAACGTGATCAGATAATAGTGCATGTGAAAAGTAGAAAGATTCAAGAACAACTGTGGGTGATGGGTGATCCTAAGTTACATGATGTTATTACCACGGCAAAAGTGTTAGAACAGTCAGAGAAATGGATAAAATCCATACAGGATTCGGATAGTATCAAATGTATGGAGTCAGATGTTGTAGGTGCAATGGGGATAGTAGCAGTAGTAGCAGTAACACTACTACAAATTTCAAAAATAACATGCTCAGCAAGAAATGGGATAAGAGTGATAAGGTGGACAGGGCATCATGCTATCGCTGTGGTAATATCAATCATATTGCTGCCTCACCTCAGTTTCCTGCGGTTGGGAAGAGGTGCCAAAAATGTGGTAACATTGGACATTTTGCGCGGGTGTGTAAAGATTTAAGGAAAAACAGTAGTGACAACAAAGGAAAAGTGGCTTACATGAATTTTGGTAGGTGTGAAGAAGGGTGGCACAGACAGGAGGAAGAACACAGAGGGGTGGTTTTGTCACTTAAGGATGGTGATGGAAAGGGGAGTTGTATTAGTCAACCCAGATGTGAGGTACAGATGAAAGGAAAGAGTTTAAATCTCATGGCAGACTCTGGTTCACCTTGGACGATTGTTACACGAGAGTACTTTGTGCAGGAGTGTAATGGTCTTTGGGAAATGTCAGATTTGAAAGCATCTGACATAATCGCAGAGAGTTTTAATGTTTCTACTATTGACGTTATTGATTATGTGGAGACAGAAATAATATTTAAGGAGAGAAGGGCAATGATTAAGTTGTATGTAGCAAAAAATGGAGTGAATGTTCTAAGGTGGAGAGATCAAGGCAAGTTAGTAATTATTTTGAATCCAAGATGTACTGAACCAGTCCTAGTTGTAGAGAACTGTGAGACGAGAGTGGATTGTCTCTAAATTTCCTCAACTATTTTCTACTAAATTGGGAAAATTTGAGAATTAAAGTCACAAAATCAGAGTTAAAGCTAATGCTAAACCGTTGGTGCAAAAACTTAGGAATGTTCCTATAAGTGTCAGGGATGAGTTGAAGCAGATTTTGGGCCTGATTACAACTTTGGAGGAGGTGTTAATCCGTCCCAAAAGTGACGGTAAAGTGACGGATATACCAGCAGTCGTATTACGAGTTCCATAGGATATAATGACTCGGAATACGGCTGGTGGTATATCCGTCACTTTACCGTCACTTTTGGGACGGATTAAACCTCCTCCAAAGTGTTGTAATCAGGCCCTTTGTCTGAAATGGTTAAAGAGGATGTGATTGAAGAGATTGAGTCGTCTGAATGGGTTTCTCCGATTGTTTTGGCCCGGAAAGCTGATAAATCTTTGAGATTGTGTGTGGACCTGAGAGCTGTTAATGCAAATATCATTGTGAATTGTCACCCTTTGCCCAATATAAATGAAGTAATCAGCATGTGGGAGGGTACAAGCATCTTCTCCACTCTCGATTTAGGATCAGCCTATCATCAGATAGAACTGACGGAAGATTCAAGACATCTCACTGCATTTATCACACCACAAGGTATGTACCAGTTTAAAAGGATGCCGTTTGGGCTAGCCTCAGCAGCATCGGTATTCCAGAGAGCGATGTTTCTGTCAACACCAGGGCAGTGCGCGCTCTACGGGCGACTAGAATGCAAAAGCCCAGCTCTCTCAAGACAACGTAATTTATGCATTGTGCTGATATGTTGTTGTTTAACCTTTTGCATTGCAGAGTTCAATCCTGAAGAATTATTTTTAAGGTGCTTATAAATACTGTTCATTTGCAATGTATTGCTGCAGGCTTTCAGAGTGTGTCAGGGTGTGGTCCCTTTCCAAGGCCTTCTAGAAGCTTTCCCTGCAGCATGCCTGGGTGTGGTTGTGGGCTGGGCCAAGACTCTATAAGAGGGAGCCAGCCCAGCTCCCCGTGCTCACTATTCAGAGGTTTCCTGGGGGGAAAGGTTACAACGGTTTCCCTTCACACAGGATTGATACACTGTGGAAGTTGTTATCTAACTAAGAGGATCCCAGCCACCTATATTCTGCTGCTACAGTTTATAAAAAAATGTATATGTGTGCCAAATAATGTTTTCTTCTACTTCTATCTGTACCTTCATATATGGTCCTCTCCTTTTCTGGAATGTAGTGTCTCATAGTGCCATCTTTGTCTGGCATCAGTGCTTCTATACAGATTCAATTTTTAGGTTTCCCCTGCACGCGCACTTTCGTGCTGCTTGCAAAATGAATTATTTAAAAAAATAAAAATAAATCTAAAAAAAGACTTAAAAGGGGCTTAGAACCAGCCCCTTACTTTCCTTAACTTACCACTGGCTTAGTCCAACATTGCTCTGATTTACGTGATTCTGATTGGTCAGCACGTCGTCCTGCTTCACTTCATGTTGTCTTCATCGTCGTTCTTGCCATTGTGTTGCCTCTGGACCAAGCACTTCTTCTGGTCACTTGCCATTGGACAATGGCCCATGTCCTTCCTCTGGCTATTATGCTGAAGGTACTTCTTTCTTCGATGCCGTCTTCTCTTTCTTTCTTCGCTGCCGTCTTCTTTCTTCTTTGCTGTATGATGGCTTCTGTTTTCTTTCTTTGCTGCCATATTCTCTGTCTTCTTTCTTCTTCACCCCATGCCATCTTTTTTCTTCGCTGCCATCTTCTTTCTTCTTTGCATGCTGTCTTCTGCCTTCACTGCCGTCTTCTTTCTTCTTCGCCTCATGCCATCATCTGTCTTCACTGCCATCTTCTTTACCGCATGCTGTCTTCTGTCTCCTTTCTTCACGGCTGTCTTCTTTTTTCACTGCCGTCTTCTTTTTTCACTGCTGTCTTCTTTTTTCTTTGCCGCATGCCAATAGGTTTTGCCTTTCTTTCTTCTTTCTAAATGGATTACAAATATTAGAACAAATGTTATAATAATATGTTTTAAATTTGATAAATTGCTAATAGTTGTTTATGTTGTCGTTTATTAAATAAACATACATCTCAATATAAACAGCTATTAACGGTTTATCAAATTTAAAACAAACATTATTATAACATTTTTCTGATATTTTAGAATCCAGTTAGAAAGAAAGAAAAAACAAAGGGAAAACCTATTGGTTTTGCCAAAGCTTGTTTTCTTATTGTCCTCTTTCTAAATATGTGCGAGGGTGAGTTAAATAGTTTTGACACAGAGGAGATGCGTTTATGTATAGGGGCAAGGGAGTAAATCGACACTTAAAATACTCTGTAACTCTACATGCAATGTATATACACAAAATGTGTCCTTTGTATTGTGGTACAAACGTGTTTTGAAGTAGATATGGTTCTGTTGCAGGACCAGAGGCATCTGATTATATTTCTCTTTCTTCACTGTTTATTTTTACAGCACCCAATCATATTAGACTTTAAACAAAACTACATTACCCATGACCTCCTATATCCACCTGACCAACCATAGAGCCGTAGCCCTATAAAACCTTCTTACAACATACTAGCTTCCTCTTTCTTTGCTGCTGCAGCAGCCTAGATAACAGTCTCTTTTCCTTATTAACATTATGTTTCTGATGTCATACTGTGTTAAATGCTTGGTTTTGTCTTCATTGCCCTTGCGCTAAGGTTGCGATGAGCGTGTGTGAAAGTGGAGCGGGAAATTCAGAGGCTCAGCACTCTGTTTTATATGAGGACGCTGTCCTCTTTCGATTGCATGCATTGTGCCTGCGCGTAGAGCCAATTCAGATGTTTTTTCATTCCGATCGGCTCTTAGTGCAGTGTGTATGTCTGCAGATCAACCTAAGGTCCCTGGAACGCCCGATGTGGAAGAACAACACGTTTTAGGGCCCGTCCCAGGGGAAAATTCTTCTGTGCCTGCTGCCACTCCTAATTGGCACAGAAATAACATTTTATCAGGTGGCTCCCTCCACAATAAACATTTAACGGCACAGCTGTGTTTGCACTGCTGATCATTATTTGGCCGGTTCATCTGCTTTTGGGGCTGATTTCCCCCCTGAACATCTTCCACTCATCTGCCTAAAGGCAATGGTATATAGAGGCACTGGGACACCACGTGCAAGACTCTGTGAATTGGGCTCTGATAAAGGCCCTTAAGCCATTTACTCAGCCTCTGGTTAGTTATGGCAGATGAGAATTACTGGGTGACTTCATCCAGACAAGCTTGATCCCTCAAATAATGCCTTATGCCTGAGTGGATCTTCCTCTGCAGAGATACTGGTGCAAATGGCTTCCTCAGTTCTGCATGACCACAAATATGAAGATTCAGCTACTCAGGGAGTTGCTGATGAATTTTCTCAACAGCCTCATCAAACTCGGAAAGTTTATAATTATAAATCACCTTGGGGTCGCAGAAAGATTCTCCCACCTCTAATAAAAAGCGCAAGGCAAACCATCTCTCTTTTAACATTCCAGGGCCCAGCAACCGGAAACTCTTATTTGAGCCAGAGAACATTGTTCATACTCGATCCACGGAGTGGGTCCATTGTATGGAAGTCGCACACTATAGACTGCGCAAAGGCTTAGAGAAAGACGTGAGGAGCACCCTACGATCTGAATGCCCTTGCCCCTCCCTCCTGGGGAAAGTGGCATACACACCAGAACTGGATCCTAACATAACAACCTTCTTGAGGAAATTTGCTAAGGATCCGAAGAAAGGGTTGGACCACGCCTGGAGCAGTTGTCAAGACAAGCTTTTAGATCTCTCTGGACCCCTTACAAAAATTCTGGATCTGCCCACCCAGGCTGGAGAGTCTAATTCCTTCCTCGATCCACAGGTCATCCTAGGATGAACAATGGTGCGCAATGCCTCTTAGGCAATGCAAACTGTGCAATGTCCACGAAACTTAGATGGTCTTTTCTGATGCGTCTAGACCCCAAATTAGCAGAATCGGCCTCTCCTGAGGCAGGTACCTTGGTTGTTGTTTGCTGACATTCGTAAAGGACTTGAGTAAATATGTGCCCATATTTGCAGCTTTAGATAAGGTGCAGTTCTCCATCAAAGAGTTCTACAGCGCCCTTTTTACCAGGGCCGGGCAGTTGAGAGGATACTACTGGGCTTCACTGGCAGCTTATCAGAGAGGCAGAGGAGGTACATATGGCAATTCCAGTTCCAACTTCGATCCATTCCGTTATAGAGAAGGCTGCATCCAGAGGAGGCTATCGAGGCAGCAACAACAACACCTCCAACGCTACTACTACAGGTGAGAATAATACCCTCCTCGGATGTGACTTTGGGGGATGGATTTGTCTCTAATTGGCCAAGTGTGTAAGCATCACACAAGATTCGTGGGGCCTTCAAACAGTGCATGGGTTTTGTCTGGATTTCTATTCTCAACCTATTCAAACATGCCCGCCACTCCCTCTCCTTTTTTCCCCAACCAGAGTGTGGCTTCTTAGGGAGAGAAATTCAGTCGCTATTTAAGAAACAGGCCATCGCAGAAACTTTGCTGCATCCCCAAGCTTTTTAAGCACAATATTCCTGGTGCAAAAGAAAGGAGGGGGAGCACGCTTAGTTCTAAAACTCAAGCATTTAAATTCATGGATGGTGTTTCGCCATTTAAAAATGGAAGTCATACACTTACTCAGAGATCTTTTAAAGCAGGGTGATTGGCTTGTGCGTCTTGATTTAAAAGACACGGATCTTTCAGTTCCGATTTATGCTCCCCAAGGGAGGTTTCGTTACTACGAGTACATGGCCCTTCCATTTGGTCTGTCCTCGACCACTTGGTGTTTCACCAAATTATTGAGGCTGGAGGCTACGCAACTCAGAGAACAGGCAGTGAGATTAATAATATACCTAGACGACATCCTGATAATGGCTTAGGACAAAGAAGCACTCATCTGTCACCTCTCGTGGTCAGTTCAGCTACTCCAAGATCTAGGTTTTGTCATCAACTCAGACAAGTCCCACACGTTGCCTTCTGAAGCTATTGAATTCTTGAGTTTTCAGATAGATTCCATCAAGGTGCAGCTCCTGTTACTGATTTCCAAACGGTCCTCTATCAAGAAGGAGTTGTGGAGAGCCCTTGCCTCTCTGACTATATCATTGAGGATCTTAGCCCGTCTGGTGGGACTCCTGGTGTCCTCCATTCAGGTGATCTTTTTGGGCCCCTTGCACTATCGAGCCTTTCAGCATTTGCAGATTTTATATCTTCAGAAGAGCCTGAAATAGTCAGAGCAGATTGTTCTGTCAGAGGAGGCCAAGACAGAGCTCTCCTGGTGGCACTCACATATGGATGTGTGGAATGGCAAGGCGATATTTGCATCCATTCCGGAGGTGATCACGGAGCCAGATGCCAGCCGGTTGGGCTGAGGTGCATGCTGTGGTCTGGTGGAGATGGGGGGCAGGTGGTCCCTGGAGGAACTCCAATACCACATCAATTCACTGGAACTACTGGCCAGAGCTTTTGCAATCAAATCTCTGTCTTTAGGTTCTCGTTTAGAGGACATTATGAGGGCAGCAGATTGGTCTTCTGAGTGTACTTTTTGTAAATTTTATCACAAACCTGTTTTCGATGTTGCTACTGTGGTATTTGGACACCTTTAAAGTAGCATAATCGGAGCCTCCCGTCCTGAAATAGAATAGAAAAATTTCTAGCTTAAGCGTCAATTTTTTTTAATTATATTAAGGACCCAGAGGTGAGGATTATCCCTCCCATATACTTATATTTATTTCTCTTGTCAGATATATAATTGTGATGAATCTTAAGTGTTGTTTGGTTATTTATGTTATGAATTTTGCCCTCCCTTGTATTATTATAGATGTGCTCACAGAATTGTTGATACATTTATTTTGAGAGGTATTACCTTTTAGGATTTTTTGTGCTATTCTAGGATCTGATCATAAGAATAAGTGAATTTTGTCGCTGTTCAGTTCTTGGAGAAGACGACGCTATGGACTTCATTATCCTTGGAAGTTTATTATGGATGTGGCTCCTGTGGAGCTCAGCTTGTGTTTTTCTAGACTCTCGGATCTGGTGATTGTAGGAACAGTTCATCTGTAAGAAGTTTCGTTTCGGATGTTTGATATTTATCTGACTTTGACAAAGAAAGAGGAAGTGACTTTAGAGATCATGATATATATGGACAGGGGTCTTGGGTGGTGATTGGTACATGTGACTTTTTGTACAGTATCATGGGTTTTGGTGTTTTTGTTTCACTGTCTTATGATTGGCTGCTGTGTTGAGACAGTAAAGAAAGAGAAAGCATAATCCTCGCCTCTGTGTCCTTAATAGAATTGAGAATTCTTGAAGCGTACATTTTTATTGGGCCTGCAACAGTCCACTCGAATGCACCCTTGGTCCATCCAAGTAAAAATTCCTGGAGCCAGGCCTGATTACAGTCAAAATATTTTGACGACTTGACTTTTAGCTTTCAGGGCCAAACCAGATCCCCCATTTAACTCTGGCTCTTCTGTTATATCAGTTTGCTGTAGGGTGACAGAATATGAAAAACCAAAAACTAGGACGTTTCACAAAAATAGAAGGACCGCAATTTTTCATCTGCCAAGGTGCACAGTAAGACAACGCGCATCAACCTAGAAAACAGACGAGGCACTGAGGAAATAAATAAAGTACAATTTTTCACTATCGCACCTACTAATTAATTTGCTTCACTGAACAGAATTTGTTTCACAGAACAGATGCTACCTAGCCTTGCCTTGAAACATATAAAAAAGTGCCTTCGTCCATTTTCAGTCGAGCCTCTTTTAAAAAAGGTAATGAACCAAAATTGCTGAAGTTTGCCAGGACAGCTGCTGAAAAATTGGAACGCCTGCTCACCCTAATATGCTGGCTTGCCCACTTCTAGTCACTACGTTAACTGCTAACTGCTGCAGCAGTGCAAGCAGAAAAACAGCTCACGACCGGAAGGTACAGGATATACCATGACGGTCAGGCAGGGACGAATCAGAAAACCGCTAATAGAAGCTGTGAGGTGCAGCAGCTAAACTCTTTGCAATAGCATCTGATACTCAAAACCCCACATCCAATTAAAAGCTGACAGTCTTTGTTTCAGCCAATCGGCGAGCGACAGTAATTATGCAGCTTCCGTCAATGGAACATCAGAGTGTAACTTCTTAAGCCAATCGTGTGATAAGAATTCACCCAAACCAATCCGTGGTTATCGTGCTTTCCACCGCTCACGACACTTGTTTCTCCTTTCTCCTTTCTTCATTGGTTGGGATACCTGATTCATCAAGGGCCAGCCCTGCTCACTGAAATACGGGACAGAAGACGTCCCTTAAAGGGATTATAACGGAGGACTGTCCGAGGAAATTTGGGGCAGCGATCACCCTGTCTGACAGCAACCATGGTGAGTGAGGCGTCGTGTGTTAGAGGCCATCATAGAAATTCGTCAGATAAGAAAGAGAAAGAGAGAGAGAGAGAGAGACTATTGAGGCATCATAGGGAAGGACACCATGGGAAAGGATTGTAAGACGATGGTTGTATCATGAAAGGCGGAAGAAACGAGGCAGGAGACAAGACAGCAACAGAGTTAGAAGGCACTATGTAACTGACAGACCAGGGATGTGGAGGGAAGGAGGGCGTGACCACGAGCGACAGGGAAAGGGAGAAGAATGGTGGAAGAAAGTCGAGGTAGCAGGAAAAGACCATTGGAAGGACTGTTATAGGGAAATACTGTGGCATAGCTATCATGTGTCATGCCGAGTACCTTTACTTATTGCTGGCTTTTTAGTCCACGATATCTTGCCTGCCGGTGTAGGAGCCCAGCCTTGACTAGTCAGTGCTAAACTACAAGTCCCATAATGTAACGGTACTGGCTAAAAAGTTGGAGTAGCTGAAGGTACATGTCTTGGGTCCAGTTAGTAGCCGGTGAGACACCAGGATGGAAGAGAAGAGTTCCATAAACATCAATCTGTCTGAGAGAGAGAGAGAGAGACACACACACGGGAGTGGCTGGGAGGTACAACAGACAAAGGTGAAGGAAAGGCCATGGGATCTGAGGTGAGATGGTTGTAAGACGAATGAGATAGACTTTGGTGATAGCGCTTTGAGTACGGTGAGACTGTAGGGACATCATTGTTGGAACGATGATACCAGGAAAAGGTGAAGGCATTCCTAAGCTTGGTCCTGAAACATTGGAGATAGAAACGGAGGATTAGGATGGTAGGACAAGGGTTAAAAAGATGACTTTGGCGTCCCATATATAGCTGAGATTCTATTTTGTAGAGCTTGAGGTTTGTGCTGAAGGGCGGAGGGGCAGTCTAGGCATCGAAAGAAGGAGGTAGTTACTGATTGTTAAAATCCTCGAGGTAACGAATTATAGGCACCAGTGCGGGAATGGGACTGTGGGGGGACTTTTCTGATCCACGAGCAATAATTTGTTTCTGGACATTACTTTATGGAGTTGGGGGCTTGGTGTTGTGGTTGTATTTATCAAAGAGCTTAATTTCCCTTACGACGAAGTGCTTTGGCAGACTAGCACACAGTCCCTCACTGGTCTTCTTTCGAAGTATGTGGATTTATAGAGTGGCCTAACTGTGAAACGTTTTAGTGTTGTGTGGTAGTAACCAGAGCTGTGCTCTTATTTTGTTATGTCATTTGTCACATGGTCGAGAAAAAGGGTGCTTAGTGTAGTGTCCTGTACGGGTAGAGCGGTGTATCAATTGAATCTTGGTCTGTGTGGGAAGAATTTTGATGTTGCCTATTATTGGGAGAGGTTGTAGCCAGCAGAGCGTGTATATGATGCTGAATGTTTCTCTTTTGGTAGATGCAATTTTTTCTCACCCGTTGAGGAAGACCAAGGTCTTTAGCACCTTCCTGAGCTCCAGGTGGTCTTGGATGTATTTTTTTTTACATGGAGGCTGTTCAGTAATGTTGCTACCTGTACATTGTAGCATGTGTTCTTGGTCAGAGGCTCTGTTGGCAGAGATGCCAATCTGCAGCGATGTACCTGCTTTTCTCTTAAAATGGTCCAGCTTTATCTTTTTATCTTTCGAAAGTGTTTTTTGTGTGTAAAATCAGACGTTTAAAATGAAGGTTGACATTAACAGTTCTGTTTTTTTTACTTGCAAATCTTTCAACTGATTGGTGTGTCAATCTAGAAAAATAAATCCACCCATCGCTTGAAACATTTATGTCCTGCCCGTGAACTCCGCTAATTTTCCAAGTTAGACGTTGAGGTTTAAAGTAATGGCATTATTGTACGTTCAGTGCAAAAACATATACGTGGTTACATTGTGCTAATGTCTAAATAGTAGCTTTTTTTTAAAAATTAAACATTTTTTTTTTTTTTCTTATTATTATAATTTGGGGATAATTAACCCATAGAGCGTATTGAGCTAACAAGAGACACATACCATTGTCGAAAGTTTCTCAAGCACTTAAGTGATAGAGAAGAACACAAGAATGTAGACATTATGAATGGAGTTATTGAGTCAAAGGAACTGCATTCATGCCTTGTTACTTTAGGGTCTGAGATTAAGAATAAGGTATATGTGCAATAGTCGAAGTTGTTTGGCCTAGTAGTAATCGGGGCCTTTACCTGCCTCACATGGTTTAAAGTGATCATGGGCTAACATTTTTACACCGTCCATGACCTTGCATGTTGTAGCTTTTTATCCATTAGGATGTCGGAGTGGGATGTCCATATTTAGTTCCAGTGCCATGATATTTCATTATGGGATGTCACTTTGGTAGATTGCTTGTGTGTGCGCTATTATATTTGTGATTATTGTCTGTTTTCAGTTGATGTTAGGTGTAGATGGCAAAGTTGGTTGTAGAGGTGCAGTTTGTCCTTTCCGTTTTTGAACCCTTTGTGAATGGACTCAGTGGCCCTTTCGCTTGGGTCTGCAGTTTCACTGTGTTCTTTTCCTGTAGGCGCCAGACAGTTCTTACAGTTGCAAGCCTACCGTGTCCTGTAAATGAGCAGGATTTCCTGAGATACATCTCTGGCATTAGAGCTGACTCTGCAGCCTCTCCTGCTATCTCCTGTTTGGGGCTGTGCGGCAGTGATAAAGTGTGCTTGTAACATGTAGTGTCACAGCTAAACACGAGGACATGGGTGGGGCGCTTCTCGTTACATTTACGGCTGCTGCTTAAGACTGACCTCTTCAATGATGCCCTGTTTTTTTCAAAGTCACCTGTATATAGTTTTAAATCTAAAGTTAATATCGAAACATTCTGCCAAATTAGAGCAAAAAATATTTCTTTGTGTTTGAAAGTCGAGGCGTTTTCAAAATGAACATGTTTTATCCTGTAATTGCGTTATAGGCGTTTATCCTAAATTGTTGAGCTTATCCCCCACGAGCCATGGTTTGAACTAGAGTCTGTGGGGAACAAAGACTTCTTGGTTATATGTTTAAAAAAACTGGTTTCTTTCCCAGTGGATAGCTTGAAGTAACTTGTTCTATGTTTTTGGTTGTGGTTTTAGGTATTTATGTAATAATCTTAGGATGATGGAAGTTCACTTGTGGATTGTATTAGGCAAAGCCTGCCTATGAATTGCGTTTTAAAATTGACGAGCATTTTAAGAATGATATGCTCATGGAATGCAAATTATGTACTAGCATATATCTCTACCCTGCTCCTTCATTGACTGGTGTTGCAGAAGTGCACATTTGGGGAAATTTCAGCCTTAGGACGATCCGTTGGGCTATAAATAAGTTGTTTTATAGGCAATGTCTAATATTGCTGTTGGATGCAAACAGAATGAGAATTTGGATATCCATATTTAGTCTGTTTTTTCATTGAGCACATGACAGTCGTTGCTGAAGTGTGTTGGGAGATCCTCTGTATCAGACATTTGCTGTTGGGCAGAAAGGCATGCTCACTGTATTATTGTGGGAGGGGATTATGGGTTGAAATCAAAGGGTCTGAAAAAATAAATCTACAGAAGGGGTTGTTGTCATCAAGATGCTCATCTAGGCGACAAAAAAGCGAGAAGAGCCAGGCTGTGAGATGCACTCTGAGTCGGAATTCCTATCGCCCGACGCCCAGAACATATTGCTTGGTTTCAAGGGCAGCACGTTTTTATGTTTACTGTGTCCTTTGGACAAATGGGCCTAGGCTCTTGAAGCACAACCTCTTTGGCTGCCAGTTTTCAGTACAGATCTGTGAAAGGATTGTCTGCCACTAAAACAAGATGTGTTTTTACATGTATCGAGTTAAAACTTGTATGTACGATTCATTAATGCAGAGCCGTTATTTTTAGGACAAGCGCTGTAAAGAAATGAAGTGAGCTTAGCTTTCATTGTTGACTGGTGCTATTTCAAAAACATAAACACGTTTTGCAAAATATAACAATTTGAGGTTACGTATAACGCTCCCGGCATAATACCTGATTAAATTCAGCACCCTTTCAAAAATAGTGGTGATTTGAGATATATATATATATATATATATATATATATATATATATATATATATATATATATATATATATATTGCTTTTCAGCTAAAAAGTACACCAAAAAAACCTAACTTTTGCGTTTTGCTAAACTGTTGTGTAGTTTAAGGTACTGTTTCTCTTGGCCTCCAAATGTTTGATGCAAGCCAATATTTATGATTGAAAAAAAACAATGAGGGATAATTAGTGTAAAGCCATTATTGGCAGCATGAAAATAAGCTAAAGTGCCCATTTCTTAAATGAAAGACACACGAAAGTGCAGTGGATATATGTTCTGGCATTCATGCAGATGTACAACTTTCAGACATCCACAAAATTTTAACAAACCATGCCTAGAAAACTTTTATTGATTTCGTTTTTGCATAAGCAAATATACGTGGTCACAGAGTCGAAACCCAGGATGTCGATTCAGCCTTTCTTCCTTTAAAGATCGATAATATGAATACCATTGAGATGAGTAACAATAAACATCTGATATTTCAGTGCCAAGGGACCCTTTGGTGAATGTTAGTAATGGGGTATTTGGCAGTCAGGTTACCCCCTGTCCAAGCAAGGACCCCCACCCTAGTCAGGGTAATAGAGAATCACCTTCAGCTAACCCCTGCTTACCCCCTTGGTAGCTTGGCACGAGCAGTAGGCTTAACTTCAGAGTGCTAGGTGTAAAGTATTTGTATCAACACACAGTAACTTAATGAAAACACTACAAAATGACACAACACAGGTTTAGAAAAATAGAAAATATTCATATAAACAAAACAAGACTAAAACGACAAAAATCCACAATACACAAATGAAGTTATCACTGAAAATACAAAAAGAGTCTACATGTAATTTTAAACGCAACGCTAATGCTGTTAGTGTGAAAATGTACCTTGGGTGTGTCAAAAATAACCCCACACGGTGAGTGTGCGTCAAAAAAGGGCTTGCAGTGCGTCTGTTTCACTCAGAGCGAGACCTTGCATCGTTTCTCCTTTAGTCGGGTTGGCGTGTGCCGTTTTTTTCTCACCGCAGGAGAGCGATGCGTCAATCCTGTCAGAACTTTCGAGTCCGGGCAGGCCATGCGTCGTCTTTACACGCCCAGCGGTGTTTGCGGCAGAAATCCAGCCGCACGATGTTCTGAAAACCAGGCAGCATAGGTTGCGATCTCACCAGCCTCCGTTAGCGATGCTGTGTGTCGTTTCTCCAGCCCTGGACATCGATCTTCAGGTCACGTTGCCAGCGAGCGTTAATTTTCATCCGCAAAGCCAGCGGCACAGCAATTCTTATTTATTATTATTATTTTATTTTCAGCCGCAGAAAAGAGTCGTGTCGATCTTTTCCCCGTACGGCGGTCGATGCGTGGATTTCTCACTCTTGGGCTGCCAGCTTTGCCGTTAAGGGTCCCAAGAACTGGATGGGCACCACTTGGCAGGGTAGTAGTCTCTCCAGAGGCTCCAGGTGCGGGCAGAGAGAAGTCTTGGCTGTCCCTGACACTTCAAACAACCGAAGGCAAGCCCTAAATTAAGCCATTGGAGATCTTCACAAGAAGGAAAGCAACACAAAGTCCAGTCTTTGTCCTCTAGCACAGGCAGAAGCAGCAACTGCAGGATAGCTCCACAAAGCACAGTCACAGGCAGGGCAGCTCTTCTTCCTCAGCTCTTCAGCTCTTCTCCAGGCAGAGGTTCCTTTTGGTTTCCAGAAGTGTTCTAAAGTCTGTGGTTTTGGGTGCCCTTCTTATACCCATTTTGCCCTTTTGAAGTAGGCCTACTTCAAAGAAAATTCTATAATGTTTGTTGAAATCCTGCCTTGCCCAGGCCAGGTCCTAGACACACACCGACACACACCAGGGGGTTGGAGGCTGCATTGTGTGAGGGCAGGCACATCCCTTTCAGGTGTGAGTGACCACTCCTCCCCTCCCTCCTAGCACAGATGGCTCATCAGGAAATGCAGACTACACCCCAGCTCCCTTTGTGTCAGTGTCTAGTGAGAGATGCAACCAGCCCAACTGTCAAACTGACCCAGACAGGGAATCCACAAACAGGCAGAGTCACAGAAATGGTTTAAGCAAGAAAATGCTCTCTTTCTAAAAGTGGCATTTTCAAACACACAATCTTAAAATCAACTTTACTAAAAGATGTATTTTTAAATTGTGAGCTCAGATTCCCCAAACTCCACATCTCTATCTGCTCCCAAAGGGAATCTACGCTTTAAACATATTTAAAGGTAGCCCCCATGTTAACATATGAGAGGGACAGGCTATGCAACAGTGAAAAATGAATTTAGCAGTATTTCACTGTCAGGACATATAAAACACATTACTATATGTCCTACCTTAACAATACACTGCACCCTGCCCTTGGGGCTACCTAGGGCCTACCTTAGGGGTGTCTTACATGTAAGAAAAGGGAAGGTTTAGGCCTGGTAAGTGGGTAGACTTGCCAATTCGAATTTACAGTTAAGACTGCACACACAGACACTGCAGTGGCAGGTCTGAGACCTCGTTACAGAGCTACTTATGTGGGTGGCCAACCAGTGCTGCAGGCCCACTAGTAGCATTTGATTTATAGGCCCTGGGCACCTCTAGTGCACTTTAGTAGGGACTTACTAATAAATCAAATCTGCCAATCATGGATAAGCCAATTACAAACTCATTTTGTAACGGAGCACTTTAGCACTTGTTAGCAGTGGTAAAGTGCCCAGAGTAACAAAAACAGCAAAAACAGAGTCCAGCACACATCAACAACCTGGGAAACAGAGGCAAAAAGTTAAGGGAGGCCACACCAAGGATGAAAAGTCTAACAGTGAAGATGTGCTTTACATATATTCATGTTGTTTTATGTTATATTTTCTTACGGAAAAACTGCTAAGTGAAAGCAAATGCATCCTTTTTCCATGCCCTTTTGTCTCACATTCAAAACACTTCTACTCCTGTTCTTATCTTAAATAAACGTCCAGCCTTTTCTAGTGGTGAATACCCTTCAACATGAAAGTTAGTGAGTGTGCATAGACTCGTATGGAATTCCAACTCTGGAACTACTACCTGTTCAGAAAGACTATTGTCAGCACTCTGATAAAATGAGAACACTGCCATAATTTGTTACCTCACTGCTGGCACCAAGATGTACAAGTGCTTTTGTTAACAGGACGAATACATTTCAGACACACTGCGTCCTTAGGGCAAGTAGATATTTTATAAAATTCCACACCCCAGAGACTACAGCGATATAAAGCCTTAGAGGGACTGTAAATATAATTCAATTAGGTCTCATGCACAGACTCTTATTGCAATGATTCTCAGTTGTGTGGGCAAAGTTACATGTTTTTTTTTACCTGTAGCATGCACAGTTCCTGTGAAACCTAGAGTTCCTACTCATACTATGTGATAGTTGCTGTACATATGAAAATTCTAATAATGCTAAACGTCTTATTGTGAGATCTTTGTTTAGCATCTATTTGCAGGAAAAAATGTTGTCTGTCCCTCACAACTGTTCATTGTTGCACAACATTTCTACTCAAACCAGCAACCACGAGAAAAAGCCATGGGTTGAAGTAAGCATGAAGAAAACAGGAAATTAAGTGGGACGTGTGTAGCCCGCTAATTGGGATTTATGAGATTATACTTAGACAGGAACAATGACGCATGGGCCTAAAAGAAAGTAACTGCTCAAAGTTGACAAGCTGCATGACACACTGGTAGCTGAACCAAGCCTGTGCTGTTATATGAAGAATGGATAAACCTAGTACAATTTAGAAAAGAGAAAGAGATTAAGCAAAGTAGAAATATATGGAAAAACCTACAAACTGCCATTCCCCGAACCTTGTTGTTTTAATTTCTGGTATCCTGTGTGGGGATGGATTGTAGCACCTGAAGTCATTGATCAGACTCTAGGGCTCCTCTTTAGGCCTGGCAAATTATTGTTGCTGTTTTGTGTTGTCAATGGGATGCTAATTGCAGATTGGCTATAGTACTGCTGCTGTTGTCGTTTCATGCCATTCCTTCCCAGACGCAAAAGACAGCGTCCTTTTTCCAGGATCGATTTGGTTAGTAAGGGTCCCCTTTTGCCCTCTGACAGGGAAATAAAACGTAGGCAGAGTGAGCGGATTGTATTTTTATTTTAATTGTTTGTTTTTTCTTTTGTGTGGGAGCTTTCTTTTGAGGTGGCGGTAAATGTGAAGAAGGCCAGCATGCAAGTAATGGGAAATACATAAATATCTAAATATAAGTTTATACTTTGGAAAACAAATTCCCATTCCAGTTCTATTTACTCAGTGTTTTATTGTTAAAAGTGGGTAAGAGCACCTCTTGTGGAAATGTGTGCTGTCTGGATTTCATGCACCTCAAGCATTAAAGTTTTTTTTTTTTTTGCGGGGGTTTTCCAAAATGCCGCCTCCTTTTGGTGATGCTGATTAAAACAAAATCCGTTAAATGTCTCTGCATCAGCTAGGGGGCAACAGTAAACTAAACACATTTAAGGTGTTGGGTCCTGCTTCCAAACAAATTCCTAACTAAGCTGTTGTAGTCAAACAAGTTACTTACTTTCGGTACTGCCTTATCTGTTAGAGACATATTGTTGTTGCAGATTTCCTTACCATAGAATTCCCCCCAGGCGTCAGTCTGGATCCAGAGATTTTTCTCAAGCGGTACCCCTGCACCCTGTTAGGTGGCATCAGTCGACTCCGCGTCCGTTGTAGGCCACGGATATGATGTAGTTGGTCATATATAGGCACCACTTTGGGGCTCTGACGTCCGTTTCTTTTCACGACTTTCCACACCAGAAGTGCGGGCCATGAAGAACACTGACCCTCTTGCGCTGGACTAAGGCCCTGAACTGAAGTCCCTTTTCCTTGAAATAAGTTCTTAGAGCGGGGAGGATGGGTGGGTTGATAAGGAATATGTCTCTACCAGATAAGGCGTTACCGATGGTAAGTAACTTGTTCATGTGGTAGGGACTTCTAGTTACTGATTCCTTACCTTAGAATAAATACATGCGTAATACCATCCCAGGAGGTTCTGTGAACCAAGATGATACTAGAAAGTCTACTGGGACCAAACAGGCAAAGTACTTGTCCCTTTGGACCTGACTATCCAGGCAGAAATGTTTGGTAAATATGTGCAAAGATGCCCACGTTTCTGCAAGACAGATGTCCAGGGCCTGAACTCAGTGTGCTAACGCAGTGGTTGCAGCTGTCGCACCAATACAATGAGCGCGCAAACCCTTCAGGGATTGCTTTTTAGCTAATACGTAGCACATTTTAATGCAGAGAACGACCTATCTGGAGATGGTTCTCCTCTACACTGCCTGATCTTTCTTTGCACCCACATACCCAAGACAAATCCACCAGGAACTCTTTGGTACGATCAAGGTAGAACGCCAATGCTCGTTTTGGATCTGGGCATTGGAATCTATCATCTTCCTCAGAAGGGTGTGGGTGTGTGTAAAAAGTAGGCAAGGTGTTGTATTAGCCTTCATGGAAGGGCAGAAGCCCTTTCGGAAGAAAGGAGGCCCTTGTGCAAAGCACCTTTTTGTCTGGAGAGATGAAAAGATTTGGTGGCTTAGATGACAATGCCTGTAGCTCACTTCCCCTGCAGGTAGATGTAATTGCCACAAGGAAGACTGTTTTTAATGTTAGAAGCCTGATAGGACAATTGTGAAAAAGCTGAAAGGGAGCACAAATGAGGAATGTCAAAACCAAATTCAGATCCCATTGTGGCATGATGAATGGGAATGAAGGAAACGTGAGCAAAAACCTTAAGCAACCTAATACCAATAGGAGACCTCAACAAAGAGGGTTGGTCAGATAATCTCAGAAATGCAGGGATAGCAGACAAATAACCTTTGTGGGCACAATAAGCAGAGGTTTGCTGGGCTTAGAAATTATAAACAAGAGGACCTCAAAAAGAGGGACAGAGGTGGGGTCAACTTGTCTGTGCAACATGCCACATTTATTCCAACAGGTGTATACAATTTTGGTGGAAGAACACCTGTCTGACAAGTTAACATTACATACTTTGGGGGGAAGGCCAAAAGCTGTCAACTGCCGCTGCTCAGTTGCCATGCGAGAAGGCGGGGACTGGACAGGTTTGTGTGGAGAACCTTTCCCTGCTGCTGCGACAGACGTTCCTCCCAAAGGGGCAGTCTGATCGGAGAATCAAAGGCCATGCTCAATATCTCTAGATACCAGACTCTTCGTGCCCATTCTGGAGCCACAAAGATTACTTCGGCCTGGTGGTTCTTGATCTTCTTGAGATCTCTAGGAAGAAGTGGTATGTGCGGAAAGGCATACAGGAAGCCTAAGCGCCATTCAAGACAAAATGCTGCCGGATACCAGATCCCTCTGATCTTCTCCTGTCCCTGGTGGCTGATCTCCAGGAGTGATGCATCTGTCACTACTGTCAAATCTGGTAAGGGAAAACCGAGGTGTAAGGAAATGCCTCCTTGGCATGGTTGCCCCCTGACTTTTTGCCTTTGCTGATGCTATGTTTACAATTGAAAGTGTGCTGAGGCCTGCTAAACCAGGCCCCAGCACCAGTGTTCTTTCCCTAACCTGTACTTTTGTATCCACAATTGGCAGACCCTGGCATCCAGATAAGTCCCTTGTAACTGGTACTTCTAGTACCAAGGGCCCTGATGCCAAGGAAGGTCTCTAAGGGCTGCAGCATGTCTTATGCCACCCTGGAGACCTCTCACTCAGCACAGACACCCTGCTTGCCAGCTTGTGTGTGCTAGTGAGGACAAAACGAGTAAGTCGACATGGCACTCCCCTCAGGGTGCCATGCCAGCCTCTCACTGCCTATGCAGTATAGGTAAGACACCCCTCTAGCAGGCCTTACAGCCCTAAGGCAGGGTGCACTATACCATAGGTGAGGGTACCAGTGCATGAGCATGGTACCCCTACAGTGTCTAAACAAAACCTTAGACATTGTAAGTGCAGGGTAGCTATAAGAGTATATGGTCTGGGAGTTTGTCAAACACGAACTCCACAGCACCATAATGGCTACACTGAAAACTGGGAAGTTTGGTATCAAACTTCTCAGCACAATAAATGCACACTGATGCCAGTGTACATTTTATTGTCAAATACACCCCAGAGGGCACCTTAGAGGTGCCCCCTGAAACTTAACCGACTATCTGTGTAGGCTGACTAGTTTTAGCAGCCTGCCACAAACCGAGACATGTTGCTGGCCCCATGGGGAGAGTGCCTTTGTCACTCTGAGGCCAGTAACAAAGCCTGCACTGGGTGGAGATGCTAACACCTCCCCCAGGCAGGAATTGTCACACCTGGCGGTGAGCCTCAAAGGCTCACCTCCTTTGTGCCAACCCAGCAGGACACTCCAGCTAGTGGAGTTGCCCGCCCCCTCCGGCCAGGCCCCACTTTTGGCGGCAAGGCCGGAGAAAATAATGAGAAAAACAAGGAGGAGTCACTGGCCAGTCAGGACAGCCCCTAAGGTGTCCTGAGCTGAAGTGACTCTAACTTTTAGAAATCCTCCATCTTGCAGATGGAGGATTCCCCCAATAGGGTTAGGATCGTGACCCCCTCCCCTTGGGAGGAGGCACAAAGAGGGTGTACCCACCCTCAGGGCTAGTAGCCATTGGCTACTAACCCCCCAGACCTAAACACGCCCTTAAATTTAGTATTTAAGGGCTACCCTGAACCCTAGAAAATTAGATTCCTGCAACTACAAGAAGAAGGACTGCCCAGCTGAAAACCCCTGCAGCGGAAGACCAGAAGACGACAACTGCCTTGGCTCCAGAAACTCACCGGCCTGTCTCCTGCCTTCCAAAGATCCTGCTCCAGCGACGCCTTCCAAAGGGACCAGCGACCTCGACATCCTCTGAGGACTGCCCCTGCTTCGAAAAGACAAGAAACTCCCGAGGACAGCGGACCTGCTCCAAGAAAAGCTGCAACTTTGTTTCCAGCAACTTTAAAGAACCCTGCAAGCTCCCCGCAAGAAGCGTGAGACTTGCAACACTGCACCCGGCGACCCCGACTCGGCTGGTGGCGATCCAACACCTCAGGAGGGACCCCAGGACTACTCTGATACTGTGAGTACCAAAACCTGTCCCCCCTGAGCCCCCACAGCGCCGCCTGCAGAGGGAATCCCGAGGCTTCCCCTGACCGCGACTCTTTGAACCTAAAGTCCCGACGCCTGGGAGAGACCCTGCACCCGCAGCCCCCAGGACCTGAAGGACCGGACTTTCACTGGAGAAGTGACCCCCAGGAGTCCCTCTCCCTTGCCCAAGTGGAGGTTTCCCCGAGGAATCCCCCCCTTGCCTGCCTGCAGCGCTGAAGAGATCCCGAGATCTCTCATAGACTAACATTGCGAACCCGACGCTTGTTTCTACACTGCACCCGGCCGCCCCCGCGCCGCTGAGGGTGAAATTTCTGTGTGGACTTGTGTCCCCCCCGGTGCCCTACAAAACCCCCCTGGTCTGCCCTCCGAAGACGCGGGTACTTACCTGCAAGCAGACCGGAACCGGGGCACCCCCTTCTCTCCATTCTAGCCTATGCGTTTTGGGCACCACTTTGAACTCTGCACCTGATCGGCCCTGAGCTGCTGGTGTGGTGACTTTGGGGTTGCTCTGAACCCCCAACGGTGGGCTACCTTGGACCAAGAACTAAGCCCTGTAAGTGTCTTACTTACCTGGTTAACCTAACAAATACTTACCTCTCCTAGGAACTGTGAAAATTGCACTAAGTGTCCACTTTTAAAACAGCTATTTGTGAATAACTTGAAAAGTATACATGCAATTTTGATGATTTGAAGTTCCTAAAAGTACTTACCTGCAATACCTTTCGAATGAGATATTACATGTAAAATTTGAACCTGTGGTTCTTAAAATAAACTAAGAAAAGATATTTTTCTATACAAAAACCTATTGGCTGGATTTGTCTCTGAGTGTGTGTACCTCATTTATTGTCTATGTGTATGTACAACAAATGCTTAACACTACTCCTTGGATAAGCCTACTGCTCGACCACACTACCACAAAATAGAGCATTAGTATTATCTATTTTTACCACTATTTTACCTCTAAGGGGAACCCTTGGACTCTGTGCATGCTATTCCTTACTTTGAAATAGCACATACAGAGCCAACTTCCTACACGAGGGATCTGCCTCTGACCCAATCACGGTTCGTTAGCCACCACTGCAGATCTTGTACAGTTCCCTCCAAGATATGGACCATGTTGGAGAGATTCCCTTCATGCTTCTCCCAATGGAAATTCAGATCCACTGCATAGCCTGTATATGCCATCTGGCATGGGTTACCAGCAGGAGGCTATGAGGCCCAGCAGGCTCAGTCATTCTCACCAAAATAGAGTATAAAGGCTGAAACGCTAGTATCCTAGCCCAAATATTCTGGACCTTGCGGTCGGCAGGATAAGCCCAAAACTGCACTGTGTCCAGAACTGCTCCGATGAAAGGGTGCGTCTGAGAGGGAGTCAGGTGTGACTCAGGCTGTTTATAGTGAACCCCAGAGAATGAAGGAGGTCTGCTGCAGCCTGGAGGTGTGAGGCGACAGCCTGGGGCGAGCCTCCCTTCAACAGCCACTTGTTGAGGTAGGGGAAGACTGAAACCCCTGACCTGTTTAGACCACCGCCATCACCTTGATGAACACCCGAGGGGCAGTGGTAAGGCAGAGCACAGTGAATTGAAAGTGCTAGTGGCCTACCATGTACAGCAAGTGACGTCTGTAGGCAGGAAGGACGGGAATGTGGAAGTAAGCGTCCTGCAAGTCCAACTCTACCATCCAGTCTTCTGGGTCCCGGGCAGATAGAACCTGAGCCAGAGTGTGTATTTTGAACTTCTTCTTTAGGAAGAGACTGATATTTAGAGGCTTGCATAACCAAGCTGTCTGGGGTGGGATGTTGTGTCAGGAACGCTGGGTCATTTGGATAATGAGGATGGAGTCGGCGCCACCTGTGGGCACGGTTGATGTCGGAATCTGTGTCGGGAAAGGTCAAGGTGGTACGACTGATGCTGGTTTGGGTCCAGGAATGGATCCATAGGTGCCCCCGGGAACTGAGGCTGAAGCTGCCGACCATGCAGGGCTGGAGGATGCTCCAGCAGAGTGCGACTGTCCAGATATGAAGCGCATGGCCTCATAAATCTCTGTGGCAGGGGTTGCTGTGGATCCTGAAAACCCAGGATGGCCCGACCCAGATGCAGGCTCTGAGGACAGAGAGCTTGGACAACTAAGCCCCTTTTCCCTCATCTCGTCGGCTGATGGACAGGGTGAAGTCGAAGAAGAAGCATTCTTGGACTTCTTTTTGTGCCTCGACTTACCTGACCGTCCTGAGGACTTGGAGTGGGATAATGATGAGTGGGGCTCTGCGAACATACGACCATACTCTGGACCTTCCTCTCTACCAGGCTCAGGAGCAACGCAATGTGGATCAGTGGGCTGCAATAAGCTTTAGGGACCGCTCCATCAGAGCTTTCGGAGCACAACTTTGGGTTGTGGTCGCGCTCCAGACAACACAAGCACACGAGGTGCTGATCCGTCATGGACATCGTCAGGATCTGCAGGGCTTGTACCAAGTCTTATATGACGCCATCTCAACGCACCAAGAGTGTAGACACTGAGACCTCTTTGACAAAAAGTGACTGAGGGGTAGCTTTTCTTTGGATTAGTGCTGGCTGGCACAGAAAGAAAAGAACTGCCGTCAGCGCATTGGTGTGGCACCTACCGGAGTTCTGCACTATCATATCCGGCGCTCATGATGACTGATGCGGAGCCAACAGACACCACTTGACTTCGTGCAGGGGTACTGCTCGAGAAATATTGCCTGATCCAGACTGACGCCTGCGGAAAATTTTAAAGTAAAGAATCCGCAACTAGAAGTCTCTATCCGAAATGGCTGTACACTGAAGGTCACAGGCTGATCTATACTGAGCTGTGCTTCTGTCATTTGAGAGTTTGTGGCAGGAATAGCTCAAACATGGCCGTAGGTTGGTGTTTCACTTGTACCCTCTGGTTTCACTTCAGCCTCCTCAGCTCACTGACACCGGAACACTGGAATTCTGTCCTTTTTATTCAAAGGTGTGTGTGTTTTTTAGAAATTTGTTGTGCTTACCTTCAAAGTAGGTTCTGGTCCCCCAATAATTTATTGCAGATGTATGTATATATTTTATATAGTGCACAACCAACTACGTAGCAAAAGAACGCAACACAAAAGTATTATTATACAACAAAGTGTGGCTCATTATGAATGTAAGAACTGACCAGTAGCGATAGGAAAGTGATGGATTAGAGAATGGTAATGGCCAGGGTAAAATATTAAGAAAGAATGAAGGTGAGGTGAGAAGGGCAAGGAGTAGAGTGTGGCGTTTTCCTCGTGGGTAGTCCAGTGACTTTGAACACAATCAGATTGACAAGAGTTTTTTCATCTCCTTTCATGAGCAGAGAATGGATTAAACGATAATGATATTGAATGGAGTTCCAAACTATTTCTGTATAGTAGGAAAATTAAACTTGTATTACTGGTGCTGCAAATGTATCAAGACCCACCAGTAATCTTAATCTTGGTTGCCAGGACAAGCGGGGTATTAGAGTTGACTACATTTTAGATGATGCAACAGGTCTTGAAATTAGTGCTGCTATGCAGAAGGAGCCATTAGAGTTCTTTTAGGATGGGTGTGATGTCATTCTTCCAAAGACCTGTTATCTTGCTGCTGTGGCAGGAAGGATGCTTATCTGGGGATCGTGTCTGCCAGTATGGCGTTACCACAGTCTAGACGGTATAGGACCAGTGCTTGTACAACAGTTCTGAAGTCCACTGCAATGTCTAAAAAAGATTTCTTGCTGCAGTTAAACCTTCCTTTGTCCACATATAGTAGATTTCAGATGAATAATTTTGAAATTAAACAATTACTTTTCAAGCTGGATTTTTGTTGTATACAGACTGTGATACTGTGGTCCTTAGCAGGTTGCCTAATTTTAATTTTCAGAATTGTATTTGGAAAGTGAAAAGTATGGGGGGGACAGAAATGCTTGCTTACACATTGGCCGGGAAGTTCCCTAGGATGAAGGGCCGAGCAAAACCCAGACATTTGGCTCGAGCCACAGTTTAACTTTGGTGAGCTTACTCTCTTGTATTTCTATACCTGTTCATTGTAGTTTGTTATCCCCATGCTCTTGTTTATTTCCTTCCTGTCTAGATCCGCTTCATTTTGATACAGAACCGTGCAGGGAAAACTCGATTGGCCAAGTGGTACATGCAGTTTGACGATGACGAGAAACAGAAGTTGATTGAGGAGGTTCATGCTGTTGTGACTGTTCGTGATGCAAAACACACCAACTTCGTAGAGGTAAGACTGTCAATTTTCATTTGTCTCCCCTGACAGGATCCCAGCACATAATGAAGGCTTTCCACTTCCCACTACCCACATTGTATGTCAGTTGTACAATCCACTCCTACCTCATCCACCTGTCCAGCTTTCTGGGTCGTAGGGCAAATCTTGCAAGTGTCTGCATCCCAATTTCCACTGATAAGTGTATAAGACTGGGAAAAATGGATATAGAAAGCAACTCAATGAAGCCCTGTACCCGCAGTCTTGTAGTGTACCAACTTCACAGTCTATGTTCACTAAACTGTGTTTAAACCAAAAGATAGGTGAACAGTGATGTGTAATTCTTATCGCCTGACGCCCGGGACGTATTGTTTGGGGTAAAGGGCAAGAAGTTTTCATGTTTATTTTGTCCTTGAGACAAGTAGGCCCGACCCCCAGCAGCACAACCCTTTGGCTGCCAGTTAGTAGGGAAAAAAGTTTCATTACCATGAAATTTTAGGTGCTATTTCTTTGAAGCGTCATTTAGTAAAATGTGTTAATGTATGGTAGTATTTCCAAAAAATATAAGTAATGGAAAATCAGTGTAACCATTTTCAACACGATTATTGGAAGCATGAAAATAAACAAGCACTGGCACAGCCAACTGATCTGACTTTTTTTCTCTCTCTTGGTTTTGTCAATGCATGTCTTGTTTTGACATGGCTTTCGTAACACTTTATTATTGAGGGAACTGACAGGCCCTCACCACTGTACAACCACTGGCAAAAAGAAAAAAATGTGTTTGGTCTCAAACAGCACACATTGCCACCAGTGGTGTAACAAAGGCCTGCGTTGCCTTCGCACAGCACCTGCCCTGAGTGAGTCTGGGTTGGGTGGGGGGCTCCATGTTCTTTGCAGAGGGCCCCCTCCAGTTTCGTTATGCCACTGATTGCCACAATAGTTCCTGGCACTGAACAACACTAATTTGTGTGCCAATATGCTCCTAGTAGAAGAGCAGAATGAGATCACTCACAGTAAACCCAGCCGATAGAGATAGAAATAGAAGTTTAATAAAACCAGATGTCTTTGTTAATGCCAGACCTAATTAGGGACTCCGTTCTTAAAGAAAGTCACAAAAGTGCACCCATGGTATGTCTTTGAAATAGTGGCTTTCATGGATTCACAAGAACTTACAGAAGTAGATCAGGAAATCGTACTCCTTGATAATATTTGTGAACTATATTTTAGCATGAGCAGATATGCATGTGTAGATTTGCTCATGTGAAAATCTACTGAGCGTTTAAAAGTTCACTCCCCCCCACCACTTTTTTCCCCAACCCTGGAAGAAGTTCTACTTCTGCCATTGTCAGGAGTAAATTTCCAACCTTTCTCATTATGGGAAAAGATTAGAGGAGAGTGGGTAAAAATCCTTAAAACATGCAAGTTAGTAGGTTTGCAGACTCAAAGCCACTCCAGCCCTCGAACGACTGCTTACTGCTTCCTCCAGCCCCAGTATTTAGATCTGTGGAATGGTGGCAAAATAAGGAAATTGCTATAGTAGGGATTGAAATTGCAAGTGTTCAAGCATACTATAGTAGTAGACCTGGCATAATCCGAGAGGCTATTATCAGAGCTCTTACATAATGCTCCTATAATTTGTCGCTGCACTACATGGCACCAAAGGGACAAGTAGATTTCTTTTTTTTTTTTTTTTTACAGGACAAGTAGATTTAAGAAGCAACCTGTCTCATTGAAAAGTAGATATTTTAATACATTTCACACCCCTGGGTTAAGTAGGATTATTTTATTGATGGTATTAAGTTCAGTACATCCTTGACAGCTGATTGCCTATACGTTTGAGTAATTAGTCTGGCAAGCTGGATCTCACCTTGAAGATTCTTAAAAACACACAGCGAGTGCACCTTTTTGTTAAACTCTAATTGTTAAGAACCTTTGCATGTTTATCAGTTGCCTTCACTCTTCTAGGCTGTTAATCACTTATGTAATGTTTGAAGTCTATATCACCTTGCTTGTAAAGAGGTTGGGTGCATCTTCATCTTTTCGTCTTTGATGATTTCCATGAAGGAAAGTCAGTAACGTGCGCTTACCATTTTTCCTTCTGTCTAGTTCCGAAACTTTAAGATTATTTATCGACGCTACGCAGGTTTGTACTTCTGCATATGCGTTGATGTGAACGACAATAATTTGGCATATCTGGAGGCAATTCACAACTTTGTGGAGGTAAGATGTGTTTGAAAGCTATACACTTGCTTGTGCCCCTCCAGCTGGTGTTTTTTTATTTTTTTTATTTTTATTAACCCAATAGCTGGGAATAGGATAATAGTTTATGTTGCGCTTATGGTATTCTTGTCCATGAATAATACTTGCAGAATGTATGTTTTATCTCTGAGGTCCGGGCATAATTTATGAAGATAGTACTCATGGTGGTGAAAGAGAATTGATGAATATTTTGTTTTAAACCCAAGGGCCCCTACCAGTTGCACACAGAAGCATGGGAAGCATTAGCATTGGATCTCTGGCACAACTGAAAAATGTACATTAAGTACAATAGAAGTGTTCTTTGCTTATGACTAGCTTCTTCCAAAAAAAGGATCTGAATTGTTCCATGTTTTCCCAGGTGCTGAATGAATACTTTCACAACGTCTGCGAGCTTGATCTAGTGTTCAATTTCTACAAAGTAAGTGCTTTTGCTTGGTTTGCATGTATTCGAATAAATCCATAGTACTTGTTTGTAATACACAAGATGACTCTTGTGAAATGGCTTCCTAGACATTATGCATGTATTTGTCTGCATTCCTGAGGAGGAGGGTGTACATTTAGGCACAGAAGCATAGAAGGTGGAGACAGGAAAACCTTTAGAAATTCTCAAACTTTTTTAACACGGAATTCCTAATTTGTCTTCGTTAAGAACTGTCATGTAGTTAATGGTGATGAGTTGCTAGTGAAAGAGAATTTTCTCGGGCAAACCTGGGTCCTATATTTTCCTTTGAGTAGCCCATTCTGGCAGGCTTGTGAGAGCCAAGTGCTGAGCTTCACACTTATTGTGCTCATGTTGTTAGCACTCCTGTTATAAACCAACATTCTTCCTACTTTCTGTGGGTAGCCATTACCTACAAAAAGAAACAAGTCAAAGCCGGGTTCTAAACCCAGATAGTAGATCCACGTCCATGTCTAAAAATCCCGTATAGAAATGGGTCTAAAACATCCTCATTTTGTTCTGGATTGAACTGCTTCACGTCTGAGCAGAAGAGTTGCTGTGTTCCAGGAGTAACATTGCTGATCGACTACGTGCAGAAGGTGATGGTGCATGTTCTAGTTTCTGCAAGACTTGCTTGAAGCACAAGTGGATCTGCCAGTCATGTTTGGAGCCGCCTGCTTTCTAAGAGAGAGTAAGACCGTGCCTTGTCCTACAGAAATCTGCCTGCCCGTGGAGGAGATCCCACCTACCTAACCCAGTGTGAGGAGAGGCCCAGAGTGACCAGAAGAAATGTGGAGAGTGCTGAGATGATGAGTGATATGCTAATGGTTCCTGTCCAACTGCTGAGTTAAGTCTGCCTAAAGGAAGGTGGTGTCTGCTTTGACAGTATCAACTGCAAAGTACAGATTTTCTGATTCAGAGGCTAAAGTGGAGAAAGATGCAGACATCCTGTTCTGACCCAGCCTTCATTTCACTACAGCAATTACACAAGCTCCCTGAACAGACGGACAAAGATCATCTCACCATAACCGCAGGAGCAGAGTGCTGGAGGTGTCTTTGTGGGGCAGCTGCCATGCAGTCTGCACACCATAGAAAGGAGGAGGCATGAGTGCAAGAACGAGTTTTGGCGTTTGTGACAGCTCCTTGTCTACTGGCACACCTAGGCTTGCTAATCTTAAATGCACATTACAGCAGATAATTCTATATCCTTGTGATACTTTGTGAGTTTTTAATTAACAGGGTTTGGTGGGACTCTTTTATTTAACATTGCTATCAATGAACAAGAACTGAAAAACCATTTGCTATGGACTGACCTATAGGTTTCAAAACTCAAGGAAGCTGCTCTGTTGCAACAAAGCGATTCTGCACCTGAGCTTTAATCAGGATTACTTTCATATTTTAATTCCGTAGAGAAGCCTATAGACCCTGTAGGGTTTCTTATTATCTATGCACCTTATGTCCTGTTCTGATTTAAAATATTTTTTCTAAAAAGACAGGCATTGGCTTGACAATACATTATTGCATACAATGTGATTGGGTGAAACTAAGGGGGTCATTATGACCCCGGCGGATGGCGTTCATGCGGAGGAAAGTACTGCCAACAGGCTGGCAGTACTTTTCTCCATATTAAGACACTGGCGGTTTAGCAGCCGTCACAGCTGCGGTAGGGGATATATACCGCAATGTTCTAATGACGGCCTCAGTCTTTTATCCTACCTCCCTTTGATGCTTTTGACTGTTCACTCTTGCTACCCTGAGGGTCATGTGTGGGACAGGTGTTCTTGGCCCAGTTTGCAGAGCATTACTTGGATGTGCCCGATGACACCAGAGGCAACCAACCTCACCTAAAACAAATGGAGCCCAGTAGTCTTTTTCAGCCTTGTAGCCCCCTGCACCTTCTGTTTGGAGAATAGATATTTAATTTGATTGGAAATTTCCTTTTTACATGCACAAGGCCAGAAACAAATTCTCTAAAATAATGCTGTTATGTTAATGTATTTTCTGGTATTAATGAAGCACTTTGTTCGCAGTCTAATTCTGAGGACAGGTCTTGGAGTCTATTCAGTTGTGGATTTTGTAGGGGCTTTCTCGCCCCCAAATTCGGAAATAGTTTTGACCATAGGCGTCTCTCAGTACAGTTGAGGAGTGTGCTGTGGGTTTACTTTGTACTCATGAACACATGCCTCTCTAAGACCAACAAATGCATATAAACCACCAGGAGCCCATGGCCGTCATTCCAGCACTAGATCCCTTTTTTTTTTATATCCTCCATGGGAACAATGTTCGGATAGACAGACACCAGCACTCCAGTTTTTTAACTGACCAATTTGGGGCCAGAGAGGCAATGATTTTTCATCTCTGTCCGTCCTTGCTTAACTCTAATGTGCGTCCCATTGAGCTTATTAGAGGAAAGCGTAGCTAACTTGTACAGGATTCTACCCTCAAACAGTCCAGGAAAAATGGCAGAAGGTTGCGTTACTGGGCTTTCCTAGGCAGTTGAATTCACTTTAGGCTAGTCATTGTTGTCAATTTCGAGCTTAACCAGGATCATTGCACTGAATACTCTTTCTAATACTTTCTAGCACAAGTTCCATGGCAAATGAAGTGGCGAGGCTTCATATTGATTCTTTTACATCCTCATACATCAAATAAGAATCCTAAACCCCACAAGAGTTTAACAGGATTTTGAACCTGATTTGACCTTGTTCACGCGTGAAGATAGTTTGTGGTCTCCTGTTGGGAGGATTTAAAGGTTTCAGGTTCTTCTGATGAACATTAAGCAATCTGGTAGAAGGACAGATTTTTTTCAAAGGTTCTAATCTTTCTTTATGGAAGGAAGATGTTCCCTTAAATCTAGAAATGATCTTCTAGCGCCTTAGCCCAGGCTCCATGCTTCTTCAACTAGATGTCTCAAGAGCTATTCAAATTTGTATGGAAGGATTAATACCTTTCAGACCATCCCAGCTTCATGGTCCTGCTCCTGTGAGGCTTCAAGCTCATTCCACTAGATCAAAGCCTCCACCAGGTGCCATTCCAAGGAGGTCACTCTCTGACATTTGTGGAGTAGCAACCTGGACTTCTAAACATAATTTCTGTAAGTAGGACATTCTGAATACTTGTAGAAAAGATGCAGCCTTTGTCAGGATGTTTTCACAGCTTCCTATGTACTTGAAATTCAACTGTGCATATAGTGTCTCTTCTTCACCCTCACCCCCTATTTTTTTTATTTTTTTTTAAAGTATTAATATTCGATTAGACACACCAATTTCCAGTCATACATGTGGTGCATACAATTACTAAACAATTGTGAATGAGTGAGGGACTAAATACGTTGATATTACCATTAAAGCAGTTTTTTTCTTTTTCATTTCCGAAAAATAGAATGCAAAGCAGTTAGTGGCAGCCAGAGTAGCAGGAGCTGATTAAATATGTGAATCTAAAGTCCCCAACTAAGAAGGCGAGGTGGAGGTTTGACACAGGAAGAACCTGAAAGAATAAAACCGTTCATCAAGCAATTGATAATATGATCATGCCTTCGAAGCTGTCGTACCTATTTTAAACATAATGCATTTGATATAACTTTTTGTTTTCTTTGTTGATATTTTTGGGACTTTTTGAGTTTTTTGAAGGGGGCATTGTCATGGTATTGGGTGAAGCAGGATAAGGCTCTTATAACATCGTGAAGTGGAAGTTGGGAAGAGGCTTTTTTTTTGTCTATTAGAAGAAGCAGAAGACCCAGTTTTGTAATTCCATATGTAGAGGAATGGAGATGACCCGTTTTGTGATTCTGTAATGAGGTGGCAAGTGGTGGTCAATGTTTGTGACTCAATATTGGTACTTAAGTAGGAGGCCCAGGTTAGTTCCTTTATGTGAAAAATACAGAAATAGATACACCTTTTTACCACCGTTTTGTAGCATTGCACTGAGAAGCCCAGGTTTTTGATATCATATTATTGGAGACTGCAGGCGGGAAAGATAGGAGGGAATGAAAATAGACCTATTGGTGATAAAATACATAAACAAGGGAAAGACTCGCCTTCCACTGTATTGTCTCTCTGAGTCCCTCTTTGTACCTCCTCATGGAACTTAACATATGTAAATAAGTACTTGACTCTGTAGATGTTGTCACTGTTCCATGACTCATCAACCGTAAACTGCTTTCACATGCCTCTAAAAGTGCCCTTGCAAAATTACTGTTGGTTTCTACTTCATGCCCCTTTGGGCATCATTTCTGTAAGTAACGTCATATGCTCAAAAGAGCTTTCCACTGAAAACATAAGTTAACATTTTTATAGTGGAGATGTGAGCAATCCCCTCTGTGTGACATAATGTGGGAGAAGTTTAGGGGACGGGGATTACTATGTTTGTAACATAGTACAGGACTACAAAACAGCATAAGTTTGCAACATGATCACTGAGGTAAAAGCAGACTCATTATGGTGGCGTCACAAGAGGCAGAGCATGGCCCTGATGTCTAACATCCTATGACTGATTGAGAAGGCCTAGAATTGCGAAAGGAGGCCAGTGTTTAAAGCATTATATCGAGAAGAGCAGGAGATGGCCTAGTACTCGACCTAATAAACAGCTGCCCATGTTTTAAATCTCATTAGATTCCTGGGAATATCGCATGAGGAGGTTTGGGGTAGATGGAGACTCCGGCTTATGGCAACCTGAAGAGTGGCCTGAAAAGACCTAGGACAGTCATCTCGTTTATGGAGGGTTGGGAGAAAAGTTAGGTTTGTGACATACGGGAGCATTGGAGGTTCTCTAGGTTTGTGATCGCACTTACGGACGGATCAGGAGAAGATTTATAACTACCTTAAAGAGCATCAGGCTAGGATTCAAATTTGTGGAATGGCTTTATAGTAGATTAAGGAGGTACACATTTGAAAGAAGAATATGTAGGTTCAGTTCCAAGTATAATGCACAGGCTGGGTAGAGGTGTACGGAAGAAGATTATATTATGAAAAAGTTGGGTGAGGACATTTTTTTGAAAGACCAGATGGAGAAATCCAGGTTTGTAATCATCTGGAAGGAAGAAATTGATAAGATGCATTAACTCCTTCATGAAGCAGAGTATGGTGTAACACAAGAATGAGGGAATTAAACAGATGCACGTGCAGACATGCTCACTGATAGCATACCCAAACTGAAAGAAGACCATGGCAGGGAGACAAGGTGCCAAAACCAAAAATGAGACCAAAAGACCCGACTGAGCAGTAAAACAACAAATACAACCTAAATAGACATAAAAGAAAATACATTGTTTAGATGGAAAAAATAAACCACACAAAAAAGGCAAATGAGATTTAAAAAAAAAAAAAAAATGGAACAACATTTGCAAAAGTCAAATGCGGCAATCGTATAGGTCCTTAGAACAAGCACCGGTAATCAATAGGTCTTGCCTATGTGGGATCTTTTGAGTTTGTCCCTTTTTTTTTTCATAGCCACATTGTACAGCAGCACAGCTGCTGTGCAGCTTGGCTGAAAGTAAAATGCTATGACGTGGCCACACTGCTGTAAAGCATGGCTAAAAAAAACATTTACAAAGCTAATGGATTTCGCATAGGACAAACAGGACTAGACTAGCTCAATAAAGAAAACTGACTGACTAGAAGATCGGGGTCCAACATAATCACCCATTCAGTTCGAACACCTCGAAGACGGACCAGTGTTCCACATGATGATTAATTCAGTAAATACAGACTTGGTGCTCAGTGCGATGATGAGATACAGCCAGGACAGTCGGAGCTACAGCTGCTCAAGGGCAGGGCATAGCAGCAGGTCGCTGTATTGACCAAAGTCTGACACCTTGGTTATTAGACCATGCTGCAGGCCCTAATTTCTGGACAGCCCCATGTGTTTGACGCTCTCTGATTGGCTGTCAGGCCTGCCCCGGGCATCTCTGGTAATGTGACCGGCTTCGTTTGCAAAGCTCAACAAGCAGCAGTTGAAAAGAGCAAGTCCTTTTGTAATGGTCGTCGAGGCAGCCATTGCCCGCTGACATGCATGATTGATTGATTGATTGATTCTTTATTTGATTATTAATTAATCATCAGGAAAGTACAGCGTAAAATCATACTAGACAAATATATGTACGTTTAAAAGACAAATATCAAATTATATCCTTATGGAAACACTTTAAACATTATTGAAAAAATGAAATATGTATTAAAATGTATAAAATCCCTAATTTGCGTAAATCTGAGTCTCAGTATGTCCAAATTAAAAAGACTAGTATCAAACATTCATTGCTGTATTCCAGTGTATCACCTAGTTCTCAGTGCTCTGGATCCCTGCATACCCAAATAAAATAATCCTTACGTCAACCATTCATTGCAGTATTCAAATGTATGGCACACTTCTAAAAAGACCCAACTGCAGTTACAACAGCAGGATCAGAGAGCGTTTGGAGATAATAAAAAGCGGGTCTACATTGATAAAAAACCCTGGTTCTTGAAAGTGGCAACAAATATCGCCTTCAATGAAATTCATACAATCTACAGAATAAGATTAAATATTCCTTTGTCTGGTGTTATCATCACAAGGACTTTGTATTATGGAATTGGGAGCAAACTGCCTTGGAGGAAGTCACAACAGATGTATTGTGCCCAGCCGAAATTTTGAGAGTAAAAATCGCTCCCATGGACTCCTAACCAGGGAAAGATAAGGCTCAAGGCCAGGACAAGTGTGAATAATTTTACAAGCTCTCAAAATTGGCTTTCCCAGGGTCTCAAATTGTCTTCTCTCCTCAGCCTGCCTAAAAAAAGGTCTCCTTGACCATCTTCCTTTCGTTTTTAGTTATAAGATGGGGAGCAGAGAATAATTCCGAGAAGCACAGAGAAGCAGCAAGGTTTTTTTTATGTGCATCAGCCATGAGATTTTATGCCCATGGTCGCAATCCAGACAATCACAAATTACCTCCATGTTAAAGGCTGTGTATTCCCCACTCCAGACTGATATCCACAACAGCAATGGGGCTAATTGAACGAGATCCTCAACATACCCCAGACCCAACCCATCATGTACAAAGGAACTTTGGCTAGCTAGACCTACTCCAATCAGTTTTCTACAATTGTGATTCCCCCAGATAGCAGCTATTGGTTTACTACCTACAGTTGCAGAGAGCCTAAACGGGGCACCACATGCTTGGCTGAATCGTTAACATCAGTCAGCCAGGCAGAAATTCCAGTTGTTATATTGATCAAATGTGATGCCCAAGTAGGAGAAAGCACTAACCCTAGTGATGGCTTTCTCTTTCATATTTATTGGTCTTACTTTAGTGGACTGCCTCCCACAAACCATATAATGGGTTTTGGCTGTATTAATGTCAAGATCAATCTCATACATAAATTTGACGAACAGGTCCACCAAACTCCTTAGCCCCTTCGGGGTATGAGTGAGTAAAACCACATCATCTGCATACAGCAGGGATGGAACAAAGAAGGCTTTAACTTCTGGCATATTTTTCCTATTTACTGCAAAAAATTTACTGAAACTGTTTCTATATAGTAAAAATAATATAGGCGCCATAATGCATCCCTGTCTGACCCCATGAGGGAGGTTAAAACAGTCCGTACATTTCCCCCTCTTGTCCGTACTGGATAGCATCCGCAATATCTATATGGATAGCCGGTAAAAAAACAATCAGGAGCGGGGGCACTCCTAAATCGATCAATAGTGTCCATAACTTTGACTGATTAACCCGGTCAAAGGCACTACTTAAATCAATGAAGGCCATATATAAAGTTCCCTTCTTGGCTACTACATATTTCCCTATCAAAAGGTTAAGGTTCAGGCATTTCTCCAGCACACCCTTTCCTTCTCTAACCCCATACTGAATGCGACTAAGAATGTTATTATGCTGGGCCCATTCTTCTGTTCTGTCCAGAATAATTCTCCCTGCCACTTTTAAATATTTTGCGTTTAATAGGTAGATAGGCCTATAGCAGTTAGGGTTCTGTCTGTTTGGTTTAAAAAAGAAAAAAAAAAAACGGTATGATTGTATTGACTTTCCAAGGCCTGGGAACTCTCTTTATAGCAATAGCTTTAACAACGTTCGTTATTAAAGGAGCCCAAAAAGGTTTTTCATTTTATTTTATATAAATCCCTAGGGACCCCGTCGGGGCCATGAGCATTATTTGAAGGACTTCTTCGCAGGGCAGAGGTAATTTCTTCCAGTTTAAATGTTACGTCTGTAGGAAATTCCGGTGCCGGCTCTATACTATCTAAGTTGTTCACAAGCCCCAGTGAGTAAATTGACTTAAAATGGCTCACCCATTGGTCTGGAGTTACATTTGTATCTATATCATCAGTTGTGCCTAGAGCCAATAGTTTCCCCTTGGCAATATCCCAAAACCCTTTAGAATCCCCAGCATTACAAGTAGGTATCAGTCGCTCCCATGCCTCCTCCATAAGAGCTTGTTTTTGCTCCTTGATAGCTAGCCTATTAAAACGCTCCATCTCGGGTAATATCCTCTTGGGTTTTTGGCTGTTTAAGCACCATCCTTAGCTGCTGACGGGCGGCTCTGCATCTATCATCAAGCCACCTAGACTTAACCTGTCTACTAGGCCTGGAAAGATCTACGTGATCTGTTTGAGCCACTACCCTAAAGTTTGAAATGCCTCCAGTACCCATTCAGGAGAGATCGATGCATAACAGAGGATCCCTTATCAAGTTCACAGTAGCCCCTATTAGGGAGTTGAACAGGTCTGGGAGCGGGATACTATGCCATTTAAGTCTGAGCCCCCTGTCCCTCCCTGTTCTTAATAGGCAGGCCTACTAAACTAGGGTTAGTTTTATGCCTAGCACCTTCTGATCTTAACATATCGAACATATGACTCTCCTTGTTAGGACAATATTTTCCAGGGACCTTGAGACAAAAACATAATCTATAACTGACCCTTTACCCCACCCCACAAAGGTAGGTTTATGGTCAAATTACTGCTTTACAATAGTCCACACGTTGAGGAGATTAGTCTGAGATACAATGATATTCAGCTTTCTGCCCTCTTCGTCAGCTACAGGCCGGCAGAATGAACACCACACGTGCAAAGGGATCAAGATTTTCCATGTTACCGCCCACCTTAGCGTTAAAATCCCAGCCCAGCACTATATTAAAACATTGTAAATTGGAGCATGTTCTAACCTCTAAAATGGACATAACTTCAGATAAAAAATAAATTTGCAACCAAGCTCATTGACCACAAAAAAGTTAAAACACCGAGATACCAATACCCACAGAACATGTGTCCCCCTGTGTTTCACAGGTGTGGCGGTGACTTTAAACAACTTGGATACCCGAACCAGAGTGGCTAACCCCGCCTGAGCTCTTTGCCCTGTGACAACCTTGGCTGGTACACAAAAGCATTCAAATCCACCCACACAGATCATTTCCTGTGCCCAGGTTTTCTGCAACATTATCACATCACAATGATTAATGAGGGCCAACCAATCTGTATCCAGAACTTGAGCCATGATACCCGCTATCTTCCAGCTAATGACTCTTAGGGTAGGACAATCAATAGATCCTACCATATTTACAGGTGAGTACACCCATAAAGGCAAATCTACATTTAAACCAGGAGGAAAAGCAAGGGGATCAATAAATCAGTCATTATCATCTAAACTGGTCAGTGGGAGAAATCTGTTTTGGACAGAAATAATCAGCTGTATAAGGGATCTAGTTGGGAGGGTGGAATTTCCCCTGGGTCTGTTTTGCAGGTGTCTACAAAAGAAGCTTAACTATACGAAGCCCATAGCCTCTACCAGAGGGCATTGCCCATTACATTTTTGGAGCAATTGGCTTGCCAATCCAGGTATATCTGCAATTTATCACCACACAATTCCCCCTCGTATTTGCTGGCTGGGCCCACCCATCCTACTCTCCTTACCATTACAATATCAACACATTTCCTTATGTCAAAAGTAGTGTTTTCCCTAGCCAATAGCAAACTTTATTTTATAACTGGCAGGTGGTCTCTACAGTATCACCCGGCAATTCTGGAACGGCAGTCATTACCACTATATAAGGGCTACAAGCCGGCGGTAAATCCAAATTGTGCACATAGTTGTCTACCTGGGCCGATTCACTCGTCCTGCTCTTACCTCCCCTGATTTACCCAAGATCCCGCTCTTCTTCCTTTGTTGGTTCTCTGCTATCATTAGAATAATGATCCCCCCCCCCTAGTTCTGTTAATATTATTATGTAGGGCCGGGCCTAAAGATGGTCGGACAGGTCCTGGGAGGGGTTTTACCCCACAACCACAGTACAAGGTGGAGAGGATAACCTTTGTGATGCTTGATCCTCATTGGCATGCAAGAGCCCAGCTCCCGTATCCATTCTCTTTGCCAAGGTTGTTACTGAAGTCTCCAGCCTCTGAAGCTTATTCATCAAGGGTTCAACGCACTGAGCTAATACTGATTTTAATTTGCCCAAAATATCCACAAAGTTAATTGGAGCCTCAATCCTGGGATCTTCGGTGTCCCCAGTTGGACACTGCTTCCTTGAATTACGGGTTGCGGGCCTCCCTCCAATATGATGTTTGCTTTTACACTTTCTTTTTTGCTGCGGGGGCATACTCACTTCCATTAAGGACGTCATTCCCACAATCCTCCTGTGGGGGCCCTCTGTGTAGGAAAGTACCATCCTTTTTGGCATGTTACCCCCAATTTCTGCCGGTTTATCAGTGTGTTTTGCCTGTCTCACTGGGACCCTGCTAGCCAGGACCCCAGTCCTCATAGTTTGTGTGTTGTCAGTATGCTTAACTGTGTAGCTGAAGTTCTGCTAACCAGAACTCCAGTGCTTATGCTCTCTCTAATTACCAAATTTGTCACTATACTTTAGTGACTCCATATTCCAATTTTGATTGGCACACTGCCCCCCCCCTCCTTATAAGTCCCTAGTAAATGGTATCTAGGCCATTGGGGTTCCAGGAGATCCTTATGGGCTGTAGCATTTCTTTTGCCACCCATAAGGAGCTCATACAAACCTTTGATCAGAACTGCCCATGCAGCCGGAGTGAAATAGTGCACACACTATTTCACAGCCATTTTACACTGCGCTAAGTAACTTATAAGTCACCTGTATGTCTAACCTTCATTTACTGAAGGCTAGGTGCAAAGTTACTGTGGGTGAGGGCACACTTGTACTAGTAAAGGTGCCCCCATGTTGTCCAGAGCCAATTCCCCACATTTCGTGACTGCGGGGATACCATTATATGTGTGCACTACATATATGTAGCTTCACATTGGTAACACCGAATATGGACATGTGAGGTGTCTAAGGTAATTGAATTGTCCCCCCATTCCAAATCTTGCATTGGGGGGGCAATCCCATGAACCCTGGGGGCTCCACCATGGACCCCCAGTACTGCCAAACCAGCTCTCTGAGGTTTCCACTGCAGCCCCATTTGCTGCCACCTCACAGACAGGTTTATGCCCTCCTGTGGACTGAGCAGCTCAATCCAGGGAAGGCAGAAACAATGCATTTCCTTTGGGAGGAGGGTGTTACACCCTCTCCCTTTGGAAATAGGTGTTACAGGCTTGGGAGGGGTAGTCTACCAGAGCCTCTGGAAATGCTTTGAAGGGCACAGATGGTGCCCTCCTTGCATAAGCCAGTCTGCACCGGTTCAGGGACCCCCAGTCCCTCTGCTCTAGCACAAACCCGGACAAAGGAAAGGGGAGTGACCTCTCCCCTGTACATCACCATCCAAGGGGTGGTGCCCAGAGCTCACCCAGAGTGTCCCTGGCGTTATCCATCTTGGATTCCAAGGTATGGGGACCCTCTGAAGACCTTTTGAGTGGCCAGTACCACCAGGTGACATCAGAGACCACTCCTGATAGGTGCATACCTAGGTAGGTAGCCAGTCCCCCTCTCAGGGCTACTTAGGGTCTCTCCTCTGGGTATTTCCTCAGATTCGGTTTGCAAGATTCCTCCAGGACTCCTCTGCATCCTCTGCTTCTGACTGTCGGACCAACCGCAGACTGCTCCAGGAACTGCTGTAACTGCAACAAAGTATCCAGGATGACTCCTGTGACCTGCAACTTTAGCTCCAGCCAGCTCTTGCAACAGTTTCCAAGGTGTGCACGCTCTGAGGACTGCCTGTCTTCACCCTGCACCAGAAGAACCAAAGGAATCTCCTGTGGAGTGACAGTCACTTCCCTGCTTCTGCAGGCACCCTTCTGCGACGACAACCGGTACTCTGGGACTCGTCTCCTGATGACAAGCCTGCTCCCTGGAACGCAGGTGGTGGACCGAAGTGACCCAGACTGTCCAAAGGTCCAGCTATCCAAATTTGGTGGCGGTAAATAGCTTGCCTCCCTGTGCTGCGACAGTACCCCCCTGTGCACCACGTCTTCTGCAGCTCATTGGGCTTCTGTGCACTTCTTCCAAGAATCCTTCGTGCACAGAGAAGCCCAGGGCCCCAGCCCTCCATCCTGTGATGCACAGCTCTATGAGTTGTTCTCCAGCGGCGTGGGACCTTCCTGTGTAGTGCTGCAACAACCGCAGTTTGCATCTTCTTTATCCCCGTGTTCTGGGACTCCCATGGGTGCTGCCTGGTTTTCTGAGGGCTCTCTAAAGTGCTGAGAGCCCCCTCTGTCTTCTCAGTCCTAATTGAGACCCCCAGGTCCCTCCTGGGTCCAGGCAGCTCTTTTTTGACGCAAACCGCATACTTGCTTGAACCAAGGCTTGTTGGCGGAATGCAGCGACACAAACAGCCTGCTTCCAACAACTCGACGTGGGACATCAACTGCACCAAGCAGGAACCCGCAGCCATCTTCTTTGGTGCTCTTCTGTACTTTTCTTCTGACCGTAGAATCCACTTTTGCACCTTCTTCTAGGTTGGCAGCGGCTCCTGTCCTTCCTGGACTCTTCTTCGGCTTCTGAACTTGGTGTCCTCTCTCCACAGGTCTTCAGGTCCAGGAATCCATTGTTGGTTGCTTGGTTCTTGCAAAATCTCTTATCACGACTTCTAGTGTGACCTGAGGAAACTTGCTGTACTTTACTGCTGCTTTCCTGGGCTCGGAGGTGGGGTACTTTACTTACCTTTGGTGTTTTTCTACATTCCCAGCACCTCTCTACACACTACACTTGCCTAGGGGAGAATTTGTTGTTCGCATTCCACTATTTTAGTATATGGTTTTTGCTGCCCCTAGGCCCAATGCAATCTATTATATTTTCTACTGTTTGCACTATTCTGTGACTGTTAACTTACCTGATTTTGGTCACTAGTGTATATATTGTGTATAGAAGGAGTATTGCCTCCAAGATATTTTTGGCAATGTGTCTCTAAAGTAAAGAACCTTTATTTTTGGTAACACTGAGTATGGTCTTTTATTGTGTATAAGTACTGTATAACTATAGTGGTATTGCAGGAGCTTTGCATGTCTCCTAGTTCAACCAAAGCTGCCTCTAGACAGCCTAAGCTGCTAGAACACTGCCTACATTTCACTAATAAGGGGTAACTGTACCTGCCTGGTATAAGGAGTAAGTACCTTAGGTACCCACTACAAACCAGGCCAGCCTCCTACTCTCATTACCTGACTGTTGGATGTCTAATGATTTAGCTAAAGGTAATACTCTGCTCCCTTTACAACACTAGATTGGAAAGGTGCAATAGCAGGGGGATTACCTCCCTCGTCTAGTGATAGACGTTGCTCAACCAAATCGCTGTCCTTTATAATTGCCTCCATCACTTGAGCAAGGTAGGAGTCCAGTTTATTTCTAGTAGGAGTTTTATGGACAGCATCCTTCTCCTTGCTTCTTACCTCAGGGAGTTTCTGCTTGCATTTGCCTTCCCAAACACTCCCCCAATGTCAACATATTGCTTACCCTGCACTCTCCAGAAAAGAAAAACCCACTGGGAGTGGCCCAGCACAGCCACTGTCATGCGCAGACTGGCTCGCTCTTGGCCCAGGCACGCACCCCAGGCTTGTCCAGCGCCACGGGAAATGGCAAGCACTTTTAAGCTCTATAGCCCTTCCTACCTCCAGGATCAGCAGGGATCGAAGGGCAAGCTGGTGGACGGGGTCCCATCCCAGCGATGGCTACAGTGTGCTGAGAGAGTCTTCAGGACTAACCATATAAAATATCCATCAGCATGTCGGGTTTTATTTGAATTTAAATGAATTCCCAATGTGGAAAGCGGAGACATATGAATGGCAGAATAAAGTGGGGGACATTTTTGGTTTAAGTCGCATGAGCCGTCGGGGTTATAAGAGAAGGCGGCAGCTTTTTACGCCACTTACAATTTCCAATAAGTTCACATTTGACGGAAGAGCGCCAACTCTTCCCGTTTCTGGACAGCAAGCAGCAAGTGAGTACAGAGGGGATATTTATCAATAAGTGCAGTATGATACTGCGTCAGTGTGTTACCACGCCAGAGACACTCAGGAAGTAGAACAAACCATGGCATGGCAGACTTGTAATTACTTCACCCTCAAATGTATTAACAAGCAAGCAACAACGACTGGAGGGCGCAGGGGATGCAAACAACAACGGAGGGGCAAGCAACAATGATGAAAGGGAGGAGCAAATAAAGACGGGGGGTGGACAGGTGCAAGCAACAAGGACAAGGAAGCAACAACTACAGGGGAAGCAACAAAAAAGTATGTGATTCTGAGTGGTGAAAGCAGAAGGACATTAATCAACACATTAATCAGTGCTTTGTCCATTCTCCATCAAAGAGACAAACGCAAGAAGAAAGAATGTGAAGCCAGCACGTGCTGACCAATGAAAAGCAAGGAAATGAGTGAAATTAAGCAAACCAATGGTAAGTTATGGACGGATTTCAAGCTCTGTTCAATTGTTTTTTTTTCTTTTTTCTTTCTGTATTTGTGTAACGAGATATGCCAAGCGACTGTCTCGTGCAAACCCAAAAAATGGCAAAAAAGAACTCGAACGGCATTATCATTGGAGCCAATATAAAACATCCCAAAAGGGCAACAATACAAACCAAAAAACAAATGAACCAATAACATTTTATTTTTTTTAAACGAAAAAGCAATGGCTTTACATGAACACGAGTAGGCTTATAACAATTGAGGTGATTCACATGAACCAGGCAGTAAAAAAGCTAGTGGGACAAAATGGCAAACAAACAAGAAATAAACATAAGTATTTGTGGCAAAGACTTAACATAATAAACACTGGTGGGGAAAAAAAGTCGAAGGACACAATAACATCCAGGCAGACCACTGGCAGCAGGCACAGTAAGTCGCAGTGAGGCCCAAGCAGCACACCTGAAGAGGAGTCCCACATCACTGGAGCAGCAAGGAGAGACTGCCCTTGCAAGTTTGACGTGCTGGGGGCCTTGGCTACTCGGAGCCTGAAGATCCCTTGGAGAAGAAGACAACAAGCCTTAGTTACTGCAAGAGTTGCGGTGCACAGGGGTACTGTCCTGCAAGGAGAAGCAAGGGCTCACCGTCTCCCAGGATGGACAGTGGGCCGAGAGGACGAAGGGGACCACTCCAGACCACAACCTCTGATGCAGGATCCACACAGTTCCAGAGGAGAGTAGATTCATGCAGCCGGATGTCGTTGCTGTATGTGCCTGCAGATGCAGGGCAGGGACTCCACTCCAAGGGAGATTCCTTCTTGCTTATTGTTGCAGCTGAAGTCTTGCCGACCCCAGAGGATGCAGAGCCGTAAAAATGCTGCAGTTGCTGGAAGGAGCCAGGGAAACAATGTTGCAAGGCGAGGTCATCTCGGGAGTTGCAGTCTTGTCAGTTCCTGAAGTGTCCAGTTACGATTCCGGTGGTTAGTAGCAGATGTAGAGGATGCAGAGATGTCCTGGTGGAGTCTTGCATGCCGAATCTGGAGACCCACTCGCAAGGGAGTCCCTAAATAGCCCTAAAAGGGGGCTTGGTCATTTTGCACGGTGACCACCTACCACAGGGGGTCACTGATGTCACCTGCCTGACCTGGCCACTCAGATGCTCCCAGGGGCCTCTGCACAGCTTGATTTCAGGATGGCAGAATCGAGTGGCAACCTGGAGGAGCACCCCTGGTGTGGTGATGGACAGGGATGTGGTCACTCCCCTTTCCTTTATCCATTTTAGTGCCAGAGCAGGGACCGGGGTCCCTGAGGTGGTGCAAACCGGTTTATGCAAGGAGGGCACCAAATATGCCCTTCAAAGCAAACCATGACTTGGGAAGGCTATCCCTCCCAAGTCTTGTAACACCTCCCTCTCCTACAGGAAGTCCTTTTGTCTGCCTTCTCACTGTCTGAGCTGGTCGAGCAGCAGGAGGGCAGAAACCTGTCTAAAAGGCTGCGGCAGCGTGTGCTGCCTTGAAAACCCTGGAGGACTGGTAGAGGCAATACTTGGGGGGGTCCTCTAAAGAGCCTCCAGAATGCATGGAATCATACAACCAATACTGGCATTAGTAGTGGGGTATGATTCCGACATGTTTTGATACCAAACATGCCCAGGTTCAGAGTTATCATTATGTAGCTGGACACAGGTGGTGAGTGAACAGTGTTCAGTACACGGGTAAAAAGACTTCCCCACACTTACGAAGTCCAATGCAGTGGAACTGGAGTTCGTACAGGCACCTCTGCTCTTGCAGGGGTGCCCTCACACACAGGGACCTGCTCCCTGCCCTTTGAGCTGGAAGGGCCTACCATACGGGAGACTTACAGTGACCTGGTGTAGTGACCTGTGGTGAAAGGGTGCATGCACCTTTTCACGCAGGCTGCAATGGCAGGCCTGCAAACATATTTTGCGTGGTACTCCCATGGGTGGCATAATACATGCTGCAGCCCATGGGGGGCTTCTGGTGTCCCAATGCCCTGGGTACCTAAGTAACATATATTAGGGACATATAAGGGGACAAAGGTCCAAGGTAGCCAAATTTGGAGGGAATGAGCACAATCACTGGGGTCTGGTTAGCAGGATACCAGTGAAAACAGTCTAAGCATACTGAAAGCAGGCACAAAGTGGGGGTAACCATGCCAGAAAGAGGGTACTTTCCTACGAACCAAAATAAGTAAAACTCTTAATAAAAAATATAAACAAGGGTAGACTGGAGGCAAACGGAAACCGTAATTTAAAAACCAGGGGAGAAACCTAGCATCTTTTTTTGTTGTAGGTTGCGGTGTGAGTGAATTGGCACTTTTTTTTCCTTTTTTTTAACCCTTGTGAGATAGTTAAGTGGATTAATAACAGACTGCAGAAAACCATGTGTAGCCTGCAAGTCACACCTTTTAATTTGTCAGCAAATTGGCTGTAAGTGATGAAATTGTGAGCAGTTACTGCAGGAATCTCTGGGTATCCTGAAAGGCGCACGTTGTAATCGCATTAAGACTGCTCAGTGGGTTAATGAACCTACGCCAGACAGGTGTGTGTTAAATCTTTATGTCCCTAGTTAAATGGATTAATGCTCTAGTCCAGTGGTTCCCAACCTTTTGACTTCTGTGGACCCCAGGGATCCCCCCCCCCTACTGAGTCATTAGTGAAAGCTGGGTACCTAACCTGTTAAAATTATTACATTTTCTAAGCAGTCGCGGACCCCCTGAGGAGGCTTTGCGGCCCCCAGGGGTCCCTGGACCACAGGTTGGGAACCACTGCGCTAGTCTGCAGAACCTATTTCACATTTTTTAATACTATTGAAATAACCCTCCCAGTAAGGCATTGACAGCATGAGTTCCATTCAGGATGATGCCCTGTGTCTTTTTAGAGAGGACATTTAAAAAAATGAAGATTGACAAAACCAATAGATCTAGGTTCAGCTGAACGGGGGAGTTCGGAGGGGTGATACAGGAAAATGGGTGTACAGAGCAGGAAAATATGCACCCAAGAGAGTGCTTGAAGTAAAATACAAAGAGTCCCCTCAACTGAGCACTGTAAGAACTCAACTCGTACACCATGAGGCCGAAATGCCCATGGAGAGGACAAACTGAAGAATACGAGGGAAAGCCATTTAATTTGGAGTACACACCTGAGATAGACAACAATGCACAAAAAAAAAAAAAAAAAAAAACAGACAGGGTGCACAATAGTGACAGCTGGGAATGGATGGTTGATCACGCTTGCTCAAAAAATGACATCAGACCCCGGTGACGCAGACAACACCTATAATCATAAGGGACAATGCTGCCCTCTGTACACATATGACCCTTGCTATTTATGCACAAGTACTGAGACAGTTATTGCCACACGGTTGGCCCACAACACAGGAGACATTATAGCCAAGTGTCAGTGGCAGCAAGTTACTTATATCTGTTGATGCACAGAATGAGTTGGCAGGCAGTGAAACCCTCATTTTTGGAAATAAGACCAGTAGAGTCAAATAATGTGAAACAATCCATGTTAATAAAACTATTTACGTTTTGTTAAGTTCTGTACGATCAGAATTGATAGCATGAAACCAAGTAATGTACACACACTCTGCTGCTCTGTCCAAAATAGTATTAAAAATCCAATTGTGAGCAAGGGCCTGTTGGAAGCATAACAGTTTTTTTTAGTTTTTTTATTTGAGACCTAAAAAATAAATACTTACTCTTAAATTGCACTAGTATCTCTCTTACCACAGACACCCTCCCAACCTGTGTATATTTGCAGCTGGACACTTTCAGGGCTACAGGTATTCACTGGCGCTTGGATAGAGAATGCACTTCTGAGCAATAAGACTCATACTTGGCTGAAGACTGTTCCATAGACTGGAAGGTACATGCTACCAATAATTTGATCTCGGCCGTGTGCCTCTTTGCCGAGTTTCTGGTCATGTACATATCTCTTACAAGTAGCCTGGCTGACAAGTGTGTGTAGTGGGCATTGGCATACTTGCTAATTGTAAGAAAGTTTAGGTATATTAAATGTGAATACTGGGGCAGCATCCTATGCACTGCATGCCTTATACATGTATGTGCATATACAGTCCACTGGCTCATCTAATTGATTTAAGTTGTGGCTTGGGCAAGTGGATCTCATTTCAAGATTAGTAATATCTGTAGGATGTTGTCCTTTGGACATGTGTTTTTTATTTTTTTTTATTTTTTTGCAACTGCACAACCTTTTCACAGCTTTTTCTGTGAAACCCCTCTTACAAAGTACTGTTTTCAGCTCTTTTCAGCTGATAACTAGAGATTAGACATTGTAAAAGCTTGTGGTTGAGAGAGTTCCAAATTTGGGGTCAACTGCACGAAAGAGTTTGTGTAGGAAGTTGTTTATAGATTTCTACTTGCAGAAGGATGTCTTCTTCACTTAGGAGCTCCCTCAGGTGTATTAACGAAATGGCATTTGTAAAGCAGGCTGTTACCCACTCTTGGGTAGGTGTGTTGACACAGAAGGGATGGTGTTAATCAAGTATTGAGTGCAATCTAGCTGTAAGGTTTCTTAGACCATGGAGGACGTTTTGAGAGTTATGCTCCTCTAGTGAAAGCCAATGTAGCAAGATCCTAACTATTTTGATCTGGGTGTTTTTGTTGGTTCTAACACATCTGCTTAGTGTTCTCCTACTTTTAGAAGTATCAGTCTTGCGTTTATGTTAAGGCATTGAGAAAACTGTCTGTTCAGTGCCACTGATAAATCTTACTCACTGTTGAATATCCCTATAACTTTTAGGAGACTTGGCTTTTAACATGCTCATTGGAATTTACGCTGGTATTCAGCTGGCATATCGAAATTAATTACTTATTAATGCTTCCATGTTATGTGAAAGCAGAGACTACAGCTTTTATTAATCCCCTTGTGTCTTTCTTGCAGGTTTACACTGTGGTGGATGAGATGTTCTTAGCTGGAGAGATCCGGGAAACCAGTCAGACCAAAGTGCTGAAACAGCTGCTTATGTTGCAGTCTCTGGAGTGAGAATATACACGATTTCTGAAGTATCCTGACAAATGGCAGCTTTCCCACAAATCCGGAGGTCTTACTGATGTTTGGGCATACACCGCAGAATAACAGCTACTCACATACACACAGGCAACTCTGGACCATCTTGCACACAATGCACATCCCTTGGAACCTGGGCAGCCCTCTCATTGGAACCTGGTAACCCCGGCACAAAAATATGTGCACCAACACATTTACAAATTTTGAAGCGATACTTGCATCCATGGACACATATATGTCAGAGCCTCTGCAGATTTTACACTACCTTATTACCCTGGTGTTTCATGCGCACTCACGCTCTATGGAAACTCGTCAAATTTCTGGTATATTCATGGAATCTCAGCCACGTGCACTCCTATGTGCACGCCACTGAACTCGTTTTCTATAGACAGTTCCCTCTTCCCCTCGTCGAGGACCGGTATCTTACTCATGCAACCATGAGTCCATGCGTTTTGTACTGCTGCTGTGCAAACACACCAGCTGCTACATGTCAAGGCTCCTACACCGCCCTGTGGTCTTTGTAATGCACCCAACAATTCTAACAGACTTGGGCTCAGCGAAACTATATTCTTCTCTCCCTTTAATCTAATACCATGTCCAGTAAAATAGCATTCCTTCAAAACCTAGCTTTTGGTTACATCTATGGTCACTAACACGTTGAAGACAACTATCCCAGCCAAAGGTCTGCTTGCTCTCCTCCACAAACCAATTGCCAAGGAAACTGCCACATGCCCATCAGGTTTCCCGCTTCTGTGTCACAATGAGGCTCAACTAACACCACCTTTTCCTTCCTTGCCTTCCTTCTTATCTTCTCTTCCATACTAAACAGTTCCTGGATTCATTGGATTATATTGTCCAGTAACAATCTGGCCTTCTAATGCACACAACTACATCATTTCTTTATTTTCTTTCTGAGCACTTACACACTAAGTAATCAAAGCAGGCTGTGCCTGTGCTGCACTCAACTCGGTGTGCCTACCGTTGCCGCTCATTCCACTACACAAAACCTGCCCATGAACACATACATACATCTCAGTGCCTAGGGTACTAATATATTTAGTGTTTTTCATTATGGCCAATTAACAACTAACCTCCCCGTCTAGCAACCCTTTTGCTCAAAATATCAAGTATTAATCTCACACGCTGACCACTTTAATGCTCATAGCATAACTTCTGTTCAGATGCAGTTCTAGAGATGCCCTTAAAATCATGATCATGGTTCTTCCCACTCTCTGTGCTGTGTGGTTCTTGATGTTTTTCTACACCCTTCAAGCGGCAGATTTGCAACATCAAGTATTGAGATCGAGCTTGGGAGTTCTTTCAAACAATATCATTAATGACTCAGAAAAGCAGGGTTCCTAATTAGATCAAGCTGTTTCCCAGTAGTTGTTGAGGGCAGGATGGCACATTTGATGCTACTTTTCCCCAGAGCCATATGGGCTGGTATGACTAGGGCCAGGGTTCTTCAAAGAAACCTTTAATATGCTGCTGCACTTCGACACCCCCACCTCCTTTTAGTTTCTTGTATGGGTGCCTTGGGTTTGGGATCTCCAATAAATAAAGAAATAAAACCCTGAGCCATGATTCAAAAATGCTTGGATGTGTTTGGCCCTTCTTGGGCATGTTCCATGGCACATGGCCTGAAAGATGCATTTCTCTCACTTCTGTAGATGTAGAAAAGAGTATGTTTATTGATGTAGTTTGTATTCATGTGCAATTGCTACCCCAGCTTAAATTGGCTGATTAACACAGCCAATATGGTGACAGCATGTGGAAGGGTGAGGAGGTCAGAATGAATAAAAACTGTTGTTCCACTGACCTTATGCTGCTTTCTGCTCAGTTCTTGCCATTTCTATCTTTTTTACCTATTTGATCTGTCCGTTGGTCTCTGGGATCCTAAGTTGAACTGCCACTTAGTCTTTGGAGGCATTTGTGAACCAGAGTCTATTGCTGCCTCAGCTGAGCAGAATGCACTGCCACCTCTCTTTAACTGTTAGGGTAGTTTGAACCATTTTGTCTCAGAGTGTATGTACCTCCTCTGCCCGGTCCATATTTATCCCAATCAAGTATGCTCTAAATGCCCTGTGTTTACCAAACACGGGTAAGGGACCATCCATATTAGTCTCCCACTCCTGGTGGGCTTTTGTTTTTGATATTGTGTATCATTACTGGAAGTGAAACTGTGTACCACTAAAACCAATAAATCGTGTCTGAAACCCAAGTAATGTTTAATTTATTTTGCTGTACTTCCTTAATATATTGCTTCATTTGGGCTAGATCAATAAATGTCACAATGAATGTCACTTGCCTGTATAGGAAACAAGTACCTGCATCTCTCCTCCATGCTCTTGTGAGGTTTATCTGAAAAACAGTCTTTTGGTTACCCATGAATGTGCTGAAAGTTAAGCTTCAAATTGTACTTGTTTTTATGGATGATTCTGGAGTTTTATATAGTTTTAATATCACCTTGGAGTGTTTACTCAGCAGAGCGATTTCAGACAACATGCTTTGCATCCAGGTCATTCTAAGTGTTCAAATGCACATTAAACTTCACATAATACTTTTCTCACTTCTGCGCCATACAATCTTCACTGCTAATCGTAAATGTTTAAGTAATCAACACCTGTATGCATTCATCGAGGAACACAATAACTTCTTATAATTGAAGACTTCTAAGGGTTTATATGACATTACAAAATGCAGATAATGCCCCCCCTATCCCCTGTAGTTTATCAGAAGCCAATTATTCAAGACGTTTTTGGAAAGCTTTCCATGGTCAATTTAGGTAAAAAATATTACACAAAGTCACAATGCAACATAGAGCTTCATAGTTGTGACCAGAAGACTACGGATTACCTGAAGAAAATGCATCCTATTGGCACTGCAAAGTCGACTGACAATACTGCACTGTCTTTAAGGAGCCAGGTGCTTCTCTATCTAAGCATGCCTTGTACTAATAGTTGCCTCTCAATCTGTCTTTTTTTCTGGCTTGGACAAGAGGATCTTTGACGTTGTTAGGGTCTTAACAACCTATTTTGAGAGAATTTCTCCTGGGTGTTCTTTTTCATAACTTCTCATCATCTTCGATACCTGTGAAGGCTTTCCACTTGTTTTTGCCAGCTTTCAGATGGATTTCAGAAGAATCTGAGAAAGAAGATTAGTTTGAAAAGGAAGTAATAAACGTTTGTGAAGGTATTTGGAGCCATCGGAGAAGAACATTTGGAGGTCAGAGAAAGGATGAAGTTTTAACACAGTTTTGGATTTATTGAGAACGGAGAAAGCATTAGATTTAGATGAGACATGGTGTATTGTGAGAGATGAGTTGGCATTGGACAAGGGTTTGTTGTTGAGAGGTACCATGTTTATTCCTCCCTTGGGGGATGTGTGGTAAATTGTTTACTTCGGCAATGAAGGGCATTTGGCGATTTGTTAAAGCAAAATAATTAGAATGGATTTTTGGTAGCCTGGAGTTGATTTAGAAGTTGAGCAATTAGTGAAGAATTGTGCAGAATGGAATATTGTGGCATTTGTTTAAAAACAACAAGTATGCCAGTGGTATGCCAAGCTTTGGCAAATTATCCATGGCAAGAACTAGCAGTACACTTGGTGGGACCATTGCTGGGAGAGCTTTTTTTTCACTTTAATTAATTGTAGTACTGAGCGTAAGAAAAACTCAATTTATCATTCAGAAACTAATGGTGCAGTGGAAAGAATGAATAAGACAAGGAGTGCATTCAGTTAGTAAAAGCAAATCATCTGAATTGGAGAGAAATGTCTCAAAACCACATGCCGCCAATAAAGTGTTGAAAGAGAGGATTATGAAAGAATGGGTGAAAAACAGACAAAGGAAACAAATTAAAAGGAAATTAGACTTTGATGTCAGATCGTGGTAAGTATTGCAATAACCTTAGGTGAATGGGTAATGGTAAAAATAATTGTGGAATGCCAAGAATGTCAGTTCTCTATGGCCATAAATTAAAACAATTGATGATTGGCTTTGGAATAAAAACTGGAATGTGAAAGTTCCTCCTCCACTGTATAGGAATAAGCAAAAGAGCAAACAAGGAGCATAGATGAGTACAGTGGATATGGAGGTGGTAGTCCAAAATGAAGTAGTGCTAAATAGAAAAAAGAAGTGAAAAAGTATGAAGATCTCTGTGGTGCTTAGGTGATTATGTTGACCATTAACTTGTTCATAGGAAGATATTCTATTGATTGATTCATGTTTGTTTAGTTAATTATCCTTGGGTGTTGAAACATGGAATGGGAGGACCATATACGAGACGGATAAGACAGCAGAGTTGGAAAAAATACAACCTTGTCCTGCTTAGCATCAGCTAGACCAGATGGAGACTGTCTGGACAGAAAAGAAGAAATACTGCTGTATTCTGGACAGTGGGAAGAGAATGCCCTACATATTCAGAAGTAGCACAGATTTTAACGCCAGCAGCCAACAGAGCTCTGATTGGATGCGAAGCCCATGGTCCCCGAATCATCACACAAAGAAAAAGAGGATCAACATGAATGTTATCAAGTGCTATGCACCTACAAATGACAGCAAAGAAGCGGAAGAAGAAAAATATTACAACCGACCCCATTTCATCCTAGAGAAACGCCTTGTGAGAGACATGACCCTACTGATAGGGGACTTCAATGCCAAGATTGGAAGTGTAGTTGTAACTGTAATGTTTGGTTAACAAAAACCATTACAATAGATACAATCTGGTACAAATAAAACAGTACTCTAATAAGTTTGATAAAAGCTTTTCATACAAAGAAAGCATGTGCAAGTAATCTGTCAATAAGCAGCCAAATCATTTTTAAGTAGGTTAACTAACAAATGTGATCTGTACCAAGAAAGTTAGCTGGCAAAGCTGGTGTTATGATTGATTTGAACCCTCTATAGGGACCAACACGGCAAACTACCACTGCTTGGGGCAAACAATAATTATCAGGGAGGGGAAAAACAAGTGCAGATAAGACATTATAATATCATTAGACAACCAATACCAAGAAGATTAAATGACCATGCGGGCTACTATAATTAATTGGAGCCTGCTATAGGGTTCGGCACAGTAGACTTCTGCTCCTTGGGGGCAAAAAAACAAAAAAAAGTGTATCAGATAAAACAAGTAGCAACTGCAAAATGAAGCATTACAATATCATTAGGCAACCTGTGCCAAAGGGATTAACTGGCAGTGCTGGTTATTATTGTGGCTTTGAGCCCTCTGTGGGGACAGGCACAGTAAACTACTGCAGCTTAAGGTAGATAATGTATTATCAAGTAAAACAACTAACGTGTAATGCATACGTGAGAATGAAAACAGACGAACAGTACTATTGCATCTTAGTTAGCAAATAGAACTGAGTATTATAATTTATTTAAAACTTCTGTACGGTCTGACACTCTTAACGAAACAGCCATTGCCTGAGAATGTTAACAAAGTTTGCACATCTTGCCAGAGCCCAGGGGGCAGAGTGGTAAAAACATATTGCATCTAAACATGATCGAGGCCCAAGAGCCAGAGCTACAAGTTTAATTAGTTGTCTCCCTTGCTGATTGAGAGAGGGACAGCAGCATGAAAGGTGTAATCAAGACTCATTTTAAGAACAAAACCATCAGGAACTTTTACCACTGTGATTAACCCAAGCGGGGCTAAAAGCTTTTATAGACAACACAAGCAACAGCATATATAAAGTCTGCCTCTGACTTTTGGTATTTATGGCTTCCAGCAGAACTGACTGCTGGGCTCCAATTAGGTAGGTGGCATTTAACGGCTGTTCCAAAGGCGAGTTTCCAAGAGTTCCTATATCGTAATCTCTCAAGGTTGCCTTCAGTTGCCGATTGATTACTTTTTCCAAGTGCTGAAAGGAACGTCCCCGACCTTAAGGGTGTAGTCATCCAACTGAAAAGACTTCAGTGCATTTGTTACTTGGGTGTTCCAAGGATTGCCTGAAGTTTTGAAGATTAATTTTAGGTGGCCTTTAATCGTTTGAGTGTCGGCTTTCCTCATCCTGAGGTAATACTTTAACATGACAGCTTGACAATTAATTGACTTAGGCACCACAACCAGTTCCAGCCTTAATCTGAAGTGGTTAACATAGCACATTTGTTGAAAGATTTTCTTATATGCCCTACAGAGGGATTGTTCCAGGACTTCATCTAAGGCTCCTGGATAAGCAAAACGGCCATATTGCACGACTGGAAGAAATGTCACCTTCATTACCCTTAATGTTGGGGCTGCCAATGCACTCCTTAGTTAGTTCACTCGACCAGTTCAAAATATAATTGCTGCCCCTTTTTTTTTATTGCATTTTTCTGTGCCATTACAGTATTATTTTCTCTGAGGCACACACCAAAATAATTATACTTCCTTGCTGCTCTTCCCTAATATAAGAACATTTTTAGTTTTTTCGTGATTTACTTGGAGCTGGTTGGAAATGTTAAAAATATTTAAGTTTAAGGCGTTCAGAGCCTGCGGTAAGCCAATACTTGTACAATTCATAACCACTATGTCATCAGCATATTGAATTATTTGTAGCTTGTTGGCTCCTAGCTTTGGGGGTGCCATACTGCTGGACTCCAGGCATTTCCCCAAGTCAGCTGTATAGAGATTGAATACAGGTGATGCGAAAACACACCCCTCCTTCAGGCCCTGATTTGTTTACATTGTTTGGGCTACTGAGCATGGGCCAGTCTTTACTCGGACCCACGTCTCGGAGTGAAATTATGGCTCTTAGCAATGTTATAGGAATGCACCATTTATCCAGCTTGCTCTATAATGTCTACGCTGTCAAATGCTGCACTATAATTGAAAAGGCAACAAAAATGGAAGATTGTTGGGGTTGGCGGCATGGTGTTTTAAATAAGATAGGGCCACGATGTTGTCTGCAGTTGACGCCCCAGCACTAAAACCAGATTGAAAAAAAAAACAGTAAGATCTGTGCTCCTCAGCCTAAGCTTCCAGTTGTTCCAACAGGATGCATGCATATGCTTTAGCCTCCATATCAACGTGCGCAATTAAATGGTAGTTTGAAGCCACTGAGCGGTTCCCCTTATATATGGAGCAAAGGATGGACCCCCTCGCAGTTTGGAGCACTCTGTTGTAGAATGAAGTCAACATCTCACAACTATTAGGGACACACTTAAATGTGGACGCTGGTAAACTGCTGGGTCCGGGAGACCCATCATTCTTCATGAACTTGATATTTTTCTTCACCTTTCAGACATTTGTGTATTCAGGTCCTATATACTCAGGATCTACTAATAGTCAGGGCATCTCTTCCCGCACTCTGGCTTTATTAATCTGTGGGACTGCTGATTCCTCCGTTCAAGTGTCTGTGGTGCGCATTTGCATAGCCGCCTTTCACCCTCCACTGGCTGGAGGCCAGAAGGAGAGGCAAATTATTGGTGTATAAGCTTGTGAGAAGACTCGCCCAAGCTGTTTCTGAGATACCATTCTCCCTTATGACATCACAGGACTGTAATTGGTTTATTCATGTGTACCCAAAAGTGTGCATGATTAGGGTACTTCAGCAGCTGGCATAAGGTTGCCCATTCCTTTAGGTCTCTTCCCTCATGTTCCCATATTATATTCTTAAGAAGTTGTCTTACATTTAACCTCTGCCTCGGAGTTTGATGTAGGACTTTGTTTGTGTGACCACTTTGCTCTATGAAAGGCCCTCCTTCCAGTGATGGTGGCTTTATCATGTTGTAGAGCAGGCCTTTAGGCCCCACCAGATTTTGTTGAATTAAATCTAGACATGTATCCCATCAAGAGAGATGTACGGCCCTCAATGTACTTCGCACACCGCTTGTGAATCTCGTTCTGCTGCCTTGAATTTATTATGGGAGGCTATTTACCTAACCAGACTTCTACTAAAGCTGAATACTCAGGCCGCCACTTTATACTTTTGACTAAATTTACTTTCTCTTTTCCTGTTGATATATCTGCCTGCCTATTCTCTGCAGTGGGTTATAACCCTGGTGCATTTTAATGGGTCTTGATCACTTTCCAACCTTTCTCTAATCTCGAAGTGAACTAGCTGCCTACCCAGGTTCCCTGAGAGAAAGACATAGTCTATAGTTGATCGTCCTTTACTGGTTAGGGGGAGAGACCTTCCTTCTCTCTTGCAAGAATTGCCCTTTGTGATGACACCAATTTATAAGCTGACAAAAAGTCCTGCATTATATGACTCCTTCTCTCTTGGAAGGCGGTATCCAAAGGTTCTCCTAAACTGCTAATGTTGAAATCGCCTACCTTTCCGATTTCATGGCCGGGGTATTCCAAAATGAGAGATTCTACACCGACCACCTAATCTTGGATCACCCTCAACTTAGATTTTGTTGTGGCATTGATGTAACAAATAATCAAGATCACATCCATGGCCTTGGTGTTTACTTTCAGACCTCTAATGAAGACTGCTTGGGCCATGCTATCATCAGTGGCCATTTTGGCGACCTCTAGATCTGCTTGCTTGATGAAAGTTGATAGGCCTGAAATGAAATGGAAAAGGTTCCAGCAGACCGGAAGGAGGGATATCTGATCAAGATCCCCCAAAAAAGGTGACCTTAGTAACTGTGCAAACTACAGAGGGATAACACTTGTATCAACCCCCCTGGCAAAATATGCAACTGCATCCTGAACAGATTGAAGGAACAAGTCAATGCTCAGTTGCGAGACCAGCAAGCTAACTTCTACAAAGACAGATCCGGCACAGACCAGATTGCAACACTGCACATCATCATTGAAAAGTCAATGGAAAATAATTCCCCCCTCTATGCCAACTTTATAGACTATGAAAAGGCATTCTGCAGAGTAGACAGACCCTTTGGAAACTTGTCTGCCACTGTGATGTGCCAGATAAACTTATAAGAATCGTCAGAGGCTTTTCATGGGAATGACCTGCAAGATAGTCCACGGAGGACAACTCCCAGAAGCTTCTGAAGTAAGGATTGAAGTCTGCCAGGGTTGTTTGCTTTCGCCTTTTCTCTTCCTGTTGGCCAGAGACCGGATCATGAAGATATCCACAACAAGGAGAAGAAATTGGATCCAGTGGACACCCTGGATGCAGCTTGAAGACCTGGTCTTTGCAGATGAGCTAGTACTACTCTCCCATATTCATCGGCACATGCACGAGAAGGCTGACAGAGTAGCAAGCCACATCAGCACAACTTGGCCTCAACATCCACAAGAGAAAAACCTTGATCCTGAAGGCTAGCATGGCCAGAACAACTGCAGTCACTCATACAGATGATGCACTGGAAGAGGTTGTGGCCTTCACCTAACAGGGCAGTGTCCTAGACAAGCAGGGTGACAGACACCGATGTCCAGGCAAGACAAGCAGGGCGAGAGAGACGCCAACGTCCAATCAAGAATTGGCCAAGCAAGGGCTGTCTTCATACAGTGTCGGTTAAATAAAATCTGGAGCTCCAAGGACCTAACGCTGTAAACCGAGATCAGGCTTTTTAACACCAATGTAAAATCTGTCCTTCTGTATGGAGCAGAAACCTAGAGGCCAACAGTGACGACCACCACCACCAAAGAAGAGACACCTGTCTGAGTCCATCAACGCCTGTCTGAAGAAAATCCTCAAAATCTACTAACCAAACACCTTCAGTCACAACAACCTATTGCAGAAGACTTTCCAACTGCCTTCTCATGAAGAAATCATGAAAAGATGCTGGGGCTGGATCGGTCACTCCCTCTGCAAAGCTACATCAAACACCACCAGACAAGCCCTCACCGGGAACCCTCAAGGGAAAGGGGGAAGGCCAAGAAACACCTGGCATTAAGGCCCCAAAAATAACTAAGTGGATGGGTTACCCCTGGATTCAGATTGAAAGAAAAGCCCAGAACAAGATGGTTGGAGAGTTGTGATTTATGTCCTATACCCCAGGATGGGTAGTAGGTGTAAGTAAGTCCTACAGCTATGGAATGTTCTGATTATCTTGGGAGTGTTAGCATTTGAGTTGCTGATTGCACTTGAAGTTGAAGCAGGTTTGGATGAGGTGCTTAAATAATGTGTTCTAACACCTGCATAACTTTCCTGTTGAACTAAGACACCACCCCATGCATTCTCTTACATCCCCTCCAACAGAACAAGAATGCGTTCACCTTGCTCTTCCACCAGAAATGCAGTTTTTCAGCTTTGGGTTTGTCATCTACATCTTTTACTCCAACTTCTCTGCCAGTTTCTCCTTCTGGGATTTAATCAGTAGATGATTCAACTACTTTTTATGTGGTCCTGGCTGTAGAAGTGTCCTTGCTCAATGTTTCATTTGAGACTTCACATGTATTGATTTCCTTAATGTTGTGGAACTTGCAGCCAAGATTTTCTGCAAGCCATTCCCTACCATTGGTGACTGGATTTGAGAAAGTGGTGCAGGAAAAATGTATTCCCCCCACCACCAAAGTTGCCACTTTTAGGGTGTTGAAAAAAGACAAAGATCCCCATTTTATACTCATGGGTTCCAAAATCCGATTCGGTCAATAGCCATTGGTGTAAGGAAAAATAGTTTCTCTGTCCAGAGACGCGTGTTTCACCAGATACAAAGAGGAAGCAGGTAGAAGTGGTTGGGAGCAGGGTGTGACATACAGCATGAACAGCACTCAGAGCAGCCAGCTGGTCTGCTTTCCTTGGCAGATATGAGCATGCCTTGTGGGAAAACATTCAGCACTTTGAATATGGCTGACCAAAGGACAAATTTTGCTGAAGTGGCAATGAGGATCTCATAGAATCTAACCAGATCATCAGTACCTCTCTTGATTTAGCCAGTGTGGCTTTAACAGAATACTGCTAAAGCATAGCCTTAAGAAAATCTTCCAGCCTGAGACTAGTATCTCTGAAAATGGAGACAAAACAACCAACCAACCATTGGCATAGCCGATAGGCCTCGCCTTGGAACCTTTAAGTGTTTAGCCATGCAGCACATTATCCTGGGTGCTGTGCCACAAGGATTTGAAGAGTGATACAGTTACTGCACCCTGGGTCATGCAGTCCGATTCAGGAAGACATGCTTGCCTCAGGAAACGTTTATAAACACATTCCAAGGCTTTTTATCGCACAGAAAGACCAGTGCCTTGATGTAAGTCACCAGCGGTATACCATTCTGCGTGCGACTGCATCACTAGAGTATTGAATAGCCTATGAAAAAAGCAGTGAAATACTTTTCATTGTAACAAATTAATTCCAAATGTATTTAAAAATTAAAAGCTGCCATCAGTTGTATGCTTTTTAAAGGTTACAAATGTGCACATTTGACGTGAGGACTTCCAATGAAGGTGGTGAACAAAATGCAGGGGAGAATGTTTAAGTGCAATTTCCAAGAGTAAAACGTTATCCTGTGTTGGAAGAGCTGTACAATTACTACATACTGGGTCATACAGCTTGATTAAGCCAGAGCTACAAATATATGAAAACAATTCATGTGCAGCACCTAAGTGAGGAATCCGGCACGCGTTGCTGGTACTTGGAGAAAGCACAGTACAAATGTGGGGTGGGGGGGGTGAGCGGGAGAGGGGAGCAGGGGGAGGGGAGGAGGAGAGGTGGGGCAGAAGGAGGGGTGGAGAGTGGGGGGGAGGGGAGGAGGGGGTAGAGCTGGGGTGAAGAGGGGGAGGGGAAGCTGTCAGAGTGGATGAGTTTCCTTACCATGATGCACGTTGTGGGTGTGTGTTTCTGCCGCAGGGAAGTGGCGGATACAGTAAACCATGCACATATGTGTGTGAGGAAGGAAGAGCAGGAGGGGCACAGGGATTGACCTACACAGTAGATCTCCTGGGTGCATATTTCCCTATTCAAATACCAAGGAAGGACAATAAGTTCAAAAGATTTCTGGTGGAGAGGTCACACTACCAGTACAGAGTTCTGCCTTTCTGCATGAAGTCCGCACCAAGTGTATGGCACTAGTAATAGTAGTACCACCTGTAAATAGAAAATATGCACTTACCGCTTTCTACAGAGAGCTAATCAAGGCCTGTAACCCAGAAGATTTCTTGAAAACCTTCCACAAAACCACCAGTCCCCCGAATGGCTTAGGTCTACGTATCAACATGATCAAATGAACATCAAAGCCAAAGCAGCTTTTATTTCATTTAGCGGTGACTATAGATATAAAACCAAGAAGTATTTCCTGGGTGGAGGGAATATGTTTTGTTACTATAACCAGTTATAAAAGATTTTCTGTGGAGTTTGGAGAAATTTCCATGCCATTCAGAAACCCTTTCCTCCGGGGGAGTCCATCCGGTTATTTCAAAACTGATGGCTTCTCCATTTGAAAGAATAGATAAAGCCATATTGCAGCATTTGTATTTGAAAGCACAGTTCCTATTGGCAACAACTTCCCCTGTAGAATAAGTAATGTAAGATGTTTACCTGCCTGTGAACACCATACTGTTTTTCATTCTAAAAAAATAGTAATGAAAATTAATCTGTCCCAAAGTAGTTTCTGATTTCTACCCTTTTCCTCTTTTGCTCTCCTCCCTTTCAGTGCCTTGCCTTCCGTTGTCTCTTCCACTCTCCCTCTGCTCTCTTGTGCGTGGCCCTCTCTACACCTTGACCTGCGCCTTCTCTTCCTCCCTGTTCTATCTCCCCCCTTCCCTTCCATCTCTCCCCTCACCCGTCTCCCTCACTCTCCTTTCTCTCCCCACCTCGTTGTCCACCTCATCGTCCTCTTATCTTCCCCTCCCAGTGTTCCCTCTTCTCACCCTCTTCACGCCTCACCCCTCCGTTAGTAGCTCCTCCTCTGTGCCTCCCTGCCCTCCCTCACTGTGCTTCACTACCCCTTGTGTCTGCTTCTCACCAAAATGTCTGCAACCCCGCTCTTCTCTCTTTAGCTACCTCAACATCGTCCCCAGACTATCTTTCAAACATCTCTGAACTCGTGAAAGGAAGGTTGTGGTGTTCACGGCGGTGTCAGAATTAGTGAGAAAGATTTCACTAATAAAGGGCCGCTGCTCAGAGAAAAGGGCAGGGTTAGAGTATATGGATATAGGGTTCCCAGAGATTAGCTTGATGTATACTTTTGGGTTGTGGGCTGGGCTTCTTGGGGTCGGTGGCAGGCAGCGTTTCCCCCTTACGCCTCATTTGCGACTGTGCAGTTCATCACACACAATTCGGTACGCTAAGCTTTCGTTTTATTACCGTCCTCCTTCAGACTATTTTGCCCTTCCTCCCTGTGATCGTTTCCGTGTATCTTCCGAATCCTTCCTTTGCTGCTACTCTTTTCTCGTGTTCACTGCTCTGATGCAGGTGATGTTGCCCACGTTCCCCGTAGGCTCTCCTTTTGGATGGTACATCTCTGAGCAACTACATGTCTTACCCGCTTGCTCCTCTGTCGCGCTGCCTTTCTCCATCTCAGTGGTTCCAGAGCCTCTCCTCATCTGTTGGCTCCTGGCTTGTTTCTGTGTGGGAGCGGGCCTAGTCACCGTCTTTCCTTGCCAACAAGTGAGGTAAGTCTTATGATGGCTTCGGAGTTACATATGCTAGATTGCATGGTTTGTTTTGCACTGCACTGTACTGCAGTGTATTTTGTGTTTCTTTTACTCAAGATATCTGAGCAATGGATGTGAGATGATCCCAGTTTCTGTGGGTGCCATTTGGAACCAGTGTTCCCACTGTCACTTCACTTTCCCATTTTGGCCCAGGGTTTCTAACCTGCCAATTACTATTATTATGTAGTACTTGGGTTGGATCAGTTGGGGGACTGGGGTTACCGGCTACACCCTTCTTCAGGATTGCACCATAAAACCTGCCGGTGGCTCATTGAACACAGCAGGGCTCCTTCGGATCCGCGTTGTGTCCTATAAGCTATACTCCTTGTGGTTGCTCCGGTTGCCTGAGAGCACTTGCCTCTGCTGGGCTGGGTGATCTGTCGGCTGCTGCTGGCAGAAAGATCTGTGGTTGCCAGGAAGACAATATAGTCAGTTCTTCTAATGGCACTGATACTGCCCGAAGACGGCTTGCGTTTGTGAGTTCTGCTGCTGTTAGAGAGCTGTGCCCGCTGGGCTCTGGGTGATAACAGGGGGGTGCCTGGCACACACCTTGCAGGTGCGGCAGCGGGAATTAATGTGGCTTCTAGACACTAAAGTGGCGTTCCCCTAGTGGTAGCAACATTGACATTAGCAGGGACAATAAACACTGCAGTGTTTTTATTACATGTTTTTTTGGAAAACATGAGGCAGGTGAGGCAGCTAAAGTTGTCTCTATACAAGACCGAGTGAAGAGTATTAAATAATTGGGGGGTGGGTATTACTATTTTAAACTAAATTATGTGCTTGTATGCAGAATTACGGCTGAAATCTATAGATATTTTTCCAGCATCAAACTTTCAGTTACGTTTCCGTAAGCATTGCATCTGCTGGATACAGCAACAACTACCCCAAGAATCTTGGGTTGGGCATGCAGTACTCTTGTCATTTGGTACCTGTGGTGCTTTAACCAATCACTAAGCATTCGTTTTGAATTGAAAGGTTCCAAAGAAGAGCTACATAGTGGTGGGTGGTTTGCCAGGTGGAGAGGAATAACCATATGTTAAACTTTATGCTGAACATGGTACTTTTCCAGGGCACTAAACGTATCAACTCTCGAGAAGGAAAGGATGGTATTTAAAAAAAAAAGTTTATACCTCTTGGCAATAAAAAGGAGTAGAACACTTGACTAAGAACTGAACCTAACTACATAAAGTACAGAAAACTGAGGGTTTCTGACTCTGAGCGTATCTCCGAGTCATGCTGAAGAATACCAGGCCTGGTTACTCTTCCCGGCCGATTGGATGCCAACTTCTTCATCCAACAATCAAGCTGTGCTGTCTACTTCCCAGCGTTCTGAAGTTACCAAAAGGCCACATGCGGTAGTAAACAAAATTATAAAATAAATATGTAAATAAATAAATATAATAAATACGTGAAGGTGGAACTGCAGCTTATGGTGATCAGATTGGTTTTGTGGTGAAAGACCTTTTGTTGTTCATAAAACCAAGATTTGGGATTGTTTCGGTCAGATTTAGCAGTTCTTCTAGAGAGTTGGACCAAAACAAGGGCATTGCACGAGCCAGGGTGACGCACAACAAAAATATCATTCTTGCCACCATTTTAGGGTAGCTGGCAGAGGTTTATCTAGAACTCTGTGACATTGATGGAGATGTGAATTTGCTGGTATCATTCTCTGAATTCATGATAATGTGGGTGTTGTCCGCATGTATCTGGTTGTATTAGTAGACGCCCTGGATAATAGAAGATACTAGGAGCATGTAGATGGTGAACAAATTGGAAAAATATAGAAGCTTGAGGAACGTTATAAGGCAGGTCTTGTGTGGGGGACGAGGGCTACAAAAAGAATCTTAACCACCAAGAAAGAAATCAGGTAAACTAGTCAAGAACTTTTTCAGAAATACCAGTTACATCTCTCAGCCTACAAACTCCTTCACATTGGAATTTGCATTTTTCCACATTTAGCTACTTTCAGCACCTTCTCCTAAGCAACACTCTATTGAATGAGATGTTCTGTTGGAGTTCTTTTGAAGCGGATTTTCAAGACGGTCACCTGACTTCTCAGTTTCGATTATCATTATCAAAAATACTTGATTCAATTATAAATATATGATTACAAAATTAACAATCCTACAAGTTCATACACAAATATTAAAACATTATAGTGTTGTGCTGTTGCACAGCTGATTTTAAAAAACGCTTCTATAGCAAAGCAGATGCCTAAATTGGACATTTGTAAAAAACAAAAGAATTGCAAATTTACAGATAGGAAAATGATGGTTTTTTAGTATATGAATTAAATATTTGAGGTAAAAAAACTAATAATATTTACAGAAAACATAAGATTAAGTGCAACCTGTTCCGAAAATTCGTTGCATAGGCTATAGCACAAAGAATCAGTACTATATTGACCTAAAGAAAGGGCAGTAAATAAATGTAGAGTCCTGAGTCTCTATTTCCTTTTTACTAAAATCCAGAAGATAAGGTTCGGTGTTTAAATTAGTCTCAATTTGGACATAAATCCACATAGGTTTTTAAAGTTCCAAATCTTGTGTTAAAACACATCTTGTGCCGATAAAATATTTAAATCCAGATTTTATTCACTTTGCAAACAGAAGATGGATTTAAAAATAAGTGCAGTCTATCAAGGCCTTTCATTGAAGCTTTAACTTAAGGCAACCAGGATTTTCAAGAACTATTATCCCATTCTAAACTATCAATGATAACTTCTTTATTTAAAGAAGCGCAGACATTATCTCAAATGGAGACCTAAAGCAACAAGGGTGCCAGTTTAATTATATCATCAACATATATAAGCCCAAAACTCAAGACAGAAATAATGCAGGGCTGAGGACGGGAGGCAGGTAAGACACATTAAAAAGAAAGTGCTTCTCTGCAAATTGCAAATACCCTGTTTTGATCTGTTTTTGATTAAAGTTTAATGAAGGAACTGCCAAAGCCACAGAAGCAAACACGCATGGGATATTATTGAAGCTCATCATTGTAACTTCCAGTTTTTAACTTTTGGCCAATTTGCACTAGCATGTTTGGGTGGTAACTATACATTTAAATATGTGTCCCTCTCGCTCTTGGCAGTACTTCCTTTATTCAAGGCATTCTTACAGAAGCTCTGAAAACAGCCCAGATTCTCCCACTACCAAAAAAAACGCCACTAGGCCCTGATGGCATCGTCAACTACTGGTTCGTCACTCACCTAACATTAATTGGCAAGATAACTGAAAAAGCAATCTATGTTCAACTGCAAGATAACAAGCATCTTCTGAATAACTACCAGTATGGCTTCAAATTATGTTGAAGCACGTAGACCACTTTTATGAGCATCATAAATTATACTGACCTGACCACAGATGAAGATGACCGAGGTGTCCTGATATTACAGGACCTCTAACCTTCATCTCACAAGGGATTCATTGCCTATTACCTTCACTGTTTTCCTCCTGCCTTTCTAAATGACACTAGTTTGTTCGCATGCTCCTCTCCGGATTCCAAATATTCTCAGTCATTTGCAGAGACCTCCTCAGGGTTCCATACTGTCCCATGTCACCTTCAAATTCTATGTGGAATCACTTGGTACTCTTCTCGCACATAACCGCATCAAGATTTCCCCAACACACCTACGAAACACAACTTGGTTTGAATTTCTTTTGCTTCAGAAACCCAGTGTCTCCAACTCTATATATCATCCAGACTTGGAGGTCCATGGCCACCCTGAAGCTCAACCACACCAAGACCGAATTCCTGTTATTTGCCAACAACCAACAAGATAAAGTGCTAACCTGGCTCAATGACCTGAACCCGATGGCTTTGAACCAGATCTTTCACTGAATGCCAAATCACTTGAACTCACCCTGGACACCAACCTCACTCACATGGAACACATTGCCAAAAGAACAAAGAAAGCCTAGTACCAGCTCTGTCTTCTAAAGAAAAGTGAAAATGTTTATTTCAGAATATGACTTCAAATCTGCTAGTCAAGCCTTCATCTCATTTGTGGTGGTGCCCTGCTCCTTGGCCTACCAGACTACACACTGCCACAATTTTAGGGCATCCTGTAGTGTACACCATAGCATGCCTTATCCAGGGGCTTGCGGCATATGATCACAATACCCCATCCTGATAAACCTCCATCAGCTCCACTTGGCAGATCGTACAAAACTAGCTGCATCATTTACCAAGTCATCACGACCGGCAGTCCTGCTTGTCTTGCTTAGGATTGAGCTAAAGCATAACTGTTTGCAATGTATCGCTAACTGTATTTTTTTCTAAATTAAACTGTGTAATGGTTTCTGTCTTTTACTTTCTGGTGGACCAGTTGGGAGAGCATATATATGGTGCAGACTATCCAACAGCACTGGCCCATCCTTAAAGGCGGAAGGGCCCTGACCGCTCACCCTTTTCCCAAACATGAAGAGTGTCTGCAAGCTGAGCAAATGTCAGCCTGACAGACACTATTCATGTTCATGCCAGGCTGTCTAGTGCTGTACCTGTGCTAAATGCAGTCCCCTGGCTGCCTAAGCTGAACTTTACCAGGCTGAAGATGTCACAGCCCTGTGGGCATGATTTCCTCAGACCAGCAAAGCACTTGAGTCGTTCCCCTTATGACGCAGGGGAACAGCACTGACAGCTTTAAACCTGGGTGGGTCAGTTTTAAGCCCTGAAGTGACCAGGACAGAGTGTCTATTAGTGAGGCTCGTAACAGATTGGGTTGGTTTCAGCAGTCTCACTGTCCCCACCCCACTCTGTGATAAGTAAGGGACTGCTGCCTTCACTCACTGGCTGATCCATAACAAGGTCAACCAATGAGAGGAGGCAGAAGACTCAGTCGTCGTCTGAAATTACAGCTGTGGCCTGGTAAGTCTTTATTTAATTTTGTTATTTTTTAATGTTTGGGGTGTGTGCGTGCTCGTACTAATATTTGTCAGTGCATGCTGTGAATGGGTGTGTATGTGTGTGAATGCATGGCTGTGAAGCAGTGAGTGTGATTGTATGGTCACCCCTCCTTTTGAATTACCAGCCGGCACTGCCGCCCAACTAGATCTCTTGTCCCAGTTTTACAGAAACTTACCTACTCAAACACGCTGATTTTTAACTCCTACCAGATGAGCAGTGACAGCAAGAGACTAAAAACCAAGGGGTGGGCACTCCATTATGCGGGAGCCTGTATATGAAACAGGAGAAATATCCTTTAAGGATACTCAGTATTTGATGGACTACCTAAATGACAAACACAATAATTAATTAGGTTATAATTTAATCTTTATGTTGCCTTAAACAGCAACATTTAAGTTCTTTCCAATCCATTTCTTGAGCAATACCTGTTCCTCTAAAGAACATGCTTCTTTTCTGAGTTTGATCATGCCTTCTTTAAGCTGTTTTCCCCCTTTGTTTTGCCTTTTCAGCTTAAGGAAGTCTCCGTTTAAAGATTTTCTCTGCAACTTATCATCGAGAAAAAGCAGGAGCTTAATGGTTCGGCCTGAACATCTCCTGCTTCAGCACCAGGGTACCCTGCAGGTTGAGTTGGGTGCTACACATATACACACACCACATAACATTCAATTATTTGTACGAGCGCGGGCTGGCAAGGGAAGCCGGCGGAGGTTCATCAGGATGGGGGTAATCTGATCATGTTTCTTTAAGCCCTGGATAGGACGTGTTGAATTTGCAATGTATAGATTTCGGTCCAGATTTTTTCAGTCTTTCTATACGGGCTGGGCGTGAAATTTGAGAAATTCGCACAGACAATGTCTCATCTACAAATCCTTTTCGTTTCGAATCGACCTCCTGCTGGTATATTGCGAGATTTATGAGATGGGTGTGCTCGGTTAATAAGTGACGAGCGATAACGGCAAACCACACTTTGTTGCAGCTGAGTAGTTTTGTCAAGTTTTCATGGTGTTTTGTGCAAAAAGTACGTGATTTCGCACATCTTTACAGATTAATTTAATGCATTCCTCTGCGTTTCTGTACTATGCCCAGTAGATGGCACTGGTGGAGCTTTGAAAACACCCATCTTCCTAGAAGAGGAAAGAGTCAAGACCGAGTAAAACACATAACTAACTCTCCAATAGGGTGACCACCTGGCATTGAGGCAAATTCTGGGCAGGATTGTAAAAAAATCAGGACAAAGGGTCAAAATCCGGGGCAAAAATTCAAGATCAAACGTCAGTTTTACACACACACTCGAGAGAGGTCATACCTCACTATGTTGTCCGTGCATTTATTTACTCTTTTTTCAAACATAGCACTATTCACTGTGTTCTTTTTGTGATTGCCTCTTGATATGCTACATTTAGGTGTCACTGTACGTCCTTGTTTAGTAATAAATTAATGCCCTTCAAGCACTGTGTCAAGGCCATCACCCCTACCCAAATCTACCCAATCTTTCTTGAAGAGAAAGTAACAGCAACATTTTGATTATGTTTCTGATCATTTAAAAAACCCTGGCAAACAGTTTGGGAAACATTAAGGTAACTAACATTATGCTAGTTGAAACAAATTGAACAAAATCACCTGGCTCACCCCAACAGCCCCGGACTTTCATCCTAAAAAAATGAATAAGGCAGGGCAGATGGTGTGGGTGACAGTCTCGCACCTAATGTCAGGATATGAGGTACCCACAACTTGCGTGCAGTCTCACAGCACTAGAGGGTATGTCTGGGACTCTACATTTATCTCAGAAACGGGAGCCCAGACTACCAATCAAAGATAATAAAAGAGGAAGATGAAATTGAGATCAAATGGGAGATCCACAGCAAATGATTCAAAGGGTTGTTGCTAAGAACCGGATAAATAAGGAAGAGAAGAACAATGTGGGCCAATTCTTAAATCAGACAAGATGGGTCCACCAAGACTATTGGAAGGTATTGGGTAACAGGGGAGTTGTCTCTGCACACAGGAGAGAAACAGAAGAGGCACTGTCAAGTGGTTGAACAAGCAACAGCCATCCACCATGGCAAACTCTTCTGGTGCAATGGTCCGCTGTTCGTGCTTGTGAAGGGTGAGCAGGGGCCAGACCCCTTGCATGGTTGTGCAAGGCAATTGCCCGCTTTGTCCAAATCTTTAAATGGTTTTGAAATTGAGCAAAAGCCAAACTAGTGATTCGGGTTATCCCTAAGTGTCAAGTACATATAGAATCTTCAAAATATTTGGAATGTAAATTGCACAAACAAAATGTAAAATTTTTAAAAAGTACTTAGTGTTTTTTAACATATGTACATCACTCTAATCTACTCTGCACCTCTGCACTCTATGCCACGTCACTCTCCACCACTTTACTCTATGCCATCACACTCTATGCCACTCTACGCAACTCCACTCTACCCTTCACCTCCAACTCTAAGCCACTTCACTCTACTGTGAAACAATCTACACCACTGCATTCTATGCCACTGCATTGTGCATCACTCCACTTTCTGCAACTGCACTCTAGAGCACTATACTCTTCTCTGCACCGCTCTACACTACTCCACGCCTCAGCTCTCTGCCACGCGAGTCTACTCTGCATTCTATGCCACTGCACCACTCTACACTACTGCACTCTATTGTGTGCCACTTTACGCCACTGACAACATAACCCATACTGTTGAATTGTTAACAGGGAGTCTATAGTGGAACATATTCGTTTGGATGTGGCAAACCGCCACCAAGCACACCATCACGGTAGTCGTAACTGACACTCATTGGTTGCCTAGTTCCCACAGAATTGTTACATTTAACTCACCGCCATTCACCTCTTCCGCTGGTACCAGTACTAAGCACCCGCCCAGCCGGGCTACTGCTTGTTGCTTAAGTTACTGATAATATAGGACGGCGTTTGTGCCTCAGATAAGCCCACATGATGGGGACAACATTAAGAAAACGCAGCAGCATCACCTTTCATAATATGTCATAAATAACGTACGTGCCAGCACCCGAACAGACTTATTGACTATGCGATCGCCAACCCCAGGAAAGTGACCAAGCTTGCCCCTACTAAATGGCCCTCTGAGGATCCCGGTTTCTCACACATGGTTTTGCTCCAACCATTGTGCAAAATCCAGTCAAATCGTATTTGCTTGCGTACTTTGACATCCACTTTGCCACCCATCTGGTTTGCTTTGTCCCCATTAAGAGGTTGCGTCTGAACAAGCAAGAGATGTAACCATCACTACGAACAGTCAGGCCATCGCGCCAGATGGGCGAAGGCCCGATATGCGCTGCTCCTCTGAGAAACGTCACTTCCTTTTGGAGAATGCTGCTCACAGTGTAAAAGACTACTACTCTGCATTAGCATGGAACTTTGAAGTGCAACACCACCATATCCTCTGGCAACGCACAATGGGGGCCCGCCCCTGCTTATCCAGGAGAACTACCAATTATCAAATAAGAGCTCATCCATTACACTTATTAGATGTTCCCCAAATGCACTGACTACCCTCCTTCTGCTTGCCAGGCTAACATCTGGGGCCTGTGATTTATCTATGGGCCGAATCATCGTATTGAGATTGAGCCCCTAACGCCATGTCTACCCCTTCATACAAAGAAAGTTTAATTTCCCCATGTACTCCAGAACCACCATCGATGATGTATGCTTGACAGGGAGGGTAGATAATCACTGCTGCAGCTCCATTATCTGCTGGAGCTCCATGTCCATTCAGTGCTTTGGCATCCAGACATATAACCGTAGGCCTGTCAAATTTGGTACATTTTCGGTCACCACTCCAGTAGGGCCAGTTTCTCTAAGATTTGAAAAGTACCAACGAACCAGTGGCAGTCGGCTACTCTACTGAATCAATAATTGGGGTATTATTCTGGCCCTTCTTTAGCTACCTTGGGAGCCCAGGTGCTGGATTCTGGCTCCACTAGCACAGGGTGCTGTGAGTCTAACCGCTCTGCTCTTGTAGTGGCAGGAGAAAAGTCTCTAATTGGCAGAAGTAGGCTCCTCCCTATACAGATCTCGGTGCTAATACACCTGCTGCACTAGTGGTTGTTTACCCCTGGTGAATGCAACCACTGCCCCACGAGACACTGAAAACCGGGGTCCAAGTTGAACTCCATGATGGGCACAAAACCACAGAGTCCCTGCTTGTCCACTTCACAATGAGAGGGTCATAGCACCCCCTCTCCTAGCTGCCATGAGTGAAGGGGTTAATGCAACTCACCTTCGTTTGTGTAGAATAAATCAAAAACATTCCCGAAAGGGCAAAACCGCTACTTGCCTTCAGCTCTGTCGGCCCCACCGTGCACCTCTTGTGATTAACTTGCAGGAACACGGGGTGGCCGAGGTGCCAAACTCGGATGATAGAAGGTCCTAAAGGCTTCCCAGGAAAGTGCCTGTTTCCTCCTGCTATTGCAGCTTGTCTGCCATTGGCACATTCAACTTCCAGAGTTCTTGTAGCCCTGAAAGACAGGCATGTACCACGTTTTCTTGACTGACCTTGTATAGGTCCATGTACCGGAACCTGTGGTCACAAGTAATTGAACCCTCAAGATTCAACATGAGTCTACGACCTTAACCACTGGGCCACAATGTGCCATTAACTCTAACATGCAGGATGCCCCTGCTGGATTATTAATTCGTAGTCTGGATATTTTGTGGGCCGCTCCTTTAGTTAGCCCACTGCTGCTAAGAGCATGTAGAAAGAGAACTCTACTTCCCCCACCATTTCCGGCTCACCCCAAAAGTGCACATGAACTCCATGTCCCCATTAAAATGTTTTACTGGAATATACCCATGCCAGCTATACCATACATGTTTATCGCTGAAGAGCCGTTCTACTTAGTCCAAGCTCTCGTCGGTTCTGGAATCCTGCTCTGATACACCAAGATATCGCCAGGCCCTCGTCTGTGCTTGGGGACTTCCTCCTCCGGATCATGAATAATAGGACTGTAGGAAGACATTAATTAGCACATTTCCGATTTGTACTTGCACCCCAAATTCACTTCAACAATCTTCGATGCACACGCTCCAGATAGGGTGACCATGGACTGCCCGTAATTTCGCCCTGCCGTCCGTTGTCCGTGATGAAAGGCTTAACGAACAGCATTTGTCCGTAATTTTAGCCTTTCACCAAAATGACAACGGACGGCAGGGCGAAATTACGGGCTGATCAGTTTCCCCAGCTGGAGTGGAGGGCGGGGAGTCTCCTGTACTCTGTCTGCGCCTTCCTCCCTCAGATAAGAAAAGGCGTTCTTGCCAGGGTGTCTCCTTCCATAAAAAAATGCAAACGTGGGTAACTGGTAAATCTGCAAATGTGAAGGGGCTTGAAAACCTGCATTGACTTTAATCAAAGGAGTCACTTGAAGCTTTCTGATGACATCTGAAGATATTTTCTTTTAGAGAGGTACTGTAATGGTGTTCCAAGGTGAGCTGTGGAGTGTGTGGTTTTAATTGAGTGTTATAAAAAATGTTAATACTAGGTATAAACTGTATATTATTCAAATCTGTATTTGAGAAGCACTTTTTTTAAATTAAACCGAATTGTATTTGCGCATTTTGTAGCAGCCTATACTATGATGTAATTGTATTTATGTAGTGCTTACTACCCCTGACGAGGCGTCAAATGCATGTTTAAAATAAGGGCTTACACATTCACAGTTCTTTCAGTACCTCATAGTACTAACAAACATTGGCAAAGCCAATAGGTTTCATATGTGCAAGAGTTATTGGCTTTGCTAATGTGTTTTAGTTATGTTATACACCAAAGTGGCTGCTGTTCAACATGGCTAAAAGTTAGTGGCACAGTGGTGTGGAGTAGAGTGGCATAGGAGCAGTGGTGTAGAGCCCAGTGGTGCAGAGTACAGTGCATTGGCGTAGAGTGCAGTGGTTTAGAGTGCAGTGGTGTAGAGCGGCGTGGGACAGAGTAGAGTTGCATAGAGTGCAGTGAAGTAGAGTGGCATACAATAGAGTGGCAGAGTGCAGTAGTGTAGAGTGGTGGAGTGGCATAGACTGCAGAGTAGACTTGCATAGCAGAGAATGCAGTGGTGTAGAGTGGAGTAATGTAGAGTGGTGCAGTGTAGAGTATAGTGCTATAGAGTGCAGTTGAGTGGAGTGATGCAGAATAGAGTGGCATAGAGTGCAGTGGCGTAGAACGCATTAGTACAGTGTATATTGGTGTACAGTACAGTGGCGGAGAGTGCAATGTTGCAGAGTAGAGTGTCAGTGCAGTGATGTGTAGTAGAGTGGCACAGAGAGCAGTGGAGTAGAGTATAGTGGTGCAGAGTAGAGGGCAGTGGCGTACAGTGCAGTTGTTTACAGTGCATTGGCACAGGGTAGAGTGGCATGGGGCAGAGTAGCATAGAGTGCAGAGGCGCAGAGTAAATTAGAGTGACGTACAGTGTATTGATGTAGAGTGCAGGGGCATAGAGTGGAGAGGTGTAGGGTAGAGTGCAGTGGCATAGAATGCAAAGGCGCAGAGTGCAGTGGCGTAAAGTAGATTGTTTCACTGTAGAGTGAAGTGGCGTAGAGTGGAGAGGGGCAGGGTAGAGTGGATTTGCATAGAGTGGCAAAGAGTGTGATGGCCTAGAGTAAAGTGGTGTAGAGTGCTGTGGTATAGAGTAGATTAGAGTGACGTACAGTGTATTGATGTACAGTGCAGGGGTATAGGGTTGAGTGTTACAAAGTAAAGTGCACTAGCATAGAGTGTATTAGCTTAGAGTGCAGTGGCGTACAGTGAAGTGTTGCAGAGTGGCATAGAGTGGAGTTTTGCGGACTAGATTGGTGTTGCCTAGACTGGAGAGGTATAGCGTGCAGCAGCGCAGAGAGTGGTGTAGAGAGGTGTAAAGTGCATTGAAATATAGTAGAGTGGTACAGAGTAGAGTGGAGAGGCACAGCGTGAAGTAGCATAGAGTGCAGTGGCATAACGTGGAGTGGTTCAGAATGGAGAAGAGTGCAGTGCAGTGGAATGAAGTGGTGTCAAGTGGAGTGATATAGAGTAGGGTGCAGTGCACATGGACAAAGCGGACAATTGCCTTGCACAACCTTGCAAGGGGTCTGGCCACTGCTCACCCTTCACAAGCACAAACAGCACACCATTGCACCAGAAGAGTTTCCAAGGTCAATGGTGTTGCTTGTTCAACCACTTGACAGTGCCTCTTCTGTTTCTCTCCTGTGTGCAGAGGCAACTCCCCATGTAACCAATACCTTCCGATAGACTTGGTGGACCAATCTTGTCTGATTTTAGGAATTGTCCCACCTTGTTGTTCTCTTCCTTATTTATCCATTTCTGAGCAACAACCCTTTGAATCACTGTAAGAGGCTGGCCTGGCTTATAGTGGGTACCTTGTTAGTAGATTAGAAGTGTTCTAGCAGCTTACGCTGATAGATGTAGCTATGGCAGAGCAGCTTAGGCTGAACTAGGAGACATGCAAAGCTCCTACTATACAACTTATATCACTTAGCACTATATCATAAGAAAACACAATAATCAGAGTTACTAAAAATAAAGGTACTGTATTTTAGTGACAATATGCCAAAAGTATCTCAGAGGATATACTCCCTTAGGAGGTAAGTAATATACACAAAATATACACACAAACCAAAATCAGGTAAGTAATAGTTAGAAAAGTAGAGCAAACAGTGTAGAACACAATAGAATGCAATAGGGAGAAATAGGCCTAGGGGCAACACGAACCATATACTCCAAAAGTGGAAGGCGAACCACGAATGGACCCCAGGTCTAGTATAGTGTGTAGATGGTCGCTGGGAGTGTAAGAAAACACTAAGGGCGTCAAAGATACCCCACCCCAAGACCCTGAAAAGTAGGAGTAAAGTTACCGTACTACCCCAGAAAGACAGTAAAGTCGAGATAGGGGATTCTGCAAGGACAACAACTGACTGCAAAACACTGAAGATGGATTCCTGGACCTGAGGACCTGTAAAGGAAGGGGACCAAGTCCAAGGGTCACACAAGTGTCCAGGGGGGGCAGGAGCCCACTAAACCCCGGATGAAGGTGCAAAAGGGCTGCCTCTGGGTGGAAGAAGCCGAAGATTCTGCAACAACGGAAGGTGCCAGGAACTTCTCCTTTGGTCAGAGATGTCCCACGGCGTGCTGGAGGATGCAGAGTTGTTTCCACGCAGAAAGACCGCAAACAAGCCTTGCTAGCTGCAAGAGTCGCGGTTGAAGGTTTTGGGTGCTGCCAGGCCCAGGAAGGACCAGGAGGTCGCCCCTTGGAGGAGGAGACAGAGGGGGCGCTCAGCAACACAGAGATCCCACGCAGAAACAGGCAGCACCCGCAGAAGCACCGGATCAGGCACTTAGAAGATCTGAGAACGACCGTCGACTCAGAACAACAAAAGAGAGTCCCACAACGTCGGAGTCCAACTCAGCGAGTTGGGCAATGCAAGACGGAGAGTGCTTTGGACCTGGGCTAGGCTGTGCACAGAGGAAGTCTTGCAAAAGTGTACAGAAGCCCGAGCAGCTGCAGTTCAAGCAGTACACAGGATTACTGTCTGGCGTGGGGAGGCAAGGCCTTACCTCCACCAAATTTGGACAGAAGGGTCACTGGACTGTCGAAGACACTTGGACCCAGCTCCTAGTTAGGATGAAAGGGGACCCAGAGGACCGGTGATGCAGAAGTTTGTTGCCTGAGTTAGCAAGGGGAAGATTCCGTCGACCCACAGGAGATTTCTTCTTGGCTTCCAGTACAGGGTGAAGGCAGATAGCCCTCAGAGCATGCACCACCAGGAAACAGTCGAGAAAGCCGGCAGGATGAAGCGCTACAATGTTGCTGGTATTCTTCTTGCTACTTTGTTGCGGTTATGCAGGTGTCCTGGAGCAGTCAGTGGTCGATCCTTGGCAGAAGTCGAAGAGGGAAGTGCAGAGGAACTCTGGTGAGCTCTTGCATTCGTTATCTGGTGAGATGCCCACAGGAGAGACCCTAAATAGCCCACAGAGGAGGATTGGCTACAGAGAAAGGTAAGCACCTATCAGGAGGGGTCTCTAACGTCACCTGCTGGCACTGGCCACTCAGAGCTGTCCATTGTGCCCTCACACCTCTGCATCCAAGATGGCAGAGGTCTGGGGCACACTGGAGGAGCTCTGGGCACCTCCCCTGGGAGGTGCTGGTCAGGGGAGTGGTCACTCTCCTTTCCTTTGTCCAGTTTTACGCCAGAGCAGGGCTGGGGGGGATCCCTGAACCGGTGTAGACTGGCTTATGCAAGGAGGGCACCATCTGTGCCCTTCAAAGCACTTCCAGAGGCTGGGGGAGGCTACTCCTCCCCAGCCCTTCACGCCTATTTCCAAAGGGAGAGGGTGTAACACCCTCTCTCAGAGGAAATCCTTTGTTCTGCCTTCCTGGGGCCAGGCTGCCCAGGCCCCAGGGGGCAGAAACCTGTCTGAGGGGTTGGTAGCAGTGGTAGCTGCAGAGGAGACCCCGGAAAGTTCGTTTGGCAGTACCCGGGCTCTATGCTGGAGACCCGGGGATGCTTGGAATTGTCTCCCCAATACCAGAATGGTATTGGGGTGACCATTCCATGATCCTAGACATGTTACATGGCCATGTTCGGATTTACCACGGTGACGCTACATATAGGTATTGACCTATATGTAGTGCACACGTGTAATGGTGTCCCCGCACTCACAAAGTCCGGGGAAATTGCCCTGAACAATGTGGGGACACCTTGGCTAGTGCCAGGGTGCCCTCACACTAAGTAACTTTGCACCTAACCTTCACTAAGTGTGGGTTAGACATATAGGTGACTTATAAGTTACTTAAGTGTAGTGTAAAATAGCTGTGAAATAACGTTGACGTTATTTCACTCAGGCTGCAGTGGCAGTCCTGTGTAAGAATTGGCTGAGCTCCCTATGGGTGGCAAAATAAATGCTGCAGCCCATAGGGATCTCCTGGAACCCCAATACCCTGGGTACCTAGGTACCATATACTAGGGAATTATAAGGGTGTTTCAGTGTGCCAATCAGAATTGGTAAATTAGTCACCAGCCTGCAGTGACAATTTTAAAAGTGGAGAGAGCATAAACACTGATGTTCTGGTTAGCAGAGCCTCAGTGATACAGTTAGGCACCACACAGGGAACACATATAGGCCACAAAATTATGAGCACTGGGGTCCTGGCTAGCAGGATCCCAGTGACACATATCAAACATACTTACAACATAGGGTCTTCACTATGAGCACTGGACCCTGGCTAGCAGGATCCCAGTGAGACAGTAAAACCACCCTGACATATACTCACAAACAGGCCAAAAGTGGGAGTAACAAGGCTAGAAAGAGGCTACATTTGAATTTTTGTTCAATTTGTTTAAACTAGTATAAGGTTAATTACCTTAATGTTTCCCAAACTGCTTGCCAGGGGTTTAACATTTTTCAGAAACATAATCAAAATGTTTCTGTTACTTTCTCTTCAAAAAAGATCTGGTAGATTTGGGTAGGGTTGAAGGCCTTGACACAGTGCTGAAGGGCATTAATTTTCTACTGAAGAAGGACGTAATGTGACACCTGAATGTAGCATACCAGGAGGCAATCACAAAAAGACCACAGTGAATAAATAGTGCTATGTTAAAAATAGTAAATAAATCCACTGACAACATAGTGAGGCATGGCCTCTCTTGGGTGAATCTGTAAAACTGATGTTTGTTCTGAATTTCTGTCTTGAATTTTGACCCTTTGTCCTGAATTTTTGTCCTGAATTTTGACTCTTTGTCCTGCATTTTTTACAGTCCTGTCCAGAATTCGCCTCAATGCCAGATGGTCACCCTAACTCCAGATAGGAAAGTCGTGCTGGAATCTGTGGGTATTTACACGATTGCAAAAGAAGGGGGAGGTGGTGACAGAGACACCCATTGTCATCCGGGGAGTGTTCTTGCAGAGCGCCACCCGGAATACCAATAATCAAATTCAACTCACTGCTTCCCCAAACCTGCCTGGTTTCCCCCGCTCTCGCGGTGGGAGGGGGGGGGGGGGGGGGACACACATCCCCTCTGAACACCAGTCCCGTGGACCCCCGCTCTCTTGGTTGGGGGTGTGTTGGAATACATCCCCTCTGAACTCCAGTCCCGTGGACCCCCTCGCCCCTCAACTCCGACCAAGCACTCATGGGTACTCTGTTTGCACTGCACATTCTCCACTATGAAAGGGGACACACCCTCTTGTTGTCTCTAGTCTGCAATAAAAGCAGCCCTGCCCACTGTACAGTGAAATCAGTACCAAATCGCTGAGCAGTCCGAGGGACAATTCGAGCAAAGCTCGACGTTGTCTTTTAGGCGTGTCTATGTTTGATCAGTTTTTTCTGACTCGGTATGTTTCTTGTAACCCCATGCCCCCCATCCGGGTTAATCACAGAGCTCCATCTGTTTCCAACGAATCAGATTAAGTGATTTCACCACCATCGTGGAATGCTGAGCCGACGCAGAGACTCAAACTGGATTCCCCATTTCCCAATGTCAGTTTCTCTCGCCGTTACGCCATATTCTTCCCGACATCAGCAAAACTGCAAAGCCTATGTTTGTACACATTTCTGAAAATTTTCATAATCCCGAGTTTTGGAATGCTGTTATCTTCAGGCGACAAATTACCAATCTTTTTTTTTTTTTTACTCAATTTTTATTGTTTTTTAATGTAGCCATACAAATGCACACCGTATGCAGACACATTAACTTAATTAGAAAAACAATTATACTGTTACTGTTGTGGGTCTGCACGTGTTTTTGGCAGAGGATATGGTACAACAGGAGGCATTGGTTCAATCAAAGTATAAGCATAAGAACATGAACTACCAGGTCATAAAGTCATTGCTAGGAAATTGGTTCACAGGCGATGAACAATACACCAGTCGCAGGGGACAAACTCTACATCTAGAGGCTATCACGGCAATAGGAAAGTAAATATCACATAGAAAGCAAGGAATTACATGACACAAGCATCAGTAAATTCGTGGAGGGTGCACTGAGGATACAAATGGTACAGTGCAGAGGTGTAATAGTTGCTTAGTCAGCTTAGGGAGTATAATCAGATCGAGGCTCAGTCAATCAATCAATATTTGTAAAGCGTGGCTACTCACCGTGAGGGTCTCAAGGTGCTAGGGAGGGGCCTCATTTGAAGAGCCATGTCTTGAGGTTCTGCCTGAAGATAGTGAGCAACGGGCTTTGTCTGAGGTGCAGGGGGAGGTTGTTCCAGCTCTTTGCTGCAGCGTAGGTGAAAGATCGTCCTCCGGCAGTGGTTTTGCAGATGCGAGGGACGTGGTCAGGGCCATCTGGGCAGTGCGGAGGGATCTGGTGGGGGTGTAGAAGGAGACGCAGTGGTTCAGGTAGGCAGGTCCTGCTTTGTGTATGGCCTTGTACCTGTGGGTAAGAAGCTTGAAGGTGATTCGCTTCTCGACTGGCAGTCAGTGGAGGGTCCTCAGGTGCTGGGAGATGGGCTCTCGGCGAGGGAGGTCTAGAATGAGTCGGGCAGCGGTGTTCTGGATGAGATGATGTTTTTTGATGTTCTTAGTTGAGGTGCCGGCGTAGAGGGCATTGCTGTAGTCGAGCTTGCTAGTGACTAAGGTGTGGGGGACTGTCTTGTGACAGTTTGCTGGGATCCATCTGAAGATCTTCCGAAGTTTGTGGAGTGTGTGCCAGTAGGAGGAGGTGACAGAGTTTACCTGACAGGTCATTGATAGGGAGGAGTCGAGGATGATTCCTAAGTTGCGGATGTGCTCGGTCAGTGCAGGGGGGTACTGAGGGATGTGGGCCACCAGGAATCGTCCCAAGCTGAGGTGGCGTTTCCGAAGATGATGAGCTCCGTCTTGTCTGAGTTGAGCTTGAGGCAGCTTTCTCTCATCCAGGTGGCGACGGCTTCCATTCCTGAGTGTAAGTTCCTTTTGGCTGTGTCCGGGTTCTTCGGTGAGGGAAAAGATGAGTTGTATGTTAACGACATATTACATGATGTTCATAGAGTGGCTTTTGATGATGGCAGCAAGAGGGGCCATGTATATGTTGAATAGTGTGGGACTAAGTGAGGATCCTTGGGGGAATCTGCAGTTGACTCCTGTGGGTCTGGAAGTGTAGGGCTGGAGTCTGACCCTCTGTGTCCTCCCGGAGAGGAAGGAGTGGATCCATTCCAGGGCTCTTCCATGGATTCCTATGTCATGGAGTCTGGTACGCAGAGTGCTGTGGGAGACCGTGTCAAATGCTGCTGAGAGGTCGAGGAGTATGAGTGCTGCAGTGTGGGTGCAGTCTAGGAGTAATCGGATGTCATCGGTGGCTTCCAGGAATGCTGTCTCAGTACTGTGATTGCTGCGGAAGCTGGACTAGGAGCCGTCCAGGGAGTTGTTGTGCTCAATGAAATTCCGTAGTTGTGCGTTGATTCCTTTCTCCAGTACTTTGGCGGTGTAGGGTGGCAGAGAGATGGGCCGGAAATTATTTTGTTCTGAGGGGTCGGCCAAAGGCTTCTTCAGGAAAGGGCGTATTTTGACATTTTTCCAGTCCTTGGGGAAGGTGCCTGTGCTGATGGAGCAGTTGATTGTGTTACGGAGCTTGGGGACGATGGATGCTCTGGCTCTGATGTATATGTGGTGCGGGCAGGGGTCCGAGGGGGCTCTGGAGTGGGTGCTTTTCATGATGTTGACTGTTCCTCTATGGTGAGCGTGGACCAGCTGTGGATGATCTGAGTGGGTTCTGGGGGGCGGTGGGTCGTCACAGGTTCCGGTGCCAGGTGTTCCGAGAGGAAGCTGTCGTAGATGTCCTGGATCTTGTGGTGGAAAAAGGAGGCGAGTTTGTCGCAGAGGTCCTGTGACGGGGGATGCTGTTGGCTTTGACTCTTCTATAAACATTTGTATATCATTTAGTAAAGTCCCCCATTTTATTGCAATGGGGACTCTGCCCTTGGGCTTTCTCATGCCGGAAAGCCACAGATTCAGCCTTACCCCCATTTTAGAGTAGCTGCACACCAGTATTGAAGTCCAGGCAAGCTACTGGCCTTCCAGTGAATCGCAATGGACCTTCTGACGAGCAACAAGGCCAAGTCCTGAAAATGATTGGCGGCGGGCCCCAATGTTTTCAGTTTAAAAAGGCCATTTAGCACACTTTTTATAGTGTACAGCCTCTCCTGACCCGTGACATCCGTCAGCGTGTATATAAAGTCCTGCCACATTGGCGCCACCACTGGGCAGTTCGAAAACATGTGGGTCATGTCGGCGTCTTGGTTTCCGCATGTAGGGAAGGGCAATGTGGTGCCATACATCCTGTGTAAGCACTTTGGGGTGAGATATTGCTCTGTGTAATATGTTATATTGAATGTACTGGAATTTTGCATTTCGGGAGAGTATGTGCGAATACGCTGCAGCCCTGTCCCACTCCTTCTGCGACAGGGGACGTCCTATGTCTTCCTCCCACTTCTGGCGAGTGGATTGAAGACGGTCGTGGCGGGTGTAGGCCAGCACTCAGGTGAACGACTTAATTAGTCAGTGTCCATGGCCAATGGAGTGAAGTGTGTGCACCAGAGGATGTGTTATGGGTTCTGAGTCTATTATCCTCCAGAGGCATTGCTTTTCAGCCTGTAAGGTGTTGTATGCCACAAAGTGGCCCCTCTGTAGATTACAATCAGACTGTAGCTGCGCAAAGGGGATAAGTGCCATGTTTTGGCATAGTGAGCTCAGAGTGTCGACTCCTGCCATCTCCCAGGTCTCAAGACCTTCCCTGCCAACCAAGGCCCCGAAGGGGTGGATAGAGTTGATGGTTATCTCCTGAGTGTATGGTACAAGGGCCGGCCATGCCTGCAGACTTCTGAGGTAGCTGGTGTGTGCTGTTTCAAGGAGGCTATTTCGCCTATTTGGGAGCCTGCACTGTGGCAAAAATGCCTTCCTCACTGTGCGTCTAGCTCAGTTTACTGTGTGGAATTTCAACTCTTCTAGGAGACGGCTCACTAGCCAGCGAGATGGCCATTGCAATTGTGCCGCCAAATTGTAATGTTTGAAATTGGGAGCTCCCAATCCTCCCCTCTCCACTGGGAGCTGGAGTATATGCAACTCAACATGACATCAGTCTTTATTCCAAAGGAAACTCCACAGCATGCCACGTAAGGGTTGGAACATGCGTTGGGGTATATGCAACGCAACATGTCATCAGTCTTTATTCCAAAGGAAACTCCCCAGCATGCCACGTAAGGGTTGGAACATACTTTGGGGTATATGCACTGGAAGGTTATGGAAGAAGTAGAGAAGGTGAGGGAGCATCACCAACTTGGATATTGATACTCGGCCCTGAATTGTAAAAGGGAGCGTGTTCTGGAATGTTAATTAGGGGTGAAGGGAGGCAATGGCCCTAGTAAGACTGCCGTTGATTAAGTCCTGTGTTCTGTGATAGATTCCGATGTCCAGATATTGAAATGTACATGGTTCCCATTGTATAGGATGGGTATCAATCATTAGGAGCTGTGGTGGGCAGTTCTGGCAGAAAGGAAAGAGGCTCAACTTTGCCCAATTCACTCCCAGTCCAGAGGCAGCCCGGAACACCTCCAGAGCGGTTCCAATGTCCTTGTTTCCCTGACTGATGTCACAAATGTAAATTAGCACATTATCTGCATAAAGTGAGACAGCATGAAGCTCCCAGTGGGATCCCCCATGTCCTCCCATCCTGTTGCAGCCGCTGTGCTAGTGTCTCCATTGCTACAGCAAAGAGGAGCGGAGACAGACAGCATCCCATGCACTTTCCTCTACTGATTTGTTTGGGTCCTGAGATGAGTTGCCCAGTCTTCACATGGACCAGGGGGGACGTGTAAAAAAGGTTGATGAGACATAAAAGCTGGCCTTTGATGCCAATTTAGCACAGTGTTGCTAACATATCCCCAATCTACAATGTCAAACACTTTCTCTAGGTCTAATACTAGGCAAGCTGCGTAAAGCCAGTGAGTCAGTGCCTGTTTCATCACCCTGTGGAGCCTGCATACATTTAGGGTGGTCAAGCGACTCAGAACGAAGTGGACCAAATGAGGTAAATACTCTAGAAGGTGCCCAGAAAATATTTTGCGGAGTATTTTATAGTCGGTCCTGAGCATAGAGGGCGGATGGTATCATGTCACTTACAGGGGATTGTTATCTGGTTAAGGTAATGAAAATAAACAAGGATTCACAAAGTGTAAGAGGTAGGCTGTCTTTCTCTAGGGCAGATTGGCATACCACGAGCAGCTTGGGAGCCAGAAGATCTTCATAGGCTTTGTAAAACTTGACCCGGAGTCCGTCTAGTCCTGGGGTCTTACATGTAGCTCCCCATCGATGGCGCTCTTGATCTCTTGCTCACTCGAATTGGGAGCAACCGGACGACTTTCCCGGCTCTACTCCTTCGACGCGACTTTATGACTCTCGGCTTATCAGGGCCGTCCACAGTCTCCATGGTCACCTTTGGAAACTCTTTGCACCTTAAGTACAGAATACTACTAACAGATTTCTGAAGATTATCACTTATTTGCCATATCGTTGGTTGCCCGACTCTTCCTAACTGACCGGATGGTCTAGCCTTGATGAAGTCACCTGAGTGACGAAACACATGTTGGCTGTATTTTGAAGAACTCACTATATGTTTTGGCTGTATTTGGAAGAACTCACTATCTGTTTTGGGGCGGACTGTGCCTTCAAATAAAGACACCTTCTCCAATGGACTTGGGACATTCACCAGGGATACATATCCTGTTTATTTTGACTATACTGTATAGTGGTGTGCTGTGGTAACTTTGTGTTCATTGTTATTGTGTACATCGGTACACACTTTTGTGCCTACTGGGTAGTAAGGCACCTGACCACTTGGCACCTACTTTGGACTTTATTTGCATTCATAACGTATTAGTGTACTTACTCCCTGGATGTGCAGCAGCTCTCACCCTTACTACCCCTTGTACATTTAGAGTGGTCAAGCGACTCAGAATGAAGTGGACCAAATGAGGTAAATACTCTGGAAGGTGCCCAGAAAATATTTTGGGGAGTATTTTATAGTCAGTCCTGAGCATAGAGGGCGGATGTTATCATGTCACTTCCAGGGGATTGTTATCTGGTTTAGGTAATGAAAATAAACAAGGATTCACAAAGTATTAGAGGTAGGCTGTCTTTCTCTAGGGCAGATTGGCATACCACGAGCAGCTTGGGAACCAGAAGATCTTCATTGGCTTTGTAAAACTTGACCCGGAGTCCGTCTTGTCCTGGGGTCTTACAGGTAGCTCCCCATCGATGGCGCTCTTGATCTCTTGCTCTGTGAGAGGCGTATGGATGTCCTTGCGTACCAGCAGGTACAAAGCCCCCAGTGTGATTCTCTTGAGGAAGCTTTGTATATGGGCTTGTTGACAAACATGAGGAGGGTTTTATAACAGTTTGTCATGGGTCATAAATGTATCATGAATGTCTGCCTGGGTGGTGGTGAGACTAGTTGGGAACTGATGAATTGTGGGAATCAGGCAGCTGGCATTGTGCTGAGAAGGAGCCACTCCAGCAGTCGGCCATTATTATTGACCTTTTCATGCATTTTTGCATCGTAAGACATCTAAGTTGCTCGATTAGGCAAGCATGGCAACCTCAGTCTTCCTCCACTGCATGCTGCACTGGGGGAGTCCAGCATGTCTCCATTTATAGGGCACCCAAGGACATTTCTAGGTGTTATAGGTCTTTATGGAGGTCTGCCCTTGCTCCCACTACAGCCCTAACATAGTTCCTGTGAAGTACCACTTTTAGGGCGTCCCATTCAGTGGGCCTGGCTGAGGTCGTGCCCCAGTTCTCCACAAAATAATGGGACAGCACCTCCATAGTGGTATCTGGGAATGCAGTGTCCTCCAACATTGCTGGCTGGAGTGGCCATGTGGGAAGGGTCCGTGGGGCACATCCCACTCCAGCTGGAGCTGAAGTGGGTTGTGGATGGATAAGGTCTTCCCCCAAGTACCCTGCACCAGTGACTTGTGAGAGGAGGATCAGATAATAGATGTGGTCCAGGCGTACGTCTAGATCATGTTGGGGTGAATAATGGGAATAGTCCCTTGCTTAAGAGTGAAGAGTGTGCCAGCTATGTAGGTCAGACCAGTGTGTGTATCATTGTGTATGGCCCACTGCAGCCGCTAAAGTAGGAGAGGTTGGCAGCGGAGGGTGTGAGCGATCCAAACCAGGGTTTAGGATGCAATTGAAATCGCCTCCAATAATCCAGGGGATGTGTGCCCTTCTGGTGAGGTTGACCGAGAGGTGGGCCAGGAAGGCCTTCTCTGCTATCACTGAGGACCTAGGGTATCATAGCCAGTACAAGAACTATGGCCCCTGATAATATATCAGTTAAAACAATTGATAACATAACAAAACGAAACTTAATCATAAAATGCAAAACAGAAATGAAATTGCAGCTGCCCAGTGGATGCCAGTGAGTAAAAGGTGCTTGATGCTCTCTTTAATGTGATACACAGGTGTTATAAAAGTGATCATTGTGCATATCAAATATACAAGATTTATATCCAATATCCAATGCAAAATGTTTTTAAGAGTTGGTGCCACGGTTGGTGACCTTTGGATCCCATCAGAGGACATCATCATGATTGTCAGTGGTGGAGCCTGAGGACAGAGATATATAAAGGGTCAGAGGAGCAATCATTAATTGTTTTTCCTAGGGTTCAATAGAATAGGATCGAGACACAAATAGTGCCTGAGCCCTTAATATGGTGTCAATCCTCATGAGCAGTGCTTTAAATTGGCATGTACTGTCTGATATTGAGTACCGGCACTTCTTCAATTTGAAAGTGAGAGTACCACCACTTCTCAAACTGCTGCAATACATTTAATTGGAGAGTACTGACACTTCTCAGGAGCAAACGTACTTTGGAGAGTGAGGACTAGCACTTCTATATTTCAAAATGGAGCACTGCTCATGAGAAAGGTCCTATAATGAAGCCACCACACACAGTAGGACACCTAGGCCCAAATTTATGAGAGCCTTGTGTCACGTTTGCACCATGAAAAGTGGTACATGTGTGACACAAGGCTCTCAGTCACATTTATGAGGTCACGCAAAGCCACTTTGTGTGGGTTTGAGTGGCCTCATAAATCTGGAATAGCATAACGCAGCGTAGGTTGCGGCGTTGCACTAGTCTGCCCTGGGTAGGCATCCATGGGCTTTGTGGTGGGTGTTCCCTTGCAACACCCATGGATTTTGACACATCCCCAGATTTACAAGACCTTGTAAACCTGGGAATGCACCAAAACGTTACGTCTCCATACGGGAGGCGCAATGAGGAGAAATGTCTTTATTTCTCTTCGTTTTTTCCTCTTTCTATGTGTGCTGCATAGAAAAAGAAAAATGCTTCAGGAAGTGTTGGCAGCTATTTTGGGACTCAGGCTCAGCACAGTCTCAAAACAAAAGTAAAAAAAGAGAAGGGACAGAGTAGTAATACCCCAATCCTCTAGGCTTGGTTGTAAGGGTCATCCAGGGACCACGTGAGGGGAAGGGGCGCATGCAGCCCTCCTCCCAATGACCGATCTTGGACCCAGGACGCCATCTTCCCGGGGCAAACCAAATTTAAGTGAGGTGGAGCATGGCTACCTCCCAAGGCCGTTTACGGCCCCAGCGACTGCCACCTCCCCAGAGACAGGCCAGTATATGAGGGGGCCGCACGGACCCTCTCCTCAGTCCATTAGGGCCTCAGGGTTCACCATCTCACCACGGCCAAAAGGATGTACTGAATGGGTGAGGAGGCTGCGCGGTCCCCTTCCTGCTCTATTTACGGCCCCAGTGACCACCACCTCCCTGGGTTTGCCAGTATTTACAATGGGAGGGGGGCCATTTGTCCCCCCTCGTGGAGCCATTAATGGTCCTTGGGATCACCACTCCCCAGTGCCGACTCCCTATGTCTGGAGGTGCCCGCCCTTGGGACATAGTTGTTCGCTGTCACTTGGTGCGAGTTTTGACAGCTCCCTCCAAGCAAGAGCAAACAGTTAGTCTGTTCCCAGCAGGGGGAGTAGGAAAACTGTACCTGCCTGCTGGGAGCGGACATTTCATCTGTTCTTATGCCCATGTACACACTAGGAATCTTTATCATCCAAAGACCGCATGTAGGTAATAAGCAGAACGATAAACCAAAATAATAGTATTTGTGGGCAAATACAAGACAGTCACTATCATCTAAAGAACAGTGTGAATTAATATGTATCCTATTTTTAGCTGTTAACAAGGCAACTGAAATTAGGCATTTCTGAGTGTTGCAACTTCTTAGGGAGGCTATTCTAAGTAAAAACAATAATTTTCCAAAGCTGCTAGGTCTGGACATTGAGACCTTTTGGCTCTGGCAATGTTGTTTGGCCATGCTGAAAAAAGCTGCAATGACACTGCCATGTAATTTTGTAGTCATGTGTCTGCATCATGATGTATGTGAATGAGATGGATCCATAAACAGAAAAATATGAAATGAAAAAACGTGAAGATGCTTTTATTTTTAAAGTAGACGGGCTAGCATCAATTTTCCCTGGTCTTACCGAAACATATCTGAAAAAAACACAGCTAAGACTGAGGAAAAGAGAGGGCAGAAGAGAGCAGGTCGGGATAGCAGTTGTAACGGAAAAGACGCTCATGAGGGAGACAGCATCATGCTGCCAAACATTTTGTAGGCTATGCAGCAATTACTAGGATGAGAAGCCTGGCAACAAGTGCCTTAGTCGCTAACAATGACGAATTTGCCTACGTTCGTGTTGCTGTTTCAATTTTTTAACCCCTTCTGTGCCGCGGACGTAGTGGTTACGTCCCGCGGCACAGTGCTGCTGTGCCGAGGACGTAACCACTACGTCCTCGGCACACAGCCCAGAGGGAGCGCTCTCGCTCCCTCTGTGTGCTTCCCCCCACCCCCCCAAAGTCAGGGATGGAAGGGGAAGCCCTTCCCCTTCCACCCCCGACCCCCCCACCCCCCCATAATGACGTCAGCGCGCGATCGCGCGCTGACTTCATTATGGGGATTTCGCCGCACAGGAAGCCATTTGCTTCCTGTGCGGCGAACGGAGAAGAGGTGAGTTCCTCTTCCCGGTGGGTGGGGGGTTTGGGCTAAAGAGGCACCGGGGGAAAGGAAAGGCTTTTCCTTTCCCCCGGTGTCTCTTTGAGCATTCCTGCTGCCCTGTTGTTCTTTACGGTTTCTTGTTTGCGGGGAGCGGCCCCTTGGGCAAGGGTCGCTCCCCTTGTGGGGGCAATTTGTTACGGCCATTTCTGCCCCCCTTGGGGGCAGATTGGCCTACTTTTTAGGCGGATCTGCCCCCAAGGGGGGCAGAAACCACTGGATCACCAGGGATTTTTATTTTCTGTGCATTTATGTTGGGGGGGGTGCCCCCTTGGGCAAGGGGCGCCCCCCCCCCAAGGGGGCAGAGAACTGTTGGCCTTTTCTGCCCCCCTTGGGGGCAGATCGGCCTATTTTTTTTAGGTCCATCTGCCCCCAAGGGGGGCAGAAGCCACTTAGGCACCAGGGATTGTGTGTGTAGTGAATGGGGGGGCGCCCCCTTGGGCAAGGGTCGCTCCCCTGTGGGGGGCATGTCCTTTAGGGCCATTTCTGCCCCCCTTGAGGGCAGATTGGCTACTTTTTAGCCAGATCTGCCCCCAAGGGGGGCAGAAAACACTAGATCACCAGGGTTTTTTATTTTTATGTGTATTTATGTGGGGGGGGGGGTGCCCCCTTGGGCAAGGGGCGCCCCCCCCAAGGGGGCAGAGAACTGTTGGCCTTTTCTACCCCCCTTGGGGGCAAATCGGCCTATTTTTTTTAGGTCCATCTGCCCCCAAGGGGGGCAGAAGCCACTTAGGCACCAGGGATTGTGTGTGTAGTGGATGGGGGGGCGCCCCCTTGGGCAAGGGTCGCTCCCCTTTGGGGGGCATGTCTTTTAGGGCCATTTCTGCCCCCCTTGAGGGCAGATCAGCCTATTATTTTTAGGCTGATCTGCCCCCAAGGGGGGCAGAAACCACTAGAACGCCAGGGATGTTTTTTTATGTGTTTATTTTTGTGGGGGGGCGTCCCCTTGGGCACGGGGCGCCCCCCCAAGGGGGGCATTGACCTGTTGGCCATTTCTGCCCCCCCTGGGGGCAGATGGGCCTATTTTTCTAGACCCACCTGCCCCCAAGGGGGGCAGAAGCCACGTAGACACCAGGGATAGTGTGTGTGTGTGTGTGTGTTAGTGGATGGGGGGGGGGCTTGGGCAAGGGTCGCCCCCCACTTTGGGGGCACATGTACCCAGGCCATTTCTGCACCCCTTGGAGACAGATCAGCCTATTATTTTTAGGCTGATCTGCCCCCAAGGGGGGCAGAAACCACTAGAACGCCAGGGATTTTTTTTAATGTGCTTATTTTTGTGTGGGGGCGTCCCCTTGTGCACGGGTGCCCCCCCAAGGGGGGCATTGACCTGTTGGCCATTTCTGCCCCCCCTGGGGGCAGATGGGCCTATTTTTCTAGACCCACCTGCCCCCAAGGGGGGCAGAAGCCACGTAGACACCAGGGATAGTGTGTGTGTGTTAGTGGATGGGGGGGGGCTTGGGCAAGGGTCGCCCCCCACTTTGGGGGCACATGTACCCAGGCCATTTCTGCACCCCTTGGAGACAGATCAGCCTATTATTTTTAGGCCGATCTGCCCCCAAGGGGGGCAGAAACCACTAGAACGCCAGGGATTTTTTTTAATGTGTTTATTTTTGTGTGGGGGCGTCCCCTTGGGCACGGGCGCCCCCCCAAGGGGGGCATTGACCTGTTGGCCATTTCTGCCCCCCCTGGGGGCAGATGGGCCTATTTTTCTAGAACCACCTGCCCCCAAGGGGGGCAGAAGCCACGTAGACACCAGGGATAGTGTGTGTGTGTGTGTGTGTGTGTTAGTGGATGGGGGGGGGCTTGGGCAAGGGTCGCCCCCCACTTTGGGGGCACATGTACCCAGGCCATTTCTGCACCCCTTGGAGACAGATCAGCCTATTATTTTTAGGCTGATCTGCCCCCAAGGGGGGCAGAAACCACTAGAACGCCAGGGAATTTTTTTTTATTTGTTTATTTTTGTGGGGGGGGCGACCCTTGGTCACGGGGCGCCCCCCCAAGGGGGGCATTGACCTGTTGGCCATTTCTACACCCCCTGGGGGCAGATGGGCCTATTTTCTTAGGCCCACCTGCCCCCAAGGCGGCAGAAGCCACTTAGGCACCAGGGATAGTGTTGTGTGTGTTTTTTTTGTTTGAGGGCTGTCCCCTTTGGCAAGGGTTGCTCTCCATGGGCACACAGTACTAAAGGTATTTTTTGGCTTCCTTGGGGCAGACAGGCCTATTTTTTTAGTAGGCCCATCTGCCCCTATGGCAGAATCCACTTAGGCACCAATTTCTAAAATGTTTGATGGTGGGGTGTTTGTCAACTGAAGAAGTCTTTGCATTTGTGATAAAAAATGTTTTCCTCCTTTTTGTTCTAGTTCAAAGCTTTTGCTTTATTTGCTGTGGCTCCTTGCGGTTTTGGCGGTGGTTGACCTGCAGTTTGCACAGTTGCATGTTTTAGGTAAGTAAAAACAATTTACTCCAAAGGAGTATTGTTGCCATGCATGAATGACATGTTTGTAGGGGGTGTACTAAATGCAGGATTGTGTGTGAAATTGTCCTTAGGTTTGTGCACAATGATATTTGTTTTGTCTTATTTCTAATTTGCCTTTCTTTCTTTCTTTTTAGTGGGATATCATTGGTGATTGCTGTGTAGTTGCTGGTGAATCAAGCTTTTTCAGGCAAGTGAGCGGTATAGTTTTTGAGTTTGTAACTCTTACTAACAAAGCTACACTTTGTTACTTGTCTTACACAGTGCTGGTTGTTGGTGGTGAATTTGTCCAGTTAATTTTAGCAGGAGAGATCATGGCTAGCCGCAGGATGACCGCTCAGCAGGTGGTTGGTATGCTTTTTGAGTCACAGTCTGATCATGACTATGAGACGGACTCTGCATCTGAGGCAGAGGAGGAAGTCAGAGATTCTGGCAGTGATGTTTCTGTTGGAGGGGAATCTTCTGATGATGAAGCCACACTCAGTGCAGATGAAGGTTCTGTTTTAGAGGAGGACATTGATGTGCCAATAGTGCAGCAACCTGGGGCTGAAAGGTTTCCCGTTAGAAGACCTGATGTCTGGGTTGCCCCAAACATGGAGCAGCCAGAGTTGCCTGCCTTTACTGGTCTCCCGGGGTGTAACGCCAATACAGAGAACTTTATGCCTATCAATTTCTTTGAGTTATTCATGGATGATGTGTTTTTGGAAGAGATTGTTGAGCAGACTAATTTGTATGCGGAGCAGCATTTGAGGGACAACGCTGCTAGACTTAGGCCACACTCTAGAGCTGCCCAGTGGATTCCCACAAATTTGGAGGAGCTAAAAAAGTTTTTGGGTTTGACTTTTTTGATGGGGTTGATAAGGAAGCCGTCACTGGCTTCTTATTGGTCTACTAGTCCCTTGATGGCAACAGCTATATTTCCAGCTACCATGAGTCGTAATCGGTATTTGCTTCTTCTTAGGATGCTGCATTTTGTTGACAATGCATTAGCCTTGCCACGAGATCACCCAGATTCTGACCGTCTTTTTAAGATTAGGCCTGTCCTTGATCATTTTGTAGATCGGTTTTCGGAGGTCTATGTTCCAGGCAAAGAGATAAGTGTGGACGAGTCTTTGGTCCTCTTCAAGGGTCGTTTGGTTTTTAGGCAGTACATTCCTAGCAAAAGGGCACGATATGGAATTAAATTGTATATGCTGTCTGAAAGTAGGACAGGATATGTGTATAGTTTCCGTGTGTACACTGGTAGGGATTCCAATATTGACCCCCCTGGTTGTCCTCCCACTTTTGGAGTTACTGAGAAAATAGTGTGGGATCTTGGTAGACGACTGTTCAACAAAGGTCACCATTTGTATGTAGATAACTTCTACACTGGTGTGCAGTTGTTCAAGGAATTGTTTAGAGTGGACACAGTTGCTTGTGGCACAATCCGTTCTAACCGGAAAGGCTATCCAAGGGAGCTTGTCTGTAAAAAACTTGAGAGGGGACAGTGCTGTGCCTTGCGGAACGAGGAGCTGCTAGCTTTGAAATTTTCAGACAAGAGGGATGTCTACATGCTAAGTACCATCCATGATGAGAGTACTTCCCCTGTGACTGTTTGGGGCCAGGTTGCTGAAGTGCGCAAACCTGTGTGCATTTTAGATTATAATAAGCACATGGGAGGTGTAGATAGAGTTGACCAGAGGTTGGAACCTTATACTGCTATTCGTAAGTCTTATGTTTGGTATAAGAAGTTAGCACTTCACCTCTTCCACTTAGCAACCTTCAATGCTTTTATTGTGTTTAGGGATAGGTCTCCAGACTCAAAGATGACATTTGTGAAATTTCAGGAGTCAGTGATAGAGAGCCTTATTGTGGTGGAACAGGCCAGAGTTCCTAGAGAAGCAGTGGTGGAGGATGTGGCTAGATTGAAAGATCGCCACTTTGCTGAGCACATTCCTCCCACACCCAAAAAAGACTTTCCAGCTAAGAAATGTAGAGTGTGTTTTCGAAGAGGTATCCGGAGGGAGTCTCGAATGTACTGCCCAGATTGTCCTTCAAAGCCTGGGCTGTGTGTCGGTGCTTGTTTTAAGAATTACCACACCCAGAAGAATTTCTGGGAACAACCATGAGTGTAAACTCATGTCTGTTTTGTATTTTCATGTGTTTAGTTTCATGGTTAGCATTTCTGTCATGTTGTTAGTTAGAGCTTTTGTGTTTGTTGTTTTGTAATTCTTTCTACTTAGTTAGGGGTTCCTCTGTTTAAAAAAAAAAAAAAAAATATGATGCCATTGTGTGTGGAGTGGGGCTTGGCTGAGACTGTACATATTGACTTGATGTTGGCTACTGCAACACACTGCCAGCCAAACACCAGTCCACACACTCCCATCAGCTGGTGTGATTGTTGTATCAGGCATGTGGGCGTATGTAAGTGATGGGCCCTTGAGTGGCGCTGTCTGTCGATGTGAGTGTTGTAATGTGCTGGGCCCGTGGCTGGCGGTGTGAATGGCCTTGTGTGTGTCATGTATGAAAGTTGTGTGAATGGACTGTAAAGCGGTTGGTGCCTGGTCGCGGCTTTACAGCTCACGAGCTGTGAGTCATTGGTTCAGTTTTTTGCCTTTCAGTTACTAACAGTGCTTTTCATTTTTGTGAAAGCTCTTGTTAGTAAAATTTGATCCACTGAACCATCACTCACCCTCGTGCCAAATCCAACCAGTATGTGTGGTAAAAATGACCAAACCTGCTCCGCTGTAATCAGGCGTCGCAGCACACCTATGACACGCTAGGTGCCTCAGGTGGGACCCCGATGATGAAGCATGCCACCAACTTGGTTGGTGGCTGAGGGGTCTTTTTCACATAACCTAAGTGTGTTTCTTTTCAAAATTTTAGTGTTTGGCACATCACGGACGTATGTGGGCACATCAAAACGATATATTACAAAACTACCTGTGTTTGGGGGGGGAGAGGGCACCTATGTTTTTGGTCCTGTGTGCGGCCTTCATCTAGGGAAACCTACCAAACCCAGACATTTTTTAAAACTAGACACCCCAAGGAGTCTAGGGAGGAGTGGCTTGCGTGGATCCCCCAACATTTTCTTACCCAGACTCCTCTGTAAACCTCAAAATGTGCTTAAAAAAAGCATATTTTCCTGACTTTTCTTCGTACGATCACCACTCCAGCACAAAATTCCTACTCCCCAGTGTTCCCCTCAGTCTCCCAAATAAAATGACACCTCACGTATGTGGGTCCCCAAAGCAGAGTCAGTCTAAAGATGTATAAAAGAATATGTCCTTATAAACTCGCAGTACTATCCCCTGTATCTCTACAAGTTTTGGGCCTTATTCTGTTGGAGGCACCTGGCCCACCCACACAACTGAGGTATCATTTTTATCAGGAGACTTGGGGGAACGCTGGGTGGAAGGAAATTTGTGGCTCCACTCAGATTCCAGAACTTTCTGTCACCGAAATGTGTGAAAAATGCGTTTTTTTAGCCAAAATTTGAGGTTTGGAAAGGATTCTGGGTAACAGAACCTGGTCAGAGCCCCTCAAGTCACCCCATCTTGGATTCCCCTAGGTCTCTAGTTTTCAGAAATGCACAGGTTTGGTAGGTTTCCCTAGGTGCTGGCTGAGCTGCAGGCCAAAAACTACAGGTAGGCACTGTTTTCAATGAAAAAATGTGATGTGTCCACGCTGCGCTTTGGGGCGTTTCCTGTCGCGGGCGCTAGGCCTACCCACACAAGTGAGGTATCATTTTTATCGGGAGACGTGGGGGAACGCTGGGTGGAAGGAAATTTGTGGCTCCTCTCAGATTCCAGAACTTTCTGCCACAGAAATGTGAGGAACATGTGTTTTTTTAGCCAAATTTTGAGGTTTGCAAAGGATTCTGGGTAACAGAACCTGGTCCGAGCCACACAAATCACCCCATCTTGGATTCCCCTAGGTCTCTAGTTTTCAGAAATGCACAGGTTTGGTAGGTTTCCCTAGGTGGCGGCTGAGCTACAGGCCAAAATCTACAGGTAGGCACTTTGCTAAAAACAGGTCTGTTTTCTGTGATGTGTCCACGTTGCGCTTTGGGGCGTTTCCTGTCGCGGGCGCTAGGCCTACCCACACAAGTGAGGTATCATTTTTATCGGGAGACGTGGGGGAACGCTGGGTGGAAGGAAATTTGTGGCTCCTCTCAGATTCCAGAACTTTCTGGCACAGAAATGTGTGGAACATGTGTTTTTTTAGCCAATTTTTGAGCTTTGCAAAGGATTCTGGGTAACAGAACCTGGTCCGAGCCCCGCCAGTCACCCCTCCTTGGATTCCCCTAGGTCTCTAGTTTTCAGAAATGTACAGGTTTGGTAGGTTTCCCTAGGTGCCGGCTGAGCTAGAGGCCAAAATCTACAGGTAGTCACTTCGCAAAAAACACCTCTGTTTTCTTCCAAAATTTTGGTGGTGTCCACGTTGCGCTTTGGGGCGTTTCCTGTCGCGGGCGCTAGGCCTACCCACGCAAGTGAGGTATCATTTTTATCGGGAGACTTGGGGGAACGCTGGGTGGAAGGAAATTTGTGGCTCCTCCCAGATTCCAGAACTTTCTGCCACAGAAATGTGAGGAACATGTGTTTTTTTAGCCAATTTTTGAGCTTTGCAAAGGATTCTGGGTAACAGAACCTGGTCCGAGCCCCGCCAGTCACCCCTCCTTGGATTCCCCTAGGTCTCTAGCTTTCAGAAATGCACAGGTTTGGTAGGTTTCCCTAGGTGGCGGCTGAGCTAGAGGCCAAAATCTACAGGTAGGCACTTTGCTAAAAACAGGTCTTTTTTCTGTGATGTGTCCACGTTGCGCTTTGGGGCGTTTCCTGTCGCGGGCGCTAGGCCTACCCACACAAGTGAGGTATCATTTTTATCGGGAGACGTGGGGGAACGCTGGGTGGAAGGAAATTTGTGGCTCCTCTCGGATTCCAGAACTTTCTGCCACAGAAATGTGAGGAACATGTGTTTTTTTAGCCAATTTTTGAGCTTTGCAAAGGATTCTGGGTAACAGAACCTGGTCCGAGCCCCGCCAGTCACTCCTCCTTGGATTCCCCTAGGTCTCTAGTTTTCAGAAATGTACAGGTTTGGTAGGTTTCCCTAGGTGCCGGCTGAGCTAGAGGCCAAAATCTACAGGTAGTCACTTCGCAAAAAACACCTCTGTTTTCTTCCAAAATTTTGGTGGTGTCCACGTTGCGCTTTGGGGCGTTTCCTGTCGCGGGCGCTAGGCCTACCCACGCAAGTGAGGTATCATTTTTATCGGGAGACTTGGGGGAACGCTGGGTGGAAGGAAATTTGTGGCTCCTCCCAGATTCCAGAACTTTCTGCCACAGAAATGTGAGGAACATGTGTTTTTTTAGCCAATTTTTGAGCTTTGCAAAGGATTCTGGGTAACAGAACCTGGTCCGAGCCCCGCCAGTCACCCCTCCTTGGATTCCCCTAGGTCTCTAGTTTTCAGAAATGCACAGGTTTGGTAGGTTTCCCTAGGTGGCGGCTGAGCTAGAGGCCAAAATCTACAGGTAGGCACTTTGCTAAAAACAGGTCTTTTTTCTGTGATGTGTCCACGTTGCGCTTTGGGGCGTTTCCTGTCGCGGGCGCTAGGCCTACCCACACAAGTGAGGTATCATTTTTATCAGGAGACGTGGGGGAACGCTGGGTGGAAGGAAATTTGTGGCTCCTCTCGGATTCCAGAACTTTCTGCCACAGAAATGTGAGGAACATGTGTTTTTTTAGCCAATTTTTGAGCTTTGCAAAGGATTCTGGGTAACAGAACCTGGTCCGAGCCCCGCCAGTCACCCCTCCTTGGATTCCCCTAGGTCTCTAGTTTTCAGAAATGTACAGGTTTGGTAGGTTTCCCTAGGTGCCGGCTGAGCTAGAGGCCAAAATCTACAGGTAGTCACTTCGCAAAAAACACCTCTGTTTTCTTCCAAAATTTTGGTGGTGTCCACGTTGCGCTTTGGGGCGTTTCCTGTCGCGGGCGCTAGGCCTACCCACGCAAGTGAGGTATCATTTTTATCGGGAGACTTGGGGGAACGCTGGGTGGAAGGAAATTTGTGGCTCCTCCCAGATTCCAGAACTTTCTGCCACAGAAATGTGAGGAACATGTGTTTTTTTAGCCAATTTTTGAGCTTTGCAAAGGATTCTGGGTAACAGAACCTGGTCCGAGCCCCACCAGTCACCCCTCCTTGGATTCCCCTAGGTCTCTAGTTTTCAGAAATGCACAGGTTTGGTAGGTTTCCCTAGGTGGCGGCTGAGCTAGAGGCCAAAATCTACAGGTAGGCACTTTGCTAAAAACAGGTCTGTTTTCTGTGATGTGTCCACGTTGCGCTTTGGGGCGTTTCCTGTCGCGGGCGCTAGGCCTACCCACACAAGTGAGGTATCATTTTTATCAGGAGACGTGGGGGAACGCTGGGTGGAAGGAAATTTGTGGCTCCTCTCGGATTCCAGAACTTTCTGCCACAGAAATGTGAGGAACATGTGTTTTTTTAGCCAATTTTTGAGCTTTGCAAAGGATTCTGGGTAACAGAACCTGGTCCGAGCCCCGCCAGTCACCCCTCCTTGGATTCCCCTAGGTCTCTAGTTTTCAGAAATGTACAGGTTTGGTAGGTTTCCCTAGGTGCCGGCTGAGCTAGAGGCCAAAATCTACAGGTAGTCACTTCGCAAAAAACACCTCTGTTTTCTTCCAAAATTTTGGTGGTGTCCACGTTGCGCTTTGGGGCGTTTCCTGTCGCGGGCGCTAGGCCTACCCACGCAAGTGAGGTATCATTTTTATCGGGAGACTTGGGGGAACGCTGGGTCGAAGGAAATTTGTGGCTCCTCCCAGATTCCAGAACTTTCTGCCACAGAAATGTGAGGAACATGTGTTTTTTTTAGCCAATTTTTGAGCTTTGCAAAGGATTCTGGGTAACAGAACCTGGTCCGAGCCCCGCCAGTCACCCCTCCTTGGATTCCCCTAGGTCTCTAGTTTTCAGAAATGCACAGGTTTGGTAGGTTTCCCTAGGTGGCGGCTGAGCTAGAGGCCAAAATCTACAGGTAGGCACTTTGCTAAAAACAGGTCTTTTTTCTGTGATGTGTCCACGTTGCGCTTTGGGGCGTTTCCTGTCGCGGGCGCTAGGCCTACCCACACAAGTGAGGTATCATTTTTATCGGGAGACGTGGGGGAACGCTGGGTGGAAGGACATTTGTGGCTCCTCTCGGATTCCAGAACTTTCTGCCACAGAAATGTGAGGAACATGTGTTTTTTTAGCCAATGTTTGAGCTTTGCAAAGGATTCTGGGTAACAGAACCTGGTCCGAGCCCCGCCAGTGACCCCTCCTTGGATTCCCCTAGGTCTCTAGTTTTCAGAAATGTACAGGTTTGGTAGGTTTCCCTAGGTGCCGGCTGAGCTAGAGGCCAAAATCTACAGGTAGTTACTTCGCAAAAAACACCTCTGTTTTCTTCCAAAATTTTGGTGGTGTCCACGTTGCGCTTTGGGGCGTTTCCTGTCGCGGGCGCTAGGCCTACCCACGCAAGTGAGGTATCATTTTTATCGGGAGACTTGGGGGAACGCTGGGTGGAAGGAAATTTGTGGCTCCTCCCAGATTCCAGAACTTTCTGCCACAGAAATGTGAGGAACATGTGTTTTTTTAGCCAATTTTTGAGCTTTGCAAAGGATTCTGGGTAACAGAACCTGGTCCGAGCCCCGCCAGTCACCCCTCCTTGGATTCCCCTAGGTCTCTAGTTTTCAGAAATGCACAGGTTTGGTAGGTTTCCCTAGGTGGCGGCTGAGCTAGAGGCCAAAATCTACAGGTAGGCACTTTGCTAAAAACAGGTCTTTTTTCTGTGATGTGTCCACGTTGCGCTTTGGGGCGTATCCTGTCGCGGGCGCTAGGCCTACCCACACAAGTGAGGTATCATTTTTATCGGGAGACGTGGGGGAACGCTGGGTGGAAGGAAATTTGTGGCTCCTCTCGGATTCCAGAACTTTCTGCCACAGAAATGTGAGGAACATGTGTTTTTTTAGCCAATTTTTGAGCTTTGCAAAGGATTCTGGGTAACAGAACCTGGTCCGAGCCCCACCAGTCACCCCTCGTTGGATTCCCCTAGGTCTCTAGTTTTCAGAAATGTACAGGTTTGGTAGGTTTCCCTAGGTGCCGGCTGAGCTAGAGGCCAAAATCTACAGGTAGTCACTTCGCAAAAAACACCTCTGTTTTCTTCCAAAATTTTGGTGGTGTCCACGTTGCGCTTTGGGGCGTTTCCTGTCGCGGGCGCTAGGCCTACCCACGCAAGTGAGGTATCATTTTTATCGGGAGACTTGGGGGAACGCTGGGTGGAAGGAAATTTGTGGCTCCTCCCAGATTCCAGAACTTTCTGCCACAGAAATGTGAGGAACATGTGTTTTTTTAGCCAATTTTTGAGCTTTGCAAAGGATTCTGGGTAACAGAACCTGGTCCGAGCCCCGCCAGTCACCCCTCCTTGGATTCCCCTAGGTCTCTAGTTTTCAGAAATGCACAGGTTTGGTAGGTTTCCCTAGGTGGCGGCTGAGCTAGAGGCCAAAATCTACAGGTAGGCACTTCGCAAAAAACACCTCTGTTTTCTTCCAAAATTTTGGTGGTGTCCACGTTGCGCTTTGGGGCGTTTCCTGTCGCGGGCGCTAGGCCTACCCACGCAAGTGAGGTATCATTTTTATCGGGAGACTTGGGGGAACGCTGGGTGGAAGGAAATTTGTGGCTCCTCCCAGATTCCAGAACTTTCTGCCACAGAAATGTGAGGAACATGTGTTTTTTTAGCCAATTTTTGAGCTTTGCAAAGGATTCTGGGTAACAGAACCTGGTCCGAGCCCCGCCAGTCACCCCTCCTTGGATTCCCCTAGGTCTCTAGTTTTCAGAAATGCACAGGTTTGGTAGGTTTCCCTAGGTGGCGGCTGAGCTAGAGGCCAAAATCTACAGGTAGGCACTTTGCTAAAAACAGGTCTTTTTTCTGTGATGTGTCCACGTTGCGCTTTGGGGCGTTTCCTGTCGCGGGCGCTAGGCCTACCCACACAAGTGAGGTATCATTTTTATCAGGAGACGTGGGGGAACGCTGGGTGGAAGGAAATTTGTGGCTCCTCTCGGATTCCAGAACTTTCTGCCACAGAAATGTGAGGAACATGTGTTTTTTTAGCCAATTTTTGAGCTTTGCAAAGGATTCTGGGTAACAGAACCTGGTCCGAGCCCCGCCAGTCACCCCTCCTTGGATTCCCCTAGGTCTCTAGTTTTCAGAAATGTACAGGTTTGGTAGGTTTCCCTAGGTGCCGGCTGAGCTAGAGGCCAAAATCTACAGGTAGTCACTTCGCAAAAAACACCTCTGTTTTCTTCCAAAATTTTGGTGGTGTCCACGTTGCGCTTTGGGGCGTTTCCTGTCGCGGGCGCTAGGCCTACCCACGCAAGTGAGGTATCATTTTTATCGGGAGACTTGGGGGAACGCTGGGTGGAAGGAAATTTGTGGCTCCTCCCAGATTCCAGAACTTTCTGCCACAGAAATGTGAGGAACATGTGTTTTTTTAGCCAATTTTTGAGCTTTGCAAAGGATTCTGGGTAACAGAACCTGGTCCGAGCCCCACCAGTCACCCCTCCTTGGATTCCCCTAGGTCTCTAGTTTTCAGAAATGCACAGGTTTGGTAGGTTTCCCTAGGTGGCGGCTGAGCTAGAGGCCAAAATCTACAGGTAGGCACTTTGCTAAAAACAGGTCTGTTTTCTGTGATGTGTCCACGTTGCGCTTTGGGGCGTTTCCTGTCGCGGGCGCTAGGCCTACCCACACAAGTGAGGTATCATTTTTATCGGGAGACGTGGGGGAACGCTGGGTGGAAGGAAATTTGTGGCTCCTCTCGGATTCCAGAACTTTCTGCCACAGAAATGTGAGGAACATGTGTTTTTTTAGCCAATTTTTGAGCTTTGCAAAGGATTCTGGGTAACAGAACCTGGTCCGAGCCCCGCCAGTCACCCCTCCTTGGATTCCCCTAGGTCTCTAGTTTTCAGAAATGTACAGGTTTGGTAGGTTTCCCTAGGTGCCGGCTGAGCTAGAGGCCAAAATCTACAGGTAGTCACTTCGCAAAAAACACCTCTGTTTTCTTCCAAAATTTTGGTGGTGTCCACGTTGCGCTTTGGGGCGTTTCCTGTCGCGGGCGCTAGGCCTACCCACGCAAGTGAGGTATCATTTTTATCGGGAGACTTGGGGGAACGCTGGGTGGAAGGAAATTTGTGGCTCCTCCCAGATTCCAGAACTTTCTGCCACAGAAATGTGAGGAACATGTGTTTTTTTAGCCAATTTTTGAGCTTTGCAAAGGATTCTGGGTAACAGAACCTGGTCCGAGCCCCGCCAGTCACCCCTCCTTGGATTCCCCTAGGTCTCTAGTTTTCAGAAATGCACAGGTTTGGTAGGTTTCCCTAGGTGGCGGCTGAGCTAGAGGCCAAAATCTACAGGTAGGCACTTTGCTAAAAACAGGTCTTTTTTCTGTGATGTGTCCACGTTGCGCTTTGGGGCGTTTCCTGTCGCGGGCGCTAGGCCTACCCACACAAGTGAGGTATCATTTTTATCGGGAGACGTGGGGGAACGCTGGGTGGAAGGACATTTGTGGCTCCTCTCGGATTCCAGAACTTTCTGCCACAGAAATGTGAGGAACATGTGTTTTTTTAGCCAATGTTTGAGCTTTGCAAAGGATTCTGGGTAACAGAACCTGGTCCGAGCCCCGCCAGTGACCCCTCCTTGGATTCCCCTAGGTCTCTAGTTTTCAGAAATGTACAGGTTTGGTAGGTTTCCCTAGGTGCCGGCTGAGCTAGAGGCCAAAATCTACAGGTAGTTACTTCGCAAAAAACACCTCTGTTTTCTTCCAAAATTTTGGTGGTGTCCACGTTGCGCTTTGGGGCGTTTCCTGTCGCGGGCGCTAGGCCTACCCACGCAAGTGAGGTATCATTTTTATCGGGAGACTTGGGGGAACGCTGGGTGGAAGGAAATTTGTGGCTCCTCCCAGATTCCAGAACTTTCTGCCACAGAAATGTGAGGAACATGTGTTTTTTTAGCCAATTTTTGAGCTTTGCAAAGGATTCTGGGTAACAGAACCTGGTCCGAGCCCCGCCAGTCACCCCTCCTTGGATTCCCCTAGGTCTCTAGTTTTCAGAAATGCACAGGTTTGGTAGGTTTCCCTAGGTGGCAGCTGAGCTAGAGGCCAAAATCTACAGGTAGGCACTTTGCTAAAAACAGGTCTGTTTTCTGTGATGTGTCCACGTTGCGCTTTGGGGCGTTTCCTGTCGCGGGCGCTAGGCCTACCCACACAAGTGAGGTATCATTTTTATCGGGAGACGTGGGGGAACGCTGGGTGGAAGGACATTTGTGGCTCCTCTCAGATTCCAGCACTTTCTGCCACAGAAATGTGAGGAACATGTGTTTATTTAGCCAATTTTTGAGCTTTGCAAAGGATTCTGGGTAACAGAACCTGGTCCGAGCCCCGCCAGTCACCCCTCCTTGGATTCCCCTAGGTCTCTAGTTTTCAGAAATGTACAGGTTTGGTAGGTTTCCCTAGGTGCCGGCTGAGCTAGAGGCCAAAATCTACAGGTAGTCACTTCGCAAAAAACACCTCTGTTTTCTTCCAAAATTTTGGTGGTGTCCACGTTGCGCTTTGGGGCGTTTCCTGTCGCGGGCGCTAGGCCTACCCACGCAAGTGAGGTATCATTTTTATCGGGAGACTTGGGGGAACACTGGGTGGAAGGAAATTTGTGGCTCCTCCCAGATTCCAGAACTTTCTGCCACAGAAATGTGAGGAACATGTGTTTTTTTAGCCAATTTTTGAGCTTTGCAAAGGATTCTGGGTAACAGAACCTGGTCCGAGCCCCGCCAGTCACCCCTCCTTGGATTCCCCTAGGTCTCTAGTTTTCAGAAATGCACAGGTTTGGTAGGTTTCCCTAGGTGGCGGCTGAGCTAGAGACCAAAATCTACAGGTAGGCACTTTGCTAAAAACAGGTCTGTTTTCTGTGATGTGTCCACGTTGCGCTTTGGGGCGTTTCCTGTCGCGGGCGCTAGGCCTACCCACACAAGTGAGGTATCATTTTTATCGGGAGACGTGGGGGAACGCTGGGTGGAAGGACATTTGTGGCTCCTCTCAGATTCCAGCACTTTCTGCCACAGAAATGTGAGGAACATGTGTTTTTTTAGCCAATTTTTGAGCTTTGCAAAGGATTCTGGGTAACAGAACCTGGTCCGAGCCACACAAATCACCCCATCTTGGATTCCCCTAGGTCTCTAGTTTTCAGAAATGCACAGGTTTGGTAGGTTTCCCTAGGTGGCGGCTGAGCTAGAGGCCAAAATCTACAGGTAGGCACTTTGCTAAAAACAGGTCTGTTTTCTGTGATGTGTCCACATTGCGCTTTGGGGTGTTTCCTGTCGCGGGCGCTAGGCCTACCCACACAAGTGAGGTATCATTTTTATCGGGAGACGTGGGGGAACGCTGGGTGGAAGGAAATTTGTGGCTCCTCTCAGATTCCAGAACTTTCTGCCACAGAAATGTGAGGAACATGTGTTTTTTTAGCCAAATTTTGAGGTTTGCAAAGGATTCTGGGTAACAGAACCTGGTCCGAGCCACACAAATCACCCCATCTTGGATTCCCCTAGGTCTCTAGTTTTCAGAAATGCACAGGTTTGGTAGGTTTCCCTAGGTGGCGGCTGAGCTAGAGGCCAAAATCTACAGGTAGGCACTTTGCTAAAAACAGGTCTGTTTTCTGTGATGTGTCCACGTTGCGCTTTGGGGCGTTTCCTGTCGCGGGCGCTAGGCCTACCCACACAAGTGAGGTATCATTTTTATCGGGAGACTTGGGGGAACATAGAATAGCAAAACAAGTGTTATTGCCCCTTGTCTTTCTCTACATTTTTCCCTTCCAAATGTAAGACAGTGTGTAAAAAAGACGTCTATTTGAGAAATGCCCTGTAATTCACATGCTAGTATGGGCACCCCGGAATTCAGAGATGTGCAAATAACCACTGCTTCTCAACACCTTATCTTGTGCCCATTTTGGAAATACAAAGGTTTTCTTGATAGCTATTTTTTACTCTTTATATTTCAGCAAATGAATTGCTGTATACCCGGCATAGAATGAAAACCCACTGCAGGGTGCAGGTCATTTATTGGCTCTGGGTACCTAGAGTTCTTGATGAACCTACAAGCCCTATATATCCCCGCAACCAGAAGAGTCCAGCAGACGTAACGGTATATTGCTTTCGAAAATCTGACATTGCAGGAAAAAGTTACAGAGTAAAACTTAGAGAAAAATTGATGTTTTTTTCACCTCAATTTCAATATTTTTCTTTTTCAGTTGCTATTTTCTGTAGGAAACCCTTGTAGGATCTACACAAATTACCCCTTGCTGAATTCAGAATTTTGTCTACTTTTCAGAAATGTTGCAGTTTATGGGATCCAGCGTTGGTTTCATGCCCATTTCTGTCACTGACTGGAAGGAGGCTGAAAGCACAAAAAATCGTAAAAATGGGGTATGTCCCAGTAAAATGCCAAAATTGGGTTGAAAAATTGGGTTTTCTGATTCAAGTCTGCCTGTTCCTGAAAGCTGGGAAGCTGGTGATTTTATCACCGCAAACCCTTTGTTGATGCCCTTTTCAGGGAAAAAACCACAAGCCTTCTTCTGCAGCCCATTTTTCCAAATTTTTAAAAAAAAATGAAATTTTCACTGTTTTTTGGCTAATTCCTTGGCCTCCTTCTGGGGAACCCACAAAGTCTGGGTACCTCTAGAATCCCTAGGATGTTGGAAAAAAAGGACGCAAATTTGGCATGGGTAGCTTATGTGAACAAAAAGTTATGAGGGCCTAAGCGCGAACTGCTCCAAATAGCCAAAAAAAGGCTCGGCACAGGAGGGGGAAAAGGCCTGGCAGCGAAGGGGTTAATCACCAGCGTTATCTTGGCACTTTTATTGTTTCCTGAAAACTGTTGAATATACAAGGAGCTCTGCAGTGCTTTTAAAACTGCTACAAAACTGGGACCCCAGTAACAAAAGTGCCCAGCCCTCACCCTTCCAGCCTCCCGGGGAAACGCCTGTTGCCTGGTATGGTCAGTCCGGTCTTGTTTGCAGGAAGGTATTTGCAGGAGATCAGGGACTGCCTGATGACAGTATGTTTGTGTGAGATCAGGCAGTACTCATCAGTCATCCACATACAGATTTTTTTGTGAGGGGCTGAGTAGCAGCATACATGGTTTCTTCTAACTTGTCATTTTGTAATAATACTGAAATAGTTGTGTAAACTAACCCCATCCAACCCCTGAGCCACTTGCATTATTCTTGCCAGGCCGCACCCAGTGCTGTGGCACTGTGCCCACCCGTGCTTACACAGCCTCCATTGTGTAACCCAGGTTTGCATGCTTCCATAATCCATTCCCTTAGGCAGCAGTTCCTGGGAGCCACTCCAGCAGCCTCACCCTCACCTCCACGTCAGAGCTCCCAGAAGGACAGAGATGTGCAATTAATCCCTGAGAAAATGTGACGGGCCCTGTCCCAAATATCGCTCCTGCTAATCTTCACAGAATGGTCCAAAGCAATGGGCCTCAACAGGGCCAGGACATGCAAGAGGTGTAGCCATTGTTTTATGGGCCCTAGTGTTAGGAAGGACATAAACTCCTGGCTACTGCTTGAACTATGAAATACAGCAATAATTAGCGTTCAGTGGGACACTCAGGCCTCTGGGCCCCAGTGCTACTGCACTTGCTGCACCAATGGAAGCTATTGTGGAATGCCTGGCAAGAACTTTGCACTTCAGAGGAAAGGGCAAAGGTGAGAGGAATTGTCTTTGAGGCCCCTTCCATGGTGCCATAACCACCTGACCCAGGGTTTTCTGCTGAATGTCATCACAGCAGTACACCACATAAAAAATGCAGACCTTCTGCCTAGCCTGCGTGGGTCAGCTAATTGGAGTTAAGGTTAGGGTACCTTGGTAGTCCAAAGTGGATGTGTTGAGATTTTTTACTAGCAACGGTTAATAATATACAAGACGGTACTGGGGAGAGCTGGGGTCGCTATTCTTTTCTGTAACATGATCAGTACTTAATTTGTGCCTGTGTTTCCTGGTGCTCGGCACCGGCACTTAACACCGGCACATATTTTTGACAGTCCATCACATGGTGGCAATGTCTATTTTTTCACAGAGCACATCATTAACAATGTGTAACAATATGAAAGCATAAAGAACAGGTTGGATAGGTCACTCTTGCAACCTGGGCAACCTAATATTTTAATGGGTGAGATAGAATTGTCTAAATCGTGACATTAATTGGAGTGTCAGCATTTGCCAGATCTGAATGGAGCTGTGGCTGGTGAAACGTGGAGTGGAATCATGTGAAAAACCTTTGGCTCTGGCACTTCTGTTTTTTTTTTTTACATTAAGCACCGAATATGCACTGAATATGAGCTACTGTCATTACTGTTTGATAGTGTGTCAGACAAGACTACATTAGTGATTACTCCATGCAAGATTACCAGCTGTGATTACCTCAGCACCTCAGAAAGGGTTGACACCAGTAAGTTATAAAAGACTTTATCAATTTGGAAAACCTCTACATGGGTAATACAGTAAAGCCATGGGTGTAATGGCCCTGGTAACAAGGTAACAATATGCGTAAAAAGTCTCGACACTGCATGATTTATCACCCAAATATTACCTTTAATCTTATGTTACAAAGTCAATCATTTTTCTCCAAACCTCAGTTTAGGAGGTCTGAAGATATACATGTTTTCGTCTCTAATACACTTTTTTCAATTCTGGTATACAGCAAAAGCTTTTTATTTAGTAGTCTGGGCTGCACATGGGAAAGGTACTTAAAAGGTTGCTGAAGAGCTTCTGGTGGCTAACAAGCTTCTCACTGGAGAAACTTGGAAGAGAGACACAGCTTTGTTGCGATCTCGGAAGGATGGCTCAGTGAGTTTAATACTCACTGGTTGGCTCGAGTTGATCGACTCAAGCTGCCATGACCCAACCTTTCGATCCCAATCTCAAGGTAAGTAAATTCAGTGTCATTTAAATGGCAACGTGTTAATGTACAACGTTTTCTTTGCTCTTCTGCTCGTTGTTATCTTTGCTATGGCTATGAAGGAATGCTAAGGTAAAAAGAACAGTATGACAGCAGATGCATTGCGTCACACAGAGTGGCCATCTTGGATTTTTTTTTATTTTAAAGTTATAAGTTAAAAGGTATGAGTCAGTTTTAGAGTGATCCACTATTGCTCCCTGAGATCTAGCTTTAAAGTTGGCTTTACTCAAGGGTGGCGCTCTAGCAAAATTGGCTGACGCCCCTTCTGCTTCCTCAGTGGACATTTTTGCCTTCTGTAAGTGTTCCAACGTTCAAAGTTTAAGTGTCACTGAGGTTAAACTACAACACATCTTAGGCATTCATATTTTTTCAATTAGTTGGGTGGAGGGATGCAGTCTAAAGTGCTTAACCGCATTTCTCTACTGCTTTGCTATCCCATGTGCATATTTGACCACCAGAAGGTTTGTGCCACGTGAAGCCATAACGTGGATAAACTAAACGTGGTAGACTAAGGCCCATATTTATACTTTTTTAGCACCACATTTGTGTCATTTTGTGACGCAAAAGCGGCACAAACTTACAAAATATAATTGTATTTTGTAAGTTTGCACCACTTTTGTATAAAAAAATGACACAAATGCGGCGCTAAAAAAGTATAAATATGGGCCTAGGTTGTTTATCCCCAAAGACGTCATGGTCCCCAGTCAGTATGTGTTATCCTGTGCAGCCCTCAGATGCTGACTCATGTTGCTATAATATGAAATTATGTAAAAATCAGAGAAAATTGCTGCATGGATTAGAGGTTATCTATCCATGTGGCAGCATCAGAATTATGAGGATTAATGAGTATTTTCAAAATCCCATTTTTATTAGAAATGTATAAAAATGTTAAAATCAGTCCTAATCATCACAGTCGAATATGAGAGGTCAAATTTATAAAAGAGAAACATAGAAAAGACCAGCAGATGTGTTTAATCAATCAACATTTTTAAAACACGCTGCTCATCCCTAGGGTCTCAAGGCGCTTTGTAGGTCGTCAAGATTCAGTTGAAGAGCCAGGTCTTAAGCTCCTTCCTGAATTGAGGTAGTGATGGCCACTGCCTGAGGTAGAAAGGCAAGGTGTTCTAACATTTTGCCGCAAGGTAGGTGAAAGATCTTCCTCCAGCTGAGGACTTCCTTATGTGGGGTATGGAGGCGAGCGACTTCTGGGAGGAGCGTAGAGGAATGGCAGGGGAGTAAAAGGTGATGTGTTGGTTGAGGTAGCTGAGTCCAAAGTTGTGGAGGGCCCTGTAAGTGTGTATAAGAAGCTTGAACTTGATTATTTTCTTGTTGGGGAACCAGTGGAGATCTCTCAGGTGTTCTGTGTTGTGTTCTCGGCAGGGGATGTTCAGGATGATTCTGGCAGAGGCGTTCTGGATTTGTTGCAGCTTGCTCAGGTTCTTCTTGGTGGTTCTGGCATAGAGGGCGCAGCTGTAGCCAAGTCTGCTTGTGATCAGGGTGTGTGATTCTGTCTTGCAGCAGTCGCTTGGGATCCATCTGAAGATCTTCCGGAGGAGTCAGATGGTGTGGAAACAGGTGGAGGCGACAGAGCTGACCTGTCTTGTCATGGTGAGTGCTGAGTCCAGGAGGACGCTGAGATTTCATGCATGGTTTCTAGGGGTGTGGGGACTGCCAAGTGTTGAGTGCCCCCAGGAGTTGTCCCAGGCTGAGGAGGAGGGTCACAGGATAAGGATTTCGGTCTCGTCGGAGTGTAGCTTAAGGCAGCTCTCCTTCATCCAGGCGACGACTGCTTCCACCCCGTCTTGGATGTTTCCTGGCTGTTGTGGGGTTTTTGGTCAGGGAGATGATCAGCTTTGTGTCATCGGTGTAGGAGACAATGTTCAAACCCTGGTTTCTAATGACTGGGGCGAGTGGGGACATGTAGATTTTGAACAGTGTGGGACTCAACAAGGATCCTTGGGGTACTCCACAGCTGATCTCTGTAGGTTCTAACAGGTGTGGGGGGAGTCTGACTCTCTGCGTTCTGCCTGTCAGGAATGAGTGTATCCACCAAAGGGCCTTGCCGCGTATGCTTGCGGTGTGGAGTCTGGCTCATAGGGTGCAGTGGGACACTGTGTCGGAGGCGGCTTATAGGTCTAGTAGGATGAGGGCCACTGTTTTGCTGCGGTCGAGGAGAGAGAGGATGTCATCTGTGGCAGTGAGCAGGGAGGTTTTGGGGCTGTGATTAGTTCTGAATACTGATTGGGAGATGTCTAGGATGTTATCCTCAATGTGTTGGCAGAGCTGAGTGTTGATTGCCTTTTTGCCGACCTTTGCTAGGAAAGGCAGCAGTGAGATGAGGCGGTAATTCTTGAGATCCGTGGGGTCGGCTGTAGGTTTATTCAAGAGCGGGCAGATCTCGGCGTGCTTCCAGTCTTTGGGGAAAGTGGCGGACTCTAGGGAGCAGTTGATGGTTTTCTGGAGCTTGGGTGTGATCGAGGCACTTGCTTTGTTAAAGATGTAGCGGGGGCAAGGATTGGTGAGAGCTCTGAAGTGGATGCTGCGCATGATGAAGCAAGTCTTGTCCATCATACGGGAGATCCAGGCCTGCAGAAACTGTCAGGGTTCAGCGGATCCGAGTTGGGGCGTTGTTGGTGAGTTCAGAGAGTCTTGGGGTCTGAAGCTGTCGTAGACATCCTTGATTTTACGATGGAAGAAGGCGGCGAGTCTGTTAAAAAGACAGGACCCAATTAGCGCAGCCATAAGCCTGATTCTATATTGCTTGATCATTACAGTCACCTTGCTGGTCACTTGGATGCATGCCATAGTACCCCCCTCTCTTAAAGAAACCTTCAACAAGCAGACATGCAGACATTAGGCAACTACCGACTGATCTCCCTAGTATCACACCATTTAAGTCTTGGAGAAAAACATCAACAGACAGCTAGCCGACCACCTCAATGACAATCACTGCCTTAACTCTACCCAATCCAGATTTAGGCCGAACCATGTCACCAAGATTGTCCTCATATCTGCTACTGATATCAGACTAATGATGGACAGAGAAGACAGCTCTGCCCTCATCCTCTTGGACCCATCCACAATCTTCAATGCCGTCTTTCACCCCATCATCATTCTATGCCTCCACACAGCCACATTACAAGGCCTCTCATTCTTCTGGATCTGCTCATTCTTAACAGATCACACCCAGACATTCATCCTGACTCCCTTCACCTCGACTGCTGCCAACTTGACACATCACTATGAAACCACTGGGTGACCGGCAGAAGTCGGTCCCACACCCCTATTGACAACCCAAGCAAAGAACCTCAGCGTACTGCTCAATTACCAGCCCACTGCGAACAGCCAAATGAACACATCCTCTACCTTCTGTTTTTACACTCTGAACATGATCAAGAAAAGCTTCAAATGGCTCCCCGGCAACACACAAAGGTATGTTACCCAGATACTCATCACCAGCAAGCCGGACTATGGCAATAAACTCTATGTTGAAATCAACACTCAAATGACAAGAGGACTCAGACCATTCAAAACACAGAAGCCAGACTTACATTCAGGCTTCCTCCCTACATCACCTGCACCTCAAAGACCTCCACTGTCTCCCCGTCCACAAACATGCCCTCTTTAACTCCTCATGCACACTCACAAAGCCCTGCACAAGCTTGACCGCACCTGCCTCAACTACCACACCAACTTCCACACACCCATAAGACACCTACATTCGCTGGACTCCTCCTCTCACACATAACCTGCATATGCACAACTGGAGCCAAAGGTCATGTCTTGTCCAACCCGGCTCCCGAAGCCCAGAATAACCTGCTCCTTCACATGAGATTCACCTCCTCAGTTCTTGAGTTCTAAAACAAAAGAAGACCTAAATCTTGACCTAGAAACAGCACGGACACAGCCGGACCAGCAACTGCTTATCAGGATACTAGAACCGAACTGGGAACCCAAAGCAGCCCCGGCAAATTTTGTTAGACCAGCCACCATATGGTGCAAAGCGACTGTGCCTGAAAACTTGGGATAAAAATTGCTAAAATGGTGCATTTTACAACACATTTTTCATTATATATTTAAATGTATTCACTTTTAAAGCATAGAAAATTATGTCCCTACAGTGCACCAGGATACCCAGTCATACTCACAGACAACCTAGCAAAGAAGGGCAACAGATTGATGCAGGAGTGTATATCCAATAAGGGGTGATGTGGACGGGAGATAAGTCGGAAAAGCACTTTAATTCATGTGGCAGAATGCACAAAGCAGTGTTGCTATCAATATGTATAATAATTATGCCAAATAGACATGTATGGAAGTTGGTAACATGACCAGTAGCCATGCATCTTTTTAAAGGCACGGATACCGTGGACCGTTGTACACCTCCTGACTTAGGAATGACGTCCCCCTAGTCTAAAGGTGGGTAAAATTTTGAGCAGGTGTTTTTGCCCAATTCTCCTTCTATGCTCCCAAAGGTGGACACGTAACCTAGTCAGGCCGTTGTTCAGACGCTACCAAGACTGACATCATGCACATGCATGGGTGAGAGACCAAATGATTCAGACATTTTGGCCTGACTTAATAAGAAGAAATCAACCCAAACTCATCTTACCCTTAAGTCATCACCCCTCCATGATGCAAGCACAATATTCTCCTTATATCCGGAGACCTTTGCTCTTTCTTTCACAGTGTGGTGGGGTTGCTGCCAGTTGCATGTTTCATGGCCATTAAAGACTATTTGTTTTGATGTAAAGATGCTCTTTTGTGCCTCTCACAGGCCATTTATGACGGTGGGCTTTTCTACATTTGCTGCACTTTCAAAGCAACACATTTGCAAAGGTAACTCATGAGTCTCTCCCCTTTTGACTCATAGCCTAACCTCTAGATCTGGAACTCCTCCTACTATGAAATGAGTGTGTCAAGGAACTTTCTCAGTCATTGTATTTGTTCTTAGAGTCTTCAGATTCTCTCCTTAGGCATTGTGCTTCAAATCATTTGCCATTTTAATCTTAGTGAGCTGTAAACTCTGGTTTTACCTGTGGGCTGGGGGCATTCACTTTAGAAGATTAGTTAATTTTTCTCCAAACTATGGTATACCATGATAACAAGCCGTCAGATAATATCAAATTTATTTGCCACATTTATAACATTTTGCAAATATACTCTTCTGTATGTTGTCATGGCCTGTGATGTTTGTGAGAATATGAGCTCCAACCCCCATTTTAAATTGTTCTAACATTTTCCCTCTGCAGTTAAGTATTGAAACGACAAAACTGTTCAGCAAGTCGCACGGCAGAGAAACAATAGATGTTAGAAATGGTGTCTCTAGTTGGCAGTCAGTTTGCACCCTGTCCAAGTAGGGACCCTCTCTCTAGTCAGGGTAAGGGAGTCACACACCTAAGCTAACCCCTGCTCATCCCCTTGGTACCTTGGCACAAGCAGTCAGGCTTATCTCACAGGCAATGTGTAAAGTATTTGCACATACACACACACACACAGTAACACAGTGAAAACATCACAAACGTACTCCACACCAGTTTAGAAAAATATATAGCCACTATTTATCTAAATCAAACAAGACCAAAATGATTAAAATCCAACATACACAAGAACAGATATCACTTTTTAAAGATTTAAGAGTCTTAATCTTGAAAATTCAGTGGTTTTACCCTTATAACACACAGTACATTGGATGCGTCTAAGCAAAGATGATGCAGGCTGCAAAGGAAGTGATGTGTTGGAAAAGCAAGCGATGCATAGATTATTTTGAGGCTGCAAAACGATGCGTGATTCCTTTTCCCATGTAACTAGCTATGCATTGATACCTGGTTGCAGAGCAACGTTAATGAATAAAATTATGCGTGGAAATTCCAAGCGGACAGCAATGATGGATCAGCGCCGAAGCAGGTGAAGCATTGATTTGGCAGCCACGAGACAGATACTGAATCGATTTCTCAGCTGCGGTCCAGGCGCTGCGTCAATTTTTCTGCTGTAATGACCTTGGTGCAATCATTTTCACTCAGGTCATCAGGAACTGGATTTGGCAAGTTTGGACTCTCAGCAGAAGAGCCCAGGGACTGGCAGATGAAGTCTTTGATGTCCCTAACATTTCACAATGGGAGGCAAGCTCAGTTCAAGCCTTAGGAGAACCTTAAAAGGATGTAGAAAGCAAAGTCCAGTCCTTTCACTCCCAGCACAGAAGCAGCAGGCAGCAGGCAGCAGGCCGGCACTGCAAAGCAACAGGCAGAGTGGCAGTTCCTCCTACAGCACCCAGCTCTTCTTCCCGGCAGAATGTCCTCAGTCTTGAATTGTTCTGATGTTGTGGGGTCAGCAGTCCAATACTTATACTAATTTCTGCTTTTGAAGTAGGCAAGCTTCAAAGGAAAGTCTTTGTAGTGCACAAGACCCTGCCTCTTCCTGTCCTGGCCCCAGACACACTCCATGGGGTAGGAAACTATTTTGGGAAGGACAGGTACATCCCTATTCGGGTGCAAGTGTCAGCCCCTCCCTCCACTCTAGCCCAGGAAGACCCATCAGGATATGCAGGACACACCCCAGCTTCTTTGTGTTACTGTCTAGAGTGAATTTACAAATAGTGGCTAACTGTCAATTTGACCTAGCCGTGCATATGGCAACCAGGCAGAGGCACAGAATGGTTAAGCCAGAAAATGTTCACTTTCTAAAAGTGGCATTTTCAAACTTACAATCTAAAAACCAACTAATTTAAAAATATGTATTTTTAAATTGTGAGTTCAGAGATCCAAAACTCCATAACTCTATCTGCTCCGAATGGGAAACGGCACTTAAAAGATATTTCAAGGCAATCCCCCATGTTACCCTATGGGAGAGATAGGCCTTGCAATAATGAAAACGAATTTAGCAGTATTTCACTTTCAGGACAAGTAAAACACACTAGTATATGTCCTACCTTTAAAATGCACTGCACCCTGCCCATGGGGCTGCCTTGGGCATATCTTAGGGGTGGCTTACATGTAGTAAAAATGAAGGTTTGGTCCTGGCAAGTTGGTACACTTGCCAGGGCGAACTAGCAGTTCCAAACTGCACACACAGACATTGCAGTGGCAGGTCTGAGGCATGTTTGCAGGGCTACTCACGTGGGTGGCACAATCAGTGCTGCAGGCCAACTAGTAGCATTTGATTTACAGGCCCTAGGCACACATAGTGCACTTTACTAGGGACTTTCTAGTAAATCAAATAAGCCAATCATGGATAAACCAATCACCAATGCAATTTAGACATAGAGCATATGCTCTTTGCACTGGTTAGCAGGGGTAAAGTGCCCAGAGTCCTAAAGCCAGCAAAAACAGGTCAGGAAAAGTACCAGGTTCAATACAGACAAGCACACAAATACTTTCCAATGTCTTTCTTTTATCCCATAATATCCCAGTTTGGAAAAAAGGACTTAATCTTTCCAGTGAGTCTTTTTCCATTGAAAGTAAATGCTCACATCAATGTGCATCTTGTGGCTCTGCTATTAAAAGATGGGTCTGTTGATGCACACTCTCGCATGTGACCTGGATAAGATGTCCCCTGTGAAGCTCGTCACACATAACGGATGCTGATAAGAAGGAATGTAACCACTTAAAGAGAAGCAATAATAAACTAGCTGGGATTGGGCTAAAAGTATTTAGTGCACCCATGTATGGCATTGACCCAACAGGGAGAATGGCCTGTCAGCCCTTGCACACTAACCTAGGGAGCTACATTTCTGTTGTGAGCTTAGCATTTACAAATTAACCAAACACCCATCAGACTTGTTAATCAGAGCTCTTGTTCATGACAGCTCTGTGCCAGCAACATTGGATAGATACTATAGAGTACCATATTGGGACACACCAAGCGTTCAAGACTACTCTCAATAACCACGGGATTAACCACTAAACTGGGGTTCCGGAGCAGAGTGCTACTTAGCGTAAAGAGCTTCAATGCCTCATCTGGAGTAGTAAGCGCTATATAAATGCAATTAGAATGCAAAACACAAGAGCTACCATATATGGTTCCCTGTAAGCATATGCACTGAAACTAGGGAGATACATACATTATGTCATGCTTAGCTAGCAGCGTTCATACAGTGCAGTCTTCCTTTTTGTGGTCTCTTGGAGCATCACAAATTTAGATGTCTTTCCACTCATGCTGGGATTTTTCTTTGACTGTAGTGACCCGAGTCATTTTTGCCAGTAAAGTCTTGAGTGGCTAGTTTATACATTGTCTTTACATATATGAAGCACTACATACTTTTTGCCTTAGGTAGATGCACAGAGTTTCCTTCTGTAGAGGTAAATGCTCTATACGGTACAGAGGTAAATAGGCTACTTGCTATAGCTGTACATGAATTTTTCTTTCTAGCAGTACCTGCTTTACCGAATTTAAGGAACACATATTTGCGCCTATTGCGCTAGACACACACACTTATCAGGGTCGGCGCGGCAGGTGGTGGGGGATTGGAGGGGGGAGAAAAAAAAGAAAATACAATAATTTAAAAAGACAAAAAAAGTACCTTTATTACCACACCACGTTGCGCTGATCTGCTCCTCCATCCTCGACTACAGGTACAGGCTCCCAGACTGCCCAGCATCTAATACTAATGTTGCTTTGTTGCTGCTGACAGCAGGAAAGCAGAGTTAGGATTGGACGGAGCGCACAGCCAGGGAGCTCCGAAGCAGAGTGAAAGTCTCTGTCTGCTGTCTCCAACCCAGCAACACAGCGCCTGCATTGCTGGGTTGGAGAGAGCCCAATGAGCATGTGTGTTTGGCCGGCCCAAGACGGCTGGCCAAACATACATGCGCACTTCGGGCTCATCACAGCCCCGACCCCCCCCTCCTTTACAAGAAAAGGATAATAAACAGAGTTTATTATCCTTTTCTTGTCAAAGTTTTGCAGCTGCTGCTACTGGCGGGGGTGACGCTCCTGGCTCTTATACAGGCAAGTAGCTAGTCCACATCAAATAATGGTGCACACATTGCCCAGGCAGCAGTACGCTCCCTGCCTCCAACCAGGGTACAGACCTTTTCCAGTATAATGATGCATACACTTTATAACATATTGGAATACAACAACCTACTTAGGAGATATACAAACTCTGTACGGTTACATGAAATAACCCCCCTGTTTCTCTCTTCTCTGGCTCCCTTCATCCTTCCCTGCCCAAACTACCCCTAGCGTCAGGCAACAGAGCAGAGGAAGGGATCCTCCTGCCCACATCATATCTGCCTGGCACAATGTTCGTCAATGGTCTACCGACTCAGCCATGGCTCTCGCAGTTTTCAAAGATCTCTGCAGCATGCGCATTTAACGTTTGGCACCCAGAGTTTCAAGAGGAAAGATTTCTTTAGATAAAAAAGACAGGTTTGACCCTAACCGTCACATACAGAGCAGAATCCCCTGGTTAAGGTCACTGGGAACAGGAAGTTTACAATACACATATTATAAGCAGGTATCTGCCACAGGCGCGTTGACTCCTTGTGCTATTTTTCCTTAATTTGAAATCCTGAGATAAAGAGCGTGCTAAACTCTATCGAAACTGCTACTTGTGTGGAACTCAGTGGGTCATCTTTCCGTCAAGAGCTCAGTATTTATTAATTAATGCACCAGGATCCTTATAAATAATGCACCCAGTTTTCCATTTCACTGATTTTTACAGGTAAATACAAACAGAAAATAATGAGTTTCCTGTCAATATTTATTTTTAAATGTTGAGAAATACAGAAAATTGTGCTTCTTGTGGGTGACTCTCCCTGCTATATTTAGTGATTTCCAGGACACCAACTGAGAAGCTAGACAGCATGGGAAGTTAAAGAACAGAATGAGATTTCCCAAATACAGGCATATCTTACATATATTTGTAATATAATGCTAATTCTAACTGTGGATTAAATATTTTTCTATACTTGGATGCTTAGAATGGAAAAATGCTACAAGCGACAAAGTATGAGTGCATGTTTATGACTTAACCTGATGTGGAAATATACCACTTTACGACTCCATGTATTCTCAAAATACAAAATGAATATAGATCAATACCAACAAGACGGCCAAAAGATAAATACAGACGGAAGTGTTAAAGAAATAATTACCATAAAACCGGAAGACCTACTTCTAAAACAGATCTCTGGTTAAAGCAAAGCATGGATAGGATGCAATCAAAGGAATAAGGCAACCCAGAATAACTTATCACTGTAACTGAATCCACAGGGTTAGCAAATGCTGCAGAGAATTGTCTCTTCAATATTTTTTCCCTACCAGATTCCAGCAGACAGTCTAGGAATATGGCCGCGCAGGCCTTTTCAATCGCCAGCATCAGCAGGTTCTGTCTTCCAGTTGCTCTTTGTTGTATTCCAAGTTTGTATTCTACTGCTGCGGGTAAAGTTACCACGGGGAAAACAAGGACAACAACAGATTCCGGTCCCCTTGCCCTTTATAAACAGCATAGCTGGGGCAGCCTTGTGGATATGATCAGGAGAAGGAGGGGGACAACCCCCAGGACCACTTTTTACGCAGGATGATCGGTGTTTGTAATTGCTGCACATCTCTAGAAGGTGCCTTTCTTTGACCGACAATGTGATTTCAATGTGGAACCCTCTGAGATGATGTGGCACTAGAGCTGTCGACTTTGGAACTGGAAACCATGTTTGAAGCATGGCGCCAGCTAAACATCCTGTGATGCTGGACAATCACTTAGGGCCTGAATTAGATCCTGGGGGAGGGTGTTACTCCATCTGAATGGTGACGGATGTCCCTTCCGTCGATATATAAATCCCATTATATCCGTGGTGTTTGATTTCGGCGGAGGGATATCCGTCACCGTTCTGACAGAGTAACCCCTCCGCCCGGGTCGAAAATAAAGCCCTCAGTCTCAGTGTGCCTCAAAAAAGGTGACCTTGAGTGATATAACTGGCGCTCATATAGAGCGTGCCAATGCCCCGGGGACGAGTTTGCGCTATGTGAAACTGTAAAAGCAAGGATTATGACACAGTGCTGAGCTGCTGCCTAGAAATAAGCAATTGAATTAAAAATACCAAAGCCAGATGTTGAATCCTGGAATGAAGCTGCACATCAGAGTGGTTGCTGCGTTCATGCCATCCCTGGTCCCCTGAGAGAGAGTGATGGTTGTACAGGGGTTGCCTAGATATTTTATATGGACACTGGTTGCTCTGTAATACTTAAATCAATTCTGCAGGGGGCTGGAGAAGGTAGGATAGGTCGCAGGGCTGCCTGAAGTCAATGTCTGGAGATGTGCTGTGCAGGGATAAGCCCGACTCTGAGCTGGGGGAATGAGTTCTGTGATCCCGTAAGGGCATCGTGATACTTGTAGAGAGCACACAGCTGTGCACACACTGATAATCTGAACTCTCCAGTGAAAGGAGGGGTGATGTAATCCAGCAATGAAGTGCACTGGCAGGCAGTGCTCAGAAGGCCCAGCATTTGGCGCTGCAGAGTCAAGTCAGGATCTGGGAGCCCCAGAAAAAGCCCTGCTGTATTGTGGGTGCACTGCCAAAGCAGGGGCTTTTTAAGCCTTACTCACAGAGGCCTAAAAGCTCAGGGCCATAAGAGGAAGTGTTTCAGGACTAAGGGGGTGTTGCAGAGCATGAACACATTCCTGCCAAGGTGCCTAGAAGTGCTAAAGACGAGGATAGAATTGTACTGGCAGAGCGCTGTAGGTTTAGGAAGGGATGGCATATGAAAGAGAAGATTGCATGGAATGTAGTCAAGGTCAGAATTTTCATCAGCACACCAACCATTACTCAAAGGCATTCTGGCCAAAATCTGACAGTGAACACTTATGCAGGACTTTTCTCTGTTTCCAATTTATAAATTAGACACTGGTAAAAAATGATTCCATGTCGGCTGGAGTGAAGAAAGCTTTACCGAGGACCGGAAAAACATTTTATTCGGACAAAGTACAGTAAATGAACAGAAATAATTGTTTAAAAGGGGCACAGTGTGCCTCAGAAAGAAGGGGTCACAGGTCTAGGCGGATGCTGCACCTGTCAGCACAGCTGAGGTAAGAGACATTTAAAACACAAATATCCTGAGAACAATCTAGACAGGTCAGAATAGCAAGCCACGTCCCATCAACTCACCCCACCTATTACCTTCTCTGCTCCTTAACGAGGAATGAGAGCAAATTAAAAGTGGTGAAGTTTGTGGCTTCTCATTTTTCAAAAGCAGTTCTACTCGATTAGAGAGAGCATCATCATCTGTGATTAATGGCACGTTATGACCATGCAGCCACAGGGACAACAGGCCTTCCACCAATACAAACATAAACATTCACCACAAAACACAAAGCAGACAAATATGCAGTGTTCAGGCCTTGTGTGCACCAAGCAAAAGTGCATCAGAATGTACACCAGCTTTCTCTAGCCCCTCCACTGGCACTGTACAACGAAAGAGCATGAGGGTGCCATAAAGCCTCAAGTGAAACTCCTTCCACCACATTAGCATCATTTTTTTTACACTAATGTGGCTCCAAGAGGCAAAAATTACCATTGCCTTATTTACAAAGTGGCGCAATGCATGCATTGTGCCACTTGGCGACCCCTTGTGTCACATTATGCCTGCGCCAGGCATAATGTATGCAAGGGGGTCATTCCGGCATTAGGAGGCCCGCAAAAATGGCGCAATTAAATCTGCAAGATTTAATTGCACCATTTTTGTCATAATTTTTAGTTCCTCCTCAAAGTAGGCGTTAAAAAGATGCACCTACTGAAATCAATGGGCCTCCTTGCACTGTGCTGCACTAGCGTCAACATTTTTGACACTAGTGCAGCAAAGCCCCACAATAGCATCCACATTTTTGACACTATCGGCCTAACGTGCACCATGGTGCACCGTATTGTAAATACAGCGCACCCATGGTGTCATTAGGTGGCAGTGGGTGGGGGAGGGTGCAAGAAACTTATGCATCAGATTCTTGTAAATCTGGGCCTCTGCATCCATATTTAAAACAGTTTAGAGTGCTTTCACAAGAGACATCAGAGTGTCAGCCAAGAGATTTCTAATGTGGGTTTGGGCACTAGGAGCAGGGCTGTAGAACAGACTGAAAGAGCTAATGCCAAATCCTATATGGCAAAAATTACCTCCATTTGCCAGATCCATCATATTGTAATGGGTGCCTTACATATGCTGTGGGTGCCCCTTTAATCCAATAATTTCTGCAATGCCAGAACATTGGCATTAGTGCTGTCCATAAACCATGGGTGACCCTAACAACAAAATTATCTCTAGTATGTCAGGGCTTTTGTCATCATTGCCCTACTCCTATGTACCAAGGTTGTGCTCCCTTATGCCAAAATTTGCCTTCAAGGTGCCAGTGGCAGCATTTTGCAATAGGTGCCCCAATGCCAATAATTTTCTTCAGTATGCAAGTGGCAGCAGTTTAGCTGTCCCTTGAATTATATCTGGAATGCCTGTGCTAGCAGTTTCCAATACATACCCCCCATCCCAAGTATAATGCCTAGAGTGCCCTCGTTTGCCAGCATTTTGTCATAGATGGTTACCATATGAAAAGCTGCCACCAGTATGCCAGTACCAGAATTTTGCCAGGGTGTCGCTTTAAGGCAAGAATTACCTTCAGTATGCCAGGGTCAAGGGCACACTCGGAAATATAACACCACACTCTCACTCATGCTCTTTTATGTTTACTATCATATCTCATTCATGTTCATTGATTTGCACTCATTCATCCTCACAGTTGCACTCACTCACTGCCAACCACTCTCACTCATTCCTGCTCACACTCGCTCACACTCATACTCATTCATTCTCACCCACATACTTTCACCTTTTTGCAGTCACTCTTTCTCTCACTCACTTATTGTGACTCACAGACTCACTCATTTATTAAGAAAAATAGCAGCATGGAGTGTAGCCACCAAAGCTCCTTCACTGCATTGTATTAAGAGCATCACAGAGCCATATCTACTAAGATATGTTACTGCAGCTCTCCTCTCCAGCACTGGTGCACAAACAGGCTGCCTAGCACCACGCGTATGTTCCTTTGCACCTTGGTACAAATGTTCCCACATGATGTCTTGCACAGCTTTTGTCCTTGCAGGTTAACCTTCCAGTACAGAGTACTGTGCCTAGACAAACATTTCTTCTTAACACCTGCCTAAAGAAGCTGTTATTTTTGTGTGTAACAACCTGTCTATGACATTTTCGTTAGGCAGGACTTTGCATAAAAAACCCCAGGTTGTAGTGTGAGCATGCCCACATAGCACCCAGGGGCGGCTCCTCCATATAGGCGGAGGAGTGTCGCTCCCCTCCGCCAGCAGTAGAAGCTGCAAGCCTTTCACCAAGAAGGGATAATAAACTATGTTTATTATCCCTTTGTGGTGGAGGGGCGGGGCCATGGAGTGATGAGCACCGATGGGAGTGCCCTGTGCGCTCCCTCAGAGCACATGTGTGTTTGGCTGGCTGTCTCGGGCCGGCCAAACACACATGCGCACTGTAGGCTCTCTCCAGCCCAGCAACACTATTGCTGGGCTGGAGAGAGCCTGCACAGGCTCCCAGTCTGCCTGGGAGCGCCCAGCCAGGGTGCTCCCAGCAGCGTCAGGATTGGCTGCAGGGCAGGCTGGGAGCCTGTGCCTGAGAGAGGAGACAGAGGAGAGGAGCGGCGCGCGAGGAGCAGGTACGTTTTTCTTTTAATCAATTTTAAGCGGGTCGCTCCTGCACGCCACCCCCCCCACGTGCCGTCCCCTCCTCATTAGGGAAGCGAGCCGTGACTGATAGCACCCATGCCCCCATGATGCAAAGTAGCACAAAGCAGCACAAACGGCTATTTACACTCTTAAAGACTACTTTCCAATTTTTTAAGACATTTTTAGTTTAGCAATATTTTACATCAGTTTGTGTCACTCTGTGTGACTTTGCACCAGCACAAAGTATTGATAAATCTGACACTCAACCTCAGTCATTGTCACTACCTGTCACTCACTTTCACATGCACACACAGACACATTCTCACTCATACAGACACATCCTTGCACATACATATGCTTCTCTCACACAAACGTACTCTTACTCACATGCACCCAACATGCATTTAAAAACATTTAATTTTACTTACCACAGCTGCCTGAAAAGGCCCCATTCCTGTTCCTACTGCTTCATTTATTAGTAGTATTAACCAATTCTTCACTATTAAAATAATAATAAATGAGCTGAAAAGGAGGGAGACTCCTGTATCGACGCATAGCCTTAGGCACTGATTTTGACACCTCTAAACTAGGGATTGTAAAAGCAGTGCCAATGGTTGTAAGGGTCATGCCAGGGATGCAGCTGCGATCTCTTGGGACTGTCAAATGACATCCATGGCTATGATCCAGTGGAGAGACAGACTCAAGATGGGCAAGGCATACCATCAAATAAGAGGCATGCAAATAAGAGTGACAATAATGCCAGCAGGTGGTAAGCAATGGGATGGCTTTAAGCTCACTAAAAGCTGACAATTGGTCTTTTGCAAACAGACAGCTTCCACTGCCTGTTAGGGGAGTCCTAAAATTGATAATAAAGCAAAGCTGTTTCTGTAAGCAATTATGATGAAAATTTGGTAGGAGAAGTTCAAGTTTTTTTTTCCATTTCCCTTTCTGTTCTAGAGTCAGGATTCCCTTGTATGTACACTGGACTTTATATATATACCCACTCACTTACCTTCCCGCTCATGGGCATAGACGTTCCACCTTTTACAACTCTTACGTTTTTCTCAGTAGGCCATTCAGTGCAGCGGCCGAACGTCAGTGTTGCCAAATACCAGAGGCTGCCTTTCTTGATTCCACCTCACGCCTTCTTCATCCACTGCCATACCTCACGTTTGAGGGTTGTTTTTCATCGTGCTTTCTCCCTTTCTTTTTTAACATTTTTCTCCCTCCTTCTTGGGGAAAATCCTCTTCTGAGTGAAAATTCGATGATTGAAAATAGGTTCAATTATCACCGAACTACCACAGCAACACAGCAGAGGTCGCTGTTGCTGAAGAGATGGGTTTATTTTTAGCATCTCTAGCTTCTACAAGTTGCCGTTATTGTCACACCGGTAGCTATATGGCGAAACATTTGTAGGTTTTGTCAAGACCGTCCACTGTATTTGTAATTAATTCTTTTAGTTCAATTTTGTAGTTCAAAGATGACGTCGAACATTTAAAACAAGTAATCTCTGCACTGCAGAGATCTCAGGCAAGATCATTTGAGCAGTGCGAGCAAATCATCCCATGTGTGGCTTTCAATTGTGTTGTTGTAGTTAGGCGGCGCTTTCTACTGTAAATCGAGGCTTGTATAAGCTTGAGGGTGCTGGTACATACAGTCCAACATTTTAGAAGAGGAAACTGGGATATTTTTAAAAAATAAGGGGGAGAATTTATTTCCCCCCTTGATGTCTATTGAAGCAAAAGCAATTTCAGGCGAGAGACAGCAAAAATAAAGCCTTTTTTTCGTTCTAAGAATCGGGAGCCTCCCGCCTGATTCGGGTCTATTGTCATATATACTGGTAGCATTTAATTTTTGAATCAATAGTGCCATCTCATACTTTTTTTCTTTCTACTAGTAACAAGTGAAGAGCCTACTGTGCTCACTCTGCAAAGTTCTACTGAATGGCTGTAGCCTTCCTGCACATAAACAATCATTGATGGTATTTTGCTTCTTCTATGTGTGCTGCAGAATACAGCACACATGGAAAAAGCAAAAAACAAGGAGATATAAAAGTATTCCTCCTTGTTTTGCCATGCTAACACCACCCCTGGAGTGGCGTTAGTTTTTGGCGCCGCCACATATGCATGCTTTTTAGTAAATCTGGGGCAGCGTCAAAAGCAATGGGTGTTGCGATGGAACGCCCACAGCAACACCCATTGCATGCCCCTCTAAAGCAGAAAACTGCATCAGAGGGGCCCATATTTACAAAAAAGCGTAACGCCACACAAAATATTGTTACACCTCCTTGTAAATATGGAGCAGAGGTTAGCGCCACCGGAGCATCACCAAAAGTGATGCCCCAGTGGCACTAGGGGGTCTTAAAGCAACCCCTGAGTGTTTTGGACACCCAACAAACACTGTACACTAGTCCACCAGGAAAGCCTTATAGGTGTAACAATGTATTTCTTTTGTAAATTGCCCATCTGGGCAAAACATTGCAAATGAAACACTGTCAACTTTTTTCTATTTTTCCCACTTATTTTTATTGATTTCTGATTTCAACAATTAATTTATTTGGGGAAACCTTCAGCCATGATTCTTGGCTAAATTCCGAATTTTATTCTAATTTTCAGAAATGTGTAGCTTTCTGGGTTCACCGATTCCTTTCATAGCTGTTTCCACAACATATGGCAAGTGGGCATAAACCTCAAAAATAGGAACAAATAATTTTACCACTTAGAAAATTGCAAAAATATTTTTAAAATGTACAATGTCTACTCCTGAAAGGTGAGAAGACAGTGATCTTAGCACAGCAAACTTTTTTGTTGTTGCTATTTTTAGAAAAAACAACACTTACTTTCTTGTGTGGCACATTACCCATTTCTTAAATCAACATTTTCCTACATTTGGCTATTTACTCAGTTCCCTCCACAAGGATTCACAAACCCTGGGTAACTTTAGAATCCCCAACATGTGAAGAAAAGGATGCACATTTAGCCTTGATACCTTTTGTGGAAATATGTTTGGAATGCTTTTCTAATATATTTTTATTTGCATTTATGGCAATAAGAACAGTACAACAAGTCACAACATGAGAGGGGGAGTAAGAAGGGAAGGGGCTGTTGATGAGGAAAGGGGGAGGAATCCGGAGAATGGGGGTAGAGGGGGGAGAAGAGGGGAAAACAGCATGAGCCCACAAGTGAAAAACATACTTATTGTATCATGCAACAGTGCCACAGGTAGCATCACATGCCCGGGTTAGTGGTTAACAAGGGACACAGTGTTCCAGTGCAGAGGCCACTCAGGTCAGCGAGGTAGCCGTTTACTTACTCTCATAGTTAAAATTGTCCCTGGAACTTGTTCCTCCTGAATGCTGTGAGGGAGAGTCTCTATGGTGTAGAAAAGAAAGAAATGGTACCGAGATGCCCTAGAGGCAGGAACACATGGGCATCAGCTCCCAGCAACTGGACACCTGCTCCTGACAGTACTCAACATCCTGCAGCCGGACACAGTTAGTGGGAGCGGGTTTCTGGCCCCAATGCATGGCCACCCTACATTTGATTAGAAAGAGTAGCATGGCCATCTGTCACTGGCCAGTGTGTCCTTGACATAGTCTAGCAGGCCCACCAAGGGTGTACAGTGGGTTAGCTGCCCTGTGACAGTGTGTATAGTCGAGAATACCTCTTCCCAGTAGGCTGCAACCCTCGTGCACTGCCATGCAAGGCCAATGAAGGAAGATTGGGGAGGAAGCACATCTGAGGCAGCACAAATTCGTGACAAGTACAAATTGTCTCAAACGTCATAAAAGGGAACAGCACTGGGCAGTGCGAGCCCAAGTACTTATGGGCTAAGACAATACGTATCACAAGAGTGATGCAAAGAAGTGACAGTCACAACACACAGACCTGTGCATGCTCATATGTTTGCCTTAAAGAGCAAACTGTTAAAGCAATAATAGGGCATTGTCCAGGCTCTTGGGAAAATGTTACATTCTCAATTGCTAGAAAACCCTATCAATTAGGACCACTATATCCTCAAGCAATAGCCCAAATGAAACATTGTACTGTTGAAAGACACATATTCATAAGTCCCAACATTGTTGTTTTAATAAATCATTTTTATTGTGTTTTGAGTAGTAGTTTATAAACAGTTTAAATTAACATTCTGTACCACCACAGTGGAGAAATGGAATACCCTCTCCACCTTCTACCTTCCCACCCCATCCTAACCAGTAAATATTAGTCATTGACTTCGGAACGGACTTTGCTACCTGACAAAATACAATCTATTACTGTAGTGCCCGAATTTAAATCTTTAAGCTGTAATGGTGACGTTTAGTCAGATGGGAGGTCCCTAGCAGGAGACCTAATTATACTCATGTTGTGGAATATAGCTTGAGTACAAACGAAAATGGTTGAGAAGGAATGGCAGACCATAATAAGCTCATCACATATAATCTGCCTACAAGAGGCATGGCATACAGGATCCTTTTTTATTGAAGGATGTGCCATATTCTCCACACCAGCTTCTGCCTCAGCCAGTGGTAGGGCAAAGGGAGGACTAGCAATACTGATTTCAACACTGGTACCGTATACATTGGTGAAATCCTCCCTTGATTCCCCTTATTATCAGTTTTTATATTTTCGGATAGATGGAACCTTAGGAATTGTATTAATAAACTATTACAATAATAAATTTGATGGCACCAATAGAGTAGTGGCATCGACTCTCCAGGATGATCTACAGACCTTTGTAAATGATATAACTTCAAGTTGTATAATAATATGGGTTGGAGATTTTAATATATTGAGAGATGCCAGAATACTATAGGAAAGACATGTGGATTTATCGACGATGGGGGAAGCGCCAAATCGCACTTTTTGCATAATAATTATTGAATTATACTGAATGAATTATTATTTAGATATGATTTAGAATTGATGGAACAAGATGGGCACAAAGGATTGAAGCTTCCATCGTTTATAGGAAGAGGACATTTCTCAATAATCGACCACATATTAATGTCTAAGAGTAATATGGATATGGTCGAATCCCTGAAGATTGAGCCAACCATCTATAGTGATCATCACCCCTTGTTACTAACTATGAGATTAGCCAAACCCTTTAACATAGGTGAACGATTAGCAACGAATATAGGAATAAGAAGGGAAAATGGAATTGTAATTAAATGGACTGGGGTAAATGAAATAGATGTGATGAAAAAAGTTGTGACACGACATCGTCAAGAAATTTTCACATGTACAGAATATAATCAAAGTCCATATAATATTTTAGGATCTTTTAACCAGCTTAGAAACGCCATTGCAGGAAGCCTAGTGAGAACATCGGGGAACAAAAAGAGTGAAAAAGTGGGGTGGTTTGATCATAATTGTTCATTAGCAAGCTAGGAATTAAAACAAGCCCTGCAGGCTCCACCAAGAAATAGGGAAGAAGTAATTATTAAACGCTCTAGCTACAAACATGCACTAAAGACCAGGAAGGCACAACTGAGAGCTAGGGCATGGGCTAATCTTGAGCAAGCAACGACACTAAGAGATAGTACTCTATTCTGGAAAACAATTAACCAACCATTCCTAAAAAATAGTGATGCCCCCGAAATAACAGTACACATTCCATCATTGGAATGGCTTTCTCATTTTGACTCAATCTTTAACCCAGATAATCTGACTATTCACTCATCGAATATTGGGATAATTGAGATCAAGCCACCCTTCTTGAAACCAGTTAGTTTAGGGGAAGTGAAATCTGCTATGGGAAGATGCTTGAAAGGGAAGGCGCCGGGCCCTGACGGGGTGCCAGTAGATGCCTATTTGACACACTTCGATTTATGGTGCCCTATTTTGACCCAAGTTTTTTTGAATGTGACAAAGGGATATATTTTAACATCATGGAGTGAAAGTATAATTGTTCCTATTTTTAAAAAGGGAGATAGAGGTGACCCCAAATGCTATCGGCCAATTTCACTTTTAGATACCTCTGTTAAATTGCTGGGAAGAGTACTCCTAGAAAGACTAGAATTATGGGCAAGCAACAATCATATACTCACAGAGGCTCAATTGGGATTTAGGCCTGGGGTTGGTATTCTGGAACAATGTATAAACCTTAATTTAATAATAAGTAAATATACAATAGCAAGGAAGGGTCATGTGTTCCTTTGTTTTGCAGATCTTAGCAGCGCTTTTGATTTGGTGAATCATGCTAAGCTGTGAAAAGTCTTAATAGATATGGGTGCTTCCTCAGATATAATAAGCTTCTTGGCACAATTATATAATCATCTAATAGCGCGGGTGAGATATGGAAGAAATGGCGAGTGTACCCCAGGTTTTAGGATAGGGAGAGGAATAAGTCAAGGTTGTGTTTTGGCACCTCTTCTATTTTCCCTTTATATAAATGGAGTAGATGCCCACTTAAAAAATATAGAAATTGATAGCCCTAAAATAGGAGAATGTTCTATCCCAATCCTTTTATACGCAGATGATGCAGTACTGCTGTCACGAACTGCAAATGGGTTGCAGCGGCTAATCGAGGGCTTTGTGGAATTTATGGAGGAAAGAGATATGTTTTTGAATTTGAGCAAAACAGTTGTAATGACTCGTGGACAGGGAAAGGCCAGGAAGAAAACTTATTTTATTAAGGGCCATAAATGTGAAGAGGTGAATGGATTTACATATCTGGGTATGCAGGTTTCTAATATGGGTCACTGGAAACAAAATCTAGAAATTATCAAGATGAAGTATATTAGGACAACTGAGGCTGTTTTTAGATTTTCAAAAATAAAAATTTGTAATAAACCCCTTAGGGAAATGCTGCAAATTTACAAAAGCAATCAATTAGCAGCATTACTTATGGTTCTGCCCTTTGGGGTTTGATGCCCGAGATCCACTCATTACAAGTGCTAGAGAACAACATTTTTAGCAGACTACTTGCAGTGCCAAATACCACCGCCACATTTATGGTACATAAGGAACTGGGCTGCCCTTACGTGGAAGATCTAATATATACCAATGCTCTGTTGGCTTGGCATGGCATCTGGTCTAAAGAAGGGATGCATTTTACCCAAAAGATTATTAAAGATTGTCTTACATTGGAATATTGGGATAGAATCCCATGGTTTATGCATTTAAAAGATTTGTTTAAAGGTATAAATCTAGCTCTAAATTTGGACAATCCAGGTATTATCCTCCAATTTAGTAAGAAAGAACTGAAAAACCAACTAATGGCATGGAGGGATAGTGATAGAGAAAATAGAGAATGTAGGAAATCAACAGTAGCACTTTATATGACTGAAAATAACGAGGTAATGCCAAATTACTTACTGACAGTTGCAAACATTCAGGATAGATTTTATCTGACCCGAATGCGCTTTAGAATGTTGCACTTTTTGGTAGCTTTCCCAAAAGTGAGGATTTGGAGCAAAAGCCTACCGAAGTGCCGCTGTGTGGGACGATTTGCACAATCTACAATGCACTTTATTATATCTTGTAAATTTTATCATGACATTAGGAAACAATTTTTAAAACCTTTATTTGTTATTAGCAAACTATTTTATTGTAGAGAAGCTATTAATTATTTATGTAAATTGGATACCAATGAGAAATGTGATGCAGTAATAAAATTTATCCTACATGCCATAGAACAAAGATAAAAGCTGTCGTATTTAGAAAACCTCCGATATGAGAATGAATAATCACCCAATTTGTTGCAGCAAAGGTTTTATTTATTTATTTATTAGTAATGTTTTTGAAGTATTTTATTGTATATTTTTATCATTTTAAAGAGATTGTTTATCTTTTTATGGAGTAAAATCCGAATAAAGATTGATTTGAATTTGATTTGAATTTGACTTCGGAACGATTGATCCACAAATCATAGTTTGTTTGCCAGCATCTCCGACTTGGGCCGGTTGCCCATCAAGAATGGAGCATTAGGTCCTACGGGGCATTCATCTGTGTTTGCTATGCTATCTGGCCATCTGTCTGTGTCCCATTCCCCCCAAATTATCTGTATTTATGTGGGCATCCACTTCCTTTATACACAGCCTTCTCCCCAATTCTACAGGTGTCAATGCCTGCCATCCACTTTTGTAGCTGTGGACAGAGGAGGCTGTCCCATTTTTGGGGCATTTCCTTCTTTGCCACTGCGAACCCCACATCCCCAGATTAATCAGCAGTTTGTTATAAGTTTTTGCATCTGATTCGTGCAGACACCTAACAGTGCCGGGGGGTGGTATCTAGGTCTATTATGACACCTGTGGTGACCATGAGTCTGTGTGTCACCCCATTCCAAAACAAGGCAAGCTTAGAAAAGACCCACAACGTATGTGTAAAGGTTCCTTGCTGTCTACAGCCTCTAAAGCATCAGCCATCTTGGTATCTACCATTAAGTGTAGGAGTATTCGTATATATTAGATCCTATGCAAGATGTTAGAAAGGATAAGGCAACAGCTAGCTTTTATGGCCCCTTCCTTGAGGAACTGTAAAGCATCTCTCCAGTCATCGTCAGTCAACTCCCCCACATACTTTTGCCAGTGGGCTCATAGTAGGGACAGTTCTCCCAGTGCATTCCTCATTAGTGTGGCATATGTAGGAGAAATGGCCTTGGATGTCATACGTCCATCCAGGAGTTGGGTTTCCAGGGGGGAATCCTTCATTTATACTCCTCTTGGGATAGTCAACTTTAAGGCATGTCGTAGTTGCAAATATTTGGAAATCTGTGTTGAGTGTAGTGCATAATCTGTATTCGAACACCATCCCATTTGAAACCCACTTGTCAACTAGAGAGGAGAAGCCACTTATTAACCACTGTTTAAAGTTTGGCAGTGTTGTTACCGGGCCTACCCATGCCCCCATCCACAGGTGTGTTCTAGGAGTGAGTCTCTTACCCCATCTCATTTCTGTATTTAACTTATGCCATAAGGATACCACTGTTGCAATAGTCGGGGGAGCAGTCGCAGGTAGATTCACCTATGGAGCTCATGCAAGTACAACTTTGGCCAAAGTTTCTCTCTATTCATCCGGAATGCCATCTAGCGGACAAATGCCCACTCATTCACTATCTTTGCTGCCTCATAGTACTTGTGGATATCGGGCAATGCAATGCCAACCCCAGAGTCCCAACATTGTTTTTTTTTTTTTAAATAAATCTTTTTATTGAACGACAAAACAGCCACTTTACCATACAGAGTGCGACAATATAAGACCCATTATTTATCAACAACTTGGAGTAGGATTTCAGTAGAAGTTAAGCATCAAAAATATAACATCTCAATCAAGCATCCCCCAGGTAGCCTGCAGCGTTATAGCCAGTTCAATGTCTCTCCCCGCCTGCGCCATTGTTGACAAAGGATTATTCCATGCCCCAGTAGGCCCCCCACCCTCCCCAAATTTTCTCCCACTTTACCAGGGCAACCCTGCTCTCATAGATTACTTTTTATGCGCTGCAACACCAGTCTACGCATGTCCGCTAGTCCTGTAGACTAGGCGGGGACTCAGTACCCCAAGCACGTGCGCTATATTGCGTTTGGCTACCATTGCTGCTATGGCCAACCATAGTGCATGCTGTTTCGGCCAGTGTTCCTCCCCCACTCTATTCAGTAAGAGCAGCTTGGGATTCAGCGGGACCGTGCTTCCAATCAACCGGGGTGCCTCCCCAGCCACCTTCGCCAGTAGGTCTGGAACGCTGGACATGTCCATAGAATGTGATAAAAGGTGCCCTCCGACCCACATTGTCGCAAGCATTGTGAAGTCTGTGCCCTACCCATCTTATGCATCACCACCCTAGAATAGTCTGCCCTATGCAGAATCCGCAGCTGGATCAATCTAAACCGTGCCTTGATCGCCACAACCCTGGGACCCTGTCACGCCTCCACTCATTCCTCGTTATTTAATGCACCCAGATCCACCTCCCATTTGGCCCATAAAGCTGTCATTAGGTCTGGGGAATTTTTCAACAATTTCTTGTACAATAGAGATATGGCCATCGTCCCCAGAGGTTCAGTCAAAAGGTGGTTCTCAAGAGGAGCAGCCTCCTGCAACTATTCAATGTATGCCGCAGCTGCAGGTACCTGAACTGTTCTGCTCCCGCCATAGCATATTCTTGTTGTAGGACTTCAAATGTCACGAGTGCCTGACCTCTCCAGACATCCCCCAGGTGTTCGAACCCCAGAAGAGACCACTTGCAGAACCCACCGAAGGTCTTAAGGTCCCCCAACAAGTCACTACACCACAGTGGAGTCCGTGCTGTCAAGGTTGATCCCCAGTCCAGAAAACGGATGGCGTCATGCCATGCCTTCACTACTGTTGCAGTGTGCACGGGCATAAAGGGTGGGCTCATATCCCCCCTGCCCAACATCTGCCTGTCTAACCGAAACGCCGGGTCCTCCTGGTCCGCAAAGGCCCAATCATTAATGTTGACCAATTCAGTTGCCCAATAATAGTGGAGGGGATCCAGGATTGCCAGCCCACCCTCATACACCCCAAGCTTCAGTTTCAACAATGCTACATAGGAACAGCTGCCGGTATCCTGTAGGGAGTGTTCTGGAAGACATATAGAAGGTGGGGCAGTGTCATCATCTTGTAGAGGGCTGCTCTACCCATGAGAGAAAGAGGTAACGTCCTCCAGTGGGCCACATCCCTGTGGAATCTATCAAGCTGAGGTTGGAGGTTTTTCTGTAGAAAGCACACCTGGTTCCTAGTGACATATATCCCCAGATATTTGAAACCCTCCACACAGATCGGTATGCTACAGCCCGGGGGCATGGTGGGCAGGGCCTCAGCCAGGGGAAAGACCAGCGATTTATCTCAGTTAATCTGGTAACCGGAGTGATGCCCAAATATGCAAAAGACTGGCATTATCCTGTTGATGGACCATTGGGGTTGTGTGACATATAGCAGAACATCGTCCGCGTACAGAGAGATATGTTCCTCCCATGTTGCACCCAAGTCTATACCCCGAATCAGAGGATCTTGTCGGATCCATTCCACCAAGGGCTCGAGTGCCAGGGTGAACAAAATGGAGGAAAAGGGGTACCCCTGCCGGGTGCCCCTGTGTAGGGTAAAGGGCTGCGATAACGTAACATTAACCCGTACCCGGGCCACCGGTTCCTGAAATAGAAGGTCAGGAACCGCCGACCCACACTGAACCTCCTGAGAGCCGCAAAAATATACAGCAATTTCACACTGTCAAAGGCCATCTGGGCATCGAGAGATAGGAGCGCCGCCTCTTCCTTCTTTTGGCCTACCATCGTGTGTAAGATCCCATAGAGTCTTCGCAAGTTCAGACGTGTGGATCTGGACGGCATGAAGCCGGATTGCTCTGAGTGGACCAGCTTAGCAATATTTTTACAAAAATCCACCTCCACCAGTAAGCAGCATTTCACACTACCATTACAACCATACCAAACATGCCAATGCGACCCCTCATAATTCAGACAATACTTCATAGACGTAAGGCAGAGCATTTCTAATGCAATCCTATGAGAAGGCAGCACTCACAGCAGTGAGAAACCAAATAGGCTGTTTGTCACTACCAGAACAGGCCACGCAACAAGGCACATGTCCTGCCTCCTACATACATGGTCCCCTTCCCATAGGGCTAGCTAGGGCCTAGCTTAGGAGTGACTTACATGTAGTAAAATGGAAATTCCGGGCCTGGCAAGTAAATTTAGATGCCATGTCCCTGTGGCAGAAAACTATACACGCAGGCCCTACGCTAGCAGGCCTGAGACAGGTTTGAAAGGCTACTTCTGTGGGTGGCGCAAGCAGCGCTGCAGGCCCACTAGTAACATTTAATTTACATGCCCTGGTCACAGAGATACTACTGTACAAGGGACTTACAGGTAAATAAATATGCCAATTAGGTGTAAGCAAATCATACCAACTTTAGAAGGGAGAGCATATGCACTATAGCACTGATCAACAGTGATAAAGTGCTCAGAGTCCTAGAGCCAACAGCCAGAGGTCAGAAAAAATAGGAGGAAGGAGGGAAAAAGTCTGGGGACGAACCCACAAAAAGGGTCAGGTCCCACAAACAGCAACTTTCCAGCAGTACAGAAACAGCACGTTGAGCACCTTCCAAATGTGTGCACCAGGGATGATATTCAAGCAAATGAACCCAACTACTTCCCCCAAACCAGTAACTGCTTATGGGAGCAGCCCCTAGCTTCATAGACCACACTTTCCTGTTGCACACACCAATCTACTCCATGTAGAAGGAGTAGGGGAAATCCACCATGAGGCATTTTTGTGTTTAGCAACAAGGAGGGCCGTGCCTAAGAATAATCTCTCAGCCCTTGTGCCCCTGGAGACCTCAAACACTCCAAGCAAGATCAACAGAGGGGAGATGGCCACTTCCTACCCAAGGACATCCACCAGTTGCGTGTCACCCCATTTCAATATGACGTAGCCAGGGGGTAGGACCATAACATGTGATAAAAGACCGCCATTTCTGTTTTGCACCTGGGGCAGGAAGGATTAGGGTGAAGGTCCGCCTGGTGCAGCCGGGGAGAAGTAGGCAAAGTAGAGATATGTTAGGATGAATCACAGTCGGGAGGAGATAGTGAGTTCTCGAGGGGCCATCAAGGCATCCCTCTAGTCCTCATCTTCATTAGGTCCCAGAACCTGCAGTCATTTTATATGGAAGTTGTGAAACCACACAGCCATTACCTCATTATTTGTATATGCATGAAAATTACCACCATATATCTCCAGTACACATTGCGAAGCACTTGAGCACTGCATCATCAACACCATCTCATTTTGTTTATAGTGCCCTTAACTACAACTGTCTAGAGGTTGATTTTGTATGTATGCAATGCAATGACAATAATAACCTCCTGTCTAAATGTACTATTAGCTATTTTGAATTCACAAGATTGTACTGTCTTTTTTAGTTCATCTGTATCCCCTGACCCAAAATGTTCTTTTAGGTCTTGCTAATAGACAGCTTTAGCAAGCTGTTGTTGAAGCCCTACTGTCTCCAATACGTTAAAATATATACATAAAGTGGGCTTTGGGTCAACCTACTGCTCTTGCTTGGATGGCTTTCTTTCTACCTGCTCCTTATTCAATGACTTTTCTCCTTATTTCTCGTTGTCCTGCCTCTGGAGCATTTCTTCTTTACTGTGTTTTGAAAAGATGACTTCTATCCTTCTACTGCTTACATTCAGGGAGTTATCTTTTTTATGCCGAGCCTAAGCAGTGCATAGCACTGTGTGCAAGACATGCTGTATTCAGTCTATGGGCTTTAATTACGCCCACTCTTGCCATCGTTCTTTGTTGTGTTTGTCTTAAATGCTTCCTTTTTATTGGTGCATTTTTCTAAATGCCCTCCTTTTTGTGGCTAGTTCCCTTCCACGCAATTTCACTAAGTGAACATTTTTGTAGGCAATCACACTACATTCATGCTTCCTCCTGTTAGAGCATGAGATGGTCCTTCCTCCCACCTCCTATCTGGTTTTGGTTTTGCCTTTATTTCCAGCTGCGATCCTTTCTCCATATGGCTTGTTCTGATTTTTTAAGTATTGGAAGCATGTGGTCATAAATAGCTGCCTGTAGCGAGATCTAGGAAGGACTGTAGTTCTGTTTCCTGAGTTAGCACAGAATTTACTGGAAAAATAATACAGAGCATTGTTTGTTTCAATTAGGCAAGTACATTTCGTGTTCTAAAGTGATGTTTTTGTTTTTCCTTCTGCAGTCAAATTAGTTTTCAGATTGGTTGTTCAGTGACAGTTACCACCCAAAAGTAAAGTTGGTTATCTTTTTTTTTTTTTAAGGCTTGTGACGCGTTACTGTAGAACATGAGAATGTGATTGGGTCTTCTCAAAAGAATCTCATGTATGCTGTTCGCCAAGTCTTACTGAATTCAATGTGGTATGTTAACATGGAGGTGGGTATTATTTCATGCACCCAAAGGCGACTAGAGCAATTGCCCGAGAATAATGATAATCCATATGCTACCATGGGAATTACACTCACATTGCTCCACACTTTACCTTAAAATGTCTCTTTTCTTCTCTTTTAGATCGTGTATTAAAAGTATTTTCATTCATTTGAAATACAACTGAGTCACCTCTTGGTTATTGGTTTCACAAAAGTCGATATGTTCTTCATTCACGCTAAAATGGCTTAAATTTAAAAAGCTCAAAAACTGTCCTTTTTTTTGACCGATGTTTTACATTAAGATAGTGTTGGACTTTTTTTCTTATGCAGGGTCATCCCCAATCTTTTTGCCTCCTGCCTCCTATTTTTTCTGACTTGTTGCTGTTGGCTTTTGAACTCTGAGCACTTTACCACTGCTAACCAGTGCTAAAGTGCATATACTCTCTGTGTAAAATTGTATGTAATTGGTTTATCCATGATTGGCATATTTTATTTATTAGTAAGTCCCTAGTACAGTGCACTAGAGGTGCACAGGGCCTGTAAATCAAATGCTACTAGTGGGCCTGCAGCACTGGTTGTGCCACCCACTTAAGTAGCTCTGTAATCATGTCTCAGACCTGCCACTGCAGTGTCTGTGTGTGCAGTTTTAACTGAAAATTCGACTTGGCAAGTGTACCCAATGGCCAGGCCTAAACCTTCCCTTTTCTTACATGTCAGACACCCCTAAGGTAGGCCCTATGTAGCCCCCAAGGGCAGGGTCTAGTGTATGGTTAAGGTAGGACATATAGTAATGTGGTTTATATGTTCTGACAGTGAAATATTGCTAAACTCGTTTTTCACTGTTGCAAGGCATGTCCCTCTCATAGGTTAACATGGGGGCTACCTTTAAATCTGATTAAAGTGTAGATTCCCTTTGGGAGTGGATGGACATGTGACGTTTGGGGTCTTTGAGCTCACAATTTAAAAATACATCTTTTAGTAAAGTTGATTTTAAGATTGTGTGTTTGAAAATGCCACTTTTAGAAAGTGGGCATTTTCTTGCCTATACCATTTCTGTGACTCTGTCTGTTTGTGGATTCCCTGTCTGGGTCAGTGTGACAGTTGGGCTGTTTGCACCTCTATCTAGACAGTGACACAAAGGGAGCTGGGGTGTAGTCTGCATATCCTGATGAGCCATCTGTGCTAAGAGGGAGGGGAGGAGTGGTCACTTACACCTGAAAGGGCTGTGCCTGCCCTCACACAATGCAGTCTCCAACCCCCTGGTGAATGTCTGGGGCCTGGCCTGGGCAAGGCAGGATTTCACATTCAAAAGAGACTTTACTTTGAAGTAGGCCTGCTTCAAAGGAGAAATTGGGTATAAGAAGGGCAACCAAAACCACAGACTTTAGATCACTTCTGTACATCATCAAGAGGAACCTCTGCCTGGAGAAGAGCTGAAGAGCTGAGGAGAAGTGCTGCACTGCCTGTGACTGTGCTTTGTGGAGCTATCCTGCAGTTGCTGCTTCTGCCAGAGTAAGAGGGCAAAGACTGGACTTTGTGTGCCTTCCATCTTGTGAAGAAATCTCCAAGGACTTGATTTAGAGCTTACCTCCTGTCGTTTGAAGTCTTAGGGACAGCAAAGACTTCTCTCTGCCAGCACCTGGAGTCTCTGGAGAGACTCCTGCTCTGACAAGTGGTGCCCTATCCAGTCCCTGGGCCCTTGAAAGGAAAGCTGGTGGAAATCCAAGGAAATCGACTACGGATGACTTTGGACCGACGCCGCTGCTGAATCCGGTGACGCCGCCTGCAACCGACTCTGTGATCTTCGCTGGAACGCGACGACCTTCACAGGCCCGATTCCGCTGCAGCCCCGCTGAAGCCCGCGACTCCGTGGAAGTCACTGCACCACGTCGTGACCGACGACGCTCGAAGTGCGCGGATTCAACGTTTCGCACAGACGCAGCGATCCCCGACTTCACGCATCGACTTGTTTTCACTCTTCACCAAAGGTACTGTACTTGGGGGTCTATGCGACTCCGTGTCCGGCGCCGCTGGTGTCGGCTGGTGGGGAACGACTCCGTCATGATACCGTGTTAACACCTCATTGAAGCATTTTGTGTTTCTAAGCGCTATTTTTGAGTTTAATCTTTAAAAATTCATAACTTGACTTGTGCATGGTGAATTTTTGCCATTTCGGTCTTGTTTTGTTTAGATAAATATTTCCCATTGTTCTAAACCTGTGTTGTGTCATTTTGTAGTGTTTTCATTAAGTTACTGTGTGTGTTGGTACAAATACTTTACACCTAGCACACTGAAGTTAAGCCTACTGCTCTGCCAAGCTACTAAGGTGGTAAGCAGGGGTTAGCTGAGGGTGATTCTCTTTTACCCTGACTAGAGTGAGGGTCCTTGCTTGAACAGGGGGTAACCTGACTGTCAACCAAAGACCCCATTTCTAACATTGGTGATCCGCGGTTGGGATTTGGACTTATATTTGTACTTGACATACAGTGATTAAGTGTACACTACTGTTTGAGTTCAGACCACTACGTGACCACATACTACTTGTTTGGTGATCTTTTGCTTTCTGTCTTAAGGACTCCTTTTTGTTCTACTTCCATGATTTTGCTGATCCCTTGACTGATTCTTTTTACTTCATTGGGAACTTATTTTCTGCCTTTGGAACTTTGTACTTGTGACCATCATGTCTCAATCTGGAGATGCAACAGCTGGAGCTGTGTTTGAAATAGAGAAACTGAAGGCGTACTCAGTTGCTCAATTGAAACAGTTCCTTAAAGATCTTGACTGCCCCACCACGGAGGGGGAGCTGCAAAAGGCACAGAGGGCCTGGGTGACAGTCAAGAAGGCTGGAGGGCACACAGAGGAGGAGAATGTGGGTGGGGAAGTGCAGAGGATACACAGTGGTGTAGTGGAGGTACCTGTTACGCCTGGGGTCAGGGTCCCCAGGAGGGGTAGCAGGGTGTCACTCAAGGGTCTGACTCCTGAAGAGTTACAGGACAGACAGAGAGGGCTCGCCAGTTGAAGTTCAAGGAGTTGAGGATGCAAAGGGAGAAGGAGTTGGAAGAAAGGAGGAGGGACTTAGAGATCAAAAAGAGGATTTGGGCTTATGAGCTCAAACTGAAGGAGCTGGAAGTCATAAGGGCTGAGTCCAGCTGGAATGGTGGCAGCAACAATTTTAAAACCACATAATCATAACAGTGGATCCTCATCTGACGGGTGGAGTACAGTTGAGAATCAGCCTCAAGCCTTCTTTAATTATCCTCCATACCCTGTACATCAACCAATGCCTTGGCAACCTCCTTATCCATTTTTCCCACCACGCCCAATGATGCCTTTTGTGCCTTTTTTATGCTGCGGCCGGGGCAGAGGCAGAAGGAGAGGAAGAGGCAGACACATTTAATGGTCCAGAGAAGAACCTCAGATGGTCACCAGGAGCTAAGTGAAATAATCCCCCTGCGAGAACTTAGTTGTCAATTTGCCAGATAGACATCTCACAGAGGATGAAACTAACGTGCTTAACAGGGGTTTTGGTTTTAATCCTACCCCGAGGAAGATTTCTTCTGCCTACACATTGAACTTGCTCAATTCTTTCGCAAAGTTCGTTTGCATTTTTTCTTCAAGGATAAACTTGTGGAACCACAAATGGCTGACTCAGGTTTAAAAAAACCTTCAGTTTTTGTTCCTCCACCAGTAACTATGCCTAGTGAAGTTTTAACCTTTGAGAAAGCAGCCCTAGCTGATTTAAATAAACTGCGCCCGAAACATTCATATATCAACATACCCTCAAAAGAGATGAGGGCTCTGCTATCTTTAGCATCAGACCCCAATATTACTATTAAGCAGGCTGACAAAGGTGGGGCCATCGTGAATATGGATTCAATCGACTTTAGACATGAATGTCTATGCCTTTTAAGTGATACCACTTACTATCCAAAGATAGTGAGCGACCCTACCGGAAGATTACAGATTCAGATCAGATGCCTCATTGAAGAAGCAAGGAACAATCTTTGGATTTCATCTAAGGAGGCAAAATTTCTGGTTACATCTCATCCCTGTACTTCGTATTTCTACTGTTTACCCAAGATTCACAAGGTCAAAACACCTCCCCCTGGACGGCCAATTGTATCTGGTTTGAGTTTGACTTTAAAACCTCTGTCAATTTTCTGTGATCATTTTCTACAACCTCTGGTGCGAAGTTCCTCGACTTACCTGAAAGACACCAAAGACGTCTTGAATCTAATTGAAACCATTAATGATTCAGGGGCTGCACAGGGTATCATCACCTTGGATGTTGAAGCTTTGCACACGAATATTCCGCAAGCAGCAACTTTACAGGTAGTTGAGTCAGCTCTCCAGGAAGTATCGCCTGGATTATCTACTCCTATTTCCTTCATTATGAAATGTGCCAGACTCGCACTGACAGAAAATGTCTTCCTCTTTGATGATCAATTTTACCATCAGATTCGAGGAACATCGATGGGCAGTACATTTGCACCAAGTCTAGCTTGCTTATATATGTATGACTTTGAAAAAAAGCACATTCTAACACCCAATAACCCTTTTCAGAATTCCATCAAATTGGTGCGACGTTATATTGATGACATTTTAATTCTATGGCAGGGTCCTTTGACAGTTGCAGTCGACTTCACAGCTTGGATCAATGCCCTTGATCCGTTTTTGAAATTTACTGCCACAGTGTCTGCCTCTCACCTACCTTTCTTAGATCTTATGATTACCATCCGCAATGGTAAATTGCCCACAAGTGTTTACCATAAGCCAACAGATCGTAACTCTCTTCTATTATACTTGAGCCACCATCCTAAATCTTTACGGGAAAATTTACCTGTAGGCCAGTTTCTACGGCTAAGACGAAATTGCAGTTCACCACAAGAATTTGATCACCAGGCGGATGTGCTTCAAGAGAAACTTCATGAACACCACTATCCCTCCAAAATTGTGAACCAGGCACATAAAAGAGCTAGGAATAACAAAAGGGAAGCCTTACTTACAACCATTGAGAAGGTACCTCAGAAAAGACTAACATGTGTATCTACCTATACGCCTTTGTCTAACTCAATCAAGAAATTGATCAGTGAACGATGGTCGATACTAACGAGCGGGGGTTGTGAAGTTCCAAGACCCCTTTTCGCATTTAAATATACAGCTAACATCAAGGACATTGTGGTTCACACCCGGCCACGACCACCATGTGACATCCCCACTCAAAAGACGCTTTGGGATCTCCCCCCAGTGGAGGGTCATCACCCCTGTGGCAACTGCAATGTATGTTCTCTCACTAGACGTTTAACAACATTGAATCTAGACCCTGTTGGCACCTGGCGCCTCAAGAAACATACTAATTGCAATACAAAAAAATGCATCTACATGATAACGTGCCCTTGCAACCTACGCTATATTGGCATGACAACTAGGTCTGCAAAGATACGTATTAATGAACATAGAAGTAACATCAGATGCAATAGAATGACCACTAAACTTTGTGCGCCATTTTTTGGAGACACCACACACGCCTGACGACCTTTGGTAGGTGATACTTGAAGCACCAAGAGTCCGACCTACTGATCCAGGGTACCTTTTTAAGATTGAACAAAGATGGGTGTTCAAATTAGGGACCAACACCCATGGTTTGAACGATGATATTCCTTGGACTTCACTTTCATGACAATGAGTATTAATAATAATAATTTTTTATTAAGTAATACGTTCTTCCCTAATACATCCTTTTTGGCTTTGAGGAATCACATCTTACTTCTGTTTTAATATGGTATATGAAATAACTCACTTTATATTAGCCAAAATAATTTATTGCCAATTTCTGATGATTTCTTTGAGGCCATGGAGGACTGATATACCTTGCTGTGCACTTTGTACCTTTGAAATTGGGATCCTCGTACTCCATTCTCTCTGTATTTTGCGGTGTCTTTAAAGGACTCTGACAGCGTTCGCTGAAACCTAATGCGGGAGCGCCGTCCAGAGGGTAGGCCCATAGCGAAGGACCATTGATAAATATGTAAGTACTCTCTGCTTCCCCGAAGGCTGGGGTTTTGTTTTTAGACTGTATTTGGGTGGCATTAACCTACCGAATTTGGGGCATGCAGCAGTTTTAGCCCTAAATCCACTATTTTAAATAGACAGATTCCGTAGTGAGCTTTTTGCATGTTAGCATAGTGGTATCGTAAATACAAATTTTTCGAAAAGCGTAATTATACGTGTGTTTATGACCTTTATAGTCTCCGTGGTTTATAGCTACCTTGCTTATATGTGACAATGGTTACTACACATATATATATATTTGTTTTTGTTGAAGCATAAATCATGTTGATGATTCTTTTTGTTGATTACACACAGTGTTAATGTGACTCCTTAGAACATGAGCCTTGACTCCATGTTTTTGTTTGACTCATCACACATGTATTTCACAATAACCACTCTTGTCACCACATTATGGTTTTTTTCTGGTGTGTGTGTCTTTTTGTCTTCTAGGGCGACCTGACTTAACCAGTTGAATTCAATGTTAGTGACGGTTTTTAATCCTAAATTAGGGTTTTTCATATTTTCGTTATTATTTTTGGAGAAGAGGTGATTAAATCTTATGGTTTTGGTCCTGATGAAGCGTCAAAGGATCCGGCTGGACCGCAAAGACGCGAAACATGTTGACCCTGGTTTAGTGGTACTATATTAATTATAGTCCCCATAGGTTTGTTGCTTTTTTAAAGTAATTGAGCATCGCACTCCATTTGTACTTTCATTCATGTTTTTAATCTTGGTCTTCATCCTTCTTGTACTGATTAAAATTATGATGTGTAATGTGTGATGAATAACCAATTTTATACATATCTTTCTGTTCTCTCCAACCTATGCTGGTGCCTGTAAGTAGGCATCCGTTCCTGGATAGTCGAACCCACCAGTCACTATCAGAACAGTACGGCTTAGAGCCTCCTTCGGGGAGCCTGGCAGGCGTTGCAGTGCCGGCCTGGCGAGGAGCATTTCCCGATGATGATGCTAGTCATCCATTGTGATGCTTGAGGGCTCTTGCTCCTGAGACTTCAGGTCACCTAGGATGTTAGAATAGTTTGGAACAGTGTACCCTTATTTATATTACTATAGTTGGGAGACTGTACACTGGACCATATAACCTCCCGGTCCCTTCCCCCCTTTTGTATTCAGCAACAATTTTATATCCAGTGCTGCTGAAGAAGTGCACATGACCAGAGATCTGGTGCCCTACTTGAAGGAGGGAGTTAACACACACCAGGAGGTTCAGAGGTATGAGGTAGCTCCAGTGACGCACAGGGTCCCTGAGGTGGATTAGGGAACTGGCATGGGGATTGATATTCCTACTGGTGGGAGGGACACTCTACTGACTCTAGGTGAGAGTGACAGGGTGAGGGGTTCCCCCCAGGTAGAAGTCCTGGTTATGGAGTGTGAGGACATCCCAGAAGAGTGTGGGTTGAGTGTCAGGGACAGTCAGGTACTGTCTCACCAGTCTCAGGAGGGTGATGTGGGGTGCTTTTTCAAAGCAGAGTCACTGGATGGTTGGGTGAAGGGTACTTTGGTTAATTCATGTGAGGGGCTGTAGGAGGCTGGCCTGGCTTGTAGTGGGTACCAAGGGGTACTTACACTCTGTACCAGGTCCAGTTATCCCTTATCAGTGTAGAAGAGGTGTTTCTAGAAGCTTAGGCTGATAGAAGGTAGCTATAGCAGAGCAGCTTAGGCTGAACTAGGAGACATGCAAAGCTCCAACTATACCACTGGTGTCATATGCACAATATCATAAGAAAACACAATACACAGATATACTAAAAATAAAGGTACTTTATTTTTATGACAATATGCCAAAAGTATCTCAGTGAGTACCCTCAGTATGAGGATGCCAAATATACACAAGATATATGTACACAATACCAAAAATATGCAGTAATAGGAAAAGGAAGTAATGCAAGCAGGGTAAAGTTACAATAGATTGCAATAGGAGCACATAGGTATAGGGGCAACACAAACCATATACTCCAAAAGTGGAATGCGAACCACGAATGGACCTCAAACCTATGTGAGCTTGTAGAGGGTCGCCGGGACTGTAAGAAAACAGTGAGGGTTAGAAAAATAGCCCACCCCAAGACCCTGTAAGGTAGGTGTAAAGTGCACCTACAACCCCCGAGAGCACAGAAGTCGTGATAGGGGGATTCTGCAAGGACAACCAACACCAGCAAAGCAACAACAGTGGATTTCTGGACCTGAGTACCTGTGAAACAAGGGGACCAAGTCCAAGAGTCGCGACAATATCGAGAGTGGGCAGATGCCCAGGAAATGCCAGCTGAGGGGGCAAAGGAGCTGCCACCGAATGGAAGAAGCTTGGTGTTTTGCAAGAACGAAGAGGACTAGGAACTTCCCCTTTGGAGGATGGATGTCCCACGTCGTGAAGAAGCTTGCAGAGGTGTTTCTATGTAGAAAGACTGCAAAGAAGCCTTGCTAGCTGCAAAGGTCGCGGTTAGGGTTTTTGGGTGCTGCTGTGGCCCAGGAGGGACCAGGATGTCGCCACTTGGATGAGGAGACAGAGGGGGCGCCCAGCAAGTCAGGGGCCCTCACAGAAGCAGGCAGCACCCGCAGAAGTACTGGATCAGGCACTTAGAAGAGTAGTGAACCGGAGTCCACCCGAAGTCAGAAAAGGGAGTCCCACGACGCCGGAGGACAACTCAGAAGGTTGTGCACTGCAGGTTAGAGTGTCGGGAACCCAGGCTTAGCTGTGCACAAAGGAAATCCTGGAAGAGTGCACAGGAGCCGGAGCAGCTGCAAATCACGTGGTACCCAGCAATGCAGTCTAGTGTGGGGAGGCAAGGACTTACCTCCACCAAACTTGGACTGAAGAGTCACTGGACTGTGGGAGTCACTTGGACAGAGTTGCTGAGTTCCAGGGGCCACGCTCGTCATGCTGAGAGGGGACCCAGAGGACCGTTCATGCAGTCTTTTGTTGCCTGCGGTTGCAGGGGGAAGATTCCGTTGACCCACGGGAGATTTCTTCAGAGCTCCTGGTGCAAGAAGGAGGCAGGCTACCTCCAGAGCATGCACCACCAGGAAACAGGCGAAAAAGCCGGCAGGATGAAGCGATACAAGGTTGCAGTAGTAGTCGTTGCTACTTTGTTGCAGTTTTGCAGGCGTCCTGAGCAGTCAGCGGTCGATCCTTTGGCAGAAGGTGAAGAGGGAGATGCAGAGGAACTCTGGTGAGCTCTTGCATTCGGTATCTGAAGAATTCCCCAAAGCAGAGACCCTAAATAGCCAGAAAAGGAGGTTTGGCTACCTAGGAAGGAGGATAGGCTAGTAAGAAAGGTAAGAGCCTATCAGAAGGAGTCACTGACGTCACCTGCTGGCCCTGGCCACTCAGAGCAGTCCAGTGTGCCAGCACACCTCTGAATCCAAGATGGCAGAGGTCTGGGGCAAGCTGGAGGAGCTCTAGGCACCTCCCCTGGGAGGTGCAGGTCAGGGGAGTGGTCACTCCCCTTTCCTTTGTCCAGTTTCGCGCCAGAGCAGGGCTGGGGATCCCAGAAGCGGTGTAGACTGGCTTATGCAGAGATGGGCACCATCTCTGCCCATCAAAGCATTTCCAGAGGCTGGGGGAGGCTACTCCTCCCCAGCCCTGACACCTATTTACAAAGGGAGAGGGTGTAACACCCTCTCTCTGAGGAAGTCCTTTGTTCTGCCTTCCTGGGCCAGGCCTGGCTGGACCCCAGGAGGGCAGAAACCTGTCTGAGGGGTTGGCAGCAGCAGCAGCTGCAGTGAAACCCCAGGAAAGGCAGTTTGGCAGTACCCGGGTTCTGTGCTAGAGACCCGGGGGATCATGGAATCGTCTCCCCAATGCCAGAATGGCATCGGGGTGACAATTCCATGATTTTAGACATGTTACATGGCCATGTTTGGAGTTACCATTGTGACGCTATACATAGGTAGTGACCTATATATAGTGCACGACTGAAATGGTGTCCCCGCACTCACAAAGTCCGTGGAATTTGCCCTGAACAATGTGGGGGCACCTTGGCTAGTGCCAGGGTGCCCACCCACTAAGTAACTTTGCACCCAACCTTCACCAGGTGAAGGTTAGACATATAGGTGACTTATAAGTTACTTATTGTGCAGTGTAAAATGGCTGTGAAATAATGTGAGCATTATTTCACTCAGGCTGCAGTGGCAGGCCTGTGTAAGAATTGTCAGAGCTCCCTATGGGTGGCAAAAGAAATGCTGCAGCCCATAGGGATCTCCTGGAACCCCAATACCCTGGGTACCTCAGTACCATATACTAGGGAATTATAAGGGTGATCCAGTATACCAATGTGAATTGGTGAAATTGGTCACTAGCCTGCTAGTGACAATTTGGAAAGCAGAGAGAGCATAACCGCTGAGGTTCTGGTTAGCAGAGCCTCGGTGAGACAGTTAGTCATCACACAGGGAACACATACAGGGCACACTTATGAGCTGGCTGGCAGGGTCCCAGTGACACATACACTAAAACAACATATATACAGTGAAATATGGGGGTAACATGCCAGGCAAGATGGTACTTTCCTACAGGGGCTGAGTGATGTAATTGCTTGAGAGCATATGTCTAGTCCTTATTTTCCAGAGCTACGCCAACACCAGTTGGAGTGTAAGTTGTCTGACCCCAGGGAGCTTACAATGGAGGCAGACGTCTGGGTGAGTGCCAGAGAGTCTGAAGAGGCATTTGGGGGTGCTCCTGAGAGGAGCGGTCTAGGTAGTTCCCAACCAGGTGAGGTAGGGAAGGATCGTAGTGTCCCAGGGAGGTCCCAGTATAGTGGGATGGGTGAGGGACCCCATGCTCAGTCTCAGAGGAGAGGGATTGGGGATGGGCTGAGGCCCAAGGTGCCCAAGATCCGGTCCCAGGTCCTGGAGGGTTCCATGAGGGATTACCAGGCGGGAAGCCTAGCCTGTACCATAGGGACATCTGTTGAGGGAGACCCCACAGTGTCCGGAGAACTCGGGGGGCGGCTGTAGCCAGCGTCCCACCAGTTCTGGTGTCTGGCAGTGCCACTCCTAGTGAGGGGGTGCAGAAGTCCAGACAGAGGGTTGAGAGGGGGTTGCGGACCCCAGTGGAGAACCTGGAGGGTCAGGGTTCAGCTCTGAGAGCAGAGCCTCTCAGGAATGACCTTGGTGAGATCATTTCTGGGTTGGGGGGAATCCAGACTCTGTCAGATGGGCAGAGGTCAGGAGACCTGCACCAGCCAGACTATTGTGTGGCCCTTGGGGACGGTGTGTCCCTTAATGGGATTAAGTGTGCTCCCCTGGAAGTCCTGGTGTGCCAGGCAATGGTTCAACGGCAGGGTGGTGACTCTGGGTTGAATGATCAGGTTCAGGGGGTAAACACTGACCTGATGGGGGGTACGTGTGCTCCCAAGGAAGTCCTGGTGCACCAGGCAGTGGTTCAACCGCAGGGTGGTGACTCTGGGTTGGTTGACCAGGTTCATAGGGTAAACTCTGACCTAGTGGGGGTAGGTATGCTCCCCAGGAAGTCCTGGGTTGCCAGGCAGTGGTCCAGTCTGTGGGTACAGACCCCGGACTCGAGGATCAGGTGCAGGGGGTAAACCCTGACCTGAAGGGGTGGGCGGTTTGCCCAATCACCCCCCCTGGTGTGATTTCAAGGGGTACTCTCCCTGAGGGGGGGTGCAGAACCCTGAGAGTAGGGGCAGGGGAGAGAGAGCCTCACCCCTGGCCCCTGTGCAATCTAAGGGTACAGACCCAGGATTAGAAGGCCAGGTTCAGGGTGTCCCCCCTGACCTGGAGGAAGGGGCTACTGCTAACAGTGCCCCTACCATGTTGTCTTCTGGGGTGGGGGCACTCCTTGTTGGGGGGTGCAGGACTCCAGAAGGGAGGGCAGGGGGAGGGAAGCCTCACCCCTGGCCCTAGTCCAGCCTGAAGGTACAGACCCCAGGTTGGAGGACCAGTTGCAGGTTAACATCCCTGCACTGGTGGAAGAATTGTGCAGGACTGCTTCTAAAAGCACCCTGACAATTTCGGACTCTGGAGGTGCCGCTCCTGCAGGGAGGGTACAGAGCCCCAGAGGGGAAGACCAGGGTCAAGTTGTCATCCCTGACCTGGTGGAAGAGAGAGTGGTCAAAGGGTGCCAGGCACCTGGGGCTACTGCCCTCCACTCTCCACAGTCACAGTGGGTGGAGAGGCCTGAGGTCGGGCTCTCATCCCTGACAGTTGTCCGGGGCCACTGTGGCTTGCTTTCTTGGTGGATAGAGTTGCTCCTCGGGGGGGACGAGAGTCACACCCCGGGGGTGGAGTGGGCAACACCACTGTGTTGGCCCTGGTGGTGCTATCTGCCCATTGGGATACATCCGTGAGCAAAGTAAAGTTAGGTGCTGCGCAGATGGTATCTGCAGATGTGGAGAAAGGTTCCCCATGGGTTAGCTTAGTGGGCCCTGAGAGTATGGACAGAGGGATCCAACTGGAATCAAGAAGGCGTAGAACTGGAACATGCCCCTGCTGTTGTGGGCCTGGGTCCTTGTTCTATCGCCCCAATCAGGGAAGTACATCAAGGTATTGATTGTTCTCCCCTGGCTTTAGGCTGGTAGGGGGTCGTGTTGGACTTTTTCGCTTATGCAGGGTCATCCCCAATCTTTTTGCCTCCTGCCACCTATTTTTTCTGACCTGTTGCTGTTGGCTTTTGAACTCTGAGCACTTTACCACTGCTAACCAGTGATAAAGTGCATATACTCTCTGTGTAAAATTGTATGTAATTGGTTTATCCATGATTGGCATATTTGATTTATTAGTAAGCCCCTAGTACAGTGCACTAGTGGTGCCCAGGGCCTGTAAATCAAATGCTACAAGTGGGCCTGCAGCACTGGTTGTGCCACCCACTTAAGTAGCTCTGTAATCATGTCTCAGACCTGCCACTGCAGTGTCTGTGCGTGCAGTTTTAACTGAAAATTCGACTTGGCAAGTGTACCCAATTGCCAGGCCTAAACCTTCCCTTTTCTTACATGTAAGGCACCCCTAAGGTAGGCCCTAGGTAGCCCCAAGGGCAGGGTGCAGAGTATAGTTAAGGTAGGACATATAGGGCCTGATTCTGACCCTGGCGGCCGGTGACCGCCAGGGTCACCGGCCACGGGAGCACCGCCGACAGACCGGCGGTGCTCCGAAGGGCATTCTGACCGCGGCGGTTCAGCCGCAGTCAGAAAGGGTAAACCGGCGGTCACCCGCCGGTTTACCGCTGCCCTTCTGAATCCTCCATGGCGGCGGAGCGCGCTCCGCCGCCATGGGGATTCAGACACCCCCTACCGCCTTCCTGTTCATGGTGGGAAACCCGCCATGAACAGGATGGCGGTAGGGGGTGCCGCGGGGCCCCTGGGGGCCCCTGCAGTGCCCATGCCAATGGCATGGGCACTGCAGGGGCCCCCGTAAGAGGGCCCCGCAAAGTATTTCAGTGTCTGCTATGCAGACACTGAAATACGCGACGGGTGCCACTGCACCCGTCGCACCTTCCCACTACGCCGGCTCAATTCTGAGCCGGCGTCCTCGTGGGAAGGTTGATTTGCCCTGGGCTGGCGGGCGGCCTTTTGGCGGCCGCCCGCCAGCCCAGGGCAAATCTCAGAATCACCGCAGCAGCCTTTCGACCGCGGTGCGGTGTTCTGACGGGGTTACTTTGGAGGGCGGCCTCCGCCGCCCGCCAAAGTAAGAATGACCCCCATAGTAATGTGGTTTATATGTCCTGACAGTGAAATATTGCTAAATTCGTTTTTCACTGTTGCAAGGCCTGTCCCTCTCATAGGTGAACATGGGGGCTACCTTTAAATTTGATTAAAGTGTAGATTCCCTTTGGGAACGAATGGACATGTGGAGTTTGGGGTCTCTGAGCTCACAATTTAAAAATACATCTTTTAGTAAAGTTGATTTTAAGATTGTGTTTTTGAATGCCATTTTTAGAAAGTGGGCATTTTCTAGTCTATACCATTTCTGTGACTCTGCCTGTTTGTGGATTCCCTGTCTGGGTCAGTTTGACAGTTGGGCTGGTTGCACCTCACCCTAGACAGTGACACAAAGGGAGCTGGGGTGTAGCCTGCATATCCTGATGAGCCATCTGTGCTAGGAGGGAGGGGAGGAGTGGTCACTTACATCTGAAAGGGCTGTGCCTGCCCTCACACAATGCAGTCTCCAACCCCCTGGTGAGTGTCTGGGGCCTGGCCTGGGCAAGGCAGGATTTCACATTCAAAAGAGACTTTACTTTGAAGTAGGCCTACTTCAAAGGAGAAATTGGGTATAAGAAGGGCACCCAAAACCACAGACTTTAGATCACTTCTGGACATCAAGAGGAACCTCTGCCTGGAGAAAAGCTGAAGAGCTGAGGAGAAGTGCTGCCCTGCCTGTGACTGTGCTTTGCGGAGCTATCCTGCATTGCTGCTTCTGCCAGAGTAAGAGGGCAAAGACTGGACTTTGTGTGCCTTCCATCTTGTGAAGAAATCTCCAAGGGATTGATTTAGAACTTGCCTTCTGTTGTTTGAAGTCTCAGGGACAGCAAAGACTTCTCTCTGCCAGCACCTGGAGTCTCTGGAGAGACTCCTGCTCTGACAAGTGGTGCCCTATCCAGTCCCTGGGCCCTTGAAAGGAAAGCTGGTGGAAATCCAAGGAAATCGACTTCGGATGACTTTGGACCGACGCCACTGCTGAATCCGGTGACGCCGCCTGCAACCGACTCCGTGATCATCGCTGGAACACGATGACCTTCACAGGCCCGGTGCCGCTGCAACCCCGCTGAAGTCCGCGACTCCGTGGAACTCACAGCACGAAGTGCGCGGATTCAAAGTTTCACACAGACGCCGTGATCCCCGACTTCGCTCATTGACTAGTTTTCACTCTTCACCAAAGGCACTGTACTTGGGGGTCTACGCGACTCCGTGTATGGCGCAACTGGTGTCGGTTGGTTGGGAACGACTCCGTCATGATGCCGTGTTTACACCTCATTGAAGCATTTTGTGTTTCTAAGTGCTATTTTTTAGTTTAATCTTTAAAAATTCATAACTTGACTTGTGTATGGTGGATTTTTGTAGTTTTGGTCTTGTTTTGTTTAGATAAATATTTCCCATTGTTCTAAACCTGTGTTGTGTCATTTTGGTGTTTTCCTTAAGTTACTGTGTGTGCTGGTACAAATACTTTACACCTAGCACTCTGAAGTTAAGCCTACTGCTCTGCCAAGCTACCAAGGGGGTAAGCAGGGGTTAGCTGAGGGTGATTCTCTTTTACTCTGACTAGAGTGAGGGTCCTTGCTTGAACAGGGGGTAACCTGACTGTCAACCAAAGACCCCATTTCTAAAAGATAGGCATTCACTATGACTTGATTCTTCGATGAACCTAGAGGGCGGTTTAGTTTTTGGACTTTCACGCATACGTATCTTTTCTACTGCACTTCAATCCTGCATGCCTTTTTCCATTGTACCTACAGTTTTGCCATCATGTGGCCATATTTGTAAAAGACTTCACTGTGATAATTATTCCTTGGTAAGTATATTATGTGGTATAGTATGTTGCCAGACCTGGTAATAAAAGTGCATAAGGGTGCTTTTTAGGTTGAACCTAGTAAGCGACGTATCTGTGAGACTTTAGGGTTGAGCTGACGTCAGGGAATTGAATTCTGCCACACAGAAGTTATATTTCATACAAACACAACGTCACAGAGTACACTCCAAAGCAAAACACATAGGTAAAAGTCATTGTCATGTACAACCTTAATAGCTCTAACTCTCGCAAATTGCATTGCAAATGCGTGTTATTTTTTATTTGCTTTTAGCACTCCAGGGGAATGTGCGTGTTTTCTTGAACTCTCCCCTGCTTCCCCTTCACACCCACACCAGTGCTCTCAGTTTTGCTCTCATGCCTCCGTTGGTTTATTCCCCCACCCCTCCCCGTCTCGCTATGATTCTTTTGTAAGACTTCCCTTGCTCCTACGCTCTTCTTTGTTTGCTGCCAGCACACCTACCTTTTTTTAACTGTTTGGGAGGGCACAGCAGCTGAAATTTGTTGCAGGCCTGCACCTTTGTAAGAGTATGCTTTCTCAAACTTTGTATAGTTTTTTTTGTATACACATTTCCAAGGGCGTGCTTCATGTATGAACTTTAAATTGAAAATAAACCAAATTCAAGATGCATGTGCGTGAATGGAGAGTGATGCATGAGTACACCTACGTCATCAAAATGCCGCCATCAAGCATATGTGAGCATGGGTCATGATTCATGCGTGAGTATTTAGCATACTACCTTTATTTATTTATTCAATTTTCCCCATATTGTTCTGTATGTACAGTAATATTTTTTTGTCTTTTTAACGACAACAGCATCAACATAAAAATATTGGCAAAGCCAGAATGTCTCACCTATTGGCTTTTGTAGTACTTGTTCTGATTAATCCTTGGCTTAACAATACATTTGTTAACTCGTAGAACTTTAGACTTACTCTCAAAGGGATATCCTTTGGTAGTTTTTCACCACTTATCACACTGACAGTCCCTCAATATGACGAAACAACTACGGCATGCTGCTCATTCTTTGTCTTTGAAACCAGTTTTCAAATGAAGGGAGATAACTCAGGCTTAGAAGGAAAGGGTTCTTTTTAACACATTATAAATTACAATCATGGATGCAGCAAACATAAATACACTTATTTGTGGTTGGATAGTTGGCATGAATCATTTTGAACAGAATTAAGAAATCTATATTTTCTTCCGAAAATGGCACCACTGATTTGGAGCACACTTTATGAACGGTGACTGAGTACTTGATGAGGTTGTTTTCTTTTGGGGGTTTCTTATAGTGTGTGACTTTGTTCCTCCTTGGCCCTATGAGTGTTCAGCCAGGGTGTTCAGTGCAATCAAACCGCCTGCTACCCACTCTAAGGGTTATTGCTTTTTCTTCCTACTGAACGTTCCTTTTGGAATTTTGACTCAACTCTTTCATGGATCTCCAGGCTATGAATTTCCAATAATGCTCCCTTATAATGGCCATTGCCTTACAATAGATGCATTGTTTGTCTAACTCTAACAACCACTCATTTAAAGGGTTTCATTCACCAAAGGAGTTGATTTTGGTTAGATCCTTGTCGACTGTTTGTACATGTGATTAGTATGTATGAAGTAGTCTTTCTATACCATGAAGCTGCCTGGAAAGCAGTAAAGTGTTGGTATAGTGAACTTTATTGCGTGGCTCTTACTTAGAAATGGGGAAACAGGCACATTCCTTTTGAATAGGGTAACACTTGGCCTTTGAAGAAATGCATCTTCAGTTTCTTTCGGAACTGAAGAAGGGTCGGAGCAGTTCTGATGTCAGGATCCACGATTTACACATATAATAGGCCTGGTGCAGTAAAGAAATTTGCTGTTGCAAGACTGCAATTCACAAATCATCAGCTTTGCAAAGGCAAAACCCTAAATTGCAACCTGAAGGGTACATTGCTAGCGGTGATATAACTTAGCCCCCCAGTCCCAGCAGTGCAGGGGGCCCCCGAGCTCCAGGGTTTAGGACCAGTTAGATTGATAAGCTTGAGCATGAAGTCACGCACCATGCACTGGCCAGCACTGTGCACGTGGGCCCTTGGCCTGAAAGCTCCTGACTGGGTCGGGGGAGCCTACAATCACTTATCAGGGGGCCCACCTCAAGTTTCACTACGCCACTGATTACTAGCTGCAACTTTGTGACTCGACTCCTTGCAGTTCAAGATATGGAAGGGGTGAAAAGCCCCACCCCCACCTTCTAAAGCATCCTGAAAAGTATCAATGCTTTGCCGATGCAAACTAATGATGACATCATTATGAAACAATAGTCTGAGAATCCCGGCAAAAGGCTCTTTTCTGGCTGTGGGGGTTAGAGTACATCCATCACAGCTCACAAATATTCTTGGGTTGCAAACCAGTCGCTGTGCAAGAACAGCTCAAGCTCTGCAATCTCTGAGTGATAAATCATGCCCAGAATCTCCAGTTGCCTCTGTGCTTCTCATGAGGTTGGTGTGTAGAATTTCTGTGTCTGCATAATTTAAACCAGAGCATATTGTGTTTTTTTCATTACCCTGTGTCTGGTCCCGTCAGCAGCTGCAGACACTGGTATGTTCTATTTACACTTCCTGCTCGAGGGATTGTAAGCCTTTCAGCTTGTCTTTGGCCAAAGTTGCTTGCAGAACATGCTGGGCCATACATTTTGGTAGTGCCAGATAAGCTACAAACTGCAACCAGGAATCAAAATGATGAGATATGGATTTTGGAAATAGAACCCAAATTACGGGATATTGTCCAGCTGACCATTTTTCCTGAGCTAGACTATCTTACGGGGGTGCCTGAAGGAGTGCTTTTCAGTGAAGCATACATTCCATCTTACAGTCTATGCCGATTTCATTTTAGAAATCTGTCTCATTAGTGAATGCAAAAACCATGTGCAGCAACTTGCAGGCTTGTTGTAGCGTTATAAACGCCCCTGGCTATACAACGTAACATATTAAGGGCCACAAGTGTCAAGCTTTTTTCCAGTCACAAATGGGCCAATTTGCAGAATCGTCTTGTTTATGACCGGGAAAACACATTTAGCCATTTATCAATCCAAAACTGCGATTTGGTAGCACGCTACCGATTGACAATTTTGGTTTACGACCAAATACCCATTCGGTATTTGGAAAGGGCGACAATTCCAAATACCAAATCGGAATGGTATGTTTTAGTGGTATGTATTAATGTTTTGTGACTAAATTCTAGTTGCAAAACATTAATAATTTACAGACTACTGAAGTGTAGTGGTAATGCATTTACAAATGAGAAGGGAGTCCCGTTGGGGACCCTTTCCATTTGTGAATATAAGAAAAAGTTTGTTTAAGAGATGACAGTGGTCCACAAAAGCATTGTGTCTTCTTCAACAAACAAAAAAAAACAAATAAACCTTTCTTTTCAAACGCATCCCATTTTCCTTTAAGGAAAAGGGGTTGAATTAAAAAAAAATGCTTTATTTTAAAGCTGTCACAGACATGGTTGTCTGCTGACCCAGCAGGCTACCATCCTTGTGCCTAATGGGTCACAAATTGTGACCAACCTTGTTAATATTCATAAAGTAGGTCGATTTGCAACCCACTAGGAATCGCTACATGAAACTCTATGAGTTTTTGTAAATTAGGAATAGTGATTTTGTAGTTGCAATTCACAGAAAATTGCAATTAGGTAATCGGAACTCCTAACATTGATACATCTGGCCATTAGCTTTAACAAGGACATGCTAGTGATGACAGTGTTTCTTTACAAGCTTCCAAATAGCTGCCTACAAATGAGGAAGTGGGTTGTTGTGGATGATGGAAAGGGACTGTGTGAACAACATGAATGATGTGGCTTTGGAATTTGCATACTTTGTTGTTTTCAGACCTAGAATAACTTGTAAAACACGTGTTACATGTCAGGCAACCAAAAAGACTGCAGTGCATGGACGTCCACAGAAATATTTTCAAGGGGGCATCATTTAAAGTCATCCATCCTCCGACCCTTTTTGGCAATGTCAGAAAGGGCAGGGGCATAGTCTTTATCACATAAAGTGCAGCCATGAAAAGGGTTGAAAAACCTGATGCAAAAGCACAACAGAAGGATTTAGCTGCCATTGCCTGATTAGCAATGTCTAAACTGTTTTTATGTAACACTATTTAATGCACCACATTATTCATATGCACATGATCCAGGCACTATAACTGAATTATTTAAAAAAACATGTAGAATCTCCATTTGGTGTTAACTTGCACAAACGAATGACAAAATATGTGACATGTGTATTTATTTTGAAAATGTATTAACTTAAATATATATATATAAAAAATAATATATTAAATAAAATAACAACTGTTCTCATCCATATTGGGAAAAAAACATATAAACTTAAACTGGATGACTGTTGCAGGTTAGGAACTGCAAACATCTACACTTTGTTCAAATTTAACAATCAAATTTTTCATTGTTCACTGGTTAATGGTCTTGAAAAAGGAACTGTAAACGCCTGTGGTTTTGTGCAAATGTATCAATTACCTTTTCAATCAGCTGTTTGTTTTGCTCGATGTGTGCTCATCATGCACAAACCCGATAGGCGATCATCTGCCATTGTCGACCTCAACCAGGTTTTCATCCTTCTTATGATGAGAAAAGACCTTTCCACTGTACAAGTGGTCATTGATAATGTGAGAGCAATGAGAATTGCTTGCTGGACTGCTAGAAATAAATCTGTGTGGTTTAGCAATTTCAGAAATCCATTGTCAAACAACTCATCCTTTGTTGACCACTTCTCAAACCATGTGACTGCTTTGGCTCCAAGTTTTCAATGTTGTAAAGTTCTCTGGTGTTTGCAATCTGGCATTTGTATTGCTCATGTGCCATTTTTGCCATGTGTTTTAGGTAAAGTGAGAACAGATTTAAAATGTTCTTGTTTTCATTGCCAAACCAGCTTTTTAATGATGCGATGACAGAGTCCGTGTATAGCACATGGATAGACTGGCAACAGTACTCTTCCACAGAATAGGAGCCAAAATTAGAACGAAATATTTGCTGGCCTACTGTCTGGGTACACAAAGTTTGATGTTCAATTTTCCTGCCATTGTTTGAACATTTAAAAACATTTCCTTAATTTGTTCTTCTGTTTTTTGTCTGTGATGACGGAGCACAGTCCGAAGGACTTGCATGTGATTAAACACCTTGAGGTTATCAAGCTCACTTGCTTGGAGAGTCTCACTTACAAATTCCAGTCTTGATGAGTATTTTGGAATTATGGACAAGCAAAAGAGAAAGCTCACTGTGCTTGAGGAACATCCCAAATGATATGCGCCCTGACGTGTTTTCCCTGATGCTGTACTAACCAGTAAGCTTAATTGCTCAAAAATCTCTTCAAAATTTAAGCTAAAAATTCGAATGCTCTTGTATTTTGCTACCCATCGTGTTTCACCCAGCAATGGCACATTGGGAATAAGAAATCTTCCTTTTGGACTCTCACGGAAAAGCCTGACGATAGCTTTTACTATGCCAATAGAATTCAGTATTTCAGGAACAGAATTCAGATCATTAACACCCAAATTAAGTTTATGTGCAGCACAATGAGCACATGCAGCTTTAGGATATTTCCTCTTTATTATGGCTTGAACGCCACCTTGCTTTCCTGCCACTGTAGAGCACCCATCATATTCTTGGCCATGTAGTTTTTCTAAGTGTATCCATAATCATATTCACAATTAAGATAGCATCCATTTCTTTTAAGGTTGAAAATCCAAGGAATTCTTCTCTGCTGACAGCTACGGTGCTACTTGTGTCTACAAAACGTAATCCAAGTGACTTCTGTTCTTTTCTAGATATGCCAGCAATTTCATCAGCAATGATACTAGATCTTCTCTTAATGTTTCATCACATAATGCAACCAATTCATGTTCAACTCAAACTGATATATAACATGCATTAACTGGTGCTTTTTCCAGATGCTCCTTTAGGATCACATCTCCTGCTTCAATGCAAAATTGGTGCAGACTGCATGTTTCCGGTTGTACTTTTTTCACATGCAAAACAATGTCATTTGTGCTACAAAATAAGATAGTGGACAAAATTGAAAATACATTTTTCTGATCTTCTTCAACTTGCCTTTTCACAGCGCTGCCTATTTGGCAAACCAAACAATTATTGTTTCTGGTTTCTTTCTGATCGCCAAAAACTGAGTTGCACATTTTTATGCCAAGACGTTGAAACAGGGTTTTATGCACTTTCAAGAAAGTCTTTAAATTTAGTGAAAGGCATAGTTATGAATGCCCCATGTGTCCTGCGATGAAATGGCTGTGGAAAAACTGTGCAATACTTGCAAATCACACCTTTCAGTTGTGGAGAGTAGATAAGCCATGGTGAATATTGATTCATCCTCACATGACGGAAATAGCATGGTCCACCTGAATCCTTCTTGAAGTCATACTTTTCTGGTGGGGTATATGCATTTATTAGTAGATTGTATTTAAAATCATCTGTTAGTTTTATTGAGAATTAAAATACAATCCATTATCATTTACTGGAGCATCAACATCATGGCTACATTCTGTTGGAGCTGAAACTGGACCTGTAGAACCACTTGTGGTTGATTCTTCTGCCTCCTGTTCACCACGCATAGATTACTTTTCTGCTTTCTCACAAGATTCTAAATCATTCAATTTTCATTTTGAAAAACATTTGCGGATGTCCATTTCTAAAAAGAAATGGGGATCATTAAATACTCTGCTCATCACCGGGTTGTATTGAATAAACTGTGAGTTGTAGATGAGCTGAAGGGAGTTGAAAAATCCCTTTAAATTTTCCATGCAAGCTTTCAATGCTCATTTTCATTGTAAAAGCATGCCTAGTAAAGGTATGTGTGGAAACGGCATGCAAAACGGCTTGCGTGTATCTATTATACCACCCCCCCCAACCCACCCTCAGGCCCAAAACTACCCCCACCCCTAATACTTAAATTACCCAGAGTTTAAAAAACTACACCCTCACCCTTATAAAATAAAATAAAGTACCCTGTCCCCCCACCGCCCTAAACCTAAAAAAAACTTCCCCGACCCCCCACCCCATAAAAGTAAACTACCCCAACACCCCCACCTGCACTGATCCCTAAAAAAACAAAAAAACTATCCCTACTCCCCACCACTAAAACTAAACTATCCCGACTGAGTCCTAAAACCTTCCCCCTAATAAATAGATAAACTATCCAAAGCCCTCCACCCAGCCTAAGCCCCCCCAAAAATAAACTAATAAACAGCCCCTAAGAACTAAATTACCCCGAAGAGCTGTAAAATAAAATACCCCATCCCCCAAAAACTAAAGCTAAAGTCCTGATACCCCCCACCCACCCTAAGCCCTAAATCGACCTCACCGCTAAAAACGACCCACCAACCCTGCCCCAAACCCACTTACCTCACCACATCCTCTCCCGATCCTTCCTCCTATTCTCTCCTCCCTCCTCCCTCCCTTCCTTAAACCTTCCCCCACGCCTTTAAAAATAAACTACCCTGCCACCACCCTAAATTTAAAAAAATACCCAACCCCCCGCCCCTTAAAAAAATAGCTGCCTCCAGCCCCCCACCTACCCCAATCCTTTAATCCACCCCCCACCCAGCCACACTCACCTCACTGCGTCACTCCCGTCCCTAGCCCAACCCTCACCCTAATTCCTTTGAAAAATACCCAAACCCCCACCCCGCCCCTTAAAATAAAATTAGCTCCCCCAACCCCCCCATCCCAATCCCTTAATTTACCCTGCCACCCCTGTCCCAGCCCCAATCACCTCACCACATCACTTCCACCCCTAGCCCAACTCCACCTCCCTTATTCCTTAAAAAAAGACCCAAACCCCCCCACCCCATCACTTAAAAAAAAATAGCCTGCCACCGGCCCCCACCCACCCCAACCCCTTAATCAACCCACATCCTTGCTCCAGTCCCACTCACCTCACCACGTCACTCCTGCCCTTTACCCAACCCCACCACCCTAATTCCTTAAAAAAATACCCAAACCCCGCACCCCTGCCACTTAAAAAGAATAGCCTCCCGCACAATTCCCTTGAACCACCCCCCACCCCTGCCCTAGCCTCACTTACCCCACTGTGTCCTCTCCCAAACAAAGTATGGCTGTTTCTGTGCCGTAACCACGCATATGCGTAGTTCAGCACATGCGTGGTTAAGGCACAGAAACAGCCATGCGCTGTTTGGGCAAGCGTGGTTACGCTTGCGTGGGAAACGTCTGCATCGTTTACAATGCATGCTTGAGGACGATTCCCAATCTAAAGGGCTCCAGCCTGCAAATGTCATCCGATAGAGAGACAATGGCCCTCGATTTGGGCCCTTTCATATCCTCAGCCTACCTCTCCCAGTGATGTCCTCTTAGATGAGAGAACCCTCTGCCTGGTGCTCCAAATGGACAGAATTCCAGGGAAGCAACATTATGTTACTGTCCTCTCTTTTGTCACCCACTGGGTAACACTGACAGCTGCATCCTCCATTGTGCTCATATCTACCTGAGCTCCTGGAAAGGGCAATGATTGATAGCAAGACAGGTTACGCGCTGCTGTTCACTGTGTGTTTTGTTCCTTACTTTAACTGGCAAGCGTCTGGTGTGCAGGAGAGTAGGTATTGGTGCCCTGGGAGATTGGCAATAACTGCCCCTTTCTGCAGAAACGATGTTTGCCCCTGAACTTTGCTTAGGTCGATCCTGGAGTGCTGAAATCTCAGATTATCTATCTTTCATAGTTGTGTACTCTATTCGTATCATTTCTAGATCTTGTGTGGACACACTTTTTTAAGTTAGTCCTCAAGATCTTCACATAAGTGAGTCAGAGCTGCATTTGGCATCCGTGGACTGACTAAGCAAAGGATTAAGATGAATTGAGCTCCGTGAAAAATAGACTCTCTCTCGATTGGGTCTCTTGCCAGTTTAAAAGAACTGAAAGAACTGTTTTTGTTACCAGGCTACTACAGCAGGCCCACAGAAGCAACAGGAAAAGATGTGAAATCCTTAAGTAAAAGTTAGGCCACCCTGGGTGAACCAGGAAGAGGTACATGAGTCTGTTCTCTGCTCAAGGCAAAAACAAGCTGGGACATAGCTCCTGAATAAAACAATATTGGAAGCTCAGCAGGAGGAGTTACTCTTGCCTAATCCACTGCAGGAGCAGCCCAGTCACCTAGCAAGCTGCCAGCAGCTACCTAGCACAGCGGGCATAAGTTAAAGGGGCTCTTCATACAAAGAGGAGGCCAGGTACTCAAACCGAGAACCCCCCAATATTCAAACCCACTTTACACAAATTTGTCAGTGTTGACTATTGTGGTGTTAACATTCGGTGAGAACCCACAATGTATATGTGTGCAAAGCATTGTACTGTATTTTGGTGTCTTGCCATTTACCATGATCATACCACACTGTTCAAGTGGATAGTGGAATTTCTAATCCATATAGTGTTGTGTATTTTATCTAAAATATATTCATTGTTTCATTAAATTACTTTGGCATAAGTATTATTTCTTTTAAAGTGCTAAGTCACACAGAATAGCCATCTTGTGAACCAAGAGATCTTGCTGCAGTAGGAACCCACGACCTCTCTCGCTATTTCCCTCCCAAAGACCTGCTTTAGCATCTGAATATTCATTTACATGTCTGTACTCAGTATGAAGACAGTGCTAGCCAATAACAACCAAGCAATGTGCCCTGTGCATCATCTCTGCACCTTATCTAGAAGATGCTGCTGATTGGTTACACTATAGGGCCAGGATAAATGAACTGTGGTTGTCTAAAATGTTCAGGGTTGTTTCATCAGTTGTTCCTTGGACAGCACTTTTAGTGAAGAGAGCAACAATTGAGGAGGAATCTAAAAGAGCTGTAGCGTAAAATATGGATGCAGCCATGTGGAAATCAGCCTTGACCCTGCTTCAATGGAAACAGTCCAGACTGCCAGGCCAGGTCCTCCCTGAGCCAAAACACAAGCAACCTAAGAGAGGCTTCACCCTGATAAGGGATCATCATCCAGGTATAGCTGAGGTGGCATGGTGGGGAAAAATGTTGGATAGGGAATTGGCCTGAGTAAGTGCCAGGGACTAAGAATAATTCAAGAATTCTATATATCAGCTTGTTGTTTTTGCTCAAGTGCTGTCAATAACAGCTAATGGAGAGTAAAGCAAGCATATCAATGATAAGGTCCAAAGGACAATGCAGCCTTTTCCTTTCGTGAGAAAACCAACAAAACTGATGTGGAAAAGAGAACTGTGAACTATGAAACAACCTTTTAGACACTGTGTAAATATTCTGAGTTAGATTCATATAAGAGGAGATCCATCTATGTATTTTATTAAAAAATTTGTGAAGAAGGAGATCTAACAAAGACCACGGCCCGTATTACAGTTAAAATGCACTTTCCACGTTTGCGTTACAGCGTACCTTAAAACCTTAAAGCAGGTGTGCCTGGGTGCACACAGGGAAAGTGCGCCCTATTAGCAAGAATGCGTTGCCCTCAGGGCAGCCGTGACCTCACACTGCCCGAGGGCAGCTCATTTAAGAGAAATACAGAGCAGCTGTTTAAAAGCTGCTCTGTGTTTCTTTGTACCGGCGGCAACACGCCTGCACTTTTCAGAGGGATTAGAGATCACCTTGTAGGCAGCTGAAGTAAGTCACTCCAAGGGGATGTCTCCATGGTTCATTAGAACCCTTTTCATCCATTTATACAGCTACCTTTAGAAAGCCCAAGGGAAGTGTTCCACCTTTTTAAGGTGCACTTTCAGTACGCCTTCTAAAATAGTAATACCCCACTTAAAAATGCTCCTAGAGGAATTGTTTGAATATAGTTTGTGTACATATGATCCTGTCTTCAATTAATAAATAAGAGAAGTCCGAACAGTACTGAGTTGTCTTACTCATTAATTGAAGACTGGATCATTAGTACAAAAACTATAGCTAAAAAATTCCTCTAGGAGCATTTTTAAGTGAGACATTGTCTTACCCAGTTCCTAGGGGTATACTGAGTTTCTCCTAAGTGTGTTCACCTTAGTAATATGGCACAGGCGCAGAAGCAAAGAGATTCCCTCATTAGCATGAGACCACCCCTCCATACCAATGAGGGAACACCCTATAGTGTATGTGTATATAGGGTGCTAATGTGTGCCAGCTCTACCCGTAAAAGCATCTGTGGCCCCTTCTGTAATACCAGAGAACCCCAGGGGGTGTGCAAAGTGGGCGCATATGCCTGTTGTGTCGCTGGTGCACTTTGTATGATACAGCCAGAAGTTTTCTGTTATGAAAACCCAAGTTTGTGACTGAGTATAGGAAAAGATAAGTCTACATGCTATAGTTAGTGATGGATGAATTACAGAAACTTCCTTCTTTTCTTCTCCATGTGTAACAATTTGTACTGGAGGAAGAAAAATCACGGGGTATACACTGTACCTATACCTATGCTAAAGTATAGATAAAGTAAAGAAAAAAAAAGAACACTCTGCAGTCCGGCCGAGCTCTGTCTATGTTAAAGTATAGTAAAACATAAATCATGTTATTTAATTCAAAAATAAGTATTAAAATGCTTATCATACATTTTTATGTAATTACAGTTTGTATATTAGTTTTAAATGAAGAACAAAATGAAAAATGCATACAGCAATCTAAATAAATCTTTAATGAATAGAACTAAAGTACGTTAAATTAAAAATCTATTCAGAAGTTAAAATTAAATAATAAATTCTAACCTAAAGAAATACAATTCTTTTATCACACATTGATAATTAGTAAAGGAGATGTAAAGAATCAAAATAAAATAATTGAGTTAGATTTAATAAAAAATATTGCTAAATTATTTTATAAACTCAAAATAGGATATTAAAATATTTTATAAATAAATAAATAAATATGTACTTTTTTAATATACTTCTTAACATTAAAATATATTTATACTTTTAACTATTTTAAAACGTTAATTTTTATTTTCTATGTGTTTTTTAGTTGAGTACCTACATCATTTTTGATAGGACAGTGTTACAGTACCAATTGCTGGACATGTATGCTGATTTACTGTAGTTTTTTTTTTTTAGTAACTCGCATTCAGATTTTGTGACTAACTAGAAGTACTAAACTTACACAAGAGTGTAAATTACTTAAGAGTGTAAGTTATCATTGTAAATCAAGCCCTAAGTATGCTCAAATTATTCTTCGTATTTTCAAATTTGGGCAGATCCATCAAGGGGATCAGGTGAAAAAGGGGAGACAAAAGAAATAAATTTGCTAATAAATTATGTAATGTGCAATGAACCTGCACAAAAACTAACAGAGGGTTGGAAGGATTAGTTAGTTATTGGTATTTGAAGTTTTGTGCTAATCAGTAAAGGTGGGGGCAAAGTTAATAAGGGAGGTCAATAGCAATTTGATTTGATTACAACTTTGGTGTTGTTTGATGTATCTGCATCAAATGTGGCAAGTTACACCCACTGCAGATTTTTCAGGTTCCTTGAAAATCCAATCAAGGGTAAAGCTAAGAGGGGCTGGTAAAATAGTTTTGTTTTACTAATAAACTTTGTGCCGATGAATGGATCTGCATGAAATTTGGTAGAGACTTAGCCCTTTTAGGGGGAGTTTTACAAACATTTTACGCTGGGTTGGTGTCAAAAAGGGAAGCTAACGAGCACAAAATGTTTTTTACCAATGTAATTTCCAGTGCAAAACTTGTTTTGTGCTGGAAAGAACCCTATAAGTAACGCAAAGCAGCGTGAAGCACTGCTTTGCATTACTTAGTGCCAAGGGAGTGTTACATGGGTGGTTCATTGGTATTTCCATGCAACCACCAATGCCTTTTGATACAAAACCTTATTTACAAACAATAGTAGACAGCGTTTTGCACCAAAAGTTAATGGCATTTGAAAGCAGGTGTTAAAAGGAGAAATGTTTTCATTTCTCCTTTTTTCTGATTTTGCATGCGTGCTGCACTGTGCCGCATCTAAGCATAGCATTTTATACTGGAAGTGTACCTTCTAGTACAAAACCTATCCTAGCTTCATGCACACACCCTTGCACTATGGCGCAAAGGTGTGTGTGTGTGTGGCTCTCAGCAGCTAAAATCAGAGGGGAGGAGAGAGCCATATTACTGTAAATATGGCGCTCTCTTCTTCTCACGCAATGCAGCGTTTTTGGCTGCTGTACTGCACTGCGTGGCAAGTTTGTAACTCTCGGCCTTAGTATTCTCTTTTATAAGTTTGTCCACATCAATTTAGGATGTGGCGTAGAAAAAGGGGGAGCCAAAATGTGTTCATTTGCTAATAATGTTGGCAGGGTGTGATAAATGTGCGTAAAATTGGCAAAGACTTGGAAGGATTAGATTTCTATTGGTATGTCCAGTTTTGTGCCACAAGGTCAAGGGTGAATCGGCAAAGGTAAAGAGGGAGATAACATGTTTAGTGGCCTATAATGTTAGCACTGTTTGTTGAATTTACATCGTCAGGCAGTCAGCAAGTTACATTCAATGTAGGTATTCCAGGTTACAAGCATATCCAAGGGTAATGCAAGTTTAAGGGGAAGCAAGGTCAAATATTTTTGATTTACTGGATGTTCACATGATTAGCCTACTTTTCGTCTTCTTAATTCCATACTGGTCTATCAAATGGGGGAAAATTTCAAGGGGGTTCACAAAAATGTTCATCTACAAACAAATTTGGAAAGGTTTGATGAATCCACACAAAAGTCAGCAGACTTTTGCACGTTTACCTTTCTGTTGGTTACAACAAATTTTATGCAGATCCATCAGGGGAGGGGAAAAGATAAATGGACCAATAACAGTTATATCTATGTTTGTGCTGTTCAATGAGTCTGCATGAGTTTTAACAGCTAGCAAATTAAGCTTAGTGCAAGTCATGTGACGAACCCTCAAATTTGAATGGCCGACAGGAGTTTGGCACTTGGTCTGGCTGTCATATAGTGCTGAATGTGTACATAGCAGGTGTGGCACATCTTAAACAGCCCGTGTCATTCACATGAAAGACCATAACGGCCATTTAGGGTTCTGTAAATACCAAACCTAAAAAGCCACGAAAGTCTCCAGTTTCTGTGTGCAAAGCACAATGCGCACCGTGACTCATGGGTCTTTCACACCCATTAGCCAATGCTATGTGAAAAAAGGATGCCTACAAACAGCAAAACATGGCTGCAGCACAAGCTATGGTGTGCAGTGTGTGTTGCACACCATAATTGTTGAATTTAAGTTTTTTTTTGTTTTTTTTGTTGATGAACTATAACTGGCTTTAAACTCAGGCCTTTCCAGTTAATATATTTATTCTTGTATAGATTTCCTTATTGTTGACATTTTATTTTCTTTCACTATCCCAGCTGCCCTCTAGTGGTAGTACTGCCTTTCACCCATATATCAGGGAGTGGCATTAGCAGCGCAGTGGAAGTGCGACATGCAAGTCAACTATATAACAGCAAAGGTGCAAAGTACAATGTCAGATTTATTTGCTAGGTTACACCAACGTGCTTACATTTCTTGAAATCATGTTCCCCTTTGAATGGGTACCCTTATACTTGAAATCCATCTCCTTCCCCATCAGACTTATAATCTTCGATTGAGGTAAATAGTACAAAATCAATACATCTAAACCGAGTTCGTACAATGAACAAAAGATGTTAATCTCATGTACATCAAGAAACCCAGCCATTACCACTCAAGGAATATTGATTTTACATGGGACCAGTGATAATACAATCATGTTTAGACAGGGCTAGGAAATATCAGGAAAGCAAGTATCCAGCTATTCTCAGGGCCACTGGATTTATTCTATTCTGCGGCGATTTTCGAATAATTATGTATTTGCCGCCTTTGCCACGAATCTGCAGATTCTAACAAAAAAAATTGTTTCTAGCTGAAGTGGATCAAAAGTTAAAAGCATAAGGTAACTCTGGTTCCTGCGCACCAGAACGCTTTCCGCAAAGTTTAACTGCTCATTTTCAAGTTGCTTATTGCTGTATTTGGGTGTTAAATTGTTACTAATAGGTGAACTGTATTCCCAGACACAATTACCAGGTGTAAAAATGACAAAATAGTGAAGTCACAAAATGTGCTGCTTAGGTGGCAAAATTTGGCATTTCTTGCCACATAATTTGTTCAACCCTGCCTTATAATTTGGTCCTCCTCTGCCACATAATTCCAGTGGCCCTAAATATACAAACTGTTGTAGGACTCTGGTTGTACTAACAAGACTGCTGAATTTGTAAATCTGTAAAACCTTGGCAATATTAATACGAGAACGTAGATATCCAGCACTGCAGGGGCCTACAACACCTTTTTGAATCTGTTTAAGAGGAAAGCAGTCCTGGTTGTTTGTTACAGGGCACAGGTATGGGGCCATGTTCATCTTCACACCAGGTATTGGAAAATACATTTTGAAAGAGATTATTCACTATTCCTCCCAGTAGTGAAAATTATATCAGTTGCAAGGAGTTAGGAATGCCGTTTATAGTGTCTTGCATGATTTAGAACTGAACCTTTCTGGCTCCCAACAGATTCCATATCAGTGTGATGTATTCGCTGCAATATTATGTACTGAACCCTTGGTTTAGAATGTTGGAGTTCACAGGTACTTGCAGAGGAATAAAGACGCATGATTTACATCTCCATGTGTGGCATAGTCATTGATGAGTGGGGAAGACGCTGCACCTTTTATTGAGGATTTAGGCGGTCATTCTGACCGCGGCGGTCGGCGGTCGCCGCCTGCCAAGCGGTTCCCGCCGAAAGACCGCTCTGCGGTCAAAAGACCGCGGCGGCCATTCCGGCTTTCCCACTGGGCCGGCGGGCGACCGCCAGAAGACCGCCGGCCGGCCCAGCGGGACAGCCCCTTCAACAATGAAGCCGGCTCGGAATGGAGCCGGCGGAGTTGAAGGGGTGCGACGGGTGCAGTGGCACCCGTCGTGATTTTCACTGTCTGCTAAGCAGACAGTGAAAATCTTTGTGGGGCCCTGTTAGGGGGCCCCTGCACTGCCCATGCCAGTGGCATGGGCAGTGCAGGGGCCCCCAGGGGCCCCACGGCACCCGTTCCCGCCATCCTGGTTCTGGCGGTGGACACCGCCAGAAACAGGCTGGCGGGAAGGCGGTCGGAATCCCCATGGCGGTGCTGCAAGCAGCGCCGCCATGGCGGATTCCCTGGGCCAGCGGGAAACCGTCGGGAAACCGTCGGCTCCCCTTTTCCGACCGCGGCTTTACCGCCGCGGTCAGAATCGCCAAGGAAGCACCGCCAGCCTGTTGGCGGTGCTTCCGCCGCCCTCCGCCATGGCGGTCATGGACCGCCAAGGTCAGAATGACCCCCTTAATCTCAATTGCCCTTTTTTATTGTGACACATTGTTGGGCTAAACCAGAAGCTGATTTAAACTGTGATTTAATTAGAGATTGTTTATCTCTGGATGGTGTCAACTTCATCCCTTGGTTTTACTATATTAAGACTCTCTGTATGAAGCTGGACAGGCTAAATTAAAAATAGAGCTGAAGACATGTTTTTGAGGAACACCTCATTATGACAATGATAATGGACGTCATAGCACCATACACCCTCCTGTGCCCAACACAGAAGAGATTTCTCTGCCCCTCCAACTCCAAATGATATATGTGATCTCAAGTAATCTTCCATCATCCTTGATTTACACTACTAGCTAGGTTTGTGCTATGTAAAATATAACACATGCATGGGCAATTACGCCCGCACTCAATGCTTTACAGTTCTTGCCATCCAATTAGGAAGACCTTCAAATCCCTATGTATTGCACATGGAAAGTCCAAGGGAGAGCACCAACCCTCCTGCAATCTACACTCATAAAGTACATCCAAAGCATAAATCTCATATAGAGAATGCCCCACTCCGGATAATCCCCCTATTTTCAAAGCCCCCTTCTCATTGTAGACATGCAAACTGTGGAATAAAGTGTCAAGGAGAAGAAGGACCATCAATCACCATCTAGTTTGTAGAAAATCAATAAAGACCTGGTTACTGCTGTTAATGTGCCTGTCCTTAATAAGTAAACTTACAAGGGGACAAGTATAGGTCGATGAACCTTTTGACTCATTTAAGATGTTCTTACCATAACTCCAGTACAGGGAACAAAAATCAATTCATAATAATCTCTAATCATTGGTCAAATCAATAATCAATGGAGTCAGTAATTGTCACACACCATGACTTTTCAGCCATGAATAACCACACCTCTAGTAAAAGTTTAGTAAGATTATTTCCCTACTATTAACAATGCTAAAGTCATGTAGGTTGGTCTCAATATCAAATCAAAAGCATATATGAATAATATTGATTAGCCAAAAAGACGCAAGTAACACAACCAAATTAGAGCGTGAATCACAATACATTCCAAAGCGTCAGTGCAAATCATTAGCAAGGTTAACTCTAATAAAGCTACGAAGTTCATAAGATTCAACAAAGTAGTCCATCAACACTTTTGTCTCTGTAATTTGTCAGTAGTCATGTAGAAAAACCCTCAACTAGTCCAGATTAGCATCAGTATGTGGGGCGTCATGTAAAACAATTTAGAACATGAATTTAGGAAAAACATCTAGCTAAGGAAGCTAACTAAGACAGCGCAGTTGGTACCTAGAAAGAAAAGGCAGAAAAATGCAATTCAGTCATATTGTCATATCTACCTATCCACGGTATGGGTCAGCAAACAGAATCAGTCTTCGTCCTCAGGTCATCAGTCTATCAGCAACACATTAGGCTCTCAGTCAGAAAGTATGAGCCCAATGACAGAATCTCAAATCTCTTCTAAGTCATTTCTTCTCTTAAAATCTGCATAAGTCTAATCTGGATAAAGTCTGCAAGGTCTGAAATATTTTCCCTCTGTCACGTTGTTATATCAAAGTCACCCAAACTATCCCCTACTTTCCAATACGTCAATTAATCGTACGTTATTACTCTGTCCAATAATTTTCATATAATAAAATCTATGAATACTAGTACTTCACACTTCACACAATGTTGATTGGTCTGCTTTATGATGTCCTCATCATCCGGATCGTCAGGTATCAATTTTGTTGCATCTTCTTCTCTAGTCAGTGTCTTCATTGTTTGCATCCTCGGAAAGTGCATCTAGCACATATTACACACACTTTGATACATTACTAGAGACCTCATCTCCTGTCCGTCGGTTCCCATAGAAAGCTTGTGCTAAGCATTTTATTAAAACAATGAGCATTTCACAGTTAGTTTACTCTGTCAGCAGTTTTCATTAAACGCTAAGAAATACAGCTTCTGCATGAGGTCTGGCAAAACTAGGCCAACACACTCGCTAAGCTAAGGCTTACAATTAATAAGCAAGACATATTTCATAACTCCCAATATGACATACTACTATGTTAATCTAATACATTTTCAATATTTCATCCATATTAATCATAAATTCGTACTTTTCGCGAACACTGTTGGCCATTCTTCGAGGTCACATTTTCAAACGTGCACATTTTTTTCTTCTACGCTATTCATTTTCTACATAATTCATTATTCAAAATACATAAACACTCATTTATAATTTATAATTACGAAATCTTCAGCAATCCCTCCTCTGATGACTAAATATGTCATCACACCAAATTTACCACCCACAAAAATTACAACTCAATTTCTTCGATGTTTTGTCTTCTCCTTGAATTTTCCCTACATATTCTTCCCTATTTCTTTCTTCCCTCCTCTGATTATTTTTAGACCTTTTCAATTTAATGCTTTTGCATAACTTGCATAACCCCCACATTCCTAATAGACAACCCACAACAATTAGTATTCCTTGTATAATTTTCATCAATACCACATTCCAAATATTACTAAGCCAATTTCCCACTGAAGCAAATCCCTTACCAACTTTTTCACAACCACCTGGTTCTTTTAACACCTTCTTGCACTACTTCCATTAGTCAGATTAGTAAGTAAGTCTCTTATCCCTTTACTGTTATTAGGTATGTAAGAGCATCAATGTCTAGAGTTAATCAATTTACAGACTCCGCCATCCTTTGCTAAAAGAATGTCTAAAGCAAGACGATTTTGAAGAGTCATAGCTCTATCCGGATCCAATTCAGTATCTATCAGGAGTATAGCCCCTGAAAAATTTGTCAGCATGTTATCCACAATAGTAGACAACTTTCGAATCTTGATTGAATTCAAGATGACTCCCACTGAAGGAATCACCGCACCAAATATATCTCCCACTATTGCAGAAGAGGACTCCCTCCTCTGTCTCTTATGATGTAATTCTGTCATTTTCAGAAACTTTTTTAAATCCTCCATGTGGTAAATCTTTGAGAAACCTATCCCCAAATAACATGTCCAATACCATCCTCTTGGAAGACGGTAATAAGCATTAAGGGGGTCATTTCAACCCTGGCGGTACGGGACCGCCAGGGCTGAAATGACAGAAGTACCGCCAACAGGCTGGCGGTACTTCCAGGGACATTATGACCGCGGTGGAAGCGCTGCGGTTGCACCGCCGGGGCCGGCGGTTTCCCGCCACAATGGCCCCGGCGGTAGTAATCCGCCAGGGCAGCGCTGCTAGCAGCGCTGCCCAGGGGATTACGAGTCCCCCTTCCGCCAGCCAAACCGCAAGGAAAAGGCTGGCGGTACGGGGAGTCGCGGGGCCCCTGGGGCAGTGGCATGGGCAGTGCATGGGCGCCAGTGGCATGGGCAGTGCAGGGGCCCCCTGACAGGGCCCCATGCAGCTTTTCACTGTCTGCTCTGCAGACAGTGAAAAGCACGACGGGTGCAACTGCACCCGTCGCACGGCCGCAACACCGCTGGCTCCATTTGGAGACGGCTCCCATGTTGCGGCCCACATCCCCGCTGGGCCGGCGGGCAGAAACTCTGTTTCCACCCGCCGGCCCAGCGGGGATGTCAAAATGGGCACCGCAGGAGTGCGGCTGCATTGGCGGCCGCACGGCACTGCCCGCCAATGTTGTAATGAGGCCTTAAGTCTACAAATGTAAGAAATCCCTGGAATCGCAGGGTCCTGCCCATTCAACATAAATGTCCATTTATTCTGAAAAACAAAACACATGCCTACATTCACTCGTACCCACAAATAAAGTGTCAGTACGTGATTTGGGCGTATATATACAAAGCTTCCCTATGTGTAATGCATCTAAAGCTAGTTTCCCTTGCGTCTTAATTGCAGTGTAAGCATAATCATTCTTGTAAGTCCTTTTCTCTAAGCCTTTTTCTAATTTCTCCTTTAGCGCCTTTCTCCTGTCATTAGTATGATCTAAGAAGCTCTTCTCTGAGGGTATAAGCAAGCATGTGAGATTATTTTTGTGCACATACGCTGTACCAAACGTTAGTGTAGGTTCAAAGAATCCTCTAACTAATACTATGTCATTATCCTTAGCTATTCTACTCAAATACCTAATAATAGGAACAAATGAAAACACGACGTCATGGTTAGAATAGAAATATTGAATGTTCTCCTGGTTATAGAACCTTGTTAGTAATAGACTGCAACTTATTCCGTACGTTAATGGAAGACTTTGATAAGCGACTCCTTCCTCGACTGATGAAGGAATCTACGTACACACAAGACAATCCTTTGCATCCATCGTCTCAACATACTCACTTAACAAGCGATAGAAAACGTTAGAAGAAAGTTCTCCTTGCGCATTAGTATAATCATGCAAATACTTCTCATCTAAATTAAACCTCCCAAAAGCTGTTAGTGTGGTAGTCTCAAAAGCAGAAGTGCGGTTGGCTCCTTTCGCATCAAGAACAGACATTCCCACAATCAACACTATGAACAAAATTCCACACATAATTGCCAAACCAATGCTCATATATTTGCAGCACCTAGCATCTCTAACCTGCTTTTCAAAATCAGCCATAATCTGTAAAGAATCAGAAAGCAGAAGTAATTTAGAAAATGTGCATAAAAAATCGAAAATAGACAATTCTTCTTTCAGCAGTTTAGTTTCACGTCCAGGAACCCTTCTATTTGTCAATACCGGTTAACAGCTTGTCAAATCAGGTTTCAAAAGTAAAATCAGATTATCAGTGTCTTTTCCGTTACTTTCAACAGTCTCATTCTCAAAACATTTTCTCATATTAACAGTTCAGCTCCTTGATCTTTTTCAGGTCACTTCAAAATATTGACTCAGAACTTCTCTATAAAAAAAAAGAAATAAACTCTTGCTGCCATTCATTTGTAGTTGCAAACGCCCATTCAGGACCTGCATATCTTCAACTTGCTATTCTTTTTCTTTTCAACTTTTGATCACCATTCAGCTCTCCTTCACTTAGTTCTTCTTTTCTCGTAGTATCTACTTCTTCCTCTATTGTTTGATCAACAATCACCTCTTTCCTCTTCTCTACTTGCGATTCAAGCCACTTATCTCCTTTTCATGAACCTTCTGTCAATATTCTCTTCAGGACTGAACTCGAATCTTCTTCTTTCTCTGTGGTGTTTTCTCTTGAAGGACCTGTAACAGGCTCAGGAGGAGTCGGACCACCTTGACTTTGATCCAACTCAACCCCTCCCCCTTCTAGATCTAGCACATGCTCTGTTTGCCTCACTGAATCGTCTGCTTCTGGGAGAACCCCCTCTGAAATAGGCTCTGCTGCTCCGTCAGTTGAGATAGGCTCCCCAGCACCCTCCTGGAGGTCTCCACCCTCGTCTCTCACAGGAGTGATGGAACTGTCCTCAACGAGCTCAGGTTCGACTTCAGTTCTTCCTTGTTCCTTTTTTTGTTCAGGTGCTGTAATTTGTCTCACAGTTGTTGGTACTCTCAACAACACTTCTTCATGATCCAGTGGACATGCCACTTTCTTCGTGTGACTTGCGTGAATCCAGTTCCGGATCCCAGCACACTTCACAGCTGTCGTAGTCGTTAGAACCACTTGATATGGAGCCTTCCAACGAGGTTCCAAATACGTCTTGCGCACATGTTTTCAGACAACAACCCAGTCACCATCTCTTAGGTTGTGCCCTGGATGATGGGTTGGCAGCAGTGTGGTGGCCTCCACCTGCTGAGAGAAAGAGCAGACTACATCAGCCAGACCCTTACAGTAATCCAACATAATCATCTGTAATGTTGACAAATGCATTGGCTGGAACTGCTGGCAACGTCATTGCTCTGCCCATGAGAATCTCATGGGGCGACAATCCTGTCTTCCTGTCAGGGGTGTTTCTCATTGACTTCAACACCAAAGAATGCATCAGGCCATTTCAGATTCATAGTTGCACACATCTTTGTACCATTCATCTACTCCACTAGTCCTAATGCTTCAGGGTGGTAACTACAGTGCAACTTCTGCTCAATGTTCAATGCTGCACACAATAGTTTAATCACCTCATTATTGAAGTGCGTTCCCCTATCGGATTCTAAAGAGATTGGAAATCCGAAGCGCAGTCTCAATTCCCTAAGCAGCAATTTAGCTACAGTGAGATTATCATTTCTTTGTGTAGGGTACGCTTCAATCCAGTGACTAAAGATGCACACAATCACCAACACGTATCTCAATCCTCCACATGCAGGCCTCTCAATGAAATTAAATTGCATTCCGCTGAATGGGCCTCCTGCTCTTCCAATGTGGCTCAAGTTAACCACTGTCCCTTTTCCCGCATTTAATTGCTGACAAATCATATAGCGATGACGTACAGCTTCAGTTGCTTGTCTAAATTTTGGGTTGAAACAATCAATTTTGAACAGACAAAGCATGGCATCCCTCCCAATGTGTGCCTGACCATGATAGTACCTCGCCATCTGGGACAACAGGCTATTTGGCAGAACCATCTGTCCCTCTTCAGATACCCACAACTTATCCTGTCTTTAAACATATTTCATTCTGCTCCATGACCGTTTCTCTTCTCTGTCGACATTACTCTGCAGAGTTTTTAACTCTTCTAATGTGTCGATCACTTTTAATGCCAAACTCGTACATGTAGGGGGTCATTCTGACCCTGGCGGTTGGTGACCGCCAGGGTCACCGACCATGGGAGCACTGCCAACAGGCTGGCGGTGCTCCTAAGGGCATTCTGACCGCGGCGGTTCTGCCGCAGTCAGATGCGGGAAACCGGCGGTCTCCCGCCGGTTTCCCGCTGCCCTGCAGAATCCTCCATGGCGGCGGAGCGCGCTCCACCGCCATGGGGATTCTGACACCCCCTACCGCCATCCTGTTCCTGGCGGGTCTCCCGCCAGGAACAGGATGGCGGTAGGGGGTGCCGCGGGGCCCCTGGGGGCCCCTGCAGTGCCCATGCCAATGGCATGGGCACTGCAGGGGCCCCCGTAAGAGGGCCCCACTCAGTATTTCAGTGTCTGCTATGCAGACACTGAAATACGCGACGGGTGCAACAGCACCCGTCGCACCTTCCCACTACGCCGGCTCAATTCTGAGCCGGCGTCCTCGTGGGAAGGTTGATTTGCCCTGGGCTGGCGGGCGGCCTTTTGGCGGCCGCCCGCCAGCCCAGGGCAAATCCCAAAATACCCTCTGCGGTCTTTAGACCGCGGAGCGTATTTTGGTGGGGGAACTTCGGCGGGCGGCCTCCGCCGCCCGTCGAAGTTAGAATGACCCCCGCAGTGTCTTCTTCAGGTAACAATTCCCACTTGTCTTTGAACGAAATACAGTTCAATTTGCAAAACCTTGCGACTTGATCCGCATATCCATTCCCTAATGACGCATAGTCCTGCGACTTTAGATGTGCACTGCAGTTCACCATGGCAATTTCTTCAGGCAGTTGGATTACATATAACAACTCCTTTATTGTCTCACCTTTTCTCACTGGTGATCAGTAGAGGCCAGGAAACCTCTCTGACACCACAATTGACGAAAATTATGAACTATTCCAAATCCGTATTGGTTATCTGTATAGATAGTGACTCTCAATCGAGCAGAAACATGGCATGCTCTAGTAAGAGCTACCAATTCTGCTACTTGAGCAGAATACACTCCTTGAAGCCAGGAAGCTTCTAAGGTAGCTGTAATAGTGCACACAGCATATCCTGCTCTCAGGGACCCTGTGCTGTCTCTCAGACAAGAACCATCAACGAAAACAATTTGGTAATTTTCTTCCAATCGGGTATCTCTAATATCAGGCATCGGTTTTGTGCACAACTCAATTACTTTGAGACAATCATGTTCAATATCTTCCTTTTTCTCAATTTCAGTAGTACCACTTGGAAGTAAAGTTGCCAGGTTCAGCACTGTACATCTTTTCAGTGTCACGTTTGGGGCACCCAAAATGCTCGTCTCATACCTAGTCAACCTAGCACCAGTCATGTATTGGGTTTTCGTCCTTGTCAGTAAAATCTTAATCGAGTGAGGGACCATTACAGTCAGGAGATATCCCATCACTACACCTTCACACTGTGAAAGACTTTGACCAACTGCGGTAACTGCACGCAGACAACCTGGTAGGGCTGCTGCGACTGGGTCAAAGGTAGCTGAAAAATATGCTACTGGATGATGAGCACCTCCGTGGACCTGAGCCAAGACAGACAATGAACATGCATCACACTCACGACAAAACAATGTGAAAGGCTTCGTGTAGTCAGGCATACCCAACGCTGGAGCTTTGCACAAACTCTCTCTCAACTCAGTGACTGTTTTAATCTGATCCTGATCTAGCACTATGGGATCTGTGACATCCGTATGGGTCAGCTTCTGCAATTGTTTTGAAATTTCTGAAAAATTCAGAATCTATTGGCGACAATAGCCCACCATACCCAGGAACATCCTGACATCTCTCGGGGGACTTATCTGCAGTATCATTGTAACTCTTTCTCTGGATATTTTCCTTGACCCTTTCTCAATCTGGTGGCCCAAATACTTCACCACTTTCTGACAGTACTGCAATTTCAGTGGTGACACTTTATGACCATACTTTCCCAAATGATTCAACAAGGCAATCGAGTCATACTTACACTCATCCCTCGTCTTGGAAGCAATCAATAAGTCATCAATGTACTGTACCAGAGTTGATTGAAAAGGCAACTCTAATGACTCCAAATTCGTTTTCAAGATCTGGTTAAACAAGGAAGGAGACTTTGTGTACCCTTGAGGAAGTCTACACCAGCAGTAGACTTGATCCAGGAATTTGAAACTAAAGAGAAATTGACTATCCTCATGAGGAGGCACAGAAAAGAATGCTTGTGATAAATCAACCACTGTGAACCATTCCGAATCACATGGAATCTGGAACATTATTACAGCTGGGTTGGGCAATACGGGACAACATTTGACCACAATATCATGTATTTTTCTCAAATCCTTAACAATTCGGACTTTCCTACATGGTTTCTTCAAACCTATTATCGGTGAATAACATAGGATGCTCAATATCTCCTTCAAAACTCCCTCCTTCGCAAAATCTGCAATTATCTGAGCCACTTTCATCAGGACATCTTGTGGCATATTATACCTTGAAAGCTGCGGAAACACTGCATTCGGCTTTAAAGTAACTTTAATCGGCTCCACTCCTTTAATCAAACCCACTTCTTTCCCTGTCAAGTCCCACACGTTCTCTTGCACTGTTCCCTGCAAATCGGAATGAAGCTCTCTTACTGTGAACATTGGGAAAAATTCCATCAAAGGGTACTCCTCATTTGTAGTTTCACATTCGGTTTCTGGAGCTGGGTCTCCTTTATCATCACTATTTGTCTGGATCTCAATTCCATCATTCGAACAAGTAATCAAACATTTTGTTTTACACAACAAGTGCCTTCCTAGTAGGGATACCGGACTCAGATCACAGACTACAAACTTATGCAGTCCCTGGAAATTGCCAATCTCCACTTGTACTGGAACTGTAATCGGGTTCGTCAGATACTGATTCGCCACCCCCACGATCTGAACTGTCCTTCAAGAAATGGGCAAATTCAGAACCTCTGCACTTCTCACAGTAGAGCCTGCAGCTCCTGTGTCCACCAAAAATGAGACTCCGTGACCGATTACCTTTCCCCTCACTTAAGGTTCTCTCTGTTCTACCTCTAGAGAAGTCACAAGCATACATGGCTCCTCATCAGAACTGTCACTCATTCATTCACCATTTATTTCATTCTCACTGTGTAATAGGAATTGGTGCACTGCATTACAATTTCTGTCTTGTCTCTGACCTGTGACCTGTTGAGAAAGCATCATCTGTTGCTGCTCCATCGGGGCTTGAGGTATCTGCATTTACTGTCTAGGTACCATGGGAACCTGCTGCTGCATTGGTTGCAATTGTGACACTTGTGCATGGGGCATTTGCACCTGCTGCTTGGGCTGAAAATGTTGCAATTGACTCACATTATTCTGAAAATTTGGATTAGGACCCCTTAATCTTGGTCCTATCACATTTTGGAATGTATTGACATCATTACTTTGCTGAACACCATCCTCCTGCACCATCATCGGACACTCCCGCTTCCAGTGTCCCATGGCTCCGCAAATGTGACATGGCAATAGCTTCTTTATCCCCTGCACATCATTCTGTACCACTACCGAATTCAAATCCAGACCGCGATTCATATTGCCTCCACGACCTCTACCTCTCATCTGAGGTTGGAACATGACTTTTCCCTGCCGCTGCGCCATCTGTTGCACAAAAGTCACCTGCACTCCTGTTTGAGCTGCCTTAATCCTCATCACCATCGCCTTCTCTTAAAAACCTTTTCTGCTTCAATTCAGTTTCATCATTACAGTATTTTGCATACTGCAACACCTCATCAATCGGCTTTGCTTGCCAGCAAATCAAATAACTCTTAATCATCTGACCTATTTCAGGTTTCAGTCCTTCCACAAATCTGAACACAAAATGCAGCATATCCTTCAGCTCAATCGCTTCTTTGCCACTGTACTCCTTGAACGCCTTCAACAATCTCTCATAGTAACCATGTATCTACACTTTTACCTCTTGCACTGTCCTATCAGTTCTCCAATTCTGCCAATCAATATTTTTGGGTGAAATCCTCGTCTTCAGAAACTCTGTCACTTTATAGTAATATTTTTTTATCTCAGGAGATGGTGCACCTGTACTCTTATCCCTCTCTGGTTCACTTGTTGGCCAATCTACAGCTCTCTTACATTCAACCCACAAATCAGCTGGAGCCACTATTTCCAATAAGGTATTCAAGTCTTCCCATAAACATTGCGCGAGCTTCACTAACATATCTATCTGCTGATACCACTCTACTGGCTTTTCTCTCAGTTTTGGATAATCGTTTGTGAATGATAGAATATCACTCCTACTCCAAGGGACATGAACAAAATTTCACCCTGGAATCTCTCTCCTTTGTAAAATCTTTACAAGGTCCTTGTCCTGTTGTACAGTTTTGGTCACTTCTAATGAATCTCATTTCTTTTTGTCTCTTTTCTTTACCCATCCGCCGTCCCACTTCTCTAATGCTCCCCAAACCTGAGCACTCTGCAGTAATTCTTTAAGATGCGCCTTCATTCCGGCTGACCTCATGTGTTCGAAATCCTTTGCCTCAAAATCTAATCTGTAAATTCTCTTCAAATGCTTCATTTTCTCAATTTCTATACCATGTTTTTCTGCCAAATCTGACAATCTCTGATGTACCTTGCCCACCTCTCTTGTGATACTCGGGCATAAGTATCTCAACTCTGCTTCTGCGTAGGATTTTAATTTATTTATCCCCATTGTTCCTCCAACTAGTTCACTTGCTTCCATGCTCAATCTGACACAATTCAATTGCTATTCGGTTTTAAAGGCACTCTGTAGAGTGTTCAGCTTGTCTAACCATTCAGTCAACTACAGAGCTGTCAATCCTTGTAACAAAATGTTACTTGCGTTTACCGGTGGCACCTGCTATACCACTGCATTTGATGTCTGGGGTGTTAATAACTTCAAGCTCTGACCTGTGGTGGGTCCCTTCACGGTATCTAAAAGTGCAACAAATGGACTGAGATCTAACAAAGACCTTGAGCCAGTAAAGGTCTGACCCACAGAAGAGACTGCCGGAACTTGTTCATTTGGTCTCCTCCTCATTAAACTTTGAGGCATCTCTCCCTGTTCACCCACGATTGATTTCTTCTGCGCAAATAATGGTACAGCTGGACCAACAGTAATTGGCAGCGATATTGCATCTGGGGCTGCTCTAGCACCTGCACACTGTGGGAGAGTAACTCCCATACTCTGATTCATAACTGGTGTCAAGTCTGAATGTGTCCCTGTCATTGGTGTAAATCGCGGCATCCCCTGCGGCTGCACTTGGGGGAATAAAATCTCAGTCTGAACCAAAAGTGGTCTAGGAACCATTTGATCCGTAGGAACGACTAAATTCGAAAGTTGTCTCTAAAATAGGCACATCAGGATAGATTCTCTGTATCGGTAGCGGATGTGTCTGTGTCTGAACTACTGGAGTAGGCATCACGTTAGGTCCTTGCAACACACCCTGTGTCTGGCTAGTATCAACCTGTACCCGACTCACTCTCCCCATTGCCTGTGCCAGATCAGCACTAGTACCACTCTCATGCACCCCATACGGTGGTGGTCTGTCTCTCAATATCTGCGCAACAAGATCCTCAGCATCTGATTCCTCCTCCACTGTGGAAGACTTTCTTGCTTCCTTACTTCCAGATGGACTCTTCTTACTCTTTTTAGTCACTTTCCTTCCTTCTGTCTCATCCTCCTGCGTAATTACTGGAAACAATTTAGCTCCCTGCTCTCCATCTTTTTTGTTGCCAGTCCCATTTAGCCTCTGTTAAAGACTTCTCTACCTTTCTTACTCTCCTCTCGAATTTCATTTGCTGTTGCTGTCTAGCTACCAGCTCCCAAACTGCTAATGTCTCGAACTGTGCTGGTCTCGGAAGGGGCTTTGATTCATATAGCGCCATCCGCAATTGCTCCAAAATTCTCAAATTAAACGTCCCATTTTCAGGAAACGCTAAGCTTCAATTTTTCAACTTGCACCATTGCTTTAGCCAAAGACATGGCGCAACACCTCTCTCCTCCATTACAATGTAAGCTGTTGTACACTCTGGCGGGGTAGGCTCTCCTACACTCGCTCTAATGTGCGTATCTCCCTTTAGGGCACTCATCAATGTCTTGAAAAACGTAATCTTTTCTATTTCTGTTTATTCAAAATCAAATCAGGAAATTACTTTTACTCCCAAGATTCCTTTCACCCACATTCTCAACCAATTGCCTCTCACGGACGGCTTCCAATCTGTGCGCGACCCTTCTCACTAACCAACCTATCCCAGCGCGGCTCCAATGACGTCACACTCATACATACTGTGGGTGACACAGTCTTGCGGCTCATCCTCCTAAACTCAGACTCTCACAAACTAATGCAAAATATTGCAAGCACTAATCAAAAAACAAAAAAACAAAACAAATCTGCTGATTTACTACAGGAAAGGTAGCACAATCGCTTCAGAATCGTTACAGCGCTTCATTGTGGCCCTTTCGCTCATGCAGCTATTCCTCTTTCTCGGTCTCCCAAATTTGCAAGTAAAATTCGATATGCAGATTTTACTCTCACCTGATCAATGGGTCTGTCCTGGTGCACATAGGACTTGCCATATCTCAGTCGAAATTTTCTCTCGCCCACTCAACACACACTGACTTGTTGACCACGCCCGATCAACCTACTAAACCAGACAGATTACAACGTAAAACCAAGTGTCTCATACACTTTTCAATATACTCCGGAGACTTAGACCACTCAGGATCCGTACATCAACAACCACATGGACAATTTTTTAACACAAAGCACCACGCACATGTGAAGTTCGACGACTTCCCTACTCTCATACTGCGGAGTATGCAAACTCTTACTAAAACTTCATCTGGAGTACACAAACTCCCTAAAACCTCTCATACATCACAATTCACCTGCGATTTGCATAAGCTATGCAAGCGCAACCTATCTCTCTCACTCTATCACTAGAATGCCGAGAACATACCCAACACAGGATCCAGGATCTGGGAAAGCCATTTCTGGGCTTAAGGGAACATCATTTTCTCTACATATGTCATCTTTGAAAAACAAAATCCAAATCTCAATAAAATCTGAACACCTATAGCAAGCTCCCAAAGACAATAACCATCGGCCTCTCCACCGTAACTGTTAACACATGTCACTCTGTACCAAACACCTATGGCAAGCCCTCAAAGAGACAAACCTTCAGCCTCCTTACCACAACCGTTAACACCCTATACGGGACACTTATGGCAAGCTCTTAAAGAGACTAACATCATCTCCTTCCCACAACCGTTAACACCCTATACCGGACACTTATTGCAAGCTCTTAAAGAAAGTAACCATCAGTCTGCCACCATAACTGTTAACAAGCTGGTCCTTAATAAGTAAACTTACAAGGGGACGCGTATAGGTCAATGAGCCTTTTGACTTTTTTAAGACGTTCTTACCATAGATCCAGTACAGGGAACAATAATCTATACACAATAATCTCTAATCATTGGTCAAATCAATAATCAATAATCAATGGAGTCAGTAACTGTCCCACACCATGACTTTTAGCCATGAATAACCACACCTCTAGTAAAAGTTTAGTAAGTTTATTTCCCTATTATTAACAATGCTAAAGTCATGTAGATTGGTCTCAATATCAAATCAAAAGCATATACAAATAATATTGATTAGCCAAAAAGACGCAAGTAACACAACAAAATTAGAACTTGAATCACAATACATTCCAAAGCCTCAGTGCAAGGTTAACTCTAATAATGCTACGTAGTTCATAAGATTCAACAAAGTAGTCTGTCAACCCTTTTGTCTCTGTAATTTGTCAGTAGTCAGGTAGAAAAACCCTCAACTAGATTAGCATCAGCATGTGGGGTGTCATGAAAAACAATTTAGAACATGAATTTAGGAAAAACATCTAGCTAAGGAAGCTAACTAAGCGCAGTTGGTACCTAGAAAGAAAAGGCACAAAAATACAATTCAGTCATATTGTCATATCTACCTATCCATGGTATGGGTCAGCAAACAGAATCAGTCTTCGTCCCCAGGTCATCAATCGATCAGCAACACATCAGTCTCTCAGTCTGAGAGTTTGAGCCCAATAACAGAATCTCAAATCTTTTCTGAGTCTCTTCTTCTCTTCAAAGTTGCATAGGTCTAATCTTAATAGGGTCTGCAAGGTCTGAAATCTTTTCCCTCTGTCACGTTGTTTTATCAAAGTCACCCAAACTACCCCTAATTTCCAATTGGTCAGTTAATCGTACGTTATTACTCTGTCCAATAATTTTCATATACCAAATCTATGAATTCTAGTACTTCACACTTCACACAACATTGATTGGTCTGCTTTACGATTGTCTCATCATCTGGCTCGTCAGGTATCAATTTTGTTGCATCTTCTTCTCCAGTCAGTGTCTTCATTGTTCGCGTCCTGGGAAAGTACATCTAGCACATATTACACATGCTTTGATACATTACTAGAGACCTCATCTCCTGTCCGTCGGTTCCATAGAAAGCTTCTGCTAAGCATTTTATTAAAACAATGAGCATTTTACAGTTAGTTCACTTTATCAGCATTTTTCATTAAACGCTAAGAAATACAGCTTCTGCATGAGGTCTGGCAAAACTAGGTCAAGACACTCGCTAAGTTAAGGCCTACAATTAATAAGCAAAACATATTTCATAGCTCCCAATATGACATATTACTAAATTAATCTAATACATTTTCAATATTTCATACATATTAATCATAAATTAGTACATTTCACGAACACTAGTGGCCATTCACCAAGGTCACATTTTCAAACGTGAACATTTTTTTCTTCTACGTTATCATTTTCTACATAATTCATTATTCAAAATACATAAACACTCATTAATAATTTCTAATTAAGACATCTGCTTCAGCACTGCCAAGTTCAGGACCACTGGCTTTCAGACACCACTTTGACAAGTTTTTTGAAGCAGCATGCATAGCAGTCACAGGCATTCTCTTTGGTTGCAAGTCCATTTGTAAGATGTTACCACATGCCACCAAATCAAGTCTGCAGCACACTCTCTGGGCTTCATACACAACACAAAACAACTATAAAATATGACACTTTAACCAACACCTTTTTCCCATCCTATCAGAACAACTACTTAGTTGATCAGTGAGTTCAGGCTTGAGCAAGAGGTAGGAAAGTGCTATAGAAATGCTACGATATAATACAAGGCTTAAATTTAAGGCAAGGAATGTAGAAAAACACTTCACGATTTTCAGTGGAGGAAAACACTTTCTTAACATAGAGGTGACCTGAGGGGTCCACTATCCAGATGACCATACGCCAAATGCACAGAGATCACTTTGGCAGTAATGTTGGTGATCTTGATGTAGATGGATTCATTTTCATCCAGGTTTCCATCATCAAGGTAGCAAAAGTCTGGATTTGTGAGTAGAGTATTCTATCTATTCTCAGCCGGGGTGGTCTGGCCATCAGCTTTGGCCCAAGTTTACAAACGGTTCAGTAATGTTGTTCTGATGCAAACTCCCATTTGCTCCTCCGACAGCAGGGATACAAGTGGGGATTAAATTGCACCCACTGCAGGTTTTTTGGCTGCTTGGTCTGCTGTAGGTAAAACCTACATATAGCAGGTAGGCACAACATGTCATTTCGGAGCAAGAGAAATGCACAATTTACACGTCATTCTTCTTTCTGAATTCTATTTGCAATTTGCACACCCACTAATTATGATATTTAGCTCTAATGGAACTGAGAAGGTGCACAATTTGCACTTGCGATTCAACGGCCCATGTACTCAGCACCTTAGGAGGCATGTGTCCCATCCGACAGCCGCAACTCCCCTTCAGGTTTAGTGCTTCTTCACTGCAAGTGACACAATCCTACTTAGCAGTATCACTGAAGCGAGATGTGTTTCTAAAGAAGTGTTGTGCATTACATCTTGTTTCTGTGCCGCAGGCCCTGTGATCAGTTGTTCCTACGAACAAGACCAGATTTACTACTTTAGGGAACTCAAAAATAACCCTAGTTGTATGCTTGGAAGTGAAGTTACTCCATTGCTGAACTAAAGGCCATTTCAAGAGTGAGAAAGGGCCTGATCAGCGTTTGTGAAAACGACAAACATAAGTTTGCAAGCATTCACAAACGTTCGAGGCAAACTAACCTGGATCTGTCCGCTCCCTACCCTTTGCACGCCTCGTGGAGAAATCTGCATTAGCAAAACTATTTGTATCTGTCAGGAATTCCGTGAATTTCTCACGGGGGTAAAAGAAGTACATTTCTACCATATTCGTACGCTACAGCCAATCATGGGTCTGTGAATCAGGTCTCCACTTGCAGTCAGAGCGGAAACCCAAAGCGACACTGCAAATTTTGTCAGGCCAGCCTCCATAGGGTGCATAGCAAGCGGGCCTGACTACTACAATGGTTCTTGGGGGTTCCACCCCCAAGAAAATTGGGGAAAAGTTACTAAAATGGTGCATCCTGATGAAGCAGAAAACGAAGGTTTTACATTTATTAACGCATAAACGTAGTGTGAAATAATCATGTGTGACTTTAACCAACTTGCGTACCCGTCTCCAAGGATAATGTATGCTTAAGTAAAAGCTTGAGAACTGTTGTTTTTGATTGGACGATTTGAAGCTAACCTATGAACCCTCCAATGGAAGACCCTACTGGATTTGAACTGTTGTCTATTTAAACCAGGTGCACGAGAAGAAGGTGGCCATTACAGCCATTACAGCCATTACCAGCTCGATACCCGCCATTTTGCAGGACATTGCAGCTATTATGGCCCACCTTGCTGTGACGCCATTTTGAGAGACCTTGATGCTTTCTCTAATCGAGAGAAAGAGACTTAAATGATTCTTACCCTAGAGACTTTAACTTTGACCTGTCCCTTGCATGAAGTAGTAGTTTTACCTTGCCGCCGTGAGGCAACTGCCCCGTCCACCCCTGCCCCTTTGTCCCCGTCCCATGCTGATCGAGAAACGGTACCTGTGAGACGAAGACTTCCTTGAATGCTGATTCTAATTGGTAAATATGACAGGAAATTGTAAAATTGCATTGTGTTTCTTTTAGGTAACCAACTGCTGATTTTGATAAGAGCCCTAGTTAGGAGTTTTCCAAATTAATGTTGCTAAATTGTTTTTGCATGAAGTCCCACATGCCGATGCTAATTTGAGGTTAGACGAGGATTCCTTTTGTCGCACGATGCAATTTGAGATCTTGTTATGCTGACTAAATGTATGCAATTAGTTCATTACAGATTATAGTTCTAGTGATTTGCATTGCTATCATCGAATGCCTTGTTATTCAAATGTTACATAGATTGCACCTGTTTCGCCGTTATGGACAGCTATTAATGTTCATATATGTTTATCATTTGGTGTTGAGACACATTTATATTGTGCTAGCTTTGTTAATATAGGGAAATAAATTCACTAACTTTGAATAAACTGGTGTGGTTATTCCTGACTGGAAGGTCAGGGTTCGCCGAAATGTATTCTGGATTGATTGTTAAATGTTATGTGGATCAGGGCATTGCTTATGTTCGTTATTGATTATTGGATTGTATTAAATTGACTGATTAAGGGTGTCGAGGGTCCCACTTAGTCAAAAGGTTCATCGGCCTAAAGAGCGTCCAAAATACCGGTAAATTACTAGTACGGAACGCTCTATCAGTAGATGGTAGCAGAGGACGGTTTCGTCTTTTGGGACCCCGTACTCTTAGAGTACATGGTGTTGAATTAACGGTTACGCATTTTGAGACCCCACTCGGGAAGTTGAATTAGATTTTTCTTGGGTAAAATAGATTGACAGAATGATGATGGGCTAAGTCCACCGCGACTTTCCCGGGATCTCGGAGCTTGCGAATGGAGAGAACGGAGATGTGGAATCGGCGTTGGCGGTACTAGTGATGGTATGAGTGAAGCTAGGGTTTTGCGCTTGCACAGCTTATTGCCGCAGATTGTGTGAGAAGGTTGCGAGGAATTTTTTCTTTTTTAGAGGATAGCGGAGGTGCGACTCCGAGTGTAGAAGTAGAGAAGTCGTCGAACTTCATAGAAATAGCGGAGGTGCGACTCCGAGTGTGAGAGTAGGGAAGTCGTCGAACTTCATGTGCATGTGGCGCTTCGTGCATAAAAAGGTCCACGTGGTTGTTGTTGTTGAGACGGGCCCTGCGAGGTCAAGAGACTCCGGAGTATGTTGTTTTATGTTGTGGTCTGGTCGGTTTAGTAGGTTGATCGGGCGTGGTCAACGAGTCGGTACGTGTGTAAGGGAGTGAAAGAAACTTCGACTTCGGGCTTTGACAAGATTCTAAGTGCACTAGAATAGATCATTGACAAGTTGAGAGTAGGTCTGCGGGTCAGATTTGCTTGCGAACGTGGGGACCGATAAAGATGGAATAATTGCCGAGGCTAGTGAAAAATCCCTAAGGTCCTGAAGCGATTGTGTTACCCCTCCTGTAGTAAACCGACAGATCTGTTTTATATTTTTGGTAGCTCGCGATACATGCAAGAAGTTGTTACGGGAGGAGCTGAGTGAAGGAGGACTAGCCGCGAGGCTTTGTCAGCCGCAGTGTGTGTGAGTGTGACGTCACTAGGAGCCGCGCTGGGATAGGTTGGTTGCAGAGAAGGGTCGCGCACGGATTGGACGCAGTCCGTGGGGCTCGATTGAAAGGGGAAAGGCAAGCGAAGAGTATTCCGGGAATTAAAGTCACCTATTGCTTACAAACTTTGTGAAATAAAAGACGAGAAAATGAAATTTTTTAAAGCATTCAAGAGTGCGATGAAGGGGGAGTCTTACATTAAAGCGAGCGTAGGAGAGGAGACGCCGCCCGAGGGCACACCAGCTTACATTGTAATGGAAGAGAAGGGGGTAGCTCCGTGTCTTTGGCTAAAGCAATGGCACAAGCTGACAGAGAAACATGGGAGCGTAGCGTTCCTGATACATGGGACATTCAATATAAGGATTCTAGAGAATTTGAGATTCGCGATGTACGACATGAAGGTGCCTCCAAGGCCAGCACAGTTTGAGGCTCTAGCAATTTGGGAACTAATGGCTAGACAGCAGCAGCAAAATAAGTTCGAGACCAGGATAAGGAAGGTAGAAAAGACACTAGCAGACGCTAGGTGGGATAATGCACAGAAGGTGTGGAGGTCAGATGTATTGCAGGGGATAAAATTATTTCCAGCAATTACTAAGGAAGAAGAGGAGACAGGTAAGAAAGCTACCTGTAAGACAGACAGGAAGTGTTCCAAGGATAGAGAGGACGAGGAAAAGTTGAGAAGAGAAGAGGAGTTAGAGGATGAGGAGTTAATAATGCAATTGCTGAACGACCGTCCACCACCTTATGCAGAGAGTGGACAAGGTCCAAGTACCAGTTCTGCCCCTCCGGCACCGGTACAGAACAGTGAAACCCAGAGTTCAGGAGCATCATCGGGATCTAAGGACCCGAGTTTACTGTTCACCCCGCAGATACCGCAGGTTAGGAGAATATATCCAGATGTGCCCATGTTGAAACCTGCAGAAAATTATCAGCCGCAGGTCCCAAGGTATTACAGCAGCGACAACAGTACGGGAATGATTCTAGATCCAGCCGCAATGGGAGGACAGAATGGTCACAACCCAACAATGGCACAAGCTGAATCAACCCAGTTTTTGATGCCTCAAAAGCAGACGCAGGGGGGAACAGCACATGCTCAGATGACGGGGAGTCAGATGGGCATGCCGGCAATGATGACCCATAGTGTGGGAATGAACATGTCTCAGAACATGGGAAATGGACAGAACCCAGACGCGATATCACTACCCATTACTGTGGGTCCACCAGTACCTTTGTATAGTCAGCCTAACTTAGGTATGAGCAGTCAAGGATCAATGCTGCAGAATGGGACAGAAAGAAGGTGCATAGAAAACACTCCAGGGATAACTCCGATAGCGGCTCAGCCAACTAGATCTGGATCCTTGATGGAGTTTAGTCCCATATGTGCTCAGTCAACGCTGGTGAGGTCGAGCCCCCCACTGATAATACCTCTAACATCGAACACTGAAAAGTTGCCGCAACCATCAATGGCAGTCGATGTAAATGCTACACTTATGGGGTTGAATGCGCAACAGCTGACACAGTGGTTCAACAGTCTGAATTCCACACAAAGCTCAGCCAGTGGGAAGGGAGAAGATTATATGAATAGGATGAGGTTGAACATGGAAGCACAAGAATTGGCGGAAGGGACTATGGGTGTGAATAGGTTAGAGTCCTACTCGGAAGAAGAGCTGAGGTATCTATGTCCCAGGATTACGAAGGAAGTGAACAAGGTACATAAAAGCTTGCAGGAAATAGCTGACAAAAACGGGGTTGACATAGACAAGACAAAACACCTGAGCAGAAGCTACAGGTTGGATTTTGGGACCACAGATTTTGAACACATGAGGTCAGCAGGCATGAAGGCGCACCTTAGAGAATTGCTGCAGAGTGCACAAGTGTGGAGGTGTTTAGACAAGTGGGAAAGCAGGTGGGTAAAGAGAAAGGAAAAGAGGAGGGACAGTGCTACATAGCACAATGAGAAAAGACCACAGAGTAGCGAGGCAGTAACCATGTTACCAATGAGGGAGACAGCAGGGGGAAAATTAATACATGTACCATGGCACAGAAGCGACATTCAGTCTTTTACGGACGATTTTCCCAAACTGAGAGAGAAACCGATTGAATGGTATCAACAGACTGATAGGTTTGTGAAGCTTGCAAAGTGTCTCTGGGAAGACCTGAACACTCTATTTGAGATTGTGGTTCCGGCAGATTTGTGGGAGGATTGCAAAAGAGCTGTAGGTTGGCCGACAAGTGAACCAGAGAGAGACAGGGATACGGGTGCACCATCACCTATGGTGATGAGCTTATACTATAAGGTGATTGAGCATTTGAAGACGAAGGTTGCCGCGAAGAATGTGGATTGGCAGAAGATTGATCGAACTGCCCAAGAAGCTAAAGAGTCGATTCATAGTTACTATGAGAGGTTGCTGAAGGCGTTCAAGAACTACAGTGGCACGGAAACAATAGAGGCCAAGGACATGCTTCATTTTGTGTTCAGATTTGTGGAAGGGCTGAGACCAGAGATAAGTCAGATGATAAAGTCGCATTTGATTTGCTGGCAGTCGAAACCGATTGACGAAGTGTTGAATTATGCGAAATACTGTAGCGACGAAATTGAGGTGAAACAGAAAAGGCTGAAAGAGAAGGTGATGATGATGCAGCTTAAGGCAGCTCAGACAGGTTTGCAAGGTCTGCAAGGGTTGCAAGGGTTCCAACAGCAGGTACCGCAACCGCAGCCGCAGTTGCAGGGAAACATGGCGTTTCAGCCACAGGCGAGAGGCAGAGGCAGAGGAGGTTTTGTGAATAATGGTCCGGATTTGAACACTGTTGTGAATGGTGTGCAGGCAATGAAGAAGGTGATGCCGTGTCACGTGTGCGGAATAGTCGGTCATTGGAAACGCGAGTGCCCGATGGTGGTGCAGGAAGGTGCAGGTGCAGGTGTTGGTCAGCAAAACAATGATGTCAATGCATTTCAGACAATGAGGGGATCGAAAATGAGAGGTCCAACCCCAAATTTTCAGACCGTAAATCAGTTGCAGGGATTACAACCTATGCAGCCGCAGCAGATGCAGATGCCCCGCGTGCAGTTGACGCAAATGCAGCCAATGCAACAGCAGTTTCCCATGGTACCTAATCAGCAAATGCAAATACCTTTGGCACCAATGAGTCAGCAGCAAGTGATGGTTCCTCCACAGGTCTCGGGTCAGGTAATGAGTACAAATGGCACCGTACAACAGTTCCCATTACACAGTGAGAGTGGAATAAACAATGTATGGGAGAGTGAAAGTTCAGAAGAAGAAGGAGATTGTGTGCTTGCAGCATCCTTGGAAGTTGATCAAAAGGGTCCGTACGTGGAGGGAAGAGTAATGGGTCATCGTGTCTCATTCTTGGTTGACACAGGAGCCACACGTTCAACTGTTAAGAGCAGTGAAGTACCAAATTTGCCACTCTCAGGGAGAACAGTTCAAGTGGTGGGAGTAGCGAACAGGCACCTGACGAACCCAATTACAGATCCGGTACCAATCAGCATTGGTAACTATCAAGGGTTACACCAATTTGTGGTATGTGACTCAAGCCCGATAGCACTGTTAGGGAGAGACCTATTGTGTAAACTGGGTTGTTCGATCATGTGTTCGAACGAGGGAATAAAAATACAGACGAGCAGTGATGGGGAAGAAGAGGACAGTGTAGAGGGGGATGAGATGGAAACTGTCGATGAAGATTATCCTCTGATTTGTCTGTTCCCGATGATAACTGAAGAAGATATTCCAGCTGAATTACGGGAAACAGTCGGAAAGGAAGTGTGGGATATGACAGGGAAAGAGGTGGGATTGATGAAAGGAGTGGAACCAGTGAAAGTGACTGTAAAGCCCAATGCAACCTTTCCCCAGACCCCACAATACCACATGGCACAAGACACCCTCATGAAAGTTGCCCAACTCATTGACGAATTTGTAAAACAGGGAGTGCTGAAAGAAGTGTTAAGCAGTCCATGTAATTCACCAATCATGGGACTAATAAAGCCGAGTGGAAAGGTCCGACTCGTGCAGGACTTAAGGAAAATAAACGACATCATAGTCAAATGCTGCCCTGTAGTACCGAATCCAGCTGTGATAATGTTCCAGGTCCCTTGCGATGCCGAGTGGTTCTCAGTCATCGACTTGTCACAAGCATTCTTCTCGGTGCCTCTTCATGAGGACAGCCAATTTCTCTTTTGTTTCAAATTCTTAGACAGAGTGTACAGTTGGTGTCGAATTCCTCAAGGGTTTTCTGAGTCACCGTCGATATTCAATCAGATTCTAAAGAAAGACTTGGAAGCATTAGAATTACCATTCGAGTCAACTCTAGTACAGTACATTGATGACTTACTGATTGCATCAAAGACAGAAAGTGGCTGCACAGCCGATACCATTGCTCTGTTGAACCATTTGGGAAGGAATGGACACAAGGTGTCTCCTTCCAAATTGCAGTTCTGTCAGAAGAAAGTGAAATACTTGGGTCACCAGATAGAGAAAGGGTCGCGGAGAATAATGAAGGAAAGAATAACGAGTGTACTTCAAATGAGTCCACCAAAGACAAGGAGGGAGGTGAGGAAGTTTTTGGGAATGGTGGGCTATTGTCGCCAGTGGATTCCCAACTTCTCGACTCTAGCAAAGCCTCTACTGAAACTGACCCAGAAGGATGCCTTGGATCAAATTGAGCTGAAAGGAGATGAGATGGATGCTTTTATTGAATTGAAAGAATGTATGTGCAGGGCTCCAGCTTTAGGTATGCCTGATTACACAAAGCCTTTCACATTGTTTTGTCATGAACGTGATGCATGTTCTTTGTCTGTCTTGACTCAAGCCCATGGTGGCATAAACAGACCAGTAGCGTATTTTTCAGCTACCTTGGATCCGGTCGCAGCAGCACTTCCAGGGTGTTTTGCGCGCCGTAGCAGCAGTTGGTATCAGCCTCACTCAGAGTGAAGAAATAGTGATGGGACACCCAGTAACAGTCATGGTCCCTCACTCAGTTGAGATACTTTTGACCCGCTCCCGAACGCAGCACATGACCGGAGCAAGACTCACAAGGTATGAAACGATAATTCTGGGCTCACCGAATGTGCAGCTGAAAAGGTGCACTACGTTGAATCCAGCAACCTTGCTTCCTGGAGAAAATGCTGAAATTGAGAACGCTGAAGACGTCGAGCATGACTGCCTTCAGGTGACTGAATTTTGCACAAAACCTCGACCTGATATTAAGGATACTAAGCTTGATGAAAATGACCAAATTGTTTTCGTTGATGGTTCATGTCTAAGAGACGGGATGGGAATTTTGAAAGCAGGATATGCTGTATGCACTGTAACAGGTGTCTTGGAAGCGGGATGGCTTCAAGGAGTCTATTCTGCACAAGTAGCAGAACTTGTAGCCCTTACAAGAGCATGTCAATTGTCTGCAATGATGAAAGTCACCATTTACACTGATAGTCAGTACGGGTTTGGGATTGTGCACGACTTTGGACAACTATGGTCACAGAGAGGTTTTCTGACCTCTTCAGGATCCCCAGTGAAAAATGGGGAGAGAATAAGGGAATTGTTACACGCCATTCAAATGCCAGCCGAAGTTGCAGTGGTAAAGTGTAGTGCTCATACAAAAGGACAGGACTATGTTTCTCTGGGAAATGCATATGCGGATCAAGTTGCAAGATTTTGTGCCTTGAACTGTATATTACTCAGGGATGAATGGAATTCGATCAGTGAACCAGAACTCGAACCAGCTGAAGCATTTGCCTTGAAGGTCGTAGATACAATAGATGAACTAAAAGCATTACAGAATAACGTCAGGGAGGATGAAAGAGATTCCTGGATTAAATCACAATGTATAAAGAGACCAGATGAGTTATGGGTTTCAAATGAGGGAAAATTTGTCTTGCCAAATAGTCTCTTATCACAGCTTGCGCGGTTCTATCATGGGCAAGCTCACCTAGGGAGAGATGCCATGATACGATTGTTCAAAACTGATTGGTTTAACCCCAGATTTCGTCAAGCTGCAGAAGCAGTTTGCCATCGATGTGTCACTTGCCAGCAGATGAACCCAGGAAAGGGAACAGTTGTGAACGCGAGCCACATTGGCAGAGCCAGTGGCCCATTTAGTCGAATGCAGATGGACTTCATCGAAATGCCTGTGCATGGAGGTCTGAAGTATGTGTTGGTGATTGTGTGCATTTTTAGTCACTGGATTGAGGCATACCCCACACGTAGAAATGACAGCCTTACAGTTGCAAAACTATTGTTGAGGGAATTAATACCACGTTTCGGATTCCCGATCTCTTTAGAATCAGATAGGGGAAGTCACTTCAATAACGAGGTGATAAAGTTACTTTGCGAAGCGCTGAACATTGAGCAAAAACTGCATTGTAGTTATCGTCCTGAAGCATCAGGACTGGTGGAGCAGATGAATGGTACACTGAAATCAAGAATGGCGAAAATATGTGCATCGACAAATTTGAAATGGCCTGACGCATTGCCCTTAGTGCTAATGTCAATGAGAAACACCCCTGATAGAAAGACTGGATTGTCTCCGCACGAAATTCTCATGGGCAGGGCTATGAGACTTCCTGCAGTTCCCGCAAACGCGCTCTTGAATATCACAGATGATATGGTGTTAGACTACTGCAAGGGTCTGGCTGACGTGGTTCGCTCTTTTTCTCACCAGGTGGAAGCCACCACCTTGCCACCGATCCAAGGTCCAGGACACGCACTGAAAGCAGGTGACTGGGTCGTGGTAAAGAAGCACGTGAGGAAGTCGTGTCTGGAACCCCGTTGGAAAGGCCCTTTCCAAGTGATCCTGACGACAACTACCGCTGTGAAGTGTGCGGGGGTTCCCAACTGGATTCACGCCAGTCACACAAAGAAAGTGTTGTGTCCCACAGATGAGGAAGTTGAAGCGCTGAAATTACCAGTGCCTGACAAAACAGTGTTGAGTGCTGAGACAGAGCAAAACCGAACTGAAAGCGAACAGGCAGAAATGGGAGAGAGAGAGATATTCTCTGAGGACGAAGAGACCAAATCGCTTGGGGGAGACCAAGGGGAAAGATCAGACAGCGACGAAGCAGCTGAGGGTAGCAAAGAGCCTGAAGCAGCTGAAGGTGACAAGGAACCTGAAGCAGCTGAAAGTGATAAAGAGCCTGACGAAAGTAACGGTGACGAAGGGCTCGAGAAAGGTGAAAAAGCAGGGGAGCCTGATCAGAGGAGGGCTTTCCCAGAAGCAGACGATACAGAAAAGGAAAAAGAGAACGTGATTGATTCCCCAGAAGGAGGGGACAAGGCAGAACAGAACGAAACAGTTCAAGCTTCCACAGAAAAGATTGCAAGTCCATCAAATGGACACGGCGCAAAGAGAAGACTAAGTATATCACCCATAAAAGAAAGGACTAAAGAAAGTTTGAACGACGGAGAAAGGCCAAAAGTGAAAGAGAAAAGAAAGGAAGTGACTGTCGTGGTACCATCCTCAAGTGAGGGAAAAGACTTGGCCAAAGAGGAAAGCACCAGTGAGGCAGAATCGAAAAGAGAGGCAAAATTGAAAAGGAAAAGGATACCGAACAGAAGGTATTCCGGTCCTGAATGGGCATATGTAGTTCATGACGATTGGACTGACGAATTTGTATCTCTTAGCCTCGAGAACGAAGAAGAAGAGATACCAATAGAAAAGAAAAGTTTTATGGACTCTGTTGATTGAAAGGGTGATAAATGACATTGCTTGCTACAATCTAACGTGATACAAACAACCAGCTGAGACATTGCTAAACCGGATGAGACTTTTGCTGAACTGATAAAAGACTGAGTTATTGCCGAATTGAGACAAATGGTGCTAACCGATAAGTGACTGGCCTCTCGAAGAAGACGGTGTGAACATTGTGCTCGTTCAGCTTTGTAACTGAATTGCTAAATAGTTTCTTTATAGGTGCTTCTAGCTCTCTGATTCTATACAGATCATGGCTACGCAAAACAGTAGAAAGAAGTATTGTAAATATGTGTGTATAGGCTTAGTAATTGCATGTGTACTAATAATAATGGCAATAGTGCTTACAATGCATGGAAAGGGTGAGAATGAGAAAATTGACGCTTCTACTTTTGCTCCTGTTACTGTCACTGAACTAACCGCGTTGAAAAGATTAGAATTAGATGAGAGACACTTGCATGATAAGAAAGAGCTTTCGTATAATGTTTTCTATCGCTTATTAACAGAATATGTTGAGACTATGGACGCGAAAGATTGTTATGTGTGTACACAGATACCGACATCAGTAAAGGAAGGGGTGACTTATCACCACATGCCTCTTACATACGGGATTACATGTAGTATAGTAATGTCTAGGTTTTATGGTCAGACTAACATACAGTATTTTTACTCAAATTATGATGTTACCTTTGCATATGTTCCTATAATAGCGCAGCTAAGCCAGATTGCTAAAGATTGGGATGCAAAAATAATGAGGGAATTTTTCGAGCCAATGCAACCTTTTGAAACGGCTCACGCTCATAGGGAAAACCTTACCTGCTCGCTCTCGGCAATAGAAATAAGCTTTTTAGATCGCACAGATGATAGAAGAGCACAAATGAAGGCGAAATTAGAAAAAGAGCTACATAAGAGGACTTCAGTAGATAATTATGATTTTGCTGCAATAAAGACACAAGGGAGAATAGCTTTAGATGCTTGGCATGTAGGGAAATTTTGTATATATCGAGGTGAATCCTATTATGACAATATTTTTGTAGGAGCGAGTGAGTGTAAACATACGTTTATCTTTAAGGCCAAATGGACATTCATGATGAACGGACTTGACCCTGTCATTCCAGGTGTATATTACATTTGTGGGTATAATGCCTATTATCGTCTTCCAAAGGGATGGTGGGGGAGATGTTATTTGGGTATAGTGTTCCCAAAGGTTTATCAACTGGATGACCTATCGATGATTCAAAAGACATCTGGATCCCATCGTATTCAGAAAAGAGAGACCGCAGCTGCTGTGGTAGGAGATATATTTGGAGCCATGATTCCTTCGTTGGGAGTTGTGCTGAATTCCATCAAAATAAGAAAGTTGTCTACTATAGTGGATAACATGTTGACAAAGTTTTCAGGTGCTATAATTCTGATAGATGCTGAACTTGCAGCGGAAAGAGCTATGACTCTTCAAAATAGGCTTGCTTTAGACATTCTTTTAGCAAAGGATGGCGGCGTTTGCAAAATGCTTGGTGCACGACACTGTTGTACGTATATTCCAGACAATAGTGTGAAGATTAAAACTATGCTTGCTAATCTAACAAAAGAGAGTGCAGATTTGAAGGAACTGAAAGAACCAGGAGTGTGGGAGAAGGTTGGAAAAGGACTTGCTTCAGTGGGACATTGGATTGGGGGAATTTGGAATGGAATATTGCTAAAAATAATACAGGGAATACTAATAGTATTAATTTGCATATTTGGAATTTGGGGAATAAAAAGGGGAATAATAATGATTATGGAAAGAATTAGAAGAAGGAAGGAAGAGAAAATAATGAAGAGAATGGCAGAAGAATACAAAGCGAAAACTAGGGGAATTAAAAGGAAAAGAGAACTGACAGAATTTTAATGGAATAAAATTTGTGGGCATGATTTGGTGTGATGACAAGTAGTCATCAGAGGAGGGATTGATGAAGCAGAAAACGAAGGTTTTACATTTATTAACGCATAAACGTAGTGTGAAATAATCATGTGTGACTTTAACCGAACTAATAAAGATTGTACGGGGACAAAATGTGCCCTCAGAGTAGTTTGCCAACATTTATAAGCGTGCTTTATATAACGTGATGTATTAGAATTGCACTAATCCGACATAATTACAAACGTGTGCTACGATTTGCTTGCTTGAGATGTTTTAGCTTAGCATAACTTTAGTGCAGGCTCCGGCCTAGTTGCCTGGTCTCACGGTTTAGAGGCTCGTATTTTTCCAATGTGCTAATAAACGTGTATTTTTGCTTGAAGCTGTACTTTTCCACTGAGATCGTTCACATGCTTATTTTAAGGTTTTGTGCCAGCCTGGCATATTTTCTCTTTACTCCAAGGTCAATCTGCAGGTGCGGACAATTGAAGCTCTGAAAGTGAGTTAATTGGTATAAAATGTTGCAACTTGCGTACCCGTCTCCAAGGATAATGTATGCTTAAGTAAAAGCTTGAGAACTGTTGTTTTTGATTGGACGATTTGAAGCTAACCTATGAACCCTCCAATGGAAGACCCTACTGGATTTGAACTGTTGTCTATTTAAACCAGGTGCACGAGAAGAAGGTGGCCATTACAGCCATTACAGCCATTACCAGCTCGATACCCGCCATTTTGCAGGACATTGCAGCTATTATGGCCCACCTTGCTGTGACGCCATTTTGAGAGACCTTGATGCTTTCTCTAATCGAGAGAAAGAGACTTAAATGATTCTTACCCTAGAGACTTTAACTTTGACCTGTCCCTTGCATGAAGTAGTAGTTTTACCTTGCCGCCGTGAGGCAACTGCCCCGTCCACCCCTGCCCCTTTGTCCCCGTCCCATGCTGATCGAGAAACGGTACCTGTGAGACGAAGACTTCCTTGAATGCTGATTCTAATTGGTAAATATGACAGGAAATTGTAAAATTGCATTGTGTTTCTTTTAGGTAACCAACTGCTGATTTTGATAAGAGCCCTAGTTAGGAGTTTTCCAAATTAATGTTGCTAAATTGTTTTTGCATGAAGTCCCACATGCCGATGCTAATTTGAGGTTAGACGAGGATTCCTTTTGTCGCACGATGCAATTTGAGATCTTGTTATGCTGACTAAATGTATGCAATTAGTTCATTACAGATTATAGTTCTAGTGATTTGCATTGCTATCATCGAATGCCTTGTTATTCAAATGTTACATAGATTGCACCTGTTTCGCCGCTATGGACAGCTATTAATGTTCATATATGTTTATCATTTGGTGTTGAGACACATTTATATTGTGCTAGCTTTGTTAATATAGGGAAATAAATTCACTAACTTTGAATAAACTGGTGTGGTTATTCCTGACTGGAAGGTCAGGGTTCGCCGTAATGTATTCTGGATTGATTGTTAAATGTTATGTGGATCAGGGCATTGCTTATGTTCGTTATTGATTATTGGATTGTATTAAATTGACTGATTAAGGGTGTCGAGGGTCCCACTTAGTCAAAAGGTTCATCGGCCTAAAGAGCGTCCAAAGTACCGGTAAATTACCAGTACGGAACGCTCTATCAATCCTACAACACGTTTTTCATTATATATTCAATTGTATTCGTTTTTAAAGCACAGTAATCTATGACCTACTGTTTACCAGGACACAGACAGCTCTTGAATGATTCCCTCACCATCACCCTCTAACAGTGCCTCTTCTCTCTTCATAGCCCCCCCTCACATGTATTTAATTTGTTTTATTGTGACTCTCTTACCAGCGTAGAGTGTGGGAGCAATTTACATCAAACGTTGCGCGACGTAACCTACTGGTCAAACACGTTATTAGCACCGCTGCTGTTGTTCCTTATATGGCACCTTGTATTTTCACCAAGAGTTTCCTTCATCCTGACGAAACATGGTTCTAGCGCCGGATTTGGTTACAAATATCAGGTGGACCCCTGTGCGACCTTGCTTATGAAAACTTGCTTCTGTTTTCTTGATGTAGGATTTTGCACTATGCCTGAATTAACCAGTTTTTTAAAATGTGTTGTTGGTTCCAACACGTATTTGGTTTAGACATGAATGTTAGATTTCTTGTGCTTTCTATGTGGTTGAGAACAACAGGTGCTCCTCTAAAGCTTGAGAGTTACACAGGATTACTTCCCTATCTAACATATGTGTCTTATCATATGTACTGTCATTCTGCCAATTGTAAACTTTTGTCAATTGCTACAAGCTTGAGCGTTACACAGGCTTACTTCCTTAGCTATCCTAGGTGTCTATCATGTGTACTGGCATTCTGCCAATTGTAAATAAAAAATGCTGTGTACATCTCCTTGACTTGGAATGTTTAAATCGTGTATGTCTTGTTGTTAATTGTAATAGTTCTTATTAATGACACACTATTTTTTTATAGTTTACCTCACACACGTACAGAGACAATGAATCGTACATGTGTAAATCAGTGTATAGAAAATGTTTGTTAAACTTTTCATCCTTGGCGTGGTCTCCCTTAACTTTTTGCCTCTGTTCCCCAGATTGTTGATGTGTGCTGGACTCGGATTTTACTGTGTTTGTTACTCTGGGCACCACTGCTAACTAGTGCTAAAGTGAAAGTGCTCCTTTACAAAATGTGTATGTAATTGGCTTATCCATGATTGGCATATTTGATTTACTAGTAAGTCCCTAGTAAAGTGCACTAGAGGTGCCAGGGCCTGTAAATCAAATGCTACTAGTGGGCCTGCAGCACTGGTTGTGCCACTCACATAAGTAGCTCTATAATCATGTCTCAGACCTGCCACTGCAGTGTCTGTGTGTGTAGTTTTTAACTGTAAATTCGTCTTGGCAAGTGTACCCACTTGCCAGGCCTAAACCTTCCCTTTTCCTACATGTCAGATACCTCTAAGGTAGGCCCTAGGTAGCCCCAAGGGCAGGGTGCAGTGTATGGTTAAGGTAGGACATATAGTAATGTGTTTTATATGTCCTAATACTGAAATATTGCTGAATTCATTTTTCACTGTTGCAAGGCCTGTCCCTCTCATCGGTTACATGGGGACTACCTTTAAATCTTCTTAAAGTGTAGATTCCCTTTGGAAGCAGATGGACATGTGGAGTTTGGGGTCTCTGAGCTCACAATTTAAAAATATATCTTTTAGTAAAGTTGATTTTAAGATTGTGTGTTTGAAAATGCCACTTTTAGAAAGTGAGCATTTCCTTACTTATACCATTTCTGTGGCTCTGCCTGTTTGTGGATTCCCTGTCTGGGTCAGTTTGACAGTTGGGCTGGTTGCACCTCACACTAGACAGTGACACACAGGGAGCTGGGGTGTAGTCTGCATTTCCTGATGAGCCATATGTGCTGGGAGGGAGGGGAGGAGTGGTCACTCACACCTGGAAGGGCTGTGCCTGCCCCCACACATTGCAGTCTCCAACCCCCTGGTGAGTGTCTGGGGACTGGCTGGGCAAGGCAGGATTTCACATTCAAAAGAGACTTTACTTTGAAGTAGGCCTACTTCAAAGGAGAAAATGGGTATTAGAAGGGCACCCAAAACCACAGACTTTAGAACACTTCTGGAAACAAGAGGAACCTCTGCCTGGAGAAGAGCTGAAGAGCTGAGGAAGAAGTGCTGCCCTGCCCGTGGCTGTCCTTTGTGGAACTATCCTGCAGTTGCTGCTTCTGCCAGAGTAAGAGAGCAAACACTGGACTTTGTGTGCCTTCCATCTTGAGAAGAACGCTCCAAGGGCTTGAGTTAGAGTTTGCCTTCTGTTGTTTGAAGTCTCAGGGACAGCAAAAACTTCTCTCTGCCAGCACCTGGAGTCTCTGGAGAGACTCGTACTCTGCCCTGTGGTGCCCATCCAATTCCTGGGACCCTGAAAGGAGAACCAGCCAGCCTAAGAGGAAGAAATCCATGCACAGAGCGCCGTGCAGGGAAAAGATCGATGCAACTGAAAATCGACGCTTGCCGGGAACGCGACCGAAGAATCAACGCACGGAGCTGGAGAAATGATGCGCAGCATCGCTGACGGAGGCTGGGAGATCGCAACCCGAACAGCGTGGTTTTCGGATAATCGTGCGGCTGGATTTCCGACGCAAGCACTGCTGGGCGTGTAAAAACAACACAAGGCCTACCCGGACCCGAGAGTGCTGACCGGATCGACGCATTGCTCTCCTGCGGAGAGAAGGAACGACGCGCCCGACCTGAGGAAAGAAGAAACAACGTGAGGTTCCGCTCGTGAGTGGAATCGACGCATCGCAAGCCCTTTTTTACGCACACTCACCCATGCGGCGTTATTTTTGATGCACCCAAGGTAAATTTTGACGCTAACAGTGTTAATGTGTGTTTTAAACTATATAAAGACTCTTATTGATTTTTAATTGATAACTTGACTTGTGTATTGTGGATTTTTGTCATTTTGGTCTTGTTTTGTTTAGATAAATATTTCCTATTTTTCTGAACTGGTGTTGTGTCATTTTGTAGTGTTTTCATTAAGTTACTGTGTGTGCTGGTACAAATACTTTACACCTATCACTCTGATGTTAGGCCTACTGCTCTGCCAAGCTACCAAGGGGGTAAGCAGGGGTTAGCTGAGGGTGATTCTCTTTTACCCTGACTAGAGTGAGGGTCCTTGCTTGAACAGGGGGTAGCCTGACTGTCAACCAAAGACCTCATTTCTAACAATCTTAAATAAGACAAAGGGGACTACAAGTTGTAGGATTCACATGTCATCCATACTGGTAGGCTTTTTATTAAGAGTGCTTGGTCTTGGGAAGAATAAACTCAGCATTCAGAATGTAACACAGTGGTAAGGGTTGACTTTACTAATGGCAATTTATTTCTACTGAAACAAACCATTTTTAGCAAAATTAGTATAATCAAAGACTTGAAAAACACAACTTTCTCTGCTGTACCATGCAGTTTGCATGCAGCTCGGTGGTGACCTAGTTCATAGCTCACTGTGATAGATTATGATTATAATTTATGGACTGCTCAGTAGCAAAATAATCTCTATGACAAAAGCAGTATCCCACTGAGCAATGCACATCAAATACTGTTCTGTGATCAGCATTGAACACACTAATTGTACAGGTATATTAACCCTCTGCCTTACGTGAGTGAAAACTGCCCCTAAACAAATCCCTTTCCAGCAGGTACATTAATCACCAGCGTTATCTTGGCACTTTTATTGTTTCCTGAAAACTGTTGAATATACAAGGAGCTCTGCAGTGCTTTTAAAACTGCTACAAAACTGGGACCCCAGTAACAAAAGTGCCCAGCCCTCACCCTTCCAGCCTCCCGGGGAAACGCCTGTTGCCTGGTATGGTCAGTCCGGTCTTGTTTGCAGGAAGGTATTTGCAGGAGATCATGGACTGCCTGATGACAGTATGTTTGTGTGAGATCAGGCAGTACTCATCAGTCATCCACATACAGATTTTTTTGTGAGGGGCTGAGTAGCAGCATACATGGTTTCTTCTAACTTGTCATTTTGTAATAATACTGAAATAGTTGTGTAAACTAACCCCATCCAACCCCTGAGCCACTTGCATTATTCTTGCCAGGCCGCACCCAGTGCTGTGGCACTGTGCCCACCCGTGCTTACACAGCCTCCATTGTGTAACCCAGGTTTGCATGCTTCCATAATCCATTCCCTTAGGCAGCAGTTCCTGGGAGCCACTCCAGCAGCCTCACCCTCACCTCCACGTCAGAGCTCCCAGAAGGACAGAGATGTGCAATTAATCCCTGAGAAAATGTGACGGGCCCTGTCCCAAATATGGCTCCTGCTAATCTTCACAGAATGGTCCAAAGCAATGGGCCTCAACAGGGCCAGGACATGCAAGAGGTGTAGCCATTGTTTTATGGGCCCTAGTGTTAGGAAGGACATAAACTCCTGGCTACAGCTTGAACTGTGAAATACAGCAATAATTAGCGTTCAGTGGGACACTCAGGCCTCTGGGCCCCAGTGCTACTGCACTTGCTGCACCAATGGAAGCTATTGTGGAATGCCTGGCAAGAACTTTGCACTTCAGAGGAAAGGGCAAAGGTGAGAGGAATTGTCTTTGAGGCCCCTTCCATGGTGCCATAACCACCTGACCCAGGGTTTTCTGCTGAATGTCATCACAGCAGTACACCACATAAAAAATGCAGACCTTCTGCCTAGCCTGCGTGGGTCAGCTAATTGGAGTTAAGGTTAGGGTACCTTGGTAGTCCAAAGTGGATGTGTTGAGATTTTTTACTAGCAACGGTTAATAATATACAAGACAATACTGGGGAGAGCTGGGGTCGCTATTCTTTTCTGTAACATGATCAGTACTTAATTTGTGCCTGTGTTTCCTGGTGCTCGGCACCGGCACTTAACACCGGCACATATTTTTGACAGTCCATCACATGGTGGCAATGTCTATTTTTTCACAGAGCACATCATTAACAATGTGTAACAATATGAAAGCATAAAAAACAGGTTGGATAGGTCACTCTTGCAACCTGGGCAACCTAATATTTTAATGGGTGAGATAGAATTGTCTAAATCGTGACATTAATTGGAGTGTCAGCATTTGCCAGATCTGAATGGAGCTGTGGCTGGTGAAACGTGGAGTGGAATCATGTGAAAAACCTTTGGCTCTGGCACTTCTGTTTTTTTTTTTACATTAAGCACCGAATATGCACTGAATATGAGCTACTGTCATTACTGTTTGATAGTGTGTCAGACAAGACTACATTAGTGATTACTCCATGCAAGATTACCAGCTGTGATTACCTCAGCACCTCAGAAAGGGTTGACACCAGTAAGTTATAAAAGACTTTATCAATTTGGAAAACCTCTACATGGGTAATACAGTAAAGCCATGGGTGTAATGGCCCTGGTAACAAGGTAACAATATGCGTAAAAAGTCTCGACACTGCATGATTTATCACCCAAATATTACCTTTAATCTTATGTTACAAAGTCAATCATTTTTCTCCAAACCTCAGTTTAGGAGGTCTGAAGATATACATGTTTTCGTCTCTAATACACTTTTTTCAATTCTGGTATACAGCAAAAGCTTTTTATTTAGTAGTCTGGGCTGCACATGGGAAAGGTACTTAAAAGGTTGCTGAAGAGCTTCTGGTGGCTAACAAGCTTCTCACTGGAGAAACTTGGAAGAGAGACACAGCTTTGTTGCGATCTCGGAAGGATGGCTCAGTGAGTTTAATACTCACTGGTCGGCTCGAGTTGATCGACTCAAGCTGCCATGACCCAACCTTTCGATCCCAATCTCAAGGTAAGTAAATTCAGTGTCATTTAAATGGCAACGTGTTAATGTACAACGTTTTCTTTGCTCTTCTGCTCGTTGTTATCTTTGCTATGGCTATGAAGGAATGCTAAGGTAAAAAGAACAGTATGACAGCAGATGGATTGCGTCACACAGAGTGGCCATCTTGGATTTTTTTTTATTTTAACCCCTTCCCCGCCACGGACGTAATGGTTACGTCCATGGCAGCGCCCGTGTGGTGCCATGGATGTAACCATTACGTCCTGAATGCTGCCCTCGGGAGAAGCGCTAGCGCTCCCCCGAGGGCCGCACCCCCACCCCCCCAGGTCAGGGCTGAAAGGGGAATCCCTTCCCCTTCAACCTCTGACCCCCCCCAACCCCCCGGTGACGTCAGCGCGCTCGCGCGCGCTGACAATCACACAACCTCCCCCATCGCGCTGGAAGCAGAGCTTCCAGCGCGATCGAAAGAGAAATGCTCAGCATTTCTCTTTCGATCAAGTGGGGGAAGCAAGGAGAGGCTTCTAAGGGAAGGAAATGTATTTCCTTCCCTTTGAAGTCTCTCCAAGCGTTTCAAAAGTCGGATTGCTTGCAATCCGGCTTTTGAATCGCCCACTAGAAACCAGGGATATTTTTTGGGGGGGAATAGTGACAAAAAGGGAGCGATCCCTTGGGCAAGGGTCGCTTCCAGGGGGGCATTTTTTTTTAAGGCCATTTCTGCCCCCGGGGGGGGGGCAGAAACCTCTAGACACCAGGGATACTTTTTTTTTTTGTGTTTTCTTTAGTGTTTTAGGTGTGGGGAGCGACCCCTTAGGCAAGGGTCGCTCCCATAGGGGGCAAATTATATTTAGGCCATTTCTGCCCCCCTTGGGGGCAGATTGGCCTATTTTTATGAGGCCAATCTGCCCCCAAGATGGGCAGAAAACACTAGACACCAGGGAGTTTTTTTTGTTTGTTTGTTTTTCACGTAAGGGGAGGGACCCCTTAGGCAAGGGTCGTTCCCCTAGGGGGCAAATTTATTTTAGGCCATTTCTGCCCCCCATGGGGGCAGATCAGGCTATTTTTCGTGGGGGCAGAAACCACTAGGCACCAGGGATTTTTGTTGTTGTTGTGTTTTACAGATGGGGAGCGTCCCCTTAGGCAAGGGTCGCTCCCCTGGAGGGGCAAATTGTATTTAGGCCATTTCTGCCCACTTTGGGGGCAGATCGGCCGATTGTAGGTCAATCTGCCCCCAAGGGGGGCAGAAACCACTAGGCACCAGGGATCTTTTTTTTGCGCCGTCACGCAAGGGGAGCGACCTTGTAGGCAAGGGTCGCTCCCCAGGGGGTGTGGGGGGGCAAATTTATTTTAGGCCTTTTCTGCCCCCCCTGGGGGCAGATCGGCCTATTGATATTAGGCCGATCTGCCCCCAGGGGGGGCAGAAACCTATAGGCGCCAGGGCAAATAGTTTTTTTGTGGATTTTTTTTTGTTTGTTTGTTTTCTTTTAGATGGGGAGCAACCCATTAGGCAAGGGTCGCTCCCCTGGGGGGCAAATTGTATTTAGACCATTTCTGCCCCCCTTGGGGGAAGATTGGCCTATTGTAGGTCAATCTGCCCCCAAGGGGGGCAGAAACCACTAGGCACCAGATATCTTTTTTTTTTGCACCGTCACGCAAGGGGAGCGACCTTGTAGGCAAGGGTCGCTCCCCGGAGGGGTGGGGGGCAAATTTATTTTAGGCCATTTCTGCCCCCCCTGGGGGCAGATCGACCTATTGGTATTAGGCTGATCTGCCCCCAGGGGGGGGCAGAAACCTCTAGGCGCCAGGGCAAATATTTGTTTTGTGTTTTTTTTTTTATTTTATTTTTTTTTTAGAGATGGGGAGCGACCCATTAGGCAAGGGTCGCTCCCCTGGGGGGCAAATTGTATTTAGACCATTTCTACCCCCCTTGGGGGCAGATTGGCCGATTGTAGGTCAATCTGCCTCCAAGGGGGGCAGAAACCACTAGACACCAGGGATCTTTTTTTTGCGTCGTTACGCAAGGGGAGCGACCTTGTAGGCAAGGGTCGCTCCCCAGGGGGTGGGGGTGGGCAAATTTATTTTAGGCCATTTCTGCCCCCCCTGGGGGCTGATCGGCCTATTGGTATTAGGCCAATCTGCCCCCAGGGGGGGCAGAAACCTCTAGGCGCCAGGGCAAATTGTTTTTTTGTGATTTTCTTTTTGTTTGTTTGTTTTTTTAGAGATTGGGAGCGACCCATTAGGCAAGGGTCACTCCACTGAGGGGCAAATTGTATTTAGACCATTTCTGCCCCCCTTAGGGGCAGATTGACCTACAATCGGCCAATCTGCCCCCAAGGAGGGCAGAAACCACTAGGCACCAGAGAGCTTTTTTTTGCGCCGTCACGCAATGGGAGCGACCTTGTAGGCAAGGGTCGCTCCCCAGGGGGGGGTGGGGGGGGCAAATTTATTTTAGGCCATTTCTGGCCTAAAAAGGGCCAGAGATTCTTTCTCGGATATTGGTATTAGGCCGATCTGCCCCAGGGGGGGCAAAAACCTCTAGGCGCCAGGGAAAATAGTTTTTTTGTGGATTTTTTGTTTGTTTGTTTGTTTTTTTAGAGATGGGGATCGACCCATTAGGCAAGGGTCGCTCCCCTGGGGGGCAAATTGTATTTAGATCATTTCTGCCCCCCTTGGGGGCAGATTGGCCGATTGTAGGTCAATCTGCCCCCAAGGGGGGCAGAAACCACTAGGCACCAGGGATCTTTTTTTTTGCGCCGTCACGCAAGGGGAGCGACCTTGTAGGCAAGTGTCGCTCCCCGGGGGGGGTGGGGGGCAAATTTATTTTAGGCCATTTCTGCCCCCCCCGGGGGCAGATCGGCCTATTGGTATTAGGCCTGGGGGCAGAAACCTCTAGGCGCCAGGGCAAATAGTTTTTTTCTGTTTTTTTTTGTTTGTTTGTTTTTTTAGAGATGGGGAGCGACCGATTAGGCAAGGGTTGCTCCCCTGGAGGGCAAATTGTATTTAGACCATTTCTGCCCCCCTTGGGGGCAGATTGGCTGATTGTAGGTCAATCTGCCCCCAAGGGGGGCAGAAACCACTAGACACCAGGGATCTTTTTTTTTGCTGCGTCACTCAAGGGGAGTGACCTTGTAGGCAAGGGTCGCTCCCCGGGGGGCTGTGGGGGGGGGAAATTTATTTTAGGCCATTTCTGCCCCCCCGGGGGCAGATCAGCCTATTGGTATTAGGCCGATCTGTCCCCAGGGGGGGCAGAAACCTCTAGGCGCCAGGGCAAATTGTTTTTTTGTGGGTTTTTTTTGTTTGTTTTTTTCTTTTAGATGGGGAGCGACCCATTAGCAAGGGTCGCTCCCCTGGGGGGCAAAATGTATTTAGACAATTTCTGCCCCCCTTGGGGGAAGATTGGCCGATTGTAGGTCAATCTGCCCCCAAGGGGGGCAGAAACCACTAGGCACCAGGGATCTTTTTTTTTTGCACCGCCACGCAAGGGGAGCGACCTTGTAGGCAAGGGTCGCTCCCCGGGGGGGGTGGGGGGCAAATTTATTTTAGGCCATTTCTGACCCCCGGGGGCAGATCGGCTTATTGGTATTAGGCCGATCTGCCCCCAAGATGGGCAGAAAACACTAGACACCAGGGAGTTTTTTTTTGTTTGTTTGTTTTTCACGTAAGGGGAGGGACCCCTTAGGCAAGGGTCGTTCCCCTAGGGGGCAAATTTATTTTAGGCCATTTCTGCCCCCCATGGGGGCAGATCAGGCTATTTTTCGTGGGGGCAGAAACCACTAGGCACCAGGGATTTTTGTTGTTGTTGTGTTTTACAGATGGGGAGCGTCCCCTTAGGCAAGGGTCGCTCCCCTGGAGGGGCAAATTGTATTTAGGCCATTTCTGCCCACTTTGGGGGCAGAACGGCCGATTGTAGGTCAATCTGCCACCAAGGGGGGCAGAAACCACTAGGCACCAGGGATCTTTTTTTTGCGCCGTCACGCAAGGGGAGCAACCTTGTAGGCAAGGGTCGCTCCCCAGGGGGTGTGGGGGGGCAAATTTATTTTAGGCCTTTTCTGCCCCCCTTGGGGGCAGATTGGCCTATTTTTATGAGGCCAATCTGCCCCCAAGATGGGCAGAAAACACTAGACACCAGGGAGTTTTTTTTGTTTGTTTGTTTTTCACGTAAGGGGAGGGACCCCTTAGGCAAGGGTCGTTCCCCTAGGGGGCAAATTTATTTTAGGCCATTTCTGCCCCCCATGGGGGCAGATCAGGCTATTTTTCGTGGGGGCAGAAACCACTAGGCACCAGGGATTTTTGTTGTTGTTGTGTTTTACAGATGGGGAGCGTCCCCTTAGGCAAGGGTCGCTCCCCTGGAGGGGCAAATTGTATTTAGGCCATTTCTGCCCACTTTGGGGGCAGATCGGCCGATTGTAGGTCAATCTGCCCCCAAGGGGGGCAGAAACCACTAGGCACCAGGGATCTTTTTTTTGCGCCGTCACGCAAGGGGAGCGACCTTGTAGGCAAGGGTCGCTCCCCAGGGGGTGGGGGTGGGCAAATTTATTTTAGGCCATTTCTGCCCCCCCTGGGGGCTGATTGGCCTATTGGTATTAGGCCAATCTGCCCCCAGGGGGGGCAGAAACCTCTAGGCGCCAGGGCAAATAGTTTTTTTGTGATTTTTTTTTTGTTTGTTTGTTTTTTTAGAGATTGGGAGCGACCCATTAGGCAAGGGTCACTCCACTGAGGGGCAAATTGTATTTAGACCATTTCTGCCCCCTTTAGGGGCAGATTGACCTACAATCGGCCAATCTGCCCCCAAGGAGGGCAGAAACCACTAGGCACCAGAGAGCTTTTTTTTGCGCCGTCACGCAATGGGAGCGACCTTGTAGGCAAGGGTCGCTCCCCTGGGGGAGGGTGGGGGGGCACATTTATTTTAGGCCATTTCTGTCCCCCCGGGGGCAGATCGGCCTATTGGTATTAGGCCGATCTGCCCCCAGGGGGGGCAGAAACCTCTAGGCGCCAGGGCAAATAGTTTTTTTTGTTGTTGTTTTTTTTTTTTTTTTTAGAGATTGGGAGCGACCGATTAGGCAAGGGTCACTCCCCTGAGGGGCAAATTGTATTTAGACCATTTCTGCCCCCCTTAGGGGCAGATTGGCCGATTGTAGGTCAATCTGCCCCCAAGGGGGGCAGAAACCACTAGGCACCAGGGAGCTTTTTTTTGCGCCGTCACACAAGCGGAGCGACCTTGTAGGCAAGGGTCGCTCCCCAGGGGGGGTGGGGGGGGTCAAATTTATTTTAGGCCATTTCTGGCCTAAAAAGGGCCAGAGATTCTTTCTCGGATATTGGTATTAGGCCGATCTGCCCCAGGCGGGGCAAAAACCTCTAGGCGCCAGGGAAAATAGTTTTTTTGTGGATTTTTTGTTTGTTTGTTTGTTTTTTTAGAGATGGGGAGCGACCCATTAGGCAAGGGTCGCTCCCCTGGGGGGCAAATTGTATTTAGACCATTTCTGCCCCCCTTGGGGGCAGATTGGCCGATTGTAGGTCAATCTGCCCCCAAGGGGGGCAGAAACCACTAGGCACCAGGGATCTTTTTTTTTGCGCCGTCACGCAAGGGGAGCGACCTTGTAGGCAAGTGTCGCTCCCCGGGGGGAGTGGGGGGCAAATTTATTTTTGCCATTTCTGCCCCCCCCGGGGGCAGATCGGCCTATTGGTATTAGGCCTGGGGGCAGAAACCTCTAGGCGCCAGGGCAAATAGTTTTTTTCGTTTTTTTTTTGTTTGTTTGTTTTTTTAGAGATGGGGAGCGACCGATTAGGCAAGGGTTGCTCCCCTGGAGGGCAAATTGTATTTAGACCATTTCTGCCCCCCTTGGGGGCAGATTGGCTGATTGTAGGTCAATCTGCCCCCAAGGGGGGCAGAAACCACTAGACACCAGGGATCTTTTTTTTTGCTGCGTCACTCAAGGGGAGTGACCTTGTAGGCAAGGGTCGCTCCCCGGGGGGCTGTGGGGGGGGCAAATTTATTTTAGGCCATTTCTGCCCCCCCGGGGGCAGATCAGCCTATTGGTATTAGGCTGATCTGTCCCCAGGGGGGGCAGAAACCTCTAGGCGCCAGGGCAAATTGTTTTTTTGTGGTTTTTTTTTGTTTTTTTTTTTCTTTTAGATGGGGAGCGACCCATTAGCAAGGGTCGCTCCCCTGGGGGGCAAAATGTATTTAGACAATTTCTGCCCCCCTTGGGGGAAGATTGGCCGATTGTAGGTCAATCTGCCCCCAAGGGGGGCAGAAACCACTAGGCACCAGGGATCTTTTTTTTTTGCACCGCCACGCAAGGGGAGCGACCTTGTAGGCAAGGGTCGCTCCCCGGGGGGGGTGGGGGGCAAATTTATTTTAGGCCATTTCTGACCCCCTGGGGCAGATCGGCCTATTGGTATTAGGCCGATCTGCCCCCAGGGGGGGGCAGAAACCTCTAGGCGCCAGGGCAAATATTTGTTTTGTGTTTTTTTTTTTTGTTTGTTTGTTTTTTTAGAGATGGGGAGCGACCCATTAGGCAAGGGTCGCTCCCATGGGGGGCAAATTGTATTTAGACCATTTCTACCCCCCTTGGGGGCAGATTGGCCGATTGTAGGTCAATCTGCCTCCAAGGGGGGCAGAAACCACTAGACACCAGGGATCTTTTTTTTGCGCCGTTACGCAAGGGGAGCGACCTTGTAGGCAAGGGTCGCTCCCCAGGGGGTGGGGGTGGGCAAATTTATTTTAGGCCATTTCTGCCCCCCCTGGGGGCAGATCGGCCTATTGGTATTAGGCCAATCTGCCCCCAGGGGGGGCAGAAACCTCTAGGCGCCAGGGCAAATTGTTTTTTTGTGATTTTTTGTTTGTTTGTTTGTTTTTTTAGAGATTGGGAGCGACCCATTAGGCAAGGGTCACTCCCCTGTGGGGCAAATTGTATTTAGACCATTTCTGCCCCCTTTAGGGGCAGATTGGCTGATTGTAGGTCAATCTGCCCCCAAGGGGGGCAGAAACCACTAGGCACCAGGGAGCTTTTTTTTGCGCCGTCACGCAAGGGGAGCGACCTTGTAGGCAAGGGTCGCTCCCCTGGGGGAGGGTGGGGGGCAAATTGATGTTAGGCCATTTCTGCCCCCCCCCGGGGGCAGATCGGCCTATTGGTATTAGGCCGATCTGCCCCCAGGGGGGCAGAAACCTCTAGGCGCCAAGGCAAATAGTTTTTTTCAGTTTTTTTAGAGATTGGGAGCGACCGATTAGGCAAGGGTCACTCCCCTGAGGGGCAAATTGTATTTAGACCATTTCTGCCTCCCTTAGGGGCAGATTGGCCGATTGTAGGTCAATCTGCCCCCAAGGGGGGCAGAAACCACTAGGCACCAGGGATCTTTTTTTTTGCGCCGTCACGCAAGGGAAGCGACCTTGAGGCAAGGGTCGCGCCCTGGGGGGTTGGGGGGGGCAAATTTATTTTAGGCCATTTCTGCCCCCCCCTGGGGGCAGATCGGCCTATTGGTATTAGGCCGATCTGCCCCCAGGGGGGGCAGAAACCTCTAGGCGCCAGGGCAAATAGTTTTTTGTGTTTTTTTTTTTGTTTTTTTGTTTTTTTAGAGATTGGGAGCGACCCATTAGGCAAAGGTCGCTCCCCTGAGGGGCAAATTGTATTTAGACCATTTCTGCCCCCCTTGGGGGCAGATTGGCCGATTGTAGGTCAATCTGCCCCCAAGGGGGGCAGAAACCACTAGGCACCAGGGAGCTTTTTTTTGCGGCGTCACGCAAGGGGAGCGACCTTGTAGGCAAGGGTCGCTTCCAGGGAAGGGTGGGGGGGCAAATTTATTTTAGGCCATTTCTGCCCCCCCTGGGGGCCGATCGGCCTATTGGTATTAGGGCGATCTGCCCCCAGGGGGGGCAGAAACCTCTAGGCGCCAGGGCAAAAAATTGTTTGTGTTTTTTTTTTTGTTTGTTTGTTTTTTTAGAGATTGGGAGCGACCCATTAGGCAAGGGTCGCTCCCCTGAGGGGCAAATTGTATTTAGACCACTTCTGCCCCCCTTAGGGGCAGATTGGCCGATTGTAGGTCAATCTGCCCCCAAGGGGAGCAGAAGCCACTAGGCACCAGGGAGCTTTTTTTTTGCGCCGTCACGCAAGTGGAGCGACCTTGTAGGTAAGGGTCGCTACCCAGGGGGGGTGGGGGGGCAAATTTATTTTAGGCCATTTCTGCCCCCCCTGGGGGCAGATCGGCCTATTGGTATTAGGCCGATCTGCCCCCAGAGAGGGGCAGAAACCTCTAGGCGCCAGGGCAAATTGTTTTTTTGTGTTTTTTTTTGTTTGTTTTTTTTTTTAGAGATTGGGAGCGACCCATTAGGCAAGGGTCGCTCCCCTGAGGGGCAAATTGTATTTAGACCATTTCTGCCCCCCTTAGGGGCAGATTGGCCGATTGTAGGTCAATCTTCCCCCAAGGGGGGCAGAAACCACTAGGCACCAGGGAGCTTTTTTTTGCGCCGTCACGCAAGGGGAGCGACCTTGTAGGCAAGGGTCGCTTCCAGGGGAGGGTGGGGGGGCAAATTTATTTTAGGCCATTTCTGCCCCCCCTGGGGGCAGATCGGCCTACTGGTATTAGGCCGATCTGCCCCCAGGGGGGGCAGAAACCTCTAGGCGCCAGGGCAAATAGTTTTTTGTGTTTTTTTTTTTGTTTGTTTGTTTTTTTAGAGATTGGGAGCGACCCATTAGGCAAGGGTCGCTCCCCTGAGGGGCAAATTGTATTTAGACCATTTCTGCCCCCCTTGGGGGCAGATTGGCCGATTGTAGGTCAATCTGCCCCCAAGGGGGGCAAAAACCACTAGGCACCAGGGAGCTTTTTTTTGCGCCGTCACGCAAGGGGAGCGACCTTGTAGGCAAGGGTCACTCCCTGGGGGGGGGGGTGAGGGGGCAAATTTATTTTAGCCCATTTCGGCCCCCCCTGGGGGCAGATCGGCCTATTGGTATTAGGCCGATCTGCCCCCAGGGGGGGCAGAAACCTCTAGGCGCCAGGGCAAATAGTTTTTTGTGTTTTTTTTTTTGTTTGTTTGTTTTTTTAGAGATTGGGAGCGACCCATTAGGCAAGGGTCGCTCCCCTGAGGGGCAAATTGTATTTAGACCATTTCTGCCCCCCTTAGGGGCAGATTGCCCGATTGTAGGTCAATCTGCCCCCAAGGGGGGCAGAAACCACTAGGCACCAGGGAGCTTTTTTTTGCGCCGTCACGCAAGTGGAGCGACCTTGTAGGTAAGGGTCGCTCCCCGGTGGGGGTGGAGGGGCAAATTTATTTTAGGCCATTTCTGCCCCCCCTGGGGGCAGATCGGCCTATTGGTATTAGGCCGATCTGCCCCCAGGGGGGGCAGAAACCTCTAGGCGCCAGGGCAAATTGTTTTTTTGTGTTTTTTTTTTTGTTTGTTGGTTTTTTTAGAGATGGGGAGCGACCGATTAGGCAAGGGTTGCTCCCCTGGGTGGCAAATTGTATTTAGACCATTTCTGCCCCCCTTGGGGGCAGATTGGCTGATTGTAGGTCAATCTGCCCCCAAGGGGGGCAGAAACCACTAGACACCAGGGATCTTTTTTTTGCGCCGTCACACAAGGGGAGCAACCTTGTAGGCAAGGGTCGCTCCCCGGGGGGCTGGAGGGGGGCAAATTTATTTTAGGACATTTCTGCCCCCCCTGGGGGCAGATCGGCCTATTGGTATTAGCCTGATCTGCCCCCAGGGGGGGCAGAAACCTCTAGGCGCCAGGGCAAATTGTTTTTTGTGGTTTTTTTTTGTTTGTTTGTTTTTTTAGAGATTGGGAGCGACCCATTAGGCAAGGGTCGCTCCCCTGAGGGGCAAACTGTATTTAGACCATTTCTGCCCCCCTTTGGGGCAGATTGGCCGATGGTAGGTCAATCTGCCCCCAAGGGGGGCAGAAACCACTAGGCACCAGGGATCTTTTTTTTTGCGCTGTCACGCAGGGGGAGCGACCTTGTAGGCAAGTGTCGCTCCCCGGGGGTGGTGGGGGGCAAATTTATTTTAGGCCATTTCTGCCCCCCCTGGGGGCAGATCGGCCTATTGGTATTAGGCCGATCTGCCCCCAGGGGGGGCAGAAACCTCTAGGCGCCAGGGCAAATTGTTTTTTTGTGTTTTTTTTTTTGTTTGTTGGTTTTTTTAGAGATGGGGAGCGACCGATTAGGCAAGGGTTGCTCCCCTGGGTGGCAAATTGTATTTAGACCATTTCTGCCCCCCTTGGGGGCAGATTGGCTGATTGTAGGTCAATCTGCCCCCAAGGGGGGCAGAAACCACTAGACACCAGGGATCTTTTTTTTGCGCCGTCACACAAGGGGAGCAACCTTGTAGGCAAGGGTCGCTCCCCGGGGGGCTGGAGGGGGGTAAATTTATTTTAGGACATTTCTGCCCCCCCTGGGGGCAGATCGGCCTATTGGTATTAGCCTGATCTGCCCCCAGGGGGGGCAGAAACCTCTAGGCGCCAGGGCAAATTGTTTTTTTGTGGGTTTTTTTTTGTTTGTTTGTTTTTTTAGAGATTGGGAGCGACCCATTAGGCAAGGGTCGCTCCCCTGAGGGGCAAACTGTATTTAGACCATTTCTGCCCCCCTTTGGGGCAGATTGGCCGATGGTAGGTCAATCTGCCCCCAAGGGGGGCAGAAACCACTAGGCACCAGGGATCTTTTTTTTTGCGCTGTCACGCAGGGGGAGCGACCTTGTAGGCAAGTGTCGCTCCCCGGGGGGGGTGGGGGGCAAATTTATTTTAGGCCATTTCTGCCCCCCCGGGGGCAGATCGGCCTATTGGTATTAGGCCGATCTGCCCCCAAGGGGGGGCCGAAACCTCTAGGCGCCAGGGCAAATAGTTTTTTGTGGTTTTTGTTTTGTTTGTTTGTTTTTTTAGAGATTGGGAGCGACCCATTAGGCAAGGGTTGCTCCCCTGAGGGGCAAATTGTATTTAGACCATTTCTGCCCCCCTTAGGGGCAGATTGCCCGATTGTAGGTCAATCTGCCCCCGAGGGGGGCAGAAACCACTAGGCACCAGGGAGCTTTTTTTTGGCCGTCACGCAAGTGGAGCGACCTTGTAGGTAAGGGTCGCTCCCCGGTGGGGGTGGGGGGGCAAATTTATTTTAGGCCATTTCTGCCCCCCCTGGGGGCAGATCGGCCTATTGGTATTACGCCGATCTGCCCCCAGGGGGGGCAGAAACCTCTAGACGCCAGGGCAAATTGTTTTTTTGTGGGTTTTTTTTTGTTTGTTTGTTTTTTTAGAGATTGGGAGCGACCCATTAGGCAAGGGTCGCTCCCCTGAGGGGCAAATTGTATGGGCAGATTGGCCGATTTTAGGTCAATCTGCCCCCAAGGGGGCAGAAACCACTAGGCACCGGGGACTTTTTTTTGGCGCCAATGTCCCGCAGGGGGAGCAACCCGATAGGCAAGGGTCGCTCCTTGGGAGGTTTTGGGGTGGGGGACACATTTATTTTAGGCCATTTCTGCCCCACTGGGGTAGGCACTGTTTTCTATGAAAAAATTTGATGTGTCCACGTTGTGTTTTGGGCCATTTCCTGTCGCTGGCGCTAGGCCTACCCACACAACTGAGGTATCATTTTTATCGGGAGACTTGGGAGAATGCTGGGCGGAAGGACATTGCTGGCTCCTCTCAGATTCCAGAACTTTCTGTCACCGAAATGTGAGGAAAATTTGTTTTTTTAGCCAAAATGTGAGGTGTGCAAAGGATTCTGGGTAACAGAACCTGGTCAGAGCCCCACAAGTCACCCCATCATGGATTCTCCTAGGTCTCTAGTTTTCAAAAATGCACAGGTTTGGTAGGTTTCCCTAGGTGCCGGCTGAGCTAGAGGCCAAAATCTACAGGTAGGCACTTTGCAAAATACAGCTCTGTTTTCTGTGATGTGTCCACGTTGTGTTTTGGGGCATATCCTGTCGCGGGCGCTAGGCCTACCCACACAAGTGAGGTACCATTTTTATCGGGAGACTTGGGGGAACGCTGGGTGGAAGGAAACTTGTGGCTCCTCTTAGATTCCAGAACTTTCTGTCACCGAAATATGAGGAAAACATGTTTTTTACTGCCAAACTTTGAGGTTTGCAAAGGATTCTGGGTAACAGAACCTGGTCAGAGCCCCACAAGTCACCCCATCTTGGATTCCCCTAGTTCTCTAGTTTTAAAAAATGCACAGGATTGGTAGGTTTCCCTAGGTGCCGGCTGAGCTAGAGGCCGAAATCCACAGGTAGGCACTGTTTTCTATGAAAAAATGTGATGTGTCCACGTTGTGTTTTGGGGCGTTTCCTGTTGCAGGCGCTAGGCCTACCCACACAAGTGAGGTATCATTTTTATCGGGAGACTTGGGGGAACGCTAGGTGGAAGGAAATTTGTGGCTCCTCAGATTCCAGAACTTTCTGCCACAGAAATATGAGGAACATGTGTTTTTTTAGCCAAATTTTGAGGTTTGAAAAGGATTCTGGGTAACAGAACCTGGTCCGAGCCCCACAAGTCACCCCATCTTGGATTCCCCTAGGTCTCTAGTTTTCAGAAATGCACAGGTTTGGTAGGTTTCCCTAGGTGCCGGCTGAGCTAGAGGCCAAAATCTACAGGTAGGCACTTCGCAAAAAACACCTCTGTTTTCTTTTAAAAAATTGGATGTGTCCACGTTGCGCTTTGGGGCGTTTCCTGTCGCGGGCGCTAGGCCTACACACACAAGTGTGGTACCATTTTTATCGGGAGACTTGGGGGAATGCTAGGTGGAAGGAAATTTGTGGCTCCTCTCAGATTCCAGAACTTTCTGCCACAGAAATGTGAGGAACATGTGTTTTTTTAGCCAAATTTTGAGGTTTGCAAAGGATTCTGGGTAACAGAACCTGGTCCGAGCCCCGCAAGTCACCCCATCTTAGATTCCCCTAGGTTTCTAGTTTTCAGAAATGCACAGGTTTGGTAGGTTTCCCTAGGTGCCGGCTCAGGTAGAGGCCAAAATCTACAGGTAGGTACTTTGCAAAAAACAGCTCTGTTTTCTGTGATGTGTCCACGTTGTGTTTTGGGGCATATCCTGTCGCGGGCGCTAGGTCTACCCACACAAGTGAGGTATCATTTTTATCGGGAGACTTGGGGGAACATAGAATAGCAAAACAAGTGTTATTGCCCCTTGTCTTTCTCTACATTTTTCCCTTCCAAATGTAAGACAGTGTGTAACAAAGACGTCTATTTGAGAAATGCCCTGTAATTCACATGCTAGTACGGGCACCCCGGAATTCAGAGATGTGCAAATAACCACTGCTTCTCAACACCTTATCTTGTGCCCGTTTTGGAAATAGAAAGGTTTTTTTGATAGCTATTTTTTTACTCTTTATATTTCAGCAAATGAATTGCTGTATACCCGGTATAGAATGAAAACCCACTGCAGGGTGCAGGTCATTTATTGGCTCTGGGTACCTAGAGTTCTTGATGAACCTACAAGCCCTATGTATCCCCGAAACTAGAAGAGTCCAGCAGACGTAACGGTATATTGCTTTCGAACATCTGACATTGCAGGGAAAAGTTACAGAGTAAAACATAGAGAACAATTGATGTTTTTTTCACCTCAATTTCAATATTTTTCTTTTTCAGTTGTTATTTTCTGTAGGAAACCCTTGTAGGATCTACACAAATTACCCCTTGCTGAATTCAGATTTTTGTCTACTTTTCAGAAATGTTGCGGTTTCTGGGATCCAGCGTTGGTTTCATGCCCATTTCTGTCACTGACTGGAAGGAGGCTGACAGCACAAAAAATCGTAAAAATGGGGTATGTCCCAGTAAAATGCCAAAATTGTGTTGAAAAATTGGGTTTTCTGATTCAAGTCTGCCTGTTCCTGAAAGCTGAGAAGCTGGTGATTTTAGCACCGCAAACCCTTTGTTGATGCCCTTTTCAGGGAAAAAACCACAAGCCTTCTTCTGCAGCCCCTTTTTCCCATTTTTTTGAAAAAAACGAAATTTTCACTGTATTTTGGCTAATTTCTTGGCCTCCTTCTGGGGAACCCACAAAGTATGGGTACCTCTAGAATCCCTGGAAAAAAAGGACGCAAATTTGGCTTGGCTAGCTTATGTGGACAAAAAGTTATGAGGGCCTAGGCGCGAACTGCCCCAAATAGCCAAAAAAGAGGCTTGGCACATGAGGGGGAAAAGGCCTGGCAGCGAAGGGGTTAAGGAACACAATTCTATGAAGGATGCAGTGTGCTTGCCTGCAGGCACCTGTACAGTCATACACTGGCGAATATTTTGGCTTTTTTACGTTACCGTTTTACCATGACTGAGGGCCATTTCAGAACAGTAAAATTCAAATAAAGTACGTGGGAGGCAAAAAGGAAGGCGAGCAGCCTGTTAGAATAGGGAAGCTGCTGGGAAATCGAAAAATAAATTAAAATAACAGTTTTAAAAAAATGGGGAGAAAGCAGAGATCGTGGGCACCAGTGGGTGAGATGTGGGAGAGCAAAGCTAGGAGGTGTAAGCATATGGAGCATGTTTTAGGACACTTGCGTTTTACCTACATGTTTTCAAACATAGAGCCCACGCTTGCATATGGAGGAAATAGACTGTGAGAGATGCAGTACCATTACTCATTTTCTATTATCCTGCTTGAAGTTTGCAAAGTAAAACTAATACTGTCGATCTGGTTAAGATGTATATCTTTGGTGGTGCAGGGCATTGGCTTAAGTAATACATAAATCCCTGCTACGTCAGTTGTGGACAAACAACCATAGCATGAAAGTATCTAATACCAACACAACTGAAGATTGCATTGTCAAAGCTAATAGGTCTCACCTACGAGAGCTGTTGAATTTGTCAATGTTTTGTAGCCATGCTGTACATCAGCATGGCTGCTGTGCAGTATTGCTAAAAGTATTTTTGTAAAAGCAGCTAGCGATAACCACATCATAGCGCAATTTGTTTGTTACATTTAGCCATGTTGTACAGCAGAGCTGTAAAGCATCCTTGCTGCTCTGCAGCATGGCTTCAAAACCCTGACAAAGCCAATAGCTCCCAAATGCGAGACCTATTGGCTTTGCCAATGCTTGTTGTTTAAGGTGGAGGCGAGTGTTGAGTGTATGCACAATAAAGCATTTATGAAGACAAAACATGAATAACAGGAGTATTTTGGAACCATTTCTTCCCAGTCAAAATAGAGACATGCCCAGCCCCTATTGTGGTTGTGTATTTTACAGGAACACTCTGAATGCGTGCCAGTGTTGTGGATGGTTAGCCACCAACCATTCCATATTATTTTTTTCGTGTTTTTTTTTCTGTGCAGCCACAAGATGGCACTCTATCTTCACGGTAAACACGAGGTGGCGGGCAGACCATTTATTCACTATTCTGCACATCATGTTTGTTTATACTGAGATAACCAGTCCTGCTGGTGATGTAGAGCTTTTTGTCTAAAGTCAAATTATATCACTTCTGATGAACCAGGATCAGTATTAGCCGCTTTAGGATTTTGTTGCTCCTCCCTGGAGCCAATCTTTCAAATCAATTCAATATCAAGAAACACTTCAAAATTAAATTTAAAAGAACATTAGTTTTCACAATAAAGACTCATAAGTAATATAGTGAAAAGCCCGGAGGTTTATTGAAAAAGTTATTAGCATTACAGAATGCAAAATAAATGTAAAGAAGTCAGTCAGTTATTTGTCATACAAAAATATAATGCAAATAACAAAACAGAAAAAGTATAGTCCAGCTCAAGTAAAATAACTCAAAGGTTAGAGGTCAGACCGGCATTGTGTCACCTTCTAAAGATAAGGGGACAGTGAGCACCTAGCTCTATGGATGGGGCTTCTTTTATTGGAACTTTCACAAAAGGTCCATACATTTGATGTGAATTTGCAATGGTCTCACAATCCCATCTAGTCATATAACAGTACAGTTTGAAATCACATTATTTAGCTCTATCACATTCATTTAATGCAGTTCCCATCCATGGTGCTACCGCGCACATCAATAGGTAGTTCAAAAAATGAGAATCTATTCACTATGCTAATCCAGCATGAAAACAAAGCTTAAGAATGAAGCATCATGTTGTGAAAAGAAACATCATGGTTCAAAAAATGTACAGAGTTGCCTAAGTTTATTGTGAGCATGGTAAGAAAAGGACAAAGAGATGAACGCACGTTGAAAAACATGGCTGCAGACAGCAACAACCATTTTAAAAGTGAGGCCCACAATATCCAGTGTAAAAGTTAACACACCGTCCCAATGGATTATCTCAAATTCATTATATGTTAATTTCATTGTACTAAAACAACTAAAAATGTCATTAAAAACCTTTTATCATTGAGCTACACATGTTCCTCCCAAGGGTGGTTGGTTCTTTAAGGAGGCATTGAATAATTGCACTGACCATAAACTTAAATGATTTAAAATACTGACAAACTCAAAAGTCTGAATACTATGCAATGTGTATTAAACAACATGATTCACAAATAAAAGTGAAGTTTCGTATGGCATTGCTTTACTTAGATGTCTAATTTTTATTGTACAGAAAAGGGACTCAATTATCACTGAAATTACACGATGAAGCTGAGGGAGCAGATTTTATAATTTTTTAAAACAATGCGTTAAATATGAACATGCAGAGTTAACATGTAGACCTCAAAGCAAATGCATTTAAACTGTAAGATTCTCATGAAACAGCCACAGTTACATGTATTTAACTTGGCTTGCTGAAAGCTGCATTGATTTTGTTTTTACTGACAACCAACCTAGTTCAATAATGTGAAAATGTAATGTTCCTGACCTTCACATAAGCATATGTTTCAATAAATGTATTAAATTGAGTAAAATGCTGACATGTAAACTTGCAAATGTTTCTTATTAAACAGTAAGCATTGTAGAATTATGAATAGGGGTCTGTACATTAGTGTGGTAATGTAGAAGCTTAAACCTGAGGTGCAAACTCCTGAAGAGAATACATGATTAGAACCAGATGCAAGGTTATACAGTGTATTGGAAAGAATGTGTGTTACACTAACAGACAATAAGAGCCATTGATAATATGGATAAGACTAGTTATTTAGTAGGTTAGCTGAGAGTGCTCTCATAGGCAACATGTATTTGTTCTAAGTAAAAATTGATTCATTCGACATGAAAAATAAGGGCACTTGATGATAAGAGATAAATATGATTACATATTGATACTGATTGTGGTATTGTATCCCAGAGAATAGATGAAGGAGTGTTCCGTTCCCAAGAAACCTTGCAAGCTGATTGGATGACCAAAGATTGGAAGAAGAAACATGTTGCACAAGTTTAAGACTGCACTGTTTATTAAACTGTGTGCTCCCAGAGTAGATCAGCGTGCTCACTAACACACACATGCCACACACCACACTCGAGACCAACCATTCTCATTTGTCAGTTACCCTGAGTGAATCTACTGTATACAGCTCAGACTGAGACTCTACTCACCTTTTCTCAAACCTCTCTTCAGGGGAAGTTCTGCTCAGATTTATTCTGATATTTGAATTTAAGTTTTATGTTTGACCTCTCGATATAGGACTCTTTATGGACTCCTTTTTGATGTTCTATTCCGTCTTAAAACCATCCTCACTCTTATGATAGGGATTTTTTTCTTTATGGAACATGCTTTCTGAATTGCTTATGAAATATTGATTATATACTCTGTATATTGATTATTTGATGGCGTATTTATTAAATTAATACTTCCTTAATAAAGATGAGCATATAAACAAATACCCTAATAATAATTAGAACTCTCATCAAACTCGGATTATTGCCTGAGAAAGCCTGAAACTGAGATGATTCACTAATTTATATACAGCTATTGGATAATTTCACCTGCAACATAGATCCATTCAGCATAAGTGCTGGGATGTTGGATTGATGAGTTGGTAAGACTATCAAGTAAATAAATAATCGTGAACCAGTTGGCCCAGTTGCTCCAGCGAAGCATAAATGTATCCAGTGATCCGAAATTCGGGTACTGCTGGGTGTGTCTGAACCAGAATGATTTTCTTCCATCAGAAGTCCCCAAGTTGGCAAACAATGTGAATAAATACATGTAGGTATTCAAGGTCTGTGCCTGTAAAACAACTAAGCCTGTTAAAGGCTTGCTTGTAGGATCTGTGTGTGAGCTATAGGTTGCGGATATGGACTTTGGGAAAGCTTGATTCAGCCTTTCACCCTCGCTGATCGATGAAATTAGTTTTAGTCCAAAACGTGACAATAGTTGTGCATGAACTTGCTCTAAACAAAGTGCTTTGCATAAAGGCTCTATTTAATCTGCAAGGTGTTATTACTAAAATTACCTTTTACAAATAGGTACATTATCCTATTTTTTTAAACAAATCAGGTTTCTGAATATATTTGGAGTCTTATTTTCAGAAACATCAATTCATTGGTTACTGTACCTCGAATTTGCTCCAGTGACTTGGAGGGGGGGTGGGGGTAGGATTACCAAACTCAGGTGGTGTGGTTGGCCTCAGGACATGTGCAGGTCAGGGCTGTTGCTGTGTCGGGCATCTGGTGTGAGGTTAATACAACAGATGATGCCAGATATTAGCGGCTGCTCGGTTCAACCCACACCAGTGCAGACAAACAGATGTGTGACAGAACAACGTATGCGTTTACCATGCATGCCTTTACAACACGGGCAGTACAACGCATGCGTCCTTACCAAGCAGGCATTTTCAACTAACGTTTTTACCACATATGTGCCTTTACCATGCATGAGTTTACCAATTTCATTTTAAAGGCATGGTTGGTAAAAACTAAAAGTATAACCCATATATATATATATATATATATATATATATATATATATATATATATATATATATATATATATGTATATATATATATATATATATATATATATAAAATCAACTTGTCACCCAAAAACCCTTACCACCCAAAACCCATACCAAAACTAAAATCCCCATACCACCCAAAAATCCATACTCACCCTAAACCCTAAAAGCCCCTTACCACCCAAAAACCCACACACACCCTAAAACCTAAAAGTGCCCTTACCACCCAAAAACTCATACCCACCCTAAAACCTAAAAATGCCTTTACCACCCAAAAACCCATACCCACCCTAAATCCTATAAATGCTCTTACCCCTCAAAAACCCACCCTAAAATATAAAAATGCCCTTACCACCTAAAAACCCATACCACCCTAAAACCTAAAAACCCCTTACCACCCAAAAACCCATACCCGTTCCTAAAACCTAAAGATTCTGTTGCCACAGAAAAACCCATGCCCACTATAAAATCTAAAAAACCCTTACCTCTCAAAAACTCATCCAACCCTAAAACCTAAAAATGCATTTACCACCCAAAAACCCATATCCACCCTAAAAACTAAAAATGTCCTTACCATCCAATACTTACCTTTAAAACCTTTACCGCGCATATATGTCTTTACCATTCATGTCTTTAGATAAAAATTTGCTGTAAAGGCATGCGTGATAAAGGTTTATTTCGGGAAAAGGCATGTGTGGTAAAGGCATATGCCTGGCAATGATTTCGCTGTAGCGGTCATGCATGATGATGACCGTGTTGTAATGGCTGTTTCTCCAGATAAACTACCAGCAAAGCGCTGACGAGCACCAGTACCTGGAGCACATATGTCAGGCTAAAGAAACAAATCACTAAATAAGTCAGTGGCTACAGAGTCAAAGTGCCTCATCTGAGCGTGTGCTGCAGAAGGACAGTGATCATGCAATCAATCAGTACTTGGTTCATACTGCATCAAAGCCACAAACATGCAAAGAAGGAAGAGAAACTGGCACACACTTGCCAATAAGAAGCAAGGAAATATGAGCAATGAAGCTAACCAATTAGAAAGTAATGGGTAAGGTCTAAGTCCTTTTTAGTTTTTGTAAGAAACATAAAATCTTGCATGTGACAATGCATGCCACTCCACACATTCTCTTGCATTTTAGCTTTTATAAGGAATCAATAATACCAGAAGGGCTAAATTATGCAGTGGATAATTGGTACTATGCACTTTTTCTCTAACAGTTATGTGAAAACAAATTTTGCATCTGTGGCTAGTGAACCTATGGTTTTTGCACCTGTTGGTCGGTGCAAAGGTAATTTTTGCACTAGACAGTTGTCACAAATGTTGGTGCCACTGCCAGCATTACATAAGCTGACACAGGGCAGCAAGAATAGCAATAGGTATGCAGAGAACAGTGCCCAAGCTTCCCTGTAGGGAACTAACAATTTTGTGCATGACATATTTTCCACAAAGCCTCATGTCTGCTATTTAGTAACCTATACAAAAAATTAGCTTACTGTCTATGATAAACAGCTTGAGGAAAAACAAAAGCTTGAGCACAAATGATATATAAGTGCAAATGTGTTGCCATGTATACGCACACATTCATTATGATGCTATGGCGGCCCTAGTGTATGCAAAAAGTGCGTCATCACGCGTGTGTGTATACGTCATGATGCAGTGGCTATTTCGGCCTTTTTCATTTTACCATTTCAAGATGATGGATGGCGATCTTGAAGTGGAAACTTAAAACAAAAAAGCAAAATAAAATGTGCGAAAGTTCTTTGAGATAGGAGTGGCTCTGTAGTAAATTACAATTATCGGACGCGCCAGAGAAGTTAAAAATAAATTACATTTAAAGAAAAACAGCACAGGGGAGGCTGAGGAAGAACGAGACAACGGCTGCTCCTCCGCTATGGCGGAGGAGCGTCACCCCACCCCCGCCAGCAGCACCTACCAAACTTTTACAGTAAAAACATAATAAACTACATTTAGTATGTTTTTACTGCAAAATGGCCGTTGCCATGGGCGTGACAGGGACAGAGGGGGAGTGCACTGACAAGAAGCAGCAGTGAGCAGCAAGGGAGGGGGAGCTAACAGGTGGCAGAATTTATAAAAATAAAAACAAAACCAAACAGGATGGGAAACGGTGATGACAAGCAACACAGAACCTGGGTTGCAAAGGTGTGAAAAGGAAAGCAGCACAAAGGCAAGAGGGTTAGAGTGCAACAATACACTTGCTCTCCCATGAAACCAAAAGAAAAAAGTAGTTCCCCATTGTTACTTATGGAAAGATACCACCTTTAACTGAAAATAATGGAAAAGAGGATATGCTCAAGTGGAGGAACAAATGCAAGAAGAGAAGGGCAAACCATCAAAGAAGGATCAAGAAAATGAGACTGGCCAAAAAGTCAACCTATGATAAGTAATGGGTTGAACTCATCCCATCCCTCAATAAGCATATTGTATTTTAGACAACAGGTCTTTAACAGCAAACAGCTGTAAGCAAATCTAAAATGTAACAATGACAATGTTATCACATCTGGCACTATCTCTGCTTTTTCTACAAGTACACATATAATACCCTTGGTGAAGTTGCACATAGAGTTTGAAAACATGACAGGCTTTGTCCCATGTCCATGCCTACGTCAACCAGCCATTGAAAACATCATTCTGTTTTGTATAATGTGTTCGGTGCTCTCAGAGACAGAACAGGAACTCAGTTCAATTCCTGCATCTCTTTATTATAGGTTGCAAAGGCAGGCACAAAGTTGTGCTAAAAGCAGTTGAACACATAGAAATCTCAGTTTACTGACAGTAACTTAGCCAGTCCAGTTTTTTCCTGCGTTCTGGGACTTGTAGTCCTGGTTTTATAACGGAATCTCTATAACTAAATGTCCTTGAATGCAATGAAAAATTCTGGAATAGATAAGCTACTCCCACACGATGGAACTGGAAAACATGGGATCTCTGACATAGATTCAGACTATTCAGAATGTACATGACCTTGCAATTCGGCTGATTGCATTGCATTGTACTATTCATTCAGCACTTCATACTCCATTGTGGGTGCGCTGATGTGCATTTTCATTAGGTTTTACATTACACCATGGGGGGGAGCGGAGAGGGGCACGCGGTTGGTAGGGTTATAGTTTTTTGTTGTGATCCTACGTGAGAAGAGTTTTTCATGTGTTGTGATCCTATGAGGGGCACGTTTTGTGTCATGCTTGTGTGTCTAGAGAGATGCTCTTATCTTTTCATGAGGCACAGTGCCTAGGAATGAGGTGAAGGAGGAGTTGTGCGACCAAGACATGCAACTCATAAATATAATTAACTGGCGATCAGTGCTTTAAGTGGGCTGGTATCAGTAATTAGTGAGGTGCATATTTAAAGAGCCCCTAGCGCCATTGGAGTGTCACTTTACGTTACCCTCCAGTGGCGCTAACCTCTGCTTCATATTTACAAGGAAGTGTAACGCCCCTTTTGGTGGAGTTATGCCTCCTTGTAAATATGGGCCCCTCCGACGCAGTTTTCTGCGTCAGAGAGGCGTGCAATTGGTGTTGCTGTGGGCGTGCCACAGCAACACCCATTGCATTTTTGACGCTGCCTCAGATTTACGAGATTTCATAAACCTGAGGCAGCGCCAAAATCTAATGCCACCCCGGGGGTGGCGTCAACAAGGCGCAACGAGGATGAATATTTTTATTCCTCCTCTTTTTTGCTTTCCGCAAAGAAAGAGCAAAATGCCAGAAATGATTGTTTATGTGTGGGAAGGTGTCCCTTCCTGCACATACACAATCATTTATTAATGACGCTTTGACACTTCTGTGTGTGCTGCGTTCTGCAGCGCACACTGAAGTGCCAAAGTGCCATTAGTGATTGTTTATATGTGGGAAGGGACACCTTCCCTCACACAAACAATCACACCCCTCAACGCAGTCATCCTTGCACGATGCAGGGGACAACACAGGGGTGTGCTGTATTCAATTAAATACGGCGCATCCCTGCGTTCTGAAAATGATGAAGCGTGGCGCTGTCAATTTTGGTGCAGCGTTACGTGCCTTCATTTTCCTATAAATATGGGCCTAAGTATTTGCACTTCTTTTATTAGTAAGGGAGAGTTCTACACTTCTCCGTGTAAGTGCAATTCTTTTAATGTGACAGTACCAACACTTCCCAGATGCAGACATTTATTCTGATATATGTAGTACTAACAGTTATACATTTCCAATCTAAGCACTGCTGGTGGTTATAACTTACTCTACAATCACTGCAATACATTTCATACTTTCTAATATATTTGAGGCAGAGGTTTACATGGATGGTCAATGCTATAGGTAGTGCAGCTGGGGGAGCAGGAGAACAAATGTGTATATGGGTCTATAAACCACAGCCGGCGCTGAGAGGTGCAGTGTGCATGAAAGCCAATAGACAGAGAGAATCAGAGAAGGCCCAGTAATCCAGATGGGAAAATGCACAAGTTAATAATGTTGTCAAATGACAAAAAATGCTAAATGGGCAAGAAAAGAAGTTGGTGCATTGAACAGTATCCATGCATATTTTTAAAGACAACAAATACTGCCTAATACTTTACATCTCATAAGCGAGGAAAGAAGTGGAGGAGCAATGAAGGTTAGGGACTTGAGCAGAAACAACAAAATAATTAGAAGGAGAAGATTCTACTTATTTCTGATAGGCCGAAGGAGAATATTTAGAACAGGGATTCGCACTCCAAAACCTCTCATGCTTTCAAAGGCTGCCAGATAGGGGAGATCCCTAGTCCGGTCATGGTTCAGACCCTACACAAAAGAGGGTGAGAGAGACAAAGCACTTTATCGGTTGCTGTCCTAACTGCACAAGAGCGGATTGATCAGCATCTGCTTTTACTACTCTTCTCACTCCTCCATGCAAGCCAAATATCCTGCTTAGATCCTAAGGCTCCTTGCTGTTACTTGTTTATGTTAGGAGGCACCCCTGCTCTAGTTATTAGGGAATTAAACTTCAGGGTAAAAAGAGACATGGACCTTTTCCTTTGCCGTTCATTCGGAGCTTGAGGCATAAGTGCACATCATGTCCTGCCATTTCCACTCTCTATTACAACTGGAGTCTGGTTTAGACCAGTATACTAAATATGTCTCATGACCTTCCCATATTAATCAAATCAGAATATTTGCTTAGCAGCATAAAAATCAGGTTAACATTAGTGGAGTTTCATATAACAAGGCATTTGAGCTACATCAATACCAGATGCCTTTTACCCGCTGCAGGACACCCAAATCCCGTATCAGATTTCTAATTTAAAAGATCTGTGAATGATGACAGTCACCTGAACCATGCATAAACCCCGAATTTAGTAATTGTGTACATATATTTATATATATATATATGTATATATATATATATATATATATATATATATATATATATATATATATGTATATGTATATATATATATATATATACTATGCAAAGCCCACAGCAGCGTGGTGTTGAGTGCAGAGTCTGGCCAGTGACTAGACCCTGCCCTAACTACCCAGGGACCAGTCTACCCCTCACTGATGCTCATTCCACATTTGTTTTTGTAATTCATTATCCAGGTCCCTCTGGACTCACCCTGGACTCCCACAGGAGTCCCACAGGATATCAGGGCCAACCCCACGTTTTTCTTTGTTTGGGCCTAGGGAAAGACCCACTGGAGTCCCCCCACTCTAGGGTAGTTGAACCACTTGTCTTCCAGGTACAGAGGAATGGCAGGGTGTCCCATTGATCTATACTTAGGGCCAGATTTAGATCCTGGCGGAGGGGTTTAGATCCTGGTGTTGCAAATGTGACGGATATCCTGTCCACCATATTACGATCCTACTATATTCTATTGGGATCCTAATAAGGCAGCCAGGATATCCATCACAGCCCTTAGATCTAACCTTGGAGGGAATAGCAAAATGAATCCCTGATGCAGGTCAGTCACCTTCTCAGCAGTTGAGTAGCAAGTACGTAATGGGTTCTAATGCAAAAAAAACTCCAACCCCTAATTTCGTCGAAGAAACAACCAGTCAATGGGGTGCAGTGGACTCCTCACACCCATGGGCAGTGGTGCCACGTTACATACTGCACTATTGTTAGTTACACCCTAAATTCTCAGAGCTGGACCAAAGTGCTCTTTCCAAACTCCAAATCATCGAATGGAAAGAACAGAGTTTGAAGGGACATTTCGTATTCAGCTCAGTTGCAGGAACCAAAAGACAAATAAAAGGTATCCTGTGTTCCAAAAATAAAAACATTCCAGGAAACCAGCGTGGGTCACATATTCGTAGGCATTTCTGAACTTGATGGGGAGGGAAGCATCAAATGATCACATAATGAGCTTCAGAAAATTAGGAAGCAGACTACCTGAGCTGAGTCTCTCTTCGAGTAGGTCTGGTGGCTCTGTGGACTGATGCATCCACTCCACAAGCCTTTGTGTGTCCCCACAGGTTTGAATCCCGCTGTGCCCGCTAGGCATGTTAGCCTCCCCAGGTTAATGAAATGACTACCATTGACTTTGGAAACTCTAAATGTCTGTTATTATTTGCCAGAACAGCCCAACACAACAACAAAGAAGGTGGAAGTTTGTGGTGGAAGTGAGAGGGGGGTACAAAACGGCCTTGTGAGTGCATCTTAGAGTTTAAGGACCACCATATGCAGGGAACACTTGGCTGGGGAAAGATATTAGTGGGCAGGCTGATCGGGGGACAGGACTTCCGGCAGCCATACTAGTACAAATCAATCAATTATCGCAGGGCAAGTCTTTAGGCTGAATTAGACTGCAGCCAGAAGCTTGACAGAGACCTAGACACCAATGGGCTGCTCAAAAAAAGCCAAAGGAGCCCTAACCTTGGAATTACTCCATTCCCTGGGTGCAGGTGAAAAGTCATGTGTCCTTGTGCCACCAGCCATCAGCCTCTCTAATTCACGGTAAAGGACGGGAGTCACCAGCCCCTCACTCTCAGCGTACCCAGAGTTCAGCAGAGCCTAGCAGTCAGGGGAGAGCAATGAAAATTAATTTGAAGCATCGTCCTGTAGTCTCAGGATGTGAGGCTACTGACAGAAACATCACTTACTGAATTGGCAAAAACAAGGACATCAGAAAACCGGATGCGGAACTATGTGTTTTTTTACCAGTATTTCTACCTCTGCATTTGTCAATTACGTTTCATGCCCAAAATTGGGAAGAATACATTGAGACCTTTACCACATGGTTTACCCTAATTCTGGGGCCATTTCGCTCACAAATCCCACCTGCTCTGAGAAGGTGGAATTGTTGAGAAGAAATCAAGAAATATCTTCTGGGTGCCAAACGGCACCTGGTAAACTCATAATTGCTAGATTCAGTAAATACCACCCAACTTGGAATTTTGATTCCTGAGAAAACAGGGGTGGACTCAGGGTTGGAAAATTCTAAGCAACTTGTAATCAGGGCCTGTGTGTTTACAGAATGTCAGTCAGCTTGTCCGCATTCTAACTTATCTCACTGCCGTGCAGACATTTTAAAGATATTTTAATGAAAGATAACACCCGATGTGAGAATATTTGCTGGTACAGGATAACATAGGATCATGAGAGATATGTAACAAGATTGAGAGATTGAATCCACATCAGGGGCGTAGCTACCATAGCTTGCGCAGTTGCAGTGTCACCAGAGCATAGAGTCCTGAACAGCCCACTTAAGCCTGATAATTGCTGTAATTTGCTGCCCAAATACCTGCCAAGAAGCCACTTGCCTTCTTTGCAACAGGGACTGTGGTATCCTTGCTATTCTGCTGATTGTTAGAAATAGGGTCTTTGCTTGGCAGTCAGGTTACCCCCTGTCCAAGCAAGGACCCTCACTCTAGTCAGGGCAAAGGAGAAACACACTTGGTTGCCCCTCGCCCACTTTACTCCCTTGGTAGCTTGGCACGAGAAGGCAGGCTTAACTCAGAGGCAATGTGTAAAGTATTTGTGCCAACACACACAGTAATAGGTTAAAACACTACAAAATGGACACCACACCAGTTTAGAAAAATAGGTAATATTTATATAAATCAAACAAGACCAAACTGAAAAGAATCCAGCATACACAAGTCAAGATATGAAATTCCAAAAGAATAAGGCCCTCATTACACCCCTGACGGTCGGTGTTAAAGCGGCGGTAAGACCGCCAACAAGCCGGCGGTAAAAAAAATGGAATCATGACCATGGCGAAAACCGCCAACATAGACAGCCACTTTAACACTCCGACCGCCACAGTGGTACAAAAAAACAGCATGGCGGTCACCGTCAACAGACAGGCGGAAGATAATGTACCGCCCACACCATTATGAGAGGCCAATCCCCCACCTTTTCCGGGGCAGATTCAAAGCAAACAAAAACACGGCGGAAACAGGACTTGGAAGGGAAAACTCTCACCTCCACACACCCCACGAGGAACCAGGACGCCATGGAGCCAGAACTCCAAATTCTCCCTGCGATAGTCTTCCTGCTCATCTACCAGGAGCATGTCCGACGGCGGCGATGACCACAGTGAGTACTGCACCTACGACACGGGGGGAGGGAAAAAAGAGTGACACACACACGCAACATGCAACACCCCCACCCACACACACAACAATACACACACCAATATATGCTGAAACTTTACATTTCCCCCCACTCCCCCGGAAGAATGCAAGGACAAAAGGAAATGTGTTGAACGATTGTAATCAGGAAAAATTCATTACTCAAAAATATATATACACTATTAACAAATATGTACACCAAGAATTCAAGTCCATGTACCGCACCTACATAGGCCGTGGACCACTGGGCCCAAAATGCATGGGCGAGGCCCACACTCAGTACCCGATCCAAATGGAGAGAACACTGCAGGGGCATCAGATCGAAATAAAACAGGCACCTCAGGGGGAAGGGAAGGGGGGCACCTCAGCCGGATGAGTGCACGACGCCAGCTCCACAAGGGGGCTCCATGCCCATTGAGGTATCCTGGGGAGTGCAAAGCCACAGACTCACAAGTCTCCCCAGTGGGTGGTTTGCCCACTGCTGCATCCTGGGGAGTGCAAAGCCTCACAAGTCTCTCCAGTGGGTGGTTTGCCCACTGCTGCATCCTGGGGAGTGCAAAGCCACAGTCTCTCAAATGGATAACAGTCTCCACTGGTTCTGGAGGGGGCTTTGTGCCCAGAGTTGTTCATCCTGCCAAGGACAGAGGTAGTGGATGCCTTACTCCACTGGTTCTGGAGGGGGCTTTGTGCCCAGAGTGCTTCATCTTGCCAAGGACAGATGTAGTGGATGCCTTTCTCCACTGGTTCTTGAGGGGGCCTGGTGCCCAGAGTGCTTCATCCTGTCAAGGACTGAGGTAGTGGATGTGATACTCCACTGGTTCTGGAGGGGGCTTGGTGCCCAGAATGCTTCATCCTGCCAAGGACTGAGGTAGTGGATGCCTTTCTCCACTGGTTCTGGAGGGGGCTGGTGCACAGAGTGCTTCATCCTGCCAAGGACTGAGGTAGTGGATGTGATACTCCACTGGTTCTGGAGGGGGCTTGGTGCTCAGAGTGCTTCATCCTGCCAAGGACAGAGGTAGTGGATGCCTTTCTCCACTGGTTCTGGAGGGGGCCTGGTGCACAGAGTGCTTCACCCTGCCAAGGACTGAGGTAGTGGATGTGATACTCCACTGGTTCTGGAGGGGGCTTGGTGCTCAGAGTGCTTCATCCTGCCAAGGACAGAGGTAGTGGATGCCTTTCTCCACTGGTTCTGGAGGGGGCCTGGTGCCCAGAGTGCTTCATCCTGCCAAGGACTGAGGTAGTGGATGTGATACTCCACTGGTTCTGGAGGGGGCTTGGTGCCCAGAGTGCTTCATCCTGCCAAGGACTGAGGTAGTGGATCTGACACTCCACTGACGGTGGGGCAACATGGAAGCTGTCCAGGCCCCTGGAACTGACCACCAGCCTCGTACGAATGACCACTGGGGATGGCAGCCATGTCTGCGGTGGTGCCACTGGCACAGTATGTGGGTGGCCGCTGGCGGTGCTGGCGGCGGGCTCAGTAGCGGCGGTGCTTGCGGCGCTCATTAGGCAGCGGTGCTGGTGGGGGGCTCACTGAGCGTGCTGCTTGCGGCGGTGTCCTGAGCGGCGTGCTGGTGGGGGGCTCACTGAGCGTGCTGCTGGCAGCGGTGTCCTGAGCGGCGGTGCCCGTGGCGGCAGTGCATGTGGCGGTGCCGGTGGCAGTCTTGTCCGCCGTGCAGGTTGGTGGTGACTTCCCTTTCTTTCTCTGCCCCTTCCCCACCTTGGATGGTGGCGCAGCTGTCTTGCCACTCCCAACTGTTGTCCTGGCTGAGCCCTTGGTGGCAGGTGTTTTGGCCTACTCCCTCCGGGCTGTGGGCAACTTCTTTTGTTTTGGAGGTGGGGGAATGTCCTTGGCGTCGCTCCTTGGGACACTGGCTGCCCTGCTGCTTGGCCCACTCCAGAAGCCGGTTACTGCTGGCCCCACTGTTCCCGGTGATGTGGTGGCTGAGGTGCTGGGTTCTAGGGGACGGAAGGGGTGGGGGAGGTGAAGGGAAGAGGTCAAGGTTTGACAGGAAAAGTTTTTTAGACACACTGGGACGGGTAGATGGAGGGGGTTTGGGAGTGGAGGAAGAGGTAGTGGTTGTGGGAAGTGTTCGTTTGCTGACTTTGGGTGAAGGTGCATGGGCTGGAGGCTGTTGTGAGGTGGATGGCTGTTGGGTGGGTGTGTGACTGCGTTTGTGTACTTTGGGAGGAGGGCTCACAGACACACTGGGAGAGGACACAAGTGATGTGTGAATGGTAGTGGGGTGGTGAGTGCACGTGAGCGGTGTGTGGTGATGGGCGTGCTGGTGATGGAAGTAGTGGCTGAAGATGTAGTGCATGCAGGTGTGAGTGGAGACGTGACAGAGAGGGAGGAGGGAGACGTGGATGAGGGGACACAGTGGAGGCAGTGGATGTTGGTATGTGGTCATGGGTATGATGCTTGTGTGAGTGCCTGTGGGATGTGTGGTGCTTATGTTTGCCAGAGCTACCCTTGTGTGTTGAGGTGTGTGCATGCTGGTATGATGGTGTGCTTGGGATAGGCTGAGGTACTGGGGATTGGGTCTGGGTGGAGGAAGTTGGAGGGGGGAGGTTGGACACTGGGACAATTGCTGCCATCAGTGCTGAGGCCAGAGTCTGAAATGCTCTCTGTTGGGCTGCCTGGCCAGAATGAATGCCCTCCAGGTATGCATTTGTCTGTTGCAACTGCCTCTCTACACCCTGGATGGCATTCAGAATGGTAGACTGCCCAACAGTGAGGGATCTGAGGAGGTCAATGGCCTCCTCACTGAGGACAGCAGGGCTGACTAGGGCAGGGGCTGAGGTGCCTGGGGCGAAGGAGATGCCCACCCTCCTGGGTGAGCGGCCATGGGGCACACCCTGAGGGGCTGCTGGGAGGGCGGTGCTGGTAGGGGGGTGGCGGCTGTACCTGTAGACGCAGTGGGCACAGAGGGGCCCACCACCGCAAGGGAGCTCCCATCAGAGGAGGAGTCGGTGTCGCTGGTCTCAGCTCCTGTCCCCGCCGTGGAGCTCCCCTCGCCCTCCGTCCCACTGGTGACTTTTGAGTCCGTAGTCTCGCCCTCCAGGGCCATGTGGGATGCAGCTCCCTCCTGCTCCGGTGGCACAGCTCCTTCGCCTGATGATGCTAATGCAGACAAGAACAGGGAGACCACAAAGGTGGGGAAAGAAAGTAGAAAGGCATGTTCAGTGCATGCAATACCGCTACCGTTGGCGGACACTACAGATACAGCAGCCCTCTGCACTACGCCATGCACTTTGAGTTCCCTAATTGATCACAGGGACATGGGGTACAAGGCCTATGCCCAATTGCTGTACACATGCAAGTGACAGAAGCCTGACTAGGTGTAGATGGCTCTTACCACTGGTGGGGGTGGGGTGCCACCAAGACTGCCTCACAAAGGGTCCTTGCCTACAAGGCTCGCCCTAGACTTGGGGAACCCACAGCCCACCGCCCCCACCCAGACACCTCCAATGCTTGCTGAATCAGATGGATGTGAGTGTACTCACCCCCTTGTGGCTGCTGTGATGCCCTCAAGCACCCATCCAACTCCGGATATGCCACCGCCAGGATCTGAAACATCAGGGGGGTCATGGTGCGACGGGCACCCCTCCCACGTTGGGAGGCCATCCCCAGCTGGGCCTCCGCCGTCTTCTTGCTCCAGCGGCGAATGTCCTCCCATCTTTTACGGCAGTGGGTGCTCCGTCTGTGGTGGACCCCCCAGGGCCCGGACGTCCTTGGCGATGGCACGCCAAATATCCTTCTTCTGGTGGGCACTGACCTACAGGAATAGTACAGGGGAAAAGGAAAAACTATAACCGTCCGGACTGTCACAGTCATTGGGCCACGTTCCCACCCTTGCCCTGACGCACATCCACTCACCGTCGTTTCATGCACGCCTCATTCCCTCCCCCCCCCATCTCCTATCCACACCACTCCAAACAGGCATTGCCCATACAGCATGCTCGCAGTGTACTCACCTGTTTGTCTGGAGGACCGTAGAGTAGCGTGTACTGGGGGAGGACCCCATCCACTAGTTTCTCCAACTCCTCTGATGTGAAGGCAGGGGCCCTTTCCCCAGACACTTGAACCATTGTCGCTTCCAGACTGAGCAGCACTTGCAGTGTAGGTCCTCTCCTGTCGAAGATCAGGTATCAAATGAGTGAACAGACAGAAAATGGCGGTACGTCCGCGGCGGTGCGTACCGTCACCACAGGCGTACATCGTCATTGGCTCCTGGGACCCATAGGGTCTAATGTTAACCAATGCAGGATTGCGCTGCGGTCTTCGACTGCCTACCGCAACGGTGTACAACGCCAGCGCAGTTACCTCATATCCCCTTGTCCCACATTACAGGTCAGGCAGCCGCCATTTCAGGGGGCCACATGGCATTAATTTAAATGCATCACACCAATGTAGGCCTTGCATACACACTATGACAGGCACATAGCGGATTGACAAATGTGTGCAATAAAGTTGTTTATTTTGTACCTCTGTGTTGGCTGACCCTCTGATCGCTGTTATCATCCATAGGGCACGTCCGCTGGGGCAGATGAGGAGATGGCGGCATCCTCCGGTGTACAGACCGCAGGTGGACCTGTCGACAATGGAAGAGCGACATGTAATAGTCACCTACAGACTTGATCGTGCCACAATCCAGGAACTGTGTGCCCAGTTGGAGCCAGACCTGAAGTCAGCTATCCGCCATCCCACAGGAATCCCCCCTCTAGGGCAGGTCCTGTCAGTACTCCATTTCCTGGCAAGTGGGTCCTTTCAAACAACAGTGGCCATTGCATCAGGCATGACCCAGCCAATGTTCTCTAACGTGTTGTCCAGAGTGTTGTCTGCCCTGCTGAAACACATGCGCAGCTACATCGTTTTCCCTCAGGTGGAGGATTTGCCTACAGTGAAAGGTGACTTCTATGCCCTGGGACATATCCCCAACATCATATGTGCCATTGATGGGACACATGTGGCCTTGGTCCTCCCCGCAGGAGTGAACAGGTGTACAGAAACCGGAAGAGTTACCATTCAATGAATGTGCAGATGGTGTGTTTGGCATACAGTACATCTCCCATGTGAACTCCAAGTTTCCTGGCTCAGTGCATGATGCATACATTCTGAGGAATAGCAGCATCCCTTATGTGATGGGGCAACTCCAGAGGCACTGTGTGTGGCTATTAGGTGAGGACATGGACCATATACAGTGTGAATAGTTGTCTGGGGTTGTCCCTAAGGGTTAGTGTGTGTCTAACAGTTATCCCTCGACATTTGCAGGTGACTCTGGCTACCCCAACCTGTCATGGCTACTGACCCCCGGGAAGGAATCCCAGGACAAGGGCAGAGGAACGCTACAATGAGGCACATGGGCGAACTAGGAGGGTTATAGAGAGGACCTTCGGCCTCCTGAAGGCCAGGTTCAGGTGCCTCTATATCACAGGTGGTTCCCTCTACTACTCACCAAAGAAGGTGTGCCAGATCATCGTGGCCTGCTGTATGCTGCACAACTTGGCTTTGCGACAACAGGTGCCTTTTCTGCAGGAGGATGGTCCTGAAGGAGGTGTTGTGGCAGCTGTGGAGCCTATGGACATTGAAGAAGAGGAGGCAGAAGAAAAGGACATAGACAACAGAAACACTGTGATCCATCAATACTTCCAGTGAGACACAGGTAAGAAGACATCACTGCCTCCTACATCTGACAAAATTGTTCGACCTCTCATCTGTCTGTCACTTTCACCCAGTGTATGGAACCTGATTTGTCACTTTGCCTTTCGATTTCACAGATGTGGGTCCCACTGTGTGACCTCTGCTATGTTACCTCATGGACTAGAGCTGTGTGACATAGGTATGTTGACAATACAATGGACATTGCTATTTCCCTCAGTTATTGCAAGTACACAATTGTGAAAGCACAGACTGACTCCAGATTGTTTTGTGATTTAAGGGTGTTTATTTAAGTGCAAAATAGTGGAGGGGGTTGTAAAATGGTCAGGGGTGATGGTGGAGGAATGTCCATGACAGAGTCCATTCTAATAGACGCACAGGTGCATTGTCCAAAGGGGCATAGGAAGTGGAGCTAGGGCAGTTTAAGGATGGACAGGGTGACAAAGTGGAACCGAAGGATGGCAATCAGGGTGGTCTCATTTCTTGGCGGGGGTCTTGGCATTGTTCTCTGTCTTTGTCCTGGATCTCAGGGACCGCTTGTGGGGTGGTTCTCCATCTGCAGGGGGTGGGGTGCTGGTGTCGTGGTCCTGTGGCGGTGCCTTCTGTCCACAAGCGCCGGCAGAGGTGGTGGGCAGTTCATCATCTAGGCTAGTGTCAGTGGCCCCTTGTTGTGCCACAGTGTCCCTCCTGGTGTTCACAAGGTCCTTCAGCACCCCTACAATGGTGCCCAGGGTGGTATTGATGGATTTTAGTTCCTCCCTGAATCCCAAATACTGTTCTCCCTGCAGCCGCTGGGTCTCCTGAAACTTGGCCAGTACCGTTGCCATCGTCTCCTGGGAATGATGGTAGGCTCCTATGATGTTGGAGATGACCTCGTGGAGAGTGGGTTCCCTGGGCCTGTCCTCCCCATGTCACACAGCATCCCTCCCAGTTCCCCGGTTTTCCTGGGCCTCTGTCCCCTGAACTGTGTGCCCACTACTACTGCCCCCAGGTACCTGCTGTTCTTGGGGTGGTGGGTTAGCCTTGGTTCCCTGTAGTGGTGGACACACTGCTGCTTGACGTGTTCTGGGGACAGAGGTATGGGCCCGCTGGGTGGGTGCTGTGCTGTTGTTTCCTGAGGGGGGGGGGGGCTCTGTGGTGGCCTGTACCTGTGTGAGGGGAACCGACTGTCCCGAGGTCCCAGATGGGCCGGGCTGGTCATCTAGATCCAGTTGGACAGAGCTGCTGTCATGAATGTGGGCCTCTTCTGTGGGTGGAGTGGACATGTCTGGAACCTCCTGTCCGGTGACGTTGGGTAGAGGTCCTGCAGGGGTGTAAAGGCATGATTATTGCATCTGTGTGTGCCATGGTGTGCAATGGGTGGGTGACCCTGTACCCCAGTGCTTCCATTCCTGTGTGGGATAATTGTTTAGGGGTCTGTGTGGGTATGTGTAGTGGACATGCATTGGTGATGGGTGTCCATGCTTTGTTGTTGCATGCAGGGCTTGGTGTTGGGATGTGTGGTGTGTGATATTGGGACATATGTGAGGAGTTTGAGTGATGGGGGTGAGGGCGACGGTCAGGTATGTGATAGTATGCAGGTAGGGTGGGGGATGAAGTAGTGAAAGATTTAACTTACCAGAGTCTATTCCTCCAGCTACTCCTGTGAGGCCCTCAGGATGCATTATAGCCAAGACCTGCTCCTCCCATGTTGTTAGTTGTGGGGGAGGAGGTTGGGGTCCGTCGCCAGTCCTCTGAACCGCAATGTGGTATCTTGAGACCACGGAACGCACCTTCCCCCCTATGTTGTTCCACCTCTTCCTGATGTCATCCCGTGTTCTTGGGTGCTGTCCCACTGCGTTGACCCTGTCCACAATTCTGCACCATAGCTCCATCTTCCTAGCTATGGTGGTGTGCTGCACCTGTGATCCGAATAGCTGTGGCTCTACCTGGACGATTTCCTCCACCATGACCCTGAGCTCCTCCTCAGAAAACCTGGGGTGTGTTTGCGGTGCTATGGGGTGGTGTGGGTGATGTGTGAGGTGGTGTGTGTTGTGATGTGTGGGGTGATGTTTAGGGGTGTGTGGTGTTTTGTGCGTGCATGTGTATGTGTGATGGTGTTGTGTGCCTCTGTATGCTGGTGTTGTCTTTGCTTTGCTGTCTCTCTGGCCTTCTTCAACATTTTTGGTAGTAAGGGTTTGTGGGTAATGTGGGTGTGTGTTTTATATTGTATTGGGTGTGTGGGAGTGGTGTGTGTATGTGTATCAAGTGTGTGTATTTTGATTTGTCCAATGTGGCTGTGTTTTGTAAATATGTGTGTGTTTTGAGCGCAGCAGTGTGTACCCCCAATGGAATACCGCAGTTGAAAGACCGCTGCGTGTATTCGTGGGTCGTGATAGTGTGGGCGTATTCCTGTTGGCGTGACGGTGGAGGTTTTGTTATCGCCAGTTTATCACTGACCTTTGGTGTGGCGGACTTGTGTGGGTGTCTAGATTTTGGCGGTTTCTGAGCTGTGGGTCGTAATAGCTTCTGCACGGCGGTAAGCGGCATTTACCGGCAGGGTTGTAATGAGGGCCTAAGAGTCTTACTCCATAGAACAATGGAACAATGTAAATGTTGCTGTTACACAAAGTACCTGGTTTACGTCAAAAATAAAGCCGCACGGGCGAGCGTGCATCAGAAAAGTCAGCGGTCTATTTCTCACTTGCAAGTGAAACCGTGCATCGTTTTCTTCTCTGATCGGGTAGGCGATGTGTCGTTTTTCTCTCCTGCAAGAGTGTGATGTGTCAATTTCCGGATGGGCACCTCAGATCTGTGGAGGCTTATGTTGACTTTTGACACCCAGCAATGATGCGTGTGAAATCCGGCCGCACAGTGATGGAAAAGCTGTGCGTTGTCAGGTTTGCATCATTTACAGCAACCTAAGTGGGTAGTGCGTCGTTTCTCCAGCCGTGATGCGTCGATCTCCCAGCTGCGATGCAGATAGAGCGTCGATTTTTGCCACAAATCAGGTGACGCATCGTTTTTCAGCCACGTTACAGGTGGTGCATCGAACATTTACCTGCATGGTGTTCTGTGCGTGGATTTCAGTCCTTTTTCTGCCAACTTCACCTTTCAAGGGCCCAGGGACTGGATAGGACACCACTTAGCAGGGCTGGAGTCTCAGCAGAGAGTCCAGGTGCTGGCAGAGGAAGTCTTTGATGGCCCTGAGACTTCAAAATAGGAGGCAAGCTCAGTTCAAGCCCTTGGAGATTCTTCTCAAGCAGAAAAGCACAACAAAGTCCAGGCTTTGTCCCCTTTCACAGACAGAAGCAGCAACTGCAGGATAGCCCAACAAAGTACAATCACAGGCCAGGGCAGCACTTCTCCTCAGCTCATCAGCTCTTCTCCTTGGCAGAGGTTCCTCTTGAATCCTCAAAGTAATCTGAAAATGTGGGGTTTTGGGACCACTACTTATACCTCTTTCTGTCTTTGAAGCTGGCAAACTTCAAAGGAAAGTCTCCGTTGTTCACAAGATCCTGCCTTGCCCAGGCCAGACCCAAGACTCACACAAGGGAGTTGGAGACTGCATTGTGTGAGGGCAGGCACAGACCATTCAGATGTAGGTGACCACTCCTACCTCCACTCTAGCTCTGATGGCCCACCAGATATGCAGGCTACTTCCCAGCTCCCTTTGTGTCACTTTCTAGAGAAGGTTCACAAACAGCCCAACTCACTCTGACCCAGACCGGGAATACACAAGTAGGCAGAGTCACAGAATGGTTTAAGCAAGAAAATGGCCACTTTCTAAAAGTGGTATTTTCAAACTGACATTTTAAAAACTACCTTTACTAAAAGATGTATTTTTAAATTGTGAGTTCAGAGACACCAGACTCCATGTTTCTATCTACACCCAAAGGGAATCTGCACTTAAACATGATTTAAATGCAGCCCCCATGTTAACCTATGGGAGAGATAGGCCTTGCAACAGTGGAAACCGAATTTGGCAGTATTTCACTGTCAGTACATGTAAAACACACCAGTACATGCCTCACTTCTAACATACACTGCAACCTGGCCATGGGTCTACCTAGGGGATACGTTAGGGGTGCCTTACATGTAGAGAAAGGGAGGGTTTAGGCCTGGCAAGTAGATATACTTGCGAGGTCGAACTGGCAGTCTAAAACTGCACACACAGACACTGGAGTAGCAGGTCTGAGCCATATTTACAGGGCTAGTTTGTGGGTGCACAATAGTAGTATTTGATTTACAGGCCCTGGGCACCTCTAGTGGACTTTACTAGGGACTTACTAGTAAATCGAATATGCAACTATGAAAAAGCCAATTACACATACAATTTACAGAGGAGTACTTTTCCCTTTAGCACTGGTCAGCAGTGGTAAAGGTCCCAGAGTGCCAAAAACAGCAAAAACAGAGTCCAGCACACAGTCAAAACATGAGAAGCAGAAGCAGAAAATACAGGGGAGACCATGCCAAGGATGTCAGGTCTAACACTGATCCACATTCATGTTTTATAGATTTTTTTGTAGGTGAGAATAAGTTTCCGCAGGCCAGGCAGAAACACTTTCACACTTTCAACATGGCTTGTCAAAGAATTTATATGTTTTACTAGTGATATTGCCCCTGTTGTCTGTTTTGGACTGATAGTAAAATACCCATATAGCAGTTTAATAAAGATTTAGTTGTATGGTGGGCGCATGTTGCATTGAGTGTTAGTGTGTATAAGCATAAATGTTTCAGGGAAGTGTGAATATAGAAGCAGCTGCACTTCCAAGTTTTCACCTTATTGTGCATAAGAAGTGAAGTCTTATAAGTGAAAACCGCTGTTAATGTGAACAGTAGTATTGAGTGGGGTGCACCCACGTCCAACAGAATAAGCAACCATTAGTCAATTAAGTAGAGTCTATCCAGGAGTGAATACAATTTTTAGATCTGGCATTCACCAAGACTATTTAATTTTAATAAATAATGTTTATAATATACTTACTTATATGAACTTACAGCCAGATCTCTTCATCTATTGGTCTGCTACTGTGTCCTTCATATTTTTCTGCTGTACGCCACAGTATAAAATGGGATCATTAATCAGCCCACTTCAGCCATTGGCTAACTTAACAATCAATCAATCAGTATCCAGGCCCTGGCAGGGTCTCATTCAAAGAGCTAGGTTTTTAACTTTCTGCGGATCTCCTGATGAGGAGGGGAGGTCCTGGGGTGCAGGGGAAGGCAATTCGAAGCTTTAGAAGTGATGTAGGAGAAGGAGCATCTTCCTGCTCATCTATGTTTTATGCTTGGGGTATGGGTCAGGGAAAGGGAGGCAGAACAGAGGTGTCTGGGGTGAGTTTGTGAAATCTCAGGCGGTGGTTGAGGTAGGTGGGTACAGAGTCGTGTAGGGCCTTGAATGTGTACGTGAGGTGCTTAAACTGGCATCTCTTCTGAACCAGGAGTCAGTGGAGTTTTTTGAGGTGGGGGTGATGTGGTTGAAATGAGGAAAATCCAGGATGAGTCTTGCTCCAGTCTTCTGGATGGTCCATAGTCTTTGAACTAGGTGGGCCTTGGGTCCCACTTAGAGGGTCTTTCTGTAGTCCAGTTGACTGGTGATGAGGACGTATGTGATGGTGCACCTTGCGTTTTTGGTAAGCCACCTGAAACTTTTATGCAACATGAGCAGGATGAAGAAGCAGGAGACTGACACTGCACCAACTTGGGACCTCCTTGTGAGTTTGCTGTCCAGGATGATACTGAGGTTCCTGGCATGCTCAGCTGGGGTTGGACTAGGCCCTAGTTCTCTGGGCCACCAAGAGGCATCCCAGGAGGAGTTGTCGCTGCTGAAGATCAAGACTCCTATCTTGTCTGTGTTGAACTTGAGGCAGTTATTTCTTATCAAATTGGTGACGCTGGTCATGCATTGGTGGAAGTTGATTCTCGCAGTGGTGGAGTTTTCGGAGAGGGAGAGGATGAGTTGTGTGTCATCAGCATAGGATATAATGTTGAGTCCGTGGGATCTGACTATTTTAGCAAGGGGGGGCATGTAGATGTTAAAAAGGGTGGGGCTGAGTGATGAGCCTTGAGGGACTCCACAGATAACTGTTTTGGGTTCAGAGGTGTAGGATGGAAGGTGCACTCATTGTGTTCTGTTGGTGAGCAAGGAGACGATCCGTTTGAAAGTGGCTCCTTGGATGGCTATGTTGTGAAGTCTGGTGATGAGATTGTAGTTGGAGATGGTGTTGAAGACTGCTGAGAGTTTGAGAAGGATAGGAGTGGCTGTCTCTCCTTTGTGGAGGAAGACCCAGATGTTATCTGTGGCCACGATTGGGGCTATCTCGGTGACGTGGTTGCTGCGAAATCTGGATCGTCCAGGAGGTGATTTTGTTCCAGTTAGATAGGGAGCCATCAGTTGATGGCTTTTTCAATGAATTTGCCCAGATAGGAAGCAGGGAGATGGGTCTGTAGTTGCTGGGTTTGTTGGGGTCCACTGAATGTTTCTTCAGCAGGGGTTTAATTTCTATGTGCTTCCATTCTTTTGGGAATGTGTCAGAATCATGTGAGGTGTTGAGTAGGGTGGAAAGTTCAAGGCCGATACTGGGTTGAAGAAGTGGTAGGGACATGGGTCGGATGGGGTCTCTGAGTATATTGAATTCATGACGATGATGGTGTCCTGAGTGAAGAGGTGGTTCCAGGTGGTTAGCCTTGGGGTGGCTGTATGTGTGGAGGTATGACATTGAGGAAGTCTTCAGGCTTGAGTTGGGGGTTAGAGTTTCTGTAGAGGATGGTGATTTTGCCTTGCGAGAAGTCTGTGACGCTGTCACATAGATCCTGAGAGGGAGAGATGTTGCTTGGCACTGTTGCAAGATTGGTAAATTCTTTGACTATTCAGAAGAGATCCTTATTGTCATTGGGTTAGCTTCGATGGCAGGGCTTTCTTTTTGTCTCAAGTAGTTGGCAGCGATATAGGTTGAGTGGTAATTTGTAGGTGCTTCTGTCAGCTAGTTCTTTGTTGGTGCACCACCTTCTCTCCAGGTGCTTTGTTGTCCTGAGGTCCTTGGTGTACCAGCTGGCTTGCTTAATAGATTTTCTTTGTTTCTTGTTCTTGATGGGGGTGATGATGTTAGAGCAGTCAGTGATCCAGGTGTTGAAGCTTCTGAAAACCCGATTCATATTGTTTTGGTGTTTAGGAGGGGTTGGGAGCGAGGGTCTTGGTCCATTCGGTCTCTAAGGCTTTGTTCCAGCTGTGATAGGCAGAGGCATGGGGGTGGTGATGATGAAGGGGATGATTGAGTGGTCGGTCCATGTGAGTTAGGTGGTGTGCCTGTATTTGATGCGGTCACTGGAGGTGAATATGGGGTTGAGTGTATGTCCTGCAATGTGCATGCGATGTGCATGTGGTAGTGTACAAATTGGGTAAGGCTGATGTTGTTCAGGCTGTCGAGGAGATTGGTGGAGTTAGGATCAGTTATGTCATTAAGGTGGAGTTGAGGTCACCCAGGAACATGTATTCTTTCAAGAGGATGGCAAGGGGGCAATGAAATCAGTAATGAAGCTGCAGAAGGTGATTTGAGGTCCCAGTGGATGGTATGCAAGGGTTTCCCAAATGTTTTTCATCAAGTTTGGATAGTTTTCCATTGCTGGGATGATGTTGTCCATAGCAGTGATGCACTTGATGGAGTCTCTGTGGATGATGGTGATTCATCCACCTAGCTTCTTGATACTGTGGATGATTCTGTATCCTGCTGGTATAGTGGTAGCAATGTCAGGGGCTGAAGTGGGGTTGAGCCAGATCTTAGTGAGGAAGACAATGCCAAGCGTGAGAGTTTTGTTAAGGTCCCAGACCCGGTGGCGTGTTTGTTATGAATGATGAAGTTCTGCTTTTTCACAAAAGCACGTCTGTTCGGACAGAAAGGTCCCTCCATTAGTGATAGATGTGCACCCTTGCCCTTAGTCCTCCAACTGTAATGATGTCTGGATCCCTAATGCTGAATTATCTTGACATAGGCAAACACGGATCATGTGTGTGTGCGCCATGACACAGGCCTGTCTCACAGATTGCGCTCTTGTTGGATGGGAGGGGACCCAAAGCACTACCCTCATGGTGGTGAAAGGCTACTTCCTTTACTAAGAGTTAAGCAGCACAGGTGCGATGGTGGCAGCATACAGTCTTGTGATCAATAGGAGTGAACAGGTCCCTTTTACCTCTGTCATTCGAATGAGGTCCACAATCTCACTCATTTAAAGTTCTGCTGCAGTGTGCTTAACTCACCCATAGCCTACGTAGGTGTGTAGTGCTGCACAGTGCTTGTGTGGTATCCACGTGCCAGGTGTATGTGTCCCTGTGAGTGGTACAACGCTCAAGGATGTAGTGCTATGCAGTGCGTGTATATTAAATGCATGTGCTGGATGTATGTATTTCAGTACATGAAGGGTGTACTGCTGTGCAGTGCCTGTAAATTGTATGCATGTGCTGGGTGAATATATGCGTATGAAGAATACAATACATGGTAAACTTTGGGTTCAATTTTGGGAAACCCAGTGTTGGATGAAGAAACATGAGGACAGGAGGTAAAGAAAAGAATCCACCCAGACAGATTTATGTATTGCTGCATTCCTCTAAGTAGAGTGGGACACACTGGAGGAAGGAAGAGTCATGGTACTGGAACCATATCAAAGGGTGATTTTTGATTGAGAGAGAGGTCAAAAGGAAGGGGCCTGGGCACATCTCAAGAAGAAGATGGAGCTGATAAGCAGATCCTAAAGAATAGGACTAAGGGCCTAGAGTAACCTTTTGATACATGTATCACTGAGGCTGACATAAAGTTGTGAACCTTTACTCACTCCCATGGCCTGTCTTGTGGGGCTATCAGATTTGGAGTCACTCCTGCTGTGACCAACTTATTTTCTGTAGGACGAGAGAACAGAGGAGTGAAAACTTCAAAAGGAAGCAAAGTAATCCTTAAAGCTCAGTATGTAAATCACATTTGTTGTCTCGAAATGGAGTAGAAGGGGAGCTTGAGACCCCAAAAATTGTCACCTGTGAAGTTGCCAGTCAGTCTGTGTGAGGAATTGAAATCCTGCAACACTTATGTCTGTGACCAGGACTGGGGGTCCAGGCCTGCTAGTCTCCCAAGAGGGTGAGGTGACTTCATCCAGGAAAATCCAGGACCACCTGCCCTGGAGCCTGAATCACTATCACTTGCCTGGTTGCAAAGACCAGTGAGCCCAGTGAGGAAGAGGAGACTGTTGGTGGGAGCGAGGTCCAGTGGGGAGTCCTGGCACATGGATTCCCTTAGCGAAATGTAAAGAGACAACTTCTGCACAAATCGGGTCATTGCCTTTGTGCAGAGAAAGTTGGAAACACCCGTATGCCAGAGAAGGGCCGCCATGAAATGAGTCGTGATTGTTGCTAGACTGAATGGGTCATTGCCTTTGTGCAGTCTGAAGTCGGTGACACTGTATGCAGGTGTGGCCACTTTGAAGAGTGCTGCCATGCCAAGTGTGTCGTAGCCTGTGTGCTGTGTTGAGTTGGCGACCCAATATGTCAGGTGGTGCTCCTGTAAAAAGAGCTGCCATGCTGAGAAGGCATAGCTCATGTGAGGTGTTAAGTCAGAAACCTCATATGTTGGGGGGGGCCTCCTTGAGGACTTCTACTGTGCCGACTGGATGGAGCCTATATGGAGAGGAGGGACAGTGACCCCATATGCCAGAGGGGCCACTAGGACAATGCAAGAAGTGTGGGCCGGTAGGGAGCGTCATGGGAGAAGAGAGGCTGCTGTGGTGACCCTAGTGGGCCTGAGCCATGACTGAAGACCAGAATGATGATTGTCACACCCACGGCCCCCACTACTGGTTGGAAGAACCGAAGAACTCACCCAGCTTGGAGGAGCGACGAGACCCCCACCAGGTGCAGAAGGACCACGTCTAAACAGCTACCTGGCCAATGTGATAAAGACTTATCAGAGACAGCTGCTGTCGCTGCAGCTCCAGCACCCGCAAAGGGGCCTCGCTTAAAGACCCTGCTTGCTCAGATCATGCTTGTGTAAGTAAGACTGATTTCTGGCCAGAAAGCCCTGGGGGAACTTGCTAGCCAGATAGCGCTGCTGTGCTAGAAAATGTTTGACTTCAAATACGAAATTGGAGTTGAACTCCTGAAAAGTGTACTACTAGTGGGGCTTAACCTGAATGTTGCCTATAGTGAATGGGGAATAACCACTACAGCTAGCTTGAGGGGAGTGGGACCCACCTATGAAACACTAGAGTTCTGACATCAGCAGGCTGTATGTATTGTTTGTGAATGTCGTATTTTACTTTGTTGTCATATATAAATATTCTTTTTTTCATAAAAGCAAGGATTTTACTAGACAATCATTTATTGCTGTGCATATTTTAAGTTTTGAGCCTGTGTTCAATCCCCCTGTTTTTGCTCTTGGGAAATTTAGAAAAAAAAACTTTATAACTCTACTCTTGTGAGATCATCCAGTGTACTGGATATGAACTGGAATCCAGGCAGCCTCATGTGAATTGCCCTCAATAAGTGCCATGATCTGCTGACAATTTACATGGGTGAGGAGCTAAGAGTAATCAATCACAGTTATATTTTTACTTCTCCCCGTTTATTTTCATATCAGCAAACTCTGGTCCATTCATAATGAAATTGCTTAGAAATCAAGAAACAAAATTAGAACAATAATTAACAATTCCAGTGGTAGATGTGAGTTAAATATAAATCCAGAGCTGTGTGGCCAAGGATGGCAAACTATCACATTCTCCTATAGGACGACTGTTAAAGGGCCTTTCAAGAAAGATTAGATTCATGCAGGTTTTCTTAATTTTGTAAGCATTCAGCTAATTGATGCTTTTTATTATTTTTGCCGTCGATAGAATTGAGACAAGTTCATCAGAACCGCTGCCTAGACTCATGCAAATACAGATGGACATTATAAAGATTGGCCCCGGTTTCTGTCAGATCTATTCTACTTTCCTCAGGGAAATGTTGTTTCCCCACATGTAATCATGTATCTATTTTAGAGGCTACTAATAAATATGGCGCGCACCCTCCCATGGCATTAAGGGAGGGAGGAGAGAGGCATGGTATTAGAAAGTACACAATAAAAAACATAATATTACAAAACAATGTGAAGCCACAACGTGGGGTGTCCAATGCTGACAAGACCCAAGAAGTTGGGCATTTAATGATTCTAAGTAAAACTGAAATTAATATGGAAACATTCCGTGAAAGTACTTAAAACAGAGACAGTTTTTGTGAACAACGTATTTAGGCCTAAATTACATGATATGCAGTAGTCTTATGGTGGTAACGCCACACTCAGAAACGACTGTACTATGAGGTAACAACTCACAAAGTTCTGTATAAATACTATTGGAACACTACGAATTGGAGAGTAAGTGTGTGGAACTGGATTTACTGGCTGGAATTCTGTAAAGAATTCCCAGTTCCGTAGGATTTAATGCAGTAACTGAAGCAGGTGGTAAATGAGTAGGGTGGGCTAGCGATAGGCAGGTGATGGAAGGAGGAGGTAGAGAGGATGGAGGAGGGACGAAAATAATTACTCAGTTGCCAAAAATCTTCATTACTCCAATTTGTTGTTCTCCTCCTCCTAATCCTGAAGTATGAGGCAGTTTCACATATCACAGAGGTTTCACAACTCCAGGGATCAAAGATCCCTATCGGTTGTATTTAATTTTCCTTTACATTGGTTAAAAATGGTACCTCACTTGTGTGGGTAGGTCTAGTGCCTGCCAAAGGAAGTACCCAATACCCCAAAACACTATGTGAACACATCAAAATTATCAAATACAAAACTACCTGTTTTTGTTGGGGGGGGACACCTGCGTTTTTTGACCTGGGCTTGGCAGCCATATAGGGAAACCTACCAAACTCAAACATTTCTGAAAACTAGACACCCGAGGGAGTCCAGGGAGGTGTGACTTGCGTGGCTCCCCTAGTGTTTTCTTACCAAGAATCCTCAGCAAACCTCAAATTTAGCTAAAACAATTCACATTTTTCCCACATTTCTGTGTGGGATCATAGCATCTGGACAAATTTCCCACCACCCAACGTTCCCCTCAGTCTCCTGGTAAAAATGATACCTCACTTGTGTAGATGAGCCACGTGCCTGTGACAGGGAAGAGCCAAAACATGTTGAAATTGAGGGGAAACCAAAGCGGGTCCAAAAGGGCAGTTTGGAAAAAAACATTTTTAGGCTGACAAGTAGGGCAGAAGTTTTATCGGTATAGATGTGACAATGCTGGGTGGTAGGAATGTTGTGGATACCTGCAGATTCCGGAAGGTTCCATCACAAAAATGTGGGAAAAATGTGATTTCCAGCAAAGTTGGAGCTTCGCAGGGCATTGTGGGTAAGAAAATGGTGCGGGATGCATGTGGAGCACACCACCCTGGACTCACCCAGATGTTTCGTTTTCAGACGTGTTTAGATCTTGTAGATTTTTCTACATGGCAGCGTCCCAAAGTCCAAAAATTGCAGCCCTCACCATTCCAAGTGGGACAGTTTTGAGAGTTAGACAAGCTCTCTTGGCCCAAATGTAAAACCAAAACCCCAAATATTCAAATGTCTTCTTGCTTGCCGTGTGATAAGATGTTTTCGTGTGCGGGGGGAGAGCTGAAAGTCTGTTACCCCCATCAGTTGGGATGGGGGCATAACCATGCCCATACTGGTTGGTATCCACCACCCCACTTTTTTTTTTAATTCCCTGGCATCTATTAGGCTTTCTGCCCTCCCCCTCCCCCCCAGAGTAGATCAGGGGTAATTGCCCCATCTGCCCACCGGTGGGCAGAACAACTTTGGCCCCATTTATCTAGGGTGGGGGTATGGCCATACACCCACCCTCTTTTAAAAAAAAAAAGTCTTCCCTGGTCTCTGGTGGGCTTTCTTCCCCACTTGGGGGCAGATGGGCCTTCCAAAAATAGGCTGATTGGGCAGTTAAGGCCAACAGTAATGTGCCCCCATGGGGAGTGACCCTTGCCCAAGGGGCGGCCCGCCCCCCCTAAACAAAACACACACATACACACACACCAATCCCTGATGCCTAAGTGGTTTCTGCCCCCCCGGGCAGATTGGACTAATAGAAATAGACCGATCTGCCCCCAAGGAGGGCAGAAAGGGCCTAAAATAAATTTCCCCCCTGGGGAGCGACTCTTGCCTAAGGGGTTGTTGCTCCTCTTGTGTGAAATTGACACAAAAGAATAAAAATCCCTGGTGTCTAGTGGTTTCTGCCCCCTTGGGGGCAGATTGGCCTACTAAAAATAGGCTGATCTGCCCCCCAGGGGGGGCGGAAATGGCCTAAAATAAAATCGCCTGTCAGGGGAGCGACCCATGCCTAAGGGGTCACTCCCCATCTGTAAAAAATAAAAAATAAATCAATGTTGCCTAGTGGTTTGGGGCAGATCGGCCTATTTAAAATTGGCCGATCTGCCCCCAAGGATGCCAGAAATGGCCTAAAATAAATTTGCCCCACTGGGGAGTGTCGCTTGCCTAAGGGGCCTCTCTCCTTATGCGTAAATAACAACAACAAAAAAACTCCCTGGTGTCTAGTGGGCATTTCTGCTGCCCGATCGCTCACGATCGGGCAGCAGAAATGCTGAGAGAGGCATCAAAGGAAAGGAAAGGCCGTTCCTTTCCTTTGATGCCTCTCCTGCCCACACTGTGTGATCGTTAGAGAAATGCTTTTGCATTTCTGTTCTGATCCGCTCTGGAAGCCCAGCTTCCAGTGCTGAGGGGGTGGCCTCTGATGAGGTCAGTGCTTGATCGTGCACTGACGTCATCAGATGTCACTAGGGGGTCTGGAGGGGTGGGGGTGAAAGGGGAAGCAATTATTCTTCCATCCCTGCCCAGGGGAGGGGGTGCTTGGCCATCAGGGGGAGCACGGGCCCATAGCAGGACGTAACGGTTACATCCTCGGCGCCTGAGCGGTGCAAACGAAGACGTAACCGTTATGTCCTGGGCACCCAAGGGGTTAAGAAATTTAACATTTATCAGTTTGAATCCATTTTTATTTGCATTTGATTTCAGCAGTAGAACTACGATGAAGTCATTTGAACAAGAATCCTTCCCTCTGCCCAAACTGCGTGCCCTCCACTCCGCCTGTACCCTCCTCCATCCCTTTCCTGCTGCGACAGCAAGGTGCCTGTCACCACCTGTATTGACTCGTTCTCCACTCGCAGGAGTTATTCAAGGATTGGGGATTGTGGGGATTGTGGGTTGTATTGCTGTTGTAAAACCGTAGTAATAGTCACATTTTGAATTGTCCAAAATATTTAGCACCCTGAGGGCCTGATTTATGAAAAGTAATGTCGCCTTTGGACACTTTTTGACACAAAAGTGGTGCAAACTTACAAAATATAATTATATTTTGTAGGTTTGCGCCACTTTTGCATCAAAAAAATGATGCAAAGGCGGCGCTAATTTTTCATAAATCAGTCCCTGAGTTTCATAGGGCATGGAATTTTTGTTTTAAGTTTACTTTATTTAAACCATGCTGGCCTGCTGACCTTTCAGGCCACCCTCCCTGTGATTTTGACCAACTAGAGTGAGTCACAATTTACGACCTACCTACGAAATATTAACTAGGTAGGTTGGACTGTGACTCATTCCAATCCTTATAGTGCAAACCAACCTATTAGTAAATAGGTTGGTTGGCTGAATAAGTTTCTAGTCTAAAAAAGATTGGTCGCAAATTGAAATCACTTTTTTTGCGACCAGGGCCATAGTACATCTGATCTTAGTTTCTTGTGAGTATCCTTGAACAAACCAAGGTTGTAGATCAAGGCAGTGCTTAATTGGTGGCGCTATTTGCAGGTGTTTAACAGGACTTTCATTTTTAAACATGGGGCCTTGCTTATAACAGTTTATCACATGGTGGAACTGTCTGCCTATTTTGAGCAGAGCACATAGCACAGTATTTAGTATTCAGATATGTTTTAAAAAAATAATACATCCAGTGGTTCAGGTCATCCTTAGAAGGGCTTATAGCAGGGCATAATCAGACTTAACTATAGTGTCCTAAATAATTTACTTAAATACACCCCACCGGAGTTCACTATAAACAATTTACACCAACTAAGGTGATATTTTTGTAAACAACATTCAGAAGCCAATATAGTGTCACATGATATTACTTTATGTGATATTTTGGCACACAATCTCCTTACAGTATGAGGTGATCTGGAATATTTAAAATGTCACACTTGTATGGGTGTGATTGTTAATAGGTGACATTGGCATATGGCTGAGCTGGCAAGGGAAACGGATGGTGCCTGCTGGGGTAGCCTTCTGAGAAACACCTTGGAGCCTTGAACTTATTTGTTAACTAAATAAACACTGCATCAGGGAACACATGTTGGCGTTTTGAGTCTTGTGATAGCTTTGCTGCTGGGTGGTTTTTACAGCAAACCCTCTTCAATCCCTCTGTACTTTATTAAGGTGTACTTCTTTTTGCTCCAGGTTCACAAGTGAGATGACATGCACAGATTATTTCTACAGATATTTGCTCACTATTAAACTGTTTAGCAAGATGTAAGTGATTTTTCCACTTGAAACATTTTGATAAACTTGTTCTTCGCTAGTGTGTACTAATTTTGGCACCTTTTTGGCACGTTGTCATCTTGATGAGGGAGAGGGTGTGGTGTTATGGCCAGAGCTTCTGACTTTGGAACTGGGGAACCATGCTTGAGTCCTGTTACTGGCTCAACATCATGTAGTTATGATCAAACCACTTAATCTCACCCATGTCTAAAAAAACAATGAATCTGATGCTGTGTAATGTAACTTGAGTTCATGTAAAGAGCGCCAATGCCATTATGCCGCAAATAATACAATCAAAAACAAATAGTTTTGGGGTGATCATCTGCTTGCGTCTGGAATAAGTTTGATCTCCAGAAAGACTAGATCTGAACAGCTGGTGTGAGAATAAGACTAAAAGTGCAGGAAGGACAGGACAAGACATGGGGCCTCATTACGATTTCGGCGGACGGAAAGCCTATCCGCCGAAATTCCGACTGGGAGGTTGCTGCCATTGTGACTCTCTCCCCCTCCCCAATGGGCCCATTACGAGTTTCCCGCTGGCTGAGTGGGTGGAAACCTCAGTTTCTGCCTGGTAGCCTAGCGGGAAATGGCCTAAAGCATTGTCTCCGGCTCGTAATAGCACTGGCGGCAATGCTGTAGTAAGCAGGGTGCACCAGCACTCTTGCAATGTTCACTGTCTGCAGAGCAGACAGTGAACATTGTGACGGTGTTGGTCGGGGATCCCTGCACTGCCCATGCCAAGTGCATGGACAGTACAGGGGCCTCCCTTGGGCCCCCTGAACTTGGTCTCCACTAAATTGCTGGCGGAGAATGAAGTAGTAATCTCCAGGGCAGCGCTGCCCTGGCAGATTAGCACCGCCGGGACAACTAATCCTGGTAGTGCTGGCAGTCCAACCGCGGCACTACCGCCGTGGTCGTAATTTGGCGTTCGGGTGCTCGGGCGGTCTGACCACCACAGCAACCCTGGCAGTCATTAGACCGCCAGGTTTGTAATGAAGGCCATAACGCCTTCTCTTGCCACTTTGTTAGCTACCAGAACTTTTAGCTGCCTGTAGGCAAAAACCTATTGTGGACCATACCAAACACTTCCAAAGGGCTTAAATCCCATCCATTGCGTACCTTTGTTTTGCTTTACTGCCACTCTCATTTGCTTGCTCGTATTGTCTTTGTCCCTCCCCTTCTCTTTCTCAGTCTTTTTCATTAGCTGACTTGAGACCGGGGACTGCGCGCATATTTAGGGAATTACTTTTTTCTCTTTTGTTAAGCACTCCATGAGAGCGCATGTGTTTGCTTACTCTCTCCCCTATGCTGCCTAGACTCCTCCTCGAATACCTTCCCCCGCCAACCACTGCTTCCCTGTCACCCACCTTCACCTGCTTCTCTGGTGCTAAGTTACTCTGTGCTGTCCTTGAATTGCATTCATTTAATTTAGCTTTTTTCCAAGAACCCAACAGGACCTCACAAGCTGTTTTGCTTGTCTCCATTGGTCTATCGCGCCATTCCCACCCACTGCTCCATTACTTTCTCATCCCTTGCGGTCACTTTTATTATTTTTTTCTTTTTCTTTTTTTTGGAAGACCCGGCAGCTGCCGTTTGCTTCCGGATGAACCATTGTGCAAAAAGCACTTTTGTGCACATACATTTGTATTTTTTTTTATATACCAAATCGAAGACACATCCACCTTTCCAGATCGGTATGCAAAAAACACATAAAAACAGTGCCTGCATCATTATGGTGACGCATGCACATGCCTACAAAATAGCACAGACTGCAACAAAGGCCTCGTCATTGTGTGTTGTTTCTTCCTCTTGTTTTTCTGCCGATGCTGCACAGCATCTACAAAAACCATTGGCATTGCCAGGAAGTTAAGAAGGAAATATCTACTAGTTTGCCATGGGTTGCTACGTTCTTTGGTAAGCGTACTGGCTTCTAGTTTTTATGGTGTTTTGTAGCTTCTGTTGTGAACATACCCTGTTCTCGGACTAGTATAGTATGGTCTATCTCTGTGTTGAGAATACAGCCTGAATACAGGGTTTGGGGTTTTCAGAGGCAGACAAAGTTCATCTTGCTTCTATGGCGATTGTAGGTTAGTTGAGCTTTGGCGGCTTATAACTTTTTTTAGATAACTTTTAACTCTCGATCTTTTATATCCATGCCTTCCGGATGTTGACAGCTAAGGGAAACGAGGCATAGGCATAAAAAGTGATTTGGCCAGGATCACACAGTGTGTCTGCGTTTTGTACATCGAGAGTGAAATGCAGCTCTCCTAATTACAAGAACAGCATTTTAGCTCGCCTCACGGGAAGGTATTGAAGCACTCTATATGGAATTCTGTAATTTTGACGTGGACGGCTTCCCATACACTCTCGAGTAGCTACGTTATTTTTATGCATCTGCGGTGAGTATTATAGATTATTTGCTCATGACGAAATCTAACATCTTTGAGATGAGGGCCTGTTAGTTTTTGTGGAGTATGCGCGAGATCACCGTTATTTAACTTTACAGCACATTGAGACTCCAGCGCCCTTGTGCTAACCAAGCCTCATATTTAGTCATGTAACTTAACATGGAAGGCTTGCAAAGGGAAATAAACCCACATTTTCTTAACACTGCGCTTAAAAGCACTGCCCTTCTTGCAGAAGTCCAGTCGTTGTCTTGCCCAACGTTTTATTTTCAAGAAAGAAACTACCCCGGAGAAAATACCCCATGGGGCAAAAATATTCGATTCCAAAATGTATCTTTTTTTCTCCTCTCTCTTTCCTGTGAAGGAGCTGTGACAGAGACCACGTCGTGAGGGTCTAGTAAAGACGCACCTTCACTTAGAACGAGACTCTGCAGGCATAATGCAGCTCCTATAGTCCTATTTGACAAGGTAAGGGGCCTTACAGGCTAGACTTTACAACAGCAGAACTATGGCGGAGGGCAGCCATGATGGCAGCTCAGACAGGTTTGGCCTAATGCCATATCAGAGACTATTCAGAAGTTAACCCTTACCACTGTGATGGAGGCTCTGTGTAGCTAGACCATTAGAGTTGCCCAAAATGAGCTAACCCCAAAAAACAGGATTGTGGCCCTGGTAGAGCTATGCCCAGCAGCGGTAAAGGAAACCCTGGACACACTTGGTCTTATAACCATAATAGAGGCCCTGGACGCCACCATCAAGGATGACAAGCAACGCTCCACAATCCCACCTTACATTTCAGCGACAGGCCTGGAACTCATGAAGGAGAGACTTCCTGGTTTAGCACCAGCAACCAGGAAGGAAGCCCTCACACAGTGAGCTCGGTACCCCTCATAGACTCACCTCCAGTGCAAGGTCTCCTATAGCCTTTTAGTCTGAGGATCTATAGCCCCTATGGAATTGCTGACGGTGGAGGTGATTGGATGATATTGTAATTTTATTTGTATATCACTTCATACCTTTCATAAGGTACCAAAGTACATTAGTGGATGGGTAGCATGCTGCACATCTGGGGAGAGCTTGCTGGAAGGTTGTTGAATTGTGGGGTGTCCTGTATGGGGAGCATTTTGTTGTGTATGAGTGACCAAAGAGATGATCCTATTCTGTGTTTGGACCAGTGCTAGAATGGTGAGGTAACTTGCCGGATTCCAGTTCCAGGAAGCATTACCGGGATCCTAATTCAGTCCAGCAGCTTCTCCTGACTGTGTCCTGGTACAGTGACAGAAACTGTCCTGGGTGAAGGCAGTAGCCTCACACACCCAGTGTGTGAATCGTTGAGTAGCAACTGCCTGCAGGGGGTTGATGGGGCTCTTCTACTTATCTTCATCGTGGTGCACTCCATTGTTGAAAAATAATTTAAGAGTTTTCCAAAAGGAGAAGTTGTTTTTTAAGTTGTTGCCAAGCGTGATGGCAACAAATGGTGACAGAGAATTACTTTCTTTCCAGAGTCCAACATTGTTTAAGTTTTGGCTGGGTCATTCCTGGGCTCTCCACGTCTGCATAGCTCACAGACTATTTATGTCTTTTATGGTCTGGCTTTGCAGCACATCTGTCACCAGACAATTGTGTGGGAATAACCAAGAAGGGGCTTTGGCTCCGCCAACATTTTGAGAGTCAGGGTTAAAAAAAATTATTGGTCAGAAGTTGTGTGCTTCCACAAAAAAAGTGTTTGACCTCCACACAGTTCTGATCATTTTGTTTATTTAGCCTTATGCTCGAGCTTGAACATTCAAGGACACACATATGGCCTTGTAAAACTATTAAAGTGTTTTAGATAGCTAGATAATTTATGTTTTTTTTCTCTGGCAGCAATACAGACGGGAGGAGGGCAACCATTAATTTAAATGGGTTCTTGGGTCTGACTTGACAAGGCAAGCGTCACCTGGGGTCGTATTATAAAAAGTGCCCCGGGGGTGCAATGGACATGTGCACCCGCTTTGCATGCCCATGGGGCACTTGGGTATTACAGAAAGAGCCACAGATACTTGTGCAGTCCTTTCTGTAATACAGATAGCGCAGGCCCACATATAGCTCCAGTGCTATTACCAGAGGGTGTTCCCTCATTTGTATGGGGTGCAACCCCATGCAAATGAGGGAATACCTTTGCCTTTGCACCTGTGCTGTATTATAGATGTGGACGCAGAGGCAAAGAAGCTGTCAGGAGGCGCACAAGTGCGCCCCCTGATCACAGCCGTCTTCACAGGGGAAAGAGGGTCCTAGGAATACCCCAGACATTCCTTGCAGGTGGTTGCAGTCTCTCACTGCACCCACCTGCAAGGAGATCTCTAATCCCCCTTAAAAGTGAAGATGGGTTGCTGCCTGCACAATGAAACACAGAGCAACTGTGTTTTCACTTGGATGCACTGCCCCGGGCAGTGCAAGTTCACAATTGTCTTGTGGGCTGCGCATACAAAGTAATAGCCTGTTTTAAGGTACTCAGTGGTGCAAACAGAGCAAGTGCACCCTATGTGTAATGGCACCCCTGATCTTTTAACCTACACCGATATTATTCTATAATTCTTTGCTTCTACGCAAATACAAATTAGTTCCAATGCTATCTACTTGTGATCATTCACACTACTATAAAATTGTCTCTGGGCTTAGTGCAGATGGCAAATTTCACATCTTATCTTCTGATTGAGCAGCCAATTACAGATACAGTAAAGTAGTTCATCAGTTAATCTTCCAAGTGATACACTCATATTTCAGCGTAGTCTTTATTGTTTTTACTCGAGCTTGTTTGCATCTGTCTTTATTACCTGTGTGAAAGTCTGATGTGAGTGTAATGGCACCGGTAGCTACAATAGTAACCATTTCTGAAGCACACAATCATACAGTAGTCAAGATTATACAAGGAATGTGAGGTCAGGTACTGTGATGTAGTGAAATTGCATTTATATGGGGTTTATTATCAGTTAATCTGCATGTCATTATACAATCCTTTCAGAGAGGCAGCCGAGCATGCCGCCCTGTCGTGGTGGGTACAGAAGTCCTGACGAATTCCTCATGTAGGACCTTGAGAGACGGGATGGGACCGGTGTTGAGGATCTATAGATAGCCATCAATGAAAAAGTGATTTTAGGTAGTCCCGCCAGGAGAGACTGATAGGGTTCATTGCAGTCACTGAAGGAGGCACAGAGAGATACAGGCCTGGATGATGGTAGCCATAACAGACGGGAGAGGATGTGGTGTTAACCGGAGCTGCCAACTTTGGAACTGGCGAACAGGTTCAAGTTTCACTGTAGGCTCAAAAGGTTGTGATTCTCATCAAATCACCAAATCAATCAGTGCTCAATAAATGAATTGCGACGTTGTGTGATACAACAGCTGCTCACGTAAAGCGCCCGACTACCTAACGGTCGTATGCGAGCTGCATAAAATTGCTAAAAATATAGAACTACAGAAACCGATGTCTCACTTGCCAATAGACCGTATTCAAGTGGGAGACTTCCTTTTTTTGAAGCCAAAAATGACATAATTTTGGATGACTCCGCCTGAATTTGTTCTTTCTTCAATACTCCCGGTTATTTTTCTACGAATCTCCCTCTTTCTTCCCCTATAATGTTGGCATTCTAATGTTGATGGTGGTCTGGTGGAGGTAGGCCTTGTTCAGTTGTGACAGAGAGCCACATGCCTCCATGACGTGGCTGACCATCGCAGAGCCCTACCCTTCTACTTGGAAAGAGCCTTTCTTGGAGCACTGCCAGTCAGTGACCCTGGCCCAGCCAGTGCCAGCTGCCAGCCTGGCAGGAGCGCAGATTCGCGCTCCAGAGCTGCTTGTACGTCCGAGGAGCTGCGGCTGATGCAATAAGGCTGCCTGTTTACGGCACCTCCGTCTTCGCGCGCCACTGCTCAGAGGCGTCACGGCCTAGCCCAGGTCCTGTCTACACTTCCTGCTCGAAATGATGCAACTTGATAAAGAAATGAAGGCAACGGCTCTGTGGCTTTTTTTAACTGTAAGACCAAGGCGTGAGAAGGTGGGGTTTTCCATCTCAGCCCTTGGAAATTGTTAAACAGACCTTAAAATGGAGAATAGGGTTTTTGTTCTCAATGGAAATGCAAATCAAACCGCAGTAGGAGATTAATCCACTGAATACAATTTTCCTCTTTGTGCGTGGAGAAAGGCTGTCAGGCCAGCTGGTGTTAGGCGTGGGACGAACCACTTTTTGTTTGGTTATTTGTTTATTTAGTGCTATTTTCAAACTGCTTTGAATTACACTAGTCTTGCTATTTTCAAACTGCTTTGAATTACACTAGTTTCGCCAATTTATTCCAGAATGCGGACCTGAGCTGTCATTTGCCAGACAAGGGCGTTCTGGGAGTTGTAGTGGTTACTTCCATTGCTCTATCCAAGGCACAAGTCCTAAAAAAGAAGTGTGTGTGTGTGGGGGGGAGGGGGGTTGTAACCAAGTAAGGCAATGTGCAAGTCACAGCAATGATTTTTTACAAGGCGATCCCAGAAAATGAAGCATCGTGTCCTGACAACTTGCGGAAAAGGTGGCAACCCTTGGTGAGATAAATGTGTGCACATAGTGAGATTACTGTCATGTAGGTGCCAAACTTCCCGCTGTTGAGTGTGTCCTTAAAGTGAGACTATAGCTTGTGAGCGGACCATATATCTCCTCCCGATGAGAGACAGCAACATAACACCCAAACCACACTCATTTGAAATATCAACAGAATCACGTTTATTGGAAAATAACCATTTGCCACTGGAAAACAACACCCACTCCCTAATGCATGGATTTTGGGCCCTGCTATCCCCACTGCCTTTCTGCTCCCACTTTCCTGTCCAGCTATCCAAGGGCTTTGAGGAAGATCTTCCTGCTCAGAAGACTCCTCCAGCATTCCCTGTCCCCACATCCCTCGTTTCACCTCCCTATTCCAACGCTTTGAGGGTCTCAAGGCTGCACTTAGACTTTGACAAGTATGTAACATAAAATAACATAGCAAATATTCTGTTCAGTACATTTGAAAGAACATTTGAGCAAAAAGTTATGCTTTAGAAGATGCCCATTAGAACTTTGACAAGCTGAGTACTTAGCGTTGCTCCAATGAAGCCAAAGTATGTGACAAACATGGCCAAAGGACAGGGTAAATGTAGTCTCTGTAAGCAGCATCAGGGTGCCCATGCCATTCCCATTTGTAGAACGGTGTTTATTGCAAGTTGTATTTAACATACAATTTGGTAAATTTACGTGAGATCTGGGGCAGTTTGTTAGCAGATCAATTACCTGACGACAGGATACTCCCCTGGTGCCGTGTGCCCTACAAATACTTTTAACTGAACATAGTCCAATCTGACATCCCTCTCTGTTTTTGTGTTGCTTTTTTGGGAGTCTACCTACTGCTGGTCCCATGTCAGTGGCATTGGTTCGCAGGTTAGGCTGCACCTGCTCTGGGTTTGAACTGCCTCAAAGGGTTATAGAGCATTCCACCCAAGATCACGACATACGAAGTCCGAGGTAAAAACAAACACTGCAGCCTTTTTGTGACTATTGCTGTCGTGGCGTGCTGTTTTTGCCCTATAATCACACTTTAACTTCACTTTGTGGCACGGTTTCACAAAAATTAGCAAAGCAAGCAAACTGTAAACTGTAAACTGTAAACAAAGGCATAAACTGCAAGCATAATATGACACAAAACTACCAATAACAAATTGAGAGATAGCGTGCGGTTAGCCAAAGAAGAGGAATGGCAGGCCTTGTCTGAAACCTGAATATCGCAAAATATAATGTATGTCTGTAAAGCGCACGTGCACCCAGAAGGTAACCTTGCCGCTGAAATAACAGATGTTTATTGTTACCCAACTCGATGATACCCTTTTTACAAACCGTAGACTGTAATGTCAAATACAAATCCCTACGTGGATGCGCTAGTCCACTGAATCACTTCACCCTATGAGGTGTCATTAGGGTACCCTGCCTGACCCTTTGGGGTACAACTGCCCTGAGAAAGTGAATGTGGGCCTGATGCCTTTGTCCCATCAAAGAGAATGCAAACCACACTGAGTAGAAGGAAGTTAGTCAGTGATAAGGCTGGGGAGCTAGTGTGATCTGATGTGACAACAGTGTGGTGCAATCCTAACAGCCTGCGTCCTCAGAGAGGCTGAGTAAGGCGGTGGTTAGTGAGGTGGATGCATGTGCGTAACAAAGGCCCCCGCAGGAATCGTAGTGCGGGGGAGAGTTCCATGGAGCCCCCTCAGCACAGCACTTGGCCATAGTGAGTCCGGAGGAGACCCTCTACAGTTTCGTTATGCCACCACTGGGCGGATGTAGTTCACCTTCAGAGTTTCTAGTGCTTTGGTTAGTGTAGTGCTTGTGGGTCTCTGACCACGGAGTGTGACTGCAGCCAGAGTATCAGCTGCTCTCATAGACTCTTGCTCGAGGTAATTATATAGGGTATCTGGCATGACTGCCCACAACATGTGGTTATCACAGACCTGCTCCTCGGTCACTCTTATGTAGACTCTTTAATGGCCACCAGTTAAGGTGCAACAAAAGAGTGATGTGAAGTGCATGCCTGCCATCTCTCTGCGCTTCTGCCATCACATGCCTTGGCACAGCATCTTGATAAAAAAGCACCACTGATCACTTGAGCCCAACAACACTGATAGAGCGTTCCGTACTAATAATTTACCTGTATTCGGACGCTCTTTAGGCCGATGAATCTTTTGACTAAGTGGGACTCTCCGTACTCTATATCGGTCAATTTAATCAAATCAATAATCAATAACGAACATAAGCAATACCTTGATCAACATAACACTTAACAATTATTCCAGCACATTTTGTCCCCGTACAATCTTTATTAGTTCGGTTAAAGTCACACATGATTATTGCAATACTACGTTTAAGCGTTAATAAATGAAAACCTTCATTTTCTGCTTCATCAACACCATTAATCACACTCAGGAAACGCTGCAGTTCAACACTTTTAACCCAGCACTCACACCCAGTAGAATGCAATACCTGTCAGATAATGCAAGTATGTGCCTCCCGAGGGTTATGAAGCGCTATATAAATACAATTAAAATTGCAGTTAAAATAAGGGCAAGGCTTGAGGCTTCGGAATGAGGGTTTCTGCCGTAAGGTGCAGGGCACAGGCTCTCCGAGAGAGTGAGACTATAGTCTGTGACTTGTGAGGCGTTTCTGGGTGTGAGTGAAGCTGAAGTCGGCTTGGAGCAGAACTGCTGCTCTCAAAAAGGAGAATCTATACTCCGCGAGCTGCAGGCCCTTTTCACTCAGAGTGAGCTAGACTACAATGCAATGACAAAGAGCCTGCTTCTTTGGTGGCCGAGACTGTACTTTGTGAAACAGAGGTCCAGTGCTTAATTTGTAAAATAATTTGTGAAGGGGCCCAAAGTTTTGCTTAGAGGGCTGCGGTTGATGCCTTCAAAGGTCAGGGCACAGAACAGCAAGGCTGGTAGTCTTGGCTTCATTTCGTGCCTCCTTAAACCACCACTAGACTCTCCCTTCCTCTTTACCTCACTCATGCAGATTCTTTGTCACTCCTGCTTTCTTTCGTTATCACTTTTTTTAATCTTTCTCTTCCTACTTCCTTCCACCATTAGCGATTCTCTCTCTCTTGCTCTGGATCAAAAGTCTGTGGAGGAAAATTAAGTGCTAGTCCCAAAAATGAAGAGCCGATCGTCCTGACCCACAAGCACCAGCTCAAATTAAGCACTGCATGTGCCCTTTCTAGTTTGCCATTAATAAGACACAGACCTGTGCCCGTAGACGGATAGTTTTCAGTCAGTGAGGTACAGAGCGCCCACCACTGCAGAGTAGGAGAGGCTGTGATTCATTGCAGCAGAACAAGACCTGTGACTTCGGGGTCAGGTGCAGTAAGTGAGGAGCTGGGCCTGCCCTGCCAGACACGAGGTAGCAGTCAATCACCCAAGAGTGAGGCGACAGTGAGAGAGGCAGAAGGCCTATTTCCTCAGAGTAAGTCAGACTTCCGTCAGTCAGGCGCTGAGCCTTTGACTTCAGACAGAGAGTCTATAGTCACTGAGGCACTGGGCCTACTTCTTCAAGAGTGGGAGAGGCTGCAGTGAGTAAACACTACTCCTCTGCTGTCGGTGAGGTGAACGTATTGAGGTGCACGACCAATGCTCTCATTGACTGTGATGCGGCAGCCAGAGGCGCTCAGAGGATTTATGAGTGACAGAAACTGCAGTCAATAATGAACACCACGTGCTTCTTCTGAGTCAGGTGCAATCAGTGAAGCACAGCAGGGCCTAAGTTTTCGAAGTCAGTGAGAAGTTAGAAATGTACAGGGCCTATGCCCTCAGTGTGAGGAAGTCTTCAATAATGAGGTACTGGGCCTGTCTTGCCAATGCTGAGGCAGCAATCAGTCAGACAGAGAGCCTGTGCCTTCAGATCCAGATGGGTGAAGAGCTTTCCGTTTTCCCAAAAAGATTTATGAGTGGTTCATCCCGTTGATGTTTTTCGGTCTTGCCTAAGGCAGCACGTGCTGCTTGTTGCAAGACATTTTGTTTGCTTACGGTGGCCATTAGGTACCATTGGTTGGCTTCATTGTCACTTTTGTTTGCTTGTTTTTGATTTGTTAGTCTGTGTGAGCTTCACTTTCTCTTCTTGAGTTTGTCCATCCACTGGAGCACGGAACCATTTCTTTAATTCCTCTACTACTGTGTTTTCCGGTGCTACGTTTTTCTTTTTATTTACGTACTCAGAGTATGTGCGTTTTCTTGCAGTTTCCCTTGTATACTAAGCCTCCTCCACTGCACTAGCCACCCATATGCTTTCCGTCGGTCCTCGTATACTTACCCTATCACCGTGTTGCTTTCTTGCCTGTGTGCTTCTCCCTTCTCTGACATTGCACTCCCTGTTGTTTGCTCCCTCTGGGTTCCCCTCTCTCTCTTCGTTTGCACCCCCACCCCCATGTTCCTTGCCTGCACCCTCCCTGTTACTTCCCCCACCTGTGTCCCCCGTGGTGCTTCCGCCTTCCATGTTGCTTACTCCGCCTCTCTATGTAGCCCATCATCATAACTTCCCTCTCTCACATGTTGTGTTGTCCCACCTACTTTTGTGTTTATCAATTCAATTCAGACCGGCATACAGAAAAAGAAGCGCCTATGTCATTTTGTAGTGCGCGTCTCTACAAAATGACTCAACTGGCAGTGGACGCTGTGTACGCCATGGTTAGAACCATTAGCAAAGCACACAGCCGGTTTTTTCTCAGATAGCGCCCTAGGGGAGAGAAATCTGTCACCCTTTCTGATGAGAGTGTAGTAAATGAGGCAGCAGGGGGTCTCGTTTGTGTTCAGTGCTCAATACCTGGAGGAACAGCGACAGGTCTGCTGAAGCAGATGTCTTAATTAGAAATTATTAATGAGTGAGTATGTATTTTGAATAATGAATTTTGTAGAAAATAAGTAACGTAAAAAAATAATGTGCACGTTTGAAATTGTGACCTCGAAGAATGGCCACCAGTGTTCACGAAATGTACTAATCTATGATTAATATGTATGAAATATTGAAAATGTCTTAGATTAATGTAGTAATATGTCATATTAAGGGTTATGAATTATGCTTTAGCTTATTAATTGTAGGCCTTAACTTAGCAAGTGTCTTGGTCTAGCTTTGCCAGGCCTCATGTATTTCATATGTTGTATTTCTTAAAGTCTAATGGAAAATGCTGACAGGGTGAACTAACTGTGAAAAGCTCATTGTTTAATAAAATGCTTAACTGAAGCTTTCTATGAGAACTGACGGACAGGAGATGAGGTATCTTTCCCAGGATGCAAACAAGGACGACACTGACTGGAGACGAAGATGCAACAAATTCGATACCTGACGAGCCGGATGATGAGAACATTGTAAAGCAAACCAATCAACAACATGAGAAAGAAGAAATATTAGAATTTATAGTTTTGGTACAGTTAATTCATTGGATGGAGTAATAACGTATGATTAATTGACCAATTGGAAATTAGGGGATAGTTTGATTGACTTTGATATAACAACAGAGGTAAAAGACTTCAGACCTTATTCCGATTTTGTGATATAATATTGAGAAGATAAGAGATTCGAGGTTCTGTCATTGGGCTCATACTCTCTGACTGAGAGCCTGATGTGTTGCTGATCGATTGATGACCTGAGGACGAAGACTGATTCTGTTTGCTGACCCATACTGTGGATAGGTAGATATGACAATGTGATTGAAATGTATTTTTGTGCCTTTTCTTTCTAGGTACCAACTGCTCTGTCTTAGTTAGTTTCCTTAGTTAGATGTTTTCTAGATTCATGTTCTAAATTATTTTGCATGAAGCCCCACATGCTGATGCTAATCTGGGTTAGATGAGGGTTTTTCTACCTGACGATTGACAGATTACAGAGACAAATGTTTGACAAACTGTTTTGATGAACTTCATGGACAGTGTTGAAATTTTGAAGCTGACTTTATTAATTTGTGCTAATGCTCTAGAATGATTTGTGATACGAGCCTTAATCAGATCGTGTTTTTGGTGTCTTTTGGCTAATTTATACCACCCTCATATACATTTCTAATTGAATTTGAGTTTAATCTTCATGACGTAGTATTGTAAGCAAAAGAGAAATAAAAATTACTAAACTTTTACTAAGGTATGGTTATTCATGGTTGAGTAGTCATGGTGTGTGACAATTACTGACTTTACTTGATTATTGATCATTGATTTGACTAATGACTATTGATTATTGTGTATTGATTACTGTATATTATGTTAGATCTATGACAAGATTATTCTAAGCGAATCAAAAGATTCATCGACCTACACGCGTCCCCTTATAAGTTTACTTACTATGGATAGGTGCGTTAACAGGTCCCAGAACACAAACATCCCTGGACCTCCCCCAGCTCACCTAAATCACTGATAACTTAGCTGCCTCATGTAGGTGGTGGTTTTGTTGATGTGTATCAGCAAAGGTGAGAGGGTGAAGGGAGAGTAGGGAAGGGGCCTGAAAGGGTGTTAAAAAGATTGACTGTGCTATGATAATGAAGAACTAGAACCTCTCTAAACTGGCAAATCAAACAGAAACAAACAGGCAGGGACAAGGCTGGCGCAAGATGAGAAGGGCGCTGCTTTTGGCATAACCTTAATGCACACAGATCCATGCACCCCTCAGAATATTGGTTCCCTGGGCCTTGTCCCAACTCGCCCATGCTAAAGGCCGGCCCTGGCACACCCAATAGGTCCCGAAGGCGAGACCTACTGGCTTTGCTTTTGCTTGTTTTCTGTGCATTCTGGGAATTGTAGTCCCGATTGTATTAAGGAAAAAAAAATACTGCCATTCCCGGAATGTGAAGACGAATCCTGAATTTGGATGATCTGCCCACCCTAGTAACCGGGAAACATTAGAGCTCTGAAGTCATTTGAGGTACCGGGGCCTTTGCCTTCAATGGCACTGAGGCGCAGAATTGCCAGGTTGGCTCATTTTGAAGGTTGATCGCACTAAAAGTGTTAAAAAACTGTGATAGGCTTATATGGGTAGATCATGGCACAGACACCTTACATGCCCAATGCCTCGAGACACCACTCCATTTGAAGGAACAGGTATCATGTCCCAGCAGTTCCTTTTGAGGCGGCAACATTTCTTCTACAAAGCCTCCGTTCAGAAGCTGTGATCTCATTCACTCACATGGCCTACGGACATCATGTACAAACAACTTTTTTCTTTTTGCCCGAAATGCTAAGGTGTTGTATTGCCGGGAATTTCCAAGAGATTTGGCACCATGAAGTAAATGTCATTTTTCCTTGCTGCCATCTTAAGGCTTCTTATTGCAACCTGGCAAGCCTTTGCTGTGTAGCCCCAAGGCAGCTTCCCAGATTCGCCTTAATTAAGCAGCTGATCTTTGCAGCCAAACAGATCATAGGCATACAGCCTGCTCCCTTGGACTCTTCTTATGTGTAAAAAAAAATATTTGAATGCTTGACATTCAGTGGGGAAAATTAATTTTACACAGAAAGGAGACCAGACATAAAATTTAGCGAAACTGAAGCAAATTGATCAGCACTGTGGACTAAAAAGAATACTTGTGGAACCCACAAACTGGAGGCAGGAGGAGGTGACAGAAAAAGGGCAAAGTGAAGATGTGCATGTGTATCCAACACATTTCAGGGTATAACCAAGATTACTAGCATTATGCGGCAGAGAAGGACCAAGTTATGTGGCATGTTAGACTAAACTATGTAGCAAGAAAAAGCAAAGTATGCTGCATAAAGCACCACATTTTTTAATAGTTTTACTTTATTATTTTGTCATGTGTACACTTCTTAACACTGTCTGGACATAGATTTACTTTATCAGTACCAGTTTAAATATAGCAATAAGCAACAGAGAGCTATTGGCTTCACTCCCTATAATACATACTCCTACTTAGGCTATAACCTTAATTTCTCTCAGCCAGTTCATGAGAGATTTATAGACTGTTGGGAGTCCTCTGGGCTTCTTGCACTGGGGCACTTTTATGAGGGTGGTACTGTTGACTCTGAGAAACCCTAGCTATATCTTAGTCACCAAGGACTAGATAGTGGATTTCACACACTAGGTCGATGAACCGGACCGAATATGCTTTAATGAAAATGTCATCAGAAATACATCATCGACATGACATAAGCATATGATAATCAATTCAACATCAATAACCACACCAGTTTATTAAGAAGTTAATGAGTTATTTCCCTATATTAACAAAGCTGAGGTCACCTACGCTCAGCCCAGCTCTCTCTTGCAGAAGTACCCCGCATCAGAAAAACCAGAACAGGAGGATGCTCCTTTTCCTACCTCGCAGCCACCGCCTGGAACACCCTTTGTTTCCACATCAGAGAAACCACCTACCTCCTCAGCTTCACGAAGAAACTGAAGACATGGCTTTTCCAATAACCACCTCACCAATATTCCCTCCCCCCATGCCTTGAGGCCCTGACAGGTGAGTAGTCGCGCTTTACAAGCACTGATTGATTGATTGATTGAGTGTTTCTACAGTATGGTTGGCTCCATTCGTCTCAAAGACAATCACACTCACAATTAATAACACACATACTATTACACAAACAATTGCCAAACCAATACTTATACATTTACAACAACTATTCTTAGTGTGTTGATTACTAAAGTATCCCATGGTCTGTAAAGAATGAAAAAGTAGAAGTAAACAAAACAATTATGGCTATGCAGCAAAAATCAACAACAAAACAAAAACAAACATTTAAAAAATCTTCAATTTTCAATCTTCAATCTTCAATCTTCAATTCTTCCTATAAGAGACTAGATAGTGGATTTCACACACTAGGTCGATGAACCGAACCAAATCTGCCTTAAAGAAAATGTCATTCAAAATACGTCATAGACATCACATATAACATATATAATCAAGTCAACTCCAATAACCACACCAGTTTACTAAGAAGTTAAGGATTTATTTCCCTATATTAACAACGCTAAAGTCATGAAAATAATTCTCAAACATGAATGATACATGTAGAGAAATAATAAAGGCTGATTTGAACAACGGATATATCTAAGTTTAATCAATGCAAAAAGACAAATTAACTCAATGGTTAATACACAGAACCATTAGGTGAGAAAGTTATGACCAATCAGAACATTAACAGATATGAAAATTATATAAATTGTATATTCTAAGCTCTTCTATTTGCTGTTATTTCATTGACGAAAACAAAACAAATACAATTGTATCTTGCGCATCCTCTTCTCCGGCTTCATCTGTGGACCCTTGTTTCCCTCCACCGGAATACGAAGTCCCAGGAAAACAATTACAAAATAGGCTACCACACCATTTATTTTTCCTCGACGAAAAACATACGAGTTAGAAACATAACTTCAAACAGACTGTGAAAACGTAATCAGGAAACAGAACACACTAGAAACATTTCATACAGCTTGCATTGCATATTGACCTTGCATCTTCTTCTACTTCGGTCCAGCAGAAGCCTCTAAATACACATTTAATTCTGACATTTATTTTAATTAAGAAACACACTCTTTTGTTAAGACAAAATAATTTCATCAGCTTAAGTTTGCATGGAAAACAAAAACCTTTCATATGATGGTGGCCATTTAGTTGGTCACAGTTCTCGTAAACACAAGATTATAATTAAATTAATTCACACATTGATCTGTAAGTATAAGCACGTAAAGACTAATCATTTATCAAGAAAATCTCAGCTCTCAAAATCCCTCCTCTGATGACTATATATGTCATCACACAAAAAACCCAAATAAATGTATTTCATTTTATAATTCAGAATCTTGATTCATTCACCTTTTTATACATTTTCTTTCTCTTTTGATTTTTCCCATAAAATCTTTCAATTTGAACATCTACCCTCCTCTGTTTATTTTCAAATGTTCTTCCTTTAATCATTTGAAATATTTGATATATTCCCCAAATTCCAATTAGACAGAACACAAAAATCGAAATCCATTGGACTAATATTAATATAATACCATCTCCCAAGTTGCCAAGCCAATTTCCCATTGAAGCGATCCCCTTGCAAGCCTTTTTTCTAAATATTAGTTAATTCTTTTAGTTCTGTTTTATCTTTCGTTAAATTGTTAATTAAACCTCTAGCTAATTTACTATTGTCAGGTATGTATGAACAACAGTGACGTGGACCAAGTAATTTGCAAACTCTGCCCACTTTTGCTAAATAAATGTCTAACGCAAGGTGGTTCTAAAGAGCCATAGCTCTTGTACCAGCCATTTCAGTTTTTAAGAGGAGAATAGCTCCTGAATAATCCGTTGACATGTTATCCACAACTGTAGACACATTTTGTATTTTTATTGAATTCAGAACAACTCCCACTGAAAGAATTATTTCTCTAAATATGTCTCTCACAATGCTTGAAACTGATTCTTGCTTGTGTCTCGTTTGAATTTCAGTAATTTTAGAAAACTTACTTAAGTGTTCCAGCTGGTACATTTTCGGAAAGACTATTCCCAAATAACGTGTGCCATACCATCCTCTAGGTAGACAGTAAGCATTCTTCCCACAAATATAATATACTCCAGGCACTGGGGGATACTGACCATTTCACATAAAATTCCATTTACTCTGAAACAAAAACACATGTCTACATTCACTCATACCCACATATATCCTATCAAACTTACTTTGCGGTCTGTACATACAAAGCCTTCCAACATGTTGCACATCTAATGCTAACTTTCCTTGTTTAGAGATGTCGGTGTAAGCATGATCAATCCCGGGTCTACGGTGAACTACTCCCTTATTTATCTTAGCTTTGATTGCTCTTCTCCTATCATCTGTGTTACCTATAAACTTCTTTTCTCCAGGTGTAAGTAAGCAAGTAAGGTTATTGCAGTGTGCAAAAGCAGTTCCAAAGGTTAATGTAGGTTCAAAGAAACCTCTTACTAAAACTATGTTATTATCTTTTGCTATTTTACCTAAATATCTAATTATAGGTACAAAAGAAAATACTACATCATAATTTGAAAAGAAATATTGAATATATTCCTTGTTATAGAATCGTGTTAGTAAAAGACTATAACGTATAGCATAAGTAAGCAGTAAACTATGATAAGCAATTCCCTCCTCGACAGAGGCTGGAGTCTGCGTACAGATATAACAATCTTTCGCATTCATTACATCACCATACTCACGCAATAAGCAATGGAAGACATTAGAAGAAAGTTCTTTCTCTTCGAGTAAGTGTTTATCATCTATTTTAAACCTTTCTATTGGTGAAAGAGAAGTAGTAGACTCTAAAGGACTAACAGTTGGAAGTGTTTCTACAGTATGGTTCACTCCATTCATCTAAAAAACAATCGCACTCACAATCAATAACAAACATACTATTGCACAAATGATTGCCAAACCAATACCTATACATTTCCAATGACTATTCTTAGTGTGTTGATTACTAAAGTTTCCCATGATCTGTAATGAATCCAAAAGTAGAAGTAAAACAAAATTATGGTTATGCAGCAAAAATCAAAAACAAACAAAAACAAAAGAGAAACATTTAAAAAAAATCTTCAACTTTCAATCTTCAATCTTCAACCCCTCCTAATTTTTCAGTTTTTTTCTTCTTTTTTTTCTTTCAAAAGGTCATTCACAATATCAGGATCCTTTTTCAAAATTTGGTAAAAATGTGTCAAATCAGTTAAGCAGCTTGTCATGTTAGGTTTTCAAAGTCTCTTCAGGTAAGACTTTATCAAAGTCTTTTCATCTAATTTTCAAAAATTCAGCTTCCCAACAAATGTTCATCAGTCTTTTTCCTTCCTCTTCACGTACCAAAATATAAACTCAGAATGTCTCTGTCAAAACAAAAATTCAAAAATTCTTCTTGCCATTTATTTGTAGTTACATATACCTATTCGGGACCAGATTATCTTCGATTTACAACTCTCTTTCTTTTCACTTTTTGACTACTATCAGCATCTTCTTCAATTAAATCTTCTCCTTCGTTTAACTCGTTTTCTTCCTCAATTGGCGGAACAAGGTTTATCTTCCCTGCTTCTGAGCTTTTCTTTGGTCATTTGTCACCTTTCAGAGGTCTTCTCGTTAATACTCTTTTCAGAATTGAACTCAAACTCTTCTCCTTTGACGTTCCCGCAACTGGTTCAGGAGGAGTCAAACCCTCTTGGCTTGGATCTGTCTCAACTCCCTTTCTATTAGGGTCAGTCACTTGTTCAGTCTGGTTTGTCAGACCACCTGCTTCAGAGGACACCCTCCTCTGAGCTGTGTCTCTGTCGGCCGGTACTCTCTCTTGTTCTCCTGGCACCAGTTCTTTTACTGCTTCATTCGACGATGATTCACCCTCCTCTTCCAGGATACACTCCACTTTGCCTGATACAGGAGTGGGCAAATCAATTGAAACTTTTCCAGGTACGGTCTCCAGTTCTTCTCTTTCTCTCTCTCTTGCCCTGGAATACGTTTAGCTGTAGGTAATCTCAACAGCTCTTCTTCTTGCTCTGTTGGATTGTTCACTTTCCGAGTGTGGCTTGCATGTACCCAGTTCACAAGTCCTGCACACTTCACAGCTGTAGTTGTAATTATTATCACCTGGTAGGGTCATTTCCACCTTGGCTCCAAGCATGACTTCCTCACATGCTTACAAATGACGACCCAATCACCAGCCTCTGGTTGTGTTCTTGGCCTCGAGATTGTTGAAGTGTGGTTGCTTCCACCTGATGAGAAAAAGATCGAACCACATCAGCTAGACCTTTACAGTAGTCTAACACCATGTCAGCTGTAATATTTATATGGGCATTCACAGGTACTCTTGGTAGTCTCATAGCTCTACCCATGAGGATTTCATGGGGCAACAATCCTGTTTTTTTGTTAGGGGTACTTCTCATTGACATTAGAACCAACGGCAAAGCATCTGGCCATTTCAAGTTCATGGATGCACACATCTTTGTCAAACTGGACTATAGAGTTCCATTCATCTGCTCTATGAGTCCTGAAGCTTCTGAGCGGTAACTACAAAGGAGTTTCTGCTCAATGTTCAAAGATGAACATAGCAACTTTATCACATCATTGTTGAAGTGGCTTCCTCTATTTGATTCCAAAGAGACTGGGAAACCAAAACATGGAATTAGCTCTCTAAGCAGTAATTTTGCTGCTGTGAGAATATCATTTCTCCTTGTATGGTAAACATCAATCCAATGACTGAAAATGCACACAATCACCAACACATACTTCAAACCAGCACATGCAGGCATCTCAATGAAATCCATTTGCATTCTGCTAAATGGTCCTCCTGCCATGCCATTATGTCCCATATTGACCACTGGTCCTTTACCAACATTCATTTGCTGACAAACGATGCATCTATGGCAAACTGCTTCAGCAACCTGTCTAAACTTTGGATTAAACCAGTGTTATTTAAAACATCAAACCATTGCATCTCTCCCTATGTGTGCTTGACGATGAAAGTATCTGGCCATTTGATAGTCTCTGGCAGAACTACCTTCCCTTCTCCTGTTACCCAGACATCGTCATCCCTCTAGACACAGTTAAGCTTGATCCTATCTCTGCATTCTTCTCTAGAAACATTATCTTGTAGAGCCTTTAGCTCTTCCAAAGTATCAATAATTTGCATAGTAAGACTTGTACACACTTCATCTTTTTCAGGTAACAATTACTAATTTCCTTTGAAGGATATGCCATTCAAGGCACAAAAGTTTGCAACTTGATCTGCATATGCATTTCCCAATGACACATAACCTTGTGATCTCTGATGTGCACTGCATTTCACCACAGCAATTTCTCAGGTTTTTGAACAGCTTTTAACAACTAATGAACTTTCTCATCTTTTCTTACTGATGAACCAGAAGTTAAGAAACCTCTCTGTCTTGCACAATGTTGAATCCATATTGGCTATCTCTATAGATTGTCACTTTCATCTGACTCGGAATATGGCATGCTCTAGTAAGAGCTACCAATTCTGCTACTTGTGCAGAAAACACTCTCCGAACCCATGAAGCTTCCAGTATGCCAGTGATAGTACATACTGCATATCCTGCTCCTAAAGTGCCCACATTATCCCTCAAGCAGGAACCATCAACAAAAATAATTTGATCATTGTCTTCCAAGCAGGTGTCTATAATATCTGCTCTGGGTTTTGTGCATAACTCTGTAATTTCCAAACAATCATGTTCAGTTTCATCCAGTTTATCTGAACCAACATTTTCAATTGGAAGTAAAGTTGCTGGGTTAAGCACTGTACATCTCTTGATCGTTACATTTGGAGACCCCAAGATTGCAGTCTCATATCTGGTCAGTCTAGAACTGGTCATATATTGAATCTTTGAACAATTGAATAAGATTTCTATTGAATGGGGAATCATCACAGTAAGAGGGTAACCCATCACAATATTTTCGCTTTGAGCGATGCTCTGCTTTTCTGCTGCAATGCACCATAAGCATCCTGGTAAAGCTGCTGTGACTGGATCCAAAGTAGATGAAAAATATGCTACTGGACAATTCACACCACCATGTGTCTGAGTCAAAACAGACAAAGAACATGCATCAGGTTCATGACAAAACAACAGAAAACTCTTTGTGTATTCAGGCATACCTAAAGCTGGAGCTTGACATAAACTCTCTTTCAGATCAGTGAACACTTTCATACAAATTGCATCCAATATTATGGGATCGGAAACATCCTTATGAGTCAATCTCTGTAAGGGACTTGAAAGAACTGAAATATTCTGCATCCACTGGCAACAATAACCAACCATTCCCAAAAACATCCTCACATCCTTTTGTGTACTTGGTATTTTCATCTGCAGAATTGTCACAACTCTCTATAAATTCTCCTAGTTCATTTCTCAATTCAAATATTTCACCTCTCTTTGAAAATACTGAAATTTAGTAGGGGACATTTTATGACCATGGTCTCCCAAGAAATTCAATAAAGCAATTGTTTCATATTTGCGCCCTTCCTTTGTCTTTGATGTGTTCAGTAGATCTTCAATGTATTGTACCATTGTTGATTGGTAAGGCATTACCAGTGACTCTAGATTATTTTTCAAGATCTGGTTGAAAATAGATGGTGACTCTGAAAACCCCTGTGAAATTCTACACCAACAGTAGATTTTGGTCAAGAATTTAAAACAAAAGAGATATCTGCTAGCTTCATGAAGAGGCACAGAGAAAAATGCATGACGCAAGTCTAACACAGTAAACCATTCAGCATCACATGGTAACTGAAACATAATCACAGCTGGATTTGGCACCACTGGATAACACTTAAGCATAATGGGGGTCATTACAACATTGGCGGTAAAAGGCGCTTACCGCCGTGCAGAAGACCGCCAATACACCGCGGCGGCGGTGGCATTCCGCCACAGCTATTATGACACACATCTTGGAATCCGCCGAATTTCAGACACCCACACAACACCGCCACACCAAAGGTCAGTGATAAACTGGCGGAAACAAATCCTCCACCTCCACGCCAACAGAAACACACCCATGCTATTACGACCCACGAATCCAGGCGGCGGTCTTTCAACCGCGGTATTCCATTGGCGGTACACACCGCCGCGCTCTAAATACACACACATCTCCAAAAAACCGCCACATTGGACAATTCGAATTAAACACACCTGATACACATACAAACACCACTCCCACACACCCAACACAATATAAAACACACACCCACATCACCCACAAACCCCTACGACCAAAACTGATTGACGAAGGCCAGAGAGAGAGCACAGAATAGACAACCCCACTACACAGAGGCACACAACACCATCACCCACACAACATCCACGCACAAAACACCACACACCACTACACTCACCACACTCATCACCACATACACCACCCCACACATCAACCACAACACCCCATGGCACGCCAAAGACACCCCGCTTCTCCGAGGAGGAGCTCAGGGTCATGGTGGAGGAAATCGTCTGGGTAGAGCCACAGCTATTTGTCTCACAGGTACAGCACACATCAATAGCCAGGAAGATGGAGTTATGGCGCAGAATAGTGGACAGGGTGAACACCGTGGGACAGCACCCAAGAAATAGGGAGGACATCAGGAAGAGGTGGAACGACCTACTGGGGAAGGTGCGTTCAACGGTCTCCAGGCACAACATCGCGGTACAGCGGACTGGCGGCGGACCCCCACCTCCTCCCCCACAACTAACCACATGGGAGAAGCAAGTCTTGACCATCTTGCATCCTGCGGGCCTCGCAGGAGTCGGTGGAGGATGGGACACTGGTAAGTCAAATCTTAACTATCATATCCCCCACCCTACCTGCATGCTATCACACACCCCCTCCCTCACCCCCTACCCTATCACTACAACTTCGCACTAATGTACCCATGACACAAACCACCCATCCCAACACCAAGCCCTGCATGACACAACTAAGCATGGACACCTCTCACTAAAGCATGCCCACTGCACATACCCAGTACACCCCCCCAACCATCACCACACAAACTCACACACAGGAATGCATGCACTGGGGTACACAAACACCCACCCATTGCACACCATTACACACACACACAATAATCATGCTCTTATGCCCCTGCAGGAACCCGAAGGACCATCACCACACCAGAGGGTCCAGACAACACCACTCCACCCCCAGAAGAGGCCCACAGTGACGAGAGCAGCTCTGCCCTACTGGATCCTGATGACCAGCCCGGACCATCATGGGCCTCAGGACAGTCGGTTCCCCTTGCACAGGCACAGCCCAACACCGACCTTCCACCCTCTGGTAACACCAGCACAGCACCCACCCAGCGGGCCCAAACCTCCCTACCCAGGACAGGTCAATCAGCGGTGTTTCCACCACTACAGGGCACCCAGGCTAACCCACCACCCCAACAACAACAGGGACCTGGGAGCAGTGGTAATGGGCACACGGTCCAGGGGACAGAGGCACAGGAACACAGGGGAACTGGGAGGGCTGCTGTGCGACAGGGGGCGGACAGGCCAAGGGAACCCACCCTCCACGAGGCCCTCTCCTCCATTATGGGAGCATACCACCACTCCCAGGAGACGATGGCGACGGTTCTGGACAAGTTGCAGGAGACCCTGCGCTTGCAGGACCAACTGTATTTGGGGTTCAGGGAGGAGCTCAGGACCATCAGCGCCACCCTGGGCACCATTGTAGGGGTGTTGAAGGACATGCAGCAGACCTTGAGGGACACCGTGGCACTCCAAGGGGCCCCTGACACTAGCCAGGACGATGAAATGCCCACCACCTCCGCTGGCGCTAGTGGACAGGACGCCCCGCCACAGGACCAACACACCAGCACCCCACCCCCTGCAGACGGACAACCACCACGCAAGCGGTCCCTGAGATCCAGGAACAGGACAGAGCAAGATGGCAAGACCCCGCCAGGAAATGAGACCACCCTGATTGTCATCCCACTGTCCCACTTTGTTACCCTATCCATACTTTAACTGCCCCAGCTCCTCTTCCTATGCCCAGATGGGCAGTGCACCTGTGAGACTAATAGACTGGACTCTGCCATGGACATTCCTCCACCATCACCCATCCTCATTTTACAACCCCTCCCAGTTATGAGCACTTCAATAAACACCCTTGAAACACAAAACAATCTGGAGTCAGTCTGTGATTTAGTAAAAATGTATTATCAATGACAGTGTCATAATGGGTGTACCATTCTAAAGCTAACATACCTATGTCACACATCACAAGCCCTTGAAGGATGCAAGCAGTTGACACGTAGGTAACCACACCTGTGAAACCGTAATGGAAGGGTACAACTCAGTTACCAAATGTTGACTTAAATCGAAAAACAGGATAGAGGTAGACGTGTGAAAGTTAATGTAATGCTAAAAATGAAAATGTTCTCACCTGTGTCTCACTGGAAATATTGCTGTATGACTGACTCCCTGTTGTCGTTGTCTTCTTCATCAGCTTCATCCTCATCACTGTCCACAGGCTCCACAGGCTCCACAGCTGCTACAACACCGTCATCTGGATCATCCTCCTGCAGAAAAGGCACCTGGCGTCGCAATGCCAAATTATGGAGCATGGAGCAGGCGATGATGATGTCGCACACCTTCTTCGGTGAGTAGAATAGGGATCCACCTGTCATATGGAGGCACCTGAACCTGGCCTTCAGGAGGCCGAAGGTGCGTTCGATCACCCTCCTAGTCCGCCCATGGGCCTCATTGTACCGTTCCTCTGCCCTGGTCCTGGGATTCCTCACTGGGGTCAATAGCCACGAAAGGTTGGGGTAACCAGAGTCCCACAAAAGCCATACACGGTGCCTCTGGAGTTGAGCCATCATATCAGGGATGCTGCTATTCCGCAGGATGTAGGCGTCATGCACTGAGCCAGGGAACATAGCATTTACCTGCGAGATGTACTGGTCTGCCAAACATACCATCTGTACATTCATGGAATGATAACTCTTCCTGTTCCTGTACACCTGTTCACTCCTGTGGGGGGGACCAGAGCTACATGGGTCCCATCAATAGCACCTATGACGTTGGGGATATGTCCAAGGGCATAGAAGTCACCTTTCACTGTAGGCAAATCCTCCACCTCAGGGAAAATGATGTATCTCCTTACGTGTTTCAGCAGGGCAGCCAACACTCTGGACAAGACGTTGGAAAACATAGGCTGGGACATCCCTGATGCCATGGCCACTGTTGTCTGAAAAGACCCACTTGCAAGGAAATGGAGCACTGACAGCACCTGCACGTCAGGGGGGATTCCAGTCGGATGGCAGATTGGTGACATCAGGTCTGGCTCCAACTGGGTACATAGTTCCTGGATTGTGGCACGGTCAAACCGGTAGGTTACGATGACATGTCGCTCTTCCATTGTCAACAGGTCCACCAGCGGTCGGTACACCTGAGGATTCCGCCATCTTCTCATATGTCCCAGCAGACAGTGCCTACGAAGGACAACAGCGAAGAACCAGTCATTAGTCCTCCAGGTATGTCAAACACAAGACTACACCACTCACATAACCCTTCCTGTATGTGTGTTGAGTGTAGGCCTAGCTATGTGTGACGCAGTATGAAATGAAGCCATGTGGGCCCCTGAAATGGCGGCTGCCTGACCTCTAAACTGGGACGATGGGATTGTGGGGTAACAGTGCTGGCGTTACACACCGTCGCGGTAGGCGGTAGTAGACCGCGGCGCAATGCTGCATTGGTTAACATTGGACCCTATGGGTCCCAGGAGCCAATGAACAGGTGCGCCGGCGGTGATGATGCGCACAGCCGCAGACTTCACCGCCGCGGACGTCACCGCCATTTTCTATCTGTTCAGTCACTAGATACCTGACCTTCGACAGGAGAGGACCTACACTGCAAGTGCTGCTGTGACCTCGGTCTGGAAGCGACGATGGCTGCTGCGTCTGGGGAAAGGGCCCCTGCCTTCACTGAACAGGAGTTGGAGAAACTGGTAGACGGGGTCCTCCCCCAGTACACGCTACTCTATGGTCCTCCAGACCAATAGGTTAGTACACAGGGAGCACGTTGTATGGGCTAGGCCTGGGTGGAGAGGGCTGGGTGGAAGAGGGAAGGGGGCAGAGTCCATAGAAAATCAATGCATGGGAATGAATGGGCCACATGGCCAGAGTAGGGAGGGGGCCACTCACAACGACGGTGCAGTTGGTAATGACTGTTCCTCTTTCCTTGTGCATGTCATGTAGGTCAGCGCCCACCAGAAGAGGGACATTTGGCGTGCCATCGCCAAGGAGGTCTGGACCTTGGGGGCCCACCAGAGACGGGGCACCCACTGCCGTAAGAGATGGGAGGACATTCGCTGCTGCAGCAAGAAGACGGCGGAGGCTCAGCTGGGGTTGGCCTCCCAACGTGGGAGGGGTGCCTGTCGCACCATAACCCCCTGATGTTCCGGATCCTGGCGGTGGCCTACCCGTAGTTGGATGGGCGCTTGAGGGCATCACAGCAGACACAAGGGGGTAAGTACAACCTCATTCTGCGGACTTTGCGTGCAGTGGAGGTGTGTGGGTGTGGGAGGTGGGCTGTGGGTGTCCCTAGGCCAGGGCGAGTTAGATAGGCAAGGCCCCTCCGTAATGTAGCCCATGTGGCACTCTACCCCACCTCAGCAGAGTGCCAAGTCGAGGTATAGTTGCCCCTGTGGCATCCATGTGCGCCGATGTCCACCATTGCCATATAGGCCATATCCCAGAAATTGCATGTGCAGAGGGCAGGAGCACGGCGTAATGCAGGGGGCTGCTGCGTTTGTCTTGTCCGCCAACGGTAGCGGTATGCCATGCACTAAAACCCTCTTTCTTCTGTCTCCCCCCCTTTGTCTGCTCTCCCTGTCCTTTTGTACATCAGCATCAACAGGCGGAGGTACAGTGGCACCGGAGCACGAGGGAGCTGCATCCCACATGGCCATGGAGGGCCACACCACAGACTCTGAATGCACCAGTGGGACGGAGGGCGAGGGGAGCTTCACGTCGGCCACCGGATCACCAAGCAGTGACACAGACTCGTTCGACAATGGGAGCTCCCTTGTGGTGGCGGCACCATCTGTGCCTCCCACCTCTACAGGTACAGCCGCCACCTCCCCTACCAGCACCACCCTCCCAGCAGCCCCTCAGCGTTTGCCCCGTGCCCGCTCACCCAGGAGGGTGGGCATCACCTTCGCCCCAGGCACCTCAGGCCCTGCAACCCCTGCTGCCCTCAGTGAGGAGGCCATTGACCTCCTCAGGTCACTCACTGTTGGGCAGTCTACCATTGTGAATGCCATCCAGGGTGTAGAACGAGAGTTGCAACACGGTAATGCATTCCTGGAGGGCATTCATTCTGGTCAGGCTGTCCTTCAGCGAACCCTGCAATCTTTGGCCTCAGCACTGATGCCAGCAATTGTCCCTGTGTCTAGCCTCCCCCCTCCAACTTCCTCCGCCCAGACCCAATCTCCTGTACCCCAGCCCATCCCAAGCACACCTACAGACCAGCATGCACACAAGTCAACACACACAAGTAGCTCAAGCAAACATAGGCACCACACACACCACAAGCACTCACGCAAGCCTCACCCACATACAGACACAACAACACCCACTGCCTCCACTGTTGGCCCCTCCTCCCTCCCAGTGTCATCTACACTCTCACCTACATGCACTACATCTACAGCCACTAGGACTCGCACCAGTACACCCAGCATCACACCCCGCTCACCTGCACTCACCACCTCCACTGCCATTTACACGTCCCCTGTGTCCTCTCCCAGTGTGTCTGTGACGCCCCCTCCCAAAAAACACAAACGCCGGCAATCACTCACCCAACATCCATCCACCTCACGACAGCCTCCAGTACCTGCACCTGCACCCAAAACACCTAAAGTGACACCTCCGACAACCACCTCCTCTTCCTCCACTCCCAGACCCCCTCCAGCTACCCATCCCAGTGTTCGTCAGAAACTGTCTCTCTGTAAAGTTGACCTTTTTGCACCCCCCCCTCTAATTCATCAGTCCCGTCGTAGTGTCTCAGCCAAAAAGCCTCCAATACCAGTGGTGCCTGTTCAAGGGTTTTGGAGTGCACCGGCCACCAGGGCAGGCAGTAGGACCCGGAGCCAAGGCACTGGCAGCCCACCCCCTGTAAAGGCAATAAAATTGGAGAGTGGAAGACGGGACCGTGTTAAGACTCCAGGTGGGAAAACAACTGACGTGGGTTCCAAGGGGATTGGAGAGTCAGCTGTGACTCCACCAAAGGTGGTGAAGGGCCAGAGGAAGTCTGCCCAGCCTGTTGTGAGTGTCACGGCGGAGATATGCGCCATCATTTCCGGCGGTCGAGACACAACCGCCAGCACCGTCGTTACTGGTCCAGAGACCACCGCCAGAGTCACAGCCCAGGAGGGCCCAAGTATCGTCACTGGTCAGGAGACCACCGCCACCGCCAGAGTCAGTGCCCAGGAGAGCCCCACTATCGTCACTGGTCAGGAGACCACCGCCAGAGTCACAGCCCAGGAGGGCCCAAGTATCGTCACTGGTCAGGAGACCACCGCCAGAGTCACAGCCCAGGAGGGCCCAAGTATCGTCATTGGTCAGGAGACCACCGCCGGAGTCAGTGCCCAGGAGAGCCCCACTATCGTCACTGGTCAGGAGACCACCGCCAGAGTCACAGCCCAGGAGGGCCCAAGTATCGTCACTGGTCAGGAGACCACCGCCAGAGTCACAGCCCAGGAGGGCCCAAGTATCGTCACTGGTCAGGAGACCACTGCCGGAGTCAGTGCCCAGGAGGGGCAAGTATCGTCACTGGTCAGGAGACCACCGCCACCACCGGAGTCAGTGCCCTGGAGGGCTCCGGCTGCCACAGCCCCGCTGGGCAATGATGAAACGTCATGCCGCACACCAATGTCCTTATCAGAACCGCCATGGCAAAGCACCGCTGAACAGGGCAAAGACCGCCATGTCAATGCACCGCTGAACTGTCCTGAACCGCCATGGCAAAGCACCGCTGAACAGGGCAAAGACCGCCATGTCAATGCACCGCTGAACTGTCCTGAACCGCCATGGCAAAGCACCGCTGAAGAGGGCAAAGACCGCCATGTCAATGCACCGCTGAACAGGGCAAAGACCGCCATGGTAAAGCACCGCTGAACAGTCCTGAACCGCCATGGCAAAGCACCGCTGAACAGGGCAAAGACCGCCATGTCAATGCACCGCTGAACAGGGCAAAGACCACCATGTCAATGCACCGCTGAACAGGGCAAAGACCGCCATGGCAAAGCACCGCTGAACTGTCTTGAACCGGCATGGCAAAGCACCGCTGAACAGGGCATAGACCGCCATGTCAATGCACTGCTGAACAGGGCAAAGACCACCATGGCAAAGCACCGCTGAACTGTCCTGAACCGCCATGGCAAAGCACCGCTGAACAGGGCAAAGACCGCCATGTCAATGCACCGCTGAACAGGGCAAAGACCGCCATGGCAAAACACCGCTGAACTGTCCTGAACCGCCATGGCAAAGCACCGCTGAACAGGGCAAAGACCGCCATGGCAAAGCACCGCTGAACTGTCCTGAACCGCCATGGCAAAACACTGCTGAACAGGGCAAAGACCGCCATGTCAATGCACCGCTGAACAGGGCAAAGACCGCCATGGCAAAGCACCGCTGAACTGTCCTGAACCGCCATGGCAAAGCACCGCTGAACAGGGCAAAGACCGCCATGTCAATGCACCGCTGAACAGGGCAAAGACCGCCATGGCAAAGCACCGCTGAACTGTCCTGAACCGCCATGGCAAAGCACCGCTGAACAGGGCAAAGACCGCCATGTCAGTGCACCGCTGAACAGGGCAAAGACCGCCATGGCAAAGCACCGCTGAACTGTCCTGAACCGCCATGGCAAAGCACCACTGAACAGGGCAAAGACAGCCATGTCAATGCACCGCTGAACAGGGCAAAGACCGCCATGTCAATGCACCGCTGAACAGGGCACAGACCGCCATGGCAAAGCACTGCTGAACAGGGCACAGACCGCCATGGCAAAGCACCGCTGAACAGGGCAAGCACCGGGTAGGAATGAATGGCCCGCCACATCAGGCATCCTTATCCCATGTGCAGCTGGGACAGTGACAGGACACGACCTTACACGGGGATACTCATCCAGTCTGGGCACCAGTCCCCCCCAGTACCATTAGAGACCTGCATCAACTTGAGAGACTGTGGCTTTGCACTCCCCAGGATGGCAGAGTGGGCAAACCACCCAGTGTATAGACTTGAGAGACTGTGGCTTTGCACTCCCCAGGATGGTACAGTGGGCAAACCACCCACTGTATAGACTTGAGAGACTGTGGCTTTGCACTCCCCAGGATGGCACAGTGGGCAACCCACCCACTGTATAGACTTGAGAGACTGTGGCTTTGCACTCCCCAGGAGGGCATGAATGGGCATGGAGCCCCGTCGTGGATATGGCTTTGCAGTCATCCGGCTGAGGTGCCCCCCCTTCCCTTCCCCCTGAGGTGCCTGTAGAATTTCTATCTGATGCCCCCGCAGTGTTCTCTCCGATTGTGGTCAGGTATCGTTTGTGGGCCTCGCCCATGTACTTGTGGACTGATGGTGCACGGACATTGTTATGTACATATCTGCACTACTTCTCGTCTTGTATATAATTCTGACTGATTTTCAAATATATATCTGTATATTTTTGTATGAAATGTATATTGGCACATTACATTGTTTGACCGAATTTCGCTTTGTGTATTCATTCTTCCGGGGGGATTGTGGGTTGTTACTGTGATTTTTGTGAATGCATTGGTGTGTATGTTGTAATATGCGAGGGTGGGGGTGGGGGTGTTTGGTGTGTGTTCCCCTAATTTTTGCCTCCCCCCTCCCCCATGTCGTAGGTGCAGTACTCACCGTTGTCTGGGGCGCCTACGTAGCTGTTGGTCGTAGACGAGCAGAAACACAAGGGCAGGGAGTATTTGGAGTTCCGGCTCCATGGATTCCTCGTGGGATATGTTAAGGTGAGCGTTTTCCCATAGCAAAAGCTGTTTCCACCATGTTTTTATCCACGGTGAATCCGCCCCGGAAAAGGTGGCGGATTGACGGGTTGTAATAGTGTGGGCGGTACATTGTCTTCCGCCTGTCTGTTGGCGGTGACCGCCGCGCTGCTTGTCTGTACCGCCGTGGCGGGCGAAGTGTTAAAGTGGCTGTCTTTGTTGGCGGTTTCCGCCAGGGTCATAATTCCCTTTTTTTGTCCTCCGGACTGTTTGCGGTATTTCCGCTGCTTCAACACCGTCCGCCAGGGTTGTAATGACCACCAATGTCATTTCTTTTTCTCAGATCCTGTACAAGACGAATTTTCTCACATGGTTTTCTCAAACCCATAATTGGTGAATTACATGGGATACTCATCACCTCTCTCAAAATTCCTTTCTCCACAAACTGTTCTATCAAAGGTCTTACACCTTTGATTTCTTCAATTGTCATTGGATATTGTGGCGGGAAAACCACATTGTGGTTCACTGCAACTTTGACTGGTTCTCATCCTTGGATCAATCCAATATCCTTTCCTGAAAGATCCCAATCTTTAGACTTAACAGTCTTGTGCAAGTCAACCGGAAGATCTTTTATTTCAAAAACTGAAGAAAAACGAATCAACCACTGACTCATTGTAGACAGTTAGTGTCGGATCTGCATCATCACCGTTTGTCTGAATCTCAATTCTCTCATCTGTGCAAGTTATTGAACATCTTGTTTAGCACAATAGATCTATTCCTAGGAGTGACACTGGACTCGAGTCACAAACCACAAGTTTGTGCAAACCTTTAAAATTACCAATCTTAACTATAACTGGTTTTGTAATAGGATATGGAACCTCTGTAGATCTCGCTGTTGAGCGTGTAGCTCAATCAATCAATCAATCAATCAATGCATTTATAGAGCGCGCTACTCACCCGCGAGGGTCTCAAGGCGCTGGAGGGGAGGCGGGGGGTGGGTTACTGCTGCTCGAAAAGCCAAGTCTTGAGTTGCTTCCTGAAGGTGAGATGGTCCTGGGTAGTTCTTAGGTGTGCGGGGAGGGAGTTCCATGCTTTGGCTGCCAGGTAGGTGAAAGATCTTCCTCCGGCGGTGGTTCTGCGGATGCGTGGTACGGTGGCGAGGGCGAGGCTAGCTGAGCGGAGCTGACGGGTGGGCGTGTAGAATGAGAGGCGGCTGTTGAGGTATTCGGGGCCCATGTTGTGGAGTGCTTTGTGTGCGTGGGTGAGGAGCCTGAAGGTAATCCTCTTGTTGACGGGGAGCCAGTGTAGGTGTTTCAGGTGGGCGGATATGTGGCTGTGGCGAGGGATGTCGAGGATGAGGCGTGCGAGGCGTTCTGTATGCGTTGTAGACATTTCTGAAGCTTTGCGGTGGTACCTGCGTATAGGGTGTTTCCGTAGTCCAGACGGCTTGTGAGAAGGGCATGGGTAACTGTCTTTCTGGTTTCGGCGGGGATCCATCGGAAGATTTTTCGGAGCATGTGTAGGGTGTTGGAGCATGATGACGAGACAGCGTTGACTTGCTTGGTCATTGTGAGGAGGGGGTTCCAGGATGAATCCGAGGTTGCATGCGTGATCCGAGGGGGTTGGTGCGGTGCCCAGAGCCGTGGGCTACCCGGAGTCGTCCCAGGCGGAAGGGGATTGTCCGAGGATGAGGACCTCCGTCTTGTCTGAGTTCAGTTTTAGGCGGCTGAGCTTCATCCATTCTGCAACGTCTTTCATTCCTTCCTGTAGGTTGGTTTTGGTGGTGGTTGGGTCTTTGGTGAGGGAGAGTATCAGCTGGATGTTGTCGGCGTAGGAGATGATGTTGATGTTGTGTTTGCGTGCAATGGCAGCGAGTGGGCTCATGTAGATATTGAAGATGGTTGGGCTGAGCGAGGAACCTTGGGGTACGCCGCAGATGATCTCGGTGGGTTCTGAGCGGAAGGGAGGGAGGTGGACTCTCTGGGTTCTGTTGGAGAGGAATGAGATGATCCAGTCAATGGCCTGTCCTAGGATTCCAGTGGTGGGGAGGTGGGTTATTAGGGTGCGATGGCACACGGTGTTGAAGGCAGCCGAGATGTCCAGGAGGATGAGGGCGGTTGTTTCCCCGTTGTCCATCAGAGTTCTGATGTCGTCAGTGACTGCCATGAGGGCGCTTTCTGTGCTGTGGTTGGCCCGAAATCCAGATTGGCAAGGGTCGAGCGAGTTGTTAGCTTCAAGAAAAGCGGTCAGCTGCTTGTTGATGGTCTTCTCGATGACGTTGGCTGGGAAGGGGAGAAGAGAGATGGGGCGGAAGTTCTTCAGGTCATTGGGGTCAGCCGTGGGTTTTTTCAGGAGGGTGTTGACTTCCGCGTGTTTCCAGCTCTCGGGGAAGGTGGCTGAAGAGAACGAGGTGTTGATGATGTTCCGGAGATGGGGGGGCGATGACGGAGTCGGCTTTCTTGAAGATGTGATGGGGACAAGGGTCCGAGGGGGAGCAGGAGTGGATGGTGTTCATGATGCTTCTGGTCTCTTCTGAGCTGATGGGGGTCCAGGCGTTGAGTGTGGTGGTGGGGGCTGTAGGTCGGTGGTGGGGGGTGGGGTCTGGGGTCTGAAGCTGTCGTGTAGGACTACGATTTTTCGGTGGAAGAACGTAGCGAGGGAGTTGCAGAGTTCTTGTGAGGGTGTGATGACATTGGAGCTGGCGCTGGGGTTGGAGAGCTCTTTGACGATGTTGAAGAGTTCTTTGCTGTTGTGGGTGTTGTTGTCTAGTCGCTCTTTGAATTATGTCCTTTTGTTGGAGCGGATCAGCTGGTGGTGTTTACGGATGGCAATCTTGAGGGCTGTCATGATTTCTGTGGTGCGTTCCCTGCGCCAGGTTTTTTCGAGGGTACGGCAAGATATCTTGGATTCTTTGAGGGCATCCGTGAACCATGGGGGTTTCCTGATGCTGGTCCCGCTTGGGTGGTTTTTGAGTGGTGCAAGGTTTTCGGCACAGTTGGTGATCCACTGTGTGAGGCTGTGGGCTGCGTTGTTGGCATAAGTGATGATGGCTGGTGGGTTTTGGTTCAGTGTAGAGAGGAGCTGCTCTGTGGAGATTTTGCTCCAGCGTCTGCGGGGATTTGTTGTGTGCGATGGTGGTGAGTCTCTCGTTTGAAGGTGAAGTGGATGCATCTGTGGTCGGTCCAGTGTAGTTCGGAGGAGTGGCTGAAGGAGATGTGGTTGCTGGCGGAGAAGATGGGGTCGAGCGTGTGACCAGCGGTGTGGTTGGGGGTGCTCACCAGTTGCTTGAGTCCAAGGTTGTCGAGGTTGTCGAGCAGGGTGGTGGTGTTGTTGTCGTTTTTCTCCAGGTGGAAGTTCAGGTCCCCGAGGAGGATGTAGTCTGGTGAGGCTAGGGCGTGCGGGCTGATGAAGTCTGTGAAGGTTTCGCTGAATTGGGTGCGTGGGCCCGGGGGTCTGTAGACGAGTGTTCCTTTGAGGGTGGTTTTGGAGTCGGTGTGGATCTGGAAGTGTATGTGTTCGGTGACGAGGGGGGTGTCTTCGGTGGTGGTCGTGATGTTGAGGGTGTTCCTGTAGATGATGGCGATTCCTCCTCCGGTTTGGTTGATGCGGTCCTTCCGGGCGATCCTGTAGCCGTCGTGGATGGCTACGGCAATGTCTGGAGCCGAGAAGGTGTTCATCCAGGTTTCTGTGATGAAGGCGACGTCTGGTGCTGTTGTGTCCAGGAGGTCCCATAGTTCGATGGCGTGCTTGTGGATGGAGCGTGTGTTGAGGAGAATGCCCTTGAGGTGGTTGTTGTTGCGAGGGCCGGTGGGAGGTCTCCAGGTACGGTGGAATGTGTATTTGCAGGCTTGGCAGGTGAAGGGTCCATGGGTACGTTTAGGGCTGGCTTGGTAGCAGGTGGCTGTTCGTCCAGTGTTGAGGGCGTAGAGGGAGGTGGCGTCATATCTTAGTTGGGTGCTTTGAGTGCGGTGGGGGCCAGGGGTTCTGGTGCTGGGCACGGTCCAGGCGCGGACGGGCGCAGACGGGCTTGCCTTTGGCGCGCCAGCTGCGTGGCCGCACAGCGGGCGACATAAGAAGAAAGGGGGGAGGAGGGGTCAGCTGGGAGGCGGGCGGGAAGGAGAGCAAATGGGAGCAGGGGGGGCGGGGCCGCAAGGGTGGCAGCGGCAGGAAACAGAAGTGCTAGGGAGCGAAAGGAAAGGAACAGAGAACCAAATACAAACAAAGAGCCAAATACGAACAGAGAGCCAAATACAGACAAAGAGCCAAATACAAACAGAGAGCTGAATGCAGACAGAGAAACAAATACAGACAAAGAGCCAAATACAAACAGAGAGCCGAATGCAGACAGAGAAACAAATACAGACAAAGAGCCAAATACAAACAGAGAGCCAAATACAGACAAAGGGGGACATTCTGACCTCGGCGGTAAAAGGCGCTTTGCGTCGGCCAGAAGACCGCCATAACACCGCCGTGGCCGCGGTAAACCGCCACGTTCATTCTGACCCGCAACTGGCAAACCGCCGAAAACCCGACATCCTCAAAAATCCGCCACACCAAAGGTCAGCGAAAAAATGTCGCTGACCAAACCTCCACCGTCACGCCAACAGAAATACGCCCATACCATTCCGACCCACAAATCCACGCGGCGGTCTTTCAAACGCGGTATTCCATTGGCGGTACACACCACCGCGGTCAAAATACACACACACATAGAAAACTCAGCCACATTGGTCAGTTCGAAATACACACACCTGATACACATACTAACACCACTCCCACACACCCAACACAATATAAAACACACACCCACATCACCCACAAGCCCCCACGACCCGAAATCATTGACGAAGGCTAGAGACAGAGCACAGAATAGAGAATCCAACAACACAGAGGCACACAACACCATCACCCACACAGAATCCACGCACCAAACACCACACACCACCACACGCACCACACTCATCACCACAAACGCCACCCCACACCTCAACCACACCACCCCATGGCACCCCAAAGACAACCCAGGTTCAGTGACGCCGAACTCAGGGTCATGGTGGAGGAAATAGTCCGTGTAGAGCCCCAGCTCTTCGGGGCACAGGTGCAGCACACCACAATTGCTAGGAAGATGGAGCTATGGCAAAGTATAGTGGACAATGTTAACGCGGTGGGACAGCATCCACGCAATCGGGAGGACATCAGGAAGAGATGGAACGACCTACAGGGGAAGGTGCGTTCCATGGTATCAAGGCACAACATTGCGGTGCAGAAGACTGGCGGCGGACCCCCACCTACTCCCCGAGAATTTACCGCATGGGAGGAGGAAGTCTTGCACATCCTGCATCCTGAGGGCCTCGCAGGAGTAGGCGGAGGAATGGACTCTGGTAAGGCAAATCTTCACTACTGCTTCCCACCCCCACCCCACCTGCATGCCAAATCATACCCCCACCCTCACCCCCTTCCCCATCACACCAACACCTAGCAAAAGGCTCACCATCACAACCCACCCATCCCAACACCAATCCCTGCATGCGACCACAAAGCATGGACACCCATCACCAAAGCATGCCCACTGCACACACACATCACCCCCACAAGCCACCCTCACAAAAGCCCCCACAAGGAAATGCCTGCACTTGGGTACACGGACACCCACCCATCACACGAAATGCCACACACAGAAGCAATAACCATACCTTTATACCCCTGCAGGACCCGAACGCCACCACACTGCCACGGAGGGTCCAGAGATGTCCATCCCACCCCCAGAAGAGGCCCCCAGCGATGACAGCAGCTCTGTCTCCCTGGACCCAGATGACCAGCCCGGCCCATCGGGGACCTCTGGACAGTCGGTTCCCCACAGACAGCCACAGGCTACACCAGACCCAACCCCCTCTGGGAACACCAGCACAGCTCCCACCCAGCGGGCCCATGCCTCTGTCTCCAGGACACGTAAATCAGCGGTGTGTCCACCACTACAGGGCACCCAGGTTGACCCACCACCCCAACAACAACAGGGACCTGGGGGCAGTGGTAGTGGGCACACCGTCCAGGGGACAGAGGCCCAGGAACACAGGGGAACTGGGAGGGCTGCTGTGCGACTGGGGGGGGACAGGCCCGGGGAACCGACTCTCCAAGAGGCCCTCTCCTCCATCATGGGAGCATACCACCGCTCCCAGGAGACGATGGCGACGGTACTGGCCCGGTTCCAGGAGATCCAGGAACTGCAGGAGGAACGGTAAATGGGGTTCAGGGAGGAACTGAGGAACATCGGTTCCGCAATGGGGACCATCGTCGTGGCCCTAACCCAGATCGTCACCACATTGCGGGACCATGTGGCACCCCAAAGGGCCCCTGTCACTAGCCCAGGCCAGGAACAGCCTACCACCTCCGCCGGCGCTAGTGGACAGGAGGCCCCCACACAACGACAGGCCACCAGAACCCCACCTCCTGCAGAAGAAGAACCACCCCGCAAGCGGAACCTGAGATCTCACAAGAAGACAGAGTAGGATTGCAAGACCCCCACCAGCCTAAGATACCCCCTGATGTCATCCCACTGTCCCACATTGTCACCCTGTCCAACCTTTAACTGCCCCGCTCCATCCTTCCCCAGGCATATGGACAATGCACCTGTGCCACTGAGAACTGGACTCTGCCATGGACATTACTCCAACCCCACCCATCACCGTTTCCCAATCATGTACCTATATGTAGCACTTAAAATAAATCACTTATTGCACTTAAAAAAACAGGAGTCTGCTTGTATTCTTAACAAATGTATTACACATAACGGTGCAATAATGTCCAGTTACTTTGTGATGACAACATACCAATTTCAATAAGCTTTAGTCCATGGGCAAACAAAGCTGAAGTCAGGCAGTGGGTCATACAGCTCTGAAAAGGGAAGGGAAAGTCACAAATCAGTCAACAGGAACTGGGGGGAAACACAGACAGTGGAGACGCATGAGGCCTTAAGTAAATGTAAAATGGGGTGGCTGATTCTTACCTGTGTGCTACTGAAAATATTGTTGTATGACTGTATCCCTGTTGTCCGTGTCGTCCCCGTCGTCTTCCTCCTCTTCACTCTCCACAGGCTCCACAGCTGCTACAACACCACCATCTGGACCATCCTCCTGCAGAAAAGGCACCTGGCGTCGCAATGCAAGATTGTGAAGCATACAGCAGGCCACGATGATCTGGCACACCTTCTTTGATGAGTACATGAGGGATCCCCCTGTCATATGCAGGCACCTAAACCTGGCCTTCAGGACCCCGAAGGTCCTTTCTATGATCCTCCTAATTCGCCCATGGGCCTCATTGTACCGTTCCTCTGCCCTGGTCCGGGGATTCCTCACTGGGGTCAGTAGCCACGACAGGTTGGGGTAACCAGAGTCACCAATTAGCCACACACGGTGTCTCTGTAGCTGTTCCATCACATAAGGAATGCTGCTATTTAGCATGACATACGCATCATGCACTGACCCAGGGAACTTGGTATTTACATGGGAGATGTACTGGTCAGCCAAACAGACCACCTGGACATTCATTGAATGATAACTTTTTCTGTTCCTGTACACCTGCTCACTTTCTTTGGGGGGAACCAAAGCCACGTGGGTCCCATCAATGGCACCAATGATGTTGGGGATATGTCCAAGGGCATAGAAATCACCCTTCACTGTAGCCAATTCGCCCACCTCAGGGAAAATAATGTAGCTCCGCATGTATTTCATCAGGGCAGACAACACTCTGGACAAAACCTTAGAAAACATAGGCTGAGACATCCCAGATGATATGGCCACTGTTGTCTGAAAAGACCCACTTGCCAAAAAATGGAGTACTGACAGAACCTGCACCAGAGGGGGAATCCCTGTGGGTTGGCGGATGGGGGACATCAGGTCTGGCTCCAGCTGGGCACATAGTTCATGTATAGTTGCTCTGTCAAGCCTGTATGTAAGTATGATATGTCGTTCTTCCATTGTCGACAGGTCCACCAGCGGTCGGTACACGGGAGGATTCATCCTTCTCCTCGCAAGACCCAGCGGACGGTGCCTAGGAAGGACAACATGGAGCACAGAGTCAAGCAACCCACAGGTTCGTTCACACAGCTTGCACAGTACACGAATCGCTATGCATTGAAAGGCTTGTATGAGTGGCAATGCAAGGCCTAGGCCGGTGTGACGCAGTAGAAATCATGCCATGTGGGCCCTTGAAATGGCGGGTGCCTGACCTGTGAAGTGTGATAGTGGGATGTGAGGTCACTGCGCTGGCGTGGCACACCGTGGCGGTAGGCGGTCGAAGACCGCGGCGCAAAGCAGCATTGGTTAACATTGAACCCTATGGGTCTCAGGAGCCAATGACGATGTGCGCCGGCGCTCGCGGTACGCACCGCCGCGGTACGCACCGCCGCGGGCGTGACTGCCATTTTCTATCTGATTAATCACTCGAGACCTGATCATCCACAGGAGAGGACCTATACTGCAAGTGCTGCTGTGACCTCGGTCTGGGAGATACAATGGCTGCTGTGACTGGGGAAAGGGCCCCTGCCTTCACTTCCGAAAAATTGGAGAGACTTGTTGATGGGGTCCTCCCCCAGTATGCGCTACTCTACGGTCCTCCAGACCAACAGGTTAGTACACAGGGTGCACGTTGAATGGGCTATGCCTGTGTTGAGTGGGGTGTATGTAAGATGGTGGGGAGGGGAGCGAATGAGGAGTGCAACGCACGAAAGATGAGAGCATGTGCCACATGGCAAGGTTGGGGAGGGGGGGGGCACTCACATTGACCAGGCAGAAAACTGATGCGATTTCCTTTACCACCCTGCACATGTCACATAGGTCAGCGCCCATCAGAAGATCGACATTTGGCGTGCCATCGCCAAGGACGTCCGGGCCCTGGGGGTCCACAACAGACGGGGCACCCACTGCCGAAAGAGGTGGGAGGACATCCGCCGCGGGACCAGAAAGACCGCCGAGTCTCTGCTGGGGATGGCCTCCCAACATAGGAGGGGTGCCAGCCGCCAATTGACCCCCCTGATGTCCCGGATCCTGGCGGTGGCCTACCCCGATTTGGATGGGCGCGTGAGGACATCACAGCAGACACAAGGGGGTGAGTATCAGCACATTCTGCTATCTTTGCGCGCAGTGAAGGTGTCTGGGTGGGGGAGGAGGGCTGTGGCTATCTCCAGGCCAGGGCGCATTCTGTAGCCTAGGCCCCTCCGTTAGACACGGCCCTGTGCCCCCACCCCCCACCTCTGTAGGGTGCCAAGTACAGCTATCCATGGTCCTGCCTCACCCATGTGTGCATTTGTCGTCCATAAACCTGTAGGCCTAGTCACAATAACTGAGTAGTGTACCCCGATTGCGCGGCCTAGTTCAGGGGGCTTCTGTGTCTGTCCTCTCCGACAACGGTGTTGCCAATGCATGCACTCAACCTGTCTTCATTTCCCCCCCCCCCATTTTCTTTGTCTTCCTGTTCATTTGTGCCTTAGCATCATCAGGCGGAGGAGAAGTGGCATCGGCGCACGAGGGAGCTGCATCTCACATGGCCCCGGAGGGCCATACAACAGACTCCGAGTACACCAGTGAGACGGAGGGCGAGTGGAGCTCCACAACGGGGACCCGTGGAGACGTCAGCGACACCGACACGTCCTCGGAAGGGAGCTCCCTAGCGGTGGCTGCAACATCCGTGCCCACCGCCACAACAGGTACAGCCGCCACCCAGCGCACCAGCCCCGCCTTCCCAGCAGCCCCTCAGCCTTCGCTACGTGCCCGCTCGGCCAGGAAGGTGGGCATCTCCTTCGCCCCAGGCACCTCAGGCCCTGCCCCAGTTACCCCTGCTGCCCTCAGTGAGGAGGTCATTGGCCTCCTCAGGACACTCATTGTTGGGCAGTCTACCCTTTTGAATGCCATCCAGGGTGTAGAAAGGGAGGTGCATCGGAGCAATGCATACCTGGAGGGCATTCATTCGGGTCAGGCTGTCCATCAGCGATCGTTCAACGCTCTGGCCTCAGCACTGACGGCAGCCATTGTCCCTGTCTCCAGCCCCATTGTCCCTGTCTCCAGCCTCCCTCTTCTGACTCCCTCCACCCAGTCCCAGTCTCCTGTTCCTCTGCCTATCCCATCCACACCATCAGACCAGCCTGCACACACCTCTACACCCAAGGGCAGCTCATCCAGACATAAGCACCACAGATCCCACAAGCATTCACCCAAGCAACATCCAGATGCAGACATGCCAACAGTCACTACCACCTCTGTGTCCCCCACCTCCTCATCTCCCTCCTCCCTCCCTGTGACGTCTCCACTCACACCTGCATGCACACCACCATCAGCCAGTACTTCCATCACCAGCACACCCTCCATTACAGTCCGCACACGTGCAGTCACCACCCCCACTGCCATTTACACGTCCCCTGTGTCCTCTCCCAGTGTGTCTGTCACCCCCTCTTCCAAACCACACAAACGCAGGCAGCCACCCACCCAACAGTCATCCACCTCACGACAGCCTCCGTCACAAGCACCTGCACCCAAATACAGCACACTTGACTCTCCTACAACCACATCCTCTTCCTCCACTCCCATACCCACTACACCTACCCATCCCTGTCCTTCCAAAGTCCTTTTCCTTTCCAACCTTGAGCTCGTTCCAATCACTGACCCACCCCCTCCATCTGGTAAGAGTAAAAAAAGCACCTCAGCCACCACCAGCCCTGCATCTACTGTGACCATAGTGCAGGGCTATTGGAGTCCACCAGATCCTAGGGCAGGAACATCGGCCAGCAGCAAGGGGACAGCCAGCCCACCCCCTGGGAAGAGGACAAAAAAGAAAAAGGCCCGGCGCGACAAGACAGAGACGGCTGCCACCAAGGACAGTAGCCTTGCCCCGTCACCTGCCACATCATCCAAGGAAGGCAAGGGCCACAGAGCTTCAGCGAAGGAGGGCAAGGGCAGCAGGGCGGAGAAGTCAGGCAGCAGGCGAGCTGCCCAGGAGGGCCCCACCAGCCCCATTCCGGTTGTGACGGACGACACCCAGGGGACAGGACTCCATCACAGGAGGGCCCCGCGACCGCAAGTTCGGATGGCGAATGAGCGGGAAGTCTTGCCCAGGTCTGGCTCCCTAGACACCCAGGACAAGCACCGCTGAACAGGGCCCTCCGGGAGGAGCACCGCTGAACAGGGCCCCGCCGGTAGGAGCACCGCTGAACAGGGCCCGCCGGGAGGAGCACCGCTGAACAGGGCCCCGCCGGGACAAGAACCGCTGAACAGGGTCCCGCTGGCACAAGAACCGCTGAACAGGGGCCCGCCGGCGCAAGAACCGCTGAACAGGGGCCCACCGGCACAAGAACCGCTGAACAGGGCCCCGCCGGGACAAGAACCGCTGAACAGGGGCCCGCCGGCACAAGAACCGCTGAACAGGGCCCCGCCGGAACAAGAACCGCTGAACAGGGGCCTGCCGGGACAAGAACCGCTGAACAGGGGCCCACCGGGACAAGAACCGCTGAACAGGGGCCCGCCGGCACAAGAACCGCTGAACAGGGCCGCGCCGGGACAAGAACCGCTGAAGAGGGGCCCGCCGGCACAAGAACCGCTGAAGAGGGGCCCGCCGGCACAAGAACCGCTGAACATGGCCCCGCCGGGACAAGAACCGCTGAACAGGGGCCCGCCGGGACAAGAACCGCTGAACAGGGGCCCGCCGGCACAAGAACCGCTGAACAGGGCCCCGCCGGGACAAGAACCGCTGAACAGGGCCCCGCCGGGACAAGAACCGCTGAACAGGGGCCGGCCGGGACAAGAACCACTGAACAGGGGCCCGCCGGGACAAGAACCGCTGAACAGGGGCCCGCCGGCACAAGAACCGCTGAACAGGGCCCGCCGGGACAAGAACCGCTGAACAGGGGCCCGCCGGCACAAGAACCGCTGAACAGGGCCCCGCTGGGACAAGAACTGCTGAACAGGGGCCCGCCGGCACAAGAACCGCTGAACAGGGCCGCGCCCGGACAAGAACCGCTGAACAGGGGCCCGGCCGGCACAAGAACCGCTGAACAGGGCCCCGCCGGGACAAGAACCGCTGAACAGGGGCCCGCCGGGACAAGAACCGCTGAACAGGGGCCCGCCGGCACAAGAACCGCTGAACAGGGCCCCACCGGGACAAGAACCGCTGAACAGGGGCCCGCCGGCACAAGAACCGCTGAACAGGGCCCCGCCGGGACAAGAACCGCTGAACAGGGCCCCGCCGGGACAAGAACCGCTGAACAGGGGCCCGCCGGCACAAGAACCGCTGAATAGGGGCCCGCCGGCACAAGAACCGCTGAACAGGGGTCCGCCATCTCAGGCACCGCTCCGCTGGGCCCTTCATCTCAAGCACCGCTCCGCTGGGCCCTTCATCTCAAGCACCGCTCCGCTGCGCCTTCATCTCAAGCACCGCTCCGCTGGGCCCTTCATCTCAAGCACCGCTCCGCTGGGCCCCGCCGTCTCAAGCACCGCTCCGCTGGGCCCTTCATCTCAAGCACCGCTCTGCTGGGCCCCGCCGTCTCTAGCACCGCTCCGCTGGGGCCTTCATCTCAAGCACCGCTCCGCTGGGCCCTTCATCTCAAGCACTGCTCCGCTGTGCCCCGCCGTCTCAAGCACCGCTCCGCTGGGCCCTTCAGCTCAAGCACCGCTCCGCTGGGCCCTTCATCTCAAGCACCGCTCCGCTGGGGCCTTCATCTCAAGCACCGCTGGCCCATTGACAGTGCCGGTTCTGTGTCGAGCAGGGCTTCAGGAAGCACTCTGGGCACCATGCCTCCTCCATTAACAGTGGAGTCGGTAATCCATCTGATGGACTGTGGCTTGGCACTTCTCATGATGGTCCAGTGGGCAACCCACCCACTGTAGAGACTTGTGAGACTGTGGCTTTGCACTCCCCAGGATGGGACAGTGGGCATGCCACCCACTGTAGGGACTTGAGAGACTGTGGCTTTGCACTCCCCAGGATGGGACAGTGGGCAAGCCACCCACTGTAGAGACTTGTGAGACTGTGGCTTTGCACTCCCCAGGATGGGACAGTGGGCAAGCCACCCACTGTAGAGACTTGTGAGACTGTGGCTTTGCACTCCCCAGGATGGTACAGTGGGCATGGAGGTTCCTCGTGGATCTGGCGTCGTGGACTCATGTGGCTGAGGTGCTCCCCCTTCCCTTCCCCCTGAGGTGCCTGTAGTTTTATCATCTGATGCCCCAGCAGTGTTCTCTCCAATGGTATCTGGTCTCCTGTGTTGGCTTTGCCCATTTGTTTGTGCACATTGGCCCACGGACTATGGAACTTTGACGGAATGTGCAGGACTTATTGCCTATGTATATATTGTTGACTATGTTCATTCCTTATTTTTGTATCTTTTATATAGCATATTTCCCATACCTTCAATGGAGCTATTTATACATATATTTTATAGATCATTTTAATTGTGTCTTTGCATTATTCCGGGGGGTTTGGGTGGTGTCACTCTGACTTGTTGCTCGGCATTGGGGTGTAGGTATTTGTGGTGGAGGGGTGGGTGTATGGCGCATGTGTGTGCCCGTAAGCTTTCCTCCTCCCCTCTCGCCTGTGTCGTAGGTGCAGTACTCACCGTTGTCGTCTGCGCCGGCGTTCATACTCCTGGTAGATGAGCAGGTAGACAATAGCTGGTAGGATGTGTAATTCGGGTTCCATGCTGTCCAGATTCCTCGTGGAGTGTGTATAGGTGAGCGTTTTCCCGTTCGTAGTCTGTTTCCGCCGGGTTTTTATCGGCGGGGCTCCCGCCCCGGAAAAGGTGGCGGATTGGTGAGTTGTGATAGGGTGGGCGGTACATTGTCTGCCGCCTGCCTGTTGGCGGTGACCGCTGCGCTGTTTGTCTGTCCCGCCGTGGCGGTCGGAGTGTTAAAGTAGCGGGCTGTGTTGGCGGTTCCCGCCAGGGTCAGAATTCCTTTTTTTGGACCGCCTTCCTGTTGGCGGGTTGGCCGCCGCTTTATCACCGACCGCCAGGGTCAGAATGACCCCCAAAGAGCCAAATACAAACAGAGAGCTGAATGCAGACAGAGAAACAAATACAGACAAAGAGCCAAATACAAACAGAGAGCCAAATACAAACAGAGAGCCAAATACAAACAGAGAGACAAAGGAAGGACCGACAAAAGGTGGAAAGAAAAGGCAAAAAGGCAAAAACTACCTGGCAGGGGCCTGGGCAGGCGGAGCTGCAGCGGTGGGGAAGAGACCTACCCGAGGGTCAAGGGTCGCTGTATCTGCCACGCAGCAGCTGCCATAAGAAGGGAGGGGGGAGGAGGGGTCAGCTGGGAGGCGGGAGGCGGGTGGGAAGGAGAGCAAATGGGGGCAGGGGGGGCCGGGCCGCAAGGGTAGCAGCGGCGGGAAACAGAAGCGCTAGGGACCAAAAGGAAAGGAACAGAGAACCAAATACAAACAAAGAGCCAAATACAAACAGAGAGCCGAATGCAGACAGAGAAACAAATACAGACAAAGAGCCAAATACAAACAGAGAGCCAAATACAGACAAAGAGCCAAATACAAACAGAGAGCCGAATGCAGACAGAGACAGAGCCAAATACAAACAGAGAAACAAATACAAACAGAGAGACAAAGGAAGGACCGACAAAAGGTGGAAAGAAAAGGCAAAAAGGCAAAAACTACCTGGCAGGGGCCTGGGCAGGCGGAGCTGCAGCGGTGGGGAAGCGACCTACCCGAGGGTCAAGGGTCGCTGTCTCTGCCGCGCAGCGACCGCCATAAGAAGGGAGGGGGGGAGGAGGGGTCAGCTGGGAGGCGGGAGGTGGGCGGGAAGAAGAGCAAATGGGAGCTGGGGGGGCGGGGCCACAAGGGTGGCAGCGACGGAAACAGAAGCACTAGGGTGTGAAAGGAAAGGAACAGAGAACCAAATACAAACAAAGAGCCAAATACAAACAGAGAGCCAAATACAGACAAAGAGCCAAATACAAACAGAGAGCCGAATGCAGACAGAGAAACAAATACAGACAAAGAGCCAAATACAAACAGAGAGCTAAATACAGACAGAGAGGCAAATACAAACAGAGAGCCGAATGCAGACAGAGAAACAAATACAGATAAAGAGCCAAATACAAACAGAGAGCCAAATACAAACAGAGAAACAAATACAAACAGAGAGACAAAGGAAGGACCGACAAAAGGTGGAAAGAAAAGGCAAAAAGGCAAAAACTACCTGTCAAGGGCCTGGGCAGGCGGAGCTGCTGCGGTGGGGAAGTGACCTACCCGAGGTCCAGTATCAACCAGAAAATAAACTTTCTGACCAGGTACTTTTCCCTTAATATAAGGACCTTTCTGATCCACTTCTAATGATGCAGCCGTCACACACTACTACTCATCTGAACAATGTGACAGCCATACATCGTTTATTTCATTCTCACTATGTAAGGGAAATTGATGTACTGCATTGTCACTCTGGTTTAATCTCTGATTTGTGACCACCTGAGAAAGAATCACCTGTTGCTGATCCATAGGGCTCCGTGGTATTTGCAATTGTCTAGGTATTTGAATTTGTTCTTACAGCCAAATCTGCACTTTGGCTGTATCTGCTGTACTTGGTGCATTTGTACCTGTTGTACCTGTGGTTGTACATTTTGCACATGTTGCACTGATTGTAAGGGTTGGAAACCTTGCATCGGATTTACATCATTCTGGAAATTTTGAATTTGACCTCTCATTCTGGGTCCTCTCATACTCTGAAAGGTATTGAGACCATTTGTCTGTTGAACAACACCTCCCTGATTTAGCATTGGGCACTGCCGTTTCCAATGCCCAATTGCCCTGCAAACAGTACAAGGTAATATTATTTTCCCTGCTGTTCTCCTTGCATCATCACAGAATTCAAATCCACACTTCGATTAACAACCAGAAGTGTCATTCCACCACGTCCTCTACCTCTGCCTTGATTCTGAAACATACCATTTCCATGTGGCTGCTGCTGCTGAAAATGTCCTTGAATCACTGTCTTCGCAGCTTTAATTTGCATCACCATCACTTTCTCTTTCAAGTTTCTTTGTTTCAATTAAATCTCATCACTACAGTATGTTGCATACTGCAACACCTCATCAATCGGTTTTGCTTGCCAACAAATCAAATGACTCTTAATCATATGGCTAATCCCTGGTCTCAATCCTTCGATAAACCTTAACAAAAATGAATCAGGTCTTTCAGCTCGATTGTTTTTGTACTACTGTAATGTTTAAACGCTTTTAACAACCTTTCATAGTACGCATGAAATTATTCTTTTCCTTCCTGAGCTGTTCTATCTAAGCATTGCCAATCAATGTTTTTCTGTGAAATTCTTGTCTTTAGGTACTCAATGACCTTATAGTAATATTTCATCACTTCAGGAGATGGTGCACCTGTTTTATGAACTCTTTGCGGTTCACTTGTAGGCCAATCTATACTCCTTTTACTCTCAACCCATAAATCTGCTGGAACAACAATCTCAAAAAGAGTATTCAAGTCCTCCCATGGGCATTTTGCAGGTTTCACAAACCTATCTGTCTGCTGATACCATTCCACTGGTTTCTCTCTCAACTTGGGGTAATCATTTGTAAATGACAAAATGTCACTTCTGCTCCAAGGGACATCTACAAAATTCCCTCCTGGAGTCTCTCTCATTGGCAACATTTTTATTGGTTCTTTTGTTTGCGTTACATCTGCAGGTGAAACATCTGAACCTTTTCTCGGCCTTTCTCTTTTCTTGACCCATCTGCCTTCCCATTTTTCTAATGCTCTCCAGATTTGTACTCTTTCAAGTAACTCTCTAAGATGTGTTTTCATTCCTGCAGACCTCATGTGTTCAAAATCTTCAGTCCCCGAATGTAACCTATAACTCCTCTTCAGGGTCTTCGTTTTTGTAAGATCTATTTCGTGCCTATCTGCTAATTCTTGTAATTGCTGATGCACTTCAGCTGCTCCCTCTGTACTTAATCGACACAAATATCTCAACTGAGCTTCAGTATATTATTCAAGTCTATTTACTCCCATTGTCCCTTCAAGAAGTTCACCTGCTACCATTGACCATCTCGTTTTGTTTAAAACTTAATTTCCTTTATTTTGATTCTCTGGGACTTTTGAAACACTCAAATCTTCTAACCATTTTGTTATTTCCTGTGCAGTCAGACCCTTTAATAAAACATTATCAAGCTGAACACTTGGTAGCTGCTGCTGCATTGAGCTCACACATTGAGGAGTTAGTAATCTCATCTCCTGGCAACTGCATGACTCAGTTATTCTGGAATTTCTAACAGAAGTTAAATCAATTAAAGATTTTGACTTATTTAGAGTCTGTTCTATAGATGACATTAACCCAATGTTTCCATTTTGACTTTGAACTCCTTTATTCGCTACACCCCTGTTGCCCTGAACATATAAAGGCATAGGTGGACCAAATGTAATTGCTACTGAAATTGCATCTGGGCTCCTGGTTTCTATATTCTGAGACTGCATTATTCCTGTATTCTGCATTTGTGGTAATAATATCGAAGTAGGCTCTTTCTGAATCAATCTCAACTCCTGTGGATTCTGACCCGATGATAATACCAAATTAGTAGTTGTTTTTACAATGGTTACATTGGGATAACTCGCAGGAACATTAATCTCTGGCAGCTGTCTGTTGCGTGTTGACTGATTAAAGCTAGTCTGTCCTGAGCTCTGTGAACTCTGTCCTGAACTCTGGTTCACATTAGGATTAACCTTACAGAACTCTCAGTCATGTTGTGGTCACTCTGTACTGAACTCTGTGTCACTACAACTGGTATTGGTGCAGTAGGATTTATACCACTTGCACTTGAACCTTCTTGAGCCACATATGGTGGTGGACGATTTCTCAAAATCTGTGTAATAAACTCATCATTGTCTGATTCTTCTCATCATCATTAAACAAAACCCTTTTAGGCTCTTTTAATGTCTGCTCTTCGACTGCTAAATAACACTTTTTAGGCTTCGAACTGAGCTGGTGTTGGTGGAGGTCTTAGACCATACATCTCCTTTCTCAAATTCTCCAAAATTCTCAAATTAATTGTACCATTTTCAGGAAAAGTTAAACAATCTTCCTTCTTTGTGATCCACATCCAGTGTTTTAACCAAAGACATGCTCCGTTACCTTTCTCTTCAATTACGATATATGCCGGAGTAGCTTCTGGTGGACAAGTTTCTCCTTCACTTGCCGGAATATACTCATCTCCTCTAAGAGCACTTTTTAAAGCTTTGGAAAACTTTATTTTCCACAAATTCTATTTCAAAAATTGATAATTGGGAAGTGATTACAATCCCACAATCCTTTTTGACTCCCTTCTCATCCAATTACGCTTCACAACGCAAGGCAGATCAGGACAGAGTGACTTATATACTGGAAGACAGGAAGTGACAACACAGGAAAAGGAACCAACACCATCTTGGATTAGGAAAAGGCCCATAGAAGAGAATGGGAAAAAAGTAGCAGTATAAGAGAAAAAGGGCATGCTGGAAAAAGGAACAGAAGAAGACAACATGGAACCCCGCAAGAAGACAGCATGGAGACCAGAAAGAAGAAAACTACAAAAGCACAGAAAAACAGAAGAAAAGAAGAAAAGGAAAAAGCAAAGGAGTCCACCACTGACAAAAAATAAAAAATATTACAAAGACAGGCAAGGACGACGTGACCGGGAGCATGAAAAATGCTTTCTGGCACGCATCGCAAGAGCTGGGCAAAAACGCAGAGGATGGCGCTCCGATAATCAGAGTCACAGTCTGACTGAGTTTGTACACAGAGACGCCGCGATTAAGCGCGGCGTCACATCACGGTTGTCTATCAATCTGTGCCGACCCTTCTCACTAACCAACCTATTCCAGCATGGCACGAAAACTGACTTCACACTTACACACTGCTGCTGACAAAGGGGGTCATTACAACCCTGGCGGAAGGCGGAGAACTGGCGGTAAGACCGCCAACAGGCTGGCGGTCTTACTCTGTGGAATTATGACCATGGCGGTTACCGCCATGGTCATCCGCCGGTTCTTCGTTCCGCCCGCCGGGCTGGAGACCTGGGTATCCAGCCCGGCGGCCGTCACTATACCGCCGGCGGTATTTGGACCCGGCTTACCGCCGTGGATTTCCAGCGGTTTGAACCGCCATGAAATCCATGGCGGTAAGCACTATCAGTGCCAGGGAAGGAATTCCCTGGCACTGATAGGGGTCTCCCCCACCCCTCCACCCCCACCCTGACTCCCTCCCGTACCCCCCCTCCACCCCTGCCACCCCCCAAAGGTAGCAGGGCCCCCCTCCCCACCCCGACCCCCAACATCACTTCGCCCATACCCACACGACACGCACACAGGCACCACCTACATACTTACATGCACACACGCCGACATACATGCCTACATCCAAACACACAGTCATACACGCACACCCACATTCAAACATACACGCACACATCCACACAGACATACCCACAGACATACATGCACTCATTCCCATACACAAAACACCCCCACAGGCATACACGCACTCACACACCCCCTCTACATACACACACGCACACTCCCATGCACCCACACAACACCCTCCTCCCCTCACGGACGATCAACTTACCTGGTCCGACGATCCTCCGGGAGGGGACAGGAGCCATGGTGCAGCTCCGCCGACACCACACCGCCAACAGAACACCGCCACGGCGAATCACAGGATGTGATTCGCTGGGCGGTGTTCTGTTGGCGTGGCGGTGGAGGTGGAGCAACCTCCACTTCCCCGCCTCCCGCCAGTATGGCTGTTGGCGGCTCTCCGTCCGTAAAAGGACGGAGAGCTGCCAACGGTCATAATAGGCCGAGCGACAAACTGTCACCAATGGCGGTCTTCCGCACGGCGTCCCTCGGCGGTCTTCAAAAAAGACCGCCGAGGTCAAAATGACCGCCAAAGTCTTGCGGCTTGTCCTCCTAAACTCGAAAACACTCAAACTTAATGTAAAAATTAATCGCAAGCACTTCTTCAAAACTAAGGAAAAAACGAATTTGTCTATTTACTACAGGTAGGGTAACACAACCGCTTCAGGAACCTTCTAAATTTCACTGTCAGCATTCGCTCTTGCAGTTATTCTTTTTTCTCAGTTCCTCAGATTGGTAAACAAAATTCGACCTGCAAATTTTACCCTCAACTGATCAATGGAGACTGTTCTGGTGCACATAGAACTCGCCAAATCTCAGTCGAAAATTCCCAAGCACCCACTTTAGCTCACAAACTTGATTTACCAACCACGCCTAATTGGTCTACTAAATAGACAAATTACAACAGAAACCAAGTGTTTCCTTACACTTTTCAATATACTCCGGAGTCTTAGATCTCTCCTGTCAGGTCCGTCGTATCAACAACCCACGTGGACAATTTTTCCGAGCACCAAGCGCCACACACATGTGAAGTTCGCCGATTTCCCTACTCACATACCTCAGAGTACGCAAAGTTTCTTTTTAACATTATTTCTTCTTCTGGAGTACGCCAAGTCACCTAAAAACTCACAACCAACTCAATCAACTGCAAATTAGCTAAAGTTGTGCAAGCGCATATTCTACTCACTCAATCTAACAACAATACGCTGAGAACATATCTTATCAACCTAGAGAACCTCCAAGAACCTGAGAAAGCCACTTTAGGCATTCAGCAATTCATTTTTATCAAATTTGAACAACATTTTCAAAAATTATAATCAAAACACACCAATTAAGTTTCACAATTTATGACGCAAGAAATGACATCATTCAAAGAGATACGTAACTGAACTCTGCTACCAAAACTGTTGATGCGGAGAAACCCTAGCTATATTTTAGTCACCAAGGACTAGATACTGGATTTCACACACTTGGTCGATGAACCGAACAAAATCTGTTTTAAAGAAAATGTCATCAGAAATACTTCATAGACATCACATAAGCATAGGATAATCAATTCAACATCAATAACCACACCAGTTTATTAAGAAGTACATTATTTATTTCCCTATATTAACAAAGCTAAGGTCACAAAATTTATTCTCAAACATGTTTAATTCTGACATTTATTTTAATTAAGAAACACACTCTTTTGTAAAGACAAAATAATTTCATCAGCTTAAGTTAGCATGGAAAACACAATATAGCCCTCACAAATGATGGTGGCCATTTTGTTGGTCACAATTCTCATAAACACAATGTTATAATTAAATTCATTCACACATTAATCTGTGAGTATAATTAAGTAAAGGCTAATCTTTATCAAGAAAATTTCAGCTCTCACAGTACTCTTCTCTCATATGAAATAATATGTCAAAGTTTTTCTTTTCCCCACTCTGGGTTTTCCCGTTATCTTCAGCTCCTGCATACTCTTAGGTGTTTGAAGACGGAGGATGTGGATTGCGCTCCTAATACCTTCTTGGATTACCTGTGGCATGACCTACCTAAAAAGGGCATTAGTTTGGCCTATAAAATGATATTGTCGGGTGAGGTTGAGGTTGGATGGCGGCCTGATACTTTTCACCATGTCGCAGACAAGTGGAGCCACCATCTTGGTGTGGAAACTACCTCTGATGACAAAGGCGTACAAATGTCTTCAAGCATACTGGGGGTCATTACAACCCTGGCGGAAGGCGGAGAACTGGCGGTAAGACCGCCAACAGGCTGGCGGTCTTACTCTGTGGAGTTATGACCATGGCGGTTACCGCCATGGTCATCCGCCAGTTCTTCATTCCGCCCGCCGGGCTGGAGACCTGGGTCTCCAGCCCGGCGGCCGTCACTATACCGCCGGCGGTATTTGGACCCGGCTTACCGCCGTGGATTTCCAGCGGTTTGACCCGCCATGAAATCCATGGCGGTAAGCACTATCAGTGCCAGGGAATTCCTTCGCTGGCACTGATAGGGGTCTCCCCCACCCCCCACCCCCACCCTGACTCCCTCCCCTACCCCCCCACCCCCCACCCCCACCCTGACTCCCTCCCCTACCCCCCCACCACCCCTGCCACCCCCCCAAAGGTAGCAGGACCCCCTCCCCACCCCGACCCCCAACATCACTTCACCAATACCCACACGACACGCACGCAGGCACCACCTACATACTTACACGCACACACGCCGACATACATGCCTACATCCACACAGACAGTCATACACGCACACCCACATTCAAACATACACGCACACATCCATACAGACATACCCACAGACATACATGCACTCACACACCCCCTCTACATACACACACGCACACCCCCATGCACCCACACAACACACAACACCCCCTACCCCCCTCCCCTCACGGACGATCGACTTACCTGGTCCGACGATCCTCCGGGAGGGGACGGGAGCCATGGGGGCAGCTCCGCCGACACCACACCGCCAACAGAACACCGCCACGGCGAATCACAGGACGTGATTCGCTGGGCGGTGTTCTGTTGGCGTGGCGGTGGAGCAACCTCCACTTCCCTGCCTCCCGCCAGTATGGCTGTTGGCGGCTCTCCGTCCGTAAAAGGACAGAGAGCTGCCAACGGTCATAATAGGCCGAGCGGCAAACCGCCACCAATGGCGGTCTTCTGCACGGCGGTCCCTCAGCGGTCTTCAAAAAAGACCGCCGAGGTCAAAATGACCCCCACTGTCTTAACTGTCTTGTGGGTTAAAACCCATCAGTTTAAAATCATCAATCCCTGCTACTGCACCCCGACCACCTACATATTGTGGATTCTAGTCAGGACGCTAATTGTTTTTGATGCTCTGCAGATCAGGCAGATGCTGTTCATATCTTTGCCACCTGTCCTGTTATTTCTTATTAATTGGCAGATAGTTTTCAGGAAGCTTAGTTGGTTCTGGCTGAATAACCTGACCTGGGACCCTAAACTAATCATTATAGGTCATTCATCATACATCCCTCAACAGTTGGGTGGGATTTTATTCTTTGCAATTGTATTGGCATGATTAATCTTGGCTTGTCATTAGCTACTTGCTCAGGCTCCTAACACAATGCCTTTGTGGCACAGATTCATAAATCCAGATTATTGATGATGATGATGATGAGTGAAGAACTACGCTTAGGAAGATTTGGGATCCACTGAGAGGGCTCCTGCCGGGTTACCAGCCTGATCATGACTACTCAGCACCATAGTAGACTTTCTCTTTTTCTTTTGTGCTTTTTTTAATGTCTAGGTCCAGTCACATCCCGTATGAGGCTGCAAGGTTCTGTTTTTTTATCTCAATGAACAATGATGGCATGTCGTTACTCCTATTGCTTTGTGATAAAAATGTACTCTGAATAAAAATTAAAAATTAAAAGTAAGAAGAAGCAACAAGCAACACAAATCTACCAGTCTAAATTTGCAAAAAGCCTTCTACTGTGCAGCACACTGTTGCAACTGTTTTTGTAACTATCAACCCGTTTGAGCTATAAGCCTTTTTTTAAATTAAAATCTGCAGATTATGCAGCAGGTGATGGATAATGTGGCTTATCCATAAATTTGCGGAAAACACTGCAACCGTAAAGTGGCATAAATCCAGTGCCACACATAACATATTATGCTGATAAGGCAATTTGCAATAGATATCTGTGTGTAAAATTTGAATCATAGTAAATAATATCTCATAGGGGGTAATGTGCCTGCAGCTGAAAACTTCATATATCTGTCTTACAGATTGGTATTTCATGTAGGATATCTCAGTGAATTAATTATGTGTTGCAAACAGTCTTGTGTAACTTTAAGGTCACGTTTTACAATCCAGGGAGTTATGTGCCACAGTAAGTAGCTTCGTGCAAAGTTCGAGGCTTAAGCTTGAATCCTTGCAAGTTTGTGCTCAGTAGAATGTTATTCAAAGGCTGATAATACCAGTCCTTTTGGATAACAATAAACACTAAGAATTAAGTTAAAAAATGTTCTGTTTGCATTGCGTGTTATCTGAACGTCTTAATGAAGAAAAAAGAGAAGAAACAAGGAAAGAAATAACCACATTTTTGCATGTTTGAAAGAGGAGGTAGCAAGAGGAAGAGGGAAATAAAAAAAAAGGCAGAGGACTAGAAATAAAAAGTTGAAAGAAAGAGTTAAACTGTTAACATGTAGATTTTAAGAGCTGGAAGGAGAAAAGTGGGGAGAAAGAAAACATTGAGCGTAAACAGAGTAAAGGAAAAAACAGAGTGAGATAGGTGAAACAGAACCTCCCAAATAAGGATGGAAGCTAAGAATATATTTTATTGTCTTCCCCACTGTACTCAAACAGAAGTAAGAGTGTGGAACAGCAGGGGACACTGCAGAACAGCAGGAAGTGCATTAGCAGAGTTGTATGTGAACCCTAGTACAGCAATATTGGGGTGTTTCAGAACAGGATTGAGTGTATAGACAAAGCTGTGTCCCGGCCCTGTGCTGGAATAACAGAAAGGCAGTGGGTAAAGAATGAGAAACGGAGCACCATGTAATTCCTGGTATTGGAATAATGGGGCGCTGCTGGTTAGGGTTGAGGTGCACTGGCAGAGTTGTATGTGGGCTGCAGTACTGGAATAGTAACAGGCACACAAGGTCAGAAGTGAGGTATGTTAATGGAGCTATATGTGGAACCTAGTATTGGAATGCCAGTGTTGCCGAGTGTTAACCTGGAGGTGCCCTGAAGAAGCTGAGAGTGGGGCCCAGTATGGTAGTGGCATTGCCTCTGCACCACAGAAGTGAGGAGTCCTGAAGGGCAAGTGTGTGTGAGCCTTAGTACTGAGAAGTAAAGTGCCCTGAATAGTGGAATTGATCGATTATGGCGGAGCTGTGGTGGTTCCCATCTACAGTGATTGCATCTACAGTGGCATTGGATGTTAGACTTGAGGTGCACTGGCTGAGCTGTGTTTCTCTCTTTTGGGTCCAGTATTGGCTTGGTAGTGGGACTGAATATTAGAACTGAGCTGCTGTAATGGAACTGTATGTGAGCGTGGTCTCAGTTTAGGAAAGGAAGGGACCTCGCAAGGATAGAACTGAGGTGCATTGATGGAGCTGTGCCCGAAGTTCTAATACTGGAACAGCAGAGTGTACTGACTGTAAAAACTGGCAGACAGCGTATGTGGGGTTCTGGCATGGCTGAGGGCTTGTAGAATGTGAACTGAGATGCATTGATGCAGCTGCACACGAGGTCCTAGTACTGGAATAGCAGTGTACTGATTGTAAATACTGAGAGGCACTGACAGATGGCATGTTTGGGTTTTAGCATGGCTGAGGGGCTTGGAGTGTGTGAACTGAGGTGCAGATACCTGTAACCTTCGCACTTGTATAGTGCACTAATCACCCGTTAGGGTCTCAAGGCACTGTGCGCATACCGCTGTAGAACCCCTCCTGGCTTTTCCCTGTGAGGTGCCCACACCTGGACAGCCCCAGGGTGAAGCCAGGCATCCAAGCGCTGTGAGGGCCGTTGTAGAGATTAAGCAAGCTATTGCCCAGAGTTACAGAGTGGGATCCATTAATTAGATTAGGCACGGAGGCGAGAATTATCTGGTCCAAGGGAATTGAGCCTAAGACCCATGAGGTGGGAATTGAACCCTGGTCCCGGGCCAGATCTCTGCATCAGGATCTGCCACTCTAACCATTGTGCCACACTTCTCCACTCTACTCCACTGATGGAGCTGCGCCCGAGGTTGTAGTACTGGAACAGCAGTGTGCACTGACTGTAAGAACTGAGGTGCTCTGGCGGACAGCATGTGTGGGATTTTGGAACTGGCACTCCTGAGCGGGCTTGGAGTGTGTGAACTAAGTTGCACTGATGGAGCTGCACCTGAGGTCCCAGTACTGGAACAGCAGTGTGTACTGACTGTAAGGAATGCGGTGCTCTGGCAGACAGCATGTGTGCGGTTCTGGCATGGCTGAGGGGCTTGGTGTGTGTGTGGATTGAGGTACACTGATGGGGCTGCGCCCAAGGCCCCAGTTCTGGAACATCAGTGTGTACTGACTGTAAGAAATGAGGTGTTCTGGCAGACAGTATGTGTGTGGTTCTGGCATGGCTGAGGGGCTTGGAGTGTGAGAATTGAGGTACACTGATGGAGCTGCGCCCGAGGTCCCAGCACTGGAATAGCAGTGTGTACTGACTGCAAGAACTGAAGTGCTTTGGCAGTCAGCATGTGTGCGGTTTGGGCATGGCTGAGGGGCTTGGAATGCTTGAACTGAGGTGCACTGATGGAGCTGGGTTTGGGCTCCCAGAATTGAGCAGAAGTGGGCACTGTCTCTAAGGATTGCAGAGCCCTGGTAGAGCTGGGTGAGGTGTACCGGCACAGGAACGGCAGTGAGAACGGAGTGCTTGGAAGGAGGTGCTTTGGCTGAGCTGCATGTGGGTAGGAGAGCTGAAAGAGCATGGAACCATACAAAGGTTTCATAGCTGACATCAGTTTACATCTGGGGACTGGGCCTCTGGATGGCACATGCAGGCAGACCAAATGTGACCAAGATAACAGCCTGATTTATAGCCGTGTTTACTCCTTATCTTAGAAATGGAGGTGCTTTGGCAGTCAGTGTGAGTGGAGTTCTGGCAGGGGCACAGCTGAGGGCTTGGAGTGTGTGAACTGCTGTCACTGATGGAGCTGCACCCAAGGTCCCAGTACTGGAGCAGCAGAGTGTACTGACTGCAAGAACTGTGATGCTCTGGCAGACATCATGTGTGGGGTTCCTGGCACTGGAGCGCCTGAGGGCTTGGAGTGTGTGAACTGCTGTCACTGATGGAGCTGCACCCAAGGTCCCAGTACTGGAGCAGCAGAGTGAACTGACTGCAAGAACTGTGATGCTCTGGCAGACAGCATGTGTGGGGTTCCTGGCACTGGAGCGGCTGAGGGCTTGACGTGTGTGAGCTGCCGTACAATGATGGAGCTGCATCTGAGGCCTAGTACTAGTGCAGCAGCGTGTACTGACTGCAAGAACTGAGGTGGTCTGGCAGACAGCGAGTGTGGGGTTCCTGGCACTGGAGTGGCTGAGGGCTTGGAGTGTCTGAACTGCCGTGCACTGATGGAGCTGCACCCAAGGTCCCAGATCTGGAGCAGCAGAGTGTACTGACTGAAAACACTGAGGTGCTCTGGCAAACAGGGTGTGTGGGGTTTCAGTCACTGTCACGGCTGAGAGCTTGGAATGTGTGAACTGCAGTGCACTGATGGAGCTGCGCCAGAAGTCCCAGTAATGGAGCAGCAGACTGCAGAGTGTACTGACTGCAAGAACTGTGGTGCTCTGGCAGACAGTGTGTGGGGTTCTTGGCACTGGTGCTGCTGGGGGCTTGGAGTGTGTGCATGTTGGTGCACTGATGTAGCAGCGCTCGAGGTTTCATTACTGGAGCAGCATAGTGTACTGTCTGTAAGAACTAAGGTGCTCTGGCAGACAGTGTGTGTGGGGTTCCTGGCACTGGTGCAGATGAGGGCTTGGAGTGTGTGAACTGCGGTGCACTGATAGAGCTCCCCTCGAGGTCCCAGTACTGGAGCAGCATAGTGTACTGACTGCAAGAACTGAGGTGCTCTGGCAGACAACATGTGAGGGGTTCCTGGCACTGGCACGGCTAAGGATGTGGAGTGTGTGAAATGACATGCACTGATGGAGCTGCGCCTGAAGTCCCAGTACTGGAGCAGGAGAGTATGCTGACTGCAAAAACTGAGGAGCTCTGGCAGACAGTGTGCGTGGGGTTTCTGTCACTGTCACAGCTCACGGCTTGGAGTGTGTAAACTGCTGTGCACTGATGGAGCTGCGTCTGAAGCCCCAGTACTGGAGCAGCAGAGTGTACTGACTGCAAGAACTGAGGTGCTCTGGCAGACAGCATGTGTGGGGTTCCTGGCTTTGGCGCGGCTGAGGGCTTAGAGTGTGTGAACTGCTGTCACTGATGGAGCTGCGTCCAAGGTCCCAGTACTGGAGCAGCAGAGTATACTGACTGCAAGAACTGTGATGCTCTGGCAGACAGCATGTGTGGGGTTCCTGGCACTGGAGCGGCTGAGGGATTGACGTGTGTGAGCTGCCGTACACTGATGGAGCTGCATCTGAGGCCATAGTACTGGAGCAGCAGAGTCTACTGACTGCAAGAACTGAGGTGGTCTGGCAGACAGCGAGTGTGGGGTTCCTGGCACTGGAGTTGCTAAGGGCTTGGAGTGTGTGAACTGCCGTACACTGATGGAGCTGCATCTGAGGTCATAGTACTGGAGCAGCAGAGTGTACTGACTTCAAGAACTGAGGTGGTCTGGCAGACAGCGTGTGTGGGGTTCCTGCCACTGGAGTGGCTGAGGGCTTGGAGTGTGTGAACTGCAGTGCACTGATGGAGCTGCATCCGAGGTCATAGTACTGGAGCAGCAGAGTATGCTGACTGCAAAAACTGAGGAGCTCTGGCAGGCAACATGTTTGGGGTTCCTGGCACTGGCACGGTTGAGGGCTTGGGGTGTGTGAACAGACGTGCACTGATGGAGCTGCGTCCGAGGTCCCAGTACTGGAGCAGGAGAGTGTACTGACTGCAAGAACTGAGATGCTCTGGCAGATAGCATGTGTGGGGTTCTTGGCAGTGGCACGGTTGAGGGCTTGGGGTGTGTATAATGTCTTACACTGATGAAGCTGCACCCAAGGTCCCATTATGGGAGCGGCAGAGTGTACTGACTGCAAGAAATGCGTTGATCTGGCAGACAGCGTGTGTGGGGTTCCTGGCAATGGCGCAGCTGAGGGTGTGGAGTGTGTGAACTGCGGTGCACTGATGTAGCTGCACTCGAGGTTCCAGTACTGGAGCAGTATAATGTATTGACTACAAGAACTGAGGTGCTCTGCCAGATAGTGTGTGTGGGGTTTCTGACACTGGTGTGGCTGAGTGCTTGGAGTGTGTGAACTGTGGTGCCCTGATAGAGCCGCCCTTGAGGTTCCAGTAGTTAAGCAGCATGGTGTACTGACTGCAAGAACTGAGGTGCTCTGGCTGACAGCATGTGTGGGGTTCCTGGCACTGTCACAGCTAAGAGGTTGGAGTGTGTGAACTGCTGCCCACTGATGGAGCTGCGTCCGAGGTCCTAGTAATGGAGCAGCAGAGTTTTCTGCCTGCAAGAACTGTGGTGCTCTGGCAGACAGTGTGTGGGGTCCCTGGCACTGGCGCAGCTGATGGCTTGGAGTGTGTGAATGTCGGTGCACTGATGTAGCTGCGCTCGAGGTTCCAGTTCTGGAGCAGCATAGTATACTGTCTGTAAGAACTAAGGTGCTTTGGCAGACAGTGTGTGTGAGGTTCCTGGCACTGGTGCGGCTGAGGACTTGGAGTGTGTGAACTGCAGTGCACTTATAGAGCTGCACTCGAGGTCCCAGTACTGGAGCAGCATAGTGTATTGACTGCAAGAACTGAGGTGCTCTGGCAGACATGTGAGGGGTTCCTGGCACTGTCACGGCTAAGGGCGTGGAGTGTGTGAAATGCCATGCATTGATGGAGCTGCGCCTGAAGTCCCAGTACTGGAGCAGCAGAGTATGCTGACTGCAAAAACTGAGGAGCTCTGGTAGACAGTGTGCGTGGGGTTTATGTCACTGTCACAGCTCAGGGCTTGGAGTGTGTGAACTGCTGTGCACTGATGGAGCTGCGCCTGAAGTCCCAGTACTGGAGCAGCAGAGTGTACTGACTGCAAGGACTGAGGTGCTCTGGCAGACAGCATGTGTGGGGTTCCTGGCCTTGGTGCGGCTGAGGGCTTGGAGTGTGTGAACTGCTGTCACTGATGGAGCTGCATCCAAGGTCCCGGTACTGGAGCAGCAGAGTGTACTGACTGCAAGAACTGTGATGCTCTGGCAGACAGCATGTGTGGGGTTCCTGGCACTGGAGCGGCTGAGAGCTTGACATGTGTGAACTGCTGTACACTGATGGAGCTGCATCTGAGGCCATAGAACTGGAGCAGCAGAGTGTACTGACTGCAAGAACTGAGGTGGTCTGGCAGACAGCGTGTGTGGGGTTCCTGGCACTGGAGCAGCTGAGGGCTTAGAGTGTGTGAACTGCAGTGCACGGATGGAGCTGCATCCGAGGTCATAGTACTGGAGCAGAAAAGCGTACTGACTGCAAAAACTGAGGTGCTCGGGCAGACAGCATGTGTGGGGTTCCTGGCACTGGAGTGCCTGAGAGCTTGCCGTGTGTGAACTGCCGTACACTGATGGAGCTGCATCTGAAGCCATAGTACTGGAGTAGCAGAGTGTACTGACTGCAAGGACTGAGGTGGTCTGGCAGACAGCGTGTGTGGCGTTCCTGGCACTGGAGCGGCTGAGGGTTTAGAGTGTGTGAACTGCAGTGCACTGGTGGAGCTGCATCCAAGGTCATAGTACTGGAGCAGTAAAGCGTACTGACTGCAAAAACTGAGGTGCTCGGGCAGACAGCATGTGTGGGGTTCCTGGTACTGGAGCAGCTGAGAGCTTGACGTGTGTGAACTGCCGTACACTGATGGAGCTGCATCTGAGGCCATAGTACTGGAGCAGCAGAGTGTACTGACTGCAAGAACTGAGGTGGACTGGCAGACAGAGTGTGTGGGGTTCCCGGCACTGGAGCGGCTGAGCGCTTAGAGTGTGTGAACTGCAGTGCACTGGTGGAGCTGCATCCGAGGTCATAGTACTGGAGCTGTAAAGCGTACTGACTGCAAGAACTGAGGTGCTCTGGCAGACAACATGTGAGGGGTTCCTGGCACTGGCACGGCTAAGGGCGTGGAGTGTGTGAAATGCCATGCACTGATGGAGCTGCGCCTGAAGTCCCAGTACTGGAGCAGCAGAGTATGCTGACTGCAAAAACTGAAGAGCTCTGGCAGACAGTGCGTGGGGTTTCTGTCACTGTCACAGCTCAGGGCTTGGAGTGTGTGAACAGCCGTGCACTGATGGAGCTGCGCCCAAGGTCCCAGTACTGGAGCGGGTGATTGTTCTGACTGCAATAACTGAGGTGCCTTGGCATATAGCATGTGTGGGGTTCCTGGTACTGGCACGGCTGAGAGCTTCGAATATGTGAACTGTGGTGAACTGATGGAGCTGCGCCCGAGGTCGCAGTACAAGAGCAGCAGAGTGTACTGACTGGAAGAACTGAGATGCTCTGGCAGACAGCATGCGTGGTGTTCCTGGCACTGGCGCCACTGAGGGATTGGAGTGTGTGAACTGAGGTGCGCTGATGGAGCTGCAATCCTAGTATGGAAGAGAAGTGGGCACTGTAATCTGTAAGGATTACGGAGCCCTGGTAGAGCTGGGTGTCTGAGGTATAAGCAATTACAGGCAATCCACTGCCCTTGCTCTCAACACACAGGCAGGTACATCTGGTACAGAAAATCCAAGCCAAGGAAGGGCGGGAGCCAGGTAGCTGAGAAAGGGTGCAGAGAGTTCACAAAAACCAAATGTGACCAAGATAACAACCTGATTTATAGCCTTGTTTATAGCTAAGCTTGGAGGAAGAATGCTCTGCAGATGAAAGGGGAAGTTTCCCTGGACAGGAGCAAGAAACAAGGTAAAAAAAAGGCCCCTACAGACCAGATAAACAGGACAAAGTGTAATTACACAGTAGTTGGTCCCTGCTCTCACGCAGAAGAAGGAGGGACACAGAGGCATGACTGACCACTAGCAAACACGGATTTTTAAATTACACTTAAGATAACAAATGAAATAGCAGGAAGCCCACAGAAGAAGTATACTTAAATGTATACAAGAGAAGAAGCAAAGTGAAAAAAGTCCCCTACAGACCAGATGAACAGGACAAAGCGTAATTATACAGTAGTTGGTCCGTGCTAGGGAAACAGTAGTTGGTCCGTGCTAGGGTCGGGTGGGCTATTTTCTTTTTTTAAGGGGCAGGGGTGGGGGGTTCGGTATTTTTTTTAGGGCTTAGGGTGAGGAGGTTGCGCTTTTTTTTAAGGGTTGGAGTGGGGATGTTTGGATATTTTTTTTAGTTAGGGCTTGGGGGCAGGATAGTTTATTTTTAGAGGGGTGGGGAAGGTTTAAGGAAGGGAGGGAGGAAGGGAAGAGAAGAGGAGTAAGGATCGGAATAGGACGCAGTGAGGTAAGTGGGGTTGGGGCAGGGTTTGTGGGTAGTTTTTAGCAGTGGGGTGGATTTAGGGCCTAGGGTGGGTGGGTCTTGGCAGTGCACTTTAGTTTTTAGGGGCAAGAGTAGGGGGGGTCAGGGTAGTTTTTTTATGGCTCATTTCAGGGTACTTTTGTTTTTAGGGCCGGAGTGAGGTGGTCGGGATAGTTTTTTTAGGGCTTGGGGTGGGTGGGAGCGTCGGGGTAGTTTACTTATTAGGGAGGAAGGTTTAGGACTCAGGGCAGGTAGGGGGGTGTCAGGGTAGTTTAGTTTTTATGGGAAGGGGTGAGGTGGGGTAGTTTGTTTTTAGGGAAGGTTGGGGTGTTGGGGTAGTTTAGTTTTTAGGGGCCGGGTGAGCGGGTCGGATAGTTTTTATTTTTTAGGGTTCAAGGCAGGTGGGGGGTGTCCACATAGTTTATTTTAAGGGGCAGGGATGGAGGGTACGTTTTGTTAGGGTTCAGGGCAGGTGGGAGCTCAGGGTACTTTAATTTTTAGGGGTGAGGGATTGGGGTAGTTTTTTTTTAGGGCTCAGGGCGGGTGGGGGGGTTTGTGTAGTTTAGGTATTAGGGTTGTGGGTAGTTTTGGGCCTCAGGGCTGGTGGGGGGGTTGTATGAGAGTACCATGCATGCCATTTCCACACATGCCTTCACTAGGCATGCTTTCACAACGAAATTCTTTGTAAAGGCATGTGTGGTAAAGGCATGCAAGAAAACAACGTGGCCGTGGTTTCAACTGCGTTTTTAAGGCATACATTGTTCCGGCATGCATGGTTCCATCATACAACCGATTTGTATTATTTAAGAAGTAAACATTTAGGCCCTGATTTAAGAAAAGTGGTGCTGCACCAAGTGCAGCGCCACTTTTCTTGTGCCCCTTATTGCCCCCCCTAACACCATCATGTGTGTGCCATATCTAAGATATGACGTGCCATAGCGGTAGTTAGCAGAACTAGCATCAACATTTTTGGTGCTAGTTGGAAGCTTTGCAGGATTAGTGTAAAACATGTTGCCACTAATCCTGCAAAGCCCATTGAGACCCATTGAAAACAATGGCATGTCTCCTTCTAACCCCTGCTCTAAGCAGGTGTTAAAAGTGGCAAAATAAATGACACAAATAAATCTTCCAGATTTCTTTGCGCCTTTTTTTTGCCTGCTTTAACAAGGGAACACCCCCTTTGCATACATTATGCCTGGTGCAGGCATAATGTAACACAAAGAGTTACAAAGAGGCGCAATGCATCGCGCCACTATGTAAATTTGGCTGGTGATTTTGGCTTGTTGGGCCACATTAACGTAAAAGAAAATGAGGCCAGTGTAGTGCAAAGAGGAGCTAGGAGCTCTTAAATCAGCCCCTTAGTCTATTAAATCAAACAAAAGTGGTTTTGTACAGCAGACATGCTGAACTTGCGTATTTGAAGGTACTCATATGTGATAAAGAAGAAAATCGTGGCTCAGTGAATTAAAATATTTGCCCAGGGTTGCGATTTGAAACAAGTTTATGGGTCAAGAGCATTATAATTATGTTGAGTATATCATTTAAGTCAATAGACCCGCAGGTCTAGTAACATTTTTGAGTTTTTGAGGCCTGGACATACATTAGAGTCATAGATATATATAGGACGGCTCCTAGTACTACAGAAGTAATACAGCTGCTTATGGAAAAAGTAGAGACCCAATAAGGTTCTGAGGAGGGAAAATAATGAAGAAACTAGAGTACTTCCTTTTCAGCGATAGCACAATCTATAGTTTGGATGCCTAATAAAATGCATCTATAGCAAGTGATACAATGCTTATAAAAAATAGCAAGGAACCTCCCGGGACCTGGTAATTGGAGGTCTTGTCTATAAAGCACACACGCTTATGGACAGTCTGACATAGGGCAGATATGTACATTTTCAACAGAAATGCTGATATCTGGCCATACATGCCCACAATGGCCTGTTAAGACAAGTTTTGAATGCATTACTAAAGTAGAAACTTTGCTGGGGCAAATACACTGAAACCTCCAACCTGGGTCCATTTTTGAACTGCACGGGGATGGGAAAAATGCCTTACTATAAATGTCTACATCAGACCCTCTCGATGTTAGTAAAAAGCCTTATTTAAAGAAAGAGAGAAAATGTAAAGAAAATATTCTAGAACTACAAAAATACTTTACAAAGTTGTGTTAATAATAATAAGACTACCCTTAATATATATTTGGAGCTCATAGAGTATATATGGCCTTAACATAAAAATCGAGGGTACATATAAATTAATGAGCAATCCTGAAATGACACCTAAATAGCAACAAGTGCCGGCCTCTGATGCACTTGAGTAGGGCCCTGCTTCAGCCCTGGGAGGGACTGGTGAATGTGCATTGCAATCTAAACAAGTGCAGGGACTCTGATGCACTTGAGTGGGTCCGTGCTGAATGTGCCCATGTATAACGGAACTGGTGCTCATGTTGAGCATGTTAAGCGCTTCATTACCTTCCGGTCGAGATCACGCTATGTAAAACCGCCAAAAACAACAAGCGAGAGAGTTTGGGATCACAAGGTCTCCAAAGCAAATGTAAACAGTACTTGCGCCTTGGGAGTTTGACAAGATAAAGACCCGAGGAACCAATGAAAAGCAAGGGCGTGGGATGTAAGCCCCTTTTAAGATTTATACCAACAATAGATTATACAAGCACAGCGCAAGAGCTGTGCAAGCAAAACCTAAAAACAAGTATTCCTCATTCCCGATACTGAGGAATAGTAAGGAACAAGGAATTATTGCAGCATCTAGACTGTCAGGGACCAGCCAGTCATTGTAATTAACTTTAGGGTAATTACCCTGGGTTAATTACAAGGTCCAGCCCCTGATCTTGCTCCCAAACAACCTCGCCTGGAGAGGAGCATGAGTGTGGGGCCAGCCAGGAGGGCACAGACTTCCTTGCGGGGGAAGTTGCTTTGAAGTCCATTGTGAGGGACTGGGCAATGTAGTTTCTTTAATGCAGTTTGCATTATGGGAAACACATTGCCAAGCCTCTCTAGTGCTTCAAAAAGCAACTTTTTTCAGTGTAATTTTTTTCTGCCCGCTAATCAAGGGATTAGGGGCCAGATGTAGGTAGAAACCAATTTGCGAGTTGCGAATTGCGAGTCCTTCCGACTCGCTATTTGCAACTCGCAAATTGACATGCAGAAAGGTGTCTCAGACACCTTCTGCGACTCGCTATGGGGTCGCAAAGACCCACCTCATAAATATTTATGAGGTGGGTCGCAGTTTGCGACCCCATAGCGAGTCTAGGCACTCACGGGGATGGTGGCCTGCTGGAGACAGCAGACCACCATGTCCGTGACTGCTTTTAAATAAAGCCGTTTTTTTTTCCTCTTTGCAGCCGTTTTCCTTAACCCCTTAGCTGCTGGGCCTTTTCCCCCCCAGTGCTGAGCCCTTTTTTGGCTATTTGGGGTAGTTCGCGCTTAGGGCTTCATAACTTTTTGTCTACATAAGCTAACCACGCCAAATTTGCATCCTTTTTTTCCAACATCCTAGGGATTCTAATGGTACCCAGAGTTGGTGGTTTCCCCTGGAGGAGACCAAGAAAATAGCCAAAATACAGTGAAAATTTTGTTTTTTCCAAAAAAATGGGAAAAAAGGGCTGCCGAAGAAGGCTTGTGGTTTTTTCCCTGAAAATGCCATCAACAAAGGGTTTCTGGTGCTGAAATCACTATCTTCCCACCTTTCAGGAACGGGCAGACTTGAATCAGAAAACCAAATTTTTCAACACAAATTTGGCATTTTACTGGGACATACCCCATTTCTACTATATTTGGTGCTTTCAGCCTCCTTCCAGTTAGTGACAGGAATGGGCGTGAAACCAATGCTGGATCCCGGAATGCTAAACATTTCTGAAAACTAGACAAAATTCTGAATTAAGCAAGGGGTCATTTGTGTAGATCCTACAAGGTTTTCCTACAGAAAATAACAGCTGAAATAAAAAAATATTGAAATTCAGCTGAAAACAACAGCCATTTTTCTTTATGTTTTACTCTGTAACTTTTTTCTGCGATGTCAGATTTCTGAAAGCAATATACCGTTTTGTCTGCTGGACTCTTCTGGTTGCGGGGATATAAAGGGCTTGTAGGTTCATCAAGAACCCTAGGTACTCAGAGCCAATAAATGAGCTGCACCCTGCAGTTGGTTTTCATTCTATACTGGGTATACAGCAATTCATTTGCTGAAATATGAAGAGTGAAAAAGAGGTATCAAGAAAACCTTTGCATTTCCAAAATGAGCACAAGATAAGGTTTTGAGGAGCAGTGGTTATTTGCACATCGCTGAATTCCGAGGTGCCCATACTAGCATGTGAATTGCAGGGCATTTCTCAAATAGACGTCTTTTTTACACACTCTCTTATATTTGGTAGGAAAAAATGTAGAGAAAGATAAGGGGCAAAAACACTTGTTTTGCTATTCTATGTTCCCCCAAGTCTCCCGATACAAATGATACCTCACTTGTGTGGGTAGGCCTAGTGCCCGCGACAGGAAATGCCCCAAAACACAACATGGACACATCCTATTTTTTTTATAGAAAACACAGCTGTTTTTTCCAAAGTGCCTACCTGTAGATTTTGGCCTCTAGCTCAGCCGGCACCTAGGGAAACCTACCAAACCTGTGCATTTCTGAAAACTAGAGACCTAGGGGAATCCAAGGAGGGGTGACTTGCGGGGCGCGGACCAGGTTCTGTTACCCAAAATCCTTTGCAAACCTCAAAAAGTGGCTAAAAAAACAAGTTTTCCTCACATTTCGGTGACAGAAAGTTCTGGAATCTGAGAGGATCCTCGAATTTCCTTCCACCCAGCGTTGCCCCAAGTCTCCCGATAAAAATGATACCTCACTTGTGTGGGTAGGCCTAGCGCCTGCGACAGGAAACGCCCCAAAGCGCAACGTGGACACATCCAAATTTTTTGAAGAAAACAGAGGTGTTTTTTGCGAAGTGCCTACCTGTAGATTTTGGCCTCTAGCTCAGCCGGCACCTAGGGAAACCTACCAAACCTGTGCATTTCTGAAAACTAGAGACCTAGGGGAATCCAAGGAGGGGTGACTTGCGGGGCTCGGACCAGGTTCTGTTACCCAGAATCCTTTGCAAACCTCAAAAAGTGGCTAAAAAAACACGTTTTCCTCACATTTCGGTGACAGAAAGTTCTGGAATCTGAGAGGAGCCACAAATTTCCTTCCACCTGGCGTTCCCCCAAGTCTCCCGATAAAAATGATACCTCACTTGTGTGGGTAGGCCTAGCGCCTGCGACAGGAAACGCCCCAAAGCGCAACGTGGACACATCCAAATTTTTTGAAGAAAACAGAGGTGTTTTTTGCGAAGTGCCTACCTGTAGATTTTGGCCTCTAGCTCAGCCGGCACCTAGGGAAACCTACCAAACCTGTGCATTTCTGAAAACTAGAGACCTAGGGGAATCCAAGGAGGGGTGACTTGCGGGGCTCGGAGCAGGTTCTGTTACCCAGAATCCTTTGCAAACCTCAAAAAGTGGCTAAAAAAACAAGTTTTCCTCACATTTCGGTGACAGAAAGTTCTGGAATCTGAGAGGGGCCACAAATTTCCTTCCACCCGGCGTTCCCCCAAATCTCCCGATAAAAATGATACCTCACTTGTGTGGGTAGGCCTAGCGCCTGCGACAGGAAACGCCCCAAAGCGCAACGTGGACACATCCAAATTTTTTCAAGAAAACAGAGGTGTTTTTTGAGAAGTGCCTACCTGTCGATTTTGGCCTCTAGCTCAGCCGGCACCTAGGGAAACCTACCAAACCTGTGCATTTCTGAAAACTAGAGACCTAGGGGAATCCAAGGAGGGGTGACTTGCGGGGCTCGGACCAGGTTCTGTTACCCAGAATCCTTTGCAAACCTCAAAAAGTGGCTAAAAAAACAAGTTTTCCTCACATTTCGGTGACAGAAAGTTCTGGAATCTGAGAGGAGCCACAAATTTCCTTCCACCAGGCGTTCCCCCAAGTCTCCCGATAAAAATGATACCTCACTTGTGTGGGTAGGCCTAGCGCCCGCGACAGGAAATGCCCCAAAACAGAACATGGACACATCACATTTTTTCATAGAAAACAGTGCCTACCTGTGGATTTTGGCCTCTAGCTCAGCCGGCACCTGGGGAAACCTAGCAAACCAGCACATTTTTGAAAACTAGAAACCCAGGGGAATCCAAGATGAGGTGACTTGTGGGGCTCGGACCAGGTTCTGTTACCCAGAATCCTTTGCAAACCTCAAAATGTGGCTAAAATAACACGTTTTCCTCACATTTCGGTGACAGAAAGTTCTGGAATCTGAGAGGAGCCACAAATTTCCTTCCACCCAGCGTTCCCCCACGTCTCCCGATAAATATGATACCTCACTTGTGTGGTTAGGCCAGGTGCCTGCGACAGGAATAGATCACACAACGGTCAATGTTGGTCCTTACGTGAGGCAGCTGTTGACCCTGGGGTGATCCATTCCTGACACAGGCACTAGGTGTAGGCACTCAAGTGGGGTAGTGTTTTTATCAGGACAGGTGAGGAGTCACTGGGTGGTAGGAATGTTGTGGATCCCAGCATATTCCTGTAGTTTGTGTGACAGAAATGCGAGAAAAATAAAAGAAAATTCAACATTTCAGCTTTGCAGGGTATTCTGGGTAAGAAAACTTTGGGGAATGCACACAAGTCACACCTCTGTGGACTCCCCCGAATGTCTAGTTTCCAGAAATGTTTGGGTTTAGTGTGTTTCTCTATATGGCCGCCGAATCCAGGACCTAAAACACAGGTGCCTGCCTTACAAAACCAGTTTGTTTTGCCATAGACAATTTTGATGTCTCCACAATATGATTTGGGTGGTGGAATTTGGGGCTGAACTAAATTGGTGAGCTCCCAAGAGAGCACTCTCTCTCTGCTTGCCGCCGCATTCACCTGCTCTCTGGGTTGGCCTAACCCACTATTACCCAGTTGCACGAACAGCTTGCGAAGGGACAGCAGGACTGTCCTCATCACCTCCCTCATAATGTACTGGAAGAGGAGTTTTCGAATGGGACTCCTCTGACTGAAAAATCACTCCCAGAGTCTGCGCCATTGTCCTATCCCTCAGATGCTGTCTCAGTATCTGATGTCTCAGTCTCTGATCCTATGTCAGAGCGGTCCTCTATGACCCGAGTGCAGGCAGCAGTCATCCATCAAGATGCCATCTCTGCTATTGGCTAAACTGTTGCTCTAAAACACTAGCCTACGTAGACAGTCACAAAATCGATGGTGTGTGTGAGATACGTGCAACAGTAGAGGCCACCTTACCTGCGCTTCTTCCCTCAATCAGCACGTACTTTCAAGACACTCAAAAAACACCTTGTCACATACCATTCGTCACAGTCTTTAGCACCTCCTGCGCCCAGTCCAACAATCATTATTGGTGCTCCCACTCCCTCCTCCTCGGATTCCCTCAGTACCACCCAGCAAAAGTGCCCTTCATCTCTCCATAGACTTTACTAATGTAGTCAGCTATTTACATAAAATACAGATGTGCTCTTTGCAGTAGGCATATAAACCTTCTGCGCTTCTTTATGGCACTAAAACTGCCACTAGACAAGTCGGACCGTTTTCCCCCCAGGGAAACCACACACATATTGACAAAAGTGATATATATATGACAGCCAACCACCTGAAACTCAACTCAAGCAAAACCGAAATAATCCTCTTTGGCCCACACAAAAACACCTGGGACCCCCCATGGTGGCCCACCACGCTAGGCCCTGCACCCACTCCCGCCAACCACGCACGCAACCTCAGCATCATCCTAGACTCCTCCCTCTCGATGACCCAACAAATCAACGCTCTTACCGCCTAATGCTTCAACAAACTCCGTATACTGAAAAACATTCAAATGGATCCCCACAGAGACCAGAAAAACTGTCACTCACGCACTCATCAGCAGCAGGCTTGATTACGGAAACGCCCTCTACGCCGGCACCACTCTAAAACTCAAGCGCAAACTACACGCATCCAGAACTCAGCAGCACGACTCATCCTCGACCTCCGCCGAAACAAACACATCTCTCCACACCTCAAATCCCTCCACTGGCTCCCCATTGACAAAAGGATCACCTTCAAGATCCTCATCCTCGCACACAAATCACTCCACAACACAGGCCCTGCCTACCTCAACGAGAGTCACCTTCCACACCACCACACGAAACGTCCGCTCAGCTGACCTCTCCCTCGCCTCTGTCCCCCGCATCAAACACACCACCACCGGGGGCAGATCCTTCTCCTACCTTGCACCCAAAACCTGGAACGCACTCACAACCCACCTTCGCAAGACCCAAAACCTACTTCTTTTCAGGAAGGGCCTCAAAACCTGGCTGTTTGAACAGTGAACCTCCCAGCCCCTTTCCCTCCCCCCCCCCCCCTCAGCGCCTTGAGACCCTCACAGGTGAGTAGCGCGCTTTATAAATCTCTTTGATACAGATCTACCTATATATATATATATATATATATATATATATAGGTAGATCTGTATCTATATCTATAGATATATCCATGTACCTAGATATATCTATCTACATAGATATATATATAGATATATACATATTTTTTTTTTTAGTTGTTGTATGGTTTCCTTGGGGGCCAAAATGGCCCCCAGGGAACCCTACAACATCTAAAAGAAAAATTGCCCCCACAGGGGGTCACCCTGCCCACGGGCGACCCCCTGTCATTTCATTTTTTTTTTGGAAGAAAATGAATTCCCCTGGGGGGGCGCAATCGCGCCCCCCCCCTCCCCCCCCCCAGGGGGCACCTACCTTTTTTTTTCAAAAAAAAATTATGCCTTGGGCGGCCCGTTTTCCGCCCCCCAAAAGTGAAATCCCTGGTGTCTAGTGGGGTTTCCTGGCCCCTGATCGCAGCTGTGCTGCGATCGGAGGCCAGGAAACCGTTTCAGAAGGCCTCGTAAGAAAGGGGAGACTCTCCCCTTTCTTACGAGGCCTTCTGAAACTGTTTCTGGCCCCCGATCGCAGCTGTGCTGCGATCGGGGGCCAGAAACAGTTTCACAAGGCCTCGTAAGAAAGGGGAGAGTCTCCCCTTTCTTACGAGGCCTTTTCAAAGTGTTTCCTGGCCCCCCCCGATCGCAGCACAGCTGCGATCGGGGGGGCCAGGAAACCTTTCGCACAGCTGCGACCGGGGGCCAGGAAACACTTTCAGGAAGGCCTCGTAAGAAAGGGGAGACTCTCCCCTTTCTTACGAGGCCTTCCCGAACGTGGAAAAGGCCGTTTTCCCCATCAAAGCAGGAAGCGGCCGCAAGGCTGCTTCCTGCTTTGATGGGGAAAACACCTTTGCAACGTCAGCGCGCCTCGTGGCGCGCTGACGTCACAAAGGGCCGGGTGGGGGGCGGGGGAGACACGGTAGGTTCCGTGTCTCCCCAGGGAAGTAAAAAAAAAAAAAAAAAAAATCCTCGGGTGCGACGCACCCGAGGATTTATTAATGCCCTTCCTGGTGTCGCCCACTGGTCGTGACCCGCACCAGGGAGGGTGTGTTCCGCACCTAAGCGGTTAAAGGAAAACGAGCTGCAAATAGAAAAAAATACCGAAACCTTTTTGTTTCGGTTTTCTTCAGAGTAGGCAGTGGTCGATAGGACCACTGCCTGCTCTGAAAAAATATTATTGTGAGCATTCACAAAGGGGAAGGGGTCCCATGGGGACCCCTTCCCGTTTGCGAATGAGTTACCATCCACTTCAAGTGGATGGTAACTGCGGGTTGATTTGCGACCGCTTTTGCGCTCACAAATCAACCCTACATCGCGGTGCGACTCGCAAATAGGTAGGGAACGCCCCTTTCTATTTGCAAGTCTGAAACACATTTTGCGAGTCGGTACCGACTCGCAATATGTGTTTCAGGATCGCGTGAGGGCAATAGCGCCTCGCAAACGGCGTTTTTTGCTGTTTGCGAGGCGCTAATGCCTCCCTACATCTAGCCCTAGGTTCAATTCCAGTCTGCAGGCGGTGAAAATTAGCAAAATTCATGGGTTTCATTTTCCGTTGGGGAGTATCACTCTTTGCTATTTATTACACCAGTTACTGATTTTCCTTTTCACCCCCATTACATGAAGTTTGCGTGATAGCTCTCCACCCTGCCCTCAGTCACCTTAGTTTCCAGTGGCACATTATTTTTACATAAATTGACCATATTAGTTTACGCTGGCATCTTTAGGCGGTAGATTAGGCTACACCTCTTTCTATGCTGGGATTTGTGGCTTTGTTTTTATCAATAAGCATTTGGGACTTAGAAATCACACATGCAAAGCATAGTTGGCTAAAAAAAACAGGACTGAACTTGTCACACATTTCGTGAGGTCCGTCGGCAGTTACGGACAGCAATAATAAAAGCTTGGAATCAGTCAGAAAAAGTACAAAAACAGGAAGTGCTCCGATACTGAAAATAATAAAACTAGGTTATGTCAGCTTTATGGGTGTTGGAGAAATCGCCGTGTGCCAGCTATAAAAGGCGCTGGCTGCTGATCGAAGGATGGACACAAGGAACTCTTAAAAATAGGATAAAACAAACAGTGTATTCATAGATTACTCCAGATTAGAAACATTAACGGAACACATCTGGATGCTAACATTGAATTTATGTAAGACCACATAAAGGGGAAAGGGTAACACTGGATGTATGGAACACTTCAGAATAAGACATTGCAAGTCTCATTTAGGTCAGTGTAGGAATGTCGTAGTGGTGACGTGCCCAGCAGGTGGTGCCTCAGACAATTCTATATGTCATCTATTCCTAGAATGAGGAATAACATGCATGGAAACATCAATCCATGGACGTTTTTCCCCATTTCAAAGCATATGTTCACCCGAACTGTTCTGCCTGCCTTGGGTGTTGAAGTGTCTCTGTGAAAAACTCAGAAAGTGCGGTGCTTCTCCGTTACTTGTAGTTCGATGGGGCAGATAACTGTAGTTACCAGCTCCATCTGGATCAATGGGGCACTTTCGATTAGCCCCATAGTTTCTCCTTTAAATTTGTTGCATGGAGAGGTATTTCAGATAATAAGTGAACGTATGATAATGGACTATGGAATGTGGATAATATGATAAGGAGTTTGCATAGAGGTTTAGTTCTGAGCTATCATAGTGTGTCAACTGAGTACTGAATTTGGCTAGAGACCAGGTTGACCCTAGATGTGCAGCATGGCTTATATGGGTGTTCACAGTGCTGTAGTTGACAGAGCAGAGGGCCCTAATAAGGATCACTTGAAAAGTGCCCTTTAAAAGGCCAGTTGCTCTGTCTGATCCTTTAAAGTAAAATGAGCTGCCTGGCTATTCCCCCTGTCATTCTTTGGTCATTACTTGGGGTCTATTGTGTGTACCAAGAATTTTATGTCAAGACCGGAGACTCCTATTAAGCTTTTTTTTCTTGCTTTAATTAAACAGCAGCACAGTCAAGAAAGAAAAATCACCAATCCCACAGAGGCCAGGGAAATCCTCAGCTAATGTGAACAATACAATGAACACCATGAACTAATCAATACATGATACAGCTAATATATACCCATCTAGACCGCGAGTAGTCCTCTTTTCTTGCTGCTCGCAGTCAAGATAAGTATGTATTTTCTATATATTCTCTTAACTCGTTTGGTGCATGTTAACTTTTAAGGTTAAACGGAGTTTCAGTTTTTTATTGTACTTGTATTCCCTTGACATTCTTTCGTATCGCGCTCTGACGCGTGCTTCCCCTCCCCTGCTCGCCCGTGACCGGTGGTGTCTTCCGCGGCCCATCACGCTTCTCTTGGCCCGGGCGTTTAATAGCCTTCCTTTGCCTCAGGAACGCTTTCTAATTCGAATTCGACTCTCCGGCTGGAGTTTCTGTCACCACTCTGCAATTTTCACGCATTCCTTCTCACGAACGCTGTTGGTGCCTCAGCCGAAGCTTCGCTTGCGTTCTACAGCATCGCTCAGCGTCATCTTCTGCATTTTTTCTTCAGAGGGGAGCTGTCTTTCTTAGAACACGCCAGCTTGGTTGTTTCCTCACGATTAAACCTTTCTAGTCTGGTTTTTCTCCTGAATTTGTCTCTCTCAGTGAAAACATGGAGTTTTCCAATGCTTTCGAAGTTAATGATAGTGAGGAGGAGTTTAAAAATAATTTCAATGATTTCCTTCAATTTTCAGTTGCCAAAGCAGTCTCAATATCTATGAACAGGGTCTCTAAAAACTTAGAAAACATTGTTTTTTCTATAATGCCACAATCTAAATTAGCCCTATCTGCGGGGGAAGGTAGAAAGGGCATAGCCACGGTGGCTTCCATCAGTCAACAACCAACAAAAAAAATCTGCGCTTAAGGAAGGTGAGTCTAACTCACATGAGATTGAGGACGAAGTTCCTCATAGGCCTCCATCCAAGGAGGGGAACGTTCCAGGAGCAAAAAGTAAAAGAAAAAGTGAGCACCTTGACAATAGTGCACAAATGATTATGATTTCTTCCATTAAAGATACTGATGATGATGTTGACCCTGATTCAGACAATACTTATGATGAGGATTTAGATGTCTCCGATTTTTGGTCTGGCCCTCCTCCTAAAAAACAAAAGTCAGTGGTTGTCAATGAACCTCCGGAATTCAGATCTCTTTAGGACTCGGAGGGTAATCCCATGTTTGATCTAAGGCTAATTCACCATCCTAATTCTACAGAATGGTTTCAGTCACAACACGTAGGAGATTATATTTCGTCGAAATTATGCTTGCCCCTGGATAAACAGACAAGGGCAAAATTGAAGGCCGAATATCCAAGACCTTCTTTACCATAGCATATCACCGATACCCCTTCCGTCGACCCTTCCATGTTGACTTTCTTTACAAAGTTTGGCAAAGATCCACGCAAAGGAGTTGACAGGGCGTTGTCTATGTGCCAGGATAAAATGCTGGATATGGTGGGTCCTTTGGCTTGAATTTTTGACATAGCAGAAACATCCAGACTGGACAATCTTGCTATTGATTCGGAAGAATTGTCTTCATGGGTTCAAAGAGCTTTCTGTATTTTGGGGAATGCCAATTCGGCTATGACTCATCAGAGGCGCAAAGGTTTACTCCTCAAACTTGACCCTAACCTAGCAAATCTGGCACCGATGGACCCTGGCATCAAAGCCGATGGCCTGTCGTTTGGAGATTCCTTTATTAAGGAACTGAGCAAATATATTCCAACTATTGCCTCTTTGGATAAAGCCCAACAATCTTTAAAGAAAGTGTTTTCCAATCGTGTTTTTGCCAGAGCCGGTAGAGGTAGGAGTCACTTTCCCAGCCTCTACCTAAGATCTCAGGGTTTCAGGGGCTCCTATAATTCATCCTCATAGGAATTGTGTCCCCAATTCTATCCCCAGAGGTCAAGAGGCTTCAGAGGAAGGAATCAACGTTTCCACAGGTCCGCACAACCACCAAGTGAGTACACTTTTTGGCCATCTTTCTGTGGGGGGTCGTCTAAAGTTTTTTCTACACAGGTGGGAGTCCATAAGGTTAGATGCATGGGTTCTAAATACGGTTCAGGGTTATTCTATCGAGTTTTACGACACTCCTTTTCAAACAAGTCTTCCCCATCCACTAAAATTCTCTGCAGAAATGACTTTGTTGGTATCTTAAGAAGTTCAATCCCTTCTCCAAAAACATGCGATTCAGCGCACTTCTCTTCATCCTCTAGGCTTTTCAAGATCCCTCTTTTTGGTTCTCAAAAAAACAAAAAGTTGAGACCAGTCATGAATCTCAGGGATTTTAACCAATTCGTGATATATCATCTTACACCTCAGAGATGCTCTCCAACAAAACAATTGGATGGTTCCTTTGGATTTACAGGATGCCTACCTCACTATTCCTATTCATCCAGATCACAGGAAATTTCTTAAATTTCAGTGGCAAGGAGGAACGTATCAGTTCTCCTCCCTCCCTTTCGGTCTCTCTTCAGCTCCATGGTGTTTTACCAAATTAATGGAACCTGTAGTAGCCCATCTCAGGACACAGGGTATCCGTCTGATCATTTATCTGGACGATATTCTTTTAATGGGTCAGAATCTTCAATCCCTTCTTTCACAGATGCACCACACTTGTTCTTTCCTGACGGATCTGGGATTCCTCATAAACAAAGAGAAATCAATTGTCGTCCCATCTCAGAGATTGGAGTTTCTCAGATTTCTTATAAATTCAGTAGAAGCCACTCTTCAACTTCCCGAGACAAAAATAAAAGCAACAAAATCAGAGATAACCCTTGATGACGCAGAAAGGAAGGTTTTACATTTATTAGCGCATAAACGTAGTGCCGCAATAATCAAGTGTGACTTTAACCGAACTAATAAAGATTGTACGGGGACAAATGTGCCCTCAGAGTAGTTCGCCAACATTTATAAGCGTGCTTTATATAACGTGATGTATTAGAATTGTACTAATCTGACATAACCGTAAACGTGTGCCATGATTTGCTTGTTTGAAATGTTTTAACTTAGCATAACTTTAGTGGAGGCTTCGGCCTAGTTGCCTTGTCTCACGGTTTAGATGCTCGTGTTTTTCTAATGTGCTAATAAAACGTGTATTCCTGCTTGAAGCTGTACTTTTCCAGTGAGATCGGTTCACATGCTTATCTTTAAGGTTTCGTGCCAGCCTGGCATCTTCTTCTTTGCTCCAAGGTCAATCTGCAGGTGCAGACAATGGAAGCTCTGAAAGTGAGTTAATTGGTAAAATATGTTGCAACTTACGTTCCCGACTCCAAGGATAATGTAGGCCTAGGTAGAAGCTTGTAAATTGTTGTTTTTGATTGGACAATTTGAAGCCAACCTATGAACCCTCCAATGGAAGACCCTACTGGATTTGAACTGTTGATTATTTAAACCTGGTGCACAAGAAGAAAGCGGCCATTACCCACTGCACCCATTGAGGACAATATTGCCCATTGCAGCCATTATGGCCCATCTTGCCGACCTCGTCATTTTGCCATCTTCTACGATGCCAATTGATGTTCGACGCCATTTTGAATGAGACTTTGATGCTTTCTCTAATCGAGAGAAAGAGACTTTAAGTAATTCTCGCTCTAGAGACTTTAACTTTGATCTGCCCCTTTGCATAAAGTAGTAGTTTTGTCCTTTTATCTTGCCGCTGTGAGGCAATTGCCCCGTCCACCCTGCCCCCTTTGCCCCGTCCCATGCTGATCGAAACCGGTACCTGTGAGACGAAGACTTCCTTGAATGCTGATTGAATTTGGTAAATATGAAAGGAAAATGTACAATTGCATTGTGTTTCTTTTTAGGTAACCAACTGCTGATTTTTGATAAGAGCCCTAGTTAGGAGTTTTCCAAATCAATGCTGCTAAATTGTTTTTTGCATGAAGTCCCACATGCAGATGCTAATTTGAGGTTAGATGAGGATTCATTTGTTGCACGATGCAATTTGAGACCTTGTTATGCTGACTAATGTATGCAATTAGCCCATTACAGATTATAGTTTTAGTGGTTTGCGTTGCTATTATCGAATGCATTGTTATTCAAATGCTGCATAGATTGCATCTTTTCGCCGTTATGGACAGCTATTAATGTTCATTTACATATATCATTTGGTGTTGAGACACATTTATATCGTGCTAGCTTTGTTAATATAGGGAAATAAATTCATTAACTTTGAATGAACTGGTGAGGTTATTCATGGCCGAAAGGTCATGGTTCGCCGAAATGTTTTCTGGATTAATTGGGAAGTGTTATGTTGATCAGGGCATTGCTTATGTTCGTTATTGATTATTGATTTGATTAAATTGACTAATCTCGGGTGAAGAGAGCCCCACTTGGTCAAAAGATTCATCGACCCAAGAGCGTCCAAATACAGGTAATTTATTAGGACGGAACGCTCTATCAGTAGATGGTAGCAGAGGACGGTTTTGCCCTTTGGGACCCCACTCGAGAGGTAACGGTTTCGCCCTTTGGGACCCCACTCGAGAGGTAATGGTTTCGCCCTTTGGGACCCCACTCGAGAGGTAACGGTTTCGCCCTTTGGGACCCCACTCGAGAGGTAACGGTTTCGCCCTTTGGGACCCCGCTCGAGAGGTAACGGTTGCGCTCTTTGAGACCCCACTCGAGAGGTATATGGTGTTGAATTAGATTTTTCTTGGGTAAAACAGATTGAGAGAATGATGATGCCCTAAGTCCCCCGCGACTTTCCCGGGATCTCGGAGCTTGCGAATGGAGAGAATGGAGGTGTGAAATCGGCGTTGGCGGTACTAGTGACGGTATGAGTGAAGTCAGGGTTTTGCGCTTGCACAGCTTATTGCCGCAGATTGTTTGAAAAGGTTGCGAGGATTTTAGAGAATAGCGGAGGTGCGACTCCGAGTGTGAGAGTAGGGAAGTCGTCGAACTTCATGTGCATGTGGCGCTTTGTGCAGAAAAAGGTCCACGTGGTTGTTGTTGTTGAGACGGGCCCTGCGAGGTCAAGAGACTCCGGAGTATGTTGAAAAGTGTATGAGACACTTGTTTTATGTTGTGGTCTGGTCGGTTTAATAGGTTGACCGGGCGTGGTCAACGAGTCGGTACGTGTGTTAAGGGAGTGAAAGAAAACTTCGACTTCGGGCTTTGACAAATTCTAAGTGCACTAGAATAGATCATTGACAAGTTGAGAGCAGATTCTGCGGGTCAGGATTTGCTTGCGAAAGTGGGGACCGAGAAAGATGGAATAACTGCCGAGGCTAGTGACAAATCCCTAAGGTCCTGAAGCGATTGTGTAACCCTTCCTGTAGTAAACCGACAGATCTGTTTTATTATTATTTGGTTGCTCGCGATACATGCCAGAAGTTGTTACGAGAGGAGCGGAGTGAAGGAGGACAAGCCGCGAGGCTTTGTCAGCCACAGTGTGTGTGAGTGTGACGTCACTAGGAGCCGCGCTGGGATAGGTTGGTTGCAAAGAAGGGCCGTGCACGGATTGGACGCAGTCCGTGGGGCTCGATTGGAAGGGGAAAGGCAAGCGAAGAGTATTCCGGGAATTAAAGTCACTTATTGATTACAAACTTTGTGAAATAAAAGACGAGAAAATGAAATTTTTTAAAGCAGTAAAGAGTGCGATGAAGGGGGAGTCTTACATTAAAGCGAGCGTAGGAGAGGAGACGCCACCGAAGGTACACCAGCTTACATTGTAATGGAGGAAAGGGGGGTAGCTCCGTGCCTTTGGCTAAAGCAATGGCACAAGCTGACAGAGAGACATGGGAGCGTAGCGTTCCCGATCCATGGGACATTCAATATAAGGATCCTAGAGAATTTGAGATTCGCCATGTACGACATGAAGGTACCTCCAAGGCCAGCACAGTTTGAGGCTCTAGCGATTTGGGAACTAATGGCTAGACAGCAACAGCAAAAGAAGTTCGAGACCAGGATAAGAAAGGTAGAAAAGACACTAGCGGACGCTAGGTGGGATAATGCACAGAAGGTGTGGAGGTCAGATATATTGCAGGGGATAAAATTGTTTCCCGCAATTGCTAAGGAAGAAGAGGCGACAGGCAAGAAAGCTACCTGTAAGACAAACAGGAGGTGTTCCAAAGATAGAGAGGACGAGGAAAAGTTAAGGAGAGAAGACGAGTCAGAGGATGAGGAGTTCATCATGCAATTGCTGAACGACCGTCCACCACCTTATGCAGAGAGTGAACAAGGTCCAAGTACCAGTTCTGCCCCTCCGGCACCGGTACAGAATAATGAAACTCCGAGTTCAGAAACACCATCGGGATCTAAGGACCCGAGTTTACTGTTCACCCCGCAGATACCGCAGGTTAGGAGAATATATCCAGATGTGCCTATATTGAAAACAGCAGAAAATTATCAGCCGCAGGTCCCAAGGTACTACAGCAGTGACAACAGTACGGGAATGATTCTAGATCCAACCGTAATGGGAGTACAGAATGGTCGCAACCCAACATTGGCACAAGCTGAATCAACCCAGTTTTTGATGCCTCAAAAGCAGATGCAGGGGGGAACCGCACATGCTCAGATGACGGGGAGTCAGACGGGCATGCCGGCAATGATGACCCATAGTGTGGGAATGAACATGCCTCAGAACCTGGGGAATGGACAGAACCCAGATGCGATATCCCTACCCATTACTGTAGGTCCACCGGTACCTTTGTACATTCAGCCTAACTCAGGTATGAGCGGTCAAGGATCAATGGTGCAGAGTGGGACGGAAAGGAGGTGCATAGAAAACACTCCAGAGACAACTCCGATAGCGGCTCTGCCAACTGGATCTGGGTCCTTGATGGAGTTTAGTCCCATATGTGCTCAGTCAACAGTGGTGAGGTCGAGTCCCCCACTGATGATACCGCTATCATCGAACACTGAAAAGTTGCCGCAACCATCAATGGCAGTCGATGTGAATGCTACACTGATGGGGTTGAATGCGCAACAGCTGACACAGTGGTTCAACAGTCTGAATTCCACACAAAGCTCAGCCAGTGGGAAGGGAGAAGACTATCTGAATAAGGTCAGGTTGAACATGGAAGCAGAAGAATTGGTGGAAGGGACTATGGGTTTGAATAGGTTAGAGTCCTACTCGGAAGAAGAGCTGAGGTATCTATGTCCTAGGATTACGAGAGAAGTGAACAAGGTACATAGAAGGTTGCAAGAAATAGCTGACAAAAACGGGGTTGAGATAGACAAGACAAAACACTTGAGCAGGAGCTATAGATTGGATTTCGGGACCACAGACTTTGAACACATGAGGTCAGCAGGCATGAAAACGCACCTTAGAGAATTGCTGCAGAGTGCACAAGTGTGGAGGTGCTTAGACAAATGGGAAAGTAGATGGGCAAAGAAAAAGGAAAAGAAGAAAAATAGTGTCCCAGAGCATAAGGAGAAAAGCCCTCAGAGTAGTGATGCAATAACCATGTTACCAATGAGGGAGACAGCAGGGGGAAAATTAATACATGTACCGTGGCACAGAAGCGACATTCAGTCTTTTACGGATGATTTTCCCAAACTGAGAGAGAAACCGATTGAATGGTATCAACAGACTGATAGGTTTGTGAAGCTTGCAAAATGTCTTTGGGAAGACCTGAACACCCTCTTTGAGATTGTGGTTCCGGCAGATTTGTGGGAAAACTGCAAAAGGGCTGTAGGTTGGCCGACAAGTGAACCAGAGAGAGACAGGGATACGGGTGCACCATCACCTATGGTAATGAGCTTGTACTATAAGGTGATTGAGCATTTGAAGACGAAGGTTGCCGCGAAAAATGTGGATTGGCAGAAGATTGATCGAACTGCCCAAGAGGCTAAAGAGTCGATTCATGGTTACTATGAGAGGTTGTTGAAGGCGTTCAAGAACTACAGTGGCACGGAAACAATAGAGGCGAAGGGCATGCTTCATTTTGTGTTTAGATTTGTGGAAGGGCTGAGACCAGAGATAAGTCAGATGATAAAGACGCATTTGATTTGTTGGCAGTCGAAACCTATTGATGAGGTGTTGAATTATGCGAAATACTGTAGCGACGAAATTGAAGTGAAACAGAAAAGGTTGAAAGAGAAAGTGATGGTGATGCAACTTAAAGCAGCTCAGACAGGTCTGCAAGGGTTGCAAGGGTTCCAACAGCAGATACCGCAGCCGCAGCCGCAGCCGCAGCCGCAGCCGCAGGGAAATATGGTGTTTCAGCCACAGGCGAGAGGCAGAGGCAGAGGAGGCTTTGGGAGTAATGGTCCGGATTTGAACACTGTTGCAATTCCGAATGGTGTGCAGGCAATGAAAAGGGTGATGCCGTGTCACGTGTGCGGAATCGTCGGGCATTGGAAACGCGAGTGCCCGATGGTGGTGCAGGAAGGTGCAGGTGTTGGGCAGCAAAACAATGATGTCAATGCATTCCAGACAATGAGGGGACCGAAAATGAGAGGTCCAAACCCAAATTTTCAGACCATAAATCAGCTGCAGGGATTACAGCCCATGCAGCCGCAGCAGATGCAGATGCCCCGTATGCAGATGACGCAAATGCAGCCAATGCAACAGCAGTTTCCCATGGTACCTAATCAGCAAATGCAAATACCTTTGGCACCAGTGAGTCAGCAGCAAGTGATGGTTCCTCCACAGGTCTCGGGTCAGGTGATGAATACAAATGGCACCGTACAACAGTTCCCATTACACAGTGAGAATGGAATAAACAGTGTATGGGAGAGTGAAAGTTCAGATGAGGAGGGAAATTGTGTGCTTGCAGAATCCTTGGAAGTTGATCAAAAGGGTCCATATGTGGAGGGAAGAGTTATGGGTCATCGTATTTCATTCTTGGTTGACACAGGAGCCAAACGTTCAACTGTTAGGAGCATTGAAGTACCAAATTTGCCACTCTCAGGGAGAACAGTTCAAGTAGTGGGAGTAGCAAACAGGCACCTGACGAACCCAATCACAGATCCAGTACAAGTCAGAATTGGTAACTATCAAGGGTCACATAATTTTGTGGTATGTGACTCAAGCCCGATAGCACTGTTAGGGAGAGACCTATTGTGCAAATTGGGATGTTCGATTATGTGTTCGAACGATGGAATTAGAATTCAGACGAGCAGTGATGGGGAAGAAGAGGACAGTGTAGAAGGGGATGAGATGGAAACTGTCGATGAAGAATATCCTCTGATTAACCTTTTTCCGATGATAACTGAAGAAGATATTCCAGCTGAATTACGGGAAACAGTCGGAAAGGAAGTGTGGGATATGACAGGAAAAGAGGTGGGATTGGTGAAAGGAGTGGAACCAGTGAAAGTGACCGTAAAACCCAATGTAACCTTTCCCCAGACCCCACAATACCACATGGCACAAGACACCCTCATGAAAGTCGCCCAACTCATTGACGAGTTTGTAAAACAGGGAGTACTGAAAGAAGTGTTAAGCAGTCCATGTAATTCACCAATCATGGGACTAATAAAGCCGAGTGGAAAGGTCCGAATCGTGCAGGACTTGAGGAAAATAAATGACATCATAATTAAATGCTGCCCTGTAGTACCGAATCCAGCTGTGATAATGTTTCAAGTCCCTTGCGAGGCCGAGTGGTTCTCAGTCATTGACTTGTCACAAGCATTCTTTTCGGTGCCTCTTCATGAGGACAGCCAATTTCTCTTTTGTTTCAAATTCTTAGACAGAGTTTACAGTTGGTGTCGAATTCCTCAAGGGTTTTCGGAGTCACCGTCAATTTTCAATCAGATTCTAAAGAAAGACTTGGAAGCGTTAGAATTGCCATTCGAGTCAACCCTAGTACAGTACATCGATGACTTACTGATTGCATCTAAGACAGAAAGTGGCTGCACAGCCGACACCATTGCTCTACTGAACCATTTGGGAAGGAATGGACACAAGGTGTCTCCTTCAAAGTTGCAGTTCTGTCAGAAGAAAGTAAAATACTTGGGTCATCAAATAGAGAAAGGGTCACGGAGAATAATGAAGGAAAGAATAACAAGTGTACTTTAAATGAGTCCACCAAAGACGAGGAGGGAGGTGAGGAAGTTTTTGGGGATGGTGAGCTACTGTCGCCAGTGGATTCCCAACTTTTCAACTCTAGCAAAGCCTTTACTGAAACTGACCCAGAAGGATGCCTTGGATGAAAGTGAGCTGAAAGGAGATGAGATGGATGCTTTTATTGAATTGAAAGAATGCATGTGCAGGGCTCCAGCTTTAGGTATGCCTGATTACACAAAGCCTTTCACATTGTTTTGTCATGAACGTGATGCATGTTCTTTGTCTGTCTTGACCCAAGCCCATGGTGGCATAAACAGACCAGTAGCGTATTTTTCAGCTACTTTGGATCTGGTCGCAGCAGCACTGCCAGGGTGTTTGCGCGCCGTAGCAGCAGTTGGTATCAGCCTCACTCAGAGTGAAGGAATAGTGATGGGACACCCATTAACAGTCATGGTCCCTCACTCAGTTGAGATACTTTTGACCCGCTCCCGAACGCAACACATGACTGGAGCAAGACTCACAAGGTATGAAACAATAATTCTGGGCTCACCGAATGTGCAGCTGAAAAGGTGCACTACGTTGAATCCAGCAACCTTGCTTCCCGGTGAAAATGCTGAAATTGAGAACGCTGAAGACGTCGAGCACGACTGCCTTCAGGTGACTGAATTTTGCACAAAACCCCGACCTGATATTAGGGATACTAAGCTTGATGAAAATGACCATATTATTTTTGTTGATGGTTCATGTCTAAGAGATGGGTTGGGAATTTTGAAAGCAGGATATGCTGTATGTACTGTAACAGGTGTCTTGGAAGCATCCTGGCTTCAAGGAGTCTATTCCGCACAAGTAGCAGAGCTTGTAGCCCTTACAAGAGCATGCCAACTGTCTACATTGATGAAGGTTACCATTTACACTGACAGTCAGTACGGGTTTGGAATTGTGCACGACTTTGGGCAACTATGGTCACAGAGAGGTTTCCTGACCTCTTCAGGGTCCCCAGTGAAAAACGGGGAGAGAATAAGGGAATTGTTACACGCCATTCAGATGCCAGCCGAAATTGCAGTGGTAAAGTGTAGTGCTCATACAAAAGGACAGGACTATGTTTCCCTGGGAAATGCATATGCGGATCAAGTCGCAAGATTTTGTGCCTTGAACTGTATATTGCTCAGGGATGAATGGAATTTGATAAGTGAACCAGAACACGAACCAGCTGAAGCATTTGCCTTGAAGGTCGTGGATACAATGGATGAACTAAAAGCATTACAGAATAGCGTCAGGGAGGATGAAAGAGTTTCCTGGATTAAGTCACAATGTACAAGGAGACCAGATGAGTTATGGGTTTCAAATGAGGGAAAATTTGTTTTACCAAATGGTCTCTTATCGCAGCTAGCGCGGTTCTATCATGGGCAGGCTCACCTAGGGAGAGATGCCATGATAAGATTGTTCAAAACTGATTGGTTTAACCCCAGATTCCGTCAAGTTGCAGAAGCAGTTTTCCATCGTTGTGTAATTTGTCAGCAGATGAACCCAGGAAAGGGAACGGTTGTGAACGTGAGCCACATTGGCAGGGCGGGTGGCCCGTTCAACAGAATGCAGATGGACTTTATTGAGATGCCTGTGCATGGAGGTCTGAAGTATGTGTTGGTGATTGTGTGCATTTTTAGTCACTGGATTGAAGCATACCCCACACGTAGAAATGACAGCCTTACAGTTGCAAAACTATTGTTGAGGGAGTTGATACCACGTTTCGGATTCCCGATCTCTTTAGAATCAGATAGAGGAAGTCACTTCAATAACGAGGTGATAAAGTTACTTTGCACAGCGCTGAACATTGAGCAAAAACTGCATTGTAGCTATCGCCCTGAAGCCTCAGGACTGGTGGAACAGATGAATGGTACACTGAAATCAAGAATGGCGAAAATATGTGCATCGACAAATTTGAAATGGCCTGACACATTGCCTTTGGTGTTAATGTCAATGAGAAACACCCCTGACAGAAAGACTGGATTGTCCCCGCACGAAATTCTCATGGGCAGGGCCATGAGACTTCCTGCAGTTCCCGCAAACGCGCTTTTGAATATTACAGATGATATGGTGTTAGACTACTGCAAAGGTCTGGCTGACGTGGTTCGCTCTTTCTCTCACCAGGTGGAAGCAACCACCTTGTCACCGATCCAAGGTCCAGGACACACACTGAAAGCAGGTGACTGGGTCGTGATAAAGAAGCACGTGAGGAAGTCGTGTCTGGAACCCCGTTGGAAAGGCCCTTTCCAAGTGATCCTGACGACCACTACCGCTGTGAAGTGTGCGGGAGTTCCCAACTGGATTCACGCCAGTCATACAAAGAACGTGTTGTGACCCACAGATGAGGAATTTGAAGCGCTGAAACTGCCAGTACCTGATAACAAAGTGCCGAGCACTGAGACAGAGCAAAACAGAACTAGAAGCGAACAGGCAGAAATAGAAGAGAGAGAAATATTCTCTGAGGACGAAACAACCGATTCACTTGGGGAAGACCAAGGAGAAACCTCAGACAGCGACGAAGCAGCTGAAGGTAACAAAGAGCCTGAAGCAGCTGAAGGTAACAAAGAGCCTGAAGAAAGTAAGGGTGACAAAGGGTTTGAAAGAGGTGAAGAAGCAGGAGAGCCTGATCAGAGGAGGGCTTTCCCAGAAGCAGACGGTACAGAAAAAGAAAAGAAAAACCTGATTGACTCCCCAGAAGGAGTGGACAAGGCAGAACAGAACGAAACTGTTCAAACTTCCTCAGAAGAGATCGCAGGTCCATCAAGTGGACACAGTGCAAAGAGAAGACCAAGTATATCACCAGTAAAACTAAGAACTAGAGAAACGTTGAACGACAGTGAAGGGCCAAGAGTGAAAGAGAAAAGAAAGGAAGTGTCTGTCGTGGTACCAACATCAAGTGAAGAAAAAGACTTGGCCAAAGAGGAAAGTACCAGTGAGGCAGAATCGAAGAGAGATGCAAAATTGAAAAGGAAAAGGATACCAAACAGGAGATATTCCAGTCCAGAATGGGCATATGTAGTCAATGACGATTGGACCGACGAATTTGTATCTCTTAGCCTCGAGAACGAAGAAGAAGAGATACCAATAGAAAAGAAAAGTTTTATGGACACTATTGATTGAAAGGGTGATAAATGACATTGCTTCCTATAATCTAATGTGATACAACCAGCTGAGACATTGCTAAACCGGATGAGACATTTGCTAACTTGATAAGACTTTGATAACCTGATTGACTCTTAAACCCGATTTGAGACAACGTTGCTAACTGATAAAAAAAAGACTGAGTTATTGCCGAATTGAGACAAATGCTGCTGACCGATTAGTGACTGGGCTCCTGAAGAAAACTGTGTGAACATTGCGCTCGTTCAGCTTTGTAACTAATTGCTAAATCGTTTCTTTATAGGTGCTTCTAGCTCTCTGATTCTATACAGATCATGACTAAGTACGCTACACAAAACAGTAGAGTGAAATATTGTAAATATGCGTGTATAGGCTTGATAACTGCATGTGTACTAATAATAATGGCAATAGTGCTTGCAACGCGTGGTAAGGGTGTGAATGAGAAAATTGATGCTTCTACTTCTGCTCCTGTTACTGTCACTGAACTAACCGCATTGAAAAGACTAGAATTAGATGAGAGACACTTGCATGATAAGAAGGAACTTTCGTATAATGTTTTCTATCGCCTACTAACAGAATATGTTGAGACTATGGATGCGAAAGATTGTTATGTGTGTACACAGATACCGACATCGGTAACGGAAGGGGTGACTTATCACCTCATGCCTCTTACATATGGGATTACATGTAGTTTAGTAACTTCTAGATTTTATGGTCAAACTAACATACAGTATTTTTATTCAAATTATGATGTTACCTTTGCATATGTTCCTATAATAACGCAACTAAGCCAGATTGCTAAAGATTGGGATGCTAAAATAATGAGGGAATTTTTCGAGCCAATGCAACCTTTTGAAACAGCCCACGCTCATAGGGAAAACCTTACCTGCTCGCTCTCTGCAGTAGAAATAAGCTTTTTAGATCGCACAGATGATAGAAGGGCACAAATGAATGCGAAATTAGAAAAAGAGCTAAGTAAGAGGACTTCAGTAGATAATTATGCTTTTGCCGCAATAAAAACACAAGGAAAAATAGCTTTAGACGCTTGGCATGTAGGGAAATTTTGTATATATCGTGGTGAATCTTATTATGATAACATTTTCGTGGGAGCGAGTGAATGTAAACATACGTTTATCTTTAAGGCCAAATGGACATTCATGCTGAACGGACTTGACCCTGTCATACCTGGTGTATATTACATTTGTGGGCATAATGCCTATTATCGTCTTCCAAAGGGATGGTGGGGGAGATGTTATTTGGGTATAGTGTTCCCAAAGGTTTATCAACTGGATGACCTATCGGTGATTCCAAAGACGTCTGGATCTCATCGTATCCAGAAAAGAGAGACTGCAGCTGCTGTGGTAGGAGATATATTTGGAGCCATGATTCCTTCATTGGGAGTTGTGTTGAATTCCATCAAAATAAGAAAGTTGTCTACTATAGTGGATAACATGTTGACAAAGTTTTCAGGTGCTATAATCCTGATGGATGCTGAACTTGCAGCAGAAAGAGCTATGACTCTTCAAAACAGGCTTGCCCTAGACATTCTTTTAGCAAAGGATGGCGGCGTTTGCAAAATGCTTGGTGCGCGTCACTGTTGCACGTATATACCAGACAACAGTGTGAAGATTAAAACAATGCTTGCAAATCTAACAAAAGAGAGTGCAGACTTGAAGGAATTGAAAGAACCAGGAGTTTGGGAGAAGGTTGGAAAGGGAGTTGCTTCAGTGGGAAATTGGCTTGGTGGCATTTGGAATGGAATATTACTAAAAATAATACAGGGAATACTAATAGTACTAATTTGCATCTTTGGGATTTGGGGAATAAAGAGGGGAATACTAATGATCATGGCAAGAATTAAGAGAAGGAAGGAAGAGAAAATGATGAAAAGAATGGCAGAAGAATACAAGGCAAGAACAAGGGGAACTAAAAGGCAAAGAGAACTGACAGAATTTTAATGGAATAAAATTTGTGGGAATAGTTTTGTGTGATGACAAATAGTCATCAGAGGAGGGATTGATGACGCAGAAACGAAGGTTTTTCATTTATTAGCGCATAAACGTAGTGCCGCAATAATCAAGTGTGACTTTAACCGAACTAATAAAGATTGTACGGGGACAAATGTGCCCTCAGAGTAGTTCGCCAACATTTATAAGCGTGCTTTATATAACGTGATGTATTAGAATTGTACTAATCTGACATAACCGTAAACGTGTGCCACGATTTGCTTGTTTGAAATGTTTTAACTTAGCATAACTTTAGTGGAGGCTTCGGCCTAGTTGCCTTGTCTCACAGTTTAGATGCTCATGTTTTTCTAATGTGCTAATAAAACGTGTATTCCTGCTTGAAGCTGTACTTTTCCAGTGAGATCGGTTCACATGCTTATCTTTAAGGTTTCGTGCCAGCCTGGCATCTTCTTCTTTGCTCCAAGGTCAATCTGCAGGTGCAGACAATGGAAGCTCTGAAAGTGAGTTAATTGGTAAAATATGTTGCAACTTACGTTCCCGACTCCAAGGATAATGTAGGCCTAGGTAGAAGCTTGTAAATTGTTGTTTTTGATTGGACAATTTGAAGCCAACCTATGAACCCTCCAATGGAAGACCCTACTGGATTTGAACTGTTGATTATTTAAACCCGGTGCACAAGAAGAAAGCGGCCATTACCCACTGCACCCATTGAGGACATGATTGCCCATTGCAGCCATTATGGCCCATCTTGCCGACCTCGTCATTTTGCCATCTTCTACGATGCCAATTGATGTTCGACGCCATTTGAATGAGACTTTGATGCTTTCTCTAATCGAGAGAAAGAGACTTTAAGTAATTCTCGCTCTAGAGACTTTAACTTTGATCTGCCCCTTTGCATAAAGTAGTAGTTTTGTCCTTTTATCTTGCCGCTGTGAGGCAATTGCCCCGTCCACCCTGCCCCCTTTGCCCCCGTCCCATGCTGATCGAAACCGGTACCTGTGAGACGAAGACTTCCTTGAATGCTGATTGAATTTGGTAAATATGAAAGGAAAATGTACAATTGCATTGTGTTTCTTTTTAGGTAACCAACTGCTGATTTTTTATAAGAGCCCTAGTTAGGAGTTTTCCAAATCAATGCTGCTAAATTGTTTTTTGCATGAAGTCCCACATGCAGATGCTAATTTGAGGTTAGATGAGGATTCATTTGTTGCACGATGCAATTTGAGACCTTGTTATGCTGATTAATGTATGCAATTAGCCCATTACAGATTATAGTTTTAGTGGTTTGCGTCGCTATTATCGAATGCATTGTTATTCAAATGCTGCATAGATTGCATCTTTTCGCCGTTATGGACAGCTATTAATGTTCATTTACATATATCATTTGGTGTTGAGACACATTTATATCGTGCTAGCTTTGTTAATATAGGGAAATAAATTCATTAACTTTGAATGAACTGGTGTGGTTATTCATGGCCGAAAGGTCATGGTTCGCCGAAATGTTTTCTGGATTAATTGTGAAGTGTTATGTTGATCAGGGCATTGCTTATGTTCGTTATTGATTATTGATTAGATTAAATTGACTAATCTCGGGTGAAGAGAGCCCCACTTGGTCAAAAGATTCATCGACCCAAGAGCGTCCAAATACAGGTAATTTATTAGGACGGAACGCTCTATCACCCTCTCTTTACACCTTCCTTCTGTCTCCCTCAGGTTACTTGCAAGAATTGTAGGTCTGCTTACTTCGTCAATTCAAGCTATTTTTTCCCGGTCCTCTCCATTAGGGGGCTCTTCTGAGGTTAAAAATTTGTCATCTTCGCAAGGGTCTTGCTTATTTAGATTCTATCCCCCTAGACCACGAATCCGGAATAGAACTTCAGTGGTGGCTAGATCACCTCGAAGCTTGGAAAGGCAGGACTATCCTTGCATCAGCTCCAGTTCTTGTGTTAGAATCAGATGCAAGCTGACCGGATGGGGCGCAAGGTGTGGTCAAATATCGATTGGAGATACATGGTCTCCACAGGAGTCTTCATTGCACATCAACTGTTTAGAAATGCTTGCAGGCTCCTTTGCGATCAAAAGCTTCATAAAAAAACAAAGTCCATTGTTCAATTCTGCTTCAAATGGACAACCTGTCGGTGGTCAGATACATCAATCATCTGGGAGGTACCAAGTCTAAGCCTTTGGCGGAGCTAGTGAAAAGCTTTTGGGAGTTTTGTCTACAACAAAAGTTATATGTCCGGGTGGAATCCCTGCCAGGGAAACTCAATCGGGTAGCGGACTGGAATTCCTGTTTCCTGTCCGATTCCAGCGATTGGAAATTTCATCATTCTGTTTCCAAAACCCTATTTCACGAATGGGGCCCTCTACACATAGATCTCTTTGCATCACGATTAAATGCCCAACTGCCTCAGTTCTTCAGTTGGATACCAGATCCTCTAGCATTAGCAAAGGATGTTTTTCTACAAGACTGGTCTCAGTCAATCAACTATGCTTCCCTCCTTTCCTAATGATAAACAGGGTCCTCTATCAAGTACGTCGTCAAAAGGCAATCCCAGGTATGGTATCCTTCTCTTCTGGAAATGGCAAAGGATTTTACGGTCATTCTTCCTGTGTTCCCAGATCTCCTTCTCAACCCAGAGGGATACCTACACAATCAGATTCTCAATAAATCTCTAATCCTTTCAGCTTAGAAGGTAACAGGAATTCCCAATCTTATTCAGGAATTTCGAAGGAAGCTTTGGAATATATGTCCAAAGCTTGGGCTCCAGGAACCACAAAAGCTTGTAAATCGGCCTGGTCTTTATGGCATAGCTGGTGTGTGGGAAAATCTTGTGATCCCTTTTCAGCAGATATTCCCTTAATCTGTAATTTTTTAGCAGCTCAAGCAAGTTCAGGTAAATCTTATAGATCCATCAATCTTTATCGTTCTGCGATATCCCGTAATCATACCCACATCAATGGAAAACCAGTTGGACAGCACCAACTTATCTGCTGTCTTTTAAAGGGAGTAAAATTGTCCAATCCGCCTACTCCTAAATATAGTGAGCTATGGCACATTAATGTGGTTTTGCAACTGTTTCTCTCATGGGCAGAAAATTCATTTCCATCTCTGCTAAATTGACAATGTTATGTTTAGCCTCCATAAAACGTTTGTCAGATGTCAAAGCTTTAGATATCTCTGGTCGCCATTTTACTCCCAGAGGTATCCATTTTAAAATTAATAGACAACCAAAACAAATATATCCACGGTTTTTTATCTTTATTTCCCAAGCCAACCAAAGTTGTGTGTAGGAAATTGTTTAAAAATGTAGGAACAAAAGACAGTCCATCTCAGAGCGTCCTCTGTTTCCCAACTCCTCATTTCTTTCAAGAAACCCCATAAGCCAGTTTCCTCTCCTGCACTAGCCCATTGGGTTAAATGGGTCACGTCCCTGGCGGGGATTGATACTTCCAAATTTGGCGCACACTCTTCCAGGGGAGCTATGGCCTCTAAGGCCTTTTGGGCTGGCTCTTGTATAGAGGACATTCTGAGATCGGCTGATTGGTCTAATGATACCATTTTCCATACTTTTTATTGTAAACCAATTAATACAGCTTCTTCTGTGGTGATTGATATGTTTTGAAGAAGCATAATAGGAGCCTCCGGTCTTGACATAAAATGTAGATTTTCTAGTAATTTATGAAGGAAAGTCTTAATTTTATTAAAGACACGGAGGTGAGTATTATCCCAACGCAATATCATATTAATCATATTTCTTTCCCATCCAACAGTTTCATCTTCCGCCGCTCCAGCAAATAATGCTTAAGGAATAGATTCTACCAGTTGCCACCATGCGGACTCCTCATGCCAGAATTTCTTCTCCAAAAGGCTCTGCAACAAGAGGGCTTCTGTTCACCGATTCTGGACTTTGTTGGATTGACTTTTTTCAAGACTGTTTTTCATTGATTTTGGCCATTTTGTTCATTTGTTCCATTTTTCCAATGTTTACTTCTTATCCTTAGACTTCTCACCCAAGAAAAGAGGACTGCTTACGGTCTAGATGGGTATATATTAGCTGTGTCATGTATTGATTGGTTCATGGTGGTCATTGTATTGTTCCCATTGGCCGAGGATTTCTCTGTCCTCTATGGGATTGGTGATTTTTCTTTCTTGACTGTGCTGCTGTTTAATTAAAGCAAGAAAAATAAGCCTAATTCTCGCCTCTGTGTCTTTAATAGAATTAAGACTTTCCTTCATAACTTACTAGGAAAATCTACATTCTCTACAAGAGGGAGACTCTTCTTAGAGAACTTTCTCGAGATAAGGTCCAAATTCCAGAGCGAGAGTTTTTTCAGAATTAGATCAGCAAAAATAATAAAATTCTATTTTTATTTTCAAAATTGAGGTGTCAGTGAAACAGCTAACCCCTTACAAATCAATACATCTTATAGTATGCAGAGCCATATCACCTATTAGCTCTCAGACTCTAATTTTTTTAAATAATTCTGGTATCCTTTTAAGGTGAAATCTGCCAAACAGAGGATGTCCTTCAAATAATCCACTTAATCTTTCTGTGCATGTTAGTTAGTCTTTGTCTGATAACCTGCTTTTATAGAGTCCTGACTAATCACTTCTATTGGGTTCCATTTCCCTTCGGTCTGTTCTTGCCACCTCTTGGCTTTACAACTCTTCCAGACGTACCTCACTATGTTCTAATGCAAGGACATTTGATGTCATATCATGAAGATCACTGTAATACTCTGTCATTACACAATAGTTCAGAAGCTGGACTGCCTCCTCTAGGTTCACTATTAATATTAAGTGAACCAAACCCTAAGGATTCAGCATATCAGTGTCCTATATCCTCACTCGCATCCCAATCTCTAAAGCACATTCACGGAGCACAGCCTAAGTGCAGAGTGGAATGCATACATTCTGGCAGGCCTTGCTTGTTTCACTGTCCACAGCTCTTAATATAGCCTTAGAACCCGCCGTAGCGGGCTCTACTGGCCATTAAAGGCCCGCTCCCGTGTTAAAGGCCCGAGCCGAAGGGCCTTTAACACGGGAGCGGGCCTTTAATGGCCGGTAGAGCCCGCTACGGCGGGTTCTAAGGCTATTGGAACATTCTGCCACTCGGGGCAGAATGTTCTATTAAATAAAACAAATTCCTCAAGAAGCCCGAGGGGATTAAAATCCCCCCAGGCTCCGTGAGGCTTTGTTCACAGCTGTTGCTGTGAACAAAGAGAATATTGGAATGTTGGTGCTCCAGGCTTTTACCGGCCAGTAAAAGCCCGGAGCGCTCCATTGTTTTCAATGAAGCTGCCAACATTCCAATGTTCTAATTGGTCTTAATCAACTCTATTTCACAGTGAGTACACTGAAATACCTAGTGTTCATCTACCATTCCAGACTAAAAGTAGGAACAAAAATATAAAAGCCAGTCAGCTCTTGAAAATAGAAGAACCTGTTCTCTTCCGATATCAAAGCACGTGGACAAGAGCCAACAAATCTATTTATTTTTTTACCTAGCCTGTGTGCACTGGTCACCCTAATGCTTTGTGAGGGAAGCAACTCAAAACACTGAGATCCTAATTTATGAAAAGTTACCGCCACCCTTGCATCATTTTTTGACACCAAAGCAGTGCAAGCTTACAAAATGTAGTTATATTTGTAAGTTTGCACTGCTTTTGCGTGAAAAGATGATGCAAAGGCAGTGCTAACTTTTCAGAAATCAGGCACCAAATGTGGATAATTTTCCCAAAACACTGAAGATCGTTCCATTTGTTTGAGAAAAAGCTGAAGTTTTATCCAAATTAAGGGGCATATTTATGAAAAGTGGCGCTGCACCTAGTGCAGCGCCATTTTTCTTGCTCCCCTTAGCTCCCCCCCTAACTCCACCATGTGTGCGCTATATTTAATATATGGTGCACCATGACGGTAGTTAGGGAACTAGCGTCCGAATTTTTTACTTTAGTTTGGCCCTTTGCATGATTAGCATAAAAAATGTTGACTCTAATCCTGCAAAGCACCCATAAGCCCATTGTATTCAATGGGAGCCTCCTTTTAACGTCTTCTCAGAGCAGGCGTTAAAAGTGCCCAAAAAATGGCGCAAAGAAATGTCATTGAATTCTTTGCGCCATTTTTTGGGTCTTCTATTGGGGGAATGCCCCTTTTGCCTACATTAGGCCTGGCGCAGGCATAATTTAGCACAAAGGGTTACAAATGGCGTGGCGTTTTGCCCATCTAACGCCTTTAGTGTAAAAAAAAGATGCTACTGTGTCATTAGAATGGCGCTAGGCCCTCTTAAATCTGGTCCTGAGTTTCTTACCCTTAATCCAAAGCTTTAGGCCCAGATTTAAGAGGTAAATTGATGCTGATGATAATGATGATGGGTGTATGTATAAAGCGCAAACAGCCATTTTGGGAAAGAAATGTCCTGGCGATGAACAGGAAGGAGTAGCTGAAATCTAACAACATCTCTAGCAATCCCTCGGAAGAAATTATATGGTGCTAGTACACAAGAAAGTTTTCAGTTGCCATCTAAAAAAGGTCAAGTTGCTTTGAGCATGTGAAAGTGGCGGTAGCCCGTTCCAGACTTTAGCTGTAATAACTACTAAAGAGCGCCAACATACTCTCGTTTATTAAAACATGGGGACCTTGATGAAGCAGAAAATGAAGGTTTTACATTTATTAACACGTAAACGTAGTGTGAAATAATCATGTGTGACTTTAACCGAACTAATAAAGATTGTACGGGGACAAAATGTGCCCTTAGAGTAGTTTGCCAACATTTATAAGCGTGCTTTATATAACGTGGTGTATTAGAATTGCACTAATCCGACATAATCATAAACGTGTGCTATGATTTGCTTGTTTGAAATGTTTTAGCTTAGCATTACTTTAGTGGAGGCTTTGGCCTAGTGGCCTGGTCTCACGGTTTAGATGCTCGTATTTTTCCACTGTGCTAATAAACGCGTATTTTTGCTTGAAGCTGTACTTTTCCACTGAGATCGTTCACATGCTTATCTTAAGGTTTCGTGCCAGCCTGGCATATTTTCTCTTTACTCCAAGGTCGATCTGCAGGTGCGGACAATGGAAGCTCTGAAAGTGAGTTAATTGGCATAAAATGTTGCAACTTGCGTACCCATCTCCAAGGATAATGTATGCTTAAGCAAAAGCTTGAGAACTGTCGTTTTTGATTGGACAATTTGAAGCTAACCTATGAACCCTCCAATGGAAGACCCTACTGGATTTGAACTGTTGTCTATAAAACCCAGGTGTACGAGAAGAAAGCAGCCATTATTGCTATTATCAGCCATTTGCGCTATTAAGCGCCATTACCAGCTCGATACCCGCCATTTTGCAGACTTCGTAGCTATTATGGCCCACTTTGCTGCGACGCCATTTTGAGAGACTTTGATGCTTTCTCTAATCGAGAGAAAGAGACTTTAAATGATTCTTGCCCTAGAGACTTTAACTTTGATTTGTCCCTTTGCATGAAGTAGTAGTTCTACCTTGCCGCCGTGAGGCAATTGCCCCGTCCACCCCTGCCCCTTTGCCCCGTCCTATGCTGATCGAAACGGTACCCATGCTGATCGAGAAACGGTACCTGTGAGACGAAGACTTCCTTGAATGCTGATCGTAATTGGTAAATATGAAAGGAAATTGTAAAATTGCATTGTGTTTCTTTTAGGTAACCAACTGCTGATTTTGATAAGAGCCCTAGTTAGGAGTTTTTCTAAATTAATGTTGCTAAATTGTTTTTGCATGAAGTCCCACATGCCGATGCTAATTTGAGGTTAGACAAGGATTCCTTATGTCGCACTATGCAATTTGAGATCTTGTTATGCTGACTAAATGTATGCAATTAGTTCGTTACAGATTATAGTATTAGTGATTTGCATTGCCATTATCGAATGCCTTGTGATTCAAATGCTGCATAGATTGCACTTGTTTCGACGTTATGGACAGCTATTAATGTTCATTTATGTTTATCATTTGGTGTTGAGACACATCTATATTGTGCTAGCTTTGTTAATATAGGGAAATAAATTCACTAACTTTGAATAAACTGGTGTGGTTATTCCTGACTGAAAGGTCAGGGTTCGCCGAAAATGTATTCTGGATTAATTGTTAAGTGTTATGTTGATCAAGGTATTGCTTATGTTCGTTATTGATTATTGATTTGATGCAATTGATCGATATAGGGTACAGAGAGTCCCACTTAGTCAAAAGATTCATCGGCCTAAAGAGCGTCCAAAGTACCGGTAAAATACTAGTACGGACCGCTCTATCAGTAGATGGTAGCAGAGGACGGTTTCGTCTTTTGGGACCTTGTACTCTTAAAGTACATGGTGTTGAATTAACGGTTACGCATTTTGAGACCCCATTCGAGAAGTTGAATTAGATTTTTACTGGGTAAAACAGATTGACAGAATGATGATGGGCTAGGTCCACCGCGACTTTCCCGGGATCTCGGAGCTTGCGAATGGAGAGAACGGAGGTGTGGAATCAGCGTTGGCGGTACTAGTGATGGTATGAGTGAAGTTAGGGTTTTGCGCTTGCACAGCTTATTGCCGCAGGGTGTGTGAAAAGGGTGCGAGGGATTTTTTTCTTTTAGAGGATAGCGGAGGTGCGACTCCGAGTGTAGAAGTAGAGAAGTCGTCGAACTTCACAGAAATAGCGGAGGTGCGGCTCCGAGTGTGGGAGTAGGGAAGTCGTCGAACTTCATGTGCGTGTGGCGCTTTGTGCATAAAAATGTCCACGTGGTTGTTGTTGTTGAGACGGGCCCTGCGAGGTCAAGAGACTCCGGAGTATGTTGATCCATGTTGTGGTCTGGGCGGTTTAGTAGGTTGATCGGGCGTGGTCAACAAGTCGGTACGTGTGTTAGGGAGTGAAAGAAACTTCGACTTCAGGCTTTGACAAGATTCTAAGTGCACTAGAATAGATCATTGACAAGTTGAGAGTAGGTCTGCAGGTCAGATTTGCTTGCGAACGTGGGGACCGAGAAAGACGGAATAGCGGCCGAGGCTAGTGAAAGGTCCCTAAGGTCCTGAAGCAACTGTGTTACCCTTCCTGTAGTAAACCGACAGATCTGTTTTAGTTTTTGGTAGCTTGCGATACATGCAAGAAGTTGTTACGGGAGGAGGTGAGTGAAGGAGGACTAGCCGCGAGGCTTTGTCAGCCGCAGTGTGTGTGAGTGTGACGTCACTAGGAGCCGCGCTGGGATAGGTTGGTTGCAGAGAAGGGTCACGCACGGATTGGACGCAGTCCGTGGGGCTCGATTGGAAGGGGAAAGGCAAGCGAAGAGTATTCCGGGAATTAAAGTCACCTATTGATTACAAATTTTGTGAAATAAAAAGACGAGAAAATGAAATTCTTTAAAGCATTTAGGAGTGCAATGAAGGGGGAGTCTTATATTAAAGCGAGCGTAGGAGAGGAGACGCCGCCCGAAGGTACACCAGCTTACATTGTAATGGAAGAGAAGGGGGTAGCTCCGTGCCTCTGGCTAAAGCAATGGCACAAGTTGACAGAGAAACATGGGAGCATAGCGTTCCCGATACATGGGACATTCAATATAAGGATCCTAGAGAATTTGAGATTCACGATGTACGACATGAAGGTGCCTCCAAGGCCAGCCCAGTTTGAGGCTCTAGCGATTTGGGAACTAATGGCCAGACAGCAACAGCAGAAGAAGTTTGAGACCAGGATGAGAAAGGTAGAAAAGACACTAGCGGATGCTAGGTGGGATAATGCACAAAAGGGTGTGGAGGTCAGATGTATTGCAGGGGATAAAATTGTTTCCCGCAATTACTAAGGAAGAAGAGGAGACAGGTAAGAAAGCTACCTGTAAGACGGATAGGAAGTATTCCAAGGATAGAGAGGACGAGGAAAAGTTGAGAAGAGAAGAGGAGTTAGAGGATGAGGAGTTAATAATGCAATTGCTGAACGACCGTCCACCACCTTATGCGGAGAATGGACAAGGTCCAAGTACCAGTTCTGCCCCTCCGGCACCGGTACAGAACAGTGAAACCCAGAGTTCAGGAGCGTCATCGGGATCTAAGGACCGAGTTTATTGTTCACCCCGCAGATACCGCAGGTGAGGAGAATATATCCAGATGTGCCCATGCTGAAACCAGCAGAAAATTATCAGCCGCAGATGCCAGGGTACTACAGCAGTGACAACAGTGCAGGAATGATTATAGATCCAACCGTAAGGGGAGGACAGAATGGTCACAACCAGACATTGACACAAGCTGAATCAACTCAGTTTTTGATGCCTCAAAAGCAGATGCAGGGAGGAAACGCACATGCTCAGATGACGGGGAGTCAGATGGGCATGCCGGCAATGATGACCCATGGTGTGGGAATGAACATGCCTCAGAACATGGGAAATGGACAAAACCCAGATGCGATATCACTACCCATTACTGTAGGTCCACCGGTACCTCTGTATAGTCAGCCTAACCTAGGTATGAGCGGTCAAGGATCAATACTGCAGAATGGGACAGAAAGGAGGTGCATAGAGAACACTCCAGGGATAACTCCGATAGCGGCTCAGCCAACTGGATCTGGGTCCTTGATGGAGTTTAGTCCCATATGTGCTCAGTTAACACTAGTGAGGTCGAGCCCCCCACTGATAATACCTCTAACATCGAACACTGAAAAGTTGCCGCAACCATCAATGGCAGTCGATGTGAACGCTACGTTGATGGGGGTGAATGCGCAACAGCTGACACAGTGGTTCGACAGTTTAAATTCCACACAAAGTTCAGCCAGTGGGAAAGGAGAAGACTATATGAATAGGGTCAGGTTGAACATGGAAGCACAAGAATTGGTGGAAGGGACTATGGGTGTGAATAGGTTAGAGTCCTACACGGAAGAAGAGCTGAGGTATCTATGTCCCCGGATTACGAAGGAAGTGAACAAGGTACATAAGAGCTTGCAGGAAGCAGCTGACAGAAACGGGGTTGACATAGACAAGATGAAACACTTGAGCAGAAGCTACAGGTTGGATTTTGGGACCACAGATTTTGAACACATGAGGTCAGCAGGCATGAAGGCACACCTTAGAGAATTGCTGCAGAGTGCCCAAGTGTGGAGGTGTCTAGACAAGTGGGAAAGCAGGTGGGTAAAGAGGAAGGAAAAGAGGAGGGACAGTGCTACAGAGCACAATGAGAAAAGACCGCAGAGTAGTGATACAGTAACTATGTTACCAATGAGGGAGACAGCAGGGGGAAAGTTAATACATGTACCATGGCACAGAAGCGACATTCAGTCCTTTACGGATGATTTTCCCAAACTGAGAGAGAAACCGATTGAATGGTATCAGCAGACTGATAGGTTTGTGAAGCTTGCAAAATGTCTCTGGGAAGACCTGAATACTCTCTTTGAGATTGTGGTTCCAGCAGATTTGTGGGAGGATTGCAAAAGAGCGGTAGGTTGGCCGACAAGTGAACCAGAGAGAGACAGGGAGACGGTTGCACCATCACCTATGGTGATGAGCTTGTACTATAAGGTGATTGAGCATTTGAAGACGAAGGTAGCCGCGAAAAATGTGGATTGGCAGAAGATGGATCGAACTGCCCAAGAGGCTAAAGAGTCGATTCATAGTTATTATGAGAGGTTGTTGAAGGCGTTCAAGAACTACAGTGGCACGGAAACAATAGAGGCGAAGGACATGCTTCATTTTGTGTTCAGATTTGTGGAAGGGTTGAGACCAGAGATAAGTCAGATGATAAAGTCGCATTTGATTTGTTGGCAATCGAAACCAATTGATGAGGTGTTGAATTATGCGAAATACTGTAGTGACGAAATTGAAGTGAAACAGAAAAGGCTGAAAGAGAAGGTGATGATGATGCAGCTTAAAGCAGCTCAGACAGGTTTGCAAGGTTTGCAAGGGATGCAAGGGTTCCAACAGCAGGTACCGCAACAGCAGCCGCAGTTGCAGGGAAACATGGCGTTTCAGCCACAGGCCAGAGGCAGAGGCAGAGGAGGTTTTGTGAATAATGGTCCGGATTTGAACACTGTTGTGACGGTGGGGGCAGGCAATGAAGAAGGTGATGCCATGTCACGTGTGCGGAATTGTCGGTCATTGGAAACGCGAGTGCCCGATGGTGGTGCAGGAAGGTGCAGGTGCAGGTGTTGGTCAGCAAAACAATGATGTCAATGCATTTCAGACAATGAGGGGACCGAAAATGAGAGGTCCAAGCCCAAATTTTCAGACCGTAAATCAGTTGCAGGGATTGCAACCTATGCAGCCGCAGCAGATGCAGATGCCTCGTATGCAGATGACGCAAATGCAGCCAATGCAACAGCAGTTACCTATGGTACCTAATCAGCAAATGCAAATACCCTTGGCACCAATGAGTCAGCAGCAAGTGATGGTTCCTCCACAGGTCTCGGGTCAGGTAATGAGTACAAATGGCACCGTACAACAGTTCCCATTACACAGTGAGAGTGGAATAAACAATGTATGGGAGAGTGAAAGTTCAGAAGAAGAAGGAGATTGTGTGCTTGCAGCATCCTTGGAAGTTGATCAAAGGGGTCCGTACGTAGAGGGAAGAGTAATGGGTCATCGTGTCTCATTCTTGGTTGACACGGGAGCCACGCGTTCAACTGTTAAGAGTAGTGAAGTACCAAATTTGCCACTCTCAGGGAGGACAGTTCAAGTGGTGGAGGTAGCAAACAGGCACCTGACGAACCCAATAACAGATCCAGTACCAGTCAGCATCGGTAACTATCAAGGGGTACATCAGTTTGTGGTATGTGACTCAAGCCCGATAGCACTGTTAGGAAGAGACCTATTGTGCAAATTGGGTTGTTCAATCATGTGTTCGAACGAGGGAATAACAATACAGACGAGCAGTGATGGGGAAGAAGAGGACAGTGTAGAGGGGGATGAGATGGAAACTGTAGATGAAGAGTATCCTCTGATTTGTCTTTTCCCGATGATAACTGAAGAAGATATTCCAGCCGAATTACGGGAGACAGTCGGAAAGGAAGTGTGGGACATGACAGGGAAAGAGGTGGGATTGATGAAAGGAGTGGAACCAGTGAAAGTGACTGTAAAGCCCAATGCAATCTTTCCCCAGACCCCACAATACCACATGGCACAAGACACCCTCATGAAAGTTGCTCAACTTATTGACGAATTTGTAAAACAGGGGGTACTGAAAGAAGTGTTAAGCAGTCCATGTAATTCACCAATAATGGGACTAATAAAGCCAAGTGGAAAGGTCCGACTTGTGCAGGACTTGAGGAAAATAAACGACATCATAGTCAAATGCTGCCCAGTAGTACCGAATCCAGCTGTGATAATGTTCCAGGTCCCTTGCGATGCTGAGTGGTTCTCAGTCATCGATTTGTCACAAGCATTCTTTTCTGTGCCTCTTCATGAGGACAGCCAATTCCTCTTTTGTTTCAAATTCCTAGACAGAGTGTACAGTTGGTGTCGAATTCCTCAAGGGTTTTCTGAGTCACCGTCAATATTCAATCAGATCCTAAAGAAAGACCTGGAAGCATTAGAATTGCCATTCGAGTCAACCCTAGTACAGTACATTGATGACTTACTGGTTGCATCAAAGACGGAAAGTGGCTGCACAGCCGATACCATTGCTCTGTTGAACCATTTAGGGAGGAATGGACATAAGGTATCTCCTTCCAAATTACAGTTCTGTCAGAAGAAAGTGAAATACTTGGGTCACCAAATAGAGAAAGGGTCACGGAGAATAATGAAGGAAAGAATTACAAGCGTACTTCAAATGAGTCCACCAAAGACAAGGAGGGAGGTGAGGAAGTTTTTGGGAATGGTGGGCTACTGTCGCCAGTGGATTCCCAACTTCTCGACTCTAGCAAAGCCTTTACTGAAACTGACCCAGAAGGATGCCTTGGATCAAATTGAACTGAAAGGAGTTGAGATGGATGCTTTTGTTGAATTGAAAGAATGCATGTGTAGGGCTCCAGCTCTAGGTATGCCTGACTACACAAAGCCTTTCACATTGTTTTGCCACGAACCTGATGCATGTTCTTTGTCTGCCTTGACTCAAGCCCATGGTGGCGTAAACAGACCAGTAGCGTATTTTTCAGCTACTTTGGATCCGGTCGCAGCAGCACTCCCAGGGTGTTTGCGCGCCGTAGCAGCAGTTGGTATCAGCCTCACTCAGAGTGAAGGAATAGTGATGGGACACCCAGTAACAGTCATGGTCCCTCACTCAGTTGAGATACTTTTGACCCGCTCCCGAACGCAGCACATGACTGGAGCAAGACTCACAATGTATGAAACGATAATTCTGGGCTCACCGAATGTGCAGCTGAAAAGGTGCACTACGTTGAATCCAGCAACCTTGCTTCCTGGAGAAAATGCCGAAATTGAGAACGCTGAAGACGTCGAGCATGACTGCCTTCAGGTGACTGAATTTTGCACAAAACCTCGACCGGACATTAAGGATACTAAGCTTGATGAAAATGACCAAATTCTTTTTGTTGATGGTTCATGTCTAAGAGACGGGATGGGGATTTTGAAAGCAGGATATGCTGTATGTACTGTAACAGGGGTCTTGGAAGCGGGATGGCTTCAAGGAGTCTATTCTGCACAAGTAGCAGAACTTGTAGCCCTTACCAGAGCATGTCAACTGTCTGCATTGATGAAAGTCACCATTTACACTGATAGTCAATACGGGTTTGGGATTGTGCATGACTTTGGACAACTATGGTCACAGAGAGGTTTCCTGACTTCTTCAGGATCCCCAGTGAAGAACGGGGAGAGGATAAGGGAATTGTTACACGCCATTCAAGTGCCAGCCGAAGTTGCAGTGGTAAAGTGCAGTGCTCACACGAAAGGACAGGACTATGTTTCTCTGGGAAATGCATATGCGGATCAAGTCGCGAGATTTTGTGCCTTGAACTGTATATTACTCAGGGACGAATGGAATTCAATAAGTGAGCCAGAACTAGAACCAGCTGAAGCATTTGCTTTGAAGGTCGTAGATACAATAGATGAATTAAAAGCATTACAAAATAATGTCAGGGAGGATGAAAGAGATTCCTGGATTAAATCACAATGTATAAAGAGACAAGACGAGTTATGGGTTTCACATGAGGGAAAATTTGTTTTGCCAAATAGTCTCTTATCACAGCTTGCGCGGTTCTATCATGGGCAGGCTCACCTAGGGAGAGATGCCATGATAAGATTGTTCAAAACTGATTGGTTTAACCACAGATTTCGTCAAGCTGCAGAAGCAGTTTGCCATCGATGTGTCACTTGCCAGCAGATGAACCCAGGAAAGGGAACAGTTGTGAACGCGAGCCACATTGGTAGGGCAAGCGGGCCTTTTAGTCGAATGCAGATGGACTTCATTGAGATGCCTGTGCATGGAGGTCTAAAGTATGTGTTGGTGATTGTGTGCATTTTTAGTCACTGGATTGAGGCATACCCTACACGTAGAAATGATAGCCTTACAGTTGCAAAGCTATTGTTGAGGGAGTTAATACCACGTTTCGGATTCCCGATCTCTTTAGAATCAGATAGGGGAAGTCACTTCAATAACGAGGTGATAAAGTTACTTTGCGAAGCGCTGAACATTGAGCAAAAACTGCATTGTAGCTATCGCCCTGAAGCATCAGGATTGGTGGAGCAGATGAATGGTACACTGAAATCAAGAATGGCGAAAATATGTGCATCGACAAACTTGAAATGGCCTGACGCATTGCCCTTAGTGCTAATGTCAATGAGAAACACTCCTGATAGAAAGACTGGATTGTCTCCGCACGAAATTCTCATGGGCAGGGCTATGAGACTTCCTGCAGTTCCCGCAAACGCGCTTTTGAATATTACAGATGATATGGTGTTAGACTACTGCAAGGGTCTGGCTGACGTGGTTCGCTCTTTCTCTCACCAGGTGGAAGCGACCACCTTGCCACCGATCCAAGGTCCAGGACACGCACTGAAAGCAGGTGACTGGGTCGTGGTAAAGAAGCACGTGAGGAAGTCGTGTCTGGAACCCCGTTGGAAAGGCCCTTTCCAAGTGATCCTGACGACAACTACCGCTGTGAAGTGTGCGGGGGTTCCCAACTGGATTCACGCCAGTCACACAAAGAAAGTGTTGTGTCCCACAGATGAGGAAGTTGAAGCGCTGAAACTGCCAGTGTCTGACAAAACAGTGCTGAGTGCTGAGACAGAGCAAAACCGAACTGAAAGCGAACAGGTAGAAACGGGAGAGAAAGAGATATTCTCTGAGGACGAAGAGACCAACTTGCTTGGGGGAGACCAAGGAGAAAGTTCAGACAGCGACGAAGCAGCTGAAGGTGACAGAGAACCTGAAGCAGCTGAGGGTAGCAAAGAGCCTGAAGCAGCTGAAGGTGACAAAGAACCTGAAGCAGCTGAAAGTGATAAAGAGCCTGACGAAAGTAACGGTGACGAAGGGCTCGAAAAAGGTGAAAAAGCAGGAGAGCCTGATCAAAGGAGGGCTTTCCCAGAAGCAGACGATACAGAAAAAGAAAAAGAGAATGTGATTGATTCCCCAGAAGGAGGGGACAAGTCAGAACTGAACGAAAAGGTTCAAGATTCCTCAGGAAAGATCACAGGTCCGTCAAATGGACATGGTGCAAAGAGAAGACTAAGCATATCACCAATAAAACCAAGGACTGAAGAAAGTTTGAACGAGGGAGGAAGGCCAAAAGTGAAAGAGAAAAGAAAAGAAGTAATTGTCGGGGCGTCATCCCCGAGTGAAGAAAAAGACTCGACAAAAGAGGAAAGTACCAGCGAGGCAGAATCGAAAAGGGAAGCCAAATTGAAAAGGAAAAGGATACCAAACAGGAGATATTCCGGTCCTGAATGGGCATATGCAGTCAATGACGATTGGACTGACGAGTTTGTATCTCTAAGCATCGAGAACGAAGAAGAAGAAGAGATACCAATAGAAAAGAAAAGTTTTATGGACTCTGTCGATTGAAAGGGTAATAAATGATATTGCTTGCTACAATCTAACGTGAAACAAACAACCAGCTGAGACATTGCTAAACCGGATGAGACTTGCTGAACTGATAAAGACTGAGTTATTGCCGAATTGAGACAAATGCTGCAAACCGATAAGTGACTGGCCTTTTGAAGAAGACGGTGTGAACATTGCGCTCGTTCAGCTTTGTAACTGAATTGCTAAATAGTTTTATTTTATAGGTGCTTCCAGCTCTCTGATTCGATATAGATCATGACGCAAAACAATAGAAAGAAATATTGTAAATATGTGTGTATAGGCTTGGTAATTACATGTGTACTAATAATAATGGCAATTGTGCTTGGAATGCATGGAAAGGGTGAGAATGAGAATATTGAGGCTTCTACTTTTGCTCCTGTTACTGTCACTGAACTAACAGCATTGAAAAGATTAGAAATAGATGAGAGGCTCTTGCATGATAGGAAGGAGCTTTCGTATAACGTTTTCTATCGCTTGCTAACAGAATATGTTGAGACTATGGATGCGAAGGATTGTTACGTGTGTACACAGATACCGACATCAGTAAAGGAAGGGGTGACTTATCACCACATGCCACTTACATACGGGATTACGTGTAGTATAGTAATGTCTAGGTTTTATGGTCAAACTAACATACAGTATTTTTATTCGAATTATGATGTTACCTTTGCATATGTTCCTATAATAGCGCAGCTAAGCCAGATTGCTAAAGATTGGGATGCTAAAATAATGAGAGAATTTTTCGAGCCAATGCAACCTTTTGAAACGGCTCACGATCATAGGGAAAATCTTACCTGCTCACTCTCTGCAGTAGAAATAAGCTTTTTAGATCGCACAGATGAAAGAAGGGCACAAATGAAGGCGAAATTAGAAAAAGAGCTACATAAGAGGACTTCAGTAGATAATTATGATTTTGCTGCAATAAAGACACAAGGAAAAATAGCTTTAGATGCTTGGCATGTAGGGAAATTTTGTATATATCGAGGAGAATCCTATTATGACAATATTTTTGTAGGAGCAAGTGAGTGTAAACATACGTTTATCTTTAAGGCCAAATGGACATTCCTGATGAACGGACTTGACCCTGTCATTCCAGGTGTATATTACATTTGTGGGTATAATGCCTATTATCGTCTTCCAAAGGGGTGGTGGGGGAGATGTTATTTGGGTATAGTGTTCCCAAAGGTTTATCAACTGGATGACCTATCGATGATTCAAAAGACATCTGGATCCCATCGTATCCAGAAAAGAGAGACCGCAGCTGCTGTGGTAGGAGATATATTTGGAGCCATGATTCCTTCGTTGGGAGCTGTGCTGAATTCCATCAAAATAAGAAAGTTGTCTACTATAGTGGATAACATGTTGACAAAGTTTTCAGGTGCTATAATCCTGATAGATGCTGAACTTGCAGCGGAAAGAGCTATGACTCTTCAAAATAGGCTTGCTTTAGACATTCTTTTAGCAAAGGATGGTGGCGTTTGCAAAATGCTTGGTGCACGACACTGTTGTACTTATATTCCAGACAATAGTGTGAAAATTAAAACTATGCTTGCTAATCTAACAAAAGAGAGTGCAGATTTGAAGGAACTGAAAGAACCAGGAGTGTGGGAGAAGGTTGGAAAAGGACTTGCTTCAGTGGGACATTGGATTGGGGGAATTTGGAATGGAATATTGTTAAAAATAATAGAAGGAATTTTAATAGTGATAATTTGCATATTTGGAATTTGGGGAATAAAAAGGGGAATAATAATGATTATGGAAAGAATTAAGAGAAGAAAAGAAGAGAAAATTATGAAAAGAATGGCAGAGGAATACAAAGCGCAAACTAGGGGAATTAAAAGGAAAAGAGAACTGACAGAATTTTAATGGAATAAAATTTGTGGGCATGATTTGGTGTGATGACAAGTAGTCATCAGAGGAGGGATTGATGAAGCAGAAAATGAAGGTTTTACATTTATTAACACGTAAACGTAGTGTGAAATAATCATGTGTGACTTTAACCGAACTAATAAAGATTGTACGGGGACAAAATGTGCCCTTAGAGTAGTTTGCCAACATTTATAAGCGTGCTTTATATAACGTGGTGTATTAGAATTGCACTAATCCGACATAATCATAAACGTGTGCTATGATTTGCTTGTTTGAAATGTTTTAGTTTAGCATTACTTTAGTGGAGGCTTTGGCCTAGTGGCCTGGTCTCACGGTTTAGATGCTCGTATTTTTCCACTGTGCTAATAAACGCGTATTTTTGCTTGAAGCTGTACTTTTCCACTGAGATCGTTCACATGCTTATCTTAAGGTTTCGTGCCAGCCTGGCATATTTTCTCTTTACTCCAAGGTCGATCTGCAGGTGCGGACAATGGAAGCTCTGAAAGTGAGTTAATTGGCATAAAATGTTGCAACTTGCGTACCCATCTCCAAGGATAATGTATGCTTAAGCAAAAGCTTGAGAACTGTCGTTTTTGATTGGACAATTTGAAGCTAACCTATGAACCCTCCAATGGAAGACCCTACTGGATTTGAACTGTTGTCTATAAAACCCAGGTGTACGAGAAGAAAGCAGCCATTATTGCTATTATCAGCCATTTGCGCTATTAAGCGCCATTACCAGCTCGATACCCGCCATTTTGCAGACTTCGTAGCTATTATGGCCCACTTTGCTGCGACGCCATTTTGAGAGACTTTGATGCTTTCTCTAATCGAGAGAAAGAGACTTTAAATGATTCTTGCCCTAGAGACTTTAACTTTGATTTGTCCCTTTGCATGAAGTAGTAGTTCTACCTTGCCGCCGTGAGGCAATTGCCCCGTCCACCCCTGCCCCTTTGCCCCGTCCTATGCTGATCGAAACGGTACCCATGCTGATCGAGAAACGGTACCTGTGAGACGAAGACTTCCTTGAATGCTGATCGTAATTGGTAAATATGAAAGGAAATTGTAAAATTGCATTGTGTTTCTTTTAGGTAACCAACTGCTGATTTTGATAAGAGCCCTAGTTAGGAGTTTTTCTAAATTAATGTTGCTAAATTGTTTTTGCATGAAGTCCCACATGCCGATGCTAATTTGAGGTTAGACAAGGATTCCTTATGTCGCACTATGCAATTTGAGATCTTGTTATGCTGACTAAATGTATGCAATTAGTTCGTTACAGATTATAGTATTAGTGATTTGCATTGCTATTATCGAATGCCTTGTGATTCAAATGCTGCATAGATTGCACTTGTTTCGACGTTATGGACAGCTATTAATGTTCATTTATGTTTATCATTTGGTGTTGAGACACATCTATATTGTGCTAGCTTTGTTAATATAGGGAAATAAATTCACTAACTTTGAATAAACTGGTGTGGTTATTCCTGACTGAAAGGTCAGGGTTCGCCGAAAATGTATTCTGGATTAATTGTTAAGTGTTATGTTGATCAAGGTATTGCTTATGTTCGTTATTGATTATTGATTTGATGCAATTGATCGATATAGGGTACAGAGAGTCCCACTTAGTCAAAAGATTCATCGGCCTAAAGAGCGTCCAAAGTACCGGTAAAATACTAGTACGGACCGCTCTATCAACCTCTACCAGGTTAGCAGACTGAGAGCTAAGAAGACCATGGGGCGGATACCGGAACAGCAGGACCTTATAACAAAACTGCCGGCTCATAAAATGGTTTTGTTACATAGGCACAAACGATTGAAAAACGCATCTTTTATAGACAGTGAGGTCAGTGGAGATGGACCATGATTTCGTCGGACCCAATGTCAGTCGGGCCGCTGTGTTTTCAAGCATCTGAACTTTGTTTAAAAGGTATTTTGGCAGTCTTGCAAGCAAGGAGTTGCAGTAGTTCATCCTCGGTAAAATCAAGTGTTTGAATCACATTTTTTCTGGCCGACGAGGGGAGAAAGGAAGATTTTTGCTAGTGATGCTCAGTATGCGCAAACCAATGGACGCATGTTTTTGGTATGTTCCACAAGACAGACCAGAGTCCACGATCACTCCCAAGTTTGGAGCCTGATGTAGGGTGCAGAGCACGGCCCCTAACGTCTCAGGAGTTGAGTCCTGTTTCGATGTTATTTGCTCAGCTACGAGCTTGGTCGGATTCATGAGGCTGGATGACCACATTCAGAGATATTGAAGAAGCAGAAAAGAAACCTACTCACCTGGAATTTCTCCCCACCCTATCTGCAAAAAGTACTCACTCAAATAGTATCACGATGACTTTCAATAATATTAAGCTGTTCAAAATATTTGAGGCAGCCCAAAATGTTTTAAACTACTACCAATAAGAACAATCAAACTTCCCCAAAATGTAGGTCTTAAGGGTGATCTGGCTGGAGAACCGGAGGGAAAGCAGTAACTCCATTTCTAAAGGCAATGAAGTGAAAAAAGTAAACGATGTGTCAACTCCCGGTTTTGTTTGAGGCAGGAGATCTGGCATAGTCACAGCTTATATGCCATTATATTCATTTCAACAGTTATAATCAGTGTAAGGGAGTTCAGTGGAGCTCTTTGTGAAATTTAAATTGGCCACTAAAGCCAACGTAGGACTGAGATTGTTATCCCCCATCATGCACAGCAACAAAACACACGGATTTACAAGATGATCTGTCACATTATTATCTGAGTCTTGGTTATAGATGTTAAAAAGACTGAGTTGTGCGGTGCCAACCAGTAGATCAGGAGATGGTGAGAGAGTCTCAGTAAGCTCATTTGTAAGCTTCTACGTCTGGTTACCGGCACCTTGATATCCTTAGTGGATTGCGTAGAGTATTTACTAAACCCCTAGTTCATAAGTGCTTTGAAGGACAAAGGGCCTCATTCATAATTTGGCAGTGCCCCTGCCATGCCAAACTCTTAGTTGCTTCACACTGTTTTAATCAAGGGACGCACTGTTTATCCTGGCATAGGCTACCCGCTCAGCCAGTGTAAACCTCTGACCTAGTAGTCTCTCCGCCAAGGGGTAAGCAGGTCACAATCATGGTGATCTACTGTGAAGTATCCTCTGATGTGCCTTGGTCGGTGTGTAAGTGCCTTATTCAATTATTCCTGTGCTTCACCATGACCCGGACTCCGGAGGATCCACACCAGCAGCTGTTTGGAAATTATGTTAGTCCAAGGTAACAACTTGACACGCAAGAGGCACATAATCATTATTGCTAGATGTGAATAGTGGATAAGTGTGGGTCAATTTCCTTTTCATGATGGGAACCGGCAAAACTCAAAAAGTTCAACAGTAGCTTTACTTATAAAGCTATAAGGCAAACTCTCAAAAGAAGAATGCAGATAGTACAACGATATCTACAAACTCATAAGAAGGTGTACACATTTAAATAACTGATTACAACTTGGGGTGGGGGGCATTTGTCCTGTCCAACTGGGAAAACAATTGTCCATTGAATGAACTGTCATGATGGACCTGCAGATTGTTTGTGAGCTGGAGCGTTCACAGAGGGTCGAAGAACTTTGACCTATAATCTCCAATAGACTTAAATCTAGAAGTGCATACCTAGTTTAGGTCATTAGGTCTACCTTCCAGCAACATCTCTTTTGCTGGGTTCCCGATCGTCAACGTAATTCCTAACTTACGAGGATGATCCTGGGGGGTGTGTGAGGAACTCCTGACACCTGTCATTTAGCTATGTTGTTCCTCTAGTTCTTCTGTCTCCATAGGCATATTTTGGTGTGTGGTACTCTGTTTAGATGTCAGTCTTTTACAGTGCAGTATTGGGGTTTGTGAATGAGAATGAATGCTAGGAGAGAGAAACGGCAGAATGAGAAAGAAAAAGAAAAGAGAGACATTTAGAGTAAGTGAAAGAGGGCAGGGAGGGATGGAGATGTGAAAAATTGAAGGACAAGGAGAACGATTACGATTGTGCATAGATACGTGGGATAATGCACTCTGCAAGAACCATGTTGACTCTGTAACTAAAAACCAATACAAGTAATAACGTTCAAGCAAACTCTAATTGATGAAAATTCCTAATGTAACGCATCAAAGGTTGGTGAGGGTGGGGTGGAGATCAATTCATAGGCTGGACTTCAAGTGAGATGTTATCTCACTGACTTTTGTGGTGATCAAAGGAAACTCACTCCACTGAGTTTAACTGGCACTCAGTTGAAGCAGTGTAATCTGAAAGAAAATATCAGCAGCCCTTTCTATATTCTGCAGCTTTACTTTTTTGTTGGACGGAACTGGGAAAGCAGAACACAAGTATAGCACGTCCCTCCATTTAATTCAGGTTTTTAAGGTTAAAGGAGAAAATGTACTTATAACCTTCTACGTATCTGTTATTACATCCAAGTGCCCCTGTGAACGAGGCAGCCCTGACTACCCAAAGGTGTGATACCAGAATATTGTACTCAGAATATTGTCCGACCCAAACATTGTGCCATATATATCATTTACAAAAATATCACCCCATAGGGGTTAACAAGATAGAATCTTCATCCAATGGAGGATAATGTAGTAAAGGATAAAGCTGATATGATATTTATTTCAGATGATAATTCTGACTACAATATTCTGACCACACTTCCAGATTTATACATTAACAGTCCTGCAAGTATTTTACTTCTTAAAAGCCCTTTCTGTACAATGTGGGTAAGCACCTTTACCTGTGGTTGAACAACACAGCAGAGCAATGAGTGGTATTAAAGCAACCACCCAGTTCAAAGAAAGATCTGGTAATAATCATTATCAAATTCAAATATACTCATCTTGGAACTTTGGATCTTGGAATCTGCAGACCTGTTTTATAGTTTCGCCTTTGGCTTGTGACCAAAATTGATATGATGGGAACATTGAGATAAAGCTAAACAAAAAAAGCAGTGTTTGATCAGTTCTGCAAATTGTCTCATGCTTTTATGCCAGGAACAGGAGAAAGTTTGCTTTCACCAGGTTTGAATGGTTGTGTTAGGTACGAAACAAAAAAAGGCCAAGTTAGTAGAAGATATCCCGTTGATCACTAAGGCTTGTTTGCTGGTGATGCCTTTCTATGCAGCAGATGTTGGAGAATGCATGGTGAGGTTTGATCTCCAAGCATCTTGAAAGAGGAAAGAGTCTGAACAAAGACAGGTGGGAGGTGGGTGGGGTGACTCAAAACAAGGGCGAGATTTAGCAGTGTTGGGGAAAACATCAGCGAGCATGAGGAGGGAAGGAGGGAGTGCTGGTTCAAAAGAATTGGTGAGCAAGCGGTCAAAACAATGATGAGTGGGGTGGTCAAAACAAAGGTGAGTGGGGGAGGCAAGGGACAGAGATGGCTTGCACACACATGCACTCTTCCGGAGTGCTGGTGTAAAAATAAGAAACAAAAAGTACCCATGCAAGTGGGCGGACAGTGGAAAGACTCTGGCTGCAGGCTGGAAACTGTACTTCGGCTAAGTTCCGTATAAGACCAGAAATTAAGCGGGAGACCAGAAGAACCGAAGAGGAAGGGGTAGAAGGAGACGTCGACCATTGGGAAGCAAGGAAATGAGAGTGACTTTGGAGTGAACCAATGGTAAGTGAAGGTAAGAAGTGGCGGGCTCTAAGCCATTTTTTTGTTTTTTACAAGAGATTTCGCATGCACACCACAAGCGCTGGGCAGCTGATATGTAAAAATGATTACCTTTTTTGATGCAAAAAAGAGGTCATGTGCCTGCGGGTTTCTAGTTACAGCGTCTTCATGGAGGACTATTTGATTCTGTGGCCCACTAAATAGGATCGAAGCATAACATCTCCAAGATGCATGACAGGCCAGGTCGTCCAAAGAGGGCAGTGTCTGCAAGTTGCCTGCAGCAGAATTATCTTGTGGACTTTGCTTAAAATGAAAAAATGAACTTGAAGGTATCCAATACCAGAGTACATGTTTGCTTCTGGGAAGTGACAGTACTCTCCGATTGACTACATTACATCTCTTGAGAGGTGCAGGTACTCTCCTTTTCAAAATTAAGAAGAGCAGGTACTCAGTACCTGACCGCACCAGCCTATTTTAAGCAACGCTTGTGGAGCCCTCTGAGGAGGTAGAGGAGCACTGGAGAGTGGTGGGCTCAGAAAGAGGGATAAGGGGGATTAGAATAGAGGTTCAGGGTCATGGTTAACAGAAGACTGTTGGGACGGGGCACTGTGAGAATGATCCAGAGGTCATTGGGTTAAAGAGGGCTTAGCAACAGAGGCTGGCAAGAGGGCAAGTTCTGGAAGGCGATCTTGTGTGCTCTCACAGCAAGCAGATTTGATTGGATAACAGAATGTAACACAAAGAATGGAGAAAGAATAGCCTCGTGGATAAAATGTAATTTAATGCAAGCTTGAAACACAGTAATGAAAGCCTGATTAAAAACAAAACAAAACAAAAGGACAGCGGAGACAGGCCCCATTGTAGTAACCTTTCATTAAAGTAATGAAAATGGAACACTTATCACACAATCCCTTCTATACCCTCCTGCTAGTCCAATGCTTTTTCAAATTCAGTCTGTGTATAGGTGGGTGCTCATGTGGCGGAAACAGTGGTGACAACAGCAAACAATTTTCGTGCACAAAAGAAATGTTATGCTTAAAAGTTAATGTGAGCAAAATGCCAAATTACTGTACATTGCCTAAAGCCAAATCCCTGTTAGTAAATGGAAAAAGGGTGTATTGAGGCGTAGCAGCGCAAACACGCCAGCATTTCACATAAATCCAGATTGATTAAAGTAGCACTATTTTGGCTTTACGTGAAATTCTAGCAGCTAATGACTCCAGGTGCAAACAATGAGCCAGCGGAATTTTACTGCATATTTATGTGTTCAGGGCCGGCTTTAGGGCTGGTGGCTTCCCATTGTGACAATCCTTTTAGCAACCCTTCCGCATGACCTCCTCCTCATATTCCTGCAGTACCACCAGGCAAATGTGCCCATCGCCTCTCCATCGCTCCTCTCTCACATACATTTCATTACCTTCACTAATCCACTCAGCTATCCACCTAAAATACAGATCAGTTCTTTGCAGCAGGCATATTCACCCTCTGTGTTACTTTATGGTGAGTCAAAACTGCCTCTAGACAAGACTCCAATCGCTGTCTGTCAGAAACATTAATCACAGATGTTATCTTGACATTTTTATTGTTGCCTGACAGCTGAACACACATGGAACTCTGCTTCAGGTGCTTTTAAATTGTATATTATTGCTAAAAACAGCGCCCCCCCACTTAGGTCAGCGCCTCCCTCCAGGCCAGAGCCCAGTGTGGCTGCACCGGTCGCACCCCCCTAAAGCCGGCCCTGCATGTGTTTAATGTATAATTTTGACTAAATGTTATATTTTATGCAGCTTACGGATGGGCAGATGCTATCACACAGAAATGTATATTTGAAGGTGTATTTCGAAGAGATTGGCTAGCCACTGAATGCTCGAGTCAGAGTCAAGCCTGAAGCTTTGCTGTGGCTCAGCTCGAGGTTGTGCTGAAACCTCAAGCCATGATGAGACAAGCTTTCATCTTGCTTCTGCCTGCCACCTCCCTCTACCCAGGATGTGGCATTCAGGCCAAAGCTTTCCATTTTGGAACTTAGGAAGCAGGTTTGAGTCTTGACTAATGATAGAGCGTTCCAGCCTAATAAATTACCTGTACTTTGGACGCTCTTGGGTCGATGAATCTTTTGACCAAGTGGGACTCTCTTCACCCGAGATCAATCAATTTAATCTAATCAATAATCAATAACGAACATAAGCAATGCCCTGATCAACATAACACTTAACAATTAATCCAGAAAACATTTCGGCGAACCATGACCTTTCGGTCATGAATAACCACACCAGTTTATTCAAAGTTAATGAATTTATTTCCCTATATTAACAAAGCTAGCACAATATAGATGTGTCTCAACACCAAATGATATATGTAAATGAACATTAATAGCTGTCCATAACGGCGGAAAAGATGCGATCTATGCAGCATTTGAATAACAATGCATTCGATAATAGCAACGCAAATTACTAAAACTATAATCTGTAATGAGCTAATTGCATACATTAGTCAGCATAACAAGGTCTCAAATTGCATCGTGCAACAAAAGGAATCCTCATCTAACCTCAAATTAGCATCGGCATGTGGGACTTCATGCAAAAACAATTTAGCAACATTGATTTGGAAAACTCCTAACTAGGGCTCTTATCAAAATCAGCAGTTGGTTACCTAAAAGAAACACAATGCAATTGTACATTTTCCTTTCATATTTACCAAATTCAATCAGCATTCAAGGAAGTCTTCGTCTCACAGGTACTGTTTTCGATCAGCATGGGACAGGACAAAGGGGCAGGGTGGACGGGGCAATTGCCTCACGGCGGCAAGATAAAGGACGACTACTTCATGCAAAGGGACAGTTCAAAGTTAAAGTCTCTAAGGCGAGAATTTTTTTAAAGTCTCTCTCTCTCTCGATTAGAGAAAGCATCAAAGTCTCTTTCAAAATGGCGTCAAACATCAATTGGCATCGTAGAAGATGGCTAAATGACGAAGTCGGCAAGATGGGCCATAAAGGCTGCAATGTCCTGCAAAATGACGGGTAACGGGCTAAAAAGAAGCTGGTAATGGCTAAAGGCGGGTAATGGCTGCTTTCTTCTTGTGCACCAGGTTTAAATAGTCAACAGTTCAAGTCCAGTAGGGTCTTCCATTGGAGGGTTCATAGGTTGGCTTTAGGTTGGCTTCAAATTGTCCAATCAAAAACAACAGTTCTCAAGCTTCTACCTAGGCATACATTATCCTTGGAGACGGGTACGTAAGTTGCAACATATTATACCAATTAACTCACTTTCAGAGCTTCCATTGTCCGCACCTGCAGATTGACCTTGGAGCAAAGAAGAAGATGCCAGGCTGGCACGAAACCTTAAAGATAAGCATGTGAACCGATCTCACTGGAAAAGTACAGCTCCAAGCAGAAATACACGTTTATTAGCACGTTAGAAAAACACGAGCATCTAAATCGTGAGACAAGGCAACTAGGCCGAAGCCTGCACTAAAGTTATGCTAAGTTAAAACATTTCAAACAAGCAATTCATAGCACACGTTTACGGTTATGTCAGATTAGTACAATTCTAATACATCACGTTATATAAAGCACGCTTCTAAATGTTGGCGAACTACTCTGAGGGCACATTTTGTCCCCGTACAATCTTTATTAGTTCGGTTAAAGTCACACTTGATTATTGCAGCACTACGTTTATGCACTAATAAATGTAAAACCATCATTTTCTGCGTCATCAATCCCTCCTCTGATGACTACTTGTCATCACACAAAACTATTCCCACAAATTTTATTCCATTAAAATTCTGTCAGTTCTCTTTTCCTTTTAGTTCCCCTTGTTCTTGCTTTGTATTCTTCTGCCATTCTTTTCATCATTTTCTCTTCCTTCCTTCTCTTAATTCTTTCCATTATCATTAGTATTCCCCTTTTTATTCCCCAAATCCCAAAGATGCAAATTAGTACTATTAGTATTCCCTGTATTATTTTGAGTAATATTCCATTCCAAATGCCACCAAGCCAATTTCCCACTGAAGCAATTCCCTTTCCAACCTTCTCCCAAACTCCTGGTTCTTTCAATTCCTTCAAGTCTGCACTCTCTTTTGTTAGATTAGCAAGCATTGTTTTAATCTTCACACTGTTGTCCGGTATATACGTGCAACAGTGACGCGCACCAAGCATTTTGCAAACGCCGCCATCCTTTGCTAAAAGAATGTCTAAGGCAAGCCTGTTTTGAAGAGTCATAGCTCTTTCTGCTGCAAGTTCAGCATCCATCAGGATCATAGCACCTGAAAACTTTGTCAACATGTTATCCACTATAGTAGACAACTTTCTTATTTTGATGGAATTCAACACAACTCCTAGTGAAGGAATCATGGCTCCAAATATATCTCCTACCACAGCAGCTGCGGTCTCTCTTTTCTGGATACGATGAGATCCAGACGTCTTTGGAATCATCGATAGGTCATCCAGTTGATAAACCTTTGGGAACACTATACCCAAATAACATCTCCCCCACCACCCTTTTGGAAGACGATAATAGGCATTATGCCCACAAATGTAATATACACCAGGTATGACAGGGTCAAGTCCGTTCAGCATGAATGTCCATGTGGCTTTAAAGATAAACGTATGTTTACATTCACTCGCTCCCACGAAAATGTTATCATAATAAGATTCACCACGATATATACAAAATTTCCCTACATGCCAAGCGTCTAAAGCTATTTTCCCTTGTGTTTTTAGTGCGGCAAAAGCATAATTATCTACTGAAGTCCTCTTACTTAGCTCTTTTTCTAATTTCGCATTCATTTGTGCCCTTCTATCATCTGTGCGATCTAAAAAGCTTATTCCTACTGCAGTGAGTGACCATGTAAGGTTTTCCCTATGTGCGTGAGCTGTTTCAAAAGGTTGCATTGGCTCGAAAAATTCCCTCATTAACTTAGCAGCCCAATCTTTAGCAATCTGGCTTAGCTGCGTTATTATAGGAACATATGCAAAGGTAACATCATAATTTGAATAAAAATACTGTATGTTAGTTTGACCATAAAATCTAGAAGTTACTATACTACATGTAATCCCATATGTAAGAGGCATGTGGTGATAAGTCACCCCTTCCTTTACCGATGTCGGTATCTGTGTACACACATAACAATCTTTCGCATCCATAGTCTCAACATATTCTGTTAGTAGGCGATAGAAAACATTATACGAAAGTTCCTTCTTATCATGCAAGTGTCTCTCGTCTAATTCTAATCTTTTCAATGCGGTTAGTTCAGTGACAGTAACAGGAGCAAAAGTAGAAGCATCAATTGTCTCATTCTCACCCTTTCCACGTGTAGCAAGCACTATTGCCATTATTATTAGTACACATGCAGTTATCAAGCCTATACACGCATATTTACAATATTTCACTCTACTGTTTTGTGTAGCCATGATCTGTATAGAATCAGAGAGCTAGAAGCACCTATAAAGAAACTATTTAGCAAATTAGTTACAAAGCTGAACGAGCGCAATGTTCACACAGTTTTCTTCAGGAGCCCAGTCACTTATCGGTTAGCAGCATTTGTCTCAATTCGGCAATAACTCAGTCTTTTTTTTTTTTTTTTAAGTTAGCAACGTTGTCTCAAATCGGGTTTAAGAGTCAATCAGATTATCAAAGTCTTATCAAGTTAGCGAATGTCTCATCCGGTTTAGCAATGTCTCAGCTGGTTGTATCACGTTAGATTGTAGCAAGCAATGTCATTTATCACCCTTTCAATCAACAGTGTCCATAAAACTTTTCTTTTCTATTGGTATCTCTTCTTCTTCGTTCTCGAGGCTTAGAGATACAAATTCATCAGTCCAATCGTCATTGACTGCATATGCCCATTCTGGACCGGAATATCTCCTGTTTGTTATCCTTTTCCTTTTCAATTTTGCTTCTCTTTTCGATTCTGCCTCACTGGTACTTTCCTCTTTGGCCAAGTCTTTTTCTTCACTTGAGGTTGGTACCACGACAGACACTTCCTTTCTTTTCTCCTTCACTTTTGGCCTTTCTCTGTCGTTCAATTTTTCTCTAGTTCTTAGTTTTACTGGTGATATACTTAGTCTCCTCTTTGCACTGTGTCCACTTGATGGACCTGCGATTTCTTCTGTGGAATTTTGAACAGTTTCGTTCTGTTCTGCCTTGTCCCCTTCTTCTGGGGAGTCAATCAGGTTCTCTTTTTCTTTTTCTGTACCGTCTGCTTCTGGGAAAGCCCTCCTCTGATCAGGCTCTCCTGCTTCTTCACCTCCTTCGAGCCCTTCGTCACCGTTACTTTCTTCAGGCTCTTTATCACTTTCAGCTGCTTCAGGCTCTTTGTCACCTTCAGCTGCTTCAGGCTCTTTGCTACCCTCAGCTGCTTCAGGTTCTTTGTCACCTTCAGCTGCTTCGTCGCTGTCTGAGGTTTCCCCTTGGTCTTCCCCAAGTGAATCAGTTGTTTCGTCCTCAGAGAATATCTCTCTCTCTCCTGCCTGTTCGCTTCTAGTTCTGTTTTGCTCTGTCTCAGCGCTCGGCACTGTTTTATCAGGCACTGGCAGTTTCAGCGCTTCAACTTCCTCATCTGTGGGACACAACACTTTCTTTATATGACTGGCGTGAATCCAGTTGGGAACTCCCGCACACTTCACAGCGGTAGTGGTCGTCAGGATCACTTGGAAAGGGCCTTTCCAACGGGGTTCCAGACACGACTTCCTCACGTGCTTCTTTATCACGACCCAGTCACCTGCTTTCAGTGTGTGTCCTGGACCTTGGATCGGTGGCAAGGTGGTTGCTTCCACCTGGTGAGAGAAAGAGCGAACCACGTCAGCCAGACCTTTGCAGTAGTCTAACACCATATCATCTGTAATATTCAAAAGCGCGTTTGCGGGAACTGCAGGAAGTCTCATGGCCCTGCCCATGAGAATTTCGTGCGGGGACAATCCAGTCTTTCTGTCAGGGGTGTTTCTCATTGACATTAACACCAAAGGCAATGCGTCAGGCCATTTCAAATTTGTCGGTGCACATATTTTCGCCATTCTTGATTTCAGTGTACCATTTATCTGTTCCACCAGTCCTGAGGCTTCAGGGCGATAGCTACAATGCAGTTTTTGCTCAATGTTCAGCGCTGCGCAAAGTAACTTTATCACCTCGTTATTGAAGTGACTTCCTCTATCTGATTCTAAAGAGATCGGGAATCCGAAACGTGGTATCAACTCCCTCAACAATAGTTTTGCAACTGTAAGGCTGTTATTTCTACGCGTGGGGTATGCTTCAATCCAGTGACTAAAAATGCACACAATCACCAACACATACTTCAGACCTCCATGCACAGGCATCTCAATAAAGTCCATCTGCATTCTGCTGAACGGGCCACCCGCCCTACCAATGTGGCTCACGTTCACAGCCGTTCCCTTTCGTGGGTTCATCTGCTGACAAATGACACAACGATGGCAAACTGCTTCTGCAACTTGACGGAATCTGGGGTTAAACCAATCAGTTTTGAACAATCTTATCATGGCATCTCTCCCTAGGTGAGCCTGCCCATGATAGAACCGCGCTAGCTGCGATAAGAGACTATTTGGTAAAACAAATTTTCCCTCATTTGAGACCCATAATTCATCTGGTCTCTTTGTACACTGTGACTTAATCCAGGAATCTTTTTCATCCTCCCTGACGCTATTCTGTAATGCTTTTAGTTCATCCATTGTATCCACGACCTTCAAGGCAAATGCTTCAGCTGGTTCGAGTTCTGGTTCACTTATCAAATTCCATTCATCCCTGAGCAATATGCAGTTCAAGGCACAAAATCTTGCGACTTGATCCGCATATGCATTTCCCAGAGAAACATAGTCCTGTCCTTTTGTATGAGCACTACACTTTACCACTGCAATTTCGGCTGGCATTTGAATGGCATGTAACAATTCCCTTATTCTCTCCCCGTTTTTCACTGGGGACCCTGAAGAGGTCAGGAAACCTCTCTGTGACCATAGTTGCCCAAAGTCGTGCACAATTCCAAACCCGTACTGACTATCAGTGTAAATGGTAACCTTCATCAATGTAGACAGTTGGCATGCTCTTGTAAGGGCTACAAGCTCTGCTACTTGTGCAGAATAGACTCCTTGGAGCCAGGATGCTTCCAAGACACCTGTTACAGTACATACAGCATATCCTGCTTTCAAAATTCCCATCCCATCTCTTAGACATGAACCATCAACAAAAACAATTTGGTCATTTTCATCAAGCTTAGTATCCTTAATGTCAGGTCGGGGTTTTGTGCAAAATTCAGTCACCTGAAGGCAGTCATGCTCGACGTCTTCAGCGTTCTCAATTTCAGCATTTTCACCGGGAAGCAAGGTTGCTGGATTCAACGTAGTGCACCTTTTCAGCTGCACATTCGGTGAGCCCAGAATTATAGTCTCATAACTTGTGAGTCTTGCTCCAGTCATGTGTTGCGTTCGGGAGCGGGTCAAAAGTATCTCAACTGAGTGAGGGACCATGACTGTTACTGGGTGTCCCATCACTATTCCTTCACTCTGAGTGAGGCTGATACCAACTGCTGCTACGGCGCGCAAACACCCTGGAAGTGCTGCTGCGACCGGATCCAAAGTAGCTGAAAAATATGCTACTGGTCTGTTTGTGCCACCATGGGCTTGGGTCAAGACAGACAAAGAACATGCATCACGTTCATGACAAAACAATGTGAAAGGCTTTGTGTAATCAGGCATACCTAAAGCTGGAGCCCTGCACATGCATTCCTTCAATTCAATAAAAGCATCCATCTCATCTCCTTTCAGCTCAATTTGATCCAAGGCATCCTTCTGGGTCAGTTTCAGTAAAGGCTTTGCTAGAGTTGAGAAGTTGGGAATCCACTGGCGACAGTAGCTCACCATCCCCAAAAACTTCCTCACCTCCCTCCTCGTCTTTGGTGGACTCATTTGAAGTACACTTGTTATTCTTTCCTTCATTATTCTCCTTGACCCTTTCTCTATTTGATGACCCAAGTATTTTACTTTCTTCTGACAGAACTGCAACTTGGAAGGAGACACCTTGTGTCCATTCCTTCCCAAATGGTTCAGCAGAGCAATGGTATCAGCTGTGCAGCCACTTTCTGTCTTAGATGCAATCAGTAAGTCATCGATGTACTGTACTAGGGTTGACTTGAATGGCAATTCTAACGCTTCCAAGTCTTTCTTTAGAATCTGATTGAAAATTGACGGTGATTCCGAAAACCCTTGAGGAATTCGACACCAACTGTAAACTCTGTCTAAGAATTTGAAACAAAAGAGAAATTGGCTGTCCTCATGAAGAGGCACCGAAAAGAATGCTTGTGACAAGTCAATGACTGAGAACCACTCGGCATCGCAAGGGACTTGAAACATTATCACAGCTGGATTCGGTACGACAGGGCAACATTTAATTATGATGTCATTTATTTTCCTCAAGTCCTGCACAATTCGAACCTTTCCACTCGGCTTTATTAGTCCCATGATTGGTGAATTACATGGACTGCTTACCACTTCTTTCAGTACTCCCTGTTTTACAAACTCGTCAATGAGTTGGGCGACTTTCATGAGGGTGTCTTGTGCCATGTGGTATTGTGGGGTCTGGGGAAAGGTTACATTGGGTTTTACGGTCACTTTCACTGGTTCCACTCCTTTCATCAATCCCACCTCTTTTCCTGTCATATCCCACACTTCCTTTCCGACTGTTTCCCGTAATTCAGCTGGAATATCTTCTTCAGTTATCATCGGAAAAAGGTTAATCAGAGGGTATTCTTCATCGACAGTTTCCATCTCATCCCCTTCTACACTGTCCTCTTCTTCCCCATCACTGCTCGTCTGAATTCTAATTCCATCGTTCGAACACATAATCGAACATCCCAATTTGCACAATAGGTCTCTCCCTAACAGTGCTATCGGGCTTGAGTCACATACCACAAAATTATGTAACCCTTGATAGTTACCAATTCTGACTGGTACTGGATCTGTGATTGGGTTCGTCAGGTGCCTGTTTGCTACTCCCACTACTTGAACTGTTCTCCCTGAGAGTGGTAAATTTGGTACTTCAATGCTCCTAACAGTTGAACGTGTGGCTCCTGTGTCAACCAAGAATGAAACACTATGACCCATAACTCTTCCCTCCACATATGGACCCTTTTGATCAACTTCCAAGGATGCTGCAAGCACACAATTTCCCTCCTCATCTGAACTTTCACTCTCCCATACATTGTTTATTCCATTCTCACTGTGTAATGTGAACCATTGTACAGTGCCATTTGTACTCATCACCTGACCCGAGACCTGTGGAGGAACCATCACTTGCTGCTGACTCATTGGTGCCAAAGGTATTTGCATTTGCTGATTAGGTACCATGGGAAACTGCTGTTGCATTGGCTGCATTTGCGTCATCTGCATACGGGGCATCTGCATCTGCTGCGGCTGCATGGGCTGTAATCCCTGCAGCTGATTTATGGTCTGAAAATTTGGGTTTGGACCTCTCATTTTCGTTCCCCTCATTGTCTGGAATGCATTGACATCATTGTTTTGCTGACCAACACCTGCACCTTCCTGCACCACCATCGGACACTCGCGTTTCCAATGACCGACGATTCCGCACACGTGACATGGCATCACCTTTTTCATTGCCTGCACACCATTCGGAATCACAACAGTGTTCAAATCCGGACCATTATTCCCAAAACCTCCTCTGCCTCTGCCTCTGGCCTGTGGCTGAAACACCATATTTCCCTGCGGCTGCGGCTGCGGCTGCGGCTGCGGCTGCGGCTGCGGTATCTGCTGTTGGAACCCTTGCAACCCTTGCAGACCTGTCTGAGCTGCTTTAAGTTGCATCACCATCACTTTCTCCTTCAACCTTTTCTGTTTCACCTCAATTTCGTCGCTACAGTATTTCGCATAATTCAACACCTCATCAATAGGTTTCGACTGCCAACAAATCAAATGCGTCTTTATCATCTGACTTATCTCTGGTCTCAGCCCTTCCACAAATCTAGACACAAAATGAAGCATGTCCTTCGCCTCTATTGTTTCCGTGCCACTGTAGTTCTTGAACGCCTTCAACAACCTCTCATAGTAACCATGAATCGACTCTTTAGCCTCTTGGGCAGTTCGATCAATCTTCTGCCAATCCACATTTTTCGCGGCAACCTTCGTCTTCAAATGCTTAATCACCTTATAGTACAAACTCATCACCATAGGTGATGGTGCACCCGTATCCCTGTCTCTCTCTGGTTCACTTGTCGGCCAACCTACAGCCCTTTTGCAATCCTCCCACAAATCTGCCGGAACCACAATCTCAAAGAGGGTGTTCAGGTCTTCCCAAAGACATTTCGCAAGTTTCACAAACCTATCAGTCTGTTGATACCATTCAATCGGTTTCTCTCTCAGTTTGGGAAAATCATCCGTAAAAGACTGAATGTCGCTTCTGTGCCACGGTACATGTATTAATTTTCCCCCTGCTGTCTCCCTCATTGGTAACATGGTTATTGCATCACTACTCTGTGGTCTTTTCTCATTGTGCTCTGGGACACTGTCTTTCTTCTTTTCCTTTTTCTTTACCCATCTGCTTTCCCATTTGTCTAAGCACCTCCACACTTGTGCACTCTGCAGCAATTCTCTAAGGTGCGTTTTCATGCCTGCTGACCTCATGTGTTCAAAGTCTATGGTCCCGAAATCCAATCTATAGCTCCTGCTCAAGTGTTTTGTCTTGTCTATCTCAACCCCATTTTTGTCAGCTATTTCTTGCAACCTTCTATGTACCTTGTTCACTTCTCTCGTAATCCTGGGACATAGATACCTCAGCTCTTCTTCCGAGTAGGACTCTAACCTATTCACCCCCATAGTCCCTTCCACCAATTCTTGTGCTTCCATGTTCAACCTGACCCTATTCAGATAGTTTTCTCCCTTCCCACTGGCTGAGCTTTGTGTGGAATTCAAACTGTTGAACCACTGTGTCAGCTGTTGCGCATTCAACCCCATCAGTGTAGCATTCACATCGACTGCCATTGATGGTTGCGGCAGCTTTTCAGTGTTCGATGATAGCGGTATCATCAGTGGGGGACTCGACCTCACCACTGTCGACTGAGCACATATGGGACTAAACTCCATCAGGGACCCAGATCCAGTTGGCAGAGCCGCTATCAGAGTTGTCTCTGGAGTGTTTTGAATGCACCTCCTTTCCGTCCCATTCTGCACCATTGATCCTTGACCGCTCATACCTGAGTTAGGCTGAATGTACAAAGGTACCGGTGGACCTACAGTAATGGGTAGGGATATTGCATCTGGGTTCTGTCCATTCCCCATGTTCTGAGACATGTTCATTCCCACACTATGGGTCATCATTGCCGGCATGCCCGTCTGACTCCCCGTCATCTGAGCATGTGCTATTCCCCCCTGCATCTGCTTTTGAGGCATCAAAAACTGGGTTGATTCAGCTTGTGCCAATGTTGGGTTGCGACCATTCTGTACTCCCATTACGGTTGGATCTAGGGTCATTCCCGTACTGTTGTCACTGCTGTAGTACCTTGGGACCTGCGGCTGATAATTTTCTGCTGTTTTCAATATAGGCACATCTGGATATATTCTCCTAACCTGCGGTATCTGCGGGGTGAACAGTAAACTCGGGTCCTTAGATCCCGATGGCGTTCCTGAACTCGGAGTTTCATTATTCTGTACCGGTGCCGGAGGGGCAGAACTGGTACTTGGACCTTGTCCACTCTCTGCATAAGGTGGTGGACGGTCGTTCAGCAATTGCATGATTAACTCCTCATCCTCTAACTCCTCTTCTCTTCTCAACTTTTCCTCGTCCTCTCTATCTTTGGAACACCTCCTGTTTGTCTTACAGGTCACTTTCTTGCCTGTCGCCTCTTCTTCCTTAGCAATTGCGGGAAACAATTTTATCCCCTGCAATACATCTGACCTCCACACCTTCTGTGCATTATCCCACCTAGCGTCCGCTAGTGTCTTTTCTACCTTTCTTATCCTGGTCTCGAACTTATTTTGCTGTTGCTGTCTAGCCATTAGTTCCCAAATCGCTAGAGCCTCAAACTGTGCTGGCCTTGGAGGTACCTTCATGTCGTACATCGCGAATCTCAAATTCTCTAGGATCCTTATATTGAATGTCCCATGGATCGGGAACGCTCCGCTCCCATGTTTCTCTGTCAGCTTGTGCCATTGCTTTAGCCAAAGGCACGGAGCTACCCCCTTTTCCTCCATTACAATGTAAGCTGGTGTACCTTCGGGTGGCGTCTCCTCTCCTATGCTCGCTTTAATGTAAGACTCCCCTTTCATCGCACTCTTTAATGCTTTAAAAAATTTCATTTTCTCGTCTTTTTATTTCACAAAGTTTGTAATCAATAAGTGACTTTAATTCCCGGAATACTCTTCGCTTGCCTTTCCCCTTCCAATCGAGCCCCACGGACTGCGTCCAATCCGTGCGCGGCCCTTCTTTGCAACCAACCTATCCCAGTGCGGCTCCTAGTGACGTCACACTCACACACACTGCAGCTGACAAAGCCTCGCGGCTTGTCCTCCTTCACTCAGCTCCTCTCGTAACCACTTCTAGCATGTATCGCGAGCTACCAAATAATAATAAAACAGATCTGTCGGTTTACTACAGGAAGGGTAACACAATCGCTTCAGGACCTTAGGGATTTTTCACTAGCCTCGGCAGTTATTCCATCTTTCTCGGTCCCCAATTTCGCAAGCAAATCTGACCCGCAGACTCTGCTCTCAACTTGTCAATGATCTATTCTAGTGCACTTAGAATTTTGTCAAAGCCCGAAGTCGAAATTTTCTTTCACTCCCTTAACACACGTACCGACTCGTTGACCACGCCCGGTCAACCTATTAAACCGACCAGACCACAACATAAAACAAGTGTCTCATACACTTTTCAACATACTCCGGAGTCTCTTGACCTCGCAGGGCCCGTCTCAACAACAACAACCACGTGGACCTTTTTCTGCACAAAGCGCCACATGCACATGAAGTTCGATGACTTCCCTACTCTCACACTCGGAGTCGCACCTCCGCTATTCTCTAAAATCCTTGGAGTCGCACCTCCGCTATTCTCTAAAATCCTCGCAACCTTTTCAAACAATCTGCGGCAATAAGCTGTGCAAGCGCAAAACCCTAACTTCACTCATACCGTCACTAGTACCGCCAACGCCGATTTCACACCTCCATTCTCTCCATTCGCAAGCTCCGAGATCCCGGGAAAGTCGCGGGGGACTTAGCCCATCATCATTTTCTCAATCTGTTTTACCCAAGAAAAATCTAATTCAACACCATATACCTCTTGAGCGGGGTCCCAAAGGGCGCAACCATCCTCTGCTACCATCTACTGATAGAGCGTTCCAGCCTAATAAATTACCTGTACTTTGGACGCTCTTGGGTCGATGAATCTTTTGACCAAGTGGGACTCTCTTCACCCGAGATCAATCAATTTAATCTAATCAATAATCAATAACGAACATAAGCAATGCCCTGATCAACATAACACTTAACAATTAATCCAGAAAACATTTCGGCGAACCATGACCTTTCGGTCATGAATAACCACACCAGTTTATTCAAAGTTAATGAATTTATTTCCCTATATTAACAAAGCTAGCACAATATAGATGTGTCTCAACACCAAATGATATATGTAAATGAACATTAATAGCTGTCCATAACGGCGGAAAAGATGCGATCTATGCAGCATTTGAATAACAATGCATTCGATAATAGCAACGCAAATTACTAAAACTATAATCTGTAATGAGCTAATTGCATACATTAGTCAGCATAACAAGGTCTCAAATTGCATCGTGCAACAAAAGGAATCCTCATCTAACCTCAAATTAGCATCGGCATGTGGGACTTCATGCAAAAACAATTTAGCAACATTGATTTGGAAAACTCCTAACTAGGGCTCTTATCAAAATCAGCAGTTGGTTACCTAAAAGAAACACAATGCAATTGTACATTTTCCTTTCATATTTACCAAATTCAATCAGCATTCAAGGAAGTCTTCGTCTCACAGGTACCGTTTTCGATCAGCATGGGACAGGACAAAGGGGCAGGGTGGACGGGGCAATTGCCTCACGGCGGCAAGATAAAGGACGACTACTTCATGCAAAGAGACAGTTCAAAGTTAAAGTCTCTAAGGCGAGAATTTTTTTAAAGTCTCTCTCTCTCTCGATTAGAGAAAGCATCAAAGTCTCTTTCAAAATGGTGTCAAACATCAATTGGCATCGTAGAAGATGGCTAAATGACGAAGTCGGCAAGATGGGCCATAAAGGCTGCAATGTCCTGCAAAATGACGGGTAACGGGCTAAAAAGAAGCTGGTAATGGCTAAAGGCGGGTAATGGCTGCTTTCTTCTTGTGCACCAGGTTTAAATAGTCAACAGTTCAAGTCCAGTAGGGTCTTCCATTGGAGGGTTCATAGGTTGGCTTCAAATTGTCCAATCAAAAACAACAGTTCTCAAGCTTCTACCTAGGCATACATTATCCTTGGAGACGGGTACGTAAGTTGCAACATATTATACCAATTAACTCACTTTCAGAGCTTCCATTGTCCGCACCTGCAGATTGACCTTGGAGCAAAGAAGAAGATGCCAGGCTGGCACGAAACCTTAAAGATAAGCATGTGAACTGATCTCACTGGAAAAGTACAGCTCCAAGCTGAAATACACGTTTATTAGCACGTTAGAAAAACACGAGCATCTAAATCGTGAGACAAGGCAACTAAGCCGAAGCCTGCACTAAAGTTATGCTAAGTTAAAACATTTCAAACAAGCAATTCATAGCACACGTTTACGGTTATGTCAGATTAGTACAATTCTAATACATCACGTTATATAAAGCACGCTTCTAAATGTTGGCGAACTACTCTGAGGGCACATTTTGTCCCCGTACAATCTTTATTAGTTCGGTTAAAGTCACACTTGATTATTGCAGCACTACGTTTATGCACTAATAAATGTAAAACCATCATTTTCTGCGTCATCACTAACATCCTGTTATTCTAAGCAAGTTACTTAATCTCCCTGTGCCTATAAAATTGAATGAATGTAACCTTGTGTATTGTAACTTGAGCTCCTATAAACTTCTCTAATATCGTCGGGTTGAGTTTGCCTATATGAAAACTTCTGAAAAATTGACAAAGAGGTGAAAACAAAGCCTTAACATAATGAAAGACAAATAGATCCCCAGTTAGTGGCTGAACTGCACAAAGTGAAACCAGAAAACCTATATAACTAACTGCTTCCCTGCCTAAATTGTGTGGCCTTAGACAAATAATTATTCTCCAAAACTCCTTTTTAGGTGGAGCATAGCAGCTGCGCAAGCGCTGCTTTTCCGACGTGTTAGTATGTCTCTGGGCTTTTAACCACGCTCACCTCACGCCCATCACTTCAACTTGTTCGTGGGCTTGCCCTTCAAAAATCCTTTGATGACATTGGTAAATGGTTTACATTTGTCCCTCCTTGGGAAGGTTTTGTCACCACCTTGGCCACTGCCCCGTTACATGGCTAATTGCACTTTTGCCGATAAGTTTGACTGCAAGCGAACTTCCTTTTCCTTTTGTGTGTACCTTCATGCTGATGCTCATGGCGGCCGGTGCACTGTACATCGGCTCGCTTATGTGAAACTGTTTTACTATTCATTTTCAATTTATGTGGTAAGAAAAGTCTGGTTAGGAGTTTACAATGCTAGTAACTCTAATTCGAGCAAATGCGAGACCCATTGCATTGCAAATGCTTGTTCATTATTATTGTGTATGAAAGCACTGTCAATATGTGAGCTCAGAACAGCAGTTGTACCTATTGTGTTCGAGTTAATAGACAGTAACAATGCTTTAGAATAATTTGTGTCATGTACAGGGTTTACATGACAACTGTCCTGCCTTTTAGTTCACTAATGGTTCATGTTTAAAAACTATGGGGCATATTTATGAGAGGCTTGTGCCACAGGTACATTACTTTTAGTGATGCAGCGGTGGCGCCAACTCCTCAATCATATCTATGAGGCCACACAAAGCCACTTTGAAAGACTTTGAATGGCCTCATAAGTACAGAGTAAGGCAAGGCAGTGCAAGTCACTGCGTTGCATTACTCTGCGCCAGGGAGGCCTTCCATGGGCTTTGGCGTGGGTTTTACCACACAGCACCCATGGATTTTGACGCTTCTCCAGATTTACAAGAGCCTTGAAATCTGGGGATGTGCCAAAATGTTGTTCCTCCCCAGGGGAGGTGCAACTAGGAGAAATATCTTCATTTCTCCTCATTTTTCTCCTCTTTCTGTGTTCTATGCTGAATTCTGAAGCACACATAAAAAATGGAAAATGCCTTCCGGAGTTGTTTTTGTGCAGGAAAGTGCCACTTTCTGCACAAAAAAAAATCCTGCTGACAACGCAGACACCCTTGAACCATGGTGCAAGGGTGCCTGTGTTGGCACTAGGCAGTCAAAACAGCACCAGCACAGTTGGAAAGGACAGGATCGCACAGTATCGCATTATTATGGTGTATTCCTGCCCTTTCCATTTGACACAGGGCAGTACAGCAAGATGACTTGCTGCACCGCCCTGCGCCAAAAGTTTGTAAATCTGGGCCTATCAGTGTTGATAAGTACGTCTCAGTGCAGTGCTATAATATGACGTAGTCATGCCAAAGCTTCCACATGTTAACAAAATGCACTTTTTTAATTTTGAAAACAGCTTTTAATAATTGATATGATGTTTGTTTTAAAATTTACATAGCAAATAGTTTTAGGGCTCATTTTGTGCATGGTTTCTAAGAGCAAAGCCAGACCCTTGACTCAGCTCACCCTGTTACTTTCTTGGCTAGCCCACCTCTAATATTTCGAGTACAAATGTGATGCAAAATTCCACTGTTGCGTAGCATAAACTGGCATTTTTGCGCGAGTGCAGACGTTGACATCATCATGGCGCGACTCTCTGTAGATATGGATGGGGCTGTGCGTTTTTTTTATCAATTACGCTGGTGCTGCAGATGTTCATGCATCGCGCCACTTCCCGACTTTTAATAGATGTCGATCTCTCTGGAGCACAACTTTCATTGGAAACGTGTCAGTGCATTTTACGCATTGAGACGTACTGGGTGCCTTCTGCAGTCTTCACCATAGTTCAAGTTTGTGGCGCAAGATTCCTCAAGTGTATGCACTGCCAGCACATTCCTGACGTTTCTCGTCCAGTGCTGGGGGACAGGGTTCGCCCAATTAAGATTCTTCAAAGTCTGTACAAAAGGTTCCCTTGATCCGCAGCGCCTGCGTGGCGTCGACGACAACCCAGCAACCTCGATTCACTTTCAACCCCTCTCCTACTCCATTTCGCAAAATTAACCTTGCTTTTGAAGGGTATTACTCGGCAGAAAAACACAAAGGGCATAACATCCTTGGCTGCCACCGCTTGTATAAACATCACAGTCATGCGACGGGGATTTGGCCGCTTGAAACGCATTTCTGTTAGCGGGCCCAAGGACATCGCCCTTTCAGGGGCTGCATGTCTTGGTGTGAGGTGTTTCTGTGTGTCAGGCGGGTCTGAAAAGGAGTTATTGTATAGTATTGTGTTGGTATTAATGTATCACTTTCCAAACCCCATGCCAGGCCATGGAACTCGTTTGAATATCTCTCCAATTGCATTATACTTTTTAAAGTGCTTCATACCGTTGGAGAGGTTGTGAAGCGCTCCAATTTGCACATGGCTCCCGGGCGCCTTTCAGAGTGCGTGGTTTGGCCTATGTGGGGCATGTTGGTGATGCGTGTGAGATCTGATCATGTGGTAGGTGCACAGCATGCTGAGTGTCGTACTTTTGTGTGGGAATTGCAGAGCTGAGAACAGGTGCAGCTGCACACCCAGGTAACTACCAACTCTCGGGAAGGTTAGTATCATCTGCAGAAACCATTGTTCATCAGTGGGGACCTTTATGGTATAGGGAGCTCACCCTTTAGCACCAGAGGAGCCAAACCATTGGATGTACTGGTAAACCATCAAGGAGTAATAACTGAAGTCTGCCCAGAAACATAAGAGGAGCACAGTTAAACCAGCAAGGGAGTAGTGGTCTATACCATTCACCTAGGATGAAGTGTCGTGTGGAGAAGTTCAGGAAAGGACGAAATAGGACAGGACTCATCAACAGTGAATAGGTAATTCTACAAAACAAAGCCTACCGTTCATAGAAACCATGCATGGATAACTATGTTCCCTTTAGCTCTGTCAAAGAGTAAAGACTCTTATAGCAATGTCAGCCTAAATAGGCTTCATTTCAGTTTTCATCCTCCTGATCACATCCCTCTCATCACCACCACACATAGTGCCATTTAGCCCCCTCCACCCGTTCTGTACCCTCATTTCCCAGGGCCCCTACACCTTTACATGTGAATGCGTCACTGTTGACCTCAGCTTGCCACAGTCTCCTGCCTGGTGTGGTTGGTCAAACTTTGAGGTTGCATATTGGCCCAAGGGTTTCATTGGCTGGCCCTGAGAATGTCCTTGCAGTCTCTGGCTTTGGGGACTCTCTCTGGGATGAGTTTGATGTCCTTCGCAGTCCAGTCCAGCTATACTCTGGTCCTTAGTAGAAACCCTGCAATATTCCACCTCCGGTGCACCTTCCAAATGTGCATACCGAAAGTGTTCAGGACCCCTGGCAAACTCTTTTTCAGAGTTCCCAGGCTTTCTGACAAAAGCTGTAAATCCTGGGTCCTACTGGTGTTTTGGTATGTCTTTCTTTGCAGACGGCATGACTGCTGAGGGTGCAAATGCCCAGCAGCTACACACCGTACAACAACTCCATCACTCATCCATTGTTAAATATACTGTGTGCCTCCACCCGTTTATCCAGGTCCAGGTAACCAAATTTACAAACCACTCAAATTCTAGAAGAACTCTTCCTCAGCAGGTTGGTGCCGCACTCTGAAATTACCTCACCATTAAGTGTGCCTGGTACATAAGAACACTTCTATTCCTATGAGAGCCAGCAGAGAGAAACCCATGTCAATAGCTTCATGATTATTCACATATAACCTTGTCGCGCACACTCATACATTTGTGACATACTTGTGAGGTAGAATCTTTCTTTTCCTCGCCATTGTCAGAACACCTCCTGTCTTCTCTGGCAGGGCAAATCTGGAAGTGTCCTTCAACCACACTGGGGTGGAAGGTGACAATGTTTACTAGTTAGTGTAAACGTCCCAATATGATGTAGGGGAAAGGCCTTTGTCTGTAGCAAAAAAAGTTTCAGTACTTTAATTACCTCAAGCAGGGTTGAAATAATTAATCCTGCTTTGTCAATTTTTTGTTTCACTGTTCAGAAAAAAATCGTATTAGACTACAGGGGCTGTTCTCAAAGCCGCAATCTTTGCAACATGGCACCAGACATTTGATCACTCACGGGCAAGTTTTAATTATTTTTAAAGCCCCAGGTGTTGAATCCCATAGTGCCTCCCAGTGGCACACATCAAGTATGAAATGCTCAATCGTGTTTCATAAAAATAGGTCCTTCCAGAGGTCCTACTATGGCAACACAGAATAAATTCAAAAGTGAAGACGGATTTTAGAACATCGTGAGATCTTCCAAACAAAGAGCTACACCTTTTATTACAAAAAGTGTTTACTGATTGGCTTGTTTATGCTAAGTGCAAATTTGTATTTATTCCTCAAGCTATTTTACTGGATGAGGTTGAAAGGATATTGGTAGTAGAGTTGCATTTCCCTGTTCTGTGCAATACAAAATTATTAATTGTTGGTGACAATGACTTTGAATAGGATCTGCTGAAAGTGTAGTCTTGTTTCTTAAGAAACCCACATATGTTTTTTTACCACTGGAATCACTTTTGTATCTTTTACACTCTCAGACTAGCTAGGAATTATGCACACAATGTGATGCATAACTTGTCTATAGATCATAAAACCCCCCCACATAATTTGCCTTTCTCATCCTCAAAATGTAATGTTCCTCCTGGATAATTTGACCAACAGTGTTACATAATTTGCACCTTCGTTGCTGCACAATTCCAGGCCTCGACTCATTCATGACTCACCCATCTGGTTTGGTGGGCCCAGCGGTAATGACTTGCACTTGTGTATTAAGTAGGGCTCGTGAAGGGTTGTGAACAGCACAGGTGAAATGTATAAAGAAAAATAAAAGAAGAGTACCGTGCACTTAATACACATTGCATAAAAAGTCAATGCTACGCCCGTATTTGTTTGAAAAACCGCTTTTTGAAAATATATTCAAACAAATACAAATTATGGTGCCATTTGTATAATGGAATTACTATAATTCACTTTATTGTTACCCTGTGAGACATTGTTGTGGGTTACTATATTTACCCAGGGCTCATCTGAGATTATAGGGTTTCTCCTGTGGTTTGTATCACTTCCCCAGGAGTTAAGTAGCACGAGCACAGTGGTGGCAGCACACCATGTAGTGTAGTAGGAGTAAACAGATCCTTTTTAACCTGTGTCACTGGAGTGAGGCCCACAGGCGCATTCATTTTTAAAGTTATGCTGCTGTGTACTTAACTCACCCTAGGCCTACGTCTGTTTGATGTGAAGTGCTGTGTAGCGCAGGTGCATCTGGGTTTTATGTATGTGTGCATTTAAAGAGTAAAATACAGGGATACTGCAGTACTGTGCAGTGTGTGCATGTTAAATGCATGCACGACATGTAGGGGTGCCTATACGTGGTAGAGTATATGAAGGAAGCAGTGCTGTGCAGTGCATGTGTGCAGGTTAAATGCATGCACTGGGTGTAGTACTTTTGGTACAATATATGAATTGTGAAGTGCATGCATATTAAATCCATGTTCTGGATGTATGTGTGTCTGTGAGTGGCACAGTACATGAAGGATACAGTGCTATGCCGTGAGTGCATGCTACATGCAGGTGCTGGATATATGTGTGCCTACGAGTGGTACGGTACATGGAGGCTACAGTACTGTGCAGTGTGTGTACGCTGTGTTGATGCACTTGGTGTTTGTGTACCTGTGAATGACACAATGCATGGAGGGCAATGGGTTTCATTTTGGGAGACTCAGGCCTGCAGATGATGCATAGAGAGGAGGTAGAGAAATCCCCCAGACAGATTTGTGTATTGCTGAATTCCTGTAAGCTGGGTGGGACAAATACTGGGGAGTGTAGAGCCAGGCTTCCACTGTACAGTTCAAATGGTGCTCTTTGATTCAGTAAGCGGTCATAAGGAAGGGGCCTGGGCACATCTCAGGAAGGAGATGGGGCAAATAAGAGAATTATAAAGGATAGGGCTTGGGCCCTGGAGTAACCTTTTGATGCAGGTATCACTGTGGCTGACTTCCAGCTGTGAATATGTGACACTTTCATAGCCTACTTTGTTGAACTATCATCTTTGGAGTCCCTCCTGCTAAGACAGACTACTTCTGCAAGGGCAGATGATTGGGTAGTTCAAAAGAAACAGACCCCCAAGATAAAACTTTAAAGTCTTAGACCCTAAATCACATTTGGTGTTTGGAATTGGACTATAAGAAGGGGAGTTTGCTTCTCCAAAAGTTGTCATTTGCTAACAGCCAGATGGGCTGTGTGAGGAGAGAAAGGTCTGCAAGACTGCTGCCTGTGTCCAGGACTAAGGTGGGGGGCAAAGCCTGCTATTATTTCTGCTGGGTGAGGGGACATCACCCAGGGAAACCAAGACGACCTGTCCTGGAGTCTGGAGCACCAGCACTCTGTCTTCTTGCCAAGACCAGTGGGCCCTATGAGGAAGAGGAGAGAGTTTATGGGAACAAGGTTCAGTAGGGAGCCCTGAAGAGCAGACTCTCTGTGCAAGGTGTGGGGAAATGGCTACTGCACTGATTGTGTTATTGCCTGTGGACAGGACTGAGTCAGCAACCCCGTAGGACAGGAGAGGGACACTTTGAACTGAGCATGGTGCTGTGCTGCACTGATCGATATGGAGTCGTGCATAGTGCTCAGTTGGTGACCCCGTATGCCAGTAGGGGCCTACATAAAGAAGACTGCAGAGTGGTGAGGGACGTGGCCTTGCGGGATAGCGGGTGCAAACCCCATATACCACGAGTGGCTGCTGCATGAAGAAGGCACCAATTATACTTATCTTAGGGCACAGGTTTTAGGTATTTTAGATAACTCCAACTATAACTGCTGAATTTCTATGGTTGTGTGTGCGTAAAATCTGAACCTAACTATAACATCCCTGTACCATTTGTTTTTCTTTCCATGGCTTATTTTGTTTTATTTCCTAACTATAACATTCCTGTAACCTTTATTTGTTTTGGTGAATTTTTATGTTTTTTAATGCTAATTCCTAACTATAACATCCCTGTAACCTGGGTGTGTAAGTGGGTGTTTGAGTAGTTGTGTGGGTGTGTAAGTGAGTGTGTGGTGGGTGCATGAATGCATCTGTGACTTACAGCGTGGGTCTGTGATTGGGTGTGGGAGTGGTTGTGTGGGTGTGTGAGTAGGTGTGTGAGTGGCTGTGTGAGTGTATGAATGATTTTGTGGGTCCATGAGTGGATTGTGTGAGTGGCTATATGGCTGTGTGAGTGCTTATGTGGGTGTGTAAGTGGATAGTGAGTGGGTGTGTGAATGGCAGTGTAGGTCTGTGAGTGGGTGTGTGATTGGTTATGTGGGTCTGTGATTGGGAGTGCGAGTGGCTGTATGGGTGTGTTAGTGGGTATGGGAGTGGCTCTATGACTGTGTTTATGAGTGTGTGAGTGGTTGGGTGGGTGTGTGAGTGGATGTGTGAGTGGCAGTGTGGGTCTGTGAGTGGGTGTGTGAGAGGTTTTGTGGGTCTGTGAGTGGGTGTGTGAGTGGCTGTACTGGGTGTGAGGGGTGTGTGATTGGTTGTATGGGTGTGTAAGTGGGTATGTGAGTGGTTGTGTGGGTCTGTGAGTGGCTGTGTGAGTGTTTTTGGGTCTGTGAGTGTGTGTGTGAGATTATTTGTGGGTCTGCAAGTGGGTGTGTGAGTGGCTATATGGCTGTGTGAGTGGGTGTGTGTGTCTATGAGTGGTTGTGTGAGTGTTTTGGGGTCTGTGAGTGAGTGTGAGTGACTGTATGGGTGTGTGAGTGTGTGAGTGAGTGGTTGTGTGGGTGTGTAAGTGGTTGTGTGAGTGTGTGTGTGAGTGCTGTGTGGGTGTGCAAGTGGGTGTGTGAGTGAGTAGGTGTGTGTGTCTGTCAGTGGGTGTATGTGTTTTTCTAAATGGGTTTGGATCCGTAGATCCATCTGAATCCACACAAATCTGTAAGAATCCATGTATCCACCTGAATCCACCCAAATTCATAAGGACCCGGGAGGATCTTGTGCACTAAAAAAGTATTTTGAGACATTTATTGCCCATCAGGTGTCCCTTACACACCCATCCATCAGGACCATGGGGTCAGGGTACCTCTACCCTGACCCCTTCGATCACTTTTACATTTTATTTTCCCCACTGGGAACCGAGTGCCAATGAACAAAATGGGGGGCACAACTTTCCTTTCAGGTTGCGGCCAGCCAATCACAGCATTGCTGTTGCCACATTGATCTCTCTACCTCTCTATCACAGTCTATAGCCATCCTCTACCTACCTCTAGTCTTCATATATTTCCTTCTGGCTAACTCACATTTTTCTATTGACTTTACTTCTCTCCCTGCCATATATTTTCACATCATCCCTATCTCTCCCCCTTTCTCCATCTACTTCACGTCCCTTGCAATACTGTTCTTTTTATGTCTTTGTCCATTTCCAGTATCCCACACTATCCCATTTCTCTTACCCTCAGTCTTTCAGGTCTAACCAGAGAAGTGCACACATATAAAGAGCAGAAAAGGGACAAGGCGGGGAAGAGAAACTAGGAGAAAGCTATTAGATGTTTACCAATGGAATGGTGACAATTTTCAGGGCAGCACTTTGATTTTCACCTTTCTAGCAAGAATAACTGTAGTGAAGGAGGGCACATTTGTGATTACAAATATTTGGCAATTAAATCTATATTTTCAAATGATATATGCCATTTCTCTTATTTTAATATCATGCACTAGTTCACAAAATGTCCGACAACTAACCCTTACCATGTTTTTCCTGCAATGGGAGTAACAAGCTGGTTGAATTTCACATAGCATTTTAATGTTTCAAGTAAAAAAAATCAAGATCTAAGTGCAGAAAGAATTGTTTTTAGCAACACAAAGCTTTCTTTTGGTGCTATTTAGCTGGCTGACACTAGGGAGTGTTGAAGCCAATATGCTAATTAGAGATATTAATAATAATGATCTAGGGTAGAGAACAATAATTTAGAAAATGAATGTGCACGTTTGAAAATGTGCCCGCGGAGAGCAGCTACCAAGGTTCACAAAATGTACTAATAATATGACTAACGAATGAATTATAGAAAATGTATTAAAATAATGCAGTAGTGTAGGAGGCTGGCCTCGCTTGTAGTGGGTACCAGAGGTACTTACACCTTGTGCCAGGTCCAGTTATCCCTTATTAGTGTAGAAGAGGTGTTTCTAGCAGCTTAGGCTGATATAAGGTAGCTATGGCAAAGCAGCTTAGGCTGAACTAGGAGGCATGTGAAACTCCTACTATACCACTGGTGTCATATGCACAATATCATAAGAAAACACAATACACAGAAGTACTAAAAATAAAGGTTTTTTATTTTTATGACAATATGCCAAAAGTATCTCAGTGAGTACCCTCAGTATGAGGATAAAATATATACACAAGATATTTGTACACAAACCAAACTTAGGTAAGTAATAGCAAGAAAAGTAATGCAAACAGTGTAGAAATATTGCAAAAGGGGCACATAGGTATAGGGGCAATACAAACCATATACTCCAAAAGTGGAATGCGAACCACGAATGGACCCCAAACCTATGTGAGCTTATAGAGGGTCGCTGGGACTGTAAGAAAACAGTGAGGGTTAGAAAAATAGCCCACCCCAAGACCCTGAAAGGTAGGTGTAAAGTGCACCTACTACCCCCAGAGAGCACAGAAGTCGTGATAGGGGGATTCTGCAGGAAGAACAAACACCAGCAATGCAACAACAGTGGATTTCCGGACCTGAGTACCTGTAAGACAAGGGGACCAAGTCCAATAGTCACGACAGTGTCGAGAGTGGGCCGGAGCCCAGGAAATGCCAGCTGAGGGTGCAAGGAAGTTGCCACCGGTTGGAAGAAGCTTGGAGTTCTGCAAGAAAGAAGAGAGCTAGGGACTTCTCCTTTGGAAGACGGATGTCCCACGTCGCGATGAAGCTTGCAGAGGTGTTCCCACGCAGAAAGCCCACAAACAAGCCTTGCTAGCTGCAAGGGTCATGGTAGAGGTTTTTGGGTGCTGCTGTGGCCCAGGAGGGACCAGGATGTCTCCACTTGGAGGAGGAGACAGAGGGGGCACCCAGCAAGTCAGGGAGCCCTCACAGAAGCAGGCAGCACCTGCAGAAGTACCTGAACAGGCACTTGGAAGAAGCGTGAACCGGACTCCACGCGAAGTCACAAAAGGGCGTCCCACGACGCCGGAGGACAACTCAGAAGGTTGTGCACTGCAGGTTAGAGTGTCGGGAACCCAGGCTTGGCTGTGCACAAAGGAAATACTGGAAGAGTGCACAGGAGCCAGAGCAGTTGCAAATCACGCGGTACCCAGCAATGCAGTCTAGCGTGGGAAGGCAAGGACTTACCTCCACCAAACTTGGACTGAAGAGTCACTGTACTGTGGGAGTCACTTGGACAGAGTTGCTGAGTTCCAGGGACCACGCTCGCCATGCTGAGAGGGGACCCAGAGGACCAGTGATGCAGTCTTTTGGTGCCTGCGGTTGCAGGGGGAAGATTCCGTCGACCCACAGGAGATTTCTTTAGAGCTCCTGGTGCAGAGAGAAGGCAGGCTACCCCCGGAGCAATGCACCACCTGGAAACAGTTGAGAAAGCCGGCAGGATGAAGCGATACAAGGTTGCTAGTAGTCGTCTTGCTACTTTGTTGCGGTTTTGCAGGCGTCTTGAGCAGTCAGTGGTCGATCCTTTGGCAGAAGGTGAAGAGGGAGATGCAGAGGAACTCTGGTGAGCTCTTGCATTCGTTATCTGAAGAATTCCCCAAAGCAGAGACCCTAAATAGCCAGAAAAGGAGGTTTGGCTACCAAGGAAGGAGGATTGGCTACCAAGAGAGGTAAGAGCCTATCAGAAGGAGTCTCTGACATCACCTGCTGGCACTGGCCACTCAGAGCAGCCCAGTGTGTCCCCAGCACCTCTAAATCCAAGATGGCAGAGGTCTGGGACACACTGGAGGAGCTCTGGGCACCTCCCCTGGTGCAGGTCAGGGGGGTGGTCACTCCCCTTTCCTTTGTCCAGTTTCGCGCCAGAGCAGGGCTGGGGGATCTCTGAACCAGTGTAGACTGGCTTATGCAGAGATGGGCACCATCTGTGCCCATCAAAGCGTTTCCAGAGGCTGGGGGAGGCTACTCCTTCCCAGCCCTCACACCTATTTCCAAAGGGAGAGGGTGTTACACCCTCTCTCAGAGGAAGTCCTTTGTTCTGCCTTCCTGGGCCAAGGCTGCCTGGACCCCAGGAGGGCAGAAACCTGTCTGGGGGGTTGGCAGCAGCAGCAGCTGCAGTGGAGACCCCGGAAAGGCAGTTTGGCAGTACCCGGGTACTATGCTAGAGACTCGGGCGATCATGGAATTGTCCCCCCAATGCCAGAATGGCATTGGGGGGACAATTCCATGATCTTAGACATGTTACATGGCCATGTTCGGAGTGACGATTGTGACGCTATACATAGGTAATGACCTATGTATAGTGCACGCGTGTAATGGTGTCCCCGCACTCACAAAGTCCGGGGAATTTGCCCTGAAGGATGTGGGGGCACCTTGGCTAGTGCCAGGGTGCCCACACACTAAGCAACTTTGCACCCAACCTTCACCAGGTGAAGGTTAGACATATAGGTGACTTATAAGTTACTTAAGTGCAGTGGTAAATGGCTGTGAAATAACGTGGACGTTATTTCACTCAGGCTGCACTGGCAGGCCTGTGTAAGAATTGTCAGAGCTCCCTATGGGTGGCAAAAGAAATGCTGCAGCCCATAGGGATCTCCTGGAACCCCAATACCCTGGGTACCTCAGTACCATATTATATGGGTGTACCAGTATGCCAATGTGAATTGGTAAATTTAGTCACTAGCCTGTTAGTGACAAATTTGGAAAGCAGAGAAAGCATAACCACTGAGGTTCTGGTTAGCAGAGCCTCAGTGAGAGTGTTAGGCATCACACAGGGAACACATATAGGCCACAAACGTATGAGCACTGGGGTCCTGGCTAGCAGGGTCCCAGTGACACATAACAAACATACTGACAACATAGGGTTTTCACTGTGAGCACTGGGCCCTGGCTAGCAGGATCCCAGTGAGACAGTGAAAACACCCTGACATATACTCACAAACAGGCCAAAAGTGGGGGTAACAAGGCTAGAAAGAGGCTACTTTCTCACACAACCCACCCCCCCCCAAACGACGGACAATAAGGCTAACCTTGGCCAGTTGAGTCTTTATTGTCTAGGTGGTGATAAGTGGAGAGTAGCTCTGCAATAGACTGGTTACTCCCTTTATCATCCACTATATGGTTACTTCCCTGTGGGGATGTAAACCACCCTGTTTGAAGTTTTTTAGCTAACCCACAATGTGAAGATATATTCTCAGAGTTCCTATCAGTAAGTTTTAGTTTAGAACAGTGGGAATTGTCCACTGGACCTATTTCTAGTGTTGAGAATGCCAGACAGGGATGCTGTCTCAGTAAAGCCATAGCTGGGCAAAATATTTGTCCATATGGCTGTAAGAGAGGACAGGGATGCTGTTTCACTTGAGTTGGAGCAGGGCAGGGCTGCTGTCCTATGAGCTCCACACTAGGGCAGGGCTGCTGTCCTAAGTGTTTTGAGGCAGTGCAGGGCTTCTACACTAAAGTTTCGCTGGGAGGGTTGGAGGGGTGCTCCATGTTAATTAAAATGGTGTTCTTTTCCTCACCAATATTAGTTATCCCACAGAGAGGTACTTTTACCTCAGGGAGTTCAGCTGTGCTAGCTGATGGTTCCCTTGGTACAGGTGCCACCCCAGGAGAGGTTTCTCCTACCACAGGAATGATATCCTGAATGGCAGGGTGGTTAGGGGATACTGTGATGCCCTTTTTACCTGTTGTTGGAGAAGGATCCTGAGTTTTTTAGGCCTGTTCCTCTCCTTTGCTTTTTCATTTCAGTAGAAACGAGAGGCAGCAATTCCTCAGGGATACCCAGCATGGCTGCATGGGTATGAAACTCTACCTCAGCCCAACCTGAGGTCTCTAGGTCATTACCTAAGAGACAGTCTACAGGTAAGCTAGGTGATACCCCCACCTGCTGAGGGCCAGTAATTCCACCCTAACTAAGCTGAACTATAGCTAAGGGAAGAAACTTAGTGGAGTTATGGACATCAATAATCTTGTACTGTTGTCCAATGATGTGTTGTTCAGGAGACACTAGGTTTTCAGTCACCAAAGTGATACTGGCACCTGTGTCCCTGTAGGCCTGGGCCTCAACACCATTTATTGAAACTGTCTGCATGTACTTATCCATTTTAAGGGGACAAGTAGCCAGTGTGGCAAGGCCAATGCCACTAGGTGTGACAGAAACTGTCTTGGGTCTGACTACCCCAGTTTCTATGATGGACCCATAAGTGAACCCAACTACACCCTTACTTTGACTGTTGCCAGCAGTCCCACCATTATTACCACTACTGCTAGGGGCACTAGAGTTTTATGTATTAGTGGTGGTTGGCTCAGGGGGGTTACCTGGACAGGACTTATCCCCTTGCCATTGCCTTTATTTTTACACACATAGCACCAAGCACAATGTGTGTATGTTGTGAATTAGAGGAAAAATTTGATTTATCCCCACCCCCTGAAGAGTGTTTAGGATTTGAAGAAGGATCTTTGGTTTTACCTTTATCCCCATGCTTATCCTGAGATTTCTCACCATCTTTCTTCTTGCAATCCTTGTCACCCCCTGCATGAACTTTTCTGTTCACTCTTGTTCTGACCCATTTGTCTGCCTTCTTTCCCAATTCGTGGGTAGAGGTCAGATCTGAGTCCACTAGATATTGGTGTAACAAGTCAGACACACAGTTATTCAGAATATGCTCTCTCAGAATAAGATTATACAGGCTTTCATAGTCAGAAACTCTACTGCCGTGTACCCCTCCAAGGCCTTCACTGAACAGTCTGCAAAGTCTGTCCAGCCTTGTGAGGACTCTTTTCTGGTGTCTCTGAACTTAATCCTGTATTGTTCAGTGGTTAAGCCAAATCCATCCAAGAGTGCATCCTCCAAAATTGCAAAATTGTTAGCATCACTTTCTCTAACAGTAACAAGCCTATCCCTACCCTTTCCAGTGAAAGATAGCCACAATATAGCAGCCCACTGCCTTTGAGGGACCCCCTGTATCGTACAGGCCCTCTCAAGTGCAGCAAACCACTTGTTGATGTCATCCCCCTCCTTGTAAGAGGGGACTATCTTGTGCAGATCACTGGAATAATGCTCTCTAACAGGATTACTATCAGGAATACTGCTGCTGCCACCATGGGGTCCAAACCCCAATCTCTGTCTCTCCTTCTCCAGGTCTAGGGATTCCCTATCTAAGGCCAGCTGTTGCTGTTTAAGCTTCAGTCTGGTCTCTTCAACCCTCAACTTTTTGAGTTCCCTTTCTAACAAGTTATCTTCAGGGTGGGTGGGTTGGGAATGCTTGGACACAGAAGAGTAGTTGGAAACAACAGAGGGAGATCTGTCCCTAACTGACTGAACCCTAGCAACTTGGCCTCCAGGAATAAAGACTCCCCTACTGTGATGGGAACCTCCATTACTACCAACATTACTGGGTGTCCTGCTAGGGGGCAGATCTGGTTCAGAACCCTCCCCACCTCCCTCAAGGAAATCCCCTGAGTCAGAATGGGAACCTTCTATTAACCTCTCATTTGATGTGCCTGCTTGGGACTCATCATTCACAATAAGCATGTTATATAGAAACTCTTTTGTAGGGTTCTTTCCTATCACTAAACCTCTATCTAAGCAGAGACTCCTTAGGCTCTTATAATTCAAATTGTCATAAGTAGTATTGACCATTTTAAGAGTAGAATCTACCACAGACATGATAGCAAAAGGTTCAGAGATAGTGAGAAGGAAGAAAAGTTTCAGAACTTTTTAAAGAACAGAGAAAAAACTTTTTCTAACTTTTTAGAAACTTTTAGAAGTTTTAGAATACTTTTCAGCACTTTGTAAAAAGTTTGAGAGAAGAAAAGCAAAACTTTTTGGTTAGGTGTACATACACTGAACTGTTTTGTATATTATTCTCTTATGAAATGTACACAATGACAAAGTGGTAAGTAGTTACAAGTACTTATCCCACCGCTGCACAACCAATGTAGGAGGCTGACCTGGCTTGTAGTGGGTACCAGAGGTACTTACACCTTGTGCCAGGTCCAGCTATCCCTTATTAGTGTAGAAGAGGTGTTTCTAGCAGCTTAGGCTGATAGAAAGAAGCTATGGCAAAGCAGCTTAGGGTGAACTAGGAGGCATGTGAAGCTCCTACTATACCACTGGTGTCCTATGCACAATATCAGAAGAAAACACAATACACAGAAGTACTAAAAATAAAGGTACTTTATTTTTATGACAATATGCCAAAAGTATCTCAGTGAGTACCCTCAGTATGAGGATAAAATATATACAAAAGATATATGTACACAAACCAAACTTAGGTAAGTAATAGCAAGAAAAGTAATGCAAACAGTGTAGAAATATTGCAATAGGAGCACTTAGGTATAGGGGCAATACAAACCATATACTCCAAAAGTGGAATGCGAACCACAAATGGACCCCAAACCTATGTGAGCTTATAGAGGGTCACTGGGACTGTAAGAAAACAGTGAGGGTTAGAAAAATAGCCCACCCCAAGACCCTGAAAGGTAGGTGTAAAGTGCACCTACTACCCCCAGAGAGCACAGAAGTCGTGATAGGGGGATTCTGCAGGAAGAACAAACATCAGCAATGCAACAACAGTAGATTTCCGGACCTGAGTACCTGTAAGACAAGGGGACCAAGTCCAATAGTCGCGACAGTGTCGAGAGTGGGCAGGAGCCCAGGAAATGCCAGCTGAGGGTGCAAGGAAGCTGCCACCAGTTGGAAGAAGCTTGGAGTTCTGCAAGAAAGAAGAGAGTTAGGGACTTTTCCTTTGGAAGACGTATGTCCCACGTTGCGATGAAGCTTGCAGAGGCATTCCCATGCAGAAAGACCGCAAACAAGCCTTGCTAGCTGCAAGGGTTGCAGTAGAGATTTTTGGGTGCTGCTGTGGCCCAGGAGGGACCAGGATGTTGCCACTTGGAGGAGGAGACAGAAGGGGCGCCCAGCAAGTCAGGGAGCCCTCACAGAAGCAGGCAGCACCCGCAGAAGTACCTGAACAGGCACTTGGAAGAAGAGTGAACCAGAGTCCATGCGAAGTCACAAAAGGGCATCCCACGACGCCGGAGGACAACTCAGAAGGTTGTGCACTGCAGGTTAGAGTGTCGGGGACCCAGGCGTGGCTGTGCATGAAGGAAATCCTGGAAGAGTGCACAGGAGCTGGAGCAGCTGCAAATCACTTGGTACCCAGCAATGCAGTCTAACATGGGGAGGCAAGGACTTACCTCCACCAAACCTGGACTGAAGAGTCACTGGACTGTGGGAGTCACTTGGACAGAGTTGCTGAGTTCCAGGGACCACGCTCATTGTGCTGAGAGGGGACCCAGAGGACCAGTGATGCAGTCTTTTGGTGCCTGCGGTTGCAGGAGGAAGATTCCATCGACCCATGGGAGATTTCTTCAGAGCTCCTGGTGCAGAGAGGAGGCAGGCTACCCCCAGAGCATGCACCACCTGGAAACAGTCGAGAAAGCCGGCAGGATGAAGCGATACAAGGTTGCTAGTAGTCATCTTGCTACTTTGTTGCAATTTTGCAGGCGTCCTGAGCAGTCAGCGGTCGATTCTTTGGCAGAAGGTGAAGAGGGAGATATAGAGGAACTCTGGTGAGCTCTTGCATTCGTTATCTGAAGAATTCCCCAAAGCAGAGACCCTAAATAGCCAGAAAAAGAGGTTTGGCTACCAAGGAAGGAGGATTGGCTACCAAGAGAGGTAAGAGCCTATCAGAAGGAGTCCCTGACGTCACCTGCTGGCACTGGCCACTCAGAGCAGTCCAGTGTGTCCCCAGCACCTCTAAATCCAAGATGTCAGAGGTCTGGGACACACTGGAGGAGCTCTGGTCACCTCCCCTTGGAGGTGCAGGTCAGGGGGGTGGTCACTCCCCTTTCCTTTGTCCAGTTTTGCGCCAGAGCCGGGCTGGGGGATCCCTGAACCGGTGTAGACTGGCTTATGCAGAGATGGGCACCATCTGTGCCCATCAAAGCATTTCCAGAGGCTGGGGGAGGCTACTCCTCCCCAGCCCTCACACCCATTTCCAAAGGGAGAGGGTGTTACACCCTCTCTCAGAGGTAGTCCTTTGTTCTGCCTTCCTGGGCCAGGGCTGCCTGGACCCCAGGAGGGCAGAAACCTGTCTGGGGGGTTGGTAGCAGCTGCAGTGGAGACCCCGGAAAGGCAGTTTGGCAGTACCCGGGTACTATGCTAGAGACTCGGGCGATCATGGAATTGTCCCCCCAATGCCAGAATGGCATTGGGGGGACAATTCCATGATCTTAGACATGTTACATGGCCATGTTCGGAGTGACCATTGTGACTCTATACATAGGTAGTGACCTATGTATAGTGCACGCGTGTAATGGTGTCCCCGCACTCACAAAGTTTAGGGAATGTGCCCTGAAGGATGTGGGGGCACCTTGGCTAGTGCCAGGGTGCCCACACACTAAGCAACTTTGCACCCAACCTTCACCAGGTGAAGGTTAGACATATAGGTGACTTATAAGTTACTTAAGGGCAGTGGTAAATGGCTGTGAAATAACGTGGACGTTATTTCACTCAGGCTGCACTGGCAGGCATGTGTAAGAATTGTCAGAGCTCCCTATGGGTGGCAAAAGAAATGCTGTAGCCCATAGGGATCTCCTGGAACCCCAATACCCTGGGTACCTCAGTACCATATACTAGGGAATGATATGGGTGTACCAGTATGCCAATGTGAATTGGTAAATTTAGTCACTAGCCTGTTAGTGACAAATTTGGAAAGCAGAGAGAGCATAACCACTGAGGTTCTGGTTAGCAGAGCCTCAGTGAGACAGTTAGGCATCACACAGGGAACACATATAGGCCACAAACGTATGAGCACTGGGGTCCTGGCTAGCAGGGTCCCAGTGACACATAACAAACATACTGACAACATTGGGTTTTCACTATGAGCACTGGGCTCTGGCTAGCAGATCCCAGTGAGACAGTGAAAACACCCTGACATATACTCACAAACAGGGCAAAAGTGGGGGTAACAAGGCTAGAAAGAGGCTACTTTCTCACAAGTAGTATGTCATATTGAGCTGTATAATGTATGTTTTACATTATATTGTAGAGCTAACATAGCTTAAGTTGTGGCCTAGTATTTGCCAGGCCTCATGCAGAAGCTGAATAATCATGCAATGTAGAGAAAATAACATGCTGACCTGACACTGAACTGCTCGTGTTAATAAAGTCTGCATAGCTATAATTTTCTGCATGAACCGATGCACAGGAGATGATGGAACTAGAATATGTATCCAATTCAGTGTAAAGCAGAGAAGACATACTTTCCCAGGACTCGAACAATAGAGACACTGACTGGAGAAGAAGATGCAACATTTTCGATACCTGATGAGCCGGATGATGAGGACATCGTACAGTGAACCAATCAACAGCCTGAGAACGGTGTAATAGTAGAATTCATAGATTTGTAAAATAAAAGTTATTAGGTAGGGGAACAACTGGTGATCAACTGACCAATTAGGAATTAGGGGATGGACTGGGCAACTTTAATATAATGTTGTGACAAAGGGAGAAAACTTCAGATGTTAGAGAGAGAACTGTTGGAGAGAATTAGATGTCGGAGGTTAGGCGTGGATGTTCGAAGAGATTTGAGATTCTGTCATTGGGCTCATGCTCCTGAGAGCCTGATGCGTTGCTGATTGATTGATGACCTGAACACGAAGACTGACTTTGTTGCTGATCCATACCATGGATAGGTAGCTATGATAATGTGACTGATTTACTTATTGTGCCTTTTCTTTCTAGGTACCAACTGCGCTGTTTTTATAGTTTTTCTCCTAGCTAGATGTTTTTCCAAATTCATGTTCCAAATTGTTTTCGCATGAAGTCCCATATGCTAATGCTAATCAGGGCTAGGTAGGGTTCCGATTCTGAGACGCTGACATATATGGTGACAAATGATTGACGGACTGATTTGCTGAACTCTGCTATTCATGTTAACACATTCATTGTTTTTGACTTATGCTGATGCATTAGAACGCATGTTTTCTGAAGTTCTAATTAGATTATGTTATTGGTGGTCTCTAATGAATTAATACTGAAGTCGATTGAATAAAGGTTGAATTAACCTCATGAGTTAGTATTGTAACTAATAGGGAAATAAAACTGATAAAACGTATAATTGAGTTGTGGTTATTCATGAAATGTTGACGCTATTGACTGATGATTAATGTTTTTTCTTAATGGTTATTGATTTGTGTATTGATTATTGATGATCATCGATTACTACATGGCTAGGATACTCCATGCGAATCAAAAGGTTCATCGACCTATATGCGTCCCCTTGTAAGTTTACTTACTAAGGACCAGGCGCGTTAGCAGTTTTTGGTTGCAGCTTGATGGTTAGTTTCCTTGGAGAAGTAGTTGTGTAGTGATTGACGCTTATGGTGGTAGTTTAAGTTAGGGTAAGTTGTTCATTATTATTGTGATTTGGATTTATTTTTCGTAATGGCAACTGCAGCAAAGAAGATGTCCCCTTAAGTCCAGAAATGACTTTCGCAGATCCTGGATCCTGCTAGTAAAGTTGGGTATGTTCTCAGCGTCTTTGTGATAGTGTGAAAGTGGTAGGTTGTGCTTGCAAGGGCTTATGCAAATCGCAGGTGAATTGTGATGTATGTGAGGAAAAGTAGGGAGTCTGCATATTCCAGTTGAGGTTTAGTAGGAGTGTGCGTACTCCGCAGTATGAGAGTAGGGAAGTCATCGAACTTCATATGTGTGTGGCGCTTTGTGCAAAAAAATTGCCCACATGATTGTTTGTGATGTATGGACCCTGCGTGGTATAAGACTCCGGAGTATATTGACGAGTGTAGAAGACACTTGGTTATAAGTTGTAATCTGTCTGGTTTAGTAGGTTGATCGGGTGCGGTCAACAAGTCAGTGTGTAAGTTAAAGTGAGTAAGAGAAATTTTCGACTGAGATTTGGCGAGTCCTATGTGCACCAGGACAGACCCATTGATCAGTTGAGAGTTACATTTGCAGGTCGAATTTTGCTTGCGAATGTGGGAGACTGAGAAAGAGGAATATGCATTAGCGAAAAGGGCCATCAGTGAAAACCCGTAAGGTCTCTGAAGCGATTGTGTACCTTCCTGTAGTAAACCAGCAGGTTTGTTTTTTGGTTATTGGCTTTTGGTTAAGTGCTTGCAATACTTTTGCATTAGTTTTGTGTGAGTTGAAGATTAGGAAGACAAGCCGCAAGACTTTGTCAGCCGCAGTGTGTGAGTGTGACGTCAGAGTGAGCTGCGCAGGGATAAGTTGGATAATGAGCAGAGTCGCAAGCGGATTGGCAGCCGTCCGTAAGAGGCAATTGGTTAAGAAAACGGGTGAAGGGAATCTTGGGAGTAAAAGTCACTTCCTTATTGAATCAAATAAATACAACAGAGAAAGATGAAGTTTTTCAAAGCATTGAGGAGTGCCATGAAGGGCGATACATACATTAAAGCGACAGTGGTGGAGCCAACCCCACCAGAAAATTCTCCAGCATTTATTGTGATGGAAGAGCGAGGTGTCGCGCCATGTCTTTGGTTAAACCAGTGGTGCAAATTGACAGAGAAACAGGGAGCTTTAGCGTTTCCAGAGCATGGAACGTTTAATTTGAGAATCTTGGATCAGTTGAGAATGACACTGTATGAGACAAAGCCACTTCTGAGTCCAACACAGTTTGAGGCATTAGCGGTTTGGGAGCTCATAGCAAGACAACAGCAAGAAATGAAATTCCAGCGGAGAATAAGGGTGGTAGAGAAGGCTTTAGCAGAGGCAAAATGGGATAGGGAACAGAAGAAGTGGAGAATGATGACATTGCAGAGTTTTAAGTTATTTCCTGCTATCTCAGAGGAAGATGCGTCAGAAGAGAAAGAGGATACTAGCAAGAGTGTTAAGAGTTCGTCAGGGGGAAAGAAGAAAAAAAAAGACTTATGTGGAAGAAGAAGATTCAGATGTTGAGGATCTTATTACTCAGGTGTTGAGAGACCGACCTCCACCATATGTGATACATGGAGGGGGTCCAAGTACTAGTTCTGCTCCAACTGCCCCAGCTCAAGTGTTGGAGACAGTGGGATCAGTACAAACAGATAATGGACAGGTACAAGGGGTAGTGCAGAGTACTCCTAATTCAATGACTGCTTCAGTGGTCCAAGCGCAGATGCACCCACCACCGGTACAGAGAATTTATCCAGAGGTACCAATTTTTGACACAACTTCGAACTTAGTGGTTCCTACGGAGCAAGTGGTTCCGAGGCCGATGTTAGTTCAGACCAACGCGACTCCAATGTTGCCTCAGGCACAGCCACAGGGTTTGCCGAAATTCACACCAATGACCGGGACTCTGTCAGATGTGCCACCAGTGATGAATCAGAGCATGGGAGTAGACCTTCCACAAAATGCGGGTGTCAGAGCCACACCAGATGCAATATCACTGCTGGTTACTGTTGGTCCAGCGGTGCCACTGTTTGCGCAAAAGAAGCCAACTGCAGGAGAACAGGGTGCAATGTCACAGAGCCTCGTGAGGAGGAGGGTGAGAGATCATGTGCAGGTGATGTCATCTATGGGTCAGACCTTTGATGGATCTAGGCCATTAATGGACCTAAGTCCACTTGTTGCCTTTCCAGATGCCATAAATGGCCTGAGTGTAAGTCAGAGCTTGAAGCATTTGACGCCACAAACTCCTGGTGCAGTGGTACAACAGGTGCCATTGCCGAACGCAAGTAATGTTTCATTAAAGGGATTAACAGCACAGCAGTTAAATGAGTAGTTAGACAGTCTGAATTCCCCTGGAAATACATCAAAGGATGAAGAGCAAATTGATCGCTTAAGATTGGCTACCGAAATAACCAAACTAGTTGAAGGATCAATGGGAGTGAATAGGTTAGGCTCCTATACAGAAGAAGAGCTGAGATAATTGTGTCTGAGAATTACGAGAGAAGTGGGGAAGATACATCAGAAATTGGCGAATCTGGCAGGGAAACATGACATAGAAATTGAGAAAACAAAGCACTTGAAAAGGAGTTACAGACTAGATTTTGAGGCAAAAGATTTTGAACACATAAGATCAGGTGGGATGAAAGCGCATCTCAAAGTATTATTGCAGAGTTCTCAGATTTGGGGAGCATTAGAGAAGTGGGAAGGCAGATGGGCAAAGAAGGAGGATAAACAGAAATGAGATTCACAGGAAGGGTCTGAAAGTGTTCATAAAGAAAAGGATCCAGTAAAAATATTACCAATGAGGGAAATTCCAGGAGGGCAATTTGTTCATATTTTCTAGCACAGGAGTGATATTCTGTCATTCACAAATGATTACCCAAAGTTGAAGGAGAAACCAGTTGAAAGGTACCAGCAGACAGATAGATTTGTGAAACTTTTGAAATGTCTGTGGGAAGACCTGAATACTCTCTTGGAGATAGTAGTGCCAGCTGATTTGTGGGTTGAGTGCAAAAGAGCTGTAGATTGGCAAACAAGTGAACCGGAAGGAGATAGAGTTACAGGTGCACCATCACCCGAAGTGATGAAACATTATTATAAGGTGATTCAATTCCTGAAAATGAGAATTTCACCTAAAAATATTGATTGGCAGAGAATTGACAGGACAGTGCAAGAAGTAAAGGAGTCAATACATTCTTACTATGAGAGGTTGTTGAAAGCGTTCAAGGAGTACAGTGGTAAGGAAGCGATTGAGCCAAAAGATTTGTTGCACTTTGTGTTCAGGTTTGTGGAAGGATTGAGACCTGAAGTAGGTCAGATGATTAGGAGTAATTTGATTTGTTGGCAAGCGAAACCGATTGATGAGGTATTGCAGTATGCTAAATACTGTAGTGATGAGATTGAGTTGAAGCAGAAGAAGTTGAAGGAGAAGGCGATGGTGATGCAGATTAAGGTAGCTCAAACAGGAGTGCAGGGAGCTTTAGAGCAACAGATACCTCAGCAGCAGGGAACTGTCATGTTCCAACCCCAAGTGAGAGGTAGGGGTGGCAGAATCAATATGAATCGTGGGCGGATTTGAGTACGGTAGTGGTTCAAAATGATGTGCAAGGGATGAAAAGGATGTTGCCGTGACATCTTTGCGGAAACGTAGGACACTGGAAGTGGGAGTGTCCGATGATGGTGCAGGATGGTGTTGTTCAGCAAAGTGGTGATTTCAATACATTTCAAACTATGAAACTCCCTAGAATGAGAGGACTTAATTTGAATTTCCAGAATAACATTATTCAAGTGCAGAACTTTCAACCCATTCAGCAGATGCAAATGCCACGTGCACAAATGACACAGTTGCTACCAATGCAGCAGCAGGTTCCTATGGTACCTAGACAGCAAATGCAGATACCTCAAGCCCCGATGGAACAGCAACAGATGATGCTTACTCGGCAGGTCACAGGTCAGAGACAAGACAGAAGTAGTGACACAGTGCACCAATTCCCATTACATAGCGAGAATGAAATAAACGACTAATGAGACTGTGTGAGAGTTCGGATGAGGAGCCACGCATGCTTGCAGCGTCCCTAGAGGTAGATCAGAGAGGACCTTTAGTGAAGGGGAGGGTGATGGGTTATAGGGTCTCATTTTTAGTGGACACAGGAGCTACATGCTCTACAGTAAGAAGCGCAGAAGTGCCAAACTTACCTCTTTCAGGCAAAACAGTACTGGCTGTAGGGGTAGCGAATAGACAGTTAATAAATCCGATCACAGATCCAGTACAGGTTGAGATTGGCAACTTCCAGTGTCTGCATAAGTTTGTAGTTTGTGATTCAAGTCCAGTATCCCTACTGGGAAGGGACTTGTTGTGCAAGGCCAGATGTCTGATTAGTTGTTCAACTGCTGGAATAGAGGTGCAGACAACTAGTGATGATGAGGAAGAACAAACTCCTGAAACTGAGAATGAAACCATTAATGAAGAATACCTGTTGATTGAGTTTTTCCCGATGTTTACTGTGAAAGAATTGCATGCAGACTTGCAGGGAACAGTACAGGAGAACGTGTGGGATCTGACCGGTAAAGAAGTGGGTTTGATCAAGGGAGTTGAACCGATTAAGATTACTTTAAAGAAGCGTAATGTAGTGTTCCTGCAGATTCCACAGTATAACATGGCACAGGATGTTCTGATGAAAGTGGCGCAGATAATCAGAGATTTTCTGAAACAAGGGGTTTTGAAAGAAGTGTTGAATAGTCCATGTAATTCACCAATAGTGGGCTTGAAGAAACATTGTGGGAAACTACGAATTGTGCAGGATTTGTGAAAGGTGAACGACATGATGGTCAAGTGTTGCCCTGTAGTGTCGAACCCAGCAGGAATATTGTTTCAGATTCTGTGCGATGCTGAGTGCATCTTCAGAATCGCCTTGCTTTAGACATCCTTCTAGCAAAGGACGGCGGAGTCTGTAAAATGATTAACTCTAGGCATTGCTGCTCGTATACACCTAACAATAGAAAAGAGATAAGAGACTTAGGGACAGACGTAGCAAAGGGTTTTACCCATTCTATGTCTATGGGAAAATGTGTTCGCACATATGGCCCTTACTTACTAACCTGACTAACTCAAGTAAGGATTTGAAAGAAATGAAGGAACCAGGTGTTTAGGAAAAGGTTGGAAAGGGATTTGCTTCTGTGGGAAATTGGCTTAGTAACATTTGGAATGGGTTATTATTAAAAACTATACTGGGAATATTAATTGTAATAGTTTACATATTAGGATTATGGGGTTTGTGTAAAATGTGTCAAAAGATTAAATTGAAAAGGTCTAAAAATAACCACAGGAGGGAAGAACGGAAAAGGGAAAGAATTTATAGAGACGATTTGAGAAGGAGACAAAACACTGAGGAGATCGAACTGTGAAAATGATGATGGTAAAGGTAGTGTGATGACATATTTAGTCATCAGAGGAGGGACTGTTGAAGCCAATATGCTAATTAGAGATATTAATAATAATGATAAAGGGTAGAGAAAAATAATGTAGAAAATTAATGTGCACATTTGAAAATGTGCCCACGGAGAGTGGCACCAATATTCACAAAATGTACTAATAATATAAATAACACAAATTAATTATAGAAAATGTATTAAAATAATGTAGTAGTATGTCATATTGAGATATATAACGTATGTTTTACATTATATTGTAGAGCTAACTTGGCCGAAGTTGTAGCCTAGTATTTGCCAGGCCTCATGCAGAAGATGAATAATCATGCAATGTAGAGAAGCTAACGTGCTGAACTGACCCTGAACTGCTCGTGTTAATAAAGTCTGCTTAGCTAGAATTTTCTGCAATGAACAGACAGACAGGAGATGATGGAACTAGAATATGTATCCAATTTAGTGTAAAACAGACGAGATGTACTTTCCCAGGACTCGAACAATAGAGACACTGACTGGAGAAGAAGATGCAACATTTTTGATACCTGTTGAGCCGGATGATGAGGACATCATACAGTTAACCAATTAACACCCTGACAACGGTGTAATATTAGAATTCATAGATTTGTAAAATAAACGTTATTGGGAAGGGGAATAACTGGTGATCAACTGACCAATTAGTAATTAGGGGATGGACTGGGCAACTTTAATATAATGTCGTGACAAAGGGAGAAAACTTCAGATGTTAGAGAGAGAACCGTTGGAGAGAATTGGATGTCGGAGGTTAGGCGTGAATGATCGAAGAGATTCGAGATTCTGTCATTGGCTCATGCTCCTGAGAGCCTGATGCGTTGCTGATCGATTGATGACCTGAAGACGAAGACTGACTTTGTTGCTGATCCATACCGAGGATAGGTAGCTATGACAATGTGACTGATTGACTTTTTGTGCCTTTTCTTTCTAGGTACCAATTGCACTGTTTCTATAGTTTTTCTCCTAGCTAGATGTTTTTTCAAATTCATGTTCCAAATTGTTTTCTCATGAAGTCCCACATGCCAATGCTAATCAGGGCTAGGTAGGGTTCCTATTCCGATACGCTGGCATATATGGTGACAAATGATTGACGGACTGATTTGCTGAACTCTGCTATTCATGTTAACATATTCATCATTATTGGCTTATGTTGAGGCATTAGAACGCATGTTTTCTCAAGTTCAGATTAGATTATGTTATTGGTGTTCACTAATGAATTAATACGGAAGACGATTGAATAAAATTTGCATTAACCTCATGAGTTAGTATTTTAACTAATAAGGAAATAAAATTGATGAAACGTATAATTGAGTTGTGGTTATTCATGAGATGTTGACGCTATTAACTGATGATTAATGTTTTTTCTTAATGGTTATGGATTTGTGTATTGATTATTGAAGATCATCAATTACTACATGGCTAGGATACTCCCTGCGAATCAAAAGGTTCATCGACCTATAAGCGTCCCCTTGTAAGTTTACTTACTAAGGGCCAGGCGCGTTTCGCAGGTGCTTGAGCTTTCTTCTATTTTTGTGTGCTCCAGTTTCTGAGGGTTTGACATATAGGGCCATATGTACAAACACTTTTTCCCATAGACACAGAATGGGGAAAAACCTTTGATACATCTGGCCCATAATTCAGTATTGTTCAGCATCACGAGTCTTGAATGACTTGAAAATAGGGCAATACATGTAAAGTTGTTCTAAACAGCTGTTCCCAAAACACATGTTGGCTGGATGCCCCACGAATCCTTAAGATGCCATTGAAAACTAAAACAAAGACACCTCGGGTCCTCATTGTACCTGCAAATACTGGAAGTAAAACTATCTGTGGTAATATGCCAACTGGTGGTGCTACTGTAGGCTATATTGCCTTCTGCTTTCGAGCTCCACATGGAAGAAGGTACGTTTAATTTTTCCAAATTAAAAATGAATGTTTTACTCGTCCAAACCTTTTTTCGCAGCAGAAATCCCCCTTGGTAAGCCCTGGAGGAACCTTTGCAGAGAAAAATCAAAAGTGTGTGAAATAATCCAATAACTTGGAATACATATAATGTTCGTGCCTGATCATGCAAATATTAATGAAAGCACGTTCCTATAAATGAGTTACAAATCCTTCCTATTTGGGAGATGTTCCACTTAGTGACATTTCGAGTGAAGTATATATCTTCTAACAGGCTAGAATGGTGAAATGCTGCATAATTCCAGATTGTTGGGTTTGTGTTTTTGCATAATTTGTGGTGTGCGCCCTGTTACACCCTTTTGGCATATTTTGTTATCCAGGAAGCACTGCTTCGAGCAGAATATTGTGGGAAATGTGAACTTGCTGTGTGCCGTGAGGATGTCATTTTCTGCTCCAGCCAGTCTTTCAATGGCATCTTACATCATTTATACACATAAGATATTGAGTGCAATTTTCACACAGAGGAGTGGTGGAAGGTATTTACAATATATGCCTAATTTATAGGAAAATTCCAATCATTACAATAGGAAATATTCAACTTTGCAATTTCACTCACAGCCTAAACCGGCTTTATTAATAGTGCGACAAAGCCACAGGACTGTATCAGCAAGCCCGGAATCCTACTAGGGAAACGGCCTGTCCATGAGACTAAAACACCTAAAGTATGACAAGAGGCTTTGGACGGATTTTGCAGAGATTCAGAGATGTGCATCTAACTTGTGTAGTGAATAAAATCATAATACATGCATTGCATTGTTCTTAACTTAGATGCCCTCACAGGAAATTACATCACAGGGAAAATAAATCAAATGTCTAGACACATTTATAAAATGGCCTAAATCATTAAAAGTATGCAGCTATAAAAATGTGCATTCACTGTTGTTCATTTAGCTGCACAGTTAATGAAGAGCTGAAAGCAACGCTGAATGCTGAGGCACGCTTCTTCTTAGGTCTCAAGAAATTTGACCAGATTTTCCCTTCCCTGCTAACCCTCCGAGGGTCCCCAATTGAAGAACAGGCCAAATTCAAAATCACTTGCATTACCCACAGATCGCTGCATTCTTCCTCAACCTCCCATCTAAATGAGAAACTGAAAATCGCCGGTGCAAATATGGGTTCCAGAAATGCCCAATCCATGCTCCTGGAACCTCCCTCCTTCAGTCGAGAATGATTGATGAACCAATCTTTCTCTGGTAGTGCCACTAGAATCTGGAAAACTCTGCCTCCCTCACTCTGTCTAACCACCTGCCTAGCAACCTTCAAAAGGGATCGCAATCTCCTCCTATTCGGCAGACATCTTGGGTAATTCACCCTCGACCAGACTTATTTACTTTCTCTACTGCGATCTGATCTGCCTTTGTTTAACTGCTCATGTCCTCTGCCCTATTGTTGTAACTGTTGCTTGTGTTAACTCCTGTATACATACACTGATGTAAATGTCTAGCTTACCTACTATTAATGTAACCCGCTGTAACCCTGTATCCTGTGTGTTGTAAAGTACTCTGATGCCTTCGGCCATATCCGCGCTATGTAAAATTGCAACTAATTAAATAAAGGATTCCTCTGTCCAGTCACTCTGTGGTGACCCCACGTGCCACACGCCCCCAGAGATGGGTGCAGCTGGTGGTGTTACAAAAGGGATGCTTAGGCACTTGTGACATATTTTGAAGTATGTACTGTGCATGCCTCCTTTTAGGCCCTTTGCTGCAACACATCCTGGTGTCAGTGTTCCTCTCTCGACACACAACACTGGTGACAAGGTGAACTAGGCCCAAACACATTACAATGGTCCTGATGAACACACTGTCTATGTGAATGATGGATGGTCTGCTGCCACCCGGCCAAAACTGGCAGTGTACACAGCCAGAACAATAGAACCATGACCTATGCAACACTTTTATGCTTGCCACTTCAGCATCTCACCAATGGTATCCTTAACTCATACTGTGTGCACAATGGCACATGCGTGGTTAACACAAACTTGACTGGCTGCAGTTAGAGTTCTTCTACCTTGCACGCAAGACAGAGACCAGAGGCAATCCTCTGGGCCCGGCTGAAGAACAGAGCAATCCCTACATGGTAATATCAACATAACAAAAGCACTTTCAGTACACTGGCCTAGGCAAAAGCCAGAAGTACCTGGGGTGCACAACATCTCTCAAGGCGGGCCACACACCTGGACGTGGCTGTCAGTAAGTGCTACATGTGCAAGGAAATGGGACTAAGTTTGAAAACAAACATACGAGAAGGGCCAACGCAGGCACCCTAGCACCATAATGCAAGGGTGCCAGAGTTGTAAGCAGAATTGTTTTTGTACAGGAAGGAAAACTTTCCTGCACAAAAAACAATCCTGACAGGCATTTTCTCTTTCTCTGTGTGCTGCAGAATACAGCTAACATAGAAAGTGGAAGAAACGAGGAGAAATAAAGATATTTCTTCTTGTTAAGCCTCACCTGGGGAGGCGTAGGATTTTGATGCATTCCCAGGTCTACAACTAATGATAAATCTGGGAGTGCACCAAATTCCAGGGGCATCTATGCAGGAACACCCATGCTTCACCCATGGAATGCCTTTCCAGGGCAGAGTGACACAAGGCAGCGATTTGCACCATGTTGCGTTACTCTAGATTTATCAAGCCAGGCAAGTCCATGCAAGTTTGCCTTGCGTGGTTTGATAAATCTAACTCAAGAGTTGTGTCGATCTTGCTCCCCATTGTGTGATGCAAGGAGGACACAGGTCTTTAATAAATATGCCCCAGAGATGCAGAGACAAGTTTATAACAATGAGAGTGAACAGTGAGAGAAGAGGAAAGCATGCAAGGATCTTACATCTGAGAGAAAAGAAGTATGGATGGAGAAAAGAGGATCTCAGAAGAAGATGGAACAGAGAAAGGAGCAAAAACAGGTGCAGGAAGTTTCTGAGTGAGACAAAGAGAAGGCTGAAAAGAGAAAAAAAAGTAGGGGGGCATATAAAAGCTAGAGAGGGCCTATAAATAGCGAGGTAAGGGGAACCAAGAAAAAGCATATGGGGGAGGGAGAGATACAGAGACCAATGACAAGGTAGAGAGAGGACGGAACAGATAGAGAAAAGGGAACTGAGAGAGAAGAGGTTGGATAGGGAGTGAACAGAGAGCTGATGTGATTTTTCACTTTGTAACTTGCAATGTCAGAGCTTTAAATGTAATTTCCAATGCACGTCATTGAAATTCTGGTGCGGTTCTGCTCTTTACCTTTTATGCAACACAGTGCAGCTACTTCACTTTCTGCGCTACGTGAAATGTTAGTAAATATGCCCCTCAATGATTTAGAATAAGTGATTCACTATCGTCCCAGTGGTTCCCTCCGCTCCTGCAATTGTAAACTGTGTGCAGTCCTCACAATTAAAATATTGCATCAGAGCTGTCGTTCTTTCTATTGCTTGAGTCCTAAAATTTGGAATGCTTTTCCTAACTCATGAAAATGTGCCCAACCCTCAATGTTTTTCAAAAATCTCTTAAAACCAAGCTTTTCAAATTCACTCTTTGGTTCCTGTTATGTCCCATCTCTACTCATGCCGAGAGCTGGGAAACCCTGTTGGGTACCTTTGTGCTCTATAAAAACCACAATAATAATAATAGGTGTCCAGCCATAAATTTTGTCTTGGACCTTGTACAGTGCTCTGCTGCCTTTTGGCTAGGACCGGGCTCTGAAATAACATATACATGCAGACACAAAATCACTGTTTGTTAAGAAAAGGATATTTTTCAAAGAATGATGGAGAACTCCAGCCAAGGTTCCAGCGTGTAGCATTTGTCTGGCAGGTTACAGTGTGGCACTAGAAGATTTTGGGATTATTGCACACAGATAATGTTATTTTAGGTATTTCTAATTCTGCTATTTGTTCTCCATTAACTGTAAAAGGTGAAAAAACTTTATTGGAACAGGATACAATAAAATGAAATTCTCCATTCACAGGCTATACTTTCCTACCAGTTCATCCCACAATCAGCTCTTAAAGTGCTTTTGCCTCAGGGCCTGGCGCACTGCACAGGCTGAAGGAATGATAGCTACGCCTAGAAGTGGGCCAGCCAACAAATTAACAAAGCAAAGACAGCTGAACCAGAGTCATGGGAATGTTTGCCATGTAAATAATCACTTACCATATGAGAACTTCAATAAAGTGTATTTCTTTAACATGGAAGATTTCACAAAAATATGCCACATTATAACTCTGTACTGAGAAGTGCTTATTAAAAGAGATAGTTTTTAAATATGAACTTAGAACCACTTATGCCCCCACCCCCACTATGGTGACAGTGGCGTTAGTGAACTAAGAGGTAAGATAGTTGTCATCTGAACCCAGTATGTGGCCCAGATTATTATGGAAATCAACACTAAATTTAGGGGTAGATTTGTGGAAAGTGGTGCTACACCGAATGCAGCTCCACTTTCTTTACACCCCTTAGTACCCCCCTACCGCCACCATGTGTGCCTCGTATTTAAAATATGGCGCACCATGGCGCAGGGTAGGGGAAATATCATCATTTCTTATGATGCTATTGAAGTACTCTGCACCAAAATGTTGGCGCTCCTTCTGCAGAGTACATAGGGGCACATTCTAAAGAATGGAAGCCCCCTTTTAACGCCTGCTCCTGAGCAGGCGGTAAAAGTGCCGTAAATAATGGTGCAAGGAAATCTCATGGATTTCTTTGCGCCATTGGTCCGGCTCCCTAACGGGGGAAGGCCCCCTTTGCATACTTCATGCCGGCACAGGCATAATGTAGCGCAAAGTGTTACAGAGTGGCACACTTGTTGGGCCACATTAACGTAAAAAATGATGACAGTAATGTGGTGCAAGGTGGCGCTAGGGCATTATAAATATGCCTCTAAGTGCTCTGGAATTATGCAATTGTGTGACCACAGCGTTTTTGCATAATCATGCATTTGCCACATTTTCCACATAATCCATCATCTGCTGCATAATCTGTGCATTTTTACAAACAAAATGTTGTTTGTAGCTCAAACGGTTCTAAAGTTACTAAAACAACATGACACATGTTGCTGTGCAGTGGGAGGCCCTTTGCAAAGGTTGACTGGTAACCGTTCTGTTGCTTATTGCTATATTTAGGTGTTAAACTGGTACAAATGTGGTGCAACCTATGGCCAGAGAGTACTAACAAGTGTAAGAATCACACACTAACGAAGTAATACTATCATAAAATGTGACACATTAAGCAACGTAATTTGTAATTCTTGCTGCATAATTTAGTCAACCCTGCTACATAATCTGGCCCAACCCTGCTGCAGAATGCGGTTTCATTTTGTACAAATTAGCCACTAAATGGATATCCATGTGCCTCTCCTTTTTACCTCAGATGTTAATGCTTTGTTTTGATCTCTTTGTGCATAAAGTTATATGAAAGCTTGGTTCGTTATCGGCTTGAGGTTCCAATAAAATCTCCAGCTGACTGAGCCAGGCTTCAGGTTCGTGGCTGGCTCGAGCTATCATTGACCCCCCCACCGCTTGCTATGTTCCTGACAGGGCCAACTTTAGTGCTGGTGGCAGCCAGTATGACAATCTGTGGTGCCACCCCCAAAAGACTAACTTCTCCACAGATTCCCGTGACATTACACTCCAATGGTGTCCCTCATTTCTACATAAACCCTCTCATGCGTATTTAATTTATTTTATAATGCTACTTATCCGAAGTACACAGGGCAGGGTGTTGATGCGCATTACACCGTTCACATATTATACAGAGACAATGAATCATACGAGTGTGAAGTCAATGTATAGGAAATGCTACTTAAAACAATGAGGGCTACAAGGTATAGGAGTCACAGGTCATCCATTCTAAAAGACATTATGGCCCTCATTACAACCCTAGCAGATGGCAGTATTTTGGAGAAAGGTACTGCCAACACTGTCCCACCCGCGGGATTATGACCCCGCCTACCGCCATGGTTTTAGTGGCTTCCTTACCGCCACGAAAACCTTGGCGGTAGGCACTATCAGTGCCAGAGAATTCCTTCCCTGACACTGATAGGGGTCTCCCCCTCACCGAGTCCTCACCCACCCTCCCCTTCCCCCTCCGACCCCCCTGACATACACGCACATTCATGCACCAACATACACACCCATACACACACTCATACCCACATTCACCCACGCATGCATACATACATTCACACACACATCCACACACACTGACATACATACAAGCACACACGCATTCACACAACACAACATACACGCACACTCACAACCATTCATGCACACAAGCATTCCACAAGGCACACACCTGCATGCACGCACACATACACATACACCCACACACCCCCACACACACAACACCCCCCACACCCCCTCCCCTGTCAGAGCACCCGACTTACCTGCTTGCAAGGGGTCCTCCGGGAGGAGACGGGACGTGGCGCTGCTGCCAGCAGCAGCGTCCGCCAGCAGAACACTGTCAGGCCATATCATGGATCATGATACGGTCTGCGGCGGTCTACTGGCGTGGCGCTGCTCCTGGCAGCAGCGCCACCTTACTGCTGTCTGCCTCCATGACCGTAGCTGGAATTCCACCAGTCTTCTGTCGGAGTTCTGGCTATGGTCATAATATGGCGGACGGTAGGTAGCTGCAGCGACGGTGTTTTGGCGGCCGTCGCCGCGGCGGTAGGCGATCATTACACTACTGACATAATGAGGGCCTATATGTTAAAAGTGCCTGGTCTGGAGCAATACAAACTCAGGATTTAAAACATAACCTAGTGGTTGGGGTGTTTTTTACTAATAAGTATTCGCTATTATCTTAAAGAACCCTATTTAACAACCTTAAAATAATGAAAGATTGTGGAAAATCAACTGCAAGTAACAAAAGGAACTATGTGACAACAGCAGTAATCCACTGAGCTATCTACATAAAAACAAACATTTATGTGATCTGCATGTTACACCTTCTGCTTTCCCACTGAGCTACTCAGTCTTTGCACTGCACTACATAGACTCTGAAATCTATGGAAGATATTTCAAAATGCAAGACCCTTCCCTAAGGCCCCCCTTCCCTTTCAAACTCTCACCATAGGCAGGAGTATTGAATAGAGCTGGTGCTAGACACAAACCCTGTAGGTCTAGGTGCAAGCCTCTTCGAAGAAACACAAACAGAAATATTGGCGCCCATGGCATCTCAAGCAGTGCACTTTCAGACAGGGGATGTCTGCTAAGTCCAAACTTAGAAGGAAGTGCTAGCTATCAAGTGTGGGTACACCTAAGTTCATCTCCAGTTGTATGGTAATGAATCCAGGCTACTGGTACATCTATTAGCGGTAGTGTCAAGACACAACACCAAAGATTGAAAAATAGATGCTACAGATTCAGCCTGGCATACAGTCCAGGCTGCAACAACTGAGTTGGTATTCTCTCATGACACTCAGGGAACAGTCTGCACAAACAGGATGAAGGCAAATAAAATATTGATCTGTTAGCCCAGTCATCATGCACAAACTTCGTATCAAGAGCCAAATGTGGCTCCACCTGTCACATGCAGTACCCATAAACCTCCTGTGAAAACGCTTCTGTCCAATCTAAGAGACAGAGATCTAGTCAGCCACCGAACTCTGATAGGTCTGTACAAGTGTCATGAAGAAATTGATGTGACCAGTGAAGGCCTACTATAAGGGGGTACAAAATCATAACCCCTACATCACTCAGAAACCACATTACCCAATGAGTGTATCAAGGCCACTAAGTGAATTTCAAGAATAAGGCAAGGCCCTGGCAGAAAATGGGGTACCCGAACAAGGACACTCAATTAGAAGAGGTAGTCAACATGTGCCTTTTTTGCCAAACAACTGGTAACCATAAGGAGCCAGCAACAGTGATCACAGAAGAAACCTATGGGACGCGATGATCTGTTCTGAGTGCTGATTTCTACATACTCCCTGATTGGAGGCAACTAATTGTTATCACTGATGCATTTTAGAAATACAGTGGGGCTGAAATTGTAACCACCACAGTGTTCAAAGACTTCTATCCCAAACTGGAGAAAGCCTTTGCAGCATATGGGGTGCTCACATCAGGGAAAGCATACAATGGATCCCTATTCCATGGAGCAGATCAAGAAGTCTAACATCATGAATTAGGAATAATTCACCGAACCATCACGCCTCGCTGTACCCTCATAAATGGGGAGGTTGAGAGGTTCATGAGAACAACACACTACAGATATGTGTTGAGTAGAACAACAATGTTGAATGTGCCATCCATAATTTCCTAAGAGTATATTGATTTACTTTCCCCGCCCCACTGCATCACCCAGATTACCTAAGCAACATCTCAAGTGGAAGACCAATCAGTGATGTGATCCAAGTCGCTTTGCATTGGACCCCACGGGCAATGGATCCACAATTAAATCAACAACAATGACTCAGAAATAACAACTAAGCCAACGAGGTGAGGAGGACACAGTCGAGTCAAATACCCAGCTTCAATACTCCTCATGGATTGCCATCAGCAAAAAAGGCACAATAGTTATGGCCAGACATGGGGATGAAACGGTAATGAAAAACAGCTCAGTGCTGAACTGAATGAAACAGTCAAAGCATGACCAACACCCAGAGATGGCTAGAGACGTCTGTGCAGAAGCGAGAACACAAAAGACCCCGTCTGACCCTTACTCTAGACCATCTAGGCCGATTTGCAGTGGTGGTAGTTGTTTCAGCAGTACCAGCAGCTAGCCAACACCTGGAACACAAAGGCCCCCTTAAGGTACTAGCAGATACAATCTGCAACACAACCCAAAGTCATGACACAGGCTCAGTACTTCAGCAGTAACCAAATTCTGAGTTCTATCACAGCACATGTAATCATACATCCTGTGTTTGTGTAGTTAAAGGATGTAGTGTGCCCCATGAGGTGGTATGACATCACATGCATACACACACCCACAGAAGGAGTTAACAAAGAGATAGTGTGGTGCTCCTGCTGCAGTCTGAAGTGTATGCTGGTGCCTGGTGAATGCCTCCTGTTCAGCTCTTTGCCACAAGACAACCTGGTGTTGGCGTTCCCCATCAAACAACAACATACAAACAGCCTGGTCCTAAACCTATTGATTGTTTTATCTATATCCCATAGGGCCAGCTAGACCCTGCAGCGAGGCTTTGACTTATTGGGCTCATCATGACCATCGTAGGCGATCACCTTTTTACGTTCAGAAGATCCACGAAAGAACATCGCTTTTGGATAAAAAAATAACAGGAACCAGGCCTAAAATCAACAGTCAACTCGACCTTGGTAGTACTGGTGATTTTTGTTACGCGTCTTGCTTTTCCTTTCACAGAAAAGAAGAAATGTGGGTGGCCATCAACAGTTCTATTGAATGGGATAATCTGACTCACCCTGGTCATGGGATCCTAGCTTTGGCTCCTGACCCTCTGGCATCCTGAGCGGTCTGTACCTCCTCTAATCCACCCTCTTTGTCGAGCAGTGTTAACTTCACCATTAGTTTGTCTGAACTGAACCCTTCAGTGTTAATCTTTGGGGCTAAGCTGCATTGTTCCTCGGTAGGAAAAAATCAGACTGAAAGCCTTTTATTTCAAAAACAATATGTTAATAAACTTAGAAAAATATTAGAACTCAATGTGCCCAGAAAGAAATGGAGCTTGTAGAAACATTATTTTATTTCTTAAATGTGTTATTTTAAACATCGGAAAAGCTTACAAAAGTACGAAGTAAAATTAAAACTGCACTAGGTGTTGTTATAAGCGTGTCTTTCTCTTTGCGATGAACCTTTGGGCATCTGTCTGTCGAATGGGGGCCAGTGGATACGTATTTTCACAACCTGCTGGAGACAGATGATGAGTATTTCGTGGAAAACTTCACATATTTCTAGCAACTGTGGTTGATACATAAAATTGGAACAGATTAAGGTTCAAGACATCTACCCCCACCCACCCCACCTATCAACGCCAGGAGTGCTTGTAAGGCTTCTGAAGTCAACCACCACAAGAGGCGTTAAGAGGGTAAAGGATTGCAAGAGAAGGCTAAAAATGTTTCTCATTCAATGGAGCGCTCACGTGGCAAAATACAATGGTGCCTGAGAATCCACAAGTCTTGCACTGAAAGTGTAGACCATGGATCTACAATAATGTTGACGAATGCCCCGTCTGGAGAACAAAGTCCTTAACACAAGGGTGGTGGGCATTTATCTACCTGAGTTTTGGATTAAGTTTTTATCACAGTATCTGGCCCAGTATCACAAGGCAGCGTCACCGTCTTTTCTGGAAGGTGCATGTTCATAGGGTGCATATATTCTGTATTCTTACCGGCTGGTCTTGGTGTCCGGTCGGTTAGCATAGTTCTTCTCGCAGGTATTGGCAACATATTTTTGCTTGTGCCTTGTGGACCAAAGTATGAACCTCGATTTTGCAGGTGCAGTGTCAGCTAATATTTGTTTACAATGTAGACCTGAACCTTATATACAAAAGCCGACAGCACTGGGTTTGATGAATGCCAAGAAAGCTAATGCCTGGGGTGTAAGAACGTAGTGATGAAAGGCCCCTTTCAGCAGTGGCAAATTAAAAAAACAAGCATTGGCAAAGCCAGTAGATTCGCCCATGTGAGAGTTATTGGCCTTGCAAAAGTCTTCTAGCCATATAGTACATTGGTGTGGCTGCTGTACAGCACGGCTAGAAGTTAGTGGTGTGGCATAGATTAGAGTGACATAGAGGAGAGTGGTGTAGAGGAGAGTGGGGTACAGTTCGGAAGGGGTGGCTCCTCCCTTTGGGCAGAGGAGCGTCACCCCCGCCAGCAGCAGCAGGAGCTGCAAACCTTTAAAAATAAAAGGATAATAAATTATGTTTATTATACTTTTATTTTTAAAGGGCCAGAGCCATGGGGTGATGAGCAGTGAGAGGAGTGCACAGAGCACTGCCCTCAGTGCGCATGTATGTTTGGCCGGCCGTCTTGTTGCCGAGCTGGAGAGAGGCTGCACAGGCTCCCAGTCTGTGCTGGAGCGCCAAGCCGGGGCATCCCAGCCAATCATATTCCTGCTCTGAGGAGTGTGATGATTGGCGCAGGGCAGCCTTGGAGCCTGTGCTTGCAGTGCAGCAGAGAGTGGCAGAGAGCGTCGACGACGTTCAGGTAAGTTTATTTTATTTTTTTACTGTTTATTTTTGTTTTATTCCCCCCACTCCACCACTTTTTCAAGTCGCCAGCTGCGATTGCAGTGGGGTACAGTGGAGTGCCATAGAGTGGTTGGCATGGAGTGGCATAGAGCAGTGTAGAGTGGAGTGGTGTACAGTGGAGTGGCATAGGGTGGAGTGGAATAGAGTAGAGCAGAGTGTTGTACAGTGAAGTGGCATACAGTAAAGTGAGTAGAGTGGAGCAGAGTAGAGTGGCATAGGGTTGGATGGCGTAAAGTGGTTTAGAGATGAGTGGCATAGAGTGGTGTAGATTGACATAAAGTGGAATGAAGTGGCATAGAGTGGAGTAGCACAGAGTAGAGTGGTGTAGAGAAGACTGGAGTGGCTTAGAGTGGAGTCACACAGAGTGGAGTGGCACAGCGTAGAGTGGCAGAGGGTAGAGTGGTGGAAGGTAGAATGGAGTGGTGTAGAGTAGAGTGACATAGAGTGCCAAGGAGTGGCATTGTGGGGAGTGGAGTGGCATTGGGTGGCGTAAAGTGGAGTGGCATAGAGTTGCGCAGACTAGAGTGGAGTGCAGTGGCATAGAGCAGCATAGAGTAAAGTGGTGCAGAGTGGTACATAAAATAGTAAACAATGATATGTAAAACTTGATATTGTGGTAGAACATCACAAACAAACGCTTTGTTTTTGAGTTCGCAGCTTTCCTTATGTTTATTTTGGCATTCTGAGAAATCAATTCTACCTCATTAATGATACACAGCACAATATGTACCGATAAACTTCATAGGGAGGGCATGCGGCCTCCGTTCCCAAGCTCATCCCACGGAGCATTGCAGTACCACAATATGCTGGCTGGGGATCCAGAAGGGTCAGGAGGCCTTGAGGCTCCAACTATGGCCCCCAACAAAAGAAACTATGTGGGACCCTGGGTGGGTACAGGTGCACCCATAAAAACAAAAAGAATAAAAAAACGACCAGCAGAAGCCTCTCAATAACCATTCACTGCTCCTGCAAAGAGCACCCTATAATGTGCTGCAAGTGTTTTTTTAAATCATATTTTTCACCTCCTGGTGGTGGCCTGAAGGGGCAGGGGTACCAGCAGACATTTTTTGTAGTATTGTGGTGTGCTGCAGGAAGCACATCAGCCCCCCCAAAACATTAAAAAACACAGTAAGACACCTGGGGCATTGAATCCATGATCCCAGGAAGGCATACCATATTTTTTAAAGGTATGAGAGCAGGAGCTGTGTGCTCTCAGCTGGAATGTGGGCCCCTCTTGTGGTTAGTTCCATAGCTGCACTTTGTGGATTGAAAAATGTTTAAAAAAGACTCCAAAACATGTTTAATGTTTTTTTGGAAAATTATTTTAGATTGTTACATGACCGAGCCATGTGGGCAGCAGTTCGGTTTGGGGGGTTGGGCACCAAGAGAGGTTGGACCAAGAAGCCTGGCCACAACCCTACGCCACGCATGACAATGGGCATCTTATTTTATATTGACAAATTAGAAATTCACAGAAAAACCAAAGGTTAAAGTGAAGTTATAGTTAGGAATTATAATAATATGGTACTTAACATTATAAAGTTTAAAGGGATGTTATAGTGAGGTGAAAATGACAGTTAAAACAAACTATTTTAAACAAACAAAACCACTGTAATTCACTATTTATGGTTATCTCAAGTAACTATAACTTATGCTGTAAAATAACTAGAACTCGCCATACGCTGCTTAATGCCTCACTTATTACATCACTTATAACGTGTTCTATTACGTCAATTATGACATCACTGCAACATCTGAAGTGACATTACTGATGACAACACAGTGCATGGTGCATGAGTGATGTAATGTTGGAGGCGATTAACAGTACATTTCAGGGGCATAAGTAATAGTTACTTTAGGGTATAAGTTACAGTTACCTTAGATAACAATAACTGGTAACTGTTTTAACTGACATTTTCACTTAATTACAATGTCCATTTAACCTTTGCTTTTTGTGTTATCAATGGTGAAGTCATAATTATATATTTACTACATTTGACATATAATTTGCAGCATAATTTACAAAACAAAATTCACCAACTATGTTGTTTCTAATATTTCCACATAATGTGCATTTTTTGCTGCATAAGTTAGATACCCTTGCCACATATTGCGGTCCTTCATGCAGCATAAACCTAGCAACCCGGACAATGTTAAAGCTCTCCAGAGTGGTATGGAGCTTGGCATTGTGATGACAAAATCTGCATTTCACAGCAATTACAAAATATTTTGCGTATTTGGATTGATACACTCATAATTGACTTTTTATGTTTTGTTCCTTTGGATACATTGTTATATAAGGAAATCAATGCATATGTGTAGACTTTTTAGTTTAAAATTAGTGATAATATTATTAGTAGAGTTGTAACAATATATAATAGATAAATCAGGATATATAACGAATAGGAGGATATCCTTATTTGGATTAATGATTTTCTTTGATTGATTGAGATGATTGTTGTGTTTAATTTTGTTTTGGTATTAGAAAACTACGATTCCCAGAATGCATTGGAATTGGTAACTAGGGTGGTACTATAAATAGGATTCGCAATAGTAACAGGATGTGAACTCGAAGAAGACCATACGGTCGAAACGCGTTGTTCTTTTTTGTTTTCAGTCTTAAAGAGAAATAAAAACAAGATTATTTTTCCCCTTGATGGAGTGCACTGCTAATCTTTGGCATACATAAAAATTTGTATGGGATTGGCTCGCCCACAGCGGTAGCACCGGTACTGAGAGCGCGGTGCCTTTGAATTGGAGCCGCTTTGGTTATGATATATATATATATATATATATATATATATATATATATATACTCAGAAAATGAGGAGGAGACTGGGAGAAGAGACTCAGGATTATGGAATCCGAGTATATATTTCGGCTGAACAGTTGTACACCTGGAGGCCTGAATATAGATAAGGAACTTTTTGTTCTTAAAGACTTTCTTTTGCTTTGAATCTGTATAAATCATGCCAGCTAATATTTATGTTGTTGCTCTCATGAATGCTAATTTGGGCTCCGTTTTATGTGTTTTCCTGCTGGGAAGGATGAATATGAATGGAAGGCTTTGGTGATCACATTGGGGAAGTGGGAGATGTGTACTTTATTAATTTAAGGTATGTTTAACAGGGTAGTTTTATTAGATCATGAGCAGATGATGATTAGTGAAATTTGGACTTTTTTTGCTGCGAGAATTGTGGACGAACAATTATTCAGTGCAATGTCAGGCCACTTGGTTAGAATTTGCTTTGTGTAACTTAATTATAGTAATTTGATTATTACAATGTATATCTCCTCTGAATACGTTTGAATATCTACATGAAAACTGCAAAGTGAGTCTGTTTTCCACACAGATTATCAATGGTGAGGATCTGTTTTTCATTTTAATGATATCCCATGAGGACCTTGTAAACATGGTTTTAAAGGGAACTGGGCACAGGCTTTTGGTTTTGACTGTTAAGATGATCTTTAGATCTAACCGCGTTGCTGAATAAACATTTTCTTTAACCCCGGTCCTGGAGTGCGAATTTGGTGACCGTACGAGCTTTGTGGCGCTTGTGTGTGTGTGTGTGTATGTATATATGTATATCAAAACAAAACCCTTTTAGAGTTAGAGTGAGGCATAAATTATGCAAAACAGAAGAGAGAACTCTGGGTAGTTCCCAGGTTTCAGTGGAGAGCAGCTCTAGTAAGGAGCACCCTGCAACACCAGCAGCACTCTAGATTTGCTCACCTCAAATGTCTGTTTTTCCAGCAAAGATTTTAAGCATAGGATTGGCACAGCGCCATCCTTGTCGAACTAGAAAGCAAAAAAGTATTTTGAAATTTGTACAGCAAAGTCCTTAAGTATATGATTGGCCCAGTGCCATCCTTGCTAAGCTGTAAAATGACAAAAGTCTTTCACCACTCCAGGTACAGTATTACAGCTTTGGACTGGTAAATACCAGCCAAGCCAACCTAGTGAAAGGCTTTTGTCATTTTACAGCTAGGCAAAGATTTATGTGTCACTCTAACCCTGAAAGGGTTTTGTTTGGACTTATACTGGGTGCTCCCTTGTGTCTGGACAAAGCTAAACCTCTATGAAGAGAGTAATGATATCGAAACACCTGTCAGGGGCTGCTTTTGCTCATTCCAGGTTGTCTTGGATGGTAATCTATCCGAGCTTTATCTCGCAGCACAGACTCTAGCAATTCAAGTTCTGTTGGTTGCAAATATATTTATTTGAAACACTGCCATGTTGCCTACCCAAAACCATAGAAATTCAGCAGTTATATTTATTCTTACAGTTGAACTTATGTTAAGAAACTCTATGGTTTTGTGTGTTGGTAATACGTGAACCTAACTATAATGTCCCTGTAACCCTTGCCTTTTTTGGTGAATTTCTATTATTTTTAATGTAAATTGATATAGAATTAGCATATGTTAATACAACCACCTCCCACACAGCCAGGCCCTGCAGCCAATCAACCCACATGCAGCCAACCCCATGCTGCGCAAGGCCTTTTTTTTTTTTTCAGTGGACTTTGGATCTGCGGATTCTTTGCGAAGTACACTGGGGGACACGCTCAGCATCGTGGTGGATCTGCGGATCAGCAGTTTGGGCCAAAAATATTGGGGCAATTTCTTGCCCATCAGGGACCCCTCCCTGTGTCCTATGAGATTTGGATACCTATATCCTGGCCCCATTATCTGTTGTCACGCTTTAGTTTTTCCCTACCCTGGGCCAAGCGACAAAATAATGGCAGCCCCAACTTTCCTATATCATCACTAATGGTGTGGGGTAGTAGGAACTGAAGATAAGACTAGGTCAGTCTTTTTACAGTGGTGTTAATAAGGTCACTATAGATCCTCAGGTCGGGAAGTCATAGTTGGAAGAATGTCCAGGCTAGGGGGTGCTGTGTTGTCCTACAGGGGGAAGGGGGATTTCCCTTACGGACTAGGTGGTCTCACACACATAATAGTGTCTTGCTTCATCATATGACCACCTAGCCCCACCCAAGTAAGATGATACTACTTGGGCGGACTCGACCTCGTGGTTAAAAGAACCCGAGGGAGTGCTGAAATTAAACTGGCTGGATAGTTACATTGATCCAGAAGGGGTGAATAATAAAATTACCAAGCATGTCGCCAGTGGCTTCTGCTAATTTTAATAAAGGTGCATGCTGGTAAGGCTAAAACTAAGGGGGAAAGGCTCGTTGGAGAATAATGTCTCTTGGAGTCTAAAAGAAAAAGTGGATGACCAACATGTTTCTGCCCTCACTCAGTGCTGGTAGGTCAGGGGCATTCGTCAGGGTTTGAGTGGGGTACTCAAAAAGTGAAAAATGTGTATGGCCTACCTGAACGAGTAGTTCACGGTGGGGTAGGCCTGTAGTAGATAAAAATAAATGCATCAATAGATAAGCCACTGATAGTTCAGAAAATATATGGGGTGAAAAAACCGTGGCAAACCACTGCAAAGCACACAGCAAAAATGTGAACAAATTGTGCCAAGCACTCACAAACACATGCAAGGGTGACTTACCCCAGAGTAAGGGGCAATCTGCCTCTGGTCTGGCTAGTGCCGGGGGGGGGGTTTCCCTTGTAGTCACACTCTGGAGAGATTAAAGGGATGAGGAAGGATAGAGGTGAAGGGTCATGAGATGAAAAGAGGAAGCACAAGACTTAAGGGAAAAAGTAAACAGAAGAGAACCAAGCTTAAACCAGAGGAAAAGCACATGGGAAAAAGAGAGACAAGGAAGCAGGAAATGGGGAAAGGAGAAGGGGGTGGAGGGAGAGCGAAGGGCTGCAGAAGGGAGGGGAAACAGGGAATAAACAGAAAAAAAGAGAAAGAAAACGGGCCCCAAAGGGGCCTCACTTACCACTCCAAAGGGAATACCAAGGGGGGGTACCTACATGCCGGAGCCAGGCCGCTCTGGTGCTGACTGCATGGTAGGTCTGGAATATATGTGGATCAAGAGCCAATCAGCGGGGGGCGCCGGGCGCAATCTAATTAAGAAATTGTCAGGTGGATCGGGCATCGTTACGGGACCAGGCCCTGAATCCGGCCGCACCCTCTCGGGGGCTGTGCCGGTATGCAATGCTTGAATTAGCCACCCGCTCGATAAATATGGCCGTCGGTATTAGACCCGCGGGACCGTTGTGTTATAGAGGCCCGCGGGTTGGAGTGTGCCAAGCAATAAAGAAGTGACGGGCTCGAGTAGAGCGTTTGCACCGCGATGCGGTTTGCAAACGCGGGGGGCGCCCTGTGATGACGCGCTGCGAGGAGCGCGGCGCGTCCTATGGGCACACGGGACTCTGGGAATTGGAGTCCCGTGTTGCAGGTGTACGTCGTCCGGCTCAGACGACATGAAAAAAGGGGGGGAGGGGGGGAGAGAGTACACAAGGAAAGAGAGAGGGGGAGGGGGAGGAAAGAAAGCAGGGGGGGGAAGGAGGGGGAAGAGGGGAGGGAAGGGAAAAAAGGAGCATACAAGAAAAAAGAAGAAAAAAAGGAGAAAGAAAAAAGGAGGGGGCGGTTTAGGTGGGAAGAGAGGGTGAAAAGAAGGAAAGAAGAGAAAAGAAAGGAGGAAAGGGAGACAAAGCAAGCAGACAAAGGAGGCAAGGGGAAAAGAAGGAAAGAAGAAAAATAGAGGGCCTACAAAGGCCTATACAAGAAAAGAGAGAACACAGAAAGAAAGGGAGGGGGAAACAGTGGGGGGCAGAGGGAAAGAAAGGGGGGAAACACAGGGCAGAGGAGGAGGGAGGACTCATAATAGGTGGAGAGAAAAGGGAGGAGCGAGGGGAAGCTGGGACCTGGAAGCGGAAGTACAGATAAAGAAAAGAAAAGGTGTGAAAGATGGGGGACAATAGCTACAATGGCAGGGGTTATGGAAATAACTCTGAACGGATGGATGCTGCCCAGGTCAGAGATAGTGACATGGGGTATTGGTGGTGAGACCCCCGATGGGACCTTAGGGGGAACCTCACATGGGAAAGGGTCGCCATAGTCTTAGTTCTCATCTTAGAGCTGACCACTGTATATTATCGTTCAATCCTCTAATGTCCGTTTGCAACCTCCATATCCACCTTTGTTCATACAGTAAAAGTTTTTGTGTGGCATTAGTTGCTGTTGATTTTAGTTGGTCCAACACTACCCATTGCATGTGATCAGGATGGTGATTGCTGGACACATAATGCTCGGTGAGTCTTGTGGCATCTCTCTTGCGTCGGATGGTGCTCCTATGCTCGCAGATGCGTGTGCCCACTCTTCTTGTCGTCATCCCAATGTATCTTTTATCACAGGGGCATGTGATCATATACACCACATTTTTGCTGTTACAGTTCGTGAGTTGTCTGAGTTCCCAGGGTGTCCGTAGTCCCACATCAAGTGTAAGAGTTTTTTTGGTAAATGCGCAGACACTGCAGCTGCCGCATGGAAAGTGGCCTTTAGCGGGAGGGAGGTCCCAGAGTGTCCTTTGTTTGTTCGGGGTGGGGTTTACCCGCGGGCGGGTATGTACAATCATGTCCCGGATACTTTTAGCTTTTTTATAAGCATTCATTGGGATCTGAAAGGGAAGACCCCAGATGTGAGGATTTTCCAATCTTCATTGAGTATCTTTTTGATCACATTAGACGCTGGGTTGAATGTAGTCACACAGATCAATGGGTCTTTCTTGCTGGTTCTGCTGCTGGGATGTAGCAAAGTTTCCCTAGGGCTCACACGAGCACGTTTGTCAGCCCTCCTCAGAAGGTGGTCTGGGTACCCTCTGGCTCGAAGTTTGCTTGTGAGTTGCTGAGCATGCTTTTTGTAATCCGTTAATTCGGTACAATTCCGCCGAAGACGGAGATACTGACCCACTGGGAGGTTTTCCCTGAGGGAGCGTGGGTGGAAGCTCTGGAACTGCAGGAGAGTGTTCCGGTCAGTAGGTTTATAAAAAACTTCTGTTATCAAGGAGCCATTTTTTTCGGATATTACTAGGTCAAGAAAGGAGACAGCTGGGTCACCTAGTGTGGCTGTAAATCTCAGAAAGGGGTTCAGGGTGTTTAACCAATTGATGAAGGTGGTTGCTTCTTCCCTTGTACCTCTCCAGATTATCAGGATGTCATTGATGTACCTTTTCCATAACCTGATCTGGTTGAAGTACGGGTTCTCTTCAGTGAGAACGATTTCTTTCTCAAAGTGATCTACATATAGACATGCCAAGCTAGGTGCAAAAGTGCTCCCCATCGAAGTGCCTTGGATCTGTAAAAAGAAATTCTTATCGAATTCAAAGAAATTCCTGGTGAGGGCCAAATGGGCTAAGTCCAGGATGAATTCTGGAGGGGTGATGTAGTTCCACACACCCCTATTGAGTAGGTCACTGATCACTTCCAAGGTTGCCTCCTGTGGAATGTTGGTATATAGTGATTCTACGTCCAGTGTCATGAGATGTTCTCTGTCTTTGTCAAAATCTAGGGTATCGATAAGGGAAAGCAAGTCTGTTGTATCCTTTAGGTATGTGGGGATTTGTTTCATGAATGGTTGGAGGAACCAGTCGCAAAATTGGGATAGTGGTTCCAGGATGGAGCCAATCCCAGAGACGATTGGTCTTCCCGGGGGTGGATGTTTATTTTTGTGGATTTTAGGCAAAATATAAAAGTATGGGGTTTTAGGGTTGGGTTGGATGAGGAAGGCAGCCTCATGTTTGGTGATCCAACCGTTGTTCATACCCTTCTCTATCAAGAAAGTGATCTCTTCTCTGACCTCTTCTGTCGGATCCCTTGATAGTCTCTTATAGTGATGCTCATTGTTTAGTAGACGTAGACATTCAGTATTGTACATTACTGTGGACATTATCACTATGGCACCACCCTTATCCGCTGGTTTAATGGTGATGGAAGAGTCATTGCTCAGGTTGTGAAGGGCTGTAAGTTCTTCGGTGTTGTGAAAGATCTCCCTTTGTGTGTTCTGGAGGTCGTCGATCCTCCTGCTCACTGATTTTTCAAATGCCAGAACTTCAGGTGGCATCAGTTGGGAGGGAGGAGTGAACTTTGATTTGGGACGGAACCCGGTGTTCCTTTCTTGTTCTGTATTGGGTTCCGGGTTCATGAGGAAAAAGGTTCTTAGCCTAATCTTACGAAAAAATTCTGCTAATTCTATCCTTAGTTTAAAGATGTCAAGTTTGGGGGTAGGGACAAAACCCAGACCTTTCTCTAGGGCTTGGAGTTCGTTGTTGTTTAATACTCTTGGGCTTAGGTTCACAACGGTAGTGGACCCCTTATTTAAACCCTGCTTGTGCTGGGTGATTCGTTGTCCGTTGGTCCTTCCTTCAGGTTCCAACTGACTCCTTTTTTCCTGCCCCTTCCCCGTCCGGGGCCTCTCCCAAAAAAAGGAACATTGGGATAGGACCAGGTTGTTTGTGGCTGGGGATACATAGGGGCTTGGAACTGGTTTAGTGGCCCATAGGGGGAGGGCCAAGCCCAGGGAGGCATATTAAGTAGCGGGGGCAGAGGGCCTGTACATGGTGTAGGCCAATTATTCCGAGTATTCCCCCTCCTACCCCGTCTTGGCCGTGTTGTCTGTGTGCGGCCGGCGTCGGAGTCCGAGCTAGAGTAGCCCCCGGAGGATGTATCGGAGGGCAACGAGGATTGGATTGCAAAGTCTTCCCTTGAGTAGGGATGTACCCTCTCCAGGGAAAACTTATCTAAGTCTTTCTGAAATTTGGCAATTTTCCGGTGGGTCAGATACTCTTTAAACTCACTGATGGTCTTGTTAGTTTCCTCTAGTTTCTTCTTAAATGATGCAGCCGTAAGTCCGGTTTTTAGGTTACTTTCTGCCGTTTTGATTTGAAGCACTAGAGCATCTGATAGTCTGGTAGCTGTCTTGATGATCAGAATTAGCCAATCACGTGTGCATTTCCAGGCTATCAGAGACCAGTCCTTCCTAAATTCTTTGTCCTCTAGGAAGATACGTGGTTCAGTGGTGATAATCAGACCATTTGGTGCAGCGTTTTTTCTTAAATATAAGCCCCAACTTTCCTGTCAGGTTGCAACCAGCCAATCAGGGTCTTGCTTTTCACCTGGATCCGCGGATCCCCTGCAGGTGAATCCACATCCCTAGATATCTTTTTTTTTCCCTTTAATAACTCAGAAACTGCTGAACAGATTCATGCCAAATCACAAAAAGCATGATCTGTGAACCACGATCTAGCTTTCTGCCAAATTTGGTGTAATTCAGTTCAGCGATTCTGGGTGTAGCCATGTCTAAATATTGCAAAATCCCCTTAGACATAGAATGGGGAAAAAGCATTTTGGGACCCCCGTCTTTTCTTGGCCCCTGCTCTATGAATCAACTCAAAACTTTCCAGACAGCAGCTGAACTAACATGCGTACTAATTTAAAAAATGTTGTGATGATTCGTCAAATGGCACCAAAGTTATTAGCAAAACAAAAACGCTTCATCTATGGGAACACTTGGTCCTATCTCTATATCTCTAAGTACACACACATATATATATATATATATATATATATATATATATATATATATATATATATATATGTGTGTATATATATATATATATATACACACACACCCACACATATATATAAATATATATATAATATATATATATATATCTATATATCTATATATATACATAAAACATGTGTGCATTCATAACACATTCCTTTTCCAGTTTACCGACCTAAGATATGAATGTTTTATTGAAACATGTGAATAGACAGTGACAATTAGGAAACTAAACCACCACAACAAATAATGCCCGGGCGCTGCAGCTTGCCGCATTCCTGGAAACAGCACTGTGTCTGTTCTCATCTGTAACCTGTCTGAGCAATGCTTGGATACAACAAGAGCCCCCTCTTTTGACTAAACTTCTAATGAGAAGTGGGCGACGCAAGAATGCCTGGCTCTTTTTATATTGCCTTCCTTGTCACTTACACTTGCAACTTCACTATCACTTCATCCTGCCCCCGCCCCAACTATCAGCTCATCTATCCTTTCACTCTTCCATCTTTTACCCTTCCATTCATATTTTTATGCATCCATTTATGTAACCACCTTCCACTTATCTTTTCAGCAGTCGAACATTTCAGCCTTCCATCCATCCATCCTTTCACCTTTATATCCATCCAACCTGGCTTCCTTTCTTTCTTTGTTCCTTATACCCTTTTTTCAACTTTCCTTCCTTCATATTTCATTCATTCCTTTTGCTATTTCCTCCTCTGATTTATGCTTTCTAAGTACTTCCTCCTTTTAGGTTCCTACTTACCAAACATTATTTCTTTTTTATCTCATGTCTAATTTCTTATATTTCTCTCCCCCTCACTGTTTTGTGCTCTCGCTGTCCCTTTTGACTTGTTTTCAATACTTTTTATTTTGTTTATTGAACTTAATTTACCTGGCGTTCACTGACCTCAGTGCTTAATTTTAGCTGGTGGTTTCCAGTGCTCAGCACTGGCACTTGGGGCCTGGTTTAGAACTCAGCATACGGGTTACTCCGTCACAACAATGACAGATATCCTGTCTGTCGAAATCTAAATCCCATTCTATCCTATGGGAATTCGATTTTGGCAGACGGGATATCCACCACAGTTGTGACAGAGTATTCCGTCCTCTGAGTTCTAAATCAGGCCCTTAAATATCAACCCCAACACTTATTAGAGGCTTGTGGCCACCTGGTGGCTCTGTTGCTTACTAATTCAATATACATTAAAAATGACTAAGACCTGCCACCAAAATCATTCTTATTGTTTGGGGGCCTGGAATATTCTGAATTTGACACACTTGTAAGAGTGTGATGGTCATTAATTGCAATGGTACCGTCATTGGCAGCGCTGGCATGGCAATGGGTGGTGCAAGCTGCAGTGGCCTCCTGACACTTCTGGTGCTTACTGTTTTTATAAATCAAGCACTGCCAGACTCCACCCATCGGAGCTGCCCTAGTATTCCCTTGGAGTATTTTTCAATGAGCTTTTTGCCTGCCAAACCAAGATGCCAATATAAACTCATCAAACGTTTTAGCGCGATTTGGATCATCAGCTCCAAGGGCAACCACCACTTTAGCTGCTAAAGCGGGGGGGTTCAAAACATCACTCCTTGGATTACTAACTTGCAATATTCATTGTTCTGAGTTGGAGCCTCTTGTACTTCACAGTCCTTCGTTTTCACCCCCTTCCCTGGTATTTTATTATTTTATACAACTCATAACTTAACAAAAAGAATTGCTTTGTGTTACAGGATGTTAAAACATAAATACTCTTTCACTTATGTCAACGTACAGAGGGTGTGGTTCTAGAGAACCATGTCCTACGCAATGACTTCTGTTTTTTTAGGATATTCACATGCAGAGGGGCAGAAGCCTCATTAGTAAGGACCGGGACGAGGACGACAGATCATAAGCTAATGAAGAACGTTTGAGTCAATATTACAGCACTAATACAGTGTGGTCTCTCTTGATAGGAGTTCTCAAAAATTTAGTTGGGGTTCCTTTAGCAGAGGATTTTTCCCAGCGTGCCCCAGCCTGACTTTACTCACGCACTTATTGGTTGAGAGGCCTACAGGATAAGGCGGCGGCCCGAATTGCTCCTGATTAAAATTAACTATTATATTGCACTCTCTCGTTTGCCTGGCTGCTAGGTGCTTATAACGAGCACTACTTATTATCCAACTCAATGCTATTCGTTTTATTGACCTCAGAAAGCCCAATGTCTGAGACAACCATCCACAAAGAGAATTGGGAATACCAGGCTACTTACTGATCTCTACAACACAATGAATGCTTTTGACAACGGAGAGTTTTAAACAGATTTTATAGGAAGTATTGCAATTCTTGCCTATTGACTTGATACCAAGAAATACGACCTATACAGTGTAAAGAAGAGGCTGTGTGCCTAATTTAGAGTTCTATGGATGGGTTATTGCGTCACAAAAATGACAGCTATCCCTTCCAAGTGTATTTTATCACATGGCACTTGTAATATGGCACACAGGATATTCATCACCAGCAGTGGTCGAAGTGCATTGAAAAACGTATGGGAGGTGTGATGTTGCATGCACTAGGTGGCAAGTCAGTGAGTATGGGTACGGGGTCAAATGCGTGGCTAAAAAAAATAAATATTCTGTATGTTTTTTTGGTCTTTCACCATTAGGTAGCTACATATAAAATAATGCTCAGCATAAATGAAACATACGTTTAAAAACGTTATTGAGAAATGCACTGTAGTACATTATGAAACCTCCATTAGATAATGCACTTACAGCATCCATTTTAGGACATCCTCATTCCTCACTCCTCATCCCTCCTTCTCATCTATCATCCCTACTTCTTATCCATCATCCCTACTTCTCATCCATCCTCCCTACTACTCTTCCATCATCCCTACTTCTCATCCATCATTCCTACTTCTCATACATCATATATTATCCCTACTTCTCATCCATCATCCCTACTTCTCATCCCTGTGTCTCATCCCTGCTTCTTATCCATCATACCTACTTCTCCTCCATCATACCTGCTTCTCTTCCATCATCCCTATTTCTCTTCCATCATCCCTACTTCTCATCCATCATCCCTACTTCTCATCCATCACATATCATCCCTACTTCTCATCCATTATCCCTACTTCTCATCCATCATACATCATCCCTACTTCTCATCCATCACCCCTACTCCTCATCCATCATCCCTGCTTCTCTTCCATCATCCCTACTTCTCATCCATCATCCCTGCTTCTCATCCATCATCCCTGCTTCTCATCCATCATCCCTCATCCCTGCTTCTTACTTATCCATCATACATCATCCCTACTTCTCACTTCTCATCCATCATCCCTACTTCTCAATCATCATACATCATCCCTACTTCTCATCCATCATCCCTGCTTCTCATCCATCATCCATCATCCCTACTTCTCATCCATCATCCTACTTCTCATCCATCATCCCTGCTTCTCTTCCATCATCCCTACTCCTCATCCCTGCTTCTCATCCCTACTTCTCTTCCATCATCCCTACTTCTCATCCCTCATCCCTGCTTATCATCCCTACTTCTCATCCATCATTCCTACTTCTCTTGCCTCAGCCATCATATCTACTCCTCATCCATCATCCCTACTCCTCATTCCTCATCCCTCAGTCATACCAGCACATTTTCAGTTTTGTGAAACACACCTTCACACTGATTGGTTAGGAACAGCCAATCAGAGTTATGAGAGAGAGCTGCATTCTTACAGCTCTGCTGGTTTGGGAAATACCAGGAGCCCACAGCTAGGACCATAAATCAGCTCTTGGAGAAAGGTTATACAGTTCATTGAAAATCTTTCTGGTTTCAGAAAATAAAAAAAAACAGCTCTCAGAGATAAAAAAAAAAGCCTCAGATGTAAACATGCTATTTGTTACAAATAAAAAGCAGGCTCAGATTTAAACATTTTATTTGTTACAAATAAAAATGAAACCAGAAGAGGTTTGGATGAATTGGATTGCACTGTCACCAGAGTTGATTTTAAACATGTTCTTTCTACATATGAAACTGAAACCAGAAAGGTTTTTGGTTGAACTCTAGATGACCTGTATAACTCCTTCTCCAAGAGCTGATTTATGGCCCAGGCTGTGAGCTCCTTGTATTTCCCAAACCAGCAGAGCTTTCTGAAGAGGACTGTGCAAACAGAAAAACACTGAGTTAAAGAAAATGAAATATTGTGCAGCCTTGCATTCACTGGAAACAAACACAGAGTTGCATTCCCTCTCCTCCATTTTCACCCACCATGTGCAATGAGGAGGCTGTTTTTCATTGAAATAGAATGCAGCTGTCTCTCATAACTCTGATTGGCTGTTCCCAACCAATCATTGTGAAGGTGTGTTTCACAAAACTGAAAATGTGTTGGTATGACTGAGGGATGAGGAATGAGGAGTAGGGATGATGGATGAGGAGTAGGGATGATGGCTGAGGCATGAGAAGTAGGAATGATGGATGAGAAGTAGGGATGAGAAGCAGGGATGAGGGATGAGAAGTAGGGATGATGGAAGAGAAGTAGGGATGAGAAGCATGGATGAGGAGTAGGGGTGATGGAAGAAAAGCAGGGATGACGGATGAGAAGTAGGGAAGATGGATGAGAAGTAGGGGTGATGTATGATGGATGAGAAGCAGGGATGATGGATGAGAAGCAGGGATGATGGATGAGAAGTAGGGATGATGTATGATGGATGAGAAGTAGGGATGATGGATGAGAAGTGAGATGTAGGGATGATGTATAATGAATGAGAAGCAGGGATGAGGGATGAGAAGTAGGGATGATGGATGAGAAGCAGGGATGATGGATGAGAAGTAGGGATGATGGAAGAGAAGCAGGGATGATGGATGAGAAGTAGGGATGATATATGATGGATGAGACGTAGGGATGATGGATGAGAAGTAGGGAGGATGGAAGAGAAATAGGGATGATGGAAGAGAAGCAGGGATGATGGATGAGAAGTAGGGATGATGGATAAGAAGCAGGGATGAGACGCAGGGATGAGAAGTAGGGATGAAGGAAGAGAAGTAGGGATGATGGATGAGAAGTAGGGATAATAGATGATGGATGAGAAGTAGGGATGATGGATGAGAAGTAGGGATGATGGATGAGAAGCAGGGATGAGAAGTAGGGATGAGGAGTGAGGAATGAGGATGTCCTAAAATGGATGTTGTATGCACTGCAGAGGTCTGTGTGTAACCACAGAGCCTCAGAATTAAATCTTGATTGGTGCAGTGGAGAGTAGTGACTTCTGTTTTTAGTGCTACCAGGTCACACCCTGTGAAAGAAAGCACTGTGAACATGTAAGTCATTTTTTTAAACTTGCATTACACACATTATAAGACTGCTACAAAATGTGCAAAAAGGTTTAAGATAAAATGGTGCTTTCAAAATATAGGTTGTAGTATTATCCTGACAGTACATAGTGCATTTTTTTACCTTCAACACTTCCCGAGGTAGTAAGCGCTATATGAATACAATTACAATTAAAAGCATGCACTTCACAACACAGTTATTAACTCTTTGCACTACCACTCAAAAAGAAAAAATCTTTGTCATCACAAAGTTCCAGTGATTTGATCAAAAAGCAAGTAACGGCTTCCAAGCATCCTTTACATTTGCAGAGGACCCTTTATATTTGCAGATGAACTCATAGCGCAAATTTGTGTTTCTTTCAGGCAAGCAAGCAGGCGCCCTGGAAGTAAGGCTTGTTTAGCTGTCTGCCTGGCTTTAACTTCACAGCACAGGAGACTCACTGAATGACACTTTCGCTAAAACTTTTAAACTAACGGAATTAACCGTCCCAGGATGGTTGCCTTTTTACAAAAAAGTGGGGGAATGGTTTTTCCTAAATCAAAAAAGTATTGGCACATCATGCCCCTCCGATCCTGTCCATTTCGACCTCTGGTCAACAATGTGATAGAGCAACCTGACCATTAAATTCTAAATTAGGCCCTGTGTTCCTATGTGATGAATGCAGCACACATAGAAAAAGCAAAAACAAGGAGAAATAAAAGTATTTCTCCTCGTTGCGCCACTCTATTGCCACCACTGGGGTGGTATTAGTTTTTGGCACTGCCTCAGGTTTACGATTCATTGTACATCTGGGAAAGTGTCAAAATCAATGGGTGTTGCATGGAAACGTCCACAGCAACACCCATTGCACGCCCCTCTGCCGCAGAATACTGTGTTGGGGGCATATTTACAAGGTAGCATTAAGCCATGCAAAGTGGACCACTGCCTGCTCTGAAAAAATGTTTTCCATGCCATTCACAAAGGGGAAGGGGTTCCATGGGGACCCCTTCCCTTTTGCGAAAGGGTTACTGTAGGAAGTTGGCTCTGTATGTACTATTTCAAAGTAAGAAATAGCATGCACAGAGTCCAAGGGTTCCCCCTAGAGGTAAGATAGTGGCAAAAAGAGATAATTCTGATGCTCTATTTTGTGGTAGTGTGGTCGAGCAGTAGGCTTATCAGAGGGTAGAGATAACCATTTGTTGTACACACACAGGCAATAAATGAGGAACACACACTCAAAGACAATTTCAGGCCAATAGGTTTTTATATAGAAAAATATCTTTTCTTAGTTTATTTTAAGAACCACAGGTTCAAGATGTACAATCAATACTTTCAATGAAAGGTACTTCACTCAGGTATCATAGGAACTTTGAATCAGCAAAATAGCATGTACAGTTTTGGCAAAAATGGCAATAAGCTATTTTAAAACAGTGCAAATTTCAACAGTTCCTGGGAGAGGTAAGTATTTGTTAGTTTTGCAGGTAAGTAAACCACCTACAGGGTTCAAAGTTGGGTCCAAAGTAGCCCACCGTTGGGGGTTCAGGGCAACCCCAAAGTTACCACACCAGCAGCTCAGGGCTGGTCAGGTGCAGAGGTCAAAGTGGTGCCCAAAACGCATAGGCTTCAATGGAGAAGGGGGTGCCCCGGTTCCAGTCTGCCAGCAGGTAAGTACCGGCGACTTCGGAGGGCAGACCAGGGGAGTTTTGTAGGGCACCGGGGGGGACACCAGTCAGCACAAAAAGTACACCCTCAGCGGCACGGGGGTGGCCGGGTGCAGAGTGCAAACAGGCGTCGGGTTTGCAATAGATTTCAATGGGAGACCCAGGGGTCTCTTCAGCGAAGCAGGCAGGCAAGGGGGGGGGGCTCCTCGGGGGTAGCCACCACCTGGGCAAGGGAGAGGGCCACCTGGGGGTCCCTTCTGCACTAGAGGTCGGATCCTTCAGGTCCTGGGGGCTGCGGGTGCAGTGTCTTTACCAGGCGTCGGGTTCTTTGAAGCAGGCAGTCGCGGTCAGGGGGAGCCTCGGGATTCCCTCTGCAGGCGTCGCTGCAGGGGTTCAGGGGGGTCAACTCTGGCTACTCACAGGGTCGCAGTTGCCGGGGAGTCCTCCCTGTAGTGTTGGTTCTCTGCAGGTCGAGCCGGGGGCGTCGGGTGCAGAGTGGAAAGTCTCACGCTTCCAGCGGGAAACGTGTGGTCTTTAAAAGTTGCTTCTTTGTTGCAAAGTTGCAGTTTCTTTAGAACAGGGCCGCTGTCCTTGGGAGTTCTTGGTCCTTTTAGATGCAGGGTAGTCCTCTGAGGCTTCAGAGGTCGCTGGACCCTGGGGGACGCGTCGCTGTTGCAGTTTTTCTCGAAGTGGGGAGACAGGCCGGTAGGGCTGGGGCCAAAGCAGTTGCTGTCTCCGTCTTCTCTGCAGGGCTTCAGGTCAGCAGTCCTTCTTTGTCTTCAGGTTGCAGGAATCTATCTTCCTAGGTTCTGGGGGCCCCTAAATACTCAATTTAGGGGTGTGTTTAGGTCTGGGGGGTTAGTAGTCAATGGCTACTAGCCCTGAGGGTGGCTACACCCTCTTTATGCATCCTCCTTGAAGGGAGGGGGGCACATCCCTAATCCTATTGGGGGAATCCTCCATCTGCAAGATGGAGGATTTCTAAAAGTCAGAGTCACCTCAGCTCAGGACCCCCATTAGGGGTTGTCCTGACTGGCCAGTGACTCCTCCTTGTTTTTCTCATTATCTCCTCCGGCCTTGCCGCCAAGATGGAGGATTTCTAAAAGTCAGAGTCACCTCAGCTCAGGACCCCCATTAGGGGTTGTCCTGACTGGCCAGTGACTCCTCCTTGTTTTTCTCATTATCTCCTCCGGCCTTGCCGCCAAAAGTGGGGCCGTGGCCGAAGGGGGCGGGCATCTCCACTAGCTGGAATGCCCTGTGGCGCTGTAACAAAGGGGGTGAGCTTTTGAGGCTCACCGCCAGGTGTTACAGCTCCTGCAGGGGGAGGTGAGAAGCACCTCCACCCAGTACAGGCTTTGTTACTAGCCACAGAGTGACAAAGGCACTCTCCCCATGTGGCCAGCAACATGTCTGGTGTGTGGCAGGCTGGCAAAACTAGTCAGCCCACACTGAAAGTCGGGTATGTTTTCAGGGGGCATCTCTAAGATGCCCTCTGGGGTGTATTTCACAATAAAATGTACGCTGGCATCAGTGTACATTTATTGTGCTGAGAAGTTTGATACCAAACTTCCCAGTTTTCAGTGTAGCAATTATGGTGCTGTGGAGTTCGTGTATGATAGACTCCCAGACTATATACTCTTATGGCTGCCCTGCACTTACAATGTCTAAGGTTTTGCTTAGACACAGTATGGGCATAGTGCTCATGCACCTATGCCCTCACCTATGGTATAGTGCACCCTGCCATAGAGCTGTAAGGCCTGGTAGAGGGGTGACTTATCTATGCCATGGGCAGTGTGAGGTTGGCATGGCACCCTGAGGGGAGTGCCATGTCTACTTAGTAATTTTCTCCCCACCAGCACACACAAGCTGGCAAGCAGTGTGTCTGTGCTGGGTGAGTGGTCCCCAGGGTGGCATAAGACATGCTGCAGCCCTTAGAGACCATCCCTGGCATCAGGGCCCTTGGTACCAGGGGTACCAGTTACAAGGGACTTACCTGAGTGCCAGGGTGTGCCAACTGTGGAGAGAAAGGTACAGGTTTAGGGAAAGAACACTGGTGCTGGTGCCTGGTTAGCAGGCCTCAGCACACTTTCAAATCATAACTTGGCATCAGCAAAGGCAAAAAGTCAGGGGGTAACCATGCCAAGGAGGCATTTCCTTACACAACCCCCCACCCCCCAAACGAAAGAGGATGAGACTAACCTTCTAACCTTTCCCAAGAGAGTCTTCATTTTCTAAGTGGAAGAACCTGGAAAGGCCATCTGCATTGGCATGGGCAGTCCCAGGTCTGTGTTCCACTATAAAGTCAATTCCCTGTAGGGAGATGGACCACCTCAACAGTTTTGGATTTTCACCTTTCATTTGCATTAGCCATCTGAGAGGTCTGTGGTCAGTTTGAACTACAAAGTGAGTACTAAAGAGGTATGGTCTCAGCTTCTTCAGGGACCAAACCACAGCAAAGGCCTCCCTCTCAATGGCACTCCAACGCTGCTTCCTGGGGTGTAATCACCTGCTAATGAAAGCAACAGGCTGGTGAAGGACATCATCATTTATTTGGGACAAAACTGCCCCTATCCCATGTTCAGAGGCATCAGTCTGCACAATGAACTGCTTGGAGTAATGTGGAGCTTTTAGAACTGGTGATGTGCACATGGCTTGTTTCAGGGTGTCAAAGGCCTGTTGGCATTCTACAGTCCAGTTTACCTTCTTGGGCATTTTCTTGGAGGTAAGTTCTGTGAGGGGTGTCACTATTGATCCATATCCCTTCACAAACCTCCTGTAGTACTCAGTCAAGCCAAGGAATGCCCTGACTTGAGTCTGGGATTTTGGAGCTACCCTGTCCAGAATAGACTGGATCTTGGGTTGGAGTGGCTGAACTTGGCCTCCATCTACAAGGTGTCCCAAGTAAACCACAGTTCCCTGCCCTATCTGACATTTGAATGTCTTGATAGAGAGGCCTGCTGCTTGCAGGGCCTTCAAAACCTTCTTCAGGTGGACCAGGTGATCCTGCCAGCTGGAGCTAAAGACAGCAATATCGTCAAGATAAGCTGCACTAAAGGACTCCAAGCCAGCAAGGACTTGATTCACCAACCTTTGGAAGGTGGCAGGGGCATTCCTTAAGCCAAAGGGCATAACAGTAAACTGATAATGCCCATCAGATGTGGAGAATGCTGTCTTTTCTTTTGCTCCTGGTGCCATTTTGATTTGCCAGTACCCTGCTGTCAACTCAAAGGTACTTAAGTATCTGGTAGCACCTAGTTTGTCAATCAATTCATCTGCCCTGGGAATAGGATGGGCATCTGTCTTGGTGACAGAATTAAGTCCTCTGTTGTCCACACAAAACCTCATCTCTCTCTTACCATCCTTGGTGTGAGGTTTGGGGACTAAGACCACTGGGCTAGCCCAGGGGCTGTCAGAGTGCTCAATGACTCCCAATTCCAGCATCTTGTGGACTTCCACTTTGATGCTTTCCTTAACTTGGTCACACTGTCTGAAAATTGTGTTTTTGACAGGCATGCTGTCTCCTGTGTCAACATCATGGGTACACAGCTGTGTCTGACCAGGGGTTAGGGAAAAGAGCTCAGCAAACTGTTGCAAGACTTTCTTACAGTCAGATTGCTGTTGGCCAGAGAGGGTGTCTGAATAGATCACTCCATCTACTGAGCCATCTTTAGGGTCTGTGGAGAGGAGATCAGGGAGAGGTTTACTCTCAGCTTCCTGGTCCTCATCTGTTACCATCAACAGATTCACATCTGCCCAGTCATGAAAGAGTTTGAGGCGGTTCACATGGATCACCCTTTTGGGGGTCCTGCTAGTGCCTAGGTCTACCAGGTAGGGGACCTGACTCTTTCTTTCTAGCACTGGGTAAGGGCCACTCCATCTGTCCTGAAGTGCCCTGGGAGCCACAGGCTCCAGAACCCAGACTTTCTGGCCTGGCTGAAACTCAACCATAGCAGCCTTTTGGTCATACCACATCTTCTGGAGTTGTTGGCTGGCCTCAAGGTTTTTGCTTGCCTTTTCCATGTACTCTGCCATCCTGGAACGTAGGCCTAGTACATAGTCCAATATATCTTGTTTAGGCTCATGAAGAGGTCTCTCCCAGCCTTCTTTTACAACAGTTAGTGGTCCCCTGACAGGATGGCCAAACAGAAGTTCAAAGGGGGAAAACCCTACTCCCTTCTGAGGCACCTCTCTGTAGGCGAAAAGCAGACATGGCAAGAGGACATCCCATCTCCTTTTGAGCTTTTCAGGGAGCCCCATGATCATGCCTTTCAATGTCTTGTTAAATCTTTCTACAAGACCATTGGTTTGTGGATGGTATGGTGTGGTGAATTTGTAAGTCACCCCACACTCATTCCACATATGCTTCAGGTATGCTGACATGAAGATGGTACCCCTGTCAGACACCACCTCCTTAGGAAATCCCACTTTGGTAAAGATACCAATGAGTGCTTTAGCTACTGCAGGGGCAGTAGTGGACCTAAGGGGAATTGCTTCAGGGTACCTAGTGGCATGATCCACTACCACTAGGATATACTGGTTCCCTGAGGCTGTGAGAGGTTCCAGTGGACCCACTATGTCCACACCCACTCTTTCAAAGGGGACCCACACCACTGGAAGCAGAATGAGGGGGGCCTTTGGGTGTCCACCTGTCTTACCACTGGCTTGACAGGTGGCACAGGAGACACAAAACCCCTTTACCTTATGGGACATGTTGGGCCAATAGAAATGCTTAACTAACCTTTCCCAAGTCTTGGCTTGTCACAAATGCCCAGCAAGTGGAATATCATGAGCTAAGGTTAGAATGAACTTCCTAAACTCCTGAGGCACTACCACTCTCCTAGTGGCACCAGGTTTGGGATCTCTTGCCTCAGTGTAGAGGAGTCCATCTTCCCAATAGACTTTATGTGTTCCAGTGATTTTTCCTTTGGTCTCCTCAGCAGCTTGTTGCCTAAGGCCTTCAAGAGAGGGACATGTTTCTTGCCCCTTACACAACTGTTCCCTTGTGGGTCCCCCTGGGCCTAGGAGCTCAACCTGATAAGGTTCCAACTCCATGGGCTCAGTTCCCTCAGAGGGCAGAACTTCTTCCTGGGAAGAGAGGTTCTTTTTCTTTTGTTGTGTTGAAGCTGGTTCCCCAGTCTTCTTTCCTTTCCTCTTGGAGGGTTGGGCCATTTTTCCAGGCTCCAACACCACTTTTTCACCGTGAGCTTTGCACTGTGCCCTTGTCTTGACACACACACCAGTTCAGGGATACCCAGCATGGCTGCATGGGTTTTGAGTTCCACCTCAGCCCATGCTGAGGACTCCAGGTCATTTCCAAGCAAACAGTCTACAGGGATATTTGAGGAGACCACCACCTGTTTCATGCCATTGACCCCTCCCCACTCTAAAGTTACCATAGCCATTGGATGTACTTTAGTCTGATTGTCAGCGTTGGTGACTGGATAAGTTTGTCCAGCCAGGTATTGACCAGGGGAAACCAGTTTCTCTGTCACCATGGTGACACTGGCACCTGTATCCCTCAGGCCTTCTACACTAATCCCATTAATAAAGAGTTGCTGCCTGTATTTTTGCATAGTAGGGGGCCAGGCAGCCAGTGTGGCTAAGTCCACCCCACCCTCAGAGACTAATGTAGCTTCAGTGTGAACCCTGATTTGCTCTGGGCACACTGTTGATCCCACCTGGAGACTGGCTATTCCAGTGCTAACTGGAGTAGACTTTGAAGTGGAACCTTTCTTGTGACAAGTCTTGTCTCCAGTTTGGTGTTCCTGCTGATTACAGCTACGACACCAGGCCTTTTTGGGATCAAAGTTTTTTCCCTTGTACCCAAAATTGGATTGTGAAGAGGCTTTGGACCCTCCCTCCTGAGCAGGTTTTTGGGCCCTGTAGAAGACTCTTTACTTTTTCCCTTGGATGTCTTAACACTCTTCCCCTGGAGAGTCTTTGTGACCCCTTTCTTTTGGTCACCCCGTGTGGAAGTCTTGGTCACCCTAGTCTTGACCCAATGGTCCACCTTCTTTCTCAATTCTTGGGGAGGAATTGGTCCTAGGTCTACTAGATGCTGATGCAGTTTATCATTGAAACAATTACTTAACAGGTGTTCTTTCACAAATAAATTGTACAGCCCATCATAATCATTTACACCACTGCCATGAATCCAACCATCCAGTGTTTTGACTGAGAAGTCAACAAAATCCACTCAGGTCTGGCTCGAGGATTTTTGAGCCCCCTTGAACCTAATCCTGTACTTCTCGATTGAGAATCCAAAGCCCTCAATCAGGGTAGCCTTCATGAGGTCATAGGAATTTGCATCTTTTCCAGAGAATGTGAGGAGTCTATCCCTACACTTTCCAGTGAACATTTCCCAAAGGAGAGCACCCCAGTGATATTTGTTTACTTTTCTGGTTGCACAAGCCCTCTCAAAAGCTGTGAACCATTTGGTGATGTCATCACCATCTTCATATTTAGTTACAATCCCTTTAGGGATTTTTAGCATGTCAGGAGAATCTCTGACCCTATTTATGTTGCTGCCACCATTGATGGGACCTAAGCCCATCTCTTGTCTTTCCCTTTCTATGGCTAGGATCTGTCTTTCCAAAGCCAATCTTTTGGCCAACCTGGCTAGCAGGAGGTCATTTACATTGAGGCTTTCCTCAATGCTTCCAGAGTTGCTGGACTCTCCTGTGAGAGAAGCAACATCTCTGACTATCACATTTGGAGTCAGGGTTGGAGGAACCCTGGCTTCCCGATCTAGGGTTGGAGGTGGGAGTTCCCCCAACTCACTAGTGTCCCCTCTGTGAAGGCATCATCAGAGGGGTTGTTTTTAGCAAACTCTGCCAAGAGCTCCAGGAGCTGTACTTTGGTAGGGTTTGAACCAGTCTTTATCTTTTTGATTTTACAGAGAGACCTTAACTCTGACATCCTAAGATGCAGGTAAGGGGTGAGGTTGAGTTCCATCACATTCTCTTCTGTAGTAGACATTTTGTTTCTAAAAGTTGGAATACTTTCTAAGACTCTAAAACTATCTCTAGAACTTAATTCAAACTTTTACAAAACTTTTAAACTCTAAGAGAAATGCTAACAGGGACTAACACAAGGTCCTAGCAGGACTTTTAAAAATTTAGAAAAATAGCTAACATTTCAAAAATCAGGTTCTACTGACAATTTTGGGAATTTAGTCATGTGATAAGGTATTGGCTGAGTAGTCCAGCAAATGCAAAGCCTTGTACCCCACCGCTGAATCCACCAGTGTAGGAAGTTGGCTCTGTATGTACTATTTCAAAGTAAGAAATAGCATGCACAGAGACCAAGGGTTCCCCTTAGAGGTAAGATAGTGTCAAAAAGAGATAATTCTGATGCTCTATTTTGTGGTAGTGTGGTCGAGCAGTAGGCTTATCAGAGGGTAGTGTTAAGCATTTGTTGTACACACACAGGCAATAAATGAGGAACACACACTCAAAGACACTTCCAGGCCAATAGGTTTTTATATAGAAAAATATATTTTCTTAGTTTATTTTAAGAACCACAGGTTCAAGATTTACAATCAATACTTTAAATGAAAGGTACTTCACTCAGGTATCATAGGAACTTTGAATCAGCAAAATAGCATGTACACTTTTGACAAAAATGGCAATAAGCTATTTTAAAACTAAGTGCAAATTTCAACAGTTCCTAGGGGAGGTAAGTATTTGTTAGTTTTGCAGGTAAGTAAACCACCTAGAAGGGTTCAAAGTTGGGTCCAAAGTAGCCCACCATTGGGGGTTCAGGGCAACCCCAAAGTTACCAAACCAGCAGCTCAGGGCCGGTCAGGTGCAGAGGTCAAAGTGGTGCCCAAAATGCATAGGCTTCAATGGAGAAGGGGGTGCCCCGGTTCCAGTCTGCCAGCAGATAAGTACCGGCGACTTCGGAGGGCAGACCAGGGGGGTTTTGTAGGGCACCGGGGGGGACACCAGTCAGCACAAAAAGTACACCCTCAGCGGCACGGGGGTGGCCGGGTGCAGAGTGCAAACAGGTGTAGGGTTTGCAATAGATTTCAATGGGAGACCCAGGGGACTCTTCAGCGAAGCAGGCAGGCAAGGGAGGCGGGCTCCTCAGGGTAGCCACCACCTGGGCAAGGGAGATGGCCACCTGGGGGTCGCTTCTGCACTGGAGGTCGGATCCTTCAGGTCCTGGGGGCTGTGGGTACAGTGTCTTTACCAGGCGTCGGGTTCTTTGAAGCAGGCAGTCGCGGTCAGGGGGAGCCACGGGATTCCCTCTGCAGGTGTCGCTGTGGGGGCTCAGGGGGGTCAACTCTGGCTACTCACAGGGTTGCAGTCACCGGGGAGTACTCCCTGTAGTGTTGGTTCTCCGCAGATTGAGCCGGGGGCGTCGGGTGCAGAGTGGAAAGTCTCATGCTTCCGGCGGAAAACGTGTGGTCTTTAAAAGTTGCTTCTTTGTTGCAAAGTTGCAGTTTCTTTGGAACAGGGCCGCTGTCCTCGGGAGTTTTTGGTCCTTTTAGATGCAGGGTAGTCCTCTGAGGCTTCAGAAGTCGCTGGACCCTGGGGGACGCATCGCTGTTGCAGTTTTTCTTGAAGTGGGGAGACAGGCCGGTAGGGCTGGGGCCAAAGCAGTTGGTGTCTCCGTCTTCTCTGCAGGGCTTCAGGTCAGCAGTCCTTCTTCGTCTTCAAGTTGCAGGAATCTATCTTCCTAGGTTCTGGGGGCCCCTAAATACTCAATTTAGGGGTGTGTTTAGGTCTGGGGATTAGTAGCCAATGGCTACTAGCCCTGAGGGTGGCTACACCCTCTTTGTGCCTCCTCCCTGAAGGGAGGGGGGCACATCCCTAATCCTATTGGGTGAATCCTCCATCTGCAAGATGGAGGATTTCTAAAAGTCAGAGTTACCTCAGCTCAGGACCCCCATTAGGGGTTGTCCTGACTGGCCAGTGACTCCTCCTTGTTTTTCTCATTATCTCCTCCGGCCTTGCCGCCAAAAGTGGGGCCATGGCAGGAGGGGGCGGGCATCTCCACTAGCTGGAATGCCCTGTGGCGCTGTAACAAAGGGGGTGAGCCTTTGAGGCTCACCGCCAGGTGTTACAGCTCCTGCAGGCTGGCAAGCAGTGTGTCTGTGCTCAGTGAGTGGTCCCCAGGGTGGCATAAGACATGCTGCAGCCCTTACAGACCTTCCCTGGCATCGGGGCCCTTGGTACCAGGGGTACCAGGTACAAGGGACTTACCTGGGTGCCAGGGTGTGCCAATTGTGGAGGCAAGGTACAGGTTTAGGGAAAGAACACTGGTGCTGGGGCCTGGTTAGCAGGCCTCAGCACACTTTCAAATCATAACTTGGCATCAGCAAAGGCAAAAAGTCAGGGGGTAACCATGCCAAGGAGGCATTTCCTGACAGTTACCACCAGTGTGACACTGGTGGTAACTGCGATTGCTTTGCGCCTGCGTTCGCGGTCACGAAGCAATGCAGCATCGCGCTGTGACTCGCAATTAGGAAGGGGAACACCCCTTCCTAATTTCAACTCGCAGTCCCATTTTACTCTCAAAACGGGGATTGGGCATCGCAATGTGGTTTTAGCACTTCGCAAAACAGCGAAATTCGCTGTTTGCGACGTGCCAAAACATTCCTACATCTGGCCCAGTGTTTGTAATGACATGAAGTGAGGTGTCCAGTTGGAGTTTGCCTGACCCCACATGACAATGTGTTTGACAGCCACTCTCTTTTTTACCACCAGGGAAGGGAAAACGAGCAATCCAACATTTGTTCTTTTTTGTGGTAGGCACATTCACCTGCGTTTTTTCAAGAGGTCGTTGATTTGAAGAAAGGGTATAACATCCCAGTGACACAAGCACCCCGTACTACTGAGGCCAGATGATATTTCATTTTGTCAAGAGACGCCAGCAGGGCAGACTCATTCCCTTCTTATCATCTATAGCTGCTAGCAAATGTTGTGATTTGAGTCCTGGACCCATGGTAGGGGAGGAATACATTTGTTATGCCTCATTACGAAATGCTAATTAATTAGGTGAAAAATACTGGGGCCGGTGTCAAATATTGAGGCTAGTATCTCCAGCTCATTTACAGTGCATGAAAAGTTTTTGGCTCCATAGTCTGGTAAACATGAAGGACACAGATTTACAGGGATCAACTTTGCATGTTTTCCCCATTTCCATGACTGGTTCTGTGCATATTTTCTTCCTGCTTTGAGCATCAGGGATATGCAGACCAATGAAATGTTCTAGATCAGTGGTTCTTAACCTTTTGACATCTGTTGACCCCTACTTAATAATTACTGGAATTCGGGGAACCCTGCTGGATCATTTTGAAATCTGAGGACCCCAAATGAGTCTTCAGGAAGCCAGGGATTGCAGACACAAGCATCAAACACACACTTGCTGATATATTTTATTTAATTCACAAACAATTATAAAAAGTTCAACCATTTAATTTTATTGGAAATGTTTGAGCTTTTCTAAATTTGATTGAGGCCACCCATCATTCATTATATATTCTGTTTAATGCACTTGCACTGCCTCGACGGACCAATCGGAGGATACCAGCTTAGGCCCTGGTTCAAGTTTGTATAAGTTTAAGCTTTTTCAGTGTTCACAAAATTGCATTTTAATAGTAAGTTTACTAGCGCAGAGACTCTGCAGTCGGGCTGGAGAACGCTGCACCTAGAAAGGTAGACCTGTCCTCTTCAGAGATGTGTTCAGAACGATCTCTTTGAAAGCATTCAGGAATCCACCTGGAATAATGGTTAGACTTGCTCTTTGCACTTTGTTCTGCCTAGACATTTAATACTATATGAGGTTATACTCCAGTTTGCACAAAAATAGCTGAATTGGCATTACAAGTTCAGCAGGAAAATACACACATTTAATCTTCTTTCCCTTCACATTTTTATTCGGAAAACCTGGTGAAATGTCAATGGGGAAAAAGTGAAAAACTAGAGATAATACTGCTCATAACACTAATTTCTGTGGTTTGCCCTCATTCATTGGGCATTGGCTAATATTTGGAATGGAATATCGCAACCTGTAATGCACTTTGCAGGATTATGAACATGAATTCCACCCCACTCATAGTGAGGGTCTGAGTACAAAAATGGGTAGATTCAATGGAATTTAATCAAAATGAAAAGACTTCTGTGAATAAACCCCTCTAGCTTTCTCTAGGCCGACACCTCTTCTTCTAAAAAGCCATAATTTAACCCCTTGCACGCCATGGACGTAATGGTTACGTCCATGGCTGCGCTTGTGAGGCTCTATGGACGTAACCATTACGTCCATTTACCGGCCCTATCGGGAAGCGCTAGCGCTCCCCATGAGGGCCGCCCCACCCCCCTCAGGTCAGGGCTGGAAGGGGAATCGCTTCCCCTTCCACCCTCGTCCTTCCTGTACACCCCAGTGACGTCTTATGACGTCAGCACGCTGACCTCATCAGAGGTCACCTCCCATCGTGCTGGAAGCATGCTTCCAGCGCGTTTGCGGAAGAGAAATGCTCAGCATTTCTCCTCCGCTCTGGAGGAGGGGGCCAGTAGAGACATGAAAGGAAAGGAAAGGCCTTTCCTTTCCTTTCATGTCTCTGCAAGCATTTCTGCTGCCCGATCGCGATGCGATCGGGCAGCAGAAATGCCCACTAGACACCATGGATTTTTGTTTTTTAACTGAACATAAGGGTAGCGGCCCCTTGGGCAAGGACCGCTCCCCAGGGCGGCAAATAATTTTTAGGCCATTTCTGCCTCCCCTGGGGGCAGATCGGCCCAATATAATTAGGCCGATCTGCCCCCAGGGGGTCAGAAAACCCCCCAGACACCAGGGATTTTTTTTTTCTTTTATGTTTAGGGAGCGATTCCTTCAGCAAGGGTCGCTCCCAGGGAGGCCAAATTGTTTCTAGGCCATTTCTGCCCGGGGGGGGGGGGAGGCAGAAACCACTAGACACCAAGGAATTTATTTTTATATTATACTTACGTATAAGGGGAGAGGCCCCTTGGGTAGGGGCCGCTCCCCAGGGGAGCAAATAATTTTTAGGCCATTTCTGCCCCGGGGGAGTGGGGGCAGAAAACCCCCTAAACACCAGGGATTTTTTTTTTTTCTTTTTTTTTCTTTTATGTTTAGGACGCGACCCATTCAGCAAGGGTCGCTCCCTAGGGGGCCAAATTGTTTCTAGGCCATTTCTGCCACCCCCGGGTGCAGATCGGCCTAATATAATTAGGCTGATCTGCCCCCGGGGGGCAGAAACCACTAGACACCAGGGAGTTTTTTTTTTATTATCCTTACGCATAAGGGGAGCGGCCCCTTGGGCAAGGGCCGCTCCCCGGGTGGGCAAAATATTTTTAGCCCTTTACTGCCCCCCCTTGGAGGCAGATTGGCCTAATATAATTAGGCCGATCTGCTTCCGGTGGGGCAGAAACCTCTAGACTCCAGGGATACTTATACTTTTTTATTTAATTTATGTTGTTATGTATGGGGAGCGAAACCCTAGGCAAGGATCGCTCCCCTGGGGGGCAAATTGTATTTAGGCCATTTCTGCCCCCCTTGGGGGGCAGATCAGCCTATTTTTGTTAGGCCAATCTGCCCCCAAGAGGTGGAGAAATCACTAGACACCAGGGATTTGTGTTTGTATGTGTGTGTTTTGTTTGGGGGGCTGCCCCTTGGGCAAGGGTCGCTCCCCATGGGGGTACATTACGGCCTAGTTTTGGAAGGCCCATCTGCCCTCCAAAGGGGGCAGAAAGCCCACCAGAGATCAAGGAAGATTTTTTTTCAAAATAAAAGGGTGGGGGTATGGCCATACCCTCACCCCAAATAAATGGGGCCAAAGTTGTTCTGCCCACCAGTGGGCAGATTGGGCAATTACCCCCGATCCTCATCCCGGGAGGCAGAAATTCTACTGGATGGCATGGAATAAAAAAAAAAAAAAATAGTGGGGTGGTGGCTACCAACTAGTATGGGCCTGGTTATGCCCCCACCCTAACTGAAGGGAGTAACAGTCTTTCAGCTCTCCCCCTGCACACTAAAACATCCTATCCCACGGCAGGCCAGAAGACATTTGATTATTTTGGGTTTTGGTTTTACATTTGGGCCATGAGAGCTTGGTAACTCTCAAAATCGTCCCAATTGGAATGGAATGGTGAGGGCTGCACTTTTTTGACTTTGGGACGCTGCCATGTAGAAAAATCCACAAGACCAGACACATCTGAAAACTAAACATCTTGTTGATTCCAGGGTGGTGTGCTTCACATGCACCCCGCACCATTTTCTTACCCACAATGCCCTGCAAACCTCCAACTTTGCTGTAAATCACACATTTTTCCCACAGTTTTGTGATGGATCCTTCCGGAATCTGCAGGAATCCTTAAAATTCCTACCACCCAACATTGTCCATTCTATACCGATAAAAATTCTGCTGCACTTGTCAGCCTAAAAAGGTTCTTTTTCAAATTGCCCTTTTGGACCAGCTTTGGTTCCCCCTCAATTTCAACATGTTTTTGGCTCTTCTCTGTCACAGGCACTTGGCCCACCTACACAAGTGAGGTACCATTTTTACCGGGAGACTGAGGGGACTGTTGGGTGGTAGGAAATTTGTCCCGGTGCGGTGATCCCACACTGAAATGTGGGAAAAAGTGATTTTTTAGCTAAATGTGAGGTATGCTTAGGATCCTGGGTAAGAAATCATTAAGGGGTCCACGCAAGTCACACCTCCCTGGACTCCCTCGGTGTCTAGTTTTCAGAAATGTCTGGGTTTGGTAGGTTTCCCTAGATGGCTGCTGAGCCCAGGACCAAAAACGCAGGTTGCCCTCCCCCCCAAAAAAAAACAGGTAGTTTTGTATTTGATCATTTTGATGTGTCCATATAGTGTTTTGGGGCATTTCCTGTTGCGGGCACTAGGCCTACCCACACAAGTGAGGTATCATTTTTATCGGGAGACATGGGGGAATATTGGGTGGAAGGAAATTTGTGGCTCCTCTCAGATTCCAGAACTTTCTGTCACCGAAATGTGAGGAAAAAGGTGCCTGCCTTACAAAACCAGTTTGTTTTGTGATAGATAATTTTGATGTCTCCACAACACAACTTGGGCAGTGGAATTCGGGGCTGAACTAAATTGGGGAGCTCCCAAGAGAGCACCCTCTCTGTGCTTGCCCCGCATTCACCTGCTCTCTGGGTTGGGCTAACCCGCTATTGCCCTGTTGCACAGACTGTGCTTTCGAAGGGACAACAGGACTGCCCTCATCACCTCCCTCACAATTTACTGGAAGGAGTTATCCAATGGGACTCCTCCAACTGAAAAATCACTCCCAGAGTCTGCGCCATTGTCCTATCCCTCAGATGCTGTCTCAGTATCTGCTGTCTCAGTCTCTGATCCTATGTCAGAGCTGCCCTCTATAACCAGAGTGATGTCAGCAGCAGTCATCCATCAAGATGCCATCTCTGCTATTGGCTAAACTGTTGCTCTAAAACACTAGCCTACATAGACAGTCACAAAATTGCTGGTGTGTGTATGTGATACGTGCAACAGTAGAGGCCACCTTACCTGCACTTCTTCCCTCAATCAGCACGTTCTTTCAAGACACTCAAACACCTTGTCACATACCATTCGTCAGAGTCTTTAGCACCTCGTGCGCCCAGTCCAACAATCATAATTGGTGCTCCCACTCCCATGTCCTCCTCCTCGGATTCCCTCATTACCACCCAGCAAACATGCTCTTCATCTCTCCATAGCCACCCCCAACCCCGCACATACATTTCATTTGTATTATAGCGCAGGTAGTGGCTGACTTTACTAACGTACTCAGCTATTTACATAAAATACAGATTTGCTCTTTGCAGTAGTCATATAAACCTTCTGCGTTTCTTTATGGCACTAAAACTGCCACTAGACAAAAGTCTGATCCCTTTGTAGCAGAAACATAATCACAAGACTTACTTTACTTCTTTATTGCTGCCTAAAAGCTACAGTTGAAATGCGTCAGTTGAAGTATGTGCACTGCTTTGAAGACGCAAGCTGCAACTGCAAGACAACTGGTGGCAAATATATATATATATATATATATACATATATGTATTATATATATATATATATATATATATATATATATATATATATATATATATATATATACATGATATATATATATAGATCACTTTTATATGTGGGTCTGGTTTTCCTGGGGGCTAATTGCAGCCCCCAGGGAAACCACACATGCACTGACAAAAGTGATATATATATATCTATAGATCTATATATATATATAGATCTATCTATAGATATATCCATGTAGATAGACATATCTATCTACATGGATGGATATATCTAAATATAAATATATATATATATATATATATATATATATATATATATCTGTATTTTTTTGGTAGTTGTAGGGTTTCCTTGGGGGCCAAAATGGCCCCCAGGGAAATCCTACAACTACTAAAATAAAATTGCCTATGGGCGACACCCTGTCAATTTCGTTATATATATATATATATATTTTTTTAAATTAGCCCCTGGGGGTAGCGCGATCGTGTGCGATCGCACCCCCCCAGGGGGCCCCAACATTGAAATTTAAAAATATGGCCCCACAGGGGGTCACCCTGCCCACGGGCGACCCCCTGTCAATTTTGTTATAAAAAAAAAAAAAATAGCCCCTGGGGGTGGTGCGATCGTGCCCCTCAGGGGGCCCCAATATTGAAATTTTAAAATATGGCCCCGGGGGTGGGGGGGCCCGGGCCGTTTTCCTAGGGGGGGCCGACCCCCCCAAGTGAAATCCCTGGTGTCTAGTGGTGTTTCCTGGCCCTCGATCGCAGCACAGGAAGGCCTCGTATGAAAGAGGAGAGTCTCCCTTTTCATAGGAGGCCTTCCCGAACGTGGGGAAGGCCGTTTGGGGCCGTTTTCCCCATCGGAGCAGGAAGCGGCCCTACGGCCGCTTCCTGCTCTGATGGGGAAAACAACGCTGTAACGTCACAAAGGGGCGGGTGGGGGATTCGGGGGGAGACAACGAAGCTCTTCTGTGTCTCCCAGAGTTTAAAAAGAAAATCCTCGGGTGCGACACACCCGAGGATTTTCGAACACCCTCCCTGGTGTCGGCCACTGGTCATGACCCGCACCAGGGAGGTAGTGCGGGCGTCGGCCAGTGGCCGAATCCCGCATTAAAGGGGTTAAAACCACGACATGAACATGGAGGAATAAAAAAAAGGAAACAGAATTTTGCTCGCAGTCAAACGTTTCGGCAAATGTGCAATTTTTCATGTAACAGGGTAAATGTCATTCAAAGCGCTCGACTACTGCCCCGCACTGGTAGGAAATTAAAAAAAAAAGTGGTCCAGACGGATACGGAAAACATGGAGCTTCGTATGTTTTCAGTAGTTGGTCGGTGAGTTCGAGGATGACTAAACATCGGAAAAGGCATGAGGTAGACATGCCTTTCGCAAATGAAAGCAAGCGATTTTTAAAAGGCAACGAAACTGATGCACGTGCGGTGGGCGTGGTTGAAAGTCCACAGAGAGATTGCAGCAGGCCAGAGCGCTTGTGCGCTCAACCCTACAAATGCAGGAAACAATAATGTCACATAATAGATTTCTTTTTTTTTGGTAGTAGGGCACCAATAAACATAGACTTAAAGTAAATTCTTCTAACAAAGTTACATGCCATACCGATGAAGCCATTCTTCCTATTCTTTACTTTATCGTAGTTTATTCACCAGGTTGTATAAAGCCACAAGACTTTCTCCTGGTGTGTTTATCAATACATATTTTGAGTATCATTAATGAGATCGAACTGATTTCTCAAAATGCCAATTACAAACATAAGGACAACAGTGAGCTAAAAAACAAAGTGTTTGTGATGTTCTACCACAATATCAAGTTGTAAATATCGTTCTATCTACTATTGTGTCTAGGTACCATGAAAATAGATATTCTCAATATATGGATATATATATTATAGAGTGGTGGTAGCCACTCTGGAGTTAAAGTTAGGGTTGCCCGGTGTAGAAATTGCTCAGAATTTTGCTCGCTAATAATAATATGCTACTCCAGTGTGCACCACTCCACTCAACTCTACACCACTCACATATATGCTATCCACTCTGTATCCCTCCACTCTACCCTTCTTCACTGTATGGCACTCCAATCTACGCCACTCATTTCTATGCCATTACACTATGCACAACTCCACTGTATGGCAGTCCACTCTACACTATTACATTGTGCCCAACTCCACTCTATGCCACTCCAGTCTACACCACTCCACTGTATGCCACTTCAGTATACACTACTCTACTGTATGCCACTTTACTCTACAACACTCCACTGAATGCTATTCCAATGTATGCCATTCCACTGTATGGTACCCCACTGCAACCCACTACAGTGTATGCTGCTCCACTCTACTCCACTTAATTCTATGCTATTCTATTGGGTGCCACTCCACTACGCACCACCTCAGTGTATGCTATTCCAATTTATCCCACTCCATTGTACGCCATTCCAGTCTACATCATTTCACTGTACGCTAATACACTCTACACTATTCCACTCTACGCCACTCCACTCTATGCTATTCCACTTTACAGCGCTCCAATCTACAAAACCCCACTGTCCACTATTTCACTGTATGCCACTACACCGCAAGCCAGTCCACTCTAGACCACTCTAGTGTATGTCACTCCAATCTACACCACTCCATTCTATGATGTTCTATTGGATGCCACTCCACTGTATGCCACTCCTATATATGCTGTTACACTCTACCCCACACCATCTTAGCTACTCCACTCTATGCCTGCATGCTATTTCACTGTATACCACTCCAATCTACAACACTCCACAGTACACTGTTTCACTGTATGCCACTACACTGTATGCTACCCCACTCTACACCACTCCAGTGTATACCACTCCACTCTAAACCACTCCATTCTAAGCTTTTCCAGTGGATTCCACTTCATGTACACCACTCAACTATATGCTATTACACTCTACCCCACTTCAGTGTATGCCACTTCAGCCTACACCACTCCATGTATATCACTCCACTGTAAGCTACTCCATCGTATACTATTCCACTCTATCCCACTTCACTGTATAACACTCTACTGTACTCTGCCCCACTCCACACCACTCCATTCTTTGCTAGTCCTTCACTTCACTCTAGGCCACATCAGTGTATGCTATTCCACTCTACCCTACTACACTGTTTGCCACTCCAGTCTACGACACTCCATTGTATGCCAGTCCACTGTACACTATTCTAATCTATGCCACTCCACTCTATGCTATTCTTCTGTGCCCCCTTACACTCTACACTATTACACTGTACCCTACACCACTCTACTGTCTGGTATTAAACTCTACCCCACTCTGCTGTACCCCACTCCATTCTACACTATTCCATTGGACGCCACTTCACTTACGCCCCTGCACAGTATGCTATTACACTCTGCCCCACTCCATTTACCCCCTCCAGTCTACACCACTCAACTGTGTGCCACTCCACAGGATGCTTCTCCACTATATGCTATTCCCTCTATGCCACTCCACTGTGCACCACCACACTCTACACTATTCCACTGTATGCCTATCCAATCTACAACACTCTCCTGTACACTATTTTACTGTATGCCACTATACTGTATGCTGCGCCATTCTACGCCACTCCAGTGTATGCCACTCCACTCTACACCACTCCATTCTATGCTATTCCATTGCCACCACTCCGCTGTATGCCACTCCACTGGATGATATTACACTCTACTTCACTCCCATGTATGCCACTTCAATCTACACCAGTCCACTGTTCGGTACGCCACTATATGCTATTCCACATTATTCCACTCCATTCTACGCCATAAACTGTAAGCTATTTTACTGTTTGCCACTCCACTCTGCAACACTCAAGAGTAGGCTAATTCACTGCATGCCACTCCACTATATGCTACTCCACTCCACCCGCTCTACTCTACACCACTCTATTCTATGCTAGTCCAATGGACTTCACTTCCTCCATGACAGTCCAGTATATCCTATTCCACTCTACCCTACTCCACTGAATGCCACTTCAGCTTACATCACTCGCCTATACACTACTCCATTATATGTTATTCCACTGTATGCCACTCCACTGTATGCCACTACACCCTACACGGTTCCACTGTATGCCATTCCAATCCCCAGTACATTATTTCAATGTATGCCACTACACTGTACGCTACTCCACTTTGCGCCACTCCAGTGTATGCTACTCCACTCTATGCCACTCCATTCTACACTTTTCCATTGGACTTCACTACATGTAGGCCTCTCTCCACTATATGCTATTACACTGTACTCCTATCCAGCCTACACCACTCCACTGTATGTGTTTCCATTGTATGTGTTTCCACTACATGCCACTCCACTGTATGACACTCCACTCTATGGTATCCCACACCACACTACGAAACTGTACTGTACGCTTTTTCACTGTATACCACTCCACTATATGCTAGTCCACTCAACACCACTCAAATGTACACTGCTCCATTCTGTGTTAGTCCATTAGTCACCACACCACTCTAGACCACTCCACTGTATGTCACTACACTCTACCTCACTCTACCTCACTTCACAGTGTTCCACTCCAGTTTATACTCCATTTTACACCACTCCACTGTATGCCACTCCACTATGAGCTACTCCACTGTGCACCACTACACACTACACTATTCCCCTGTAGGCCACTCCAATCTACAACACTCTCCTGTATGCTATTTTACTGTATGCCACTACATTGCACGCTACCCCACTTTATGCAATTCGATTGGACACCACACCACTCCACTATATTACACTCTACCCCACTCCAATGTATGCCACTTCAGTCTACACCACTCCACTGCATGCCACTCCACTGTATGCTGTTCCACTCTAAGCCAGGTGTTGCGTCCACTGTGTGGGTCGCAGTCAAAGAGCCAAGTCTTGAGCTTCTTTCTGAAATAGTGAATGGAAGGAGAGTTCCTTAGGTGGTTTGGGAGGCTGTTCCAGGATTTTGCTGCCAGGTGGGAAAAGGCTTGGTCTCCGTAGTTGTTCCGGGCAGATAAGGGTGTGGTGGCGAGGTAGAGAGAAGCGCAGCGCAGGTGTCTGGCAGGATGTAAAAGTTCAGTAGGTGGTTGAGGCAGGCGGGTCCTTGGTGATGTGGGGCCTTGTAGGTGAGTCTCAGCAGTTTGAATTGCCATTGTTTGTGTACAGGGAGCCAATGAAGGTTCCTCAGGTGTGGGGATATATGGGTTTGTCTTGGAAAGTTGAGGATGAGCCTGGCTGCTATGTTCTAAATGATTTGAAGGCTTTTTGTGAAGTGTGTTGTGAGACTGGCGTAGAGAGCGTTACCATAGCCCAGGCGGCTGGTGATTAGAGCCTGTGTGATGGTGTGCCTGGTGTCGATGGGGAGCCACTTGAGGATCTTGTGCAGCATGCAGAGGGTGAGGAAGCAGGTAGATGATACTGTGATGATTGGGGTTCTCATGCTCAGTTTTTTGTCAATGATGATCCCTAGGTTTCGAGCATGGTACATGAAGGTTGGCGGCAGCCCTGGGACGGCGGGCCATCAGGAGTTATCCCACAGTGAGGTGGAGTTTCCAAATAGCAGGACCTCCATTTTGTTGGTATTGAGTTTGAGACAGTTGTTCATGCAGAAGTGAAAGTTGGTCTTTGCTGTAGAGTGGTCTTTGGATAGTGAGAGGGTGAGCTGCGTGTCACCTTCAGAGGAGATGATGTTTAGTCTGTGGTTTCTTACAATGTTGTCAATAGGATCATGTAGGTGTTGAAGAAGGTGTGACTGAAGGAAGATCCTTCGGGAACACCACAAATGATTGGCTTGTGTTGCGAGGTGAAGGGAGGGAGGAGGATTCTCTGTGTTCGTCCAGAGAGAAAAGAAGCAATCCATTTCAGGGCATCACCTCGGATGCTGATCTGGTGGAGTCTTAAGCAGGGTGTGGTGGGAGACTGTGTTGAAGACTGCTGAGAGGTTGAGGAGAATGAGGGCCGCTGAGTCTTGTTGGTCTGGCAGGTTCCTGATATCGTCCGTAGCAGCAATCAGGGTGTTTTTGGTGCTTTGTTTGGAGCAGAATCGAGCTTGCAGTGAGTCCAGGAGGTTGTTGTCTTCTAGGTACGCTATGAGTTGTTGGATGTTGGCTTTCTTGAGTACTTTTTCTGGGAACGGGAGCATGGAGATTGGTCTGTAGTTTTTGAGATTGTTGGGGTCTGCAAATGGCTTCTTGAGAAGTTTGACTTTCATGTGTTTCCATCCATCGAGGTAGGTAGTTTTGATGGGGTGACGATGTAGGCGCAGGTAGATATCAAGGTGGTGAAGTTTTTGATGTTTTTCCTCATGTCCGGTGTGGTGTTAGGAGTATGGTGTGTAGTGTCTTGGTGGTGGTAGTTTAGGGTGTCAGACCATTGGATACCTTGCTCCAGCTCCGATGTGAGGTGTAAGGTGGTCTGTCTGTTCGGCTCAGAGTAGGGAGGTAGTTGAAGTAGACGTTGGAGTGGTCAGAGCAGGTGAGCTCGGTGGTATGACTGTATTTAATTCTGTTGCTCAAGGTGAAGATGGGGTCTAAGGTGTGTTCTGCGATGTATTTAGCGTCGGTGACTGTCTGAAGCCAATGATTTCCAGGCTGTCTATGAGGTTGGAGGTGTTGGCGTCATTGGGGTAACCTAGGTGGAAATTAAGGTCCCCAAGAAAGATGTATTGTTTTGTGTCAATGGCATGGGGGGCCCATGAGTTCAGGAATGGCATTGCAGAAGCTGCGGCTGGGTCCGGGGTGTCTATAGGCAAGCGTCCCTTAGATGGTAGTGTTGTTGCCCATGCTGATTTGGAAGTTTAGGTGCTCCATGAGTGGTGTGCTGATGTCTGCCGTGGTTGTGCAGTGGATTGATACTTTGTGTATCATGGCGATGGCTCCTTCGAGTTTGTTGATGAGGTCGCAGTGGATGATCTTGTATGCATCGGGGGCTGCAGTGATGTTGAGTGCGGAGGCAGCATTGAGCCAGGACTCTGTGGGGACGACGAGGCTGGGTGCGAGGGTAGTGGTAGTGTCCCATAACTTGGTTGCAATAAGAGTCAATAAGTGTGTACACATCATGCCAAGGTGACTGCCAAGTAATCCATAAATTTTGTAATTCAAAGTTGCATTGGGCCTTTATAGACGATTTAGTAGATTGATGATTGCATTTTAGGTTTTATTCCCTATTTTGACACTGAGTCCTGATGATGGTCTTGTGGACCTCTTGGCCATTTGAGACCGAAACGTCGACTGTGGGTCCTCTCTGACTATGATTACGGCATCATTGTGAGAAGGTAGCCTCTTTCTAGCCTTGTTACCCCCACTTTTGGCCTGTTTGTGAGTGTATGTCAGGGTGTTTGTCACTGTTTTCACTGTCTCACTGGGATCCTGATAGCCAGGCCTCAGTGCTCATAATGAAAACACCATGTTTTTAGTATGGTTGTTATGTGTCACTGGGATCCTGCTAGTCAGGACCCCAGTGCTCATAGGTTTGTGGCCTATATGTATGTGTCACTAGGACCCTGTCACACAGGGCCCCAGTGCTCATAGGTGTGCATGTATATGTTCCCTGTGTGGTGCCTAACTGTCTCACTGAGGCTCTGCTAACCAGAACCTCAGTGGTTATGCTCTCTCATTACTTTCAAATTGTCACTAACAGGCTAGTGACCAATTTTACCAATTTACATTGGCTTACTGGAACACCCTTATAATTCCCTAGTATATGGTACTGAGGTACCCAGGGTATTGGGGTTCCAGGAGATCCCTATGGGCTGCAGCATTTCTTTTGCCACCCATAGGGAGCTCTGACAATTCTTACACAGGCCTGCCACTGCAGCCTGAGTGAAATAACGTCCACGTTATTTCACAGCCATTTTCACTGCACTTAAGTAACTTATAAGTCACCTATATGTCTAACCTTTACCTGGTAAAGGTTAGGTGCAAAGTTACTTAGTGTGAGGGCACCCTGGCACTAGCCAAGGTGCCCCCACATTGTTCAGAGCCAATTCACTGAACTTTGTGAGTGCGGGGACACCATTACACGCGTGCACTACATATAGGTCACTACCTATATGTAGCTTCACCATGGTAACTCCGAATATGGCCATGTAACATGTCTATGATCATGGAATTGCCCCCTCTATGCCATCCTGGCATTGTTGGTACAATTCCATGATCCCAGTGGTCTGTAGCACAGACCCTGGTACTGCCAGACTGCCCTTCCTGGGGTTTCACTGCAGCTGCTGCTGCTGCCAACCCCTCAGACAGGCAGCTGCCCTCCTGGGGTCCAGCCAGGCCTGGCCCAGGATGGCAGAACAAAGAACTTCCTCTGAGAGAGGGTGTGACACCCTCTCCCTTTGGAAAATGGTGTGAAGGCAGGGGAGGAGTAGCCTCCCCCAGCCTCTGGAAATGCTTTGTTGGGCACAGATGTGCCCAATTCTGCATAAGCCAGTCTACACCGGTTCAGGGACCCCTTAGCCCCTGCTCTGGCGCGAAACTGGACAAAGGAAAGGGGAGTGACCACTCCCCTGACCTGCACCTCCCCTGGGAGGTGTCCAGAGCTCCTTCAGTGTGCTCCAGACCTCTGCCATCTTGGAAACAGAGGTGCTGCTGGCACACTGGACTGCTCTGAGTGGCCAGTGCCACCAGGTGACGTCAGAGACTCCTGCTGATAGGCTCCTTCAGGTGTTAGTAGCCTTTCCTCTCTCCTAGGTAGCCAAACCCTCTTTTCTGGCTATTTAGGGTCTCTGTCTCTGGGGAAACTTTAGATAACGAATGCACGAGCTCAGCCGAGTTCCTCTGCATCTCCCTCTTCACCTTCTGATAAGGAATCGACCGCTGACCGCGCTGGAAGCCTGCAAACCTGCAACATAGTAGCAAAGACGACTACTGCAACTCTGTAACGCTGATCCTGCCGCCTTCTCGACTGTTTTCCTGCTTGTGCATGCTGTGGGGGTAGTCTGCCTCCTCTCTGCACCAGAAGCTCCGAAGAAATCTCCCGTGGGTCGACGGAATCTTCCCCCTGCAACCGCAGGCAACAAAAAGCTGCATCTCCGGTCCCTTGGGTCTCCTCTCAGCACGACGAGCGAGGTCCCTCGAATCCAGCGACACCGTCCAAGTGACTCCCACAGTCCAGTGACTCTTCAGCCCGAGTTTGGTGGAGGTAAGTCCTTGCCTCACCTCGCTGGGCTGCATTGCTGGGAACCGCGACTTTGCAAGCTTCTCCGGCCCCTGTGCACTTCCGGCGGAAATCCTGTGTGCACAGCCAAGCCTGGGTCCACGGCACTCTAACCTGCATTGCACGACTTTCTAAGTTGGTCTCCGGCGACGTGGGACTCCTTTGTGCAACTTCGGCGAGCACCGTTTCATGCACCCTCGTAGTGCCTGTTTCTGGCACTTCTCCGGGTGCTACCTGCTTCAGTGAGGGCTCCTTGTCTTGCTCGACGTCCCCTCTCTCTGCAGGTCCAATTTGCGGCCTTCTGGTCCCTCCTGGGCCCCAGCAGCGTCCAAAAACGCCAAACGCATGATTTGCGTGTAGCAAGGCTTGTTAGCATCCATCCGGCGGGAAAACACTTCTGCACGACTCTCCAAGGCGTGGGGGATCCATCCTCCAAAGGGGAAGTCTCTAACCCTTGTCGTTCCTGCAGTATTCACAGTTCTTCAGCCTAGTAAGAGCTTCTTTGCACCAACCGCTGGCATTTCTTGGGCATCTGCCCATCTCCGAGCTGCTTGTGACTTTTGGACTTGGTCCCCTTGTTCCACAGGTACCCTCAGTCAGGAATCCATCGTTGTTGCATTGCTGATTTGTGTTTTCCTTGCATTTTCCCTCTAACACGACTATTTTGTCCTTAGGGGAACGTTGGTGCACTTTGCACTCACTTTTCAGGGTCTTGGGGAGGGTTATTTTTCTAACTCTCACTATTTTCTAATAGTCCCAGCGACCCTCTACAAGGTCACATAGGTTTGGGGTCCATTCGTGGTTCGCATTCCACTTCTGGAGTATATGGTTTGTGTTGCCCCTATCCCTATGTTTCCCCATTGCATCCTATTGTAACTATACATTGTTTGCACTGTTTTCTAAGACTATACTGCATATTTTTGCTGTTGTGTATATATATCTTGTGTATATTTCCTATCCTCTCACTGAGGGTACACTCTAAGATACTTTGGCATATTGTCATAAAAATAAAGTACCTTTATTTTTAGTATAACTGTGTATTGTGTTTTCTTATGATATTGTGCATATGACACTAAGTGGTACTGTAGTAGCTTCACACGTCTCCTAGTTCAGCCTGAGCTGCTTTGCTAAGCTACCATTATCTATCAGCCTAAGCTGCTAGACACCCTATACACTAATAAGGGATAACTGGGCCTGGTGCAAGGTGCAAGTACCCCTTGGTACTCACTACAAGCCAGTCCAGCCTCCTACATTGGTTGTGCAGCGGTGGGATAAGTGCTTTGAGACTACTTACCACTCTTGTCATTGTACTTTTCATAAGAGAAAAATATACAAAACAAGGTCAGTGTATATACACATAGCCAAAAAGTTTTGCATTTCCTCTTTTCACTCTTTTCTAAGTGCTGAAAAGTACTTCTAAACTTTCAAAAAGTTCTTAAAAGTTTAAAAAGTTTTTTTCTGTCTTTCCAAAAAGTTCTGAAAACTTTTTTCTCTTTGTCTATCACTTTAACTCTCTCTAAAAATGTCTGGCACAGGCCAAAAATTTGAACTGTCCAAACTTGCATATGATCACCTTAGCTGGAAAGGAGCAAGGAGTCTCTGCATAGAGAGAGGTTTGAGTGTAGGGAAGAATCCTTCTTTAGAACTGTTAATTAATATGCTTAGAGTACAGGATAAGGCCATAAGTGCCCAATCTGTAGAAAAAGTAGCTAATGGTTCTCAATCTGATCCAGGGACTCCCCCAGGAAAAGGTTCAGGAAAGAAACTTCTCAGCCTGCCCATTACTAGACAGTCTAGCATAGTTGGTACAGAGGTTGAATCACACCATACTGATGGTGTGCTCTCACATTATACTGGTAGCCAAGCTGTTAGGGTGCCCTCTGTAAGGGACAGGTCTCCTTCTGTTCATTCCCATCATACCTCTGTATCTAGAAATGTCCCTCCCACCCACCCTGATGACAGATTGTTAGAAAGGGAGCTCAATAGATTGAGAGTGGAACAAACCAGACTGAAGCTCAAGAAGCAACAGCTGGATTTGGATAGACAGTCTTTAGAATTAGAGAAGGAAAGACAGAAGTTGGGTTTAGATACCCATGGTGGCAGCAGCAGTATTCCCCATAGTCATCCTGCAAAAGAGCATGATTCCAGGAATCTGCACAAGATAGTTCCCCCTTATAAGGAGGGGGATGACATTAACAAGTGGTTTGCTGCACTTGAGAGGGCCTGTGTTGTACAGGATGTCCCTCAAAGGCAGTGGGCTGCTATCCTATGGCTATCATTTAGTGGAAAAGGTAGGGATAGGCTCCTTACTGTGAAAGAAAATGATGCCAATAATTTTACAGTTCTTAAGAATGCACTCCTGGATGGTTATGGCTTAACCACTGAACAGTACAGGATAAAGTTCAGAGAGACCAAAAAGGAGTCTTCACAAGACTGGGTTGATTTTATTGACCATTCAGTGAAGGCCTTGGAGGGGTGGTTACATGGCAGTAAAGTTACTGATTATGAAAGCCTGTATAACACAATCCTGAGAGAGCATATACTTAATAATTGTGTGTCTGATTTGTTGCACCAGTACCTGGTAGACTCTGATCTGACCTCTCCCCAAGAATTGGGAAAGAAGGCAGACAAATGGGTCAGAACAAGGGTGAACAGAAAAGTTCATACAGGGGGTGACAAAGATGGCAATAAGAAGAAAGATGGTGAAAAATCTCAAGATAAGCATGGGGATAAGGGTAAAACCAAAGATCCCACTTCAAATCTTAAACACTCTTCAGAGGGTGGGGATAAAACTAATTCTTCCTCTTCTTCTCAACCTGCACACATTAAAAAGCCTTGGTGCTTTGTGTGTAAAAACAGAGGCCATAGGCCAGGGAATAAGTCCTGTCCAGGTAAACCCCCTGAGCCTACCACCACTAATACATCAAGCTCTAGTGCCCCTAGCAGTAGTGGTACTAGTGGTGGGACTGCTGGCAACAGTCAAGCAAAGGGTGTAGTTGGGTTCACTTATGGGTCCATAGTGGAAACTGATGTAATCAGTCCCAAGACAGTTTCTGTCACACCTAGTGGCATTGGCCTTGCCACACTGGCTGCTTGTCCCCTTACAATGGATAAGTACAGGCAGACAGTTTCAATAAATGGTGTTGAGGCCTTGGCCTACAGGGACACAGGTGCCAGTTTCACTCTGGTGACTGAAAACCTAGTGCCTCCTGAACAACACATCATTGGACAACAGTATAAGATTATTGATGTCCATAACTCCACTAAGTTTCTTCCCTTAGCTATAATTCAGTTTAGTTGGGGTGGAGTTACTGGCCCTAAGCAGGTGGTGGTATCACCTAGCTTACCTGTAGACTGTCTCTTAGGTAATGACCTAGAGGCCTCAGGTTGGGCTGATGTAGAGTTTTATGCCCATGCAGCCATGCTGGGCATCCCTGAGGAATTGTTCCCTCTCATTTCAAGTGAAATGAAAAAGCAAAGGAGAGAAGGCCTGAAAACTCAGGATCCCTCTCCATCAACAGGTAAAAAGGGTATCACAGTATCCCCTAACCACCCTACCATTCAGGATACTATTCCTGTGGTGGGAGAAACCTCTCCTGGGGTGGCACCTGTTCCAAGGGAATCATCAGCTGGCAAAGCTGGACTCCCTGAGGTGGAAGTACCTCTCTGTGGGATAACTAACATTGGTGAGAAAAACAGCACCATTTTAGTTAACATGGAGCATCCCTCCAACCCTCCCAGAGAAACTTTAGTGCAGAAACCCTGCACTACCTCACAACACTTAGGACAGCATCCCTGCCCTAGTGTGGAGCTCATAGGACAGCATCCCTGCCCTGCTCCAACTCAAGAGAAACAGCATCCCTGTTCTCTCTTCCAGCCAGATGGACAAAGTGTTTGCCCAGCTATGGCTTTTCTGAGACAGCATCCCTGTCTGGCATTTCCATCATTACAAATAGGTTCAGTGGATAATTCCCACTGCTCTAAACTAAAACTTACTGATAGAAACTCTGAAAATACATCTTCACATTGTTGCTTAGCTAAAAAACTTCAAACAGGGTGGTTTACATCCCCACAGGGAAGTAACCATATAGTGGATGATAAAGGGAGTAACCAGTCTATTGCAGAGCTACTCTCTACTTATCACCACTTAGACAATAAAGTCTCAACTGGCCAAGGTTAGCCTTATTGTCCTTCGTTTGGGGGGGGGGTTGTGTGAGAAGGTAGCCTCTTTCTAGCCTTGTTACCCCCACTTTTGGCCTGTTTGTGAGTGTATGTCAGGGTGTTTGTCACTGTTTTCACTGTCTCACTGGGATCCTGATAGCCAGGCCTCAGTGCTCATAATGAAAACACCATGTTTTCAGTATGGTTGTTATGTGTCACTGGGATCCTGCTAGTCAGGACCCCAGTGCTCATAGGTTTGTGGCCTATATGTATGTGTCACTAGGACCCTGTCACACAGGGCCCCAGTGCTCATAGGTGTGCATGTATATGTTCCCTGTGTGGTGCCTAACTGTCTCACTGAGGCTCTGCTAACCAGAACCTCAGTGGTTATGCTCTCTCATTACTTTCAAATTGTCACTAACAGGCTAGTGACCAATTTTACCAATTTACATTGGCTTACTGGAACACCCTTATAATTCCCTAGTATATGGTACTGAGGTACCCAGGGTATTGGGGTTCCAGGAGATCCCTATGGGCTGCAGCATTTCTTTTGCCACCCATAGGGAGCTCTGACAATTCTTACACAGGCCTGCCACTGCAGCCTGAGTGAAATAACGTCCACGTTATTTCACAGCCATTTTCACTGCACTTAAGTAACTTATAAGTCACCTATATGTCTAACCTTTACCTGGTAAAGGTTAGGTGCAAAGTTACTTAGTGTGAGGGCACCCTGGCACTAGCCAAGGTGCCCCCACATTGTTCAGAGCCAATTCACTGAACTTTGTGAGTGCGGGGACACCATTACACGCGTGCACTACATATAGGTCACTACCTATATGTAGCTTCACCATGGTAACTCCGAATATGGCCATGTAACATGTCTATGATCATGGAATTGCCCCCTCTATGCCATCCTGGCATTGTTGGTACAATTCCATGATCCCAGTGGTCTGTAGCACAGACCCTGGTACTGCCAGACTGCCCTTCCTGGGGTTTCACTGCAGCTGCTGCTGCTGCCAACCCCTCAGACAGGCAGCTGCCCTCCTGGGGTCCAGCCAGGCCTGGCCCAGGATGGCAGAACAAAAAACTTCCTCTGAGAGAGGGTGTGACACCCTCTCCCTTTGGAAAATGGTGTGAAGGCAGGGGAGGAGTAGCCTCCCCCAGCCTCTGGAAATGCTTTGTTGGGCACAGATGTGCCCAATTCTGCATAAGCCAGTCTACACCGGTTCAGGGACCCCTTAGCCCCTGCTCTGGCGCGAAACTGGACAAAGGAAAGGGGAGTGACCACTCCCCTGACCTGCACCTCCCCTGGGAGGTGTCCAGAGCTCCTTCAGTGTGCTCCAGACCTCTGCCATCTTGGAAACAGAGGTGCTGCTGGCACACTGGACTGCTCTGAGTGGCCAGTGCCACCAGGTGACGTCAGAGACTCCTGCTGATAGGCTCCTTCAGGTGTTAGTAGCCTTTCCTCTCTCCTAGGTAGCCAAACCCTCTTTTCTGGCTATTTAGGGTCTCTGTCTCTGGGGAAACTTTAGATAACGAATGCACGAGCTCAGCCGAGTTCCTCTGCATCTCCCTCTTCACCTTCTGATAAGGAATCGACCGCTGACCGCGCTGGAAGCCTGCAAACCTGCAACATAGTAGCAAAGACGACTACTGCAACTCTGTAACGCTGATCCTGCCGCCTTCTCGACTGTTTTCCTGCTTGTGCATGCTGTGGGGGTAGTCTGCCTCCTCTCTGCACCAGAAGCTCCGAAGAAATCTCCCGTGGGTCGACGGAATCTTCCCCCTGCAACCGCAGGCAACAAAAAGCTGCATCTCCGGTCCCTTGGGTCTCCTCTCAGCACGACGAGCGAGGTCCCTCGAATCCAGCGACACCGTCCAAGTGACTCCCACAGTCCAGTGACTCTTCAGCCCGAGTTTGGTGGAGGTAAGTCCTTGCCTCACCTCGCTGGGCTGCATTGCTGGGAACCGCGACTTTGCAAGCTTCTCCGGCCCCTGTGCACTTCCGGCGGAAATCCTGTGTGCACAGCCAAGCCTGGGTCCACGGCACTCTAACCTGCATTGCACGACTTTCTAAGTTGGTCTCCGGCGACGTGGGACTCCTTTGTGCAACTTCGGCGAGCACCGTTTCATGCACCCTCGTAGTGCCTGTTTCTGGCACTTCTCCGGGTGCTACCTGCTTCAGTGAGGGCTCCTTGTCTTGCTCGACGTCCCCTCTCTCTGCAGGTCCAATTTGCGGCCTTCTGGTCCCTCCTGGGCCCCAGCAGCGTCCAAAAACGCCAAACGCATGATTTGCGTGTAGCAAGGCTTGTTAGCATCCATCCGGCGGGAAAACACTTCTGCACGACTCTCCAAGGCGTGGGGGATCCATCCTCCAAAGGGGAAGTCTCTAACCCTTGTCGTTCCTGCAGTATTCACAGTTCTTCAGCCTAGTAAGAGCTTCTTTGCACCAACCGCTGGCATTTCTTGGGCATCTGCCCATCTCCGAGCTGCTTGTGACTTTTGGACTTGGTCCCCTTGTTCCACAGGTACCCTCAGTCAGGAATCCATCGTTGTTGCATTGCTGATTTGTGTTTTCCTTGCATTTTCCCTCTAACACGACTATTTTGTCCTTAGGGGAACGTTGGTGCACTTTGCACTCACTTTTCAGGGTCTTGGGGAGGGTTATTTTTCTAACTCTCACTATTTTCTAATAGTCCCAGCGACCCTCTACAAGGTCACATAGGTTTGGGGTCCATTCGTGGTTCGCATTCCACTTCTGGAGTATATGGTTTGTGTTGCCCCTATCCCTATGTTTCCCCATTGCATCCTATTGTAACTATACATTGTTTGCACTGTTTTCTAAGACTATACTGCATATTTTTGCTGTTGTGTATATATATCTTGTGTATATTTCCTATCCTCTCACTGAGGGTACACTCTAAGATACTTTGGCATATTGTCATAAAAATAAAGTACCTTTATTTTTAGTATAACTGTGTATTGTGTTTTCTTATGATATTGTGCATATGACACTAAGTGGTACTGTAGTAGCTTCACACGTCTCCTAGTTCAGCCTGAGCTGCTTTGCTAAGCTACCATTATCTATCAGCCTAAGCTGCTAGACACCCTATACACTAATAAGGGATAACTGGGCCTGGTGCAAGGTGCAAGTACCCCTTGGTACTCACTACAAGCCAGTCCAGCCTCCTACATTGGTTGTGCAGCGGTGGGATAAGTGCTTTGAGACTACTTACCACTCTTGTCATTGTACTTTTCATAAGAGAAAAATATACAAAACAAGGTCAGTGTATATACACATAGCCAAAAAGTTTTGCATTTCCTCTTTTCACTCTTTTCTAAGTGCTGAAAAGTACTTCTAAACTTTCAAAAAGTTCTTAAAAGTTTAAAAAGTTTTTTTCTGTCTTTCCAAAAAGTTCTGAAAACTTTTTTCTCTTTGTCTATCACTTTAACTCTCTCTAAAAATGTCTGGCACAGGCCAAAAATTTGAACTGTCCAAACTTGCATATGATCACCTTAGCTGGAAAGGAGCAAGGAGTCTCTGCATAGAGAGAGGTTTGAGTGTAGGGAAGAATCCTTCTTTAGAACTGTTAATTAATATGCTTAGAGTACAGGATAAGGCCATAAGTGCCCAATCTGTAGAAAAAGTAGCTAATGGTTCTCAATCTGATCCAGGGACTCCCCCAGGAAAAGGTTCAGGAAAGAAACTTCTCAGCCTGCCCATTACTAGACAGTCTAGCATAGTTGGTACAGAGGTTGAATCACACCATACTGATGGTGTGCTCTCACATTATACTGGTAGCCAAGCTGTTAGGGTGCCCTCTGTAAGGGACAGGTCTCCTTCTGTTCATTCCCATCATACCTCTGTATCTAGAAATGTCCCTCCCACCCACCCTGATGACAGATTGTTAGAAAGGGAGCTCAATAGATTGAGAGTGGAACAAACCAGACTGAAGCTCAAGAAGCAACAGCTGGATTTGGATAGACAGTCTTTAGAATTAGAGAAGGAAAGACAGAAGTTGGGTTTAGATACCCATGGTGGCAGCAGCAGTATTCCCCATAGTCATCCTGCAAAAGAGCATGATTCCAGGAATCTGCACAAGATAGTTCCCCCTTATAAGGAGGGGGATGACATTAACAAGTGGTTTGCTGCACTTGAGAGGGCCTGTGTTGTACAGGATGTCCCTCAAAGGCAGTGGGCTGCTATCCTATGGCTATCATTTAGTGGAAAAGGTAGGGATAGGCTCCTTACTGTGAAAGAAAATGATGCCAATAATTTTACAGTTCTTAAGAATGCACTCCTGGATGGTTATGGCTTAACCACTGAACAGTACAGGATAAAGTTCAGAGAGACCAAAAAGGAGTCTTCACAAGACTGGGTTGATTTTATTGACCATTCAGTGAAGGCCTTGGAGGGGTGGTTACATGGCAGTAAAGTTACTGATTATGAAAGCCTGTATAACACAATCCTGAGAGAGCATATACTTAATAATTGTGTGTCTGATTTGTTGCACCAGTACCTGGTAGACTCTGATCTGACCTCTCCCCAAGAATTGGGAAAGAAGGCAGACAAATGGGTCAGAACAAGGGTGAACAGAAAAGTTCATACAGGGGGTGACAAAGATGGCAATAAGAAGAAAGATGGTGAAAAATCTCAAGATAAGCATGGGGATAAGGGTAAAACCAAAGATCCCACTTCAAATCTTAAACACTCTTCAGAGGGTGGGGATAAAACTAATTCTTCCTCTTCTTCTCAACCTGCACACATTAAAAAGCCTTGGTGCTTTGTGTGTAAAAACAGAGGCCATAGGCCAGGGAATAAGTCCTGTCCAGGTAAACCCCCTGAGCCTACCACCACTAATACATCAAGCTCTAGTGCCCCTAGCAGTAGTGGTACTAGTGGTGGGACTGCTGGCAACAGTCAAGCAAAGGGTGTAGTTGGGTTCACTTATGGGTCCATAGTGGAAACTGATGTAATCAGTCCCAAGACAGTTTCTGTCACACCTAGTGGCATTGGCCTTGCCACACTGGCTGCTTGTCCCCTTACAATGGATAAGTACAGGCAGACAGTTTCAATAAATGGTGTTGAGGCCTTGGCCTACAGGGACACAGGTGCCAGTTTCACTCTGGTGACTGAAAACCTAGTGCCTCCTGAACAACACATCATTGGACAACAGTATAAGATTATTGATGTCCATAACTCCACTAAGTTTCTTCCCTTAGCTATAATTCAGTTTAGTTGGGGTGGAGTTACTGGCCCTAAGCAGGTGGTGGTATCACCTAGCTTACCTGTAGACTGTCTCTTAGGTAATGACCTAGAGGCCTCAGGTTGGGCTGATGTAGAGTTTTATGCCCATGCAGCCATGCTGGGCATCCCTGAGGAATTGTTCCCTCTCATTTCAAGTGAAATGAAAAAGCAAAGGAGAGAAGGCCTGAAAACTCAGGATCCCTCTCCATCAACAGGTAAAAAGGGTATCACAGTATCCCCTAACCACCCTACCATTCAGGATACTATTCCTGTGGTGGGAGAAACCTCTCCTGGGGTGGCACCTGTTCCAAGGGAATCATCAGCTGGCAAAGCTGGACTCCCTGAGGTGGAAGTACCTCTCTGTGGGATAACTAACATTGGTGAGAAAAACAGCACCATTTTAGTTAACATGGAGCATCCCTCCAACCCTCCCAGAGAAACTTTAGTGCAGAAACCCTGCACTACCTCACAACACTTAGGACAGCATCCCTGCCCTAGTGTGGAGCTCATAGGACAGCATCCCTGCCCTGCTCCAACTCAAGAGAAACAGCATCCCTGTTCTCTCTTCCAGCCAGATGGACAAAGTGTTTGCCCAGCTATGGCTTTTCTGAGACAGCATCCCTGTCTGGCATTTCCATCATTACAAATAGGTTCAGTGGATAATTCCCACTGCTCTAAACTAAAACTTACTGATAGAAACTCTGAAAATACATCTTCACATTGTTGCTTAGCTAAAAAACTTCAAACAGGGTGGTTTACATCCCCACAGGGAAGTAACCATATAGTGGATGATAAAGGGAGTAACCAGTCTATTGCAGAGCTACTCTCTACTTATCACCACTTAGACAATAAAGTCTCAACTGGCCAAGGTTAGCCTTATTGTCCTTCGTTTGGGGGGGGGGTTGTGTGAGAAGGTAGCCTCTTTCTAGCCTTGTTACCCCCACTTTTGGCCTGTTTGTGAGTGTATGTCAGGGTGTTTGTCACTGTTTTCACTGTCTCACTGGGATCCTGATAGCCAGGCCTCAGTGCTCATAATGAAAACACCATGTTTTCAGTATGGTTGTTATGTGTCACTGGGATCCTGCTAGTCAGGACCCCAGTGCTCATAGGTTTGTGGCCTATATGTATGTGTCACTAGGACCCTGTCACACAGGGCCCCAGTGCTCATAGGTGTGCATGTATATGTTCCCTGTGTGGTGCCTAACTGTCTCACTGAGGCTCTGCTAACCAGAACCTCAGTGGTTATGCTCTCTCATTACTTTCAAATTGTCACTAACAGGCTAGTGACCAATTTTACCAATTTACATTGGCTTACTGGAACACCCTTATAATTCCCTAGTATATGGTACTGAGGTACCCAGGGTATTGGGGTTCCAGGAGATCCCTATGGGCTGCAGCATTTCTTTTGCCACCCATAGGGAGCTCTGACAATTCTTACACAGGCCTGCCACTGCAGCCTGAGTGAAATAACGTCCACGTTATTTCACAGCCATTTTCACTGCACTTAAGTAACTTATAAGTCACCTATATGTCTAACCTTTACCTGGTAAAGGTTAGGTGCAAAGTTACTTAGTGTGAGGGCACCCTGGCACTAGCCAAGGTGCCCCCACATTGTTCAGAGCCAATTCACTGAACTTTGTGAGTGCGGGGACACCATTACACGTGTGCACTACATATAGGTCACTACCTATATGTAGCTTCACCATGGTAACTCCGAATATGGCCATGTAACATGTCTATGATCATGGAATTGCCCCCTCTATGCCATCCTGGCATTGTTGGTACAATTCCATGATCCCAGTGGTCTGTAGCACAGACCCTGGTACTGCCAGACTGCCCTTCCTGGGGTTTCACTGCAGCTGCTGCTGCTGCCAACCCCTCAGACAGGCAGCTGCCCTCCTGGGGTCCAGCCAGGCCTGGCCCAGGATGGCAGAACAAAAAACTTCCTCTGAGAGAGGGTGTGACACCCTCTCCCTTTGGAAAATGGTGTGAAGGCAGGGGAGGAGTAGCCTCCCCCAGCCTCTGGAAATGCTTTGTTGGGCACAGATGTGCCCAATTCTGCATAAGCCAGTCTACACCGGTTCAGGGACCCCTTAGCCCCTGCTCTGGCGCGAAACTGGACAAAGGAAAGGGGAGTGACCACTTCCCTGACCTGCACCTCCCCTGGGAGGTGTCCAGAGCTCCTTCAGTGTGCTCCAGACCTCTGCCATCTTGGAAACAGAGGTGCTGCTGGCACACTGGACTGCTCTGAGTGGCCAGTGCCACCAGGTGACGTCAGAGACTCCTGCTGATAGGCTCCTTCAGGTGTTAGTAGCCTTTCCTCTCTCCTAGGTAGCCAAACCCTCTTTTCTGGCTATTTAGGGTCTCTGTCTCTGGGGAAACTTTAGATAACGAATGCACGAGCTCAGCCGAGTTCCTCTGCATCTCCCTCTTCACCTTCTGATAAGGAATCGACCGCTGACCGCGCTGGAAGCCTGCAAACCTGCAACATAGTAGCAAAGACGACTACTGCAACTCTGTAACGCTGATCCTGCCGCCTTCTCGACTGTTTTCCTGCTTGTGCATGCTGTGGGGGTAGTCTGCCTCCTCTCTGCACCAGAAGCTCCGAAGAAATCTCCCGTGGGTCGACGGAATCTTCCCCCTGCAACCGCAGGCAACAAAAAGCTGCATCTCCGGTCCCTTGGGTCTCCTCTCAGCACGACGAGCGAGGTCCCTCGAATCCAGCGACACCGTCCAAGTGACTCCCACAGTCCAGTGACTCTTCAGCCCGAGTTTGGTGGAGGTAAGTCCTTGCCTCACCTCGCTGGGCTGCATTGCTGGGAACCGCGACTTTGCAAGCTTCTCCGGCCCCTGTGCACTTCCGGCGGAAATCCTGTGTGCACAGCCAAGCCTGGGTCCACGGCACTCTAACCTGCATTGCACGACTTTCTAAGTTGGTCTCCGGCGACGTGGGACTCCTTTGTGCAACTTCGGCGAGCACCGTTTCACGCACCCTCGTAGTGCCTGTTTCTGGCACTTCTCCGGGTGCTACCTGCTTCAGTGAGGGCTCCTTGTCTTGCTCGACGTCCCCTCTCTCTGCAGGTCCAATTTGCGACCTTCTGGTCCCTCCTGGGCCCCAGCAGCGTCCAAAAACGCCAAACGCACGATTTGCGTGTAGCAAGGCTTGTTAGCGTCCATCCGGCGGGAAAACACTTCTGCACGACTCTCCAAGGCGTGGGGGATCCATCCTCCAAAGGGGAAGTCTCTAACCCTTGTCGTTCCTGCAGTATTCACAGTTCTTCAGCCTAGTAAGAGCTTCTTTGCACCAACCGCTGGCATTTCTTGGGCATCTGCCCATCTCCGAGCTGCTTGTGACTTTTGGACTTGGTCCCCTTGTTCCACAGGTACCCTCAGTCAGGAATCCATCGTTGTTGCATTGCTGATTTGTGTTTTCCTTGCATTTTCCCTCTAACACGACTATTTTGTCCTTAGGGGAACGTTGGTGCACTTTGCACTCACTTTTCAGGGTCTTGGGGAGGGTTATTTTTCTAACTCTCACTATTTTCTAATAGTCCCAGCGACCCTCTACAAGGTCACATAGGTTTGGGGTCCATTCGTGGTTCGCATTCCACTTCTGGAGTATATGGTTTGTGTTGCCCCTATCCCTATGTTTCCCCATTGCATCCTATTGTAACTATACATTGTTTGCACTGTTTTCTAAGACTATACTGCATATTTTTGCTGTTGTGTATATATATCTTGTGTATATTTCCTATCCTCTCACTGAGGGTACACTCTAAGATACTTTGGCATATTGTCATAAAAATAAAGTACCTTTATTTTTAGTATAACTGTGTATTGTGTTTTCTTATGATATTGTGCATATGACACTAAGTGGTACTGTAGTAGCTTCACACGTCTCCTAGTTCAGCCTGAGCTGCTTTGCTAAGCTACCATTATCTATCAGCCTAAGCTGCTAGACACCCTATACACTAATAAGGGATAACTGGGCCTGGTGCAAGGTGCAAGTACCCCTTGGTACTCACTACAAGCCAGTCCAGCCTCCTACAATCATATGTTGGAATAGTCCAATATTGGTAAAGATGAAGATAAGGGCACTGACCACTTTGGACTAGAGATTTGTATCCCTTGTGGTTAGGAGGACTTTGCACTTCCTAAGATCTGTGGATCTTATGTATGGACTTTAAAAGAGGAACTGTCAGTGCTGTATTACTGTCGTATGTGCTGGTCACACTCTAAGAATCAAAAAGTGGCTGCAATCACTGTAGGTTCATAACATTGTCATATTATCTACTGTATATATATAAAAGTAAACTGTTTTCATCTATCCAATATGCATGTATGGATTTTTGCGGTAATTATTGTTTTCCTGTTTGATTGTATGTTTATACATTATTTTTTATATGGTTCTGGTTGGATCATTATGTTGACCAACACTCAATGTTATGAATTTTGATAGAAATAATTCCTCCTGGAACACCTTTGCCTTATGTATTGGATTACCCAGTTCCAAGAGTGCGTCTTTCTGATAGTATTACCTCACTATTTATTTCATTTTTATACTTGTTAGCACTGTCTTTGCACAAGTACCAGTTTAACACTCAAACATAGGCATAAGCAACAGAAAGGTGACCAGCCAACCTTTACAAAGGGACTTCCACTGCATGGCAACACATGTTGCTGTGTATTAAATAACTTTTGATTTGTAAGAGCTAGAAACATTTTTTAAACAAAATCTGCAGACTATACAGCAGATGATGAATTATGTGGCAAATGCAGGAGATCCATAATTATGCAAAAAATGCTGCACCTGCACTGTCACATAATTCCAGGGGCCCTGCAGATACAGTATATTTTGTGTAACTGCATATATATAGCGCGTATTACCCATGACCACCTGTATCACCTATAGCAAGCATTATATAAATGCAAAAAAGGGGAGAACTTTTTTTCTTCTCTTTTTTTAAATGGTGTTGCAATGATTCAGTCCCCATTAAACAGTCCAGCATATTTTGCCCACAGCATCTTGCATTCTCTAGAGGAGTGCTTGTAGTTTTGCTTCCACAAATTCCAAATACTGGCTAAGAACTAAGAATGTGCATAGTGATATTGGCAAACAGGGGTTCTGGACAGTTAGGTCCTCATTATGACCCTGGCGGTGTTGCACCGCCAGGGCCAACGGGGGCGGGAGCACCGCCGACAGGCCGGCGGTGCTCCCTTGGGCATTCTGACCGCGGCGCTTTGGCCGCGGTCAGAAATGGAAAACCGGCGGTCTCCCGCCGGTTTTCCGTTGCCCATTTGAATCCCCCATGGCGGCGCAGCTCGCTGCGCCGCCATGGGGGATTCTGACACCCCCTACCGCCATCCTGTTCCTGGCGGTTCGCCCGCCAGGAACAGGATGGCGGTAGGGGGTGTCGCGGGGCCCCTGGGGGCCCCTGCTGTGCCCATGCCAATGGCATGGGCACTGCAGGGGCCCCCGTAAGAGGGCCCCGCTAGTATTTCACTGTCTGCATAGCAGACAGTGAAATACGCGACGGGTGCAGTAGCACCCATCGCACCTTCCCACTCCGCCGGCTCGATTACGAGCCGGCTTCATGGTGGGAAGGTCGTTTTCCCCTGGGCTGGCGGGCGGCCTTTCGGCGGCCGCCCGTCAGCCCAGGGGAAAAGTCAAAATACCCGCCGCGGTCTTGCGACCGCGGTACGGTATTTTGACGGCGGGACTTTGGCGGGCGGCCTCCGCCGCCCGCCAAGGTCCGAATGAGGGCCTTAGTCTGTTTGGGTGGTTGATGGTGCATGGCACCAGCACTTAATAGTTTTGGCAGGGAGTTTTAAAAGATTGTCCTGCAGGCAGCCTCTGAGTAAATGTTTCCTGTCATGCCACACAGTTACTCTAACAGTTAGTAAGCAGGCACCAACAGAGCATAGCCTGTCACTGTGCTTCTCTACCTCCTGTTTGCTATGCAGTTTAGTTTGGGTAGAGTGGGATTCATGCACCACATTAGGGCTAAACGTGGGGTGTAATATTTCAGTGCGTCTTGTCAAGGGCTGCTCGGTGCCGACCTCTCACAGTCCATTTCACAGAAGGTTGTGTGTGCCTCTTGCCCTGGGTGAACATTTAGTAGACTGGCAGAGCGGATCAGCATGGCACTGTGTATGAACAGCACCTGGCAATGCACCCACCAAAGCTTTCTGCCACAGCAGCACGGTGTACCCTGGACTGCTCGGCCCTTGTGTGGTTTACCTTTTGGGCCTTTTTGCCAACTCTGCGAGTGGCAGCTGGTGGTTTGAAATGCATTTTGGCTGCGCAACCTCAGGACCTTGTTGTTCCTCAACCTGATCCACTGTTGCAATCAGCTGGTGCCCACTCTATCTTCTACTCCCTCACAACCACCTTAAAACTGGCAAGTGCAGTCCTATGCATTATTGCACCTTCTGTTGAGACATAATCCACATTTCTCTAAGAAGGAATCTTAAAGCTCCAGCTTCATTCCAGAGTCAAAAGTTCACATTTTACATAGGTGAGGGACCCACCAAGTTTGAGTGGTGATGACATCTGTGTAGATTCAGTAAACCAGTCCATTCCGCACCACAGCATCAAAGTAATGAAGTAGCTTGAGACAACCAAACTTTTTTTTGAGAATTAAACATTCTCTGGTTGTATTTATTTTACAAAAGACACAGAAGTATATTTTTTTCATATTGACACACATCAATATATTCAAATCATGTACATTGAACATACATATCAATACAATGCTAGATATAAAATGTTCTGTCTGAAATTTCTCAAAATCATGGTTACCCTCTGGGCTGGCATATCAAGCACCATCCTCATGAAAATGTGATTTTGTCTCAACAGATTTCCACTAGAGACATACATAATACTTAGCAAGGTGTATTCAGCCACTGACTCATACCCCCTTTGGCTTATAAGTAGGTTAGGCCCTCACCAATACCAGAACAACCCAAAGTAGACCCTTCTGGCACAATTTAGAAGATGGGCCTGGGTAAGTAAGCCATATCCTTGTCGTCTGACACAAGTAGCATCTCCAGAATCACCCCCCAGGTCCTGTTAAAGAAGCACCCCTGGACAGCCAAAATATATAAGCTGTAGCACTAAAGCCCCAGCCTCCTGCAGACTGCTGATTCACTAATACTGCGTCGGGGCATAAGTCCTAAAAAAATAAGTGGGGGGACTGACCAAGTTACGCAAGGTGAAATTAACAGCATGGCGTGTGGCATCACGGCATGTGGCATCTCAACTAATTGCCTCACAGGAAGTGACATCACAAGAAGTAACATCAAATCTTAACATTTCCCACATATGTTTAGCAGGTTTATCATGAGTACATTTTAAAGCATTACGAAAATTAACAAATTAGATTTCTGAGCGTCAACCTATGCATTTTTTTTTTAACTTTACTGCAAAGAAACTGGCGAGAAAGAGAAATTTGGCAGTAAATCTGTTCTGCTTAATAGGTTGCAAAGTCTGCATTTTAAAATATCCTATGTGACTAAGGCACATGCTGCAGAGTACTTTGTGTTAGAGGTGGGTGAGCCACTGAAAGCTGGAGCCAGGCTCAATCATGAAGCTTGGCTCTGGCTTAGCTCGAAGTTTTGTTGGATCCTCAGGACCATAAAGAGCTGAACTTCTATGTGGCTTTTGCTGTCCACCCTCACTCAACTCAGGATGTGGTGCTGCGGTAAAAGCTGCTGATTTTGGAGCTGAGAAACCAGGTTTGAGTCTTGGGGTTGCTCTACATCCCATTAGTCTAGGCAAATCACTTAATCTCTCCTGCCTATAATAATGAGTAGGACCTTGTATAATGTAATTGGCCCTCACAGTAAGTGCTTCATTACCACAGGGTTGAGTTTCCACTATATAAAAACTACAGAAAAGTACGCAACGAGGTAAAAACAAAGCGTGAACATAAGGAAATACATATATACACCCATCTACTGGCTGATTTGCACAAAGTCAAACCAAAAGACCTGGATACATTGTGGCTTTCCCAATTAATTTGTGTGATCTTAGGCAAATGTTTTATTCCACCAAAATGCCTTTTTCTTCGTTATCAGGTATGAAAGCCATTTCAAATATGCAACTTCTGATTACCAGTTGTACAAAAACCTATTGTGTTTGATTTATTAGACTATAATGTTGCTTTAATGTAATCAGGGTCATGTTTAGGGTTTACATTAACGTTTAGTAAGTACTTCTAGCTCAGTGCCATAATGTGTCATATTAAAGACAAAGCTACCACATGGTAAAGAAAAAAACTTTTTTTCATTTTGAAGAGACAGTATCATATTTTAAGTGATGTTTGTTGAGTGATTTACATAGTAAACATTATGAGCTGAGCCAGACCTTTCGCTCAGCTGTGGCTCACGTCTCCCTGTTAATTTGTGATCTTGCCCACCTCTACATTATGTACCCTGTAAATCTTAGGGAATAATAATAAAGGAAACATAATTCTGGTGGTTATCACATTTACTGGAGAAATCTGTGTTTTGTCTAGTCCCAGTACAGAGGGTTAGAGTGTGTCTCCTGTAAGGCACATCATGTAACATGAAGCTGGCTGATTTTTATTTTACATAGATAGGTAAGTGGGTTTTTGTTTTTTACACAGAGCTCCTTCTGCAACTTGCAGTTCCTAAATTGTAATCCTTCTAATATAGCACAGTGAGCTATGAAGGACATGCAACTCCTACACCTTGTAACCTTTAGTGTCTTATGTAGCACATTCTGTGCACTGATTTACACACTTGCATGATTGATCGTCAATGTCTTGTGTACTTGTGATGAAAAGAGCTCTGACACGCCGCCTTCGGATGAGTAGTGCTATAAAAGACACAAAACAAAATAGTGGTATTTAAATTGTTATTTGTGTAAATATTGGGACAGACCAACACACTTGACATTCTTATAGAGCATGCATATCTTTAACATACAGGGACTGAAAGTAAAAAATACGCGTTTCTTAAGTACCTGTGAAGTGATAATAGGCTGTGTGCCCTTGTTTCCCTTCCATTTCATTTGCATCTAGGAGTGAGTATCCTGCCAAGATAATCAAACAAAATTAGGCCTGATGGCCCCTTAAGTTCAGCCTTGATTTTAGACCAACTGAATTTAAAATAACAAAGTTCCTCCCCTCAGACAATGTGCAGACGCCGCTGAATGTGTCCTAGTGTCTGAAAATTACACTTCGACCAGTTCAGCATATTTTATCGGGGCCCGGCTTCTTGGTAAGGTGGACGGCATCAACCTGTGAAACTAAGGGGAGAGATTCCGTCTACCCTGACTTGTGCTCTGCCCTTTGTGGGATAATAATTAGAGCCATATCTAGATTTCACATGACTTTAAATGGGTTGCAGTTTTGCAGGCTTCAATGCCTGCTCTCCGGCTCATGCTGAAAATCTGATTTATTTGCACACAATGACAAGAACTGCCATTGGGCACCATCCCCCTTCCTCTGCTGGCCACCACCTACATGCCAGTGCCCCCAAAATGGAGCCCTCTTTATTAATATTAGTTATTTGTCTTTTACTTTTTCTGCTCATTGGTATATTGGTGAAAGTGGGAGTGCTTCCGCCACTCTCATTACAGTGGCATTCTGATAGCATGTGTGTAGTAAGATGCTGTTAGAGATGCTTCTGACATAATCTGAAACTTTTGAATCTGTCACATTGAGCCTTGCTGTTACCACATCTCCTGCATTTGTCATATCCTTTGCATGGACGTCAATTCACCAAAACGGCAAGGGTAGCAGAAGTGACATCACAAGCACTTTGACAGCCACTTTCACTCATTCACACATACTTGCACATTCACACAAGTTCACATGTACATACACTCTGTCTCACATAAATACACTCACCCGCAAGCATGCACACAACATACGTTTAAACACATTTTTCACTTATCTAAGCTGCAATGGAAGGGCATATTCCAGTTAATTGTACTCCATTTTTAATTAAAAACTGACAGAAAACAAAGACAGTGGAGCCCCAACTAATGTCCCTAAGGACTAACTGCCACTGTGTTCTTGGCACTGAGTTTGCCACCTCTGAGGCCAGGGGTCGAAAAGGCAGTGCCAGGGGTAGTAAAGGCCAAGCCAGGAGTTGCAGCTGCGACCCCTGGTGACCCCTAAATGACGTCTATGATCTTTTGGCTTTGCTGCTGTCAGAGTCTTGCTTTCAGTGTCTGCAGGTCTTAATGCTGTCATGCCCTGCAAAATGTGCTCTTGTGACTGCAAGTGAGTGCTGCTGCTATCGTATACTGTGAGTTCTTGCTGCTGTCACTCTGAGTACTGTCGTCAGTGGATATAACTCATGCCAGTTCCCTGCTTCATTGGGCCATCATGCACAAAGCTGTCATCCACTGGTGATCCAGCTGTCAGTTGGTTTGCTATAACATCTGCAGGCTTGGTTGCAGCACACACACCTCAAACTCAGTGGATGTATGAAACACAAAGCCTGTGAAAGCAGGTCAACTTCAAGGGTACAGGAAGAGGGATTCCTTCAGCATCCTCAAGCTACAATCATAGTTCCATCAGCAGACAAAAGGTCAAAGGTGTAAACACTTCCCTAGACTGCTAGCTATTCCTTCCCTCTTCCTGCAAGAGATCATTAGGCATCTGTTCAGGAGAAGGAACATGAGCTCCTCACTTGCAGGTGGAGCATGGGTTGTCCACCAGCTGAAGCTGCAGAATTCCAGTGTCAGTGGGCAGCAGGTCCATGAACATGCTTACACCTTCCCACATACATGGGTCTAACCCAAACTAATCCTGCAGCAGTGTGTTGTGCTGTTGATGCTCACCGAATATATGACGTATTCAATTTTTTCCACAGCTTCAACTTCTTCATAAAAATGTCTGACAACATTATTACCATAATGAATTTCTAGTGCAACATGTACACATTTATATTTTGGCATCTTTAGCTTACCCCCTTTTGTTCTGAAAAAAATAAAATGTGCCTGAATGGAAGTTTGGCCTATGTATATGTTTGCATTTTTGAAAGATATTTAACCTGCAGCTCAAATCAGTGACTGGCATTATAGTTGTAATTTGCAATCTTGGTGCTTTCGTGTCACATCAGCACATAGCCATTTCAAGAAAGGATTACAGGGCCAGAAATTGAAAAAAGATTTAAAGGATATTATTTTAAATGATAGAAAATACCGCAGCAAAAATTCTCATCATCTAGATCCTGATGGGTACAATGGAGATGCATCACTATTAATAAATGATTACATTGTTGCCAAATAGGTAAATATCAATACTATACATCATGCTACACTTCAACCTGTAGAGCATATGCACAGAGACAAACCTGAACTTTAAATGAGAGATAACGTAATCAAGGTGCAAACCCTGTGTATTAAAAAAGATACCACAATAATTTACATTTGGTCTACTCACTGGGCAGCATGGGGAACACAGCATGATTCCCAAAGGAAAATATTAGAAAATAATAAAAGTCTTCGCAAGGATTGGTGAAGGTGAACTTATGGAGCATTTTCAACTCTTAACCCTTTTCTGAATATTTTTGTTTTTACATCAACTAAGGAAGAAGATGTGGTGTAGTGACTGAGTCAACCTGGGGGCCTCGTTTTGAATCCATAGTGGCACTTCACTGGAAATTGTGCAGGTCTGGGCAAATCACTTAATGAGTTATATTTTTGTAATTGTGTGTAACTGGAAAATTCAAAAATTTAAACCGTCTCTTGATGTTGCAGTCTGACTCCCCAAAATGTACAACGCTCCGGTACTCATCAGCTACGTCTGTGCTATATAAATATAAACACATACATGTTTACATTGTTTAGTTATCCTCGCACATTTAATACCGATCCTCAAACTCTACCTCTCAATGTCTATGGGAGCATTTGCTTGTGTTTATTAGGAGACCAGCCATACACATCTTGTCCTACAGAAAGTTTTTTTTGTCTCTTATATTGCATTTAGTGTAAAAAGATATCTTTCAATACAGCTTCAGTGCTTTCTTTTCTGTGTGTTAGATGTGCACTCAGGCACAAGACTATGGCCCTCATTACAACCCTGGCGGGTGGTGTTAAAGTGGCAGTAATACTGGCAACAGGCTGGCGGTAACTACTGCCAAATTCTGACCATGGCGGAAAGATCTCTGAAAGACAGCCAATGTACCACACCGACCACCAGGGCGGAAACAACAGCCACCATGGCGGTAGCCGCCTACAGCCAGACGGAAGTCAATGTACCGCATACCATATTATTGGCCTGGAAACCAACACCTTTTCTGGGGCGGTACTGATGACATCAAAAGCCTGGTGGAAACAGACCTCAGAAGGGAAAGGACTCACCTTTGGGGACACAGGGAAGAGCCACGCCGCCATGGAGCCTGAACTGCATGTCTTCCCCATGATCTTCTATGTTCTGCTCCACCACGAACACCAAGGCCAGCGAAGATGACGACGGTGAGTAGAGCCGCCTAGCACACAAGGGAGGGAGGGAGGAAAACAAGAGTGACACAAACACGCACCACACCCCGCCCACACCATACACACAATCAGCTGCATTACAAATAGGTCCATGACTCGCATATCATGACCAATGCCCCTAGTTGACATGACACACTTACAGTATCAGTCACTAACCACATATACAGGCTGAAGTCCCAGACAGTTATTGGACGTAGAGTTGTATCAGTTGGTTTCTGGAATTTACATCTTTCCCTTCCTCATCCTCACCATCACTCTCCTCACCTCTCTGTGGTAACAGATCAGGACCTATAGCACCCTCCACCTCCAAAAGGGGTATTGAATGTCTCACTGCCACGTTGTGCAGCATGCAGCAGGCCACCACTATCCTACACACCTAATCAGGCCCATAGGCCGGTGAACCCCCAGAGATATGTAGGCACCGAAATCTAGCCTTCAGGAGACCTATAGTACGCTCTATCACCCTCCTAGTACGTCCATGGGCCTCATTGTATTTCCTCTCTGCATCTGTCCTGGGATTCCTCACTGGTGTCGGGAGCCAACTCAAGTTTGGATAGCCAGAATCACCTAGAGAAATGGTCAATACAGATTCGTCATTGGAATGTCCTTAGTCTGACAGACTGTTTTTCAGCAATGTGTCAGTTAGTGACAGGCACACTTACCTATGATCCACCCTCTGTCCTCTTGGAGTTGTTCAATCTTTTGTGGCACACTACTGTTCCTCAAAACAAATGAATCATGGACTGAACCAGGAAACATGGCATTCACATGGGATATGTACTGGTCTGCTGGACATACCAATTGGATGTTCATGGAGTGAAAGTTCTTCCTGTTTCTGTACACCTGTTCACTCACTCTTGGGGGGATGATTTGTATGTGGGTTCCATCAATGGCACCAATAACATGGGGAATGTTTGCAAAGGCATAGAAGTCTGACTTGATGGCAGGGAGCTCAGCACTTTGGGGGAATCACACATAGGATTGCAGATGTTGTACAAATGCATTTAGAAATCTTGTAAGTACCTGGCTGAACATTGGCTGTGAGAAATCAGCACCCATGCCCACTGTCACTTGAAATGAGCCTGTGACCAGGAAATGGAGTGCAGAGAGCACCTGCACCTCAGTTGGAATGGCATGCTGATTACGATTTCCGGGAGTCAGTGCAGGATCCAGTAATGCACATATGTCCTGAATAGTTGCACGTGTGAGTCTGTAAGTGATAATGATCTGACACTCAACCATGGTCCCCATATCCACAAGTGGTCTGTACACAGAAGGTGCTCTTCTTTGCCACAAGAGTCTGTACCTGTGAGGGGTAAGAGCAAGGAGTCATGTGCACACATACACAGGCATATTTGCTAAACACAATCACTGCATTCTTCATAGTAGTGTCTGTACAATAACTGCAACCTGACAGATGTACATTGTCATCACTAAGAGGGAACGGAGTAAATCATGTGGGATAATATACTCTATGGATAGAGACATATGTGATTCATATGTCTAGTAGGCCCAGCATTGTGACTAAATTGAATTTCAAGATGTGTAGGTGATGGCAAAATGTCTGCCCACTGTAGTTCTGCCCCTTCGTTGTGGAAGTGACCAAAGACTGCTAGCGGTTTACGCCACAGCGTTCGGCGGTGTTTACCGCTGTTCACACCCTCATTGGATAACATGGATGCCAATGGGGAATCTTGGCGTATCATGACCGTCGCTGGCGGTGATGGTGCATTCCGCTGTGGAACGTATGCGCGTTCGTCATTGTGTGCTCACTTGACTCCCTGATCTTGTGCGGACAAGTACTCCACTCCGTGTACTGCTGTGGCCTTCCTCTGGCTATGGATGTTCCACGTGGTGCAGGGGAAAGGGCCCCGGCCTTCACCCAGGAAGAACTGGAGAAACTGGTGGAAGGGGTCCTGCCCCTGTACGGCTGATTCTACGGCCGGCCAGAGGTACAGGTGAGTCCGGGTTTGGGGGGCACTATGTGTGTAATGGATGGAGTGGATTGCTCTGATGTGCGTTCCTGTGAGCCAGGATGGGGCTTGGTGCATGGAATGCTGCGTGCCACTGTCCTGCATGTCTGGGAGTACTGTCTGTCCTATGTCTAACAATCAGCCAGCTATTGCCATTGTGCAGGTGCCTGACCTCTGTGTTTCTTCTCTGTGTCTCCCTACTAGGTCAGCGCCCACCAGAAGAGGGCACATTGGCATGCCATCGTCAAGGAGGTACGGACCCTGGGGGTCTACAACCGGCGGAGCACCCACTGTCGGAAGAGGTTGGAGGACCTGCGGTGCTGGGCGCAGAAGATCAGTGAGGCCCAGCTGGGGAAATCCTCCCAACGTGGTGGGGTGCCCGTTGGGCACTGACCCCCTTAATGCGAACGATCCTTGCGGTGGCGTACCCAGACCTGGATGGGCACTTCAAGGCTGCACAGCAGTCACAAGGGGGTGAGTACTCACAGCCCATACTTCAGCCTGGAAGGATGAGTGTGTGTGTGATAGGGCTCATGGGGCTTAGAGCAGAGTTTTGACTGGTGTCCAGCTACTGTCTGCTCCCCAAAGGATGTAGGGGTGCCCCTGTCAGGTTTCACCTAGCTCAGCTTCAATGCAATGACAGGATATGGGTGTAGGTCAGTATACTGCTCAGTAGTCAGGGCCATGGTCGTGGGCCTAGTGCACGGTGCTGCCTGTTGGGTGTGTCTGCTGGGTAGGTGTATGTCTGGCCATTGTGTATCAGCATTCAGCTACTTGCAAGTGGCTCTCCTGTTTTGTCTCCCCATCCCTGTTCTATTTTGTGTGTCTGGTACAGCATCAACATCAGGCGAGGGAGCTGAGGCACCGGCTAGTGGGGAGACAGCGGCCCACGGATCCTTGGAGGCAGAGACAACGGACGCCCAGGAGGCCAGTGGGTGGGAGGGTGAGGGGACTTCCACGGGGGAGGCTACTACCACCGGTGGTAGTGACTCTGAAACCTCCTCCGATGGGGGTCCTCCGGCGGTGGCGGACACTAGTGGACAAATCACGACCGTGACATCTTCCGCCACCATCCATACATCAGTGCCCTCCCTACTGCTCCCCACTGAGTTGGCTGTGCCCGCCCACCCAGAAAGGTGGCCGTCTCCTTCCCCCCAGGCACCTCTTCCCCTGCCCCAGTCAGCCCTGCTGCCCTCACAGAGGAGGCTATTGACCTCCTGAGAACAATCTCTGTAGGGCAGGCAACCATCGCCAATGCCATCCAGGGGCTAGCATCAGAGGTGCAGCAGACTAATGCCTATCTGGATGGCATTCACGGTGCCGTGTCTGCCCTACAAAGATCTTTTCAGGTTCTGGCCTCCTCTTGGACTGCAGCCAGTTTCCCTGGCCATTCCGTCCCCCCTCCAACCTCTTCTTCACCCGTCCAAGGCACACATTCAGACACGCAGTCAAACACTTAAACACACAAAAAACACACTTCCAAACACAAGCACCACACCTCCCACCACAAGCATTCACACAGCCAACATACACCTGCACACACAACAACGTCCACTTCCCCCAGTGTGCCCGCCTCTTCCGCCTCCCTGTCTGTCCCCTCTACATGCACACCCTCATGCACTGCAGCGTCACTCACTGTTACTGCTACTCTTCCTGCACTCACCACAATAGCAGACAGCCATACATGCACCCCATACACCACACCTGCACTCACCACCTCCACTGTAGTTGACACATGCAGCACACTCACCCGACTTGCAGACACCCACCCAACATACATCCACACTAGCTGTCTGTCTTCTCCCATTGTATCCACCCCCACCTCCCAAAACAGTCAAACGCAGCAAGACACCCACCCATCAGACATCCACCACACCACAGCATACTGAGCAGTCACCGGCACCCACTACACGCACACCTACACCCCATACATCAACTCCCTCTGCCTCCACTCCCACGCCCTCATCCACGCCCACCCCAATTGCTCCCAGGAAACTTTTCCTCTCCCGTGTAGACCTGTTCGGACCCACTGGCCCACCCTGTCTTGTCCCAAAACGTGCCCACCTCCTTGCCCTTTCCGCTCCTTCCACATCGCAGCCCACCCCAGTCCAGCCTTCCCATTCCCATTCCTGTGCCCCTTCTCCACTTAAGAAGAAGTACCGCTCTGAGCCTAAGGCATCCTGCTCCGCCCGTGCCAAACAGCCCCCACCCCCTTCTAAGGAGAAGCCCACCCCCCTCCAACCTCCTCACGCAAGTCAAAGTCCCACCCCTGTCGTAAATCGCCACCCCCCCACCTCCATTCTGTGAGGTGCCTGGATCCCCCTATGGTGCCCTGTTGAGTGGAGTACACAGCACTTGTGGGAGTCAGGTGTGGCCAGTTGTTGCCAAGGAAAATTGACTTTTTATGGACTGGCCATTGGCCCTGTTTTCATCATTTCGCTCAGTGAGCTTCATAATAAAGTTTCAGTGTGGCCTGTGTTTGGGCTGCACGCAGTTCCACCCTGGTGTTTGTTTAAATAATTTATGGCTGTGGTGCTATTTTATGTCCTATGGCCAAGTTGCAGTGGCCTTCGGTCGGGTACGTCCCTCTTGGTGTGGGGTGTCTGACTATTGCTGCGGGGTAGGGTTGGGGGGGGCTTTGCGGGGTGGGTGGGTATGTAACTTTTCCCTTTCCTCCCTTGTTTTGTAGGTTGCGGTACTTACCGTCGTCTTCTTCGTCGGCGGTCTCGGTCATTTAGATATATGGCAAGGAGCAAGGCTGCCATGATCTGCAGCACTCTGTCCATGGCTGCCGCTGCACGTTTTGTTGAGCTCCGCTGAGTGTTTCCTTCTATTTGTTTCATTTCCGCCTGGCTTTGTGTGGCTGTGGTTCCCGCCCGGGAACTGGTGGCAGAATTGTGGTTCATAATTTGATGGGCGGGTTGGGCCTTTCCGACAGCCTGTGGGCGGCCTCTGCCGTCGTCAGCGGGAATCCTTTCCTGGTGGTGGGTGGTGTGCGGGATGCATGAGTTTCGTTTGGTTCATTATTTGGCGGTCCGGACCACTCCTCAGTTGGCGGTTTTTGCCGCCACCGCTGGCGGTGCGGAACAGACCGCCATGTTCATAAAGAGGGCCTTAGTGCTGATTAACAAAGGTAAACTTACACTTCTGTTCAAGTTTACTACTTTTCAGTATTTACAGACTATGTGCAGAGTTTTATGACTCCACTCTCCCTATATTCAGGAGAACTCCGCATACATAAGTATAATGAGCGTGGAGTGGTAAAACTCCACAATTACTTTGTGATTACCGAAAAAGTAGTAAACTTACATAAAAGTATAAGTTTAACCTTTGTGCATCAGTCCCTAAACTGGACACGAAGCAAGTTTTATAGTGTTGCAGAATGCAAGGGAATTTGCATACCATCAGTTTAGTAGTCTTTACCTTCCCTCAGTTTCTGTATAGATATGTATTGCAACCAACATTCCCTCTATTTTTTCCACTGTTTGCAGCAATGGAGGATCCCTGTGCACTGCAGCCAAGGCTTTATGCACCAATGAGCCATGCAAGCTAGTACTACTCTCAGATGCATGCAATTTAAAAGACGTAAGGAACCCCCTGAGTGTAAAATTGTAGTGAGTAAGGTACCTTGTTTCAGTGTTTTGTAAACTGAGGGGATGAGTCCATAAAGATTTATATTAAAGAGCAAGAAAGATAGTTAAGAAAGTACTCTTTTGAGTTCAAAATAGTTCAAGATGAACAATTTGAAATTGTTGGCCAACTAGCTCTGCATTCAGATTAGTTCTGTGTTGCTATGCTGAATGTTCTTGATACAATAAAAAACACCTTTTAAAATTACCCAATTTTGGGGCAGATTTAAGAGCCACTAGCGCCTACTTTCACCACATTAGCATCACTTTTTGTATGCTAATGTCGCCTAACAAGGCTAAAATCGGTGCATCAAATTTACAAAGTGGCGCAATGCATACATTGCGCCACTTTGTAACCCTTTGTGCTACATTATGCCTGCACCAAGCATGATGTATGCAAAGGGGGTGTTCCCCCATTAAGAGATTTCTTTGCGTCATTTTCCTCTGCACTCTTAACGTCTGCTCAGAGCAGGCATTTAAAGGAGGCACACCATTGTTCACAGTGGGCCTCAATGGGCTTTACAGGATTAGCGTCAACATTTTTAACGCTAATCCTGGAAAGCTCCAAACTAACATCAAAACTTTGACGCTAGTTCCCTAACTACCACCATGGTGCTCCATATCTTAGATATGGCGCACACATGGTGATGTTAGGGGGGCGCAAAGGGGTGGTAGAAAAGTGGCAATGCACTAGGTGCAGTGCCACTTTTCTTAAATCTGGTCCTTAGTGGTGGAGATTTTATCAAACTTGAATGGATGAAGGGCTGAGTGAGCCATGATAGGATTAGACCCTTTTGCTTGCGTATTAAATTCAGATTTCAGTAGAGCACACTTAATTTACTGAGCTACCGCAGTAGGTTTAAAACGGATTTTGGTAGATGGTGCCATGCTTTTACCCAGAAAAGAGTTACTTAAAGATAACGAGGAAGAAAGAGCACACTTGAACAATTCAATATTAACTGAACTCAATTGTTAGATATTTTAACACAATCTGACAAAGTAGTAATAGATGTCAAAATGTGATTACTTTGGAGAGCTTACTATCTATCTGGCTCTGTAAGTGGTCTATCGCATTCTCAAAAAGTTAATAGGGTGCTCTTCCATGGAACTAACTTCTAAAATCAACTGAAGACAATGAAGTCTCAGATGGTGCCTCACATCTGATCAGTAGACTAGTTTTACAGCCTATAAAGAGTGCTCATCAAAGTGAGCAGATGATCTAATCCCTTGCCCTGTTACCAAAGATCACAAGTAGATGAGGGACAAAAACCTGAGAAGTCTCAGACCGGGTTACTGTGTTAGGCTGTCTTCCCATTTTACACTTGAAAGTGGACAAAGAAAGTTAAATTAAAGGAGAATCTGTGTTCCTTAGTCAGACGCAGGTGAGGTCATATCACATGTTTTGTGATTTCAATCATATACAGGTCTACTGTAAAGGAGATGAGCTCCTACACTCTTACTGGCACAGGCCCCAAAGACCATCAAAGGGCCAGGGACTACTTAGGATTCCTTCTGCAGTGTTTCTTTTGTCAGGATAGGCGAAATCTAAGATACAGTACAAGGGTCACTCATTGAACTCATGGTGAGAGCCAGAGTTGCAGAAAAAGTAAGCAAGTCTTCAAAATGGCATCCACAATCTTTAATGCAAATATATAGTCACTCTTTAGCAATGCAAGCTTCCACCAGGGCAGAGGGGACTTGCAAATAGGGTAGAAGCAAGTGACTTCATAATGTGGCTTGCCAAATGCAGAAAGATAGTTCTTTACCCAAAAACACTAACATTAACTGTGCTTCTACAGTACGCTTGCCTTTTTATGGTAATTCTGACTTTTAATATGGTCACACAAAGTTCCATTGAAAGTGTGCTTTAAAATAAAGGGCAAATGTGGCAATGGGGAATGTAGTCCCAACAAACAAGTGGATTTATTAATGTCTTCTGCACTGGCACCTCTTATTAGGCAAGAGATCAGTACTGTTTTTTAGTAAACTCAATTGCAGTGACTGACTTATTTACATTGCATAGAGTTACTCCCAGTGGACAGGACCAGTGCTTAATTTGTGCTTGTTGATTCCGGTGCGGAGCACCGGCACTTATTTTTGAGGGCCGGCGCCTATTTTTCTGCCTCAAGCGTTTCCTGCAAGCAAAAGACAGAGGAAGAGAAAAACGAAAAAGAGTCACAATTGGAGAAAGTGGAAAGCTGCAAAAATGAGCTGAAGGGGCAGGGAGTGGCTGTAAATGGATTGAAGAGGCCCGAGATGGCTTCAGGATTACGCTGCCTCAGTATTCTGTGCTCGCACATTTAATTGCTGCAGCACTGTGTTTATGAGGAGGGCTTTGAGTACTGGCACATTTTTCTTTACAAATTAAACACTGAACAGGACTTTAATATTTTAGTAAGATGTGCTTAATTCAGAGGCAGATAGGCAGACAACAGTACCAACATTTCTTTAAGGAGGATGAAATCAAATGTGTATGGGAGTGGTGAGGTCTGTAAAAGCGATGTTACCAAAGACATGTATGTAGAAATCCTTTCCAAGATAGATAGCCTTTATCAGTATACCCCCTGTCTTTGGTGCCACTGAGTTTTCTGTTATTGGGTCCAGGTGTATCTGGTAAGAAGGCTTGCGGTTCTGCGCTGCGTCAAAACATTGGAACAGAGGCCGTAAGGCGTCTAGGTTGCACCTTTAACTGCCTGGTTGAATCTTAATCTATATTCCTACGCACTGTCAGTGTACCCCTCCCACCTTCTGCAGCCACCTCTCCTTTTTTTGTGGAAAGTCTCTCACAAACTCCATTTTACATGCTGTTTATTACACATTTGTAACTTTTCCTTTTCCTTATTTTCATTATTTAAGTGTTTTTAATGTGCTACCTTTTAAGCAAAGTCCACTGCGAGCTATTATATAGGAATAACAAAAAAGGGTCTTAGGACACAAGGAACCTGAGTCCATCAAGGCCCAGAGTTGGGACTCCACTCACCACTTCCTGTCCCAGAGTCTGCACGTGATTAGGACACTCAAGTATGGGACAGCACAGGGACTGGCTGGTGGGAGATAAGCTCTGGCAGAAAGAGCGAAACAAATGTATCAGAGTGGTACTGATAATAAAGCACAGTATGGAAACGGAACCGGCCCGAGAAACATCTGTTCAGTGCACTCTGAATGCAATGATAAACAATTGATTTCTTTCACAGTTTTGGCGCTTTGGACGCCCTGTGGCCTACTTCTCTTTTTTGAAGAACGCGTTGTTCTGATAGCTCCTTGGGTGTGTGCATCCAAACATGCTTTTGTATTCACCTGCACTGCGGCGACTACATGTAAAAAACTTTCGCAATATTTCGCTCAAGTAATGGAATATTGCAAAACCTTGTTGAGTAGGTCAGGGTGCAGGGGAGATTAAGCTTCTAGCAGCGCGTGGGAGGGATGTTTTGGCACTTCACATCAGCGAGTGCCATAATATTGCATTGTTAATTTGGTTCAAGTAAAAAACAGTAGATCATCCCTTGAAAATGTATCTAAAAAGGTCCAACACTTGGGGGTCTCCTTACTGTCTCGTGGCCTGGCATGACTCAGGTACTGTGCACTATCCTTCCTGCTCTGTACATTGACACCCTTCCCAATGCAAAACCTCGTTCTACCTTTTGAGCAACCTGAGAAACAAGCGTAGGTGGTCCAAAAGGTCTGGCTTTATTTATGTTTATAGCTATGACTATATATTTACGTAGTAGTTCCAGCCTCTCACCCTCCTCTACCAGGCGAGAAGGGCAGATACAATAGTGCATCTGGAGGAACGGCGGCAAAAATGAGAAGAGGATGTTGTCCTACTCATCGCGGAACCAGATTGGACTACAGCAATGACTAATGTATACACAATCTCTTGCAATGCAAGATTTAAGGTAATTAATTTCTAGTTTTTACACAGGGCATACCTCACCCTGGAAAATTTAAGTAGCCATTTGGGACACTAGATGTGGCATGCCCCGGATGTGGGTACTAGAGAACAGAAATGCTCCACATGGTGTGGGCATGCCCTGCACGACTTCTGTGAGGGGGTGGTGATGTTTATTAATTAAACTACGGAAAGGACAATCTCATGTAATCCGCTAGCATGTCTATTAAGGGCTTCCCACGAGCAGCCAAACACAAAGTGACCAGACCACTAAATTTGTGGACTCAGCCCTAATAAGAACAAAGCATGCGATCACTGTGAAATTGAAGGCCACCAATAGCCCCAAAGTTGACAAGTGGAAGGAGGCCTTACTCTTATGGGCTGGATATGAAAGCACAGTCCTCTGCCAGAGAGTGAGAAAAGGGCGAAACACAACAGACAAAGGTAGAGCATGGCACACCTTAGTGGAATGTCTAAAATCACTTGACAATGATTCCCCGAATAGTTCCATGCTTTGTGACTATATCCCAGGGGATGCCTGAAGGTTGTGGAACATGCATGGCGGATGCTTGAGGTTATATACCTGCCTGTGAGGACATGAGTGGTGACCCTTTTTGGAGCTGGGGACAAATCTGTTTGTATGCTTTTGACATTGATATGAGGCAGGGGTTGGGGAAGGGTGGGGGACAGAAGAGTAGAGTCATATGGGGGCATATTTATACTCTGTTTGCAACGAATTTTATACTCTAATTCGGTGCAAAACTAACTCCATATTTATACTTTGGCGCTAGAAATTTATGCAGTTAAAGTCATTTTTTGACGTGGAAAGTTACCTTGCCTTAATGAGATGCAAGGTAGGCGTTCCCGTGCAAAAAATGACTCTATGGCCTTAACGTCATATTTATACTCCAGTGCATAAATGGTGCACGGGAGGGAGGAGGGGTCAAAAAATGGTGAAAAGCTTACTTTGCCCCATTTTTTAATGCCTGGGTCAGGGCAGGCATTATGGGACCTGAGAGCCTATTTCCGTAGTGGAACACCATGGAATAAGCCCACATGTGCCCTCCCCAGGAAACCCCCCCCACACCAGAGAGACAGCAGAGGATGGGGAACCCCATCCCAGGTAAGTATTTTATTTTATTTTTTAAAGTGCCATAGGGGGCCCTGAAATGGGCCCCCATACATGGCATAGGGTGCAGTGGCCATGCCCAGGGGACCCTGGTCCCCTGTGCTGGCCATTGGGGTGGTGGGCATGACTCCTGTCTTTTCTAAGACAGGAGTCATGTGTTATGGATGGTTTTGCGTCAGAAAATTACTCTAGGCAGGTTAGAGTCATTTTTTTTAACTCTAACCTGCCTAATGTCATTTTTTGGTGCAAAACACCCTTCTTCCATACCGCCAGCCCCACCCGACTAACGTCGTTTTTTTTTCACACTAGCCTGCCCTTTGCACCAGCTTGCACCATTCCATAAATATGGTGCCCGGCTGGTGCACAGAAATGGTGCAAGCCGTTGCTAAACTTTTTGGTGCAAAACTGATTTAGTGCAGTTTTGCTCCAAAAAGTATAAATCAGGGCCTTAGTGACTTATTAGTGTTAGGTTTGGGCTGAGGTTTGATTATTGTACTGTGCACAATGTCTCATCCCCGTGATAAGGCTGCTTATACCTGTACTGCTTCAACTGTACAATACTTGTACCGCCTCTTTGATGACGGCAATTCGCTCTTTGCCCTAACCTACGCTGATTTGTACTGTTATAAAACAATAAAAATATGTTTAAAAGTATTTACGTAGTAGTAACCACTGCTCGTCAGTCTTGTATTTTTTTGATCTTCCGTGCGTGGAAGCTCTCTGACCCCCTGTGTGCAGCTCTCTGAAAATCCTGTGAAAGTAAATGATAATCGTCAATCTCCTTTCTGTGACGTGTCTCTCTTCTGCCTTGTGTGGCTGCTCTCTGAACTACTTCAGCGGATGCTGTCTGATCTCCTTCAGTAGACAATGCCTGATCTCCTGCATCTGCTGCTATCTGATCTATGCAGGGCTCTCCTTTGATCTTCCATGTGCAGATGACGTCTGATGTCCAGAATGACTGGTGGCCCAAATCCGGGGAATGCTCTCTATTCTCCTTTGTGCTGCTGCTCCCCGCCCCCTTTGCCGTGTCTACGCTCCAATAATGTTGGGAATATAGGACAATAAAAAACAAACGGGTCTTAGGATGTAGCGAACCCGAGCCCTTCAAGGCCTAGAGTTGGGGCTCCACTCACCACTTCTTGTCCCAGAGTCTGCACATGATTAGCACACTATAGGGTGGGACCGCACGGGAGATCAGCTCTTTCAGAATTAGAGAAACAAATGTGTCAGAGGGGGCACGGATAATGAACAGTATGGAAACGACACATGTCCGAGTGACCTCTGTTCAGTGCACACTGAATGCAAATAAAAATAATGGGTTTCTTGCACAGTTCTAACACTTAATAGACTCCCCGTGGCCTACTTTTTATCTTTGGAAGAACATGTTGTCCTGCATGACAGCTACCAACAAACTTGTAAAATAAAATGCAGGTTGGCAAAGTGTTTCTTAGGAGTCGGCTACCAGGTTTGCCGAAAGCTAAGGTTGCGGAGTACCAAGGTTACCTAGTTTTGATTCCTCCTCATGCCTTTTTTAACCACCATGTTATACTTCTTGTTTCCTCCATCCCTATTTTTTATTTCCTTCCTGCAACACTTACTGTTTTCCTTTCTCACTCAGGCAGGTCTTTTTCCCCGCCTTCTCTATTTGTCGGTGTTTTTCTGTTTTTCTACTCTTCCTTTCTCTCTTTTCTCCATCTCTCTCTTGTGTTCTGAGACAAAGCCTAATGTTGAAAAATAAGCTCTGGTCCCCTAAGATGAGTACCAATACCCGCCACACCTAGCACAAAATAAGTACTGCTTCTATCCCATGTCGCTGCAGTTCGATATCTTATATTTGCCTCTCTCTGACCCCCTGTGGACTGCTGCTTTCAGAACATGTTTCCTTGTCTGAATTTTTTTTACCTCGGCTGAGGAACTTAACTCAGGGGGTTATTCTAACTTTGGAGGAGTGTTAATCCGTCCCAAAAGTGACGGTAAAGTGACGGATATACCACCAGCCGTATTACGAGTTCCATAGGATATAATGGACTCGTAATACGGCTGGTGGTAAATCCGTCACTTTTCCGTCACTTTTGGGACGGATTAACACCTCCTCCAAAGTTAGAATAACCCCCTCAGTCTTTTGGCCTAACCCCTTGTATGGCCACTGACACCAACTGTTCCACATTGACTGGTGTAAAATAAAATAAATGCCTGAATATACTTACTCAGTGCCAGATGCAGAGGAAGTGACCCTTGATTTGCTATCTCCACTATGACTGTCTCTAGCGATGTGCTGGCCTCTGGGGAACAACCATGCCAAAGGAAGTTTGCATAATGGTTTTCAAAAGTACATCTGCTTCAAGTAGAAATAAACTGGCAAACGCAGGTTTATGGTAAGTTGTTTTTTTAACTCGAAGGTGGACACAGAGCATTAAAATGGCATTCTTATTTAAGAGATAAGAAACCACATTGTGCCATTGTCCACATGTGATCTAAACTGATTTTTATTCTAATGGCACCAAAATAATTATTGTCCTCAAATCAGTGGGAGATAGCAATATTGCTACTAAATGTTTGACTGCATATTCGATTCTCCATAAACTTTCCCAAAGGAAAATTGGGAATGGGGAAATAAAAAAGAAATTTTACACAGCCGTCCATTGGTGCTAGAAAAGGGGGCTTTCAGTGAGATTTGCGTTAGCCTGTGTGGGAGCAGGGTCGGATTGGGATCACAAAAAAGTGGCCCACATTCCTGAAACAGGATACTTTTTGTACAGTTTTATATATTGTGACCTTAGCCTAAAGGTCCTGGGGGAATTTACGCAAGAACCACTTACATTGCACAAGATCAAATTATATTTAGATTAAGTGATTTTCCCAGAATCACAGTATATTGAGCTGATGCCTAAACTCGAACCTGGTTTCCCAATTCCAGAGCTGGGGTACATACTCTCCAAGTTCCTTGCAATAATTGAATCTAGCAGGCAAAGGAGAACATCAGAGATTAGTTTATCCCCGTTCTATGGAGGGGGAACCTACAAATAACCTGAGTAGCTCCCTTACTGGCCCTCATCAGCCGCCCACCGCCCTAACTCTCCAGTCCCCCTACCCTAGTCCTCTGCAAAGTGAGTGCTAACGCCTTGCCGTCAGCAGCTCCTTGAGGCATCTGTCGCACCTGGGGGAGCCAGGGACAGCCACACCCATGCTGTGACAGCAGTGGCACAACAAAACTAGAGGAGGGCACACTGTGAAATGCTTGGGGGCCCCCCTACACAGGGCTGGTTTTAGCGCTGGTGACGCCTGGTGCTACAGTCTTTTTTGGTGCCTCCTCAACCCCCAATGACCTCTTTCTCCATGAATTCCCTCACTACCTCTCTCCAACAGTGCCCCTCACCTTTCAATAGCCCCTCTCGGACACACATGAAGTGCTACTCATAATTCACCCACAGTTTTGAGAGCTGCGTGGTACACGTTCTTTGCAGCTGGCACATTATCCCTCTATACTACTTTACCATGAGTAAAAACTGCCACTAGACAACATTCCGATCTCTCACCAACAGTAATATTAACCACCAGAGTTATTTTGACATTTTTCTTGTTGCCTGAAAACTGCTGGATGCACAAGCAAGTTTGGTGCTTCTAGACCCATAAGTTACTTTTAAGCAAAATAACCGCACCAAACTCAGTGCACGGTGGCACCGCCCTAAAGCAGGCCCTGACAGGAGATCTCAGGTCGGGGGCTCGTACACAGTGCTTGGTGGGGGGGCAGCCTGGAGCCCGGCCCCCTCCCCACCCCTCACACCCCCCCCCCCCCCCTCTCGCACCGCAGGGACTATGAGTGCTTATATTACGCACTGGTGGCAGAAGGAGCATTCCTTTGTCACTCTGCCTCTGATAATTAGCTGGCCTAGTGAGTCAGGCTCTGTATCTGCATGCAAAGGCTATAACAACATTTCACATTGGTGCAACGTGAGGGCCCTGTCTGATTTAACCGCTTAGTGCGCCAAAAAAAACGGTCCACCAACTGGCGTCGGCCACAGGCCCATCGCCCCAAGGCCAGTTACCTGCCTTGCCAATCCGAGCCTGTGTGGGAGCCCCTTGAATAGAACACATATGACGCAAGGTCGAGAGAGACAGAGAGGTTCTCTTAGGTGTTCAGGCAATGTGGTCGTACAGGGAACTTGCTAGGGCCTGATAATGTGTAAAAAGAATTCACAAACGCAGAGTTGCACAATACTTTATTATGTCAGTAACAAACATATCTTCATTAACAGACGCCATTAATTGGTTCTACTTCTGCAAGTTAAAACGACTTAGACTATTTCAGCCATTGCTCCTTGTGTGACACTTTATGGGAAACTGATCTTTATAATTCTTTATCGGCCTTTTTGTTCTGTGGTTTAGATGATGTTGGAGGAACGTTACCTACGTAGTCTGAAAGTGCTGATATCAGGCACAAGCCTTAAGAAGTGGCATTTAGTAGGCCCAGTCTGTTAATTTCTGGGCTTTTACATACATACAACAAAAATCAAAGCCACAAGAGTTAGTGGAACCTGTGATAAGAAGTCGGAGGACAGAAGGATGGTGAAAAGTCAGCTTTGGTTCATGGCTAGCCTAGAAACGTGTGCAAACTCATGGAAGGTATGCCATGCCCTAAAAGTTTCAAAGCAAGCAAGCAAACAAACATTTGTTTTCGTTAATTAAACCATAAAATAATTCAGTAGTACACAGCATATACAAAGAAAACATGAGTGGGTGTGCTCAACACACTTTGTAAGGGGAGAACTTTCTAAACAGACATTATTTTGTTCCCCGTTTGTGTCTTTAATCTAAGTACTCTTGGCAAGATTAAAACAGGAATAAAAATTAAGTTCCTGATTAGAATGACCCAAACATCAAGATTGGGTCGACATGGTTCAACCCCACTAAGCGCCCCTAATAATCAACAGGCTTTTGGCAGGAGCAATATAAATCTAATCCCTACTCTCGTGGTCAATTACCCTATTTAGATGCTATTTTAATGGTGCAACACTAACTCATATGCAAAAAAGCATGCACCTAAAGTACAGTCCATGCATGATTTTTTCCTCTATTCAAAAACGAGAGAAAGAAGAGATCATTTATCTTTTGGTCATAATTGGCGCAGCATTGTGCCACAATCAAAGTGCAACATCATGCTAAGTGTGTGCGTCAAGACATGCACACACCTGAAATCTCCACTCAGTAACACTTACAAAAATGTACACATCACACTTGAAAATGCGATAGCCTTTCATGTGCACACACACCATAAACAGCAGTCATAGGGCCTCATTCTGAAGCTGGCGGGCGGCGGTAGCCGCCCGCCTGGCGGGAACCGCCATATGGCCGCTCCGCGGTCGAAAGACCGCGGAGGCCATTCTGGCTTTACCGCTGGGCTGGCGGGCGACCGCCAGAAGACCGCCCGCCACCCCTTCCCACGAGGAAGCCGGCTCCGAATGGAGCCGGCGGAGTGGGAAGGTGCGACGGGTGCAGTTGCACCCGTCACGAATTTCAGTGTCTGCTAAGCAGACACTGAAATTCTTTGTGGGGCCCTCTTATGGGGGCCCCACGACACCCCATACCGCCATCCTGTTCCTGGCGGGCGAACCGCCAGGAACAGGATGGCGGTATGGGGTGTTGGAATCCCCATGGCGGCGCAGCAAGCTGCGCCGCCATGGAGGATTCATGAGGGCAGTGGAAAACCGGCGGGAGACCGCCGATTTTCCTGTTCTGACCGCGGCCAAACCGCCGCGGTCAGAATGCCCTGCGGGACACCGCCAGCCTGTTGGCGGTGCTTCCGCCGACCCCGGCCCCGGCGGTCCTTGACCGCCGGGGTCGGAATGACCCCCATAGTGTCTTACACTGTCACTCAGTAGCTTTTGACTCCATAAGGACTCAGGGGAGGATGGTCCCTGTAGTCACACACTGGGAAATTGAAAAGGCAACCACTATAGTTAGTTCTAGTTATAAAAAGTCTTTAGCAATCCCCATTACAATTATGCCCCTGAGACTTATTTACTCACTTGTATTTGTCCTGCCTTATACTTAGGTGGGGTCCTCGAAAATTCAAATTTGAAAGCCCCCTGACAAGAGCTTCTGTTTATGTTAAGGTACACACCCATTTTGAAAGCGGTCCTGATGCGTCCCCCGTGCTGGGATAGAACGTATTCTGGGCGCCTGCCGGCTCATCCCCAACATATAGTTAATCTTGTGGGGAGTGGCATTGCACTAATGTGCATGCGAGGGAGAGTGTCAAAACGTGGAGCCTGGAAAGTAAGTCCCAACCTGGTTCGCACCTGCTCAACCATGGTCACCTCAGAATTAAATGGCAACCGATTGAGAACTCTCCCTCAAGTCTGTAATGTAATAATGAATCCTAGCTATAGTGTAATCCACCAAAGAATGTTGTCATTTAGTCCTTGCGTATGGGTGGAAAACTTGTATATCCAGCGCTGCTCTTTTTCAAAGAAGATCTTCTCAATATGCCTGTTTCCCTGTCTACTTTTACCAAAACAACCCATCTGAGATGTTTTACAGTGTGGGATGTGATAATGGAACGTTCATCCATTTTTGTAGTATTGCTCTTACAACGAATATTACTCCTGAGCTTGCATATCCTTATCCTGAATTTACGGGCTGTCATACCTATATACCTAAGGTCACGTGGGCAGGTTATCATGTATATAACCTGCTTGGTTTTACAATTGGTATATCTCCTTACCTGCCATGGGAATGGTAAGCCCAGATCTAGTTCTGTAGTGGGTGATTTTAAAAATGAGATGCTGCACTATCCACAAGGGTAATGATCCACTACTTTCGGAAGATCCAGCGAACAGTGTATGATATTTGTCATTTTCTATGTCTGTCTGGGTCTTGTGTGTGCTAAGGCATCCCTCAAGCTTCTTGCCCTTTTGTCTGAAAAAAACAGGTAATCCCATTCCCTGGGTCTCGTATTAAGATACGTCAGTTCTTCTTGAAGATTTTCTTGGCAAAATCTGAAGCGAAGTTATAAGTTGTTACACATATCAGGGTTGGTTATTGGTTTTCTCTTACAGGAGTCTCCAGTAGGGCAGCTTGATTTTGGTTTCTAGCCTTTTTCTTTGTTCTCTGTAGAATTTGATCCGATGATCCCGGGCCCTCATTTTTTCTGCCAGGGACTTTGCCTGTTTCTTAAAGTCAGACACCCGAATGCAATTCCGTTGCAGCCGGGGAAACTGCCATAAAGGAGATGTTTTCTCAGTGGACGTGGGTGGAAGCTGTTGATTCTTATCAGGCTATTCTGTTCTGTGGAATTGTGAATAGTGTCAGTTTGTAGACTACCCCTTCTGGGAATAGCCTCACATTTAAAAATGTGAAGGACTCATTGTTGATGGTGTATATAAACATAAGATTTCTGTCCTTATGAAATCAATGGAGGTTAGTATATCACCCGTCCACACCACGGGTATGTCATAAGTGTAGGGCTTCTATGATTTCATATGCTGTCTACATAGGTTACTGTGGTGAGAACATATTTTCTCTCTACAGACATGGATTCCCATTACACTTGGGGCAAATATATCCACCATAGCTGTAAAGTGCACTTGTAAAAACTGTGTTTCTTTGAATTCAAAGTTCCTGGTTAAAGCTATTCTAGCGCACTCAACAACAACCTCCCATGCGGTGGAACTGGAGCCCAATGCTATTTGTCTCTATTGATTTTTCACTCTCTGGATGGTACTACCTGTTCTTGCCAGGCTTAAAATGTAAACTATACTTCGCAGTGTTTTCAACACTTCGACGTGCTTTCTGTTCCTAGTTTATATAATGTTTTCAGCATGAAATGTTACAATAAAACCACCCTCTTTCAAGAGTCTCTTGGGGAACTATCCATGAAATGTAGTGCATAGTGCAAATTGTTTAATACTTATCTTATCACCATTGATGAAAGACATATTGACGCGAGGAAGAAATACTTCTTATTGAATTTACAGAGCAGAGAACCTAAGAACATTTTTGAACATTTGTCTCTTTTGCTACTACACACGTAAACAGTACAGGAAATTAACTATGTAACTCACACCCTTGTGGCTGCTGTGTTGCCCTCAAGTGCCCATCGAACTCAGGGTAGGCCACTGTCAGTATGCAGGCCATTAGGGGGGTCAGGCTCCAACCGGCACCCCCTTCTCGTTGGGAGGCAGTCCCCAACTAGGCCTCTGCGGTCTTCCGGGCCCAGCATCTCAGGTCCTTCCACCACTTCCTGCAGTGGGTGCTCCGCAGGGTATGGACCCCCAAGGTCTGCATTTCCTTGGCAATGGCTTTCCACAACCCTTTCTTTTGAAGGGCGCTGACCTGCCTGGGAGACATAGAAGGAAAGGCACATTTATGTAGACCCAACAACTTACTACATTCATAGGCCTACAAACAGTTCACATATCAGCATCGTACATGAATTCACACTTGCACAACATTTCTAGCTGTCATTTCTCAAGCTACACCCTCCACTGGAATATCCTGCATACACATACTAACACACTTACATACCCATGTAGCTACAAAAATACTACAATGCGACCTATCTGCTGTTCTGGAGGCCAATACAGCTTTGTGTACAGGGGTAGGAACCCATCCACAAGTTTCTGGAGTTCCTCCGTAGTGAAGGTGGGGACCCTATTCCCTGTAACAGGCACCATTGTGGCTCCCAGGAACACGACACAGCAGCACACTCAGTGGAGGTCTTGATGGCTGGAGAGTCAGGAGTCAAATGAGATACACTGTAAAAAATGGGGGGTCACGGCCACAGCGGTCTGCACTGTCACCGCTGGCGGTAATTGTCATTGGTCCCTGTATGCCAGAGACATCAACATTAACCTATGAGGAGTTGCTCAGCAGTTCCGACCGCCTACCGCCATGACGGCATACGCCGCCAGAATGAGCTCATTAACATCTGTCCCCTGCATGCAGGACATGCAGTAGCCATTTTGCACTGTTACTCTTACAAAAACATAATTAAGAAGAGTCACTAAACATTTTCATCATGGACATGTGATAAGTTATGGTCTAGGACTGTTTACGATACACTCAGGCAGTATAAACTTTGAATGTGCACAGAATCCTAAAATGACATTATGACAGATTGGAAAAAAACTAACTTATTGATGGTGACTGTACACCAGCAGTGACAGACAACCATCTTTCTGATGTAATTCTTACTAAAACCCAGATGTATGTGCAAAATACATAAGTATTATGACAGCTCTGCACTTCGAAGTCTGCTTTGTAGGAAAAAAGTGAAAGCAAATGTGATGTTGAGCCTCCATTTGTGACCATGTAGTAGGTTGCATGAAGTTTAATAGTGGGCACTCTTGTGTTGTATGCCATGTGTAGATACCGACCACTGTGGAGGGTGAGGCATGCACCTGTGTACTGGCCCCTGGTTGACTTAGCAACGATAGAAGAACGCCACATCATCTCCAACAATCGACTGAACCGTGCTACGATCAGGGACCTGTATACCCAGTTCTAGTGTGATCTGCAGCCAGCCATTTGACAACCTACAGGTATTCCTCCAACTGTGCTGGTGCTATCCATCCTCCACTTCTTGGCCACTGGCTCATTCCAGGGGATAGTGGGAATGGCAACAGGCATGTCTCAGCCAATGTTCAGCAATGTGTTGAGGAATGTCTTGTCTGCCTTACTGAAACATATGGAAATCTACATTCAATTTCCCCATACTGTAGATTTGGGCAGTGTGAGCCCTAGATTATATGCAATGGGACATATCCCTCATGTGATTGGGGCCATGGTTGGCACCCACATTGCATTAATACCACCCAGGGCTGATGAGCAAGTGTACAGAAACAGTAAGAGCTTTCACTCGATTAATGTACAGATGGTCTGCTTTGCAGACCAGTACACCTCCCAGGTGACTGCAAAGTTTCCTGGGTCTGTACATGATTCGTACATCCTCAGGAATAGCAGTGTCCCACGGTTGATGGTGCTTCTACAAAGAGTGAGACCCTACCTTATCGGTGAGTATGATGAGTGTATGTGGAATTACTGTTACCCCAGCCTTCCTACTCAGTCTGTATGTAACATAGTGGATTGTAAATTTTAGTTTCCTCTATCCACAGGTGATTCAGGTTATCCCAATCTCTCCTGGCTACTGACATTGGTGAGGAATCCAAGGACCAGGGCTGAAGAACAGCACAATGAGGCTCAATGGAGGACAAGAAGGACGATCGAAAGGACATTTGGGCCCTCATTACAACCCTGGCGGTAAATCCCGCTTACCGCCGTGCAGAAGACCGCCAACATACCGCTGCGGCCGCGGAATTCCGCTACAGGTATTACGACCAACAGCTCGGAATCCGCCACTATACAGACACCCACACAAGTCCGCCACACCAAAGGTCAGTGATAAACTGACGATAACAAAACCGACACCGTCACACCAACAAGAATACGCCCACACTATCACGACCCACGAATCAACGCTGCGGACTTTCAACCGCGGTAAACCATTGGCGGTACACACCACCGCACTCAAAATACACACACACTTATAAAACTACACCACATTGGACAATTCGAAATACACACACCTGATACACATACGCACATCACACCCACACACCCACAACACTATAAAACACACACCCACATTACCCACAAACCCTTACAACCAGAAATGTAAAGCAGGCCAGAGAGATACACTACCTTAAACAGCAGTAGCATCCACAGACACAACACCATCACTTACATAACATCCACGCACCTCAAACACCACACACCAACACATCCCCTCACACATCACAACAGACACCACCTCACACATCACCCACATCACATCATGACACCTCAACGACACCCCAGGTTCTCTGAGGAGGAGCTCAGGGTCATGGTGGAGGAAATCATCTGCGTAGAGCCACAGCTATTCGGATCACAGGTGCAGCAGACCTTCATTGCAAGGAAGATGGAGCTATGGCGGAGAATTGTCGACAGGGTCAACGCAGTGGGACAGCATCCAAGAACACGGGATGACATCCGGAAGAGGTGGAAAGACCTACGGGGGAAGGTGCGTTCCATGGTCTCCAGACACCAGATTGTAGTACAGAGGACTGGCGGTGGACCCCCACCTCCTCCCCCACAACTAACAACATGGGAGGAGCAAGTCTTGGCAATACTGCATCCTGAGGGCCTCGCAGGAGTAGCAGGAGGACTGGACTCTGGTAAGGCAAATCTTTACTACTTTATCCCCCACCCTACCTGCATGCCATCACATATCCCACCCTTACCCTCACACCCATAACCCCAACAACCCACAGATACCCCACCAACACAACCCATACATCCCAACAACAAGCCCTGCATGTAACACCCATGCATGGACACCCATCACCAAAGCATGTCCAGTACAGATACCCACACAGACCCCCAACCAACTATCACACAAGGACCAAGCCAAGATTGCAATCACTGGAGTAGAGGGTCACTCACCCATTACACACGATGGCACACACAGATGCAATAAATATGCTATTACACCCCTACAGGACCCCTAGCCAACGTCACCAGACAGGAGGTGCCAGACATATCCAGCCCCCCAACAGAAGAGGCCCACAGTGATGACAGCAGCTCTGCACAACTGGATCAAGATGACCAGCCCGGCCCATCAGGGAGCTCGGGACAGTCGGTTCCCCTGACACAGTCACAAGCCACCACAGAGCCTCCCCCCTCAGGAAACACCAGCACAGCACCCACCCAGCGGGCCCATCCCTCTGTCCCCAGGACACGTCAATCAGCAGTGTGTCCACCACAACAGGAAACCCAGGCAACCCCACTAACACAGGAGGATCAGGGACCTGGGGGCAGTGGCAGTGGGCACATGGTTCAGGGGACAGAGGCACAGGACAACAGGGAAGCTGGGAGGACTGCTGTGCGACAGGGGGAGGACAGGCCCAGGGAACCCACTCTCCACGAGGCCCTCTCCAACATCATGGGAGCTTACCATCATGCCCAGGAGACGATGGCAACGGTACTGGGCAAGTTTCAGGAGACCCAGCGGCTGCAGGAGGAACACTACCTTGGGATCAGGGATGACTTGAAGTCCATTAACAACACCCTGGTCACCATTGCAGGGGTGCTGCAAGACCTTGTCAACACCAGGAGGGACACAGTGGCACAACAATGGGCCCCTGACACTAGCCTGGACGATGAACAGCCCTCCGCCGGCGCTAGTGGACAGGAGGCACCGCCAGAAGAACACGACACCAGCAGCCCACCCCCTGCAGATGGAGAACCACCCTGCAAACGGACCCTGAGATCCAGGAACAAGACAGAGAACATTGCCAAGACCCTGCCAGGAAATGAGACCCCCCTGAATGTCACCCTTCTGTCCCACTTTGTCACCCTGTCCATCCTTCAACTGCCATTGCACCACTTCCTATGCCCCTTTGGACAATGCACCTGTGAAACAAATAGACTGGACTCTGCCATGGACATTCCTCCACCATCCCCAGCCCATTTTACAACCACCTCCACCTATTAGCACAGAAATACACACACTTCAATCACAAAACAATCTGGAGTCAGTCTGTGCTTTCACAAATGTGTAATTGCAATAACCATGGAATATAGCAATGTCAATTTACTTATGCACATACCAATGTAACACAGCTGTAGGCCTTGAGGAAACATAGCAGAGGGCATAAAGTGGGAGCCACATCTGTGAAATGGAAAGGCAATGTGACAAGTCAGGGTCCATACACTGAGTGAAATGACAGACTTATGCTAGCTCAAACAATAGTATGAGATGTGGGAGGCAGTGACATCTTCTTACCTGTGTCTCACTGGAAGTATTGCATGATGATGTTTCGGATGTCGATATCCTCTTCTTCTGTCTCCTCTTCTTCACTGTCCACAGGCTCCACAGCTGCCACAAGACCACCATCTGTCCCATCCTCCTCCAGAAAAGGCACCTGCCGTCGCAAAGCCAGGTTGTGCAGCATACAGCAGGCCACGATGATCTGGCACACCTTCTTTGGTGAGTAGTATAGGGAACCACCTGTCATATGCAGGCACCGGAATCTGGCCTTCAGGAGGTTGAAGGTGCGTTCGATCACCCTCCTAGTTCACCCATGTGCCTCATTGTAGCGTTCCTCTGCCTTTGTCCTGGGAATCCTCACTGGGGTCAGTAGCCATGACAGGTTGGGGTAACCAGAGTCACCTGCAAATATCGAGGGACAACTGTTAGACACACACTAACCCGTAGGGACCACCCCAGACCCAGACACCTATTCACACTGTATTGGGTCCTTGGCCTCACCTATTAGCCACACACGGTGCCTCTGGAGTTGCCCCATCACATAAGGGATGCTGCTATTCCTCAAAATGTAAGCGTCATGCACTGATCCAGGAAACTTGTCATTCATGTGGGAGATGTACTGGTCTGCCAAACACACTATCTGCACATTCATCGATTGGTGGCTCTTCCGGTTTCTGTACACCTGTTCACTCCTGCGTGGGGGTACTAATGCCACATGTGTCCCATCAATGGCACCAGTGATGTTGGGGATCTGTCCCAGGACATAGAAGTCACCTTTCACTGTTGGCAAACTCTCCACCTAAGGGAAAACGATGTAGCTGTGCATGTGTTTCAGCAGGGCAGACAACACTCTGGACAACACGTTAGAGAACATTGGCTGGGAAATCCCTGATGCAATGGCCACTGTTGTTTGAAAGGAACCACTTGCCAGGAAATGGAGTACTGACAGGACCTACACTAGAGGGAGTATCCCTGTGGGATGGCGGATAGCTGACATCAGGTTTGGCCCCAACTGGGCACACAGTTCCTGGATTGTTGCACTATCAAGTCTGTATGTGACTATGATGTGTCTCTCTTCCATTGTCGACAGGTCCACCAGGGGTCCGTACACTGGAGGATGCCGCCATCTCATCACCTGCCCCATAAGACGTGCCCTACGGAGGAGAACAGCTACCAGAGAGTCAGCCAACACTGAGGTATCACAAAATGTAATTTGCTGAAAATGTATTAATCCGCCATGTGCCTGTAACTGTGTGTATTCCAGGCCTAGATAGGTGTGACGCAGTTATTAATAATGCCATGTTGCCCCCTGAAATGGCGGATGTCTGACCTGTAAGGTGGGACAAGGGGATATGAGGTAACTGCGCTGGCATTGTACACCATCGCGGTGGGCGGTCGAAGACCGCGGCACAATTCAGCATTGGTTAACATTGGGCCCTATGGGTCTGAGGAGCCAATGACGATGTACGCTAGCGGTGACTGTACGCACCGCCGCGGACTTGACTGCCATTTTCTGTCTGTTCACTCACTTGATACCTGACCCTCAACAGGAGAGGACCTACACTGCAGGTGCTGCTGTGACCTGTGTCTGGAAGCGACAATGGCTCATGTGTCTGGGGAAAGGGCCCCTGCCTTCACTTCGGAGGAGTTGGAGAAACTAGTGGATGGGGTCTTCCCCCAGTACATGCAACTGTACGGTCCTCCAGACAAACAGGTGAGTACAATGTGAGCATGCTGACTGGGCATGAGCGGTGTGGCTGGAAGTAACATGGGGGGGGCTGAGGCCTACATGTGCGGCTGTTGAGTGTATCTGCGTCACGGCATGGGGGGGAACTGGTGGGCAATGAGTATGACGGTCCGGCAGGGTGAGTAATGTCCTTTCCCCCTGTACCATTCCTCTAGGTTACCGCCCACCAGAAGAAGGCTATTTGGCATGCCATCACCAAGGACGTCCGGACCCTGGGGATCTACCACAGACGGAGCACCCACTGCCATAAAAGATGGGAGGACCTGCGCCGCTGGAGCAAGAAGATGGTGGAGGCCCAGCTAGGGATGGCCTCCCAAAGTGGAAGGGGTGCCCGTCGCACCATGACCCCCCTGATGTTCAGGATCCTAGTGGTGGCCTATCCGGAGTTGGATGGGCGCTTGAGGGCATCACAGCAGCCACAAGGGGGTGAGTACACTCTCCTTCAGCTGACTCTGCGCGCATTATGAGGTGTCTGGGCGGGGGAGGTGGGCAGTTGGTTCCCCTAGGCCAGGGCGATCTTGGTAGGCAAGGTCCCTTGTGAGGCAGGCTATGTGGCACCCCAACCCCACTAGTGTTAAGAGCCATCTACATCTAGTCAGGCTCCTGTGACTTCCAGGTGTGCAACAATTGGGCTTAGGCCTCGTACCCCATGGCCATGTGAAAATTCTAGGAACTATAAGTGCATGGCGAAGTGCAGAGGGCTGCTCACTGTCTGTTGTGTCCGCCAACGGTAGTGGTGTTGCATGCACTGAACATATCTTTCTTCTGTCTTTCCCCCCCTTTTTGTCGTCTCCCCGTTCTTGTGTGCAATAGCATCATCAGGCGGAGGAGCATTGGCACCGGAGCAGGAGGGAGCTGCATCCCACTTGGCCCTGGAGGGTGAAGCTACAGAGTCTGAAGCCACCAGTGGGATGGAGGGCGAGGGGAGCTCCACAATGGGGACAGGAGCAGAGACCAGCAACAGCGACTCCTCCTCTGATGGGAGCTCCCTTGCGGTGGCAGGCCCCACTGTGCCCACCGAATCAACAGGTACAGCCGCCACCCCCCCTACCAGCACTGCCCTCCCAGCAGCCCCTCAGCGTCTGTCCTGTGCCCGCTCACCCAGGAGGGTGGGCATCTCCTTCGCCCAAGGCACCTCAGGCCCTGCCCCAGTCAGCCCTGCTGCCCTCAGTGAGGAGGCTCTTGACCTCCTGAGATCCCTCACTGTTGGGCAGTCTACCATTGTGAATGTCATCCAGGCTGTTGAGAGGCATTTGCAACAAACAAATGCATACCTGGACGGCATTCATTCTGGCCAGGCAGCCCAACAGAGAGCATTTCAGGCTCTGGCCTCAGCACTGATGGCAGCCATTGTCCCTGTGTCCAGCCTCCCCCCTCCAACCTCCTCCACCCAGACCCAATCCCCTGTACCTCTGCCTTTCCCAAGCACACTATCAGACCAGCATGCACACACATCAACACACAAGAGTGGCTCAGGCAAACATAAGCACCACACATCCCACAGGCACTCACACAAGCAACATACCCATGCACACATACCAACATCCACTTCCTCCACTGTGTCCCCCTCCTCCACGTCTCCCTCCTCCCTCCCTGTCTCGTCTCCACTCACACCTGCATGCACTACATCCTCAGCCACTACTTCCATCACCAGCATGCCCATCACCACACACCGCTCACGTCCAATCACCACCCCACTGCCATTCACACATTCCCTGTGTCCTCTACCAGTGTGTCTGGGAGCCCTCCTCCCAAAGTACACAAATGTAGGCACACACCCACCCAACAGCCATCCACCTCACAACAGCCTCCAGCCCATGCACCTTCACCCAAATTCAGCAGACGTACACCTCCTACAACCACTACCTCTTCCTCCACTCCCAAACCCCCTCTATCAACCCGTCCCAGTGTGTCTAAAAAACATTTCCTGGCAAACCTTGACCTCTTCGCTTCACCCCCCGTCCCTCCCCTAGGGCCAGGATTTCCAGGTCCCAGCCCAGCACCTCAGCCACCACATCCCCAGGCACAGTGGTGCCAGCAACTGCGGGGTCATGGAGTGCGCCACCCATCAGGGCTGCCAGTGTGCCATGTAGCGCGGGCAAGGACATTCCGCCACCTGTCAAGGTGAAAAAGGTGCCCACATCCCAGAGGGAGAAGCCGAAACTACCAGCCACCAAGGGCTCAGCGAAAATGAAAGGGGATAGTGGCAAGACAACTGCGCCACCATCAGAGATGGGGAAGGGCCAAAAACAGAAGGGCAGATCAGGAGAGAGCATGGTGGCACCGACTGAGGGACCAGTGTCACACCTTCTGTCCGTGTCCACGCCAACCTGTACGGCGGCGAACACCGCAAGCTGCACCGCCACCTGCACCGCCTCTGGCATGTCTACAGCCGCTGTGACAGTCCCCAGCCTCTTCCCCGGTGGGCAGCCGTCCAAGGCTGCAGGAGACATCCTGCTTTCTCCCTCAGCAGGTGCAGACCCATGCACCGCCGCCAGCCCCGCCGCCACAGACCCCGCCGCCAGCACCGCCACCACCACCGCCACCACCGCCACCACAGACACCGCCACAAGCACCGCCACCACAAACACCGCCGCAAGCACCGCCAGCGGCCCCGCGACGTCCTCGACAGTGGCACCACCGCTGACATGCCTACCATCCCCAGTGGTCAGTTGTCCGAGGCTGGAGGAGAGTTCCAGGACCCTGGGCAGCTTCCATGATGCATTACTGTAATCACTGTTGGCACCTGCAGGTGGAAGGCGAAGCCGCAGCAGTGTGGGGTATGTCGCTGCCTCCATGGCGTATCATGCTACCTGTACCTCGCCAATTTCGTGGCACACACACCCAGGTGAGAGAATTGTACCGGCCACTCTGCACGTGGAGCACTCTGGGCACCAGGCCCCCTACCAGAACCAGTGGAGTATCACATCTACTACCTAAGTCCTTGGCAGGATGAAGCACTCTGGGCACTATGCCCCCTCCAGAACCAGTGGAGTATCACATCCACTACCTGAGTCCTTGGCAGGATGAAGCACTCTGGACACCAGGCTCCCTCCAGAACCAGTGGAGTATCACATCCACTACCTTAGTCCTTGGCAGGATGAAGCACTCTGGGCACAAGGCCCCCTCCAGAACCAGTGGAGAATGACATCCACTTGAGAGACTGTGGCTTTGCACTCCCCAGGATAAAGCAGTGGGCAAACCACCCACTGGAGAGACTTGAGAGACTGTGGCTTTGCACTCCCCAGGATAAAGCAGTGGGCAAACCATCCACTGGAGAGACTTGAGAGACTGTGGCTTTGCACTCCCCAGGATGCAGCAATGGGCATGGAGCCCCCTCGTGCAGCAGTGGCGTTGTGCGTTCATCTGGCTGAGGTGCCCCCTCCCCCTGAGGTGTCTGTTTCAATTCGATCTGATGCCCCTGCAGTGTTCTCTCCTTTTCCAGTCAGGTATCTAGTGTGGGCTTCGCCCATGCATTTTGGGCCCAGTGGTCCACGGACAATGATTGGTGCACTATCCGGACTTGTGTAGTTGGTGTACATAATTGTATTTACTGGATTTTGAACTTTGATAATGAGCTTTCACATGATTACATTCGTTCAAATCATTTCCTTTTGTCCTTGTATTCTTCCAGAGGGGAGGGGGAGTGTATATGTAATGTTGCTGCATGTATTTGTGTGTATGGTGTTGTGGATGAGGGTGGGGGTATTCGTGTTTCTTGTGTGTGTCACTCTCTTTTCCCTCCCCCCTCCCCTGTGTTGTAGGTGCAGTACTCACCGCGGTCATCGCCGCCGTCTTTGGTGCTCCTGATAGAAGAGAAGGAAGACCAGCATCGGCAGTATCTGCAATTCGTGCTCCATGGCGTCCTGGTTCCTCGTGGGGTGTGGAGAGGTGAGTGTTTTCCCTTCTGTGTACTGTTTCCACCGTGTTTTAGTTCGCGTTGGTTCCGCCCCGGAAAAGGTGGCGGATAGGCCTGTTGTGATACGGTGGGCAGTACTTTGTCTTCCGTTGGCGGTTACCGCTGCGGTGTTTGTTTCTACCGCCGCGGCGGTCGGAGTGTTAAAGTGGCTGTCTATGTTGGCGGTTTCCGCCATGGTCATGATTCCATTTTTTTTTCCGCCGGACTGTTTGCGGTATTACCACCGCTTTAACACCGACCGCCTGGGTTGTAATGAGGGCCTTGGACTGTTGAAGGCAAGATTCAAATGTCTGCACATCTCTGGGGGTTACCAGCAGTACTCCCCACAGAAGATGTGCCAGATTGTGTTGGCCCGCTGCATGCTCCACAATCTGACACTAAGGAGGAATATCCCATTGCTGGAGAAGGAAGGAGTTAGGGACCATCCAGTGGCAGATGAGGGAGGAAATATGAGTGACGAAGATGGGGATGAGAAAGATGTAGGCACAGGGACACAGCTTATCCAGCAGTACTTCAGCTAACATTCTGGTAGGTACAGCTCTACATTTTCCATGTCTCATGTTGGAGTAAAGGTCGGGTATACTTCATTATCCATTTCAGATATGAGTAGGTTTTGATCTCATTTGAGCATCAGATGAGTGAATACAAGAAAGGTCTGTCAAGTAGGTGAACAGTCCCACTGTGATGTAAACTAGTTCATCTGTCTATGTTGCATATACTTCAGAGATCCTATCTACTTATTTACACATTTGTGACTATTACATTCTGATAACATATGATCATATGCATCGGTTGCTGCTAATTGTAGCTTCAATTGATGTATAAACTTGGCATCCAAAGGTGTGAACTGTGTAGTGCAACTACAATGGGTGTGTATTGTTCAGTTCATTCATGTTGGATGCATTGATTATCTTCTCTCTTATTACCTGAACAGGATTGAGGTCATGTCTTCAATCGCATTGGATTGTTTATCAATGTGTAAACACTACATTGTGATTGGTTTAACAACCATGATGTGCAGGTACATACTGTTTCCAACTGTGCTATTTATATGTGATGTACCTTCTTTGCTATCAATTGCAGAAGTGATGTGGATGATGTTTGACTACTCTTCTATCTCTGCTACCTGAGGACCCAGGGATGTGTGGACACTGACTTTGCAACAGGGAACTGGATGTCAGGATGATACATTCACATCTTCGTTGTGTATTAATACTCAATTTCTGTAACATGCCCCACTTTTGTTGCACTGTTACAATAAGTAAACACAAAACACCATAACTTGTGTGTAAGTATAATTAATGTGAATACCAAAGGGTGGATAGGGTGCAGAGAAGTGGGACCATGGTGTTCAAAAACATCAGTCTGTTAGGCCATGATGTTGGTAGCACAGGTCCAGCATCCATGTGGCATTTGAAAACTGGGGCTATAGTAGTAGGGAGCCAAAAAGGTGTCTCAGTGGCACACAAGGGAGACAGTTCTGGAGAGGCTAATTTCATGGCAGTGGGTTTGGTCTTGGCTTCAGTCCCTGTAGGTTGTCTGAGTCTGCAACCATGTTTGCCTGGGGGTTCCTCAGCTACAAGGGACGGCTTAGTAGTGGCTTGTGAGTCCTCAGGCAAGGGCACCATCCCACTAGCTGCAGCAGATGTAGAGGGCTGGTCAGTAGTGTGGCTAGAGGAAGAGGTTTGGTGGTGGGTGGAGGATTCACGCAGGACTGTGATAAGCTCCTGCATCAAGCCTTTCATGGATGCCATGGTGGCATTGAGCGCATGCCACTCCTGTGTGGCCTCCAGATGGTATTCCCTCTGCAGCCTCAGGTTTTTCCCCAACAGGTCTAAAATCTGGCCCATCATGTCCTGGGATAGGTTGTATGCTCCTAGGACTTATGCTATTGCCTCAGGGGCAGGTGGCTCTCTGTGCTGCCCCACTCTGTGGCCCCAAGGTGACGTCCCTCTGGCCCTAGCCCCGTGTGCCTGTGTCTCCAGCACAGTGTGCTGACTCCCACTTACACCAGGACCTTCATTGTCAAGTGTGGTGGGTGCTGACTCAGGTCCCAGTATGGGTGGGCACTATGGATTGATGTGGCCTGGTGACACTGGTATGGAGCCGTCAGCGACAGTTGTCACGGTGGCTGAGGTTGGGGGAGCTCTAGGGTGTCCTGGGTGAGTCTGGTGGAGGTGGACTGCCCAGAGTGACTGGATGGGCCAGGTAGGTCCTCCAGTTCCAGACATCCTCTGTTGCTGTCATCACTGGGGTCTTCATCTGGTGGAGGACTGGCTCTACGTGGAGATTGACGACATTCTTGTGTGCATGTGTCTGTGAGGTGTGCAGATGTCTGTGATGCCTGTGTGCAGTGCGATCTTCACAGTGGTCGTGCAATGTATGGTAGTGGTTTGCCGTAGCAAAGGATTGTGGGTTGTGTGTTTTATAGTGGTGGGGGATGTGGTGTGTGTATGTGTATCAGGTGTGGGGTATTAAAATTGGTCAATGTGGTGTTGTGTTGTAGTGGAGATTCCATTTCGGCTACGGCGGTCCGGTCCGCCATGGATTACCGCCACGCTGAGACCTCTGTGCTGATTTGTAAGTCATATTGGGGAGGTTGGTCTTTTTCTGCTGTGGCGGTATAGGTGGTGGGACCGCCTCTCTGCCACTGTTGTTCAGCCAGGCAGTGTCAGATTTGTGGCTGTAATCTGGTGATTTTGTTTTTGTGTGTCGTAATAGGGCAGATGGATTACCGCAGTCAATGCGGTCTTTTGGCATCCGTCAGCACGGCAGTCTTCCAAAAAGACCGCCAATGTCATAATGAGGGCCAATATGACAAGGGTGAAGAAACAATGGAACCGTCTGCCAGCTTGTCTACTCAATACAGGTGCTTTTGTTGCACATGCTCTGCACATGCAGAAAAATTTAAGAACTGTCTAGCAAAGAGTGTTTTAAATGTAGGAAAGCTTCTTATCTGTGTCTGCACAGATGTTCAATTTAATATAAGAATCAGAGGATGAATGAGGGAATTCCAAAATCAACATAATTTTAACAATTTTTAAGGAAATTCAGTCCAGTGGTAACCTTAACGATGTTTGTAGGGGTGGTTGCAGATAAGCATTACAAGTTATTTCCTTTGAAGATTTTGAACTAGGAGTTGATGAAGAACCATCTGTTCTATGAATCTGTTCAATTTGCACAATGTCTCTTTAAATGTTGTTGCACTTTCGTTCTCCCTATTCCATTTTCACTGTTCTTATTTGTCGAGAAACTGTGGAGCTATAGGCCATCACATGAACCTGCTATCAAGACATTTTCTTATTGTGAAAACTTAATGGACATGGTAGGAATTTTCATTACTGATATTCAGTTTAATGCTCAAAACTGTGGAGTCAAAATGTATGTGGGTCATAAGGGCAACATTTGTTGGAGTGATTAAATCATGCTTAATTAGGTATGACTCATAGACCAAGGAACCTATTCCTGTTTCATGCATTACAGAGAAAGTTCACTTATTTTCCCATACTTGAGCATTTACATAGATGAACTGGGAAAAGTGGATGGGTTTTCTCAAGACAGCAAGTTAAAAGATAATGCTATGACAGTTAACAACAAACGGATGAATATTTCACTAAGTACAGATAAGATCTTACTCTGATGCTCAGAGATATATGAAAAATAGGGGGTTAATGAAACTGCTCAATCAGTTGAATGAGCTGAATGGATGTCCCTAATTGTGCTGAGGAAACAAAATCAGACAGTATGAGACGTTTTGCTGAACCTAGGCAATGAGTAAACAAATCATAAATGATTGTCTTGTCCTGCAAAAAGTTAGGATTTGTTTATTGTAAGAAATTGGGTTACAGGTTGCGATAGGTGGAAGCCCTGCTCAAACTACAACCACAATCCTTGTCAGGCTGAACCACATAAATTCACTAAATTAACCTGTGCTTAATCATCTGGTAGCTTGGCACAAAGCAGTCAGGTTTAACTTAAATGCAAAGTGTAAAGTATGTATGCAACACACAAACAGTATTAAAGTGTAAACACAACATAAGACATATCCCAAATATCCAAACCAATTTCGGAAAATAAAGTTAATTGTAATAAATAAAATGATACCAGATTGACAAAAATCAAATCAGCAGAACTGGAGATATTCAGTTTCAAAGATTTAGGTAGATATAGCTCCTAAAAGCACAACATGCACTGCTTGTGGTGCTAGACCAGGGGAAAGTCATAAGTTCAGGCTGACTGCAATGGAACGCAGGCTGGATACAGGGATCAGGTTAGGTCCTCTGATCCTAGTCATCAGTCTTGTCACAGTGGAAAGGGAGCAAGGGACAGGAGAGCGTTGTGGTTGGTTGATGCTGTTGCACAAAGAGCAGGCCTGGCATGACGGAGGGTGGTTGCTGTAGCACGAAGGTCCGCCCTGGTGTCCTGGGCAGTTACTGAAACTTTACATTGGCAGTTACCGCAAGCTGTCAGTGCTGCAGCCCAAAGTTCATGTCTATCGTTGTCAATCATCGCTGGCCGCTACTATGGCATGAAGAGTCAAGTTCACTGGAGCTTCACATTGGCATTCGTCACAGGGGCAGAGTCTCATCACGAACGGGTCCATTCACGGTCATGAAGAGCCCAAAACTTAAGGATTTCTCTTTTTATTGAAGAGCCAAGCACTCTGATGACAGCTAGGGGTCCAGGACCATCTCTTGGGGATCAGGGACTCACTCCAGCAAAAACCAACATGGCTCAACAGGTGTAATTGCAGTTCCAGACAGGTCTAGTGCAGGTCCAGTGCAGCATCTTATTTGAGAGGTTGCTGGGAGGCCTCTGGAACTGGAACCTGTTGTGTTCCTGTATCTCAGAACAGGAGGAGTGCCAACTGGCCACTGGAATCACTCAGGTAACCTGAGATGAAGGAAGTAGGTCCAGTCTTCCTTCAAAGAGTACAGCAAGTAACAAGATATTCCTTTGGAGGACAAGGTAGGTCAAAGCAACAAGGCCGACCTCTGGGGAGCAAGGCAGGCCTCAAGCAGCATGGCAGTTCCCTGGGGAACATGGCAGTCCTTCCTTTTGTAATGCCTGAATACCCAGGAGTGTATTAAAGTGGTGTTGTGAGGGTCCAATATTTATACTTGGTGCCAGCTTTTGAAATAGGGGAATCCCTATACTACGCCCATATCTGGTTCCGAGAGTTCTTCACTTCCCCTGAAAGGGCTCCAAGAACTCTGGGGTGCCAAAAGACTAGTGTCAGGGTCCCCTGTTTGTGCTGAAGGTAAAGCCTTTTAAAATGTAGGAGGAGCTGTGTACAGCTCTACCCCAGCTATCCTGGCAGGTTCGCCCAACCAGCTTCCATGCAGTTCCCTTTGTCTCACTGTCTGACAGAAATACACAAACAGCAGAGCCATTCACAGTCATGTGACCCAGGATGCTGACAGAAGGCAAAAATGGTTAGGACAAGAAAATGCTAACTTTCTAAAACTGGCATTTTCAGAATTGTGACTTAGAATTCGACTTTACCATTAAAGAGGATTTTAAATTACAATTAATTTTAGTTTAAACAGCATGGTTCTATCTGCTCTCAATCAAACATTATCATTTATTAAATGTAATAAGTGACCGATATGTCCTACTTCTTAAATACAATGCCATGGCCTGTGAGCTTTAGGGCCTATCATAGGTGTGACTTATATGTATTAAAAATAAAGCTTTAGGCATGCAAAAGGTTTGCTTTGCAAGTTTGAAGTGTTAGTTCAAAACTGCACCACAGGCTGCAGTGGCAGGCTTGAGACATGTTTTAAAAGGCTACTTCAGTGGGTGGCACAATGAGTTCTACAGACTCACTAGCAGCATTCAGTTTACAGGCCCTTGGTACATGTATTACCATTTACTAGGGACTTGCAAATAAATTAAATATGACTATTAGGTGTAAGCCCATTTTACCATGTATAGGGTGGGAGCACAAGCACTTTAGCACTGGTTAGCAGTGGTAAAGTGTGCAGAGTCCTAATGTCAACAAAAATGGGTTCAGCAACAGAAGGCAAAATTCTGAGGGAGATCCTGCAAAAAGGAGCAGATCCAACAATTGTTGTAATGGAACATGCACATTTTTTCACATCGGGTATCACCAGATTCAATTCACAGAAAACTGCAAATACTCAACCACATTCTTGACTGCAGATAGGACATTTTACTATGAGCGCATGTCCTTTGCACTGACGTCTGCCACCTCTGTGTTCTAGAGCATAATGGAGAGAGGTGGATCATTTGTGTCATGCAATTTCAAAAGATGGTGTCAGACCCAAAGAGTAATTATTGTAGGTCATAAAAGATGTATCATTGCCTACAAATAAAGAACAGCTTACTTAATTTCTTGGGCTTATTGAATATGACTCACATTTTGTTGAATACTTCTCTATGCTTACCCCATCTGAGAACCCTTATGAAAAAGAACACTAAGGGACATATTTAAGAGCCCCTAGCGCTATTCTAACACCACAATAGCATCATTTCTTGACGCTAATGTGGCGTTAGAAGGCCAAAAACACAGCTCCATGTTTACAAAGTGGCACAATGCATGCATTGCGCCACTTTGTAACTCTTTGCGCCATATTATGCCTGCACTAGGCATAATGCATGCAAAGGGGGTGTTCCCGCATTAGGGGGACCAGAAAAGTGGCACAAGGTTATCTAACAGTTTTCCTTGTATAATTTTTTTGAGGCACCTTTAACACCTGCTCAGAGCAGGTGTTAAAAGGGGGCATGCCGTTGAATACAATGGGCCCCTATGTACTCTGTAGGAGATGCGCTAAAATTTTGGTGCTACTCCTGCTGAGTACATGAATAGCGTCAAAAAAATTATGCTATTACTCCCTAACCTGCGCCATGGTGCACCGTATTTTAAATACAACTCACACAGGGTGACGATAGGGAGGCACTAAAGGGCGCAAGAACAATATGCCCCTCAATTTGAATGGCTTTTGCAAATGACAACTGAATTTTGTTCATTAAAAGACAAGATAATTCGGCCTCTAGCATCTTTTCACTTCAGTGAAAAAAAAAGTAGAAAGAGGGAGACAATGTGGCCTAGTGGCTAGGATTCCTGGGACCCCGGTTCGACTCCCAGCTTTAGTGCTTGTCGGAACATGGTGGGATTCTTGGCAAATCTCTTATATTGTTGTTCCTAAATATATTTATATAATCCCTACTTGACGTACATGATCTTGTAGATTGTCTCCCAGACACTATGTAATGCACAGCACTCTATTGCTTCTTAGCTAGTTTTGTGCCATTTGAATACCATTACATACATGCACGAGCACAAAAGAGTGGATTTTCAAAGTAGATGTCATTGGTATGGGGTTATGCGCTGTTTTTTCTCAATGGAGGGATCAGTTAGACAGCACCATGCTTTTGTTTCAAGAGCCCCGTCTGTTGGTAAGAAGCGGTATTCTGAGATTAAGAGAAAAGCATTCGGCTCTGCGTTCGTTGCCAGATATTTAATAATGTTCCTATAGGGTACGCATTTTACCCTAAAAACTGATCACACATGGGAAGGCCCTGATCATGAGTCTGACAGAGCAGAGTTAACATACGCCATTCCACTACACTGGATTCTGTGTTCCCACGCCTGGCTTGTAAAGGTGTTGGGATACCAGACCCATATTTATTGAGTGATAATTCCTCCTGGAAAAAAATACATGATGCTTTGTCGCAGCAGCAGTGAAGCCCCTTCCCCCTTTTTTTCTGGCAGTGGGAAGCATTTAAAGTATGTTGCGGCATCTGTGCGGGAAGTACCATACAGTGGTCGCATGTCAGGATTAAGGCTTGGGGCAGAAACACCACGTGCCCTTCATTGAGGCTGGAGGCGAGGGTAGATGGGTCAGTGGAAACTTTGAAGATTCTGAACACTAGACCACTGAACATAGGCCCTTGCACTACTGACTTCTAGAGGCTGTGGTCAGCTCTAGATCATTGGAGGCAAAGCCCTAATTAAGACTTATGAGGACTTGTACAACCAGCCTGAGTAGTTAGTTGTATTGGCTCTTTGCTTACACTTAGTTCACGCCCATGCTTTGTACCTTCACCTTTGTTCTTATCATCTTGTTCAGTTCCCTCGGCCTCCTGAGTCCATTGCCTCTTATTAGTGCATTATACTGTTGTGCCATGTTTCTCCTAATTTGCCCCTCACAATTGGCCTAGTACGTAGTCAACAGCGCCCTGAGGCAGTCACCTGGTTTCAGTCAGCTTATGTTTCTTAGAGCCACCCCCACTTTTGAAACCGGTAAGCCTACTGTTTGTATACTTGCTTATATGGTGTCCTACCTACTGCATCATCCTCACCAATTTCCTTCTGTCCTACAGTTGTGTGAACTCTCAAAACTCTGTGAACAGCTGTCTGTGAGGTAACACCCCCTGAGAGAATCACTGAGGTTCTGAGGTTTCAGTCCGGTGTTTCTATCTCAATATCTTTCCCAGTTTTTTCCACATTTCTATTGCAGTCAGCAAGTTCTGTTTTGCTGTCAGTATAGAGACTCAATAGTGGGAGGATTTTTCTTGGCGTACACAAACCCCAAGGAAATAGGAATGAATTGTGGTTACCGCTGGGTGACTTATGTTTTGCATGCAGACTTTGCACCTAGCCAGTAATGTACAACTCATAATCATGGTGCTAAACTTTTAATTAAAAAAGAACGGGACTGGTCGAGACATCTTCAGATGTATTCTCCTTTTATCCAAGTTGTTTAAAACTTCAAGTTGAGTTTAATTTCTCAGTAGAGTACATTTTGGGATGGCATAACATTAGGGCAGATTGCTTATCTGGATTCCCAGAGCGTTATGCAATCGTATAGTACTGTAAATGGATTGAAGAGGTGTGTTTTGTAGTAACAAAGTCACATTCTTTTGTGTCATTAGAGAGGAAGTGAATGAGGATGATTGGTGGAGTGGTATGAAGGCTAAGTGGCTTTTGATTCAGGTTTGCTTGTTAGGCAAGGGTGACTTGCTAAGGTACTTTGGATAGGGAACGTCAAGTCTTCTGGAAAATAAAAGATAAATTAACAGTGGAAGTCTGTTATGATTCAAGAAGACAGTTTTGACTTCTGAGTGTGTCAGATAGTTCACAATTAGGGTTGCACACAGAGGCCATGCTGGAGAGACTGCTACCAAGAAATTAGACAGATACGTATTTTGGTGGCCATAGATGGATGCCACTGTTGTAAGCTTATTCAGGAATTGTGATGTTTGTACTACATTTGGGAAGTCTTTAAACTTTTAAATCGCACTGCCTGTTCTTAGCTATGGGATCAGTTAGGCATGGATTTCTTAAACTACTTCCAATTCTCAAACAGTGAACTTAAATACATGTTTTGGCAGATACCCATTCCATGTGGGTGGAGAGGAAATTTGTTAGGGAACTCATTACTGATTTTGGCGACTCAGTAAGAATGTTCTTACAGAGGTTTTGTCCTGGCAATAGTCTCTGACAATGGTGTGCAAATTATTTTCACGAACGTGAATGCATTTTTTAAAATACAGTTTTCTACATGAACGCGCTCCATTGTACTCACCTTTCTGAAAAACACTTTTAGATAGTGTTAACAAAATATTTGATGAAAGTATACAAGCTGCTAGTGCCAGCAAGTTGGATGTCAAGCTCTTTGAGTTGGAAAAACATGGGGGAATATCATCATGCAGCACACCTCACTACTGAGTTTTCACCTTTTGTTCTTTTGAGAAACCGTATACTCAACTCTGATTTGAACCATGGATAATTAACCACGCATCAGTCAGAGAAAGTTGAGAAGGCCATGAATGAAATCTTGTCAAGCAATCTGTAACACATAGGGTTTTTCTGTGAAACGGAAAGGCTTATATTTTGTACTTGCCAATGGCCATGCTCAGACTCCACCTCCCTGTGTTCTTCCAAATACAGACTCTAAACTCAATATTTCCACTTGGTATTCCTCAAGAGGGTAGTTCAATTGGTTGGTACTCCCCACCAACTCCAATACCCTTTTGTGGCATATTTGGGTGGAAATATCGTCCAATAAGGCTAAAGTCAAACAAGAGAAAATGAAAATAATTTATAATGCTGCATAGTACACAGCAGCCCAAAACTATGCAGGGGATTTTGAGGAGCATTCAAAATGTTCCAGACCATTTAAGGTGGAGTTTAGATCCAAATATGCTGCAAAACGAGAAGGTGGTAGGTTGGCGCAATGTGGAGGTAACAATGACAGTGAGTGTCTGGGATGTTTGATATACAATATCAATACAGTACGCCAATATCTGTAGTACTTTGGAAGAAGGAGAGGATCGTGTGGAAGATGAAGGCTATGAGTCTTTAGGAGTTGTAGGATATACAAAGCCTAGACATCTAATTAATAATGTGCCTACATGATTGTGCTTTTTACATTACAGTTTGCATGCAATCACCTGATGTATTTTCACTCAAACTGCAACTGTCACTTTGTTGTCAGTATCTATGACAAACGTCATTCACTGCTGCCTTTTTCTGTCACACTCTACACTTACAATGGCTTTGTTTCTGTTGTTTCATATAGAAGATAGTTGTTTCCTGCTGTTTTCCTTTCGCTTGTTGTCCTTTCCACACACCTCTTTGTATCTTGGTCCATTATGTATTGCTTGTGCATAATTTTTTTACAGATATGGAATATTTGTTTTCTATTGGCTCTGGCAGACTGTTACTGCTGGCCCACCAACCTCTGCGCGGGGTGGTGGGGTTGCAACAAAAGATGCTACTTGCTGATCTTGTGAAATGTATTTTTCCTATAAAGCTCCCATCATGGACCTCAGCGAAAACCCTGAATTACCCCTGGAACTCACAGCCCTCGACATATGAAAATCAAAAGCATTGCAGCTATAAATGCCTGGCCTTGAGTAAGTCCAATATTCGCTTACTGGAGCACATACCATCCAGAATTATTTTAATTATATAAGGTAGGTGTGTCCAGTCAAGCCAGGGAAATACTATAAGCGAAGTCTTATACTGTGGTTCTGTGGGTCTCCAAATCTGACCATAATATAATTGTTAATATTGCTTCTAACATTGATGTTTCGTATGCAAAGGTACTAGAGTAACTTTTAGTGTCACACATAAGAACCAGAGGGGCATATTTACAATAAAGTGGCACAGTGTAGCGCTACGCCAAAATTGACAGCGCCACCCTGTGTTTCTTTAGAAATGCAGGGATGCGCCATATTAACAAGAATACTGTGCACCCCTGTTTCACCCTTCGCTGAAGCTAAAGTTGCTGCAGAGCGCCAACGCAGCCACCCTTGCGCCATGGAGCTAGGATGGCTGCAATGCAGGGGAGATTGTTTTTTTGCAGGAAGGGACACCTCCCTGCAAAAAAACAATATTCAATAGTGATCTGCTGTTTCTATGTTTGCTGAAAAATTAGTTTTTGGCCCTGCCGCAAATTTACAAAACCTCATAAATCTGGGGCATTGGCTAAATCAGTGGAGGCTGGTGACATTTGAAAGTGGTGGGGCATAAAGGTTCATAATGAGTCACCTGGCACAAGCGAGCATAGTGAGCAAGCTTGACTGGTATAAGGGAGATTCGGGGAGGGGGGATTCTCCCCCGAGAAAATTTAGAAAAAGAGTGGACAAATGGTGAATTTGTAACTAAATCTGAGAACACAAGAAGGTTAATAAGGCAATTGTGAAAGTGTAGTTATGTGATCAACAGAGAGATTTCATATGATTATGATGTAGGTAGCTGCTTATTCAATTCAATTCAATTCAAAACAATCTTTATTCGGATTTTACTCCATAAAAGAAAAAAAGAAAACAGTCTCTTTAAAATAAAAAAGTTATACAATAAATTTTTTCCCAGATACGTTACTAATAAAAAGGATAACCAAACCACAGAACTTCATTACAGACTTTCAGATAACAATGCTGAGTACCACAGTCGCTAGGTAAGTGAGTTACTGATTTTAACATAGGGGATCATTTTGTTACTTGCAATTCATAAATGGTAATTTTTCTAATATATCAAACTATGAAGGACATGTGGCTTTTACACCTTGTAACCCTCTGTGTCTTATGGAACACATTTTGTACCTTTATAGGATTTATTGACAATGTATAATGTGTACGTGTGATGTAAAGTGCTCCGACGCCCTGCAGTAGGATGAGTAGGCTATAAAAGAAATAATACAAAATAGTGGAATTTAAATTATTATTCGTGCAAATGCTGTAACAGACCAACAAATCTAACATTCTTGAAAAGCATGAAAATGTCTTATAAACAACAGGGATTGAACAATGTAACAGAAAAAAATACCTCTCAAGTATTTGTGAAGTGGTTACTACAACCTGCGTGTCTTTCTTGTCCCTCCCCTGCATTGGCATCTAGGTGTGAGGCTCAGATTGCTCCCAGATGCAATAATTGGAACAAAAGGAGTCCTGAATTCTGATGGCCCCTTAAATTTGGCCTTTGTTATGGGCCCAGGGGGAGTCTGAAACATGAAAGCCCCCTCGCCGTCTGCACGTTGCTGGAAAACGAAAGCTAAGTGCAGGCGCCGCTGAATGTGTCCTGGTCTCTGAAAGTTACACCAGGATAAGTTCAGCATATTTCAGTGGGGCCCACTTCTTGCAGGGTGGACGGCTGTGTCCACCCTGTGAAAATACAAAATAGTGAGTGGATGCCATGTATGGTGCACCCATGTGAACCTGGGCCACTGGGCGAGTCGTGCTTCTAGCAACTAGCTCTTGAAACTCTAGCCCTCACGAGCACTCACACCTCTAGCGCTCACGAACACTCACACCTCTAGCCCTCACTAGCCCTGACACCTCTAGCACCCACTAGCACTCACACCTATAAAGCTCACTAGTACTCACATATTTAGTGCTCACTATGACTCACACCTCTAGTGCTTACTAGCACTCACACCTCTAGCACCCACTAGCACTCTCACCTGTAATTCTCACTAGCACTCACACCTCTAGTGCTCTCTAGCACTCACACCTCTAGCACCCACTAGCACTCACTCCTCTAGCCCCCACTAGCACTCACACCTATAATGGCCACTGTGCCTTTAACTTGGGACCTTAGTACGATGAGCAGTTTCAGTGATAACAGGTCTTGTGCTTCTAACATTTACATCTCGAGGATGCACTATCATCCCCATTCTAGCACTCACACCTCTTTCAGCAACTCTAGTGCCTACCGGGATCGCATTCAAATCTCCCACCAATAGCGCTCACACTCTTAGCACGTCCAGTATTAAAACATGTAGAAGTCACTAGCATTTACCACCTCGCACTCAGACTGATCAGTGATCATACTAGCACTCATAGTCTTGAACTCACTAGCACTAGCGCTTTGGTGTTCACACTCACCATGACCCTTGCCTGCAGCCAGTGCTTAATTTGTAAATAAATGAGTGCTGATGCTCAAAGCTCTCCTCTAAAACACGCAGCTGCAGCAACTAAAGGTTTGAGCTTGGAATACTGAGGCACAGTGATCCTGAAGCTATCTCGGGCCTCTTTAACTCATTTACTGCCACTCCCTGACCCTTCAGCTCACTCTTGCAGCTTTCTGCTTTCTCCCTTTGAGAAGCTTTTTTTCTTTTTTTTCTTCCTCCGTCTTTCGCATATGTGTCTTTTGCTCACAGTAAAGGCTTGAGGCAAAAAAACATGAGTGCCGGCACTCAAAAATAAGTGCTGGTGCCCCGCACCGGAAACCAGCGGCTCAACTTGAACTGCCTGCAGCCCTTGTACATCCAGCAATTCATTACACCCCGTGACCTCCAGCACTTCTAGCAGGAACCTTATTACCACTCACACTAGTGCTATCACTTTAGTAGGAACCAGCCTTCAGAGAATCAGTTTTTCACTCACACATATAACGGTAGTACAAAATGGCACTCAGACCTCGCCCCTCGCAGCTCCTATTAATTTTATGTATGAATGAAAAACTGACTCTCTTAGAGTTGGTTCCTACAAAAATTTTTATTTAACTTATAAAGAGCACTGCTAAGGCTTACTAGTGCCAGAATGCCCAAGTAATAGCCTGCTGCCTGGTAACATTTATCCTCCACATTGCGGCCATATACTTCTTTCCCAAAGCTCTCGGAGTCGGAGCACCGCTCTTCCGACATTATTCCTTTCTTTAGTTTCCTCAGGCGGAGTAAAATGTTTAATCAGGTCAGCAATATAATATGAACTACGATGAGTACGTCATCATAAACAGCACATGAACAGAACATCGATTGAACATGAACATCAATATCCTCATAAATAAACAGCACATGAATCCTGATTGAATTGCATGACGTTATTTTACTACACCAACCAACCAACTATTTTTTAAGTTATCTTACTTACCTTTGAATGTGCATGGACGGAAATGAGCTAAGCTCAGTTTTCAATGTTTTTTTTTTTTAATCAACCAACGCTGAACGCCTGCTCTGTGGCCTATCTCTCCTCTTCGTGGGGTGCTGCACAACAATGATGAAAAAGGAAGGCCACAGGAAGAGAGACTGCCTCCTCCCCCACCACTGTGCTGCCTCTCCTCTCCTTACGTGGATGCTTATTGCACTTCCAGACCTCCAGGCCCCTAGCAACACTGCCGCGTCTCAGATCATCTCTAGTCAAAGTCAATCCTGGTGCTGCTCCTGCTCTTGCTGTAGCACTAGGATTGGCTAGGGCAGGGGACCTCACCACTGATTACTGAGACCGGGGACTGTGCCTTTGACTCACCCTGACTCACTAATGTGTGCTGTTAAGTGAGACCTAGTACGCATGTAAGGTTGGCTGGAGAAGGCTGCCGTCCAACCCGACATGCGCACTTAAGTGCGTGTGCGCTGGGTGTGTACTACTGGTTGCTGTCTCTCAGCCCGTGCCTGGTGGTGTTCCCACAATGGCAACATTGCTACTAAATTAACCCAGGCCCCACCTCATCAGGCCCGCTCGCTGTCTCATACACTTCTCGCAAGTTATGTGCTCATTAACAATACTGCCAGTCCTGGCTGCATACTGCTGCACTTAAAAACCTTTGCTAGTTTATTTATTGAGGGCGCCAGGGGCCAAAATAATCAGGGGGGCAATGCCCCAAAGCCCTAACAAAGGCACTGCCTCTGGTCAAAATGCAGTGGGTGTTGCTGTGAAACGTCCACAGCAACACCCATTGCACCCCTCCTACACGAGAAGTGCTGCGTGTGAAGGGGCCATATTTACAAGGTGCCGTTAAGCCACAAAAAGTGGCTTAGCGCCGAATTGTAAATAGGGTGCAGTGCACTGCCCCACCAGAGCATCACAAAAATGCCACTCTGGTGGCGCTACAGCCTTGTAAATATGCCCCAGAAAGGACTAATGGGCATATTTAGGAAAAGTGGTACTGCACATAATGCAGCACCACTTTTCTTGCATCCCTTAGCCCCCCCCCACACCACTATGTGTGGGTCGTATTTAATATACAGCACACCATAGCAGTACTTAGGGAACTAGCATCAGACTTTTTGATGCTAGTTCAGCACTTTACAGGATTAACGTCAAAAATGTTTACGCTAATCCTGCAAAGCACCCAGAGGCCCATTGTAACCAATGGGAGACTCTTTTTAACGCCTGCTCAGAGCAGGTGTTAGAAGTGCCAAACAAATGACTCAAAGAAATCTCTTAGATTCTTTGCATCGTTTTTTCGGCCTCCCTAACGGGGGAACACCCCCTTTGCATACATGATGCCTGGCGCATTGCCCCACTTTGTAAATATTGCACAGTGTTTTTGACCATCTAACGCCACATTCACGTAAAAAAATGATGCTAATATGTCGCTAGATTAGCGCTAGGCCTTCCTAAATCTGGGCCTATGACTTTTTGGTTTGCTGTATTGCATCTTTAACTTTAACTGCCTCACCCTTCAATCATGTCAAGAAAGACGTATTGCTTTGCAAGGACATTTTTCTCAAGGCATATTGATGTTGTGTGTGATTACTTTATCTTTGTATCTTAGTTCTAAATTTTCTACCACCTCTTGCAAATAAGTTTTGACCAATTAGCTTGGCTACCTTCCGAGACTCTAGAATAGAACAGAGGTTACTCAGTTCTCAAGTTGGAGTGGAATATCTACAGCGCTGGGTATCAGCGGCAAGCAACAGTGTCAGCGCGGATAATGCCCAGAAGCCACTTACTGCCCAGAACACAAGGAAAATGAGGCCAAACCTGAGACATTATTTAAGGGTGTCACAGGAGGAACTAACTGATGAGATCTTCAGTATACTGTTGTGTTCAGTAGGTCGGTGTCTACTGAACACAAAGGGTGGTTTATTCTTTTAAATGTCTCCTGATTGTTCTATGTTTGAAACTTTACGAAAGTATAAACGGGAGGAAAACCTCATGGATCTGGCAGGTTTACGATTGTTTTAGTCAGGTATTTTAATATAGTTATTAATTATCTAATACTTTATCTCAAACATACGTGTTTCCGGAATAAAGTCTACATTCTCTCCCTTATCGTGCAAATGCCAAAGCTGTGCGAGAGCGTCTGGGTGAAGGCAGTTGGGAGTTAATGAACAATGTTTAAGATTGCTTTAGAGAAGTTAAGCACTTTGCTGTTCCTCTGTGTACGAGTGTGTATTTTGTGAACCTTAAAAATGCAATCTGTTTAGTCTGATTTTTTCTAGGAGTACTTTTCTGGCCGTGGCGTTCTTGCTTCGAGACATATTGTGTTCTTTACAAAACACCTTTTAATGTTTTACCCAAAGTACTCACATATTTTGTTTCCCGATATGATTCTTAAACTGCAAATCCTTTAGGAGAGGTGCTTAATCGGTGGCGAGTTACAACATATTAACCTCACGTTTCATAGCATTCTCAACCTCAACCTCAAAAGCTTTGCTGTCACGGGCTGCGCGTGATTTCATAGAAAAACAAGTTCCTACCATTACAGTTCTGAGAAGCCATTCTCCCTAAACTGTTTGACATTTATTTTCAAGATGAATGCCATTAACCATTAGTAGAAACCAAACCAAAGAATGTCGCTTTTTCAAATTACCTTTAAAATACTTTTTAAAGGTGTAAATGCTGTTAATCTTGAAAAGGGTTCTCCTTGTTGGTATTTCTACAATATTTGCATGCATAATTTATCCCTTTATGCCCTTCCCCTCCACATCCTGGGTGAATTGGCGCTCTTTTTTAAACTGGAGTTCATGGGGGCGGCGAGGCCACCACAACCCCCAATCCCTCGTTTAACCACTTATTTACTCAATGTGCCCTTTCACCCCCCCCCCTTCCTTTCTGCCTCATCATTGTTTTTTACTTCACCGGTTTTTAAGATGTTTATTTTCCTTCTTCCCTGTTTGATGGTTCTGAGAAATTAACATATGCTGCTGAAACGTACAGTGAATGTTAATTCACAAGTCCAAATCCCTGCAAGGCTGACTGAGCTTGCCACTCTTCAAGGTCTATCACATGGTAATCATAAAACCTGTTACTATTTCAGATTAGAGAAGGCAGAGGTGCAGCCTGAAGTGCTACATAAAAACAAGATGGTTAAAAAATGTACATCCTGTTTTCCCTTTTATTGTTTCACTTTTGTAACTCTGCCTTTTGTTCACTTATTCCTATTTTTACCCTTTTTTCCACCCTCCTTTTCCACTTCCTTTGTCTTTCTAGCTCTTTTTTTTAATTTTATAACAATTTTTCCTAGCTGGGATTTAGCATGAGAGGTTTTTTGGGGGAAATGTACCCCTACTACAAGGATACCCCAATTTGTTTGCCTTTTGAGAGAACCCTATTTTTGCTGGCTATAGAACTCTGTGCACTTTACCCCTGCTAACCAGTGGCAAAGTGCTTGTGCTCCTTCTTTCAATGTGATGAAATTGGCATACTATTGATTGGGGTATTTAAATTACCTATAAGCCCTGTAGTATATGGTACCCACAGGACACCCCTGGCATGTAAGTTAAATGTCACCTGTAGGATGCAGCACTCATTGTGCCGTCCACTGCCGAGACAATGCAAACATGACTACAGGCCCGTACCAGTGGCCTGGCTGTGTAGGCTTAAATTGCAAATTCAACCTGCAAAATAACCCTGACCGACCTAAACCCTCCTTTTGAATGTTTTATATGTCACCCCTAAATAGACCTTACTGTCCATTAAGTCAGGGTGCATGGTATTTAAGAGAAGGACATGTGAAAGTTTAATGTTAAAAATGTTCTTACAGTAAAAAGGTCCTAAACGTTGTTTTCACTATAGAAGTTAGCTGTTCCATAGGAAAACATTGGAATACAATGCCTCAGGAACAGCTAGAGAAATATTTCAAAGACTCCTTTGAATAGTTAACCCCTTTGCTGCCAGGCCTTTTCCCCCTCAGGTGCCAGGCCTTTTTTTGGCTATTTGGGGCAGTTCGCTCTTAGGCCCTCATAACATTTTGTCCACATAAGCTACCCACGCCAAATTTGTGTCCTTTTGTTCCAACATCTGAGGAATTCTACAGGTACCCAGAGTTTGTGGGTTCCCCTTGAGGAGACCAGAAAATTAGCCAAAATAAAGCAACATTTTTGTTTTGTTTTTTAAAAAGGAAAAAAAGGCTGCAGAAGAAAGCTTGTGGTTTTTTCCCTGAAAACGGCATCAACAAAGGTTTTGTGGTGCTAAAATCACCATCTTCTCAGCTTACAGGAACAGGTAGACATGAATCAGAAAACCACATTTTTCAACACAATTCTGGCATTTTACTGGGACATACTCCTTTTTTACTATTTGTTTGTGCTTTAAGCCTCTATCCAGTTAGTGACAGATATGAGGGTGGGAAGCCAATGCTGGATCCCAGACAGCTAAACATTTCTGAAAAGTAGGCACAATTCTGAATTCAGCAAGGGGTCATTTGTGTAGATCATACAAGGTATTCCTACAGAAAATAACAGCTGAAATAAATCAAATATTGAAATTGAGGTGAAAAACCAGCCATTTTTCTCCACGTTATACTCTGTAACTTCTTCCTGTGATGTCAAATTTTCAGAAGCAATATACCGTTACATCTGCTGGACTCTTCTGGTTGCAGGTATACATAGGGCTTGTAGGTTTATCAAGAACCTTAGGCACCCAGAGCCAATAAATGAGCTGCACCTTACAATGGGTTTTCATTGTATACCGGGTATACAGCAATTTATTTTGTGAAATATATAGAGTGAAAAATAGGTATAAAGGAAACCTTTGTATTTCAAAAATGAACACAAGATGAGGTGTTGAGAAGCAGTGGTTATTTGCACATCTCTGAATTCTGGAGCCCTCATACTAGCATGTGAATTACAGGGCATTTCTCAAATAGATGTCTTTTTAATACACTGTCTTACATTTGGGAGGAAAAAATGTAGAGAAAGACAAGGGGCAATAACACTTGTTCTGCTACTCTGTATTCCCCCAAGTCTCCTGATAAAAATGGTACCTCATTTGTGTGGGTAGGCCTAGTCCCCGCGACAGGAAACGCAACAGGGACACATCACATTTTTACATTGAAATCTGATGTGTTTTTTTGGCAAGTACCTAGCTGTGGATTTTGGCCTCTAGCTCAGCCGCCACCTAGGGAATCCTCCCAAACCTGTGCATTTTTTAAAACTAGACACCCAGGGGAATCTAGGATGTGGTCGCTTGTGGGGCTTTCACCAGGTCCTGTTACCCAGAATCCTTTGCAAACCTCAAAATTTGGCAAAACAAAACCACTTTTTCCTCATATTTTGGTAAAATAAAGTTCTGGAATCTGAGAGGAGCCACAAATTTCCTTCCACCCAGCCTCCTCCAAGTCTCCTGATAAAAATGGTACCTCACTTGTGTGGGTAGGCCTAGTGCCCGCGTCATAAAATGCCCCATAACTCAACGTGGACATCACATTTTCCCAAAGAAAACAGACCTGTATTTTGCAAAGTGCCTGGGTGTTTGATTTTAGCCTCTAGCTCAGCCGGCACCTAGGGAAACCTACCAAATCTGTGCATTTTTTAAAAGTAGACACCTAGAGGAATCCAAGATAGGGTGACTTGTGGGGCTCTCACCACATTCTGTTATCCAGAATACTTTTCAAATCTCAAAATTTGGCCAAAAAACACGTTTTCATCACATTTCGGTGATGGAAAGTTCTGGAATATGAGAGTATCTACAAATTTCCTTCCACCCAGCATTCCCTCACATCTGCTGATAAAATGGTACCTCACTTGTGTGGGTAGGGCTAGTACCCGTGACTGGAAATGCCCCAAAACGCTATGTGGACACATCCAAATGATCAAATACAAAACTACCTGTTTTTGCGGGCGTGGGGCGCCTGCGTTTTTGGTCCTGGGCTCAGCAGCCATATAGGGACACCTACTAAACCCAGATATTTCTGAAAATTAGACACCTGAGGGACTCCAGGGAGATGTGAATTGCTTGGATCTTCTGTGTTTTCTTACCCAGAATCTTCAGCAAACCTCAAGTTTAGCTAAAAAATCGAATTTTTCCCACATGTCTGTGTGAAATTACTGCACCGGCACAAATTCCTACCACCCAACATTCCCCTCAGTCTCCTGATAAAAATGATACCTCACTTGTGTAGGTGGGCCAAGTGCCTGTGACAGGGAAGAGCAAAAAGCAGGTCAAAATTGAGGGGGAACCAAAAGGGGTCCAAAAGGGCAGATTGGAAAAAAACATTTTAGGCTGACAAGTGGGGCAGAATTTTTAGCGGCATAGATGCGACAATGCTGGGTGGTAGGAATTTTGTGGTTTCCAGCAGGTTCCATCGCAAAAATGTGGTAAAAATGTGTGATTTTGGAGGTTTGCAGGGCATTGTGGGTAAGAAAATGGTGTGGGGTGCATGTGAAACTCACCCAGATGTTTAGTTTTCAGATGTGCCTAGGTCTTGTGGATTTGTCTACATGGGAGCGTCCCAAAGTCAAAAAGTGCACCCCTCATGGCCCAAATGTAAAACCAAAACCCCAAATAATCAAATGTCCTCTTGCTTGCCATCGAATAAGATCTTTTAGTGTGCAGGGAGAGAGCTGAAAGAATGTTACCCCCTTCAGTTTGGCTGGGGGCATAACCATGCCCATACTGGTTGGTAACCACCACTTCACTTTTTCTTCTTTTTTAAAATTCCCTGGCATCTAGTAAGCTTTATGCCCCCACAGGGAGTGGTTTGGGGGTAATTGCCCCTTCTGCCCACCGGTGGGCAGAACAACTTTGTCCCCCTTTATTTGGGGTGGGGGTATGGCCATACCCCGACTCTCTTTTTTTGAAACAGATAGCTTCTCTGGCCTCTGGTGGGCTTTCTGTCCCACTTGGGGTCAGATCGGCCTTATACAAATAGGCTGATCTGCCCCCAAGAGGTGCATAAGTCACCTAAAATAAATTTGCCCCCCAGGGGAACGACTCTTGCCTAAAGGCTCACTTACCTTGCTTGAAACTGGTGTAAAAAATATCCCTGGTGTCTAGCTAGTGGTTTCTCCCCCCCCCCCCAAAAAAAATACCTAGTGCTTAGTGGTTTCTGTCCCGCTTGGTGGCAGATCGGCCTAATTAAAATAGGCCGATCTGCCCCAAGGAGGGCAGAAAAGGCCTGATAATATATTGCCCCACTGGGGAGCGGTCCTTGCCAAAGAGGCTGCTCCCCTTATTCATAAATAAGGAAACACAAAAAAAAACTTCCCTGGTGTCTAGTGGGCATTTCTGCAGCCAGATCATTTTACGATCGGGCTGCAGAAAGGCTCAAAGAGACATGAAAGGAAAGGCTTTTCTTTTCCTTTCATGTCTCGCCAGGATGGGAAAAGAAATGCAAAGAATTACTCTACGAACGCGCTGGAAGATGTGCTTCCAGCACTGTCAGGGCACCCTCTGATGAGGTCAGCGCGCAATCGTGTGCTGATGTCATCAGACATCACTGGGGAACAGTGGGGCTGTCGGGGGTAGAAGGCAAAGCAATTCCCCTTCCATCCCTGCACATGGGAGTGGGGTGGGAGGCTCATGGGGGGAGCGCTAGCGCTCCCTCCATGTGCCAGTCCATGGACGTAACGGTTACGTCCTTGGCGCCTCAGCGCTGCAGCCAATGACGTAACCCTTACATCCATAGCGGGGTAGGGTTTAAACAAAATCCAAATTAATGGTAAAGACAAATTTGTTTAACTATTACAGAAAAGGTACTTTAGACACGTTAAGCTATGACACACCATGTGGGAGCTGTTGGGTGAGGAATTGAGGGAACCCTCTGAGTTGCCAGTCCTGACTTACTTGCTACAAAATTACCCTCCCACAGCACCTCGTCACAAATCTCTACACATACTCACAGAGGGCACGTCAATAGGGAGTCAACAAAGTTAGGCTAGATTGGCAAGATGAACTGGGTGTGGCAAGATGAACTGGGTGTGGCTGTAAATGTCAGGCAATGGACATACTGCTGTTCCGTTATCAAGATGGTAGGTACTGGCAGATACATTTCAAATGCCTACTATACCCCTGCCTTCCTATTCCGCCATGGATTTCTGCTCTGGATTACGTGATTGTCCAGGATGCTGCAAATGTGCTGCCGGGGAGGCAGAGTTCACTCATATGGCATGGTGCTGCTTGGGAGTTAGGCGCTACTCGGACACAGCATTTCAAGATTTGTGTGAGATAATGAGGGAACAGATTGAACTGACTCCCCTGCTGGAGCTATTAGACTACAACAAAGAGATCCCAAATACCAATGGAGGTTGGTGGCGGTGGGCCTCCTCCTGGCAAAGTGCAGAATAGCCATGCAAGGGGCAAAGGGGCAACTCTCCACAGTAAAGGAGTGGTATGTAGATGTGGCATATTGCAGCACTGTGTCAGATGCATACAAAAAGGTTAGAAGCAGACAGCGAGGCATTTGGGGACCAGACCAATCATTCTCGGCCAGGACTGAGAATGAAGTGGATGAGAGTACTGAGGTGGAGTGACCACTCGAGGTGTGGTTCAGACTTGCAGCAGATGTGTTAGATGGCTGTGATGAACCTAAGTGCTGTGTATGACACAATAGAAGGATGCGGACGGGCAACAGGACTGGGATAGACGGCGAGCATGTGCTGCTTTCTAGGCCTAGATTTGACATGCACCCTAGATCATTCTTTCCATAGAGTAAGATGCATTAGGCATGGGTGTTCGACCATGTAACACCTTGCTGCTAATTGCATAGGCACAGTGTATTGACCTATGACCTGTACAGATTAGAGTTATGTAATTGCTTCTCCATTTGTCCTCTGCAGGTGAAACAATTGAACAAGCTGTCATTGGATGTGTTTTGTTGTTTCAAAACTAAAAATAAAGCATTAAAAAATGTACTTTAAAAAAGTCACTTTTTGCCTGCTTAAGGTTCTAAGGCCTTTTTCGTGCCTTTCAATTGTCACCTGGCAGCTGATGGCTCCCCTATGATGAGGTATGAACTGCTCCTAGGAGAAAACAGTAAGCTGGCCAGAAAGGGCAGAGATGAACCGTCTGAATGTGATAGAATATGCAGGGGAGGCTGGAGTGATTGTCTTTGACATTAAATTGTCAAGTACTGCTTGAATACCACATCCAGCCTGACAGGTCTACTGGTGTTCTTCATTTTACACCTGGGCCCACTTCAAAGGGTTCTCCCCTGTCACAGACAAATCTTAGTTGACACATGCATACGGCCCTTCTGATCTCCTGCTAGCGAGGCAGGCCTCAATTACAGTGAAATTATTTTTGACATTACATTTTCACAGCTTGTATTACAGGTCTGCCGGGTTTACATATGACATTTGGGGTGCACTTTAAAGGAGGATGCTAAAACACTTTGTATGTGTCCACAGTCTGGTTGCTAAAAGCTCATCTTTGCTTTTATCAGCTTTCTGTCTCTGAGTTTGTTGGGGGTGGCAGGACAGCTGAAAACTGGATTTTAGTGTTAGACATGGGAGGACTCTAGGATTACCATAGTACATTCCCCACACACACCCCTCAGCCCTAGACTGAACCTGCTGCCTGCAACCTGAGAAGAGGCTTGGAGGACTGGACCTGCTTTCTTTCTTGTGCCCGGGACAAAGAAGTGGACTTTAAGGGTCATAAAAGTGACCTCCTGTTCAAGCTACAGGGTGCAACAAGCTCCAAGGGGCCTTTCTTTCAACTGGCCGGCTGGGCAGTGGCAACTGAACCTGGAATGGACTCTTTCTGCCACCCTGTGAGCCCCTAAATGCCTGCTTTGAGTTCCTGGTGGCTTTATCAGTGTATTGTATGGTGGATTGGAAACTTAATGTGCTGGAGTCAGAAAGTAATACCCTTGACCAGGATGAACCTTGCTAGTGTATCTGACATGCGCCTCATCATGGTCAGTGTCAAATTGCTACTAGGTCCTGTTCTACCACGACCATTGACTATCATTGGCACTTCATCCATCTTAGCACTCTTTCTACTTAAAACTTTGAAAAAATCATATCTCCTGTTACCCTTATTGGATTTTTGTCATTTTAGTGTCATTGTATTAAATTTTCCTCTATGTTTCTAATTAGTTTTCGGATTTCTGTTGTTGTGCATTTTGACTTCACTACTGTTTTAGTACTATAGAAAAACTTTAGAAATTGCCTCGAAGTTAAGCCTACCTTCTCAGTGTCATAGCTACCGGAGTTTGAGCTCAGATTAATTTAGTGACTTCAACGGTTCACCCAGACAAGAATTATGATTATTACTTGAGGTAGGTTCTTACCCACTCAACTAACCCAATTGTCTTACATTTTGTTTAGTAAATGTGCATACTTTTTTATTCTTAGAATATGTTTCTATTATTTTTGACTCAGCATATTTTCTTTTCTTTGTTTATCTACTAAATTGGTTTTCATTTTTTCACTTCTTTATTGATTTATGTTGGATGCTATCCATCAAATCACACTTGAAGTATATATACTCATAAATTTAAATAAATATAGTTTCTTCAAACTAGGTATGCTTTAGATCCATTCATTAAGAAATATCTTTTAAAAATATAACAAGATTACTGCAAGTGAACAAAGAAACATACAGGAATATGGTCAGGTAGTGGCCCAGACTGTGTTAGTCAGCATTGGTACGGCCACATCAAGGACCATTATTAGAACCAGGATGCTACTCATTTCATCACAGCCCCCTTTTCCTATTCCTTCTCCAACCTTTACCTCTGAAATGACCCTGAGTTATTGGTATACATCTCTATAACCATTTAGAGGTATAATACATCCAATACACACAAAATAATTGAATCCTACCCAGATTAGCGACCCTTCCCATTAAACCATGTAACTTCAAGCCACACTATCAAGCTCACCTCAGGGCCTAATGTCACCAGCCATTTTTTCCAAATTGATATGGAGGTGACCAGTTTCATTAGCTGGTCCTTTTTGGATATGTTGGACAAGTCTGGATTAAAACTTCCATCACAAGTTTCAGCAAGTTTGTTTATCACAGATTTTAATAATCCCTGGCTTGTATATATTTGAAATACACCCCCAAAGGATATAACAAATCACCCTTAACCACTTCAAAACTTTTAAAATCACGAAGTCTCTCCAAGTCTCATCAATGTGGGAAATTGCAGTCATAAACATTTGTGCTTAGTTGAGGACATTTGTAGAGAGCACATTATTTTAAGTGATTAAAGTAAATTATCAGAGATGTGTTAGTTCAAAACCTGACTATCAGTGAGGTGGCTAATTCCGATGAGGTGGCAGGCTTGAGATGCACTGGGAGCATTGTGGAAGTATGAAAAAAACAGCACAGTGCCATGCATGTTTGATTTGTGGTACTTTGACAGATACTTTATTCCAAAAGATAGAAGTTGAAGATACCAGTCAAGACTTGCATTCTTTGACAGAAATGTGTTGAAGTTCTGGAGCTGAAATAGTGGAATGTTCTGTACTTCTGGAAATAGTTTTTTTTTCCTGAGCTGTTTTGCTTCTAAAACCTGAGTAGATGGAGTGTTTTTTTCAGGAACTGGATGAAGTTGCATCTACAATTTCTTTGAGTGAGAGCTCAAATTAAAGGGATTTTGTGTGTCAGGCTACATCCTCGCTATCAAAGTTGATAACGATCCTGACATAATATTGGAGCAGATGCCTAAGGAGCCAGTCTTATATGAGGTCCATTCACAGAGCTGTGCAGCAATTAATATTCTGAACAAGCATTGACAAAGCCAATAGGTCTCGCCTACGTGAGATCTATTGGCTTTCTCAATGTTTCTTAGCCAAGTTGTAACAAGGCTGAAAGTGAAGAAAACATCTCTATAACCCAGCCAGCATTGGGCGTATCATAGTGCTTTTTTAATACTATCATCAATGCTTCACAGAAGCCAGTGCTGCTGCACAATATGGCTAAAAATCATTGAAAAAGCCAATAGATCCTGTATAGGCGAGACCTGTTGGCTTTGCCAATGCTTGTTTCTTCTTGGTGTCCACGACTGTGCTGCCCATGCTTTAGAAATAAGTCCTCCTCGGCCAGCCACTGAGGAACGTGCAGGTCTAACGGGGGAAGGCGAGGGGAAAAGGGTTTTACTCTCTGCTGGCTGCTTGACCTTGAAGGGAACAGGGAAGGAGGAGGGGCGTGATAAACTTTCCCCGAGCTCCGGCCATCTCAAGCGAGCTCCTGTTGCAGCTTCTTGCTGTTAATAAAGGATCTGCCAGGTGGAGTTTATCAATATCAGCTCCATTACTGCTGAATGTACGGACTGCTACGGAGGTCCCTGCAGCATTGTGACAGACAGTATCCAAAGAAATCGGGCCTTGGATTCAGGAGATATTCTTGCAGCCATGGGGCATAAAGTGCAGGTAGAGGTGAGGCGGGGCTCATGATACCCCAGCAGTTCCTGCTCTGTCCAGGGAGCGTCATCAAACCACAGCAGCGCATGCGTTTTTCAGGCAGGTAGGTTGTGCAATGCCACAACAGTCCCTTATGTGTCCAGACGTGATGGTTGGGGCACAGGGTAATATCAAAGCAGATGCACCCTGGCACAGTAGTCCCTGCAACTCTTGTGCAAGCAAGTCCTGTCCCAAGTCTGGAGGGCCTCCAAGGTCGTTTCTAAATAATACAAATGAATGCAATTAATATGTAGACATAAGTGTAGACCTCAGCCAAAAAGACGTATTTTTAAAGACAGTGAGAACAATATGCTTTCACGGTTACATGTATTAAGTTCTGAAAGCTGCAGAGTGCATTTTTCTTTTCTTTTTACAAACCCTGACCTAGGTCAGCATTGTGACATGTTAATCTTTCCATGACACAAGGTCCTCATTAAGGGGATTTAGCCAGCAAGATAACTCCAGTTGAAATTAAGTCAGGGTCAATTGCAACTGTTTCTGGGCCTGGGAATTAGGAGGTCTGCAAACTCTGCGTCGGGTAATTCCAGGCTAAAAACGCGGTTCTGTTTTTGATGTGACAGCAGTTGTTGGCAGCAGTGCCACCCTTGGAAGACTACAGAAGCGGCCTGGGGAGCAGAAAATGCTCCCTCACGGCAGGATGCCTCCTGTCTTGACCTCTGGCCTGCTCACGTCTTCGTTCCACACGAACGGGGCCTTTTCCAGGCACTTTCTACCTGCACGGAGCACATAGAAAATGTCTGCGGTTTACTCCCTAGAAATGGAGAATGTCACATAGGGCCTCATTGCATTGCATCGATCACCATGTGGCAGTTTTCCTGCGCTGCACTGTGTCTCCCAATGACACCATGGGAGCGCCCCATATCCCATGCAGTGCTACATGGCGCACAGTGTCCACAGCGGCATCAGAAATTCTGATGCATTTGTGGTGCTGAATCATAGCATTGCTGGACTGTGTCAAAAATGTTGGCGCTAGTCCAGCAATGCTGGGGAGGCCCCATTGAAAAGAGCACAGCGTCATTTTAACGCGGGCATAAAAAAAATTATGCTGTGACGGCGCATAATGGCGCAGTGAAATCTTGTACATTTCACTGCACCATTTTTGCGGCCCTTTTTGCTGGGGGAATGCCTATCTTCCATACATTATACCTGGTGCAAGTATAATGTGGCACAAGGCTTTACAAACTGATACAATGGTATAATTGCATAAGTTTGTAAATGCTGCGCTGTGTGTGGGACTGTTTGAGACACTTTAGCATTAAAAAAAAAATGACGCTACAGTTGTGCAAAATCCTTGTAAATGAAGTCCATAGTCTCTCCAGGCACTTGTAAATGGAGGATTTTGGTGAGAGAATATATCCTGGATCTGAATTCCAGCCATCATGTATTATTACATCAAAATTTGCTGATCTCATAATGAGGGCCCAAAGACTGCAATAGAAAGTACAGAAATCCACTGCATGGATGGAGGTGAAAGGGAGACTTTAGGGTGGATTTATATTTTGGCTGCAGCCCATTTCTCTGCCAGAGCAACAGAGTAAATTACTTCTTCACCCTGGTGGAGGTGTCGCCTGCCAAATTTGAAAATGTCCACTGGCCAAGCAAACATTTCTAGAATTGACAGGAACTTCTGTGTCAACAGTTCATGCCAATGCTTTGCGAGCTTGATGAATGGTGTATGTTTTTTTTTCATTTTTCAAACAGAAGATCCCAAAGCATGATTTTCTTTTTGAAAATAAGAAAAGTCTCCCCCGCCATAAGAACTTTTCAATGCTCCTTCCCGCCAGATTTTTCCTGGTGGTGAAGGGCATTGAAAATCTGCTGTACATCCACCCATCTGAATTAGGTGGGTGGACTTACAGCAATCATCTGACAGCTCTAAGGTCGAGCAGGCGGAGGATTTTGACCACGGCAGAGACTGAGTAGTCTCCACCGTCATAAAACCTATGAAGTGCCTGAATGTAAATCAGGTGGGCAGACAATAATGTTGGGGCAGAGAAATCCATCGCCATTGTGTAGAATTTCCTCCCGCCAACATATAAGTCGGGCTCTTTGGGTCCTATTTACAATGGTAAAGTTAGTTGTATATGTAGGTTTGTGATCACATGCACTCATTTTATGCCTGCCATGCATTCAAAAACTGATTCTTGGCATTGTTAGGAGAAGAGATCTTTGCACTCAAGATCTTTTTCACAAGCGTAGAGATCTCTACAGCTGTAAATCACACTCAAGGGTATTAAAGTGGGCATTCCAAGGTGTGATTGTGTTGGAGTGTAGTTTTATAATCAAAATTAACACAAAATGTTTGGGAAATAATGCATAATAATGCCGCATAGAAAATGTATTAATGTGTTTTACTTAACGGGCGTTTGAAATGTGCCCACGGGGAGTGGCCACCAATGTATACGAAGACTAATGAAACGGACTAATAATGATATATTAATGTACTAATGTATGATTTAGTACTAGTATTAAGAGTTATATCTTAAGGTTTTTGCTAATTAATCACTAGGCCTTAGTTAGCATGAGTCGGGGCCTAGCTGCCCGGGTTTCATACTAAATGTCTTTTTCTAATTGGCAGTGTGCAGACTTGCTGAAGGACATGTAGTCGTACTTTTCCAGAAGCTAGAAGATGAGTGTAACCGTAGTAAAATCTTTCTCATGAGACTCGACTTGCCCAAGGAGACATTCTTGCCGAATGCAACAGTGTAAACTTGCAACAGGTACAAGGTCGCCTAAACTGGTATAGACAATGGAACTACTGACTGAGTCTGAGAAACTATAAATTTGTACCTGACATTCTACCCGTTGGAGACGTCAATTACAGGAGCCAATAAACTACGTGAGAACTGTTATGGGGTGACAATCGTAATGAGACGACAAGTAAACCATTGGATGGAGATGATGGTGCGCCAAAACTTGCCCAATTGGAAATTAGGGGACTGTACAACAAGATCGATATAAAATTCTTGGACACGAGGAGAAATCAGCCGTTTCATGCCATTATATGCCATTCCTAGCCATTCCGCCATTGCATGCTGTCACTATGACCCTCTGTCTTAAAGACTTTGCTGTTTGATTCTTCAAACCATGCTCACTCTTGCCTTGCCCTATTCATACTTTTCCTCCTTGTGAGGGAGGTATTCCCTTTTGCCCGGTCTTGCTGAACTTTGCAGTGTTTCGTGGCTGATGGTGAATCAACTGATGTCCTGAGGATGAAGACTGACTCTGTATGCTGACCCATTACAGAGGGTAACTATATGATGATGAAATTGTGATTTTCTGTTTGGCTTTCCTTTCTAGGTACCAACTGCTACCCTTTGATAGAGACCATAGTTAGATGTTTTCTAAATTTGTGTTGTTAAATTGTTTTGCATGAAGCCCAACATGCTAATGCTAATTCGAGGTTAGTTAAGGAATTCACTAAACGGACGCAAATAAACAAATGACTGAATCTATGCTTTGAATAATGCGCTAATGATACTCTGCTAAAGTTAACCCAATTTGACGTTGTGCTATGTTCTAATGTTTATGATCTTTGCTTTGATCAAATCTTATTCGAGTTGCCATATTATGACAATGTTGATGTGTTTTCTGGTTTTGAGACTAATAAACTTGCTAGTAGAGTGTAATCAATAGGGAATAAAATACCATAAATCTTACTAAATCTGGTGTGGTTATTCGTGACTGAAGGGTCATGGAATGTTTCAATTATTCGTAATGTTATTGATTAATCTGATTGATTTGCTATTGCGATTATTGATTGGGTTATTGATCTATTGATTGCCATGTTGATTAGTAATCTCGTCCTAAGGTGTCTTCAATCAGGGTCAAAAGATTCATCGGCCTAAAACGAGTCCCAGAGTGAATAAATTATCTAGATTGGGACACGTTATCAGTTTGCAGTAGCGGCTCGCAAGCAGTGAAATGGGCAGGGCGGGTAGGAGGCGCTCGGAGGACAGTGGTGAGCGGCGGAAAAATTAAATCAAATTAAATTTAGAAAGAAAAGAACACTTACCTCTTTGGCACGGTCCCGCGCCGTGCTCCTCTGTCCCTCATCGCTGCTGCAGGCACAGGCTCCCAACCTGCCCTGCAGCCAATCCTGACGCTGTCCAAAGCAATTGGCAGTTGCCGGGATGGAGACAGCGGGCCAAACACACATGCGCTCAGTAGACGTCATCCCATGGCCACGCCCCTTTTAAAGAAAACGATAATAAACATTGTTTATTATCATTTTCTTTAAAAGTTTTGCAGCTGCTGGCGGGGTTGGCGACGCACGTCCACCCATGCAAAGGATCCGCCACTGGTGGTTGGGCTTTAAAATTAGAGAATGCCCAATACCATGCATTTGTTTGCATTCTGAAACTCCTCTCTGTCACCTTTTCACCTTGAAATGGCTGTTCCAACATAGGGTTATCATACTTAGGCCCATATTTATACTTTTTCTGCGCTGCGTTTGCCTAATTTTTTGACACAAAAACGGAGCAAACTTACAAAATACAATTATATTTTGTAAGTTTGTGCTGCTTTTGCGTAAAACAATGATGCAAATGTGGTGCAAAAAAGTATAAATGTGGGCCCTAGTGTTCCAGGATGGGCAGGGGCAAATCCCCCCTCATTTAGGGTGAGTGTAGTGGAAGGGGTTTCTTCGTAGGGAGAAACTTTCCCAGTAGTGATACAAAAGTGTGCATCTGCATATGAGATCCTATTGCCCTTGGACCGAATTAACCACTATCTAGAACAACATAAAGCTTAAATAGAATCCTACAATTAAATTAATCTGATCTTCCCAGGAGTATGCTTGGAAATCTGTGCCGGATACAGCTTTTCATGTGTAGTCCTGAAAATGCTGGTGAATGGCAAATATTAGGAAAGTACGTTTAGGCCAGTGCTTTAAATGGAAAAATGGAAGTGCAGGTACTCTCTATCAGAGTACCTGCTTGTTTCTGAGAAGTGCCGGTACTCTCCAATTAAAAGTATTACGTTTTTCTTGAGATATGCCGGTACTCTCCCTCTCAAAATAAAAAAGTGCCGTTACTCAGTACCGGAGAGTACCGGCCCATTTAAAGCACTGGTTTAGGCAGATGCGGAGCTCTCCAGTGGCACACATCCTAGAATTTTGAGACCAGATCCCGTAGGATTATTCTATCTGGTTTGGGGAAGGGTACCAACCACTGCTATATAATAGTAGAGGGTGCTAGATGTCATATTTGGGAGTACATTAGCAAGCCAGTGTTGGGTGCCATTTGCAGAAGTGAGAATTCTACCGGACAAAACCAGCATTGGCACAGTAGGATATAATGTGCCAATTCTGTAAAAGGCATGTTGGATGGCGAAGCAGTGCGAAATCCAAGCACTAAAACAGCTGACGGTGCTGCAGGTCTAGATTAGGATGCATTAAGCCTATGATAATGGTTCTATAATAGCAGAGTATGCAGCATGTCCGGATTGCATTGATCTGATAGCGCTATGTGGGGTCCAGTTCTGGAAATGCAGCTAGTGCCTATGTAACTGGCCCAATCTATAGTATTTGGTACCAGATAATGTGTTCCTGGTTGAACTCATATTACCCCTGGCCCTAATCAAAGGAAGGGCAGCAGTCTGGTTTTATTCATTTTTATTAATCCGTTACCAGTGTGACTATCAAAATAAAAATTTCTATGCCAAACGTATTTTGACCTGCGGTGCCTGCCATTTTTAAATATTACTTCTATTTCTTTTTCAGCTTACGATATTTGACCTACTTAATGCGGTCTTCCAGATGTAGCTTCCATGAGGATGTGCAGATAACAACCAGATCTACCTTCAATTTGATGATTCATATGGGTATTGGTCCATTAATGAGAGCCCCTCAGGGAATGGGAGGCTTGATTACCTGCCAGTTGGGTGCGCCTTAATAAGCAAGTCAGGGACATATTTATACTCTGTTTGTGCCGGATTTGCATCTTTTTTTTTAACGCAAATCCGGTGCAAACTTAACTCCATATTTATATTTTGGCACTAGACATGTCTAGCGCCAAAATGTTGGAGTTAAAGTAATTTTTTGCCTGCGGAAAACTACCTTGCGTCAATTAGATGCAAGGTAGGTGTTCCTGGGCAAAAAATTGACTCCAAGGCCCTAGCGCCTTATTTAGCCTCCCATGCAAAAATCACACACGGGAGGAGGAGGGCTTTACATAATGGCGCTAAGCCTGCTTAGCGCCATTATTTAGCGCCTGGGTATGGTCCGGTGTTAGGGGACCTGTGGGCCTTTTTCCATGGTCAGAGACCATGGACACAGCCCACAGGTGCCCTTCCTTGCCCCCAGGGACACCCCCACCCACCCATACACACACCTGGAGGACACCTAAAGTATTTTTAATTTTTTTCAAAGTGCCATAGGGGGCCTAACTTGGGCCCAATAGCCATGCCCAGGGGACATAAGTCCCCTGGGCATGGCCATTGGGCTGGGGGGCATGACTCCTGTCTTAACTGAGACAGGAGTCATGTCCATGGGGTTTTAACATCTAAAAATGATGCTAGTCTGGGCAGAGGCATTTTTTTTGGCTCTGCCCGTTCTAGTGCCATCCTGTGACGCTAAACCCCCTGCTCCCCATACGCCTCCCTCACCCAGCTAGCATCCTTTTCTATGACGCTAGCCGGACCTTACCGCCTGCTAGCGTCATACCATAAATATGACGTCCGGCCGGCGTCTTGGTATGGGGCTTGCTGGCGGTAAACTTTTTGATGCTGAACTGCGTTAGCGCAATTCAGTGTCAAAAAGTATAAATATGGGCCTCAGTTTTGGTGAGAATCAAACATTCTTCATTCTATCTGTCACTGTGACCTGAACATTCTTGGCTCTGAACCAAGAATGAGTTTTTTGAATATTTACGTATCTTATTCATTATTGCTGGTGTAGTGTCAACATTGCAGAACATTATGCAAATCTGGGTTTTCTGTTTTGGTGACTGACACTAAATTCTGCTTTATAACATTGGAGAGATCGTTCACCATATCTTCCATTTTAACAGAATTACAATAATCTGCTGTAATGTAAAGGAGAAATTGATGTGAAGCGCCTTTTGCAGATGCTTCCAATAAAGTCCATTCAAAAATGTAAGTTCTTTGGAGTTTGCAGCAAGACAACTGACCGGCTTCAGCCACAAGGATCGTAATGCATCATCATTTAAAGCACTGTATTCTCCTCCTGTGCCAAAATCAGTGTCATAGGGATGGCACTGAAGCCCAAATCAGGATTCACTCCCAATTAACTATCGAAAAACATCAATCTGTGCAAATTAGCAAGAGATCTTAGGTCAGAAGCACATTTGTTGGTTGAGTATGCCATAATGTATACCAGCATGCTTGGAAGAAATAGTTGACTACTCAGGGTTCAACACAATCTATTGCTGTACCTCTCTGCAACTTCCATCTGTAACTTGTGTGTCTAAAATGGTTAAAATTGTGGTTTCAGAAATTGCCAGCACAATTCCATAAACCAGACCACCATACGCATTTTGTTGGATAGTGAAAATCATGATTCACTATGTAAGAGAAGACCAGTAGGCTTCAAATTCCTCCGCAGGCCAATTAAACAGACATAGAAATGAGTCAAGCAACATTTACAAGGAGCAGGTGGAGAAAGGCCTTATTATCTATAGACTAGGAGTGAGTGCAACTGACATGGCTGAGCAGCAGGTGCTCAGCATGCTCTGAGGCAGCCATTCAAATGCAGGTCCTCTCTAAAATAAGATCCTTTGTGGCACATCATAACCACTGAGAATGATATGCAGCCATTAGTGAAGCAACGTAATGACCCTGGCCAACTGCTTATCAAAGCTAGCAGCTTTGGTTGCACTACCACAAGTAATGACAGCAGTGCTTAGGTGACTTAGCAGCCACATCACCTTCCACCAATTACTTGACACTTTGGGAAATTCGTACTGTGGTATTACTTAAGACTCGCTGGGAAGTCAAGGAGCTGGAGAGGTTAAACAGGACCCTTGAATTTTGTGTAGTAAACTTTGAGTAAGCCACTCTCCTTCTTCGACAGCAGATAGTGAAGGTTGATCAGATATCAGAAAAAGTGAAGGTCAACTTGCCTTTAGATAGGTCCTCTCAAAAGCCTATCTTCACTCTCATCTGTGGAAGTCTCGAGCCCTGGGAGAAACAACCTGTGAGCTGAAAGCACTGAACACCAAGACCAGTCTGCATGGTCAACATATTACAAAGCCATTTCTCTTCACTTGGCCCAGCGATAACAAATATCATAAATACCTCCCTACAATCACTCTGTAACTAACTAAAATATCAGCGAACTCACAGAATCCAGCACTCTACAGACATTTTTAGAACCATCCCATTATTGCCAAAACCAAGGAAGGTGAGATTATTCTACAACTGGGAGAATTGGTGACTCGTTTGTGCATGGCTGACAATCAAGTTTCAGACTGGAGAGAGACAAGAAACCATTGCTGCTCACGTCAGAGGAGACCTGCTTTCCTTCCTGGATTAAGGCCCTCTGAAATCCCAATTCTTCTTGACCTGCATAAAGCTTTGACAAAGTGGATCACAAAATATTATTGATGTGACCGTAAAAAATGGGCCTCTGCAACAGCTCTCCAATGGTGCTGTTCTTTATTTCTTGTCAATCTGCAGCCATAAACTCAGAGTTAGTTTCTCTTCGTCAACTTTGAAAAGTACTTCATTGGTGGTCAAAAGGGAGCACTAATGCCCCCTCTGTTATTCAAAGCATGATTCAGACCGTTGTCTTAAGTGATCTTCTAGTGTCAACTAAAGTGCCAAAGAACATGTACAATATCCATCTTTATGTCTGTGAAGGCAGCTGTGATGAGCACTTTAAAAACATCACTTCCTGGTCAAACATGTTTGCAATTGATGAATGAGAGCTATCTCCCCTCGCACAGATCATAACCTAAAATCGTCAGACTTAGAAATCTCTCATGTATCACCTTCCTTTAATCTGGCCGGAATGCCTAGCTGCCATGCATTGTTGACAAATTAGTAAAAGAGACTGAAACAATTTTAGTCTGTGCTTTGACTTGGTCATCTGACCACAACAGTAGTTAAAAACATCAGCTTCCTTCTCTTATTGCTTAGAACACATCTGCTACTTAAGCTCCTTCATCAATTTCAACTTGCCACAACCTGCCGTAATTGAGTTTGAACTACTGAAATATTGTGAACACTCTAAAGTATGAGATTTTGAAACTACAGAGACTGCAAAATCAAGCAGGTAGACTTTACTATTGTAAAGAAATCATCTTGCGTCAACCCAGTCCACAAAGAATTGCACAAGTGGCACAGGGAATAAGGTTCAAAGCTCCCTACACCATTTTTAGAAGTCATGTGGGATAAGACCCAAAGGGCCAGATTTATACATTCTGAAGCAAAACTGCGCAAACACAGTTTTGCGTCAAAAAGTTTAGCGCTGGCTAGTGCCATATTTTAATGGTACCCGGGGGGTCATATTTTTACTATGACGCTGGGTGGCGCTAAAATAAACTGGTTAGAGTCAAAATTGTTGACGTTAACTATTGCGCCTTGTCGTAAGGCAAAATGACGTTAATGCTGGAAAAATGACTCTAACCTGTTTTACGACACGTAAACATGTCGCAAAACGGAAATGCAACATTTTTTGCCCACATTAGCATCAAATACAGATGCTAATGCAGAAAACAGTGCAAAGTAGAAGCAAAATGGAGCCAAAAAGCCATGAAAGACCCCGGGGGGACCCCAGACAACCAGGAACCAGCCAGGAGGACACACACAAGTCCCAGGGGAGGTAGAAGAAAAAGAGAAAGTGTCATTTCAGTGTGGAGGAGCATGAAATTATGGTGAGAGAAGTGAGGGAGCACCAGCAACAACTATTCGTCACCTCGAAATTGCCAATTGGCAGGAGAGAGGCAATCTGGCAGCAGATAGTTGACAAGATCAACAGTGTGTGGCAGAGGTGAGGAGAACTGTAACTGAATGCAAGAAACGCTGGCATGGCTGCAAGAAAAGGACAAAGGAGAAAATGTCAATTAACAGAAAGGCAGGTCTGCAAACTGGGGGTGGAAGTCCAGCACCACAAGAGGACCTGGATGAGATGGAGGAGATGGTTGCAGCGGTCATCCCGGAGGAACTGGTCACTGGTATCGCAGGACACCGCAGACTACCAGGAAACACCATAAATGCAGGGAAGCTGCATGGGGGAAAATAATGCTAAATTATCAAGTGCAAGAAGGGAGAGGCACCTAGGATACACTCAATGCATGTCAAAGGAGTGCACATGAAGCAAGTTGCACCATTCAAACGTAAGCAACATATGAACATACGCCATGGTAGTGCCATGCACCACAACACATATCTAACCTGGACATATGTTAACCACCAGGGATATATACCTACATGTACATATGCAGCACATAGGATGGAAGGCATGTCTAGTGATTGCGCCCCTTGTTGTGTCATCACAACATCCCTTGCATATAGTCAAACAAACCCTACCAACACAGCCAAGACATCAGAGACTAGGAAGTCAGTCAATACCATTCCTGGGGTTACATCATGGTGGTGCCTCTTGCAGAAACACCTTGCAACGGCCTTGTCTCATTGCCAAAACATGTGTGCTGCATCTCATAGCACACAATACATTGAAACCTTTTCCAACAGTACCCAGACATGTACCAGAAGCACCAACACTCCATACATAAACAACACATCCCCATAAGGCAGCCACTACTCGATCCTGCAGTAAGGATGCAACTCGGGTGCAGGGAAAATTAATCTGCGCAGGCGCTGGGGAAATAGCAGGGTGGTCCTGTATCTCAGGAAACATGCCACTACCCAATGTATCTAAACTGATGTGGTGCACACATTTTGAGCGCTGATCAGAGCTGTGCCACTAGAGAAAGTATGTACTACAGACTGCAACCTGTAGGTCACATCAAAAACAGGCTGAGCCCACAACTACTCTGACACAACTATGTGAAACACATAGGAATGGGGAAATAACCACACAAATACAACACATGGTGTATGACTGTGAACATAATGGTGTCCAATTTCACACTGACGGGTGGGGGATGGTGCATGGTCAAGTCTGGTGTTGGTAAGACTGCCAGTGCAGTGTACCCTTTGCGGTTGGCAGTATGAGTCACACGTTGGCATGGCGGGTGGAAACCTGTCTGCTTGTGGTAGCTCTGTGGGGCACTTAGCACAGCATTGTTGATGGATCAAATAGGGTCAGTACCAGTCTTGCGGTGCATTGGGTGTGACAGGACACGCTGCTCTTAAACCTGCAAATCAGGCAGTGGAAAGGGTAAAGGGGCAGGGCATGGGTCCCCTGAACTGCCCCTGCCAGGTGCATGGGCTGTGCAGGGTCACCCAGGGGCACACTACACCACATCACCACCAACTTTTGCATGGGGTTTTCACCACCATGCAAAGGCCGGTGGAAAAGCGGGGACATACCTGGAGGGTAGCGTTGATCATAATACTGGTCTGGTGTCACAAGACAGGTGGCATTGCCAGTCTGTAAGCTGCCGGAAACCTGCCAGTGCCAGGCGATTGACCCATAGGGCATTACCCTGACAACATGTGCCACTACCACCTGTGCTATTGGGGGTGGTCATATAGACAATGGCAGTCAGGTGGTCATAGGACTACCAGACTTGTAAAGAGGGTCCATGTATGCACCAGTATGACTACCTGCAAAATCACCATCAAACTAGCTTAGGGCCCTGACCTAAGTTCAACTCCAGTTAACTGGCTATGTCCATAAACTAATTTACTATCAGGCACTGTCAAATACAACATGATGTACACAGCAACAAATGATGCCCATGCTGGTCATACCTGGGTCCACCCCTGTGCCTGTGTCAATTTAGCTGCACTGCCACTATGCTGCATCTCTTTCATCATAGTGCAAGGATGGCTGCATTGAGGGGGGGATCATAGTTGTGTAGGAAGGCGCACCTTCCAGCACAGACAGAAGATGAAATGGAAATCCGCTAAGTCCATGTGTGCTGTGGAATGTAGCACACATACACATACATCAACACGAGGAGCTATCAAAGGAAACAACAGCATAGTGTCTTGGCAATCCCTCCCTGGGGTGTTGCAAGGTTTCAGTACCACCCGGTTGTATGTGAAACACATAAGACTGGACAGGGGCATATTGCAATGTGTGTTGCTGTGGCTTGACCACTGCAACACCGATTGAAAGGCCCTACCATGCAAATGGACGCATAGGGAGGGTTGACAATAACAAGATGGTGTCAAGCCACAAAAAGGATATACATCACACCTAGTAGATATGACGCAGCCAATTGCGCCACCTGAGCTTCCCCTCATGCAACACTCAGGTGGGGCAAAGGACTGATAGACTGCAACCATGACATAAAGAAACAATGTTTGGGAAGTAAGATGACAATGAGCCTCCAACAGCAAGTCAGTGACGTGTCATTTCAACTGCCGCAACACAGAAAGATTGATTTTACACCATCTCAGTGCAGAGGATGATGCCTCTCCTGCTGATCTGCCTGTCCTGGAGTACCCCGATGACTTGGATGACCAGCTAGCAACCATCAGCCAAGAGACCCTCCAAGAAGTCCTGGTATCCCTCCAGACATCTCACAGTCACAAGGAAGACAAATAATGTAGGAGCCATCCAAGAAGCCCCACCCAACACACCAATAGTACGACCTGCCAGCACCGACACAGCTGAGTACTCTGAGGACCCGGGGACCAGCTTTGAGAGGACAGTGGTAGGATTCCAGTGGAAGCTGGCCAAGAAGGTGTGGGTGGAGATGGAGACTGTGGCAGCCAGCCTAGATGGTCTGTGCACATATCTCGTTACGGCCAATGAACATACTGCAGCCAAACGAGGCACACACTCCCCACTGCATGGAGTCCGGCAGAGGGAGAGGCCACAACAACTGCCCTCCCAAACTGACAGAAGTGTGACTGAGAACAAGATTGACTCCATTCACCGGAAAGTGGCCTCCCTCAGGGCAGACATGGCTGCCTACCACCGGGATGATGATTCTATCCTGAAGAATTAGCAGCTCCTCCTTGCTGCAGTGATGCCATATGTTGTTCCACAGATGGCAGCTGCCGGGAATCGGGATTCCACATCTCCAACCACTGAAGTGTGTGTGGCACGCTCTACTTCCCCACCACCCCCCTCAAGGGCAGAGGAGACACCACACACATCGGAGGATGAAGATGTGGAACAGATCATCTTCACTCGTAAGAGTTCCCGGTAGCACCAGCCCATGCCACGTGGGTAGTGTTCTTTGTCCTGTGCTTGTTAGCACAGTTGGATATGTGCACTCTTCAGTCACAAACACACACACTGTTGACCTGTCTGCTATGGACTGTCATTGTCTCTCACTTACCAATTGGCAATTATTGTTCCTCTGCACTTAACAACACTTCACCCAAGCATGCCCCATGACATGTCCCTCAACCCTGGACTTGTGTTGTGTCACGATTGTGTGGATTTCACAAATGGGATAACTGACCTTGACATTGTAAATATTGCACTATGACACTTGTAAATAAACACCTCCAACACAAACAGCATGTCTTTGTGTATTGTAATCCACCTACTACACTTAATAATTGTGATGTGTGTAACCATGTCATTAGTCACAGAGTGCCAGTACAAGAGTGCAGGAATATGGGGACATACCTACACACAAGATCCCAACATGACAAATGCCAATGCTGGTCTTATCCCCTACAAGCAATTGACCGAGTTTGTAAAAAATGAAGAACACATGTATGCTTCACTCACTACATATGGCAGTAATGGCTGTATAACAGTTCTAGGGCAATATCGTCAGCTGGGAGTACCAGTAGAACACATTGGTCTGATACAGAGGTACCTAACCTCATTAGTGATTGCCACCGGTCAGTTTTGCAGGATAGAGTTCAAATGTTGGCTGTTGTCAGATGTGCCACAGTTCCAACATTCCTACACAGGACCCCAACACAAACAGCTGAATTACCACACCTACCTGTCCAATACAAAGTAAACATAGCCACCTTGAGTGGTGGGTACACAAGATGGCAGATGTGTGGGCAAGTAGATGTGTTGTTGCTGCCAACGTGACAGCTCAGTTGTCAATAGGTGATGCACATGTCAAGAGAGGGATTTGGAGGCAGGACGGAATCCCTAGGCCAACACATAATTTGCACTGTGTACTCATGGGAAGACACTGAGACACAAGCATATGATACGAAATGTATAGGAGTATGCAAAAATGTTTATTAAGTATTAAACTAAACTAAAAACATTTTTAAAAAACTATGGTGTCCTAAACTAACCTATTCTAACTATATTAAACAAACAACTAAAGCTAACTACCCTATGTTCAACATACCTGACACATTTAACATCACACTCTAAACATTGGCCCCTCACTCCCCTCAAGTTACAAGACACATGCAGAACAACATATACTAATACTACACATAAACTAAATAAATCTAAACACATATATATATTTTTTTGTTTATAGAAAACACTGGTACCCCAACATGACCAAACCAATTAACATGTAATAATTAAATAACCCACCCTTCAAATCCACTGATCATATCTGAACTACATACCTACACTAACCTAACACTATCCTCCAAAAACCCACAATAAAACATAAATTAAAATTAGAAGGAGGGGGACAGAACTTGGAGGTGGCAGTCCAGATACGAATCACAGTTTGGCTTTCTTTAGTTTTTTCTTGATGAAGTATAGCCTCTTTGTGTTAGTGGCCACCTCCTTCTCCAAACTGTCCAGACTTTTTAACACCAGAGAAACGTCCCTCTACAGATCCTGGAGCAATTGTCTGTCCATGGCAGCAGGTGGTGTGGGCTGTTGCACTGACATTGAAGCTGTTGCAGCTGTGGTTGTGGGTGTGGTGCCAGCTGTACCCCCCTGCACTGCTGAGGAGCTGGGTGTATTCTGTGCCGTCTTAGGCAGTGTGGGAACGACCTCCATTTCCCCCAGTTGCCCTCTCTGCACAGTAGCGGCGAGCCTTTTTTCGGAATCCAGATTCCACTGCCAGGATATGGCGGTACCCCACTGCCCTCTTTTGAAACACACGCAGCTCATCATTGGTCATGTTGGCAGCTGTTAAATGGAGACAGGCAACCATCAGTGTCAGCATTGTGTGGAGTCTGTACAGATTAGTAACTTACACTGCTACATCTAATTACACATGCACTCCAACTCACATTCCAGAAAAGACAATGGCCCTTATAAACGTAATAACAACTCTGCCGTAGCATCATTTTATTGACACCAAAGCGACACAAAATGAGAAAATGAACCACACATATGGAAGTGTGCATCGCTTTTGCGTAATAAAGAATAATGCAAAGGCAGCACAAACTTTATTTAGATCAGGCCCAAACTTCCTCAGCAACTGTGTCTATTTCCAACCATACTTCACCAGTAACTTGGACTTGTTACTGGGAGGATGAGTTGCTGTTGGTAACCATAAGGGGTCAGAGCTGATAGGCACACATGCAAGCCTGATCAATATGACTGTCACCTACACTGTGAGCATCACATCTACCTACAAATATGGTATTCCTCTCCCCCTGAGCCTAAGCGGGGATGGCCCTTCAACCCATCATCTCAACTGTCCTGGTCATCCACCAAGGCATGCCCACTCATACATGGAGTCAAGAAGTGGACCATATGTTAGGAGGGCTGACTACTAGGAAGCTGGTATCCATAGGTCTATCACATCTACATTCCTGTGTCCAGGTGTGCACCCATCAATACCTGATCTGCCACTACTATTCCTTACACACCCATTTCCATGCCAGCACACGTTTGGCCTTGATCTACATGCAAGTCAATTACATTCCACATAAGTGTAACATACATGGAGTGCAAAGGACGGAGCGCCATCCTGGGGAACAATCTCCTGCCCAGTCCTCCATCTTCATGACAATAGAGGGATGCACCAAATTGGGTTCTATATGGTGCATCCCTGTGTTGTGAGAATGATGGAGTGCATCACTGCCAATATTCTCACAGCGTTGCACTCTGCCACTCTTAGTCACATATGGCCCTACATGTGGCCTTGTCATCACCTTGTGTACACAATGCTGGCCATTGTGTACCACAAGCCTCACAAGATGCGACCCGCTGGTGGTGCATGGGGATCCTTTAATTGGGCCATAATGTCAACATCCAGCCTACTTTCACATCTGATCATTGGACAGCTTAGCACATCTGGCATTGTATTCAACGCACATGGCTCACTCACACCAAACCCTGGATTACTTCATAGGACAGACAGCATCACACTTACTGGATACATCCGGGTCCTCAAATTGCACCACTTCACCAATTGTGTAGGGGGCAGGTCCACCTGTAAGACATGAATGGAAAACCATGCTTAGTGTCATATCACAGTCAATGCGAGTGGGCGACAAATTTCAGTGTGAACTAGTTGAGAGGAGTGATCAAGTCATCCTAGTGGAAAACAGTGCAACAGACACACCACTACGATCACACAATGACTCAGACACTCAGGTGAGTTAGAGCCACACATCTGAACACTAACACTGGGCCAGAGACTTATGTAGTGCTACACTCTGCAACAACCATATGTAGCCATCCATAGAAGGCAGAACAACATGGTACAAGGGGGAGTTGTGTGAAAAAACATGACACTACCCTGGTGCTTTGCAAGACATATGGCTCAGGTACTCAAACTTGTCCTGCAAGGCACCCAGAGGCACTTTGTGATAGATATGCCACTCAATTTTAAGTCTGCAATGATCATGTGTTGATTAATCCATGACTGATGTGGCAAAGTTGTCTAATGGTATCAAATGCCCCATATACATTGCCCCCTAAGGCGGGTAAGTCCCCTTTGTAACATAATGGCAGGGGTCTTGTGCATGAAATGATAACAAAGTTGCGCTATACATGCATTGTCCAACTTTGTTGATACAATCCTGGGAAAATATGGTAGGCTGGCGGTGGCTTGGCATTTCATACATGACACTATGCCGGGGCACAAGTGTCACCATGGTCTCTGAAATGTATGCCTTTGTGATGGTTGTGCAGGACTCACCAGATATCTGACCTGCATTGGTATCATGGTTGGGCATGTGAACTCCAGGCCTAGACTGGCGCAGATACACTTAATTCTGGTTGCATACGACCTGTCCATAAGCATTGCATGCAGCACTCCAACTCATCTGGTACTGTCATTCAAGAGCAGTGAACAGTAAATAGTATGCCAATGGGAGCCTCACCAACAGGTCCACCGATCTTAACACCAAGGTGAACGAGCAGATCCTGTTCCCTGGCCAGCAGATCTGCCCAGCGATGCTTGAGCTGGTGCTCATTCCTGCTGCTCCTGTATACTCACTTCAGGTGGTGGAGCACCTTGCCCCACAGCAGCCACCTGGCCTTGGTCCAGTATCCCTGGATGACCTGGCCACGCCTCTCTAGCATCATAAGCAGGTAGTGGGATACCAGCCATACAAATACACCCAGCTCATACTCTGACATCCTCATCAACCTCCCCCTACCAGACATGTCGTTCATGGTCAAAGGTGACCCGAAATACCCACAAAAAAAAATGGAAACTTAACCCCACTAACTAATCCCAACTATCCCAAATTAGTTACTACCCCAGACAGACATCCCACAGTACAAATACAAATATAGACAAAAACACACAAAATCACAACTATTGGGTCACAATGCACACAATATATAACAGGACACAACAGGAGAGATACCACAAACTTCAATATACAACCAAGACACAGCCACCAGCTCCAAAACACAACCACAGAGGCAGAAAGGCACAGGCTGTAAAGAGAAAGTGAAACTACACCCACTGTACCATGCTTGTAGATGGGTTTTTCATTACATCACTGCCTGTCCCCGTGCGTCACGTTTTTCAGTTATGCGTGTATTTATTTGACGCATTTGACATTTGTGTAGTGCACGTGCACCATTTATATTGACGCATAATGGTTATGAGTCGATTTCACTGAAGGCAGCTCTGAGAGGAGTGTGAAGGTGCAATTCACGCTAAGGGCCCATGTGTCATTTTCTTTCTGTTTGCTGATGTTTTAAATGCATTTGCGCCATATTTATTTACTCAATTCCTGCTTATTTTTTTTGCATTGTCCTTAGATGTACCCAGAATCAACATACTTATGACATGGGCTGTGCTGCAGTGTGGCATAATGGGTATGGCCACATGTGGTAGTCCATGCAGCAATGTGATAAGGGTGTGATTGTTCTGCACCACCAATGTGTGTGTTACAGAGTCAACAGCACGCAAATTGTTGCACGTCGTGCATATATATGCATGTGTGACAACAGTGTATCCACATATGTTTGGCATTCAGTACAATGCAATAGTTCTAATTTGTGATTGTGGGTCGTGTTTTTGTCTGTCTGGGTGATGTTGTCATACAGAGCACAATATTTAAAGCTACATAGACAGGTCAGGCATTGTTGATGATGAGTGAACCATTGCTACCTAGGAAATATCACCCGACAACTGTCTCTGTATGTAGGGTTTGAGTTTATGGAGACTTGTGTGAAGCCTGCATTTTGGTCTGACGTGTACATCTTGGGTACATAGTGTGTATGACACACTCTGCCTACATTCCACCCAGAATGTGTTTTGATTACAAAGGTTTGATTAAACTTGTAGCAATTACCAATGGTTGTTGGTTTTGTGTGGTGGACCTGCAGCCCTACCTAAATATGGTCTCATCCATACTGATGTGCATTCCACAGACGTGTCCATGTAATGTGTGAGGTCATGTGTATCCTGTGTCAGGATTGGGCCCCCATGGCAGTGGCAGGACAAATCACCATGGATATTCTGTGCAGGCCCAAATTCTACCATTGGTTGTTATACCTGGGAAAATCATGATGACCATAGTTACCAATGATGTCCCCCTCCTTGTCACACATGTTCCACGCAGCCATTGCAACATGACTTAATTTCTATTTTTTGATATCCACTTCCTCATGTGTGGGCCCCTTGCATACATCCTATTTGGACATGATGTAGTTATATCTAATTACCGATTGATTAACAAGTTGGCAATGTTGATGTTCAAAATATGTTGTGGTCCATAGATTGTGTCCTTCAGTTGTCACATACCAGTGATGAGGCTGTTAGTCACATGTGTGATGATGACAGTACAATCTGACACATCACATATGATGTCTCAACAGATCAAATGTTCCTATTTGTAACATGATCCCTGAGGTTTGACTAACATTCCTATGGTATATGTAGTGGCGATTAAAGAGACGAAAGCATGATTGGTTGTATCATTGAAGTGTTTATTTACAAAATGAACACGGTGAAAACAGTGGTTTTTAAGAATAAAAGTTGTCCACTATGCGCTGTCTCCGGCGTACTCCTGCAGCTGTGTTGTGCTGTTCCTCCTCCATATCCTCACCACCATCCTCCTCCTCCTCCTCAGGCAGGTCATCTACCTGGTCATACATAGGAACGTTCATCCGCACACATATGTTGTGCAGGATAGCACATGTCAGGGTGATTTTGCACACAATGCGTGGGGCATATAGGAGGCTGTCTCCTGGTAGGTCCAGGCACCTGAATCTTGTTTTCAGTATGCCAAATCTCCTTTCCACTATGTTGCGTGTCTTATGTGTCCCTCATTGTATGCACACTCTGCTGCTGTGCTTTGGTTTGCACATGGAATCATCATCCAGGGCTGTATGCCATAACCCTGATCCCCTGAAAAAGATAAAAGGCGTAAGTTGTTGTTAAGGCTTGCAACAGGTTTGTCATGTAGCATGGCAGTTGTTATTTTGAGTTGGTTGTGACTCATACGTGTTTGTGGTACGGAGTGAGTTCCTGGCCTTATGCAAAGTTTTCTTAGCACTGTGTTTTTGAACATGACAATGTTGGGTATTGGCTCAAGGACCTGGGACATATATTTTGGATTCCTAACTGATGCTCAGTATGTATGTACCATGTGTTGTGTAGTGCACCTTTGAATCAGGGTGCTATCGCTAGAGGGGACATGACATATCCTCACAACACAACGGGGTCAGATGTGGTGACAACGTGGAAGCCCTACAGAGCCTGGACATCCCAGCATTTTGGCATGTGTCATTACAGATTAAGTGCAACACTTAGGCCATTTTAATGAGTAAGTCACAATGCACAACACAGCTCCAATATTGGCAGCACTGTGCTGTAACATTTTCATCATGCAGGAATGCACTATGTGTGACATGTTACTAGACAACCCCTGGTTGTTCCCTCTGCCGGTGCCTAATATGCAGCCGTGCACCAACACTACCAACCTTTCACCAGAGTGCTTGGCTAGTTGCCCTGTGGAGGTGGATGTATATATGCAGGAAGGGACACCTTCTTACACATACACAGTTTTGATGGACAATTGGCTCTTTGTGTGTGTGCAGCAGTATGCAGCATGCATAGGTGGCACTTTATATGAGGTCAAATCACAGTCTATTTCCTTATTGCAACCTGCAAACGCCACCCCTGGGGTGGTGTTTGATGTTGGCACTGCCTCAGGTTTTAGATGACACCTAGATCTGAGTCAATATCATCATGCTATGTATCTTGTGGTGACAGACCTGCAGCAACACACATTGCAAGCCCCTTCCACGCTAAGTGGGAGGGTGGCCGATTTACAATGTGGCTTCAAGTCACAAAAGAGTGGTCATCCGCAAACTTGTACGTACAGTGCAGACCATGACAATGGCACTGGGGGCTCTTACATAGGTCCCTTAGTGATCCTGAGTGGCAGCTGATGTTTGGGCAACCATCAGGTGTCCAAGGGTATGTATCCCATTGTTTCAGGATGATTAACATTACTACCAGTGTCTCTCCTATCTTCCAAAACATGACTCATCATTTATACTGTCCACACATGCACAATGCAGGCTATGGGATGGAGCTCAGCTACTAAGCAAATGTGTCCCTTAGCACAGTGCATTTAAGGTCAGTGATGTCCTAAATACTCCTACAAGGTCCCACTATGGCATCCATGATCTGCACTGTCTAACAGTGACTCTGCCCCATGGTGGGCCATTTATTGTTTATGGTACAGACATGATGGTGTTGTCGATCAGTAAGTGGTGCATGTGAGGTGGCACTACAGTAGGTGTGGTGCCACTTCTCACAAATCTGGCACATGGTATGTGATGACCGTTAATTCTGTATTCCTATGTGTGTGACCCAATGCATCAGGCAGATGTATATGCACACTACAGGTAGGTCAGGTATGTGTTGATGATATGTAGTTGCTATTAGCACCAGTTGTCTGGCATTTGATGTTTGTCCTGGCAGAGACTTGCACGGCATGATTTGAGGGATCTGTGTCTATGTGTGACTTATTGTACATGAGCATTGTGTATGCCATTGACATTGCTGTGCTGTTCTTTGTTTGGTGTACTGTGTGCGTGAAGTGTACGCAGTAGGCAACCTGTGGGCACCTGTAGTGATTTGTGTATGTCTTCTGTTTGCAAAGGGTACATATCTCCACCTGTCCTTCATGTGGTGTACCTGTCAAGTTGTGGGTGTGTTACATACATGTGGGTGTATGTGTTTGTGGTGTACACTGATTGTGCTGTACTGAAGCATGGTGCATATGTGTTGTTACCTTCACATCTGTGTTACCCTGGCCATGTGTTTTTGGAGTGGTGTATGTCTTGTGTGTCCAACAGGGTTGGTGTGTTGTGTATAAATTGCTACATTTGTTGGCTTACTCACAAGTAGGCCATTTCCATATTGGCCATCCCTTGAAGTTTTTGAAGTTTTCGTTGAGCCTGCTGTGCCTGAATATGTAGGCGCCATAGACACTCCCAGGATACCTGGCCAAACTGTTTGTGAATAGTCCCTGGTGGTCCACTATTGTCTGCATATTTATGGAATGCATGTGTTTGTGATTCCGGTATAAATGCTCTGTTGCTGCAAGTGGAACAAGTTGGACATGGGTGCAGCCAATTGCACGAAGCACATGCAGGAAGCAATCAAATTGGTAGAACCTCTGTTTTATCTCCTGCTGAATTTGCTGGGTATTGGGGAAGCTGATATGGTGGGGTGTCAGTGCAATAATTGCATCTAACACCTTAGGCAGGAACACCAGGAATGATGGCTGTGACACATCAGCAACCAAGGCTTCCGTTGTTTGAAATGAGCCACTTGTAAGCATGTGCAGGACGGCCATCAGCTTTGTCACAGGTGGTATATTATGTGGGGTCTGCAGGCTGGCGGTGATCTGTGGCTCAATGTGGGGCAGCAGCTGTAGTATGGCTTGCTTGTTGAGTCTGTATTTCCATATAATGTCTTGTTCCCTGAAGAACAAAGAGGGTTGTCCTGTTTTGGAATATCCGCTCCTGTCTTCTGCATTGCCTTTGTGGCTGTGATATGCAAAAGTAGAATCCTATGCATGCCAACAGGGTGTACACGAAAGTCGGTGGGTCATGGTGTTGAAGGCTGCTAGATATCAGGTTGCATGAACCTTTTGCACAGGATCCCACAGAAGTGATATTTTTTTCCGTCTCTCATCAACCCCACCAATGGGCACACAAACAGAATGATGAAACCTAGTGCCACGAGTGGGAAAAGGGGCACGAGATAAGATAAAGAACTGCAGCACAGGACTCAATCACTTCTGCCTCATCTCTTGAATGATTAATTAGATCTTCTGGATGTAGTTAAACCATACAAAGAAAAAAAGATATTGAGGGTATATTTACAAGCTCCTTGCACCACATTAGCATCATTTTGTTATACACCAGTGCGGCATTAGGTAGGAATTTGTGACATGCCATATTTACAAAGTGGTGCAATGTTTGCATTGCGCCACTTTGTGAACCCTTGCGCCACGCATAATGATTGCAAGGGGAGCGTTCCAGCGCTGGGAGATCCTAAAAAATGGCACAGTGAAATCTACAAGATTTCATTGCACCATTTTTTTGGTCATATTTAACATTTAACGCCTGCCCAAAGCAGGCGTTGAATGACTTACCCATATTAGTATATGGGTCTCCCTCTACTTTGCAGGATTAGCACCATCAGTTTTGGAGCTAATCATGCAAAGCGCCAAAGTAGTATCAACATTTTTGCTATGGTATTGTAAAGACGGTGCACACTTGGTGTCATTAGAGTGTCCCGGGGCAATACAAGAAAAGTGGCGCATCAGGAGTCATGCGCCATTTTCTTGTAAATATGCCCCTAAGTGTCTTGATATTCATATATCGTAACTGCAATTGTGAGTGGATACACCTGAGCACTATCTCTTATCTTTGATATGTGACAGGTAATTCTAGAAAACTAAGCACACAGCAATAAGTATCTCAAATATAAATGTGTGTAACTATGGCCCTCATTATGAACACGGCGGTCTGTACCGTGCCGCCGGCGGTGGCGGTAAAACCGCCAACAGAGGAGCGGTCCAGACCGCCAAATAATGAACCAAACGAAACACAGGCATCCAGAAAACTACCCACCGCCAGTAGAGGAGTGCTGACGACGACAGCAGAGTCCGCCCACAGACCGATGGAAAGGCCCAACCCTCCCATCAAATAATGAACCACCAGTCCGATGCCAGTTCCGGGGCCGGAACCACCGCCACGCAAAGCCAGGCGGAAATGAACCAAATCCAATGAAACACTCACCGGAGGCCCACACAACGCGCAGAAGCAGACATGGATAGAGAGCTGCAGATCATGCCAGCCCTGCTCCTTGCCATATGCCTCCACGACCGAGACCGTCGATGAAGACGTCGACGGTATGTACCGCAACCTACGAAACAAGGGAGGAAAGGGCACAGTTACATACCCACCCACTCCACCCACCCTGCAACGCCCCCACAACCCTTCACAGCAGCACAACCCATACACCCCACAGCAAGAGGTACTTACCCAACACAGGGCAAATCCAACTTGACCACAGTACATACAAATGCCCCACACCCATAAACAATGAAACGAAAGACCAGGGTTCAACAGTGTACCGCCCAAACACAGGCCATAAAGAAATATTTTATTAAAGCTCACAGAGCCAACTACTTCAAACAGGGCCAATGGCCAGTCCATAGCGCTGCAAGGGCCATGGGCCACAACGGACCCAACATGACTACCAAAAGTGCACGGTACTCCACCTAATGGGGCAACAAAGGGGCATCCAGGCACCTCACGGAACGGGGGAAGGGGATGGTGGGGTGGGTATTTGCAACGGGGCTGGGGCTTGGGATTTCGTTTGGAGGGTGGAGGGGGTGTGGGTTTGTCCTTTGAAGGTGGGGGGGGTTCGAGCGGGTGCAGCCAGATGGACTTGGCTCTGCCCGGGCCTTTTTTTTCTCTGGGGAAGGGGCACAGGAATGTGAAGGGTGGACAGGGGTGGGCTGTGAAGTGGATGGAGTGGAAAGGGCAAGGAGGTGAGCACGCTTAGGGACAAGACGGGGTAGGCCAGTGGGTTGGAAGAGGTCCGCACGGGAGAGGAAAAGTTTCTTCAGATCAATTGGGGTGGTCCTGGATGAGGGCGTGGGAGTGGAGGCAGAGACAGTGGATGTATGTGGTGAAGGGGTGAGTGTAGTAGGTGCAGGTGACTAGACAGTATGCTGTGGTGTGGTGGATGTGTGATGGGTGGGTGTCTTGGTGCGTTTGTGCGTTTTTGGAGGAGGGGGTGGACACAGTGGGAGAAGACAGGCAGCTAGTGTGGATGTATGTTGTGTGGGTGTCTGCAAGTCTGGTGAGTGTGCTGCATGTGTCAACTACAGTAGTTGTGGTGAGGGCAGGTGTGGTGTATGGGGTGCATGTATGGATGTCTGCTATTGTGGTGAGTGCAGTAAGAGGAGCAGCAGCAGTAACTGAAGGTGCGGTGCATGAGGGTGTGGATGTAGAGGGGACAGACAGGGAGCCAGAAGAGGTGGGCACACTGGGGGAAGTGGATGTTGTGTGTGCATGTGTCTGTTGGCTGTGTGAATGCTTGTGGTGGGAGGTGTGGTACTGGTGTTTAGAAGTGTGCTTCTTGTGTGTTGATGTGCTTGACTGCGTGTCAGAATGTGTGCTATGGACGGGTGAAGGGAGTGGGGTGCTGGAAGGGGTAGAGGAGGTTGGAGGGGGGACGGAATGGCCAGGGAGACTGGCTGCCGTCCAAGAGGAAGCCAGAGCCTGAAAAGATCCCTATAGGGCAGACACAGCACCGTGAATGCCATCCAGATAGGCATTTGTCTGCTGCACCTCTGATGCTAGCCCCTGGATGGCATTGACAATGGTTGTCTACCCTACAGAGATGGTTCTCAGGAGGTCAATAGCCTCCTCTGTGAGGGCAGCAGGGCTGACTGGGGCAGGGGAGGAGGTGCCTGGGGCGAAGGAGACACCCACCTTTCTGGGTGAGCGGGCACGGGCAACTCGGTGGGGAGTAGAAGGGAGGGCAGTGATGGAATGGGGGGAGTAGTGGTGTGGCCACTAGGATCCGCCACCGCCGGGGAGCCCCCATCGGAGGAGGTCTTTTAGTCACTACCTCCAGTGGTAGTTGCTTCCCCCGTGGTACTCCCCTCGCCCTCCCACCCACTGGTCCCCTTGGCATCGGATGTCTCTGCCTCTGAGGATCCGTGGGCCACTGCTTCCCCACTTGCCGGTACCTCAGCTCCCTCGCCAGATGTTGCTGCTGTACAAAACCAACACAAGAGAACAGGGACGGGGAGACAAAATAGGAGTGACACTTGTAAATAGCTGAATGGAGGTACATAGTGGCCATACATACACCCACCCAGAAGACACACCCAACAGGCAGCACCGTTCACTATGCGCATGGCCATGCCCCTGACTACTGACCAGAACACTACTATACACCCATCCCTGAACTACCTAAGGAGGTGACGTGTGGGAGACCTGACAAAGACACCCGTACATCCTTTGGGGACCATCATGTACATGAACACCAGTCAGTTCTTGCCTCTAAGCAGCATGAACCCTAATGCACACACAGACATCCTTCCAGACTGAAGTTTGTGACATGAGTACTCACCCTCTTGTGACTGCTGTGCAGCCTTCAAGCGCCCATCCAGGTCTGGGTACGCCACTGCCCGGATACGTTGCATGAGGGGGGTCAGTGCCCGACGGGCACCCCTTCCACGTTGGGAGGAACTCCCCAGCTGGGCCTCACAGATCTTATGCCCCCAGTGCCGCAGGTCCTCCCACCTCTTTCTGCAGTGGGTGCTCCGCCGGTTGTACACCCCCTGGGTCCGCACCTCCTTGGCGATGGCATGCCAAAGTGTCCTCTTCTGGAGGGCGCTGACCTAAAAGCTGGCTATTCGTCCTCTAAGGGACGGACAGTACTCTCAGACTTACAGGCCATACACATGCAGCATGCCACGCACCACAGCCCATGCAGGCTCAGAGGTGCACACATATGTCCATTCAACACCATCCAATACACCCAAACAGTGCCCCCCAGACTCACCTGTACCTCTGGCCGTCCATAGAGTTTTGCGTACACGGGCAGGACCCCATGCACTAGCCTCTCCAGTTCCTCCTGGGTGAAGGCCGGGGCCCTTTCCCCTGCAACACGATCCACATCCATGACCAGAGGCAGGCCACAGCAGTACACACAGTGGAGTACCTGTCCGCAAGAGATAAGGGAGTCAAGTGAATAATAGATGACGAAATCGCGTACGTACCGCAGTGGTGTGCACCGTCACCGCCGGCGACGATCATGATATGCCATGATTCTCCACTGGCATCCATGTTAACCAATGACAGTGCGAATGGCGGTAAACACCGCCTTACTCTTGGTCGTCAACCGCTAGCGGTATGAGGTCACTTACACAACGAAAGGCCTGGATTACAGTGGGCAGACATTTTGGCAGTAACTATGCATCTATAAATAAAAATGTGCATAAGGCAGACCTTACTAGCCCCATGAAGCACCTATGCATGTGACCATTCGGTAATATACCACACATGAAAAACACTGTTCCCTCATTGAGGTGTAGATGTAGATCTGTTAAGAAGCAGTTAATGTTGAGTCACACAATGAAATATGCAGTGCACAATTGATGACAATGTGTGCCTATGTATGTGTGTTCATCACACCTACCTTTTTGATACCCCTCGTAGGTACCAACCCTTGTGGCGAGGAAGGGCACCATCGGTGTACAGACCACTTGTGGATACGAGGACCATGGTGGAGTGTCAGATCATAATCAATTACAGACTCACACGTGCAACAATTCAGGAACTTTGTGCTTTACTGGATCCTGCACTAACTCCTGTAAATCGTAATCAGCATGCCATCCCTACTTAAGTGCAGGTGGTCTCCGTACTCCATTTCCTGGCCACGGGCTCATTTCAAGTTTCAGTGGGCATGGGTGCTGGATTTTCACAGCCAATGTTCAGCATGGTACTGACAAGATTTCTAAATGCATTTGTACGACACCTGCAGTCCTGTGTGAGGTTTCCCCAAAGTACTGACCTCCCTGCCATCAAGTCTGAATTCTATGCCTTTGCCAACATACCCCATGTGATAGGTGCCTTAGATGGCACCCACATACCGATCTTTTCCCCAAGAGTCAGTGAACAGGTGTACAGAAACAGAAATAACTTGCATTCCATGAACATCCAATTGGTATGTACTGCAGACCAGTACATCTCACATGTGAGTGCCATGTTCCCAGGTTCAGTCCATGATTCCTTTGTGTTGAGGAACAGTAGTGTGCCACAGAGGATGAAGCAACTCCAAGAGGACAGATGGTGGATCATAGGTAAGTGTGTCTGTCACTAACTGACACATAGCAGACAGCCAGGCTGTCTGATTAAGGGGCTTAACAATGACTACTCTGTATTGCACCTTTTTCTAGGTGATTCTGGCTATCCAAACTTGCGTTGGCTCCTGACACCGGCGAGGAATCCTAGGACGGATGCAGAGAGCAATTACAGTGAGGCCCATGGCGTACTTGGAGGGTGATAGAGCGCACAATAGGTCTTGTGAAGGCTAGATTTCATTGTCTACATATCTCTGGGGGTTCCCTGGCCTATGGGCCTGAAAAGGTGTGTAGAATAGGGTGGCCTGCTGCATGCTGCACAATGTGGCAGTGAGACATTCTATCCCCCTCTTGGAGGTGGAGGGTGCTGTATGTCCTGACCAGCTACCTCAGAGAGGGGAGGAGAGTGATGGTGATGATGCGGAAGGAGAAGATGTCAATTCCAGGACCCAACTAATACAACTCTACCTCCAGTAACTGTGTGGGACTTTGGGCTGACATTGGGGTTTGTGACACATACTGTCAGTGTGCTCAGGCATATGTGGGGGGGTGATAATGATATGTGAAACATGGTCCAGTTCTGCATGGTACAGATTGATATTTTCTGCATTTACTTAGGTCCCACATTTAGGCACACAGGACTCCCTTCATGCAACGATTTGACAATAAAGTGGTTATCAGCCAGTTACATCCATACTTCACTTTGTTCACATTTTAACACAGGAGACAGTGTTACAGGTGTCATATGTGTTTTATTGGTTGCAGGGAGTGAATAGTGCTATTTACAGTGATGGCAAGTCGTAAGGGGTGGGTGTCCTCAAAGCCAACATGCTGGCAGCCTTGTTGGTAGTATTGATGGGTCCATCATTTCTTACATTAGTTCATATTGCCTCTTTGCAATGTGTGGTGGCTGATTGAGTGGGATGGTTGCTGTGCACATTGTTGCTGAGTTACTTCTTGAAGGGGGCCTTGTTCTTTGCTGGGGTTCCAGTGCCATATCTTGGCATGAGGGTCTGTTTGGGCGCCTGCTGTTGATCTTCAGGGGATGACATGGTAGGCCCTTGGGTTTCCTGTGAGGGAAGTTCCTGGGATGTTTCTGCTGATGGGGTAATTTCATGGTGGGTGCCTGGTGCTGTAGTGGGGTCCTGGCGGTGACGAGTGGACTGGTGATTTTTGTCGGGTTCGGGATTTTGGTTCATTATATGGTGGGTTTCTATTCACCGCCAACGACGGTCTTCTGTTTACCGCCGCCACGGCGGTGTTTACCGCCGTGTTCATAATGACCGCCTATGTCTTTTACTGGGTTTAGGTCATTTCTCACAATTTTATAGTACATCACAGCTGTAACTATACAGATAGGCTGTTTGCACCTACATTGTGCATTCCAGTGTATGGGCACATGTGGCAGATCACACTACTGCCGACCATGATCCTCTAGTTGTTGTACCGGATTTGCACTCTTCACTGACGCAATAGATCCCCAAACTTTTGGAATACAAATTGGTATTACCCAGTTTGAGCAGGTTGTGCGTCAATAGAGGATAGCAAGGATAGCAACTTATTACAGTAACTCATTGCCTGTGTGTCAATGTGTGTGAATTGCCTATTACAATTTTTGTTGTCCTACTGTGTGAACATCACAAGACGTGTTTTCATAAATGTGCTTGTATGCATATGTTGTCAATGTTGATAACCATCAGATGATATTCAGTGTGGAAATGATTCAGGAAATGTGTTTGTCATACACGTAGCAACAAATGCTGTGTGAACTTCCCAGACTTTTGGGACAAAAGCATCTCCCATGACAAACCATGCACAGGATAGATAGAGGACAGTTGATCATGGCAATGCTCCAAGACTAAGCCATCACATGTCTTGGAATGTTGGATACCACTTCCTGGTCACTTGCTTCAATGCTACCCATGAGTCAGGCATGTGAAAATGCTATGTGGGCACGGTGTTTGTGACACTGAGTCCCAATACCAATCCACAAAAGTAATGTCACTCCACAGTTTGAGTCATATAAATGACCTATGTTTCTCTTGTGGCAGTGGAGAACCAGCAGACCAAGCAGCACATGTTCACATATTTCGAGTGGTTACTTGCACAAAGGTGTCCAGTTCAAGTGTGTGGGCCATGTGTAGCCTGTATCATTATTGGGGTCCATGTTGTCACAGTTACGTGCAGGTCTAGTCATGAGTCTGTGGAGCCATTCCCTGCATTAACAAAGTATCCTTCACAGCTGAATTGAATGTAAGCCGAAGAGGAATTGAGAACACACATGGGGATAGTCCAGCTATGGCACTGCAGACGTTTTATGAGTGACAACAGGGCAACCTTGGTGTGCTCACAAAGTTAATGGATCAGTAATTTTAAACCGGCAGGTTTCCTCACAACATTTGTACACAGGTTGGCCTCTAAAATTCCCACTGCAGCCGGGAACATCAGTGCCTCTGTGCTGATTAATCTCACAGCTATTCACCACGCAAGCCCCATCAATATGTTGGGGCCGATGTGAATCAGTGTGTGGACCGTCAGGGTACAAACATGTGTTGACATTTCATGCACATTATCAAAGTTGTTTGTTGTGCTGGAGGAACCATCCCCAATCCATGCATACAGCCATGGTACACTGTCACTATTTGTCACTCATGCATACATGAAACCCAGACAAGCAATGGGCCGTGATTATGCTATTGAAGACATGTCCCACCCCATGATACGATAAGTAAACTGATTACGCTATACAATGTATTTGAGTATTCATTGTAGACCTACCTGACACAATACCCCAGGAGGAAAGTGAGGGCATGAAAAGCAACTATGAGACAAATGTAGCCACAGGGAACCTTTATGGTAACGCAAAGACAGGAACCAGTCAGGATAACAGAATGCAGGGTCAGTCAGGAACAAAACAAATACACAGTGAGAAGACTGAGACTGGTCAAAGCTGGAACAACACTGTGGAAAATGTAAACTGTATTTGTTCTGTGTGCTGCAACGTTACACAATAACCCAAGACCTGTGTTACACAAGTGATTTATATGGCAATGCATAACAGGGATATACATATAATGGCAGTTTCTATGCCTTTCTAGGCAGCAGCAAGGGCAGTGCATGTTCAAATGACTGGTCTGCATGGAGATGCTCACAGGTGTGTGCAGCTTCAGTCTCTCACAAGTCATGTAGGTGAGAATCAAGTTCAAAGGGCCAACATTACCTTTCACATGGGAAGCAATGGACAGATGATTACAGGTCCTACAGACTACGAGGCAGTGCATTATCTGACCAGAAGTCCATGCAGACAGATCAACTATGACTATGGCATACCATACTAAAGAGGGAAGCACACTGGAGTCAGAATGTGGGTCTGGGTGTGTGTAGATGAAGGATTATCTGGGTACAAATAGTCCTTCCAGGGCCCCCTAGAGAAGGGTGGGGAAGACAGAAAACATGGCAGTGGCAGGACTTATGACCTGGGATGGCATGTGCAGGGGATGTCTTGTGAGCAATGCTAGACATACCTGGGGCACTCGTGCTATCCATTTGCAGCTTACATGGATTTCTTGTCACACATACTCCTTGCAAAGATAGCTGATGTCACACTTACTGCTGTCAAGGCTCTGGTCATACATTCCTGTCCTGTTACCAATGCAATAGCACATCCACTGCCTCATGTATGAGGCATTTTTTTCCTTATTGAATGATGGTGTCTTTGTTGTGTGCCATATGCTGCAATGAACCATGTTGCCAACATGTATGTGTGAAATAGCTGTGGTCCTCTGATATTGCCCTTCAAATGTGAAATGGACAGGATATATGCCATTTACAGTGTGCGTGAAGTTGGCTGTACATTCATACCCATCAAATGTGATGTGGATTTTTAAGTATCCTAATCTGTATTTCTGAAATGCTCCATGAGGCTACACTCTGATTATGAATCTTAGGGACAATGTGATGCATAAATGATTACCCATACCATGATATAGTGATTAGAATAGGTGTTTAATGACATATGGTAACACAGTGGTGATGGTGACTATAGTTAAAAGAAGTTTTGGGCAATGTGTTGTCTCCGATGCAATCCTGCTGCTGTGTTTGGATGGTCCCCCTCATGTTGATGGACAACGTCCTCCTCTTCCTCCTCTTCAGCCATTTGTGGGTCTGGTTCATAGAGGGGAATGTTGCTCCTTACACAAATGTTGTGCAGGATGGCACAGGTCAAAATGATCTTGCAGACCATTTCTGGTGAGTATAGGAGGCTGCCTCCGGTGATGTCGAGGCACCTGAATCTTGACTTCAGGATGCCAAAAGTCCTCTTGACTATGGTGGGTGTCCTCTGATGTGCCTCATTATAGGCACACTCTGATGCTGTGCTTGGGTTTGCAAATGGGGTCATGATCCATGGCTGGATCCCATACCCCTGATCAGCTGAAAGAGAAAATGAGTGAGAACATTTCGATATTTTTGCACCATGATTATCAGTTTGCATGGCAGTTGTTCTCTTGTGTTCTCTGTGACTCATCTGTGTTTGTGTTATTGTGTGTAATCCTAGGCTTCTACGATGTACCATCAGCATTGGGTTGTTTCATTATCTGAACTGGTGTTTGGCTGATTGACCCGATGTCAGCTGTATTTTTGTAGACTTGCAGTACATTGTGTACTCCCTTGCATTATGTCATGTGACAGAGATGTCCATGTGTCTTAACTGGGGGTGACATGATACTTCCATACACAGAATCAATTCCACAGTGGTGGTAACACAGTTGCATCTATATGGCCTGGACATCCCATCCAATTTAACATATGCAATAGAATTTGTTAAACATCAGTGAGGCCCTTTGATTCGGCTAAGTGACAATGTACGACACATCTCCATAAGTTGTCAGCACTGACGTGTTGACCATTGACAATGCACAAATATCCCATGTGTGACAAGTTCTCTGCAGACCTATTTCTCTGCCCTTGCCGAGTTGACTCATTCTCAAACGTGTACCTATACTTCTGAACCTGGTACAGTTCAGCTGGCTAACTTGGTTGTGAGGTTGACATTTTGAGTGTCAGAAGGTCCATATGCCTGTACATCTGTTGTGCATATCTGTAATTGTCTCAAACCATATGTGTAGGAATGTGCACTTTCAATATTGTCACATCAATTTGTGTTTCTTAGCTCAGTCCACTTGCTTATTGGTAGTGGGCAATGTCAGAGCAGGAGTGATGTGAGATATTGGTAGTGTCTCAATGATTCCATGTCACTTTAATTAGAATCACCATCATCATGCTATGTGTCTCATGGTGTTCGACCTGCAGCGAAACACATTACACACCCCTTACACAGTACTTATTGCTTGGAAGGGTGTTTGATTGGGTGTTATTGATGTGATATTGAAAGATTAATCTTCCAAGTTGTACTGCCAGTTAAGGCCATGTCATTGTGTTGTTTTAACTTGGTGCCTTGTGTCTGTGGAGTGGCATTTGTTGTCATTTGGATCTGTCATTTGTCCATAGGTGTGTATCCAAATGGGTGAGGATAGCACACATGACTAGCAGTGTCACAACCTCAGTGTCTTCCTGGCCACGTGTCAATGTAGTGGTGTATGTGTTGTGTGTCCTACAGGGTTGCTGTGCTGTGTGTATATAAGTAGGTTTCTGTACTTACAAACAAGTAGGCCATTTCCATATCGTCCATCCTGGAAGTGTTGATTGATGGTGCAGTGGCGGAAGATGAATGAATCATGTACACTCCCAGGATACTTTGCCACGATGTTGGTGATCAATCCCTGGTGATCAACAATGCCCTGCACATTGATGGAGTTAGTGTGTTTACTGTTGCGGTATAGCTGTTCGGTTGCAGCAGGTGGCAAAATGCGTACATGTGTTCAGTCAATGGCACCAAGCACGTGTGGGAAGCTGTTGATTTGGTAGAAGCCCTGTTTTGTCTCCTGCTGCTTCAGCTGTGTGTTGGGGAAGCTGATGTGGCGGGGTGTCAGGGAGATGGTGGCATCCAATACCTTGGGTAGGAAGGCAGAGAATGAGGGCTGTGAGATCCCGGCAGCCAGGGCACCAGTGGTTTGAAACGAGCCACTTGCCAACATGTGGACTACAGCTAGCAGCTTGGTCTCTGGTGGAATGATGTGGGGTGTCTGCAAGCTGGGTGCCAACTGTGGTTCAATGTTGCGCAGCAGCTGCTGAATGGCTTGCCAGTTGAGTCTGTACTTCTGGATGATGTCTTGTTGCCAGAGTCCCAGAAGGGTTGTCCTGGTCCTGAATGTGTTCTCCTGCCTTGTGTGTTGCCTTTGGGTCCCTGCTGGTGTTGTGGAAGCTGCTGGTGTTGGTCCTGTGCTCTGCATCTTCGTGCATGCTGGATGAAAAGCACCTCCATGTCTTCCTTTTGGAGCTCTGCTGTTGCTTCTGTGTGTTTTCCTTAAGTACTGGTGTGTTTGCCCCATTTTAACACCTGACCTTACCCAGGTGTTATTTTTTTATGCAAATCGGGCTGTGTGTCATTTTCCGACTCTGCCTCCCGGCCGTGTGGGATTTTTGCGCAGTAGCATAAATATGGCACACGGGGTTTAAGTCTTTTTTTGGACGGGAACGCCTACCTTGCATGCCATTAAAGCAAGGAGGTTTCCTGCATCCAGAAAATGATGCACACAGTGGAATTTTGGCGTTCCTGGGGTCAGGCATCATAGTATAAATATGGTGCAAGGTTTGCGCCGAATGTGCGTCAAAGTTTTTGACGCACATTCGGCGAAGACAGTGTATAAATATGCCCCTAAAATTGCAGGTGCGTGATATGCGGGAGGAAGCAACACATGAGGGAGAGAGCAAGAACATATGTGCACTTACATAGAGAGCTGAAATGAAAAGAAGAAAGTAATTAAATGAATTGAAGCAGTGGAAGGACTCAAGTCAGCCGATCAAAATGACTGTTAATATGCATGGTCCAGGGTAGAGACAAACACAAGAAAAGCTATTGAATAAGAAGTAAGCGACAAAAAGCCAGTGGAAGCCAGTTCAGTGGAAAGCAGTGGCCTGGCCAAAACTTATTGTAAGTTTATGGTATGGTCCACAAGATATTAGACACAGAGAGCTAAAAGCTGTCTGATGTCAAGACCTTAAAGTATCTGGAAGGAAAAATTATCAGAGCAACTGCAACACGTTTTGCTTACGGAGAGCAGTGGAAAGACAATTTGAGCCGGACATAGTACACATTAGCAAGCACTTCAGAGAGAGTTGCTGTAAACTGATCATTTCTTGTTGGATGGTTTGTGTATATTCCTGAAATTTCAAATTAATTCTACTTGGTTTGTTGGTGCAGGTCACGGTGGGCCCTCAGCAGCTTTCAACCCAAACCCTTAGCTGTGCAAGTATTTTCCTCCTCTTGTCTGGCATTTTTGTCCCCCCTCCTTGGAATCTCCTATCCATGCTATGCTGTCTGGATGGAATATGCCTTCCAAGGATTTCTTACTGTAGTCCACATTATGGGCACTGTGATTTCAAGCAATTATTACATTCGTGTCACAGCATTATAGATCACAATATCAACTCAGCCTCCTGACAATGGATCACTCCGTTTGCTTTTACTGGGACCGACTGGTGTTGGCTAGTGTCGTAATGTTAACTTGTATTTCAAGCAACAAAAGCTTCATTTTGAGCTTTATGGTAATATCCGAGTCATTTAGTATTCATCAGGCAACTATCTGCACTTACTGTAGACATCTTTTCCCCTGTATATATAATTCTATATTGTTTGAAACCTACAAATAAAGTGTATATTTTCCTCTGCACGCCTAAACATTCATTGATGTGATTTAAATCTAATGACGGAGATAGTGTTAGTCTAGTCCTAAGAATAGTTCGTGTTAAATACTCTTAAAATGTTATTAGAATTAAGCCAAAATGCCCTTCTGTTTGCCTTATATTAATGCAAGTTCTTGGGAAACCTTAAGGACTGAGATGCATGGCAGAGCCCTCGCTATGGACCAGGAAGTGAAGCAGTCCCTTAGGACTGAGGTGCTGGATCAGACTGGGACAGGAAATAGGCACCCGCAACAAATTAAAAGTGGCTTTCATTAGCGAATTGGATAGCTGGAAACATTGCCTATATTTGCAAATCTGAGCTTTTTTTAACTTGTAAAGACGCGCTTTATGTCTTTTGCAAGGTATGGGAGACTGTGTGCATTTGTGCTCGCTACCGGCATTGTGTGTTTCATATCAGCGAAAACTAGAGAACCATGCATTTGCAATGCAATGGGTCTCACGTTTGCTAGAGTTAGAGCAATTAGCGTTGTAAATTCCTAACTGGACTTTTCTTGCCTCAGAAATTTAAAATTAAATGTAAAACAGTTGACATAAGCCAGACGATTCATAGCACCATGGCTGTCATGAGCGTGAGCAGGAAGGAGAGACACAAAAGTAATAAGAAGTTTGCTTGCCGTCAAATATATCGGCAAACGTGCAGTTATCGAACTGTTAACGCGTCCGTCTATGTCAATTTATACACATCAGGACTCGTTTTAGGCCAATGAATCTTTGGGCCCAGTGGTGAGACACCGTAGGACGAGATAACTGATCAAAATATCAATCAATATGTCAATAACATTGTCAACATTTAACACCAAAATATATCTTACTTTAGACATTAATAAACATTCGGCGCAACCATGACCTTTCAGTCATGAATAACCACACCTTAATGAAGTTTTATGAGTTTTATTCCCTATTGATTACAATCTAGTAGCAAATGCATCAATCTCAAAGCCAGGAAGCATATACTGTAAGCACAGTCATAAGATGACAACCATAATAAGCTTTCAATAATGCAAAGATCAGTAGCATAGACAATCAGATAGATATAAGCAGATTGTAACACATCGAACTTTCTAAGATACTAGTTCAGCATAGCACCACGTCAGTCACGTCAGTTTGTCAGTCAGAGTGAATACCTCGTCTAACCTCTAATTAGCATTAGCATGTTGGGCGTCATGCAAAACAATTTTGAACACCAATTTGGAAAACATCTAACTAAGGTCTCTAATAAAAACATACAGCAGTTGGTACCTAGAAAGAAAGGCAAATAAATGAATTTTCATTAGCAATTTTATAATTACCCTCCTCTGATTAAGTCAGCATTCAGGATCAGTCTTCGTCTTCAGGACATCAGTTAAATCACCGTCAGTCTATCTAAGTTAAAGGCAAAACACTCTCCTCATAAGGAGAAAAGTGTAAGGGGCAGTCTATGGGCAAGGATGGTTTGTCTAAGTCTCAAGTCACAAAATAGTGTGACAGAGTTTCGGGATGCAATTGATATCATTCCCTACCTAATGATGTTGTCTGTTCCCTGTCATGGGTTTTTATCCCTTTTTCGTGATGCATTCCCCCAAAATTCTATTGGTCAGCCAATACACCCCATCATTGTTAACCTATCAAATTATACATTAAGTAATGCATTTGTCATTTCTTGATATTAGTTCGTCTTCTGATTGGTCTTCATAATCGGCATTTCGTAGGTGGCATATCCGGGGTTACTTCACCATCTTGGCACACGTCTCAGGTTAAAAGTTCTCTTTCCCTCGTCTCATTGTCCTTGGAAGTATCTATAAATGTTTCGAAGCACATCATTTTATACTAAAAGATGCTAGCATGCGGATGGGAGAATTTCCCCATGTTTCAAACTAATACAGAAAGAACAATAGCTGGTCATGGTCGTTTGCAAGTCCGCACTCTGAAGAGACAGAAAAATACGCTTCTAATATGAGAGCTACACAGCTTTGCTTGGCTCATGCTAACTTAAGATATACAAGTTCCAATGAATGCAGTTTTATACGTGTTAATGTGCTCAGTTAGGCAAACTATAAACGATTATTTCTTACAGTCGACATTAGTTTATACATATGAACGATTCTCCATTTTTATGAATATGCTTTAATGAATGTTTTATTAATACAGCATTGTTAGACATAAGCATTTCACGTCTATAATATGTAATATCAAATACGCTCTCTCACATGTAACTGGGTCGATAGCCAAGGCGGTAACAAAACTGCCCCAAGAAGGAACAAACGTAAAGCATTTACCAAAGATAACAAAGGAATTTTGAAAGGCAAGTCCATGAACCAGTGATACTGATGGGCGTGGTTAAAAGCCCACAGGTAGATTACAAAAGGCCAGAGCGCTTGCGTGCCAGACCTAAAAATGGCCCACTAGACCGTACAACAGTCCCACAAATAGCACAACAAAAAAGTCCATACACTTGTGAGACAAGCCCTTGAGGCCCTGTCAAGTTGCCCTGAAGGCTAATCGACCCTGCTGTGCTGCACTGGAAGAAAACCCACCGTGAAACTATAGGCGAAACAGCTATTCCGGACAGAGGTGCAAGGGACGACAAGCCAAACAGACAATAAGGAATTGGGCAAGTTTCCAGAGTTGCATGATGGAAACCAGTAAGCATTAACAAACTCATTAGAATTTTGTTTGTTAAACATCTCTATTTTCTCACGAAGAATGATATTTGGACAAAAGAGGCTGGTACAGGGAAATACCAATATACTCTTGGATCGAATGATAAAGTGTCACACGTGCCAGCCTGGCTCATGCCTGAGAAACTGGAAGGTAGCGACGGAGGGAGCCGCCCTGGATCTGTGCTCAGTAGGATTTACATTGAAGAAAATGATGCTTTCTTGCCTCGTCTTGTGAGAAACCAGCTCTCTGCAGCCCCTGGAGCCTCGCAGTCCTGGCGCCAGAACCCAAAAGATTCAGGGAGTAGTGAGAGAGCTCTGACAATGCAGACATTGTGAAGTCTTTCTGAGTATGCACGACTGGCCTCCAAGGATATTCAGAAACGCCAAGGAGCTGAGCTAAAGATAACAAAAAAGCAGCCAACTGTACCCTGCATGCAGGGTGTAGACTCCGTAGACATAACACTGGCTGCAAACCCAAATATTTCAAATCTACAGGACAGACGCCTCTGACAATAAGAACTGCAACACGAAAAAGAAATCAGTCACAGATGAGTGAAACAATACAAACGGTATCACTTATGAAAACAAGCATCAACAGAGAAAAGCCTTTGATGTGTACCATACAACCCAAGAGAACACCCTCTGGTCTCAACTAAACCAGCAACAGATATACTGCATCACAACCAAATTGAACCTGCAACCAAAAAACGAAAAAACATGGAATCTGTAACTAACCCAAACCACAGAACCCTCTCAGATCTTATCAGCAAGAAAACACTAGGAGGCACAAAAATTAATGAAAACCTCACTCAGATCTGAACTAAAGTAATCTCATCCCTCAGCCTAAAATAAATCGGGCGAACATGCATAAACCACCTGGCAGAGGCTCTTGGATAAACCATAGGCACAGCGAATGAAAGTTGTGCCGAGTACGGTTTCAAAATCGGACAGGGGAAAACAGTGCGGATAGTGTGAAATAGAGATGTGTTTTAATCTGACAGACCTGAAGAGAAATATGGGTCCTACAGCACAGGTGATCTGAGGTATTGGAGGACCTGTCAGGCGACAATACTCTGCCAAAAATGCACTTTCCAGCTAAAACAACTATGAAATACAATGGACAGGCTGATAAACATTGTTTTATTCCTCCTAACGAGGAAAATAATGTACCTTAAGCGTAAAACATGAACAAACAAGACATCTATATACAAGAGCAACCTCCTGCCCTTTGCTCTCTCAGGTTCCAGCTCCGTGAAGTACAGTCCTCTTCCTTAGAGTTTGGTTTTACTGGTAAACGTGTATTGTGTTTCACTGTATTTATTTCATTACATGGAGTCACTTGCATATAAGGAGTTGTCTCTTGCTTTTGTTTCTTCCCTCTATTGATTAAAAACAATTGAAACACTTAGGGGCTGATTGCGATTCAGCAGTCCGAGGACCACCATTTTGGCAGTGGCGGTCCGACCGCCAATGGTCTGGCAGAGTGGACCGCCGTATTACGAGTTTGACGGTCGTAGAAGCACAGACCGCCACGGTCACAAGGAGGCATAAGCCGGCCAGCAGAGCCTGTGTTTCCACCTGACCCTTTACGAGGTGCACACCGCCAATGTGACCGTGGCTGTTCAACCACCATGGTGAAACTGGCGGTAAGGGACAGAATAAAGGAAGACACTCATCTGCAGGCAGCCTCACACATCTGGAACCGCCACAGAGCCCTTTACAGACGTCATGCCGCTGCTTCTGCTTATCCAGAGGCAACAAAACCAATGCAGCTGTGGACGAAAGCAACCATAAGAACATACACCTACCTGTATCATTAACCAATAACAACAGCACATAGTGCCGGGAAACACATCATAGGGAGGGACCCCATGGGCAGCAAGTACACGTGTCACACAACACGCACCCACAAACATACATCAACACCGACACTCACACACTTACAATACACACACTTTGGTCAGTACACACACACTTCCCTGCAACACTATACAAAAACACACGGCCACAGAGATCAGGAACAGGACACTGAACATTCTCACACAACATTCTCATACACAGCAACAACAACACAACTACTGCACATATACAAATACAACTGACACCCGATACTGCCAAAAACTGTCCACACAAACAACACACATATCTGGCATGGAACACAAACAACACCACCATGAAACAACCCTGCAATGGACACACACAGCACAGTGGCATGCACAAATAGACGAAAGAGACAAAGAGCACCCAAAAACAATACCTGCACAGCTGGGATGGGAGAATCAGGAGCATACAAGGAAAGGAGGCTACACTGGTAGCATATCACTTTGAACAGGGCCCTCAAATATAATGCACACAGGAAATGGCCCTACATGGATCCCAGAGACAAACAATACCAAAACTAATTGTCATGCACAGCTACACAAAGGGGAAGGCCAAGTCTACAAAGGACATACAACACCTACACAATGGGACACACCTATACGTGAACTAGCTGCAAGGGAAACACACCTAAATGGACACATGCACACTCAAATGCAAGGCGACCTAGCACAACTCAACACACTCCATTTCTGCAGTAACAAAATCGACGAAGACACACATCACATGTATACAATAGGCATATAAGGGGGACAAGTCCAACACCACACATGCCCACATTGCACAACACAAAAATAAATACTTACCATAATAAACACTACACCATGCTATGACACTAGCATTGCACACACATACCCATCACACAACAGATTTCCTTCTCTAGAGTTACAACAGCACTGCACACAAACTCACATACTGCAAACAACACCACATGGAGCAGCAACAAGCAGGCACAAACACACACAACTACAGTCACACAACCAAAGTCTCTCAGGAACAACAGAAAGCTAGGAAAGGGATTGCAGGACTAAGGAGTACCCAACAAAACTACAACTGGTTGGGTTTATTAAACAAAGGTCTGTAAGTCCAAGGCCATAAGCCAGTCCATATGCTGTGCAAACAGTGGCACTGTGTTGTGCCCAAGCTTGACTCCTAACTGCCATGTAACCTCCACAATAAGGGGCATCAAGGGGGCAAGCAGGCACCTTAGGAATCATCCGGGGATGGTGGTGATCATGTTTTGGAGGGAGGGTTGGGTTTGGCTTGGGAGGGGGGGCTTCTTCTTGGCAGGGGAGGAGGATGCGTCTTTGTGGGGGGGCAACACACTCAGTGAACAACAGTCTAACAAGGCCAGATGTGATTTGATATCACTGTGCCAGTATACATAGTGCTCAACTTACAATCAACCGACACGTAGAACATGTATTCTCCGCTCCTGCTGTCATGCAATCACATGTGATCCCACATTGATAACATCTTTTGGTAAGAGATGCCTGGGGATGGCGCTCATGACACCTCCCTAGTTATGTGCATCCAATACAAGCTGGGTCAGGGAACACTCAAAACACACTTACCACAATCTTTCAGAACCAATACCTGTCACTTGACATAGAAACATGGCCCTAGACTCATCCATTGATGCACACTGACAGCACCTACAGGGTTTTGACTGCACAATATGACACACTGGGCCAAACTCTAGGCAGTCTAAAGGTGAGATATGTAGAAGTACAGAGAAAACTGTGCACATGAGGCACTTACCTGCTCCTCTGGTGCACCATAGAGCTGTACATACAGGAGCAGGACCTCCTCCACAAGCTTCTCCAGCTCCTTTGGAGAGAAGGAAGGGGCCCTATCACCTATTGGATGAGGCATGATTGCTCCCAGAGGCGCTACACAGCAGCTCTGGTAGTGGAGGTCTTGTTGGCAGCAGTGTCAGGAGCCAAGTGAGGGATTTTGAAGAACATAGCAGTCGTGGCTGCCATGTACGCGACCGCACCTCCGACAGACACAGCCGATGGCCCAATACTGCCACTGGCAACAGCGTTAACCTATGGTTGTGGCCCCTGCAGCAGCATCCTTCTACCGCCATAACGATTTCTGCCAGCGGTCGCGGGCAGTTCCTAATGTCCAGTGGAGTAAGTCAGGCAGCTGCCATTTTAGAGGCATACTATGCCATTTGTATGTGTTTTAGATGCGTTGCAAATCCGAAAATGTTGTTTTGGCTAAGTATGAGTGCTGGCATTGTCCTGTCATGTAGGGCAATCGAGTTTTACAACATTTTGGTATGACGCCTAACACATGTGACAACGTGATTAGGAGCACAGACCCACACCCTCTCCCCCCAGGGCAATGTCGGTTTTGGGGCACAAACTCACTGTCCGAGTGGCAAGTCACATGCACATATTGTTGCTGTCCAGATATATGATGTGCCCACATTTGTAGAAATGCAAGGGGGAAATGTGTTACTTCTGTTTAATTGGAAGTGGTGATGTGTACTATGTTCCATAACCTCTGCTACTCACATGTCATGTCACTGTCCCGTGGGACCACTTCCCCTTTGTGAAAGTTACCATAAATGTTTTTTCAGAGCAGGCAGTGGTCCAATGGACCACTGCCTACTCTGAAAAAACGAAACCAAATGGTTTCGTTATTTTTTTCTATTGCAACTTGTTTTCCTTTAAGGAAAACGGGCTGCAATACAAAAAAAAACTGCTTTATTTAAAAAGTGGATGTGGTGATGTGTACTGTGTTTCATGTCCTCTGCTACTCACATGTCATGTCACTGTTTGTCGATGACATGCATTATGTATCTTGCAAAACACACATTAAATGATGGCTATTCTTTCTTTTTGTCCTACTCAGCTACCCTGGGAGAGGAAGGATCAGACAGCCCCTTGTGTGCGGTCCACTGGCAGATCTTCAGGAAATTGAGGACAGACACATCATCCAGATGTACCACCTGGATAGGCAGACAATCATGGATCTTCGCTGTCAGTTGTGGCCACATCTGATGCCTGTCATTAGTCATCTAAATAGCATTCCACCCATCACTCAAGTCATGGCCGTGTTGCATTTCCTAGCCACAGGATCCTTCCATAATATAGTTGCCCTACCTGCTGGGATGTTCCAGCCCATGTTCAGTTTGGTCTTGAAGGATGTACTTTCAGCAGTGTTGAAACACCTAGACAGCTACATCCAGTTTCCTCAACATGAGGATTTTTCCCATATGAAGGCTGACTTCTGTGGTTTGGCACACATCCCACATGTAGTGGGAGCAATTGATGGTACACACGTAGCCTTGGTTCCACCGCATGGCAATGAACAAGTCTATTGGAACAGGAAGAACTTCCATTCCATCAATGTCCAAGTTGTTTGTTTAGCGGACCTCTACATTTCCCGGGTCTCTGTCTGTTATCCGGGTTCAGTCCCAAAGCCTTCATCATGCGTAACATCGCTATTCCACAGCTGATGACATGACTGTACCCAGAGCGGGTCTGGCTGGTCGTTAAGGGCCAGATGTAGGTAGCGTTTTGCATGGCGCAAACTGCGAAAAGCGTAGTTTGCGCCATGCAAAACGCGCATCGCGATGCTCATTCCCATTTTGCGAGTCGGTACCGACTCGCAAAATGGGAATGCGACTCGCACCGCAATGCTAAATTGCTTTGTGACCGCGAACGCGGTCGCAAAGCAATTCGCAGTTCCCACCAGTGTCACACTGGTGGTAACCCATTTGCAAAAGGGAAGGGGTCCCCGTGGGACCCCTTCCCCTTTGTGAAAGTTACCATAAATGTTTTTTCAGAGCAGGCAGTGGTCCAATGGACCACTGCCTACTCTGAAAAAACGAAACCAAATGGTTTCGTTATTTTTTTGTATTGCAACTTGTTTTCCTTTAAGGAAAACGGGCTGCAATACAAAAACAAACTGCTTTATTTAAAAAGTGCAAGTGGTGATGTGTACTGTGTTTCATGTCCTCTGCTACTCACATGTCATGTCACTGTTTGTCGATGACATGCATTATGTATCTTGCAAAACACACATTAAATGATGGCTATTCTTTCTTTTTGTCCTACTCAGCTACCCTGGGAGAGAATGGATCAGACAGCCCCTTGTGTGCGGTCCACTGGCAGATCTTCAGGAAATTGAGGACAGACACATCATCCAGATGTACCACCTGGATAGGCAGACAATCATGGATCTTCGCTGTCAGTTGTGGCCAGATCTGATGCCTGTCATTAGTCATCTAAATAGCATTCCACCCATCACTCAAGTCAAGGCAGTGTTGCATTTCATAGCCACAGGATCCTTCCAAAATATAGTGGCCCTACCTGCTGGGATGTTCCAGCCCATGTTCAGTTTGGTCTTGAAGGATGTACTCTCAGCAGTGTTGAAACACCAAGACAGCTACATCCGGTTTCCTCAACAAGATGATTTTTCCCATATGAAGGCTGACTTCTGTGGTTTGGCACACATCCCACATGTAGTGGGAGCAATTGATGGTACACACGTAGCCTTTGTTCCACCGCATGGCAATGAACAAGTCTATTGGAACAGGAAGAACTTCCATTCCATCAATGTCCAAGTTGTTTGTTTAGCGGACCTCTACATTTCCCGGGTCTCTGTCTGTTATCCGGGTTCAGTCCCAAAGCCTTCATCATGCGTAACATCGCTATTCCACAGCTGATGACATGACTGTACCCAGAGCGGGTCTGGCTGGTCGTTAAGGGCCAGATGTAGGTAGCGTTTTGCATGGTGCAAACTGCGAAAATCGTAGTTTGCGCCATGCAAAACGTGCCTCGCGATGCTCATTCGGTACCGACTCGCAAAATGGGAAAGCGACTCGCAAATAGGACGGGGTGTCCCTTTCCTATTTGCGACTCGCACCGCAATGCTAAATTGCTTTGTGACCGCGAACGCTTAAATAAAGCAGTTTTTTTTTGTATTGCAGCCCGTTTTCCTTAAAGGAAAACAAGTTGCAATACAAAAAAATAACGAAACCATTTGGTTTCATTTTTTCAGAGTAGGCAGTGGTCCATTGGACCACTGCCTGCTCTGAAAAAACATTTATGGTAACTTTCACAAAGGGGAAGGGGTCGCAAAGCAATTTGCAGTTACCACCAGTGTCACACTGGTGGTAACCCATTCGCAAAAGGGAAGGGGTCCCTATGGGACCCATTCCCCTTTGTGAATGTTGCCACAAATGTTTTTTCAGAGCAGTCAATGGACCACTGCCTACTCTGAAAAAACGAAACCAAATGGTTTCGTTATTTTTTTGTATTGCAACTCGTTTTCCTTTAACGAAAACGGGCTGCAATACAAAAAAAAAACTGCTTTATTTAAAAAGCAGTCACAGACATGGAGGACTGCTGTCTCCAGCAGGCCACCATCCCTGTGAGTGCAGGGACTCACTATGGGGTCGCAAAATGCGACCCACCTCATCAATATTAATGAGGTGGGTCTTTGCGACCCCATTGCGATTTGCAGACGGTGTCTGAGACACTGTTCTGCATCCGATTTTGCGATTCGGAAATTGCGAGTTGCACCGACTCGCAATTTCCGAATCGCAAAATCGGAAATTGCTACATCTGGCCCTAATTCACATATGTCCTGTTTTTTTGTATGCTATGTCTGCTGCTAGAGAGACGATGCTTGGGACTCATGGTTGCACATATGTCACATTCCCTTACAGGTGACTCTGCATACCCAAAGATTCCATGTTTGTTGACACCGGTGAGGAACCCAACCACACCAGGGTAAGTCCGCTTCAACGAGGCTCATGGAAGGACACAGCATGTCGTGGAGCAGGCTTTTGGGCTCCTTCAAGCCAGATTTTGTTATATAGACAAGACTGGTGGAGCCTTCCTCCACTCACCCGGAAAAGTGTGTAAGATCATTGTGGCCTGCTGCATGCTTCACAACATTGCCCTGAGGAGAAATATCCCATATATTCCAGATGAGGGGAAGCTAGCAGCGCCACCATGTGAGCCTCCTGAAATGCCAAATGAAGATGACAGTAATGAGGATGAAGGTGGAGACATACGGGCAGATATCATCAATCACTACTTCACTTGAGTGTAAGTATGTGATGTTATGTGATTACTGTAACTGTATGGGGACTATAGGGGGTCAGGATGTGTTGAGTAGGGTATCTCTTTTTCCAAGAGACAGGGCATCTCATGCTATGTATTTTACTGGCAAGGTTTGCTAGCTGTGTTAAACATTCACCACACTACCTTGATGATCTGCTTTGTGTGGCTTTGTCTCTTTGCATTGTCAGTGGATCAACTGAGGTTTGAAATGATAATTGGGTCATAGGTATGCCTTTAACTGCCTGAACTCCTTGTATTTTATTACTTCTTCTAGGTGTCTTCACCATGCCATCCTCATGTGGGCATTTCAGAGTTTTGTCATTGGCAGGTAGGTTTTGCTGGTCTGACGTGTGGATTAAAAATGGATTGATCCAGGTAATGTTGTTCATAGATTTGGGGTGCATGAGTCTTGTGCCCATGCAGCCTGGACAGTGGGTAGGTAGGAATCTGAAATACACAATACACTTGTTTGCTGTGGTGTGTTGGTTCAATGGTCTTATGTGTGTGATCATGTGGTGCTGCAACATGTCATCCTGTGCAATCCATGCATTCTACCTTCACACTGTGTTGACATTGATCCTGTAAGATCTTTTTGGGGCTGTCATGTGTTTCCTCATTGCAGGCCAGTGTGCCTGTGCCACAACACTAACACAGGTTTGTGACATTCCATCAGATGCTCGCTCATTGTAAAGAGAAGGAACTAGGGTAAGGGAATGTTGTAATGCCCTCTGTCTGTGCTATGCTTATGTTAAGTTGGCAAACCTGTTTTTGGTATGTGATAAGGCTGAAGCTGGTGAGAACATCCACTACTCTGTTAGCCTAATCTACGGGACAAGGTCTGACAAAGCCCTTTCCTGTGTGGTCTGGCGGACGGTACATTTGTGATATCTGGCCTGACTCAATATGGCTCAGATGTTCTTAGCTATGACTTTCCAGACATTTTCACAGCCTATGTACAGTACAGTGCAAGGAAATATCTGGTGTGACCAGACACTTTTGACATTGTGTTGCTAGTCATCCTCAGCATGACAGTACCTGAGACATCTCCTCCCTTTCATTACCTTCTTATGTCTTACTCATGTTCATCACATGTGATTACCATTCAACATTTCAGAAATTTAAACAAAGGTAGTAGGCATTGTTTTAGTGATAGGTGTGTTTATTTACATATATGCATGAAATGATAGTGGTACTGAAAAACAACATGTAAGGTGAAGGGAATCTGTCATGGTGGATGTAATCATTAAAGTAGAGGTCACAACATTTGAAGTTCAAAGTCCAGTGTCCTACTACCATGGAAAATGGAAAGTGGTTATGGAACAGTCAACAGAGTGAATCTGTGGCACACAAAGGAGTGACATCAGGAAGTGGTAACTTGCTGGCAGTCGTTGGTGTCTTGCCATCCGCAGCTCCTGGAGTCTCTGGTGGATGTCCCCACATGCAGGGGGGGGTTCAGTAACTACAGAGGCAGGGGTGTCTGAGGCATGTGCTTCCCCTGTCAGGGCCTCCATTCCAGTGGCTGGCACTGATGAAGGGCCTGTTGTGAATGTGCCAAAACAAGGGATGGAGTGTTGTCGATCCCTGCTCAGGGTAGTGTTGATGTCCCACAGCACCACTGTCAGAGAAGCCATGTTGGTATTGTGGGCTTCCCACTATTCACACATTTCCTGATGGAAGTTTCTCTGTAGCTTCTTGTTTCCCTGAGTTCAGTTAGTACCTTGCCCATCATGCCTTGGGTATGTTGGTAGGCTCCCGAGACTAGGCTGGCCAGGTGCATCACCAGCAACCTCTTGCCACTCGGCCACACCATCCCTCCCACGCACCCTACCCCCATGTGCCTGCAACCTTGATGCAGTATGTCCCTTCCACTGGTTCCAGGTCCTTCATTGTCAGAGTCGGCTGGCTGTGACTCAGGAACCTGGACTAGGGGGCACAAGATGGTTGGGACTGTCCTTGGACACAGGTTTAGGGCCGATTGGCTGCCTGAGATATAGAAGCCATGGGGCTGGGAGGAGTCGATGTCGTCAGGCTGAGGATCATGGTGTCATCTGACCAGATTGCCCAGATGGGCCAGAACCGTCCTCAATGTCCACCGGCCCAGGAGTGTGCCCACACTGAGGGCTTCAGTCATGGGGGTAGTAGTGGTCTCTTCAGTGGATTCGGTATTTGCTGTGGCTGCTCGACCTGTTGATGTGAGAGATACAATGTTACAGGTTGTATTGTGACATCTACTTCCAATAGTTGACAATAAAATTGAGCTAAGGCCATGTTCATTAGATTTGCTGATTAGCGATATGTGACAGATACACCTATTATCATTTGTATTGCCTTGCCATTGGCGAGAGATACCAATTGCATTTCAGTAAACTAGCCTCAGAGTGTCTGGATTTTTTAGCTGTTGGAAGGATAGTCATGGACTCATATCTTGCCAGCAGTGCAGGCAAAACAATGGCTGGACAGGATGTTGTTTGGGTCATCTTGAGATCTAGTTGTCTGTTATGCAGGCAGTGGCAGAACACTGGATGATATGTAATAGTTGTCATCCTGTAGACAGTGCACTGTGGATTTGACTGCTGTCAATGCAAATCATACAACACATCTTGGGGTCTTAGATCTATCTTAGATGTTCTTTCCAAACATTTGGAGCTGTCCTTCCTGTCCACACTATTTTCATCTTGGCATAGCTGCCCAGGTTGGGTCTTGGTGTGTTTCCGCATCACAGGGTGTACCATGACCTGTATCCTTGTCCCCCCCAAGTGAGTTCAGTGACACAATGTCATATGTCCACTGGCCTTGTGTTTGAGGTTGCCTGGCCTGGCCTCTTGGGACTACAGTGATGTTACTAAAAACACAACTCACATTTTACACTGTTATTCCTCTGAGGTGAGTCAACTTCAATTGCATGTATACCAACAAGGATATTTCAAGATGTGCAGAGTAGGCTGGATCATTGGATTGGGTAGACAGAGCCTCCCGGCATTAGCAGTCATGTGACACCCTGTACTACATGCATTTTTCAATGTAATTACCCCAGGTGTGTGCACTTCACGTGTGAATTCCCAAGAATTGATATTTTAGTAGGTATACACATGACTGTTGCTTGGAGTGAGAGTAAGAGATTATCCATTGACTTCTAGCCATTTCACTCCCTGTATCACACACACTGTACAGTTGTCTTCCTCTCAGATGTGTACAGTTCAGTGGGTAAATAGAGAGAGAATGGTGTTTTGTATCTAAGTACACTGTGTTGGCTGGGGGTTTAAAACTTCTATTGCCCTCTGGCGTTGGCATTCCTGTCAGTGCCTGTACTACTCCTACATACTGTACAGTTGCCCTCCTCTCAGGTGAGCAAGCTTCTCTAGGGATTTGCAGAACAAGGTAATTCTGAGTGTGGTACACTGTTCTGGAGTTTTAGCCCCTTGTCATGACTTTTTATTTGTGTTTTTCAGTTTATCTCCCTAATTCCTAATTGGTCAATTAATCACCAGTTATGACTCTATCCAGTAATAATATTTTTGCAAATCTATGAATTCTAACTTCAGATGCGAGAGATGTGTGGGGAGAATTGATGATGTTAAGAGAAGAGATTTGAGATTCTGTCATTGGGCTCATGCGCTGAGAGTCTGATGCGTTTCTGATCAATTGATGACCTGAAGACGAAGACTGACTTTGTTGCTGATCCATTCTGTGGATAGGTAACTATGACAATGTGGCTGATTAACTTTGTGCCTTTTCTTTTAGGTACCAACTGCACTATTTTTATAGTTTTTCTTCTAGCTAGATGTTTTCCAAATTCGTTTCTAAATAGTTTTCGCATGAAGTCCCACATGCTAAATGCTAATCTGGGTTAGGTAAGGATCCTTTAGGTGACGTTGACCGTGACAAATGATTGACAAACTGATTGCTGGACTCTGCTATTGATGTTGACCTATTCTTTGTTAGCTTATGCTGAAGCATTAGAGCATATGTTTTCTCTGATTATATTATGTTATTGGTGGTTGCTAATAAACTAATTCCGAGCTGATTGAATAAAGTTTGAGTTAACCTTATGCGCTAGAATTGTAACTAATAGGGAAATAAAAATTGTTAAAACATATATTGAGTTGTAGTTATTCATGAAATATTGATATAATTGTCTACTAATTAATGATTCTCTTAGTGGTTATTGATTGGTTATATTTAATATTGATAACTTTGTTCACTACATGGCTACGATATTCCATGCGATCCAAAAGCTTCATCTGCCTTTAGGCGTCCCCTTGGAAGTTTACTTACTAAGGACCGGGCGCGCTAGCACTCCTTTACAATCTTGATGGATGTTCAGTCCATCTCATTGCAAGTGCCATAGTATTATTTTATATTTTTGTGAGTTTTTGGGATTGTCGGGGAGTAGGATAGGAAGTGTTTTTATTAGAAATTTTGTAATTTTAATTTTAGAATTGACGGTTAAATTGGTAATTTGTTTCATAAACTATTTGAAATTAAATTTGTACGTTTTTTTTTGTTTTTAAGAGTTGCTTGTTTATGGAAATCTGTTTTTAATTTAAAATATAAAAATAACTTTGTAATAAATATTTTTGTGTAATAATGTTCAATGTGATTTTTAAAACATATTTATTTAATAATTATTAATAGAGTTATTTTTTACCACTTCCCCTGCTATTGCACAGGTTGGAGAGGGAGTTGTGAAACTGACGCCAAAATTCAATGTTTCCCTTTCATTCTGTAGGCCGGAGTGGAATAGCAAATCTGATATCTCCAATGTTCAACATGTTCCCTGCTGTTGCTTAGACTAGGGAAACAGACAGTGCACATTCCAATGGTTATGAGCAGGGAGCCCCCTGCACTGCCCATGCCATGGGGATGAGCAGTTCCGGGGCCCCACTGTAGCCCCTGTACTTGTACCTCACCGGCCTTTTCATGGTGGGGGAACCACAATAAAAAGGCTGGTGGAGAAAAAGGTTGTAATAAGCCAAGCAACGCTGAGTTCAATGACACCCTGGCTGACTACAACCAAGAACGCTGCCAGGCCATCGGAAACAATGTTCACACTGTGGGCAGTGGTCACCAGGCGGGTCTGCCCGCCCCGGTCATAATTGGGTGGTCAAACCGCCCTGAGTGCGGCAGTCCAACCGTCAACGTGAGTGTGGTGGTCCTGGGACCGCCACACTCATAATGATGCGCTACATTTGGCAGAATGCTAGCTTTCGGTACCCAGATTGGCTTATTTTGTGTAAAACCGTTAAGTAGTTTTTGAGAAATTAAAGGTAAAATATATTGGTTTATATCTGGCCGTGACAACTTTGTGAATAATGACGAGATCATACAGGGAATTGCAGAGCTCAGATTGGCTGCCAACACTTAAACCAAGTAGTGTTGGCAGCCATCTTGGGACTTGGCTTCAGTGAGTCCCAACAAAAAAAAAAAAAAAAAGGAAAAGGGGACAGCGTAGAGACACCCTGACCCCTTATCTCCCGTGCTGGGACCCTGCCAGAGCAAAAAAAACACTTACCAAATTTTTTTTTGCAAATTTGCGACGTTGTTGCAAATTTACTGCAATAAAAAAAGCACTGTCTCCTGCACTTGTTTTTTACTAAGCCCCCAGGTGGGCAGGTCCTGGGGCATGGAAAAAATAAGGGGGGGGTGCATGGGACCCCCTTCAGTGCTTATATTTGCCACAGAGGCTAAAATGCAGCCCAGGGGACCACCACCTCCCCGGAGCTAAAATTAATTATTGAGCCCACCCCAGGGACCGCCACCTCCCTGGTGCTTTCATTAAATACAGTATGGGGCCGCACAGCCCCCCCTGCAGCCCCGGGGATCGCCACCTCCCCAGGGATAGAATAAAAGAGTGACAGAGGTGAGTTTTGGACCCCCAAACCTCAGGAACCACCACTCTTTGGGGCAATGCTCTTTGAAGGGGGGCAGTGCTGCATCCCTCAAGGAGCCAGTGATGTCCCTGGTGACTGCCACCCCAAGAATGGCTCCTGCTATATCCCGGGGTGTCCACCCCTGGGACATAGATGTTTGCTTTTGCTAGGTGGGAGCTGACTGCTCCCACCAAGCAAAAGCAAAGAAAGACGCTGATTACGAGTTTGGCAGTCCTGGGACCATCATGTTGGCGGTCCAGCCGCCAACAGGCCAGCGGAGTGGACCGCCGAATTATGAGTTTGGCAGTGGTGAACATTGAAGACCAGCAGCGGTCCACCGGCACCACCAGCCAATACAGACCGCAGCAGTCACCTGGAGGAACATAAAGTCTGGCGGAGACCAGGTTTCCACCAGACATATTAGGAGGTTGCACACCACCAATGTGACCGCCGCGGTCCAACCACCATGCATGAGGAGGGAAAAGCGGGTACAATAAAGGGAGACACTCACTTACAGAAGACCACAAATGTCTGGAACCGCCATGGAACCACAAATAGATGTCATCCAACTGCTCCTGCTCGCCGAAAGACAACAAAACCATTGCAGATGGACGACAACAATCATAAGTACACACACTCACCTATTACATTTGTAAAATGTATAAATTTGTACATTTACATAACATACCATAGGGAGGGGGATGCACTTACACGTAACAGCATAGTGACACACACACTCACATACTGCATCAAGGACATCCACACATACCCATCACGCACACTTCAGCCAGCACACAGCACACACACACACACGCACACACACCACACATCAATACCACACATATATGCATGATAACACAGCATATGCCCAGGCTCAGAGATTCTCATACAACATACAAACATGTAAGAACAACACAATAACTGCACAAATACAAATACATATCACATACTCACACCCAACACTGGCCAGGGAATGGACACACATACAACACAAATATACATCCATGTGTAATGGAACATACACAACATCACCATCAAACAATCCAGTAGCCAACACACAAATCACACACATGCGCAGCACATCAAACCTATTATGCAATGCACAATACATGCAGACACAAACAGTCAAAACACAAAAAACAAGACCGGAACAGCAGCGATGGGAGCAGCAAACAAAACCATACCTCGAAGGAGGCTGTACTGGAACACATCGCATTTTGAACAAGGCCCACCAAAACATGGCCACATGAAAAGGCCCAATTTAGATCTCATGGACAAGCAACACCAACAGCAAATGTAATGCACAGTCACACATTTGGGTGAAGGGCAAGGATAACAAGCATACACTATTCCAAACGGCACACAAGACACCAGCAAGCTCTCAGGGACGCACACCCAAATAGTCACATGTACACAAAAGCAAAGCAAACTTGTACAACTCAACATACTCCATGTCTGCACTGAAAAAACTCGAGAACACACAACACATGTTTACAATACCCACATCAGGGGATAAGCCATACACTATACAGAACCTCATCGCACATCACTACAACAAACACATATCAGTACAAACACAACACAAAACCAAGACACCAATATTTCAGCTACATACACATATCTATCACACACTCTACCCCTGGAGGAAAACAGCACTGCACACAAACTCACATACTGCTAAAACAAACCATTAAGTGGCAAGCAGCACACACCCAAAAACACTGGCACACAGCCAATGTCAGCCAGGAACAACTGAATCCTAGGAAACAAAATGCAGGACAAAGATGTAACGAAAAAGCCAACAACTGATTGGCTTTAATATTCTAAAAGCACCAAAAATATGAAAGCCAAGGCCATTAGCTAGTCCATAAGTCTTCTTCTTGCACCAAAGTCAAAATATGGTGTCCTAACTTGACCCCTGACTGCCATGTAACCATCACAGGTAGGGGCATCAAGGGGGCAGGCAGGCACTACAGGGAGTATTGTGGGGTGGTGGAGGAGGGGAGTTTGGGCTTGGTTTGGGAGGGGTGGGTTTTGGCTTTGGTTTGGAAGGAGGGAACCTTCTTGGGAGGGGTGGACCACTTCTTGACAGGGGGAGGGACATGGGTGCTGGCTGAGGGGTAGAGGAGGCCTTGGAGGTGAAAGGGATGGCCTTGGGGAAGGAAACAGCTTTTTTGGTGTGTCGGGGGGAGTAGCGAAAAGGTCAGGTTAGAAAGGAAAGCTTTTTTAGACACACAGGGACGGTCATCAGAAGGGGGTTTTGGTGTGGAGGGTGAGGGAGTCGTCGTCTGACATGTCGGTATGGATGTCTTGGGCGCATATTTGTGGGAGGTGTCGAGACGGGGCCACTCACCTGAAAAGCAGGATGTCTGCAGGGGCGATTGTATGCCTCCAACCTCCTGGAACACCTCTCGGCACTTCCTGGTGGACACAGAAACCCCGGTGTCCCAAAAGAAAAGGGGGAGTGGAAGAGAAAGAGACAAAACACTGCCATATCTTGCCGGTCCAGCCAGGCACCCTGTATCTTCGAGGGCAGGTTGCTGTTGACAGAGTGATAGTAGAGTTAGTGCACTCAGCTTCTTGAAACTGAATCTCTCTGTCTGATATGGGCACGGGAGCAGTAGAAAAACACCGGGATGCTTCAGCACTTTTCTTGGATAATAATAACTTTTGGCACAATTACAAACACTGCATTACCAAAAACCCAAACTGAGTACCATAACAATAAGTACTGCAACACTAGGTTGGCTTCACAGAGATTCACTGTTGCACACTACAATTAGAACTGTGGTTTCACTTATCATGCACAAAAAAGACAAACAAGGGCATTAATTATATCACGTTTAACTTTCCTGCATGCATTAGGTTAAACTAAAAGGAACAAAAACAATCCAAGAAATACAAATGTCCACTCTGGGGCTCATATTATCATTTTAGCGCCGCATTTGCGTCATTTTTTTACACATTTTACAAATGTATATTGTAAGTTTACGGCACTTTTGTGTAAAAAAGCGGCACAACTGCAGTGCTAAAAAGCATAAAGTATTAAAAAGTATAAATATGGGCCTGGGTTTAAACAGTCAGGGTGGCACAGTTTGGTTTGGTTTCACTGTGTGTGTGAAAAACCCTTCAAAAGCAAATTCCTCAAACCTGAAACACAGGCATGAATGACACAATTTAAATCCAAGAGTTATGCAATTAGAGAAAGAAAAGTCACGTAAATGCTGTTTTAAAATTACACTGTCACTTTCTGTAGTACTTGAGCTCAAGCAGATTTTCTGAAGCACATTTAGGCAAATAACTACAATAATAATGTAGAATGTTCAGAAATGCATTTATCTTTTCAAGATAAGCACTCTTCCAGAATACGAGGGCTGAAATACACCAGCTGTTCTAGGAAAGTGCGGCGCTCAAAGAACAAACTCCCTGGAAAATACTAATCACTTAGATGCAGTCTTTTCCGGAGTGCTGGAGGAATGCCTGGTGTAAGCTGGTACAGGAACGAAGAAAATAATTGCCTCAAAAGTCCTGAATACAAGGATGACAGCAGGGCCTGGACTGCCAAATCAGATGCTGAGATCAGGAAGCAAAACAAAGCCAAGCAAGGAGGCATGCTTCACTCTGCTATTTATAGCCAATCAGGAAAGCAGTTGAGTTTCCACATGTGGATGCTTCACCACACCCAATTAGAAGCACATGTTTACACCACTCAATTAGAAGCACATGTCTACACCTGCTCACATTAGCAAACAAGCATTGGTGAAACAAGCATTGATAAAACCAATTGTGTAACACAGCACATTGTGTTTACTTAGAAACATGAAGGTTTAACCAAGAACAGAGACGTGATTTAACCCTAATCCTTGGGGATGCTGACTTATAACGCAGGAGGCACCTTGGGGATTCCTGACAGGAGGTGTGCTTGTGTATGGTGAGGGTGTTTAAGTGTCTTGGGCCCAGTCGGGCGAAGGTGCTGGGGATGATGTGGTGGGTGGGTAGCTGTCTGTTGGGGTGGTGACTGCAGATATGGTGGATATGTTGCATGTAGGCGTGTCAGTGGTTGTGGTGTCTGAGGGTGTGGTGACTGGGTGGATGGCTGAGTGAATTCTGGGGTGGTGTCTGCGGGTTGGATAGGTGTGGTGGCTGGATCTCTGAATATTGGTGTGGTGTCTGCAGGTGTGCCAGGTGTTGTGTCTGTGATGCTGGGGGTGGTGGGGTTGTCAGGGCAAGTTGTGACTGTTGCTGTGTCTGTCTGTAGTGTATGTTTTTTGTGCACGTGCCGGTGGTTGTCTTGTGGTGCTTATGTTTGTGTGTGCTTCCATTGTCTGTTGAGGTGGATGCATGCAAGTCTGTTTGTGTGCTTTGGCTGGGTCGGGGAAGGGGAGATTTGGACTTGGAAGAGGACGGTGGAGAGGGGATGGTAGACAAGGGGTGACAGCCTGCCGTCAGTGTGGAGGCCAAAACCTGAAAAGATCTCTGTAGGCCAGCCATTGCACTGTGAATGCCCTCAAGGAATGCATTGCTTTGTTGGACCTGGGTTGCCAGTCCCTGGATGGCATTTACAATGGTGGGCTGACCCACAGAGATGTTTCTCAGGAGGTCAATGGCCTCCTCACTGAAGGCAGCAGGGGGAGCAGGGGCTGGAGCAGAGGTGCATGCGGCAAAAGAGACGCCCACCCTGTTGGGTGAGCGGGCATGGCCAACTGAGTGGGGAGCTATTAGGAGGGTGGTGATAGAACTGGGTGGCAGACAGAAATGGTACTGGAGTGGTCTAATGTGTCTGCCACCACTAGGAAGTGGCCACTGGAGGAAGATTCCAATAAAGATGTTGCAAATCCAGCCTCCCCTGGGCCCATCAGTGTCTGTGCTGTCGTGACTGGTGGTCCGTGGCCAGAAGCATTCCCACTCGACTGTGCCCTGTCATCTTTGCCAGCCGGTGCTGAAAATAGATGGTGAAGTAGGGTCATAACAAACACCTGAAAACACTTCCATCACCAATCATAAAGAAGTCACATACCATCATATCAACTGACCCACCACAGAAAGTGCCAGCAAAGTGCCAATATCATGTAACAACACAATACAATGCATGTTCCTCAACTTTATAACTGTAACACATTAGCAAAGCAAGCTATCAGAAAACTTCAATAGCAGGACTGAAGTTGAGCGATCACACTACCCATACTTTGACTAGGTGACTATTACACCCAATACAGGTGCCATATTCTGCACAACATAGTCAAGCAGTAGACAACCAATGGATTCCCATTGTAAGGTAGCACACCAAATACACAGACCCAATCCTTACCACACAAATACCTCACCCTGATGTCATGTACCAGGCAATAATATATGTTGCCAATTAAAGTCAGGCAAACTTGGTACAAACAAGCCATACCTTCATCAAGTGACATAGATTCAACCATATCACTATAGACACATACCATCACATGACACCTCAACATGTAACATCTGCCAAATGTTAGTCATGGAGGTAGTACACATGTTATACACACATGCCCCAATTGTGATGCAGCATGGAGTAGCAATTGAGTCAGGTCCAAAATATCTAGAATAAATGTCTCCAGAAGACAAACAATAATAGTCATCTAAGGACCAAGTAAGCTCACACCAATGTACCACACACATTTAAAAGTTACATACTTTGTGTCTGTATCAAATAGACTACTGTACTGTGCAGGAAGGAGAGAGACAGACCTTGCAAGCAGAAACATGAGTAAACTTATTTGTGCCGAATGAGACGCAACATCACTACCTACACATCAGACATAGCAAGCATGGCATCTGTCTATAGAGGATTCCCAGCAGCAAAGCATAAGTGATGCTAACATTGCTGATACACCAATCATTATGCAAGCCAACAGTCAGGTCATAATTACAAACCTACAGACAGGTATATATGAACTATCACGGCTACCCCAAATATGTTTATTGTTAAATTTGAAGTTCCCAAACACTCTGGCCTCATGTGTTAAATCTGTCATAGCTACAGCAGCATATGTGTCCCAGTGGAAATGTAGCACATGCACACTGGTGTCCAACATGTATTTTGTCCACTCTGAAGAGACATCACACATGTCAATGTACATTCCTCACTTACCAAGGGGAATTACGTTGCAAGAGGTGTGAAGATGTTAGCTATGTAAATCATGTGACATGTTTGAAGGACACCCCTGCATGGCATAATCCTGTGACACATCAGAAACCAACAAACACTGGAGATGACTCCACATAGACATACCCCCTAATACATAGCAGAGGACCGAGAGCAAGAACCTGCCCACCTTTCTACTGTGACATTACGGAGGAATGATCCTTTGGTGGGAGCTAACACCCACCAGGGTAGCAAAAGCAGATTACTGGAACACAAAACACAGTCATATGTGCTCCAATCTATGCTATAGGACTTAGAGGTCCCCATTGTTGAGTACCATTGTCCCAAACCAAAATGAAAGTGCACACATGTTGCCGATACATGGCCTGTGTACACCAATCTGAGCAAAGAAGATGTGACGCTTCCCACATTATCAGAGTTAGCATTCTGTCCCTCAATCAATCACCTGGTAAAGGGTCAAATAGGAGTTAGGTCTGTACTTATCCCCTTGTGGCGGCTATGCTGCCCTCAAACGCCCATCCAACAGACGGCAGGCTACTACCAAAATGCGGGCCATTAGCAGGGTCATGGTCCGACGGGCACCCAGTCCTTATTTGGAGGACAGCCCCAGCTGGGCCTCTGTGATCTTCTGGGCCCAGCATCTCAAGTCCTCCCATCTCTTCTTACAATGGGCGCTCTGCCGGCTGTAAACTTCCAGGGGCTGCAACTTCTTGGCCAAATCCCCTTCTTCTGATGGGCGTTGAGCTGCACGGATACAGAAGACAAGACGTGGGCGTTGACCTGCACGGATGCAGAAGACAAGACATGGGCGTTGACCTGCATGGATTCAGAAGACAAGACAGAAAATCATAGACCAGGGCACTCCAAACTTCATAGAACCGAGATACGTAGAATAACAAAAAGATTTATTGGTAAACCTTCATGATAAAACCTTCCATGTACTTAAGGTCAATACATGAAATTTGGTAACAGCCTGTTCATATAGTACAATTAATGTCCATATAAAGTGACCAATACATGTATATTCGGTAACAGCCAACACGTGTTTCGTCCTCAATGGACTTCTTCAAGGCTGGAAACAAAGAACAAATTGGAGCTCTTAAACAAAATAAAATCTCTACCAATCGGTAGGTAACATTTATGGGTAAAACCATTTGTTTTAATTAGAAAATAGTGAGAGGTGAGCATTAGGTATAGGTCAAGTGTAGAGACCCATTGCGAGTAATGCGCAATCAGAATAGAGAAAACCCATTAATTCGTGATGTATTGAGTCTAAAGAAGTAATCTATTAGGTAATACAGGTAGTGCATAACAGTGAGAAAACCCAGACTTGACAAATTGTGAATAATGGAGATAGTAACACCCATCAATAGAACCAAGAGGTGTGCTGGGGGGGGTGTAGGTTTTTTATCCCCTTTCTTTCCAGAAGGAAAGGGGATTGTGATAAGATTGATATTCCATGCACATGCGTGATATAACATTTGTCAAGTCTGGGTTTTCTCACTGTTATGCACTGGTTTCTCACTGGTATTGGTCACTTTATATGGACATTAATTGTACTATATGAACAGGCTGTTACCAAATTTCATGTATTGACCTTAAGTACATGGAAGGTTTTATCATGAAGGTTTACCAATAAATCTTTTTGTTATTCTACGTATCTCGGTTCTATGAAGTTTGGAGTGCCCTGGTCGCTTTCTACCTTTTCACTTTGTCTAGTACAGCGCAGGACATAGGTGGCCCTTATAGGACCACTTGTGTTTTTGTGCACTCTGAAACCCGTGGTGGTTGGGTTCACGTACCAGGCCGGCACCCTCCACATGACTATTTTTCTTTGTATTTGATACTCAGTCTTACCTATATCGGATGTGCGACGCCTTAACATCAACCACCGGATGGAATAGTTTGTTTGTTTACAAATAGATGTTGTCTGCACTCTGTTTCATTATTACTATGTACACATAAGTCCAATTACATTTCAGTTTGTTTGGTTTCTTTTGCTTCTGTTTTACTCATCTGTTTTCACATTGCCTTCTGTTCATATTAAACTATGGAAAATTTCGATGATAATAGAGATACCCTGCTCAGAGAACTATTCCAAAACAATGCCCAGACCAATGTTCCTAGTACGTCTCGCCCAATACAGGAGGGCCTTAGAATTAAATTTATCAAACTAGAACGCCTAAAAAAACAAGAACTCTCACGATGGTGGGATTATACGATCTTAGAAAAATACATGGAAAACAACCAAATCCCGAGGGGTTTGAGGGTTATCCTTTTTCCATCTTTCGATGACCTTAGTCCTGATTTACTTAAAGAGTGGGAACAACTACTGATCACTTCATCATATGGCATGATGGATATACTTATCCGTGATGCCAAGAATAAGCGGGAGAAACTCTTACAGGACATTGCACAACTTGAGAAGGAAATTAATGACATAGACTCTCCCGATACCAAAATAAGAAACTTTAATATTCTTAAGGATGTCCTAGAAAAACATCAATTATATATCAAGGACAAGAAAGTACGTAAACTTAGGAGGGATGACAATGATTATAAGAAGGGGAGAGTTTTTACGTTCGCACGCAAGTTTGACAATTCCAAACTAGACTTGGATAGGGAATCCTCCAGTATGGATAAGAACCCCCCCTTACCAAATCTTACAACGAGCGACACAGACATTTCCAGCATCTCTAGTGGAACTAGTGAAGACACTAGGGAAAAACTACCATTGCCTTCCACCTCATATAGATCCCCTTTTTTATTGGAACTGGAACGATTCCGGAAGGGCCAAAAACAAATTCAAAGAAGGGAAGAAGCAACTACAAGGCCACTAGACGGGGGAAGCACAAGTGCAAACCCAAACAGGCGCCAAGAGGGAGTAGCCACACGCTCAATTACTCGCAGTGCCCAACAGTGATAGATACCCCGGACCCCAAGAAGGATACCTCAAATGCCATCTCTATTGTCAATTTATCCTCTAAAATCCTGACCTCCAACCAAACCAACATGCTCAAAAAAGGCTTAGGATTTGTACCCACCACACTTCCAGACTTCACAGAACTTCACATAGGTCTTTTTAAGTTTATTCGCAAATGTAAACTTTACAAATACTTCTATGATGTAAACACTACGACTAGGGTAACTACTACCCCACTCCACACTCCTAGCACTATGACCATCAAGGACGTTAAAGACATCCAAACGCTACTCTCAATCCAACATCAGGAGGGACACGTACCTACACTCACAGAGATTCTTACTGACCTGAGCATAGATACCAATCCCAGGACCTATAGTGATCTTAAGACAAGCTCCAAATTCACACCCACAATTCCCAGGGACTTTGCGATTGACTCTTTCTGTAATAAGGTTACCAGTGAGTTATACCATATGGAGGAACAATATCTGTCGGGACATAAATCCATCCCCTGGCACAATATTACCTTGGCCGAAAGGCAAGCTATAATCTCACTTGGTACCTGTAATGACATAATAATCAAAGAAGCTGACAAGGGTGGGAATATCGTGATCATGGACAGGGCGGACTATATATCAGAAGTAGATCGACAAGTATCAGATCACTCTGCATATCTTAAACTCACTTCCAATCCCATGCCAGAAGTTAATAGATGCATCTTACGCAAACTTCAAACATACCTGGACCAGGATCTGATATCTGACATGGAGTTTAAATATCTGTATAATAACACACCTACCTTGCCGTGCATCTATATCCTACCAAAAATACATAAACCGGGCATCTTTCCCCCGGGCAGACCTATCATTTCCGGGATTGGCTCTCCCACGGAGAAACTATCGGAATACATAGACTGTTTCCTACAGCCCTTTGTGCGGAATTTACCCTCTTACATTAGGGACACCAAGGACCTACTATGTAAAATCACTGACTACGACTGGACAGACGGTCATTATTTAGTGACTTTGGATGTCACCTCTTTGTACACGAGTATCCCAAGAACAGAAGGACTATCTGCTATCTTACACTACTTAGATACCAGAGATGCTGCCTTACTAGACCATACAAACATGCTCATAGACCTGATTGGTGTAGTCTTAGACAACAATGTTTTTTTACATAATGGATGCTGGTATCGCCAGATACAGGGGGTGGCAATGGGAGCAAAATTCTCCCCATCATATGCCAACCTCTATATGGGCTACCTGGAAAAAATTCATGTGTGGCGTTCCTGTCCTCCACCCCTTACACAACACATTTTATATTGGGGCAGGTACATTGATGATATTTTGGTATTTTGGTCAGGTGATGCACATTCACTCCTACTGTTCACAGAACATCTCAATAATAACATTTTCAACATCAGATTTACACATGAGGCCAGCCAATCTTGCATTAACTTCCTTGATCTCACTATCTACATAAAGAACGGTAAATTATGTACCAGACTTTTCAGTAAACCCACAGCATGCAACGCATTACTGCATGCTACTAGTTCACATCCTAAATCCCAAATTGATGCCATTCCATATGGGGAAGTAACCAGGATTCGACGTAACTGCAGTGAGGAAACGACATTCCGTAAAGAATTACTCAACATGGAACATCGTTTTAGGCACAGAGGTTATCATCCTCAGACCCTTACCAAAGCTGTTAATAAGATCATGAAGGTGAAACGTCCCAATTTACTTACTGACACAAAAAAGAAGGGGTCACAGGAATACATATCCTTGGTTATAAAACACAGTGCACTAAGCTCCCAAATCTACAAGACTGTACGTAAACATTGGTCTACATTGCTAACAGACAACATTCTAAAAAATGGACTTACCACCAACCCTAGCATTATTTACAGGAGAGGTACCACCCTACGGGACAAGCTATGTCATAGCTTCTTGCCACCAGAGAATAGGGACACCTGGATGCCCAAACCACCACCTGGTACATACAGGTGTGGACACTGTAACATCTGTGGATACATTAAAGATAAGACAGTGAACTTCCGATACAACACACAGGTCACGCACAAACTCAAGCACTTTATTAATTGCAACACAAGTTTTGTGGTGTACTGCATTGTTTGTACATGTGGACTCATTTATGTGGGTAGCACCATCCGACCTTTAAAAGAGAGAATCCAAGAGCACTTGAGGGCTATTCGCTCTTCAAATACTAATTATCCCTTTGCTACCCATTACAATGAGACACATGGACATAGAGAAGTCCTGGACATTTCTGTCCACGGAGTTGACTCTGTAAAAAACCTGCCTCGAGGAGGTAACCGTACTTTGGCCCTTAGACGCCTTGAAAGTAGGTGGATCATTAAGTTAAGAGCAGTAGAACAGGGCCTTAACATTAATAAGGACCTACATGTTTTTCTCTAAAAAAGATGTAATGTCCCACCTTATTACTGATGTCATCCACTCAGTATTCATCTATTCACCAGTAGTATCTAGTTTCTGGCCCCTACACAGCTTTTTCTAGCCGGTTTATTTTAGGCTATAATTAAAAGATTAAGAAAATCTAATATAGTATACGTGCCCCCGGATCATTTCATATGTATTGTAATATTGTAATGTCTATGAGTAACTCTCGCAGCGTTTTTGGTGTTCATCCCCTTTGCATTATAGACATCTGGCACAACTATGAACAATCTGCACCATTGGTTGTTTGTAACAATCTTCTTAACATTTCCGATTTCTGTCTTTTTTTATTAACTTTTGAGTGTTTTTGTTTCTGTTTATGTTTGTGCCATTCAGTATATACTTAGTTTTGAAAGGCAGTACGGAATTATTGTTAAAACACCATTGGAAATCCTTCACTAATCGCAAAATATATTTTTTTTTAGCTCTCCAAATGAAACGCATGTACTTTATTGACCGTTCTGTTGTCCACTTCTCCTCATGTAAAATGCCAATACGGTAATCCTGTCAATTTACCATGTTAAATTCTCTACATTATGTACTAGTATATGTATATAATTTCCCGACTGTATCTCATGTATTTACCGTCCTTTCTGTTGTTTACTTCCCTCCCCTTCCTTTTCTTCACTGAATTCACTATACATGCACCCTGTCTTTGCTCTTCCCACCCTCGCATGGAACAGCACTCGTGGACCAACCATATTGGAGTAAGGGTGCATTTAATTTGGGGGAATTTGGTCTCCATTTTATCACCACTTTATTTTCCGCGTGTGTTATCAATTTGTTACCCACTCGCCTGCTTTCTAACTTATTTGTGACCATGGTCGCTTTACTTTACCACTGCGGCACATTTTACTTCATTTTCCGCTTTATTTCCCTCTAACATGGCGTCGATTGAGTGCTCCAACCATGGAGCCTGCATTCCCATCTGCCAAAGCGGACTAGACGTTAGTCCCTTTTTCTGTTTTTACTTTTGGAGCACGCGCATACATACGCCGTCACTCCTCTAACGCTCTGCTGTCGGACAGGACACGGCAGCGTTAACACGCGCTGCCTGCTACGCGCACACGTACCGGTTGTGCTGTTTTCCGGAATCTGGGGAAACACTGGTAAGCGCTTCTACATTTTTTCTCCCTAGTGGGTATAGATTAGATTTTTTAACCGCTCGAGAACTATGGGATCCACTCCCCCCTTACAACATGCCCCGGCACACTATACTAGAATTAGTTTGTACTTTGGTTGGTCAGCAGGGATAGAACCCTGTCTATGTCCAGGGAGTGGCGTGTCACAGCTGTACCAATTTAAAGCGAGTATCACTGATAGAATTTTGTTCATATTATCTGTTATACGCTCCCGCTTACGTTATAGTTTACTAGTATCTTATGTACTAGATTTTAAAGCTGGCGCTCCCGGTTTTTGGCAACGTTTCTAGTTGATATGATTTCTCCCTTATGTCCCTTGCTCTATTTTTTACAGACTGCTCTCACCAAAACCATAATCAGAGTGTTCCTCTTACCACAGACACACTCTATCTGCATACGCACTATTCGCGTATTACTAATATCCGTCTCGGGATTATAAATGGACTTTGTTACTGAGATGGAGAACCCTTCGGTCTCCCTGGTAGGTCTTATTTTTGACTCCAACATTCCTCTTTTCTCACTGGACCTACATGAGCCCTGCACATTAGTAATGTATTTTTTCTCTGGGCCTTTTCTACCTTTCCAGAATTTCCACTTGGAACTCCAACATTAAATATCGTGATTCCCATTTACATTTTAGTTCATGAGGTAAACTTATATGCTTTATATGCCGTCTGGCGCGATGTTATATCACGCATGTGCATGGAATATCAATCTTATCACAATCCCCTTTCCTTCTGGAAAGAAAGGGGATAAAAAACCTACACCCCCCCCAGCACACCTCTTGGTTCTATTGATGGGTGTTACTATCTCCATTATTCACAATTTGTCAAGTCTGGGTTTTCTCACTGTTATGCACTACCTGTATTACCTAATAGATTACTTCTTTAGACTCAATACATCACGAATTAATGGGTTTTCTCTATTCTGATTGCGCATTACTCGCAATGGGTCTCTACACTTGACCTATACCTAATGCTCACCTCTCACTATTTTCTAATTAAAACAAATGGTTTTACCCATAAATGTTACCTACCGATTGGTAGAGATTTTATTTTGTTTAAGAGCTCCAATTTGTTCTTTGTTTCCAGCCTTGAAGAAGTCCATTGAGGACGAAACACGTGTTGGCTGTTACCGAATATACATGTATTGGTCACTTTATATGGACATTAATTGTACTATATGAACAGGCTGTTACCAAATTTCATGTATTGACCTTAAGTACATGGAAGGTTTTATCATGAAGGTTTACCAATAAATCTTTTTGTTATTCTACGTATCTCGGTTCTATGAAGTTTGGAGTGCCCTGGTCGCTTTCTACCTTTTCACTTTGTCTAGTACAGCGCAGGACATAGGTGGCCCTTATAGGACCACTTGTGTTTTTGTGCACTCTGAAACCCGTGGTGGTTGGGTTCACGTACCAGGCCGGCACCCTCCACATGACTATTTTTCTTTGTATTTGATACTCAGTCTTACCTATATCGGATGTGCGACGCCTTAACATCAACCACCGGATGGAATAGTTTGTTTGTTTACAAGACAGAAAATCATGTCCACAAGTCCCTCACAATAACAGACAGAGTTAACTACAAGTCAGTTCAACAAGCCAATAATAACTTGTCTTGACCATGCTGTCCACCTATTGCACATACCAGACATTGGATAGCGGGACACTACTGCTAACACTCTACACAAGAGTACCCATCACAACCACCATCTCAGCCCCTACACAGACCAGTTAGTAGAGCAGTGTGTTTTGGGTGACATGGCAATCCACATGACATTGACCAGGAACACAGTATAACATATCACACAGCACGGCAAGTGACAGCTACACCAAATAGCAAACATTGCAAGCAAGCATCCACAACCCCGGCTGTCACCCATAGGTCACAGCTAGGCTACAGACAGGCCCATATTGCCAGGACAACGTACAAGGTAGTCACATGTTGCACACACAAAGATGCAAGCCTCAACATGTTTGCTCCTATGCACATACACATGCACTCACATGCTACTTCAGGAAGTGGGGGTCTTAGTGTCAGTCAAAAAAATGTGAAATATTGTATTGTATTGTAATCGTATTTATATAGCGCTTACTACCCCTGACGAGGCGTCAAAGTGCTTTTCGGTGAGTAGCACGCTACTCTGGAACCTAACAAGAATTAGTGATGGATTAGTATCGGGAAATAATGAGTACAGTTTTAGTATTATTATGAGTTAATTTGAGCCGCGGATATGAGAGTTTGTTAGTTAGATTGACTGGAGTAATGGAGGGGTGGAGGAGGAAAGAAATCCAGAAGTGTTAATTGGGAGTATATCCTTAATTTACTCAACCCAAAGGCTTGGGATGAGTAAAGGGGGATGGAGGAGGGAAGAGTATGTGGAAGGGTTAGGGAGAGCATAGTAGCAGGGTGAGATAAATGCGGGAGAATTTAGTAGGGTTGTGTGGGAGGTCACAGTAGTAGAGTGAGGTTTGGTGAGTTAGATGTGGAAGCGGAGGGAAGAGCTTAGGCAGAGTTATTTAGGAGATGAAAGTAGTAGAAAGGATTTGGGATGAGTCAGAGTGAGAATGGAGGATAGTTTGATAGAGACATGACATATGATGATGAGTAGATAAGTGTGATAAGATGAGAGCAGGAATTCATAGATATCTAGTATACCAACCCACCCAGGAGCCATGCAATGACCCACGAACATGCCAAGCATAGAAACAACATATACACATACATACATACATATATATATATATACATACACACACACATGCATACACACACATATGCACATACAATACATAATTAGAACCATGGGTAAAATATACTTAGTCAAACAGGTTTAAAGAGTGTGTGTGTATTTTATTGTTATGACATAGTAGCGATACATATTTTCTAAAGAAACTATACATAACTAGAAATATACACATAATCTGAAAAAATATTTATCAACATAGGCATATGCAGTTCATAGTTGTTTGAATATGGTGGTTATGAAGGAAAGAGCCAACTCTTGAGTAGTTTTCTGAAGACAAGAAAGTTATCTGTGGCTCTTATAGTTGGGGGTAATGAATTCCATAGTTTGGCTGCTTGAACGGAGAAGGATGTACCACCTATAGTCTTTTTCTTGTATGGTGGTGTTCTAAGGCGGGGTGCCGGTATTGAGCGGAGGCTTCTTTGTTGGATGTATTTGGTTATTTTGTTTCTGATAAAAAGCGGTTCTGTTCCATGTATAGCTTTGTGGGTGATACAAAGAAGCTTGAAAGTGCATCTTCTGGCAACGGATAACCAGTGTAGTGCTCTCAAGGTAGCGGAGATGTGGGCTTGCGGCTTTACATGTAATAGTAGCCTGGCTGCGGGATTCTGGATACGTTGTAGTTTTTTCATAACAGATAGAGATGATCCATGGTAGAGGCCATTGGCATAATCCAGTTTGGATAGTACAAATATACTTCCAAAACATGTGTGCACACAAAAACAATGTCAAAGTAAGATACACCTAGCCTTGCATTTGACATGTCCCACATCATGTCCAAAACACAGGGTCAAATATCATGGCACATCAGTGTACAACACACTGTTTGCAGATGTTCAATAGGCAATAAATTAGGAGCATGCACAGTACACATCAGAGCTGGATTAAGGAGCCAACAGGGCAGTGTGATCATAGGACTTGTCATGGATATGTAACACAAATGGTCAGAGTTGCAACAAGTACATCTGTCACAGCACTTCATCATGCCCCCAGTGCAATAACAATGATAAACACTGGCCATAGGCTCAAGTCGATGAACCTTGAGGCGTGATTTTTAATCTTCACATTCTGTTTATGGATACATGGTGTGGCTATAGGCTCACACTTGCAGTGCAAAAGTTATTTAATAACAGTCCAGATGGCAATATTTACAGAAAGTGGCACTTCAAAAGTCAACTTTCTCTGCAGGCAGACCACACAAATCTACACATAATACCATGTCACAAAAGGTAAGATGTATCACAATACTTCATGTATCCCATAGCCAATTGCCAAAGCCTGACATTGGGCAGAGCTTACAGCCACAGAGTGTCAATAGCTGGCTTCAGTACAATACTACAACAGTGCCAGATGTGGCCACTGATATTTGAGCAGGTACAGAAAGGACCCAAGTATAGTGAGAAACTGACAAACAACATACATTGACACCTCCTGCTGTTATGTTACCACATGTGACCATACATCAAGAACATCTGATGATAGGATTTACCTGGTGATGGCTGTAATGACCCCTCAGCTAACCACGTGCAATGATCACAAGGTGGGTTAGGGAACACTCATTGCACACTCTCCACAATGTCTCAGGACTTTAGACCTGTCACTTCACATATGTACATGCCCAAGAACTCAACCATTTTAAAACACAGATAGCAGTTACTGGGCTTAAAGGACACATTCTGACATATTGCCAATAAGCCTCGGCTAACTAAATCAAAGCTTAGTAGAGCTACAGGTACATACGTGCACATGGTGCTCTTACCAGCTCCTCTGGTGTACCATAAAGCTGATCATACGGGGTAGGACCTCCTCCACAAGCTTCTACAGCTCTCTGGTGACAAGGCAGGGGCCCTATCACCTGTAGGATGCAGCATGATTTTCCCAGAGGCAGTGCACAGCAGTTCAGGTCGTGAACGTCTTGCTCGCAGCAGTGTCAAGAGTCAAGTGAGAAATTAAGCAGGAGATGGCAGTCACAATCGCCATGTACACGACTGTCACCGCCCGTGGACACTGCCATTGGCCCAAGGCCACCACGGGCAGGAATGTTATCCAATAGCAATGTCCATCACGCTATCATCCACCTACCGCCATGACGACGTCTGCCAGCAGTCATTTCCTATTGTCCAGTGTAGTAGGTCAGGCAGTCACCTTTTAAAGCCTTTAGATGTTCGGAAAAGTTCATTTTTGATGCATCACAATGTTGGAAACATTTCTATGGCATAATCTTCAGTGCTGGCATTGTCTAAAGAAGTATTTTGTCCTGTTTGAAGGATCATGTTGTCCTGCTAAATATCAGTAATCTTTGGTGGCAAAGTTACCACCATCTCAGCCATGTTCAAAATTGTTTTTTGGGCTTTTAATCACAGACATTGTTTGATGTTAGTATCACACAGTCTCGCTGACATATTAGTCTATATATACATGTCTTAATTGAGGCAAGAGTATGGCATGTACCTAATGTGCCACTTTTACCACTGGTATGTGCTGTGTATCATGTTTTCACTGTATCAAATAGCACGTCACAATTTTTCTGTGACATATGTTAAGACACTTACGAGGGACACAATGAGTGATAGAGATACCTTCATATTTTCCCACACATAGTGACCTTGGAATAAGAAGGGTCAGACAACCTTCTGTGTACCATCCACAAGCAGACTTGCAGACCATGGTGAACAGACATGTCATAAAAATGTACGCCCTTGATGGGTAGACAATCAAGGATCGCTGTCGTCAGTTGGAGCCAGATCTGCATGCAAATAGCATACCACCCATTGTTCAAGTCATGTCAGTGCTGCACTTCCTTGCCACAAGCTCCTTCCAAAATACAGTGGCCCTAACTGCAGGGATGTCTCAGCCTATGTTCTTTCTGGTCTTGAAGGATGTATTCTCTTCAATGTTAAAAAACCTAGACAGCTACATCTGATTTCCACAACGCGAAGATTTTGCCTACATGAAAGCAGAGTTCTGTTGTTTGGCAGACATTCCACATGTAGTGGGAGCCATTGATGGTACCCTTGTAGCCTTGGTTCCCCCACATGCCAATGCACAGGTCTATTGGAACAGGAAGAACTTGCAATCCATAAATATCCAAGTAGTTTGTTTTGTGGACTTCTATATTTCCCAAGTATGTGCACGGTACCCAGGTTCAGTCCATGTTCCCTTCATTATGAAGAACAGTGCTATCCCATAGCTGATGACATAACAGTACCAAGAGAAGGCCTGGCTGGTTGGTACGTTACATTTGTCTTGTGTGTTTGTATGCTATGTCTCCTGCCAAATGTGATGATGCCCAGGACTCATGTTTTCACACTTCACAATTCCTTACAGGGGACTCTGCCTACCAAAACCGTCCCTGGTTGTTGACACCAGTGAGGAACCCAACCACGCCAGGGGAAGTCTGCTTCTACGAGGCCCATGGAAGACCATGGTGTGTCGTGAAGTGGGCTTTTGGGCTCCTGAAGGCAAAATTCTGCAGCATCGATAACTCTGGTGGAGCCCTCCTGTACTCACCCGCTAACATGTGTCAGATCATTGTGGCCTGCTGCATGGTCCACAACCATGCACTGAGGCGACTGATCCCATTCATCCCAGAGGAGGGGGAGCTAGCAGTTCCACTGGGTGAGAATGCAGAAATGCCAAGTGAGGATGACAGTGATGAGGATGAAGGTAGAGACATGTCGGCAGGTCCCATCAATCAGTACTTCATGTGAGTGTATGTGATGTTCTGTAATTTCTCTGACTCTGTGGAGTAGTGCGGGGGTCAGGACTGCTTGAGAAGGGTCTCTGTGTGATCATCAGACAGGTCATTTGATGCTCTGCAGAGTACAGCTCAGGTTTTTAGGCAAGTTTAGACTTGGAGTTGAGACTCTCGTGAGGATCTCCTTCATTTGGGGCAGTCAAAATGCACAATCTGAGAAACAACAATATTTAGAAAATAATTTTCTAGCTAAAGTGAGCCTCTATCTGCCTAAATTCCTTTTTTACCACTTTTTCCTTCTAGGTCTCTTTACAACACCATCCTCATGTGGACATTTCTGAGTTGTGCCAATGGCAGGTGGTTTTAGCTGGTCTAACATTTGAAGTGGACATGAATTGACCCAGGTACCGTATTACATATTTGTGGGGTGTGTGAGTTCCATAACCAGGCTGTCAGGACAGTGGGGTGGCAGAGATATGTGCTACACAATATACCTGTTTGCCAATGTATGTGGGTCCAATGGTAGCATGTGTCTTTGACACATGTCATCCTTTGCAATCTATTCATTCAATCTTCACATTGTATTGACAATGATTCTGTTTGACTTGTATGTAGCTGTCATTGTGGTCCCTCATTACAGGCTGCTATGCATGTGTCAATACTGACGTAGGTGAGTGACGTGCCTACAGATGCCTGACCATTGTAACTGGAAGGTTCTCTGACTAGGGACTGTTGTACTGTCCTCTGACATTATTATGGGGTGTATTGGTCTGGTAGGCATGATATAGGTATTTGATAAGGGCTAAGCTGATGACAATTTCCACTAATCTGTTAGGATATTCGGAGGGACATAGTGTGACATGTCCCTTACTTCAGTGGTATGTTACTTGCTGACACCTAGGCAGAAACAGTAACTGTTTAGACATATTTAACTATGACAGTCCTGACATTTAGTCAGCCTATGTGCTGCACAGTAGAATAAACAGAGATTGGTGATAGTCCACTTGTGTCATTGTGTTGGTAGTGGTCCTCAGCATGACGCTACCTGTGACATGTTCCTCTACAAATTTCCTTCTTATGAGTTCATCATGCACATGGAATATATTTCAGAATAAACTACTCACAGAGATGAACAATGACTATCATACATAGATAGTGTATTAGTTGTGTTTATTTTCATGTGCACAGAATATTAGGAAGAATGTGACCAAAGAAATAATGTTCAAACAGTAAAGGAATCAGTCATGATGAATGTTAGCACTTGAGGAGCTGCAACAACATTTCAAGTCCCAAGTTCAGTGTCCTTCTATCCAGGGAAATTGGACAGTGGTTTTAGAAAAGTCAACAGGGTGCATGTGAGACACAAAAATGAATCTATCAGTTGGGTGTTTCTTCCTGGCAGTGGTTGTTGTCTTGCCATCTGCAGCTCCTGTTGTTTGGGACGACATCCATGCTTGTTGAGGGTAATTCATCTACATAGGCAGGGGTGTCTGAGGATGTTCTTACCCTGGCAGGGCCTCCATTACACTGGCTACCACAGATGTTGAAGGGGCTTGTGAAACGTGCCCAATGGAAGGGGTCTGGTGCTGTGGGGGTTCCCTGCTCAGGGTGGTGTTAATGTCTCTCAGCACCTCTATTAGGAAGGCCGTGTGGACCTTGCTGGCCTTCCACTGTTGCATGACTTCCAGGTGTTTGTTCCTCTGCAGCTGCTTGATCTCCCCCATCATGGCAAGTACCTGGCCCATCACACCTTGGGATAGTTGGTAGGCTCCCAAGACATGGGAGATGGTGTCCTGGCCAGAATTATCTCATGCAGCCTCATGCCCAGGTCCACATTATCCCTCCCACACAACCTACCCTCACGTGCCTTCACCCTTGGCACAGTTTGCCCACTGCCACTGATGCTAGGTCAATCATTGTCAGGGTTTTCGAGCTGTGACTCTGGTGCCTGGACTGAGGGGCATATGATGGTTGTTACTGTCCTTAGGACACCTGTTTAGGGGTGACTATTTGCCTGGGATGTACATCCAGCAGGGCTGGTATGAATTTGATGTGGACAGAGTGAGGCTGACAGTTGTCGTCTGATCAGGTTGCCCGGATGGGTCAGAGCCGTCCTCAACGTCCACACATCCAGGAATGCTCTCCTCACTGAGGTCTTCATCCAGGGGCCGATGTCGTCCCAAGTGCACAGGTAGCTGCCTACGGAATTCACTCTAAAGACTATTCTTGGCCTCATTTCCATTTTCCTCACAAATGTAGTCTGCTGGACTTGGCCTCCAAATAAGTGTGGCTCTACTCTGGTAATTTCATCCACCATGACTCTTAACTCGTCTGCGAAACAGGGATTTTTTTGTGGTTATGTGGTGGTGGTAGACAACACAAAAATAAGATGATGGGATGAAGGTGCTGTGCTGTGAGGAGGTGACAGTTAGTAAATTATGTGTAGAGGTGCTATTTTGTGTGGTGGGTGCGTTATGCGGGTGTGGGATAAGTGCAATGTGAAAGTCAGAGTGGGGTCTAATCTATGGTATTGTGTCTGATTTTGGGCTCTGTCTTCTATGTGTGGCGTTGAAGATGCAAGGATTGTGGTGTGTGAAATGGTGTGTTTTATAGTGAAGTTTGTAGGTATGTCAGGTGTGTGAATGTATGTCAGCTATGTGGAATTTGAATCCATCCAATGTGGTGTGGTGTGGTGTATTACTGTGGTGACCGCCTCGGTTCACCGCACCATTGGTAGACCACCATGGATTTACTGTCATTGTATTTTGTGAATCGTAATACAGTAGGTGGTTGATTGACGGGCTGCCCTTGCTGGTGGTTGGACCACCTATTTTCTGCCCTCCAGAGTCCTGGCAGTATCAGTTTATTTTGACTGTGTTTTGGAGATCCTAGGTGTTCAACTCGTAATACGGCGGTCTGTGAGACTGCCAACATAGCAGTCTTTTGGCGGTCGGCAACATGGCAGTCTAGTGGTCAAACTGACAATCTTGTAATGAGGCCCACAGTCTGCTTTCTGACAGCGAGAGCTGTCAGAAAGCTGACTTTTCATCTGTTTCCCTGCACACAAATGTGCATGCCGGGTGTACAGATGAAAACATTGCTCCCACAAGCAGGGAGCAATGCCAGCTCCTGCAGGATGTGGAGAGCCGGCTAGGACCATGGGGGTTTGAGGCTCCCCCTGCGGTTCGGTGGGATCGAAGAGAGAGAGATTATCATTGCTACGGTCTCTCCATACAATGACTTCAAAGAGTAAGACTAGCAAGATCTTTGGTACGAATGTCATAATTATGTTTAGATGCAGAGCGGAACAGAGTAACTTCTGGCCTACTGGTCACAGTCTTGTACTGTCACTCAGGAGGCGGAAGGTTCCAATCCTAGTATCACTTTGCAGAGTGTTTGTTTATTTACTGGTGTTTTGACTGTTAAACCTTCCTAGTTATGGAACATTCACATTTCTTCACAATCACATGCGTGGGTTTGGCTGTCATGGGTATGTCTGGAAGCATCACAGTGAAGAGTCATCTATGGCCTAAAAGTAACAGTCACAGACCCTCCCACTGAAAGTTGAGATGTGCCCGTGGTCGTTTTCCTTCTTTAATTTCTTTTGAACTTCAAAAGTTTAAGGATCATACTAAAAGGTGATCTCAATCTTATTAATTGACAAATACAATTTTCTTTTCAATTTGTCCTGAAATATCTCATTCCAAGTATATCATCCATCAAAGCCTAAAAACTCTATCTCTCCCTCTCACTCTATTTCTCCCTCTCTCTTTCAATCTTTTTCCCACTCACACACCTACTCAGACCCTTATGCTCTCACTCACAGACCCACTCAGACCCTGGTGCACCAACTCACACCCACACTCAGACCCTCACGCACCCACTCACAGACCTGCTCAGACTCTCACACACCCACTCCCAGACCCACTGAAACCCTCAGGCTCCCACTCACAAACCCACACAGACACTAACGCACCCACTCACAGACCCCCTAAGACACTGATGCAACCACTCTCACACCCAGACACTCTCACAGCCACTCTCAAACCCAGATACACCCTGTCACACCTATTCTCACACCCAGAGATACGGGCCGTAGCCAACTCCCTCTGCGCATGCCCTTTGGCCGTGTGTGGCAGTGGTTGGATTAACGAATAGTAATGAAAATTCCTTTACGTCACAAAAAACATTGAAATTCAATGAAAACAAACAAGGTTACAGGGATGCTATAGTTAGGAAACAGAATTGAAAAAACATAGAAATTCACTTAAAAAACAAAAGGTCACAGGCGTTATAGTTAGGCTCACATTTAAATGTACAAAACCATAGAAATTCACCTTTTATAGTTGTCTCAAGGTACTATAACTCGTGCCCTAAGGTAACTATAACTCGTGCCCTTACCATGCACTGCTAATTACTCTTAATATTATGTTACTCATGACATATTTGATAACAGTGTTAATAAAATCAATGTAGTATTTGCAGTAAAATGTTTGACAAAAAAAACTGTGCATGGTGGGGTCACAAGTCCAGTTCTGCCAGTCTTTTCATGGGTTGGACCCCGCCATGAAAAGGCTGGTGGAAACCCAGTGCTGGGGGCCACAGGAGGGGCCCGGCACTGCCCATGACCATGCCGTGGGCAGTGCAGGGGATCCCTGCCTAGCATGCTCAAAATGCACATGGTCTGCTACAGCAGACAGAGTGTATTCCAAGTTTGCTGAGAGCACTTCTGTGTGACAACAGTGGCCTCGGCTCCATGAGGAGCCGTGACCAATGTCGGCATGAGGTTTCCACAGGGCTGACCGTCGGAAACCTCTGTCCGACCGTCACATTCCGAGGTTGGCAGGCAAACCTGCCAACCTACTACCATCGTAAAATAGAAATAGTACACTGTTCCAAAAAATATTGGGCAGTACATTCGCACCGAGTCTGGCCTGTCTGTACATGTACCACTTTGAGAGAATGTTTATTTTACCTACATCCAATCCTTTTCATGATAACATCAAACCGTGGCGGAGACACATAGATGATATTCTCATCATTTGGCAGGGCCCTCTCCAAGATGTTGATCTCTTTACTAGCTGGGTCAATACCTTGGACCCTTTTTTTAAATTCACCGCTCACGCTTCATCCACACAAGTTTCCTTTTTGGATTTAGTGATTAAGATTGATAATGGTAAGCTTGTAACTGACCCTTACCATAAAAGTACCGACAGCAACAGCTTGCTTTTGTACGATAGCCATCACCCCAGGGCCCTGCGTGATGACCTCCCTTTTGGCCAGTTTCTTAGGCTACGTCGCAATTGCAGCTCAGTCCAGTCCTTTGACACTCAGGCTCTTGACCTCAAACGTAAACTATCTAATTGTCATTATCCCAGGAACATCATCAATCCAGCCTACAAGAGGGCGCGTAACAACCACAGAGAGGCGCTGTTGGCACCTGTGGTCAAGGAACCAGAAATTTGTTTGACATGTGTATCCACCTACACTCCCTTGTCCAACACTGTGAAAAAACTCATTAGCAAACGGAATATTTTACAGAGCGGTGGTACCCAGATCCCTAGGCCCCTGTTTGCATTTAAAAGGTCTCTCAATATAAAAGATCCGGTTGTCCATACACGTCCTCGCCAACAACAGGACCCAGTAAGACAGACCACTTTATGGAACTTGCCTCCGGTTACTGGGCACCACCCATGTGGTTCCTGTAACGTCTACCCTCTCACAAAACGAATTGACCGATTGGACTTGAAATATGTTGGTACTTGGCACCTGAATAGACATACCAATTGTAATACACGACAATGTATCTACATGATCTCCTGTCCTTGTAATTTACAGTACATTGGCATGAGGACCAGACTGGTAAAACAGAGGATCAATGAACATCGGAGCAACATTAGGTGCTCTCGCATCACCACAAAACTAAGCTCGCACTTTCTGGAAGCCAACCATGGCCCTGATGATTTGTGGTGGATCGTCCTGCAGGTGCTGAGATACAATAACAATGATTCAAAATATCTATTTAGAATAGAACAACGGTGGGTGTTTAGACTTAAGACATCCAGTGAGGGTCTGAATGATGAGATCCCTTGGAGCACTTTGATACCCTAACTGGATTGCAGCCTATTGATCTCAACCAATACGACCCGTTTCTTTGTTTGAAGTTTCATTTGAACAATCATTGCACGTGGGTTCTTTATTTAGTTGCATGTGTTCACATTAACCACAATTATCGTGGTCTCTTACATATACATTAATTTCATGCTGATTCCAACACTCTCTTTTTAGGCCACCATAGACTGTGTAATTTAGAGCATAGTGGTGTACTCCTGTAATTTTATTGAGAAGATGGCAGCCATGCATGTCCAACTTTGTTGTTCACTATTGGTGTACTCTCTTTACACTCAAGATGGCCGCTATTCTCCTTTTTTTCTACACATTGTGTTACTGGGCAGCATTTCTACCAGTAAGATGGCCGCCGTTTTTAAATTTGTAATTTGACGAGAGTCCACCTTTGATTTATATTGCCCTTCCAAGTCACAACTATCTGACTACCTTATCCGGATACAGATGCGATTTATCGCGCCCCTGTATTGTTGCTGATTAGAACCCTACACGCGCTGGTTCAGGATGCCTATGTTGCACGCAGGACCAAGAATAGTACGAATTAAGTTCTATTTTTGGCAATTGGCTGTACACAATACTAAATTCCTTTTGATACTAGTAAGATGGCCGCAGGTCAGACGCAAGTCCTTCTCTCATTTTGATTGCTCCTCTGAGTCGCAATCACCTGTTGCCACTTCCGGATTTGGACGCGATCGAGCGCGCCTCTATATTTTTGTTCATTAGAAGCTCTCACGCGCTGACTCAGTGTCTACAGGCGCGCGGCTGAGGGCAGATTACATGCAGAACCGGGGACAGAACAAAGTAAGTCCTCCTTTGGGTATAGGGCTCTTTTACATAATACTGAATCTCTTTGAGAACACTATTGCTCTCTGTGTTTTTTGTAATTGGATTTTGGCAATAACTAGCCCCTTTTGTTAGAGGTTACATTGGGACTTCATCTTTGTTGCATTTCTGTGACAGTTTGGACTCCATTGATGGGTTACATGACCAAACTTACTATTATGTATGTTGTGTCCCTTCCCAGCACTTCCAAACTATGAACATGTCAGTGTATATTCCATTTGTGTATTACCCTGTTGTTTTTATACTTAGTAATTCTCCTTTGGTTGAGGCTTGCGCGTTCCTAGGATGCCTATTCTCTACTATGGGATGGTAAGCCTATTTTGCTATGAATTGGCCAAGACACTGTCCATTGGTAGTAGGTCTCTAGTTCTTGGGATCTGTTGGGTCCATGGTATGTAAGTCTTGTTTTGAGTTCTGAACAAAACATACACTTTTTTAGGATTTGGTGATGATGTTTAGTGTGGGATTGCTTTGCAGAATGACAGCAAGATTTGCTTGAATACCATTTTGGGGTATGGACCAAGGATGCACCAGCTTGGACCCCTTGATCGCACTAGCTCATTATAATCTCCGAGAGACAGTACCTTGAAGAGGTCAGAGTGGGTGAGTTTTTAGCAAAACTACATGTTTTTCTTTTACTTTAATAGCTATTAATTGACTTATTTGTCTTAAGAGATTAAGGGGGTCATTCCGACCCTGGCGGTTGACTACCGCCAGGGCCGGGGACCGCGGATGCACCGCCAACAGGCTGGCGGTGCATCCATGGGCAGTCCCGCCGGTTTCCCGCTGCCCTAGGGAATCCTCCATGGCGGCGCTGCAGGCAGCGCCGCCATGGGGATTCCGACCCCCTTACCACCAGCCTGGTTCTGGCGGTTTTGACCGCCAGAACCTGGCTGGCGGTAACGGGTGTCGTGGGGCCCCCTAACAGGGCCCCACCAAGATTTTCAGTGTCTGCCAAGCAGACACTGAAAATCGCGACGGGTGCAACTGCACCCGTCGCACCCCTTCCACTCCGCCGGCTCCATTCGGAGCCGGCATCCTCATGGAAGGGGGTTTCCCGCTGGGCTGGCGGGCGGCCTTCTGGCGGTCGCCCGCCAGCCCAGCGGGAAACTCAGAATTACCGCGGCGGTCTTTTGACCGCGCAGCGGTATTCTGACGGCGGGACTTTGGCGGGCGGCCTCCGCCGCCCGCCAAAGTCAGAATCACCCCCTAAATGATTGGCAGTTTGGTTGCAGATGCTCTGAGGTTGAGAGAATGTAGTGTAGCAGCTTCAGAGGACATTTGACTGTGGTAATTCTGTTTGGGTAGCAGCTTTCCTCTGCTTTTTTAATGTTTCTGGTTCGTGGGCTTGCCTTTTAAAATCTGCTTGCTTTCATTTGTGAAAGGCATGCATACGTCATGCTTTTTCCGGTGTTTAGCCCACCTACACAGCACCGGTAAACTACTGAAAACATACGAGGCTCAATGTTTTCAGCATGGTTTCCAGACTACTTTATCTGTTTATTTTCCACGCAGCACGATCGCGCTGGGGATTACGTAGCGCAATCGCGCTCGTTTTTTCCGTTTTCAATTTCAGCACGATCGCTTCATTTTACATAGTGTGATTGCGCTGCATTTTTTTTCTTTTAATTTGTGTGGCAAGAAAAGTACGGTTATGAGTTTACAACGCTAATAGCTCTAACTCAAGCAAATGCGAGACCCGTTGCATTGGAAATGCTTGCTTATCTTGTTGGACCTGAGTAAAGCATCCATGTTCTGATGGAACTGCCTGGTGTAGTACTAGAGCCATATAATCTCAAAGCCAAACTTCCAAGATGAAAAAGAGATGTGTTTATGGTCAAATAGTAGGTCATAGATCTGGCATTGATGACCATGCAACTAAGGTAGGAGGTGCGGTATAAGTGAGGTAGAATGGATTTACAAGGCATAAGGCTTACAGCTGTGTTGTGTAAAGAGGTCAGTTCAGGGTGATCAATTGACAGGCCCTGTCCTGTTTGGAGGTGCTCTGCATTGTTGATTTTCTTGGGTGGGATAATAAGAGGGTTGGAGCTGCTGGAAGCTGGTGGAAGCTAAGGGTTTTTGGGACTGTACTGTCGCGTGGGCTCTCATTATCCTAAATGAGACTACTGGATTTCTGGGCAGCAGGGTCGTTCCTGTTGTGGGGGACTTAGTCTTACCCACTTAGAAGGACCTTTGCTACCTTCAATCCGGTTTTGCTCCGGCTAACTAGCAGTGCCTCATCTCTCCCAAAGGGAAGGGATGATTGGGCAGCCGAGCGCATGACATCTTTGGAACCTCTCAGGGAAATCGTGGTCACTCAGATCCAAACCAACTCTCTCATTTACAGTATGATCTCATATACAAATGACAAAGGCAGTATAAGTTTTATATAATGTTTTAATAAAACAACTGCATTTTAGATAGTAAGGCGTGAGCAGCAATAACCAGAACCATACAACACAGTAGGATTGAAATAGTCACAAGGAGAGTGAAACATAAGAATAACGCTATCATGGTGTTAACAATTTCTACTCTCTCTCAGCTAGTTCTATTTCGAGCACAGCATGTTAAGCTTCTAACTTGCATTTCAGATTCCCTGGGAAGACATCAACCCTCATACCTGAGCAAAGGCATGTGATCTGGTTCAGCATCTGCAACGAGGCAGTCAGCGTCTAGTTGTAGTTCCCTGGTCGGAATCTCCCTCTTCCGTGTATTGGGACAAGGAAGTGTTTTTATAACTAACATGTCAGCGTGATCACAAAATGTCCCTACGCAGGAATGCCAAAGACTAAACTCCTACCACGTCTATCGGCAATGTACCAGACTGTATCCTTGACTGAAGCACAGAGTAATGAGTTATGGAGAACTCCAGTGCTGAAGTAGGCGAAACGGTGTGAAGTGAAATATAAAACAAGACCGTAGAACTGGCTATTTGAAAAATAACAGTACGAAGCCGAATAAAAAGCATTTAGAGCAAAGTGCACGAAGGCTCTAAGCTACGAGCAAAGGAATAAAATACATCCAGGGCAAAATGTACAAAGGCCTAAAGCCTGAAGCTTATGCGCAAAGGATACGTAAAACTGACCACACTACACCCTCCCCTTGTCGGTAGCAAGTGGTTAAAAAATTTATAAAAATATGCCCCAGATATAAACAAAACAGAACAAGATACATTTCGACAAGGTCAGAGGACAACAATGTCATAAATTTGGGAAGCATGTGACGATAAAGCCAAATTCAATGTAATATCAATTTCTGCTTCATTGAGAAGAGAAAAAAAATCCAATTGTCAGACAGAAGCAATAGAAAGCAGCAGTTCCTCCACTTCGAGATATGTCAATATCGGAAGATCCACGCCAAAAAGTACCATGGAGCAGGTGTGTTCCAAAGCCCCAAAACCATTCAGGGCGGCACCCCGTGCAGGGCCTATGAATGAGACAACACCATCTTCCTTCAGGAAGGGAATCTCATAAACTGCCTCGCGAAGCAAACCCAACCGTAGTGCACAAGTCTGGGAATGAGCCCTAATCAGGAACATCAACAGATCATCATCGACCACTGGAGGGCGCTGCAGTGAGAGACAGAGAGTCAGTGCATGTTCAAACGAGCACCAGAGACACCGAAACACGGGTTGCACACAATCCAAAACAGGTCAGAATGTCAGAGACCAGTCACACTCCTAATGTTCCAGGAGTGTTGCTCCAAAATGCTGCATCATGGATTCACGACACAGCTGCGTCGACGGGAGCATCAATATGGGATCTCATCGTTGCGGGACAGCCATTGCGGAAGAACAGCAGCAATAGCAAGACTCCAGCCAATAAAGCTAAAGTAATCGGGAAACCCCCAAAAATGCTTCTGAAAATAGAGTGAATAGCCGAAGGTATTAAACCGAATATGGAAGAGAAGGTGTGAGCAAAACCAACACCAACGGCTTTGAAAAAATGTGCAATTCCAGTAGTGCTGGATGCATTAAATATACGTCCCACAAGTTCACCAAAGTGACTCGGAAAGTTAGTATTCAAAAGGGACTGTATCTCTGCTGATGACCTTGCCACCTGAAGTGCGTAGGTCTCACTAGCAGATGTAAGGGCCACATGCTTTTGAAACAATAGAGCCTTTAATCGACTCAAGTTGTCGAAATTTACCTTGGAAGTAGCAATATGAGGCCAGATGTCTGCTACCTCCTTAATTTGAGTGGGGGGAAACAACACATTCCCGCAGCACGTAACGGCCTTGGTGACAACGACTACGTAAACTATTCCGGCACGCATGCCACAACAGTGTTCGCTGTTAAGAAGAATGTAACTGCCGTTAGAAAGCACCTGGAAAGTGTTTTTAATAACTGGGACTGGAACTCCCTTCAGATAACAAGCTAAGTTAGCAATCGAAGCATTACACGCCCCGTGCAAGGACAGCTGTTTACAAACCATGATATGGCTGACAGAAGTTTCGCATTCGCTACCGCTAAGAAAAACCTCCCTCAAACCATTAATACATCTGTATTGAAAGGGAAGCTCCCCACCTCGTGTATGTAACTGTCTCCCAACCGTTTGTATCTACCCACCGGAATGTGCTTCAAACAAGAAGTAAATTGCAGAGTGGAGATAGGCAGATTAATAACCCCATGAATCAACCACTCAGCTGACGGAATTTCAGCAACCGTAAAAGGCAGTTTCTCCAATTTTTCAATATTTAACATAACATACGTCGCTTCCTTTTTAGCCATCAGCTGTTGTTGACGAGTCACATTAAAGGAAACAAATATCTCCCTGGCACGAATGTGCTGCCACGGGACACGACCTGCCTTCAAGGTCTGTAGAGTCCAACCCAGCTGCATGATGGACTGCGTCTGACTCTGCCCATGATATAAAGAAGACATATCTGATTTAATAATGTCTATGGCAGAGGAAACGATGTTATCTATTGTGTAAACATGGTCTGAAAGGGTATGTATCCCATCATCCACAACAGACAAAGCCTGTACCAGATTTTCCTGATCAATTTGTCTCAACCGGGCCGCTGCCTCTCTTGTTGTGAAAGCTTCCAAACCTCATTATATACTTCATATAAAAAACGTTTCTTCTGTGGCATCTTTGGTCCTGACAAAAAATCTTGTAAGTCCATATCATTAGACAGCAACATGAGATGTGATTTAACTGCATCCAGCGTGGATGGTTTTATCCATTGCTGACAAAACTTTCCCACGCTGTATGTAGTTATGATATCAGCATGTTCTGGTGATATGTAGCGAGGGTCCGCCCTACTAGTCCTGAACCCCCCTAAAGAGGTGACAAAACGTTGATGACACTTATTAGTGTCTACGGGCCATAATAACCACCCGCCCGGATGTATCAATGAAGTGTTAAGCGTACCATTCTGGACCCAGTGTGTAAACTCACTAAACGTGGCATTAACATATCGCTGCCAATTGTTCAATTTGGAAGGGACAGGTATACCAGGCAAATTCAACTCTCTAATCGTTGCTAAGCCCAAACAGCTAGTCTGTTGTACTGTGTCATTGAGGAAAATCATCTGCACAGGGATAATACATGCCCTAAATAATGTGTCCCTGCCTTGCATTTGCCAATTTTTCGTTCTCCAGACACTTTTTAAATCAACAGTCTTAAACCAATATTCATACCCCTCAACCGAAAGTTTAGATACAAACAAATTCGAATACAGTAATTTAGTATCGGTCAATAACATTTGCTTATTAGCATACAGAGTAACTTTAAAATAGTAAGACTTAGCATTCTGTTGATTATGCCCAGAAAAATATGCAAATTTATCATAATACATTTTAGAACTCCCCTGTGGAGGAGTCGGGCAATGTTCCCATTGCACATAATCAAATATCGACTTAGGGCTACTTGCTTTATGAATAAAGTGGTGTCCATAATAATTGTAGCAAAACATGTCACCATGATTATCTCTAAACAGGTAAGCATCTTCATCATCGTAGACAGTATAATATTGTAACTCAGTCAGCATAGAATCTACTGTCTTCACATCCCAATCATCAGAAACAATTCCTGGTATAACAATATCATTCATTGATAACTTGAGAACATATGGTATTTGAATCAATTCAGTGGGACCATATATATCAAACATCACTTTATCCCACACAATCCCATCCAGAATCGGTATTGCAGAAATGTTCACATTGGACAAATCTCTTCGAACCATATGAGACGAAAAATGTGGTTTCAACACCGTCTCCACGTGCTCAATGTCAGATCGTTCAGGAAGAAAATGACCATGTATTACTAAAAAGAAAGTAACCACAAATCCCAACCACAATAAAATAGTCATTACAGCCATAAAAAGCCACAAATAGTTCCAAGGAAAAACAAAATATGTGCGTTTAAGCCAACACAGCAGCTTACGTGGACCTCGGATTGAAGATAGTGAGGACGAGGAGTCTGACACGGCATCATCAGTGTCGTTGAAGCAGCCAGAGGCAGTTTTTGCAAAAGGTGCAACCGTGAACAAAGAAGCAGATGGTGGCTCTCGCCTTGGCACGCTATAAACCACATGTTCAGAAATATCAGTAGAACGTATAGCAACTTGATCAAAAGACTCCAAACTAATCGTCGTCTGTGGAACAATCGCAAGATCATCTTCCACCCTCCCCAAGCTCGGAGAGGAAACAGCATCGGTGCAAATCACCTGCAGCGGGACTTCCTCCCCAGTAGTGAGAGGGATTCCGGAACTACTGGGTGTCCCCCTTGGTCTGCTGTGCAGAATCGGCTACATGTTGTAACTTGACATTATCAATGGAAACAAAGCGATTTCCTTTGGCCCCGTGCAGCGGCGGTAAAATTACAGTTCTCGTGCCGCTAACCCCTAACACAGGGACTGGTGCTCGATAAGAAGGACCAAATTCTTTCTTTACTGCGACCTTTTCACATACCAGATCCCCAATCCTGGGTATCCAACCAGTAGGCGTTACTGGCTCATCCTTAATTCCCGTGGAGGCAGCACCTGCAGAAGAGTTATCTTCACGGAATTGTTGTAAATCCTGCAAAACAGTGACACGATCATTTATGTCAAAGGGCGCATCTGCCGCCTCTACACCAGGACCATCTAGATCAGGAACATACATTTGTGTTCCAAACAGGCACTCATATGAAGTATGACCCCCCAGGGACCTTCTAGGCAAGTTATTAAGTGCTCTCTGTACTCCATACAGGTGGGCTAGCCAACTACGACCCGTACCTATAACTCTGGCCGTTAAGGATTGCCTTAAATCACGATTTAAATGCTCCACGACAGAATTTCCCTCGGGATGAAATGGAGACGAGAATTGGAGTTAGACCCCCAACGAAGCCATGGTGTCCCTGAATGCCTTAGAGGCAAAAGCAGGGCCCTGGTCCGAATGAAAAGCCGCAACTGCAAATGTATCGACAAAGATGCGCAAATCTTTAATAACAGTTCGAGCGTCAGCCGAGCGCTGTGGCCAGACCCACACATATCTGGAGTACGAATCTACAGCGACCAATATATATTTGTATGCACTGTCTGGTGTCAGCGGACCACAGTGGTCCAAGTACACACACTGTAAAGGTTTATTTGAAATCAGAAGGGGCGTCTGCTGCGGGCGTCTAGCCGTCGAAGCTTTAATTTGTTGACAGACGTCACAACAAAGGACATACTGCTTTGTCTCCTTATAGAGACCAGGCCACCAGTAACGAGCCTGTAAAAGTGTAATCGTGGCAGCCATACCAGCATGTGCAGATGCCGCCCCCTCATGTGCTGCAGATATTAATCGAGGTCTCTCAACCTTATTGGGCATTTCACGTACACCAACGCCTGGAATTTTAACAACAGCATTTAGCATACTACCCAAGCAGTAACTATATTTAGAAGGGAATCCTTTAGGAAACGGCGTACTATCAGCCGTAGCTTGTATGGCAGCCGAAATCTCTGTGTCTGGTTTGGAACTCGAACGAGTCACTGCAGCCACAGTGGCAACTGCCACTGCCGACTTTGCGGCTTCATCAGCCAAAGTATTTCCAGCAACGTGTATTCCAACGCGCTGGTGTCCAAGTGTATGTACAACATGGACTTTACGAAGCGTTTCCTTCAGATTCGCAACCTTCCCCCACAGCAATTTGTGTTTAATGGTGTTGCCTTTAGAATCTCTGAACCCATTCAACCTCCAGTAGTGTAAATATTCATTGAAAGACTGAACACAGTAGTAGGAGTCACAGACCAGCAAGGTTAGTATCGCCAGATCCGCGTGTTCCAATGCTAACAATAGAGCTTTGAGCTCAGCCAACTGTGCCGTACAATCTCCCAAGGTCTGTGTATAAGTATGTCGGGGGCAGAACACTTCCCCCTCCATAGTGCCGCTCACCACCGCACATGCAGCAGAATACTGTTGTTTAGTCCCAACCGCTGGTTGCGCAGAGCCATCGGTATACATGACCACCTGATATTGGTCAATAGGCAATGTGCCAGCGGGAACTGGGTACTCCATTTCATATTGAAGAAATTCTTGAGTCTGCAGTTTAGGGTCAAATATATAATCTACATCAGTGGCTGTCAAAGACGTAGCCCATTGTATCCATCGCTGGTGTAAAGCTTTCGAATTAGGAACACTCGCTTTTGTAACAGCCTCCAAGGCTGGAATCGGGGAAACAACAATGATGCGTTGGCCCTGGGCAAGAGGCCTTTTTTTCATTACAGCCATCTGCACAGCAGTGAGTATTTTCTCAGTCTGTGCAAATCGTTGTTCTGCAGCAGAATACAAGTGGGACTTGTATGCTATCAGGACTGTCTCACCCTCATTAAAGGTGACATATGTAAACCCAACAGCCCCAGGTATAACCCTGATGACTAAATGCGTTTTATTGTCCTGTGTGTGCAAATGTTTAACTGCTAAGAGATCAGTTTGTAAATCTCGTAGTATATGTGTATGCTCAATCGTCCAAAATCTACTCGAAAATTTTTTGCTAATCAACTCGTATAAGGGTTTTATACGCGTAGCATAATCAGGAATGTAAGTTCTGCCAAAATTCAGAAACCCCAACAATGACTGGAGCTTCCGAACCGTATTAGGAGGCTGCAATTGAGCACATTTCTCCAATAAATGTGGCGCCAAGCTCTTGCCCTCATTCGACAACTCATATCCCAGGAAAATGACGCTGAGGAAGGCAATCTTTGATTTCTTAAAATTAAACTTATAGCCAATTTCAGCAAACCCCACAACAATGCGTGCTACACGCCTTAGATGTTGCAGAATCTCATCATCTGTCAAATATATGTCATCAACATATGATAACGCCTTAGGGTCCAACTCGTGCAGAATTTCAGTTACACGAGCCGAAAATAGTCCTGGGCTATTCTTATACCCCTGAGGCAAACGACAAAACTTTTTTTGAGAGCCAAACGCACTGAAACCGGTATAGTCCCGACTCTCGGGCGCTATATTTTTGCAGAAAAATCCATTCGAGATATCTAATGTTGTTTTGTATTTATTACGCACTATATTATTCATAAGCGCTGCGCTGTGTGAATTCTGTATTGCATATGTGCGTGTATGTCCATTTAAGTGTCTGTAATCCACCACTATCCTATATGAATGGTCCGGTTAAGCAACTGGTAATAAGGGATTATTCATTGGCAAGACACAGGGCTCAATTACACCCTGGTACTCCCATTGCGTAAGAATTTTTCTAACCGATGCCCTTGCCTCAAATTTGATAGGATACTGCGGCTGCGGCTGAGGTTCGCCCTTTATTGGAATGACATGATATGGTGATTATATCAAAAATAATGGGGATAAGGAGGATTAAAGGTCCAGTGTATACCCTCCAATTAAAGTGACTATTAAAGCAATACACTGTTCCTAAGAGACCAAGGTGAGCTATAGAAAGTACTCTGGGATCCTAATTAATAGGAGCAAGAGTCCTCACACACCCAAATGGGTGTCATGCTTCATCATCGGACAAGCTCCTCGTCAGACCGGCGCTGCAATGTCTGACGGGCACCACCCAGTGGGGGGCTCTTTGCCGGAGATCTTTTTCTCGATGATGCCTCACTGTCCCGCAAATGAGTAGGGAGGAAGAAACGGGGAGAGTTCAAAGGATGAAAGTAGAAATAAAATTGGCTCAGGACCCTAGATAAATGCTGACTTTATTCTGTTTGTATAGGGTGAAGGCCAAGATTAAAATATCAAAAGAGAAAGTGAGATAGAGATGATGCTCAACCACTTTCAAACTATATGTCTAGTGGTAGGAAGGTCAGGGAACTACGAGACCCACCTCAAAATTGGGTCGACATGTTTCGCGTCTCGGTGGTCCAGAGCGGATCCAATGACGCTTCTTCAGGACCTAGTGTAAAAGAACTTCTCCAATTTTGAAGCTAAGTTAGCTATTATGTAGTGTTGCAGATAGTCAAAAAAAGGTAATCGTCAGTCACTTACACAAGTCTATTGTGATCAAGTGTTTAGTTCCTAATCGTCACCCTGGAAAATATCAAAACATAAGTTGTATCTCAAGACATTTCCTTGAGATAAAGTAAAATAAAGCAGAACAAACAACAAACTGTGTGGCAAACGGTGACAGTGTAGGTGATCGCACAGCCATGCTTAAGTACACAAAAGTTATGCTTACCCTCCCAGATTGAGTAGGGGCTTCATGGGATCACGCGGGCCATAAGCCAGATCAGCACAACATACTCTTTGTCATGTCAGAAATATAATGAGGGAACAAATATAAACGTTAAAAGAGAAATATCATGACCTACACCACATGGAGAGACTACACAGAATGTGTGTAAATGTCAAAAAACAGACAGGGAGGGAATTCCCTCTGCAGAAAGACATACTGTTCATTTGATTGTAATGTATAAGAAGAACATTCATTGATGGTGAGTGTACCTCAAATGCACAAATTTTTGTGGAATAAAAACAATTGCTAAGTATCCATACGTGGTGTTCCTACATGCAACCTCTTGTGCAGCAATCCTCTACATATTTGAAAGACACAAGAGATGTCTTAAACCTTATAGAGTCCATCAATGCTACAAGTGACGTCCAAGCTTTAATTACCTTGGATGTTGAATCCCTATACACTAATATTCCACAACAAGCCACCTTGGGAGTAATAGAGACAGCCCTGCTGTCAGCCACACTTGATTCAGCTACCCCTGTGCATTTTATTATGCACTGTGCCAATTTAGCTATGACAGAAAATGTCTTTCAGTTCGAAGACCTGCTATTCCACCAGATTCGAGGTACTTCGATGGGTAGCACTTTTGCTCCCAGCTTAGCGTGTCTCTACATGTATGATTTCGAAAAACAATTCATACTGCCTAAGTCGAACCCTTTTTTTGACAATATTAAATTATGGCGTCGTTACATTGACGATATCCTGGTCATCTGGCAGGGCCCTACCGACGAGGTGGCAGCCTTTACAACTTGGGTCAATAATTTGAATCCTTTTCTGCATTTCACCTCGTCGGTTTCAACGACTACAATCCCGTTTTTAGATCTGGTGATCAGTATCGTTGGAGGGAAATTGGAGACCTATACATATAAAAAAATGACAGATCGCAACAGTTTATTATTGTATGACAGTTATCATCCTAAAGCACTTAGAGATAATTTACCCTATGGCCAGTTTTTACGGCTACGTCGTAATTGCAGCAGCATCAGTTCGTTTAATATACAAGCTACTGAATTAAGACATAAATTAAGCAACCGTCACTATCCCACCAGAGTGGTACATACCGCCTACAAGCGAGCCAAATATAGTGACAGAGATTCACTATTACATCCAGAACCCCGATATGTAGAAAATAAACTGACCTGTGTTACCACCTTCACACCACTGTCTAATACCATTAAGAAAATCATTAACCACAGATGGGGTATCCTTTGCAGTGGGGGTGAAAATGTCTCGAAACCTTTATTTGCCTTTAAAAGGACTACAAATCTTAAAGATATATTGGTCCACACTCGACCCAAACCTCGGGCGCCGCCCAACAAGCAAGGGACCCTCTGGGGATTACCACCAGTGACTGGCCATTACCCTTGTGGTAGCTGTAATGTATGCCCACTAACGAAACAACTGAATTCATTAGATTTAGCACCCATTGGCAACTGGCGTTTACTCAAACACACCAACTGCAACACTAAATATTGTGTATATTTAATAACTTGCCCGTGCAACTTACAATATGTTGGGATGACCACAAGAGCGGTCAAACTCAGAATTAATGAACACCGCAGTAACATTCGCTGCGGTCGAGCTTCAACTAAACTTAGCATTCATTATATTGATATTATATTGAAGCACAACACAGCCCTGATGATATGTGGTGGGTTGTATTACAGACATGTGCTCAAAAGGAGACTAGGCCACTCTTTGAACTAGAGCAGCGCTGGGTGTTCAGACTTGGGACCCATCACAGGGGACTGAATGATGACATCCCCTGGATGAGTCTCTCCCCTTGATCTAGGCAACAACACTTGACAGTCCCATTGGCTAATTGACCAGCAAAGCGCCTCTGCGCTTATCGGTCCTTATCACTACCTTATCTTGATATGATGTACTACTAACCAACATGAGAAACATTAGCCAATAACTGGCGTCAGACGATGAATTAGGAGTATACTTTTTTCCTTAGTGTTTGAGAAAAGGAGTAAATGCGGCATACAGTAGCCATCCTTACAAAAATTTCTTCTGATAGACGATGTCTTTACTACATTGTGTAATTACCAACCATCATGAGACACATTAGATGACAATTGGCCACAGACGATGAGCTGGGAACATGTCTTTTCTTGGGTATTTGAATAAAGGAATTAATGAGGCATATTGAAGCCATCCCGGTTATCTGTTCTCATAGACATCGTTTTCTATCAGCTCACTTTAAGATGGCCGCCGTATTATGGCCGAGTCCCCCATGGGTCCGTCAACAATTTTTACGCACGCCGCTCTCGGGACGCACTCGCGTCCCCTAGCAACATACACAGCGGTCGCCGATTACGCGCGCTGTACGTTGTATTTTTACCCCTGGTCTCACGCTCCCCGCTCATATCCGGGAGCGCGTCCAAAGGGTAGGTTGAGCCGCCCTCCACCAGGTCCGTCAACAAGTAAGTGTACTGGCATGCTTCGCCTGCGTGATTCCCTGGTTTCTGTTTGGCAGCAGGCTCCTCTTGTCCGTACTTCTGTCTGACTCGTTTACTAAGGGATTTTTGTCTTTTATAAATTGGCAATAAATAGGCTATTGCTCAGTCATTAGACCAACGGTACAGTGGATTGGTTAGCTGCCTGGTCCAAGCTCATGTAGGAACACCACGTATGGATACTTAGCAATTGTTTTTATTCCACAAAAATGTGTGCATTTGAGGTACACTCACCATCAATGAATGTTCTTCTTATACATTACAATCAAATGAACAGTATGTCTTTCTGCAGAGGGAATTCCCTCCCTGTCTGGTTTTTGACATTTACACACATTCTGTGTAGTCTCTCCATGTGGTGTAGGGCATGATATTTCTCTTTTAACGTTTATATTTGTTCCCTCATTATATTTCTGAAATGACAAAGAGTATGTTGTGCTGATCTGGCTTATGGCCCGCGTGATCCCATGAAGCCCCTACTCAATCTGGGAGGGTAAGCATAACTTTTGTGTACTTAAGCATGGCTGTGCAATCACCTACACTGTCACCGTTTGCCACACAGTTTGTTGTTTGTTCTGCTTTATTTTACTTTATCTCAAGGAAATGTCTTGAGATACAACTTATGTTTTGATATTTTCCAGGGTGACGATTAGGAACTAAACACTTGATCACAATAGACTTGTGTAAGTGACTGACGATTACCTTTTTTTGACTATCTGCAACACTACATAATAGCTAACTTAGCTTCAAAATTGGAGAAGTTCTTTTACACTAGGTCCTGAAGAAGCGTCATTGGATCCGCTCTGGACCACCGAGACGCGAAACATGTCGACCCAATTTTGAGGTGGGTCTCGTAGTTCCCTGACCTTCCTACCACTAGACATATAGTTTGAAAGTGGTTGAGCATCATCTCTATCTCACTTTCTCTTTTGATATTTTAATCTTGGCCTTCACCCTATACAAACAGAATAAAGTCAGCATTTATCTAGGGTCCTGAGCCAATTTTATTTCTACTTTCATCCTTTGAACTCTCCCCGTTTCTTCCTCCCTACTCATTTGCGGGACAGTGAGGCATCATCGAGAAAAAGATCTCCGGCAAAGAGCCCCCCACTGGGTGGTGCCCGTCAGACATTGCAGCGCCGGTCTGACGAGGAGCTTGTCCGATGATGAAGCATGACACCTATTTGGGTGTGTGAGGACTCTTGCTCCTATTAATTAGGATCCCATAGTACTTTCTATAGCTCACCTTGGTCTCTTAGGAACAGTGTATTGCTTTAATAGTCATGATATGGTGATTGTCTATCCCATCCCACGTTATTTCTATATAGTGCGGGGGCCTGTGCCAGAGCCCATGACTTACTATAGGACTCCACTAGTTCTCTCGGAACAAGTGGTGAGAATGAAGGTGTAATAACCTCCTCCCCAACCGGACAGTCGCGAACAAAGTCAGGTGGCCAATCTTGTTCGGCCAGCAGAACGTCATATGATTTTACCACATGGTCCCAAAAGATGGCATGTACAATGCGGTCAATGTCCCCTTCTAATCGCAGAGTTACTTTATATACTCTATCAGGATCAGAGACTCGCATATCTGCCGTTTCGACTTGTATGAAGTCATCAGTTGCTTTCACTTCCAGATGCTCTAGAAGACTCCGGCGAACTATTGTGACCTCTGCCGCGCTGTCTAACAGTGCCAACGCCCATGTCTTGTTCGTCAAGAGAACTCTCTTCTTGAGTGGCATGTCTAACTGAGACTGCTGCCACCTTCTTCTTTTTAAATTGTTGTTTTTGTTGGAGTGGTTTCTCTTCCTGTTTAATAGAAACCTCCGTTGAGCGTTGTGATTCCTGTCTCGGTTTCACGTACTCAGTTCTCCGCTCTGACCGCCCACCTCTCTCACTTCTCTTGTCCGAGGAGTCCTGAAAGGAACGAGATTGGCCTGTATCAGTATATTGATATCTATCAGGCGTCTTCAAATTATCCCTATTCCTGAGATTATACCTATTCTGTGGGGTCTCCGGTTGCGGAGACTGTCCCCCATCTTTCATAGGTGTTTGCTGTTTCTTTTCCCAGCGCTTTTTAGTACACTCAGGTTGCTGTGCTTAGCATTATCTTTATTATTTTTACCCTGTAATTGGGGTTTTTGCGGTCTAGCCCCTAGGCTATCGCGACCAATACTGGAATATGTTTTGGCTATTATTCTCTGGAGTTCCCGCTCCTGATGAATTTGCGGAACGTCCCGAAGACGCATACGCACTGCTAGTGCTACTGCCTCACCCTTGAGATTACTCAAAATAATAGAAGAAACTGTGGCAAAATTGCCCATCAATTGCATGCCTAAATCTAAGGCGGGGGCAGCCCCATATTCATCTTGAATTTGTTTAAGCACTTCCGGCAGATTAGCTAATGTTGGTGTACCGTGTGCGGTAGTGTAGAGCGCGGCAAACACTGTGCCCCAGGTATAACAAAGGTACACCGGAGGAACCATTCCATACGGCAAACACATCGTCAATATTCTATGTTTATCCTGAGGTCCCGTATGGGGAAATACTGCTTCCAGCGTATTCATTTTTTGCGCCAGCCAAAATGGAGTTTCCTCATGTTTAGCCGGCACCTTACCCATAACCGAGTGTACAGTGGCCGGATTGATACCCGGAACCACTGCCTGTGGGTGCGCCGGAGCAGCACGCGCTGCATTAGTATTTAATGCCTGCATTACAAACTGAACCAGTCTTCTGTATGTAGTTGCTAAGTCTATATATAAACGACGCACGTCAGCCACTGCCAAATTAGCAACCACAGGATATGGTGTGTAAGTAGCCAATAAAGGCCAGGTCGGACCATCATTACTCAGTGGACCTAACCTTACCTGTGCTACTGTGTGTGGGAGGGTGCCATCAAGCCAATTATGGTGTTCTTGATAAGATAAAGGTATCTCTAAGTATGCATTTGCCCTGAACTGTCCAGGGACATTCGCAACAGTGTATTCGTGAAAAGTGTTTGTACCCCCATCAACTGCTGGAAATACGACCCAAGAATAAAAAAGTTCTGTTCTATAGGCTGCATGGGCGTCCACCACAAAAGTGACCGGACCCCCCTGGACCGTCAGGCCATGTGCTAACAGATGTCCCGTGAGCAGTTGGCGCATATTAAGCGCTACGTGCACCACTAGAGGATTTGCCATCTAGAGAAAACCAGCACCTGGGTAGAGAAGGCACACCAGTAACGGGGTTTTTCCTTTCACAGTTCAAGCTTGAACAACCGACCACTAAGTAATAGGATGTACCTATCCCGTGGTGGCGGAAATCCTCAGCCCCACGGACGTCTCCGCTTACGGAACCGAGGAGTCAAAATATATATGAGACCGAGAGAGTCAGCCGGACCCAAAAATTAGAGCCAGACCAATCGTTGGCGGCGCATGTCGCGTGTGCTCTCATTATCCTAAATGAGACTACTGGATTTCTGGGCAGCAGGGTCGTTCCTGTTGTGGGGGACTTAGTCTTACCCACTTAGAAGGACCTTTGCTACCTTCAATCCGGTTTTGCTCTGGCTAACTAGCTGTGCCTCATCTCTCCTAAAGGGAAGGGATGATTGGGCAGCCGAGCGCATGACATCTTTGGATCCTCTCAGGGAAATCGTGGTCACTCAGATCCAAACCAACTCTCTCATTTACAGTATGATCTCATATACAAATGACAAAGGCAGTTTAAGTTTTATATAATGTTTTAATAAAACGACTGCATTTTAGATTTTAAGGCGTGAGCAGCAATAACCAGAACCATACAACACAGTAGGATTGAAATAGTCACAAGGAGAGTGAAACATAAGAATAACGCTATCATGGTGTTAACAATTTCTACTCTCTCTCAGCTAGTTCTATTTCGAGCACAGCATGTTCAGCTTCTAACTTGCATTTCAGATTCCCTGGGAAGACATCAACCCTCATACCTGAGCAAAGGCCTGTGATTTGGTTCAGCATCTGCAATGAGGCAGTCAGCGTCTAGTTGTGGTTCCCTGGTCGGAATCTCCCTCTTCCGTGTATTGGGACAAGGAAGTGGTTTTATAACTAACATATCAGCGTGATCACAAAATGTCCCTACGTAGGAATGCCAAAGACTAAACTCCTACCACGTCTATCGGCAATGTACCAGACTGTATCCTTGACTGAAGCACAGAGTAATGCGTTATCGAGAACTCCAGTGCTGAAGTAGGCTAAACAGTGTGATATGAAATATAAAACAAGACCGTAGAACTAGCTATTTGAAAAATAACAGTACGAAGCCGAATAAAAAGCATTTAGAGCAAAGTGCACGAAGGCTCTAAGCTACGAGCAAAGGAATAAAATACATCCAGGGCAAAATGTACAAAGGCCTAAAGCCTGAAGCTTATGCGCAACGGATACGTAAAACTGACCACACTACAGTACTGTATTGTGATCTATTGGTGTGTGCACATAGAGATGGCTTGTTTGAATGCAGCAAAGGAGAGGCAAGATTGTCAACTGTGTGTAAGGAGCTGTTGCTTTTCCTTTTCTTTCTTACATAGGTCGGTATAGGAAATGCAAGTAGGGATCCACTATATGAGGAATGGTGCACAAGAGGATAGGCCTCTGTTAATTTTTTGAGATTGTACTTATTGGGATCTTAGATTAAGTGGATTGTTGTTTGTAGGTGAGCTTTGTGTAAAGCCTCTCCGTTAAGACTTATTTGTGGAGGCTTGTTGGGTGAGGCTGGTGGTACTTGGTGTTGGGGGATGGGGGATCTAGAAAATACTAGCTGGATTGTAGCCCATTTGTCACATTAGAATGTACATGTTTAAAAGGGTTTGGGAGCAGTGGATTTGCAATATATACTGAATATGGTATATGTTGAAAAGATAGTACAGGGTGATGATAGGCACGGAGTGCTGGGGTACATCATTGAAGTAGCAGTTCCTTGGGGGAGGGCCCAGATTGTGATGCAGCTGAAGGGCAGATGAGGTGGCAAAATTTATGTGCGTGAAAAGGGAACATGTTTGTGGATAAACTAATGGTTGGGCAGTAAAACTGTTATAAATTTCTGAGTTTGTGATGTGTTCTGTGAACACCTCTTCTGTTTTCCTACTCTGCTCAGCCAACTTATGGTGTCATAGAATGTTGGTGAGTGACTGCAAGGATGGATGACAGTTAGAAAGAGCGGGCTGAGCAGAGAGGATGCTTTTCCTGTTTGGATGTTCTACTCAGTAACCGAATAAACCAACAACCTGTTAACCTATGTGATCTAGCTACCTGACTCCTACTTACCAAAAGCAAATCTTCTATTATAACACTGGCGATGCCTGGAAAGTGAGCTTGCATGTGAGGGGAACTAATGATAAGAAAGAAGAGAGAGATAGGTTGAATATGTAAGAAGAGAAAAAAGAAACGACCTGAACCCCCACCAGTGTCTTTTCTCACAGACATCCTGCGGACAACGAATTTAAAGACTGACAACTTAAGAATGTGGCCTGTTGAGCTCTGAATGTAATCAGATAAACAGAGATGATCATCTAACCAGTGCTAATATTGGAGTTTAACGGATTCAAACTAGTATTGAATGTTGGCTGACACCTTATAGACTGGAGAGTGTAGACGGGCAGTCACTGTTTTTGGATCAAAACTGCAGTGCCTCTTAGGAACCATATCAAATGCAGATTTATTTGGAGGCAAAGAAAGGGAGTCATGGCCTTGCAGCACCAGTGACCTGTTAAACAAACATTGGGAAAAAGAGAGAGGACTTCCACATGTGTTTCATGCCTCATTTTCACTTGATCTCTGTGTCCCAAAAGAGAAGAGATACAGCAGTTAAAGGGTGCAGCAATGGATTGTTTTGACAAAAGAGAGCAGTTGCTGACAGGTTGGGGTGACGATCCACTGTTTGTTTATGTACTGGTCTACAGTTTCAATGGGGAATGCTGGACAGCATTTTGAAGGTACTGTCTGGTTTTGGATCTACAGTCAGTGTACTATGTGAATGTTCAGGTTAGATGTCACTCACAAGAGAGGAGGACTTTCAATCTGCTGCCAGAGAATATTTTTCATTGTTATGCTGAATCTTTACATGTGATGTTAGTTGCACTGTACATTTGTGCACCTTCTATTCCTATTTTCAGTGGCATTGTCGGAAAAATACTGCTTTTGTATTTGTTGCATGCTAGAGTCCTAAGAGGATTTAGCGATTATGATAGGCGCTACAAGTAATTTTGCAGTAGGGAAAGTAATGTTGTGACCTTTGTTCTAAGTCCACGTTTCGCATCCATACAATAGACGTATCGTGCCATTTAGGACCTTGGTATTGTGAGAGTGCACCGTTGAGGGTGTGTGCCACAGGTGTTCTTAGTCCTGAGCAAGGCTGTGAAGTAAACAATATGCTGACTATGTGTCCCTGGTCCTGCAAGAGTATGCAGTAGAGGATAAGTATAGTACTTGTCCCTACACCTGCAAGAGTGTGTCGTGGAAGGTGTGTATTTAATATATTTCCCTGGTCCTGCCAAGCAACATAGAGGATATGTTGAGTATTTATTCCTGCAAAAGTGTGCACTAGAGGGTGTTTTTAGTGTATGTCCCTGGTTCTGCGAGAGTGCACAATAGAGGGCATATGTTACTATGTGAAGAACACTTGCCTAGTTCTGCAAGAGTGCGCAGTACAGTGTGTATGGACGTGTGTGTACCTGACCCTGCAGGAGTATGCAATAGAAAGTATGTGTGTGTGTCACTGGTGTGAAAATAATGTCATGTTCGCCGGGTACTGTGCACGGAAGAAGTTTTGTTTGGATGGGTTCTGTGTGACCTTTGTACCTGTGTGCTTTCTGTTTCGTGTGGATGAGGCTAGATGCAACCACTCTGTGAACAATTTATCGGACTTATCGAACCTGGAGTTTCTTATGGTTCTGTTTGTATTTTTATTATTTTTCAAGCGAAGGAGATGAGTTATAATCTGATGTGTTTGGAATGTGTTCTGTGCACAGCTCCCCCGTTTCCCTGCTCTGCTCAGCCAGTTTATGATGTCATAGAATGTTGGTGGGTTACTGGAAGGATTGGTGGCAGTTAGAAAGAGTGGGCTGAGTAGAGAGGATGCGTCTCCCGGTAGGGTGTTCTACTATGTAACCTGTAGCTCTTCAATAAACGTACAGCCTGCTGACCTATGTGAACTGGCTACCTGACTCATACACAGACAATGAAATAGTTGATACAGTTTACATTGCCTTCCATGTGAAATAACGGATCAAAGTGTGTGACCAATGCTGATAAACTAGTGAGACACGGAATCCACTCTCCTTGTGGGTAAATAGCTATGAGGCAATTAGATACCCATCCATGCCAACTTCCCTGAATTGGATTAGACTTACTTGAATTACTGCAGCAGGATCAAGCCATCTACCATGTTTCAGCAATGCTGCATGAATGGTCGCACCAGCAATTAGGGAATTTAGTGGTCTTCAGGGCCCTATTACAAGTGGGCACAGGGAAGCTACTGGGAGAGTGGAGAATCCTAGATTTCAAAATACACTGCATCTCGTAAGTCCCAAGAGAAGGGTCTTGGGAATGAGAATGAGTATAGGTACAATTCCTAGTATAGATCCATTACAAATTCTCTTCCTTTAGGAGTCAACGATGAGAGTTGATTTAAGTTTTCAAATATATATTTTAACATAGGTTTTGAGTCTTTATTTATGAATCAATTACATTTACAGAACATAGCATAAAGTGTATTCCATAATCCATCCCTATTTTGTTGTTCTAAATTAGTAAAACATTTAGGGCCTCATTACGAGTGTGGTGGTCCAAGGACTAGCGGTGATGGTTGGCCTGCCGCACACCAGGAGGTCCGACTGACGGGAAGACCTGCCTAAAGTCTACTATCCTAGCCACAAACATTCTCCCCAACATGGTGAAGGCAGTCGGGGTTGTACTCAGCCAGGGCAGCGCTGAACTTAGCACCACCTGGCTGATTACAACCACACTTTCCGCCAACCTTTTCATGGCAGAGACCCCATCATGAAAAGACAAGTGGAAAGCCAGTGCTGGGCGCTACAGGGAGGCCCCTGCTCTTCCCATGCCCATGCCCATGACATGGGCAGTGCAGGGGTCCCCCTGCCCAGCACTGTCACAAAAAGCACTGCCTGCACTCAGTGCGCATTCCGAGGGTGCTGGTCGGCCCCCTGTGTGTGCTACGGTGTAGAACTCGGCTCCCTTAAGCTGAGTCCTATATCGTAGTGCTGCCCCTGCCGGTATGACCGGCGAGAACATTGTAATACCCTTGGGGGGGAGGGGACACCACCGACGTGGCGATCGCGTACTCCCCTTGAATTTGGCGATTCCGTGGTGGGACTGCCAAACTCATAATGAGGCCCTTAATTAATATTATCAACAAACTTTCAAGAGCACAGTCTAGTCTCCAAAGCTCGCAGTACTCATAAAGAATACTGTGACAGAATATAATACAGAATAGTCTAGGCAGAGGGTATCTATCGCTGTCAAGAGCTCCGAGAATCTGAGTCTGATACTCAAAGTCCTATATTTTAAAAAAGTTGTTTCATTCAAGATATTAGACATACAATCAGGAGTCGCTGTTTTCCTGGGAACGACACACTTTCTGTTGATGTGACTTTCTGAACAAAGAACAATCCAAACATGAGACACCCAATGTTTCACAAAATATTTATCTGGACACTTACAACAGGCATTCTTTCTCAAGTGCTTTACTCTCTAAAAAAAGAAACTTGTATACGTTTTAGTACATTTTAAGTTTATTTGCACTTCATCATTTCATCCTCACACATCTTAACACCATAAACCTGTTCATAAAGAAGCAGGTTTCAGATTAGTTTAGCTTTTTGGGGAATTGCAAAGCAAGGCAGTCAGATAGAAAGACTGAAATGATATAGCTGTCTTTGTTAAAAGGAGGAAGTTTTTGTCATGCATAGGCCATGCAAATGTTATGATAGAAACGTTTCTGTTGCACTTTCTGTTTAATTAAGCTTGAAGGAATTTTTCAATGTTACCAAATCAAGCAAGTCAAGCAAACCCGGGTCATGAAAAGTTTAGAAAGAAAAGTGCATGTTTAAATGCGACATTTTGTTAAGCCTGGTTTCACTCGGATTTGTTATTTTAATTAATGGATTTTTTTAATTTCTATTAAAGCCTCTAGCACTACCTTGAGGAGCCTCTTCTCATAGGGTCCACCATTTGCACTGTAGCAATAAACTTGTACGCTTTTCACAACAGGCCTTAAACAGACCTTGCAGCCCCTGCAGCAGCTCCTGCGGTTTTATACTAAACCATCTGGAAGATGAGGGGTCCCAGACAGTCCATTGAGGGTTTTTTATATTCTTCCTTCCATGGTGTGACTGACAACAAATAAGCCATTCCCCAAAGGCTCATGCAGACAACATTCATTGAGGCACCTGTGATCCCTCCACATGGAGTTGAAGCTTCTCATTTTGCAAAATCTTCCAGATTAAGTCACTACACCTCCTAACCTCACTAGGGGGACTCAGTTAGTTACGGATTTCTGTTTCCATGCTCAATTACTTCTTGAAGCCTAGCTGTTTGTTGAGCCTCCATGAAACAAGAAGCTCAAGATAGACTGTGAACCCGCCAAAGAAGCTACCCTGCAGGCAAGGGAACTGTCGGTTCATCTCTCTCACACACACACTCTCTCTGACGCACACACATACAGAACACGCGCACAGAAACTGGCGAATGTTTGCCATACCTGACCTGTGTGTGCATGTGTGAAGAGAGAAGGAAAGAGGAAAAATCGTGCACCACTACTGTCTGTGCCTTGATAATTTGTAGTATGTCAGTGGAGCCTGCAACATGGAGGTTCATGCTGTTTTATGAATGCTAAAAAGTGGGCACTAGCGCTGGCTGTGCTGAAGCTCAACAGTGCATGTGAGGGATCCTTGCACGTATGCAGCCCATGCTTTATTCTGTTTTAAGTAAATCTACACTGGAGCTACCAGCGTTTTACGTGCTGTGTTTGTGGCGTGTTTTTGTATTTTTACACTTGTCACGGGTCTTGTACACGTTCCACGTCTCAGGGAAATGTGTAATGCTACTGCCTATGCTGCACCTACCTGTGTTCGCCGTTCGTGAAGCTTGCTTCGAACCTCTGAACGGCATTTTCAGTGATTGTTTAAATTAATCCGAGTTCGATATTCCACACATCATAAAATGTGACACTTGATAAAGTGGGAGTCAAATTCTACGCCTGGGGTGCAGTAAATAGACAGGGACAGCCACAGTCGCAGCGTATTGTCCTTTTTCTCTGTTCTCTATACATGGATGTTGTTTGTTTGCAGATATACCATGATTTCATCTACCGGTTCTCGGATACACGCATTATTTAAGTACTTGCCTTTTGATTACATATGTGAATAACATGTTATATACATTGCTCTTGCATCTGATCCTGCTGCATGCTTGCTGTATCTGTGGCACCGCTGTTACTTCTAGACCGTGGTCATTACCACTTAATATTTGAGCCCTCTTTTCTTGATTTTTGCCCTTCCCCTTCAGTGAGCATCGAAAAAGGAGGTCATCACCGCCTACAATTGGTAGAGGCTTTCCTCCATCTGCTTCGGTTTTTTTTTCAACTTAATTTTCTGAGCATCAAGTGTAACCATCAGTCACCTGACTAAAATGTGTTGGTGGCAGAACAGTTGGAGGCAGCGTGCAAACTTGTCACCATAGAAACAGTTCAGAAAACGAGCTCTTCATGATGAAAATATTGAGGCAGATGTACAGCATTTAACAATTACAACAAGGGGGTACAGAGAGCCGCACTCACAAGCTGACCAAATCTTAATGTAGAACAAAAAATAGCAAATTAAAATAATCTCTTTTGGTTGTGGGTAGCTAAACTCTTATGGGCACCCCACCAATCTGAAGGGATTGTAAATTTTCTTTGTTGAGGTGTGTGCAATGCCAAATGTTTTGACGCCACAGCAAATATATATAATATAATTGTTTAAAGCAAGATGACACAAACCCATAAATTCGGATCATACAAAAAAAATCTCCAAAATCACGCCATATAATAATGCCTCTAGTGATATTAACAAAACCCTAAAATAGTATCGGTTGATGAGTCTGAAAAATGAACTGCCACTATTATTAATACATTAAGGGGGGACAACAATTAGTAATATCCTGTGTACCCTATTTTCACTACGGTCAATGGAAAGTGACCGGATTACAACATTGTCTTAATTAACCTAATGTCCTACTCAATATATATATATATATATATATATATATATATATATATATATATATATATGTATATATATATATATATATATATATATATATATATATATATATATATGTCCTCCACACGTTGGCTAAAGTATTATGAAGTCCTTTTATGTAAATATGCATCTCAGATTTATGTAAAGTTGTTGTACCTGTGTGACTTTCTGTACACTACTAGATGGCATCTACCCACATATCAAATGTGTTCACTTTTGTAGAACTTCTTCTCTTTTTGGCCTTTTAATCCAACATACTTAGTTTTCTTTTTTTAATTCTTACTCATCTCCTTTACCTGAAACGTTTCTGGGACAGCACCTTTCTCTATGTATTCTACCTAACATTGGTACTAATTAATGTTGGTCTGCTACCAGTGTTTACTTTACTGATGTGTTCATTACTTCCTCTCCTTTCTTTTATTCTAGTACCTTGTATTGTATCACCTTATACAGTGTTGAATGAAGCTGCGAGGTCAAGAAGGATCAGGGCCGTCATTTCTCCCCTGTCCAGGAGATTTTTGATGTCATCTGTTGCGGCGAACATGGTGGTTTCGGTGTTGTGGTTGGTGAGGAATCCAGACTGGGAGGTATCAGAAGACTGTAGTTCTCCAGGCGCCGCGTGAGTTAGCGGTTGATGGTCTTTTCGAGGACTTTAACTGGAAAGGGGAGCAGAGAGATGGGACATTACTTCTTGAGGTTACTTGGGTTAGCAAAGGTTTCCTGAAAAGGGGTTTGACTTTTCCGTCTTTCCACTCATCGGGAAGGTGGCCGTGCAGATGGATGCATTGAAGATGGTGGTGATCTCATTGTTAATTATCTTGCTCCTGAGTTTGAAGAAGTGATAGGGACATGTGTCGTGGAGTGCTCCAGAATGGATGAAGTTCGTAACTGCAGTAGTGTCTTGAGTGGTGATCTGGCCCCAGCTGGTCAGTAGGTCTGTGGGGATATCACTGGAGGAAGAGAGGTGGCTGAGAGTGTCGGCAGCAGTAGGTTGGGGTTCAAAGTTTTTGTAGATGGTGGTGATCTTGTCATTGAAAAAGTGCGCCGGGGAGTCCCAGAGTTCCTGGGAGGGTCTGAGGATGTTTTCTGTGGGTGAGGGGTTGGAGAACTCCCTAATGATTTTAAAGAGTTCTTTGCTGTGGTTGGAGCTAGCTTCAGCGCGATCAGCTAGGGCATTTCTATGAATGTTTTTCAGGAGTTGGTGGTAGTGGTTGAGGGATGTCTTGAAGGTGGCTACGTCCATGGTTCCTTGGTGGTGCCCCTGCTGTGTGTGACTTGTGTGCGCCTTTGCCAGGGCCTTCATTAAGTAGGTTGGGAGGAGGGAGGGGTGCTGAGGTGGTGAGTGGCACGGCAGTAGGGAAAATGGCTGGAAAACATGGCAAAGAGCAGCGTTCAGTAATAGTAAAAGTACTAGTTAACAGTAATTACTCTACCTGATTTTCTATGCGTTTTTCAGGGTGGAGGGCTGGTAAAGAGAGTTATCTGTAGTCAGGTTCATGATGGCTTGAGTTATTGTTGCCTTGTGAATGGTATTTGAGTCACCCTGGGGTTTGGGGAGAGGTAACTTATATGGGGAAAGCGTCTACAGGTAGGTGGACTGAGAGCCAGCAGTTGCCGTAATAGGGATGACTTGAGTTGTTTTCATTTTTTGTAAATCCCAGCAAGTTTTCAGTTTGGCTAAAAGTTTTGAAGTTGGCATCACTCTGGTGGAAAACAGCATAACTGAAAGATAAAATGTATGGAGGCTCAATTAGAGTCATGGCCAGATGTTTCCAAGGATGTCATTGCAAAGTGATGGTGCCAGCACAGAAAGACGCGACTGCCAGACTGCCAAATTCCTCCAAGAGCTTAACATACAACAGAAGGCCAACTATCTGCAGGAAATTGCTGAGAGCTGAGTCACTTAACCAGTAGGTTTTTTGGGTCACTGTTATAGCCTTTTTAAGCCTGGCTGCAACAGATCCATGAACCAAGGAAAATTCTATAAGCCCATGACTGAGTGAAAGAGCCAAAGTACACATTAAGCACCAAAGGCCGTAGAGCCCTCGGGTAAGGAAGAAAGTCACCACTGGAATCATACACTGCTTACTGGCGAGAAGAGTCTTTCGGGTGTCGGCGCCATTTACAAATCCCATTACTCTTTAAGTATACTAAACGAATCTCCGCAGTCTTCACTCCAAATAAAGGCTACTTCGACCTAAATGTGATTTTGAGTGAAATCTTCTGTTACTGGGTGTTAGATATGAAGACAACGGAGGAAGATGTAAAGCTGAGCGGCTTGCTACAGTGGTTGGTAAGTGCAGCAGTGTGCAGTTGGAACTAAAGGTTGTTTCCTACCTTACATAGGGCCCTACTTTCTAAGCCGTCTGAGGTTGCAGAGCTTGCAATTCCTCAGATTGCGAGGTCTGCAAACGCAGAGCAAAAAGGTTACATGCAACCGAAGAAAGGTCCATTGCGAACCGGAAACGGCTTTGGACAGAATGTACACAATGCGACTTCTTACAATATGCTGGAGCAGTCTGCATGAAAGGGGCGCTCCTCTCCCTTTTCCGTATCACAATCAAATGTATCAAAGGCGTGTGATCGCAACTGTGGTTGCAATCCTTTCAAAGGACAGAGACGCGCAAGACTGGATGCTATCCAAGTGAATATGGGTGCTTGACCCGGGGAGAGAGTGACCCAGGAGACTAATGCCTGCACTCACCATGCCATTTGCCGATTGTCTAATTTTTTTGATTCGAACAAAAATAATCTTGGGCATTCTGTGGGTGAGGATGCTTTGATAAATGTCTGCTGCCTTCCAGCCCTGTAGCCCATTCGCTCGGGGATCACAAAAAGAATCGTGGCTCATTGAAATCAAAGGGGCAAGATGATGCAAATGGGCATTTTGGGGCGTGCCGGAGTAGCACAGCTGTCTCAGTGCAAAATGAAGGTGATATTACAAAGGGTTGCAGGACGCCGACTACCTTGCGACCTGAAGATTTCACATAAGCGCCATGGTTTTGTTAAGTTACGGGGCTTTGTGCTGCGTATTTTGCCGATGAGCATTTCGCCGCCAGCACTGCTGCGCCCAACTAAACAGTGATGCAGTTGCCGGTGGCACAATTCCGGTGGGCAAGGTGGGAAGTGGAGTGGAGTGGGGACATAACAAATAAAAGAAAACGGCAATCACCTCGGGGCAAACACCGGCGTCGAGAGTCAGTCAAAAATCAGCAGTCATATTGCAAAGTACATCACCGTGGAGTGATTAAGTTGCCCACCACTCTTTTACGTAGTGCCGAAAGCCACCCTGACCACTAGAAGGCACTTGAAGAGTCCTTCCCTTAAGGCAGGGTGCAGACCCTTGCTGAGGGCTTCAGCCCTTCTTTAAAATCTGCTTGTGGAGTGCACAAGCTCTAATCCTGTTTGCTGCCATCAACTGACAATCAGGATTTGCTCATGTAAATGGTGAAGTGTCTCAGAACTGAGAGGTGTGAGGGTGTGGTCCTTAATGGCTGTTGGCATATTGAGAGCTCATTTGAATGTTGTACGCTGATGAATAAAGATGTTAACTACGAGTTCCGTGTGTGGCGTGTTCTTGTGTATGCTACTGGGCTGGAAAGGACACAACAAATGGCACTTCAGGGTTCCACTTGTAAATCTCAGCAATTCCACAGCCCCATACTTAACTGTATCCTTGCATATATCCCTCACTGTCCCAGCCCCAACAATAGTGAATCCAAGGGTTATTTGGCTGGCCTCCTGTGTGAACTATAGGGACATAGAAGCTCCAGAGACCCGAACCCTACTTTTGGTCTCTGCTGGAGTGATTCTTATCTCCCAAGTAGTACCTTTCAGGTCCTGGACACTTGGAATTGGTGTTAGGGGTGCTGCTCCTCCCTGCCTCCAAATGTTGGGACTTAGAAGAAAAGATCTCACTCAAAAGTGCCAGAAGAACCGACAGAAGACTGGGACCTTCCTGCCAATCAATCCACCTAAGGTGCATTGCCAGTGGCCTGACTTTGTGGTAGGTCCCACTGCATTCTTCTCTGCAGCAGCAAATCTTGTTCATCAAAACCTCTGAGCTATGGTACACGGCCTTGTGGAACCCTCTTCGGCTATGGCTTGCAGCTTCATCCTACTGGAGTTTTTTTTCACTTCCAAGAATGAGATAGTGAGCATAACAGAGAAAGTATTAGAACCTAAGAATATCCCATTACTATTTCTACATAGGACTGCATGTCTTGCTGGACTCTATGAGAATATCTGGACTCCTTGGTTCGTTCACCCATATTCAATAACGCTATGCCAGCACCGTTCTCATTGCTTTGTTTCCTTACTGATTGTATAGTACTCTAACTTCACTTTCAGTCACAGGTTCTTTGACACTTGCTCAATCTTGATTAACTAGGATATGATTAGAGTAAATCACACTCTACTGCTCTTTTCAATGGCCTTCTCATTTAGATAATGGATCTTTTTATTCACTGGGATCATCTTAGGGTCGTGTACTTTCTCTGTTATGCTCACTATCTCAACACCCTGATTCATCATGTCGTTCACCAGCACGGAAGGGTTACAGCCCAGCATGATCACACTAACCTCACATAATGGGCAGGTTGCCTTAAATATCTGACCTGCATACTTTTCTTTACCCGCAGCCTTGAGAAAGCCCTAGGCGAACACACCACATGGGGTGAAACACGTGTCGGCTGTTCTACTTCATGCAACCTTACGATCCTCTTCAATATTGGATCTCTATGACTGCATAAGAAAAATAGACTATTCTTCTATCTTCGCAACCTCAAAGTTCACTTCAATGTTGGAAATGAACTACTACATGTGATCTACGTTCAGGAAATGAACTACTACATGTGATCTACGTTCATAAAAGAGTTCATAAAAGAGTTTGATCTAACATAGGAAATAAATGCACTTGAATCGCACGTGGACCAGATGAATTATTTACTGCTTGCTACCCGCAAAATGCAAATCTAATTTTATAATACTTATCTAGTGGGCACTAAACCCAAGTTACAGTTTCCATGGTGTGCACGATCTGGGGACTCCCTGTCTTCATCCTGCACTAGAAGGGCCGAAGAAATTTCCTGTGGAGTGACGGAGTCACTCCCCTGCTCCAAGCAGGCACCTTCCAAGACGATGACCGGTACCCTTGGACTCCTCTCACAGCAACGAGCGTGCTCCTAAGGACACAGAGGGTGGACATTATCGACATGGACTGTCCTGAGGTCCTGCTGATGCAATTTGGAGGAGGTAAGGCCTTGCCTTCCCTGAGAGCGATGGTACCCCTCTGTACTGCATCTTCTTCACCTCCTGAGGCCTCTGTGCACATTTTGAAAAAATCCTTTGTGCACAGCCTGGCCCAGGTCCCCAGCACTCCATTCTGTGATGCTCAACTCGCTGAGTTGTTCGCCAGCAGCTTTGGACCTTCTTTTGTTGTGCTGCATCAACTGCGTTTTGCACCTCCTTTGTCCCCAGATCTTGCGACTCCTGGGGGTGCTGGCTCGCACCCTGAGGGTTCTCCAAAGTGCTGAGAGCCCTCTCTTCCTCCTCACACAGAATTGAGGCCCCCTGGTCCCTCCTGGGTCCATCCAGCACCATTTTGATGCAAAATGCACTTTTGTCGCAGCCAAGGCTTGTTGGCAACTTCCAACACAAAATCATGTTTCCAATGATCTTCACATTGTGGGACTTCCTTTGCATCATGCAGGAACCCGCTGGCATCTTCCTAGGGTGCATTCCTGCAGTCCTTGACTAACCTGGGACTCTTCTTTTGCACCCTCTTCTGGGTTGGCAGGGGCTGCTGTCCTTCCTGGAACTTCTTTCGACTTCTGGACTTGGTCCCCTTCTTTTGCAGGTCTTCAGGTCCAGGAATCTAGCAGTTGTTCTTTGCAGACCTGGTTGGCTGCTGCAAAGTCCCAATGACGAGGTGTAGTGTGTCCTAAGGAAACTTGCAGTACTTTACTCCTGCTTTTCTGGGCTCTGGGGTGGGGTAATTTACTTACCTTTACTGTATTCTTATTCTCCCAGCGATTCTGCACACACTACGCTTGTCTAGGGGGGAATTTGTGATTCGCATTCCACTTTCTTAGCATATGGTTTGTGTTGCCCCTAGACCTATTTTCTCCCATTGCATTCTATAGCATTTCCTATTGTTTGCATTATTCTATGACTTTTTACTTGTCTAATTTTTGTGTCTAGTGTATATATTGTGTATGATACTTACCTCCAGAAGGAGTATTGTCTCTAAGATATTTTTGGTACTGTGTCACCCAAATAAATACCTTTATTTTTGGTAACACTGAGTATTGTCTTTACTTGTGTATAAGGACTGTCTAACTATAAGTGGTATTGCATGAGGCCAGCCTCCTACATGGACACAGTGCAGTTTTGGGCATATCCTCCTCCCAAATTGCGAGTCCATGATATTCAGGCTAAGATTCCGATGTTTTAGCCTCTATTCTGGATTTCGGTGAGACAGACCCTGAGGCCGTTGGGACTCATGGCCTCCTGCATCCTGGTAGTGACGCATGCCCATTGGTATATGCGGGCTTCGTAGAAGGATCTGAAATTCCAATGGGCACAGCATTATGGGAATCTCTCCAACACTGTCCAAAAAGCAGCCTCCGGAGGGTGTGCAAGCTCATTCCACCAGTGCTAATGCTGTGACTACTGCATTAGCATACAGAGTTCGGGTCCAGGATATCTGCCAGGCAGCAACGTGGGCCTCCTTGCACATGTTCACAGAGCACTGCTGCCTCGATAGTCAGGTCCATGGGATGGGCACTTCGTCTGTTCAGTCCTGAAGAACTTCCCTGTTTGAAATTGGTCTGTAGACCCACTTCCGGGGATGGCATTGCTTGGGCATCTATTCATGGCAAGGAGTCTAAGGCTAGAAGTCTCTATCAGATGAACAAGTTTCCCTGCACCTGTTCTCTGCCAGCCTTTGCATGATGGTGTTACCAAGAATGAAGTCGTAATCCCCAGGGCAGTGCTGCTTGCAGCACTGCCCTGGCAGAATAGGATCTCCGCCACTCCCAGCCACCGGGATCCAAGATCCTGGTGGTTCTCTGGCGGTCGAACCACCACGGTTGTTATGTGGAGGTCGGACCACCGCATCTGCGTAATACTGCCACACTCATAATCAGGCCCTATTTCTAGTCTCAAATTCCTTATCAATCCACCCATCCTTTCTGCTTTGCCCTTCTGACATGGAGAGCCGTGAAAAAAAGCTGATGTCAGCACACCTAACTGGTGCCTATATAGTTGCCAAGTATGCTATTTCCAGCGCAGACGCCACCAATTAAGCATACAGGGCTGAACAACGCCACCTACTGGCATGCAGAGGTACTGATCATGAAAACTTTTCTGGATCCAGGAAATTCTAAGGTAAGAATTTGCAGCTAGATATAGGGCCTCATTATGAGTGTGACGGTCCAACGAATGCCACACTCGACTCGCATTGACAGTCGGACCACCGTACTTCGGGTGGTACAACTGCCCAATTACAACCCTGACAGACGGACCTGCCAGGGGACCACCGTCTCTGCTGGGAACATGGTTCCCCATGGCATGGCGGCAGTCAGAGTTGTACTCATCTAGGGCAGCGCTGATCTTAGCGCTGCCTGGCTGATTGCAACTCCCCTCACCGCTAGCCTTTCCATGGCAGTTTCACCGACATGGAAAGGCTGGCAGTGAGGGTGTGCTGGGGGCCACAGAGGCTTGGGCAGTGCAGGGCCCCATCTGCCCAGCACCATCCAAACAGTGCTCATTCCGAGGGTGCTGGTCAGCCCCCTCTGTGCTGTGAGAAAGCACTTGGCTCCTTTAAAGGAGCTGAGTGCTATCTTGTAGCACTGTTCCTGCCGGTCTGACCCATGAGAATGTTCTATTGCAATGTTGTCGCCGTTGGAAACATTGTAATGGCAGGGAGGACACCACCATTGTGGGAGTGGCATCCTTCCCGCGAGTTTGACTGTCCTGTGTTGGGAATGCCAAACTCGTAATGAGGCTGATAGTTTCTACCAGAAAAGGCATTACCAAAGGTAAATAACGTGTTCTTTATTAACATTGTTCAGCATCAGGATGGACCATGACTCATGCAAGGCAAAGCCTTGAGTGGGTCATGATGCATGTCCCCTCCCCCACAAATGGTGATAAACAGCATGCTACACTCTGCGCATCTGCATGTATGGTTTATGACATGCTGTTTTCTAACAGGGGCCTATGCTTTGTAGATGAGAGAACTTTACTCCTCCTAGATCCATAGGATATCCTTTTACACGTATTAGATCCCCCTTCATTTGTGAAGTCCATTGTTTCATTGGTCATTAAGACATTTTGATGAAATAGAGTAAATCCATCATCTTCCTGCTCATACTCAGCATATAAAGGTACAATCTGCTATTCCTTCTACACTGGTATTAGACGTTGTTCCCCTGTTGTGGGGATACAGGTTAATCTGGTTGCAAGGCAGTGTTCAGGGATAACTATGGGGTGTCTAAGATAGACTCACCGGCCTGGAAGACCTCTGTATTCGGCTAACCATCTCCTTGATGGGTGGATTGCTTTTTGAAGATGGTGATGCTTCTCACACTGTTATAACTCTGTATTACTATCCCTATTCCACCACCACATGTGTTTTTTAAAATCCTAAGGTCCCCCATAATTAAATTTGCATGGGCAAGCGAACAGCCCAGGGTGAGGCATGGTACGAGACACTTTAAATTTAACTTTTACTTTTATGCTCCTCAAGCACAACATGAAGTGCAGTGGTATTACACACTTCCTTGCCTCCTGCATTTAGTCATGGATAGGTATGTGGAGTTACCTTGCCCACTAACTAAATTACTAAATGCCCCTAGGCAGCCATTGCCCATATTGTCTTGGCACAGATGGGTGTCACTTTTAAGTTAAAGTTGTGGTGGCCCTTTGTGGGAGGTATCTTTACAGGCTGTAAATGTTTAGAGCTTACATAGTGCAAGTGTGTGGAGGGAACACCTGGTTACCATCTCTCCCAGGCCAGCCAAATACCTCCTCCACACCAGCCAGGTTTTTACTTTTCAGTTTTAGCAGCTTTTTGACTTTTATGTTGGTGTTGGGGTGGGAGCTTCAGAAGACATAGGGGCATATTTATAAGCCCCTCGCGCCACCTTGCGCCACATTTGCAGCAGTTATTTTGACACAAATGTGGCATTAAGGTGCCATTTCCCACACGCCATATTTACAAAGTAGTGCAATGATTGTAAATCCTTGTGCCACATTATACATGTGCCAGGCAAAATGTATGCAAGGGGGGTGTCGAACAAATGGTGCAAGGAAATCTAAAAGATTTCCTTGCGCCATTTTTTTTTTTACTCTTTTAACGCCTGCTCGGAGCAGGCCTTAAAAGGGGGCATACCATTATTTATAATGGGCCCCTATGTTCTCTGCAGGAGTAGGGCCAAAATGTTGGTGGTACTCTTACAGAGTACATCAATAGCATAAAAAAACAATTCTATTGCCCCGTACTCTGCACCATTGGACGACATATTTTAAATATGGTGCACACATGGTGGCAGTAGAGTGGGGTTAAGGTGCGCAAGGAAAGGGCCACTGCACTGGGTGCAGCAGCACTTTCCTTAAATCTGCCCATGGTATGTGAGCCACCCCGTTTTCCTATTGCCGGTTGTGATCAGCAGTAGGAAATATCCACTGAAACACTAGGTGTAAGGCATTAACTGTAGGTAGTAGGTGTATCCATCAAGATTTAGGGTATGGTGGGAAGATGTCCCAGATTTGTCAGATAAGTCACAGTTTTTCACAATTTGTTCCTGCCAACTTTTGTAAATTTTATACGTGTCCCAGTTTTCAAAGAGATTTGACAAAACACAGATGGCAGTATGTCATGTGTGCCAGGCAAAGACTAATTAGCAGCCCATATCAGAAATAAATGTAATTCTAAAGATTATACTGTGTGTAAATATTGTTTGCATCTGCCCTTACTAACACATTGGTTTACATTTTCCACAATGTAAATTTGTCAGTTAAAATGTTCTGTAGCCTACCGTAGAAGCAAAATTGTAGTCTTGTGTTTTTTTGTTTCCAAATCTGGTTACCCTATTTTAGAGTTTAACAGTAAATTTACTCTAGTGGCTAGTGCACCTGCTGGAGAGAAGTCTATGCCATCTATGCCATCTATGGTCACAGGCTTGATGCATCATAAAACAGCACGGAGGCTTACTGTGCCAAATTCAGAGAATAGCATGCAAAACTTATGTCAGAGATTTGTATTTTGTCTAAGCTAGCTGAGTGGGTTAGCAATGTTTTTACAGAGATCCTCGTACTACCAGCAGGTCACAACTTAGAATCTTGGCAAAATATCAAAATTAGTGATGTTGAAGCTTCAAATAGCTCTATGTAACCTACAAACCCTACGCTAGAAATCTTACCTGCTTTAGCTAAATTTTTCCTTATAATAAAGTTAAACAAATCAGTTGTTGGGTCGAACTAAACACTAGGGGCCAGATGTAGCAAGCCGTTTGCATGACGCAAACTGCGAAAATCACAGTTTGCGCCATGCAAACGGCCTAACGCGATGCACATTCACAAATTGCGAGTCAGTACCGACTCGCAATTTGTGAATGCGACTCGCAAATAGGAAGGGGTGTTCCCTTCCTATTTGCGACTCGCATCGCAATTCAGAATTGCTTTGTGACCGCGAATGCGGTCGCAAAGCAACTCGCAGTTACCACCAGTGTGACACTGGTGGTAACTCATTCGTGAAAAGGGAAGGGGTCCTCATGGGACCCCTTCCCCTTTGTGAATGTCGACAAAAATATTTTTTCAGAGCAGGCAGTGGTCCACTGCCTACTCTGAAAAAACGAAACCAAATGGTTTCGGAAGTTTTTTCATTTTGCAACTCGTTTTCCTTTAAGGAAAACAGGCTGCAAAATGAAAAAAAAAAAACTGCTTTATTTAAAAAGCAGTCACAGACATGGAGGTCTGCTGACTTCAGCAGGCCACCATCCCTGTGAGGGCAGGGACTCGCTATGGGGTCGCAAAATGCGACCCACCTCATGAATATTGATGAGGTGGGTCTTTGCGACCCCATAGCGAGTCGCAGACGGTGTCTGAGACACCGTTCTGCATCCGAAATTGTGACTCGGAAATTGCGAGTCGGACAGACTCGTAATTTCCGAGTCGCAATCTCGGAGTTGCCTACATGTGGCCCTTACTTCTTAGTGCCATGATGTAATGTCAGGCGTTGAAATGATTATACATTGGATATAGTACCACATGCCATTAAAAGGTTATTGCAATTACACTGAGAAGTTCCTTTATAAGGTCATGGAACTCCAACGTGACTTACAATATCTTTTTAATGTACGCAGAATACATGGACATGATTATACCACTGTCCTTCCCCAAAAACTGTAACTCATTGATGTCTAGCTCCTTCTTGTTCACTGCAGACTAGAAGAAGAAAAGCGGAATCTATGAAGTACAAAATAAAACACACAAAAAACAGTAAGTTATTGTAGCAAAAACATTTTGGAATCAGTTTAATGTAAATCAGGTTAAAATGCTCTAGCTCAGATTGATTGGAAACCTACAGAGGTCACATCTTTCTTGCAATGACCCCTAGCATGAAACACAATAAATATCTCCTTTCCGCTGATCACATTTTCTCTTCTAGAAAAAGATATCAGAAGAAGGAAAAGCCAGTTCCTGTTTTACTTCTTTAAACTGCAGATGTAATTATGTGACCTTCCTTTCAGCCAGGCTGCTGGCTCTGGAAGAAGGCACCGAACTCAGAATTCACCATTTCTTTAATGCTGGTAACTACAGACATCACAACTCGAGTGCTATAAGGAATTTCTAGACCGTCTTTTGTACATGGGTTGTATTATATTCTAAGTGTATTAAACACATAGACAGGTATACAATTTTCACAGAGCCTGCAAAGACCTCAGTACGTTACATATGTGTTGAGTTTAAAGTCTAAAAAGTGCTCAGATCAGTTCATGTCTTGACCACTGATAAAGTAAAATGGTGAATGCATCATAATGCGTACCCTCATGGGCCAGGAGTTAGAGTCCAGTTGTGCTCAGTAGGAGCACCTTGTAGGAAAGTGCCCCTTTATGTTTGGCCACCCACCACGTTTTGCCACAATGCTGATGTGTATGACTGTGTTAGTGCACTGGAAGCCTTCTAATCAGGCCCCAGTGCCTGAGCTCTATCCCTAAATTGATTTGTCGACTTCATAATTCCATGATTGGCAATGACTTTACCCCCTTATAAGCCCCTAGTAAATGGTACACAGGGTACCCAGTGCATATGTGGTAATGGAGTCCCCAGGCCTGCAACACAAGTTTATGCCACCCTAGGTGCCCCACATAAATTGCTGATGGCAGACCTGCCATTGAAGACTACCAGAATGGTGCAAACTGATCGACTTTGACTGTACCCTCACCATGAGTACACAGTCCCATACACTGCCTTAAATATATGCCAGACACCCCTAAGGAAGGCCTCTGCAGCCCAGGAGGCAGGGTGCATCATATTTAAGGTGCAGGCATGTAAGCATGAGCCTGTATATCTCTATTGAGTCCTTTCCATTAAAGTACACTATAAGTGCAGGCGGGTACATAGGATAACATGGGACTTGGGCCTGGGTAGACCCATGTTGCTTGCTCCATTCTGGTATCGCCCAGGTGGCACGCTGGAGGTTGCCCATCTGTTTGCCACTCATCTTCGTGCCTGTCAGCCCATGCTTTTTCCCATGCTTGCTGCTGCCAGGACAGGTTTCTGATGGCCTGCCATGTAGTGTGGACACTCCCAGGGCTCAGGGACGAAGGCTGAAGCAGGAAGGAAGTCACACATCCCGCACCCAGCCGGGCTAGTGAATAGAAACATCAGGGCGGTGAGCTGCAAAGGCTTCACCGCCCGTGATCACCATCTGTGCTGTTCCCCAGCAGAGGAAACAGCCCTCCCGCTGTCCCCAGGCACATTTGTTCCTGTTCAGGTGGGAAATCAGGTAAGTAGGACAGTGTGCATCCCCAGCAGGCTGCCTACACCTCTACGATGAGCAGCTCAGTCTGTGCACTCAATTTTGATTCCTGCAATCTTAGGAGTGGCAGAATAGGTGATTCTGGGAAGCAAAAGGTGACTTCCCCCAATGGATGTGGTCACCTCAGGGGTGGATTAGCTGCAGGAGCTAACTGCCCATTGTCCACCAGTCTCCACACCCTTATCTCCCTAAATCCAGGATTGAAGGGACACTCCTGACACCAGAACCTCAGATCTGATTGACCACATTTGAAGAAGGACCAGGAGGAGCCCTGCATCACAGACAACTGGACTTTGCCCACTGCACCAAAGCAAAAGAGGGATACTCTGCCCGTGAGGCAACAGACTGGGAACTGTGTGAATATCCTTCGTCTTTGGCTGAAACTCAACACTCCTGACCAGAGGGACCCTTTTGGAAGCCAGAATCACCCTAAGTCACCCTTAGACTAGTGGTACTAGTCCCCTGCAAACTACAGTTAAAAACAGTTGCAGGATCCGAATATTCAAGGCCATCAGTCCTGCCATGGCATTGATGAAAGCCAGGTGGTCCAGTGTCTTCTGGGACCCCAAGTTTCAGGCCGCTATGTCACTCCCCCTGAATCCATGAAATTTTCAAAGGATTTCTGCACCTTTTCTGCTGCCAAGGCTTGTTGGTTGCCAGTCCAGTAACTAACCCCCACACTTGACACTGCAAGTGTAGGACATAACATGCTACCTGCATCTGACATCTGTAGCCCAGCCCCAGCTGAGATTGTGCATCCTTTTGTCAGCACTGTTGTGTAAGCGGTAAAATCAGCACCACCTGGAGTCACATTCAGAACCACGAACAGCCAGGACACCTCTGCACCCGGAAACCACGGGCCAGGTAAAACTGAACTGCCTATGGTGATCTTGTCCTAAGGACTGTACAAACCTTAACCCTTGCACGTAACTTGTTCTTTAAGTACTGTTTTGCAACCAGTGGTATTTCTCCTTAGACTTCAATGGAACGTTAAAATGCCATTTTTGCTCTTATTTAATTTTGCTTCTAACATTCATAACTTTGGTTATCCTAATGCAATTCTGTTTATTTTGGTGTCTGAATTTGGATAACAATAAGCTCTATTTTTATGAATTGGTGTTGGATTGTTGGTGCTCTGAAATGCTTAGTACATGTTCCTCTAAGTTGAGCCTGAATGCTGTATGCCACTACCAACACTGAGCTAAGGATTTACTACTGTGAATCCGAGAACCATCTTTGGCGTATTGGTAGAGTATTACATGGTGACAACTAACCTCCACCCCACATTATACTCCATTTTCCTAAACACCTGCAGCTAGGACACAAAATGGACCAAGAAGTTGGTCTGCAGTTTAGTGAGGCATTTGCATTCCTCCTTTAGTCTGCAGAATCTAAAACAGGACACTCAATGAATGAGTGTTGTCACTGTGTCCTGCTCTTGATATTCACACACTGTATCTGGACAGATGTGGGATGATTCACTGGGACTGAGACTTATCCTGGATCCAGCCCAAGAATTTCTGACAAATCCAAAATGCATCCTCATCCCACGTTATTCCAGCACTGCTGCAGAGGATGAAAGTGGAATGTCTATTATGACTAGATGAGCCTTGCTTTTATTCATCACTGTTGTCAGGAGTATTACTACCATATGCACTGATATGTAAAAGCAAAGTCTAGAAACCTTAAAGTAGTGTCCTGCTGACATGTAGCCATCTAGACACTCTAGGAATGTCCAAGAATGTCCAAAGTGTTGAGAAAAGTGAATCAGCCCTGTCAAAGCAAGCATTGTACTCCTTAAAGATGATATTCAGGTCAGCTGTGATTGTGCAATACAGGAACACACTGCAGGATGCAGTAACTTTCCTGATTTGATGGTGCTGATTTGGTTGATTTGTAAAACCATGGATTATCATATGGTGTGGTTGTGCGACTTCACCGATTAATAATGACAGAGTTTTGTACCACGTCAGGTTAGGTTACTCTGTAAAACTTTAGCTTAGTCCCGGGGAGCTGTGGCCCAGAGTAGTCAGGCTTCATCAAAGGAATATGTGTAAAGCACTAAAAGGTACCAAAATAGTAAATAAGGTGAAAGCACGCCTCAATAAAAATCTGACACTAACATATAAAAATAGGGTATATTTTTTAACTTTAAATAGACACATGAGCAACAAAAATCCACTTGAGGGGTCCAGAGATATGATTTTTACAAGAAACAATAAATCACTGCATTTCACTCAATGCAATAAATCATTGTAATCGACCACAATAGCGGTTTAGGGTTAGCTACAGCAAGCAAGTGTAAAATGGCTATGTGGACACTCTTGGACGGGCCATCTCCGACAGGGGACCAGTCACAGAGATCAAATAGGTCCAGGGGGTCAGCTACCTGTCACTTTTAGCAGCCTCCATTCCAGTTCTGAATCCTTAGCTGAGACCGATATTCAAGTCAATAGAAGTGGTCCTGATGCAAGGGATACAGGTTGCTCAAGATGCTGGGATGCTGGACTAGAGTGGTGGATCCTCCTGTGGCCACCCCTCTTGATCCTTGAGTTTGGTGGGGGAGGGCTTCTTTGGTCTCAAAGGCCGATCTCCCAGGGTGTTCAGGCAAAGACCAGCAGAGGTCCAGTTGCCACTGGTCTATTGGTTTCTGGTTACTGCTAACCCAGCAGTTTCCATTAACTGATAATAACTTCCTTACAGGGAAACTAGAGTACAGTCTGACAGCCTTCATGGGTCAAGCAAGCTTGAGGGCACCTTATGAGGGTTAGGTCTAAGTCTCCCAGGTTGCACGTCAGTGTTCAGCATCAATCAGACTTCTTGGCACTAGGGTCTCAAGGGGATAGGCTTCTCAGCATTCATGTCCCTGGGGCTGTAACAAGGAATCAACAAACTGACTCTTGATGTCACTTCTTCTTTCTGGCACACATGAGCAATTTTTTCATTATTAGGCACCACAGGCACAGTCTTTTATTTGCCCCTCTTTAGGTACAGCAGGTGCAGTCCAGTCGTTGCTGCGGCCTCTCTTTGTGGGGACCAGGGAGCAGCAGGGCAGCTTTTCTTTGGTCTTCTTTCCAGGCCAGTAGCGATCTGAGGTCTAAGATCTGAGGTCTGGATGCCACAGGTGCCACTTTTATGCCCACTACAAGAGAAGAGGGCGGGGTGACCAACTAGCCAATAGGCAACAGATATCCTCCTGCTTGATGATGACTTCCTGTGAAGTGTGACATCTAGCTATCCCAGAGTGCAATATTCTCCCCACTGCCAACAAGACCCACCCTTCACTTGATGTGTAAGGCTCACTTGCCCAACGCAAAGGAGGAGTTACCCGGGGGCTTCACTCCCTGTGGAAAACCAGTTTGACACTGGCTTTCCCTCCCTAACAGAGATGTCAACACATCTGCCTAAACAACAGAGCAGCCCTTTCCTAGTCTCACTAACACGTGCGCTTAAAAGGCTGCAAAAATGCAGCACACCTAGAAAGAGCAAAAAACGAGGAGAAATGAAAGCATTTCTTCTTGTTGCGGCATGCTAATGACACCCCTGGAGTAGGGTTAGATTTTGGCGCTGCCTCAGGTTTCCGAAAGCTTGTAAATCTGAAGCAGCATCAAAATGCAATGGGTTTTGCTGTGGCACGCCCACAGCAACACCCATTGCACGCCCCTTCCACACAAAGTGCTGTGTGTGAAGGGGCTTTATTTACAAGGTGTCGTTAAGGCAGAAAAAGAAAATCTGGGTGAAAGAGTAGATCTGCATAGGTGACAGCACAGTGGTGCTGGGAGCACAGAAAATCAGCCATTGCCCAAGAGGTTATCACCCATTAACCAGATTGTGGGCCATTTTCCCCCATCCAGTATTATTTATATTATAAATCAATTAAATTGACTATAGATTGATTTTTAGAGCATGGCTCAGCTGACTGTCCTCCCAGCACAAAATAAGCAACTGAGGCAGCCTTAGTGGCCGCTGTACATTGCAAAATCATACAAAGATTGACAATGAGTCTTCCAGCATGGCATGGAAGAGGCCCTGCTCAGCTGTGCTATTTTTTCCAGAGCTACCCTCTTCCTTGTGGCCCTCCTCAAAGTTGCTTTCAATAGACACTCACTAGCCTTAAGCAACTGAGTGAAAATGTTGTATAAAAACGGACCCCTCTAAGCTCCCGACACAATGTCATATTTCCTTATGTCCAAAGGTCGAAGTGGGTGGGACCTGTGGAGAACGAAGTGTTCATACTTTTTTAATTAACAAAAAAAACCAGTTCATCTACTTTTTGCTGAAAGGCAACCATTCCAGGACTGTAATTCAGACAATTGAGATTTGGCAGCTGAAATGTAAGTGATGGAGTCTACTGTGCTGTGAAGCGGAAAGGGGAGTGGGAAAGCTAAACAAGAAACAAGCTACTTGCCTATGTCTCTGCTTCCTTAAAGAAGTGTATTTGTGTGCAATTGGCTAATCTGCAAATGTAAAGGCTGCTTGGATGCCTGTTTTTGCTTTAATTGATGTAGTCTCTTGAAGCTTTGATGGAATAGTTTTAATCCTTTTAGGGATACTATATGGGTGTGAACTGTGGAATGTCAATTTAAATGGACACTTATGAAAATGTTTGCATTAGATACAGTTTGATTGCATAATATTCAAATCAATATTTTGGAAGCACGTCTTAATCTTAAACCTAAATCTTTTTGAACATTTGGGGAAGTCTAACTTATTCTGTTTGTAATGCAAGTTTCAAATAACAACTTACATATTTATAGTACTTTTTGTCACAGGCTGGGACCTCTAGCACTAAAAATAAACAAATCCCTCTTTCCTCATGCACCAGCCAAGATTTAGTTCTGTGGCTCTCTAGCTACAGACACAGACATCTGCAGTGATCACATTAACCATCAGAGGTTTCATAATGTAACATAGTGCATTTTCCACTGAATAGTTTAACTTGTATTCATTTTTCAATTAAGGTGTGTGTTTTGAAGATAAAACACACAAAAGAAATAGTTGCAGAATATTTTAATCTTTTTGCCTAGCCTTTGACCCCGCCCCATGCTCACTGACCCTGCCCCACTTGCACTCAAGATCAAAGTTTCCATACATTTTGTAATGCAATTGGACTGCTGCTTATCTCCAAATTTAATAGTGCTGGCAGTTTGAAATTAAAGCAATGTAAAAATAGAGTTTGAAAATTAGACCTGGCCTGCAGCCCTCTCTGACACAGTTCTGCAGCTTATATTTTGAGTAGCGAAGACTCCTCATGTTGCCTGGCAGGGTTGAGAGCAACTGCACGCCACATTCATAGATCAGGGGAGTAGCTTCCATTGGTGCAATAGGTGCAGTGGCGCCACGCACCAGAGGCCTGAAGAACCCATTCAGCTCTGATTATTTTGTATCTTTTACAATCCAAAGAGCAGCTGGTGGGCCTATTTTCTTGCTTGCACTAGGGCCCAAAACACATTGGCTATGCTATTCCCATGGACAGACTGGTCAACTCACAAGTCTGCTAAGAGCTTAATAGATATGAACGTTTTTATTGATTCAAACTCTCAGAAAAGGCAAGGGATTCCCTACATAAATGCAAACAAAATGTGTGTAGAGTTATAGGTGGGGACAGGCATTGCTGCAAGATGTGCTACATACATTCTTTAGTGTAGGCACTACACAAGGGGCCTCATTTACAAAAATCTGATGCATCGCCATTGATGTGTCAGATTTCATGCTCTTCCCGTACATCCCCTAATGACGCCATGAATGCGCTGTATTTACAATACAGAGCCCCATGGCCCACGTTTACACAGATGCATCAGAAATTCTGCCACATCTGTTGGCGCTAAACTCATGCATTGCTGAAGTAGCGTTGTTAAATGTTAAACTGATGCAACTCCAAAAATGCAAGGAGCCTCCTTTAGGAAAAAGCCCTGCATCAATTGTACGCCTGCTCTGAGCTGGCTTTAAATTGTGGCACAGTGAAGTCGCAGAATGACAGTGAAATGTTGTGAATTTCACTGTATCAGTTCTGTGTAGCTTTTCCCGTGGCAACGCCTATGCTGCATACCATCAGTGGCGGCCCGTCCTTTAGGGCGGAGGGGCCACACCCCATCCACCCCATGAAGAGTGTCTGTCAGGCTGAACAAATGTCAGCCAGACAGACACTCTTCATGTTCAGGTCAGGCAGCCAGGAGCAGACATGCGCGATTTGCGCAGACTCCTGGTTGAACTTTGCTGGGCTGAGGAGATCGCAGCTCCTATGGGCGTGACCTCCTCTGCCCAGCAAAGGTGCCTCAAGGCCCTCCCCTGGGTGACGAGGAAAGCGTCACCAATTGACACTCTCCCTGGGTGCTTCAGTTTAAGCTCTGAAGCGCCCAGGGCGAGTGTCAATCAGTGACACTTCGTCACAGAGTGGGGTGGGGTCAGCAGTCTCACTGACCCCATCCCACTCTGTGACGAGGCTGGGACTGTGAGGCAATGAGGGAAGGCAGCAGTACCAACCCTCCTGGGACCTGGAGGCTGAAGGTAAGTGTGTGTGTATGTATGTGTGTTATGTTTTACATTGAATGTTTGGTGCGCGCGTGCATGTTTGAGTGTTATGAGTGTTGTTAATGGATGTGCGTGCGTGTGTGTGTGAAAGAATGAATGTGTGTGATCTTGTAAAATGAATGTTTGGTGTGTGCGTGCATGTTTGAATGGAATGAGTGTTGTTAATGGATGTGCGTGCGTGCATGTGTGAAAGAATGAATGTGTGTGATCTTGTAAAATGAATGTTTGGTGCGTGCGTGCATGTTTGAATGGAATGAGTGTTGTTAATGGATGAGCGTGCATGTCTGTGTGTGAAAGAATGAGTCTGTGTGTGTGTTTGTGTGTGTGTGCCCCGCCCGCCCCCCTCCCAAAGCTGCCGGTCGCCACTGCATACATTATACCAGGTGCAGGTATAATGTGATTGCAGGGCTTTACAAACTGACTCATTGGGCCTAATGCATCAGTTTGTATATATGGAGCAGTGTAGTGCACAACTAGCACCACCGCTGAGTCAAAAAAACATTGACTCAGCAGTGGGGCAAAGAGCTTGTAAATGAGGCCCTAGATGTGGACAGTACTGTATATCTACATTAATGTTTTTATTAATAATAACTATACAGTACACATCGCCAACTTACTCCTTCCTTAGCAATTAATATGTGATAATTACTAACAACTCAATGGTATTGGTTTTACAGTCCACCGGGAAGTGAACATTTGACAAACTTCTGGAAGGATTAAAACAGATTATCTGCACATTTAATGCAGGTCTTTACAAGGGTCAACAATCACCTGAGTTGAAATGTAGAAGAAGGAACTATTGAGGGTATGTATATTGCTTTTTGCACAGTAACTGTAAGGTTTAAAATATTATTTTTAATGATGCTATACATAATATTATTTGTTGTGTTGCAATTTGGGTTTCATTCTTTAATACTGTGATTTATATTCTGCAATGTATTTTGTGAAATGCAATATATATGAAGGTTTTAAAATTTTTGGATTTCTGAATTTGTTTTTTGTTTCTAAAATTACTATACAATTTTCTTCTCCAGACTTGTGCATTTATGAGGAATAGGATGGGTAATGTTTTAAAAAAAGAAATGTTGACACTATTTATTTAAATATATTTCTGTAATAGCTTAATTTAGAAATAGTGCAATTATTAATTATATAGTTTACATTAAAACATGTAATAAAGCTGTAGTTCACAAATTTATTATTTCAATTAGAAGTAAATTATTAAATAGAAAAATGCTAAATCATTAATTTAAATTAAACATATCTATTTATTTAATTTAAAAATACATTTTAAAGTGATTCATTTAAATGGTTCCAATTTGCTCAAAATTGTATTATTTGACTAATTTGCAATATCAATGTATTTAAATATTTTCAAATTACTTAATGATATATTATTTGATAAAAAAATATTTTAATAATGAAATTCTTATTGAAGTTTTAGGTTAAATGTAGTAAAATATTATACCATAGTATGAAAAAATTAGTAAACGAATTATTTAATTATTTCAAATAGGTATGAGTAATTTATAACTAAGAGTAAATGTTTTTAATGAAACAACTTCGAGTTTGTTATAATTTAGCTAATCTATTAAATGAATGAATATTTATATCCATATATTTATATATACTGCACGCTTATGGTTTCACATTCTACCTCACTCATCGCATCTTAAAATCTAAACATAAAGACTGAGAAAGTGGGTGGACATTGGCACAGGGATGGGTGCAGGGCCTGGCCAAATGCTATGGCACTATGAGGAATGGAAGTTATATTTTTTGACTAAACAATAAATGTTTTAATTTTGTATTTTGGGGGGTATTTTAACATTAGCTCATGTCTCAGTCTAACACCTATCTAAAGTGTAACTATAGTGCAACTTTAAACTTTGTTGTTTTTTCAGTGAACATACACCAATAACTGTGTTATCTTAGAGCAGATGGCTAGCAATGTGAATATATTGTGACAGAACACCTGCGGCGCATTTCTGCCTCATCAGCCTTGATCACATAACCATTGGTCAAAGTTTCCTAAATTTGAACGAACAAAGTGAAAAAATATAGAAGAGACAAACAGGTGAAAGAAATACAAAAAATAATGGAAAAACAAGCACCATGATGGAATGGTGCATTTCACTACATTATAATAAATGTCCACAAACATACTACTCAAATATACTACTCAAAAGTGTACTGTTTGAAATCACAAGCTACCCTGTTTTTGGTGAGGCGTGTCAGCCTCACTACTCATCTTGCTGAGTTCTGGAATGAGGTGCGGAATAGACCAGATTCATGGCAGCAAAGATCAATTATGTGTGACACAGAGTGATAGTAAATATGCAAAAGCGAACAAGCTTAAGTGGGTGCAACAAAGACAGTCATGTTTACAAGACATACATTAACAGCCCTGGGGTCTAATAAGACCATTTATGTTTTTCCCACCATTGCTTGATTGTTTTGATGTTGATGTTATCTGTAAAAGGGTCAACCTTAGACCATAAACCTATATTTATTATGTTTTATCAGTCCCATGCTGCATTAACAACCTGTGATCTTTGTGAACCTGCCATATCCTTATGATTCACTAATCACATTATTTTTTAGTGTTTCTGCCTTTTAAAACTCTCCATTTTCACCTGCTGCTGTGTCCCCGCCATCTCTCCACTGGGCACAGGCATCTGGGAGGCTGACCCTCCATGACTGTGAAAAAACTAGTGAGTCAATGGTAATGGTAGGGATATACAAAAGTGCTAACACTTTAAAACCAACGAGGAAACATTTTTAACTGCTTCAATCTCAAAACTACTAAACAGATTTACCCTAAACAATAAAATCATACTTTCTAAGTAAAGGTCTACTTTCATGCCAAGTTTGGAGTGCATTTGATGAGCTGTTTGAGTTGTAAGCATGAGGGAAAAGAGTCATACTCACAAGTACATATAGATACTGAAAAAACAATACAAAACATGTTATAGTTAGAAATGATAACAATATCTAAGTTTACCTTTAAAAAATCTAGAAATTCACTGAAACAAGGTCAAAGTAATGTTATAGTTAGGTGAAAATGTCAGTCATGATGTCACATTTTAAATGCAAAAAAATATATATCACCAGTTACACTTTATTGAGCTCACAATGAGTGCCCCCACAATGCCCTGCTTTTGATTTAACATGTCACCTCACTCATGACATTTTGAATTACATAATTGTTGACATTATTTGACAAACTTGTTTGCAGCTTAAACTGGTCAAATGTAACTACAAAAGTGACAGAGTGGCAACTATTTGTAAACATTAAATGGTCATCTTTCAGTTGCTTTTATGTTACTTTTAGGTGTTAAATTGATACTAGTAAGGTAAAACGTTGCTCAGACATTATTAATATGTCTAATCATTTATAGGATGACTGAGGCAATATTTATCATGGCAGCCTTAATTGTAGGTATGCGTTCCAAAGTTGAAGGTGTACAGATCTGGAAGGTAACTCCTTCTAACCTCCCTTATAGGTCAAATGCCCATAATGTCATAAACAAAACTATGATGCAGCACTCGAAATGAATCCAAGTCAATAAAACTCATAGTATCAAGTTCAATCAATAAAGTCATGAATTTTTCGAACACGGCTACATGATGAGAAGACTCTTCAGTTGATGTAAAAAAGTTTCCTTTATTTGCATTCCTCTTCAAAAATGTTCACTGTATGCCAACATGTTTCAACCCATCCTGGGACTTCTTCAGGGCTACAAAACATGATATTTACAAATTGTAATAAAATCCCCTTATAAAAAGACACATAGGAAACATTTATACATATACATATATTGATAGCACTGCAGACAGATGATCTCACGTCGAATACATGGTACCTCCATAATCATGCAGCATTGATTTGACATAGTTTGTTGTATCTCTCTAGTTGCAAAGTATTGTACACGTACAAAGCTGAACAACCTCATTTCATGGTATGCTTGTCCAAGATTATTAAGACACATGTTGCACTAAATTACAAACCAATATTAAAAACCGTCCACACAACTTAATCCCAAAACTGAACACCTATTCAATAATATTTCCTTTAAGGGAGACGAGGCCAATATCCTAGCACTCCAGCACCCTCAGTGCACATTCTGACGCCACTGGGCAGGGGGGCCCTGCACTGCCCATGCCATGGGCAAGGACTGTGCAGGGGCCCAACTGCCATCGTCAAGTCAGGAACCATGTTCTTGGTGGGAGTTGCGGTCTTAAGGTGGGTCTGCTCGCCATTGTTGTAATGTGGCAGTCAGACCACCACAGCCACGGTGGTCTGACTGCCACCGGAGGGATGGATGTCCTAGAACCGACAGCCTCTTAATGAGGGTGATATCATCACTGTTTTGGGTGCGACCATCTTGTCGCCCTAGAGAAAACAAAGATAACTCCTATAACATTTTTATTTAGATACCCTGAACCACGAACAATCACAAGCGCCATCACATTAATAAAACACAGAAATTAATTTCAAATCTAGCACCCTCAAGTACAGATGTGCTTATGTGCACCTTGCTATTTGAATCAAGCTTATTCTGAACTGTATAGGGTACCATAAATCATCACAAGGATCACATCGGAGATGGCATTCTAACTTCCACATGTACCACTTTAAAGGAAAGCACCTAAAACATCAACTTTTTGCATGATTATGGAGGTACCACATATTAGATGTGTGATCATCTGTCTGTAGTGTTTTCTCTATATAAGAATATTTTTTAATGTTTTATATGTGTCTTTTTATAAGGGGATTTCATAAAAACAACTATTAATATGTATTCAAATAACTAAATAACAAATCATGTTCAATTGGAATGTGTTGCATTATGCTGCATATTCTGCCTTTTCATGCTGCTTAAATAAGTTGTCCCAGCCACAATCCTAGTAGCGCTGATTGTATATTTCGCAAAGGTTACAGTCTGGAAAAAGATTCATGTCATACTCTGAATAGTGATAGAGTAAGCTAATTAATAGCCTATGTTGGATAAATTGTTTATGGGTAAGGGAGGAGGACAAGAGAAAATTGTGAATTTGATGATAACTGCCCCCGTTCCCCACCCAGTGGCCTGTACATAGAATGTTACTGAAATTTGAGGGAAATGGACAAGAATTTCAGCCATAGGTAATTTGTCTTGGATCAATAATCAGACTGAATGTGTGAAACCATTGACTGCTGCTAACTAAGCATCAATAATAGAAAAGGTAAATTTGAATTTAAAAGCACCACTTAAGGAGGATGTGCTCTTGATTGAGCTTGTTGCTGCTCATGAAAAGTACATATATAGAAATAAAGGGCAACCTGGTAATCCTGGAGATATAGGTAATTCATCAGATGTTCAACAAAGTGATCCCTTTGGAGAGAGGAGAAAGCTTTTCCTCCCTAGGCCAATGAGAACTGTACAATCTAATGTGGGTACAGTACATAAATACAATTCGTTTATCATGCAATGTATCACAATGGCAGAGCCATTGTCGATAGTTCGTATTATAGGGGCTCCAAAAGACTGCACAGCACAAAGTGAATATAGTGTGCAAGTACTTACTTACAGTATATACGCTTTAGGGCAGGGGTCTTCAAACTGGGGGGCGGGCCCCCTTAGGGGGGCCTGAAGTGATCCCAGCGGGGTGCCAGATTCTGGCCAAAAGAAGCATTGTGGAGTTAACAGTGCTTTGTTTTAAGCAGAAAATAATTTATTTCATTTTTTAAAAGGTAACAGAACTTAACTGCAATGTTTAAATAAGCCTAGACATATTTAAACATTGGCAACTTATTAGAATAATTGTCAAAAATTTTGAGGAGGCCCAATAATTTTCTTTTCCACCTGGAGGGGCGGGGCATAAAAAAGTTTGAAAACAATTGCTCTAGGGGCTGATCTTAAACACAACTTCAATAGAAAGACTCAATATTATGGTTCATTGTGTGAAAATATATATCTTCAATATCAGTCCACTAGTAAAAGTCGACATTTCAACTCCACAGATGAGTAAAACAGGATCATCATCAAAACCAAGATGGTAGCAGCCTACAATAAAACAAATAAACTGTCCAAAAGTTCGATAAAAAAATGGTACACTTTACTGTATGCTAAAAATGGTTTTGCAAGAGGATATATTGAATAAAAGGCAAAACATACCAAATAAGAACAATGGCTGTAGCACATCAACGTCTTTGAAAACGTGTGGGAATCAATCTATAGGAAAACAAAGATGGGAAGGAATAAAAAAATAGCTACTTAAATACATATTAACACCTCCTATTATAATTGGTAAATCCAAGGTGAAAACGCAGCAAGGAGAAAAACTCACTCTCCTTAATGTCAGCACAGTGCAAGGATCAGTGGTGTGGGCCCAAATATTTCTGAAAACTGGAGAAGAGGGGCCAGAGTAAGGAAAAATTACTTAAAGAAAAGGAAAAGAAATGTGGGTGCATGCTGCCAATCAGTGGCTGAATAGCTGTACTTACACAGGTATGTGGCCAAGACAATCTAAAAAGATTTGTGTTCTGACCGCGCATGATCTGGTGTCTAGAAATGGACAACAGCAGAGTGCATGAGGCATGGGAAATAAAACTCAAAACAAGTTCTCAAAATATCAATTTGTTAGAAATGGGGTCTCTAGTTGGCAGTGGTCTGTACCCTGTCCAAGTAGGGACCCTCAATCTGGTGACGCTAAGGAAATCAAACAGCTAAGGTGACATCCCAGCTCACCCCCTGGGAAGCTTGGCTGAGGCAGTTAGGCTTATCTCAGAGGCAATGTGTCATGTATTTGTGCACATGCACTGCAACTCATTGAAAACATCAGAAAAGTACTCCACACCAGTTTGGAACAATAGCCAATATTTATCTGCGTAAAACAAGACCAAAACAACAAAAATCCAACAGCCACAAGTAAAGATACAAATTTTCAAAGATTAAATCTTCGGATAGTGGTTAGAAACACAATAGCTCCAACTGGAACTATCACGGCATCTGACGGAGTCGCTTCCAACAGTCCGACATCACTCACTAGGGAGTGCAGGCTGGTCATGGTGCCGCACGGACCCCTGTACAGCACCTTGGAAATGTGGAGGCAACAAAGACAGTGTCGGGGAGGAGAGATGTCCCTGCAGCCGGTGCGGCATTGGTTCCTTACATTGGTTCTTTACTGCTAGGTGGGGGAGGTGAGGCGTTGGTTCCTTACAGTTGCAGGGAAGGTAATTTGCCATTGGTGGTGAGGCATCAGTTCCTTACGGCAAGGAAGGGTTGATGAATCTAGCAGGCCAAGATGCAAAGTGTCGACTTTGCGGTGCCGCAATCACACCACAGGGCCAAGGAGGTGCGGCGGAGTCAGAGTCGGGTGTCATGGTCGTCAGAGACACAGCACTCAGGACTCATGCTGTGGCGGTACTTCAGAGGTGCTGCAGCGGTGTCGGGCCTGTGTTGCAGGTCGTGGTTATTGTAATCAGCAAGGACCATGGCTCCAGTGCAGGCAGTGGCATGGAGTCAGAGAGCGGCTCCAGTTCCGAAGTCGCTCTGTAGTTGATGTGCTTAGCTTCTTCTTGGTTGCACCAGAGCTCACTTCCAATGGTCTAGGAACTAGATTTGGCACCACTTGGCAAGTCAGGACTCTCAGCAAGAGAGCCCAGGTGCTGGCAGGTGAAGACTTTGATGACCCTGAGACTTCCTAACAGGAGGCAAGCTCAGTTCAAGCCCTTGGAAAACCTTGGAAAGCAGGATGTAGAAAGCCAAGTCCAGTCCTTTCAATCCCAGGAAAGAACCAGTAAGTAGCAGGCCAGCACAACAAAGCAACAGGCAGAGTGACAGTCGTTCATACAGCATTCAGCTCGTCTTCCTGGCTGAATGTCCTCAGTCCAAAAGTGTTCAACTATGTGATGTCAGAGGCCCTGTACTTATACCCATTTCTGTTTTTGAAGTAGGCAAACTTCAAAGAGAAGTCTTTGTAGTCCACATGATCCTGCCTTTCCCTGCCCTTCCCCCAGACACACTCCAGGGGGTTGGAGACTTCTTTGCGAGAGGACAGGCACAGCCCTATTCAAGTGCAAGTGTTAGCTCTTCCCACCGCTCTAGCTCAGGGAGACCAAACAGCCTAGTGATGGGCCATCAACATATACAGGGCACACAGCTCCCTTTGTATAACTGTGTACAGTGAATGCACAAACAGCCCACCTGTCATCTTGACCCAGATGTGTATTCAGTAGATTGGCAGAGGTACAGAATGGTGAAGCAAGTAAATGCCCACTTTCTAAAAAGTGGCATTTTCAAACTTACCATTCAAAAAACAACTTCACCAAAAGATGTATTTTTAAAGTGTGATTTCAGAGACCCCAAACTCCACACCTCTGTCTGCTCCCAATAGAACATTACTCTTAAAAGATATGTTAAGGCAATCCCTATGTTACTCTTTGAGAGAGAAGGGCTTTGCAATAGTGAAAACAAAATTAGCAATATTTTACTATCAGGACATGTAAAACACACCATTGCGTGTGCTTTCTTTTAAATACCCTGTGCCCAGCCCATGGGACTATCTTGGACCTACTTTAGGGATAACTTGCATGTAATAAAAGAGGAGGTTTGGGCCTGGCAAGTGGGTGCACTTGCCAGGTCGAAATTGCAGTTTAAAACCTCACTCGCAGACACTGAAATTGCAGGCCTCAGCCATGGGTGAAGGGCTACTATGGTGAGAGTACCCTGCCAAAGGATAAAAACATCATCTATATAATGGGCCCAATGAGAAAAACACATTTTAAAAGGATTATTGTGACTGAACACTTTCATGTCCTCATAATGGTCGATAAGCCGAGGTGTGGTGCTGAGTAAAAGTACAGCAAAGACTGAACCATGGATGAAGAAAGGACAGGTGTTTAATGACAGAAGTGATGCTTTGATATTATGGATGAGTCACATGTCATGAGCGCAGTGATGATTTCCTTTTTGTTAATAGTGATAAAAACATAAAGAACCATCACAAAGGCATTAAAGTTCCACTCTTTTTGCTGCTCGTCCAGTGCTAGTGCCTTCTGCACTTTCTAGATGCTCCAGCAACCACCTACATGTCTTGTGATGTGCCTCGTGATTTGTCAAGGCAGCATCAGCACCCAATAAGATTTTCAGCAAGTCTATGAGCCAAATAAGAGCTGGTGTTCTAGGCCTTTCTTTCAGACATTGGTGCTTTCCGCCTACCCCATGCAAATACAAGCATGAATGGAATTAATGCACATTTTGGCATGGCTTAGTACCAACCTTCTATAAATCTGGTAACAGTATATTAATTCTGTGAAAAATTAGGTCTCTAGTTGGCTGAGGTATGCACTCTGTCCAAGTAGGGACCACAATCCTAGTCAGGGTAAGTCACAACACAACCTAAATTATCCTGTGCTTACCCCTGGTAGCTCAGCACAGAGCAGGCAGGCTTAACTTAGAAGGCAATGTGTAAAGTATTTGTGCAATAACTCATACAGTAACGCAGTTGAAACACCACAAAATGTATTCCACACCAGTTGAGAAAAAAGCTAATTTTTATCCGAATAAAATAAGCCCAAAATGATTAGAATCTAATACGCACAAGTCAAGATATCACTTTTTAAATGTTTGGATAAGTCTCTTAAGAATCAGTGGTTGTATCCTTTTAACACACAGTACCTGGGGTGCGTCAAAAATAATGTTGCAGAGGAAGAGATGCGTTCATAAGTAAAGCGATGCATTGTCTCTTCCCACGCGGAAAGGCGATGTGTTGGTTTCAAGGAGCGCAGCCTGGGTTCCTCTCTGCAATGCAGGGATATTTTGACACACAAGGACAATGCGTGGAAAATCCATAACGCGTTGTGAACAGTTAACAGGAGCTGCATCTTTCTGACAGGTGATGCAGCGACTCTTCAGCCTTGAGACAGGTGCTGCATCAATCTGGAAGGAGTTGCAATGAATTTTGCAGGTGCTGCTTTGATTTTCCGATGAGCTGGATTTTCTTCTCTTTTGTGAAGTCTTTGATAGCCCTGAGAATTCAGAACAAGAGGCAAGCTCAATCCAAGCCCTTGGAGAGCGAGCACCTGTGGGGGAAGGCAGAGTCCTTCCAGCAGAGTCAGGGGCCAGCAGGGAGCAAGGCAACAAGCAGGCAATCAGTCTTTCCAGCAAAGCAGTCCAGATGAGCCCTTTGGGCAGCCAGGCAGTCCCTCTGACAGAGTCCAATTGTAGGTACAGAAGTGTGTGATTTGGTGGGGTCACAGACCCAGTGTATATTCCCAAAAGTGTCTTTGAAGTGGGGGGAACTTCAAACAGTGGTTTTGAAGTGCGCAGGTTCTCCTTTCAACCCAGCCCTGTCTGTCAGGAGTCCTGTGGGGGGTTATCTGTCCCTTGGGTGAGGTCCGGCCACTGGCCTTTGAAGTGTAAGTGAGAGTCCCTCAACCCTTCCTGCCCAGGAAGACCCATCAGTATACAGATGAATGCAGATGCAGCTGAGTGACCTGTGTATATGGCTGACTGGGTGGAATTCACAAGGGGAACTGTCAACCAGCACAGACCAGACGTGGATTGGGGACAGGCTGTAAGGCACTGAGAGCAGTCAGTGCAGAAATGCCTACTTCCTAAAAGTGCCATTTCAAAAACAGTAATGTAGAACCCAACTCACCAGTAAGTAGGATTTCTCACTACCATTCCAACCATACCAAACATGACAAGTCTATTCCTCTCAGATCAGAAATGACCACTTAAAAGCATATAAGGAAATGTATAATGCTGGCCTATGAGAGGAGCAGGCTTCACAGTAGTGAACAGTGGTGGCTGCCACTGAACGGGGTTGGCGGGCGGGAGAGGGCATGATGTGATGGAGGGGTTTAAAAAAAACAAAAAAAACAATTAACTTTGAGGGGAGACACGTTTGCCTCCCCTCCATCCTGTTCCACTTCCTGGCTGCACAGGCTCCACCAGCATGACAGCAGCGTTGTGATTGGCATGAGTGGCCTGCTTCGCCACTCAGACTGGGAATGGGAGCCAGCGCATGTTCTCCATTCTGCAGTGCAATACAGCCGGTTAGAGAACATGCAAAGTGTGCATGTCTGTTTGGCCGGCCCAATATGGCCGGCCAAGCAGACATGTGCACTTATTGTGGTGCAAAGCTCTCCTCCGGCCTCCTCCTTCCAACCCAGCCCCGCCCATTACTACAGGGAAAATAAAACTATAATAACGTAGTGTACGTTATTATCATTTTATTTTTCCTTTTTGGAAAATCCAGCAGTGCAACGCTCCTCCGCCTTAGTGGAGAAGTCGCCTCTGGTATTGAAAAATGACTTTAGGAGTTTTTCACTCCCAGGACATGCAAAACTTATAAGTGAATTTCATACCTTTTACTTACATAGCACCCTGCCCAATGGGTTACCTAGGGTCTACCTTAAGGGTGACTTATATGTAAGAAAAAGGGAATTTAAGGCTTGGAAAGTTGTTTTAAATGTCAAGTCAAAGTGGCAGGGAAACTGCAGACACAGGCCTTGCAATGCAGACCTGAGACGTGGCTAAGGGGTTACTTATGAGGGTGGCACAATAAGTAATGCAGGCCCACTAGTAGCATTTAATGTACAGGCCCTGGGCACTTCTAGTGCACTTTACTAGCGACTTATAGGTAAAATAAATATGCCAATTGGATATAAGCCACTGTTACCATGTTTAAGGGAGAGAGCACAAGCACTTTAGCACTGATCAGCCAGTGGTAAAGTGTGCAGAGTCCTAAAACTAGCAAAAATGAGATCAGAAGAATGGAGGAAGGAAGGCAAAAAATGGGGGAAGACCACTCTTCGATTGTCAGGTCTAACAAATTCTAAGCATTTTAGAGCCAGAGTTAGAACAGTAACCTATATAATCCCTAAATGTAATGGTGAGAAGTACTTTCAAGTTAAACTACAGTAATCTCACATTATTTTGAATTTTCCCTTTCAACATTAGTCGAACAGGTAAGAAAGACAGGCAGAAAAAAAATTGTACATTGCCCCACTTCACATGTCGTAGGGAACAAAACCTTATGACAAGTAGCGGTGGCAAACGAACAGCAGTCAAACAAGTAAATCCGAGGCCCATCTTTTTGTCATTTATCATTTAGCTCAAAATTTCTTTTGTTTTTAACATTCTGTAAAACAAGCTGGATAAAAGTATTCACAGGCAAAACAGAAACAATGTACAGCAACAACACTTTCCTGTGTACAAAATTATTATTTTTTTATTTTAAGAGTGTTTTATTGGGATTTTATACAATTGGGAAGTTAAATAACATAAATGAAAAGAAACAATTTATTGTATGGTACCATCAAATCAAGTGGGAACAGTAGTGTAGGGTATAACATGAGGAGTCAGTCCACATTTACAAAAATAGAGGGTAGAGATCAGTATATTTGTTTGCAATGGTGAGGTCATTGTATGTATTGTGACAGAGCGGTTTTTGATGTTGTGGTGAATGATTAAGGTACCTCAGTTGTAGATGAATGAGTCAGAGTAAAAGAGCTGAGACAAGGTGTTTTCTTCATCTGTTTGAGGATGGCTTTAGTATGTGAGTAGCGAAGGGCTCTAAAAATGAGGGCTCTTGGATATTTGCTGCTTTCGGGCTTATGCGTGGGCACTCTGTGTGCTTAGGTTATTTCAAAGTCCTTCTCTAAGTTTTTCAATTAAAGTTGCACAGAAAGGAGCGTGGTTTTCGCTACCTTCAGGAAGTCAAAAAATGCGCAAGTTGCCTCTTCGGTTTCTACCTTCAAACTTTGTAATTTTCCTTTCCATTGGAGCCAGTCTCATGGGGGTGGTAGATAAAGTTTTAGAAGAGTTGTTTGTGGTATTCCAAGAGGTTTATCCATGGTTCTATTTCAGAGATACTGCCACCCAGTTGTATCATTTCTTGTTTCAAAGATGAAAGGTCACTCTGTATAGTTTCTGTGGTGGATTTTGTCGATTGAGCAAGCACGTGTACCATGTTGAGTTTTTGCATAATTAGGTCTAGATTTGCGGAATTCTCAGATTTAGATTTTATAAGGGAGTCTGCGGCTGGGGCGCAGGGGAGTCCTGCTTGTGTCTCTTTTAGCTCGTTTGGTGTCTTTGGTGTCTTTCAGACCTCCTCTCGCTTCATTGGGGTCGTGCAGTTTGGAGTCCGCGGGCCTTACTATATTCTTTGCTTTGTGTGCACTTACTGGGGTTTTGGTAGTCCTTGAGATGTTTGACGGAGGCGCCAAATGTTGGGAGGCAGGGTGAAGTGCAGAAGTCAATATCCTTCTTTGGTTAGTAACACTTAAATAATTTTATAATGGTGCAGCAATGCAGATTGTTGAATAGCAAGGTACAGCACTTTGGAGTGTAAGGGATTATTCTCAGCCACTTCCTGCATGCAATTTGGGTTGCTGTTAAGGTGGAGAAATTCAGGATCCTAATGTGTGTAGTTTAGAAGTAAGAAAGTTCTGGAGCATGCTTTAGAGAGAGCTGTAATAAATGAAGGTAGCCAACTTAGGGTCAGGCATGGGATGTGAGGGCTTGTGCAATATTTGCTCTGGTTGGTAGGTTAGTTTATATATTATAGGTTCCTACCCCTATAGAGCATTGTAGAGTAGTGCTGGTAAGTGCTCACCTCTAGGGGTAGGATGTTCATAGTGACACTGGGGTAGTCGAGTAGAGATTCATTCACGTAGAGTCCTGCTGTCAGCCATTTTAGGGTTAGGCGTTGTGAGGCAGCTTCTTGAGCACTTGATTATAAGAGGTGTTTCTCTAGAAGTATTTTCACCAAAAGGGGGTCGCTGAAAGCACCACACCTTCCTGTATGCCGAGCATTGTCTAAAGTGTTCATGGAGGCGGTGTATCAGCAAAGCGGGCTGTTTTTGTCCCTCGGCATGGCAGAGCTCTCCGATTAGGCAGCCATTTTCCTCGGGCAGTAGCAAGGCCCCCAATGTACATGAACTTCTTATTAAAAATAATAATTAAAATAATAATAATAATAATACTGTAAAGAAATGGCTCCCTGTTGCAGTTACCCCCCACTTTTTGCCTGATACTGATGCTGACTTGACTGAGAAGTGTGCTGGGACCCTGCTAACCAGGCCCCAGCACCAGTGTTCCTTCACCTAAAATGTACCATTGTATCCACAATTGGCACACCCTGGCATTCAGATAAGTCCCTTGTAACTGGTACTTCTAGTACCAAGGGCCCTGATGCCAAGGAAGGTCTCTAAGGGCTGCAGCATGTCTTATGCCACCCTAGAGACCCCTCACTCAGCACAGACACACTGCTTACAAGCCTGTGTGTGCTAGTGAGAACAAAATGAGTAAGTCGACATGGCACTCCCCTCAGGGTGCCATGCCAGCCTCTCACTGCCTAGGCAGTATAGGTAAGACACCCCTCTAGCAGGCCTTACAGCCCTAAGGCAGGGTGCACTATACCATAGGTGAGGGTACCAGTGCATGAGCACTGTGCCCCTACAGTGTCTAAACAAAACCTTAGACAGTGTAAGTGCAGGGTAGCCATAAGAGTATATGGTCTGGGAGTCTGTTTTACACGAACTCCACAGCACCATAATGGCTACACTGAAAACTGGGAAGTTTGGTATCAAACTTCTCAGCACAATAAATGCACACTGATGCCAGTGTACATTTTATTGTAAAATACACCACAGAGGGCACCTTAGAGGTGCCCCCTGAAACTTAACCGACTATCTGTGTAGGCTGACTAGTTTTAGCAGCCTGCCACAAACCGAGACATGTTGCTGGCCCCATGGGGAGAGTGCCTTTGTCACTCTGAGGCCAGTAACAAAGCCTGCACTGGGTGGAGATGCTAACACCTCTCCCAGGCAGGAATTGTCACACCTGGCAGTGAGCCTCAAAGGCTCACCTCCTTTGTGCCAACCCAGCAGGACACTCCAGCTAGTGGAGTTGCCCGCCCCCTCCGGCCAGGCCCCACTTTTGGCGGCAAGGCCGGAGAAAATAATGAGAATAACAAGGAGGAGTCACTGGCCAGTCAGGACAGCCCCTAAGGTGTCCTGAGCTGAGGTGACTCTAACTTTTAGAAATCCTCCATCTTGAAGATGGAGGATTCCCCCAATAGGGTTAGGATTGTGACCCCCTCCCCTTGGGAGGAGGCACAAAGAGGGTGTACCCACCCTCAGGGCTAGTAGCCATTGGCTACTAACCCCCCAGACCTAAACACGCCCTTAAATTTAGTATTTAAGGGCTACCCTGAACCCTAGAAAATTAGATTCCTGCAACAAGAAGAAGGACTGCCCAGCTGAAAACCCCTGCAGCGGAAGACCAGAAGACGACAACTGCCTTGGCTCCAGAAACTCACCGGCCTGTCTCCTGCCTTCCAAAGATCCTGCTCCAGCGACGCCTTCCGAAGGGACCAGCGACCTCGACATCCTCTGAGGACTGCCCCTGCTTCGAAAAGACAAGAAACTCCCGAGGACAGCGGACCTGCTCCAAGAAAGGCTGCAACTTTGTTTCCAGCAGCTTTAAAGAACCCTGCAAGCTCCCCGCAAGAAGCGTGAGACTTGCAACACTGCACCCGGCGACCCCGACTCGGCTGGTGGAGACCCGACACCTCAGGAGGGACCCCAGGACTACTCTGATACTGTGAGTACCAAAACCTGTCCCCCCTGAGCCCCCACAGCGCCGCCTGCAGAGGGAATCCCGAGGCTTCCCCTGACCGCGACTCTTTGAACCTAAAGTCCCGACGCCTGGGAGAGACCCTGCACCCGCAGCCCCCAGGACCTGAAGGACCGGACTTTCACTGGAGAAGTGACCCCCAGGAGTCCCTCTCCCTTGCCCAAGTGGAGGTTTCCCCGAGGAATCCCCCCCTTGCCTGCCTGCAGCGCTGAAGAGATCCCGAGATCTCTCATAGACTAACATTGAAAACCCGACGCTTGTTTCTACACTGCACCCGGCCGCCCCCGCGCTGCTGAGGGTGAAATTTCTGTGTGGACTTGTGTCCCCCCCGGTGCCCTACAAAACCCCCCTGGTCTGCCCTCCGAAGACGCGGGTACTTACCTGCAAGCAGACCGGAACCGGGGCACCCCCTTCTCTCCATTCTAGCCTATGTGTTTTGGGCACCACTTTGAACTCTGCACCTGACCGGCCCTGAGCTGCTGGTGTGGTGACTTTGGGGTTGCTCTGAACCCCCAACGGTGGGCTACCTTGGACCAAGAACTAAGCCCTGTAAGTGTCTTACTTACCTGGTTAACCTAACAAATACTTACCTCCCCTAGGAACTGTGAAAATTGCACTGTGTCCACTTTTAAAACAGCTATTTGTGAATAACTTGAAAAGTATACATGCAATTTTGATGATTTGAAGTTCCTGAAGTACTTACCTGCTATACCTTTCGAATGAGATATTACATGTAGAATTTGAACCTGTGGTTCTTAAAATAAACTAAGAAAAGATATTTTTCTATATAAAAACCTATTGGCTGGATTTGTCTCTGAGTGTGTGTACCTCATTTATTGTCTATGTGTATGTACAACAAATGCTTAACACTACTCCTTGGATAAGCCTACTGCTCGACCACACTACCACAAAATAGAGCATTAGTATTATCTATTTTTACCACTATTTTACCTCTAAGGGGAACCCTTGGACTCTGTGCATGCTATTCCTTACTTTGAAATAGCACATACAGAGCCAACTTCCTACAAATACAATAATAAATAAAATATTTTAAAAATAATAATAAAACATATATATCTCTTCCCGTCGTCGCCACCACCTGCCGCCTTAATCCTCTTCTGGTGTCCCATCATTCACTGGAACACCAGCACAGGCTCCCCAGCAATCCTAGAGGTGCTTTCATGCTGAACCTAGAATGAAAGCAGCTTCAGGATTGGTCTGAGCAACTTGGACTGCCACTCAGACACAACCCTGGGGTTTGTGCAGTTTCTCCAGCCCGGCTGTAAACACACATCTGGGCTGGAGAAACCTAAGTGCATGTGTGTGTTTGGCCGGCCTGAGATGGCCAGCCAAACACACACATGCGCATTTAGGTGCACTTTCTCCTCCTCCCTCCTCCCGCCTCCCATGGCCCAACCCGCCCCTCCCTTCATATGCTGCTGGCTGAGCCAGCAGCTGAAAGATAAAAAAATAAAGAAATATAGTTTTATCTTTCTGCTCCTTTGCAATTGCGAATAAGACGTCCCTGCTCTTAAGTGCTCCACACTTCCACCTACTTTCTCTCCTGTGCATGCAGTCCTCCAAAGCGCATGCAGACTGCATAAAGAAGGGGTACATGTATCAGCGGTGCAACAAGTGGATTTGCACAGGACTCCGAGGGCTGAGTGGCCCAAATCATCCAGATTATTACTGTGTTTTTATATTGAATGAGCAATAAAGGGACATTTCATTGCTTGAATTATGGCCCATAGCACAGGTGCTATATCACTGACTGCAGGCCATGGAAGCCACTACCTGTCTGCCTGCTTGTCACACCTGCCTGAAGTCACACCCCCTCCAGTCTGGCTTACCTGATCCTCCTCCCCACTCAGCGACAGTCCTCTGCAATATACTCTACAAAAGGGAAACACAGAGAGCTCTACAGGAGGCCTAGTAAGTGCAAATGTGGGAAATGAGGGAAGGGGCCTGGGCCTTCATGGACACGTGGATGAATAGGTTTGTCCATAACTCGCAAAATTTGCTGTAGTGATTACACTAATTTGTGGAAAAATTATGCAAGATTATGCAGATTTACATAAACAGTGTAATCCAGCAGTTAGCGATATTTTCTTAGCCCAGACATAACCGGGTTCAACATGTGGGCTCTATTGCCAAGCTGGAAACACACTTTATATTCAGAATGATGGACGCCCAATGGTCTGTTATAAGGATGGTATTACAAGTTAGCTCGGGGTTCAGTGAAATTATTAGGGCCTGAGACCTTGTTAATCTTTACGGCCACAGAACTCCTAGGTGACTTGTAATATCCCTATAATGTAGAGATGTAGGTACTTTATCTTATGTATAATACACAAGAATACATATTTTTTGTACACAATGTTTTAGGTTAGTGTAGTATAACATGAAAAATATAAATTTATTTCCAACAAAATGAAATGTTTATCGCGAAAATTTGTCTCTGTTTTATTTTTCTGTTTAAAGCAACGTATTGTCCTTTAGGACGATTTCTGAGCTAATCTGTGCACTTTTCAACTAACAGAATAAGGTAAAAGGCTAACCCTAATTCTATTTGGATAAATACAATAAATATGTAAAATAATGCAACGATCTTTCCTTCCAACGTCTCAGCTCATTAAGTTTCCTTCTTCTGTATTAACAAGGACAATGGAAATTTCCAAGTAGAACACTGTGAAGTTCTTTTCCATTGCAGCTGCATATCCGTTTAAGCATTTGACTTTGTGTAATAAGTAGTGGACTAAATAACATGCCCCTTATTTAGACTTTGGCGGATGTCCCGTTCGCCGTATTTAGAGCGTACTGACATCAACACTCTAAATAGGACAAGACGGACGTCCACAATTGGTTATCCTTTTCCAGATTTCCATAACGTTTCTCTGAGCTGGGCCCTCACACAGTTGTGCAAGATCAACAACAACAGAAGGTCGAACTGGGACTGAAAATAGGTTCTAGCACCAAATTGAAAGTTTCCCCCGTTATTGCATCAGATAGCTAAAAAAGGATCCCACTTTGCAATCAAGGTAGATTGAAACGTGTCAAGGCAAGGTGTATAGGCGTTTTGCAAGGTAAGGAAGACTGCATCCATCTGTGCTTCTTGGAGGCAATCTTTGTGGTAATGCAGGAGAAATCAACAGGAAAAACCGGGCGAGCAGACCATAAAACATCCTGACAAACAGGCAAAAAACTGTTCATCCACTGATTGGCTACACTAGCCCTTCGGGCACTAACGAAATTGACCTATAGGCTAGTCCAACCCTCTAACAAAAGCTGCAATTTCTCAAGAATTGCCATACCACGTTGGAGGCGCATAAATACCATTGGTTCAGCCAATGCCATGCATTGGGCTCAGAGCTGGTGGTGGGGTGAGGGGGGGGGAGTGGCACAGATGCCTTGGGCTAGCTAATGTTTTTTTAAAGGTGCCTGTTTAGATTTTTATGTACAGACTGTGCATGCCAGGAGCTTGTCTGTGTTTAATTTCAGAGTGAGGGGTACAGAGGGAGTAGAGAACAAGGGAGCAATCAAGAAGGAAGCGGAAAGAGGTGAAAGAACAGGAGAAGGGGAAAGAATGGGGAGGAGGGAAGGAAAAGATGACAAAATAGGATGAGGAAATAAGGTTGAGCAAGAAAGAGAAAGGAGATAAGGATGAGCAAAGTGGACAAAGAGGCAGAAACCAGAAATAAGGAAAGAAATTAGGAAGAAGAGGAGAATGAGTGAGAGAAGAGTGGGAAGTGTGGGTGAGGAAGGGAATAAAGAGGCCAACAATAAATGGATGAAGTAGATTGGGCAGAGAGTAGAGTGGAGACGGGGAATTGAGGATGAAAAACGAGTAGAATGAGGAACTTGAAGACCTCTTAAATTGCATTATGCAGCAGGTGCAGTAACACCGGGATCCAGGGGTGTGGTGGGTGGGCTGCACCTCGTTTATAGCAGTAGTTAATTACCAGCTGAGCCAGATCCTAGTTTCATTGCTTGCACTAGGGCACATGGCTGCTAGGCCACAACAAAATACGCCAACTATTATCGCACTGCCAGTGTCTCCTGCTCTCTGCTGCCTAAGATGTGCTCACAAAGTGAATGCACCCAGCAGCTCCTGTCCTTGTCCCAGATTCAGTAGGTCTGGTTGTTCTTCTTTCTTGCCACTAAGTCATTGGATTCGGCTCATAAAATAGCAGTACTGCATACTGTAGTCAGTGCTAGAGTTCTAGGCACATGGAAACATTCCTTGTGCCAGTGGGGAAGAATGTCCCCGTCCCAAATGGCTGAGGATGTACGAAGCTCAGGTGAGGCAGTGGTTAATTTGTAAAAATAAACATTAGTGCAGAGACTCGGGGGGTTTCTCAGAGACCGCCGGCAGGGCTGCAATTGCCCTAGGATGCTGTATACCAAAACATATTGGTCTTGTTCCACCTCATGTATCTTTCTCCCACCATCCTACACTTCCGCCTCTTTGTTCCACTCCCTGCAGGTGTTTCCGCCTTGCTGTCGCCCTTTCTCACTGTTTTCCTTTCTTTCTCTTTCACCCCATTCTTTCTTCCTTTACTGCTTTTCTTTCTCTTGCTCTGGGTCAATGACTGATGGTGAGAAAATAACCCCAGCCCCCAAAAGTGAGTGCTGGACCCCCTCCCTCAACCTGCGACCACTGCCACAAATTAAGCACTGGACGAACGCACCTGTCTGCTAGGTCACATTCCACAGTCTCTTGTCCGGTCTGCCAGATGCCTGTTATCAACATTTGATACCGCACATAATCCAGACAGCAATCCTTTGTCAGGTGTTGATGGAAGGAAGTCCAGGGGTTCACTGAGAAGCGCTCTGGCCACATCATTCAAGCTGTCAGCAACCCAGCGGAAACGTTTGTTCTGGCAAAGAGCTGCTAAGCTTGGCTGGCTCAGAGACTTCAAGTACAACACTGCTGGTGGACATTCACAAACCAGAGCACAATCGCAGGACAGAACTTTGAGGGTTGCTACAAATGCCCTTGTCTGTTCGAGCGACTGAAAAAATATGCTTGGGCTGCTAAATACAGAAGGCGTAGTCCTTCCTTTGCTTCTTTCTTCACCCACCCTACACACCCTGTCTTTTTAGCTCACTCACTGTTTTCTTCTCTCTCCCTCTCTCGTTCGTTCGTTTGTTCTATCTAGTTCAAAGTCTGACGGTATAAAATATAAGTCCCTGTACCAAAAAATGATTGCTGGTGCCTGTCAGAGGAAATTGTGGAGCTTCGGTATTTAGTACAACACTTGGAATTCCAAGGTCTTTACTTAATATTTCTAAATTGATTTTTTTTTTTCGTCCCAGATTATGTACATTTGTCGCATTACCTAGTCTGTGATGTCTCAATGACCTTCATCTGTTATTATATTGATTGATTCTTAAACAGTCTTCACAATACATAACTGTTTGGTGCAGCCGATGGATTCAATCTGAGTTAATACAGAGTCGGAGATGCCACTTCAGCTTTGACATTCATAATGGCAAAATAAAAATGCTAACCCCGTAGAGGCTGACCTATTGATTTTACTTAATACATCATGCAGTAACACAATTTCAATAACAGGACAAAATATGGACAAACAAGTCTGCACTAATCTCCACCCTGTGCTTCTGGCCAGGAGGGATCACCTCTAGGGCGTGCTAAATATTATTTTGTTTTTTGGTGAGTTGAAGTGAAATAGGATGCAATGAAGTGAAATTTCACAGATTTACTTTCGCTTCCCATAGAAAAAATAAAAACAAAGGGCAGCTGGTCACCCTGCTAATGACCTACGAATTGCCTGTTTTGCTGGCAATGTTAAAAGTCTGTAGGGTTCTCCTTGCCAACAAGTGGCCCAGTGAGAACCAAACAAACCACAAGAACTGCCCAGTTCGTAGGCAGTTCGTGTGGTTCGCCCAAGACTTCTTCTTTGCCCAGGAGAACAAGAGAAAGTGCACTACCTGCTTTAAACGCAAAAAAAAAATCCGCTTGTTTCCCAGGTTCGCCTTTGAATGAATTTGGACTGACTCTGCAAACAGTACTAAGATAAAGAATGACTCAAGGGCCACATCTTCATAAATTGAAAAGTGGCGTTATCTGAGGAGAAAAAACACGGATGTAAACATTCCAGGTGATGCTCTACAGAACGGAAAATTAAGAATGGTGTAGTAAACACGAAGCGTTGAAGGCCAAGTAAGGAACAACTTTTATTATAAGTAGAAACACAAGGAACAGGTCTGTTCAGGGAATACACCAGGCTCAACTGACTTCAGGAGACTGCACGTAATCGAACGTGGAATCTCCCCAGGTCAGCAAAGCGAGCATTCCAGTACAATAGCATGACACACTACACATCCCCCTTCTTTTCCAACAACAAGAAAATAAATGCGAAAGAAAAAAAAACAAGGAAAATAAAATAAACAATAAAAGAGAAAATAATTAAACATGAAGATCAGAGACGTCAGCTAAGTATCCTAACACGTAATCCTTCAACCAACCAGGAGGCATCACTTTCCTTTTCCTTTCTACAGAGTCACACTGAAGTGCACACTCAGACACATTCCCATTCTCTGACTCAGCCATAGAGTCACTCACACCCACCTCCTCACTCAAGACACCATCACGAAGAATTTGTGGAGACGGGGCGGCATCGTGACACGTAACCTCATCTTCCAACCATTCAGCCCGTACAGGCCTTCCCTTCACACCTCTCTTACTGTTAATGTGGACTTCATTCCACCCCGGTCCCTGTATATTCCTAAGTAAAACAATGCGCTTAAGATTCCACACCTTACCATCACTCAGTTTTACGGCATTGTGCAAAACTTCCATAACACGTTCAGGCTCTAAATACTGGCTTTCACCCTTCTTGACTTTATAAGGTTTCTTTACTCTAACCCAATCACCAACATTGATTTCAACAGGCTTGACATGATGGAGCTTGTCATAATAAGACTTTGATTTCTCAAGAGATCTATCCAAACAATCCCTTACACTCTCCACTGACCGATGTTGGATGCCTGTCTCAACCAACCAAGAAGGGTTATGTTTGCCTCTGGGACTTCTTCCCCTCATAATAACAAATGGACTGAGTCCAGTAGTCACGTTCTCAGTAATCCTATACGCCCATACTGCTTTAAAAATGGCAACGTGCCAATCCTCTCCCACATTTATAGCACTCTGAATTATACCCTTAATGACTCTATTGAATCTTTCTACGGTGCCATTTCCACTGGGATTATACAAAGATGTGGTTTTATGTTCAATACCCACCCTCCAAAAATACTTCTTTGCAGCATCCGACATAAACTGCACACCATTATCACTTAACAACTTAGAAGGAGTGCCTTCTGTCAGGAAAACCTTATCCAAAAACTCCAGCACGTTTACTGTATCTGCTTTTTCTAAAATACCAATTTCTGGCCACTTGGAGAACAAATCAATGAGGACTATTACAAACTCTTGAGAGCTACCAACTGGACCTAAGAGATCAATGGCGACATATTCCCATGGTTGCCTGGTAACGAACGCTTGATGCATAGGTGGTCTAAGGTTACACAAACTCTTGTCAGCAGAGGAACATACATGACAAGTTCTGACAAATCTTTCTACCGACTTGTCAACTCCTGGGCACCAAAACAACTCTTTAACTACTGACTTAGTTCTAACAATGCCGAAATGTCCCTCATGACATAAATCTAAGACTACTTCTCTTAAACCTGATGGAGGAATCATTCTATCACCTCTCCAAAGAACATTGTTTACAACAGTGAGTTCGTTCCTGACCTCCCAAAAACCTCTGCATTGTTCAGGTAACAAATCCTTCTTAGGCCATCCCTCTAACACATATTTTAAAATCAACTGTAAATTGGTGTCCACCTCCATTTCCTTCCTCCAGCTATCTTCGTTAAGTGCAGGACTACCAGAATCATGTATAAGAGCCACATTCCATTCATACCACGGGTGATCAACGCACCTCCCCAACAAATTAGGTAATCTAGAAAGGCAATCAGCCATTACATTACTCTTCCCAGGTACATACACGATGTGATAAATGTAATCCTTTAAGCGCATAGACAACCTTGAAATTCTAGCCGAAGCCAGTACACTTCCTTCACTCGTAAGAAGTTTAATCAAAGGTTTGTGGTCACAGCAAATGGTTATGTCTTTTCCCCACACAAATGCTCGGAAGTGCTCTAAAGCCCAAGCACAAGCTAAGGCCTCCTTCTCTATAACTGAGTATTTCTCTTCTGGAGGAGACAACGATCTGGATGCAAAAAGTATAATCTTTTCCTTACCATTACAATCTTTTTGAGACAACACAGCACCTAAGCCTTTATTACTTGCATCCGTGGTAACAAAAGTATCCAACTTAGGGTCACAACTTCCCAAACATGCAGCCTTGCTCAATTCCCTTTTCACACACTCAAACTCACGATTACATGCTTCATTCCACATGAATGAAGAGTTCTTTTTAAGCAAAGATCTTAAATTGTAGACCTTACTGGCAAAGTTCGGAATAAATTTGGCACAAAACTCCGCCATGCCCAAAAAAGATCTTACTTCGTCCTTAGACACAGGAGGAGACACCCCAATTATAGCATTCACCAAAGAAGTTTTAGGTTTAACACCCTCACCACTTATCTCATGTCCCAAATATTCCACACTCCTCTTTGCAAATTTGCACTTACTCAGTTCAACAGTCAACCCCTTATTACCCAACACATCCAACACATGTTCCAACCGCTCATCATGCATGCCCTTATCCTTTCCAAAAATTAAAATGTCGTCTTGGAAGCACATAACTCCTTTGATTTTCCCAAAAAGTTTGTGCATAAGACGTTGAAAAACAGCTGCCGCAGACGCAAGACCAAAGGGCATCCTCTTGTATTGGAAGCATCCAAAGGGTGTGATGAAGGCTGTTAGACCTTTGGAGTCCTCCGATAAGGAAATCTGATGATATGCAGAAGACAAGTCGATAGTGGAAAACCAACAAGCTCCCTCCAGACTAGAAACCATTTCCGTGATTTTGGGTAGAGGAAAACGATCAATCAGAATATTATTATTTAAATATCTTAAGTCCACACATAAACTGATTTTTCCATTACTACGCCGAGCTATAACTACAGGCAAAATCCATTCCGAACTCTCAATTGGTTCAATCACATCCATTGAAATTAATTTGTCCAGCTCCCTGGAAACTTCTTCTCTGATCATAATTGGTACAGTTCTGATTTTATGAATTTTTGGTACAGCTTCCTTCTTTAATATGATTCTATGTTCAAAACCGGTAAGTTTTCCCAAGCACTTATTGAATACTTTTGGAAATTTGGTTTCCATCAAGGAGGTCAAAGAGTAGTCTTCGTCGTTCACCATTAAAACCTTGTCTTTACCATTTGGATCCAGAATCATCTGTAATTGTCCTTGATCTTTCCAGCCTAGAACAGTCGGTCCTTTTTTGGCCACATATAATTTGCCTCTTGCACTCCTATTCTTGAATGAGAAAACCAACCACCTAAAACCTAACAAGTTTATTTTTTCTCCTGTATAACTTTCCGGCTGAATGTCAGGTGGGGAAAGCTGCTTGCCAATTTTATCCACGAAAGATTTGTTCCACACATCTTCATTCACGATTGTGAATGGTGAACCAGAGTCTGCATACATTGTGACTGGTACTCCACCAATTTCCATGTCACATATGGGTTTTTCCTTAGTGTTAACCTCCATTATATGAAGGATGAAATTCTTATCCTCATCCATCCCTCTGGGATCCGTTTCCACTGTGTCACATTTTACAACGTTTTCACCTTCATATATATGTTTGACTATTTTCTTTTTAGATTTACAGACTTTTGCAAAATGGCCCACCACTCCACATTTGTTGCACTTCAATTTTAATGCTGGACACGACTTGGAGTGAGCTAAGTGGTCTTTGTTATCACATCTGTAACACCTTCTTTCAGTTTCCCCACTCTGTAATGTTTTTCCAGGTTTCCGATTGGTCACTTTATAAACACCATCCTCATTTTTTCCAGTAGATTTTAATTTGGATAAACATCTTTCAGAGATCTCTGCTTTCCTTACTATGGCTAACATTTCTTCCAGAGGAGAATCGCCATTTATCCAAAGTCTCTCTTGAATAGATTGATTGCTGCAGTGCATGACAATTTGATCTCTAATAAGTTCATCATGAATTGTCCCAAATTTACAGTCTAAGGCCAATTTCTTTAAGTCTGCAACAAAGTCATCCACCGGCTCATTTTTTTCCTGTTTCCTTTGGAAAAATTTATAACGAACGATTCCCATACAGACTTTTGGAGCAAAATACTTGTCAAGATCAAGCATCGCAGCATTAAAAGCACAAACATCACCACTTACAGGGTTTTTAGACATTTTACTATATGTTTTCAGGCCCATAGGACCCACAGACCGCAATAGAATTCTCTTTTTCTGTTCCACAGACATCTTGTTATCAACATCGATAGCACCTAAATAATTTAGAAAATAGTCCTTCCAAACTTGCCACTTAATGGGTGGAGAACTACCCATGGCCCAAAATGCTTGTGGGGGAACGATTGTAAAGTTAGCTTGAGCCATATCCGAGGCAAATGTAAGGAACACAAATTGTACGACTATTAATTGCTCTTCCCTTCCCGGACCTGTTATTACTTCCTTCTTCACCGTAGATTATAATTTCTTTTTATACTTGTTTAACAAATCAAGACCAGCTTCAATTATTACTTCCTTCTTCACAGTAGATTATAATTTCTTTTTAGACTTGTTTAACAAATCAAGTCCAGCTTCAATTATACTTCTTTCCTTTAAGTAAGATCAAAAAATAGCACTGTAAAATCAACAACCATGCTGCCATGTTTCTATTTTGACTCAAATGTATTCAGAATCCGCCTCCGTGCTCCGCGTATCCTTTTCCTCTATATATATATATTTTTTAATGAAAGGCTAACGTCTCCGTCACCAGGGAGATGCTAGCAAACGCCGCGTCAGTCTCCTTAGCATTTTGGTTGCCAAAGCAACACACAGCGGATGCGGCGTCAGTCCTGGAAAATGCACGTGCAGCGTCTGTTGAAAACAGACGCTCGTGCTGAACTCGCGCCTCGTAAGCGCCTGACACCAACGTCCGGTGTTTAGAAATTAAAAAAATATATATATATTATAAATGAGAATAAACACCTACGGAATGTCCCACGGCGGAGGTCAGGCAGCACCACAGGCAGTAAAGCGAGTTTGAATTCAGAAGAAAAAAAAAACAATCCGGACTGGAAAAAAAACAACGGAGGTTCGAAGCATCCGGCTCCCTCGTCGCCAAATTGTAGTAGTAAACACGAAGCGTTGAAGGCCAAGTAAGGAACAACTTTTATTATAAGTAGAAACGCAAGGAACAGGTCCGTTCAGGGAATACACCAGGCTCAACTGACTTCAGGAGACTGCACGTAATCAAACGTGGAATCTCCCCAGGTCAGCAAAGCGAGCATTCCAGTACAAAAGCATGACACACTACAAATGGCAAAACTATTTTAGAAATTCCTCAGTGGGAGAAATATAGCTACTCCAGTTGCCAAAACTGAGGCCCAAATTTGAGGAAAGTGGTGCTGCTTACAATGCAGCACTACTTTTCTTGCGCCCCTTAGGGTCCCCTAAAGGCACCATGTGTGCACCGTATTTAATATACAGCGCCCCATGATCCAGATAGGGGCAATAGCGTCATTTTTTACGCTATTGATGTACTGTGCAGGTTTAGCGATAAAATTTTGACGCTAATCCTGCACAGTACATAGGGGCCCATTGAAAACAATGGTATGCTCCCTTTTAATGCCTGCTCTGTGGAGGCGTTAAAAATAGCAACTAAAAATGGTGCAGTGGAATCTCTTAGATTCCACTGCACCATTTTTGTGGTCCCCCTAATGGGGGAATGCCCCCTTGCATACATTATGCCTAGCACAGGCATAATGTGGCGCAAGGGGTTAGAAAGTGGCGCACTGCATGCATTGCGCCACTTGATAAATATGGCGCGGCAAATTTGGCCTCATTGAGCCACTTTAGCATCATTAAAAAAACATATATATATATCCGAAAGAAAGTCCCAAAATACTGAGGCTCAGAAAACGTGGCGTTTCAACCATGGATTCGGGAATAACCATAAAATAAATCGAAACATATTCTTGTAACCACAAGAAAGGTCAGGACACTTCCAGTCAAATGTAAAAAAGTTTTACTATTGTGGCAAGAAATTCCTTCAGATTCTTCAAGTTTAATGCAGGTCCTTTATTGAAGCATCCCATCCACCAACAGCCCTGTACAACAGCTCTCCTCTCTGCTCTCCACAAACAAGATCAACACTCCACATTCCATCATGAGGTCATATGTGACCTAAGCTTGAGGCAGAGCTGTGTGAGCATTCCACCCCTGCTGAGCCAGCATAAGCTACATACCACACACCTTCCCTCTTTACAAAGAAACCCATAAGAAACTATATACATGTATCTACATAGGAATAAATAATTTTTTTTTAAAATAAAATAAAAATAAGAACACAAAGTAACTAAGAAAACAACTAACAGCAAAAATGATCTTCTCCCTTTGTATTTGACAACTATATTAAGATTCCACACTCTACCATCCTTAATTTTCACAGCATTCCTAAAAAGTTTAATAACTTCAAACGGTCCTAAAAATGTACTCCTGCCTTTATACAAAGTTGTCTTTAAACGAGAATTTTATCCCCAATTTTTACATCAATGTCATGTGAACTTTTCTTGTCATCATAGTACACCTTCCTCTTCTGTACACATACTTTCTCATACTCATTCTCCACATCCACAACACTCTCAGGTGACTTATCATTTCTACCCCAACTCACCCACGCAGGTGAAAGGGGAGTATTGGTTTTGCGACCTCTGAAAAGATCAAAAGGAACCTTACCCGTGGTACAATGTGGTGTTACCCTGTAAGCATAAAGAAATATTTTCAGACCGTCTCTCCAGTCCCTATTAGATGCAACCTCCAGCTGTATACATTACTTCACACACCTGTTAAATCTCTCCACTGTACCATTCCCTTCTGGATGATATGGTGAACACCTCTTATGCCTAATGCCAAACTTTTGAAGAAAAGTCTCCATTTCCCTTGAAACAAACTGTGGTCTGTTGTCTGTCACGATAGTATTGGGTAAACCCTCATGCCTAAAAATATCCTTGAAAAATTTGATTATCCTACTAGTCTCCGTGGTGCGCAAATGTCAATTTCTGCCCCCCCTAGAAAATTGATCAATCAAAACAATAAGATAGTTTGAGCCACCTCTTCCATGCACAGGTCCTACAATGTCAACAGCCACTATTTCCCATGGTTTGTGCGGCATGTCCCTTACACACACAGGAGGCACCCTGGTCTTGTAAACCTTGTCACTGTTGCAACAGTCTACACACTCTCTTACCACTCTCTCTACCATCAAATCCATTCCTGGACACCAATAATCAAGACGAATCCTTGCCTTCATTCTACTCATTCCTTGGTGCCCTTCATGCCCAAGCTCAATAATTTTCCCTCTCAACCCTTCTGGAACTACCAACCTTAATCCACGTAACAGGATACCATCTTCCACTGACAATTCATCTTTCACTTTCCAGAATCCACACAGATCCTTCTCCTGCTTAACACTATTGCTCCAACCGAATCTGATTTCCTCACACACCTGTTGCAATACCCTATCCTCTGCTACAGCCTTTACCCACTCTTCTTGTTCCACTACACTTCCAGTTATGCTGCACACAGATACATCCTTTTGTCCCTCTTTCTCAGGAAACTCTTCTACTTCTGAACTTAATCTGGATAGACAATCCGCAACTTTGTTGTAAGACCCTGGGACATAGTGCACAGTATAATTGTAATCTGATAACCCATCTACTAATTCTCCCTGAAATCATGTCCAGACCCTTCCTCATAAACACCTCCACAAAAGGTTTGTGATCGGTAAAGATTTGAAACTCTCTTCCCCACACACAATTCCTGAGTTTATTAATCACCCAATACACATTCAGAGCCTCTTTTTCTATGGTGAAGTAGTTGACGTCTGGTCTCCGCAGCGTCCTCGAACAAAATACTATGGGTTTATGGTCATGATTGTCCATTTCCTGTAACAATACTGCCCCAAGACCTCTCTCACTGGCATCAGTCATTATCACACACTTCTTATCAGGATCGAATGATTTCAAAGACCCAATAGAAGATAACTCTGCCTTGATATCCTCAAACTCTCTCAGACACTCTTTGTACCACAAGAATTCTGCATTATTCTTCAAAAGTTTACACATGCAGACCGTTTTCGATGCTAGATTGGGTAAAAAATTAGCATGAAATTCTATCATCCCAAGAAACTATAACAATTCTTCCTTTTTCTCAGGAACACGCAGGTTTAAAATGTTTTCTACTAGTTCTTTCTTTGGAAGTAACCCCCTGCTGTGATCTTATATCCAAGATACTCAACTTCAGTTTTCCCGAAAAAACACTTTTTTAACTTGAGAGTCAAGCCATGGTCTCTGAGGATGCTTAGAACTTTCCTAACTCTCAAATTATGTTCATCCAAAGTGCTCCCATGTATCAAAATATCGTCCTGGAAGCACTTCACTCCAGGTTCGGAGCCAAACAGATTGTACATAAGTCTTTGAAATACAGCAGCTGCTGAAACTAAACCAAAAGGCATCCTTATGAATCTAAATGTGCCAGACGGAGTGATGAAAGTAGTGTAGTCATGCGAATCCGGGTGCAATTTGATCTGATGGTACGCAGAAGTCAGATCAAATTTACTGAAGTATTTGGAACCGGACAGCATCGTGACCATTTCTGAGATGTTAGGCAAAGGAAACTGTCGCTGACCACATATCTGTTGAGGTTCCTCAGGTGAATGCCCAGTCTCAGCTCTCCAGACTGTTTCCTTGCCACAACAATAGGTGAAATCCATTCAGATGACTCTACAGGCTCAATGATACCTTCATCACACAATCTTTTAATTTCTTTCTCCACATCATCTTTTAGAGAAATAGGTACAGGACGCACCTTAGACACCACCGGGACCGAACCTTCTTTCAATCTTATCTGATGAGTGTATTTTTCCAAACAGCCTTATTTCTCATTAAAAACTTCTTTGAACTCCTCAACAAATTCTGGCACAGACACGTGTTCTTGTACACCCAACTCACATATGTGATGCAAAGTATTAACATAGTCTTCTTTGATCATGACAGGAGAAGGAGCGTTAGGATCCACAATGACCCTCAGACCTTTCTGATGAGGCCAACTTAAGACTCTGGGGGTTATTCTAACTTTGGAGGAGTGTTAATCCGTCCCAAAAGTGACGGTAAAGTGACGGATATACCACCAGCCGTATTACGAGTTCCATAGGATATAATGGACTCGTAATACGGCTGGTGGTAAATCCGTCACTTTTCCGTCACTTTTGGGACAGATTAACACCTCCTCCAAAGTTAGAATAACCCCCTCTGTCTCCTTTGACAGGAACAGAAACCTTCCCACTGACAGTGTTTGATTTGAAAGCAATCTCAGCCTCAAAGTAACCTCTTAGATCAATGACTTGACCTCCATAACCCCCCGGAACCACGTCAGGATCTTTTAACTTTACTTTGTGACTCAGTTGTTCATCAAAAACGTTATTGGAGATCAACGTCAACCAAGCCCCAGAGTCGAACAACATTTCACTTGAAACTCCTAGAATTGTGACTATCTCTTTTGGATGCTTCTTCTTTTGCATGCCCATGGAAACTGATAATATGCAGTCCTCGACTACTTTTACTGTCGTCTGACTCCTTTGAGACTTGCAGCATTTACCAAAATGTCCTTTCTTGTTGCACAACCTACAGATTGAGTTTAAAGCTGGACATTTTCTGTACGATGCATAGTGTCCTATGTTTCCACAACGGAATCATTTTGCATCCTTGTACCTGTTCGCAACACCTTTATCAACTTTGTCTTCTTCTCGTTCAACACTGTTGCCTTTTGCACCTGTAGGTTCCTTGTTTGTGGTGATTTTGTTCACATCTATATTTTTTACCCTTTTCCAGTTCCTCAACACAGGCCAAGGTGTGCTCCACACTCTTGGCAAGGATGATGACCTTTTGCAATGTTGGATCATCCTTGGTCCACAACTCCTGCCTGATTTTATCACTAGCACACCTTAACATAAACTGATCACGGATCCTTTCTTCAATAGTGCTTCCAAATTTACATGTAGAAGCAAGTTTTCTAAGGGCAGTAACATACTCCGCAATGCTTTCACCTGGTCTTTGCTCCCTCATGCCAAAATGATACCGCTCCAAAATAGTACTGACCTTAGGTAAATAGTGTAGATCAAGCTTCTTCAAACACATCTCAAACTCATTAAGATCTGTAGCCTCTTCATGAGGATCCGGAAGGTTTTCGAATATTTCTTGACCCTCACAACCCAGACAATGCATAAGAAGCGCTGTTTTTCTCTCATTGGATAAATTCGTTCCACAAACCCTGGAATAATGAAGAAACGTTTTCTTCCATTTGGACCATTTTATCAGTTGTTCGCCAGGTGTGGTTAAAAAGAAAGGAGGTGGAGGAATATTCTGCATTATGTTTGGTTTGTATAAACTTGCAGTAAGTACTTTTTTTTTTTTAATTTTTTTTTTAGGAATTCTCTTGTTCTTTAATTATTCTCCCTTTATTTTCCTTCAAAACAGAAAATTGCAGAAGGTTGAACACAATTTATGTCACACAGCAAGTTAAAACAAATTAAAAAGTTTTTTTAAGTCAAAAAGTCTTAGTTGATAAGTATACCAAAATTCTCATGCAGACCGATCCATATCCATTAATATAACTGTTTCATTAGGCTTATTTTCTATAGGAAGTAGTCCTTGTTCTTTATCATTCACTATGTATTTTTTTCCACTTCCTTTATAGAAGAAAATCCTCTGACGAGCACGTCAGAACTCAGGAAAGCAGCGTGGAAATGTAGACAGCTCCTAATTGTGTTATTCGCAGTCTCCTGAGCGTGAGTGAAAAGAAAACTTCAGCACGCGTGGTGGTACTCGCGCACTCCTGAGCACGAGGAAAAAGACGGCTGAAGTAGGAGCGCGAGCCGAAGCAAGGTGAGATAACTGGTGCGGTGCTGAGAGCGAGTAGAACAACGCGAGTGCAGCATTAAAGCTGCACAAGCAAGTAGAGCGCGCGCTCCAGGGCTCGAGGTCAGAGAGCCGTTAGCCGTTGAAGCAGGAGAGTGCAGGCAAATTAATTTAATAGAAAATCAAGTAAGCAGATGTAAACAAATAAAGGTACCTTGTAATCCAATGAGTTCAGGATATAAAAGAAATTGTTATTAAAGACGAAAGGAAGCTTGAATACGCTGTTGACTCCCAGAGTTCAAAGATGACTTCCTTGAGGTGACAGCTTGTGTTAAGATGCTCCAAAGACCCTCGTCGCCAGTGTGGAAAGAAATTCCTTCAGATTCTTCAAGTTTAATGCAGGTCCTTTATTGAAGCACCCCATCCACCAACAGCCCTGTAAAACAGCTCTCCTCTCTGCTCTCCACCAACAAGATCAACACTCCACATTCCATCATGAGGTCATATGTGACCTCAGCTTGAGGCAGAGCTGTGTGAGCTTCCACCCCTGCTGAGCCCACATAAGCTGTATACCACAACTATCACACAGATTCTTCCTTCCAAAGCGTTTCAGCCGTAGCGGTAGCCTTGTTCACAGATCCGTGAACAAGGCTACGGCTGAAACGCGTTGGGAGGAAGAATCTGTGTGATAGTAAAACTTTTGTACATTTGACTGGAAGTGTCCTGACCTTTCTTGTGGTTACAAGAATATGTTTTGATATATATATATATATATATAGTTTATTGTGTGAAATAGTAAGGCATTTCAGCATAACGGCCTCAGGCTTTATACAAAGAGCTGCATGTAAACTATGGTCTATGAACTACGCTGCCTTGGAGCAAAAATATCTATATATATCTACATATAGACACTAGGTATTTATAGTTAGGACCATATTTTGGAAGAAAAAGCGTTTTTTGACATTGCGCCACTTTGTAAATATGGCGCGGCAAATTTGGCCTCATTGAGCCATGTTAGCATCATAAAAAAAAACAAGTATGTATATATATATATATATTTATATATATAGTTTATTGTGAGAAATAGTAAGGCATTTCAGCATAACGGCCTCTGGCTTTGTACAAAGAGCTGCATGTAAACTATGGTCTATGAACTACGCTGCCTTGGAGTAAGAATATCTATATATATCTACATATAGACACTAGGTATTTATAGTTAGGACCATATTTCTAAAGAAAAAGCGTTGCCTACATCTTTTGCACCGTTTTACGAATCTTCACAAAATTTTCCAAAAGCCGGAGCCGCTAGACGGAATTACACCAAATTTGACAGAAAGCTAGCTTTGGGTACGCAGATCATACCGTTCAGTATTTTTTTAAATATAAAAGGGAAAATACATTTCTATATCTCCTGCCACAATGACTTCACGAATATTTCAGTAATAATTTGCAAAATTTGTGAATTTTTGCAAATACACGTGCGAAAAGAAGCAGTGCAATTGGCTGACCGCAACCTGACTAGAAAGTTGCAGCTGCCATTTTATTTCACCGGACAGGGTCGCCAGGGGTGAAAATCCAAATTGAAAGTGGCATAAGGGGTTAGGTTCAAGGTACTCTGGCCCCAGGGTTGTGATATAGGTGTGGTTTAGGGGCAAATTATGGGTTTAAAATAATTTTGCATCACCATGCTTGATATTCGCGAAAATTCACAATGTTTCTTGAATTCTTCGCACATATGGAAACATTTGAAAGAAAAACCACAGACTCATTCATACACAGTTTCATTCAGTCATACATGCACTCAGGGACTCCATGCAGCCAGGCCCTGTGCCCAACCCCCCTAACCACCCAACCCTTTGCTGTGCATGGCCTGCCTGCTCTCCCCTCCCCCCGAGCCGATCTCATCCCCAGGGACCCCATCCTCCTGGGTCGAGGCATCATTAAATTCAGCTTGATGGATGACCCCGAAACTTCCCTTGTACAACAAAGATTTTCAAGAACACTTTTTGTTTGAAAAATTTGTGAAGATTTATCAAATGGCATTTAAAATGGAAACATGGCCTTAACTATAACCATCTACTACCTAGTTTCCTTGGAAAAAGCGTTTTTGTACATGGATATATCTTTGGTGGTGTTTGATGAATCTTCATGAAAGTTTCCAAAAAAGTGCCTGCTGGTTCTTCTGCTTGGAAATTTTTGGGCCGATCCGTCAAGCAGGGGCTGAGAAAATGGGGAGGTCAAATAAAAAAGTATGTTTCCCATGATAGTTCCCATAGGGATTTTCAAACACAACTACAGCCCAAACTGATGGATGGAATTACACTAAATGTAGAAGAAAGGGAGCTTTTGGTCCAGAAATCACACTTTTTGTTATTTTGTGTAAACCCGTTCAGTAGTTTTTGAGAAATTAAAGGAAATCCAAATTTGTCTATCTAGGGTCATGAGGACTGAACAACTATAGTTCGTGCCCTTAGGTATCTATAACTCACGCCTTCACCATGCACTGATAATTACCACAGATATTACATCACTCATTACTTCTATGACATCATTAATAATATTACTTTCACAGTGGAAGTAAAATTATTGATGAGAAAACTGTGCATGGCGAGGGCACGACTTATAGTTACCTTAGGGCACAAGTTATAGTAACTTGAAATTACTCTTACTATAACAGCTGACCCTCTATGGTTTTGTACATTTGAAATGTGAGCCGAACTATAACTTCCCTGTAACCTTTGTTTTTTTAAGTGAATATATAGATATACACCCACACACACGTGTGTAGTGTTATAGGTTAGATTCAGTATGAAATTAGAATTTGTAATTAAATAAATTAATATTAAAAATGTTGTTTAAAAATAAACAAATACACTTTTTAAACTGCTTTATAAAACATTAAAATTAATTGTAGTGAAGTGAAGAAATCATATTTATTAAAATATACTTAAGTGTAAAAAATAAATATTGTGAGGGTAGGACTTTAAAAAAAAGATATTAAAAAAGAGGAATGAAAGCATTAATTAACATATTTTATTTATTTAGTTATTTATTAAACATTTAACTTGACAACGTATTGTGTTGTAACATTTGTTGAGGTTAATAATTATTATTTTCAGCCAAATTACATGTCTATTGACCTTAAAATATTTTTATTCTATATTTTACCATTTCTTGAATAATTATTACACTTTATTTTTGAGTTGTACTTTATTGAAGGGGGAAAGCTGTCTAGGTGGCTGAGATCTCCGCTACTTGTGAAAAGTTATGAGTGTAGTAACTTTACACTTGTAAATCCTGTTCTAGGAGACTCCACCATCTATTTTGAGGGTTCTGGAGACAAGTAAACCTGCACCTAGTAATAACAATTATAAATTTACTACTATGTGCAAGTTTACACATGAGTAAATCTACACTTGTAAATTGTCCTTGGGAAATAAAGCTTAATGTCTATTCGGCCGTATTAGTATGGTGGCCCATTCAGCCTTTAACTGTAGTACTGGCAGATGTATTTTCATCACAGAGTCAAGTAAGAACCTCTAAATATGGTAAAATAGGTCATTTTGTTGTAGCCTGGGGAAGATACTGACACCATTAGAGCATTGTTACTCATTTTCCTCACCCTCCGCCCATTCCTCTATTGACTACAAAGTGTCTTGACCTCTCATATCCTCTGCTATGAGCATGAGTGCACAGTTGTCATTGTGTAGGCCTATAACGGTAACCGATTGGGTTGAGTCCAAGCTCTGTCATAATCTCCAGTAACTTGGACCTTAAGATCCAATCAAAGGTTGAAAATATTAATGTCACTTCCACCCCCCCCAACATTCACCTTATGAAAGACATACTTTTCACATATATTCTCCAAAGTTTCAAAAAGAGAAATTAGGTAATCATTAGTGGGGAGGAGCCATGAGGATTCCGATTAGGGTAAAGTTCTGATCACAACAGAGTTTTTGCTACCTACCAGTACCCTACTGCTAATTCGTTCAGATGTTCATACCTGATTTAAATCAACCAGAGAGATTAGCTTACTTGGTCATGGTTGTATGCCACAATATTGAGTTGAACAATATTGCGCTATGGATACATCGACTCCACGATATTGATTGCCACTATATGACCATTATAAGCCTACACAGGGAAGTATAGTTTTGCCATTCGTAAGTCCATAACTGTTTACCTTGATGAAATGTTGGTCATCAATATTGTTGAGTCGATATAAGTGAAGCTCAATTTTAAAACTTCAATATTGTCACAAACCTCTCTGGATAGAGTGATGTTAACCCCGAGTTCAAGAAATTTGTAATTAGTACAATGTACTATTACGTGGCACAATAATCATTTTGGTGTTTGGGGATGTGGAATTCTAATTGTAGAACCTAAAAACTATTGAGTGATTTGTTCTCCCAGTTGAAGCAATGGTCAATGGTGTCAGAAATTCTCCTTCTGCATACTTATGAGCCATTTTAAGACATAGAGTAAACCAACTGAGCAAGTGATAGTGAAGCTGTGGTTTGGAGAAGATGATGTTATCAGTGAATTTCTTGCAAACCAAAAAGTACGACTACCAGGAAATGCATTGTCATTAGCCAGAGTTAAAGGGTGTGGCCAACCACCAAAGATGTCTCTTAGTGATCTGGGCGGGTGCCCAAATATCCTTTTCAATCCACTGTCACAATCCTAGACATGCGGGCTCTCAACACCGGACAGTGAGGAGGAACTCGAGCCGTGTCTGCCTACAACCACGGTGAGCAATTTGGCTGCCCCATAGCTGCGCTGCCTCATCTTCACTTATGGCGGCATGCGTTGCAGCCTAGCTATCCATAGTAATGTGCTTGCTCAGAGCTCTCCCTTGCTTAGATCAGGGCGTTAGCTCAACTGCTGGACACTGATCATGACGGCCCCAGGATCCCCCTTCCGCACCAAACCTCCCCACCTTAGATAATACTTCGGCTCTATGGGAGTAGATCAGCATGCCACCCCTCCTGGCCTACGCAACTTGGATTGCTGCTACCACCGTCCAAGGAGTGAGATTCTAGGACACCACGTGGAGGGCCAAGACTGGCATACTTGTTGCTGGTTATGCCGCACAGAGGTGACTGAGGCGCTTGCAGGACGGGGAATCGTGGGAGAGACAAACACACTTACCTGCAAGCAGCTACCGCCTGGTCTGTCAGCCGCTGTGGTGTTTCAAGGAGAAAATGGCAATCGTCCACACTCTAGGCTTAGGAGAGCCGGTGCTCTTAGACTCAGGAGCTGCACAAGAATGACCAGGGACCAAATAAACAAAGTCCACTGACACTGGGTGAGTCAAGTGTTTTGCCCATCATTCAGCACCAACAGTAAGTTGGGAGGTAGTGGTAACAGCAGGGAGACTAATGTGCATCTACCCGTGGGGCAATTAGACCACTCCTGGCCCCCTTGGAGCTAATGATCTACAGATTTTAGGCCTTTTGGTGTCTGGTGGATGGCTGGTCATTGGGATTAGTCACAGTTGCTAGGGCTGCAGATGGCTGCTGAGATTTATCACGCTCTCCCTTAAGACTTGTGGACACTGCACAGATACTACCCAGTTTCTCCGCCTTATGGCCTGTCATCACTCTCATAATGCAGTGACCTTGTGACTGGGATACAGACATGATCTACTGCATCCTGGTGATAAGGCACCATTATCCTATTATCCTCACCCTGCGCTTGGCTTGCAGCATGAACTGAACAGGATCACATGTAGTTATCAACACCCAGAGCCCCTGTGTTGCAATATTAAAGCCCCACAGACGTGTTAAACCAAACTTCTGCCTCCACAATGTCCTGGAATAGGGCTCAGACCTACAGTGTATTCTATCATTCCCGCCAGCGTGCTACCACTGCATAAAGACTCATCAAGTTCTCTTTTGCACATCCAGGTGCAAACCCCAGACGGCATGATATCCATGCAGCCCTGCCTTACTTACATCTCAGCATGGGTAAATCTCCACTTGTGCTGCTGTACACATGGGGCTACCCCAGGACAAACTGGATGTGATTCTCCAGGAAATGCGTGACTCTTGTTCTGCCATTGAACACCATATTGACACCCTGTCAGCCAATCTATGAATCTTAGGAGATGACCATTGCAAACTCACAAAGAAAGTGAGGGTGGCTGAAACCATATTAGCCACACTAGCCCCTCAACATGCCACATAATCTACTACAATTGTGACCCTCTGGAGACAGCTAAAGGCCCTACAAGATAGGGTGGAGGATGCTGAGGGCCACGTACAAGACAATAATGTTTACTGTGGAATGCGTACACAGGGTACCAACGAGGTGCACTACCTCAGGAGCGCCACCATGCCCCATAATTGCCCGTACCCTCAACCCTCCTTCAGAAGGCCAGAGAGACAGCTCCCATAACACTGGAAAATGTCACAGTGTTGCTGTTCCTAGATTATACAGTGGACTCACATACGCCTCAATGTACCAAGCCTCCTAAAAGTGACACAGAATAAAAATACTGTATTCTTTGACACCCCAGGTGCTGTGTGTGGCTGGCTTGAACAACATTATCCCAATGCAGGGTGCCCGCCTCTTCCGGAACAACCACAGAGGAAACAGCCTGAACCTCCTCGGTCACACAAACATAAACTGACCCAAATGACACCCTTAGGCAACACCATCTTCACTGTAGGCCTTCGAGGGTAGGAGAGCTGTACTTGGGACAATGTCTTCAATGGGATCACAATATTGTCAGCCATCCTTCTGCTCCTCAGATTCAGACTCAGATGAAAGCATGGTGCTTTTCCCTATTATTATGCCACAGACTGAGGATATAGTGAACTGATCTGTATTAATGGTTGACCTTCTCAGTTGCTCTCACTTCTATGTCTGGCAGTGTGTTCATATAAGTCTTACTCTATGATATTCATCCCTCTTCTTCATTACCTCTGATGTAACCCTTCTTCACTTTACCCTTGCACCTCCACTCCGCTAATCCCTTTTCCCTTTTCACTCCCACCTCCTTGCTTACTCTTGCTACCCCCACGAGGTGACAGGTGGATGATACACAGCCATGTTTGTAAGGGTCAGTGTTTATATTTTGCTGTTAAGTGTTACAGATTGTGCATGGTATTGACGATTATTTTTACCTTTACATCTCTTCCGGGGAGTCATTATCAGCGCGTTATATGTTATATGCATGCAGTTTATGTGAGTCAACACACCAGTAACTACCCTTCAGTGGGTATATATACTGGTATTTATCAATCTGAACTTATGGCGCCCAACCAGAGCATTTATATCTATTTCAACAGAAACTGAAAACAATCTCCCCAGATGCACATGTTGGCCCCCTTCACAAGCAGTTGCACTTTGTATATTTTGTTTTTGTTAACTGTTTTTAGTTTTTCCATTGTCCAACAAGTGGTTTCCGTTGGACCTAGTATTTGAGGTATGTTCATATGTTTATTTTCTTATCTCCTCTGCCTTTCAATATGTAGGCCCCTGCCAAACAGGTAAAATGTGAAATGTTATCATGTCAACCACACCTCAGCATTATAAGATGTTAACTTGAACTGTCAAGGGTATGGGTCAGTTCACATGCACCATATCATTTTGACACAACTCCACCATTGCAAGGCACATATAGTTTACTTGCAAGAGACCCATCATTCTGCTGCTGAAGCCACTAAACTGCACAACACATGGCAGGGTCAACTATTTGTCACTACTTACTCTGGGTTTGTCCGTGGAGCGGGCATTTGGATGTGAGCTGGAATCCCCTTTGACACACAAGCCACGGAAATTGACATGAATGGGCAATATGTCTTTGTCTGTGGGTTCCTTGTCTGGGAAATGTTGGTCCAGGGTAATATATACACACCTAATACTAAACAAGAAGTCTTTCTCCAACATATAGTCTCAATCCTAGAATAATGGTCTCATCTCCCTTGGCTGATAGAAGGGGGTTTCACTTCAGTCATGGATGTTAATCTAGTCAATTCACATTGCCCATTACCGAATACAGGGGCCACCAAACAGTCTAAAGCCCCTTCTGGATGGGTGTCAAATAGGTCCCTGGTCGATGTTTGGAGAGAATATAACAGAGCTATGCGTGAAGACTCGTTCTTCTCTCGCCCACATACTCTACATGCACACTTAGGTTGGATCCTTTGTTCATACCACACAATTTCACAATTTACCAGTGCCTTTTACCTGGGTAAGGCTTTTTCAGATCACAACCCACTAGACTTGGGCCTGACCTGGGGCAGAGTCCTGGCACCTATTCCTGTGTGTTGCGTTTACCCAACACTACTGGAAGATGCAGTCTACTGTGACAGCCAAGGTGCTGCAATCAACTCCTAATTTATGGATAATTAAGGCATGGCCTCCACGCCACCTATAGAATGGGAGGCATTTAAGGTTTCATAAGGGGTGTATCCATAGCTACTACAATAGGTACTAGGCATTCCGTACTCTGCGACCTGCAACATATAGAAACACAGTGGAGACTCCACAAGCGCACGTCCATATATGACCCCACACACTTGGAAGACCTCCAAAACAGTAGGATATGCATGCAGAATTACTAGAACACCTAAGACTATCTGACCATAGGTCATACACACAAAAGAACCACTCAGAGGGTGACAGGGCCAGCATGTTACTCACCCACATGATATGACTTCCAATGTCCCCAGCTCCGGTCCTGTCCACTATAACACTGTCTAGAACAAATTGCACTACACAAGTGGAGATTAACAATGCCTTCTATTTCTCTTACACCGAGCTCGTCAAGGCTCGACCTAAACTAACTCCCTCCCACAGAGATGATTTCCTCTGTAACCTCAGGCTCCCTCAATTATTTCAGACAGAACAAGCATTGTAGAGGCCCCCTTATCATCAGGTGAATTACGAAAAGCGATAAAGGAGAGGGCACAAAGGAAAACACCAGGCAAAGATGGTTTGCCCATTGAATTCTACGCAACCATGCCTCCCGACTGGTCCCATGGCTAGAGAAATCATACACAGCATCCCTAGAAGCAAGGACCTTACCTCCAACCACTAAACAAGCCCTAGTCACATCCTTGCTTAAACCTGGCCAGGCCCCAGACGTTCTATTTTTATATAGACCACTCTCCCTCTTTACTTCTGAATATAAAATTCTTAGCAAAGTGTTACCCTATGGCTACTCCCAGTGCCTCCTGATTTGGCCCATATTAATCAATGTGGCTTCACCCCAAGTTGGAGCACCTCCCTGAACATGAGACATTCTTATCAAGTGATGGAAATATCACAAGCCATTTCCAAACGCCGGTTGCCTATCATTGGAACTCCAACAGACTTTTGATTCCTTAGACTGGTGCTATATGTTTTTAGCCCTAAAAACATTTAATATACCTTAGCTATTAGCGCTGTGAATGCCTAACTGGACTTTTACTGACACATAAACTGAAAATGAAAGTAAAACAGTTGACATAAACAGGTCGATTCAAAGTGCCACGGCTGCCATTAGCATGATCGCAAAGAAGAGTCACAAAGGGAAAAAGAAGTTTGCTCTCATACTATCGGCATTCATGCAATTATCCATGTAACAGGTGTAGAGAGCCACTCGGGCTCCTCTATAATTTGTTGCCCACTCCGTGACGACATACGGTGTCCGGAGTGCAGGCTATAAAATAAACGGGTGCGAGACCCTTGTGGTTCTTTGGCACATGTGCAATCGTAAAGCAGTGTCGCTGTCTCTCTCGGCGCAAGCGGAGGTCTCGCTATCGATCGCGACCGCAGCGTGCCTCTCCCCTCCACAACAGGGTCGATGGCGGTAACAGTGACAGCGATGGACGTGCGGTGGGCGTGGTTAAAAGCCCACAGAGAAATTACAATACAGAGCGATTGCGCACTCGACCTAAAAATAACTCTTGTCTTTACAGTAGACTTCCATTTCAGTAGCTCTGACAATAGCAAGTGCTGAAATTATCAAACCCTGACGAATGCATAGCCAATATTCAAACCATATGATCTTCCGTAGAATCTGTGCAGTGAGTGGGCATTCTTTGAAAGATGGCTGTTAAGCTTCTTCATCTCTGCAACTCTTATACACCTTCAACAGCTTAATTTACACCCTTACATCGGCATTGCAGAAAGCGCTAAAACATTAATGTCAGGTATTTCCCACTTTTTTAGAGGGTTTTTTCAGTTTTATACAAGGTTAACTTCACCCGAGGGTATTGGGACGATTTCCATTAGCACCAGTTCATTAATTTTTTGGTAGGTGGAGATTTAGGCCCTCATTACAACCTTGGCGGTAAATCCCGCTTACTGCCGTGCAGAAGACCGCCAACACACTGCTGCGGCGGCGGAATACCGCTACAGCTATTACGACCCACAGCTTGGAATCCGCCAAAATCCAGACACCCACACAAGTCCGCCATACCAAAGGTCAGTGATAAACTGGCAATAACAAAACCTCCACCGTCACGCCAACAGGAATACGCCCACACTATCATGACACACGAATCCACGTGGCGGTCTTTCAACCGCGGTATTCCATTGGCGGTACACACCACCGCGCTCAAACTACACACACATTTACAAAACACAACCACATTGGACAATTCGAAATACACACACCTGATACACATACACACACCACTCCCACACACCCAATCCAATATAAAACACACACCCGCATCATCACAAACCCTTACGACCAGAATTGCGATAGAAGGCCAGAGAGAGAAACCACCAGAAACAACACTAGCATCCACAGGCACACAACATCATCACTCACACAACATCCACATGCCTCAGACAACACACACAAACACATCCCCTCACACATCACAACCAACACCACCTCACACATCACCCTCACCACATCATGGCACCTCAACGACACCCCAGGTTCTTTGAGGAGGAGCTCAGGGTCATGGTGGAGGAAATCGTCCGCGTAGAGCCACAGCTATTCGGATCACAGGTGCGGCACACCTCCATTGCTAGGAAGACAGAGCTATGGCGCAGAATCGTCGACAGGGTCAACGCAGTGGGACAGCACCCCAGAACACGGGATGACATCAGGAAGAGGTGGAACAACCTACGGGGGAAGGTGCGTTCCGTGGTCTCAAGACACCAAATTGCAGTACAGAGGACTGCCGGTGGACCCCCACCTCCTCCCGCAAAACTAACAACATGGGAGGAGCAAGTCTTGGCAATACTGCATCCTGAGGGCCTCGCAGGAGTGGCAGGAGGAATGGACTCTGGTAAGGCAACTCTTAACTATAATATCCCCCACCCTACCTGCATGCCATCACATACCCCCATCCTCACCCCCATCACTCCAACACCTCACATATGTACCACTATCACAACCCACACATCCCAACACCAAGCCCTGCATGCAACACCAAAGCATGGACACCCATCACCAAAGCATGTCCACAACAGATACCCACACAGACCCCAAACCAAATATCACACAAGGACCTAGACAAGAATGCAAGCACTGGAGTACAGGGTCACTCACCCATCGCGCACAATGGCACTCACAGATGCAATAATCATGCCTTTATACCCCTGCAGGACCCCTACCCAACGTCACCGGACAAGAGGGTCCAGACATGTCCAGCCCCCCCCACAGAAGAGGCCCACAGTGATGACAGCAGCTCTGCACAACTGGATCAAGATGACCAGCCTGGCCCATCTGGGACCTCGGGACAGTCGTTTCCCCTGACAATGGCACAAGCCACCACAGAGCCTCCCTCCTCAGGAAACACCAGCACAGCACCCACCCAGCGGGCCCATCCCTCTGTCCCCAGGACACGTCAAGCAGCAATGTGTCCACCACTACAGGGAACCCAGGCAAACCCACCACCCCAAGAACAGCAGGGACCTGGGGGCAGTGGGAGTGGGCACATGGTTCAGGGGACAGAGGAACAGGAAAAGAGGGGAACTGGGAGGACTGCTGTGCGACAGGGGGAGGACAGGCCCAGGGAACTCACTCTCCACGAGGTCCTCTCCAACATCATGGGAGTGTACCATCATTCCCAGGAGAGATGGCAACCGTACTGGCCAACTTTCAGGAGACCCAGCGGCTGCAGGAGGAACACTATCTGGGGATCAGGGAGGAACTCAAATCCATCAACACCACCCTGGTCACCATTGTAGGGGTGCTGCAGGACCTTGTCAACACCAGGAGGGACACTGTGGCACAACAAGGGGCCCTTGACACTAGCCTGGATGATGAACCGCCCACCACCTCTGCCGGCGCTAGTGGACAGGAGGCACCACCACAGGACCACAACACCAGCACCCCATCCCCTGCAGATGGAGAGCCACCCTGCAAACGGTCCCTAAGATGCAGGAACAAGACAGAGAACATTGCCAAGACCCCCGCCAGGAAATGAGACCCCCCTGAATGTCATCCTTCTGTCCCACTTTGTCACCCTGTCCATCCTTAAAATGCCCTTGCTCCACTTCCTATGCCCCTTTGGACAATGCACCTGTGAAACAAATAGACTGGACTCTGCCATGGACATTCCTCCACCATCACCCCTGACCATTTTACAACCCCCTCCACTTACTTGCACAAAAATAAACACACATCAATCACAAAACATTCTGGAGTCAGTCTGTGCTTTCATAAATGTGTAATTGCAATAACTATAGAATAAAGCAATGCCAATTTAAATGTCAACACACCGATGTAACACAGCTCTAGTCCATGAGGAAATATAGCAGAGGCCACAAAGTGGGACCCACATCTGTTAAATGGAAAGGCAAAGAGACAAGTCAGGGTCCATACACTGGGTGAAAACGACAGACTAATGATAGGTCAAACAATAGTATGAGATGTGGGAGGCAGTGATATCTTCTAACCTGTGTCTCACTGGAAGTATTGCTGGATAATGTTGCTTCTGTTGTCGATAGCCTCTTCTTCTGCCTCCTCCTCTTCACTGTCCACAGGCTCCACAGCTGCCACAAGACCTCCAGCTGGACCATCCTCCTGCAGAAAAGGCACCTATTGTCGCAAACCCAGGTTGTGCAGCATACAGCAGGCCATGATGATCTGGCACACCTTCTTTGGTGAGTAGTAGAGAGAACCACCTGTCATATGGAGACACCGGAACCTGGCCTTCAGGAGGCCAAAGGTTCTTTCTATAATCCTCCTAGTTCACCCATGTGCCTCATTGTAGCGTTCCTCTGCCCTTGTCCTGGGATTTCTCACTAGGGTCAGTAGCCATGACAGGTTTGGGTATTTAGAGTCACCTGAAAATATTGAGGGACAACTGTTAGACACACGCTAACCCGTAGGGGCAACCCCATTCCCAGACACCTATTCACAGGGTATAGGGTCCTTGTCCTCACCTATTAGCCACACATGGTGCCTCTGGAGTTGCCCCATCACATAAGGGATGCTGCTATTCCTCAGAATGTAAGCGTCATGCACTGAGCAAGGAAACTTGGCATTCACATGGGAGATGTACTGGTCGGCCAAACACACCATCTGCACATTCATCGAATGGTAGCTCTTCCGGTTTCTGTACACCTGTTCACTCCTGTGGGGGGGTACCAAGGCCACATGTGTCACATCAATGGCACCTATGATTTTGGGGATATGTCCCAGGGCATTGAAGTCACCTTTCACCTGAGGGAAAATGATGTAGCTGAGCATGTGTTTCAGCAGGGCAGACAACACTCTGGACAACACATTAGAGAACATTGGCTGGGACATCCCTGATGCAATGGCCACTGTTGTTTAAAAAGACCAACTTGCCAGGAAATGGAGTACTGACAGGACCTGCAATAGAGGGGGGATCCCTGTGGGATGGCGGATAGCTGACATCAGGTCTGGCTCCAACTGAATGGTTCATGTATTGTTGCATGATCAAGTCTGTAGGTGGCTATTACGTGTCTCTCTTCCATTGTCGACAGGTCCACCAGCGGCCTTACACCGGAGGATGCCGCCATCTCATCACCTGCCCCAGTGGACGTGCCCTATGGACGAGAACAGCGAGCAGAGAGTCAGCCAACACTGAGGTATTACAAAATGTCATTTGCACACATTTATTAATCCGCAATGTGCCTGTTACTGTGTGTATGCAAGGCCTAGATAGGTGTGACGCAGTTATTATTAATGCCATGTGGCACCCTGAAATGGTGGCTGCCTGACCTGTAAGGTGAGACAGGGGGATGTGAGGTAACTGCGCTGGCGTTCAACACCATTGTGGTAGGTGGTCGAAGACCGCTGCGCAATCCTGCATTGGTTAACATTGGACCCTATGGGTCCCAGGAGCCAATGACGATGTACGTCGGCGGTGACACGTGACCACCATTTTCTGTCCGTTCACTCACTTGATACCTGACCTTCGACAGGAGAGGACCTACACTTCAAGTGCTGCTGTGACCTGGGTCTGGAAGCAACGATGGCTCATGTGTCTGGGGAAAGGGCCCCTGCCTTCACTTCAGAGGAGTTGGAGAAGTTAGTGGATGGGGTCCTCCATAGTGGCACACTACTCTACGGTCCTCCAGACAAACAGGTGAGTACACTGGGAGCATGCTGCATGGGCAACGCCTGTTTGGAGTGGTGTGGATGGAAGATACATGGGGTGGGGGGACTGAGGCCTGCATGAGCGGACAGTGAGTGTATGTGCGTCAGGGCAAGGGTGGGAACGTGGGCCAATGAGTATGACGGTCCGGACGAGTAAAGATTATCCTTTTCCCCTGTACTATTCCTCTAGGTCGGCACCCACCAGAAGAAGGATATTTGGTGTGCCATCGCCAAGGACGTCTGGACCCTGGGGGTCCACCACAGACGGAGCACCCACTGCCGGAAAAGGTGGGAGGACATTCGCCGCTGGAGCAAGAAAACCGCGGAGGCCCAGCTGGGGATGGCCTCCTAACATGGGAGGGGTGCCCGTTGCACCATGACCCCCATGATGTTCCGGATCCTGGCGGTGGTGTATCCGGAGTTGGATGGGCGCTTGAGGGCTTCACAGCAGCCACAAGGGGGTGAGTACAGTCACAATCATCTGACTCTGCGCGCATTATGAGGTGTCTGGGTAGGGGAGGTGGCCAGTGGGTTCCCCTAGGCCAGGGCGAGCTTGGTAGGCAAGCACCCTTGTGAGGCAGGCTCAGTGGCACCCCAACCCCACTAGTTGTTAGTGCCATCTACACCTAGTCAGGCTCCTGTGACTTCCATGTGTGCAGCCATCGGGCATAGGCCTTGTACCCCATGGCCCTGTGAATAATCTAGGAACTTTAAGTGCATGGCGTAGTGCAGAGGTCTGCTGTGTCTGTAGTGTCCGCCAACGGTAGTGGTGCTGCATGCACTGAACATGTCCTTCTTCTGTTTCCCCCCCTTTTTGTGGTCTCCCTGTTCTTGTGTGCAATAGCATCATCAGACGGAGGAGCAGTGGCAACGGAGCAGGAGGGAGCTGCATCCCACTTGGCCCTGGAGGGTGAAACAATAGAGCCTGAAGCCACAAGTGGGACGGAGGGCGAGGGGAGCTCCACGGTGGGGACAGGAGGTGACAGCAGTGACAGCGACTCCTCCTCTGATGGGAGCTCCCTTGCGGTGGCAGGCCCCTCTGTGCCCCCACATCAACAGGTACAGCCGCCACCCCCCCTATCAGCACCCCCTCTCAGAAACCCCTCAGCATGTGTCCCGTGCCCGCTCACCCAGGTGATCATCTCCTTCACCCCAGGCACCTCAGGCCCTGCCCCAGTCATCCCTGCTGCCCTCAGTGAGGAGGCTATTGACCTCCTGAGATCCCCCACTGTTGGGCAGTCTACCATTGGGAATGCCATCCAGGGTGTTGACAGGCAGTTGCAACAAACAAATGCATACCAGGAGGGCATTCATTCCGGCTAGGCAGCCCAACAGAGAGCATTTCAGGCTCTGGCCTCAGCACTGATGGCAGCCATTGTCCCTGTGTCCAGCCTCCCTCCTCCAACTTCCTCCACCCAGACCCAATCCACTGTACCTCACCCTATCCCAAGCACACCATCAGACCACCATGCACACACCTCAACACACAAGGGTGGCTCAGGCAAATATAAGCACCACACGTCCCACAGGCACTCACACAAGCACCATACCCATGCAGACATACCAACATCCACTGCCTCCACTGTGTCCCCCTCCTCCACGTCTCCCTCCTCCCTCACAGTCTCGTCTCCACTCACACCTGCATGCACTACATCTTCAGCCACTACCTCCATCACCAGCACGCCCATCACCACACACCGCTCACGTGCACTCACCACCCCCACTACCATTCACACATCCCCTGTGTCCTCTACCAGTGTGTCTGTGAGCCCTCCTCCCAAAGTACACAAACGCAGGCACACACCAACCCAAAAGCCATCCACCTCACAACAGTCTCCAGCCCATGCACCTTCACCCAAATTCAGCAGACGTACACCTCCTACAACCACTACCTCTTCCTCCACTCCCAAACCCCCTCCATCTTCACATCCCAGTGTGTCTAAAAAACTTTTCCTGGCTAATATGGACCTCTTCCCTACACATCCTCCCCCGTCCGTACCCTAGGGCCAGGCTTTCCAGGTCCCAACCCAGCACCTCAGCCACCACGTCCCCAGGCACAGAGGTGCCAGCAACTGCGGGCTATTGGAGTGCGCCAACCATCAGGGCTGCCAGTGTGCCGCGGAGCGAGGGCAAGGACATTCCACCACCTGCAAAACGAAGAAAGTTGCCCACATCCCGGAGGGAGAAGCAGAAAACACCTGCCACCAAGGGCTCAGGAAAACGAAAGGCGATAGTGGCAAGACAGCTGCGCCACCACCCAGGGTGGGGAAGGGCCAGAAACTAAAGGGCAGGTCAGGAGAGGGCATGGTGGCACCGACTGAGGGACCACCACCTGCACCGCCACAGAGCCCGCCACCAGCACCACCGCCACTTAGCCCGCTGCCAGCACCACTGTCATTGAGCCCGCCACCAGCACCGCTGCCACAGAGCCCGCAGACAGCACCGCCGCCACAGAGCCCGCCGCCAGCACCCCTGTCATTGAGCCCGCCACCAGCACTGCTGCCACAGAGCCCACAGCCGGCAATGCCGCCACAGAGCCCGCAGCCAGCACCGCTGCCACAGAGCATACAGCCAGCACCGCTGCCACAGAGCCCGCAGCCAGCACCGCTTCCACAGAGCCCACAGCCAGCAACGCCGCCACAGAGCCCACAGCCAGCACCACTGCCACAGAGCCCGCAGCCAGCACCGCTGCCACAGAGCCCGCAGCCAGCACCGCCGCCACAGAGCCCGCAGCCAGCAATGCCGCCACACAGCCCGCAGCCAGCAACGCCGCCACAGAGCCTGCCACCAGCACTGCTGCCACAGAGCCCACAGCCAGCACCGCTGCTACAGAGCCCACAGCCAGCACCGCATCACAGAGCCCGCAGCCAGCACCGCTGCCACAGAGCCCGCAGCCAGCACCGCTGCCAAAGAGCCCACAGCCAGCACCGCTGCCACAGAGCCCGCAGCCAGCACCGCTGCCACAGAGCCCGCAGCCAGCACCGCTGCCACAGAGCCCGCAGCCAGCAACGCCGCCACAGAGCCCGCCACCATCACTGCTGCCACAGAGCCCACAGCCAGCACCGCCGCCACAGAGCCCACAGCCAGCACCGCTGCCACAGAGCCCACAGCCAGCAACGCCGCCACAGAGCCCGCTGCCACAGAGCCCGCAGCCAGCACCACCGCCACAGAGCCCGCTGCCAGCACTGCCGCGACTGAAACCGCCGCAAGCACCGCCGCGACTGACACTGCTGCAAGCACCGCCAGCAGCCGTGCGACATTCTGAGCCAGTGGCACCACCGCAGACATGGCTGCCATCCCCAATTGTCATTCGTCCGATGAAGCACTCTGGGCACCAAGCCCCCTCCAGAACCAGTGGAGAGATACATCAACTACCTCTGTCCTTGGCAGGATAGAGCACTCTGGGCACCAAGCCCCCTCCAGAACCAGTGGAGAAACACATCCACTACCTCTGTCCTTAGCAGGATGAAGCACTCTGGGCGCCAAGCCCCCTCCAGAACCAGTGGAGAAACACATCCACTACCTCTGTCCTTGGCAGGATGAAGCACTCTGGGCACAAAGCCCCCTCCAGAACCAGTGGAGAAAGGCATCCACTTGTGATACTGTGGCTTTGCATTCCCCAGGATAAAGCAGTGGGCAACCCACCCACTGAAAAGGCTTGAGAGACTGTGGCTTTGCACTCCCCAGGATAAACCAGTGGGCAACCCGCCCACTGAAAAGACTTGAGAGACTGTGGCTTTGCACTCCCCAGGATAAAGAAGTGGGCAACCCACCCACTGGAGAGACTTGAGAGACTGTGGCTTTGCATTCCCCAGGATAAAGCAGTGGGCAACCCACCCACTTGAGACACTTGAGAGACTGTGGCTTTGCACTCCCCAGGACAAAGCAGTGGGCAACCCACCCACTGGAGAGACTTGAAAGACTGTGGCTTTGCACTCCCCAGGATAAAGCAGTGGGCAACCCACCCACTTGAGACACTTGAGAATGTGGCTTTGCACTCCCCAGGATAAAGCAGTGGGCAACCCACCCACTGGAGAGACTTTAAAGACAGTGGCTTTGCACTCCCCAGGATAAAGCAGTGGGCAACCCACCCACTTGAGAGACTTGAGAGACTGTGGCTTTGCACTCCCCAGGATAAAGCAGTGGGCAACCCACCCACTGAAAAGACTTGAGAGACTGTGGCTCTGCACTCCCCAGGATAAAGCAGTGGGCAACCCACCCACTGCAAAAGACTTGAGAGACTGTGGCTTTGCACTCCCCAGGATACAGCAATAGGCATGGAGCCCCCTTGTGGAGCAGTGGCGTTGTGCCTTCATCAGGCTGAGGTGCCCAACCTCCCCCTCCCCCTGAGGGGCCTGTTTATTTTCCATCTGACGCCCCTCCAGTGTTCTCTCCGTTTTGAGTCAGGTATCTAGTGTGGACCTCGCCCATGCATTTTTTGGGCCAGTGGTCCACGGACAATGATTGGTGCACTATCCAGACTTGTGTAGTTGGTGTACATAAATGAATATACTGTATTTAGAGTTTTGAGTACTGGATTTTTATTAATTACAATCGTTCAAATCAATTCCTTTTGTCCTTGCGTTATTCAAGGAGGGGTGGGGGGTGTGTATATGTAATGTTGCAGCATGTATTTGTGTGTATGGTGCTGTGGGTGAGGGTGAGGGTGTTGTGTGTTGCGTGTGTGTGTCACTCTCTTTTCCCTCCCCCCCTCCCCCCTCCCCTGTGTTGTAGGTGCAGTACTCACTGTGACCGTCGCCGCCGTCTCTGGAGCTCCTGATAGAGGAGCAGGAAGACCATCGCCGGCAGGATCTGCAGTTCTGGCTCCATGGCGTCCTGGTTTCTCGTGGGGTGTGGAGAGGTAAGTGATTTCCCCTTCTGTGTACTTTTTCCGCCGTGTTTTTTTTCGCGTTTGTTCCGCCTCAGAAAAGGTGGCGGATTGGTATCTTGTGATAGGGTGGACATTACATTGTCTTCCGCCTGTCTGTTGGCTGTAACCGCCGCGCTGTTTGTTTGTACCGCCATGGCGGTCGGAGTGTTAAAGTGGCTGTCTATGTTGGCGGTTTCCGCCGTGGTCGTAATCCCATTTTTTTTCCGCCGGCCTGTTGGCGGTATTACCGCCACTTTAAAACCGACCGCCATGGTTGTAATGAGGGCCTAAGTGATTTTGGCCAGAATCACATGGTGTTGAGCCGGTGTTGATACTCCAACCTGGTTCCCCATTTACAGAGTCAGCAGCTCTGGCTACATGAAAGCGTTTTGCAAGTGTTGCAACGAACAGAAGTGCAAAGGAAACTTTCCCCTATTGACTCAGTTTAACTTGAAAGACATCGGGCATGCCCTTGGCTGTGCCACACATGAGCAGCTGGTCCCTAGTGACTATTCCTGGCTTCTAACTGAGGCCTACCGATTTGGCATGCACTGGTTAGGTAAATGGATAGCAATGGGAAGGCAAATTGGGTAGAGAGCCCTCTCCTCACATATCCTGTCATTCGATAGTTAAAATGACAAGTAGCTTCAAGTCTTGGCAGCTTTAAATGAGGGCAAGGCATCTCAGTCTTTGAATCTTCCAAGGCCGATAAAATGTTTTGCATGGAGTTGGTAATAAACCATTATTCAAGGGCAAACGATAATTCACAGCTTAAACACAGATCTCTAACTTGTTGAGCAGAGAGCCTAAGAGGGTTGATGGCAGAACCCTTGGATGTTGCCTATTGTTTTTTCCCAGTTTTGTCCACAGAAACATGATGTGTTGGCACCAGAATCATATAGTGTGTTAGCCACGCAGCACTAGTATGTTGACACTATTGCCTTACATTGATGACCATAATGCCGAGGAAAGCGGACTTTAGCTCTAAAGTGAGACTTGCATTATTGTCAAGAGACACTGTCATATCAATTAATATTCAACCATTACTCTTGTCAAAAACTACTTTACTTCAAGGCGTTTACAGTTTCCTTGTTTTTTTTTTTTTTTAATTATTACAGTGTTTCGGGCATTGGTTAAAGGTGGATTTTTGTCGCTCTTACCTGGGAATATTCACACGCAATATATGTCAACCAGAAGGCCAAAACAAGAAAGGTAATCCAGAGAAAAAATTGAAAAACATTGAAAAAAAAATGGCACCCAGTCATTTTGTTCAAGTCCGTTGTAGAGACTGATATATTTTAGAGCGAAATGTCCAAGGACACTTCCCAGTCTGAGGTGGGACTTGTCTAGCCCAGGTTTTTTAACTTATTTGCCAGCCATGAAACACTATAGATGTTCTAGCTATTCAGTGGGATGGTCATGGCGATGCAATGACACGTCAAAACGAAACGTGCCATCCTCATGGCTACCTTCCACAAGGGCTGCCACCGACTCCATGATGAAAGCCTTTCTAGAGATTGTTTGTTATATGTAACAAAATCAAGATCACTAATATCAACATGCACGAATTTCGAGTCCCCAATGCTGACTATCTGTATATTGTCAAGGTAAGCATTTGGAGGGAAATGACGGGTTCACCTCAACAATGGTTTGAATTGTTAACAATAACAATAATGTAGTTAGTTTTTACATTTTTTCAAATTCTTGAATATCCATGTTTATAATTGGAGAAGCCATTATTTCCACTTCTCATTTTCTGTACATTTAACCTAATCAGGCTTAGGGTTGTTCTTTGCTATTGTTAACACTGAATTTTATTAACAAATATCCATGTATTCTGAGTGCTGGATTTGCATAGAAAATGGATTAACTTAGAGAAAAATAATGCACACATTTGATGTTGAGCCCACCTGAGTGGCCGTCAGTGTTCACAAAGTGTACTTGTAAATGGCTTAATAATATGAAATGTTGAGCTTATGTTTGATTAATGTAGTATTATGTTATATTAAAGGTTATGTATTATGCATTAGCTTCATTAATCGTAGGCCTTAACTTAGCAAGGTCTTGGGCCTAGTTGCATGGCCTCATGTCAAGCTGCACTTTCTGGTGTTTTATAAAATGGCTGTTTATAGGATCAAATTGTGATTTTCCAGTGTACTGACCATGTGCTCTTAGCTGAAGTTCATTCTCATGAGAAACTGCTTGCTAGAAGATGCTGTACTAGATAGGGAAACATTGTATATCGTAGTATGTGTAATACTGACCTTCCCAGGAGAAGACAATGGATGCGCTGGCTGGAGTATAAGTTGCAACAGTATTGATACCTGACAAGCCGAAGGATGGGACCAGGAGAAGAGGAGCCAATCATCGACATGTGAACCACATACTAGAAAATGAGTACGAATAAAGACGTGGGAAGTAGTTTTAGGAAACCTAACTTAGCTGGACTGCACCGAGAGGAGAGAGAACCCATTCTCCTCATTCTTTTTGAGCATTTAGTTATTATTCTTTTCCGAAGTGCATGAAAAGACTTTGCTTTTTCTGAACTTTGATGCTGAATCCTGATGTCCTATTGCTGAACCATATTGAGGATAGGTATATGACAATGTTACTGATTGTTATGCCTATTTGCTTTGTTTCTAGGTACCAACCGCTATTTTAATAGAGCCATAGTTAGATGTTTTTCCAAATTTGTGTACCTAAATTGTTTTGCATGAAGTCCAAACATGCTATTCTAATCTGATGTTAGTTAGGGTCCTCTCTGATGAAGTTTGCTACATTTAACAACATTTGATGTCTTTTCCTTGCTAAATCCAAATGTACACTATTTCGTTTGCTCAGTTATTGGTGTTATTCATTTGTACTGTAATCTTAGTGTGTAGTAGCTCAAGCTTTGATTAGATTGTTATTCTTTCGCTGCTTTGGTCAGCCAGTATGTTTATCATTTGATTTTGAGCTAAAGTTACATGATATAAGCATTGTTAATATAGGGAAATAAAAGTTCTAACTTTTATATAAAGGTGTGGTTATTCATGGCTGCAAGGTCATGGTTTGTGGAAATTACTGACTCATATTGATTATTGATGTCATTGATTGCTATTTGTTATTGTTTTGTATTGGTACGGGGTTACATGGTGGGAAAAACTCGAATCGCAGTCAAAAGGTCCATCGGCCTACACACGTATCCCTTGTAAGTTTACTTAATAAGGTCTGATGCGCTAACACTGTCACATGCAATTCATAGTCGGTGCACAAGTCTATAACTCAGAATATGACACATTTTAGACTAGAAATGCACCTTAGTTCTTTTCATGTTCTGTGCAATGTTGTCACTGTACAGGCTGTACGAATGTTATTAAAACTCCCTTAGCAAACATAGCTTTCAACTGATTTTTCTACAATCCAAATTCTAACTCTACATCCACAGTAGGTGCCGTAGATAAAGAGTAGCACCTCTGCAAAAAATGCCTACTTTCAGAAGAACCAGAACAGGTGGTAGTTCCTTCTTTGTCGAAACCTGTAAACAATGGAAACCATGCCCAAGAAAATAAGGACAATTAACAATCACCAAGAATACAGAAAAGTTTTAACAACCTTGATCTTTTCTCAAACAGTCAACTACCCAAAGGTAATATAGAATCTTAAAGTAAGGTAACATGTCATTAATTTATGTGGCAAACACCAATGTACCAGAAATGTAGATACAGTAGCTTGGCACTACAACTCCTTTGTCAAATAGATTAAAGTGATACTATACAGTTCTTAATGTCATTCTAGATATGTATCAGCACTATCAGATTGATTCAAATTATATGAGGATCCCTGTTTGCTCAAAAAGCCCCTGGCGGCCCAATACACAGCATCAACCTGTCGACTATACAGATGCCAGTAATGGCTACTTCCCCTGTATAGCTGATAGACAATAAGAGGGGCTCCACACAATTTAATGGTATACAAGCCCTCGTTTATGTTAAATATCAACTATAAAACATTCAGTAGAGTGCTGGCCTCCCAACAATGACCATATATGCAATGACTCATAATCCCTCACCAGCCTTTTTTCATACCTGATCAAAACATTGCAATAAACATCAGGATAGTGATAAATATAATACTAGCTGTAAAATGTATTGATGAGTATGCAGGGGTGATGTCAGTAAACAATGAAAAATAATGTTATAGCTTGAATAGGGAGTATCTATATGAAATAACAAGATGGGGATGGGAGAGAGATTTATTAGATGGACCCACCTTTTGTACTCATCCCCACATGCGGGAGGCAAAACAGGTGGGGTCATTTTGGAGTCTTATACAGTGAAATAAATAAACTCTATTTAATAGTACAGTTGGGTTTTTTATTACAATTTTGAAAATGCTGGTTTTAGAAAGTTGGCTTTTTACTGCCCTTAGCCTTTTTGTGCCTGCATCTTGTCTTGGGTCACGTGACTGTGTGTAATGTACAGTTAGACTGTAAATTTCCCCCAGACAGTCACACAATAGAGCCATTTGGTGTGCCTGGATGGGTTATCTGTTGGCAGGATATGGGGTGGAGCTTAGCACAGCCCCACTTGCAACGGAATAGGGAATACTCTGCCTTCACACAAAGGACCTATCACCTCCACACTGCAGCGAGCTTGGAGCTGTTGTAAGACTTCTTTATCACCTAGGTTGGGCACCCTTATTTTAGCATGAGGCCCATAGCCTGTGCTTTTTACATTTGTATGCGTTTTATTCATTTTCATGTTTTTAGCACAGTCAACTTTTTGCTCGTTATTTTTCTTTCCAAGAAGACAGAGTTATATGTGTTGCACATTTTATCAGCCAATTGTACAACGTGCACTCTGTGCCCTGCTCGGGGCTGTCATATAAGGTATGTGATATGCTAACTTGTATTGCCAGTCCCTATTCACTAGACACATCAGTACATCAGGCCTGTTCCACAAATCTTGTATGGGTTATTATCTAAACACCAGATAGGCCTAAGGAGGGCAGAGGGCATTCCGGACGTAATTGTCCTCGGACGCACACCATATTGCAGCCAGCCTCGCTGATCCTGGTGCTGACTCTTCAGCTTCCGAAGAGGATTGACATCCAGACAAACTGCAGACCATTCCCATCCTATTCAGGTATGGAGTCGGGGGTTACTCCCTTAGATCAGGACAGGCAGAAGGGTTACAACAACAGATCTAGACATAGAGTTTAAGCAGGAACCTCTAGGCTTTCTAGAACCATACAAAATTGTGGGATTGTTTATCATCTTCACACTGGTTGTAATGATGAGTACCATACTATGTTTCATCTGCCTTATTATCGCAACTCATGCTTTTTGCACTAGGACGCAATTGATTCAATAAATGCATTGAAATCCAGTTTGCATCTTGTGTCCTGCCTTGACATGTGTGAGTCACTGAGTAACTGAGCAAAAGGGGTATGATCTATTTCCACAACTTCCCTGAGGAGTCAGAATGTGAGGTTTTGGTTGCCACAAATTATCTTTTCCTTCCTGAGGTTGGGGGAGGCACTGCGGGCTAGCCAGGAGTTAGACCGACAGTTTCCAAAGTGGTTTGAGCTTACCCAGTCTCCTATGCTCGGCAGTGCTGCCATCCTAAACACTCAGGCCCATATTTATACTCTGTTTGCGCTGAATTAGCGTCATTTATATTACGCTAATTCAGGGCAAACCTAACTCCATATTTATACTTTGGCGCTAGACACGTCTAGCACCAAAGTTATGGAGTTAACGTTGTTTTCTGGACGTGAAAACCTACCTTGAGTCAATGAGATACAAGGTAGGCATTCCCGTCCAGAAAAGGATGATATGGCCTTAGCGCCATATTTATCCCCCCATGCTAAAATCCAGCACGGGGATGGGGGCCTTAAATAATGGTGCTAAGCTTGCTTAGCGCCATTATTTAGCGCCTGGGTATGGGCAGGCGTTAGGGGACCTGTAGGCATATTACAATGGTCAGAGACCATGGAAATAGCCCACAGGTGCCCTTCCCTTGCCCCAGGGACACCCCCACCCACACCAGAGGGACACCACAAGATTGGGGACCCATCCTAGGTAAGTCCAGGTAAGTATTTATTTTTCCATGCTTGGGAGCCCTGACTTGGGCCCAATGCATGGTGCTAGCCCCAAAGGCCATGCCCGGGGACATTTGTCCCCTGGGCATGGCCATTGGGGTGGTGGGTATGGCTCCTGTCTTTACTAAGATAGGAGCCATGTACATGGGGGTTGTGTGCCATAAAATGGCGCTACACTGTTTAGAGGCATTTTTTTGCCTCTAAACAGTGTAGCGCCATAATTCGGTGCACAACTCCGGTTTCCCCTACGCCTCCCCCACCATGTTAGCGTCCTTTACGAGAACATTAACAGGGCATTAGCGCCGACTAGTGCCATTTCCATAAATATGGCACCCAGCCAGCGTCTTGGAATGGTGCTAGTCGGCGCTTTACTTTTTCACGCAAAACTGCGCTAGCGCAGTTTTATGTGAAAAAGTATAAATATGGGCCTCAGTCTTATTATCATAATAGGAACCACATGACACAGCCAGGGCAGGGGAGTCAGGAAATTCCATGCATTTCAAAGCTATTGTCTAGAAGCTTCTCCAACCTTCCAGAAAGAGGGCACCAGAGCATAAAAATAGAACATCAGACACCAAGGCCCATATTTATACTTTTTGACACAAACCTGCATTAGCACAGGTTTGCGTCAGAAAGTATAGCGCCGTCTAGAGCCATTACTAGACGCCAGCCGGGCTTCATGTTAAAGCTATGACGCTAGCCAGTGCTAAGGCCCGGTTAGCGCCAAAATATTTGACGCTAACCGGGTAGGGGAGGTGTAGGGAAAAACTGGAGGTTGTGCGGGAAAGAATGGCGCTAGTCAGGTTAGAGTTAAAAAAATGACTCTAATCTGACTAGCATCATTATTTTGACGCACGACCCCCATGGACATGACTCCTGTCTTAGTAAAGACAGGTGTCATGGCTCCCAGCCCATGGCCACTGGGCACAGTGCCATGTAGGGGGGCCAAGTTAGTCTAGTTAGTTACCTGGACTTACCTGGGATGGGTCCCTCCATCCTTAGGTGTCCTCCAAGTGTGTGTGCGGGTGGGTGGAGTTGTCCCTGGGGGCAGGTTAGGGCACCTGTGGACTGTTTCCCTGACCCAGGTGTTAAATAATGGTGCCATTATTTAAGGTCCTCCTCCTCCCGTGCGTGATTTTTGCATGAGAGGATGAATAAGGCACTAGGGCCTTTGAGTCATTTTTTGACTGGGAGCGCCTACCTTGCATCTCATTGACTCAAGGTAGGTTTTCACTGTAAAAAAATGACGCTAAGTCCATTACTTTGGCACTAGACGGGTCTAGCGCCAAAGTATAAATATGGACGCTAATTCTATGCAAACAGAGTATAAATATGGGCCCAAGTCTTCAGTTCACTACTGGACCTGTGGACAGACTCTCAGAGAACTGCCTGCAGCCATTACCTGCTGTGCACCCTTCAAGACTGCCTTGGTGTACCTGGAAAGACCATTTTTCACCCTGGAGCCTGCCTTGAACCCTCGGAGGCCAGTCCTGCTGTTGAGCCCTGCAACTTCACCTGAACCCAGGACTACCAAAATGACTCCAAGGGCAAGTTTGCTGGCCTCATGTTTGGAGCCACTGGAACACAAAAGGCCCCTGCCATCTTGAACACACATTTGGACTGAACCTGAGTGAGTCCTGAACCCTTAAGTAATGTCCCACCAGTCCTGGGCCCCTAGCTGTGGTCTGAAGGTGCCCATATGGCTGAATCCTAAAACTGAGGACTTGAAACATTTTTGGCCAAAAACGTCTCTGAGGTCCAGGAGGACACTGGGTCCAACCTGCTCGTCTATCACAGCTTCACAGCTTCACTTGCTACATTCATCTCCGCAGCAGCAAATCCAGTTTAGCAGTCCTTCGCTAAAGGGTTATCAGGCGTCGTGGATATGTCTTTGGCTACAGCCCTCTGCCAAAAACGAGAGTAAGTCCAAACAAAGAAATCTTCACTGCGGCTTCAACCCAAGGCTCCTTGATGAGGACATTTTCTCCTTGGACACCTCTTGCATCCTTGCCCCTCTGAACTTTGCCTTCTCTGAACATTTTTCTCAAAATTTCTTCTAAGTCCGAAGTTAAGCCCCGACTGGACCCAATCCACTTCGTCCTCCATTGTGGTCGGCCATATTTTTAGAATTTGACCCTGTCTCACACTATTAGATGTCCGTGTTTGGTGCTTAGATCTTTTAGGTGTAATGTTTTTACTAAAAACTTTTGAAAATTTAGAACTCCTGTTCTATTGATTGAATTTTTGTTGTTTTGGTATTGCAACATTTATTAACATTTTCTCTATTTTTCTAAATTGGTTTGAGAGTTTCCTTTTAACTTTATAACTGTTTTTGTACTGCATGAATACTTGACTCATTGCTTCTAAGTTAAGCCTGCTGATGTTTGTGTCAAGCTACCCAATGTTAAGCACAGGTTTATTTAAGGATAAGGGATTGTGGCTGTTTCTTGACCAGGGCTCACACCCCTGTCATTTAATACCCGAGTTTCTCACAGCGGATGGTATGCTGCATTTCCTTTATGACGTAAGGTCAGAATTGGAAAAAGCCATCCAATTGCTAAATACATTTGTAACCATATCCGGTTTATGCATAAATTTGCAAAAAAGCATAGAGAAGACAGGAAAACCTGGCTTCTCTATGTGTTTACAATCTTGGATTGTTTACTAGCTAGGTCTTACGGGAGGCACCTAGCTCTTGCACCATCAATACGAATTTAGATATAGAAGAGGTGACATTCAATATATGTATAAGGGGTGAGCGCCATTTTCCTAAATACCACCCCCTCTTGAATTGTAGAAAAAAAGCACCATCTTTTCACTCAGACCCTTAAAGCTGACAACTTACCCACACTGGAACTTAAGTGGGAAAAAACATCCTTAAAATACACATGGGTCAAATTGTACATAGATGAACAGTATTTATCAGAGAGAAATGTTGGAAAAGGTATTACCTCCCTTTGAACAGTAATAACCTTTTAAAATATGCTTCCACCGTCGGTGGCGGGAAAAATGACTATTGCAAAAATGAAAGCATTGCCGCATTGTTGAATTTCTTCACTACCCTGCTGGTCAGAGTCCCCAGAAGCAAGTTATCGGATCTAGATATATATATTACTTGTTCATCTGCTCTCGGGAAAAGGACAGCGAACTGTGGTGCTATCCAAACGGCAGCCTCAGGTGACAGATGGAGAACTGGCAGCCCCAGACTTGGAAATGTATTACCTAGCACACACATGCAATAGCTCACGAGATGGGTGCATACTAGAACAAGGTGCTGATGGATGTGAACGCACCATCACTGGAGGGCTAGCACAGTTGACACTAGCACTAAAAATTTGCACGAACAGCACAGAATAAACTGTTGACAGTAGCCAAACACTGCTGCCCAAGAAGCTTGCAGAAATCTAAAGCAAAAAATCCCTATTACCCAGCACACCCACTACAAATAATGGCGACCATTATGCAGATTATTGCCCAAGGGAGATTGGCAGACTGGGCACGGCTAGCAATAAATAATAAGCTGGGTGGTCTTTTCAGGGGCAGAAAGATCCAGTCGTTTGAAGAGCTTTGAACTGATAATGAGTTACCAGCAGGTCAATTTCTATTGTATGAAACAGTGGTGGAAACACTGAAGAAGAACTGAGGACCGGAACCGATGAACCTAAAACATACTAGGGATGTCATGTATTACGCACGACCACAGGCAAATATAAAGAAATTAAGTGTCTATAGAGGCCTAAGGGTAGATATGACTTCGCACTTGCACACGCTAAGAGGCAAATGGGTGGATGACATAGTGAACTCCTCAGAGATGCGGTTTGGGTTAAGGTTCTACACTAGAATTAAACTAATGCTTCTTTTTTCTAATCTACACAGAGTATATCTGGCACTTGTCAAAATAAACAAATCTTCCTGAACGCTAGAGCCATGTGCTCCAGACTGGAGTAGAGTGAGCTGAAATGTTTCACATGGTATAGAGTTGGGCACATCTTCACGAATAATGGACCATCATTACAGAAATAGTAATGATGAAAGTTGATCACATCGCTAGGTCACCAATGTTTAGGCCAGTTTCCCCTCTCAGCCAAATGTAAAGTCACTGCTAAATTTATCGATCTGGCTTTGGTGCAAGTCACAATGAACTGGGAAGCAGTAGGGAGCCATACAGTGGTTAATTGGAAAGCTGAGTTTATAAATTGGCAACCTGATGCCAAGAGAGGACAGAGATCACTGGAGGTGGCAGGAGCCTGAGAGTAGCTATTGAGTGCTGAAGGCAGAAGATGACATACCAGTGGTTAGTTCCCCTCCTTGCCTAAGCGGGCAGCACACAGGGATCCTTAATGATTGGGATGGAACATCACCACACTGAATGCACTATCTAAATGCCCACAGCAACTAACCACCCCATAACACAGATACCACATGAACAGCCGTTCACATAAAACTTTAAAATAAGTGGTTATATAGATAAACATGCACAACTCGTGTCAGGAGCACTATCACAACCCATTTGCGTTGAGACATAAAGCAATTCATGGACTGGGAGAAGGAGTGGAGGGAAATTGGGGAGATGTTATGTAAAGATTTAAGGACAAATATAAAGCAATGTTTGGCAAATAATGTCTGGACCTGCAAAGAGCAACACAATGCTAGTTATATCTACATTGTGAAGAACGCAAACATTTTCTGTTTATGAATACCTGATGTCAAACATACTTGGTATTCATTGGTAATGTGCTGCAACAGTAAAACGCAATCAAAAATGTTTAAAAAAATTGATAGACAAAATTGATGCAAAACATTGTGCATAGATTAACTCTCAGTAACATCCATGTGTCTATACTATACTCTATACTTTATCTCCAAAACTCATGATTGAACCCAACGTTTCCTCACATAGGTCAAGCCACTACCAACATTCTTTCAACCATGCACTCGAGGGTGACTAGAATTCAGATGAAAATAAGACTGTGCCATCGGGTTTTCAGGGACACAAAACACTATGGGGGTCATTATGAGTTTGGCGAACAGAAAAGGCCATTGCCAAACTCCCACGGTCAGGTTACCGTCAGTGCGGTCCCCTTCCTGCAGGCCCCATTATGAGTTACCCACTGGCCCAGCGGGAAACAGCCAACAACATTGACGCAGGCTTGTAATTGAGCCGGCAGCAATGCGGGCGGCCATGGGGACCCCTGCACTGCCCATGCCAAGTGCACTTTGTCTCCACCAAACTTTACATGGCGGGGCTACTGCCATGTAATCGCCAGCCGTGAAGGGACTCGTAATCTCCAGGACAGCGCTGCTTGCTGCGCTGTCCTGGCGGATTAGAACCGCCAGCACCGCTAGTCCCTCTAGTGGAAGGAAGTGGCGGTGGTAGCAGTCCGACCTTGGCGCAGCTGCCATGGTCGTAATGTGGCTGTCGGACCACCACATTGACGGCGGTCTGACTACCACCGCAGCCCTGGAGGTCTTAAGACTGCCAGCGTCATAATGAGGACCTGTATAAATTATAGATACAGAGGAACCTATTTTCAAAGATACATGCACATGTGAGTAAATGTTCATATGTATCTATACTCTTACACTTTTGAGAAGTTTTACTACATTGGGCTATTCACCATTTCTGAGTGGAAAGTTACTTAAACGTGTAGACGTCTTCAACCCCTATTTTCTAAGGAAGGGTGTTGTGGTACCAGTGGTTGCCCATTTATGGCGCTGGACTTACTCCAACTCTGAGTTAGAATGCATTCATGACTGTTTTGGGTCCTTTTTTGCTGTAGTAATGCTAGAAATGAAGATTGTGAAAAGGAATGGGTTTACTCTTTTGTGGGTGGGTGCATGTCTCTCTCTAAACCCCTTCCTAAACCTCTCCTAACCCTTCCTTACTTCTCCCTTAAACCCTCCTTATTTGTAGCAAGTATTCCCCATTTTTAGCAACTCTCCCCTGTCCTTCCCACATTTACTTCTAAAACATATGCATAAGTGTGCAGAGGCTCAACAGGCTGGGCAGACTGTTGAGGCAGTTGGCGCTGAAAACCCACATAGAAAAAGATAGGATTGGAGAGGTGGAGGCATAGGTTTGTCAATACATCTGTAGTACTACTAACTGTACTACAAAATGTAGTGTGCGACTAGGCCCAAGAGTACCTAGATGCTCAATAAATAAAAAATGATTTTAGTCCTTGTATCGAAAGTATTATATAAATACCAAAGCAAGCCAATACAATACCAGCTACTCGACTCCTAAATGGTCTTCAGATTACTCCAGCAGTAACAGCAGTGTCTCCATCAGTCTCCCATTATAAACATGGGTCAATGACTGAAGAATGCCTCAAAGGGGTTCTCATCTCCAACAGTAGCATAACTGATTGTACTCACCATTTTCTCACTATATGCTTTCTATGTGGAAGCCCCTCAATTGACAAATAAGTGACACATAGTGATTTTTGTTTAATTTAATCAGCTTTATTGAGAGTAGAATACACTAAGTTAAACAACAATAATGATAACCTGTGCAAATATCCAACTATAGAAAATAATATTATATAAAAAAGCAAAGCTGTTTACAATTTTATATATCTAAGAGAAAGGAGGATAGAAGAGAAAGGTAAAGGGAGGAAGGGAGGTGACTCTTAAACCAACAACTTGAGATTGAGTATCAAATAGCAGTAAATAATATACTGGAAATAAATGTAGAACATAGTTAACAATGAAAGAATAAAGATTCAAAGCATGAAAACATGTCATAAAATGTAATAGGATAAAAGCAGACAATGTAACACATTGCGAAGGCTTTACATTTTCAGAATGAGAAGCGATAACCTGTTGTTTAGCATGAATATCTAAATATTTGGTTAAAGGTTACCAATATAAGTCTCTATTTATATGTGGTCTACACAGAAAAGCAAATGTGATATCTAGTCTATGATGATGACAAAGATTTTACCACAATGCTTTGACCGAAATATTAGCAGAACATTTCCCGTTCACAGTAATTTGTTGAAAAGCTAATGCCAAAATAAGGTAAGATAAACCATTTTAATATGGATTAAATTTATGATATCTGATAAGCTTCCTTGAAACAACAGTGATATTGACATAGGAGACAAAGTTTGAAAATAGTTGTAATTTGAGATCATAGAAGATGCATCAAATTACCATGAGAATGATCACAGGACCAACAGGATTTGCTATATATGTTAGAGAACGTCCGCCTGGGACGACTCTTGGTGGCCCACGGCCCTAGGCACCGCACCAACCCCCTCAGACCAAGCATGCAACCTCGGATTCATCCTGGACCCGCTTCTCACCATGACCAAACAAGTCAACGCCGTATCATCTTCCTGCTTCCTCACCCTCCGCATGCTCCGAAAGATCTTCCGCTGGATCCCCGCCGACACCAGAAAGACTGTGACCCACGCCCTCGTCACGAGCCGCCTGGACTACGGAAACACCCTATACGCAGGAACCACTGCTAAACTCCAGAAACGTCTGCAGTGAATACAAAACGCCTCCGCCCACCTCGTCCTCGACATACCCCGCAACAGCCACATCTCCGCCCACCTGAGACACCTGCACTGGCTTCCCGTCAACAAAAGGATCACCTTACGGCTCCTCACCCACGCACACAAAGCCCTCCACAACAAGGGACCCGAATACCTCAACCGTCGCCTCAGTTTCTACACGCCCACCCGTCAACTTCGCTCCGCCAACCTCGCACTCGCCGCCGTCCCTCGCATCCGCCGCACCATGGCAGGTGGGAAATCCCTCTCCTACCTGGCGGCCAAGACATGGAATTCCCTCCCCACCAACCTCAGGACCACCCAGGACCACCTCGCATTCCAGAGGCAGCTCAAGACCTGGCTCTTCGAGCAGCAGTAACCCCCTCCCCCTAGCGCCTTGAGACCCTCACGGGTGAGTAGCGCGCTTTATAAATGTTTTTTGATTGATTGATTGAATGGAGGTGGGAGTATGGTAGTTGATCCCCAAGCAGGGATCTACTCCCTTAGACACCACGGGAGGGGGAGCGGCCTCTTGGGAAAGGGCTTTTGTTATTGGGGCCTAAGAGTGAACTACACCAAATAGCCAAAAAAAGGCTTCACATAGAAGGGGGAAAAGGCTTAGCAGTGAAGAAGTTAATCTTAACTGAATCTGAAATAGAATTGGTAAACCATATTCCCAAATATTTAACCTTAAGAATATTCCAGTGAAATCCGGTAGAGTCGAAAGATTGTTTAGTACAAAGTTTAGTAGTCGGTAAAACTTCAGTTTTGTCCGAATTGATTTTATAGCCTGAGACAAAGGTAAATTCATATTTTCATGAGTCAATGCAGGAATCGTAACATCTGGGCTATAAAGGAAGAGGAGAATATCATCCGCCTTGGTGGAAAGTTTTAAATGTTGATCTCCATATTGAAAACCATAAATAAGATCATTGGTCCTAATTCGAGTCAAGGAAGGAACAAGGGCTAAAACAAACAAAAGAGAAGTTAAAGGACAACCTTGATGCATCCACGATGTAAAGGGAAAAATTGAGAAGTTCGACCAATTATCAACACACGAGCCATAGGAGTTGTATACAGAAGAAAGATAAGAGAGCTAATATTAGGGACAAAACCATGCCGAAAAAGAAATTTCAATGAAAAGGTCCAATCAACTTTCTCAAATGGTTTCTCTGCGTTCATATCTACTTCAGCTAAAGAGTAGGAGAGAGAAGGAGCTCTATTTAAAACGTTGAAAAATAATCTAGAGTTGTCCGATGTCAAATGGCCCTTAACAAAACCAGACTAATCTTTGCCTGTCAGTTCAGGTAAAAAAGGTTCAAGATGCAGGGTGAGTAGCTTCGCAAAAATTTTATAGTCGACATTTACAATGAGACAAGATGATAGTTTTTACATTGAGACTGATCTCGACCTTCGTTGTGAATCAAGCAAATCATTGCTTTTTGAAAGTTTCTTCCCGGTGCACCAGAATGTAGAAAAATTGAAAAAGCTGCAACAATTTAGGAAGCAGTAAACTTGAAAAGTGAAGGTAAAATTCCACAGTAAATGAATCCGGGCCTGGACTGTTACCTTTCTTAAGGATAGATAGTGCCTTAAACAACTCTGAGATAGATAAGTCTTTCTCAAGTGAAGAGAAGTTAAGTTTATTGTGGGGAGGAGAAGGAGAAGCCTTAAAATAATCTTCTATCATAGAAGGATGTGTCAGAGATTCAAGAGTAAAAAGGTGCTTATAAAATTTCATAGATTCCTATAAAATATCTTGGTCGTTGAATAACCGTTTCCTGTCAGCTGATTAAATAGACTCAATAGAGGACCACTGTTTCCTACTTTTAAGGTATTTAGCTGAGTTTACCAGATTTATTACTTCCTCAGTGATAGCAAGCACTGCTGCAAAGCAAAATGGATGAAGCATTATCAATAGTGATTTTATTAAAATGTAATTTAGTTCAGACAAGTTCTTGTACCATGGAATCTGAAGGAGAAGTATAGCACTGATGTTCAAGATGTTTGATTGTCTCTAATAACGATTTATGCTGTTTAGCAAAACGTTTCTTCTTTTTAGGAACAAAATCCAAAATATGGCCACGTGCTGTCACCTTGAACTTGTCCCATAATAATCGAGGGATGGTGTCTGCTCCTGAATAGATTGCAAAAAAATCCTCAGCAAAGGAAGTAAATGATGAAAGGAAAATAAGATCAAGTAGAAGAGAATTATTAAACCTCCATCTATTTGATTTGGAAAATAGTGGGAGCACACCCAGACCAGCAACAACTGGGGCATGATCAGAGATGACAATGAGCTCAATATTGACTGAAATGAGGTTTTGTGCTAAGGAATTGCTGAGAAAAATATGATCCAGCCACAAAAGGGAAACATGGGAGGAAGAAAACTATTTTTCAGTGGGATTGCATAGACTCCATGTGTCCATTAAATGGTTCTGGGAGATAACAGATTGGAATTGTTTGTGAGTTTTGTAAGGAGTAAAACAAACTTGAGACTGGTGATCAATAAATGGGTCTATAATCTGACTGCAGTCACCACTTAAAATAAAAAAATAATCCTGAAACTATATGCATTTCTTAGCAATAGTAGGTCAAAATAAATAGTCTGGCATATTTGGACCATATATCTTAAACAAGATGAGGGAATAGTATTAATCAGAAATTTAACAATCAACCACCTCCCATCTGTATCCCTTTCCTGAGTGAGAAGTGTACATTTTAACTTTTTGTGACACAATATAATAATACCATACTTCTTGTTGTGTAGAGGGAAAACAAAAACTGAATCCACCTGGGTTTGTTTAAGTTTGAAGGCCGCAATCTCTGTGAGATGAGTTTTCTTGTACAAAAACTACATCCAGGTTGTAGGAAGCCAGATGAGAAAGAATTTTCTGCCTTTTTATGGTATTATCAAAACTTTTGGCATTTCAAGTAACAACTCTGAATGTTAGTAACAATAACAAAGTATAAAGTTTCACGGTCTACAAAATTACTAGTAGGGAAAGTAGAGAGAGAGAGAGGAAGAAGAAGGAAGATCAATAATCCTTGTTTGCATTGCTTGGTTGCCGAAGACGTAACCATTACATCCTGCTATGGGCCCTCTGGGAGCACTGGTGCTCCCCCCAATGGCCAGGCACCCCCTCCCCTTGGCAGGGATGCTTCCCCTTCCTCCCCCACCCCCCCCCCGGCTTCCCCAAGGCATCTGATAACATCAGCGCGCAATTGCGCGCTGACATCATCAGAGGCTGCCCCCACTACGCTGGAAGATAGGAGAAATAGCATTTCTCCTCCAATCACGTGGAGGGGTGTGAAATATTTGTTTTCTTTTATTTTATGTTTTTTAGATGTGGAGAGTGACCCTTTATGCAAGGGTTGCTCCCCTGGGAGCAAAAGTAACTTTAGGCCATTTCTGCCCCCCTTGGGGGCAGATCGACCTATTTTTATTAGCCCAATTTGCCCTTGGGGGGGGCAGAAACCACTAGACACCAGTGATTTTTATTTCTTTGTGTCAATTTCACGCACTTGGAGCGACCCCTTAGGCAAGGGTCATTCCCCTTGTGGACAAATTTATTTTAGGCCATTTATGCCCCCCTCGGGGGTAGATCAGCTTATTTTTATTAGGCCAATCTGCCCCCAAGGGGGGCAGAAACCACTAGGCACCAGGGATTTTTTTTTATGTGTTTATTTTTGTGGGGGGGCGTTTAGGCCATTTCTGCTCCCCTTGGGGGTAGATCGGCCTATTTTTATTAGGCCGATCTGCCCCCGGGGGGTAGAAACCACTTAGGCACTAGGGATTAGTGTGTGTGTATGTGTGTGTTTTGTTTGGGGGGGCAGCCCCTTGGGCAAGGGTCGCTCCCCATCGGGGCACATTACTGTTGGCCATATCTGCCGCCCTTGCCGCAGAAAGCCTACCGCCGCAGAAAGCCTACCAGAGACCAGGGAACATTTATTTAAAAAACAAAGAGGGTGGGGGTATGGCCATACCCCCAACCAAATAAATGGGGCCAAAGTTGTTCTGCCCACCGGTGGGTCGATGGGGCAATTACCCCTGGTCCTCTCCCTGGGGAGGCAGAAAGCCTACTAGATGCCAGGGAATAAAAAATAAATAAAAAATAGTGGGGTGGTGGCTACCAACCAGTATGGGCATGGTTATGCCCCCACCCCAACTGGATGGGGGTAACAGCCTTTCAGCTCTTCCCCACACACTAAAACATCTTATCCCACGGCAAGCAAGAGGAAATTAGATTATTTTGGGTTTTGGTTTTACATTTGGACCATGAGAGCTTGTCTAACTCTCAAAATTGTCCCACTTGGAATGGTGAGGGCTGCACTTTTTGGACTTTGGGACGCTGCCATGTAGAAAAATCCACAAGACCTAGACACATCTGAAAACTAAACATCTGGGTGAGTACTGGGTGGTGAGCTTCACATGCACCCTGCACCATTTTCTTACCCACAATGCCCTGCAAACCTCCAACTTTGCTGGAAATCACACATTTTTGTGATGGAACCTTCCGGAATCTGCAGGAATCCACAAAATTCCTACCACCCAGCATTATCGCATCTATACCGTTAAAAAATCTGCCCCACTTGTCAGCCTGAAAACGTTTTTTTCCAAACTGCCCTTTTGGACCTGCTTTGGTTCCCCCTCATTTTTTACATGTTTTTGGCTCTTCTCTGTCACAGGCACTTGGCCCACCTACACAAGTGAGGTATCTTTTTTACCGAGAGGCTGAGGGGAACGTCAGGTGGTAGGAAATTTGTGCAGGTGCTGTGATCCCCCACAGAAATGTGGGAGAAATGTCATTTTTTAGCTAAATTCGAGGTTTGCTGAGGATTCTGGGTAAGAAAACACTAGGGGATCCACGCAAGTCACACCTCCTTGGATTCCCTCGGGTGTCTAGTTTTCAGAAATGTTTGTGTTTGGTAGGTTTCCCTAGATGGCTGCTGAGCCCAGGACCACAAACGCAGGTCCCCCCCACAAAAACAGGTATTTTTGTATTTGAGAATTTTGATGTGTCCACATAGTGTTTTGGGGTATTTCCTTTCGCGGGCACTAGGCCTACCCACACAAGTGAGGTACCATTTTTATTGGGAGACTTGGGGGAATGCTGGGTGGAAGGAAGATTGTGGGTCTCCACAGGCTCCAGAATTTTCCATCACAAAACACCTGGTGAGAGCCATGCAATTAACCATACCCTGGATTCCCACAGGTGTCCTGTTTTAAAAAATGTCCAAGTTTTCCCGATTTCCCTTTGTGCAGATTGAGCTAGAGCCCAAATTCCAAAGCTATTCGCAAAAACAAATGGTCAGTTTTGAGTGGAAGACTGTGATGTATCTATGTTGCGTTTTGGGCTATATGCTGTCACAGGTGCTAGGCTGACCCACACTAGTGAGGTACCATTTTTATCAGAAGACATGTGGGAGCATAGAATAGTAGAGCTATTACTACCAAATGGTTTTCGCTGCACTCAGACATGTGCAAATAACCCGCACTTCTTAACTCCACATCTTTTACCTATTTTTTTAAATACATAGATTTCCTTGATACCCATTTTTCACTCTTCATATTTCACCAAATGAATTGGTCTATACTCAGTATAATAAAAAATCAAAATTGTACAGTGCAGCTCAGTTGTTGACTCTGGGTACTTTGGGTTATTATGGAACCTACAAATCCTATATATCGCCTCAACTATATATTGCCTCAACTAGAAGAGCCTAGTGGACATAATGATAAATTGCGTTTGTAAATTGGACATTGTCTCAAAAAGTTACATATGAAAATGGTGTCACAAATTGCCATTTTTCCTACTCATTTTCAATACTTCTTTATTTAAACAGTTAGGCCCTCATTCTGACCTTGGCGGGCGGCGGAGGCCGCCCGCCAAAGTCCCGCCATCAGGTTACCGTTCCGCGGTCGAAAGACCGCGGCGGTAATTCTGACTTTCCCGCTGGGCTGGCGGGCGGTCGCCTTCAGACCGCCCGCCAGCCCAGCGGGAAAGAGGCTTCCACGATGAAGCCGGCTCGGAATCGAGCCGGCGGAGTGGAAGCTGTGCGACGGGTGCAGTTGCACCCGTCGCGTATTTCACTGTCTGCGCAGCAGACAGTGAAATACATGTAGGGGCCCTCTTACGGGGGCCCCTGCAATGCCCATGCCAGTGGCATGGGCACTGCAGGGGCCCCCAGGGGCCCCGCGACCCCCCCTACCGCCATCCGGATCCCGGCGGTCGGACCGCCGGGATCTGGATGGCGGTAGGGGGGGTCGGAATCCCCGCGGCGGTGCAGCAAGCTGCGCCGCCGTGGAGGATTCAATGGGGCGGCGGTACACTGGCGGGAGCCCGCCAGTGGTGCCGGTCCGACCGCGGCTTTACCGCCGCGGTCGGAATCCCCATTGGAGCACCGCCGGCCTGTCGGCGGTGCTCCCGCGGTCCTCCGCCCTGGCGGTCTTTGACCGCCAGGGTCAGAATGAGGGCCTTAGTTTCTTTGGAAAATCCTTGAGGGAGCCACACATATAACCCCTTGCTGAATTTGGAATTTTGTCTACCTTTTAGAAATCTAAAGCTTTCTTGGATCACCAATGAGTTTCACGCTGGTTTCCACCACAAACTGGAAGTAGGTTGATAGCACAAAAAAAGGAAAAATGGGCTTCCTCTTTGGAAAATGCCAAAATGGTGATAAAAAACTTAGGGTTATTGTTCAGGTCTGCAATGTCCAGAAAGCTGGGAAGATGGTGACTTTAGCACAACAAACTGTTTGTAGATGCCCTTTTTAAGAAAAAAAAAAACACTTCTATCTAGAGCACTTTTTTCCTATTTTATTTTTTTTAAACCCTCAAAACGTAGCTATATTTTGCCTATTTTCTTGGAGCCCTCCAGGGGAATCCACAAACCATGGGTCCCTTTGGAATCCTTTGGATGGAAAAAAGGATGCAAATTTGTCATAGATACATTAAGTTGGAAAAATGTCATGGATCCCTAAGTGCAAACTACTCCAAATAGCCAAAAAAGGCAAAGCACTGTGAGAGGGGGGAGAAGTTAAGGGGTTAAGGCTGGGCATCATCTGCAGGCTGGGAAACAATGAAGCAGGAAAGAAGCACACAATTTGGCTCTGTAGTTTTGAATGTGCCATCCAGATTACATGTTTCCATGACCTCTGCTTAAATATGAGTGCTGACTCAAAAGTCACAAATTAAGAAGTAATTATACAGAGCTAGGGCTGTGATTGGGACTAGGGCTAGGGTTCTCATTGGACTGAGGTTTTAGGGCTACTGTTGTGATTGGCTGTCAGGGCTAGGGTTGTGATTGGTTAATAGGGCCAGGTCTCCCATTGTTTCTAGGGTTTAGGGCAAGAAATCTGATTGGTTAGGGTCAGGTCTAGGGGTCCATTGGCCAATAGGGCTAATTAAGCTTAGGGATCTGGGAATCTCAGCCCGGGCGTCGAGGCTAAGGGTGGAGATGACAAGGGCAGTTAACTGTTTGGGCCTGCTCGGGACTAGTCGGGTCTAGGGCGAGTAATGCTGCCCAATTTTCCATCTTTCAGAAAGGACCTTAAACCCTGAACATCAGTCAACAGCCAAACACAAAATCAGCAAATGCATCCAACTAATGCACCACAATCAAACCTCATACAGATTTCAATATCTCAACAACAACCACAAAACGCCACACCTATACACATATCCACCACAACTACAACTTTAAGACACCTGCATTCTCACACCAAACACAACTCTGTCCATTACCACTAACTCATCCACACATCGCCCACACAACACAAAGACACATTATACATAACTTGCATCCAACCAGACACAAACTCCCTGTTCATACAAAACACCAGCACTATCCTCTATTTGTTCTTACCAGACCCCTTTTTATCATGAAAAAACCTATACTCAGCCTTCCATCACACCCCCATCCACCAACACCCTCTTCATCTTTGTACCAAATATACACAATCATACAATCCTTACACTCCACTCCACCACACATATGACCTCTTCCAGTGATCAAATCTAACACAAACACTCTTAACTCTTGTCCATCACCTCTTGCACATGTTATACACTCGTCTCCAAAACACAACAACACCCTCTGTACTATAAAAACACCACTCACCAGCAGTAACTCACATTCAAATCCTTTACAGGAAACCACTAACTCAATATCTCCTCTCACTACTCCTTATAAACTAAACAAATCACACACACATGGGCATATCGAAATAACACAAACTTTCATAAAACTTTCCATGCACACCCCCTCTCACCCTCATGACTACACAAAAAAATCTAATCTTGACCAAATATTCACTCCAAATTTCTCACTCTTCACCAACATCTACCACATACACCGCAACACAGCAAATTTGTTCACCCACCTCTCATTCAATGCACAATATAGAGCCTTAGATTATGATCCACATGCTCCTCCACCACCCCTAACCCATACTCCTGCCACTGTAAACAGACACAAACAAAATAAACAACTTGCCACTCTTAACAACTTCGCATCCCTGTGTCTATTACACAACAAGATTATTCTACAAAAGAAGTAATCGCATCATGTTACTCTCAGCCACCAAGTCCACCACCAACACACACAGATGCAACAAAATGCCTCCTAAGCCTGCTGGACGAGGAACACAATATAGAAAACTATTATAAACCTCATACAGTCATCATAATTAATAACACAGCTGTTACAAGCTCAAAATAGATTGCTCACCCTTTCCAAAACAAAATTACACAACCACCACAACACATTTTCTAAACTGCCTGTTCATAAATGATCAATCGCTCTCAAAAAACAAGCACCACATCTATGACCTGCTCACTGACACTCAACTTGACGTACTATCCGTAGCAGAATCATGACTGGGAGATGACATGGCCCCAGTGTTGCATGAAACCATTCCTCCCGGTTATCAAATGATCACACAAAACCGGATAGGCAAAAGAGGAGGTGGACTAGCTTTTCTATTCAAACAAGCAATACATCTCAGCAAACCAGAAAACATTTCCATTCAAGGTTGTGAGGCCCTCATCGCCAGATGCAACCCGACTCCAACTTCCTCCTGTAACTTTCTCCTCCTCTACAGACCTCCGTCTAACAATTCAACATTCCCAGGCACATTTCTAGACACAGTTTCAAACTGTGTAACATTATACTCCAACCTCTGCATTCATGGGGCCCTAAACATTTGCTTTGAAAAACCCAATATGCCCCATCCAAAAACTATCACCACTAACCTAGTCGCACTGAACCTACATCAGATTGTACACAATCCCACACACACCACTGGACACATCATAGATGTAATTTATGCAAACCCAGAACTAGTTACCATTCAAAGCATCACACCAGTCACATAGTCAGACCACCATTTGGTCATTTTCCAAAATAAAATACCACAAACCAACACACCCAAGACCACCTTATGTATATACATCTATCAACCATGGAACAAACTCAATTTTGAAAAGTTAGAAACACAACTAACAGCCAACACAGATCTAGACACAATGAATTCTGTTCCAAAACTTTATGAGTGGCTACAGGAAGCTTTCAATTTCCTAATACCACAAAAAAAATGAAACAGAACAAAAGAAAAGCAATACCTTTGTGAAATACAGAACGAAAAAAGATAAAACAACAAATCAGAAGACTGTAACAAACCTTGCATGAAAACAAACAACATTCAAGAAAAACATCACCTACACAACAGAGTATACAAATCATTAATCAAAAAGGCTCAAAAAGGTACTATTCAGACAGAATTCAAAATGCTAAATCTGCAAATAAAGAATTGTATAAATTTCTCAATGAATTTCGAAAACCTAAATGCATGAAAGGAACCCATCCCATTACTCAAGAATTCACAAGCAAATTGGCAAATCCTTACACAACTAAGGTAGACACATTGGAGTTCTAGTTCAAACAAAGGAAAACTACATGTACCAACCATTTGCCTAAAATATCCTCCAAGAGAAAGCTAACCCAGCCTCTTCACTCCTTCAAACAAATATCACAAAGTGAATTTATACATTTGGTCACAGCAAGCAGGCTTTCAGGCTGCCCTTCCGACTCTTGTCCAGCACACATCTTCAAGAACATTCTTTATCTACTTCTGCTGCCAAACCAGTAGGAAGAGTAATCAATAATTCTTTAACTATGGGAACCTTTCCTGAAGACCTTAAAAAGGCATACATTCATCTATTATTAAAGAAAAGAAACCTGGACCCACAAGACCCCAACAAATACAGACCGATTACAAATCGGCCTTTCCTGGCCAAACTGATAGAAAAGCAGCATTTGCCGGGATGTCACAATTCATTGAAGATAGCTCCATACTTTCAGACTATCTAACTGGATTTCACCCAGGTAGAGGCACTGAATGTGTACTCATCTCAATCAGGGATGATCTTAAAAAGAGTTGACTGCAATGGAGTTGCTGCACTACTTCTGGACGTCTCAGCTGCCTTTTGCACTGTTGTCTATGACACCCTAATTCAAGGACTCCACAAAGCCAGCATAGAAGAGACTGCTCTCGACTAGATCACTTCCTACCTTCAAAACAAATGTCATCTATTCGCCCCCTTTCTCGTCCAAATCCTACTTCACAAAAGCAGGGCTCCCTCAAGGATCAATCATCTCACCTATGCTTTTCAACATCTACATGATGTAATTCCTGGAACTGATCAATGAATTTCAACTCACATGCTACAACTATGCAGATGACACACAAATATTCCTACCGCAAAGACATTGGAAACTCACAAATCTTCAGTTGTCTCAGAGTCGTTGTTCAGTGAAACACTTGGAGACATCTCAAACTGAATGTTTCCAAAACAGAAATACTCACACGTATGGTGACTGGAATAATTATGATCTACTGTGCGCCTGGCCTCACAATCTGGGACCACCTCCTTAAGTGACTAGGAAAGTTAAAAACCTTGGAATTACCATGCACTCCAAGTTAATAGTGAATGCCAAGTGGCCAAATTAGCACGATCAAGCTTCATCACTTTGAAAACTCTGCGACGTATTTCCCCCCAACTTGGATTTTCATAAAAGGTCCAGGCTACTATCTCTCTTGAACTATCTAAACTAGATTAGACCAATGGCCTCTACTATGGATCATCCCTATCTACTATGAAAAAACAACACATTCAGAACTCGGCTGCCAGACTACTACTACATATAAAGCCACAAGCCCACATCTCCCCTGCCCTGACGCCACTATATTCGTTATCGGTTGCCAGACGATCCATCTTCAAGCTGCTTTGTATCACCCACAAATTAATACATGGAACAGGACCACTTTTCATCAAGAATAAAATCACCAAATACATTCAACAGAGAAACCTCCCCCCTTAAAGCACCACCATTCGAAAAAAGACCCAGATTTAAGAGGGTCATTTGTTTGACGCTAATGTGGCATTGGAAGACCAAAGATGCTGCACCATATTTACAAAGTGGTGCACTGCTTGGATTGTGCCACTTTGTAACCCCTTGCACCACATTATGCCTGCGCCAGGCATACTGTATGCAAGGAGGGCATTCCGGCACCAGGATGGGTAGCCAAATAATGGTGCGCAGAATTCTACAAGATTTCTTTGAATCATTTTTATCAGCTGTGAGCAGGTGTTGAAGGGAGGCTCCCATTGTTTTCGGTGGGTGTCAAAATGATTGACGCTAATCCTGCAAAGCTCCAGACTAGCGTAAAAATGATGACGCTAGTTCCCTATGACTATCCCCATGCTGCGCCGTATTTTAAAAAGGGCGCACACATGGTGGCGTTATGGGGGGCGCTAAGGGGCGTAAGAAGAAGTGCAGCACCACATATTATAAATCTGCCCCTATGGGTGGTACAATGTTTCTCTGCTCAGTCGGCCAAACTATGGAATTCATTACCCCCAAATATAAGATTCACAGATAACTATCTTGTCTTCAGAAGACTACTCAAAAGTTGGCTCTTGCGTTCCCAACAACCATGTCCAAAGAGCAATAGACTGCATATGCCTGTGTTGGTAAACATTTATAGTCAGATTATGTGTAGATATCTAAATATGTGTATTTCTCTAAGAAATATGTACAATTACTATTTCATAATATATATATGTTCAATCCAAATTGGTCTGAAAACAATTGTTCGTTGCACGCACTCCACTGCCGGTGCTGATGACTGAGGAGACCACCCTCGGTTAACATCAATATCGAAAATATTCACTGCACTCCAGGAGGTTTTTAAATGCTTTATTTTATTACTGCAGCAACCACCAACGCGTTTTGACTTTTAACAAGTCTTGCTCATGGCTAGTGAGTCCTTTCTCTCTTTTCCTAAATAGTACAGGTCTGTAATGCCTTTAATGTTTTTTTAAATATTAAAGTCCCGGCATATGGGTGTTCTGAGACAAATATTCAGAGTAACTGCAAAACATTTGTAAGAGTGAGGCAGTCCTATCATATGCTAAAGTTAAAAAACTACAGCATTAAGAAGGAAAAAATAAAAGGCTGCATTATCGACCAATTTATGACTTCTACAATTTCTTGAAATAGATGGTGCTTCCCCTCTCAGATTTACTGGCGTGGTAAATCTAGCTAGTCTTATTGCATTCTTTTAAGCCGATTTTGTAGTTTTCCGGCCTCATTACATGTTCTTATTCTGTGGCTTAAAAAAAGCGGTTTTAACAAAGTGCAACTTTCATTCAGCAGTGCCGAACAGCAGCATAACAATAAGAGTATCCACAGGTTCAGAAGTGTACTGATTTGGTAGGGTCAGAAGTCCAGTTCTTATACCCAATAGTGCCTTTGAAGTCAGGTGACTTCAAAGAGGGACTTTTGAAGTGCACAAAGGTCCTCTCTTTCCTGCCCTGGTTTCAGATGCACTACAGGCAGGCATGCAGATATTTGTGTGGGGACAGGTACAGCCCTATTCAGGTGCAACTGTAAGCTCCTCCCTCCGATCCTGCCAGCATGGCCTATCAGCCTTCCTTTGTGCATTACTATGTAGAGGAAATACACAGAACCCAGCTATCACCCAACCCGGACATGTATTGGAGGCAGGTACATAGGGCTTAAGAGCAGAAAAATGTCAGCTCCAGAAGTTCAACTTTACCATTATGGAGGATTCATTATTATAAGTCCTTAGGTACCAAACACAACAGTCCTATTCGTTCTCAATGAGGAATTGTGCTTAATACATGTATTAAGGAATCCCCAATGTTATCCTGTGCGAAGGATAGGCCTCACAGTAGTGAAAAACGAATTGAGAGTTTTTACTACCAGGACATGTAAAACTAAAAAGTATATGTCCTGCCTTTTACTTACACCATCCCATTCCATTTGGGCTACATAGGACCTACCTTAGGTGGGTGTCTTCTGTATAAAAAAAAGATGGGTTTAATGCTTGGTAGTGGTTTTTATATGGTAGTGAAACTGCACATACTGTCTGTACACTGGCAGTCTTGAAGCATGTTTACGGGCTACTCAAGCGTGTGGCACAATCAGTGCCACAGGCCCACTAGTAACATTTAATTTACAGGCCCTGGGCACATAGAGTGCACTTTTTTTAGGGACTTATAAGTAAATGAAATATGCCAATTGTGGATACACCAATGCTACCAAGTTTTAGGGGAATGAGCACTCGCACTTTAGCACTGCCTAGCAATAGTAAACTGCCCAGAGTCCTAAGACGAATAAAAACAGATCAACAAAAGTGAGGCAAGGCAGGCAAAATGTTTGGGGAAAAACTACCCTAAGGCTGTCAGGTCTAACAGTCTCCAGTTGCAATTCTGGAGCACTGTTATGATTCAATGTATTGTGGTATATTAGAGTCTTTAAGGTGCAATGTATAGGTGTGATGGTTTAGTGTTCCTATGATGCTGTGTACTATGATAACTCATATCATAGGATGCAGCTATGTCTAGTCGATTATTGAAGCTAGAACCTAGTGTGGATTTGTTCCCCTAGGATGCGGTGCAGTATTGTGCATCAATCTCCTCATGATACTGTGCACAAGGTTCCTGTTTCTTGGCCACAGAGCAATACGATCAATTCCTGAGCCTATGATGCAGTGCACTGGGGTGGGTCAGTGTTCCTATAGTGCTGGTAAGTTTGGTGGCATTCATATTACTTTGATTATATAAATAATTTCTTATTAGCAATACAACTATGGCAAAACTAGACACAGAATCTTAGTGAACTTCTAGGAACCCACTGATGTTGGTTATCAATCAATCAATCTCTGCATAAACGGAGTACTATGTAGGTCTATTTGCCTGGGCACCAATAGCAAAACCCTTTGATTTATCTCCAAGGAAACCAAAAAATGGTTTGACCCGTTGTCTAAGCTCACCTGAAGATACCATTTCAAAGCCTCTTAAATTAAAAAAAAAATCCAGCCTAGCGTGATGCCTGCTCTTACCTGCATGAATGGAAAACTATTCAGGACTTCGGAGCAGTACCATTCAGATGTCAATTACTGATAAATTTTCGATGATCCCCTTAACTGCATATTTGCGCTAGGGAAAACGATTAAAACTCTGGGATAAGTTTTATCCAAACTAACATCAAGTAGAAGATCTAAGGGCCACATGTACTAACATTTGGCATTTTGATTTTCTAATTGTGATTCCATGAGAATCACAATTAGGAAATTGCAAATCCAAATGTACAAAACTCCATTGAGTTTCTTTTGTGATTCCCAGTGGGTCGCAAATAGACCTACCTCCTTAATATTAATAGGAAGGTCGAAATTTGCAACCTTCTGGGAATCGCAAAATCACAAGGATGGTGGCCTGCTAGTGGCAGCAGACCACAATGTCTGTAATTGCTTTTAAATAAAGCAGTCTTTTTTTTGTTTTAAGTGCAGCCCGTTTTCCTTAAAGGAAAATAGGATGCATTTAAAAAGCAAAAAATGAAACGTTTCAGTTTTATTTTTTTGAGAGTAGGCAGTGGTCTGCGGGGTTGGGACTCGTGAGGTGCAGTTCGTAAAAACCTTTGAGATGGCATTAAGTATACTGGGTTAAGGTCTAGTGGGCTGGTGTGCATACAATGCAGTATGGTGGTACATCATTCCTAGAATTAAGTTTAGTGTAGCAAGTTAGTATGAATGAGGTGAAGTGCAATACGGTCTGGTAGGATCACTAGGTTCCAGTGCGGTGGATTAGAGCCCCTGGGATACAGTATGGTGTAGTGGTGTAGTGCGAGATGTATGAACTACTATTGCACCTATAAGGCCCTGAGAGTACTGTATATCACAGTGGTTTTGGGTGTCATGGAAGCAGAACAATGTTACATGTGTAAATCCAGGGTGTACAGTACAGTAGGTTGGATATTTATCCGAAGTATGCAGTAGTTGCTTAGCTTCCCCTGGAAACCTTTCTGGGAATTGTGGTGGATTAGTGTATGTAGCATCTGTTGCAGAAAAGTTTGTTTGCATTCTTAGGATGTGGTGACGTGTGATAGGTTAGTATCCCTTGGATGTAATACACTGTGATTGTTAGAGTTCTTAGGGGGAAGGGGTGAGATATAGTTGTTGTCAAAGAAGTGACAAGCAGAGCAAAGTAGAGAATTGTGGTTCACATGATGTAGTGCAGTTCAGTGGATTTTAGTCTTAAAGATGCAACTAATTTGGTCACTGAGTGTCCTTTAGATGCATTGCACTGGGTTAGTGCCTCCAGTGCACGTAGGCTACTGCATGGAAGTATGCAGCAATAATTAAAGTAAAATAAACTGGAGACCACAGTAGTGTGCTAGTGTTCCAAGAATGCCATGTTGTGTGCTGGGTTCGTATCTTGCAGATCAGTTTGTTAGGTTTGTGCTCTGCAAAGGACTGGACATTTCAAAGGTCTCTCAAGTTTCCATACCGAATGCCCACAGAAGGAGCGCCATTTCCCTGCAGCCACGATCCACCCCACTTTTAAAACACACACAAAATGGGTCAAGTGTCTCCCTAAGAATGGTCCCTGTTAGGAAGGAAAAACCATAAGGACAAAATCAATCCCTTCAATCTTGATTCTTAATTGTGAATGTCTAAAGATATAGGAGGTGATAAGCAAGGTATCAATACTATTGCACAAATCTTCAAGCACACTGACTTTAGCCAGAAGACAGAAATACCAATATATTTCTTTAAAATGTTTCTTCTCTCAGGCATTTTTACTTTCCCAGGTCCTATACACCTCACCGTTAGGAAGGCATGTTTTCCTCCTTTTGAAGATCTAACTGGGAAACCATCATTAGCTAACCACAGTGAGGAGGGGCTAGATGATGAAGTTTGTCATTTCAGTGAGTGATGACCCTTATCCTTTTTAGGAAACACCCCTAATCTGGGTTTACCCTCTGTCCTTAATTAAGACACTCCATTCTTATAGGGCAGAATTTCCAATGCCTTATAGCTTGCATTAGTAGGTTATACAGGTCACTCCAGTCCCATTTCCTTGTTATAGTCCTTTGCCTTAAGCATGGGCTGATAATGTTGGGGCAGACTATAGTCTGCTACAGTAGGTTATAAGGGGGCATTAGGATGTTCTGCCTTTATGGCATACAATGTTCTCATAGTATTCTGTTCCACGTTAGGTGGGTCTTACTGCCACAAAAGTCCCACTCACTTGGTATAGACCTTCACTTTTTGCACCGTTCTACAACATTGGACACGACCTTTAATGGCTGATCCAGCCTGGTACGAGAGGGTATAAATCTATATTAGGACATTCTGTTGCCCTGGGCCAGAATGTTCTAATAGAGTTATAGCCGTATGATGCTGGCTATTGTGGCCATTAAAGTGCTACTTCCTTTAGGTTGGGCCTATAACAGTGAACTGGGCCTTTACAGCAGGCGGTAGGGCTATAACAACGGTAAGAAACAAACATAGCAAACAACATAAAATTATTTTCTATTCTTTAAACAATAAAGGTGGTTCTAAAAAGAACCTTTTGAGATTTTATATTTTTTAAAAAATGTTTTGGAGTTGTATTTATTTTTTGGGGATTCAATTTAAATAACAGGGAATCTAAACATAGATTAAAAAAGATATTGCACTCTGGTCAGTGACAAGAAGTTTGCACTCAGGGTCCTGCACCTGTCATAGAATCCTCCTCTTTGTCACATCTTCACTTGGTACAAGCAAGCTATTTTCCATGCCAGACACTAAGGAGCTTCATCATCCCTGACAAGCCACATAAGTACTTCTTTTCAGTGCCTCTTTTGAGCACCTTCCAATGCAGGTTGCATGTGACAACTGTAAACAACACTTTTTTAACCAATCAATCTGCTAAAGAATTGCTATATGGTAGACTGCTGCTTGGTCCTGGTGGGCTCCTTATGCTCCTCATCCAGTTTGTAATATCTGTCTTCTTCTCCAGATGCCATTTTTTAAAAGGTTTAGTTAACGTCCCCTAAATATAAAGTTATCTAAAAGGAGTGTTAGTGCACAATACATTCATTAACTTCTCCACTCACAGAAAAGCCACTTTGCAGATACAAGTGCAAGGTTTTCCACACATAGAACGGGTACAGCACGGGCAACAGCAGTGTATACGTTTCTCACTCATTCACCTGTCATAGAATCCTTCTCCTTGTCACATCTTCAGTTAGAACAAGCAAGTTATTTTCCACACCAGGAACAAAGAAGCTTCATCATCCCTGTCATGCCAAATAAGTACTCTTTCCCAGTACCTCTTTTGAACTCCTTCCAATGCAGGTTGCATGTGACAACTTTAAACAAAACTTTTTTTACCAATCAATATGCTAAACAATTGCCATATGGTGGACCATTACTTGGTCCTGGTGGGCTCCTTCTATTTCTCATCCCGTTTGTAATGTCCGTCTTCTTTTACAGATGCCATTTTTTTTAAGTTAAGTTAATTTCCCCCAAAACATAAAGTTATCCAAAAAGAGTATCAGTGCACTGCACAGAATATTTAAAGCAATACATTCATCAACCTTCCCACTCACAGGAAAGCCACTTTGCAGATACAGGTGCAAGTACTTTCACACACAGAACAGGAGCAGCATGGACAACAGCAGTGTATGCTTTCCTCACTCATACACCAGATCAGAACCAGGTGGTAGCAAGCCAGGAGACATTAGGCTCACAGAAAGGTACAGCTTGGATAACAGTAGTGTGAGGGTCCCTGACATGCTACAGCTACACAGGATTGGCGGCAACAGTGCAAAATGACAAAGTGACCAACATACAGACACAATTATACCCCATAGGCAGCAGCAATATATGTTTCCTTACTAACCTAAGGCAGGAACAGCCCACTCAGCAGCACTTCAAGCTCCTTTCACATGCAGAGGAGGCAGAGCATACAAGCTGCAGTGCAAGTTTCTCTCACACACGCCACTTGATTACAGCTCTACCTACCGCCAGTCTTTCTATGGCGGCCTGACTGTCATGAAAGGCTGGTGGTAAGCCAGTGCTGGGGGCCACAGAGGGCCCCTACAAATGGGCAGTCAGTGCACATTCCAAGACTGCTAGGGCCCCCCCGTGCAATGGCATTTGCCTCAGCTCCATGTGGAGCCAAACCAATGCCACCACACAGTTTCCACAGGGCTGACCCGTACCCATGGCTTTGCAGACAGTGAGCATTCTAAGGGTGCTGGACTCCATGTGGAGCCGAGACCAATGTCGCCTCAAGGTTTCCATTGGGCTGATCAGCTGAAACCTTAATTTTCCGCAGGTCAGCCTGGTGGAAACCTTGCAATGGGGCTGGTGGGGAGACCATCAGCTCCGCAGCGGTCTACTCACCGCAAGTCAAGTCGACTGCCAGACTCTTAATGACCCCCAAAGTTTCTCAACCTAAAGCTGGCCTGCTTTCACCTACTAAGAATATTTTCCCCTCAACAGAAAGGGAAGTGAGCAAGGTTCAGCTAGTTACACAGATCACGGACATAATATTGATTACACAAATATTGTGACACACAAATATCATGTCAAAAAACATTGACACAGACATCGTTTCCCTATCTTCATGATGGTGAGTGCAAAAATATCGAAAATACATTTTTGTGTCACACCAATATCATAAAAATAACACACAAATATCGATTTTTACTATAAATATGCAATTTAATATAGTAAATCTTAAATATGTGAAAATATAACATTAATATAATGTAAAATAACAAAATTTAAGCAACATTTAATAATATATATATATATATATAAATATATATATATATATATATATATATATATATATATACATATATACTCATATAAACATGTACACAAAAATATATGTTTTTAATGTTTATATATACATATATATAACATAACACATACTAAAATATATTATACAACATATTCAATTGTTTGTGTTTTTCTAATTTACTACTATAAAATATATATATTATATATATTATATATATTATAAAACATAAAAATGACAAATCAAATGCAAAATTTGAAATAAATTAACAAATTTGAAATAAAGGGGCATTTACTAAAAAAAAAGAAGCTATACTTATAAACAATATTAAAAGGAAGTAAAGGCAGAGAAAAATGGATATGCTATTTCCACTCCAATGTGTACAACAGTAGGGAAAGCTTTGGAATCAGAGAGGTAAAATGTACCATTCCTACTCCAAACTGTGCAACAGTAGGGAAAGAGTTGGCCTGGGGGGGGCAGGGGTAAAATGTACTATTCCCACTACAGTCTGAGCAACAATAGGGAAAGAATTACATAACGCTCACTAATCCACTCCAGTATGCGCAACAGTAAGGGAAGGGTTGGACTCCAGAGGGTGAAAAATATTATTCCCACTCCAGTCTGTGCAACAGTAGAGAAAACGTTGGACTCTGCAGGGATAAAATTTACTATTCCCACTCCAGTTTGTGCAACAGTAGAAAAACCATTGGACTCCAGAGGGGTAAAATTTACTATTTCCACTCCAGTCTGTGCAACAGTAGGGAAAGCGTTGGATTTCGGATGGGTAAAATTTACTATTCTAACACCAGTCTGTACAACAGTAGGGAAGGTTTTGGACTCTGGTGGGATAAAATGTACTATTCCCACTCCAGTCTGTTAAACAGTAAGGAAAGCATTGGGCTCCAGAGGGGTAAAATGTACTATTCTCACTCCAGTCTGTGCAATAGTGGGGAAAGCGTTGGACTCCGGAGGGGAAAAATTTACTATTCCCTCTCCAGTCTGGGCGACATTAAGGAAAGAGTTGGACTCCAGGAGGGAAAAGTGTAGCATCTCCACTCCAGAAGTGCAACAGTAGGGAAAGCGTTGGACTTTGGAAGGGTAAAATTTACTATTCCAACCCCAGCCTTTGCAACAGTAAGGAAAGCACTGTACTCCGGAGGAGTAAATCATTCTATTCCCACTCCAGACTGTGCAACAGTATGGAAAGCCTTGGACTCTGAAGGGGTAAAATGTACTATTCCTACTCAAGTCTGTGCAACAGTTGGGAAAACGTTGGACTCCAGAGGGATAATATTTACTGTTACCACTTCACTCTGTGCAACAGTAAAGAAAGAAGTTCACCTCTAACACATAACATATTTTAAAAACTCCATTAGGTTCACCAACAATATAAAACTGTTAAAATAAAAATTATACACATACATTTTATTTACATAATTGTTAAAAATTAATATGAAATAATAAAAATATTGTTAATTGATTGAATAATTAAATCCCCACACTCTACTCCAACAAACCTAGCAGCCCAAATTTAAAATAAAATTAAACTAAAAAAATAACAAAATTAACATAATAAATAAGCAATCATAGTTCTTGGCTGAATAGCCCTATATAAAATGATGGTCATGCCATGTTTCTTGTATGGGTTCCAAAACATCTCAATTCCCAAACCATATACATGGTCTCTAGCCCTGAATAAATCAGCCGCAACATTCCTCTGGCATGGAGCTCGACATTTCATTGCACTACAACATTGTTAACTGGGCCTGTACAACGCAGATTAGGCATGTCCAGTCTCTATTACTACTATTTGGCCTCCCAACTCCTGGTTCTACGCGATTGGTTTAACGGGGGATGGTCCGACTGGCTCCCCGACTCAAACTCACCTAACTTTCTTTTCCCCGTATCCAGGGCCTACTGTGCTGCTGCACACTCTCTAGTGACATGGCCCCGGTGACCAGATTGGTCTTCTTAGCTTGGAGAGTAACCTTAAGGTACACCCACTGGACCCATACCTTGACACAGCAAACACCCCTTTGGCATAGTACATGGTTGTGGGAAGTGGCCAAGCTGCAAGGTTTTGATAAATGGGATCTGGTGGGCAGATCCTAGGTGGGAGATGTGTTGGCCGGCTCCCAGATGGGCTCCTTTTATGACGTCCGCACAGAGTATCAATTATTGCATACCCAATTCTACAAATATCTCCAACTATGCCATGGTCTCCATACACATCTCACACATGTAGAAGCACTATTAGAATACAGTCCATTAGAAGCTAAAATTCTCATGGGGGCACTGGGATAGGGCGGTGTATCCCAAAACTAAAAAACACTGATAATTAACACCTCAGGGGACCTGACCCACATTAGAGATTAATGGGAACAATGGATAGGCCCCATCGATGACAGTGATTGGCGCGATACATTGATGGCACCCACAAGTGCAACTATGTCCTCTCGTTTGCGATACTACAGAGGTACTACCTTCAGAGGTACTACCTTTACAGAGCATATCTGTCACCAGCCAGGTTATAACGTGCCGGGCTCCTTCCAGATCCTGCATGTCCCAGATGTAAAAGATCTACCGCCAATTTCTACTGTATGACCCGGACCTGCCCTCACATTCAGAGATATTGGACAGCAATAACATGTGAGCTTACTGAGGTATTGGGAGAGGAAATACCACTGTCCCCCTTCGTGATTTTACTAGGAGTCCTGGAGGGGGTTGGAGAAACACAAGCTGAACATACTTTTATGGGTATAGCCTTATTGGTGGCATAGTGAGACATTGCAACCCACTGGAGATCTGCCACATCTCCATCCATAGTGAAATGGCACCAAGGGGTGGATTGGTGTGCAAAACAAGAAAAAACTGTTTATGAGGCCCGGGGCTGCCCTCGTAAACACAAACACATATGGGTGAAATGGTTGAAACAACTCCCATAAACACTTCTCAGGTTGGAGTCCAGAGAATAAAGTATCCTATTGCAGTGTGTTTGATGCTTACTGATAAAGTGTTATTTGTGAATCTGTAATGTTGTAATGTTCCTAAGACAGCCTGTGCTAGTGATGTTCATATTACAATAATCAATAAAACTGGTTTATCACAAAAATATATATTATTAATAAATTTATAATTATTTGTTAACTAATTACTGCCGTGACAACTTCCCACCCTATTTCAAACATAAACAACCTGCAACTAATATATAACATGACAATATATTTATTAAACAGTTTACATAATGCTAAATCAATTTAATATGTTAATAAAAATAAAATAATTGTTCATTCATTATTATTTAATTAACTTCCCACCCTATACCCCTTACAAAACCAACAACCGGCACCTAAATTATAACTTAAAAATATATTAGTTACGTAATTTGCAGAAGTAATTATCAACTACATAATTAATAATACATTCATAATAGGGAATTATTAATCAATTAATAATTAATTAACGCCTCATCCTATACACCTAGAAACCCAAAAACCCAACCCTAAAATATAATGTAAAAATATTAATTACACTATTTACTTATTAATCATCAATTGAATAATGAATAATAAATTAATAATCATTTTTAATTAAATAATCTCCCGCCCTTTATCCCTACAAATCCAACAACCTGACCTAAAATATAACCTTCAAATATAATAATTACACTAGTTACATTTTGATCAATTAATTGAATAATTGATTTTCAATTAAATAGTTAATAATAATAAAAATATAATTAATTATACTTAATTAACTTCCCAACCTGTACCCCTGCAAACCTCACAACCTGCTGACACTATAAATTACTAGTAACAATTAAATTTAAAATGATAAATTACAAACTATATTTAAAATTATTAACAATTATACAAGCAATATATAACATATACAATTTAAATGTAAACGATAAAGATAATAGAAAACAATATTATATGCAACTATATAATTGAAAACAATATTAACAATACAGATATTATTGAAAATTATATTAACCATGCAGATAATATTGAACATGATATTACTTACTTAAAAACAATATTCTTTTGAACAGTATTTCTGCAACATGATTTTTATGTGTCACGATATTAAAACTCAATATTTATGTAGCTCGATATTTATGATGCAATATTTTGTTGCATTCCCAGTTATACAGAGCTCCCCCTAAACCTATCCTTAATCCCACTTCTGTATTAATTTTATCTGCAGCCAGTAACTTGGGGGATGTTAAGATATCCATCTACCTCTGACACATAGGGGCATATTTAAGAGCCCCTAGCGCCACAGGAACGTCACTTTTAGTGATGCTCCGGTGGTGCTATGCACTGCACAGTATTTACAAGGTAGCGATTAAGCCACTTTTTGTGGCTTAATGCCACCTTGTAAATGCGGCTCCTTCACACGCAGCACTTTGCGTGGAAGGGGTTTGCAAATCGGTTGCTGTGGGTGTGCCACAGCAAAACCCCATTGCATTTTTACGCTGCCCCAGATTTATGTGTTTTTGTAAAGTTGAGGCAGCGCCAAAATCTAACACCTTCCTAGTGGTGGAGTTAGAGTGGCACGAGGAGAAATGCTTTCATTTCTCCTTTTTTTTTGCCCTTTCTATGTGTGCGCATTTTGCATCTCCCCCTCAACGCAGCCATCCCTGCACTATGGTGAAAGGGTGGTTACGTTGGCGTGCAGCAGCAAACTTTGCGCCGGCACAGGGGGAAACACAGGGGTGTGCCATATTATTGTAAACATGGCGCATCCCGGCATTTTGAAAATGACGGTGCTCACTGCTGCCAAATTTGGCGCAGCGAAGTGCACCATAATTTTCCCTTAAATTTGGCCATAGGCTTACACCCTTCCTATCATTGCAGCCAATCATAAACAGGACAATTCTGGTATTTTCCTCCCCTCAGCAGTTGCACTTCAGCCCCTACCCTAGGCCTTATATGGTATTCTGAACCTGAACAATCTGCATAGAAAGTGGTGGTGGTGTCAATGGAATGTCTCTGAGAGCATCTTTCAAAAAGTAGAAAGAGAGACCACACAAAAAGGGGAGATATGAATGGTGGTTTAGGATTTCAGTGAAAAAAACACTGAGGGCCTCATTTACTAGTTTTTGCCACAGGGCTGTGCAGCAACTCACTTTGTTGCACTGCCGACATCAAAAGGAAAGGGCAGGAATGCACCATAATAATGAAATACAGCACATTCCTGTCCCGTCTGTATGCACCGGTGCACAAACTGGTCCCTAGCCTTGATGCAGGCACTCTTGCATCGTGGTGCATTTGGGCCGTGATTGTTTTGTGCAGAAGGTACAATGGAGGCATTTTCCGCTTTCTACATGTGTTGCACAATGCAGCACAGATAGAAAGTGGATAAAACAAGGAGAAATAAAGTTATTTCTTCTCCTTATGCCTCCCCTGGGGAGGTGCATAGTTTTGACTCATTCCAAGGTTTTCAGATTCTTGTAAATCTGGGAATGCGTCAAAACCCATGGGTATTGCGCATCTCTCATGGAACACCTCCTTGACGTAGAGTAAGGCAAGGCAGTGCTTTGTGCTGCCTTGCCTTACTCCATATCTATGAGGCCATGCAAAGCCACACAAGGGTGGATTTGCATTGACATATAGATATGATTGAGAGGCCCACGCCACCGGACTATCATAAAAAGTGACACTCTAGTGGTGCACACCTATTGTAAATGAGGTCCTAATTTCTATGAATACTTTGGGCCTCGATGGCGGTCCAACTGCCAACAGGCTTGCGGAGAGGACAGCCAAATTATGACATTGGCAGCGATGTGTACAGAATCCCATCAAAACACCGCTGGCACCACCAGTACGGTTAGACTGTCGCGGTTTATTAGAGCTACCATCAGTCTGGCAGAGACCATGTTTCCCTTGGACTGATTACAAGGTTGCATACCGCCAACATAACTGCTGCGGTCAGACTGCCACGTAACACCAGGCGGAAACGAACAGGATAAAAGGAGATACTCACCTCCAGGAAGCCATACTCATATGGAAGCGCTCTGGTGGTGCACACCTCTTCTAAATGAGGCCCACATTTCTATGAATGCTTTGGGCCTCATTACGAGTTTGGTGGTCTAAGGACCGCCATGTTGGCGGCATTACTGCCAACACGCTGGCGGAGAGGACAGCCAAATTATGACACTGGCGGTGATGCATACAGAATCCCACCGGCACCACCAGTGCAGTCAGACTGCCGCGGTTGATTAGAGCCCCCATCAGTCCGGCAGAGACTATGTTTATGAGGTTGCTCAGCACCAACAGAACCGCTGCTGTCGGACTACTACGGAACACCTGTGGAAATGAACAGGATAAAAGGAGATACTCACCTCCAGGAAGCCATACTAATGCGGAGCCACCATGGAACCACAGCTAGACGTCAACCCGCTGCTCCTGCTCGCTGAAAGACAACAACCGCAAGTACACACATTCACCTGTCACATTTGCTATTTGTTAACCTTTGTGCAGTCTTAAAACATACCAGAGGGAGGAGGGGGTGTGAGGGCAATACTCACAAGTAACAGTACAGTGACACACACATACCGCAAACACACACACACATACAAAGCACGCACAGTGCAGCCAGCACACACACACCCCACACGTCAAGAACACACACTGATGCACGGCATTACAGCACAGGGCCAGCCCCACCAATTCACATACAACCAATTTGTAACAACAACACCACAACTGCACAAATAGAAACATGTCAAACACTCACTACTGATGCTGGCCAGGAACTCCACACACATACAACACAATATATAACCATGTGTGATCAAACACACACAATTACCCAATCATACAAACTAGCAATCGACATACACATCACACCCTCACACAGTACCCCAAACCTTATTATGCCATGCACAATACACGCAGATTCAAATAGGCCAAATGCACAAAGCCAAACAGCACAACAACAAACACAAATGAATACTAACACAACACACCACCATGAACACAACAAATCAGCTACATACACATAGCCATCACACAAAACACACAGGCCCTGGGTAATAAAAACACTGCACACAACCTCACAGACTGCTCTGACAACACCGGAAGGCTCAAGCAGCACACACACACAAATACTGCCACACAACCAATGTCAGCCAGGAACAACTCAAAGCTAGGAAAGGAAATGCAGGACAAAGATGGAACGTTGAAACCAACAACTGGTTGGTTCAAACTTTATATGAACAATTTTGTTAACATCATTGTCCAAGGCCATAGGCCAGTCCACAGCTGTTGAAAAATAGCACCAAAGGCACTAAATAGTGCCCCAACTTGACTCCTGACTGCCATCTGACCTCCATAGGTAGGGGTATCAAGGGGGCAAAAAGGCACCTCAGGGATTCTTGGGAGTAGTGGTGGTGGGGGAGGTGGGTTTGGGCTTAGGCTTGGGAGGGGGTTTAGGTTTGGACTTCAGAAGGGGGTAGGCTTAGTCTGGTGAAGGGGTAGATCTGTTTGGGAGGGCTGGACTTCTTCTTGGTGCGGGGAGGGGCATGGGGGCTAGCGGGGATAGGGGCGGCCTCAGAGGTGGAAGGGATGGACTTGAAAAGGGAATCAGACCTTTTAGGGGTGTTACAGAGGGAGGAGGAGGAGGGAAAAGGTCAAACTTGAAAGGAAAGATTTCTTGGACACACGGTACAGTCGTCTGAAGGGGGTTTGGGTGTGGAGGGTGAGGGAGTAGTTGTATAATGTGTCAGTGTATATGTTTTTGGTGCATGTTTGAGGGAGATATGCTTGTGGGTGGTGTGTGTCTGTAGGATGGGTGAGTGAGGGCTTTTATGTGTCTCGGGCTGTGGGGGGCAGGTACTGGGGGATGCCATGGTGGGTGGGTGGCTGTCTGTTTGGGTGGTGACTTCAGGTAAGGTGGATGTGCTGCATGTAGGCATGTCAGTGGTAGTGGTATCCACGGGTGTGGTGACTGGGGTGGATGTCTGAGGGTCTGCTGTGGTGATGTCTGCAGGTAGGTTAGGTGTGGTGGCTAGATCACTTAATGTTGGGGTAGTGTCTGCAGGTGTGCCAGGTGTTGTGTCTGTGATGCTGGGGAGGGTGGGGGTGTCAGGGCAGGTCGTGACTGTTGCTGTGTCTGCAGGTGGATGTTTTCTGTGTGTGTGCTGGTGGTGTGTCTTGTGGTGCTTATGTTTGTCTGTGCTACCCTTGGATGTTGAGGTGGATGCATGCCTCTCTTTTTATGTGCTTTGGCTGCATCAGGGAATGAGGGATTCAGACCGGAAAGAGGAAGGTGGAGGGGGCCAGTAGACAAAGGGTGAGTGGTTGCCGTCATTATGAAGGTCAGAGCCTGAAATAATCTCTGTAGGCCAGCCAGTGCACTGTAAATGCCCTCCAGGAACACATTGCTCTGTTGGATTTGAGTTGTCAGTCGCTGGATGGCATTCACGATGGTCGACTGACACACAGAGATCGACCTCAGGAGGTCAATAGCCTCCTCACTGAGGACAGCAGGGCTAACAGGGGGTGGGGTTGGGCCTGGGGCAGAGGTGCCTGCGGTGAAGGAGAAGATCAACCTCTTGGATGAGCGGGCATAGCCAACTGGGTGGGAACTATGGGGAGGGCTGTGATGGAATGCAGGTTGGCGGACAGATTTGGTGCTGTGGTGGTCCCCGATGGGTCAGCCACCACTAGGGAGTGGCTACTGGAGGAGGATTCTGAAGAAGATGTACTGGAGCTGGTCTTTCGCGTGGCACTCCCCTCGCACCTCCAGGCCACTGGGTCCCACGCTGTTGGTGTTCTTTTGACTGGAGGTGCCATGGCCAGAAGCTTCCCCACTTGGCTGTGCCCCGTCTCATTGCCTGCCGGTGTTGATGCTGATAAATAGAAAGTCAGGTATGGTCATCACATTCACAAGATGACACTTCCATCATACAGTACACATAAGTCATATTACATCCCGGTGACCAGTACCCCGAGGTATTGCCAGTAAAGTGCCAACATCATGACACTACAAAATTTGATGTATCACCCTCAATATGAACATTGTCAAACACCAGCTCAGCTACCGAACTGACACCTATGATACCATGAATGAAGTAGACCAATCACACTAACCATACCATTACAAGGTCACTTTGCCACATTATACTGGCACTCTATCCACAACAACATGGCCAGGCACTAACGAAGCAATAGTTTAGATACGTGAAATTGCTTAACACTGATCATCAACACATACAAATATTTTAACCTGATGTCATGTACCAGGCTATGACACCTGTTGTAAAGTAGAGGCAAGCAAGCCTTGTGTAGACAAACCATACCCACTTAATTTCCCATACTTATAAACATACACAATGGACATATGCAAACCTATAAGACCTAAAATGGCCATATATTGCAAGTGAAGATAAAGGAGTCAGAACACATCACACAGACATGCACCAACAATGATATATCAAGGATTGAAAAAGCTATGTGGACCAAGTCATCTAGGTCATTGGTCTTCAGACAACTAACATCATAAGTCAAGTAAGGGGCAAGTTAGCTATAACATATGTCCCACATACAACCTCAAGATGTCAAAAAGAGTGCACTAGAAATATGGACAACTAAAGTGTGCTGTGAGATGACAATCAGACCTTCCTGTTCAGCAATTAGTTCATCTTTGGGCCACTGGCTGAGCGGGTACATCGCTGAGCGGGTACATGCATCAGATATGCCAAGCCTTACATCTATCTGTGGGGGATTCTGTGTACCAAGGCACATGTGTTGCTAACATGACAGGTACACCTATCATGATGCAAGGCCCAAGTCCAGATACACTTACATCACCACTCACATGTGTATGTGAACTACCACACCAGCACCACATATGTATCAATGCCAACATTAGGCTCCTGAACAGCCAGAACTCATTTGCCACATCCTTCATAGCAAATGCACCTATACATAACTGTTTGCACTGTTAAATATTCCCCGAACCTTTCAAATGATACATGATGCTGATACATATCTGTCAAGTATTTACCTGTTAATAGGCTACCATTGCCTATGTGTAATGCTTACAACTGTATGCCCAAGGATAATGCTGTGTGGCCACTTTCCACTCACAGAACATTAGCAAGGTTTTAACATTCCTAGCTTCTGATATCTATATAGGTATGCCCATAGAAATATTGGAACACATCAATGGTATTCAACATATATGTTGTCTACTCTGATGAGGCATCACAAATGTCTATGTACACCCCACACTTACCAAGGGAAAATACTGTGTAACTTGTGTGAAGATGTTAACAATGTACGTCATGTGACATGTCAGATGCCCATCACAGCCACACATGCTGCTGTTACTTTTCAGAAAGCATTAGAAAACTAGTGATGAATGGTATATGTCTGACTCTATGTTGCACATAAACATGAATATTGAGACATTTCAGAGGACAGAGTTCAAGGACCTACACACCTTATCACCATTACATTGGGAGGATTTGCCTGTTGGTGGGTAACTACAATCACCAATGTAGAAAATGCAGTACATTGGTACACATATGACACAGTCATATGTGCACCATTAAATGCAGTTGTACTGAGGGAACAACATAGTTGAGTAACATGCCTCTAAATTTGTTTGTATGTGCACACCTGTGTGCCATAGATGGGTACAGTACATCAATGTGCACACAGGAAATCTGTGACACTTTGCACTTACCACATTGTCAGAGCCAACATCCAGTTCCCTCACTAAATCACCTGGAACAGTGACAAACATGACTTAGGCCTATACTTATCTCTTTGTGGCTGTTGTGCTTCCTTCAAACACCCATCCAACTCAGGGTAAGTCACTAGCGGGGTCAGTGTAGGAAAGTACCATCTTGCCTGGCATGTTACCCCCATTTTTCACTGTATATATGTTGTTTTAGTTGTATGTGTCACTGGGACCCTGCCAGCCAGGGCCCCAGTGCTCATAAGTATGCCTGAATGTGTTACCTGTGTTATGACTAACTGTCTCACTGAGGCTCTGCTAACCAGAACCTCAGCGGTTATGCTCTCTCATTTCTTTAAAATTGTCACTAACAGGCTAGTGATCAATTTTACCAATTTACATTGGCTTACTGGAACACCCTTATAATTCCCTAGTGTATGGTACTGAGGTACCCAGGGTATTGGGGTTCCAGGAGATCCCTATGGGCTGCAGCATTTCTTTTGCCACCCATAGGGAGCTCTGACAATTCTTACACAGGCCTGCCACTGCAGCCTGAGTGAAATAACGTCCACGTTATTTCACAGCCATTTTACACTGCACTTCAGTAACTTATAAGTCACCTATATGTCTAACCTTTACCTGGTAAAGGTTGGGTGCTAAGTTACTTAGTGTGTGGGCACCCTGGCACTAGCCAAGGTGCCCCCACATTGTTCAGGGCCAATTCCCCGGACTTTGTGAGTGCGGGGACACCATTACACGCGTGCACTACATATAGGTCACTACCTATATGTAGTTTCACAATGTTAACTCCGAATATGGCCATGTAACATGTCTATGATCATGGAATTGCCCCCTCTATGCCATCCTGGCATAGTTGGCACAATCCCATGATCCCAGTGGTCTGTAGCACAGACCCTGGTACTGCCAAACTGCCTTTCCCGGGGTTTCACTGCAGCTGCTGCTGCTGCCAGCCCCTCAGACAGGCTTCTGCCCTCCTGGGGTCCAGCCAGGCCTGGCCCAGGATGGCAGAACAAAGGACTTCCTCTGAGAGAGGGTGTTACACCCTCTCCCTTTGGAAAATGGTGTGAAGGCAGGGGAGGAGTAGCCTCCCCCAGCCTCTGGAAATGCTTTCATGGGCACACATGGTGCCCATTTCTGCATAAGCCAGTCTACACCAGTTCAGGGACCCCTTAGCCCTGCTCTGGCGCGAAACTGGACAAAGGAAAGGGGAGTGACCACTCCCCTGACCTGTACCTCCCCTGGGAGGTGCCCAGAGCTCCTCCAGTGTGCTCCAAACCTCTGCCATCTTGGAAACAGAGGTGCTGCTGACACACTGGACTGCTCTGAGTGGCCAGTGCCATCAGGTGACGTCAGAGACTCCTTCTGATAGGCTCCTTCAGGTGTTGCTAGCCTATCTTCTCTCCTAAGTAGCCAAACCCTCTTTTCTGGCTATTTAGGGTCTCTGCTTTGGGGATTTCCTTAGATAACGAATGCAAGAGCTCATCCGAGTTCCTCTGCATCTCTCTCATCACCTTCTGCCAAGGAATCGACTGCTGACCGCGCTGGAAGCCTGCAAAACTGCAACAAAGTAGCGAAGACGACTACTGCAACTCTGTAACGCTGATCCTGCCACCTTCTCAACTGTTTTCCTGGTGGTGCATGCTGTGGGGGTAGTCTGCCTCCTCTCTGCACTAGAAGCTCCGAAGAAATCTCCCGTGGGTCGACGGAATCGTCCCCCTGCAACCGCAGGCACCAAAGAACTGCATCACTGGTACCCTGGGTCTCCTCTCAGCATGACGAGCGAGGTCCCTTGAATCCAGCAACTCTGTCCAAGTGACTCCCTCAGTCCAGTGACTCTTCAGTCCAAGTTTGGTGGAGGTAAGTCCTTGCCTCCCCACGCCAGACTGCATTGCTGGGAACCACGACTTTTGCAGCTACTCCGGCCTCCGTGCACTTCCGGCAGAAATCCTTTGTGCACAGTCCAGCCTGGGTCCACAGCACTCTAACCTGCATTGCACGACCTCCTAAGTTGTCCTCCGGCGACGTGGGACTCCTTTGTGCAACTTCGGGTGAGCACCATTTCACTCTACTTTGTAGTGCCTGTTCCAGCACTTCTGCGGGAGCTGCCTGCTTCTGAGGGGGCTCCTTGTCTTGCTCGACGCCCCCTCTGTCCCCAGACACAATTGGCGACATCCTGGTCCTTCCTGGGCCACAGCAGCATCCAAAAACCCTAACCACACGATTTGCAGCTAGCAAGGCTTGTTGGCAATCTTTCTTCAGGAAAATACTTCTGCACGACTCTTCACGGCGTGGGGGATCCGTCCTCCAAAGGAGAAGTTCCTAGCCCTTGTCGTTCCTGCAGAATCTTCAGCTTCTACTGTCCAGTAGCAGCTTCTTTGCACCCACAGCTGGCATTTCCTGGGCATCTGCCCATCTCCGACTTGCTTGTGACTTTTGGACTTGGTCCCCTTGTTCCACAGGTACCCTCGACTGGAAATCCATCGTTGTTGTATTGCTGATTTGTGTCTTTCCTGCAGAATTCCCCTATCACGACTTCTATGTCCTTTGGGGAACTTTAGTGCACTTTGCACTCACTTTTCAGGGTCTTGGGGTGGGCTATTTTTCTAACCCTTACTATTTTCTAATAGTCCCAGCGACCCTCTACAAGGTCACATAGGTTTGGGGTCCATTCGTGGTTCGCATTCCACTTTTGGAGTATATGGTTTGTGTTGCCCCTATCCCTATGTGTCTCCATTGCATCCTATTGTAACTATACATTGTTTGCACTGTTTTCTAATACTATTACTGCATATTTTGGTATTGTGTACATATATCTTGTGTATATTTGCTATCCTCATACTGAGGGTACTCACTGAGATACTTTTGGCATATGGTCATAAAAATAAAGTACCTTTATTTTTAGTATATCACTAATAAGGGATAACTGGGCCTGGTGCAAGGTGCAAGTACCCCTTGGTACCCACTACAAGCCAGTCCAGCCTCCTACATTGGTTGTGCAGCGGTGGGATAAGTGCTTTGAGACTACTTACCACTTTTGTCATTGTACTTTTCATAAGAGAAAAATATACAAAACAAGTTCAGTGTATGTACACCTAACCAAAAGTTTTGCATTTCTTTTCTCACCTCTTTTCTAAAGTGCTGAAAAGTACCTCTAAACTTTCTAAAAAGTTCTTAAAAGTTTAAAAAGTTTTTTTTTCTGTCTTTCCAAAAGTTCTGAAAACTTTTTTCTCTTTTTCTATCACTTTAACTCTCTCTAAAAATGTCTGGCACAGGCCAAAATGTTGATCTGTCCAAACTTGCATATGATCACCTTAGCTGGAAAGGAGCAAGGAGTCTCTGCATAAAGAGAGGTTTGAGTGTAGGGAAGAATCCTTCTTTTGGAATTATTGCTTAACATGCTTAGAGAACAAGATAAGGCCAGAAGGGCCCATCTGTTGAAAAAGTAGCCAATGGTTCCCAATCTGATCCAGGGACTCCCCTAGGAAAAGATTCAGGAAAGAAACTTCCTAGCCTGCCCATTACTAGACAGTCTAGCATAGTTGGTATTGATGTAGAGGTACACCATACAGATAGTGTTATCTCACATCATAGCAAGAGTATTGTTTCTCACCACAGTAGAAGTGATGTTTCTGTTAACCAAGCTGTTAGGGTGCCCTCTGTAAGGGATAGGTCTCCTTCTGTCAATTCTCATCATACCTCTGTTTCAAGACATGTCCCTCCCACCAACCCTGATGACAGAATGTTAGAAAGGGAACTCAATAAGTTGAGAGTGGAACAAACCAGACTGAAGCTTAAGAAGCAACAGCTGGATTTGGAGAGACAGTCCTTAGAACTAGAGAAGGAAAGACAGAAGTTGGGTTTTGAAACCCATGGTGGCAGCAGCAGTATTCCCCATAGTCATCCTGCAAAAGAGCATGATTCCAGGAATCTGCACAAGATAGTTCCCCCTTATAAGGAGGGGGATGACATTAACAAGTGGTTTGCTGCACTTGAGAGGGCCTGTGTTGTACAGGATGTCCCTCAAAGGCAGTGGGCTGCTATCCTATGGCAATCATTTAGTGGAAAGGGTAGAGATAGGCTCCTTACTTTGAAAGAAAGTGATGCCAATAATTTTACAGTTCTTAAGAATGCACTCCTAGATGGTTATGGCTTAACCACTGAACAATACAGGATAAAGTTCAGAGAGACCAAAAAGGAGTCTTCACAAGACTGGGTTGATTTCATTGACCATTCAGTGAAGGCCTTGGAGGGGTGGTTACATGGCAGTAAAGTTACTGATTATGACAGCCTGTATAACTTGATCCTGAGAGAGCATATTCTTAATAATTGTGTGTCTGATTTGTTGCACCAGTACCTGGTGGACTCTGATCTGACCTCTCCCCAAGAATTGGGAAAGAAGGCAGACAAATGGGTCAGAACAAGGGTGAACAGAAAAGTTCATACAGGGGGTGACAAAGATGGCAACAAGAAGAAGGATGGTAAGTCTTCTGACAAGGGTGGGGACAAATCTAAAAATGAGTCTTCATCAGGCCCACAAAAACACTCTGGTGGGGGTGGTGGGCCCAAATCCTCTTCTAATCAAAACAAAGAAAAGAAACCATGGTGCTATTTATGTAAAATAAAAGGCCATTGGACAACAGATCCCAGTTGTCCAAAGAAAAGCACCAAGCCTCCTACCACTACAACCCCTACTGCTACACCTAGTGTCCCTACTAATAGCAGTGGTGGTGGGAGCAAACCTACTAATAGCCAATCCAAGGGAGTAGCTGGGCTCACTTTTGGTAACTTAGTTGGGGTTGGTCTGATTAGGGAGACCACAGAGGCTGTGTTAGTCTCTGAGGGGGCTATTGATTTAGCCACCTTGGTTGCTTGTCCCCTTAATATGGATAAGTACAAGCAGCTACCCCTAATAAATGGTGTTGAGGTTCAAGCCTAAAGGGACACAGGTGCCAGTGTCACAATGGTGATAGAGAAACTGGTCCACCCTGAACAACACCTACTTGGTCACCAGTACCAAGTAATCGATGCTCACAACAACACACTTAGCCACCCCATGGCTGTTGTAAATCTCAACTGGGGGGGGGGTTACTGGTCCAAAGAAAGTTGTGGTAGCCTCAGATTTACCTGTAGACTGTCTACTAGGAAATGATTTGGAGACATCAGCTTGGTCAGATGTGGAGTTGGAGGCCCATGCAGCAATGCTGGGCATCCCAGGGCATATTTTTGCTTTAACCAGGGCTCAGGCCAAAAAGCAAAAAGGACAGGGTGACTTGGATCCTGGAACAATGGACCAAGTGCTCCCTAAAGCTAGGGCTAGTAGAAGTAAAGCACTACCTACTATCCCTCCCTCTACAGTGGATTCTACTTCTGAGGAAGAAGAATTTCCACCCTGTGCAGAACCTACACCAGAGGAGCTGGAAGCAGACACTGCTGAGCTTTTGGGTGAAGGGGGGCCTGCCAGGGAGGAGCTGAGTGTGGCACAGCAGGCCTGTCCCACACTAGAGGGTCTAAGACAGCAAGCTGTCAAACAAGCTAATGGGGATGTCAGTGACTCTCACAGAGTTTACTGGGAGGACAACCTCTTGTACACTGAAGCAAGGGATCCTAAACCTGGAACTGCCAGGAGGTTAGTGATTCCTCAGGAGTACAGAAAGTTCCTCCTAACTCTAGCCCACGACATTCCCCCAGCTGGACATTTAGGACAAATGAAAACTTGGGACAGACTTGTTCCCTTGTTTCATTGGCCTAGAATGTCAGAGGACACAAAAGAATTGTGTAAGTCCTGTGAAACCTGTCAAGCCAGTGGCAAGACAGGTGGCACTCCAAAGGCACCCCTTATTCCACTGCCTGTGTTTGGGGTTCCCTTTGAAAGGGTAGGGGTTGACATAGTTGGCCCCCTTGACCCTCCTACTGCTTCAGGCAATAGGTTTATCTTGGTGGTAGTAGACCATGCCACAAGATATCCTGAAGCAATTCCTCTAAGGACCACTACAGCACCTGCAGTGGCAAAGGCCCTCCTGGGAATATTTTCCAGGGTGGGCTTCCCAAAAGAGGTGGTATCAGACAGGGGAAGCAATTTCATGTCTGCTTACTTAAAGGCCATGTGGAAGGAGTGTGGTGTGACTTACAAGTTCACTACACCCTATCATCCACAAACAAATGGACTGGTGGAGAGATTTAACAAAACTCTCAAAGGCATGATTATGGGACTCCCTGAAAAACTCCGCAGGAGATGGGATATCCTTTTACCATGCCTCCTTTTTGCCTACAGGGAGGTACCCCAGAAAGGAGTGGGCTTCAGCCCCTTTGAACTCCTCTTTGGACACCCTGTTAGGGGTACACTAACACTTGTCAAGGAGGGTTGGGAACAACCTTTAAAAGCTCCAAAGCAAGATATTGTGGATTATGTACTTGGCCTCAGATAAAGGATGGCTGAGTACATGAAAAAGGCCAGTAAAAACCTTCAGGCCAGCCAAGAGCTCCAAAAGCAATGGCATGACCAGAAGGCTGTTTTGGTTCAGTACAAACCAGGGCAGAAAGTGTGGGTCTTGGAGCCTGTGGCCCCAAGAGCACTCCAAGATAAATGGAGTGGACCCCACACAATTGTTGAGAAAAAGGGTGAAGTCACCTACTTAGTTGACTTAGGCACTACCAGGAGTCCCCTCAGGGTGCTCCATGTCAATCGCCTTAAACCCTACTATGACAGGGCTGATCTCACCCTGCTCATGGCAACTGATGAGGGACAGGAAGAAGACAGTGATCCTCTACCTGATCTCTTCTCTTCCACAGAACAAGATGCTCTAGTGGAAGGTGTAGTTTTGGCTGATTGTCTTACTGATGAGCAGAAAGACCATTGCATAAATCTCTTGGGTCAGTTTTCTGAACTCTTCTCTACTGTGGCAGGTACCACTTCTTGGTGTGAGCACACTATAGATACTGGAGACAGCTTGCCTGTCAAAAGTAAGATCTATAGGCAGCCTGACCATGTCAGAGACTGCATAAAGCAAGAGGTGCAGAAAATGTTAGAACTGGGAGTGGTTGAGCACTCTGAAAGTCCATGGGCTTCTCCTGTGGTACTTGTACCAAAACCTCATTCCAAGGATGGAAAGAAAGAAATGCGGTTTTGTGTAGACTACAGAGGTCTCAACCAGGTAACCAAAACTGATGCTCTCCCTATACCCAGGGCAGATGAGCTCATAGACACACTGGCATCTGCCAAGTATCTAAGCACTTTTGATTTGACTGCAGGGTATTGGCAGATCAAATTATCAGAAGATGCTAAACCTAAAACTGCATTTTCAACCATTGGAGGCCATTACCAATTCACGGTAATGCCTTTTGGATTGAAAAATGCACCTGCCACTTTTCAGAGGTTGGTGAACACAGTCCTGCAAGGGCTGGAAGCTTTTAGTGCAGCATATTTGGACGATATAGCTGTCTTTAGCTCCAGCTGGGATGATCACCTGGTCCACCTATGGAAAGTTTTAGAGGCCCTGCAAAAGGCAGGCCTCACTATCAAGGCTTCAAAGTGCCAGATAGGGCAGGGGGAGGTGGTTTATCTGGGACACCTTGTTGGTGGGGAACAGATTGCACCACTTCAGGGGAAAATCCAAACTATTATAGATTGGGTTCCCCCTACTACTCAGACTCAAGTGAGAGCCTTCCTAGGCCTCACTGGGTATTACAGGAGGTTCATTGAGAACTATGGCTCCATTGCAGCCCCTCTTAATGACCTCACATCCAAGAAAATGCCTAAAAAGGTATTATGGACAGCAAACTGTCAGAAAGCTTTGAGGAGCTGAAGCAGGCCATGTGCTCTGCACCTGTCCTGAAAAGCCCTTGTTACTCTAAGAAATTCTATGTCCAAACTGATGCATCTGAATTAGGAGTAGGGGCAGTCCTATCACAACTTAATTCTGAGGGCCAGGATCAACCTGTTGCTTTTATTAGTAGGAGGTTGACCCCTAGAGAAAAGCGTTGGTCTGCCATTGAGAGGGAGGCCTTTGCTGTGATCTGGGCACTGAAGAAGTTGAGGCCATACCTGTTTGGCACTCACTTCATTGTTCAGACAGACCACAAACCTCTACTTTGGCTAAAACAAATGAAAGGTGAAAATCCTAAATTGTTGAGGTGGTCCATATCCCTACAGGGAATGGACTATACAGTGGAACATAGACCTGGGAGTAGCCACTCCAATGCAGATGGACTCTCCAGATATTTCCACTTAGACAATGAAGACTCATCAGGTCATGGCTAGTCTTATTGTCCTTCGTTTGGGGGGGGGGGTTGTGTAGGAAAGTACCATCTTGCCTGGCATGTTACCCCCATTTTTCACTGTATATATGTTGTTTTAGTTGTATGTGTCATTGGGACCCTGCCAGCCAGGGCCCCAGTGCTCAAAAGTGTGCCTGAATGTGTTACCTGTGTTATGACTAACTGTCTCACTGAGGCTCTGCTAACCAGAACCTCAGTGGTTATGCTCTCTCATTTCTTTCAAATTGTCACTAACAGGCTAGTGATCAATTTTACCAATTTACATTGGCTTACTGGAACACCCTTATAATTCCCTAGTATATGGTACTGAGGTACCCAGGGTATTGGGGTTCCAGGAGATCCCTATGGGCTGCAGCATTTCTTTTGCCACCCATAGGGAGCTCTGACAATTCTTACACAGGCCTGCCACTGCAGCCTGAGTGAAATAACGTCCACGTTATTTCACAGCCATTTTACACTGCACTTCAGTAACTTATAAGTCACCTATATGTCTAACCTTTACCTGGTAAAGGTTGGGTGCTAAGTTACTTAGTGTGTGGGCACCCTGGCACTAGCCAAGGTGCCCCCACATTGTTCAGGGCCAATTCCCCGGACTTTGTGAGTGCGGGGACATCATTACACGCGTGCACTACATATAGGTCACTACCTATATGTAGCTTCACAATGGTACCTCCGAATATGGCCATGTAACATGTCTATGATCATGGAATTGCCCCCTCTATGCCATCCTGGCATAGTTGGCACAATCCCATGATCCCAGTGGTCTGTAGCACAGACCCTGGTACTGCCAAACTGCCTTTCCCGGGGTTTCACTGCAGCTGCTGCTGCTGCCAGCCCCTCAGACAGGCTTCTGCCCTCCTGGGGTCCAGCCAGGCCTGGCCCAGGATGGCAGAACAAAGGACTTCCTCTGAGAGAGGGTGTTACACCCTCTCCCTTTGGAAAATGGTGTGAAGGCAGGGGAGGAGTAGCCTCCCCCAGCCTCTGGAAATGCTTTCATGGGCACACATGGTGCCCATTTCTGAATAAGCCAGTCTACACCGGTTCAGGGACCCCTTAGCCCTGCTCTGGCGCGAAACTGGACAAAGGAAAGGGGAGTGACCACTCCCCTGACCTGTTCCTCCCCTGGGAGGTGCCCAGAGCTCCTCCAGTGTGCTCCAAACCTCTGCCATCTTGGAAACAGAGGTGCTGCTGACACACTGGACTGCTCTGAGTGGCCAGTGCCATCAGGTGACGTCAGAGACTCCTTCTGATAGGCTCCTTCAGGTGTTGCTAGCCTATCTTCTCTCCTAAGTAGCCAAACCCTCTTTTCTGGCTATTTGGGCCCGTATTTATACTCCGTTTGCGCCGAATTTGCGTCGTTTTTTTCGACGCAAATTCGACGCAAAACCAACGCCAACTAACGCCATATTTATACTATGGCGTTAGACGCTTCGGGCGCCAAAGTGCCCGGAGTGTGCGTCATTTTTTAGCGTGAACCCCTTCCTTGCGTTAATGAGATGCAAGGGAGGCGTTCCCGTCTTAAAAAATGACTCCCAGGCCTTTACGTGGTATTTATACTCCCGGGCAAAAATGACGCCCGGGAGTGGGCGTGGCCAAAAACGGCGCATTTGCGCCGCTTTTTAACACCTGGGTCAGGGATGGCGTTAAGGGACAAGTGGGCTCAAAATGAGCCCACAGTGCCCTCCCCTGCCCCCAGGGACCCCCCTCTGCCACCCCTGCCCACCCCAGGAGGACACCCAAGGATGGAGGGACCCACCCCAGGGACATTCCGGTAAGTTCAGGTAAGTATTATTTTTTATATATATTTTTTTTTTTGGGTGGCATAGGGGGGCCTGATTTGTGCCCCCCTACATGCCACTATGCCCAATGACCATGCCCAGGGGACAGAAGTCCCCTGGGCATGGCCATTGGGCAAGGGGGCATGACTCCTATCTTTACAATGATAGGAGTCATGTTGATGGGGGATGGGCGTAGAAAAAAAATGGCGCAAGTCGGGTTACGACGATTTTTTCGACGTAACCTGACTTGCCCCATTTTAAGACGCCCATACGCCATTTTCCCCCTACGCCGGCGCTGTCTGGTGTACGTGGTTTTTTTCCACGCACACCAGGCAGCGCCGGTCCGCTTGCGCCGGCTAACGCCATTCCATAAATACGGAGCCCGCATGGCGCTTCAGAATGGCGTTAGACGGCGCAAAATTTTTTGACGCTAAACTGCGTTAGCGCAGTTTAGCGTCAAAAAGTATAAATATGGGCCTTAGGGTCTCTGCTTTGGGGATTTCCTTAGATAACGAATGCAAGAGCTCATCCGAGTTCCTCTGCATCTCTCTCTTCACCTTCTGCCAAGGAATCGACTGCTGACCGCGCTGGAAGCCTGCAAAACTGCAACAAAGTAGCGAAGACGACTACTGAAACTCTGTAACGCTGATCCTGCCACCTTCTCGACTGTTTTCCTGGTGGTGCATGCTGTGGGGGTAGTCTGCCTCCTCTCTGCACTAGAAGCTCCGAAGAAATCTCCCATGGGTCGACGGAATCGTCCCCCTGCAACCGCAGGCACCAAAGAACTGCATCACCGGTACCCTGGGTCTCCTCTCAGCACGACGAGCAAGGTCCCTTGAATCCAGCAACTCTGTCCAAGTGACTCCCTCAGTCCAGTGACTCTTCAGTCCAAGTTTGGTGGAGGTAAGTCCTTGCCTCCCCACGCCAGACTGCATTGCTGGGAACCGTGACTTTTGCAGCTACTCCGGCCTCCGTGCACTTCCGGCGGAAATCCTTTGTGCACAGTCCAGCCTGGGTCCACGGCACTCTAACCTGCATTGCACGAACTCCTAAGTTGTCCTCCGGCGACGTGGGACTCCTTTGTGCGACTTCGGGTGAGCACTGTTTCACTCCACTTTGTAGTGCCTGTTCTGGCACTTCTGCGGGAGCTGCCTGCTTTTGAGAGGGCTCCTTGTCTTGCTTGACGCCCCTTCTGTCCCCAGACACAATTGGCGACATCCTGGTCCCTCCTGGGCTACAGCAGCATCCAAAAACCCTAATCGCACGATTTGCAGCTAGCAAGGCTTGTTGGCGGTCTTTCTTCAGGAAAACACTTCTGCACGACTTTCCAAGGCGTGCGAGATCCGTCCTCCAAAGGGGAAGTTCCTAGCCCTTGTCGTTCCTGCAGAATCTTCAGCTTCTACTGTCCAGTAGCAGCTTCTTTGCACCCACAGCTGGCATTTCCTGGGCATCTGCCCATCTCCGACTTGCTTGTGACTTTTGGACTTGGTCCCCTTGTTTCACAGGTACCCTCGACTGGAAATCCATCGTTGTTGTATTGCTGATTTGTGTCTTTCCTGCAGAATTCCCCTATCACGACTTCTATGTCCTTTGGGGAACTTTAGTGCACTTTGCACTCACTTTTCAGGGTCTTGGGGTGGGCTATTTTTCTAACCCTTACTATTTTCTAATAGTCCCAGCGACCCTCTACAAGGTCACATAGGTTTGGGATCCAATCGTGGTTCGCATTCCACTTTTGGAGTATATGGTTTGTGTTGCCCCTATCCCTATGTGTCTCCATTGCATCCTATTGTAACTATACATTGTTTGCACTGTTTTCTAATACTATTACTGCATATTTTGGTATTGTGTACATATATCTTGTGTATATTTGCTATCCTCATACTGAGGGTACTCACTGAGATACTTTTGGCATATGGTCATAAAAATAAAGTACCTTTATTTTTAGTATATCTGTGTATTGTGTTTTCTTATGATATTGTGCATATGACACTAGTGGTACTGTAGGAGCTTCACTTGTCTCCTAGTTCAGCCTAAGCTGCTCTGCTAAGCTACCATTATCTATCAGCCTATGCTGCTAGACACCCTATACACTAATAAGGGATAACTGGGCCTGATGCAAGGTGCAAGTACCCCTTGGTACCCACTACAAGCCAGTCTAGCCTCCTACAGTCAGTGTCTAATGGGCACTTGCCCTAGTTTTACATTGTGAAGCTATACTGGACGGTGTTATACATGGCATGTTATCAACCAATGTGCTGGAAAGTGCACTAAATGGGAAAAGGAGTGTGTTCATTTTTACAAGTATACATATATCAGACCATGACTCAACAGTACATGTGAGATGGGACTTAATTGATTTGGAAAATATGTGAATATCATGTGCATGCAACATTTCCCACAGTTAACAGTTCAGTATAGTTAAGAAATGACTTTCTAGGATGATATGTGTTTTCGTTGTGTTTAATTTAGTGCACAGGTAAGTATAAGGGTTTGAATGAAATCATAAAGTGCAAACAGTGAAGGGTTGAATCATGGTGGATGTAATCATCAGAGTAACTGCAACAACATTTGGAGTCTCAAGTCCAGTGTCCTTGTGCCTTTAGAAAATGAAGAGTGGTGGAATAACGGTCAACCGGGTCTATCTGTCATACACCAGGGGAACCAATGATTAAACGGTCACTTCCTGGCAGTGGCTGAGGTCTTGGCATCTGCTCCTCCTGGATATTTGGGTGGATGTCCATGTTTGTGGGGGTTCTTCAGCTACAGAGACAGGGGTGTCTGAGGCATGTCCTTACCCTTGAAGAGCCTCCATTCTATTGACTGTCACAGATGTAGAGTGGCCTGATGGAACATGGCCAATGGAAGAGGTCTGCTGTAGAGAACATAAACTACTTGAAGAGCCTCCATTCCATTGGCTGCCACAGATGTAGAGTGGCCTGATGGAACATGGCCAATGGAAAAGGTCTGCTGTAGTGAACGTAACCTACTCAATTTGTTATTGATGTCTCTCGTCACCAGTGTTAGGGAGACCTTGTTGGCATTGTGGGCCTCCCACTGTTGCATGACTTCCTGGTGGTTGTCTCTCTGCAGTCAGCTGCTTTATCTCCCCCCATCGTGGCAAAGTTCCTGGCCCATCACACCTTGGGACTGTTGGTAGGCTCCCAAGACATGGTGTCCTGGCCATTTGTATCCCTAGCAGCCTCAATCTGCTGGACCACACCATCTCTCCCATGCACCCTACCCCCACAAGCCTGTGTCCTTGGCAAAGTTTGCCCACTCCCACTGGTGCAAGGTCCTTCATTGTCTGGGTTCTCTAGTGTTGACTCTGGTACCTGCACTGGGGGCTTATGATGGTAATAACTGTCCTTGTGATAAAGGTTTAGGGGCGGATAGTTGCCTGGGATGTCGAAGCAACATGGTTAGGAGGAGTAGTTGTGGCAGGGTGAGGATGAAAGGTATAGACTGACCATGTATCCCAGATGGGCCAGAGTCGTCCTCATTGTCCTCACACCCAGGGGTGTTGTCCTCATTGAGGGCTTCATCCAGGGAAGAGGTGGCTGTCTCAGGTGTCTTCTCCATGGTCACAATGGGTAGTTGACCTGTGAAAGAAGTGGAACAGACTGTTAAAGATTGTAATGCAACATGTGATATCATACTTTGACAGGTAGATATGCGTTGAGCCATGTATAGAAAGGCTTTACTTGATCCCCTAAAATGACAGTGACACCTGTTTTCTAATCTGGATTACACCTGTATGGAATCCAGGTTTTTCCTATGTCATAGACCTTACTACAGGCTATTAGTTTAGCTTGGTAGTTGGAGGTATGCTGATGACTCATATCTTGTCTGCTGTGTAGCCTGATATTGTTCATGTTACCTCCCAGTTAGCAGTAGTTCAGTATTGAGTCACCAGACAGCTGATGAATGAAATAGTACACTGACCTGTCCATCAGCTTCGGAGTGACCATTGTACCTGGCCATATATATATGATTATACCTAGTACAGAACACAACAGATATGTGTTTTCCCCCCAGGTGGGTATCTGTCAATAGGTGATGGGAAGTAAAAAGGCCATTATATCAGGGTACACAGCAGTAGCTGTGTGTTGGCGGTATTGTAATTGAAGATGCCCATAGCATTGCTGTCATTGCCCTAGACTGTGAACTTGTGTATCATTCAGGAGTTGATTGTGTAGTTGACATGCACGGCTATTTTAATTATAGTAAACTATTCTGGTTTTCTTAATGGTAGAACAGTGACTGCTGGGAGTTGTAGTGATGTCAGTTCCTGTACTAACCAGGCCATACACAGACACTGTGCCCCCAGGTGAGTTTAGTTGACATGTGGTGTGGCAGAGAGAGCTATTTGGACAGTTGGACACAGGGGCGGTGAGGGTGTTGGCTGTTAAGATGTCAAAAGGTGATCAGTGAGCATGCAAGACAGAACTTTAGGGTGACATTTCCAGTGTTATGACTTACCCCACTCGACTCCCCCAGGTATTCCTGTCAAGCCCTCAGGATGCAGGATGTCCAAGACCTTCTCCTTCCATGATGTGAACGTTAAGGGAGAAGGTGGGGGCCCACCTCCAGTCTTGCGGACCGCCAGCTGGTGCCTAGCGGCCATGGAACATACCTTCCCCCTGAGGTCATTCCACCTCTTCCTGATATCCTCCCTTGTGTGTGGATACCTATCTACAGAATTCACCCTGTCGACTATGTTTTGCCACATCTACATTTCCCTGGCAATTGAGGTTTATTGGACTTGGGATCCAAATAGGTGTGGCTCTACTCTGATGATTTCGTCCACCACAACCCTCAACTCCTTGTCTATAAAGCGGGGATGTTTTTGTGGGGACATGGTTGTGGTGGACGACATGAAAAGGTATATCAACGGGTAATGAGGTGTGGGTGCTGAGTTGAGAGTGGGTGACGGATGGTTTGTGATGTGTGGTGAAATTTGGTTTGCTAAGTTTGATGTGCAGCTGTGGGATGGGTGGTATTTGGACTGGTGAAGAGTGCCTATTCTATGGTTCCTAAGTTTTGGTGTGTGGCCTATGTCTAGCTATGTATGGCGTTTTTGACGCAAAGTATTGTGGGGTGTGAAGGGGTGTGTTTTATAGTGCAGTTTGTAGGTGTGTCGGATGTGTGGATGTGTGTCAGGTGTGTGGAATTCTAACTATCCAATGTTGTGTAGTGTATTACTGTATAGACCACCGACCGCCGCGGTTTGCACCGCCATTGGTTTTCCGCCATGGGAGTACCACTATTGTGATTTGTGGGTTGTAATTGGTTCGGAGGATTTTTGATGGGCTGGCTGTGCTGGTGGTGCAACCGCCTTTTTCCCACCCTCCAGAGTCCTGGCAGTGTCGGAGTTTTGGCGGGGTTTCAGCTTCCTCCACGTGTAACTCATAATACGGCTGTCTGTATGACCGCCAACATGGCGGTCTTTTGTAGCCACCACTGCGGCGGTCTTACTGTAAGACTGCCAAACTCGGAATGAGGCCCTTTGTATTGCAGCCGAGTGCTTTGTGGAATGTGATTGCCATTTTGCGCCACTGGCATGCCTAAACCCACATAGTATTCCTGGGATAGGCGAAGGATATGTTATGGAATCTCATTTCTAAGTGAAATAATACTTCAAGATTGAAAGGTGAGATTCTCTTCAATGTCATCATCATCGTAAAATATTTCTTTGGTCCAATTGTCGACCATAAAAGCACAAACAATAAAACATCTTCACAACGAATAATAAAATTGAATCAAAACAACATTTATGAAGCAAATGTTATACAAATGTTATACACCACAGTTTCAGCCCCCAACCCAACACCAATAGATAGACCATAAATACGACTTTTAAAACACATCATATATTAGGACAATCTTAATAGTCAGTTAGGTGCCATATGTTTTCCGTAATTTTATTGCAGCCTTAATATAGCTCACAACAGAAAGGTAAATATCTGGAGTGGCTAAAGGTTGCAGGTATACGAGACCATCTTTATATATCATAAAGTGCTTGTGCTTTAAAATAGGGCAGATAAACTGAACCCTAAATGGGGAGTCCAGGTTACAAAAAAACATAAATATAAACATAAATTGGGCAATTGATTGTGGTGACACATCTCTTTAGTGTCTTTTTGCTTCAGAATGAAGCTGATGCATGGTATTGGCAGGCGCTGCATTTATTTGGATGGCAATGGAAGAGAGAATTAAGGATCAATTTATGTTGAGCTGTAGAATTGAAAAATCATGCGATGACTTATGGTAAAAGGATAAACCATTACTGAGTGATAGAAAAGAAATCGGAATATTGAATAGCATGTATTGAGATTAAGAAAGGAAAATGGATATTCAGGGCCTGATCTGGAAAGGTAACTGACTTCTTTAAATAAGTTTACTCTTTTGAGTAAAATTGATACTTTTCAGCATTCACAAACTCTGAGTGCAATTTACTACTAAAAAAGAACAGTAATAAGTCCAGCACCTGACCTGGCCAACCTTTGGTCCTGTAACACCCTCCCATTGTAAATAATGGAGGTAGGGACTCAAAATAAAACACCATTGGAAAATGGTGTTAGAAACATAAATAAAAATATATAAAAGAGTACATAAGTATAATATAATGCTAAAAAAAATTCAGAGCCTATTTTTTATTGACAAAATAATGAAGCAATACATTTTATTCAAAAATAATTAAATAGATGTGGACAAACTAAGATAAAACTGGAGATAAAATAATTTGTTTGGAATACCTTATAATACATCCGAATGCTTTGTGTTGGGCGTCAATAACATGGAGCATGACTACTGGAAAGTCTATCAGTAAGCCATACTTGTACCGAGTTGCACTGTGGCATGATGCCCCGCTGTTTTAAAAAATTGTAAAACTGTGTTTACTAAGTGTCTCACTCATGCTATTCTGATACATTGTTACACCTTGACTTTTTGATTTAAGATCAATAGTTTGTTGTGCTCTTCTTTTTCTCAAATCACCATCTGTTTCTGTATAACTAATTCCCTTTTTTCAGACCAGATGCTCATTTGTTCACTTCCTCCTAGGGGTCGGACCACATGTTTGCTTGTGGACTCACTAGCCACTCTCATGCCAAATCGACGCTAATGCAGCACATTGTACCAGTCCACTGCCTTTTTTTAGGGTCAAGTCTGCGATTGCATGTGCTAGCACATGCATTTCGCTTGTGAGACACTGTTGTTAACAATAAGGGATTTGAGCTCGCCCGTTGTTTTACATTTGTTTGCCTGCTTGGCACGCCCCTTTACAGCCTCATAATTGGTCACTGAAGGCCTACCATAATTTCCGTTCCTTTCCATGGAGCAGGGACCAAGCACTGATTGATTCAACTTAATCAGGGCCCATCTGCTGCTCCTGACATGCTTGAGGTACTATTTTGTTCTTTTTAACTTCTAGTGCCCTGCAAACAGAAGGCATGTGACTGGCAGAGACTGGCAAAAAAGTGCTGACCAGGACAACCAAAATTGTAGTGTTATTTCCTATAGTTAACTTTCTTTAATTTTGCAGTCTTCTTTTCTCACTTTGCACTCATGTTTTTTTTTTTGTGCTCATGGGCACTTTTCTCAAAAGATGGCGAATAATATTGCAAAGTGACATTGTATTTTTCTTATGTGTAATTTCTGAAATTATGCTTTAATAATAATGGTGTAGTACACCCCATTCCAACCCACTCCAGTCCACACCACTCTGTTCCACTCCACACCAATCCACATCTATTTACCACATACAAATCAACCCCACTCAATCCAATCCACTCCCCCAAACCAATACACTCCAATCCAATCCATCCTACTCAAATCCAAACCACTCAGACAAATCCAATCCACTCTAGTTCACCACACTCCAATCCAAAAAAGTCTGCCTCTTCAATCTACCCCATTCCAATCCAAATCAATCTGCCCCACTCCAATCCAAAACAATCTGCCATACCCCAGTCCAAAAGAATCTGCTCCACTTCAATCTGCTCCACTCCAATACAAAACAATCTGCCCCAGTCCAAATCAGTCTGCCCTACTCCAATCCACTGTGCCCCATTCCAAAACAATCTGCCCCACTCCAATCTGCCCACTCCAATCTAAAACAATTTTCATCACTCAAATCCCCCTCACTCCAGTCTGTACCAGTCCAATCCAAAACATACTGCCTCACTCAAATCCAAAACAATGAGCCCCACTCCAATCCGCAAAAATCTGCCCCACTGTAATCTGCCGCACTCCAATCAAAAACAATCTGCCCCACCCCAATCTGCCTCACTCCAATTATAAAAAGTCGGCCCCACGCCAGACTGCCCCATTTCAATCCAAAACAATCTATCTGACTCCACTGCAATCCACCCCAATCCAATCTACCCCACTCCAGTCCAAAACAATCTGCTGCACTTCAATCTAAAACAATCCATCCCATTCCAGTCCAAAACAAACTGCCCCACTCCAATCCAAAACAATATACTCCACTCCAATCTGCCCCATCCCAAAACAAAACAATCTATCCCATTACAATCTGCCCCACTCCAATCCAAAACAATCTACCCCGTTACAATCCACCCCATTACTATCTGCCCCACTCCAGTCCAAAACAATGTGCCCAACTCCAATCTGCCCCACTCCAATCAAAAACAATCTACCCCACTACAATCCAGCCCAATCCTATCTGCCCCACTCCAGTCCAAAACAATCTGCCCCACTCCAATCTAAAACAATCCACCCCACTCCAACCCAAAACAATCTGCCCCAATCCAATCCAAAACAATATGCCCCACTCCAATCTTCCCCACCCTAATCCAAAACAATCTACCCCACAACAATCAACCCCACTCCAAACCAAAGCAATCTGCCCCACTCCAATACGGCCCACGCCAATCTGCCCACTTTTACCCACCTCACTCCAATTCAGTCCACTTCACCTCACCCCAATTCAATCCACCACATTCCATCCCAATTCACCCCATTTCAACCACCCACTCCACTCTAATCCAATCCATTCCATTCCGAACCTGTCCATTCACACCAATCAAAACTGCCCCATCCCAATCCAATCCACCCAATCCAAATCAACCACACACCAATCCAATCTACCCCAATCCAGCCTAATCAAATCTACCACCACTCCAGTCCAATCCACTCCACTTCACCTCATCCTAATCCAATCCACCCCACTCCAGAACAATTTGCCCCACTCCAATGTGCACCAGTGCAATCAAAAACAATCTGCCTCAATACAATCTAAAAAACCTGACCCACTTTAGTCTAAAATAATCTGCTCCACTCCAGTCCAAAACAATCTGCCCAACTCCAGTTTGCCCTATTCAAATCCAAAGCAATCTGTCCAACCCCAGTCTGCCCCACTTCAATCCAAAACAATCTGACCCAGTTCAATCCAAAATAATCTAGTCCACTCCAATCCAAAATAATCTGCCCCTCTCCAATCTGCCCCACTCCATTTTAATTCAACCCACTCCAATCCACCACAGCTCATCTCACTCCAATCCAATCCACCCCCATGTGAGAGGAGGCCTCTTTTTGCATGGTTAGCCCCCACTTTTTGCCTGATGTTGCTGTGTCCTAGAAGTTGTGCCCAGTGGCCCTACTAACCAGGTTCTCTGGGCCACAGCTCTTTCCCTAAATCTGTTGTAATGCTTAGCACAATTGGAGACACTCTTATTTATCAATGTAAGTCCCTAGTAAATGGTACCACAGTACCCAGGGCTTGGGATATTATGAGTAGGCCCTTGAGGGCAGCAGCACTGGTTGTGCCACCCTCTAGGGCCCTGCACCCAGTGTACTGGGGCAAGCCAAAAAAGGCAAACTCAACATGGCACATTCCCTGTGTGCCCTGTCCACCCTACACTGCATATGAATTGGGTAAGTCATCCCTCTGGTAGGCCTTACAGCCCTAAGGGAGAGCGCACCATACTATATGTGAGGGCATAATTGTGAGCAGTATGCCTCCACTGTGTCCTTGCCAAACCTGGGACAAGGTGAGTGAACAGAGCAGACATTTTAAGTACATGTACTGGACACTGGTCAAACACGAGTTCCCCAGCTACATGATGGCTACTCTGCACCCTGGGTTGTTTAGTATCAAACAACTCAGAATGTTAAATCAAAACTAGTACCGGTATTGGATTTAACCCAAAATGTACCCAGGGGTCACCTTAGAGGTGACCCTTGCAAAAGCTAACCTAACTAGCATAGTTGCTGACTGGTTCTATCCAGCCTACTACTTCCAGACAGCCAATATACAAACTTGGGGGAGAGCCCTGGTTTGTAAAACAATGCCCTTCCTAGGTGGAGGAGCTAACACCCCCTCCTTCAGGAATGTGGAACACCCTGGTGGTAAGCTTCAAAGGGCTACTGCCCTTGAAACTCGAGCCACCCGGGCTGCTGCTAGCAGCAGATGGTTCCCCCCTTTGAAAAAACCCCACTTTTGGTGGGAGCAAAGGCGGGAAACCAGACAAAGGGTAGGAGTACCATCACTGAGCATGCACCACCCCTAGGGGCTTGCAGGTGAAGTGGACTCTCCATTTCATTTTCCTCCATGTTGAATGGCAGGAAACTGGCCAATGAGCTTTAAGGAAGTGACCCGTCCCACAAGAAGTGGTCACTGTACTGGGTGTAACCACCCAAAGGTAAGTGTCCCATTGGACACTACCAGGTTCCACCTAAAATGCCCACTAAATTCAGTATTTAGTGGGCTCCCCTAGACCAAGAAATTAGATTCGTCTGGAAGAAAAGAGGACAGCACCAAAGAACCCACCAGGACGAGAACCGAGGACCTGCTGCTCCAGAAGAGGCTCCAAGACCCCTGCTTGCTGCACCAGAGTCCCGACAATCACCGCTGCATAGGCACTGACCACTGCAGCAACCTCAAGAGACCCCAAGGACCTCCAGGCTTTGTAAATAGCCCACGATCTCCATTCTGAGTGGAGGCACCACTCAAGAAACTAAAGAAACCTGCAAAGAACCAGCAAACCGGCAAGGGACTCTACACCAACTGGACGATATCTCCACAAACTGATATTGCAGCTGGACCCCATGACACACCAACAACAGCCCAGATGAGACCTGCAAGTGTGCCAACTTTGGTGGCCAAGCTCCCTCATGTGGCCGAGTTGTGCTAATACCCCAGGTATTGGTCAGTGCACATTGGACAATATCCAAAACAGCTCACCTAGAGCTGCAACTGGACCAGGAGGAAGCCCCTGTCACAGGACTTTAGTGACAGCCTGGAACTCCCACCAGAGCACACATGACATCCTGCAAGACCCACAGAAGAAGGCTTACCTCCAGTTCCAAGGGTCCCTTTGTGCACAGCATCCAAGACCTCCAAATTGCCCTGAACCTGGCCGACCTGAGCCTTGCATCATGGGATCTGCTGTGTGCTCCAGGTTCCCTACCCCTTACGACCTCAACAGCCCAAGCGGACCCTTAGGCACCATCTTTAAATCTGCAAACCAGCTCCTTTTCCAAATGGCCCCTCCAGGTGGCCCTGTACCAAGAGACCTTTCAACGTTGTTCCTGCTGGAACCAGGAGCTGCCCGAGGCTCTCCAGCTGGCACAGTGTGCCCACCGACTACTCCAACCACCCTGCAAAAGAAGGGATTGGTAACTCAACTGTACAATTTTTAATACATTTTTTAAAGTGACTGCCTATTGATTCCTATGGTGCATAATTACGCACAGAAAGACTAACTTTATTAAAATTTGAAAAGTCATATCTCAAAAAGTACTTAATGTCTCTTAAAGATCTTGGTCTTAAAATGTATATAAAAGTCTGAAGTATTTTTATAAATTCTGGTCTTGAGTTATTCACTGAGTGTGTGTGATGCATGATTGGATTTGTGAGTACAGCAAATACAGTACATCTCCTGGATTAGGCTAACTGCTCGACCAGCTACCATAAAAATTGGAGCATTAGGTGGTCAATTTTTTTTACCTCTGGAAACCAATGTGTGGTTGTCTGGACCCCCTGCATAGTGTGCCTAGTTTTCACACTACATAGAGGGCCATCCTCCTACACCCCATACCAGTCCGATTCACCCCACCCCACCCCACCCCAATCAAATCCATAACAATCCACCCCACTCCAATCCAGTCTACCCCACTCAAGTCACATCCACTACAATCCACCCCACTACAGTCCAACCCTCACCACTACAATCCACTCGACTCCAGTCCACCTCACTCCAGTTCAATTTAGCCAATTGAGTCCACCCCGTTTTCAGTCCAATCCATCCCACTTCAATCCAACCCACCCCACTCCATCCCAACCCAATCCAATCCAAACCACCCCACTCCAGTCCAACGCACCCCAATCCAGTCCAGTCCAACCCAATCCATCTACTTAAATCCATTCCACCGCACTCCAATCCAATTCTCCCCAATCCGATTCAATCCAATCCACTGCAACCCAATCCACCCCATTCAAATTCAGTCCACCCCACCCTATCCCAGTTCAGTCCATCCCACTCCAATGCAATCCACATTAATCCATCCCAATCCAATCCAATCTAGTCCACCTTAACCACCCTACTCCAATCCAATCCACCCCACCCCAAACCACCTTAATCCACCCCTTTCCAATCCAAACAAATTCACTCAAGTCAAATCCACCCCAACCCACTCCAGTCCAATCCACCACAATACACCTTACTCAAATCCAGTCCACTCAAATCCTGTCCACTCCACTCCAATCCACCCAGTCAATCCAAACCAGTCCAATCCTCCCTACCCTACCCCACTCCAATCCAACCCCACTCCAATCCAACCCCTCTCCAATCTAATCCTCTCCACTCCAATTCATTCCATCCAACCCCATTCCACCCCACCCCAATGTAATCCATCCACCCCACCACAATCTAATGTTCCTTCTCTCAATCCAATCTACTCCACCCATGCCACGCCACTCCATTCAAACCACTTCACTTCGACACAATCCACTCCACCTCATTCCATTCCAGTCCACTCCAATCCAATCTACCCCAATCAAGTCCATCCCACCCCACTCCACTGATAAAAAAGGAAGACCACTGTTCTTTTTAATTTAAAATCGCCCAGGGTGGAACAGAGACAGGGGGGTTGGGAGGTCAGAGTTAAAACCTGCATACTTGTTGCTAGCTTCCACCAGCATCATGGATGGGTGCTAGTTGGGGAACTGGCAGAGGCCGAGGTAGCCTAGATATATAAGTGATCTGAGGGGTCACTGGTGCATCCACCGCAATAAAAAAGTGTTGGGCTCCTGTTGTCATCTACAATGGATGCTGGCCGTAGAGCCAAATTGGGTTATGGGGGCCATAGGTCCACTGCAGACCCCAGGATATTTTTGATATGTGGATTCCTTGAGACAGCGTTGGGGCAACACCTGTAAAAACAAAAAGTGGCCACTCTCGCTGGCATCCATTATGAATACTGGCCGGGGAGCTGGCAGGGGCACCATGGGTCCTGGGGCTCCATCTGCAGTCCCGACAATAAAGAAAATTGTGACTGTCCCAGGTGGGACAGGGATACCCAGAAAAATAACAATAAAAAAGCAAATATAGGAGCCGCTCATTCCGTATTCATTGTTCCAGGAAAAAGTACCCCACGGTGCCCTTCATGGGCTAATTTAAATATATTTTGATACATGGCGGTACCCTAATTTAGGCCAGAGCACCACCAACATATTTTGAATGTTTTTTTGGGGGGGTGCTGAAAGAAGTTAAAAGATTCCCAGAAATACTCCAAAAATTAAACCAATGTTTCCTCGGGTCGATATAACATGACTCCAGGATAAGGTGATAATTTTTTTTAAAGGATTTTCAAGTCTAGAGATTTTGCCCTACAGTTAAGAAATGCAGGGAACTTTTGTGGTTGGTGTTATGGCTGTATATATGGCTTCTGGGCTTTCAAATCAAATCAATAATATTTATAAAGCGCGCTACTCACCCGTGAGGGTCTCAAGGTGTTAGGGGTGGGGGTTTACTGCTGCTCGAAGAGCCAGGTCTTGAGCTGCCTCCGGAATGCGAGGTGGTCCTGGGTGGTCCTGAGGTTGGCGGGGAGGGAGTTCTATGTCTTGGCCGCCAGGTAGGAGAAGGATTTCCCACCTGCCATTGTGCGGCGGATGCGCGGGACGGCGGCGAGTGCGAGGTTGGCGGAGCGAAGTTGACGGGTGGGCGTGTAGAAACTGAGGCGACGGTTGAGGTATTCGGGTCCCTTGTTGTGGAGGGCTTTGTGTGCGTGGGTGAGGAGCCTGAAGGCTTTAAACGAAAGAGTCCTCCACAATTGTTTAATATTGTTTTTACTACAAATGCTTTATTTAAATGTTTATTGACAGGCATTAAAACGACCTCTGGACAAAAGAAATAGGCCTGTTTTTGAATATTGACACTGACTTGCATTTGAAAAAAACTTATATTCACTGAAAACCAAAGGTTAAAGTGACACTTAACAATAGGTATTCAAAAGAAACCTTAGAAATTCACAGAAAAACCATAGGTTTAAGTTACGTTATAGTAAGGTGACAATGCGAGTTGCAACCTAACATATTAAAGTAAAAAATACTGACATTCACCAGGTATAGTTGACTGACGTAACTACAACTTGCACCCTCACCATGCACTGCTTATACCCTAACACAGTATACAACTCATGACATGTTCTATGACATCATTGATAACATCACTGCAGACATCTGAAATGACATCTTTGATGACAACCTCCACTAGAACAACTCGAAAGACTTACAGGTGTCCACAGTACAAAAAAAACAGTAAAACCTAGCGCAAACCAGCACAGGCCACCCCTCATCAAAGGAGCTATTCTCTATGTCATCATTTCTATGGAAGGAGCGCTAAGCACCAATTGATTGGCCAGGCCACCACCTTTTTATTTTACAGCTCACTACTCCAGCACAGGAGGCAAAAGGCCAAGGGATCAAACTCAAACTCTGTACAAGAGGTACCAGGAACTTGAACAGAGCTGATCTATCTTCTCTTTGCCATTGGAACCTCACACCCTTAAGTGAACTGTGCAACATTCAGGAACTCACTAATCACAACAACAGGACAATTACAGACATAATGGGGGTAGTAGTGCCACTTCACCTGAAAAGACAGCAAAACAATTGTTCCCATCATTGGTACAATCAACACTTAAATGATGAAGGAAGGGAACTCAGCCTACCGGAAAGAGTTTGGAGAGACGGGAACTTGCTTCATTGCATCTAAGGCAGCTACAGAAGTCTCGAAACTCGAAATTTTAATTATGCCGGAATAAGCGGAATAGCTTCTGTAAATTTTCCGGTTACTCTTCTGATGCTAAAATTAGCAAAAGTTCCGCCATTATGCCTGTTCACGTTATTATGAATAATTTGGCACAAAAACATCCTACTGAAGGAGCGCAGTTCAATGAATTTAGCAAGCGCAAGAGACTGCTGCCATCTGTGTTCTATTGCACTCAGGGCTATTTTCTTACTCCAAAATGCTTCCTTGGGCCATTTCGACTGCAAGGGTGAATTTTGCACTAAGAAAATAGGTGTAAATGCAGGATTACCCTCCTTGCATAAGGCCATGTAATCTTGAGTAATTTTTGCTATAATTCCATGTAATCACAATCATTCCGAGTTAGACTCAGAGTCCTGCAAGGATCGCCATCTCCCACCACACTGTTCAACTTCTATATGGAACAGATGTTTGAACAAGCGAACCTAGTGTACCCATGCATACTGATAACACCCAGCGTACGTCTTCCTGGGAGGACATTATTCTGCTCAACGGGCAGGCACAGAGCAACCTCAAACTGGCCTCCCTGAAAACTGAGTGGATACCCATCACACGCTCCAAACCCCCCCCCTCCCAACACCACCACATACAAAAATGGCTCGAACACCTGAGGTCCTATTACACATAGGATGCACCTTTTCTGTTTGTGCCCCAGCGCACCTTAAAACATGTGTGCCGGGTGCAAACAGAGAAAGTGCTCCCATTTACAATTAATGCACTAGCCCCAGGGCAGCCACGAACTCCCGCTCCCCTTGGGGCAGTGCAGTCAAGTGAAAACCAGAGCGACTTTGAAGCAGCTGCTCAGTTTTACTGTGCAGGCTGCAACCGCCTGCACTTTTTAGAGAGATGAGAGATCCCTTTGCAGGCAGGTGCAGTGAGTGACTGCACCCAAATGCAAGGGGATGTGTGGGGGTGGGGGTCCTAGGACCCTCTTTCTCCTCTCCAGAGGGCTGCCATCAGGGGCGCACTGAGTGGCGCACTACCAGTGCACCTCCCGACCGCTTCTTTGCCTCTGTACCCCTGTCTACCTTTTCGGGCGCAGAGGCAAAGGTATTCCCTCATTTGCATGAGGCCACGCCCCCGTGCAAATGAGGGAACACCTTCTGGCGATAGCGCTGGTGCTATATGTGCTCCAGCACTATCAGTATTACAGACAGAGCCAACAAGGGTCTGCAGTCTTTTCTGTAATACCAAGGAGACCTGGGGGAGTGTAAAGCAGGCGCACAGGCCTGTTGCCCACTTTCCATTATACGGCTCCTGGACTCCTTCAAATGCAAACCTTTCACTGTTGAATCAACACAATGCTTTGGGATTACCTTAGATAAAAACCTGAACAGGTGGGGGGGGTCGGAGTAATTTTGTATTTAGGGCAGGGGTGGGTTTTTAGGATTGGGGTTAGGGTAATTTTGTATTTGGGGGGTCGGGTTGGGATTTTAGGGGCGGGGTGGGGGGTTGGGGTAATTTTATATTCAGGGCAAGTGGGGGGTCGGGTTTTTAGGGTCAGGTGGGGGTCATTTTGTATTCAGGGCAGATGGGGGCGGGTTTTTAGGGGCAGGGTGGGGGTAGGGATAATTTTTTATTTAGGGTGGGTGGGGGCGGGTTATTAGGGGCAGGAGTCAGGATAATTTTGTATTTAGGGTGGGTTTTTAGGGGTGAGGGGCTGGGGTAATTTTGTATTTAGGGTGGGGGGGGTCAGGTTTTAAGGGGCGGGTGGGGGGTCGGTGTAGTTTTGTTTTTAGGGGTTGAGTAGTTTTATTTTTAGGTAGGGGGTCGGTTTTAGGGCTGAGGGTGGGTGGTGGGATTCAGGGTAGTTTTTAAAGGTGGGGGTTGGGGTACTTCTGTTTTTAGGGGCAGGGCGGGGGGTCGGGGTAATTTTGTTTTTAGGGGTTGGGTTGTTTTATTTTTGAGGGCGGGCTTGGTTTTAGGGCTCAGGGTAGGTGGGGGTATCGGGGTAGTTTTTAAGGGTGGGGGAGTCGGAGTACTTCTGTTTTTGAGGGCGGGGGTGGCATGCGACAAACACGCATGCCGTTTCCACACATGCCTTTACTAGGCATGACTTTACATCGAAAAATAGTTGTAAAGGCATGCGTGGAAATAGCGCGGTCGTTGTTCCGACTGTGTTGTTGAGGCATGCGTGGTTGCTGCATGCATGGTTCCATCATACAACCGCACACACTGCCGCATTCAGTTTCCTTTGAGATAAAAAAATGTGCTTCCCACCTCTCTTCACTTCCAATGTTAAAGGGGAAATTTCATTCAGCTTTTTTACATGTGCACATTAATTTACACCATTTCCATCAATTCAAATGTTTTCCTAAATTAAAATTAAAGAGTCCTTTCCATTAAACATAATGCATATTTACTAGCACACTACCCGTATTCAACCTTACTTATTACCTATCACTACACATCCCATTCTCTCTATTCAGCACCGCCAACCCCTCCATGAAAAAGCGCAGTGCTCACAATATCAAAATACATTTTTAAAACAACTGTTGTTCGTATTGCTACTTCCCTTTGTAGGAGGCTGGCCTGGCTTGTAGTGGGTACCAAGGGGTACTTACACTCTGTACCAGGTCCAGTTATCCCTTATTAGTGTAGAAGAGGTGTTTCTAGCAGCTTAGGCTGATAGAAGGTAGCTATAGCAGAGCAGCTTAGGCTGAACTAGGAGACATGCAAAGCTCCTACTATACCACTGGCGTCATATGCACAATATCATAAGAAAACACAATACACAGATATACTAAAAATAAAGGTACTTTATTTTTATGACAATATGCCAAAAGTATCTCAGGGAGTACCCTAGATATGAGGATGCCAAATATACACAAGATATATGTACACAATACCAAAAATATGCAGTAATAGCAAAAGGAAGTACTGCAAGCAATGTAAAGTTACAGTATATTGCAATAGGAGCACATAGGTATAGGGGCAACACAAACCGATTATATGACGGAACACCGAATTAAAAACAACTACTAACCTTAACAACGAGGTCGGAACCCCGACCTCGTCCTTACTACTAATGATTTTACTACGAATGCCTTAACAACGATATTTCGTTGTAAAGGCATTCCTGATAAAATCATTAGAAATAGGCACCAATCACCCTACATCCCACAACCCACCCCCCCAACCCCACCCCAAAACCTAAAACCCGCTGACCCCCCACCCACTCCCCAAAACCAAAAACGCCCCACCCCCCACCCCCCAACCCCACCCTAAAACCTAAAACCCCCTGACCACCCACCCACTCCCCAAAACCAAAAACGCCCCACCCCCCAACCCCACCCTAAAACCCCCTGACCCCCCACCCACTCCCCAAAACCAAAAACGCCCCACCCCCCCAACCCCACCCCAAAACCTAAAACCCCCTGACCCCCCACCCACTCCCCAAAACCAAAAACGCCCCACCCCCCCAACCCCACCCCAAAACCTAAAAACCCCTGATCCCCCACCCACTTCCCAAAACCAAAAACGCCCCACCCCCCCCAACCCCACCCCAAAACCTAAAAACCCCTGACCCCCCACCCCCTCCCCAAAACCAAAAACGCCCCACCCCCCCAACCCCACCCCAAAACCTAAACCCACCACTTACCTTCGCCAACTCCCTTCTTTGTACCTTAACCTCGCATGTTCGTTGTTCAGAACATACGTAGTTAAGGCACAAAAATACGAAGTCGTGGTTAAAAAAAGCGTTGTTACGCTTTCGTTAACCACGACTTTTGTAATAAAAAAGTCATAAAAAAGGATGTTTACCACACAAACCATATACTCCAAAAGTGGAATGCGAACCACGAATGGACCCCAAACCTATGTGAGCTTGTAGAGGGTCGCTGGGACTGTAAGAAAACAGTGAGGGTTAGAAAAATAGCCCACCCCAAGACCCTGTAAGGTAGGTGTAAAGTGCACCTACAACCCCCAGAGAGCACAGAAGTCGTGATAGGGGGATTCTGCAAGGAAGACCAACACCAGCAAAGCAACAACAGTGGATTTCCGGACCTGAGTACCTGTGAAACAAGGGGACCAAGTCCAAGAGTCGCGACAATGTCGAGAGAGGGCAGATGCCCAGGAAATGGCAGCTGAGGGTGCAAGGAAGCTGCCACCGGGTTTAGAAAGCTTGGTGTTCTGCAAGAACAAAGAAGACTAGGAACTTCCCCTTTGGAGGATGGATGTCCCACGTCGTGAAGAAGCTTGCAGAGGTGTTCCCACGCAGAAAGACTGCAAACAAGCCTTGCTAGCTGCCAGGGTCGCAGTTAGGGTTTTTGGGTGCTGCTGTGGCCCAGGAGGGACCAGGATGTCGCCACTTGGATGAGGAGACAGAGGGGGTGCCCAGCAAGTCAGGGAGCCCTCACAGAAGCAGGCAGCACCCGCAGAAGTACTAGAACAGGCACTTGGAAGAGGAGTGAACCGGAGTCCACCCGAAGTCAGAAAAGGGAGTCCCACGACGCCAGAGGATAACTCAGAAGGTTGTGCACTGCAGGTTAGATTGTCAGGACCCAGGCTTGGCTGTGCACAAAGGAAATCCTGGAAGAGTGCACAGGAGACGGAGCAGCTGCAAATCACACGGTACCCAGCAATGCAGTCTAGCGTGGGAAGGCAAGGACTTACCTCCACCAAACTTGGACTGAAGAGTCACTGGACTGTGGGAGTTACTTGGACAGAGTTGCTGAGTTCCAGGGACCACGCTCATCATGCTGAGAGGGGACCCAGAGGACCGGTGATGCAGTCTTTTGTTGCCTGCGGTTGCAGGGGGAAGATTCCGTCGACCCACTGGAGATTTCTTCAGAGCTCCTGGTGCAAGAAGGAGGCAGGCTACCCCCAGAGCATGCACCACCAGGAAACAGGTGAGAAAGCCAGCAGGATGAAGCGATACAAGGTTGCAGTATTCGTCTTTGCTACTTTGTTGCGGTTTTGCAGGCGTCCTGAGCAGTCAGCGGTCGATCCTTTGGCAGAAGGTGAAGAGAGAAATGCAGAGGAACTCTGGTGAGCTCTTGCATTCGGTATCTGAAGAATTCCCCATAGCAGAGACCCTAAATAGCCAGAAAAGGAGGTTTGGCTATCTAGGAAGGAGGATAGGCTAGTAACACAGGTAAGAGCCTATCAGAAGGAGTCTCTGACGTCACCTGCTGGCCCTGGCGACTCAAAGCAGTCCAGTGTGCCAGCACACCTCTGAATCCAAGATGGCAGAGGTCTGGGGCACGCTGGAGGAGCTCTGGGCACCTCCCCTGGGAGGTGTCCAGTTTCGCGCTAGAGCAGGGCTGGGGGATCCCTGAACTGGTGTAGACTGGCTTATGCAGAGATGGGCACCATCTGTGCCCATCAAAGCATTTCCAGAGGCTGGGGGAGGCTACTCCTCCCCAGCCCTGACACCTATTTCCAAAGGGAGAGGGTGTTACACCCTCTCTCTGAGGAAGTCCTTTGTTCTGCCTTCCTGGGCCAGGCCTGGCTGGACCCCAGGAGGGCAGAAACCTGTCTGAGGGGTTGGCAGCAGCTGCAGTAAAACCCCGGGAAAGGTAGTTTGGCAGTACCCGGGTTCTGTGCTAGCGACCCGGGGGATCATGGAATTGTTCCCCCAATGCCAGAATGGCATTGGGGGTACAATTCCATGATCCTAGACATATTGCATGGCCATGTTCGGAGTTACCATTGTGACGCTGTACATAGGTAGAGACCTATGTACAGTGCATGCGTGTAATGGTGTCCCCGCACTCACAAAGTCCGGGGAATTTGCCCTGAACGATGTGGGGGCACCTTGGCTAGTGCCAGGGTGCCCACACACTAAGTAACTTTGCACCCAACCTTCACCAGGCGAAGGTTAGACATATAGGTGACTTATAAGTTACTTAAGTGCAGTGGTAAATGGCTGTGAAATAACGTGGAAGTTATTTCACTCAGGCTGCAGTGGCAGGCCTGTGTAAGAATTGTCAGATCTCCCTATGGGTGGCAAAAGAAACGCTGCAGCCCATAGGGATCTCCTAGAACCCCAATACCCTGGGTACCTCAGTACCATATACTAGGGAATTATAAGGGTGTTCCAGTATGCCAATGTGAATTGGTGAAATTGGTCACTAGCCTGTTAGTGACAATTTGGAAAGCAGAGAGAGCATACCCACTGAGGTTCTGGTTAGCAGAGCCTCAGTGAGACAGTTAGTCATCACACAGGGAACACATACAGGGCACACTTATGAGCAATGGGGCCCTGGCTGGCAGGGTCCCAGTGACACATACACTAAAACAACATATATACAGTGAAATATGGGGTTAACATGCCAGGCAAGATGGTACTTTCCTACACCCTTCCATTTCACATTTTAATTCAAAGCTTATACCATCCCTCATGAATTAATAAATAACAAATGAATAATGGCTGTTTCATAGCAATTTAGAATAAAACTTTAAACATACTGTACAACCTTAGTGCTGTACAACACAGCTATTATACACTAAACTAGCATCTCTCGCAAATGTGAGACCAACTGGCCTTTCCAATGCTTGTTAACACTGATTTAACACTTACAACACAATATAGCTGCCTGTTCATTCTCATGTGCTTATAGTTAAAACAGACTTGTAACTCATGACTGCAGTTAAAACGAACTTGTAACTCATTACAGTAGCCTTCAAAAGCATTAAGCACTATCCAGATAAGCTGTAAATAGAGATAAACAAACGTGTTAAACTTTGCCTTCTCCAATTTGCCTACATTTAGAAAACAATTTCTCAAAGTTGGCAAAACTGCAAATGTCTTTTCTCTGGTATATTTGTGAAAAAACAATATGTAGAAGTAAGAATTACATTTTTTTTTGCAGTAATACGTTTACTTTCTTGTGAAATGTGAGGCGTTTCTTTCACCAGCAAGTAACATTGAATCCCAAATACATTCACAAAGTTTACTTTTTTTTATTCTGTAATAGAAATGCTAAAACGGCATGCATATAAGCCATTACCTCCCGTCCCTCCCTCGCCTTCCTTTTAAACCAATGAGGCCTCCCGCCTCCCCCCTAGACCCTCCCTTCCCCTTTTAAAACCCCCCCCCCACCCTTACCTCCTCCTGTTTTTTTCGTCTAGCCCACGCTAGACATTTTTTCTTTCCCTTACCTGCACGGCGGGGCCTGGAGGTCTTCGTTGACGGTGCTCCTCGGGGTGCGGAGCTCCACGAGGAGTACACCAGCTGATCGCGTTGGAATGCGAGCAGCCGGGCTGCTCGGGACTACGCAGATTGAGGGCCGGCCGACGGAGTCGACCGGCCCTTTGTAGCTGGGGCTTGTATTTCCGGGTTACCACGCTGCTGAGCTGCGAGGAGCTGCTGGATGGGGACTTTTGAGCTGAGATGCCGGGAATCGACTGGTAGGACGGGCGTTCTGCCCGCAGTTTTTTTTTTTTTTTGTTTGGCCAGGAATATTTGACCTTTTTGGGGATTGGTTTATTTTTAGGGGGCAGGTCCTAGTCACTATATATGGGGAGTGATTTGGGATGTAAGACAGTGTTTATTGGATAGTCATGCCAAAGGTTCAGGCTAAGAGGCGTAGGATTGTCTCATCTTCCTCTTCTGAGGAGGAGGGTGCTGCTGGAGTTTCCACTCCTGGGGACTCACAGTTACAGGATAGGGGCACTCCCCTCATGTCCAGGGAGGAGGTACAGGAGATGATTGAAGTAGCTGTTACCAGGGCTCTTCAAGCAGGGGTGACCAGGACTGGTCACTCTAAGATTTCTCATTCAACGGCTGCTACAAGGAAGTCCTCGTCAGACAGTGAGGGTGATGAGGCCCCTTCTACGTCTTCTGGGGGTAAATATGTATCCAGAGAGGAAATGTGGGAGGTGATGGCACATGTTCGGGACAATTTGGGTTTCCCAGTGTTTCATCCTTCCAGCTCGGATTCTCACTTATTTCCTCAATATCAGACCCCTTCCAAGTTTGCCATGCCTTTTCAGGGACCTGTGAAGGAGATGGTGTTTCGTGAATGGAAAGATGTGGATAAAGCTCAGGTTCCACGATTCCTGCAGAAACTGTATTTACTTGAGGGTGAGGAGGTATTACCTCCTTCGGTCCGCCTGGATTCAATTCTAGCTACCCTGATTGGCAAAACGGCAGTAAATCCGGAGGATTGTGTGCTCACAGATGCCACGGATCGTAAGGTGGATTCAGGTCTTAAGAGGGCATTTGCCGGGGAGAATTTGGCGCTAAGGGCAGGTATTTATTCTGCTTATGCGGCCCAGTCATTGGTGCAGGACTTTGATAAGCTGGCGGTGGCTGTTCAGGAAGGTGCCGAATGTTCAGAGCTCCTGGCTGTTATGGAGCAACAGGCCAGATTGTTGGCGGATGTTTCTTCGGATGTGGTCCGTACTTCGGCGCTGGCTTCGGGGGTTTTGATTGGGGCTCGTAGGTCCCTCTGGTTACGTTCCTGGAAGGCTGACCCAGGGGAGAAGGCGGCCTTGCTGAGACTGCAGTTTGAAGGTCGTAACTTGTTTGGAGAGCAGTTGCCATCCCTGCTTTCCAAGGCGTTTAAGGAACGGAAACATGCCTTGCCTTATGAAGGAGGTTCTACTTCTAGTAAAGGATGGAAGAAGCATTCCCGATCTTCTCCGAATAGGGAGACCAAATCCTTTTCATTTAGGAAACGGCGTTTTCAGCCGCGTTTTTCCCCTAAGAAGGCTGCTCCTGCGAACCGGGGTGGTTTCAAGAAGGGGTCCTGACAATCATTGTGGGCCTGGCATAGGGCCGGTTGGGGGAAGGTTGATTCACTTTCTTTCAGCTTGGGAGGAAAGCATCAACGATCATTGGGTGCTAGACATTGTGGCCAATGGTTATGTCATCGATTTTGTGAGAGTTCCTCCAGATTCAGGGGTGCGTCCCACCCCTCTGCCTTCAGGGGGGTCAAGGAGAAGGGCATTATTGGACGGAGTAAGGGACTTGTTGGTCAAGGGGGCCATTTCCCGAGTTCCACTGGAAGAAAGGGGTCAGGGAACTTATTCGGTCCTGTTTCTGGTGCAGAAAGTTTCAGGGGGTTTTCGACCAGTGCTCAATCTGAAGGAGGTGAATACTTGGATCAGGACGGTGCATTTCCGCATGCTGTCTATTCAGACTATCTTTCCATTGGTCAGGCAAGGGGACTTTCTTGTGTCGCTGGACCTGCAAGATGCTTACCTGCACGTGCCTGTGGCAAGATCTTCTCAGAGGTTCCTGAGGTTTGCCGTGGATCAAGAACACTACCAGTTTTGCGTTCTTCCTTTCGGTCTGAAATCTTCTCCTCGAATTTTCACGAAGGTGCTGGCCCCCCTGATGGCCTTGCTACATTCAGAAGGGGTGTTTATTCATCCATATCTGGACGACATTTTAATTCATGCCCAGTCACGTGTCCTGTTGCAGAGCCAGGTGGACCAAGTTCTGGGGGTCCTGCAAAACCACGGGTTTTTAATCAATTGGGAGAAATCAGATTTAGTTCCATCCCAGGATCTGGTTTTTCTGGGGGCTCGGTTTCAGACTCTTCTCGGCTTGGTGTCGGTATCAGAGAAGAGGTTGGGTGTTCTCCAGGCCTTGGTCAAGAAGGTGGTATCACTGACTGCGCCACGAGCTCTTCTTTGGTTGCGGCTGCAGGGTCATTTGGCATCTGTGATATTTCTGGTTCCTTGGGCGCGTTTCCATCTCCTGTGCTTGATAACGTGGTTCTTGAAAAGGTGGACTCCGGGGTCCGGGTCTCTGAGGGACAGGGTTCCGGGGTCCAGATTGATTCGCAGGGAGCTGCAATGGTGGTTGGATGCAGCTCATCTTCGGGTAGGGGTTTCTTTGTCTCCTCTGAGGCCCGTGGTGGTGACTACGGATGCCAGCCTCTCCGGTTGGGGGGCGTGGATAGGGTCGGCTCAGGTTCAGGGGTTTTGGTCCCCTCGGGAGGCGAGTCGGTCATCGAACTGGCGCGAATTAAGAGCGGTCTTTCTGGCTCTGGTCCATTTCCAGGGGTCCCTGAGGGGGAAGGCGGTTCTTATTCGGACGGACAACTTAGTGGCCAAAGCTTATGTCAACCGGCAAGGAGGGACCAGGTCAAGGGCGCTGTTCAGTCTGGCCAGGGAGATTTTTGTGTGGGCTCAGGAGTGGGTTCCTTCTCTCAGGGCCACGTACATTCGGGGGGTGGTCAATGTTCGGGCGGATCTTCTAAGCAGGGTGATTCCTTCGTCTCAACTTTTCTCCCTCCGGAAGTCTCTGTTTCTGCATCTGGTGCGGCTTTGGGGGCTTCCAGTGTTGGATGTGTTTGCGTCCGCGGAAAATGCAAAGTTGGATCGCTTCTGCTCCCGGTTTCGGTGTCCCCAGGCCTGGGAGGTGGACGGGATGTCATGCCCTTGGCCGAGGGGTCTGTTGTATGCATTCCCTCCATTTCAACTTCTCAGGGCTTTTCTGTTGAGGGTGAGGGATCTGGGCTCCAGGGTTATCCTGATTGCACCTCTTTGGCCACGGGCGAATTGGTTCCCGTTGTTGAGGCTGATGGCAGAAGGGAGGATGTGGCCTCTGCCTCTTTGTCCATCCCCCCTGGAGTTTCCCTGCCTATCAGTGGTGTCGTTGAGGAGGTTGCACTTGACGGCCTGGAAGTTGAACGAAGGGGCTTAACGGGTCTGGGGGTACCTGTAGCGTTGAGTTCTACTTTATTGGCTTCCAGGCGGCATTCCACTTTACTTTCCTATGGTAGACAGTGGCAGGTTTTTTCTTCTTGGTGTTTGAATCATGAAGTAGATCCTACATGCGCGTCTATCTTTGAAGTAATGCAGTTCCTGCAGGACGGCGCACATTTGGGTTTGTCGGTAGCATCTCTGAGGGTACAATGGGCGGCGATTCAGGCATTCAGAGGTCCGTGGCGTAATCTTCAGGATGAAGGGCACCTGATGCCTAGATTTTTTCAGGGTCTGGTTAATTTGTTTCCTCGCCCAGTTCGTTCCTTTCCTTCCTGGGATCTTTCTTTGGTTTTGGATGTTTTGACAGAGGCCCCATTTGAGCCATTGGGGGACTGTGATTTACGCCATCTGTCTTTGAAGACGTTCTTTTTGGTAGCCATTACTTCGGCTCGTCGGTTAGGGGAGTTGGGGGCATTGGCCTGTTCCTTTCCTTTTTGTAAGGTTTTTCCCGATCGGGTAGTTCTGGTTCCGGTTCCTTCCTTTATTCCGAAGGTCAATTCTTCATTCCATTCCCGTCAGGAGGTTATCCTGCCTTCATTTTGTCCGGATCCCTCCTCAAGGGAAGAGGTCCGTTTGCATTCATTGGATGTACGCAGGGCTTTATTGGAGTACCTGCGGGTGGTGGCTTCTTTTCGTAAGGGGGATTCGCTTTTTGTGAATTTCGGTCCGGCACGTAAAGGTGAGAAACCTTCCACGGCTTCCTTGAGTCGTTGGGTGAGATCTTTGATTCTGTTGGCCTATTCCTTGAAAGGGGTAGTTCCTCCTCAAGGGATTCAGGGTCGGTCTACCAGAGGTATGGCGGCTACAGTGGCGGAACTACAGGGGACCTCCGTGGTGGAAATTTGCAGGGCCGCCACTTGGGCTTCTCCTTTGACGTTTGTGCGTCATTATAGGCTATCGGACTTGGGTAGTTTGGAGTCGGTATTAGGTCACCGGGTCCTATCCTCTATGAGGTAATAGGGGTAGGGTGTTTTGGTGTCCTTGGGGCAGGATATGAATAAAGGTTCTTGCAACTCAGTGTCCGTCTCCTGTGTTTTTCTTGCTATGTCTCATTGGTTTAAAAGGAAGGCGAGGGAGGGACGGGAGGTAATGCATCCATTTTCTTACGATAATGGCATTACTCCTAGTCCTACTCCCTCGCCTTCCTTTTCCGTTCCCTCCCACCCTCCCGGTACGGACTGTCCGAGTTGCTGCTTGGGCTTGGGTTTTGTACAGGAGGAGGTAAGGGTGGGGGGGGGGTTTAAAAGGGGAAGGGAGGGTCTAGGGGGGAGGCGGGAGGCCTCATTGGTTTAAAAGGAAGGCGAGGGAGTAGGACTAGGAGTAATGCCATTATCGTAAGAAAATGGACGCATTTAGGGGCCTCTAGGGGTCGCAACTGCGATCCCTGGCTTGCCGCTTGAATCCCCTGGTAATTCCTTTGCAACCCCGGCCTCAGAGGAAGAAGGGACTGCGCACACCAGAAATGAATGGACTGGTCACTTTGCTGATCAAGTACAATGCAGCCTACAAATTGTCTCTTTCTTCTCTTAAGGGGTGGGGAAGCCGACGGGTCCATAGGGTGGAGGAAGTCTGCACTGAACTGCGTCCAATGTAAACAGCTCGTCTTGTGCTCATTAAAAGATTTTTTCTCGGATCCCTGATGGACAAGAAAAAGGAACAGGATCACCAGCAGAAAAACGTAAAGCAATACAATAAACACATCATAACTTTTACCTATGTTTAAAATCATAGCTAAAATCAAAATGAGCAAGCCCCAATTTTTGGCCCACTAAATGTTTAACTTGTAAGTGCGTGCAGTGCCCTCGGGCCCATTTACAATTCTGCTGCTTCTGGTTCTTGGCATGGCGCAGGTGCCTCAATTCTAACTATCTGAGAAGGCTCTGCCAGGATGGGTGTGTGGTGCTGTCTTCCAGGATTCCTCAAATCCTGCTTAGTGAGAGAAGACCCACTCAGGCCAAATGTTCTTCAGTGTCCCTGTACAGCCCAATCAGAGACAGTCACACAAGGGAGCTATTGATAGTGTGGAAGCAGTTCTGCAGTCTGCCCAGTGCCTCCCCCGTGTGGCCACAGCTGCCCCTCAGTCAGAGAATGACCACTGCCTCTGCAATGCAATTGGTCTCGCGTTTGCTCGAGTTAGAGCTATTAGCGTTGTAAATTGCTAACTGGCCTTTTCTTGCCACATACATTGAAAAGTAAAACAGTTGACATACCCGCGCTGATTCAAAGCGCCACAGAATTAAATTACTGGCCATTTGTTCATATTTTGAGAGTACCCAGAGGCCTGGATGGGATACTTAAATAGAACTTCACATAAAGTCATCTGCATTCATTTGTAACATGACTTTTCAGTTTTTATTTACTTTACCTGCCAGTCAGGGATAATTAAAGCGTCTCTAGAACACACTTTAAAGTGCTCTTTTTTCTTACTTGCTTTCTTTGAATATACAGAGATGGGAGGGAAAATACTGGCTTCAGGTGATTTTCCTCTTTTTTGTATGACTGGGGCATTAAAATAACTGCCAAACCCTACCTGTACAGCAGGGGGTGCATTACAGGGGAGAGGTACATTACAGGAAATGTGGTTTGCAGCACAGGGGGCATGCACTTCAGAGAACAGGTTCTCAACAAGAGAGAGTTATTACAGGAAATTGGCTTTACTGGAGACGGGTGCTTGAAAGAAACCATGTTTTACTGTGGAGCCTGGACATCATTTAGTGGTTACATCTGCAAACCCTAGGTTGCCCCTTGCAACCCCAGGTACTGCCTTTGCAACCACAAACCTAAGAGGTGGCAAAGCGAAAGCCAAGAACACTGGGGCCTCTCCGCATTTCCTATTTTCTGCCAGTTTTCATTATACTGATAGTTAATAATATTCTATTATTCACTATTAGTGTAATAAAAAAATTGTTCCTGGTCCAGGGATGACCTGGTCTGGCAGTTTGGGCTGTACTGTTCCCATGGGGAGGGTCAAGACTGATTTGCATATGGCTTGGTCCAAACTGGGATGGCATGGTCAGCAAACCAACAATGGATTTAACTCAGACGTGTGGCTGGGGGTGAGTGTTTGAAAAGTCTCAGCATCCCAACCATCATCCTTTTGTGTTGATGAGACAATACTGCATTAAAGTTGCTGCACTACTGTGTGTAAGAGGGAGAGAGAAAAATGTGCCCAATCTAATAAGACATGGTAAAAATTTTCTCTCCCCATGCGCAGGCGCCCTATGGCAGTCATGCGCAAATGTTCATACCCTTGTAAGGGTGCATGCGTTCTCAAAGCATAGGTTTTGTACTGGAAGGGAACTTTCCCGTACATAAACTATGACTTAAGGCTTTCCCAACTTTGTATGTGTGTTGTATAAAGCAGCAAACATGCAAAGTAAAAAATCCAGGAGAAATCAAAACATTTCTTCTTGTTACACCATTCCTCAAAGAGGCGTAAGATTTTGGTATAAATTTGTGTTTATCAATCTTTGTAAATAGGGATTCACCACCTTGACCCAAAGTAATGCAAAGCAGCACATAGCACAACTTTGCGTTACTTTGAGATGCTATCCAAAACATATCCTGATTTGCATATTAAATAGTAAAGCCCACCCTTTAACACTTTGTGCTGGGTTTGCACCACAAAAAATGATGCAAAACCAGGAGAAAGCATCAATAAAATGCACATGAGTGTAAGTTTGAGTGAGTGAGAATGAGTGGGATTAAAAGAGAATGAGTGAAAATGGGTGTATGAGAGTGTGAGTGAGAATGAATGAGAGTGGATGTTAGTGAATGAGTGAATGTGAGTGTGAACAGAGGGAGAATGTGATGTAATGCTTGTGAGTTTATCGTATGTGCTGTCATACTGACAGTAATTATTGTCTTACAGAGATACCCAGGTGATACTCATGCTGGCATGCTTGCAGAAATTCTTAGGATGACAGGCAACTGTGACAAAATACTGGTGCTGGCACACTGGGGATAATTCTTGGGATAAAAGGCTCCACTGGCAAAATACTGCTATTGGCATACTAGAGGTAATTCATCGCTTATAGGTCTCCAGTGGAAAAATACTGGCATACTTGAAAACATTCTTTGCATTTGGGCATCAGTGGCAGAAATCTTCTAGTAGCACAATGGAGGTAATCATTGGCATAAAGGTGGACAACCTAGCATATGTGAAGGTGGCTACCGTAGCAGAATGCTGACCCTGACACATTCAGATAATGTTTGGCATTACAGTCACATATGGTGTATGTATGGCATAACAATATAATGGGACACCCATGGAATATGGGGGCAACCATGACAAAATGCTGGCCCTGGCACAATGGAGGTAATTTTTTTAATCTGGGGTACCAAACTACATTTTGAAAAAATAGGGTGAACTCCAGTGGAACATTCAGTTTCATTGGCTTAGTACACCATGAAAGGATTTGAATATTTAATACGTGCCCTTTATGCACTATGGAATTTCATCAAATTATTAACAGTGTGCTTTAAAATGCATTATTTCACCCCATTCTTTTCAAAGGTCTGTTTTACTTGCTTTGCTCTCTCACTACAAATTGGGCAAGTATTATGCCCCAAAAACTTAAAAGATCAAGTCAGCGCCATGAATTAGGTGGTATCTATAGCAGACATTTGATGTTATACTAAACATGCAGTTATTATGGTTCTTCAGTAATGTCAAGTGTTGTGGCGTTTGGGTCATGTAAAATGCCTTCTTGGAAAAAAAATCAGAGTTAAGGGTCATATGATGTCACTTCCTGTGATGTTGTTAAGGTCAAAGGGTATGTGATGTCACTTCTGATACCCCTAGCATTTTAGTGAATAAACGCCCATGAAGACATGCTTGGTTAGTTTTTTTAATAAATATTTATTTTTAAAAGAAACCTAACCCATCATCTACGATAGACTGGGAGTATGGCTCGGAGTATAACTGTCTTTTGGGCACTAGTTCAAAACAGTGGTTAAAAGTACCAGTTTGAACTCAAGTATCCCACAACCATCTCCCTCTGGTGTTGTCAAGACTCAATAACAACAACATTGTCTATCTTGGAACTCAAAAGAAACATCAGGGACCACTGACAGGGCTAAACAAAGCTGTCAGACTGCCAACCTAACGTTTGCATGCACACATAAAAACACCAAACCTCAAAGTAAATGGTATCTGCGGTGCAAAGGAAAAACTTCAAACTACCAAGCACAGTCTTCAAAGCTTGGGAGTGCAGCAGCCCTAAATACTTTCAGCCATTGTTTCCAAGTTATATAATGAGCAACAACTTGAGATCAAGCAAGGCAAACCTGGTCACTGTCAAGATATATCCAAGCCTGAAAAAGAACCCATGCAGAACCCCAACATCTCCCATAGGTACCCTACTTTAAGGCAGAGGGAGAATTTGAGGGCAGCCAGAAGAAAGCCAAACTAATGTCTCAGGAACAGGAGGCCACAGCCGAACTACAGAAAAGTGTGGACAAGCCACAACAACCTTAAGACCTTGCCAGGCACTGATTCTCGGCATTGCTTGCTACTTATGATTTCCAGAAGCGTATAGGCGGAAGGCAAATGGAGGTCCCCAGAAGCTCGTAACTCTGCAGGTCTGCATGTCGAGTCAGAGAGATAAAAACCGACTTTGTATAATTTTTCTACAGTCCCATTTCACATCAAGACTTGCAGAACAATTGTTGTTTCTGCTACAGCGATCCAGAAGCAATTCCAAGAAAAAGAAAACTGCATATTAAACATCACCTCTAAACTAAATAACAGCTTTAATTTAAACAGATACATGTTAATCAATTAACAGAAATGATTTTACTAATATTGAATGATGCATTGTCTTTGGAAGAATAATAAAACATTAACATACAGTGAGTACTGTGATTCACAAAGGTTTCCGGAAATAGAAGGTGGGCCGTCACCTGGCCGTAATGTCAGTGGAGACATTCACCTTTGTACCCCTTTCCGCCACAACAAGACCCCCTCCGATCCCCCGTCCCTCCCCAGCAGTGGGCCAACCCACCCAGACTAGAGATGACCGGCTGCCTGGCAGGAATGTCTGTGATAAAAATTTAACAACCGGTGCTGAGGATGTGCTTTCGTCACAGCTCATTGCGGAAGAGGACACCAAGTTGACGGGACAAGCTGAGCCTTTCTTTTTAGCTTGTCCAAAAAATAACCTCAAATTTGGGGTTTATTTCTGAACGTGAAAAAAGCATTGCCCGGTGCATAGGGAGTTTTCTCATTGTGTGTGGGAGACGAACGTGCGTTTTTCTTGCCCGGGATTACCATGCGTTCCGAGACAAAAATACACGACGGTGACTGACCTCCTCATACTTGAAAGGCGGTGGTGCTCTGGCTGGCTGGCAGGCCGCCACATTTGTCTGACGGCACTCTAGCGGTAAAACACTAGTTCTCCTCCTCTATATGGGCAGAGTAGAGGACCTGCCGTTTGGCAGAGTAGGAATTTATCTGATATCGGAAACAGTACAAGGTCATGCTGAGGGAAATGATCCTGATGCTAGCAATGGTGGTGGAGGCAATCGAGCTGAAATCTCTAAGGGTGAAATTCGCTCAGCCCTCTAGAAGGGAGAAGGAGGGTCCCAGGAATGTTCTCACCAAGTGTGAGATAGTGGTGTCTGACCAGCACATGATAACTTCATTGCAGCAAAACTGAAACCCTACTGTGGGGCAGAAACAACACTAAATGGCCTTCACACCTAATAATGTCCTAAAGAAGGAAAACCATCAGCGGGAGTCAAGGAAGATCTTCTGAGGCTACCCAGTGATTGTCCCCTATATTTCAGTTAAGGCCAGGAGAGGGAGCAGTAACTCAGGGTAAGAATTAGAGCAAACCCTGTTATATGGCTGAATTAGTTTGCAGGAGACTTCTTCACTTCTGTTGCTCCACTGCTCACTGTGTCAACAAACCACCAAATAAAGAGTTCAAACTTCCAGTTCAGAAATGGCGCTCAAAGCTAGAGATGTGGAAAAAATGGAGAAAGGGAAGTTTGTGCCTGATGTTAGCAGGAGGAAGTCAGAAACTTTTCCAATAATGCCTGACATCCCTTGCAGTAATGAATTCTCTTTAGTGACAACTAAACATCTGAAACACCTGACAATTCGAACGTAAACTGGAACAGGAGTAAGTCAGAAAGAAGATCTGATAGACATTCTAGGCATAGAACCCATCTAAGGTGCCCACCTTAAAAATAAATATCAGACTAAAAATCAGGAGAGCTTATGTGAATTTAAAGATGAAGAGCTAGGCACTTCAATAAGCTCTTAGTGGCGGAACTGATTCAAACGATGGAATATAGTTTGGAAATGAGGATGAGACTGAGATAACCTCACTAATTCCAATTACTGTCACTGAATTTGCAGGTGAAAGCACTGAGGGATCCCAGGACAATATTACCAATCTAGATTTTAGATATGGCCCACGATCAAATAAAATGCAAGCCTAATTTTAGACATGGTGCATAATCAAATAAAATGCAAGCATAATTGGGGTGGAAGTGCAGTATACTTGTAATCAATTGAAAAAATGACCAGAAATCTATGTATGCTTTCTCTCACAGATTGACTGAAGTAGACAAGGGAGTGGTCCTCATTTACGAAAAATAAAAAAACAATACCAAGAGAATGAAAATGTAAAAAACAATCCGCAGAGGACAATGACGAGTTTGGGAATAAATCATGCATGCAGAATCTATGATTTGTTTGTATCCTAGAAGGGTAGGAAGATCAGAGCCAAAAAGCTACAGTAAGAGCCCACTGGAGACGTTTCTGCAAGCCTAAACTTCCGATCCTCCCCCGCTATACTTGGTTGTTTTGCAGATTCTAGGATAAAGACAGAGGATGGTCAAACAGAATGTGTAAAACTCCCTGAAGAGCTACATTTAGGCTTTTTCATGTCTTTTGAAACAGCCAGAAGGCCAAGGCTGTGGGGAGCACCATAACAGAATTTAGAAGGATGAGAGTGAAAAGTTAGACACTCCAACAGACTACGGTGAAATTATTGTGAAAAGGGAAATTTGAAAGAGGTAGATGAGGCCGAATCTCTGCTCCGGGACAAAAACAAGGGACTAAGTGAAATTTGAGAATACTGCTACAGTAACTATAGGCTGTGATGCATTAAAGGCAGACATGCTTTGTACTATTCATTGTTATGCCACTATGAGAAATAAACGGTGGTCTGATCAGTTTATTTCCAAGAGGAAACAGATCCAGCTGGTAAGCTTCAGGGGCACAAAAGCTAAAGAAGCCCTGCACCTGCAAAGTGCCCAGGTGACCAATATGCCCTGTACTCTGCGGGTGTAGCCGAGAGATTGAATCCTAGACCCCAAGAGGTCCCTTTCAGGTCCTGGAAACTTACCTAGTGATTGAGTGTACTCTTTCACCCCACAGGACTGCAACTTGTGAGCCAGAGCCTGAGGCATTTACCTGCTACTTGCCATTTTGTAGGTAACCTCAGACACTGTTGAGAATCAAGGCTTTCACCAGACCCGTGGACTTCACTGACTCACTAGAGTCGAACAAAAACTGGGCTCCAGCTACAGAGGACCCCTCCAACCTCAATGTTGATGAGAAAAAGAACCAGAAAAGTGTCTATGTTCAAAAGTAAAATCTTGACTGAGACTTACCCAGTGGCCACATTCAATTCTGATTTTCATCACGGTTGACCTGAGGCTTTGACTTGACACCAGACCCTCTCATTCAAAACTAATAGACTGCCACTAAGAGAGAAAGGCACTGATTTACAAACGTTTTTAAACTTTCCCAAACGTTTTAGATTGAAAAGCAGTGATTTAAGAAAATCTGGCAAAAATCAGAACTCAAGTTCACTTACAACTACTTTTTGTCATTTAAGTGTCTATTTGAAGGTAAAAAGAAACTATATTTTTTATAAATTCGAGTGAGATTTCTTGTTCTGCTGTATTTCTTACTTATTGCCTGATATGATACTGACAAATGCTTTACACTTGTTTTCCGTTGAGTTAAGCCTGACTGCTTTGTGTAACAGCTACCCAAGGCTGAGCTAAGATTTGATTTAATGAAACCTTACTGGGCCCGATTTGATAAGTGACATTATTACTTGGTTAGGTTCCACACCCACCTCAACTAATAACTCACTTTTCCCACAAATGGCAATAGCATCAAGGGGACAATTTATATGGTGATGGTGCCATTTTTACAGTGACCGTAGCATGTGCAACTCCTGCTATCGAAGAAGAATCAAATAAAAAACTCAGATTATTGTAAACTATGGCAGAAGGTTTATAGACTGGGCATTAATTAAGAAAATAATTTATTTAGGGATCAAGATCACTAGTAAAATAAGGAAAAAATAACTAAATTAGGAAGTTACACATGAGAATTAGGTAGAGGGGAGGCATAATAGGAGTAGGCCACAGATCTCGTTAATTAGGAAATGTACGATTATAGAAATAGTCATTTTGGTTAAATATTTATAACTTTTTCTTTCTGTTTCTCTAACATCGGCCAACGCTTTTTTCAGTGGCTGGATTTTTCAATCAGCCGATTTATCTGGAGTTGTAAACAGGCCCTCCAAGCTATTACATTTTTTTAATTGCCACAAATCATTGGAGATTGGTGATTACCCGACTTTCTTTTGTTGTTGCTGAGAAGCCATGGGAAAGAGAATGGTAATTTTAGCAACCACCAGAGCAAAACAAAATGCTCCCTCCTACTATTTATCAAATCACAGTGAAGATACCAGGGATTTAGTGACCACCAATTACTAGAGGTTTCCATTTATGGAAGTAGATGCAGCTTTGCCGATACAGAGAGCAAAGTGTAAGATGTTGAATATGTAATAGAACTTTGTGGGTATACAACGTTGTGGGAGAAAGCTTTTCATCTGGATATATTCCAGTATCAGTTCTGTAGATGATGGGAAAATACAGGTACACGTACAAAAGTTCAGCTGTCAATTAGCTTTTTAAAATATCGACAAATATGGCATTTAATTCCTAAAGAATACAGTGCCAAATGCAACAGGGAAGAGATTCTATTTTTGAGAGCAATGAGTCTCGGGCATTCTAAAATTACTATTAAAAGCCTCATAGATTGTTTATTGAGACAATCTACTATGATATTTTGTGCTTATCAGTGGTCTAGGAAAAAGGATACAAAGATCTCTAGAGATAGGCTTGTAAGAAATATCAAATGGATTGTTAAAACTTTACTGGCAGCAAACAACAAGTACAGCGGTACCAAAGACATAATATGCTACATTATGCACTTGTGAGGCTGAATGAGTGGGAATGTGGTATCCAATCAAAGTGTCGCGTAGGCTCTCATTATTCTAATGAGACTACTGGATTTGAGCGGCAGAATCATAGAAATCTGGAGCAGGAGTCAACAGCGACTAAAATGTATTTGTATGCAATTTCTGGTGTTAGGGGGGCCACAATGGTCCAAGTACACACATTGCAACGGTTTGGTGGAAATTAGGAGGGGTGTCTGCAATGGGCGTTTTACAGTGGAACCCTTAATTTGTTGGCAGATGTCACAACAAAGGACATACTGCTTGGCTTGTTTGTATAGACCTGGCCACCAATATCGTGCTTGCAACAATTATATGGTAGCCGCCACACCAGCATGGGCAGATGCTACCCCCTCATGCGCTGCTTTAATCAACTCTTATCTTATGACGCTGTTGGGAATTACTCGAACCCCCACTCCTGGTATTTTCACTTCGGCGCCTAGGCAGCCTCCCATTCGGTAGGAATATTTACCAGGAAATGCTTTTGGATAGGGCGTGCCTTCAGCCGTGGCATTCACGGCAGCCCATATGTCATAGTCCGGTTTCGTTCCAGAACAAGTTACTGCAGCAACAGCAGCCGTAGCTACTGCTGATTTGGCAGCTTCATCAGCCAGTGTATTTCCAGCAACGTGTATTCCAACGTGCTGGTGTCCAAGTGTATGTACAACATGGACATTTGATAGCTTTTCCTTCAGATCCGCTACTTTCCCCCACAGAAGTCTGTGTTTGATGGTGTTGAATTTAGAATCTCTGAACCCATTCTGGCGCCAGTAATGCAGGCATTCATTGAAGGACTGGACAAAGTAGTATGAATCACAAACAATCAGTGTTAACGGTGCAGGATCCGTATGTTCCAGTGCCATCACCAGAGCCTTTAGCTCTGCTAATTGTGCTGTGCAATCCCCTGGGGTTTGCATGTATGTATGTTGGGGACAAAATTTATTATCCTTCATATAGCCACTTACGACTGCGAAAGCAGAGGAGTATTGATGTTTTGTGCCAATTGCAGGTTGCGCTGAGGCATCGGTATACATGACTATTTGATATTGATCAATAAGCAGTGTATTTGCTGGAACTGGGTGTTCTAGTTCATACTACAAAAATTCTTGAGTTTGTCATTTTGTGTCACAAATGTAGTCTACATCAGTGGCCGTCAAAGACGTTGCCCATTGAATCCAAGGTGGATGTAATGCTTTAGCTGGTTTTGGTAACAGCCTAAAGGACTGGAATTGGAGAGATGACAATAATGCATTTGCCTTGGGCTAGTGGTCTCTCTTTAATGATGGCCATCTGAACAGAAGTGATAATTTTCTCAGTGGTAGCAAAGCATTGTTCCGCTGCTGAATACAAATGTGATTTGTATGCAATTGGGACTGTCTCACCCTTGTTGAAAGTTACATAGGTGAAACCAATGGCACCAGCAATTACTCTGATGACCAGATGGTTTTTGTTGTCCCTTGTGTGTAAGTGTTGTGCTGCAAGCATGTCTGGTTGCAAAGCTCTGAGAATGCGTTTGTATTCGACTGTCCAAAATTGACTTGAAAAGTCAGGACGTCTTAAGTCATATAAAGGTTTTATGCGTGATGCGTAATTTGGAATGTAAGTTCTGCCTAAATTTAGGAAACTTAATAGGGATTTGAGTTTTTTAATAGTATTTGGAGGTTGTAATTGTGCGCATTTCTCCAAGAATTGTGGCGCTAGGCTCTTTCCTTCACTTGATAGCACGTATCGCAAAAACAGGATGCTAAGGAAGGCTATTTTTGGTTTTTTTAAATTGAATTTGTAGCCGAATTCGGCAAATCCCACAACAATGCGGGCTACCCATCTTAAATGTTGCAGTAATTCATCATCCGTTAGGTAGATATCATCTACATACGACAATGCTTCAGGGTCAATGTCGTGCAATATTGAAGTCACACGAGCTGCGAACAGTCCTGGGCTGTTTTTGTACCCCTGGGGTAAATGCCAGATTTTTTTTTGGGAGCCTAGTGCGCTGAAACTTGTTAGTCTCTACTCTCAGGTGCTATATTTTGGCAGAAGAAACCATTGGAAATGTCTAGTGTTGTTTTGTATTTTTTGCACACTATGTTGTTCATGAGTGCTGTGCTATGAGCATTTTGCATCGTGTATGTGCGTGTATGACTGTTTAAATGACTGCAGTCTAAGACTATTCTGTACGAATGGTCCGGGTTAGCTACTGGGAATAATGGATTATTCCTTGGTGAGACACAGGGTTCGATTACGCCCTGGTACTCCAGTTGTGTGAGGATTTCCCTCACAAGTGTTTTTGCATCATGTTTTATTGGATTTTGAGGTTGAGGTTGGGGTTGATTTTTAATAGGGATTACATGATAGGGGGAATCTTTGTCCCATCCTACGTGGTTGCGATATAACGCGGGTGCCTTTGTCAATACCCAATCAATGGCGTAGGATTCTGTGAACTCCTCTGGAACAAGGGGCGAGAAAGAAGGTTTAATAACATCTTACCCATATGGGCAGGTACAGACAAACTCAGGTGGCCAATTTCTTTTGGCCAGTAGAATATCATATATGTTTATGACGCGGTCGCAAAAGATTACGTCGATTTTGCGCTCAATGTCTCCTTCTAACTGTAGCATTACTTTGTACACCCTATCAGGCATGGAGACAACCATGTCCGCAGTTTCTACTTGTAGGAAGTCATCAGTTGCTTTCACCTCCAAATGCTCTAGAAGATTCCGGCAAACTATTGTGACCTCTGCCGCGCTGTCTAATAGCGCTAGAGCCCTCTTCTTGAGTGGCATGTCGATTTCAACTGCGGTCACTTTTTTCTTTTTGAATTGAGGTTTTTGTTGGGGAAGTTTCTCTTCTTTTTTAACAGAAACTTCTGTTGAGCCTGTGATTCCTGTCTCAGTTTCGAGTACTCAGTTCTTCGCTCTGACTGCCCACCTCTCTCACTGCGTTTTTCCAGTGAGTCCTGAAAAGAACGAGATTGGCATGTATCAGTATATTGGAATCTGTCAGGCGTTTTTATATTATCTTTATTTCTGAAATTATATCTATTCTGTGGGGTCTCCGTATGTGGAGATTCTCCCCTTTCTTTTTTAGGTGTTTGTTGTTTTTTATCCCAGCATTTCTTAGTACCCTCAGGAGCTTGCTTGATAGAATCTTTATTACATGTACCTTGAAATTGTGGTTTTGTTGGTCTGGCCCCCAGACTATCACGACCAATGCTAGAGTAGGTCTCTGCGGTAATCTTTGGTAGCTTGCGTTCTTGATCATGTAGAGGAACATCCCAGAGCTGCATGCGCACCGCTAGTGCGACCGCTTCCCCTTTAAGGTTAATTAATATGATACTGTGGCAAAGTTGTCCATTAGTTGCATCCTCAAGTCCAGGGCCAGGGCAGCTCCGTAGTCATCTTGAATTTGTTTCAACACTTCCGGTAAGTTGGCAAGTGTAGGTGTACCGTGTGCTGTAGTATAGAGCATGGCAAATACCGTGCCCCATGTATAACAGTTATCTATAGTGGGAACCATCTCAAATGGCAAGCACATAGTTAATATGCTTTGTTTATCCTGAGGTCCTGTATGGGGAAATACTGCTTCCAGTGCATTTATTTTTTGAGCTAGCCAAAAATGTCTTCTCGTTTGGCGGGTTCGTTACCCATGATCAAATGTAAAGTCGCAGGATTAATACCTGGCGTTACTGCATGTGGTTGCGCTGGTGCAGCATGTGCTGGGTTTTTGTTTAATGTTTGCATTAGAAACTGTACTAATTGTCTGTATATTGCCATCAGATCAGTGTATAAGCGACAGACTTCAGCTACTGTTACGTTCGCTGCAACAGGGTGAGGTGTATAAATGGCCAATAAAGGCCAGGTAGGACCATCATTACTTAGAGGACCTAACCTAATGTGTAAAATTGTGTGGGGTAGGGCGCCATCAAGCAAATTATTATGTTCTTGATAAGAAAGAGGTATTTCTAGATATGCATATGCTCTGTATTGTGCAGGTACGTTTGCAGGTGTATAGTGATGAAATGTATTGCTGTTCCCATCAACTGCTGAAAATGTGACCCAAGAATAAAAAAGTACTGTTCTATAGGCTGGGTGAGCCTCAACAACAAATGTGACTGGACCCCCGCCCCCCAGGCCGTTAGGCCATGTGGCAGTAAACGTGCAGTAAGGGGTGGGCGCATATTGACTGCAATTGCTACCTGTTGTAGCTTTGCCATAATAAATGGTAGGTTTTGTTCAGAGATAAGCACACCAAATGGGGATTATCCTTTTAATGGTTCAAGCTAGAACAACCTACAGCGTTAGGAACTCCCTACTTAGCTGAGGAGGAAATCCTCAATACCACGGCCGTCTCCGTATATAGTACTGAGGCTTCTATGTATGTAGAGAGACACTCAGGAGGACCCTAAAATTAGAGCCTGACCAAATGTTGGCGGTGCCATGGTGGGTAGGCTCTCATTATTCTAATGAGACTGCTGGATTTGAGTGGCAGAATCACCTGCGGTGTGGGGGACTGAGTCTGAACCCCCTACAGGTGACACCTGTTGGCCTAATCTGGGTTTTGATCTGGCTAACTAGCAGTGCCTCATCTCTACCCAAGAGCAGGGATGATTGGGCAGCCAAGCGCATGACTCAATTGACTCCTCAGGGAAATCGTGATCACTCAGATCGCATCCGTTTCTCTCAGTTACATTAGTCTCACATATACAAGGACAATCAGAGGCAGTATATGTTTCAATGAGGTTTTAATGAACTAACAGCATCTTAGATAATAAAGCATGTACTGCAACAACCAGGACGATGAAGCATGACAGGATTAAAATTGTGACAAGGAGAGAGAATAAAACAAAACGCTACCAAATTGTCACTAGAGTCACTGCTATAATTCCTACCTAGGCTATATTAGAGCACAGCATGTTAAGCTCTGGTTCTGCACTTCAGGTTCCCCTGGGAAGACATTATCCCCCATACCTGAGCAAAAGGCCTGAAGTCTGCATAAGCTGCTGTAGTGAAGCGTTCAGCAATCAGCATACAGTCATGGTCATCTGGCTGGAATTTCCCTCTAACCTGCATGGCACAGTTAAGTGTTTTTATAATAAAACAGCTGATGTTCTGAGAAAATGTCCCTACGTAAGGATGTGTATATTTCTATGAATACCGGAGACAAATCGTTACCACGTTTACCGGCAACCTATCTTACTGCAGCCTTGAGAGAAGCACAGAGTGAAAGAAATGTCTTGTTTAAGAACGCAGTACTGTCCTAGGCAAAGAACAGCTAGATAGAGAGAAATAAAACAAGACTGCAAATGTGGCTATTGTTAAAATAATAAACAAAGCTGAATAAAATATATCTAGGTTAAAGTGCACAGCTGCAGGCCTGGTTTTGCTAAAATAATGGTCATGGAGCTATAACTGAAATGGCTACACCACGAAAGTGTCCTAAATGTGGAGGGAAAGAGGCAGTGGCATGCACTTGTTTGTCATGAACGGTGAATGTCATTGCTTAGTGTGTGTGTGAAATCGAAACGCATGGCTTTAAGATGAATCATCAGGCGGGCCAGAGAAGGCACATTGCAATCTAGAGGCAACTTGAAGAATGGCTGAATCAAGAAGGCTAAACTGAGAAACTCTGAAACTATGTTAAGACTTGTTGAATTATCTTACTATTGCTTAATGCATTGTGTTTGGTGTGTTATTTTTTTGTATGCTACCTTTGTTACCATCACAACAAAAAAATAACAGATGACTGCCCTCTCTATGCAAGAAAGGCAACTATCCCGTGACGGAAGGGTTGACGAATTTGGTTGACCATTCACTAGCGGTCAATCAATAGTTCATTTGCTTGCTCTAAAGGAGGCAGTGCAGGGGAACTATGATTTTGGTGGGGTGGTAATGCTGTCAATTTATGGTGGTCACACTATGCTACCAAACTAGTAAGTGAACTGCCGAGTTTCAGAGATGAAGAAACTGTTCCATATTATAAACAGATCACAATTAGTCCCATGCCTGGTGTAAGGAGATCAACAAATATTGGGCCTCATATACGAGGCCCTAGCGGCAGTCTGTGCCACAGGAGCACCATTTTTTTTTATGTTTCGGTGGTGCAGTGTCCCAGCCCATATTTACAAGGCCACGCAAAGCCACCCTGCATGGGTTTTCATGGCCTTGTAAATATGGACCCCCTTTTATGCATAACACTGCATGAAAGGGGCGTTACATGGGTGTTGCTTGGGTTGTTCCAACGCAACACCCGTGGAACCTAAAGGAATCTGACGCATTCCCAGGTTAACAGGTCTGGGAATTCGTAAGATTCCTATACCACCTCAGTGGTGGCGTAAGAATGATGCAACAGGGAGAAATATCTTTATTTCTACCCGTTTTTACCTCTTTCTAAGTGTGCTGCATTTTGTAGCACACATAGAAAGAGAAAAACATGTTTTGTGATTGTTTTTGTGCAGAAGGTGTCCCTTCCTGCACAAAACAATCATCCCTGCAAAACAGGCATCCTTGGTGCAAGGGTGTCTGCATTGGCTCTAGGCAGGAATTTGTGTGCCAACGCAGAAGGAGAGGACAGAAGTGCACCATATTTTGTAGATATGTTGCAATTCTGCCCTTTCCCGGTGGTGGCGGAGGGTGATGGAGCACTTGCTGCACCTCCCTGCATCTCAGGCCTCGTAAATGAGGCCCCTTGTTTTTTACTTTGCATTCTGATATGTATAGAAAAAGTAAAATTATAAGAATTGAGGTGAAAGAAAAAAACATAATTCTCTGTACTACTCACACTTGATGTGGAGGAAGTTGACGTATGTCTGTATTACATATAAAAATGTGTTTTTCACTTTTGCAAATGAATAACTTCACGAGCAACATGAGTTCCTATATAAGAAAATGGGTTATTATTATTGTTTATGAAGTTGTCCGTGTATTTTGTGGAGGACTTGCAAACTCACACATACTTTTCCCTTGGCCCAGAACATCCTGCATGCCAGCTTGACAGTGTGAATCACAAAATGTCTCTGTTAAGCACTCTATCCCGTATTTATACTTTTTTTAGCGCCGCATTTGCGCCGCTTTTTGACGCAAAACGGCGCAAACCTACAAAATACAATGGTATTTTGCAAGTTTGCGCCATTTTTGCGTCAAAAAACAACGCAAATGCGGCGCTAAAAAAGTATAAATACGGGCCTCTGTCACTTGAGAATGGGGGCAATCACGCCCACCCTCCCCAAAACCTTTACAATCCTTTAAGAACCCCTTAAGGTTCTGCCCTTACCTATAGCACTTCTGTTGCTGCAATATCAGTTGTGGGAAAGCCTTGTGTTAGGGAAATGTCTACAGTTGTAAAATGAAGGTGCTTTACTATGTCGTTTTCTTCATTTACTCTGGGTTGATATGGGTATAGTTCATGCGGTGGTCTATAACATTTAAAAATACTTTGCACTCATTTAAGCAAAGGTTGTTTTTTTAAAAACACGGGTTAAAATGTGAGTAATGACATTTGGCCCAAAGGGCATATTTGTGGAAAACATTTGATTAAAATTAACCTTTAGAGACAAGGAAATCTCAACTGAGTGCTTCAATTGGTATTGAAGTTATAATGAAAACAGAGTGCCACTTAAACCTGATTTTGAACTTGTGCGTAGGGCGCCAAGCGCCAGATGTATCAAACATTTTTGCGATTGCAAATGGCCCAACGGGCCGTTTGCAATCGCAAAAATGCATTTTGGTAAGTATCAAATCCAATTTGCGATTTGGTAACTTGTCACCGAATCGCAAATTGGATTTGCAACTACATATCGATTCGGAATTAGGAAGGGGTGTGTCAAGGGCATCCCTTCCTAATACCGAATTGCAGAGTTATGTATGATTGTTTTGTGACCGTGAATGCGCTCGCAAAACATTTGCAGTTACCACCAATTTCAAATTGGTGGTAACCCATACGCAAAAGGGAAGGGGTCCCAGAATGCGGGCAAAAACATTTTTTAAGAGCAGGCAGAGGTCTCACGGACCACTGCCTACTCTTAAAAAATGAAAAGCAAACTTTTCATTTTTATTTTTTAAACGCATCTCGTTTTTCTTTAAGGAAAACAGGCCACATTTAAAAAAAAAAGATTGCTTTATTTCAAAGCAATCACAGACATGGTGGTCTGCTGAGCCCAGCAAGCCACCATCCCTGTGATTGTAGCCATTCGCAATGGGTCGCAAATTGCGACCTACCTCATGAATATTAATGAGGTGGGCCCATTTGCAAGCCCTTGCGAATCTCTATATGAAACTCCTGGAGTTTCATACATTCCAATAAGCGATTACTTAATTGCGATTCGCAAAAAATCGCAATTTGGTAATCGCTATTGGGAAACTTGATACATCTGGCCCCATGTCTTTAACCACCCATTTATACCTGCCTTTTGGCTTCCTCAATGCCACATACGTCACTTCCTTTAATGTCTTTCTCTCTGATGGTACTTCTTGTAACGTCACTGGGGTCAAAGGCTGTATATTAGACCTCAGCTGCCAATGTCACTTCCTCCCCAGCAAGGAAGAGTGTGTAAGAATTTTCAACATCTCCCATCTATGACATAATTACACAGACCGTGGCCGAGAACCCAAGATAAGGTCAGACTATATTTGTCTGCCGAGCTAAATTGAGTAGGACCAAACAGTAAGCCAAAACCTCTTGGGAGTAAGGGTCAAAAACTCTGGTATGTGGCTGTCCAGCTCCAAATCCCAAAGGCCAAACTAATTATGTCCAGTTCAGGCAACCGCTGAAACGGCATTATGCACAGTTTATGTACTTTAAAAACCTCGAGAACTCTGGCAAATGTGGCATAGCTGGGCTATAATTCACACATTCATGTTCCTTGTGGAGCATGTTCGTAATATCTGCATTTGTACCTCAATGCTGTATCTAAGCTCTCGCATAAACTGTTTTACGCTGAATTAAATATGAAATCAACATGTAGTTTGACTTTGAAAAAGTTCCTCCAGTCTTGCCAGAAATTGTGGAATGAAGCAATCTAATATAATTTAATATAATATAGTATGCTTTATGTCATTGTATTTTATCATAAGCTATATTATTGTTGCACTATGTTATGATATGCTGTGGTTTGAAATGATTTTTGCTGTTATGTCGTCATGGTGTTGTACTGATAATGTATTTTTTGGGGGTGGGATAGTACAGTGCGGTGTACGTTACATGATTTTATTATGGCCTAATAGCGTGCTGCTGAAGGCAATACAGGTCGTTAAATGCCCTAAATCCGAGTTTTAGGCCTGAGCTACAGGCAAAAGCTTATAACAAAGGGAGAGGGCCCTTAAAAACCAGCCTTATATGAAACATAAGGACAATAATGCTCCTAGAACATTCCCCCATAGACAGTAGATTACTGTACAGTAGAAATGGAGAAACAGAAAGATAAACTATGGAATTTTGAAGCAGAAGGCCTATACCGGCCGTTATTAGCCGGGAGCACTTCATTGTCTGCAATGGAACTCTCCGCGTTCCAATGTTCTAATTTAATTTAATAGTACATTATGCTAGATTGTGGTATGCTAGGGTATAGTAAATTTCATTAGGTTACATTATAAATATAAAATATAGAAAGATATGCTATGTATGGTAATTTAGTATGGTCCATCTTTGTTTTGTTACACAAAGTTGTTATAGAAAGATAGCATACAGTGTGTGCTGTATTTTGAAGCATTATGATACATATGGGTTACATGGCATTGTAACCCATGCAGGAGAAATGATTCCAGTAGACACAGGAGAGCAACCACCATGCATAGTTATTTGTGTATGTTCTTCTGCATGACGGAGATATGTGTGAGTGTTGTTGTGCAGATGATTGTGGAGCCAACCAGTAAGAGTACTCTGCTGGCAAGAACAGAACTTTAGCGCATGAGTGAAAAGAGAAGCAGTTTGTCAGGCAAAATGTGGATTGGTGCCTGAACGGGTATGAGGACAGATGTGAAGTAGAAGGGCTGTAGGCCATGAGCAGCAGTCTGTTACAGATAATACTGAAAGAACTCTTTGAACAGAAACCGGTGAAGTAGCATTTGGAATAACTTGTAATATCTAATAAGCTATCCTGACGAGAGCCCCAGATTCACTTCTTCTGCAACAATACTAAGGAGGAGAGGAAAACCATGAGATAACCAGTATTTCAGATGAACCACCTGGATTCTTAGTGTGAGCAATATGCAAAAAATGAGAGATTTGAAGAGGTTGCAGGGTGGAGACCTTTTGGGCAAGGAATACCCCCAGAAAAGAAGAAAATATCAGAGGAAAACACATAGGAACAGGCAACTGAACCCCTTCCCACTCACCATGCCCCATAATCATAAGCGCCAACAAAGTCTGATTTTTTTGTGGCTGACTGGCTGTTGAAAAGATCAGGAAGTTTGGAGTAGACATGTTGGGGCATATTTATACTCCGTTTGCGCCGAATTTGCGTCGTTTTTTTCGACGCAAATTCGACGCAAAACTAACTCCATATTTATTCTTTGGCGTTAGACGCGTCTAGCGCCAAAGTTCATGGAGTCAGCGTCATTTTTTTGCGTGAACACCTTCCTTGCGTTAATGATATGCAAGGTAGGCGTTCCTGTCTATAAAAATGACTCCGATGCTATTGCGTCGGATTTATACTCCCGGGCAAAAATGACGCCCGGGAGTGGGCGGGACTAAAAAACCCGCATTTGCGCCGGATTTTAGCGCCTGGGTCAGGGCAGGCGTTAAGGGACCTGTGGGCTCAGAATGAGCCCAGAGGTGCCCTCCCAAGCCCCCAGGGACACCCCCTGCCACCCTTGCCCACCCCAGGAGGACACCCAAGGATGGAGGGACCCACCCCAGGGAAAAAAAGGTAAGTTGTGGTAAGTATTTATATATATTTTTTTTTGGCATAGGGGGGCCTGATTTGTGCCCCCCTACATGCCACTATGCCCAATGACCATGCCCAGGGGACAGAAGTCCCCTGGGCATGGCCATTGGGCAAGGGGGCATGACTCCTGTCTTTGCTAAGACAGGAGTCATGTTAATGGCGTCTGGGCGCCAAAATAAAATGGCGCAAATCGGGTTAAGACGTTTTTTTTGCCTCAGCCTGACTTGCCCCATTTTTGGACGCCCGAACGCCATTTTTCCCTACGCCGGCGCTGCCTGGTGTACGTGTTTTTTTTTCACGCACACCAGGCAGCGCCGGTCGGCTAACGCCGGCTAACGCCATTCAATAAATACGGCGCCCGCATGGCGCTTCAGAATGGCGTTAGCCGGCGCTAATTTTTTGGGCGCAAAACTGCGTTAGCGCAGTTTTGCGTCAAAAAGTATAAATATGGCCCGTTATGTTTGGTTAAACACAAGAAGATATTCCCTTTCAGCAGACTGGAACAGGTACTGAAGTATTATGCTGGGTGCATATCTAATCTTCTACAAACCGATACTGCTACGCTCCTCTAATGAGCACCAAACAGTAAATTAAATATAAGGACTTGCACTGAGGCAACATGTGAACAAATGCACATATTAACTGTGGCATACACAATTAGAAAGTACACAGTGCAGTGAGAAATGAATGACTATAGAAGACAAGCTACACACCTGAGAGACCTTGATACAGGGGAGAAAACACAGGTTTTTAATCTATTTAAAGACTCCACTACTAATCTGTTCTGTGTTTCTAACCATATATCAGTCATCCTGTCCACTGCCACCTCTCCATCTCTCCCTTTCCCCAGCCTTCATTCTTTACCAGAACTTTGTTAGCATGATTTATTTATTTAAAGGTGAGAACCAACAACTGGGAGTGGGAGATAAGCAGGCAAATAGGTAATGAGTAGTGGATGAAGAGGGCAAGTAAGTTAGAGGAAGGGACATGCCTATTTGTAGGGGTATTTTAGAGGTAATGCAGAGTGCTCATCACCCAAACCCATACAGTGTGTCCCGGGCACCTCAGGGAGTAGACTTCATTGATGGCAGTGGACACCTTCCTCTTGGCGTGCTTGATGTGACTCTTAGATTTCCAGATGGCAGTCTTTATCACCCCTTGATCACCTCTCTGGTCTCCTCATTGGTGAGACTGCAGAGGTACTTGAATCCTTTGTGCCTGCACAGTTGTTCAATGGTGGCCTCCTTGCTGACGGCCTGGGAGTTAAGCCAGAGCACTTTAACAAGCCTCTTGGCTCCATCTTTGCCGCGTTTCTTCCTTCCTTGTCAACATCCAAACATGATGATATATCTTTGAGATACCAGCTAATATCTTGTTTTTTTCACACATTTATCTCAATTACTAAAAGTGTGGACATGTAGCGTGCCCTCCCCAAAGGGCTCAAATGAGGTTAGGCCAGGTCTGTGTTTCTGGAGGACAAACATTCATCCACTGCACTCCTTGAAGAGAAGTGTAGCCCCCCCGAGTGTGGCTTTGAGTTATACCCTGGGCCAGCGAGCTTCTCGATTACTAAGGACACACCCGCAGATAACACCGAACTATTCACCAGAGTGAAATATTATTATCAAAGTCAGATACTGAAATTACTTTGCCCCTCATGAGACAAGTTTGGCATGTCAGGTCGTGTGCCATTGCACAAGGAAACCTTTCAATGGCATGTGTAGTGATGCTGTCTATGCTATAACCACTGACGACCACTCTTAGTTACTTCAACATTTGCTGTTCCCTTGAACATGTTGTGCTTTTTCTGCTAAGAGCAAGCCAATGCATTGGATCCCAGAAGACATCTTGTCGTACCATAAGTGTCAAATAACTGTATGCTTAATGTAGTCACAAAATAAGTGTAGAAGGGGCCAAAGTTTATCTCAGTAGTCTGCCACTGGAGCAGGTGAATGCCAGGGTTGCCGAATAGCAAGACTCCCTAGTCTTAACTCTACATCATGCCTCTTTTTTCCACTACTCTACTCTTCATGTTTCTTTATCTCACTCTTCGAGGTTCTTTCCCATCCCTGATCTCTCTTTTGCCAATCTTTTCCTATCTCCCTCTCCTGCATTCCTCTCTCTTTTCTGGCTTCCTCTCTCTTCCTCTTTGTCAGAGCCTGATGATGAACTATAAGTCCAGAGCCACAAGATGAGTGCTGGTGCCCACCACAGTCGCAAATTATTGCTGCCATAATCCATTAGAGTTTTGTCCCCTGGTCTTCCACAGCCCTATAGCTCTGGGACAACTACTGATGCTTGTAGTTGATATCTGGTGCACCTGCTTTTAGCATGATCAGCGACCTTCTTCCCTTCCATTGCCCTTGAACCATCCAGGACAGTGATGCAGCGATCTGGAGAAGACTGCTGCATGGTCCGTCACAAGGGACTTGACTGCTATGGTAATGAGAGGGAAGGCACTCTAGAGCTAGTGATCACATTCCAAGTGTATGCAAGTTATCTTACCACATCGATAGTATGAAGGACTAATTCTTGCCTGAATACAAAGTATTGCACATCTTACTATCCGTCCAGGCCAGTTGCTACGCACTGCTGTGCAATGTGGTGTTCGTGGGAAGGTTTGCATCGCTGTGAAGGACTTCACTATCCAGTGTGCTCTTTCTGACCCCCATTCACGAATCCCAGTAAATGCCAAGTCCTAGAGATGTGTACGGAAAACATGTTTGGTGCGGATTTGGTCCTATCTTGACAGCCGTATCCTGCCATTATTTTACAAAAATTACTGAAAAAAAAACATAATTCGATAGGAACAGAGATTGGGCGTTTGCAGTGAGTGGATGGTGTTTGGAAAACAGCTCTGTACTGATATTTAGGATGAGTTTCTTTGAAAGCACCTAGAACTTCACAGAACATACACACCACTGTGGACGAAGTCTCTGGGGACAACGGGACTTCGCTTCTGTAACACAAACTCTCGCCCTCTGCTTCTGAATTCAGAGAACCTTTTTCTTTTCTTCCACTTTGGAGGTGTAAACATTTAGGGGCACTTCACAACATTCTGGGCTCAGGGTTAGCACTGTGTTAATTACACGCTGCAGTCGGTTGATATAGATGGATTAAGCATGTAGAGGTGCAATGACAACATATATTTTAGGCCCGATAATGCAATAAGATGTTATCCACTGCAGGGATTTAACCCCCATTGGCTCCTGTTAGTGACCAATTATTAACACCAATAGGCAGGAAAAGTGTTTCTTAAGTAAGGGCATGAATGACAGCGAATCTCTTAGAAAGTAATGAGTATACACATATATTGTATATGAAAAAAGAAAGATGGAAGGGAAGATGGTCATAGGAAAAAGCGCTTACAGTGAATCACCAAATTCGCATAATAACAAATTAATCGTATGCACAGTGCTCATGGCAGGAGGATCTGCCCCACTCCTCCTATGTTTCTCCGCAGGAGAAACAAAACATAGACAGCAGATGTCAAGGCACTCGTGAATAAAAGTTCAGTCATCCATGTGTTTATGTCTTGGTGTCTTGTTCAGAGCCATCAAACATAAGCCGGACCAGGAAGATTGGCAATGGTTCAATTTATTCTTGAAACAAAATATCTGTTAAAGCAAACAGCAGCCAACACGTGTTTCGTCCTGTGAGAAAATAATCTCAAAGACTTCATCAGGGCTCAAGCAATAACTGAAAAAAGCTGCGTTTCCATAAGTGCTTAATTAGCTCTCCTGGAGTTCCAAAAATGTTGATGTCCCGTAACACATTGTCCATGTCTGTGCGTGTGTACCCATATCAGTGTGTGTACACACACCTACGTGGCTCAACAAAAGACGCAAACAGTGACAGATCCAACGACATCAACATCTTTGGGACTCCAGGAGAGCTAATTTAGCACTTATGGAAACACAGCTTTTTTCAGTTATTGCTTGAGCCCTGATGAAGTCTTTGAGATTATTTTCTCACAGGACGAAACACATGTTGGCTGTTTTTTGCTTTAATGGATATCTCGTTTCAAGAATAAATTGAACCATTGCCAATCTTCCTGGTCCGGTTTATGTTTGATGGGTCTGAACAAGACACCAAGACATAAACACATGGATGACTGAACTTTTATTCATGAGTGCCTTGACATCTGTTGTCTATATATTGTATGTGACTCTTGGACACTGAACGTACGAATGCACATGCTATTGGAAGGTGACCACAAACTGCACATTCCTTCTTCCCTTCTCTGCCCATTCTACGTTCCACTTTACACCTCCCCCGGCTCTTCCTGCTTCGATTGTCCACATCTTCCCACATCCCTTCCTCTGCCCTTCCTGTTTCCCTCTTCTAGACTGCACACTTCCCTCCTCCGTTCTTCTTGTTTCCTCCTCTCCTCCTCTTAAGATTCCTGCATGATTTCCTCTATCCTCCCTGCATACCAGCTCCTCCTTCCCACTTTGCTCCCCTACAGTTTATGATTCCTTCCGCTGCCCTTCCTGCTTCCCTTCACCTTCCTAACTTCCTCCTCTAACTTTTGCTCTTCCATCTTCCTATTGCTACCTTTCCTGCATCACTTCTCTCCTGCCCTCTACCTCCTCTATCCTTTCGGCTTCAGTCCCCTCTGGTTCCCTCCTCTAACCTTTGTGCTTCTTTCCTTTGCTCTTGCAGCTTCACTTCCTCTATCCTTCCTGCTTCCCTTTTCTAGACCTCTTGCACCCCACCTCTTTTCTACGTTTCCTCATCTACCTGTTCTGCGTCCTTCCTCTACCCTTCCCGATTCCCTTCCCCATTCTTTCCTGCATCCCTCTTCCAGATCTTGCGCTTCACTACTCTATTCTTCATGCTTTCCTCCGGTGTGATTCTGCATTCTTTCCTCTGTCTTTCCTTCTCCTCACCTCCACCTTCCCAGCTTGCCTCCTCGATCCTTTCCACACCGTTTCCTGCTTCCTCCCTTTACCCTTCCTAATTCCCTTCCTCTACCCTTTCTACCTCCTTCTTCTTACCTTTCATCTCCCGCCCCTTCATTCTCTGCTTCACTTCATTACCCTGCCCACCTTCCTCTTTCTCCTCTACCCTTAGCGCTTTCATTCGCAGCAGGTTTCTCCTCTACCTTTCCACTTCCCTTCTCCACGTGTCCTGTTTCCCTAAACTCACCTCCCTTCTTCCTCCCCATGCCTCTCTACGCACATCTTCATATCTTTTACATCCTTAGCCTCCTTCACCCCTCTACCAGACCAGCCTCGCTACCTCTCTCTCCCTTTTCTTTACACCCCATAGCCCTCCCCTCTTTCACCTCGCCCTGTAAAGCGATGCCAATGTTCTGTGGTTTCCCTCTAACTCATACAACTATTCTCCCCTAAGGCGGAACTCTGACGAACACGACAAGGAGGCAGAGAATAGCTATAAACTGGATTGCGTAGGTCGCTCGACCGCTCTCGCTCTTCTATTTTAAACCAATGAGTCACTCTATCTCCTCACGTTCCCCGAAGAGAGGACACACTGAGCCCAGAGACTAGAGGAAAGACGTTGATGGTGGTTGCCATGGATACTTCTTGCTCATCTGATACGGTACCCAAGGGGACTGATTCAGTTGTATTTCTATGGAAACAGCACCTTATATCGAAGACGGATGCTTACGAGGTGTCGCTTACGCATGGGAAGGCAGGTCTCAAGTTCATCACCCAATCGGTGACAGGCAGACAAACACGACCTTTAAAACGTGCCAGATTGGAGGTTATTTATGAAACTACGAAAAAGTCATATATTATTCATAATCTTCTTAAGCGACAGAGACATTGCAAATCAATGATTCCATTTAGAGTATTCTTGCGTGGAAAGGGGCAGCTCCTTGAGAAACGGAAATGTGTCTCTGCATGCATAACATACATGTAGTCACTTCAGAGCAAATGTTGACTGCGATTCACTTCAAGGTAGCTTTCACCCATCCGAAAGATACACAACTTTTACACAAAAATCAAAGGTCCGAAACATAGATTTCGCACAGCATGTCAATATACACCAGTAACGTCATTGACAGACATAAAAACGTAGCTGAGGTTGAATAGTCAGGATTATATGTTTTGTCAGAAACACTTTTTTATAGAAAAAAGCACTATCTAATTAATGTAATTATTAAGAAAAAACACGCTGGATGAAAGTTATTATAGAAACAAAACTGTTTGAATGAAACTGCATTGAAAGTACCACAGTATGTATTACTAAATGCAGTATTATGCACAGCAGTAACACATTTTGAAATTACATTATGCATAAAATACAATGAAAACTACTATGCTAAGGTCTATTGAGATCAATTTACCACACATATTCCAACATTCAAGATAATCCTTTGACTCGGTGAATTAGTTGCATGCCACTGACATCTGTGCGTAAATTGACCTGGAGATCATGAGGTTATTATTCGGCAAAGACAGATCTGGCTTTCATCTTTGAGAGGTCCAGAAACTGAGGGCCTCATTTACAAGGAGCTTGTTTTGACGCAGCAGCGACACAATATTAGCTCCATAGCTACAAAGCAGCACTAGAGGCCTCTAGCGTCACTGTTCCCCCTTGTGCGTCATTTTTTCCTAGGGTCAGATCCTGCTGCGTCAGAAAATGACAATGATATGCAAGGTAGGCGTTCCCTCTTAAAAAATCATGCAGGACTGAAGCGGCCATATTACAAAGTTTTTGGAAAATGGCACTCCATTAGGAAAAGTCACACAGAGGCGGTCATTCTGACCCTGGCGGTAAAAACCGCCAGGGCCGTGGTCCGCGGGAGCACCGCCAACAGGCTGGCGGTGGTCCTTTGGGCATTCTGACCGCGGCGGTACAGCCGCGGCCAGAAACGGAAAGTCGGCGGTGTACCGCCGGCTTTCCGCTGCCCAGGGGAATCCTCCATGGCGGCGCAGCTTGCTGCGCCGCCATGGGGATTCCGACCGCCATCCTGTTCCTGGCGGTTTCGGCCGCCAGGAACAGGATGGCGGTATGGGGTGTCATGGGGCCCCTGGGGGCCCCTGCAGTGCCCATGCCAATGGGCACTGGAAGGGTGTTTCCCGCTGGGCTGGCGGGGGCCTTTTGGCGGTCGCCCGCCAGCCCAGTGGGAAACACAGAATGACCGCCACGGTCTTTTGACTGCAGTACGGTCTTCTGGCGGTTCCCGCTTGGCGGGCGGCTCCTGCCGCCCGCCAAGCTTAGAATCACCCCCAGAGTCTCTAATATGTCAAAAAAATAATGGCTGGTCAGACCAGGTGTGAAAATGAAGCATGAGTGGTACATAAGGAGAAAATACACAAATCTCTCTGACAAGCTCTAGGATACCATGAACCTACTCCTACTGTATCTTGGAGACCCAAGAAGACCACCACCATCATCTGCACCATCACTACCAATATCACCACCCCCTGCATCATGGAGGCAAAGCAGGAGAATGGAGTTCATCTATTGACAATGTACATTGCTAATTGGGCTCAGGGAGGAAGACATAATTGCCCCTTATAAACTGAGGAGGGAGTCCATAGTATGACTGCTCCACCTGATTGCACCAAAACTCCAGGCTACAGTGGACAGGGTTACCAACCTCTCTCCACAGACATAATTCCAGGCTATGTTCCACATGCTGACCTCGGGGTCCTTCCAGACAACAGCAACCTGGAATCTCTCAGCCATCATTCTTCTCATTCCTACCCTCTGTCCTGGATACAATTAGCCATCGACACCTCACTACATCCTCTTCCCCAACACCCAGCAACTGCAGCAGGAGATCAAACAAAGATTTTATGCCATCGCTGGGTTCCCACATAGGCTAGGTGCCATGGCCTGCACACATGGCAGTTGTTTCATTCTGTTACAACTCCCCATCTCTACCGCAACACGAAACCTTCACACTTCATCAATGTCCATTCCATTGTTGACCATTGTGAGTTATTTACTAATGTGCCGACAAAATTAGGGGTCAGGGTGAGCGCCGCTCTGCTGGCGGAGTTATAAGCAGTTTGGCACTCTGTGCTCTGCTTGGAGCGTGGAGTTTGGCCAAAAACTCCGCTAGCCCAGCAGCGGAGCTGATCTCACTGGCATGCGCACTGCGCTTGCGCTGTGTGGCCCATTACTGGCCTGCACTTTACACTCAGTCCAAAATGAAGACAGCGTTTGCCCTATGACAGGCAAGGAGACCCCTAGCTAAGTCTTTGCTTTCTGCTGGTCGGTGTGGAGCTGCTGCAAGCTGCTGCTGAGGGTCTGCAACCGCAAGCAGGGGGAGGCAGAGAGCCAGGCCGCTGACAATAGGGACCCTGGACCCAGACAGCATTCAGGTCAGACCCTCATATTGCTTTCTCTTCTATGTGCACATGGGGGCCGGGACTTGGAGTGGACAGTATTTGCATATGGTGGGGGTCTGTGTTTGGGAAAAATGAAACTTGCAGTCAGAGCTCTACTTGAAAAGAACCTGTCTCCCCAGCAGTGGCATAACAAAGGGCACTGCAGCCCCCGCGGTGCAGGTGGTTGGGTGAGCTCCAGGTGGCCTCCTTTGCACAGTACACTGTGCATGGGCACAGGCCCCTTACCTGTTCCCGGGGGTGGGGGCCCCCCTCAAGTTTCGTTATGCCACTGCTCCGCAGAGTCCCTGGGAAACCTGGGAAAGGAAGGGGTGTTATGGGGTATGGTGCTGAGGCCGACAGGGAGAGCTGGAGACGGAGGAAGCATCAGCTGCTCAGTGGTTGTCTGGCAGCCCACGCCAGAGAGAGATGCGTGTGGCCTGAGAGAGTATTTTAGAGCCCAGAGGCAAGCAAGGCTAGGCACTTTGTGAAAATACTAGGCTGCTTGTGGTGAGCTGGTTTGCTGCTGCTAGTGCTGGGCCTAAAGAAAGGGCGGTCTGAGGCTGTGTTTAAGTGCAGAGGAAGCAAATGCAAGGCTGGTTCGGGACATGGTGTGGGTTTGTCCCTCCGTAGCTATTTTGTGAAGGAGAGCAGTTGGTGACGGGAAGTGTGCAGGTGTGGTTGAGAGCAGCAGGCCCCAGGCCGGTAGACTATGTCAGCACAGGAGGCCTGAAACGGCAGATTCCACTGCCTATGGCCATAGATATCGTCCTGAATGCGCTTAATCTCAGAAGCACTAAGCAGGGTCGGGCCTTAGTACTAGGGCAGGAGGCGTTCCGACGCATGCGGAACTCAGTTGAATTTCACAGAGTTTTTAGCTAACTCTGCGGAATCCCAAGGAGTAGAACTCTGTGAGCTCCGCTCACCCTTAGGCAAAATACCCTGGCTGTGTGCATGATGCATACATATTCTGGTACTCAATCATGAACCAGCAATTCCATGATGGACTATATGGAAATGGCCTACTTGTAGGTAAGTAAAACTCAAGTACATCACATGTCCACTAACTATTTGAAAAGGGTGACACAATACACATCTCAGGGTCTGCCAACACAGGTAGGGACCTCAGTACGAGGATTGTACCTCATCTTACATATTAAATGCAAGTCCTCCAGCCATACATGTGAATACATCTAAAGCCAGTTTTGCAGCTGTTGTATGGGGGAAAGGCACAGAGCAATGCATGACAGGCAGAAATTATGGCTACAATCACTGTGTGCAAGGGAGGTGTTCCATGCCCATTGTGGGAGTGTTCCCATGCGACTCCTATGGTCCATTAGGCATGTCATGGATCACACACCAGGAACTAGGTGCGATGTGACAAACCACGGCTCATGGGCAGGTGATGTGCAACTATCCAAATCAATAGCAATCATCAATCACTCCCGTGTCCTATGTGTGCTGTGTAATGCGGCACACATCAATCACTCATCATGCCTCTGAGGCATCAGCCTTGGCTGAAAGGTGCTCCCGGACACACTAATACAATCCTGCATGCAATGAGGAACCCCTACACTCTCTGATGCAAGTGTGAATTTGTTCCTGCCAGGCAACTTGTGTGCAAGTCTATTCAGAAGGAATATTAAAGTGAAGGATTCCCCAAATATTGTGTACTCATTTCTCTTCCAGAGATGTTGTGCAGTACAGGAAGTTGTGTAGCTGGACTGCAGAGGACCACTTAAAAATCTTCAGGATCCATGAGTTGTGTGCACATATTAGGTACAGTGCTGTCACACATGTACACAGTGTTCCTTCATTGTGACATGCAGTCGTGGATTGGGAAATGGCAGTTGTGGCACCATGTCACTCAGTTGGTATGTGTGAGTGCATACTGTGTGGATGGCATTAAGCCAACTGCCCTGGACAATATTGTACACTGAAAGGCCTGTGCCAATGTAACCTATCTAGGGAGGACCTCCAACAAATAATCCCATCCACATTATGGCCGTCATTACAACCCTGGCGGTCGGTGTTAAAGCAGCAGTAATATCGCCAACAGGCCGGCACCACACACACAAACAGATGCAATAACATTAGATATACACCCCTTAACCCTCAGGAATAACGCATGGACAAAAGGAATGGAGTCAAATTAGTGTAATATTAGAAATTCTTAGAAATACGTACATAAATAAATGAACAGTATGTACAATATATACAATATATACAAAATGAGGGACAATGTCCACATAAAAAAAGTCTGTGGCCCACTAAGCCATAACATATAGGCCAAGCCCACACTTGACTCCTGCCTCAAAATGGAGAGAACACTGCAGGGACATCAGGTCGAAAACACACAGGCACCTCAGGGGGACAGGGAAGGGGGGGGCACCTCAGACAGAAGATGGTACAACGCCACTGCTCCTGGAGGGGGCTCCATGCCCACTGCTGGTCCTGGGGAGTGCAAAGCCAGTCTCTCAAGTGGGTGGTTTGCCCACTGCTTGCTCCTGGGGAGTGCAAAGCCACAGTCTCTCAACTCTCTCAAGTGAGTGGTTTGCCCACTGCTTGGTCCTGGGGAGTGCAAAGCCACAGTCTCTCTAGCGGATGCTGTTCTCCACTGGTTCTGGAGGGGGCCTGGTGCCCAGAGTGCTTCATCCTGCCAAGGACTGGGGTAGTGTATGCTGTTCTCCACTAGTTCTGAAGGGGGCCTGGTGCCCAGAGTGCTTTATTCTGCCAAGGACTGGGGTAGTGGATGCTGTTCTCCACTGGTTCTGGAGGGGGCCTGGTGCCCAGAGTGCTTCATCCTGCCAAGGACTGGGGTAGTGGATGTTGTTCTCCACTAGTTCTGAAGGGGGCCTGGTGCCCAGAGTGCTTCACCCTGCCAAGGATAGGGTGAGTGGATGCCTTCTTCCACTGGTTCTGGAGGGGGCCTTGTGCCCAGTATGCTTCTTCCTGCCAAGGATAGGGTGAGTGGATGCCTTCTTCCACTGGTTCTGGAGTGGACTTTGTGGCCAGTGATACAGCACTTGGGGTGGTGCCAGGTCACAGTCCCTCACCTGGGTGTCAGAGCCATGAGATTTGCAGTGGCCAGGATGCATGATACTCCATGGAGGCAGAGCTACAGTACATATGCTGGCAGCTACAGCTGCACAGTGGTGGTAGTGGCGGTGCTGGTGGGGGTGCTGCCAGTGGTGGGGGGAGTCTCCAGCCCTTCCCCTGCAGCCTCGGACGACTGCCCACTGGGGCTGCTGCTGCTGGCAGTGGTGCTACTTTCAGTGGTGCAGGTGGCGGTGCTTGCGGCAGGGTGTGCGGCGGTGCAGGTAGAGGTGCTGGCCGCGGTGCAGGTGCCAATGCTGCCAGTGGTGGGGGGAGGCTCCAGCTCTTCTCCTGCAGACTCGGACGGCTGCCCAGTGGGGCTGCTGCTGATGACAGTAGTGGTGCTTGCGGCGGGGCAGGTGGCGGTGCTTGCAGCGGTGCAGGTGGCGGTGCTGGTCGCGATGCACGTGGCGGTGCTGGCAGTTGTGCTGGTAGCCACCAGGCCTTCACCTGCAGGCTCGGACGGCAGAAGTGCCTTGGTTGGTGTCCTGTGCCCCTTCCTGCCCTTGGCAGATGGTGGTGTCACCTTGGGTCTGGCAGCTGGAGTCTTTGATGTGGCCTTGCATGGTTGTGGCTCCTTCTCCTTGCTGGATGCTGTCCCCTTCTTGACCTTGACAGGTGGCGGAATCATCTAGGCCATGGCAGGGGTTGGTGGCACACTGGCTGGGCTGACGGGTCCCCTCTTAGAGCCTCTGACAGCTGTGGAAACCACAGCGGACATGGACTTGGTGGCTGAGGTGCTGGGCTGGGTCCTGTCCACCCTGGCCCGAGGTGAAGGATGGGGAGGGGAGGGAAGAGGTCAATGTTGGCTAGGAAAAGCTTCTTAGGGACTTTGGGCGGGAAGAGGGCGAAGGTTTGGGAGTGGAGGAAGAGACAGTGGTTGTAGGTGGTGTCAGTCTGCTGTGTTTGGGTGCAGGTGCATGAGCTGGATGCTGTTAGGAGGTGGATGGCTGTTGGGAGGGTGTGTGCTTGCGTTTGTGTACTTTGGGAGGAGGGGTAACAGACACAGTGGGAGACAACACAGGGGATGTGTGCATGGATGTGGGGGTGGTGACTGCCAGTGAGGGGTGTGTAGTGATTGGCGTGCTGGTGATGGAGGTAGTGGATGAGGATGTAGTGCATTCAGGTGTGAGTGGAGACACTACTAGGATGGAGGTGGACGAGGAGGAGGTGGGGGACACAGTGGAGGCAGTGGATGTTGGTGTGTCTGAATGGGGATGGTGCTTGTGTGAGTGCCTGTGAGATGAAGTGTGGTGCTTGTGTTTGCCTGAGCCACTTCTGTGTGTTGATTTGGGTGAATGCAGGTCTGAAGGTATGCTTGGGATAGGTTGGGGATGAGGGGATTGGGACTGGGTAGAGGAAGTCGGAGGGGGGATGCTGGAGACAGGGACAATGGTTGCCATCAGGGCGGAGGCCAGAGCTTGAAATGCTCTCTGTTGGGCCACCACGCCAGAGTGAATGCTCTCCAGGTATGCATTTGTTTGTTGCAAATGCCTCTCGACACCCTGGATGGCATTCAGTATGGTTGACTGCCCAACAGTGAGGGATCTCAGGAGGTCAATAGCCTCCTCACTGAGGGCAGCAGGGCTGACTGGGGCAGGGCCTAAGGTACCTGGGGCGAAGGAGATGCCCACCTTCCTGGGTGAGCGGGCACGGGAAACACCCTGAGGGGCTGCTGGGAGGGTGGTGCTTGTAGGGGGGGTGGCGGCTGTCCCTGTAGTTGGGGTGGACACAGAGGTGTCCGCCACCGCCAGGGAAATTCCATCAGAGGAGGAGTCGCTGTCTGTAGTGTCCCCTCCTGTCTCCGTCGTGGTGCTCCCCTCGCCCTCCCTCCCACTGGTGCCCTCACCGTCGGTGGATTCAGCATCCAGACCCATGTGGGATGCAGCTCTCTCCGTCGCCGGTGCCTCTGCGCCAGATGATGCTAATGCACACAAGGACAGGGTGACAAAACAAAAAGGGGGGGGAAAGACAGAGGATACACTTGGTCAATGCCAGCAACGGCACTACTGTTGGCGTACACAACACACAGGGAGCAGCCCTATGCACTAGGCCATGCACTACTAGTTACAAAGATAGTCACCAACCCAGGGGGTACAGAGCAGAACGCCATCAGCTGCACACCTGAAACAAACAGGGCCCTGCCCAGTAGTAGATGCCCACTAACACCATTGGGGTTGGAGTGCTTCAGAGCCTGACCAACAAGGGACCTACCCTGCCATGTTCGCCCTGGCCTAGGGGCACCCACAGTCCACATCCCCCACCCCGGTAAAACCTTAACGCGTGCAAAGTCATGATTCAGAATCTGTACTCACCCCCTTGTGGCTGCTGTGATGTCCTCAAGCGCCCATCTAACTCCGGATAGGACACCGCCAGGATGCAGAACATCAGGCGGGTCAGGGTATGAAGGGCAACCCTTCCTCTTTGGGAGGCTAGCCCCAGCTGGGCCTCCGCCGTCTTCCTTGCCCAGCAGCGCAGGTCCTCTCACCGTTTGCGGCAATGGGTGCTCTGCCTGTCAAAGCCCCCCAGGGTCCGCACCTCCTTGGCAATGGTATGCCAAATACCCTTTTTTTGATGGGCGCTGACCTGCAGGAAAAAGACAGCAGAAAAGGGATTAGTCATATCGTCTAGACTGTCATACTCATGGCCCGCCATATCCCGCCTATCCTTTTACGCACATACATTGACCACCATACATGCAGCACTCTGCCCAGGACCCCTCAGACCACCCCTACATGTGGCTTACACACACATCACTCCATACATTAATGGCCCACGCATCATGCTCACAGTGTACTCACCTGTTTGTCTGGAGGACCATAGAGTAAAGTGTACTGGGGTAGGACCCCATCCACCAGTCTCTCCAACTCCTCCGAAGTGAAGGCAGGGGCCCTTTCCGCAGACACATGAGCCACTGTCGGTTCCAGACACAGTTCACAGCAGCACTTCCAGTGTAGGTCTTCTCCTGTTGAAGGTCATGTAGCAAGTGAGTGAACAGTTAGAAAATGGCGGTCACATCCGCGGCAGTGCGTACAGACACCGCCGGCGTACATCCCCATTGGCTCCTGGAACTCATAGTGCCTAATGTTAACCAATGGGAAGTAGCGCGGTGGTCATCGACCTCCGATCGCTATGGCCCACAACGCCAGTGGAATTACCTCATTTCCACTTGTCTCTCCTGAGAGGTCAGGCAGCCGCCATTTCAGGGGGGCACAGGCCATGGCACATAACTGCGTCACAGCAGACATTGGCAAATCAATGGACTCTCGAATTCACATACTGTTTCTGTATGGGAAGAGATGCATCATTATTTCAATAGATGTGGGAATATGACCCTCTGCTCACCGTTTTTCTCCCTAGACTTCAACCGCTGAGGATGAATATGCGATGGAGACATACTCCCGTGTACAGACCCCTGGTGGACCTGGCGACAATGGAGGACAGACACATTATCCTAACCTACAGACTTGATAGGGCCACAATCCAAGAACTGTGTGCCCAATTGGAGCCAGACCTGATTTCAGCTATCCGCCAGCCCACAGGTATCCCCCCTCTAGTGTAGGTCCTGTCAGTGCTCCATTTCCTGGCAAGTGGTTCCTTCCAAGAGACAGTGGCCATGGCATTAGGGATGTCACAGCCTATGTTCTCCAACGTGTTGACCAGAGTGTTGTCTGCCCTGCTGAAACACATGTGCAGCTACATCGTATTCCCCCAGGTGGAGGATTTAGTCACAGTGGAAGCTGACTTCTATGCCCTGGGACATATCCCCAACATCATTGATGCCATTGATGGTATACAAGTAGCATTTGTCCCCCTCCTGGAGGAATGAACAAGTGTTCAGGAATAGAAAAAAGCTATCACTCTCTGAATGTGCAGATGGTGTGTTTGGTGGACCAGTACATCTCCCATGTCAATGCCAAGTATCCTGGCTCTGTGCATGATGCCTTCATCTTGTGGAATAGCAGCATTCCATATGTGATGTCGCAACTCCAGAGGCACAGGGTGTGGCTAATAGGTGTGCCCATGGCCCCACCCAGTTGATGTAGGTATATGGGTGTGGGGTTGTCCCCAAGGGTGAGTGTATGTCTAACAGGTATCCCTCGAATATTTGCAGGTGACTCAGGTTACCCCAACCTCTCATGGCTACTGACCCCAGTGAGGAATGCCAGGACAAGGGCAGAGGAACGTTACAATGAGGCACATGGGCGAACAAGGAGGATCATTGAAAGAACCTTTAGCCTCCTGAAGGCCAGGTTACAGTGCCTCCATCTGACAGGTGGATCCCTGTACTACTCACCCAAGAAGGTGTGCCAGATCATCGTTGCATGTTGCACAACCTGACCTTGAGACGCCAGATGCCTTTTCTGCAGGAAGATGAGCCTGGAGATGGTCCGGTGGCAGCGGTGGAGCCAGTGGACAGTGAGGAAGAGGAGGCAGAGGAAGAAGATGTGGACAACAGAAGATCACTCATACAACAGTACTTCCAGTAACACACAGGTAAGACACTGTAACTTCAATTTCCATTGCAGTTTTGTGTTGGACATTGTACATGGCAGCCTGATTTTCCATATTGTATGGTCACTTACTGTACTCTTTGGCATCTCTATTTTCAGATCTATGTGCCCTACTCTGGCTCCTGGTGTGTTCCCTGCTGCCCACTACAGGTCATACCTATGCATACATGAGTGTACAGTTGAATTGCATTGTTTTACACATATTTGAATCAATTGACAGACTCCATACATGTTTATTTTTGTGCAAATAAGTGGAGGGGGTATTGCAATGGGCTGGGTTGCTGATGGAGGAAAGTCCAGGGTAGTGTCTAGTCTATTGGTATCGCAGGTGCATTGTCCAATGGGGCATAGGAAGGGGAGCAATAGCAGTTCAAGGTGGACAGGTTAACAGTGTGGGACAGAAGGGTGACAATCGGGAGAGTCTTATTTCCTGGCGGGAGTCATGGCAATGTTCTCTGGCTTCTGCCTGGATCGCAGGGACCATTTGGGGGGTCGTTCTCCTTCTGCAGGGGGTGGGATGCTGGTGGCCGGTTGGTCCTGTGGTGGTGCCTCCTGTCCACTAGTGCCGGCGGAGGTGGAAGGCTGTTCATTGGTGTGGCTAGTGTCAGGGGCCTGCTGGTGTGCCACTGCCTCCCTCATGGTGTTGGCCATGTCAGCCAGCACCCCTGCAATGGTGACCAGGATGGTGTGGATGTGTTTGAGGTCCTCCCTGATCCCCTGGTACTGCCCCTCCTGTATCCGCTGGTTCTCCTGCAACTTGTACAGTATCTGGCCCAAGGTCTCCTGGGAATGTTGGTATGCTCCCAGGATCCCTGCAAGTTCCTTGTGGAGAGTGGGTTCCCTGGGCCTGTCCTCCCCTGTTGCACAGCAGTCCTCCCAGTGTCCCTGTTGTCCTGTGCCTCTGTCCCCTGAACCATGTGCCCACTGCCACTGACCCCAGGTCCCTGATTGTGCTGTGTTTGTGGGGTTGCCTGGGGTCCCTGTAGTGGTGGACACACTGCTGATTGACGTGTCCTGGGGACAGAGGTATGGGCCTGCTGGGTGGGTGCTGTGGTGGTGTTTCCTGAGGGGGAGGCTCTGTGGTGGTATGGGATTGTGGCAGGGTAACCGACTGTCGAGAGGTCCCTGATGGGCCAGGTTGGTCATCGTGACCCAGGCGTGCAGAGCTGCTGTCATCACTGTGGGCCTCTTCTGGGGGAGGGACTTGATGTTGGTGGCACCTCCTCTCCAGTGACATTGAGTGGGGGTCATGTGGGCAGTGTTATTGTATCTGCGTGTGCCATCTTGTGCATGGGTGTGTTTCCCTGTGTGGTTGTGATTGCCCTGTCAGCTTTGCCATGTGTGAATGGTGATTTTTTGGGCTGGGTGATTCTCTCTAATGTGCATGCTTTAGTGATGGGTGTCCATGCAGGTCTGTGATGGGTGTCCATGCATTGGTGTGGCATGCAGGGCTTGGTTTTGGGATGGGTGGGTTGTGATAGTGGGGTATATGTGAGGTGGTGGAGTGATGGGGTGAGGGTAGGGGTAGGAGTTTGTGATGGCATGCAGGTAGGGTGGGGGATATAATAGTAAAGATTTGACTTACCAGAGTCCAGTCCTCCTGCTACTCCTGCGAGTCCCTCCGGATGCATTATTGCCAAGACTTGCTCCTCCCATGTTGTTAGTTGTGGGGGAGGAGGTGAGGGTCCACCGCAAGTCCTCTGTACGGCTACCTTGTGTCTTGCCACCACGGAATGCACATTCCCCTGTAGGTCGTTCCACCTCTTCCTGATTTCATCCCTTGTTCTGGGGTGCTGTCCCACGGCGTTGACCCTGTCCACGACTCTCCACCATAGCTCCATCTTCCTAGCAATAGACGTCTGCTGCACCTGTAATTCAAATAGCCGTGGCTCTACCCAGATGATTTCCTCCACCATGACCCTTACCTCCTCCTCTGAAAACCTGGGGTGTCTTTGGGGTGCCATGGATGTGGTGTGAGTGGTATGTGTGAGGGTGTGTGGGGTGATGTGTTGTGGTGTGTGCTGTGAGGTGCATAGATGGTGTATGGGTGATGGAGTTCTGTGGCTCAGATTGAGTGTGTGCTCCTGGCTTGTCTCTCTCTCAGTTAGCAATCTTTTTTTTCATTGAGAGGGTTGTGGGTAACGTGGGTGTGTGTTTTTTAGTGGTCTGAGTGTGTGGGTGTGGTGTGTGTATGTGTGTCAGGTGTGTGTATTTTGAATTGTCCAATGTGGTGTAGTTTTGTTAATGTGTGTATTTTGAGCGCAGCGGTGTGTACCACCAATGGTTTCCTGTGGTGATTCATGGGTCCTGATAGTGTGGTCGTATTTCTGTTGGCGTAACGTGTGGGTTTCGGTACCGGTATCACTGACCTTTGGGCTGGCGGACTTGTGTGGGGTTCTGTATAGTGGCGTATTTCTCTGTGTGGGTCATAATACCAGTAGCGGTGTACCGCCGCGGTCACGGTATGTTGGCCGTCAGCACAGCAGTAAGCGGCATTTACCGCCAGGGTTGTAATGAGGGCCTATGTCTCTCCACACATGTAGTGTGAACACATAACTTCAAATGGACAAGAGCAACGGGGACTAGCCACCACCAAAATCATCCACATAAATATGACAGTCAGGATGTGGAATTATATGATGCATTATATGATGTATATGCTCATGCACTGCATTTGACACTATATAGATTGATTGAACAGTCCCCTATAAGCTCCACTACACAGGCATGATTGACAAATCATGTGCTCATAACAGGGAGAAGTGCATGACAATAGCACTACACATAACACGCATGGGCAGGGCTTTAGCCAATACAGTTATCTTAAACATTGACACTGTCAGCTGACCAAGAATATCAGATACAGCAGTGGGCAACGACCTAATATGCAAACCCAAGACAGATCCAGAAAAAGCATACTACCAGGCCCACATCAGGACATGTAATGTTGTAGAGCGGACCTTTGGCCTGCTCAAGGCCCGGTTCCACTGCCCTAATGTGTCTGGGGGTAGATTGCTATATTCCACCCCCGGTCTGCAAAATTATTGTGATCTGTGCTATACGGCACAACATATGTGTGCACATAAATGTCCCTGGGATGAAGATAAACAACCAGATGACTGAAGGGAGGAGGAGGAGGAGGACAAGCTAGCTCATGATCGAGTCATCCAAAACTCAGCTGCAGGTACTCACAGAAGCACACACATTGTGCAGAATTTCTTCAGATAATGACATGTCTGTGAATGTAAGCTGGTGCTTTCACATGACAAAAAATGATAAATTGTAACATATGTCTTGGAGTTTATGTCACAGTTCTAGTAAAAAACAACTCACCCACATCCAGGAAACTATAGGTAGGCCACAAAAGTTGTCAAGCAAGTGTGAACACTGTCATCATCCTCAAAGTGCCAGATACAATACACTGAACTTTGAAAAGTGTGGTGTGTAATATTTGCACTGCGTGTCAAACTATCATGTTGTACTGAAAATACACATATCAGTCAATTATGTGTTGGAACAAAAGAAAAACAGACAGGTCCAAATCTCTACATGATGCTTTAGGCACAGACTTGATGCTCATTTATAAAAATAGTAGTCAAACCGAGACAACAGATCAGTGTGAGAGATAACATTACTCAATGTCAAAATGACTCTTCTTGTGACAACTCACCACATTCACCACATTCACACTCACATATACGACAAATAGTAAGTGTATCACAGAGGACAGTACACCTGTATGTATAACACATTGTCAGTCAAATCAGAAATCATCTTGCATGTATGCCAAACAATGTGATAAAACGTCTCATACTGTTAGCAAAGTGTACGAGGTAACCAGGACAAATAATAATTTGAATATGGATGTTGGTTCAAAAGCTGTCTTTAATGTTTACCAAATCCACACCTACTCACTGTGCAACTGTCAAAGGATATTATCTGCAGCTGTGGGTGATTAAACCTCATAAACACGCCCATACGAAGCCCAGCGGAGATACAATCTTCCCCTAAACAGGACCTGGGCCATTGTTGAGAGGACTTCCAGAAAACACAAGTACTACTTCAGGAGTCTTGATATGTTTGAGGGCTAATTCCAATACTTGTTACCAATGGTTTCCAAAATAATACTAGTGTGCTGCATATTGCAGAATATTTGTGCATGGACAAATGTCCCATGACCTCATGACAATGAGGAGCGTGAGGTACTGGACAATGAGGATGAGGAAGATGAAGAGCAAGCTCAAAAGGTACTATCAGTAGCTGCAACATGACTGAAGCACCATATACTACAAATCTTTTTTTCATGCATACGTGAATGACTTTCACAATGTCACAAGTTGTCAGAGTCACCAGATCCTCGGGGTTTGCGCACGTTCCCAACACGTCCTCTAATGAACAACTCCAAGACTCTGATAGACAATTCACAGAGACTGTGAGAGTTCAAGAGGGGAAGAGGGGATTAGGAAGGGTACTGCTGGGAAGGAGACCTTTAATGGGAAAAAAGGTTAGAACACACAATATAACCTGAAGTAAATATTAATAAACATAGGGGGTTATTCCAACTTTGGAGGAAGTGGTAATCCGTCCCAAAAGTGACGGTAAAGTGACGGATATACCACCAGCCGTATTACGAGTCCATTATATCCTATACAACTCGTAATACGTCTGGTGGTAAATCCGTCACATTTGGGACAGATTACCACCTCCTCCAAAGTTGGAAGAACCCCCCATAGTCTTTCTGAAAATATGAGCAATCTTGAATTGCAGTTTTTTTAAAAATGATCAGATTTTGTGATGATCAGATACCTGTAATGGAATCAAGATTAATTGAAATAAATATTTTCTTATTCAAGCATGAATTAGAATAACAAGAATATGCATAATAGGAGCATATAACATTGCATCTAGAACTTCTGATCCTATATATATTTTCCTTGAAATGTTTTCAACACAGATTACACTCTTAAAACACTAGAGAAGAAATATTTTTCAATGGGTTCAATAGTTCAAGAAATGTTTCCCATACTTGTCAACTCGAATTGTACCAAGCAATTATCCTGGAATGGTAATATGCAGTTCACAACATAAATAAACTCTAGTAAAAAATTGCATGTCCTGCTGACTCGAATGCCACCATGCAAAGTCAATAAATGGTTGCACAATAAATAGCGACAGGTTTTGAAATTATCTTAAATTGAATTATACATCGTGCCACTTCAAAACCTTCTTTTAAATGTCAATAAATAGTAACACACAATGTACCACAAGCTTTTAAAGCTTCATAAACGAACCGCGCCTCTTGCCGATTCGTGATCAATCATGTATGTGTCAATAAAAGCCAGCGCGCAATGCAACTCAAGATTTCAAAGCTTTTCAAACGAATCGCGCCTCCTGCTGATTCATAAATATCCACGTGTATGTCAATAAACACTGGCGCGCAATGTAACACAGTTATTTTCTTTCTAAAGCTTTTCAAACGAATCGCGCATCCTGTCGATTTGTAAACCTCAACGCGTATGTCAATAAACGCTGGCGCGCAATGTAACATGAGTTTCAAAACTATAAACGAATCGCGCTTCTTGCCGATTCATAAACATCCATGTACACACTTTAACAAAAATACTCGAGTGCACTTTTTATGACTATGACCTTAAAACAAATTGTTAACATAAATAAACGATCAGATCTTAGAATGAGATAATTCTAGATAAAATAAACGGTATTGGGAATAAACCCAACTACCGTCTTACCACCCAGGAACAAGATGCACCAATGAAGATTTCAAAGCAGAACTGGGAGATCAAAAAGGCCACTGGAACTGAAGTTCTGGAAATAGCTGCTCTTCTGCACTGGATCCTCTGAATAGTGAGCACTGGGAGTTGGGCTGACTCTCCTTATATAGAGTCTTGGCCCAGCCCAGAACCACGCCCAGGCATGTTGCAGGGAAAGTCTCTGGAAGGCCCTGGAAAGAGGCCACACCCTAACCCACTCTGAAAACCTGTAGCAATACCTTGCAAATAAACAGTATTTGTAAACATATTAAGAATAAGTGTTTAGGATTGAACTCTGCAATGCAAAAGGGTAAAATACAATATATCAGCGCAATGCATGAATCATGTTATTTTGAAAGTGATGGGTTTTTTGGCATTTTTTTACGCCAATAGAGCGCGTACTGTGCTGGTGTTGACACAAGTTTATGATTTAATGAATTTGTGTACCTACATAAAACAATACTTATAAGCACTACCAGTGTGTAAGCAAATTACATGCAAACTCACGGTGAGTATCAGAACACTTACATCACACCTGCTAGTACTTGCCATACAGAGCAGCAATGTAGCTATGTGTGACAAACAGCGCTATACAACATCCAGTACACCTACAGTAGTATGCATGGCAGCAACCTTTACCAATAAGTTCACATTGTGAAACCCAATGAACATGGTGTACCAATGCAGATAGTGTGCAATTACTCTGTCTCTTGTACAGCTAACCATTTGCACAGCCTCATACTTGTGGAGGAAAGTAAAGTCAAATCATACTAAGATGACTGAGAAATGATCCACATAGTAGGCGCATGGAAACACAGACCAACACCTACAGTCTAACTATGCAACATATAAATCTGCAACCCCATATCAAAACCATTAGGAGTTCTCATGTCACACATACAAATGGTAAATATTAAACTTTGCCAGTGCAAGATTGTTTACCCAATAACAATGTTACCACATTTGCCCCAAAAGGCCACAATGCCAATGGAAAAAGCAGTGATGTAGCCTACCATGTTGGTAGTGCACTCAAACACAATTATTATGACTACACTCACAAGGTTACAGTTTTAATGCAAATGTGAAGACAGTACACCATGAATCTGAGTATGAAACAATTGCTGATTACACATCACAAATGGCAAGGTTCATCCACCGAAGGTGCCAGGCACTGATGGATCCCAAAATATGTTGTTTGGATGTGGCTGACACTTTGCAGGTGAACATCATGTCTGAATGCATACCCATCACCCAACTTCAAGTAATCACACACTTTAGACATATAGGTGGTCATTCCAACCCTGGCGGTCCATGACCGCCGGGTTGGAGGACCGCGGGAGCACCGCCGACAGGCCGGCGGTGCTCCAATGGGCATTCCGACCGCGGCGGTAAAGCCGCGGTCGGACCGGCAACACTGGCGGGCTCCCGCCAGTGTACCGCCGCCCATTGGAATCCTCCAAGGCGGCGCAGCTAGCTGCGCCGCCGAGGGGATTCCGACCCCCCCTACCGCCATCCAGTTCCCGGCGGTTCTCCCGCCGGGAACCGGATGGCGGTATGGGGGGTCGCGGGGCCCCTGGGGGCCCCTGCAGTGCCCATGCCACTGGCATGGGCACTGCAGGGGCCCCCGTAAGAGGGCCCCTAAATGTATTTCACTGTCTGCTGCGCAGACAGTGAAATACGCGACGGGTGCAACTGCACCCGTCGCACAGCTTCCACTCCGCCGCTCGATTCCGAGCCGGCTTCATCGTGGAAGCCTCTTTCCCGCTGGGCTGGCGGCCAGCGGGAAAGTCAGAATTACCGCCGCGGTCTTTCGACCGCGGAACGGTAACCTGACGGCGGGACTTTGGCGGGCGGCCTCCGCCGCCCGCCGCCCGCCAAGGTCCGAATGAGGGCCATATTGTGATGAGTGCCAATGGCAAATGTATATACAGTTGGACTACACCTGACTAGTGGTGACTTGACAAGCTAGCTTTGTGATAGACAAAATTAAGAGTAAGCCTGTGAGTGAAGAGAAGGAGCTGTTGCCATGTGAATGTGCAACACATATTGTCCAAAACACAAGCCCATACAGTCGATGTGTTTGTACTACAGCAAGTTATGGTGTGCGTTTCTGAAGGCTCACTGTTAACCTTTGGTTTGCACATATCAACATGGGTCATAAATGCCACCACATATACATAGCAAATGTAGGGAGGCAGTTTCTCAACTGCTTGCCAATTACACTGTAGAATGGTTGCAACACACAAGGTCGGGCACTGACTGATTGGGTATACTGCAACCACAAGGCATCCTAGGATGGCAAGTCATCCAGATATGACCCTAAATGCTACACAGGTTGGTGACACTGGTGTCACCCCTCTCTTGGCCCATCTGGTGGCACAAGCCTCTCAACAATATCCCTGAGTCCATGCAAAGTCCAGTTGTGTGGATCTTCCTGGACTTATAGCTATGGAATAACTGAATGCACCTCAAGAGGCTCACAAGTGTTACTCAGTGCAATGGGTGTATTGCAGGTACCTTGTTGGTGTATTAGTGCTGGACAACCACAATGGATCATCTGAATGACTACTGTAAACATGTGGATGCCAACATGGCGCTGAAGAAAAAGGCACCCAACTGTCCCCAATCTGCTCTCAATTTGATCAGTCAACACTTTCATGCACACAAGCCATCCATGGCACAGGCTTACATGGCCAATGTAAGCAAACGAATGCAGGACATATGGAAACAGATGGACCAAGGTCACATCAATTATTACATCCTTGTTTAGGCTCTACTGGGGATGTCTGGCAACTTTGAGAGTGAGCTTGGTCCACATGAGTCTCATTACCTGTCACAGTGTCAAACTACAAGGGTAGTGAATGTGAACACCCACTGCTATGCACAAGTAACACCACCTTGACACAGAGTATAGCAACGGTGTGATGTATGCTGCCTTGCTGTCCTAAGTTTGTCAGAGGTCACGCAAAGGCATGCATGGTGCTCTACCATTACACCATCAGCATGAGTTAAATTCATGTGCAACACAAGTGATGTGAAATGGACTAGTCAAGTCACCTCCACATGCTATCCTATTTGGAAATGGCACATTAAGTACCACAGTATTCAAAGCAAGTTCTGTGTGGTATAAATATTGTAGCACCCAGTGGCCTTTTGCACACACTTTGTGGTCCTCAGGCGTCCCTGGAAATGCCTAAAGGTGCTGCACATTCTTGTGCCGACATTCATGACAAAGCTGTGGCTTAGGGAATACTTACACTGGCTGTGGCATCACCAGAGGGTGCCCCCACTTGTGCAGGGGTGCGTGGGCACATGCCAATATCAACTTCACTCTGATTTGGACTGCATGTTGTATGTAAGATGTGGGGCTACAGGCAGAGTCAATTTCCAGAAGTGCACTGGCAGTGCCTCCCCTGATGTGACCCCCCTGGATGGGGGAACAGGAGTATATTACCCCATCCATACATCCCTGTACATGTGCGTCCATGCTATCCTAGCACTTGCCAGCAAGGGAGACTATAAGCCACCCAAGTTGCCTGACAGCCTGGTTTCTGAACCTTGGGACACGGCACATATTTGCAAAAGGCTGCACTGTTTTAGATGTGGGTGTGCTCACCCCATTCCAGGGCAAGTATGCTGCATCCCCCTGGCAATCTCAAGCAACGTCATGAGGTGCCAATACATAGTTGGCACATGGGGCAACTATTGTAAGGTGTGCTGTTGCACAAACAGAGGGATTGTGCCCTGTGCATAGTCACATCACACTATACTTAAAATCACACATTTGCACCAGTGCGTCAAAAAAATTACACATTCGTCCAATGTGTGTTTTTTCAGCAATTGCATTAGCCAAAATGACGAATCCCATCCGACGCGCCTGAACTACCGCATGGTGCTTTGATAGGCCTTGTGCGAAAACCACGCATTGGCTTGAAACATCAAAATAATCAACGCATTCAGTTAAAACATGATGCATCTGCCCAGGAAGTGATGCAATGGATCAGCCGTGCTGCAAACCAGGAAATGTGAAGTTACTTTCAGTTTCTCTTTAACCCACAGTCTATTTGTCTGTGCTTGGGAAAGGTTGTGTTGTGGTGTTGCTGGAGAGGCGTGCCAGTGTTGGAGTTTGTTGTGCTGTCTGCTGTCCCTGTTGTGTCCCTAACATCTTCATTGTCCTTTGTATTTGTATTTTGTATTGTATCGTACTGTGTTTTGTTGGGTGTATGTCTTTGGGGAATTATAGTCGTTAGGGGTAGTTGGGGGTTGTTTTTTGTTTTTTTGGATTGTGCAGAGTGTGTTTGTGTAGGGACATGTTGGGGAAGGGAAGGGCAAAGAGCATGAATGTCCAGGAGTTTGGAGGTTTTCTTTTGCTAGTGACGCACTACCTGCCCAATATGGCAGCCATGGGAGGCAGAGACAAACAGGAGAACAAGACCCACGCACAGAAGCAACGGTGGGAAAAGGTCCGCTTTTACATGCAGAGGATATTTAAGGTGGAGCGGACAGCCCACCAACTGAAGCATCGCTGGGTGGACTTGATCAACAGGGAACGTGTCTCATTGAGTATCTCAGGATTTAAGTTGGTAAAACTGTTGGTAAGTACACATGCTTTGTGAATAAATGTTTGGATCTCACTTGCATATGATGTTTAGTGGCCATAGGGCCTCATGTACTAAGTTTTGACATAGGGCAGGGCTGCAAGAATATTTTGCTGTGCCACCCTGCATCAAAACAAAAGGGCAGGAATGTGCTATATCTAATAGATATGGCACATTCCTGTCCTTTTCTCCTGCACTGATGCACAAATTGCTACCTATCCCCAATGCAGGCACCCTTGTGCAATGGTGCAAGGGTGCCTGGGTTGCAGGGATGATTGTTTGTGTGCAGGATGGGGCACCTTCCTGCATGTGAACAATCATTAATGACGTTTTTTCTTTTTCAATGTGTGCTGTAGAATGCAGCACACATAGGAAGAGGAAAAAATGGGGAGAAAGAATATAATTGCTCCCCATTGTGCCACCGACACACCACCCCCGAGGTGGTGTAGGAATGTGAAGCATTCCCAGCCTTGTAAATAGGGGACTGCATCAGAGTCCATTGGATTTCATGGGTGTTGCATGGTAACACGCACAGCAAGGCCCATGGAGTGCCCCCTTTCAATCTGTGTCATGCTTGACAGGTGCCCATATTTACAAGGCTAAAAAAATCCATGCAAGGTGGCTTGGCGTGGCCTTGTAAATATAGGCTGGCACACTGTGCCACCGGAATGTCAAAAAAAGGAAGGTCCAGTGGTGCAGTGTGCCGCGAGGGCCTTGTAAATGAGGCCCATAGGGTCAGTGGGTCATATATGTCAGCGCACAAATGCCATTCCCCCACAAAACATATTTTTTTAAGACAAAGCATGACACAAGCTTCAAATTACTGGGCTGTCATGGGCCCACACTTAGCAGTGACCCTAGCATGTCTAATGTCCACTTTCTGTATTAGCACCTCGGTACAAATGTTAACAGATGTGCTGTGCGCAACCTGAGGAAGTGTGCAACTTTCCATTTCATGGCCTGCCACCAGGACATTTGCTAACTTGTGCTGCCCTGGGATATGTGCTTTCTCGGGAGCATTCCTATTTTGTGACACTCCAGTTGATCATGTCTCATGTAAACGAGGCCTGATGTATGTAATTCTGTACATAGGTCTTACATACAGACTGTCATGCATCTGAATATATCTAACACATGTGTGTAGGAGGCTGACCTGGCTTGTAGTGGGTACCAAGGGGTACTTACACTCTGTACCAGGTCCAGTTATCCCTTATTAGTGTAGAAGAGGTGTTTCTAGCAGCTTAGGCTGATAGCAGGTAGCTATAGCAGAGCAGCTTAGGCTGAACTAGGAGACATGCAAAGCTCCTACTATACCACTGGTGTCACATGCACAATATCATAAGAAAGCACAATACACAGATATACTAAAAATAAAGGTACTTTATTTTTATGACAATATGCCAAAAGTATCTCAGTAAGTACCCTCAGTATGAGGATACCAAATATACACAAGATATATGTACACAATACCAAAATTATGCAGTAATAGCAAAAGGAAGTAATGCAAGCAATGTAAAGTTACAGTAGATTGCAATAGGAGCACATAGGTATAGGGGCAACACAAACCATATACTCCAAAAGTGGAATGCGAACCACGAATGGACTCCAAACCTATGTGAGCTTGTAGAGGGTCGCTGGGGCTGTAAGAAAACAGTGAGGGTTAGAAAAATAGCCCACCCCAAGACCCTGAAAAGTAGGTGTAAAGGGCACCTATATTCCCCAGAGAGCACAGAAGTCGTGATAGGGTAATTCTGCAAGGAAGACCAACACCAGCAAAGCAACCAAAGTGGATTGCCGGACGAGAGTACCTGTGGAACAAGGGGACCAAGTCCAAGAGTCGCGACAAAGTCGAGAGTGGGCAGATGCCCAGGAAATGCCAGCTGAGGGTGCAAAGAAGCTGCCACCGGATGGTAGAAGCTGTGGATTCTGCAAGAAAGAAGAGGGCTAGAAACTTTGGAGGATGGATGTCCCATGTCGTGAAGAAGCTTGTAGAGGTGTTCCCATGCAGAAAGACCACAAACAAGCCTTGCTAGCTGCAAGAGTCGTGGTTAGGGTTTTTGGATGATGCTGTGGCCCAGGAGGGACCAGGATGTCGCCACTTGGATGAGGAGACAGAGGGGGCGCCCAGTAAGTCAGGGAGCCCTCACAGAAGCATGCAGCACCCGCAGAAGTACCGGAACAGGCACTTGGAAGAGGAGTGAACCGGAGCTCACCCGAAGACACAAAAGGGAGTCCCACGACACCGGAGGACAACTCAGGAGGTTGTGCACTGCAGGTTAGAGTGTCGGGGACCCAGGCTTGGCTGTGCACAAAGGAAATCCTGGAAGAGTGCACAGGAGCCGGAGCAGCTGCAAATCACGCGGTACCCAGCAATGCAGTCTAGCGTGGGGAGGTAAGGACTTACCTCCACCAAACTTGGACTGAAGAGTCACTGTACTGTGGGAGTCACTTGGACAGAGTTGCTGAGTTCCAGGGACCACGCTCGTCGTGCTGAGAGGGGACCCAGAGGACCAGTGATGCAGTCTTTTGTTGCCTGCGGTTGCAGGGGGAAGATTCCGTCGTCCCACGGGAGATTTCTTCAGAGCTCCTGGTGCAGAAAGGAGGCAGGCTACACCCAGAGCATGCACCACCAGGAAACAGGCGAGAAAGCGGCAGGATCAGCGATACAAGGTTGCAGTAGTCGTCTTTGCTACTTTGTTGCGGTTTTGCAGGCGTCCTGAGCAGTCAGCGGTCGATCCTTTGGCAGAAGGTGAAGAGAGAGATGCAGAGGAACTCTGATGAGCTCTTGCATTCGTTATCTAAAGAATTCCCCAAAGCAGAGACCCTAAATAGCCAGAAAAGGAGGTTTGGCTACCTAGGAAGGAGGATAGGCTAGTAACACAGGTAAGAGCCTATCAGAAGGAGCCTCTGACGTCACCTGCTGGCACTGGCCACTCAGAGCAGTCCAGTGTGCCAGCAGCACCTCTGTTTCCAAGATGGCAGAGGTCTGGAGCACACTGGAGGAGCTCTGGGCACCTCCCCTGGGGGGTGCAGGTCACGGGAGTGGTCACTCCCCTTTCCTTTGTCCAGTTTCGTGCCAGAGCAGGGCTGGGGGATCTCTGAACCGGTGTAGACTGGCTTATACAAAGATGGGCACCATCTGTGCCCATCAAAGCATTTCCAGAGGCTGGGGGAGGCTACTCCTCCCCAGCCCTGACACCTTTTTCCAAAGGGAGAGGGTGTAACACCCTCTCTCTGATGAAGTCCTTTGTTTTGCCTTCCTGGGCCAGACCTGGCTGGACCCCAGGAGGGCAGAAACCTGTCTGAGGGGTTGGCAGCAGCAGCAGCTGCAGTGAAACCCCGGGAAAGGCAGTTTGGCAGTACCCGGGTCTGTGCTAGAGACTCGGGGGATCATGGAATTGTCTCCCCAATGCCAGAATGGCATTGGGGTGACAATTCCATGATCTTAGACATGTTACATGGCCATGTTCGGAGTTACCATTGTGACGCTATACATAGGTAGTGACCTATGTATAGTGCACGCGTGTAATGGTGTCCCCGCACTCACAAAGTCCGGGGAATTTGCCCTGAACGATGTGGAGGTGCCCACACACACTAAGGGGGTCATTCTGACCCTGGTGGCCGGTGGCCGCCAGGGCCACCGACCACGGGAGCACAGCCAACTGCCTGGCGGTGCCCCTTAGGGCATTCTGACCGCAGCGCTTTGGTCGCGGTCAGTGCAGGAAAACCGGCGGTCTCCCGCCGGTTTTCCGCTGCCCGTCAGAATCCTCCAAGGCGGCGCAGCATGCTGCGCCGCCTTGGGGATTCTGACACCCCCTACCGCCATCCTGTTCCTGGCGGTTCGCCCGCCAGGAACAGGATGGCGGTAGGGGGTGTCGCGGGGCCCCTGGGGGCCCCTGCAGTGCCCATGCCAATGGCATGGGCACTGCAGGGGCCCCCGTAAGAGGGCCCCGCTTGTATTTCACTGTCTGCATAGCAGACAGTGAAATACGCGACGGGTGCAGTAGCACCCGTCGCACCTTCCCACTCCGCCGGCTCGATTACGAGCCGGCTTCATGGTGGGAAGGTCGTTTTCCCCTGGGCTGGCGGGCGGCCTTTTGAAGGCCGCCCGCCAGCCCAGGGGAAAACTCAAAATACCCGCTGCGGTCTTCCGACCGCGGTACGGTATTTTGGCGGCTCCCGCCGGGCGCGCGGTGACCGCGCCCGGCGGGAGTCAGAATGACCCCCTAAGTAACTTAGCACCCAACCTTCACCAGGTGAAGTTTAGACATATAGGTGACTTATAAGTTACTTAAGTGCAGTGGTAAATGGCTGTGAAATAACGTGGACTTTATTTCACTCAGGCTGCAGTGGCAGGCCTGTGTAAGAATTGTCAGAGCTCCCTATGGGTGGCAAAAGAAATGCTGCAGCCCATAGGGATCTCCTGGAACCCCAATACCCTGGGTACCTTAGTACCATATACTAGGGAATTATAAGGGTGTTCCAGTATGCCAATGTGAATTGGTGAAATTGGTCACTAGCCTGTTAGTGACAATTTAGAAAGCAGAGAGAGCATAACCACTGAGGTTCTGGTTAGCAGAGCCTCAGTGAGACAGTTAGTCATCACACAGGGAACACATACAGGGCACACTTATGAGCACTGGGGCCCTGGCTGGCAGGGTCCCAGTGACACATACACTAAAACAACATATATACAGTGAAATATGGGGGTAACATGCCAGGCAAGATGGTACTTTCCTACACAACCACCCCCCCCCCCCCAAACGAAGGGCAATAAGACTAGCCATGACCTGATGAGTCTTCATTGTCTAAGTGGAAATATCTGGAGAGTCCATCTGCATTGGAGTGGGTACTCCCAGGTCTATGTTCAACTGTATAGTCCATTCCCTGTAGAGATATGGACCACCTCAACAATTTAGGGTTTTCACCTTTCATTTGTTTTAGCCAAAGTAGAGGTTGGTGATCTGTCTGAACAATGAAGTGAGTGCCAAACAGGTATGGCCTCAACTTCTTCAGTACCCAGACCACAGCAAAGGCCTCCCTCTCTATGGCAGACCAACGCTTTTCTCTAGGGGTCAACCTCCTGCTGATAAAAGCAACAGGTTGATCCTGGCCCTCAGAATTGAGTTGTGATAATACTGCCCCTACCCCTAATTCAGATGCATCAGTTTGAACAATGAATTTCTTGGAGTAACATGGGCTTTTTAGGACAGGTGCAGTGCACATGGCCTGTTTCAGCTCCTCAAAAGCTTTCTGACAGCTAGCTGTCCACAATACCTTTTTAGGCATTTTCTTGGAGGTGAGGTCATTAAGTGGGGCTGCAATGGAGCCATAGTTCTTAATGAACCTCCTGTAATACCCAGTGAGGCCTAAGAAGGCTCTCACCTGGGTCTGAGTTGTAGGGGGAACCCAATCTATGATAGTTTGGATTTTCCCCTGAAGTGGTGCAATCTGTTCTCCACCTACCAGGTGTCCCAGATAAACCACTTTCCCCTGCCCTATCTGGCACTTTGAAGCCTTGATAGTGATGCCTGCCTTCTGCCGGGCCTCCAAAACTTTCCATAGGTGGACCAGGTGATCATCCCAGGTGGAGCTAAAGACAGCTATATCATCTAGATATGCTGCACTAAAAGCCTACAACCCTTGCAGGACTGTATTCACCAACCTCTGAAAAGTGGCAGGTGTATTTTTCAAACCAAAGGGCATTACAGTGAATTGGTAGTGCCCTCCAATAGTCGAAAATGCAGTTTTTGCTTTTGCATCCTCTGATAACTTGATCTGCCAATACCCTGCAGTCAAATCAAAGGTGCTTAGATACTTGGCAGGTGTCAGTGTATCTATGAGCTCATCTGCCCTGGGTATAGGGTGAGCATCAGTTTTTGTTACCTGGTTGAGACCTCTGTAATCTACACAAAACCTAATTTCCCTTTTTCCATCTTTGGAGTGAGGCTTTGGTACAAGCACCACAGGAGAGGCCCATGGGCTTTCAGAATGTTCAACCACTCCTAGTTCAAGCATTTTCTGAACTTCTTGTTTTATGCAGTCCCTGACATGATCAGGCTGCCTATAGATCTTACTTTTGACAGGCATGCTGTCTCCAGTATCTATAGTGTGCTCACACCAAGAAGTGGTGCCTGGCACAATAGAAAAGAGTTCAGAAAACTGACCCAGGAGATTTATGCAGTTGTCTTTCTCCTCAGCAGTAAGACAGTCTGCCAACACTACACCTTCCACTAGAGCATCTTGTTCTGTGGAAGAGAAGAGATCAGGGAGAGGGTCACTCTCTTCTTCCTGTCCTTCATATGTTGCCATGAGCAGGGTGAGATCAGCCCTGTCATAGTAGGTTTTTTTTTGGCGATTTACATGGAGCACCCTAAGGGGACTCCTGGCAGTGCCCAGGTCAACCAAGTTGGTGACCTCTCCCTTCTTTTCAACAATGATGTGGGATCCACTCCATTTGTCTTGGAGTGCTCTTGGGGCCACAGGCTCCATGACCCACACCTTCTGTCCTGGTTGGTACTGAATCAGAACAGCCTTCTGGTCATGCCATTGCTTTTGGAGCTCTTGGCTGGCCTGAAGGTTTTTACTGGCCTTTTTCATGTACTCAGCCATTCTGGATCTTAGGCCGAGTACATAGTCCACTATGCCTTGCTTAGGAGCTTTTAAAGGTTGTTCCCAACCCTCCTTTACAAGTGTTAGGGGGCCTCTTACAGGGTGTCCAAATAGGAGTTCAAAGGGGCTGAAGCCCACTCCTTTCTGGGGTACCTCCCTGTAAGCAAAAAGGAGGCAAGGTAACAGGACATCCCATCTCCTCCTGAGTTTTTCAGGAAGTCCCATTATCATTCCTTTGAGAGTTTTTTAAACCTCTCCACCAGTCCATTTGTTTGTGGATGATAAGGTGTGGTGAATTTGTATGTTACACCACATTCCTTCCACATGGCCTTCAAGTATGCAGACATAAAGTTGCTACCCCTGTCTGATACAACCTCTTTTGGGAAACCCACCCTGGAAAAGATTCCCAGGAGGGCTTTTGCCACTGCAGGTGCTGTAGTGGTCCTTAGAGGAATTGCTTCAGGATATCTTGTGGCATGGTCCACTACCACCAAGATAAACCTATTACCTGAAGCAGTAGGAGGGTCAAGGGGGCCAACTATGTCAACCCCTACCCTTTCAAAGGGAACACCAACCACGGGCAGTGGAATTAGGGGAGCCTTTGGAGTGCCACCAGTATTGCCACTGGCTTGGCAGGTCACACATGACTTACAAAAGTCTTTTGTGTCCTCTGACATCCTAGGCCAGTGAAACAGGGGGACAATCCTTTCCCATGTTTTAATCTGACCCAAATGTCCAGCCAAGGGAATGTTGTGTGCCAGAGTTAGGAGGAACTCTCTGTACTGCAGGGGAATGACCAATCTCCTGGCTGCTCCAGGTTTTGGGTCCCTTGCCTCTGTGTACAAGAGGTTGTCCTCCCAGTAAACTGTATGTGAGTCACTGACATCCCCATTTTGCTGTTTGACAGCTTGCTGTCTGAGACCCTCTAATGTGGGATAGGATTGCTGTGCCACACTCAGCTCCTCCCTGGCAGGCCCCCCTCCACCCAAAAGCTCTGCAGTGTCTGCCGCTAGCTCCTCTGGTGAAGGGTCTGCACAGGGGGGAAATTCTTCTTCCTCAGAAGTTGAATCATCTGTAGAGGGAGGGATGGTGGGTAGGGATTTACCCTTACTAACCCTAGCTTTAGGGAGCACTTGGTCCATTGTTCCAGGATCCAAGTCACCCTGTCCTTTTTGCTTTTTGGCCTGAGCCCTTGTCAAAGCATAAATATGCCCTGGAATGCCCAGCATTGCTGTATGAGCCTCCAACTCCACTTCTGCCCAAGCTGATGTCTCTAAATCGTTCCCTAGTAGACAGTCTACAGGTAAATCTGAGGCAACCACAACTTTCTTTGGACCAGTAAACCCCCCCTCCCCAGTTGAGATTCACAACAGCCATGGGGTGGCTAAGAGTGTTGTTATGAGCGTCGGTCACTTGGTACTGGTGACCAAGTAGGTGTTGTTCAGGGTGTACCAGTTTCTCTATTACCATGGTAACACTGGCACCTGTGTCCCTGTAGGCCTGAACCTCAACACCATTGATTAGGGAAAGTTGCTTGTACTTATCCATATTAAGGGGACAAGCAACCAAGGTGGCCAAATCAATGGCACCTTCAGAGACTAGCACAGCCTCTGTGGTCTCCCTAACAAGACCAACCCCAACTAAATTACCAAAAGTGAGCCCAGCTACTCCCTTGGATTGGCTATTAGTAGGTTTGCTCCCACCACTACTGCTATTACTAGGGGCACTTGAGGTTGCAGTAGGGGTTGTGGTAGTGGGAGGCTTGGTGCTTTTCTTTGGACAACTGGCATCAGTTGTCCAATGGCCTTTTACCTTATATAAATAGCACCATGGTTTCTTTAACTTGATTAGAAGAGGATTTGGACCCACCACCCCCACTAGAGTGTTTTTGTGGGCCTGATGAAGACTCATTTTTAGATTTGTCCCCACCCTTGTCCGAACACTTACCATCCTTTTTCTTGCCATCCTTGTCACCCCCTGTATGAACTTTTCTGTTCACTCTTGTTCTGACCCATTTGTCTGCCTTCTTTCCCAATTTTTGGGGAGAGGTCAGATCTGAGTCCACTAGATATTGGTGTAACAAATCAGACACACAGTTATTCAGAATATGCTCTCTCAAGATTAGATTGTACAGGCTTTCATAGTCAGAAACTTTACTGCCATGTAACCACCCCTCCAAGGCCTTCACTGAATAGTCAACAAAGTCTACCCAGTCTTGTGAGGACTCTTTTCTGGTTTCTCTGAACTTAATCCTGTATTGTTCAGTGGTTAAGCCAAATCCATCCAAGAGTGCATTCTTCAAAACTGTAAAATTATTGGCATCACTTTCCTTAACAGTAAGGAGCTTATCCCTACCCTTTCCACTGAAAGATAGCCATAGGATAGCAGCCCACTGCCTTTGAGGGACCCCCTGTACCATACAGGCCCTCTCAAATGCAGCAAACCACTTGTTAATGTCATCCCCCTCCTTGTAAGGGGGAACTATCTTATGCAGATTCCTAGAATCATGCTCTCACACAGGATTGCTATCTGGAATACTGCTGCTGCCACCATGGGGTCCAAACCCCAACCTCTGTCTCTCTTTTTCTAAGTCTAGGGATTCCCTGTCTAGAGCCAGCTGTTGCTGTTTAAGCTTCAGCCTGGTCTCTTCCACTCTCAACTTATTGAGTTCCCTTTCTAACATCTTGTCATCAGGGTGGGTGGGTTGGGAATGTCTTGACACAGAAGAATGATGTGAATGAACAGAGGGAGACCTGTCCCTAACAGTTGGCACCCTAACAACCTGGCCTCCAGGAACAAAAACATCCCTACTGTGATGGGAGCTTACATTACTACCAGCTATGCTAGGTGGTCTGCTAAGGGGCAGGTTAGGAAGGTCACCTTCTAGCACTCTTACTGGGGGCTCCCCTTAGTCAGAATGTGAGCTATCTCCTAACTTCTCAATTGAAGTGCCAGCTAAGGCCTTATCATTTTCAATAAGCATGTTAGACAATAATTCTCTAGAGGGATTCTTTCCCACCCCTAAACCTCTATCAATGCAGAGACTCCTTAAACCCTTCCAGTTAAGGTGGTCATAGGCTGAGCTGACCAAGTTAGTAGAAGTTCCTACATCAGACATGATAGAAAAAGGTTTAGGGACAGATAAAAGAGAGAAAAAGTTTCAGGACTTTTTAAGGAAACGGAAAAAAAACTTTTTCAACTTTTTAGAAACTTTTTGAAAGTTTAGGAGTACTTTTCAGCACTTAGCAGATAGTGTAAGAGGAGAAAAGCAAAACTTTTTGGTTAGGTGTACATACACTGAACTTGTTTTGTATATTTTTCTCTTATGAAAAGTACAATATGACAAAGTGGTAAGTAGTTACAAGTACTTATCCCACCGCTGCACAACCAATGTAGGAGGCTGACCTGGCTTGTAGTGGGTACCAAGGGGTACTTACACTCTGTACCAGGTCCAGTTATCCCTTATTAGTGTAGAAGAGGTGTTTCTAGCAGATTAGGCTGATAGAAGGTAGCTATAGCAGAGCAGCTTAGGCTGAACTAGGAGACATGCAAAGCTCCTACTATACCACTGGTGTCACATGCACAATATCATAAGAAAACACAATACACAGATATACTAAAAATAAAGGTACTTTATTTTTATGACAATATGCCAAAAGTATCTCAGTGAGTACCCTCTGTATGAGGATACCAAATATACACAAGATATATGTACACAATACCAAAATTATGTAGTAATAGCAAAAGGAAGTAATGCAAGCAATGTAAAGTTACAGTAGTTTGCAATAGGAGCACATAGGTATAGGGGCAACACAAACCATATACTCCAAAAGTGGAATGCGAACCACGAATGGACCCCAAACCTATGTGAGCTTGTAGAGGGTCGCTGGGGCTGTAAGAAAACAGTGAGGGTTAGAAAAATAGTCCACCCCAAGACCCTGAAAAGTAGGCGTAAAGTGCACCTATATTCCCCAGAGAGCACAGAAGTCGTGATAGGGGAATTCTGCGAGGAAGACCAACACCAGCAAAGCAACCAAAGTGGATTTCCGGACGAGAGTACTTGTGGAACAAGGGGACCAAGTCCAAGAGTCGCGACAAAGTCGAGAGTGAGCAGATGCCCAGGAAATGCCAGCTGAGGGTGCAAAGAAGCTGCCACCGGATGGTAGAAGCTGTGAATTCTCCAAGAACAAAGAGGGCTAGAAACTTCCCCTTTGGAGGATGGATGTCCCACGTCGTGAAGAAGCTTGTAGAGCTGTTCCCATGCAGAAATATTGCAAACAAGCCTTGCTAGCTGCAAGGGTCGCGGTTAGGGTTTTTGGATGCTGCTGTGGCCCAGGAGGGACCAGGATGTCGCCACTTGGATGAGGAGACAGAGGGGGCGCCCAGCAAGTCAGGGAGCCCTCACAGAAGCAGGCAGCACCCGCAGAAGTACTGGAACAGGCACTTGGAGGAGGAGTGAACCGGAGCTCACCCGAAGACACAAAAGGGAGTCCCACGACGCCAGAGGACAACTCAGGAGGTTTTGCACTGCAGGTTAGAGTGTTGGGGACCCAGGCTTGGCTGTGCACGAAGGAAATCCTGGAAGAGTGCACAGGAGCCGGAGCAGCTGCAAATCACGCGGTACCCAGCAATGCAGTCTAGCGTGGGGAGGCAAGGACTTACCTCCACCAAACTTGGACTGAAGAGTCACTTGGACAGAGTTGCTGAGTTCCAGGGACCACGCTCGTCATGCTGAGAGGGGACCCAGAGGACCTGTGATGCAGTCTTTTGTTGCCTGCGGTTGCAGGGGAAAGATTCCGTCGTCCCACGGGAGATTTCTTCAGAACTCCTGGTGCAGAAAGGAGGCAGGCTACCCCCAGAGCATGCACCACCATGAAACAGGCGAGAAAGCGGCAGGATCAGCGATACAAGGTTGCAGTAGTCGTCTTTGCTACTTTGTTGCGGTTTTGCAGGCATCCTGAGCAGTCAGCGGTCGATCCTTTGGCAGAAGGTGAAGCGAGAGATGCAGAGGAACTCTGATGAGCTCTTGCATTCGTTATCTAAAGAATTCCCCAAAGCAGAGACCCTAAATAGCCAGAAAAGGAGGTTTGGCTACCTAGGAAGGAGGATAGGCTAGTAACACAGGTAAGAGCCTATCAGAAGGAGCCTCTGACGTCACCTGCTGGCACTGGCCACTCAGAGCAGTCCAGTGTGCCAGCAGCACCTCTGTTTCCAAGATGGCAGAGGTCTGGAGCACACTGGAGGAGCTCTGGGCACCTCCCCTGGGAGGTGCAGGTCAGGGGAGTGGTCACTCCCCTTTCCTTTGTCCAGTTTCGCGCCAGAGCAGGGCTGGGGGATCCCTGAACCGGTGTAGACTGGCTTATGCAGAGATGGGCACCATCTGTGCCCATCAAAGCATTTCCAGAGGCTGGGGGAGGCTACTCCTCCCCAGCCCTGACACCTTTTTCCAAAGGGAGAGGGTGTAACACCCTCTCTCTGAGGAAGTCCTTTGTTCTGCCTTCCTGGGCCAGGCCTGGCTGGACCCCAGGAGGTCAGAAACTTGTCTGAGGGGTTGGCAGCAGCAGCAGCTGCAGTGAAACCCCGGGAAAGGCAGTTTGGCAGTACTGTGCTAGAGACTCGGGAGATCATGGAATTGTCTCCCCAATTCCAGAATGGCATTGGGGTGACAATTCCATGATCTTAGACATGTTACATGGCCATGTTCGGAGTTACCATTGTGACGCTATACATAGGTAGTGACCTATGTATAGTGCACGCGTGTAATGGTGTCCCCGCACTCACAAAGTCCGGGGAATTTGCCCTGAACGATGTGGGGGCACCCTGGCTAGTGCCAGGGTGCCCACACACTAAGTAACTTAGCACCCAACCTTCACCAGGTGAAGGTTAGACATATAGGTGACTTAGAAGTTACTTAAGTGCAGTGGTAAATGGCTGTGAAATAACGTGGACGTTATTTCACTCAGGCTGCAGTGGCAGGCCTGTGTAAGAATTGTCAGAGCTCCCTATGGGTGGCAAAAGAAATGCTGCAGCCCATAGGGATCTCCTGGAACCCCAATACCCTGTGTACCTTAGTACTATATACTAGGGAATTATAAGGGTGTTCCAGTATGCCAATGTGAATTGGTGAAATTGGTCACTAGCCTGTTAGTGACAATTTAGAAAGCAGAGAGAGCATAACCACTGAGGTTCTGGTTAGCAGAGCCTCAGTGAGACAGTTAGTCATCACACAGGGAACACATACAGGGCACACTTATGAGCACTGGGGCCCTGGCTGGCAGGGTCCCAGTGACACATACACTAAAACAACATATATACAGTGAAATATGGGGGTAACACGCCAGGCAAGATGGTACTTTCCTACAATGTGTGCCTCTGAATTTCAAATATTGAGCTTCAGAGATGCACAGGCCATGTATGTTTGATGCCTATGACTATGCAGCACTGACAAATACCGAAGTCTGTTACACAAACGAAAAAGGATATCCAACTTGTGATGTATATAGCATAGTCAGGTGCATGTGTAGAGAAGAGTAAGTCAGGGATATTGCTAGCCCTCCCTGAGTGTGGTCAGTGTGTTATTTAGGTGCAGAGTGCCATGAAACTCTGCTACCCTCATGAAATATTGGGGTAGAGAGTCATTTGACTATGTGCCCAACAGATGTATGCATAATTTCATCATATGCGTGTACATGTCAGTCTGCCTTACCACTGTGTATCATTGAGGCATGTGAAATGAACCACTTTAGTTACAATCAGAAGGGTTGCATGGGCAATTGCAATTCATGTATAATGTTCAATATTTGCCTACAATATTTGTGTTCTACAGTCATAATGCAATGTCTCATGTTATGTCTTGCAGATGGACCCGAGCCTTGCACCCCTGGAGAGGTGAAAAGCTTTATTGGCCAGATGCTACCAGTGAGTGTAATCCTGTATGCTTAATGGGTAGTGCAAGGATTCTGTGTGATATTGGATGCTTTGTGCAATGATATGTTCAATGTGAATCTATCCCAAATCAAACTCCATATGTTACATATAAATCCGAACACGAAGGTAGAGATTGTGTTTAGGATGTGCAGTTGCCTCTGCCTAATGTCAATGACCATATGATTACTATCACTGAGGGGGGCACCTGTTGGCTGGTATGCCCATAGAGCAATGACAACAGTGCCAGAATCTGTGAACATACATGGGAGTAGATTCATAGGTGACATGGCAGGGGATGGTATACTTAACAAATTCATTTCAGATGCAAAGATATGCTGTTGTTGCTCACAGTGCAATCTATGTCCAATGTGTATGGCTAGCCCACACGGGGTGGGGTGATTCACCACACAGTAATGACAGTAAGACTATGGTGGTCATTACAACCCTGGCGGTCGGTGTTAAAGCGGCGGTAAGACCACCAACAGGCCGGCGGTAAAAAAAATAGAATTATGACCGTGGCGGAAACTGCCAACATAGACGGCCACTTTAACACTCCGACCGCCACGGTGGTACAAACAAACACAGCGGCGGTCACCGCCAACAGACAGGTGGAACACAATATACCGCCCACAGAATTGCAACCTACCAATCCGCCACCTTTTCCGGGGCGGATTCACAGCGAACAAAAACACGGCAGAAACAGGACTTCAAAGGGAAAACGCTCACCTCTACACACCCCACGAGGAACCAGGACACCATGGAACCAGAGCTCCACATTTCTCCAGCCATTATCTTCTTGCTCCTCTACCAGGAGCACGAACACCTGCAGTGAAGACCACGGTGAGTACTGCACCTACGACAAAGGGGAGAGGGGAGGGGACAAACAGTGACACACGCAACAAACAACCCCTCCACCCCCACCCTCACCCACGACAACACACACACCAATACAGCATGATACATAACAGTTACACCCCCAATCCCCCAGAAGAATGCAAAGACAAAAGGAAATGTGGTGAACGATTGTAATATATTAAAAATCAGTATTAAAAAAATATACATACACTATTTACAAATATATACACCAATAATATTAGTCCAAGGAATTCCACCATTAAAGTCCGTCGACCACTGGGCCCAAAATGCATGGGAGAGACCCACACAAGATACCCAAACAAGACGGAGAGAACACTGCAGGGGCACCAGATAGAAATAAAACAGGCACCTCAGGGGGAAGGGAAAGGGTGGGCACCTCAGCTGTTTGAGTGCACGACGCCAAATCCACGAGGGGGCCCCATGTCTACTGTTCAATCCTGGGGAGTGCAAAGCCACAGTCTCTCAAGTCTCTACAGTGGGTGGTTTGCCCACTGTTCAATCCTGGGGAGTGCAAAGCCACAGTCTCTCAAGTCTCTACAGTGGGTGGGTTGCCCACTGTTCAATCCTGTGGAGTGCAAAGCCACAGTCTCTCAAGTCTCTACAGTGGGTGGGTTGCCCACTGTTCAATCCTGGGGAGTGCAAAGCCACGGTCTCTCAAGTGGATAACAGTCTCCACTGGTTCTGGAGGGGGCCTTGTGCCCAGAGTGCTTCATCCTGCCAAGGACTGAGGTACTAGATGTATCTCTCCACTGGTTCTGGAAGGGGCCTTGTGCCCCGAGTGCTTCATCCTGCCAAGGTCTGAGGTAGTGGATGTATCTCTCCACTGGTTCTGGAGGGGGCCTTGTGCCCCGAGTGCTTCATCCTGCTCGTGGCGGCCTCAGTAGCATCAAAGCTTTTGGCGCTACTGGGCCTGCGGTGCTTCTGGCGGGGGTGTCCTTGGCAGCGGTGCTTGTGGCGGTGGTGTCTTTGGCAGCGGTGCTAGTGGCAGCGGTGTCCTTGGCAGCGGTGCTTGTGGCGGCGGTGTCCTTGGCAGCGGTGCTTGTGGCGGCGGTGTCTTTGGTGTCTTTGGCAGCGGTGCTTGTGGCGGAGGTGTCTTTGGCAGCGGTGCTTGTTGCGGTCGGCTCCTTGGCAGCGGGGCTGATGGCAGTCTTCTCCGCCGTGCTGATCTTCCCAGACTTGCCGGTTTTCTTGTGCCCCTTCCCCACCTTGGAAGGTGTCGCAGCTGACTCCACACTCCCACCTGTACCCCTGGGATCGGCTTTGGTGGCTGGTGTCTTCCCCCTCTCCCGCCGGACACTGCCCAACTTTTGATGCTTGATAGGTGGGGGACTGTCCGTGCTGTGGCTCCTTGCCACACTGGCTGCCCTGCTGCCTGGTGCACTCCAGAATCTAAGGTGCTAGGTTGGGACCTGGAGAGTCGGGCCCTAGGAGACTGACGGGGTGGGGGAGGTGAGGGAAAGAGGTCAAGGCTCGCCAGGAAAAGTTTCTTAGGAACACTGGGACGGGTAGATGGAGGGGGTTTGGGAGTGGAGGAAGAGGTAGTGGTCTTAGGAGGTGTACGTTTGCTGAGTTTGGGTGAAGGTGCATGGGTCGGAGGCTGTCGTGAGGTGGATGGCTGTTGGGTGGGTGTGTGGCTGCGTTTGTGTAGTTTGAGGGAGACGAGGAGGAGGGGGACACAGTGGAGGCAGTGGATGTTGGTATGTCTGCATGTGTGTGATGCTTGCGTGAGTGCCTGTGGGATGTGTGGTGATTATGTTTGCTAAAGCTTCCTTTGTGTGTTGAGGTGTGTGCATGCTGGTCTGATGGTGTGCTTGGGATAGGCTGAGGTACAGGGGTGTGGGTCAGGGTGGAGGTAGTTGGAGGGGGGAGGCTGGAGACAGGGACAATGGCTGCCATCAGTGCTGAGGCCAGAGTCTGAAAAGCTTGCTGAAGGGCTGCCTGACCAGAATCAATGCCCTCCAGGAATGCATTGGTTTGTTGCAACTGCCTCTCTACACCCTGAATGGCATTCAAAATGGTAGACTGCCCAACTGTGAGGGACCTGAGGAGGTCAATGGCCTCCTCACTGAGGGCAGCAGGGGTGACTGGGGCAGGGCCTGAGGTGCCTGGGGCGAAGGTGATGCCCACCCTCCTGGGTGAGCGGGCACGGGGCAAAGGCTGAGGGGCTGCTGGGAGGGCGGTGCTGGAGGGGGTGGTAGCGGCTGTACCTGTAGATGCGAGGGGCACAGATGGGCCGCCACCGCAAGGGAGCTCCCATCAGAGGACTAGTCCGTATCACTGGTGTCAGCTCCTGTCCCCGCTGTGGAGCTCCCCTCGCCCTCTGTCCCACTGGTGAAATCGGAGTCCGTAGTCTCGCCCTCCAGGGCCATGTGGGATGCAGCTCCCTCCTGCTCCGGTGCCACTGCTCCTCCGCCTGATGATGCTAATGCACACAAGTACAGGGAGAACACAAAAAGGGGCAGGGGAGACAGAAGAACGACATGTTGGGTGCATGCATCACCGCTACCGTTGGAGGACACGACAGACACAGAAGCCCCCTGCACTACGCCGCGCACTTGGGGTCCACTATTCAATCCCTGGGACATGGCCTACAAGGCTATGGCCGATATCTGCACACATCGATGTCACAGGAGCCTGACTAGGTGTAGTTGGCACTGTACCCAGGTGGGGTGGGGTGCCACAGGGTCTGCCTGTAAAAGGGGACTTAACTAGCACACTCGCCCTGGCCTAGGGGAACCCACAGCCCACCTCCCCCACCCAGACACCTTCACTACGCGCTGAATCAGCAGAATGAGCGTGTACTCACCTCCTTGTTGCTGCTGTGATGCCCTCAAGCACCCATCCAACTCCGGATACGCCACCACCAGGATCCTGAACATCAGGGGGGTCATGGTGCGACGGGCACCCCTCCCACGTTGGGAGGCCATTCCAGCTGGGCCTCCGCTGTCCTCTTGCTCCAGCGGCGAATGTCCTCCCATCTTTTACGGCAGTGGGTGCTCTGTCTGTGGTAGACCCCCAGGGTCCGAACGTCCTTGGCGATGGCACGCCAAACATCCTTCTTCTGGTGGGCGCTGACCTACAGGAATTGTACAGGGTAAAAAGAAAAGTTAATACCAACTGCACCGTCACAGTCATTGGCCTGCATCCCTACCCTTGCCATGTGGCACATGCACTCACCATCGTTTCATGCACGCCTCATTCTCCCCCCCCATCTTTCATCCACCCCACTACACACAGGCATTGCCCATACAGCATGCTCACAGTGTACTTACCTGTTTGTCTGGAGGACCGTAGAGTAGCGTGTACTGGGAGAGGACCCCATCCACGAGTTTCTCCAACTCCTCCGTGCTGAAGGCAGGGGCCCTTTCCCCAGATGCACAAGCCATTGTCTCTTCCAGACTGAGGTCACTGCAGCACTTGCAGTGTAGGTCCTCTCCTGTCGAAGATCAGGTATTGAGTGATTGAACTGATAGAAAATGGGGGTCACGTCCGCGGCGGTGCGTACCGTCACTGCCGGCGTACAACGTCATTGGCTCCTGGGATCCATAGGGTCCAATGTTAACCAATACAGAATTGCGCCGCGGTCTTCGACCGCCTACCGCGACGGTGTACAACGCCAGCCCAGTTACCTCATATCCCATTGTCCCACTTTACAGGTCAGGCAGCCGCCATTTCAGGGGCCCACATGGCTTTATTTTTAACTGTGTCACACATACCTAGGCCTTGGCTCAACACTCATACAGGCAAATTTCGGGTTATGAATAGTTTTCTGAGTAAGCTGTGTTTACGTACCTCAGAGTTGGTTGACTCTGTGCTCGCTGTTGTCCTCCATAGGCACAGTCCGCTGGGACATGTGAGGAGATGGCGGCATCCTCTGGTGTACAGACCGCTGGTGGACCTGTCGACAATGGAGGAAAGACATGTAATCATCACATACAGGCTTGATCGTGCCACAATCCTGGAACTGTGTGCCCAGTTGGAGCCAGACCTGATGTCAGCTATCCGCCATCCCACAGGGATCCCCCCTCAAGTGGAGGTGCTGTCAGTACTCCATTTCCTTGCAAGTGGGTCATTTCAAACAACAGTGGCCATAGCATCAGGGATGTCCCAGCCTATGTTTTCCAACGTGTTGTCCAGAGTGTTGTCTGCCCTGCTGAAACACATGCGGAGCTGCATCGTTTTCCCTCAGGTGGGGGATTTGCCAACAGTGAAAGGTGACTTCTATGCCCTGGGACATAACCCCAACATCAAAGGTGCCATTGATGGGACACATGTGGCCTTGGTCCCCCCGCGCAGGAGTGAACAGGTGTACAGAAACCGGAAGAGTTACAATTCGTTGAATGTGCAGATGGTGTGTTTGGCAGACCAGTACATCTCCCATGTTAATGCCAAATTCCCTGGCTCAGTGCATGACACTTACATCCTGCGGAATAGCAGCATCCCTTATGTGATGGGGCAACTCCAGAGGCACCGTGTGTGGCTATTAGGTGAGCACCTGGAACCAAATCAGTGGGAATAGTTGCCTGGGTCTGGGGATATCCCTACAGGTTAGTGTGTGTCTAACAGTTGTCCCTCGCCATTTGCAGGTGACTCTGGTTACCCCAACATGTCATGGCTACTGACCCCAGTGAGGAATCCCAGGACAAGGGAAGAGGAACGCTACAATGAGGCCCATGGGCGAACTAGGAGGATTATAGAGCGGACCTTCGGCCTCCTGAAGGCCAGGTTCCGGTGCCTCCATATGACAGGTGGTTCCCTATTCTACTCCCCAAAGGAGGTGTGCCAGATCATCGTGGCCTGCTGTATGCTTCACAACTTGGCTTTGCGAAGACAGGTGCCTTTTCTGCAGGAGGATGGTCCAGATGGAGGTGTTGTGGCAGCTGTGGAGCCTGTGGACAGTGAAGACGAGGAAGCAGAAGAAGAGGACATCGACAACAGGAACTCTGTGATCCTGCAATACTTCCAGTGAGACACAGGTAAGAAGACAAACCTGCCTACTACATGTACTTTAACACTACTACCTCTATACTGTCTGTCCTTTTCACCCAGTCTATGGTCACTGAGTTGTCACTTTCTCTTACGATTTCACAGATGTGGGTCCCACTGTGTGACATCTGCTTTGTTTCCTCATGGACTATAGCTGTGTGACATAGGTATGTTGCCATTACCATTGAAAGAGCATTTTGTCACTGTAATTGCTAATACACTAATTCGAAATCACAGACAGACTCCAGATTGTTTTGTGCTTTGAGGGTGTTTATTTAAGTGCTCAATATTGGAGGGGTTTGTTAAATAGTGAGGGGTGATGGCGGAGAAATGTCCATGGCAGAGTCCAAGCTATTAGTCTCACAGGTGCATTGTCCAAAGGGGCATAGGAAGTGGAGCTGGGGCAGTTTGAGGATGGACAGGGTGACAAGGTGGGACAAAAAGATGACAATCAGGGTGGTCTCATTTCTTGGCGGGGGTCTTGGCATCGTTCTCTGTCTTTGTCCTGGATCTCAGGGACCGTTTGCGGGGTGGTTCTCCCTCTGCAGGGGGTGGGGTGCTGGTGTGGTGGTCCTGTGGCGGTGCCTCCTGTCCACTAGCACCGGCGGAGGTGGTGGGCAGTTCATCGTCCAGGCTAGTGTCAGGGGCCCCTTGTTGTGCCACAGTGTCCCTCCTGGTGTTGAGGACTTCCTTCAGCACCCCTACGATGGTGCCCAAGGTGGAATTGATGGATCCGAGTTCCTCCCTGAAGCCCAAATACTGTTCCTCCTGCAGCCGCTGGGTCTCCTGAAACTTGGCCAGAACCGTCGCCATCGTCTCCTGGGAATGATGGTAGGCTCCCATGATGTTGGAGAGGGCCTCGTGGAGAGTGGGTTCCCTGGGCCTTTCCTCCCCCTGTCGCACAGCAGCCCTCCCAGTTCCCCTGTTTCCCTGGGCCTCTGTCCCCTGAACCGTGTACCCACTGCCCCCAGTTACTTTGGGAATATGTAAAATGTTGTGGCACGGCCCAACACGTACTAGCAGGAGTTCGTATAGGAGTTGTTTCATACATCTCTGTGTGATGTGAGTGAGCTCTCCACCCTCTATTCTTACATATGATACCTGGCACATGAAAATTATATGTAGCAATGTGTCCAGATATGTGTCCTTGCCATATCAGGCACCCAATGTTGTTATACTGTACATGTAATTTGCAGTTCTTGCTCATTTTACTTTGGCTAATACCAATGGAATCAAGGCATAGCAGGATGCAGAAGGGCCACCAATGATCAATACAACATGAACTGTGTACCATACCATCGTCACAAAACAGAATTATTACTAAGGATACCCAATGCTGACATGATCATGCCTAGACATTCCAAGATGGTGCATTGCAATTACGCAACATTTGCTTAGCCTTGGTACTGTGACCATAGTAATATGGGAGATGATATGTATTATGCAGATGTTTGATCACTTTGACCTTCAAGATATATTTAGGATATGGAAACTGCAACGTGCGATGTTTGGATTAGCGTATCATGGTTGATGATCATTTACCAAGTTACCCTTTGTATAACATGTTTTCTTTATGATTAAACAGGGAACATGATCCCAGACCAAAAAAAGCAAGATCAGATTCTTACCAGCACATGCCTAAAGTCCACAAGGCATATGGCAAAATGACAAAAACCTATAAGAAGGAGAGGGCAATGGGGACCTAGGGAGTATTCCCACAGGTTGTTCCAATGCTGGGTAGCAAGGCTCGGGAAGCAGACAAGGGTGGATCTGCTGGAGCGAGAGCATCCACCTCCACCACCAGCCACACACAGCAACCTGTCTCCCAGCCTACAGCCCAAAGACTCAGACAAGACTTTGAGCAAGACATGCAACAGGAAATCTCAGAGCTTAAATTGTTGCCATTACAATAATGACTAACAAGTTCCTCTGTTTTCCCTATGTGTTTCCTTGCACCTGGTTCGGGCCGGCTATAAAAGCCACGTTTCAGTCTAAGGCCCTCATTACAACCCTGGCGGTCGGGGATAAAGTGGCAGTAATACCGCCAACAGGTTAACGGTAAATACTGCCAAATTATGACCATGGCAGAAAGAGCTCAGACACTGAGCCACTTTACCACACCGACCGCCAGGGCGGAAACAACAGGCACCATGGCAGTAGCCGCCTACAGCCAGGCAGAAGCCAATGTTCTGCCCACTGTACTAAGACACAAGAAACCGCCACCTTTTCCAGGGCAGTACCAATGACATCAAAAGCCTGGCGTAAACACTGCACAGAAGGGAAACAACTCACCTGTGGAGACTTAGGGAAGAACCACGCTGCCATGGATCCTGAACTGCATATATTCCCAATGCTGTTCTACGTCCTGCTCCACGACGAACATCAACGAAGGCGGACGACCACGGTGAGTACAGCCCCCTAGCACACAGGGGAGGGGGGGAGGAAAAAGAGAGTGACACACACATACGCACAACACACACCCCAACCCCCAACACCATACACACAAGCAGATGCAGTAAGAAAACATATACACCCCGTACCCCTCTGGCATAATGCAAGGACAACACGAATAGATAAAAGTGAGTGTAATAAGATAAATATAGTAGTAATACGTGAATACAATCTAAAAGTATATACATATTTACAAATCAAGGGACACTGCCCAGTCGTCAATGTTCGTAGGCCACAGGGACACATCACAAAGTCCAAGGCCACACTTGACTCCTGCAACAATACAGAGAGAACACTGCAGGGGCATCAGTTTGAAAGTAGGCAGGCACCTCAGGGGGACAGGGAATGGGGGGGCACCTCAGCCGGCTGATGGAACAACACCACTGGTCCTGGAGGGGGCAACATGCCCTGTGCATGGTCCTGGGGAGTGCAAGGACACAGTCTCACAGGTGGGTGACTTGCCCACATGCTCTGGAGGGGGCAACATGCCCAGTGCTTGGTCCTGGGGAGTGCAAGGCCACAGCCTCTCAGGTGGGTGACCTGCCCACATGTTCTGGAGGGGAAAACACGCCATGTGCTTGGTCCTGGGGAGTGCAAGGCCAAAATCTCTCAAGTGGTTGACTTGTCCACTGGTCCTGGAGGGGGCATCGTGCCATGTGATCTTCATCCTGGGGAGGATGGGGTGAGTGGGTGGCTTACCCACTGGTTCTGGAGGGGGGATCGTGCCCTGTAATCTTCATCCTGGGTAGGATGGGGTGAGTGGGTGGCTTACCCACTGGTTCTGTAGGGGGCATCGTGCCCTGTGATTCAGGTCTTGGTGTGTGCAAGGTCACAGTCTCTCAGCTGGGTGTCAATCCCACAGGATTTGCAGGGGCAGTCCGCACAACAGCCTATGGATGCAGGACTACACACTGTCCGCCGGCGGTGATGGCTGCTCAGTGGTGGTGATGGTGATGTTGCCGCTGGTGGTGGGGGGAAGCTCCAGCTCATCCCCTGCAGCCTTGGACAGCTGCCCACTGCTTGTGGTGGTGGTGGTGGTGCTGGTGCTGCTGCTGGTGGTTGTGGGTGGAAGCTACAGCCCATCCCCTGCAGCCTCGGGCTGCTGCCCGCTGCTGGTGGTGGTGCTGGTGCTGCTGCTGGTGGTGATTGTGGGGGGAAGCTACAGCCCATCCCCTGCAGCCTCGGATGGCTGCCCACTGCTGGTGGTGGTGCTGGTGCTCCTGGTTGTGGGGGAAAGCTCCTGCCCATCACCTGCAGCCTCAGACGGCTGCACCACCATGGTTGGTGGTGGGGGCTCCGACTGAGTCCCAGAACCAGGCCCCTTGTCCTATCTGCCTGCGGTTGCAGGCCCCTTGCCCTTCCTGGCAGCAGCTGATGCCTCCTTGCTCCTCTTGGCAGCAGCTGGGTATGCCTCCTTGCTCCTCTTGGCAGCAGCTGGGGATGGCTCCTTGCTCCTCTGGGCAGCAGCTGGGGGTGGCACCTTTACCTTCATGGTAGCAGCTGGGGGCGGCACCTTTACCTTCACAATAGCAGCTGGGGGTGGCACCTTGACCTTCCTTTCAGCACTTGGGGCAGGCACTCTTTCTGTGTGGCTGCCTGGTACCCGGGATCCCTTCCCACCACGAGTTGCAGGGGACACTACTGGGCCCGTGGACTGGGTGGCTGAGGTGCTTGCCTGGGTTTTACACACCCTGGCCAGACGTGAAGGACGGGGGAGGGGTAGGGAAGAGGTCAATGGTGGAGAGGAAAAGCTGCTTAGGGACATTGGGGCAGGGAGAGGGAGAAGGTTTGGGAGTGGAGGAAGAGGGAGTGGTTGTAGGAGGTGTCTGAGTGCTTGCCTTTGTGTACTTTGGGAGGAGGGGGCACAGACACAATGGGTAGAGAGCACATGGGATGTGTGCATGGCTGTTTGGGTGGTGACTGCCACTGAGGTGTTTGTTCTGATAGGTGGGCTGGTAATGGAGGTAGTGCATGAGGATGTGGTGCATGCAGGTGTGAGTGTAGACACAACTGGGAGGGAGGTGGATGACGAATAGGAGGGGGCCACAGTGGAGGCAGTGGATGTTGGTATCTGGATGGTGTTTGTGTGAGTGCCTGTGGGATGATGTGTAGTGCCTGTGTTTGCTTGTGCCACTCTTGTGTGTTGTCTTGTGTGCATGCTCATCTGCCTGTGTGCGTGGGATAGGTTGGGGTTGAGGGGAATGGGAGTGGGTAAAGGAAGTTGGAGGGGGGAGGGTGGAAACAGGGACAATGGCTGCCATCAGAGAGGAGGCCAGAGCCTGGATTGATCTCTGTTGGGCCGCCAAGCCAGTGTGAATGCCGTCCAGAAATGCATTGGACTGTTGCATTTGGGCTGCCAGCCTATGGATGGCATTCACAATGGTTGACTGTCCAACAGAGATGGATCACAGGAGGTCAATAGCCTCCTCACTCAGGGCAGCAGGGCACACAGGGGCAGGGCCTGAGGTGCCTGGGGCAAAAGAGATGCCCACCCTCCTGGGTGAGCGGGCACGGGCAACTCGCTGAGGGGCTGCTGGGAGGGTGGTGCTGGTATGGGGGGGTGGCGGCTGTACCTGTAGCTTGGGTGGGCACAGAGGTGTCCGCCACCACCAGGGAGCTTCCATCGGAGGAGGTATCTGTGTCAGAACTGTCCCCTCCAGTCTCCGCTGTGGTGCTCCCCTCACCTTCCATCCCACTAAGTGCCCTCAGCGTCAGTGGACTCTGCCTCCTGGTTCCTGTGGGATGCAGCTCCCTCCGTCGCCGGTGCCTATGCTCCTCTGCCAGATGATGCTAATGCACATAAGGACAGGATGACAAAACAAAAAGAGGGGGAAGAGACAAAGGATACACTTGGTCATTGGCTGCACCAACACCACCGTTGGCGTATACAGCACCCTCACACACAGGGAACAGTCCTATGCACTATGCAATGCACTACCAATAACAATGCTAGTCACCCTGGCATGGGGAGGGACACATACCACCCACTGCAGCATTCCTGGGACCCACACACCCCTGCCCAGTAATGGATGCCTACTAGCTAGGTTGGAGGAATATCACATCAGAACATTGCCCAACATGGGACCTACTCTGGAATGTCAGCCCTGGCCTAGGGGCACCCACAATAACACTTCCCCCACCCGGATACCACCCCACCAGGCCAAGTAGTAATGATGGGTACTGTACTCACCCCCTTGTTGCTGCTGTGATGCCCCCAAGCGCCCATCCACCTCCGGATAGGCTACCCGCAGTATGCAGGCCATCAGGGGGGTCAGGGTTCACGGGCACCCCTTCCTCGTTGGGAGGCCATCCCCAGCTGGGACTGCGCCATCTTCCGTGCCCAGCATCTCAGGTCCTCCCACCATTTCCGATAGTGGGTGCCCCGCCTGCCGTAGACCCCCAGGGTCCGCACGTCCTTGGCGATGGCACACCATATAACCTTCTTTCGATGGGTGCTGACCTGCAGAGGAAATATATACAGGGAAAGGTATTAGTTAGACCGTCCTGCCTGTTACACTCATGGCCCACCATAGCCCTCCCATCACCTTACACACAGACATGGCACAGCATACATGCTGCACACTGCCCAGGGTCCATCCACCAACACGAGGCCTTCAGACATACCACTCCATGCATTTACACCCCAGGCATCGGGCTCACAGTGTACTCACCTGTTGGTCTGGAGGCCCATACAGCAGTCTGGACTTGGGTAGGACCCCATCCACTAATCTCTCCAACTCCGCCAAGGTGAAGGCAGGGGCCCTTTCTCCAGTCACACGGGCCATGGTAGGTTCCAGACACAGGTCACAGCAGCACATGCAGTGTAGGTCCTCTACAGTTGAAGGTCAGGTAGCAAGTGAGTGAAGAGATAGAAAATGGCGGTGACATCCGCTGCGGTGCATACCATCACCTCTGACGTACATCACCATTGGCCACTGTACCCCATAGGGCCCAATAATAACCAATGATGAATTGCACAGTGGTTCCCGACCACCTCCCGCAACGGCGCACAACGTCAGCTGAATTACCTCACTTCCACCTGTCCCTCCGTACAGGACAGGCGAACGCCATTTCAGAGCTGGGGGGGTAGACCATGGATCATAACTGCGTCACAGATCATAATTGTACATTCAAGACATATGCCACTAATACATTAAAAAAATCACATCATGCATTGAACTGTAGTGGCTACAATGTACAGATTATGACCGGCTTCTCACTCTTTTGCCCCATAGATTGCAACTGCTGCGGATGAATAGGAGATGGAGACATCCCCCCGTGTACAGGCCCCTGGTGGACTTGGCAACAATGGAGGACAGACACATTATCCTCACCTACAGACTTGACAGGGCCACAATCACAAAGCTGTGTGCCCAACTGGAGCCATACCTGATATCTGCTATCCGTCACCCCACTGGGATCCCCCCTCTTGCGCAAGTGCTATCAGTGCTCCATTTCTTGTCAACTGGTTCTTTCCAAGTGACAGTGGGCTTGGCAGCAGGAATGTCACAGCCAATGTTCTCAATAGTGCTGACCAGAGTGTTGGCTGCCCTGATTAAACACATGTGCAGCTACACTGTTTTCCCCCAAGTTGAGGATTTGACCACAGTGAAGGTTGACTTCTACGCAATGGGACATATCCCCAACATCATTGGGGCGATTGATGGAACACATATTGCATTTGCCCCCCCCCCCCGGCAAAATGAACAGGTCTTCAGAAATCGAAAACGTTTTCACTCCATGAATGTGCAGATGGTGTGTTTGGCGGACCAGTAAATCTCCTATGTCAATGCTAAGTATCCAGGTTCAGTGCATGATGCTTTTATCCTGAGGAAAAGCAGCATCCGAAATGTGATGTCTCAACTACATAGGCACAGGGTGTGGCTAATAGGTGAGCCCTGGTTCCCACCTAGTGGATGTTGGTGTATAGGTATGGTGTGGGGGCCATATGGCATAGTGTGTGGCTCACAGTTGTCACTCGATATTTGCAGATGACTCTGCTTACCCCACCCTTTCATGGCTACTGACCCCTGTGAGGAATGCCAGGTGAAGGGCAGAGGAACGTTACAATGAGGCACATGGGTGAACAAGAAGGATAATAGAACGTACCTTCGGCCTCCTGAAGGCCAGGTTTCAGTGCCTCCGTCTAACAGGTGGATCCCTGTGCTACTCACCCAAGAAGGTCTGCCAGATAATGGTAGCATGCTGCATGTTGCATAACCTTGCCTTGAGACACCATAATCCTTTTCTGTGGGAGAAGGAGGCTGGAGATTACTGTGTGGCAGCTGTGGACCCTGTGAACAGTGAAGATGAGGAAGCAGACGATGAGGATGAGGACAACAGAACTGCAGTGATACGTCAATACTTCCAATGACACACAGGTAAGACACTGTAACTTCACATTTCATTGACAGTTTTGTGTTTGACATTGTCACTGGCAGGCTGTGAATTCCCACTTCTATGCCCACTCACTGTTCCCTTTGGCAACTCTTTTTGCAGATGTTGGTGCCCCACTATCACTCCTGGTGTATTCACTGCAGCCAAACTACAGTTCTTTCCTATGTATACATTACTGTACAGTTGAATTGAAATGTTTAAACCTTGTTAAATGAATACATACTTAAATCATTTGACATACTCTGAAGAAAAGTGGGAAGTGCAATGGGCTGGGGTGATGATGGAAGAATTCCAGGGTAGAGTCCAGTCCATTTGTAGCACAGGTCATTGTCCAAAGGGGCATAGGAAGAGGAGTAATGGCAGTTCAAGGTGGACAGGGTGGCAAAGTGGGACACAAGGGTGACAATCAGGAGAGTCTTATTTCCTAGCGGGGGTCTTGGCAATAGTCTCTGGTTTCTGCCTGAATCGCAGGGAACATTTGCAGAGTGGTTCTCCTTCTGCAGGGGGAGGGGTGCTGGTGGCCTGTTGGTCCTTTGGCAGGGCCTTCTGTCCTCTAGCAGCAGTGGAGGTGGAGGGCTGTTCAGTAGTCTGGCTAGTGGCAGGGGCCCGATGGTGTGACACTGCCTCCCTCATAATGTTGGCCATGTCTGCCAGCACCCCTGCAATGGAGACCAGGGTGGTGTTAATGGACTTCAAGTCCTCCCTGATCCCGTGGCACTGTCCCTCCTGCAGCCGCATGTTCTCCTGCAACTTGTCCAGGATCTGGCCCAGCCTATCCTGGGAAACGTTGGTATGCTCCCAGATTCGCGGTGAGTGCCTCCTGGAGAGTCAGTTCCCTGGGCCGGTCCTCCCCCTGGCACACAACCGTCCTCCCAGCTTCCCTGTTTGTCCTGTGCCTCTGTCCCCTGAACCGTGTGCCCACTGCCACTGACCCCAGGTCCCTGATTGTCTTGGGTTTGTGGTGTGTCCTGGGGTCCCTGTAGTGCTGGACACACTGCTGGTTGACGTATCCTGGGGACAGAGGTATGGGCCTGCTGGGTGGGTGCTGTGGTGATGTTTCCTGAGGGGGGAGGCTCTGTGGTGGTGTGGGACTGTGCCTGGGTAACCGACTGTCCAGTGGTCCCTGAAGGGCCAGGTTGGTCATCCAGATCCAGGTGAGCAGAGTTGCTGTCATCACTGTGGACATCTTCTGTGGGGGGGCTGGATGTTACTGGCACCTCTTCTCTGGTGACATTGGCTGGGATACCTGTGGAGATGTATATGCAGTGTTATTATTTATGTGTGTGACACATTGTGCATGGGTGGGTTGCTCTCTAGGGTTGTTATTGCCCTGGCAGCTTTTCCTTGTGTAAATTGTTATGTGGTGGGCTAGGTGATTCTCTAGTGTGCATGCTTTAGTGATAGGTGTCCATTCAGGGCTGTGAGTGGTCTCCATGCATTGGTGGTGCATGCTGGGCTTCGCATTGGGATGAGTGGGTTGTGATGGTGGGGTGTGTGGGAGGTGGTGGAGTGATGGAAGTGAGGGTGGGGTTGGGGTATATGATGGCATGCAGGTAGGGGGGTGAAAGTAGTAAAGAATTGACCTGCCATAGTCCAGTCCTCCTCCTACTCCTGCCACGCCCTCAGGATGCATGATTGCCAAGACTTGCTCCTCCCATGTTGTTAGTTGTGGGGGAGGAGTTGGGGGTCCACCGCCAGTCCTCTGTACTGCGAGCTGGTGTCTTGCTGCAATGGAACTTACCTTCCCCCGTAGGTCGCTCCACCTCTTCCTGATGTCACCCCTTGTTCTTGGGTGCTGTCCCACAGCGTTGACCCTGTCCACGATCCTCCACCAGAGCTCTATCTTCCTAGCAAAGGATATCTGCTGCACCTGTGAACCAAATAGCTGTGTCTCTACCCGGATGATTTCCTCCACCATGACCCTTAGCTCCTCCTCAGAGAATCTGGGGTGTCGTTGTGGGGCTATGGGAGTAGTTTGAGTGGCGTGGGTGAAGGTGTGTAGGGTGATGTGTTGAGGTGTGTGATGTAAGGTGCGTGGGTGGTATATAGGTGATGGTGGCATGTGGCTCTGGTTGTGTGAGTGTTATTGCTGTTTCTCTATGTTGGCAATGGTTTGTAGTCGTAAGGGGTTGTGGGTAATGTGAGTGTGTGTTTTATAGTGGTATGGGTCTGGTGTGTGTATGTGTGTCAGGTGTGTGTAGTTTGAATTGTCCAATGTGGTGTTGTTTTGTATGTGTGTGTGTATTTTGAGCGTAACAGTATGTACTGCCATTGGTTTACAGCCATCGAATGTCTGCCGTGGTGATTCGTGGGTCATAATGTGGTGGACATTGTTCTGTTGGCGTAATGGTGTGGGTTTGGCTACTGCCAGTTTATCACTGACCTTTGGTGTGGCGGACTTGTGTGTGTGGCTGAATAGTGACGGATTGGTGTGTGTGTGTCATCATATGGTGAACGGCTATCCGCCGCCGCGGCGGTATGTTGGCGGCAGTCAGCATGGCGGTACGTGGGATTTACTCTCAATGTCATAATGAGGGCCTAAATCTTGTTGAGCCGTGTTTAACTTAAAAGTGACGTTTACCAGTCTCCCATCTTCGGCAGCCTTTCCTTCGCAGTGGCAATTCTCTCTTCGCAGTGGCATCCACCCCTTCACAGCGAAAGGCTTCTCCTCACAGCAACGCACTTCCTGAGTTCCGTCCTGGTTTTTCCAATCTTCTCCCCAGTTACCACAGTACATGTAAAAGGTAGGCAGCTTGCAATTAATCTCTTGCATCGTGTTTTCTTGCCCTGGAAAAAAGACATGAGTCATCCCAAATAAGGTAAAACAAGTTTTTCTGTTCAAGTTGGGATCTTGATCACCACTGATTAATCAAACTTATCGAAAGCCAGCAATAATATCCGGATCAATCTTGTGACTTCAAAGGCATTACAGAAAAGTTGTACATCTTGTAATAGCTGCACCTCCCTGGACCTTATGCTCATAGTTGGTTTTCAATCTGTGTTTTCTTGATTAGAATCTGATGATTGTGTTCTAAAGACTTTTGGGATAATTGAGAACTATAATCTGATTGCCATTGCATATATGCATATGAACCATGAACTCTTCATACTCTTGAACTACTAAAGAATTTGAAGTAATTTTGTCGTGATTAACCCAGTTATTTTCTCTCAGTGGAAATCCTTGTACAGGATAATTCCAGTTCATGATAATTTCTGGATAATTCTTGAATCACACTGGGGAGTGATTCTAGTGTGAATGATTGGTATGTTGATTTCACTTTAGTTAATACCAACGTCTGTTTAGTTTTCCTGTTTTAAAGTGTGGTTTCACTGCAGGGAAATCCGAGCCCAGACTCTTGTATCTGAATAATTCTGATTGCCAGTATCCTGAAATCAGAACCAGATTCCAGATATCTTTGAACCCAGCAGTGTCCGGACTAGAGAAATCCCAGAAGGCGCGGTATTTCTCTCTTTTTTTCTCTCATCCCACCCCTCTTCCTCTTGGAAACTCCTAGGGTTGCAGTGTGTCCTTCATTGCTGCCCTGTCGGTTCTCATTGGGATTCGGGGATTATCATCGTCCCATTGGAACCACCTGGAGTTCACGTGAGTGGCTCACAACAGTTGATGTGTACGTTATGTGATTATAAAAATTAAAAACATACAAAAAAAATAAAAAATATATATTTGTTTAGGCCTACATGTTTAGCTAGTTAATGTATAAATGTAGTTACTGTTGCCTTTGTCTGCAGTTGTGTTTTAAGGAGGGTGGTGGGTGGATGTTTATCATGTGGTTTTAAATGTATAGAGTAAGGTAGGTTATGTTAAGATAGTTGTTGGTAGTACTTAGTATAAGGTAGTGTACGTTAGGAGAGGATAAGTTAGTTTTTCAAGGTTGAGTAGTGTTAGTTACATATATAGAAGGTTTTATTAAATGTTGTTGTTACGTATATGTCTCTATTATGATTTACTGAGTAGGAGTTACCATGTCTGCACAGGTAATGTTGGGTACATGCCTTTGTCTTTGCTAGCAGTATTTGGATACATATGTGACTAGGTGATTTCCCTATGGACAGGTACCTGTCAGGTTGGCCATGGAAACACATGAGCTATCTACATACATTGTTGAGCAAGCTATGTGACAATCTGGATATGAATAGATACACAACCTAGCACAGGTATTCACATATATTTGCTCAGTGTAGTTCAGTCATGGTGCATGCACTGGTGGGATGTTCTTTTTATTGCAATACCCCTACTCCAAGAACTTTCTGACTCACACACTAATGCCTGCCCCTTAGACATTTACACTTGCATCATGTGCTTGTCACAGCAATGGTGTTTGTTTGCTACTACCCATGGTTAGACCAGCCCCCTGTGATGTGATTTATATCAGCTTTCACAATGACTGCATGATACCTGTTTCACTTCATGCTTGGGAGCCTGTGTAACTGCTTGCTGTCAACTTACATATTAAGTTCAGAAATATGTTTCACTCTGTCTGTGAGGCTTTGTCTTTGGCTCCAATCCAAACATGTTTCTTTGGCAAGTAGTCAGTGAATTTGCATCACTCAATGCAACATTTTCAAATGAGTGCTGCCTCAGACATACATACAACACACAGGTTGTAGTTAGTTCATTTATTTACAAGTGAAAAATGATATATTGTTCAGAGGGACAATTCATGGGACAACAACCTCAATAGATGTTTCAAGCCAGTGAATATTGAAACAGAGTCCGTGGGGAGAACATGTCATAGGACATGTGTAGGAGACAGGTGCTATAGTGAGGAGGAGGACTGCCTTGCCGTTATAGGGGATTAGCCACTATAACAGTCCACAAATGTGTGCGGTCAAGAGAGGGAGAGTCAAACTGAGCTCAGTGCCAGTTGGTTTGACACTGGCATGATGTTAAGCACAGGCAAAGGAGAAAGTGGGTATGTCCCACAGTGAAATGCTACTGGGCACTTTTGGGGAAAAAGATGTGCAGTCCAAATCTTCTTCCTCTGATGTATGCAGTGCTTCCCATGAAAGGGGTTTTTGTAGGTGTTGAAGAGAGCGAGGCATCCACACATCCTGGCAGAAGATGTGGATCCTGTGTCCACGGCAGCTCTCATCTGTAGCAACAAAAGGCAGCACATCAGCAAGGAGGATCTGCTGGATTTGCAACAAAGCAGCAAAGTCATGGTGGTAGGCACCCAGGGTGTCAATGAGAGGGTCCAGCTTTCGCTCCATGGACTCCAAGATGTTTCTGATTGCCCACAGCTGGTTGGCAACCTTGCCGGTGCCACTTTGGCAGGGCATTTTCTAATGCCTCTGCCTCATGACATAAGCGATGTCAGACAGGGAGTGCTGGAGGCCACAGAGTGGGGAGTATGTGCCTTGTATGGCAGAGAAGCTGTCCTTATTTGGACTGGGGCACCTATGGACTGCCTCTAGGGAGACCACTGTGGTCTCCATCCTCACCCGCACCTACTGCAGTCTTTTGAAAAGTTACTTGTGGGTCCTGCAGGTCCAGGGATCTGGGGGGGCTGATAGGTGATGTCTGTTGGATGTTTGGGGGATCATCTGGAGAATACGCAACGCTGTCAAGCCTCTCTGGGACCAGTGATGGTGTCTGAATAACACCCAGGATTTACTGGAGGGTGTTCGGGTTAATGGTTTGCAGCTCATCATCCACATCATCTGTAAGGTCCAAAGCAGTCAGCTGGCCAGGAGGTATGGGTTCATCCTCTTTAATGAGCTAGAGAAATGTTAATGGTGATCTCTTTTAGATGGTAAAATGAATAATCAGGTTGACATTCAAGGTTTCAGATGTAGCACTTTCAGTTCATCAGTGATGTGTGATACACCTGCCAGGCATGGGTATTGATGCCAAATTTCACAGTATTTCAGTTAGTGATGGCAGGATCACTCCATTGTCCTACTGGGTAGATGACAATCACTGACATTCCCCACATTTCATCACACTCAGAGTTGTTTATTTGCAGAGTGTCACACTTTATGTGACTCAGGCCCACACCATTCTATGTGTACATGACTCCTCTGATCAGCCACTTTTGGGTCCTGGTACTCAGGTTAGTTTCACACAGTGATGCTACCCAGATCATATATTCATCTAACATGCCTATGACACATGAATTATGTATGACCATATCCAATGGTGCTACAGGTTGCTTTGTTATTGAAAGCTATGAGTCCGGCATCACCGCACATGGTAGTTGTGCTGTAAATAGTGGGAAGTACCTACATATAATTTCCACATCACTAGGCCCAACCACTTCACCCTGGGTGCTTCCATGACACCTGTAAATTGTGTTGGCTAAGTGTTTTTTGGTATCCCTTGTCAGGCCCCTATTTGATATCTCCCTAATTTTACATGTGTCACTGTGAGACAATGTTGCATCATACTCCTTCCTGGCACGTGCTACATCTTCCCCTAGGTCCACATGACATGTAGGTTCTAGTCCCCCAATGGGCTGTTCTCTGCCATCCCTACCCAAGTGTGACACAAGCGTTGCACAGTCAGACTCAGCAGTGCATGTATATTTGTGTGGTTACATTACAGGACACATGTCCATTCCCACCTCCCCAGTATGCACAGACTGAATGGCAGTTTTACATGCACAATCAACACCTATGATGCACAACAGTAGCAGTGGCCCACCAGGCCCCCCATCATCATTAGTTTGTACACACATGGTCCTGTGGTGTGTATCTCTTGCATTCCACCTCCCCACCCAGTCTGGTTGATTATTTGTGAGGAGTTTGTGCGGTCTCTTCCATGGCAGCTGACAATTGCATACACTCACCCGGCATTCCAGGTCAGCTGGGTGCAATCTAGTTTCATGCAGGGTACTATAGATGTGTCTCTTGACATGTCCCTATGTGTGTATACCTCCAATAGCCCACACCTGACCCCACTCTTAGATGAGTTCTTTCTACTATGACACAGCTATTCCATTTGTAAAATGTACAGTCTAGATTAGTGTATGGACCCAAGTAGGACTGAGTAGCTGCATGGTGCAAGATGGCCTGCATTGTCACAGTCAGGTTGTGCAAGGTAGCAGTGTGCATGCTTGGAGTATTGTTCCAGTCCATGTTTTTGCTGTGTATTTTGGGAGTTGTAGTTGTGGTGAGTAGTGTTGCCCATTGCACTGCAAGTGCCAGAATACAAACAAAGGTAAACGTGGACTGATGCTGCACTTCACACATTGCAGGAAGTATAGTGACAGATTTGGACTGGCCTGTGCAAATTGTGCGTGGTCAGTGCGCATTACATTTCTTTGTGGTTTAACCATAGATGTGCCAGCATACTACCCTTTGACTTGCAGATGACGCGATGTTCACTGGGACATAGCTGCCTGCACCTTCGACATAACCTAGTTGCCACATTGCCAGTCACTGCAAATTATCCTGTGGTTCTTGTTGCTCATCCTAGACCACAGTGTCCTGTTCTGGGACTCCTGTCACCAACTCCTCAGGGATGATGGCTGCCACTATCTTCTCCAACTCATCAAGGTGCTCCTGGGGCACTGGACGTCCATCTCCAGTCTGCAATGCTGCCTTGCAGTTGCTCGTCAGTTTCTCCTTTGACCTGCCTTCCAATCATGCCAGCCTTTTTACAATCGATCACTGTCCTCCTAACTTCTGCCACACTGCTGATCTTGTCCACAATGGACTGCCATATGGCCTCTTTACTCCCTAATGGCAATTTTGAGGTGATGAATAGCTGGTGTTGATGCTCAGTCACCTCAGTTATCAGGATATTAGTCTCCGCCTCACTAAACTTGCACTTCCTCTTCCCCTTTCCCTGGGAGTCTGTCTGGACATCCTGGCTGGTACTGGGGTTGCTGGTTTTGTCCTGTGGTCTTTGGTCTCCTGACAGAATCCTAACGTCATTGTGCACCATTTTGTAAATATTGTGCAAGCATGGCATTAGGATCTGTCATACCAAGGCATTAATATGTTTGACGCATCACTGCGTTTAGGCAGTGATGAGTCATTTCTTGGAAACAAGCGACTGAGTGCCATAACTCTAAATGATAGAAAAGCCTGTCTTTCCAGTGCTTAGAAATGTGAAATTGAAGTATTACATGCTAAACACATACAAATCAAGTGATTAACAGCACCAAGGGGATTTAGCCATTCAGGAAGGCCCCATCAGGCGACAATGGAATGTTACAATATCCACCCTAACCCTCGGGAGACCACCATAGGGAAAAGCTTCACCCTATAAATGTCTTCCCCAATCATCATGCCCTGTGACCAGTTGAAGGCTATTGGACCCACACTATCCCATAAAGATGCTCTCCTGGGTAAACCCACGGCCACAAAAACAATGAATTCTGCATGGTACACAATCTATGCAACATAAAATACAGGGGACACTATTACGAAGGGCCTTAGAGTGAAGAGTACACTGGACAAAGAGCATAAACTTTTGTTTTCCATTTTTTTCAGGTAATCACTTCAGGGGCAACTTTTTTATGGATGTAGTAAATTAAGTCTGCCTGTTTTACACATTGTTAGCTGAATTCGTCACTGTTCTACCCAGGGGCAGCTCCTTCACAATGGCGTCTCCCCACTGGCTGAGCCAGCAGCTGAAAAATAAAACGATATTTTAATATTATTTTGTTTTTCAGCTGCTGGCTCAGCCAGCAGGTACGGGGGGGCTGGTCCACAGGAGTGGGAGTGAGTCAGTGTCCACGGGAGGAGGAGTGAGTCAGTGTGCACTAAGTGGGCATCACAGTTTGGCTGGCCGTCTTAGGTTCTCCAAAGCGGCCGTGTTACACAGCCCATTTGGAGAAACTACACAGACCCCAGTGCACTGTCTGAGCAGCAGAACAAGCCGCTCAGACCAACCCTGACTCTCCTCTCATGCTAGGTTTAGCATGAGAGCAGCAGCAGGATTGCTGGGGAGTCTGTGCTGGTCTCCCAGGGAATGCTGGGATACCAACACAGTCGCAGTAAGAGGATTGAGGTGGGTGGTGGCAGACGCGGCAGCAAGTACGTTTTTTATTTTTTTAATATTATTTCATTTCTCCCCACTCTCCTTGCATCACCTGTTCCCCCGCCCCTCCCCTTGAGACTGCAGCCATCGCCGCTGGTTCTATCCCTCGTGAACCCAGAAATCTCCAGATCTAAAGGAGAGCTGTAGTCTGTGATTGTGAGTGGGCCAGTAAAGTCTGCCCCCTGCATGAACACCTGCTTGCTCAGTGATCTGAATTACTAGTACTGTGGGAAGTACTGCCCCACCCCCACACCCCAACAAACGTGCTAATTTGCTAGGTGACAAAACACATTTGCTATAGACCAACAGAAGTGGAATCTGCCGCAGAAAACGTTTTGCATGGAATTCTTCATTTTCCAGAGTAAAATAAAGAAATACCGTACCTATAAATAGGCCTACTCGGAATAAGAGACTCCTTGCATCTGTTTTCTGAAGAATATTTCCGTTTCCACTTGGTACTCTCATAGGTGAAAATGTACCACATTTTTCTAGCTCTTCACAGACAGCTGTTCATTCCTGTACTTTCCCCCGGAGCCTCTCGAGTACAGAAAACCCGTTTCACAAGGTTATTGTTTGTTCGGAGCCGGCATTCCTCACTCAGTGTCACCACTGTGTTATGTAGGGGTGAAAATGTGCATTTATTGATTTGAAATACCCCGCTGCCCGTTCCATGTGAGATTTACACGAAACTCATTTCAAATGGGCCTTTGAGTCTGTCGCCCTCCGTCAGTTTGTCAGTACAGGAACCTGGAGACTCAGATTATCTGTGCACCTTATAAAACAGCCAAACAATTACAAATGATAAAAACATTTCCTACGTAGAAGATCCTCATGCCTTCCTCACCCTAAGGGGACCCAATACTCGACCTACAGCCGCCCACAAATAATAAAGTATCCCCAAAAAGAGGATTTCAGCAGAGTGAGTGAATGATCGCACATCATTGCCCCCAGGCGTATCAGTAGATAGAGAAGAGGGGATCTGGCCTTGTCACATTACCCTAAGGGGGTCAGGGGTCCTTATGGAGGTTTCATGACACCTAGATGTGCCTACTGTGCTGACAATCGTTGGTATGATTTGGACTTCCACATAAACCTGTTTGCAGTACTTTATCTGTAAAAGAATAAGTGCTGACGTCCACAGTTCTGTCCGGAAGCCTCTAGCCTGCACTACTGGAGGTCCAGTGCCGAATACAAGGCTGTCTCTTGTCATTAATGAACCCCGTGCCTTTTTAAATCTACCATCAAATACTCCATGCCAGTTTATTTCACTCATGTAGGTTCATTTTTATCCCTGCTTTCTCCCTTTGTCACCTTGTTTCTGCCTTGTTCTTCCTCCTTATTCCCCCTCTGTTGTGTCCTTATTTCCCCTCCTTTTGTTTTGCCCTGGATCAAAGTGTATTAAGGAAAAATAAGTGTCAGTCCAAAAAATAAGTGCCGGTGGGCCCCACCTGCAACCACCAGCTGAAAGTGCAAAAAGTTTTAAAACTAAGCGCTACAGGTGTGATAGAGCGTTCCAGCCTAATAAATTACCTGCATTTGGACGCTCTTGGGCCGATGAATCTTTTGACCAAGTGGGGCTCTCTTCACCCGAGAGTAATCAATTTAATCAAATCAATAATCAATAACGAACATAAGCAATACCCTGATCAACATAACACTTCACAATTAATCCAGAAAACATTTCGGCGAAACCATGACCTTTCGGTCATGAATAACCACACCAGTTTATTCAAAGTTAATGCATTTATTTCCCTATATTAACAAAGCTAGCACGATATAAATGTGTCTTAACACTAAGTGATATATGTAACTGAACATTAATAGCTGTCCATAGCGGCGAAAAAGATGCAATCTATGCAGCATTTGAATAACAATGCATTTGATAATAGCAAGGCAAACCACTAAAACTACAATCTGTAATGGGCTAATTGCATACATTAGTCAGCATAACAAGGTCTCAAATTGCATCGTGCATCAAATGAATCCTCATCTAACCTCAAATTAGCATCAGCATGTGGGACTTCATGCGAAAACAATTTAGCAACATTAATTTGGAAAACTCCTAACTAGGGTTCTTATAAAAAATCAGCAGTTGGTTACCTAAAAAGAAAACACAATGCAATTGTACAATTTCCTTTCATATTTACCAAGTTCGATCAGCATTCAAGGAAGTCTTCGTCTCACAGGTACCGGATTCGATCAGCATGGGACGGGGCAAAGGGGCAGGGTGGACGGGGCAATTGCCTCACGGCGGCAAGATAAAACTACTACTTCATGCAAAGGGGCAAATCAAAGTTAAAGTCTCTAGGGCGAGAATTACTTAAAGTCTCTTTCTCTCGATTAGAGAAAGCATCAAAGTCTCATTCAAAATGGCGTCGAGCATCAATTGGCATCGTAGAAGATAGGCAATAATGTCCGATGGGTAATGGCCGTTTTCTCCTTGTGCACCAGGTTTAAATAGACAACAGTTCAAATCCAGTAGGGTCTTCCATTGGAGGGTTCATAGGTTGGCTTCAAATTGTCCAATCAAAAACAACAGTTCTCAAGCTTCTACCTAGGCATACATTATCCTTGGAGTCGGGAACGTAAGTTGCAACATATTTTACCAATTAACTCACTTTCAGAGCTTCCATTGTCCGCACCTGCAGATTGACCTTGGAGCAAAAAAGAAAATGCCAGGCTGGCACGAAACCTTAAAGATAAGCATGTGAACCGATCTCACTGGAAAAGTACAGCTTCAAGCAAGAATACACGTTTATTAGCACATTGGAAAAATACGAGCATCTAAACCGTGAGACAAGGCAACTAGGCCAAAACCTCCACTAAAGTTATGCTAAGCTAAAACATTTCAAACAAGCAAATCATAGCACACGTTTACGATTATGTCGGATTAATACAATTCTAATACATCACGTTATATAAAGCACGCTTATAAATGTTGGCAAACTACTCTGAGGGCACATTTGTCCCCGTACAATCTTTACTAGTTCAGTCAAAGTCACACTTGATTATTGCAGCACTACGTTTATGCGCTAATAAATGTAAAACCTTCATTTCTGTGTCATCAATCCCTCCTCTGATGACTACTTGTCATCACACAAAACTAATCCCACAAATTTTATTCCATTAAAATTCTGTCAGTTCTCTTTGCCTTTTAGTCCCCCTTGTTCTTGCTTTGCATTCTTCTGCCATTCTTTTAATCATTTTCTCTTCCTTCCTTCTCTTAATTCTTGCCATGATCATTAATATTCCTCTTTTTATTCCCCAAATCCCAAAAATGCAAATCAGTACTATTAATATTCCCTGTATTATTTTTAATAATATTCCATTCCAAATGCCACCAAGCCAATTTCCCACTGAAGCAATTCCCTTTCCAACCTTCTCCCAAACTCCTGGTTCTTTCAATTCCTTCAAGTCTGCACTTTCTTTCGTTAAATTTGCAAGCATTGTTTTAATCTTCACACTATTGTCTGGTATGTACGTGCAACAGTGACGTGCACCAAGCATTTTGCAAACGCCGCCATCCTTTGCTAAAAGAATGTCTAGGGCAAGCCTGTTTTGAAGAGTCATAGCTCTTTCCGCTGCAAGTTCAGCATCCATCAGGATTATAGCACCTGAAAACTTTGTCAACATGTTATCCACTATAGTAGACAACTTTCTTATTTTGATGGAATTCAACACAACTCCCAATGAAGGAATCATGGCTCCAAATATATCTCCTACCACAGCAGCTGCGGTCTCTCTTTTCTGGATACGATGGGATCCAGATGTCTTTGGAATCATCGATAGGTCATCCAGTTGATAAACCTTTGGGAACACTATACCCAAATAACATCTCCCCCACCATCCTTTTGGAAGACGATAATAGGCATTATGCCCACAAATGTAATATACACCAGGTATGACAGGATCAAGTCCGTTCAGCATGAATGTCCATTTGGCCTTAAAGATAAACGTATGTTTACATTCACTCGCTCCTACGAAAATGTTATCATAATAAGATTTACCACGATATATACAAAATTTCCCTACATGCCAAGCATCTAAAGCTATTCTCCCTTGTGTTTTTATTGCGGCAAAAGCATAATTATCTACTGAAGTCCTCTTACTTAGCTCTTTTTCTAATTTTGCATTCATTTGTGCCCTTCTATCATCTGTGTGATCCAAAAAGCTTATTTCTACTGCTGAGAGGGAGCAGGTAAGATTTTCCCTATGAGCGTGAGCTGTTTCAAAAGGTTGCATTGGTTCGAAAAATTTCCTCATTATTTTAGCATCCCAATCTTTAGCAATCTGGCTTAGTTGCGTGATTATAGGAACATATGCAAAGGTAACATCATAATTTGAATAAAAATACTGTATGTTGGTTTGACCATAAAATCTAGAAGTTACTATACTACATGTAATCCCATATGTAAGAGGCATGTGGTGATAAGTCACCCCTTCCGTTACCGATGTCGGTATCTGTGTACACACATAACAATCTTTCGCATCCATAGTCTCAACATATTCTGTCAGTAAGCGATAGAAAACATTATACGAAAGTTCCTTCTTATCATGCAAGTGTCTCTCATCTAATTCTAGTCTTTTCAGTGCGGTTAGTTCAGTGACAGTAACAGGAGCATAGGTAGAAGCATCAATTTTCTCATTCTCACCCTTACCACGCGTTGCAAGCACTATTACCACTATTATTAGTACACATGCAATTATCAAGCCTATACACACATATTTACAATATTTCATTCTACTGTTTTGTGTCATGATCTGTATAGAATCAGAGAGCTAGAAGCACTTATAAAAAGAAACGATTGAGCAATCAGTTACAAAGCTGAACGAGCGCAATGTTCACACAGTTTTCTTCAGGAGCTCAGTCACTTATCGGTTAGCAGCATTTGTCTCAATTCGGCAATAACTCAATTCGGCAATAAGTCAGTCTTTTTTTTTTTTTTTTTTCAAAGTTAGCAACGTTGTCTCAAATCGGGTTTAAGAGTCAATCAGGTTATCAAAGTCTTAATCAAGTTAGCAAATGTCTCATCCGGTTTAGCAATGTCTCAGCTGGTTGTATCACGTTATATTATAGCAAGCAATGTCATTTATCAGTTCTTTTTTTTTTTTTCCTTCAATCAACAGCGTCCATAAAACTTTTCTTTTCTATTGGTATCTCTTCTTCTTCGTTCTCGAGGCTAAGAGATACAAATTCGTCGGTCCAATCGTCATTGACTGCATATGCCCATTCAGGACCGGAATATCTCCTGTTTGGTATCCTTTTCCTTTTCAGTTTTGCATCTCTCTTTGATTCTGTCTCACTGGTACTTTCCTCTTTGGCCAAGTCTTTTTCTTCACTTGATGTTGGTACCACGACAGACACTTCCTTTCTTTTCACTTTCACTCTTGGCCCTTCGCTGTCATTCAACTTTTCTCTAGTTCTTACTTTTACTGGTGATCTACTTTGTCTTTTCTTTGCACTGTGTCCATTTGATGGACCTGCGATCTCTTCTGAAGAAGTTTGAACAGTTTCGTTCTGTTCTGCATTGTCCCCTCCTTCTGGGGAGACAATCAGGTTTTCCTTTTCTTTTTCTGTACCGTCTGCTTCTGGGAAAGCCCTCCTCTGATCAGGCTCTCCTGCTTTTTCACCTCTTTCGAGCCCTTTGTCACCGTTACTTTCTTCAGGCTCTTTGTCACTTTCAGCTGCTTCAGGCTATTTGTTACCTTCAGCTGCTTCGTCGCTGTCTGAGGTTTCTCCTTGGTCTTCCCCAAGTGAATCGGTTGCTTCGTCCTCAGAGAATATTTCTCTCTCTTCTATTTCTGCCTGTTCGCTTCTAGTTCTGTTTTGCTCTGTCTCAGCGCTCGGCACTTTGTTATCAGTTACTGGCAGTTTCAGCGCTTCAACTTCCTCATCTGTGGGACACAACACTTTCTTTGTATGACTGGCGTGAATCCAGTTGGGAACCCCCGCACACTTCACAGCGGTAGTGGTTGTCAGGATCACTTGGAAAGGGCCTTTCCAACGGGGTTCCAGACACGACTTCCTCACGTGCTTCTTTATCACGACCCAGTCACCTGCTTTCAGTGTGTGTCCTGGACCTTGGATCGGTGGCAAGGTGGTTGCTTCCACCTGGTGAGAGAAAGAGCGAACCACGTCAGCCAGACCTTTGCAGTAGTCTAACACCATATCATCTGTAATATTCAAAAGCGCGTTTGCGGGAACTGCAGGAAGTCTCATGGCCCTGCCCATGAGAATTTCGTGCGGGGACAATCCAGTCTTTCTGTCAGGGGTGTTTCTCATTGACATTAACACCAAAGGCAATGCGTCAGGCCGTTTCAAATTTGTCGATGCACATATTTTCGCCATTCTAGATTTCAGTATACCATTCATCTGCTCCACCAGTCCTGAGGCTTCAGGGCGATAGCTACAATGCAGTTTTTGCTCAATGTTCAGCGCTGCGCAAAGTAACTTTATCACCTCGTTATTGAAGTGACTTCCTCTATCCGATTCTAAAGAGATCGGGAATCCGAAGCGTGGTATCAACTCCCACAACAATAGTTTGGCAACTGTAAGGCTGTCATTTCTACGTGTAGGGTAGGCTTCAATCCAGTGACTAAAAATGCACACAATCACCAACACATACTTCAGACCTCCATGCACAGGCATCTCAATAAAGTCCATCTGCATTCTGCTGAACGGGCCACTCGCCCTGCCAATGTGGCTCATGTTCACAACCGTTCCCTTTCCTGGGTTCATCTGCTGACAAATGACACAACGATGGCAAACTGCTTCTGCAGCTTGACGAAATCTGGGGTTAAACCAATCAGTTTTGAACAATCTTATCATGGCATCTCTCCCTAGGTGAGCCTGCCCATGATAGAACCGCGCTAGCTGCGATAAGAGACAATTTGGTAAAACATATTTTCCCTCAATTGAAACCCATAACTCATCTGGTCTCTTTGTACATTGTGACTTAATCCAGGAAGCTCTTTCATCCTCCCTGACGCTATTCTGTAATGCTTTTAGTTCATCCATTGTATCCACGACCTTCAAGGCAAATACTTCAGCTGGTTCGAGCTCTGGCTCACTTATCGAATTCCATTCATCCCTGAGCAATATACAGTTCAAGGCACAAAATCTTGCGACTTGATCCGCATATGCATTTCCCAGAGAAACATAGTCCTGTCCTTTTGTATGAGCACTACACTTTACCACTGCAATTTCGGCTGGCATTTGAATGGCGTGTAACAATTCCTTTATTCTCTCCCCGTTTTTCACTGGGGACCCTGAAGAGGTCAGGAAACCTCTCTGTGACCATAGTTGCCCAAAGTCGTGCACAATTCCAAACCCGTACTGACTATCAGTGTAAATGGTAACCTTCATCAATGTAGACAGTTGGCATGCTCTTGTAAGGGCTACAAGCTCTGCTACTTGTGCGGAATATACTCCTTGAAGCCAGGACGCTTCCAAGACACCTGTTACAGTACATACAGCATATCCTGCTTTCAATATTCCCAATGCATCTCTTAAACATGACCCATCAACAAAAACAATTTGGTCATTTTCATCAAGCTTAGTATCCTTAATGTCAGGTCGGGGTTTTGTGCAAAATTCAGTCACCTGAAGGCAGTCATGCTCTACGTCTTCAGCGTTCTCAATTTCAGCATTTTCACCAGGAAGCAAGGTTGCTGGATTCAACGTAGTGCACCTTTTCAGCTGCACATTCGGTGAGCCCAGAATTATTGTTTCATACCTTGTGAGTCTTGCTCCAGTCATGTGTTGTGTTCGGGAGCGGGTCAAAAGTATCTCAACTGAGTGAGGGACCATGACTGTTAATGGATGTCCCATCACTATTCCTTCACTCTGAGTGAGGCTGATACCAACTGCTACTACGGCGCGCAAACACCCTGGCAGTGCTGCTGCGACCGGTTCCAAAGTAGCTGAAAAATACGCTACTGGTCTGTTTATGCCACCATGGGCTTGGATCAGGACAGACAAAGAACATGCATCACGTTCATGACAAAACAATGTGAAAGGCTTTGTGTAATCAGGCATACCTAAAGCTGGAGCCCTGCACATGCATTCTTTCAATTCAATAAAAGCATCCATCTCATCTCCTTTCAGCTCAATTTCATCCAATGCATCCTTCTGGGTCAGTTTCAGTAAAGGCTTTGCTAGAGTTGAGAAGTTGGGAATCCACTGGCGACAGTAGCTCACCATCCCCAAAAACTTCCTCACCTCCCTCCTTGTCTTTGGTGGACTCATTTGAAGTACACTTGTTATTCTTTCCTTCATTATTCTCCGTGACCCTTTCTCTATTTGATGACCCAAGTATTTCACTTTCTTCTGACAGAACTGCAACTTTGAAGGAGACACCTTGTGTCCATTCCTTCCCAAATGGTTCAGTAGAGCAATGGTGTCGGCTGTGCAGCCACTTTCTGTCTTAGATGCAATCAGTAGGTCATCAATGTACTGCACTAGGGTTGACTCGAATGGCAATTCTAACGCTTCCAAGTCTTTCTTTAGAATCTGATTAAAAATTGACGGTGACTCAGAAAACCCTTGAGGAATTCGACACCAACTGTAAACTCTGTCTAAGAATTTGAAACAAAAGAGAAATTGGCTGTCCTCATGAAGAGGCACCGAAAAGAATGCTTGTGACAAGTCGATGACTGAGAACCACTCGGCATCGCAAGGGATTTGAAACATTATCACAGCTGGATTCGGTACTACAGGGCAGCATTTAATTACAATGTCATTTATTTTCCTCAAGTCCTGCACAATTCGGACCTTTCCACTGGGCTTTATTAGTCCCATTATTGGTGAATTACATGGACTGCTTAACACTTCTTTCAGTACTCCCTGTTTTACAAACTCGTCAATGAGTTGGGCGACTTTCATGAGGGTGTCTTGTGCCATGTGGTATTGTGGGGTCTGGGGAAAGGTTACATTGGGTTTTACGGTCACTTTCACTGGTTCCACTCCTTTCACCAATCCCACCTCTTTTCCTGTCATATCCCACACTTCCTTTCCGACTGTTTCCCGTAATTCAGCTGGAATATCTTCTTCAGTTATCATCGGGAAAAGGTTAATCAGAGGATATTCTTCATCGACAGTTTCCATCTCGTCCCCTTCTACACTTTCCTCTTCTTCCCCATCACTGCTCGTCTGAATTCTAATTCCATCGTCCGAACACATAATCGAACATCCCAATTTGCACAATAGGTCTCTCCCTAACAGTGCTATCGGGCTTGAGTCACATACCACAAAATTATGTAACCCTTGATAGTTACCAATACTGACTGGTACTGGATCTGTGATTGGGTTCGTCAGGTGCCTGTTTGCTACTCCCACCACTTGAACTGTTCTCCCTGAGAGTGGCAAATTTGGGACTTCAATGCTCCTAACAGTTGAACGTGTGGCTCCTTTGTCAACCAAGAATGAAACACGATGACCCATCACTCTTCCCTCTACATATGGACCCTTTTGATCAACTTCCAAGGATGCTGCAAGCACACAATCTCCCTCCTCTCCTGAACTTTCACTCTCCCATGCATCGTTTATTCCATTCTCACTGTGTAATGGGAACTGTTGTACTGTGCCATTTGTATTTATCATCTGACCTGAGACCTGTGGAGGAACCATCACTTGTTGCTGACTCACTGGTGCCAAAGGTATTTGCATTTGCTGATTAGGTAGCATGGGAAACTGCTGTTGCATTGGCTGCATTTGCGTCATCTGCACACGGGGCATCTGCATCTGCTGCGGCTGCATGGGCTGTAATCCCTGCAGCTGACTTATGGTCTGAAAATTTGGGTTTGGACCTCTCATTTTCGGTCCCCTCATTGTCTGGAATGCATTGACATCATTGTTTTGCTGACCAACACCTGCACCTTCCTGCACCACCATCGGGCACTCGCGTTTCCAATGTCCGACGATTCCGCACACGTGACACGGCATCACCCTTTTCATTGCCTGCACACCATTCGGAGTCACAACAGTGTTCAAATCCGGACCATTACTCCCAAAGCCTCCTCTGCCTCTGCCTCTCGCCTGTGGCTGAAACACCATATTTCCCTGCGGGTGCGGCTGCGGTATCTGCTGTTGGAACCCTTGCAACCCTTGCAAACCTGTCTGAGCTGCTTTAAGCTGCATCATCATCACTTTCTCTTTCAACCTTTTCTGTTTCACTTCAATTTCGTCGCTACAGTATTTCGCATAATTCAACACCTCATCAATTGGTTTCGACTGCCAACAAATCAAATGCGTCTTTATCATCTGACTTATCTCTGGTCTCAGCCCTTCCACAAATCTAAACACAAAATGGAGCATGTCCTTCGCCTCTATTGTTTCCGTGCCACTGTAATTCTTGAACGCCTTCAACAACCTCTCATAGTAACCATGAATCGACTCTTTAGCCTCTTGGGCAGTTCGATCAATCTTCTGCCAATCCACATTTTTCGCGGCAACCTTCGTCTTCAAATGCTCAATCACCTTATAGTACAAGCTCATTACCATAGGTGATGGTGCACCCGTATCCCTGTCTCTCTCTGGTTCACTTGTCGGCCAACCTACAGCCCTTTTGCAGTCTTCCCACAAATCTGCCGGAACCACAATCTCAAAGAGGGTGTTCAGGTCTTCCCAAAGACATTTTGCAAGCTTCACAAACCTATCAGTCTGTTGATACCATTCAATCGGTTTCTCTCTCAGTTTGGGAAAATCATCCGTAAAAGACTGAATGTCGCTTCTGTGCCACGGTACATGTATTAATTTTCCCCCTGCTGTCTCCCTCATTGGTAACATGGTTATTGCATCACTACTCTGTGGTCTTTTCTCCTTATGCTCTGGGACACTGTCTTTCTTTTTTTCCTTTTTCTTTGCCCATCTGCTCTCCCATTTGTCTAAGCACCCCCACACTTGTGCACTCTGCAGCAATTCTCTAAGGTGCGTTTTCATGCCTGCTGACCTCATGTGCTCAAAGTCTGTGGTCCCGAAATCCAATCTATAGCTCCTGCTCAAGTGTTTTGTCTTGTCTATCTCAACCCCATTTTTGTCAGCTATTTCTTGCAACCTTCTGTGTACCTTGTTCACCTCTCTCGTAATCCTGGGACATAGATACCTCAGCTCTTCTTCCGAGTAGGACTCTAACCTATTCAAACCCATAGTCCCTTCCACCAATTCTTCTGCTTCCATGTTCAACCTGACCTTATTCAGATAGTCCTCTCCCTTCCCACTGGCGGAGCTTTGTGTGGAATTCAGACTGTTGAACCACTGTGTCAGCTGTTGCGCATTCAACCCCATCAGTGTAGCATTCGCATCGACTGCCATTGATGGTTGCGGCAACTTCTCAGTGTTCGATGTTAGCGGTATCATCAGTGGGGGACTCGACCTCACCACTGTTGACTGAGCACATATGGGACTAAACTCCATCAAGGACCCAGATCCAGTTGGCAGAGCCGCTATCGGAGTTGTCTCTGGAGTGTTTTCTATGCACCTCCTTTCCGTTCCACTCTGCACCATTGATCCTTGACCGCTCATACCTAAGTTAGGCTGAGTGTACAAAGGTACCGGTGGACCTACAGTAATGGGTAGGGTTATCGCATCTGGGTTCTGTCCATTCCCCAAGTTCTGAGGCATGTTCATTCCCACATTATGGGTCATCATTGCCGGCATGCACGTCTGACTCCCCGTCATCTGAGCATGTGCTGTTCCCCCCTGCATCTGCTTTTGAGGCATCAAAAACTGGGTTGATTCAGCTTGTGCCAATGTCGGGTTGCGACCATTCTGTACTCCCATTACGGTTGGATCTAGAATCATTCCCGTACTGTTGTCACTGCTGTAGTACCTTGGGACCTGCGGCTGATAATTTTCTGCTGTTTTCAATATAGGCACATCTGGATATATTCTCCTAACCTGCGGTATCTGCGGGGTGAATAGTAAACTCGGGTCCTTAGATCCCGATGGCGTTTCTGAATCTGGAGTTTCACTATTCTGTACCGGTGCCGGAGGGGCAGAACTGGTACTTGGACCTTGTTCACTCGCTGCATAAGGTGGTGGACGGTCGTTCAGCAATTGGATGATGAACTCCTCATCCTCTGACTCGTCTTCTCTATCTTTGGAAGACCTCCTGTTTGTCTTACAGGTAGCTTTCTTGCCTGTCGCCTCTTCCTCCTTAGCAATTGCGGGAAACAATTTTATCCCCTGCAATATATCTGACCTCCACACCTTCTGTGCATTGTCCCACCTAGCGTCCGCTAGTGTCTTTTCTACCTTTCTTATCCTGGTCTCGAACTTCTTTTGCTGTTGCTGTCTAGCCATTAGGTCCCAAATCGCTAGAGCCTCAAACTGTGCTGGCCTTGGAGGTACCTTCATGTCGTACATCGCGAATCTCAAATTCTCTAGTATTCTTATATTGAATGTCCCATGGATCGGGAACGCTACGCTCCCATGTTTCTCTGTCAGCTTGTGCCATTGCTTTAGCCAAAGGCACGGAGCTACCCCCTTTTCCTCCATTACAATGTAAGCTGGTGTACCTTCGGGTGGCGTCTCCTCTCCTACGCTCGCTTTAATGTAAGACTCTCCCTTCATCGCACTCTTTAATGCTTTAAAAAATTTCATTTTCTCGTCTTTTATTTCACAAAGTTTGTAATCAATAGGTGACTTTAATTCCCGGAATACTCTTCGCTTGCCTTTCCCCTTCCAATCGAGCCCCACGGACTGCGTCCAATCCGTGCGCGACCCTTCTCTGCAACCAACCTATCCCAGCGCGGCTCCTAGTGACGTCACACTCACACACACTGCGGCTGACAAAGCCTTGCGGCTTGTCCTCCTTCACTCAGCTCCTCTCGTAACAACTTCTAGCATGTATCGCGAGCAACCAAATAATAATAAAACAGATCCGTCGGTTTACTACAGGAAGGGTAACACAATCGCTTCAGGACCTTAGGGATTTTTCACTAGCCTCGGCAGTTATTCCATCTTTCTCGGTCCCCACTTTCGCAAGCAAATCTGACCCGCAGACTCTGCTCTCAACTTGTCAATGATCTATTCTAGTGCACTTAGAATTTGTCAAAGCCCGAAGTCGAAGTTTTCTTTCACTCCCTTAACACACGTACCGACTCGTTGACCACGCCCGATCAACCTATTAAACCGACCAGACCACAACATAAAACAAGTGTCTCATACTCTTTTCAACATACTCCGGAGTCTCTTGACCTCGCAGGGCCCGTCTCAACAACAACAACCACGTGGACCTTTTTCTGCACAAAGCGCCACATGCACATGAAGTTCGACGACTTCCCTACTCTTACACTCGGAGTCGCACCTCCGCTATTCTCTATGAAGTTCGACGACTTCCCTACTCCTACACTCGGAGTCGTACAATGTTTACTAGTTCAGTCAAAGTCACACTTGATTATTGCAGCACTACGTTTATGCGCTAATAAATGTAAAACCTTCATTTCTGCGTCATCAGGTGTGCTTTGGGTTCGGTGTTTTTCACGCGAATACTTCGCTCGTCAAATACCCAGCTAAACATGTGTGTAATTTTGCAGAAACCCAGATACCCCATGTTAGTTCCCAAAAACCTGTCTCCACCCCCTTTAACAGTGAATTTACAAGTGTAAAGTACGTTTTAAGATATTTATACTAGTTAGTAACTTTTCGCATGTAAGTAGAAATATGTGCCCCGAGTTACTGGTGCTCATGGTATTGGTAATTCTCTGGGAGACAATTACCACTCCTAATGAGCCCCAAGTACGCACAGGCCCAGGCTACTCCACTAGCTTCTCCCTTTCATGGCTAGGAGCCGTCACCCCACGTTCAGCCTCCACGGTCACAAACCTTGGCCTGATCATGCTATGGTCTAGAATAGTATAATTATGAGTCTTTATAGAGCACTTACTACCCCGGGCGGTGAGCTAAAGTTCTTTGCAGATGGGTAGCACTCTACTCCTTTGGAGCCCGCAGTTAGTAATTTAGTCATGCCAAAGAGGTACAAAAAGGGGGTGACCCAAGAGAGTAGGGAATAGGAAGCGGAAGAAAGGGGGAGAAAGAATGTGGCAAATATGAGAGGGAGAGAAAAATAAAAGAACAGATAAATTGAAAAAGGTAAAGTGATACAAGAGAAAGGTAAAAAGAAGGGGGGGAGGCAAAAGTGAACAGGAATGTGAGCGAGGGAAAGTGAGAGAATGGAAATCAAGAGAAGATAATGGGGGAGAAAGGGTCACAAAGTGAGGGGAGCTAGAAAAACTGAGAGGTAGAGAGAGTGACCATGGATGGTAAACTTAAAGGGGCGATAATCTGAGCAAGATGTTCAAAACATGTAACAGCTATTGCTTGAAAACTAAAAACATCTTAGCTATCTTATAGTAGTACTTAGGGGCAGGTTTATGGAAAGTGGCGCTGCACCCAGTGCAGCGCCACTTTCCTTGTGCCCCTTAGCACCCCCCCTACTGCCACCATGTGTGCGCCGTATTTAAAATACAGCGCATCATGGCTCAGGGTAGGGGGCAATAGTGTCATTTTTGATGACGCTATTGATGTACTCTGCAGGAGTAGCGCCAACATATTTGCTCTATCCCTGCAGATTACATATGGGCCCATTATAAAGAATGGAAGCCCCCTTTTAACGCCTGCTTGTGAGCTGGCGTTAAAAGTGTCGTAATAAATGGCACAAGAAAATCTCATCGATTTCCTTGCACCATTTTACCTGCTCCCCTAACGGGGGAATGCCCCTTTGCATACATTATGCCTGTTGCAGGCATAATGTAGCGCAAAGGGTTACAGAGTGGCGCAATGCACGCTTTGCACCACTCTGTAAATCTGGCGTGGGGATTTTGCCCTCGTTCCGCCACATTAATGTAAAAATAAATGACGTTAATGTGGTGCAAGGTGGCGCTAGGGGCCTATAAATATGCCCCTTAGTTTGTTTGAAGGGCAGTTATGGTGTTTCACTCCATATGCACTAATTCAGTGTACTTGAGCCTGTACAAGAAAGTCACCCGGCACTTTAACACATGATTCACAATAATTTGGTCTGGATCAGATCAAATTTACATGGAAAAAGTCCAAAGTGTTATAAACTAAAAAAACATGTGCTTAGCTCACCATGCACTTCAAAAAAAGAGGTCTATGCTACTTAAGCAGTAGGATAATCAAGAACACCCCAGTAGAGTACGCAGGTTAGCCCACCCAGCCTACTGTAGCTTCCAAGACAAAACTTTCTATTGCATACTCTTTTTTTATTAAGTAGTTACGCCACTATGCCTGATCACATCATGAAAAATGCCAGCATTACAATCCACAAAACCTACGAGCCGAAATCTTCCAGCTTTTCTATATAGGGATCGCCACCTATGTAAATTTGCTACTTAGCAATAAATGTGGGAGGGACTAGGGGAAGTGGGCAATATCTACTAAAAAATAGGATGGCTTTATAGAAAAGTAAAGAGACGTTTAAGGAGGGACAGACAATGACAAACACCAACCCAAAAAAAGACTAAGCACATTGCTATTCACTAACAACAATTCTAAAGTTACTATAGCCATAAAGAATGGGGATGTGTGAAATTTGTGTGATTTGCTGGAGTCAATGGTGAGCAGGGCGATGAGGTCACTGATGAGGTAGGTAAAAGTGACATGTGGTCCGGGTGGTCAGTAGGTGAAGGTTTCGTTCAGGTTGAAGTTTTAAGATATTTGCAGCTTGAAGTGCAGGTGTTCCATGAATGGCGTTCTCTGTTTATGTTGTGCTTTCAATTAATTCCTTGTAGATGATAGTGAGTCCACCTCCTGGTTTGTGAAGGCGGTCCTGTCGTGCGATCTTGTAGCCTGCTACGATTGCTGTGGCTATTTCAGGAGCCGATGAGGGGTTGAGCCGGGTCTCTCTGAGGAAGAAGATGTTGGTCAGCATGTCCCATATTTCGGTTGTGAGTTTACTGAGTGATTGTGTGTTAAGAAACATGCATGTGAGTGGGTATTGATTTGAGGATTTGCTTCGGCATGTGGTGTAGGGTGGAGTGTATTCGTTGGTTCTTGTGCGGTGTGTGTGTTGAGAGGGGGTGTTGAGGGCCATGTTAGTATTAGCATCTTCTTCTTCTAAGGACAGTTTTGGTGGGTAACCCAGTAATGTCACTTCTTCTCTATATGGATGATGGGAAATTCAGTGATGTCACTTCCTGTCCTGAGAAGTGATAGGAAAGTGTAATGCTAAATGACAAAAATTACATGAATTATTCTGTTGTAAACTAATGTAAATTAAGCACAGGCCTACAAAAGACAACAAAACAGTAGTAAATATACTCCAGTACAGCCTTGGAGTAAGTCAAGCACCATACACAGCCTTTCACAAGTACTGCAACACACTCCCATAAAAAATAATGGAGGAATGGACTTAAAATGACACACCATAGGAAATAATGTTAAATAAATGCAATTATTTCAACTTTTAATAAATATATCTTTTTATGTCAAAATTGATGTACAATAATTTACAAGTATTGTAGTAGTTTAGGATTCAATAATATACTTAATCTGAAAATTAAAGTAGACTTCTGTTAAAACACAACAAATAATTTAAATGAACTCAGCACATAGAATTTAACAAAGTTTAACACATTAAAAAAAATTCAAATGTTACTGGGGGTGTGATTGTTTTTAAATTATCCTGTGAGAGATATCATTCATACTTAAAATAAATATATTTAAATTAATAATGTAATATACATCCAATGTAATGAGATAATGTGCTGCAACAATTTAATTCATCAGTTCTATATTTATATTATATATTTTTAAATTATTTTACATTATATCTTGTATAAAAAAAAATGTTTAATAATTGTTTTTAGAATAATAAACTTTAGCATTTTTTTCAATTCTTTCCCCTAGGGAGATGTCCATCAGGGTGGCAAATATTTCTACTTACATGCGAAAAGATACTAGAACAAATATCTTAAAACTTAATTTACACTTGTAAATTCAGTGTTAAAGGGGGTGGAGACATGTAAGTCTACATTTAGGTGTAAATCTGTATCCAAAAATGGAGGATAGCAGAAAACTGTAAACTTATACTTAGGTGCAGGAATAGATTTACAGGCGAATACATTGGCAAGTGTGAATTTAGCTTTGCAAACAGACCCCTTAAAAGCAAAATGTAATTTTAGCTGTAAAGTACAAACATACTTTATTGGTCTGCTATGCTCTAAATCAAAGTGTACCCTTGTATTGGCAATAAGTACAACGTAGTCCAACCCATAACTTGAAAAAGTTCTGTACTTTGCTTGAATTTATATGCCAAAAGGTTACCAGAGCAAAACCAAACGTGCAGTTTTTTATTATGGAATATGACAAAAAAGTGGTTCCAGAAGTCCTCAAAGTAGGAGGGTTATATCTCCTACAGGATTAACACGTTTTTTTGTTTACATCATAGACCCTCTAGAAGCCTAAGATGTTTTGTTTTTGCTTTCACTCAAATGGTATACCGATATTTTATAACACTGTTTCCTTTAGCTCTATAATAAGGTAGATAGGGTCAAGATCGTGATCAGACAATGAGTAAAAAATGTAATTCCTTTGCTTTTTATGTCTCCTTCACTAAGGCACCCTTAGTTGCTCTATTCTGATACAACCATGCTATTGATCAGGTTACATCAGCAGTGTATGTTTATTTCCGTAATTTATTCGAACAAATATATGTATCACATATACCAGTTTGGGTGTATATAGTGCTTTACCTACATGAAATAAATTATTTTGATGTGGTGCATAAGAGAGAGAAAAGAAAGAGAGGCAGGACAAACAACACCTGAAGGCGAACTGTGGAAACATAAATGCGGACACTGAACCTCAGGTGGGGCACCATACAGATGCTTGCCCAAGGCAGGCTGAAGGGGACGTCCTTCATTGCTGCTCTACATGCCAGTCAACATCACAGACAAGTATAGGTGGGACGGATGAAACTAATGTCTGCACAAAGCACCAGTTCAAACAGAACCTTGTAATATGAATCTTCAGTCTTGGCACATTAACAGGAGTACATTACTCTTTTTGCACTTTAGTAGTGATGATACTCTAGAATGCACAACACCTATGCAAAACACATGCTCTAAGTGGGCCAGCGCTGTCATGTCTGAGCTATTGTAAAGCAAAAAACACAGACATTGAAATGGGGTTCTATTTTGTGGAGCATTTTCTGTATGCTCTTATAAAACTTGCCAGATCTTTTCATCCTAGCAAGGGTTAGAAGTTAGGTAAACATGCTAATCAATCAACAATTAATTTACAGTGTAACCAATTTGGCTACGCAATGAAAACCCAAATCGGAAATAAAGTTAAAGGGTTTACTACAAGTTCATACTTAGGTTAATGCAAACATTTCTCAAAAACAAGCTATAAAGATACAAGGTCACCATAGGGTAACCGAAGCGCAAAAAAAGTTTAGATGGATCAGTATGACAAATTAAACATTCAATCACTGTAATGCAGAATAACAATGGCAAAATTGGATGTTCAGAGAATAAGCACGGCCCTAATCCTTTACACTTTAGAGCAAATAAAAATCATTTAACAAAATTACCTAGGGCCCATGGGATTTCTCCCTATATATAGGACAAAAGGACCAAAGTCAAAAAGCAAAAAACAGGACAAAGAGGATCGGCAAAAAGGACATCTTGGGCAAAAAGAAACTAAAGATGGCAAAAAGTATGTAAAAAGGAAAGGTGTCAACATTTCAGAAGCTCAGTCAAGATTCTTCTCATTGGGTGAGATAAAAATCTAAATATCTCTAAGCAAGCATTGGGAAAATGTGGGGCAAGGGATTGAGGCCTGTACCACTTTTTTTTCAAGGGAATCAGTCTTCTGCCTCCAATCGATCAGTGAAAGTTCTAGTTAAAAACAATGATTAGTCCTTAGGTAACACCCAAGCATCATAAGATCATGTGGGTTAGTCTCACATTTCATGACAAACTTTAAACATAGCTCTTGGACCATCCTTGGAAGTTTTCTGTACAGCTTTGCAATATTATGAATAGTGTCGGTCTTCACATTCTCGGTCTCTTTATGTACCTTCTCCAAAGTTGCTTTCTCAGGCTCTCTATGTTTAAGACAATACCACATCTATTTCTAAATTAACATTTTATATGAAAGCCACCTACAATGAAATGACATTTTAGCTGAAATGGAGAACAGTTTCTCACATTTAGGAAATCCTAGTAAGCCCAAGAACAGCTCATTTAACACAGAATTAGAATTGAACACTGAACTCATTTTACTTTTGACTTTTGCATTAAAAATGCCAGTTACATTCTCATTTAAACTTTGTGATACTATTAATACAAAACAAAATGGTCTGTTAATGCATGTAAATGAATATGATGGGGGGAGACTGCTGAGACCGACTGGGGAGGCTGAGTACTACAAAGCACCTCTAATCTCAGCAGACAGTGAGGCAGAAGGCTGCTTGACATCTTCGGTGCACCCAGAGGCGCATTTAAGGAATTAACAGTCCCGCTTTTCCCTGAGGGAGACTGCTGAGAAGGACTGGGGGGGGTGCAACACAAAGCCCAGCAGACAGTGAAGCAGGAGGCCGCTTAACATCATTGGGTATGTCCGAAGGGGCATTTAAGGAATTCGCTGTCCCTCTTATCCCAGAGGGAGACTGCTTAGACGGGCTGGGAGGGCCAGGTACCACAAGGCACCACAAAGCCCAGCAGACAGTGAGGCAGAGGCCGCTTGACATCATCGGGTGCACCTTGAGACGCATTTAAGGAATTTGCGGTCCCACTTTCCCCTGAGGGAGACTGCTGAGATGGGCTGGGGGGCTGCACACCACAAGGCACCCCAGAGCCCAGCAGACAGTGTGGCAGGAGGCCACTTGATATCATCGGGTGCACCCGGAGGCACATTTAAGGAATTTGCGGTCCCGCTGCCCAGGATGCACCCGGGCGTATTCCCGGAAGAAGACAAGGCCAAGTGCGGGCCTGTGTGTGCCCTTCCACACCCGTATGAGGCTGGGCTGGGCCCACTCTCTTGGTCCTCAGGCCCGGGTGTTTTTGTCTTGGGAGCTGCAATAGTCTGGGAGCCTTAAAGAAGTCAGCAGGGCCTGAGGTTGTAATAGCTTTCCAATATGGTTAAGTGCAAGCCAGGGAATAATAAACCAGCCGCAAAGGCAGCATGTACCACTATAGACTCTTTTACTTGCACAGGCTGTGGGAATTATTTCAAAGGAAATTGACCTGGCGTGAAGGTGCTTATCCTTGGGGGCAGCTGAACTTAATGAATTAGCAGTACCATCACCTGACATCGTGGACCAAAACATTGGCCCTGGTTCTGTTTGTGATAAAGAGCAAGAGCCGGTAGGAAGGTTTGGCTCTATTATTAGGGAGGTTCCAGGTCCAATTGAGAGCCTTCAATTCCCGGCCACTGCAGCAAATCCTCTACATCAGGTGTTCATTCTCCTGGACCTAAACAGCAGAAGAGGTGCAGGAAGGCAGTAACTTAAAATTTGTGTTTATCTGATTCACCTTGTCTTGAGAGTATGTCTCCCCATCCCCCCATTGGAAGAGATGCTAGGAGGTCCATCCTGCAGTACATTTCTAGCTGCTTTTAGTGACTTGCTGACACCTCTCAAGGATAAGTTGGAAAGACTAGAGGGCAAGTTGGAAAAGTTATCAATCTCTGCCAGAAATTGTCTACCCATCTATTGGACCATCAACGTTTAGTGGGAGTTTTGCAATCCGTTGGGCATGGTAACATGATGGCTCCACCAGATGCAGGTAATGTGGTTGAAGGTGTTCCAGGGTGCCCCCTATCTGGACCGCAATTTGAGGGGACTAGAGCAGCTCAGGCTCAGGGAATGAACTTGAATGAATGGCATCATGTAATAGCATCGTCTGTGGCCAATCTGAGTACAATTTCAACATCAAATTTGGGTCCCATGCTGCAACTCCAGTTGAAGAATGTTACTGAGACAAGTGTTTTATTGACCCCAGACAAAATTGTTACAATCAGTTTACTGCCAGCCTGCTGCCCATATCTAGCAGTTTTGGTCAATATCCCACCCTTGAATCAAGGACAGCATGAGACCCTGGAGATTTTGAAGAACAAAGTAATTCATTGGTTAGCTTCAAAACATCTATCCCCGCCAGAAAGAGCACATCAAATTTTACTTGCTAGGAGAGGTGGATTGATTCATTAAGGAAACATTTTGGTGGTTACTGTGTTATTAATTTTCCGAGACCAAGATTTGCAGGGGAAATACTAGCTAGGGCTGCCCCATGTCTTTCTGATGGAAATACCATGATCTTCCTCCTTTTGCAACCCACGGTCAATCCACAACATGCTCTAACAAAGGAGCAGAGACTGTTGAACTAAAATAATCTTATCCATCCCACCATGTCATTAGGTAGTAGGTACCAGGCCCTTAGCATGCTGTCGGAAAATGATTGACAAAGCCATGGTGGGCAGCTGTACAAAGGGGCAGGAGCTGCTAATCTAGAAGGGTCCAAAAACCCATAACTGGTAATGAGTCTGTTGTGGGGCCCCCCAGTTTCAGTGGGGATGGCAATAGATTTACAAATACTATGCATTGAATCTGGGAATGTGGTTACTATAGCTGAAGATGGGCACACCATTAAAGAGCTCATTATTGAGATCGGCTCACGAGAAAACGATGATTGCCTGGTTGAGAGTTACAGATTTACAACTTGGAATGTGGGAGGGTTATCAAATAAGATAGGGTCTGAAGAATTGAATAACATCATTAAGGGATTGGATATTATCTGTATCCAAGAGACTTGGGGCCTCATTACAAGTTTGGCTGTCATTTGGAAGATTGCCGCAGTGGCGGCCGCCAAAAGACCACCATGTAGGCGGTCATCCAACTGCCACATTACGACTCACACCATGAAGACTGTCAAAAACAGCCAAAAATCCAAAACCGCCAGGACACTGGAGGGTGGGAAAGAGGCGGTTCCACTGCCAGCCCGACACAAATCTGCCCTCCAGATTACAACCCACAAATCACCACAGCAGTGCTTCCATGGTAGAAAAACATTGACAGTGCAAGCCGCCGTGGTCAGAAACCACCACTGACAGAACACCACAGTTTGAATGGCCCACGCCTGACACACATCCACACAACCAACACACCTATACACAACACTATATAACACACCCACACACAACCCACAATTTTTGCAACAAAACCGCAATACTGAGAAACACATACACAGAGGGAGCACTCTAACACTATAGGCACACACACATTACATGCATCTCACACCAACTAAAAAGAGCACAATACACACATAACGAGCACACACATTCCAAGACAACCGTCCGTCCCTCACAACACACTGCCCACACCCTATCAATCATCCCAACACTGCACCCTTTCCTACACAACACCACCCCCACACCATCAACACATTCACAACCATGTCCCCACACGATTCACCGACAATGAATTGAGGGTCATGGTGGATGACATTGTCAGGTTAGCACCACAACTGTTTGGAGCACAGGTCCAGCAAACAGCAATTGCCAGGAAAATGGAGTTATGGAAAAGAATAGTCGACAGAGTCAACTCAGTGGGCAGCCATCCACGCACAAGGGACGACATCAGGAAGAGATGGAATGACCTATGGGGGAAGGTGCGTTCCATGGCATCAAGACACTGGATAGCTGTGCAGAAGACTGGTGGTGGGCCCCCACTTCCTCCCCCACAGTTCACATCTTGGGAGGAGAAGGTCTTGGATGTACCGCATTCTGAGGGCCTGAATGGAATATCTGGGGGACTGGAGTCTGGTAAGTACCCGCAACATCAATGTCACACAATTGTTGTGTCCTGCATTCGTCCTCACCACCCAAGCACCCTCTAACTCACTGAACATCCCACTACACCTACCGGCCAATCAACCAATGCCCCTTCCCTGCATGCCCCCACCTGCAAAGCCCTTGGCAAGGGTATGGATACCACAGGCGAATCCTATCACTACGACTCCCACAATGCAGCAACCCATTACGGCAAAAACCTGCAATGTGCACATAATATCAGATTTCATGCATGTATGACTATTGTACTACCTACACCAACGAGAATATACGACTGAGAACCAGTACATGGCATGACAGCAATGCAATGGCACACTACAATGGCAAGCAAGGCAAAACACAGCTACAGCTCAGTGGCAATTCCAAATGGACACTGAGCCATATCCCCAAGCCTGTAATGGACTGACCATGGGTTGGAAAGTAGGATGCCAGACTCCATGCACATGCACAACATCCAGAGACAGGAATATTACCCTAGCATAACCACAAACTGTGTTCCCAATGCGACACCATGGTGCAATGTGCAGCCATATTATGTGACAACTACCAAGCCTGATTACTCACTAGGTCGCAGAGTCGAATAGTCATGTCAAGAGTCAGAAAGTGACAGAACCCATCAGCAGTGTCATATGTACAGATCATTGATGACAGCGCCCAACATAGAGTATGGTACTCCTGTCACAGACTTATGTATACTACCACGTTATACGGTGCAGCATCTGTTATTGTCATTGAAGGGAATCATGAAAATCTGCTGTCTGCATCTCACAAAGAGGGAGCCAAACACACCATCTTAACTGTACTCTATGTCTCACTCCATCCACAGGTAACCCTATCATTGCCACCATGGAGAGGATACCAGACACTGCCATCCTTCCTAGGGATGAAGGCCCGGGTGAGGACAATACAACTGGATGTCTGGACAGTGACGACCTACCTGGCCCATCCAAGTCAACTGGTCAGTTGATGACTCCCAGCCTCACCTTGCCCACATCAATCCCCCCCCCACCCCAGTTGCGCCGATATCACAGCCAACCAAGCACCCCAAACCTGTGTCTAAAGGACTGTTCAATCTAATGTGTGTCCCACAGTACAGGGACCTGAGTTGGACCTTCACAGCCCAGACAATGATGGTCCTGCCAACACTAGGCGTGGGCACACTGTGCCCGGGGCACAGCCACCTGGGGGCGGAGAGTGTGGGAGGGATGCTGTGGGCCAGAGGATGAGGCACCCAAGGGACTCCACTGACCAGGATACCATCTGCCAAATCCTGAGAGCATACCAAACGTCCCAGAACAAGAAGGACCAGATCATCACCATATTGGGGAAATCAAAGGCTGCAAAGGGACTACCATCAGAAAGTCAGTGGCAGGCACACAATGTCACCATGCAGGGGTGCTGAGGGATATGAACAGCACCCTGCGTGGTTGAGCAACCCACCATCAGACCCCTTCCACTAGCACAGTGACATCTGCTCCCTCTACATCAGGACAGCAGCTAGTGGAATGAAGGCCCTGAGAGGGAAACCCCAAGCCTCAGATTCCCCTCCCTCTGTAGCTGAAGAACTCCCCACAAACGTGGACCTCCAACCAGACATCCGTCTGGAGTAGATGCCAAGACCAAAGCCACTGTCAGGTAGTGAACTTCTCCTGCTTTGTCACCCTTGTGTGACACTGATATACCCTGTTGACTGTTCTGAGACAGAACTCCATTTTCCCATGGTACAAGACCACTGGACCTGTGTGGCCAAATGTTGTAGCAGATACTCTGATCAATCCATGACTCCACTCATCACCTGTTTGTTATGTAGTTCACATTTATTTCATGTGTCACAAAACCTAAATGCACAATAAATCACTTATGGACGCAGCTACTGTATATGTGTGTTTAATGATACAACAACAATTGTCCTACCCAGCTGTGGTCTGGTAATGTCCCCTGATTCAAACTGGCAGTGTAATTACCATCAGACAGAGGCTCCCTCAGCAGGACACACATGACAACAGTAATGTCACTGGGCAGATGTCAGAGAGTGAGGTTGAAATCCACAGTAACACTAGGGTATAATCCGTTGAGCAATCTGCAGTTAGAGCACGACAAAGAGTGCCATCAGGATGGAAGGCATGATGACACTGTAAGCACATATACAGGCAATCAACTGTGTGCCTATTGTACTATAACTCCAATTAGTTGGGACCCAGATTGGACCTATAGAGCATCAGGCTCAGGAAGTGAATGTTGGAATCAGTTTTCACAACACATGTTAGAGGTGAACCACTAATATTACACCTTGCATTCTATCTGTGTGCTTCCACAACTCACACATAGGCATTGGACATCATTACACCATCACAAATGCAAAAGGTCTGGAGGTATAATGTCAGCTATCCACTTCTGAGTGTGAACAGACAAGAACTGAAAAGGCCCACCTCACAAATCTGTATGTCACTGGAAGTACTGATTGATGAGCTCAGTCCTACAGTAAGTTGCTCCTTCTTTCTCTGGTTCTTCATCACTTTCCATATCACTATGCGCAGTCACAGGTACAGCTGCCTCACTGTCATCAACTATCAACGGTATCGGACGCCCCAGGGGTAGATTGTGGAGCATGCAGCAGGCAACAATGATTTGGCAAACCTTGGGGTGCGAGTAGAGGAGGACACCTCCAAATAGGTCCAGACACCTGAATCTTGCCTTCAGGAGGCTGAAAGTTTGTTCGATTACACCCCTTATCCTCCCATTGGCCTCACTGAAACTGAGTTCCCCTGGCGTGGCTGGGTACCTCACAGGTGTCAACAGCCAAGGAAGGTTTGGATAGCCAGAGTCACCTATGAACCCAATGGTAGTACAATTTAAATTGAAGGTTCAGCAAGTGGGCAGATTGTGATGATAGGTCACATTACATACAAACACATAACAATGCATACTTACCAACCAGCCAGGCCCTCTCTGTGTGTAGTCGTGCAATAATGTGTGGGACATTGCTGTTCCGCAGAATGTAGGAGTCATGCACTGATCCAGGAAACTTGTCTGTCACTTGGGAGATGTACCGGTCTGTCAGACACACCACCTGCACGTTGATAGAGTGGTAGTTCTTCCTATTCCTATACACCTGTTCATTGACACTGTGAGGGACCAGGGATACATGGGTGCCATCAATGGCCCCTACCACATGAGGAAAGTGTTGCATCTGATAAAAGTCAGCCTTCACATAGGCCATATCCGCTCTTTGGGGAAACCTGATGTAGCTATCCAGGTGTTTCAAGAAAGCACACAGTACATCCCTTAACACAAGACTCAACATGGGGTGAGACATCCCTGCTATTAGGCCGACAGTATTCTGGAATGACTCTGTGGCCAGGAAGTGTAACACTGACAATAGTTGAACGATAGGAGGTGTGCAATAGGGATTGCCATTGCCTGGCATCAGATCTGGCTCCAACTGCCTACACAGATCCATTATGGTCTGGCTATTCAGATGATAGGTCTGGATGACATGCCTGTCCCCCACAGTTGCCAGGTCTACCAGTGGACAGTACACTGGTGGTTGTCTCATTTCCTTCATGGCAGGGTATCCATGTTGAGAGGAGAGAATGTACAAAAAGTCATGCAGTAGACACAGGTCAGCAGCACATGATATAGTAGCATACACCTAACGTGTAGGGGATGCGTAGCAGTGCTGCCATAAACATTACAGACCATAGAAATGCACATCATACACTGTCATTGCAGCACATTGGCTGAAATGTAAGTCAGATAGGACACATGACACAAATGTATAAGAAAATGTGTGGGTGACTGTGCAGTCCTGCACTGCTCACACATATGTAATTAAATCAACCTATAGTTTTTTAATGCCTATGTACCTCAGAGTAGTTACACAGAACTATCCACATATATACAGGCTCAACACATCATATTCTCATGATTGTCCCATTATCGAGGCACATGCATCGAGTGCATGTGCCCAAAGTGGCAGGCGCCTGACCTACTGTTCTGAACAGTTGGAAGTGACCTAAGTCTGCTTGCGTAAGTCGTCATGGCAGTAGGCGGTTGTAACCCCCATGCAACTTGTCATAGGTTAACATTGCTGCCTATGGTGGACTGGGGGCCAATGTTGATGCCCGTCAGTGACGGTCCTGTACGTGGCGGCCGTGACAGACGTTTTCTGTAGTCTTGCTCACTTGACTCCTAGCACCATTGCTAGCAAGACCTCCACTACGTGAGCTGCTGTGTATTGCCTCTGGGAGCCATCATGCCATGTACTGCAGGTGGGAGGGCCCCTGCCTTTACACAGGAAGAGCTGGAGAAGCTAGTGGAGGAGGTTCTACCACTGTCTTGACAGCTATATGGAGCAGATGAGTCCAGTGCCCCAGCCGTGTGTGATTGGGGTTGTGTGTGACGGTGAGTCGGCCATGTGAACTGTAGTTAGAGTAGATGTATGCATGTGTCATACCGTACAGGTGTGTGTGCTGAGAGGATGGGCATGTGTGATAACTTGGTGTTACAGTGGTGTAGTATCAACTCCTGTTGGTATGGGGCATTTGTTCATGATTTTCTCCTTTTTTCTGTGTCATCAATGCAGGTGAATGCCCATCAGAAGAAGGGGATCTGGCGTGCCATCGCCAAGTAAGTGCGGACCCTGGGGGTCCACATCCGGCAGAGCACCCATTGTTGGAAGCAATGGGAAGACCAGAGATGCTGGGCCTGGAAGACTTGCAGAGGCCCAGCTGGGTATGTCCTCCCAAAGGGAGAGGGGTGACCATCGGACCCTGATCTCCCCGCAATGGCCTGCAATTTGGCTGTGGCCTACCCTGAGGTGGATGGGCTTTTGGGCACAGCACAGCAGCCACCAGGAGGTAGGTACTGACTGTTTCCTGGTTCTTGGCTCTGGTTGTATGGTGTTTGCTGTTTCACTGTAGCTTCTGTGACAATGTAGTAGGTGACGAATGTTTCTAGACTAGAGGGAATCAGTTGGCACCACCTTACCAGTGTGTGAGATGTGAATCTGGCATCATGGTTAGCTATGTGTAAGTTCTGGACTCCTGTATCAAGACATCATTCTGACTGCATGTGGACATGCTCAAATGTCAATGCCACATGTGTTGTCCCATCCTGCCATTCCTATGGATGTGAGCTGATGTTTCACCATACCCATTAACTCATACCTGGTCCATCCACGTGCATATGAGTGTTAGTGGCTCCAAGGTGTCTAACTACTCCTGTCTGTGCTGCTCACCTGTTGTATCAACTGGGTGACTCACTTAATTGATACAGGGTCCGAACATAACTAGTACAGGTACAGAGATGGACTTCATGTGAGGCTACCATTTAATTTACACTACAGATATGGGCTGTGTAGGACAGTCCATATCTGTGTTTGTTGTTGTACCCCCATTGGCCGTTCATCTCCATTCTATGGGGTATGTGAAGGTTGCATTGAAAGGACAATCTACTTTTAATGTCTGATTTATGTATTTAGACTCATAATGCTTTTCCATGCGATTGACGTGTGGGCATTTCATCTCTGTCCCAATGGTTTGGTTCTAGAGGAGGTATGTGGCTTGGCAGAGCTAGCCTTTTACAATATGGTATGTCAATACTATGTGTGGCAATGCCCTACCAATTCCTCAGCAAACTTCGTAATATGCTGTCTACATCATGTCTCAATGGTTACTTGGGGGCACAACATATGAAGTGGGTCAATCTTTGCTACCCTTGGCCTAACTAATGTGTCGAGTCTGGTGAGGATTAGGTATTGTTGCACGTATGTGATCATGAAGTAATGGTTTTGTTGTACCACTATTTCTAAAGCAGGTATTTCCTGTGATGGGAAATGATGCAGCCGTGTAAGTCCATGTGTACATCATGTGTACATGTCATTTCCGTGTGCAATTTGTGTAGTCTGGAGTTAGGTACAGGTAATCACTTGTCAGGTATGGTGTGAGCGAAGTATTTTTACTTATGTAGTCAAGTACTGGAACTAGAACTGCATGTCAGGTGGAATAGTAGGTGGCATATGATGTCAGTTGTGGCTGCCTGAAGTGTAGTTGTTTTGACACTGCACTCAGTGCTATGCAGGCCATCGTAGCTGCACATGCATTTATGCAGTGATCGGGTGTATCTATGTTCTGTGTCTGCAGATATTCCTCTGTGAATGTGTGAATGTCATGCAATGGCTGTACTAGAAACATGTATTTTAACACATCAGTTGTTACCTGTAGGGGAGCCCCCATTGTTTTGGCTTCATCAGTTCAGGTACCCTTGTTGCCACATATGTATAGGAGGTCAGTCAGCCATGTGATATATATGGCAGGTGCTGTGTGGTATGTGAATATGGTAGTCTACACTATCAAGGGACATTACAAATTGAGATGGGCTGTTCAGGTTTTGATTCAGGACATGCATAATGTGTTGTGATGAGTCACCTGCTCTTCCAGTAGGTGATAGAAGTGTGGAGAGATCTGATCTGGAATATTTTTCAAATACCTACTTCTGCCAGGACACGAGTAGCATGCTCACATGGCTTTACAGGTGTTCATGCTAAGTTACTTGGAATCTGATGAGGGAGTGAGGAATGACATAAAGGGGTGGACAGTTGTTACATGTTGTGACATGATGCAGGATACGTGTAATGCCAATAGAGATAACCTAGCCTGGAGGTGTTTACCTACAGTTGTGCATTTTTACATGTGGGTATGTAAGGAATACCCTTTCTCTCCCTCTCTGTCTACCCTCCCTCTCTCTCTATTTGTGTGCATCAGCAGGTGATAAAAAACGGGGCACAGGCGAGGGGGGATGCTGCTGGCAATGGGACCCGGAGTGCTGTGACCACCAACAGCGAAGGTCCCAGTGGCCCAGAGGGCAAGGGGAGTACCACAGGGGAGACTGGATCTTGCGTATCATCATCTTCAGAATCCTCCGCCCACAGGACACTCCCTGGTGGTGGCGGACCCATCTGGGACCAACCCCACACCATCTTTGTCTGCCACCCCCCATTACTACAACCGCCATCCCTGTAGCTCCCAACCCAGTTGTCTGTGTCTGCTCACCCAGGAGGGTGGGTGTCTCCTTCGCCATAGGCACCTCTGCCCCAGTCAGCTCTCCTGCCCTCAGTGAAGAAGTTATTGACCTCCTGAGGTCCATCTCTGTGGGACAGTCGACCATTGTGAATGCCATCCAGGGACATACAACTCAAGTCCAACAGAGCAATGCATTCCTGGAGGGCATTCAAGGTGCACTGGGTGGCCTACAGAGATCCTTTCAGGCTCTGGCCTACGCACTGACCGCAGCCAGTCACCCTTTGCTTCCATCCCCTCTTCACCTTTCTCTTCCAAATCTCACACCCCTCTTCCCTGTCCCAGCCAGAGCATACAGAAAGGCAAGCATGCATCCACCTTAACAGACAAGGGTTCCTCAGACAAACACAAGCACCACAAGACCCACCACAGGCATGCACACAAACAACACCCACCTGCAGACACACCAATATCCACTACCTGCACAGACTCCCCCACCACCACAAACACTACACCTGACACACCTGTAGACACCACACCGACATTCACTGATACAGCCATGACTCCTATCCTACCCGCAGTCAGCACAATAGCAGACCCACAGACATCCACCCCAGTCCCCACATCTGTAGACAGCACAACACAGACACACCCACAAGCAGCACATCCACCATCCCTACAGTCACCATCCTAATAGACAGTCACCCATCCAGCACGGTAAATCCCAGCACCTCCACCCCCTCCTCCCAAGACGCATAAAAGTCCACATTCACCCACCCAACAGACACTCAGCACACAAGCATTCCTCACACACACATGCACCCAAAACATCCACCAAGACACCTCCTACAAGAACTCCCTCTCCCTCCACTTCCAAACCCTTTTGCCACTACTATCACTGTGTGTCTAAGAAGTTTTTCCTCTCAGTGTTCTCCCTTTCCCTACTCCTCTCCCACCCCGTGTGACCCCCAAGAGATCAGTTTCTCTTCCCAAGTCCTGCCCTACCACCTCCAAGTCCTCTCCTTCCCCCTTGCTACTACCCATGCCCCTCCCCCTGATCCCTCCAAAGTGTTACAGGCTCTCCCCTAAGCCACGTCCAAAGCCCCAGCAAGCCCAAAGTCACCCTCCCAAAGATAAGCCCAAACACCTCCTTCACCCCCCAATCCCTGAGGTGCCTGCCTGCCCCCTTTATGCCCCTACCTGGGGAGGTAATTTAGCAGTCAGGAGTCAAATAGGGACAGTCAGACATGCCATCTGTACGTGTTGCACTTTTGTCTTTGGACTGGCATAAGGGCTTTTATTTATTGTACATAGTTATTTATTCACTGCATATTTATTTATTTATTTATTCCCATACATCTGGACCGTATATATTTCTCCTGCCTTTCATTCCTCATGGCTGTTATGGTCTTGTCTGCTTTCTTTTGTGTGTGAGTGTGTGCTTTGCATTTGTCCCACAGTGATGGCTGGGCATGGTGTGTTGGGCATGTTTGTGTTTGGGACATTCATTTATGTTGCATTTGTGTGTATTGATTGTGTTGGCATTTGTTATTTGGAGTGTGGTGTGCCCTTGTGTAGTTGTACTGTGTGCATGCATGTGTGTGGTGACTGGTATGTCAGAACCACTGTGTGGTGTGTTTGCATGGTGTGACATATGCCTTTTTGTATGACTGTGTGATTGTGTATATTGGTACAATGGTGTTGTTACATTGTGTTTTTTGTATGTATTGTCAAGTGGGTGTGTGTGTTGTGGAGTGTTGACCATGCATATGAGGTGTTGTGGTTGTTGTGTAGTTGTGTACTTTGCGGGTGTTCTGTGTTGTTGTGTTTGACAGTGCTGTGTGTCTGCAGCTCGGTGTGTGTTTTGGTATTGTGTGTTGGCCGTGGTATGTGTACTGAGTCTGTGCGCGTGTGTACGTGGCTGTTTGTGAATGTGCATGTCAGTGTATGAGTACGTGTATGTGTCGCCATCGCCACCCATACCGGATGTGTATGTTGTGTGTGCGTGTCATGACCTTGGCAGTATGCAACAGTGACAGATAAGTGTGTGTTCTCATCGTTGCTGCCGTCGTCGTCTTCGCTGGGTCCAGAGTCGACGGGCGAGCAGGAGCAGCAGGAAGATGTCTAGTTCAGGTTCCATGGTGGCTCCAGACGGGTATGGCTTCCTGAAATAAGGGTCTCCATTTATACTGTTGGTTTCCGCTAGGGTTTCTGTGGTGGTGCGACAGCATCAGAAACCTTGGCAGTGTGCAACTTTGTAATCTGTCCGGCGGAAACATGGTCTCCGCCAGCCTGAAGGTGCCTCCCGCTGTCCGTGGTGGCCTGACCGCACTGTCGGTGTAGGCGGTGAATTGGCTGTTTTCTGTTGTGAAGACTGCCATGGTCATAATTTGGCGGTCTTCTCCGCCAGCCTGTTGGCAGTATTACAGCCACTGCCAACATGGCAGCCATGGAACCGCCAAACTCGTAATGGCCCCCTTGGTGTGTAACTCCAATCCAAGTGCAAGGTTGCACTTCTTAATTCATTGATGCTATGTCATCCCAAACAGGGAGGACTAAGGGTGAGCTCCAGGTCCTTATTTTGAATAAACTCCCTGTCATTGTGAAAAAGACCACCCAGGTGGGTTCCCATATACAACTATTGTGGCTAACATCTAGGGTGGGGAGAGACATGTTGTTAATTAATTTTTATGATAACGTCTTCGATTCAGCCCACAGCAGTGTAGCCCATGCCCTTGATCTTGGTCTTCAAACAATTCTATGCCCTATCCACTCTAACTTTATAGTACAACCTTGTTTCGCACCTGTGACACGGGTATGTGGGTTTCTTCACCAGGATGGGGTGGGTTATGATCATTTCTGTCATAATGAATATGGGGATGTTTTGAACTCAATGGTTTTTAAGTATGCTTTACTGTTATTAGGATGTAAACGCAATGCGGAAGGGGTGAGAATCCCTGCATTTACGGGAAGGTATTTTTCTTCTATGATTGATTATGTCCTGGTACCCTCTATTGCTAATGGCCTGTGTGGTACCTTTGGTATTGTCCAATATGTTCTAAGTGATCTGATGATCCCATTTTTCTGACATTATTACGGTGGGGTCCAAGGCAGGAGGCCTTCCTCACAATTAATAATATACCCCCTATAGGTCTAATGGGGTGAGAATAAAGTGGAGAGACATTGACCCCCAAGGGAATTGTTCTGGAAATTGTGAATGGGAACTTTATGCAATTGAATTGTTGTCTGCAGGACAAAGTAGTCTCTAACAGGTTGTTAAATTCTTTGAAACTTAATATTTGCGGTATCAAGGCCCTTTTGACATATTAACTTAAACCCACCCAACATGGGAAGAAAAGAATTTGGTTCGACCAGGCACGCACCAAGGCTTTGAGGGAACTCAGTCTTGCTCTTTGTAGCACCCCAAGTGACTTGGTGGCAGGCAAGTCCTGTCATTCCAAATATAGTGAGGCTTTGAAGGCAAGGAAGAGGGCGCAACAGGAGGAATCTTGGGAGAAATTGGCCCAGGCTGCAAGAACTATTGACAAGAACTCTTAATGCACCTTTTTTGACCACCGAAGCCCCCCTAGAAATTGGTTCCTTTGTACCCAGCTCTGCGTAGGAGGCTCATTTTTTGGAAGTCTTTAAGCAAAATAGCGTGAATGGTGACCTAATAGAAGAGGCTGAGGAATGCAAATCCCACTCGTATGGAAATATCTATTGATGAGGTACTCTTAGCCCTTTATGATAGCCCTGGGTGTAGGGCTCCCGGTCCTGATGGGGTGTTGATTGATGTTTTCAAAGCAGAAACTGACTTATGGGGTTCAGTCCAAACAAGGGTATTTAATGTGGTAGTATTTGGAGAGATTCTATCCGCATGGGGATATTCTATAATTATTCCAATTTATTAAAAAAAGAGACAAATCAGACCCTAAAAATGATTGTTCAATTTCACTCTTGGACTCCTCAATTAAGGTACTAAGCATAATTCTGCTGTCACGGTTGGAAGAGTGGGCTCAGGAGCAGGTTATTTTATCCGCTGCCCAATTCGGGTTTAGAGAAAAGATTGGGTGCTGTTGACCAACGTGTAAATTTGAACCTACTAATCGGGAAGTATACTAGGGCCAAAACAAGGGCATTGTATCTTTGTTTGGTTGGCCTCAGCAGCACTTTCGACCTTGTCAAGCATACTTTTTTGTGGTCTATGTTGGTCAACTTGGGAGCCCTGAGAGAAATTATCACGTTTAAGGTTAATTTTTATCCCACAGGGGAATGTACACTCTCTTTTAAAGTCGGGAGAGGAATATGGCAAAGGTGTGTGTTAGCACTGTTATTATTTTTTTTATTCATATATGGGGTAGATAATTTTCTGCATGCTATCCGCACTGCTCCACCCTGTGTGGCAGGGTGTCCCATACCCATGTAATTATATGCGGACAATGCCATCCTTCTGTCTCGGACTTTGACGGGCCTACAGAAACTAATGAATGTATTTGAGGAATTCATGACATCTAAGGGTATGGCACTAACAATTCAAAAACGTTTACAATGACCTGTGGCAAAAAAGCGAAGAAATGTAGAACATTTTACATCCATAAAACCCCTTTCATTAATGTAAAATCTTTTATTTATTTGGGGTTCATTTTTTACAATGAATCCTGGGAACATCAGGTTTCTACTGTCAGAACAAAAATGAGTACAATTTTGTATGGTATTTTTTAATTTGCCAGTAAACTAGGCAGCCGTCCGATCAGAGAAATGGTTGATATCTATAAGGCTAGAGTAGTGAAAATGCCCAATTACGGGGCTGGATTCTGGCAACATACAAAAACCACATCCCTACAATCAGAGGAAAATAGTTTTTTAAAACAGTTGCTCTGTTTACCTACCTCAGTTTCTAATTGGATCATACATCAGAAGGAAAAATTACAATTCCTGGAGGATTTTCTCTCATTAAGACCTCTGTTACTATGGTATGAAATCTGGACAAATGAAGAAACCCACTTTACTAAACAGATCATCCTTGATTGTTTAAATCTGGATTACGTTCTATGAATCCCTTGGTTACCTTATAATGACCATTTCTTTAAAACCTTGTTCAATATACCAATAAGGTCAGACCCAGTAAAAGTGCTTTCTCTTTAAACAAAAACTATTAAGGAGACCTATCCGCAGTATAAAATGAGTTGCAGGAGCGGTGTTAAATTGACGAAACCAGTATCTGGTGCCTACATAGCCCTTACCTTGGAAGAAGAAGATTGTAAAAGTTATTTGTCCTGTGTCACTAACATGCATCACCGATTTGTTTTAATCAGATTTAGATTGGGTATTGTGCACCATTTAGTGGCATTTCCCAGTATCAGGCTCTGATACGGTTTTGTGTCCTTGTGTTGGGTTTAGCAAACAAAGCACTTTGGGGGTCATTCCGACCCCGGCGGTCAAGGACCGCCGGGGCCGGGGATGCGGGAGCACCGCCAACAGGCTGGCGGTGCCCCGCAGGGCATTCTGGCCGCGGCGGTTTGGCCGCGGTCAGACAAGGAAAACCGGCGGTCTCCCGCCGGTTTTCCGCTGCCCTGGGAATCCCCCATGGCGGCGCAGCTTGCTGCGCCGCCATGGGGGATTCCGACCCCCTCACCGCCATCCTGTTCCTGGCGGCTCTGACCGCCAGGAACAGGATGGCGGTGAGGGGTGTCGTGGGGCCCCTGGGGGCCCCTGCAGTGCCCATGCCAATGGCATGGGCACTGCAGGGGCCCCCGTAAGAGGGCCCTACTTTGTATTTCAGTGTCTTCTTTGCAGACACTGAAATACGCGACGGGTGCCACTGCACCCGTCGCACATACCCACTCCGCCGGCTCCATTCGGAGCCGGCTTCCTCGTGGGGAGGGGTTTCCCGCTGGGCTGGCGGGCGGCCTTATGGCGGTCGCCCGCCAGCCCAGCGGGAAAGCCAGAATGGCCTCCGCGGTCTTTCGACCGCGGAGCGGCCATTTGGCGGCTCCCTCCAGGCGGGCGGCTCCCGCCGCCCGCGGGGGTCAGAATTACCCCCTTTATGTTGTTTTGTAAATTCTATGTCCATTATAGGCATTTGTATCTCAAACCTCTCTTTGGCGCCCAGAGCTTAAGAACCCATCAAGCTGCACAACGTTTTTAAGTGATTTAAATACCCCTTTTGTGTGTCATAATGTGGCACTTTATATTTTAAAGGCAATGTATTTGAGGAAAAGTATCATATGTTGGTTATGCACAGATTGTAGCATGCAAATATGGATACGAGGAGTCACATTCTCAGATATCTTCATTCATTATTTTATGATTGTTTTTACCTCTTGTATGTGAGTGGCTTTTATGATTGTTTTAATTGTGTACCTTTATGGCTATTTTTATATGTTGAATAAAGTTTATGCACTGAACTGAATGAATATGATGGAGAACTACATTTATTCAAGATTAGTCAACAACGTTAATAGACACGTTATAAAACTCAATATTGTTTAGAAGATGAATGTTTTCTATTTTTATGAAGATGGTTATATATTAATAATCAATGGTTACATTTCAATTAATGTGGTTATACCACACACATCTTTTCTTTAAGACTACAATGAATGCACTTCAATACTTACTTCAAATGCATCACTCTCCATTAAATTGCTTATAAAGTCACACATTATGCTTTCATTACACATGTAGATCAACATTATGACGTCAAAGGTAGCAGCCACGTCTCCGCTACACCAAAGCCCTCAATTCCCTTCCTACATTAGCTGAACAAATAAAACTGTAACTGCCTGCCAGTCACAAATGTGGTGCTGCAAAAAAACTTAAACGAAAGTCCTTTTGGTGACATGGGTATGAAGCAACACATTGCATACTGTTATTGGTCACAGTGTGATTGGATACTGTTATTTACAATTGATGTTCCTGAACTCAATGTACTCCTTCGTTCCATTTGAATAAACAAGTTGTCTCCCTTGTACATTTCATTCTCCAGGGTAGCAATAGTTACGACGCTGTTTACTTTTAATTTTACCTTGCTAAGTATATTTTTACTTATGGCACCGGGTACTGGTGCTATACACACTGTTAAATATATATCTCATTGCCTTCCTACTTTGGTGATTCTTTGACCTGTAAGACTCTATTTATGAACTTGTCAAGCACAGGATTCAATTTCACATATATCAGGCTTCACTCTTAGTTACCTCTTAAAGAGGGAACACCTTTTGAGGAGGTTTCTTACACATACCTCTTATAAATCCCTCTTATAGAGCATAAGTCAACGTTCACCACCACAAGTTATCTGCAAGCCAGCACCTGCTCTTCCATACAAATGAGTGCAGGCTTTCATTTTACATGCAGTAGGGACAAAGCATGTGGGCATTGTAGCACTAGCTATACAAGCTAATGCACACATTTTCTTTTAAGCTCCTGCAGTTTTTTTGCCCAGGAACCAAGTGGTGTACAAAAATAGAACCCCGGTACATAGCACCATCGTTAGGTAAAAAACTCAGCACATGCATGATCTCTCAAGTTGCACGCAGCAACAGGAGCTGAGTGATACTTTAAGAACCTGAAAAGGCAATTACTGCAACACAAATGCAATGTTAAGAAGGCCCCCTGAACCAGGCAATGTAGTTTAGAGGTCAAGAATGACAACCAAAAACAAGCACAACAGAACTTTTTCTCTAGTAATTAGCATGTCCATATTAGAATGGAACTCCCTGTTTACTTCCATTTTCAGGGAGAACCAAATGTTTTGCCTTCTTCCTCCTATTTCTTCTGATCTGTTTGGGTTGGGTTTAGGACTCCGGGCATTTTACCACTGCTAACCAGTGCTAAAGTGCATATGTTGTCTGTCTAAATTGCATTGGTGATTGGGTTCTCCATGATTGGCGTATTTGATTTGTTAGTAAGCCCCCCGTAATCTGCACTATGTGTGTCCAGGGCCTGTAAATCAAATGCTACTAGTGGGCCTGCAGCACTGATTGTGCCACCCATGTCAGTAGCCCTGTAAACATGTCTCAGACCTGCCACAACAATGTCTGTGTGGGCAGTTTCATACTGCCCTTTCAACCTGGCTAGTGCACCTACTTGACAGACCCAAACCTTCCCTTTTACTACATGTAAGGTAGGCCCAAGGCAGCCCTGTGGGCAGGGTGCAGTGTATTTAAAAGGCAGACCATATCCTGATAGTGAAAGACTGCTATATTTCATTATTGCAAGGACTACCTCTCCCATAGGGTAGCATGGGGTTTGTCTTGAAATATCTTTTATGTGTAATTTCCCATTGAAAGCAGATAGAAATATGGAGTTTCGGTTCTCTGAGCACACAAATTAAGAACACAACGTTTGGTGAAGTTGTTTTTTGAATTGTAAGTTTGAAAATTCCACTTTTAGAAGGTGGGCATCATCTTGCTTAACCTTTCTGTGCCTCTGCCTGTCTGTGGAATACATATCTGGGTCAGGCTGACAGTTGGGCTGTTTGTGAATTCAGTCTAGGCAGATACACAAAGGGAGCTGAGGTGTGCCTAGCATTTCTTGATTGGTCTTCCTGAGCTAGAGTGGTGGGAGGAGCTGACACTTGCACCTGAATAGGGCTGCACCTGTCCACACACAAAGCAGTCTCCAACCCCCTGGAGTTCGTCTAGGGCCAGGGCAAGGAAAGACAGGGTCTTGTGCACTACAAAGACTTCTCTTTGAAGTTTGCCTTGTTTAAAGACAAAAATGGGTATAAGTACTGGACCTCTGACACCACAAAGTTAAAATCCTTCTGGACTGAGAACTTTCTGTCAGGAAGAAGAGCTGGATGCTGTAGGAGGGTCTGCCACTCTGCCTGTTGCTTCGAGGTGCTGGCCTTCTGCTTGCTTCTTCTGTCTGAAAGGACTGGACTTTGCTTTCTATATCCTGCTTCCAAAGGTTCTCCAAGGGCTTGGACTTAGCTTGCCTCCTGTTAAGAAGTCTCAGGGACATCAAAGACTTCATCTACCAGCATATGGGCTCTCTTGCTGAGAGTCCTGATTTGCCAGGTGGTGCAAAATTGAGTTCCTGGGCCCTTTGGAGTGTGTTCTGGTGTACCCAAGAAGAAACAAGCACATAGAGTCTAGACCGACTTTGGAAAGGGTGCTGCTGTCTGACTCCGCACCGCTGCCTTCACCGGAGCCGGGGTCCCCTCTGAGTGCAAAGACCGCGACCCATGCCGCAGGCCCGATGCTGCCACAATACCTCCGAAGTCCCACCACAGTGTGAGTCCTGAGTGCAGTGTCACAGATTTGTGGGACACCGACTCCGCTGCAGCACCTCTGGCCCCTTAGTGTGATCGCGACACCCCAAAGGTGACGCTTCGCGTGTTGGCCTGCTGCATTTATAGACCCTGCCTCGTCATAAGGAACCAATGCCTCTCCACCGACGCAGCATCACCTCCGCTGCAACGATAAGGAACCAATGCCTCACCTCCTCTGCCTAGCAGTAAGGATCCAACGCCTTACCTCTCCAGTAGCAGTAAGGAACCAACGCTGCACCCACTCCAGTGACGCTGCACCACCTAGACTCTGTGCAATGTATTTTGTTTTCTCGTTTTCCAAGGTACTGTACCTGGGATCCATGCAACTTCATGACCGGCCTGCATTCTCTCGCAAGTGGCGTTGGACTATTGGGAAAGACTCTGGCAAGATGTCGTGATAGCCCCAGTGGGAGCTATTGGGTTTCCAAGCACTTTACTAAGATTTAATCTTTAAAAAATCATATTTTTACTTGTGTGTGGGGGATTTTTGTCGTTTTGGTCTTGTTTTACTCAAATAAATATTAGCTATTTTTCTAAACAGGTGTGGAGTACTTTTGTGGTGTTTTTATTGTGCTGCTGACTGCTTGTGCTTGTGCCAAGCTACCAAAAGGGTGAGCAGAAGTTATCTTAGTTGAGTAACTATCTTACCCCGACTAAAGTGAGGGTCCCTATTTGGACAGGATGCAAATCACTGCCAACTAGAGAGTCCATTCCTAACAGAGAGCTTTTGAGGAAGAGCCCAGTTTGCAAAGAGAGGAGGATGGGAGGATTAGTGAGGAATCTGTGGTTAGAAAGAGTCTCTACCAGATGATTCTTTACCGAGCGTAAGAAACTTGTGCATCTCATAGTGACTTTTAACTGCAGATTTCCCTAGAATGGATACCCTACCATTACCTCCTTGGAGGTGGGAGTGTGAATTGGCTACACCATAAATTCCTGAAGGACTGAACGACAAAATGCCCATCATGCTGGAAACTGCAGTCAAGGCAGAAGTGTTTAGTAAACATGAGCAAGGATGTCCACATGGCTGCCTGACAGACGTCCAGGACTGGGACTACATGCTGTAACACAGTAGTACTGGATTATGCCCCAGTGGAAGCGGAACGCAGCCCTTCAGGCAGTTGTTTCTTCACCAGTGAGTAGCATATTTTGATACAAAGCACAATCCACTGGGAGATTATACACTTTTTAACAACTTGTCCCTTCTTTGCCGGAACAACTCAGAGCTGATTGTCCACGCTGTGGGGTTTGGTGCGATGAATGCAGAAGGAGCATGCTTGCTTGGGGTCTAGACAATAAAGAAATGGGGGAAGCGGGGAAACCACCAGGGAAAGGCTGGTGGAACACAGGTTCTTTGTCTGGCAATCAGCACTGCTTGCAGCATTGCCCTGTTGCATAAAGAACTCTGCCATCGTCAGGCTGCCTGGCGGTGGTAGCCTGGGGATGACAGAGTTCTGCCTGTGGCGGTCTCCATGTAAACATTATAAGGCGGTCCGGACCACCATGCCGGTGGTGGTAATTACCGCCACCGCCGGCATGGCTGTCTGGACCACCTATGTTCATAATGGCTGCCTACGTTTCTGCTAAAAAAAATCAGACTTTTGTCTAGTGGCAGTTTTGGTGCCTACTGAAAAGAGCAAATCTGTATTTTATGTAAATAGCTGAGTACATTAGTAAAGTCAGCCATTACCTGCGCTATAATACAAATGAAATGTATGTGCGGGGCGGCTATGGAGAGATAAAGGGCACTTTTGCTCGGTGATAGTGAGGGAAACTGAGGAGGGGGACATGGGAGTGAGAGCACCACTAATGATTGTTGGACTGGGCGCCAGAGGTGCTAAAGACTGTGACAATTGGTATGTGACAAGGTGTTTTTTTTGAGTGAGGGAAGAAGCGAAGGTAAGGTGACCTCTACTGTTGCACGTATCGCACACACACTCCAGCAATTTTGTGACTGTCTGTATAGGCTAGTGGTTTAGAGCAACAGTTTAGCCAGTAGCAGAGATGGCATCTTGTTGGATGACTGCTGCCCAGGCCCTCACTCAGGTTATAGAGGACAGCTCTGACATAGGATCAAAGACAGAGACAGCAGATACTGAGACAGCATCGGAGGGATAGGACAATGGCGCAGACTCTGTTTCAGTTGGAGGAGTCCCCTTCGATAACTCCTCTTCCAGTAATTATGAGGAAGGTGATGAAGATAGTCCTGCTGTCCGTTCGCAAGCACAGTCTGCAACGGGACAATAGCAGGTTAGCCCAACCCAGAGAGCAGGTGAATGCGGCGGAAAGCACAGAGAGAGAGTGCTCTCTTGGGAAGCACCCCGATTTAGTTCAGCTCCAAATTCCACTGCCCAAATCGTATTTTGGAGACATCAAAATTATATATCACAAAACAAACTGGTTTTGTAAGGCAGGCACCTGTGTTTTTGGTCCTGGGCTGGGCGACCATATAGGGGAACATACTAAACCCAGACATTTCGAGAAACTAGACATCCGGGGGAGTCTACAGAGGTGTGACTTGTGTGGATTCCCCACATTTTTCTTACCCAGAATACCCTGCAAAGCTGAAATGTTGAATGAAAATTCAATTTTTTCTTGCATTTCTGTCACACAAACTACAGGAATATGCTGGAATCCACAAAATTCCTACCACCAAGTGATTCCTCACCTTTCCTGATAAAAACACTACCCCACTTGAGTGCCTGTACCGAGTGCCTGCGTCAGGAATGGATCACCGCAGGGTCAACAGTTGCCTCATGTAAGTACCAACATTGACAGTTGTGTGATCTATTCCTGTCGCGGGCACTAGGCCTACCCACAAAGGTGAGGTACAATTTTTATAGGAACACTTGGGGGAATGCTGGGTGGAAGGAAATGTGTGGATCCTCTCAGATTCCAGAACTTTCTTCATCGAAATGTGAGGAAAAAGTATTTTTTTGCCAAATTTTGAGTTTTGCAAAGGATTCTGGGTAACAGAACCCGGTGAGAGCCCCACAAGTCAACCCATCTTGGATTCCCCTAGGTGTCTAGTTTTAAAAAATGCACAGGTTTGGTAGGTTTCCCTAGGTGCCGGATGAGACCAAAATCCACTGCTAGGCACTTTTCAAAAAACAGGTCTGTTTTCTTTGGGAAAATGTGATGTGTCCACGTTGTGTTTTGGGGCATTTACTGTCGCTAGCACTAGGCCTACCCACACAAGTGAGGTACCATTTTTATCGGGAGACTTCGGGGAACGCTGAGTGGAAGGAAATTTCTGGCTCCTCTCAGATTCCAGAACTTTCTGTCACCGAAATGTGAGGAAAAAGTGGAGGAACACAGACTAGCAAAACAAGTGTTATTGCCCGTTGTCTTTCTCTACATTTTTTCTTTCCAAATGTAAGACAGTGTGTAAAAAATACGTCTATTTGAGAAATGGCCTGTAATTCATATACTAGTATGGGCACCCCGGAATACAGAGATGTGCAAATAACCACTGCTTCTCAAAACCTTATCTTATGCCCATTTTGGAAATCCAAAGATTTTCTTGATACCTATTTTTCACTCTTAATATTTCAGTAACTGAATTGCTATATACCCGGTATACAATGAAAACCCATTGCACGGTGCAGCTCATTTATTGGTTCTGGGTACCTAGGGATCTTAATGAACCTACAAGCCCTATATATCCTCGCATCCAGAAGAGTCCAGCAGACGTAACAATATAAAACGTGCAGCAACATGGCTGGTTTTTTGCTGCTCAATTTCAATATTTTTTTTATTTCAGCTGTTATTTTCTGTAGGAAATCCTTGTAGGATCTACAGAAATGACCCCTTGCTTAATTAAGATTTTTTTCTACTTTTCAGAAATGTTTAGCTTTCCAGGATCCAGCATTGGTTTCACACCCATTCCTGTCACTAACTGGTAGGAGGCTGAAAGCACAAAAAATATTAAAAATGGGGTATGTCCCAGTAAAATGGCAACATTGTGTTGAAAAATGTGGTCTTCTAATTCAAGTCTTCCTGTTCTTGAAAGCATGGAAGATGGTGATTTTAGAACTACAAACCCTTTGTTGATGCCATTTTAAGGGGAAAAAAACACATGCCTTCTTCGGCAGCCTTTTTTCCCATTGTTTTTAAAACAATGAAATTTTCGCTGTATTTTGGCTAATTTCTTGGTCTCCTCCAGGGGAAACCACAAACTCTGGGTACCTTTAGAATCCCTAGATTGTTGCAAAACAAGGACGCAAACATGATGGTGGATAGCTTATGTGGACAACAAGTTATGAAGGCTTAAGCACAAAATACCCCAAATAGCCAAAAAAGGGCTCAACACTGGGGTTGGGGGGAAGGCCCAGTAGCTAAAAAGTTAAGGGAACAGGACAGAAGAAGTGACATAAAAAGGGAAGTTTGTCCAGAGATGCAGGAAGGCCAATATGGCTGCCAAATAACCTTTTACAATACCAAGGCAAGGCCTTTGCCGGGAGAGGGAAAGAATGAATAACAAAACCTCTGACATAGGAAAAGGGGATCCAGCTGGTGTGTAGAACACCCAGTCACAAATTTCTCACAACGTCAGGCATAGGTTCAGACCTGCTAGGACATTATGCTCCAGTAATGCACGCCTATTATCAGTCCCCCATTTTAAAAGAGAAAGTGGGGGGCCTCCTTTCTGATCCTTGCCACAGAGATCTGGAAACAGATGCCATTCCATCTATGAGCCTTTACAGATGAAGTAACTTTAAAAATCTACCTAATTAAACTTTAATCGGACTGCTCGCACTTGACTATTCATCTGACCTCTCACCTTTTCGTATATGCGAAGCAAGGGATACTCATTGAGTAGCTGTGCACTATATAAAAGCCAATCATTCCTTCATTCATAGATGGCTTGGCTGCCAAAATAACATTGCAGACCTCAGGGGAAGATCAAACACTCTCAAATGCCGATGCCCAATCTTCACACATGAAGTTGGAGTGTGCTAAGGTTCGGGTGCAGCACCCTCTCCTGCTACTGCGACAGGACATCCTCCCAGGGGGCAGCATGACTGAAGCAGCAATGCTCAAGCTCATGAGATCTGTATACCACTAACATGACTTGGGCCTCCTCTGCCGCAATTCTTGACAACTCAGAGCAGTAGTACTTTTGATGGAAAGGTGTACAAGAGTTCCGAACTCCACGTGAGACGAAATGTGTCTCTAAGTGAGAGCTGCCTTGAAAACTCCAAACCTCAGAATCGATTAAATTGCATGTGCTTGGCAGTCGTGAACAGATCCAGCCAAGTCTTGCCCCACTCCAGAAAAAGAGTATGTGTCATCTCAAGTTGCAGGTGCCATTCAACTAATATTCAAATATTCACTGCCAACTGAGCTCGTCCGTTCTGGTGTTTAAAGAGCCAGTCAGGTACTCAACAACCAGAAAATTGACTTGGCGCTCCAGCCAGGTCTAGAGACACAGAGCCTCTTGGTACAGGGTCCATGACCACACCCCAACCAGTTTGTCGCAATGCCAAATGGGGTGGTGTTGTCTGTGAACACCTGAACCATCCTCTATTTGATAGATGGTAGGAAGGCTTTCAGTGCCAGATGTATTGCTATCAGCTCCAACAAACTGATGTGGAGCTAGGACACTATCGGAGATCAGTGTCCTCTGATCTCCACCAGCTCAGATGGTAATCCCAATCCAGAAGTGAGTCACCTGCCACTACTGTGAGATCTGGGTGGGAAAGGAAGAAGGGTCTCCCGCTGGCCCAATTGCGGTTTGTTAGCCACCACTGCAGGTCTTTTGCAGTGCCCTCCAATATCTAGACCATGTCAGAAAGATTCCCCTGATGCTGCACACACTGGGACTTGGGATCCCACTGCAGAGCTGCATTATGCCAGTGGGCATGTTGTACCAGCAGGCTATGAGGCCCAGCAACCTCAGAGTCAGTCTCACCGAAATCCACGATAGAGGCTGAAACATCAATATTATAGCCTAAATATCGTAGTCTCGTCACTCCGTAGGATAGGCCTGAAACTGCACTGTGTCCAGAATGGCTCCAATGAAATGCAGAGACTGAGAAGGAGTTAAGTGCACGTTGATGGAAAACCACAGTGAATGCAGGAGGTCACTATAAACTGGAGTGGGGATGCGACTGCCTGTGGTGGGACTGCCTTCAACAGTCAGTCGTTGAGGTAGGGGAAGACTGGAATCCCTGACCACCACATATGTGTTGCAACCACTGCCATTACCTTGGTGAAGACACAAGGGGCACTGGTGAGACCAAAAGGCAGCACAGTAAATCAAAAGTACTTGTGGCCCACCATGACACCTGAGTAACGCCTGTGGGCAGGCAGTACGTGGATATGAAAATAGGCATCCTGTAAGTTCAATGCTACCAGCCAGTCTCTGGGATCCAGGATAGACAAGACCTGAGACAATGTGAGCATTTTGAATTTCTCTTTCCGTAGGAAGGAATTGAGAGGGAGCAGATCTTAGATGGGACAGAGACCTACACCCTTCTTTGGTACCAGAAAGTAGCAGGATTAGCAACCACACCTTCTCTTTGGCTCTGTCACCCTCTTGATGGCCCCTTGGCCAAGAGGGTCTGCCTTTCCTGGCATAGTAAATAGAGGTGGTCCAACGTCAGCGGATGGTGGCAAAGGTTGGGGTGTGTCAACGAATGGTAGGGCTTACCCCTTCTGCACTATTTGTTGCACCCACCGGATCTGTGTAATGCTGGACCACTTGGACAGTGGATGCCTGATCCTGCCCCCCCACAGGGTCCATATGTCAGTTGGCATTATAAAGCGACTTGGGACTGTGGTGGCCAAGGGACTGAGCAGCTTGCTGGGCCTGTTTCCCACATCCTTTTTGGGTTCCACATCCCCCTTCTCCAAATAGACTTGGCCGGCTGTTATGTTGAGCATGAGGTGTACTATGGATGGGCAAAATTCCACCTTTAGCTGTCACAGTACGGACAAAAGGACTGTTGTTGTGGCTGGGTCAAAAAGGAGAGGCCCAAAGATCATGCCGTGACCTTGCTCTTGAGAGTGCGCTTGAGTGCTGCCTTGGCCTTCTAGCTGAACAGGCAAGACCCATAAGAGGGCTTGCCACCCAAGGATGACTGAACATACCCCAAATGTCCAGTGGAACTTAACCAAGCATGACGTTGAAATGCCACTGTAGAAACCATGGCTCTACCAAGGAAGTCCGTGCTCTCCATTCCACACTGAATGGCGAGTTTAGCCACATCCCTGCCATCCTGTAAAGCCTAATTGAGGATGGTGTGGCTATTCTCAGGCAGCATATGAAGCAGCTACAAAATGAATCCCACAGCACATGGGAAGAGTGACCCAAGAGACATGCAGTGTTCACCGACTGCTATGCAAGGCTGTTGAAAGAAAAGATGCACTTCCTGAAGGTATCTAGCCTCTTGGATTCCCTATCTTGTGATGTTGTAGGGAAGGCACAAGGAATGATTATGGCCATGGAGGCCTGGATCACCAGGGTCTCCAGGGAGGGGTACTCGGAATGGAAGGCTGGGTTCCCTGGGGAGGAACAATGATGTGGGCAATCATGCAGTGCACAGGAGCCCCTGAACAGGGTATAGCCGATGCTCCCAGGAGCGTGTTGATGATGGCTTCATTAAAGGACAGCAATGATTTGGGAGCACCTGCCCCTTCCTGAATTACCTCAGTCAAGACATTTGACTTGACTTCAACACTGGAAAGCTGAATGTCAAGGACCCCGCAACCCTGCGCATCACTATGGCGAATGATTCAACTTCCCTCAAAGTCCGGCCTGGAGAGGACAGCATGCCAGTTGTCTGGGGAAGTGTCTAGTCCACTGGCATTTCCCAGCTCCTCATACCACTTTCCCTCATCTGCAGGGTCCTACTCCAAAGTGCCAAACATTTCATCCTCATCGCTTCCTGGGTCATAGGAAGGAAGGAAGTTGAGGGGTTGGTATGGTATCTTATGTCAGCTCCGCAAGTGGAGTGTGAGAGCAGGCCTAGAAGTATGAGGTCGGACGGGGAAGCCAAAGACTGCTTTATCAACCTCTTGTGCTTTCAATTACCTGACTTCGATGAGGAGGTCTTAGATCTTGAAGATGACTGTCCACTGAAACAACTCCTGGAGTGGTCTCGAGAGTATCCATGGGAACGAGATCAGGAATGCCACTGTGTGGCATATTTACAAGCCCCATAATACCACTGGAGCTTCACTTTTTGTGATGCCCCAGTGGCACTGTGCATTACACATATTTACAAGGCGGTGGTAAGCCACATTTTTTAGCTTAAAACCACCTTGTAAATATGCCCTCCAATGCAGTTTTCTGCAGCAGAGGGGCGTGCAATGGGTGTTGCTGTGGGCGTTCCACCGCAACACCCATTGCCTTTGACGCTGCCCCAGATTTACAAGAATCTGTAAATCTGTGGCAGCATCAAAAACTAAGGCCATCCCAGGGGTGGTGTTAGCATGGCACAATGAGGAGAAATGCTTTCATTTCTCCTCGTTTTTGCTTTTTCTACGCTTGGTGCATTCTGCAGCCCACATACAAAGAGCAAAACCACTGTGAATGAAGTGCGAGATCACCGTTGTAGATTGTTTATGTGCAGGAAAGGACACCTTCCTGCACATCAACAATCCTTCCCTTCAATGCAGATACCCTTGCACTATGGTTCAAGGATACCTGCATTGGCAGCTATTTTTGTAAATATGACACATCCCTGCATTTCAAAACTGACGAAGCCTGGCACTGCTAATTTTGGCACACCACCGTACTGCACCAGTTCATTGTAAATATACCCCTAAGGCTTCTTCTGCTTCACCACCAGGAGCTTCATCTCCCACTCTAGAACCACCTTCAGGTGCACAGATTTGCACTCACCACAGGCCTTGGGGTTGTGTCCCAACCTCAGGCACCAGAGACAAACCAGGTAGAGATCCGATATCTAGCAGTGACAATCCCCACAAGGCTTGAAAGCAGAGGTTTTCAAACAAGATAGGTACCTAGCACACTGGGAGCAAGCTCAAAAATAGACTTTGGACAAAAAGTCTAAAAAAGTTGCCAAAAACGTTTCGACTCCGGCCTGAGGCCTGGAAAATATTCTAAGGTAACAAGTCTCTTTCAGATGTTGTGTTACAATCAGAATGAGAAATCAAATAAGGGGCAACCTAATAACACAACAGACCTGAGAAAATATTCATAAGAACTGAGTGGGTCCTGACAGGGGAAGCAGTGTTCGTCAATTAAACTATTTAAGGGATACTACGTATGTTCCCTATCCTGTTCCTTTGAGAAAAATACAGTGTGGGTGTAGACAGACAAAATGGCAGACATCTGTACGTCAAATATTAATTATTTGTAGAAATAAGTGTTTAACAGCAAAATGATGCTATGTCCATAAATATTGAAATAAAGTGATTATGAGATGATACAGATGTGTATAGATATCCAAACACTAAAGATAGAAATAACAAGCATGTTTTGACTGTTTGATACAATATCTGGGTAAGACTTGAATAATTTCAAAGAAACTGTGACATAAGTGGTCTGAGAAAATGCTCAAGGCAGTTACAAAAAGTCACTGATGCCAACGTTTGGGTCCCACAAACCATGTTGATTCAGATGTCCTTCATCAGGACAGTAGCTAACACATTTTAGGTGATAGCCAAGTTCAGAGACAATCAAAAGTAATGAGCTAAAAATCGCACGGAAAAGTAGTCTTTAGTTTCAGAAACCAGTCAAAGGCTGCTGTGCTTGTGTTTCAGAGATATCAGAGATAGCAATAGCATTTGAATGTTGTCCCGTCCTGGAAATAATCTCCGGGCAAGGCGCAACGACATCCAGCACTGGCTAAAATCAGCAAGTGTTTTCTTAAATCAACATACTTTTATAGAGGTTAAAAAGGTTAAAAAGTTGCATTGTCTACATTCAAAAGAAAACGAGTGAAATATCACATTCACCAAGTCCAGTACCACCGCAGACACCTCCATGATTAGAAGCGCTGACCATTCAGCATGAGCAACCCCACAGTGTCTATGAAATGTTTGGCGCAGCACCCAAGGCAGGGGCCCAAAATCTACACAAAGGCACCTGGAAAACTCCGTGCCAAAACCAGCACATGTATATATGTTTATTTCTAACGGTATTTATATAGCACATTCCTCATCATCAGGATACAGCGCTCATTACACGAAATAGCAAGAATAATGAATTCTTATAGCACGTTCAGCAGTGCAGGGTACGCACACTTGAACCGTGACCATTGAAGTCAAGGCATTTGCTCGACAACTCAGTTATCACTGCACATGCTAAGTCCCCCGGAGTCTTTGCACCACGACGTTGCTGACAGACAGCATCATGTATCTCCTCCACTAGTATCAGACCATGGTGTTACCGCTTGAGTACCTTTGTCAGCCACCCGTGTGTAAGATCTCAATGTCTCACACATCACACTCGCTTCCTTCTGAGTGGGGCATCGAGAACCATGCAATGCTGCACCCTCCTATTACCGCCTGTCCCCCTCTGTCTACTGGCAAGCATACGGGTACTTCTGTTCTGCACTGTACTCTGAACCTGCTCGATTTGCAGCATCATAGTTTACTTTTATCATGGACAGTTGTTCCTCGTCCCTGTCCACCCTCAGTATCTGTGACTTGCTCTACTCCAACTGATTCTCCTACAGCATTACGCATTCTCCCGCCAGACATTCAGTGTATCCTGGTTCTTGATCTTTGGCAGTTACTACCTTGCCATAGGCAGTATCGTTTGATGGCAGGAAATCCACATCCCTTTTATTTCCATCCTCCTCTTGCTCAAGCATGGCAGACTGGTACTCTGTTATCTCCCACCCTTTAGTGTCATTGCTGCAATCGCTACATGACCAGCAAGGGAGAGTTTATATCAGGGCCATGGCACCACAAGATCTTACATGTAGAAACCTATGGGTGTGCTCCAGACACTATCATGAATGGGTTGAAGAACAGACGTCACAAGTAGCCATTTATGTAGCACCACCTAAATAGTGTGTGCGCCAAGTTCAAACTGTGTTGTAAGTTGAGACAAGGATGGGACTGTGGGCGGGTATATACATCAGTTCAGCGAGGAAGGCCTCTGCCATTCTATCACTGGTCAAGGCTCTGATGGAGGTTTGGACTTATGTAAAACGTGGACGTTATCAAGGGAGGGCAACTGTATGCTCATGGCACGCAAAGTTGCCAGATGGATGGGGTAAGATGGTTCTCACATAGACATAAATTGTCATTCGCCAGCTACATTGCAGTCAGAAGTGACAATTCTTAATCCTTTCATTACAGCAACAGAAAATGTGTCTGTAAGTGGTAACAAGTTGGGATATACTATACACAAATATTGACTGACATAAATATTGTGCCCTATATATCGTTTATGGAAGTAATTCCAAGTGGGTGTACATTCTCTATTATGAACTCAAATGGGTGATATTTGTGTAGACATTGTTTACGACACAATATTCTTGTCAGATGATATTTTGACAATGGTATTCTGGTATGACATCCTGAAAGCAGACGATGACAGCATTTTACAGTGTGGGGAAGTTCCTTCTTACTAGCTGACTTCATTGATAAAAAGTGCCATGTGTATGCATCAGACTAATTACATATGAGCACCCAAGACATACGTCAGGATCAACTCCCCACTGCACCAACACACAGTCGCAGATTTTATTGTTATCCCCTTGCGCAGTGCACAGTGGGATTTCCCTATTCTTTGCACGGTGCTGTGAGTTGCTTAAGATATATTGCTACAATTAGAAGTCATCACAAAGGTGTCTCTTGCACTCTTTTCCTAGGGGTATGCAAAGATTTTTGAATGCATGTACAGACTCACAGAGTTACCAATTATTGCCCCACAAGTATATATGGAGGCCATATTTAAGAGCCCATTGTGTCACATTTTGTGATGCAACGGCGGCGCAAAACTTCAACTCATATCTATTAGGCCACGAAAAGCCACTTGGCATGGCTTTGAATGGCCTCATAGATATAGAGTAAGGCAAGGCAGCGTAAATTGCTGCATTGCCTTACACTGCGCAAGGGATGCGTTCCATGATTGTTGCGGTGGATGTCCCATACAAAACCCATGAATTTTGACACATCCCCAGATTTACAAGAGCTTGTAAACCTGAAAATGCGCCAAAACCTTCTGCCTCAGCAAGGAGAAATATATTTATTTCACCAGGTCTTTTCCTCCTATGTGTGGTACAACCATGGTCCAAGGGTGCCTGTCTTGTGGCTAGGCTGCCAAAAAGGTGCCAGCGCAGTGTGAAAGGACAGGAATGCGTCCTATTGCATAAAAACAGAGCATTCCTGCCCTTTCCCTCTGAGTCGGCAACACCGCAAGATGCCCTGCGCCAAAGTCCATAAATATGGGCTCGAATTTCTATGTCTGTGCGCAGATGTAGTTTTCTCTTGCGAGTATTAATTGATACCAGTAACTTGTAAGCATATTGTATCAAGTGCTTATCTTGCTTAGTTATTTCTTGTGAGCACTCTAAAACTACATCGCACCAGTAGCCACTGAGCATTTTGTATACCACTGCATCACTTAGCATTTCCTCGTGACACAAATTACACTTGCACACAAATTACTTAACAAAGTTTCAATTGGTACCCAGAAGCTCAATGCACGTGAAACTTCTCAATTCTTCCATAATATTGATAAAAACTCTTCGTTTTTAATGCAAAACACTGATTTTTAAAACATGGTTACCTTTGCCACCATTTCATGTAGCCCCTGCTTGATTTAGTAATAAACGTGCCTGGACCCCTGTGCCGACCTTGTCAGTTCGTGGTTGGGCTGTATAGGTGTCGCTCAAAGTTATCCTCGAAAATGTGATGTGTGCCCTGGGTTCACTGTCCTCTGTGGCCAGTAAATTCTTTCCATTTAACCCTTGTAAGGGTAAGCTGTTGAAGTTGCCTATGCATGGGGAGAGGGATGCCTATGTTCCTCTGACTTAAACTAATCTAGGCCTTCACTGATATGTTGAATGTGAAGTACTTTACACAGCTGCCACCATGTTTGGTTGAACTGATTGAGAAATGGAAGCATATTGCATGAGCTGGGGGAAATGTAGCATATGGTGGGGAATTGTAGATCACTGAGTGTTCTAGTATGTTTATGGAATAGGCAGAGATTTTTATGCAAACTGAGGACTTCTATGTTTCATGCATTTTCGTTTGCTCGTAATTGTATTGCATTTGTTACCAGATTTTCCCAGGTTGCTGTGTTGATGTCAGCCCTTTCAACTTACATGGTGCCACCATATATTTCACAATATCGGCTCCCTTTAGACTGTCACCCAGTGAGGAACCATTACTTACCATTGGTTGGATTAATTGTCACTCTCATTTACTTGTTTCCACTTGTATAAATGTGTTGGCTTTCCTTCCCCTTCTGGTGGTTGTCCTTCCACTGGAGCATGAACCTATTATGTGTGTCCTTCCACTGTTCCTTTTTCAAGTGCTACTATATAGGGCCCAGCCTGTGAGAGCATGCACTAGCACAAATGTGTCTTGCTTGCAAGACTCTGTTCTTAATTTAAACGGGCTTGGAACCCATCCGTTGCTTACCATATGTTTGCTTGCCTGGCACTCTTCCTTACAGCCTCCTAAGTGGTCACTGCAGGTCTAGCATCTTTTCTCTTCCTGTCTGTGGAGCAGGGACCAAGTACTAACTGATTCATCTCAATCAGTGCCCATCTGCTGCTCCAAAGTGATAGAGTTACTCCTTTTTAACTTCTAGGGCATTGCAAATAGAAGGCATGTCACTGGGAAAAACTTGTCCAGCAGGACAAACAAAATTGTAAAGTTTTTTTATTTTCTGTAGTTAAATCGTTTCTTTTATTTTGCCAAGACTTCTTCTATCACTTTGCACTCATGTTTTTTTTTTTTTTTTGCTCCTGGGCACTGATGACAATTATCTTGTTCTAAATATTGCATAGCAACATTGTTTCTTTCTGATGTGTAATTTCCAAAATTATGCTTTATCATATAATACGTGCAGTGCATCCCAATACACCCCACTCCACCCCACTCCAATCCGCCTCACTTCAAACCACTCCAATCCCCCACCTCACCTCACACCAATCCACTCTGCTCAATCCAATCCACCCACTCACTCCAATTGACCCCAGACAAACCCAATATACCCCAATCACAAACACCTCACTCTAAACCAAGCTACTCATCCCAATCCACTCCAATCAACCACACTCCAATCCTTCCAACCTACCACACTACAATCAGCCCCATCTGCCTGACTCTAATCCACCCACTCCAATCCAAAGCAATCTGCCCCACTCCAATAAAACATAATCTACCTCACTTCAACCCTAAACAATCTGCTCCACTCCAATCCAAAGCAATATGACCCACATCAATCCAAAACAACCTGTCCCACTCCAATCTAAAACAATCTGCTCCACTACAATCTAAAATACTCTGTCCCAATACAATCTGCCCCACTGAATCCAAAACAGTCTTCCTCACTCCAATCTAGAGCTATCTGCCCCACTCCAATACAAAACAATCTGCCTGCCACACTACAATCTGCCCCACTCTAACACAAAACAATCTGCCCCACTCCAATCCTAAAACAAATCTGCCCCACTCCATTCCACATCAATCCAAAACAATCTGACCCACTCCAATCTGCCCACTCCAATCCAACATAACCCCCCTCCAATCTGCCCCACTCTAATCCAAAACAATCTGCCCACTCCAATACAAAACAATCTACCCCACTCCAGTATGCCCCACCCAAACCTGTCCCACTCCAATCCTAAACAATCTGCCTCACTCCAATCTGCCCTAAAACAATCCAAAACAATCTGCCCCACTCCAATTTAAAGCAATCTGTTCCATATCTGTTCCATTCCAATCTGCCCCACTCCAATCCAAAGCAATCTGCCCTAGTCCAATCTGCCCAACTCCAGTTCAAAATATTCTGCCTCACTCCAATCCAAAACAATCTGCCCAACTTCAATCTAAAACAATCTGCCCCACTCCAACATGCCTCAATTCAATTCAGAACATTCTGCCCCACTCCAATCTGCCTCACTCCAAACCAAAATAATCTGCCCCCTTCAATCTGCCCCACTCCAATCCAAAACAGCCCCACTCCAATTCAAAACAATCTGCCGCACTGCAATCTGCCCCACTCCAATCCAGAACAATCGTCCCCACTCCAATCTGTCCCACTCCAATACAAAACAATTTGCCCCACTTCAATCTGTCCCACTCCAGTTAAAAACACTCTGCTCCACTCCAATCGGTCCCACTCCAGTCTGCCCCACCCCAACCTGTTCCAGTCCAATCCAAAATAATCTGCCCAACTCCAATCTGGCCCACTCCAATTCAAAACAATATGCACCACACAATCCAAAACAATCTGCCCCACTCCAATCTAAAGAAATCTGCCCACTCCAATCTGCTCTACTCCAATCAAAAGCAATCTGCCCTTCTCCAATCTGCCCATTACCAATTCAAAACAATGTGCCCCAATCTAATCCAAAACAATCTGCCCCGCTTCAACCTAAAATAGTCTGCCCATTTCAATCAGTCTCACTCCAATTCAAAACAGTGTGCCTCGCTCCAAACCAAAATAATCTGCCCCCTTCCAATCTAACCCACTCCATTCCAAAACAAAGTGACCCAATACAATCTCCACCACACCAATCCAAAACAATCTGTTAAACTCCAGTCTGCCCTACTCCCATCTCCCCACTGCAAACCAAAACACTGTGCCCCACCCACTCCAATCTGGCCCACTCCAATCCCCAAAACTCTGCCCCACTCCAATCCAAAACAATCTGCCCCCCTCCAGTGTGCCCCACTCAACCGAAAACAATCTGCCCCACACCATTCTGTCCCATTCCAATCCAAGTCAATCTGCCCCACTCCAAACCAGCCCCACTCCATCCCAACACAATCTGCCCCACTTCAGTCTGTCCTACTCAAATCTGCCCCACTCCAATATGTTCCAATCCAGTCCAAAACAATGTGCCTCACTCCAGTCCCAAACAATCTGCCCCACTCCAATTCCAAGTAATCTACAATCTGCCCCACTCCAAACCAGCCCCACTCCATTCCAACACAATATGCCCCACTTCAGTCTGTCCTACTCAAATCTGCCCCACTCCAATTTGTTCCACTCCAGTCCAAAACAATGTGCCTCACCCCAGTCCCAAACAATCTGCCCCACCCCAAACCCAGACAATCTGCCCAACTTCAATCTGCCACATGTAAATCCAAAATAATCTGTCCAGTTTAATTTAAAACAATCTGCCCCACTCAAAACCAAAACAATCTGCCCAACTCCAATCTGTTAAACTCCAGTCTGACCCAATTGAATCCAAACAATCTGCCCCACTCCACTCTGCCCCACTTTATTCTGCCCCACTTGAATCTTCCCCACTACAATCTGCTCTACTCAAATTCCAAACAATCTGCCCCACTCCAATCCCAGAAAATCTTCACCCACTCCAATCTGCCCTATACCAACCGAAAACAATCTGTCCCAATTCAAACTAAAACAATCTGCCCTTCTGTAATATAAAATAATCTGACCAACTCCAATCTGCCCCACTCCAATCCAAAAGAATCTGCCCCACTCCAAACCCAGAAAATCTTCCCCACTCCAATCTGCCCTATGCCAACCCAAAACAATCTGTCCCAATTCAAACTAAAACGATCTGCCCTTCTGTAATATAAAACAATCCGACCAACTCCAATCTGCCCGCTCCAAACCAAGACAATCTGCCCCACTTCAATCGAAAACAATCTGCCCAATTCATATCTGCCCTGCCCCACTCCAGTCCAAAACAACCTGCTCCACTACAACCTGTCCCACTCAGTCCAAAACAATCTTCCCCAGTCCAATCTGTCCCGTTCCAATCCAAGACAATCTGCCTCACTCCAATCCAAAATAATCTGCCCCACTCCAATCTGTCCCACTCGAATTGAACACAATCTACTCCATTTCAATCTAACCCCTTCAAACTCCCCCACTCCAATGTGCCCCACTCCAATCTCCCCAAATCTAATCCAAAACAATCTGCCCCACTCCAATCCGCCCCACTCTGATCTGCTCCCCTCCAATCCATAACACACTGCTGCACTCCAATCTGCCCCACTCCAATCCAAAGCAATTTGCTCCCATACAATCTGTCCCACTCTGTTCCAAAACAATCTGCCCCACTCCAATCTACCCCACTTCAATTAAAGCAATCTACCCGCTCCAATCTACCCCAATCCAATTTGCCCCACTCCAATCTGAAACAATAGGCCCGCTCCAATCTGGCCTACTCCAATCTGGCTCACTCCAGTTTTCCCAATTCCAATCTGCCCCACTCCAATCCAAAACAATCTGCTTCAGTCTATCCCACTCCAATCGGAAACAGTCTGCCCCACTCCAATCCACCCCACTCCAATCTGTCCCACTCTGATCTCCCCACTCCAAACCAACACAATCTTCCCCACTCCAATTCACCCCACTCCAATCCACCCACTACAATCTGCCTTACTCCAATTTGCCCCACTTTAATCCAAACCAATTTGCCCCAATCCAATCTAAAACAATCTGCCCCACTCCAATCCAAAACAATCTGCCCAACTCGAGTCTACTCCACTCCAATCTGACCCACTCCAGTCCAAAACAATCTGCCCACTCCAATCTACCCTACTCCAATCTGCCCCACTCCAATCTGCCCTACTCCAATCTGCTCCAGTCTAATCTGCCCTACTATAATCCGCCCGACTCCAATCCCAAGAAACCTGCACCACGACAATCTGCTCCACTCCAATCCACCCCTAATCCATTCTACTCCAATCCAATTCAGGAAACACAATCCACCCTACACCCAGTCCACCCCAATCCAATGCAGTCCATCGTAATCCACTGCACTCCAATCCAAAACAATCTACCCCACCCCAGTCTGCCACACTGTAATCCAAAGCAATCTGCTCCACTCCAGTCTGCCCCACTCAATCCAAAACCATCTGCCCCACTCCAATCTGCTCCCCTCAAATCCAAAACAATCTGCCCCACTTCAATCTGCCCCACTTCAATTAAAAACAATCTGCCCCACTCAAATTGGCCCCAATCCAATATGCCCCACTCCAGTCTTCCCCCTTCCAATCCAAAACAATCTGTCTCATTACAATCTACCCACTCCAATCTGGCCCACTCCCATTTGTCCAATTCCAGTCTGCCCAACTCCAATCAAAAACATTCTGCTTCAGTCAACCCCACTCCAATCCAAAACAGTCTGCACCACACCAATCAGCCTCACTTCAATCCACCCCACTCCAATCTGCCTCACTCCAGTTTGCTTCACTTTATTCCAAAACAGTCTGCCCCTCTCCAATCCAAAACAATCTTCCCCACTTCAATCTGCCCCACTGCAATCCAGAACAATCTGCCCAACTCCAGTCCGCTCCACTCCAATCTGACCCACTCTAGTCCAAAACAATCTGCTAAACTGCAATCTGCCCAACTCCAATCTGCCCCACTCCAATATGCCCTACTCCAGTATACCCCACTCAAGTCTGCCCTACTACAATCTGCCCCTCTCCAATCCAAAACAATCTGCACCACCACAATCCGCCCCACTCCAATCCACCCCAAACCATTCTACTCCAATCCAATTCAGTCCCCCTCATCCCAATACAATCCACCCCTCTCCCCCAGTTCACCCCACTCCAATGCAGTCATAATCCACTCTGATCCAAAACCATCTGCCCCATGCTAATCTGCCCTACTCCAATCCAAAACAGTCTGCCCAACTCCAATCTGCCTTACTCCAATCTGCCCCACTCCATTCTGCCCCACTCCATTCTGCCCCACTCCAATCTTCTCCACTACAGTCTGCCCCACTGCAATCCATCCCACTCAAATCCAAAACAATCTAAACCACGGCAATCCAGTCTACCCCAGTCCAATTCAATCCACCTCACACCAGCCCAAAACACCCTATTATACCCCATTCCACCCCACTCCAATGCAGTTCACTGCAATCCACCCCACTCCAGTCCAAAGAGTCGGCCTGATGCCAGTCTTCCTCACTCCATTCTGTCCCACACCAATACAAAGCAATCTGCCCATTCAAATCTAAAACAATCTGCTGCACTCCAATCCAGAAAAAGCTGCCCCACTCTAATCTCAAAATAGCCACCCTACTCCAATCGTCCCACTCCAATCCAAAACAATCCACACCACTTCAAACTGCCCCACTCCAATGTGCCCCACTGTAATGTAAAATGATTTACCCCACTTCAATGTGCCCCACCACAATCCAAAACAATCTCCCAACTCCAATCTGCTCCACTTTAATCCAAACTATTCTGCCCAACTACATTCTGCCCACTCCAATCCAAAACAATCTGCCCCACTCCAATCTGCCCTCTCATATCCAATACACCTCATCCCAATCAAATCCACCCAACTCCATCCCATTTCACCCTTCTAAATCCACCCCACTCCAATCCAATACAGCCCAATCCAGTCTATCCCACTCTAATCCAATCCACCCCACTCCAGTCCAATCCGCTACACACCAATCCAACCCACTCCAATCCAGTCCAACCCAGTCCACACACTCAAACCCATTCCACCCCATTCCAATCCAAATCACCCCACTCCTATCCAATTCACCTAAACCCAATCTGCCCCACTCCAATCAATCCCACTCCAATCCAATTCACCATAATCCACCCACTCCAGCCCAGTCCAATCGACCTTAATCCACCCCACCACAACCTAATCATCCCACTCCAAACCATTTTAAATGACCCAACTCCAGTCCAATCCACCCTACTCCAATCTTAATCACCCCCACACCATTCCAATTCACCCCACTCCAATCCACCTCACTCCAATCCGCCCCCTCCAAAATCTACCCCACTCCAAAAGGTCCACCCCACTCCAACCCAATCTACCCCACTCCAAGCCAATCCACCCCACACCTATCCAATTCACCCCATTCCACTCTGGTCCAATCCAGCACAGTCCACCCACTCCAATCCAGTCTACTAACATACACCCAACTCCACCCCATTCCAATTCACCCCACTCCAATCCGCCCCCTCCAAAATCTACCCCACTCCAAAAAGGTCCACCCCACTCCAATCCAATCTACCCCACTCCAAGCCAATCCACCCCACACCTATCCAATTCACCCCACTCCACTCTGGTCCAATCCACCACAACCCACCCACTCCAATCCAGTCTACTAACATACACCCAACTCCACCCCAGTCCAATTCACCCTACTCAAATCCACTCCACTCCAATTCACACCACTCAAATTGACCCCACTCGAATCCATCCCACCCCAATCCAATCCACTCCACTCAGTCAAATCCATCTCATTCTAATTCAGTCCACCCAGCTGCAATCCAATCCACTCAACTCTAATCCATACCACCTCATGCCATTCCAATCCACCAAACTCCGGTCCACCCCACTGCACCCCATGTAATCCACCCCACTCAATCCAATTCACTCCATTACAATTGAATCCACCCACCTCAATGCAATCCACAGCACCCTATTCAACCCCACTCAAATCCAGTCCACCCCACTCCAGTCCAATCCGCTACACACCAATCCAACCCACTCCAATCCAGTCCAACCCAGTCCACACACTCAAACCCATTCCACCCCATTCCAATCCAAATCACCCTACTCCTATCCAATTCACCTCAACCCAATCTGCCCCACTCCAATCAATCCCACTCCAATCCAATTCACCATAATCCACCCACTCCAGCCCTGTCCAATCGACCTTAATCCACCCCACCACAACCTAATCATCCCACTCCAAACCATTTTAAATGACCCAACTCCAGTCCAATCCATCCTACTCCAATCTTAATCACCCCCACACCATTCCAATTCACCCCACTCCAATCCACCTCACTCCAATCCGCCCCCTCCAAAATCTACCCCACTCCGAAAGGTCCACCCCACTCCAACCCAATCTACCCCACTCCAAGCCAATCCACCCCACACCTATCCAATTCACCCCACTCCACTCTGGTCCAATCCACCACAGTCCACCCACTCCAATCCAGTCTACTAACATACACCCAACTCCACCCCATTCCAATTCACCCCACTCCAATCCACCTCACTCCAATCCGCCCCCTCCAAAATCTACCCCACTCCAAAAAGGTCCACCCCACTCCAATCCAATCTACCCCACTCCAAGCCAATCCACCCCACACCTATCCAATTCACCCCACTCCACTCTGGTCCAATCCACCACAACCCACCCACTCCAATCCAGTCTACTAACATACACCCAACTCCACCCCAGTCCAATTCACCCTACTCAAATCCACTCCACTCCAATTCACACCACTCAAATTGACCCCACTCCAATCCATCCCACCCCAATCCAATCCACTCCACTCAGTCAAATCCATCTCATTCTAATTCAGTCCACCCAGCTGCAATCCAATCCACTCAACTCTAATCCATACCACCTCATGCCATTCCAATCCACCAAACTCCGGTCCACCCCACTGCACCCCATGTAATCCACCCCACTCAATGCAATTCACTCCATTACAATTGAATCCACCCACCTCAATGCAATCCACAGCACCCTATTCAACCCCACTCAAATCCATTCCACCCCACTCCAGTCCAATCCGCTACACACCAATCCAACCCACTCCAATCCAGTCCAACCGAGTCCACCCACTCAAACCCATTCCACCCCATTCCAATCCAAATCACCCCACTCCTATCCAATTCACCTCAACTCAATCTGCCCCACTCCAATCAATCCCACTCCAATCCAATTCACCATAATCCACCCACTCCAGCCCAGTCCAATCCACCTTAATCCACCCCACCATAACCTAATCATCCCACTCCAAACCATTTTAAATGACCCAACTCCAGTCCAATCCACCCTACTCCAATCTTAATCACCCCCACACCATTCCAATTCACCCCACTCCAATCCACCTCACTCCAATCCGCCCCCTCCAAAATCTACCCCACTCCAAAAGGTCCACCCCACTCCAACCCAATCTACCCCACTCCAAGCCAATCCACACCACACCTATCCAATTCACCCCACTCCACTCTGGTCCAATCCATCACAGTCCACCCACTCCAATCCAGTCTACTAACATACACCCAACTCCACCCCATTCCAATTCACCCCACTCCAATCCACCTCACTCCAATCCGCCCCCTCCAAAATCTACCCCACTCCAAAAAATCCACCCCACTCCAATCCAATCTACCCCACTCCAAGCCAATCCACCCCACACCTATCCAATTCACCCCACTCCACTCTGGTCCAATCCACCACAGCCCACCCACTCCAATCCAGTCTACTAACATACACCCAACTCCACCCCAGTCCAATTCACCCTACTCAAATCCACTTCACTCCAATTCACACCACTCAAATTGACCCCACTCCAATCCATCCCACCCCAATACAATCCACTCCACTCAGTCAAATCCATCTCATTCTAATTCAGTCCACCCAGCTGCAATCCAGTCCACTCAACTCTAATCCATACCACCTCATGCCATTCCAATCCACCGCACTCCGGTCCACCCCACTGCACCCCATGTAATCCACCCCACTCAATGCAATTCACTCCATTACAATTGAATCCACCCACCTCAATGCAATCCACAACACCCTATTCAACCCCACTCCAATCCAGTCCACCCCACTCCAGTCCACCCCACTACACCGCAATCAAAACCACTAAACCCCATTACGATTCATCACACTGCATCCAGTCCACTCAACACTAATCCATCCAACTCCACTCCAATCTACCCCAATCCACTCCAATCCACCCAACTCCATTCCAAATCCGATCTACCCAGTGCACCCCACTCTACCCCAATCCAATTCACCCCAACCCAGTTCAGTCCACCCAACTCCAATCCAATCCATTCAGCTCCCTCACTCCAATCCAATCCACTCAAATCCAATCAAATCTACCCCACTTTAATCCACCTCACTCTAGTCCAAACCACCCCACTCTAGACCAATCCCATCCCACACCAATCCAATTTATCAAATCCCCCTACTCCAATCCACCTCACTCCAGTTCAATCTAATCCGCCCCACTCCAGTCCAATCTAATGCACCCCGCTCCAATTCACCACACTCTAAACCACCCCATTCCATTCCAGTTCATACCACCCAATCCAATCCACCCCACCTCAATCCAATCCCTCCATAACAGTCCTATCACTCCCATTCAATCCACTTACCCAATTCAATCTAATCTACGCCACTCCAATCGACCCCCATCCAATCTCCCTCACCACATTTCAGTCCACCCCACTTCAATCCAACCCTTCCAGACCACCCACTCCAATCCACCCACTCCACCCAATTCACCCCACACTACCCCAATCCAATCCACCCCAATCTACTCCAATTCATCCACCAGACTACCTCAATCCACTCCAACACACTCCCTTATTCCACTCTACACCACTCCACTCTATGACACTGCAATCTACCACACTCTTTGCCTCTGAACCACTGATCTCTACTCCTGTCTACTCAACTCTATGACAATCCACTTCCACTCTACGACACTCTAATCCAACAAATCCACTCTACAACACTACTCCCCTACTCCACTCTATGACACTCCATGGCACTAACTTTTAGCCATGCTGAACACTAGACACATTGGTGTACAGCATGGCAAAAACACATTACATTGACAAGCCACTAGCTCTTGTATAGGCGCAACCTATTGGCTCTGCCAATGCTTGTTTATTTTTGTTTAAGCTCTGACTGTACCAGAGTGTGTGTATTTTTCTGAGGTCTCCCTGTCTGCCTCGCTCTCTGGCCTTGTGTCTCTTGCACGTTCCCATCTTTTTCAGTTTGCTCTCATCCTGTTGCTTTTTGCCCCCTCCTGTTGCTTGCCCCTTCATTGCTTCTCCTTCTCCCCTCTTCCCAGTGTTACTGTTGCTTGCCCTTGAGTTTCTCACCCACCCTCCCCCCGCCCCCTTAGTGATATGTTGGCCTCTGTGCTCTCTCTCTTGCACCCTTTCCCTTTTGCAGCATTTGAATTCATAGAGGCATTACTGTTAACAGTATTCAGCTCTTGTAACGTGGTGGGACCCCAGGCTGGTGTTAGGCATGGTCAGTATGAGCAGCTGTCCAGGGCCTCGCTCCTGCTCACAATGGGGAGGCCCCACCAGAGCACCAGCTTTATAAAGACTCCAGTGTTACGAGGCCCAAGGAGCAGCAGAGATGCACCGCTGCAAGGCACAGGTGAGGCAGCAAGGGGGCCCCCTCCCCTGGGCTGAAAGGGCTTCAGAAATCTAATTGCTGTATCTGCATAATAACAGAGATTAGATGGGCACCTGAAGTTCCCTTAGGTATGAAGTGAGCCCTGCTCCTGTGCATGAATGAAAAGCAGGATGCCCTGCAGTGTTCAACATAAATTAAAGAATTATGGCCCATCACCAATGGGCATTACTCACCTAGGATGGGGCAAAGGGAGACTTGAAATCAAAATTTAAAAAGAGCATATTTCTTTAAAACAGAAGCGTTTTACCTTAGTAAATTAGATTATATCCCTCATTTGAGATGTATTTATTAAAAGTGAGAGTTTCTAAATGTGAACTGAGGAACATTCCTGCCCCTACTGTCATGGTAATGGTATTAGTGAACATAGAACAGGGCCACTGGGCCACTGGAATTATGTGGTGGGAAAGGACCAAATCAAGTGGCAGGATTTACAAACTTATGCAGCAAAAAAAGAAGAAAAGGCACATTATGTGGCATAATGCAGCATATTTTGTGATAGTATTACTTCATTATTTTGTCATTTTGCTACATTAATACTATATGGACAAAGGTTTCATCTCATTCACATCAGTCTGACACCCAAATACAGCCATAAGCAACAAAAAGATGGCCAGTAAACCTTTGCGAAGGGCTTTCCACTGTGCAAACGTGCTGCTGTGTTTTTAGTAATGTTTGATCTGTTTGAGCTAGATTTTTTTGTTCAAAGCTGTAGATTATGCAGAAGATGCCTGATGTAGCAAATGCATTATCATGTGGGAAAGTCTGCAACAGCAAAAATGCATAATTTAATATGCCCTGACTAAGAGACATGCCAGGGTTCATGTGTATCTTCTATGCAGGCTAGACACTTATTCAATAGGGATCAAAATTACAGTCTATCACATCCAACACAAGATGTGTCTGTACAGTGCACACCCTGAATGCTCTAATTTGAAAGTCTCTGATGTGACAGAATGAGTAAAATGTATGCCAGTGAAATAAAGCATTTGCTAGGGTGGTAAACGCCACACAATTTGGTAGCCAGGACTGATCCTACAAGATTTTCTAGTTTCTCACTATGCAGTCTGCCACTACATGAGTATCTCTTTTTGATATTAAAGCTTAATGGTCTGTCTTTAATTCTTGGAGAATGAGACTTGAATCTGGAAGACAGGAAGGGTCTACATTGTATTTTTGGCAGTTTTACATAGCATAAACTTTGGCCATTGACAAAAGAGTGCTTCACAACAGACGCAGACTATGCTTATTTTCCTAGCACATAGATTTGTCTGGATTCACAGGATGCTGATCTGGGGCCGCGATTTAAGACTTGCTTTCCATGATGCATGGTGGGCAGCTGTAACCACTAGGCTACATTGCCTCCTGTAAAAGCTTAGCTCATTTTGGGCTTGAGGCTCCAAGAGGATCTTGCGATGACCAGAAAGCAGAGACGGAAAATTAAAAGGTTGATGTAAATCAGGTAGAACCTGCAAAAAAGGTTGAGGAAAGATAAGATGAGAAGCTTGGTCAGAAGATGAGAGGACAGCAGTTGAGCACTGAGGGGAAAGATGGCAAGAACACCTAACCATGGCACTCTAACTGGTGGCCAACTGAACGCTTTCCCAGACCTTATGCCAGGAACCACAAAATAATCACCAACAGTAAACTGGACATGACTTCACAGTCAACGCCGTCAATATATCCTGCTTCCACAACCTGAAGATGCTGAGGAAGACTTTCACATTGCTTGCAAGCAACACTAGAAAAGCAACCGTCACTCACTCCCTATTTGGTCAATGGGAACCCCATCTATGGTGGGATCACTAAGCAACTCACTAGAAGACTACAAACCATCCAGAACCCAGCAGCCAGACTAACTGTCAACCTCACACACAGAACTCACATCACACCACACCTCAGGCAACTCCACTGGCTCCAGATACACAAAGTCACTCAATTCAAACTCCTCACAGACACATTTACGGCACTACACAACTGAGGCCCCCACCTACCTCAGCAGTCTCATCTCCTCCCACCAACCACCCAGAAACCCCCTCTTTGCAGGACTCCTACCCGCACACATCCCACGCATACATAGAGAAAAGATCAGGAGGATGGGCATTCTCTTCAATCACTCCTAAACCATGAAATGGTCTCCCACTCCGTATGAGAGCCCCCTCCTCTCTTCTTGAATTCTACAAGAAGCTGAAGACCTGGGTTTTCAGTTAACCAACCTACCATAGGCATGGGTAGGTATACACACTGGCTCAGCACCTGGATACCCTTGAGGGGAAAGTGTGCTTTACAAATACCCATAACATAACATGGAAGTAAGAGTGACAGAATCAGAAAAAGAAGTAATATGCTTGTGGAGAAATGAGAGGTGAAGGGGATATAATGCAGAGGTGAAGCAGATAGAACACGGGGCTGAACCAGCAAGTGTAGGTATTTGGTTGGGCATGAGATTATGTGAATTCCAGGATATGAAAGGGAAAGGTTGATGTACGTGGGAAGAATCAGCAAAAACATAAGAACCAGTTGAACCAGTGTGTGCTACTAAAGTTGTTGAGCCTTCTGCTGAAGTTTGCAATTTTCTATCTCTTTATTTTCCAGGTAAAAATGTAAAAATGCTTCTTAGCCTTGAGATGTATGTGTCATTATTTACAAAGAGTTATGATCTTGAACTGTCCTTATTATGTCTGCTATATACTCTATTACCCCTCTTGACCTTTCCTTTAAATCTCACTCCCCCTGGGAACCTTTCTTGAACATGTCCAGACTGGAGATCTAGAGATCGTACCTCCTGCCCTGGACTGCCTTTGCAGTATCTTGCTTGCCCCATTATAAGTTCCTACCAAGGTTAAAAACTAAAAACAAATCTGTGGTTATTTTTCTGCTCAAAAACCTTTTAGCAGGCTCAAAACCTCTCCACATTTTCTCTTTGCTACCTTTTTTTTCAAATGTCCCACAATCTTTTTCTGTAAAAGGAAAAATGCAGAAGTATATTATGAGACCTTGTCTTTGGATCTGGGAAACAGGTAATTAATTGACAGCATCTGTGGAGGGTACTGTTGTTTATGATTGATGTTTCAGTACTAACTGTTTTATTTAAGTTGGATAAGAGTTAATCCCTTTAGAAACTTGACTCTCCAAACTTGTGAGCAGTCAAAGCTTACTTTAGGAGCTGATAAAGGTATTGGAATTCAAATATAATATGTTATAGTAATCTTAGCCAATTAGCGCCTTATCCAGCAAGCGTATCTATGTCTTTTAAAAGGGACTGACTTTGAGCAAGTGGTTATGGAATGACACACCAAAAAATTTGTTCTGTAGCTAATTGTCCTCCAATACCGAACAAAGATATATCTGTGTGTGCAAAGTGTCCTGCACAGTGATAATGGACAGTAGTCCACTCTGCAAGACTTAGGTGCTGCAAAGATCAAGGAAGGGGCTAGATTCAGGTAGGAAAAGGGGGGCAATCAATAGTTAACTGACGGTCGTATGGCCGGGCCACTTGGTGAAATTTGTTTTGTTTCTTATTGTGGATAAACTGGGCCCCGTGCTTTGGTTGGCTGGGCTGCTGGTGTACAATCCAAAAGGCTGCAGGGCAGCCTTAAGGAAGTTGTGTACAGAGTCAGTCTGACTGTGCTTGCAATGGCTCATTGTAATGTGCAGAATGACAATGGGCAAGCACAGTGTGATGTTTGTTTCCTCTAAAAACAAATTTTCCTACACCTCAGGTAGTGACAGCCAACCCTTGGCAAATGGCTGCTTTTCAGAAGCACTGTTAGAAGTGGCCTCCTGTAGGGGGTGAGGGGAAGAAGGGGGTGTACAGGAGATGGGGCTGCAGGAGAGAAGGGCATCTAAGAAGTAAAGGGGCATTCCCTAGAGTACATTAATGCACATGAAGTGATCTGCCAAGCACTGAGCCTATGCAAGTAAGTAGCCAATAGATATAGGGAGGCAGGTCTTGCATTGGAGTTTGGAGGACCAAAAGTGTTTGGTTACATACCTAGGGGGGAGTGGAGACACTTGTGGATGATCGAAATGGTATTGCATCCAATTATCTCATTAACAAAGATCCAAAGGATTTTCCAGAGGGCAGGCACAATTTTGTTATTACTTCTTAAGCTAAATGTGAGTTTAGCTGCATCGTTATAGTCCCTTTGTAATTTGGCAAGTGTCTTCTCCGATATTAGGGACATGTGACTTAATTTGTTTTATACTGTAAATCTCTAGTATTATTATTTGCATTTTTTGCAAGTCAAGCAACATCTCCCCCAGCCTACCTATTCCGCGCTGCTACATTTCTTTTCCATATAGCTATAAACTGCAAGGAGTCTACTACAGTAAGTCTTTTTTGTTTTGTTGTTTTAATGTATATCTTCAGAGACTGGCTCCGAGTATATCTTCGGCAGTATTTTTCCCTGTAAATAAACTGTTTTCCCTTTTAGCCATCTTCTCTGTATATCTTAAGTTAGTTCAACTCTTTGCATCTCTTAAAAATGGGCCTCTGTGCGTCTGTATGCCAATATATAAGCCACCCCACCTGTCCATGACAACGGTGCTGTCTCCTCTTCTAATTGTTTGGAATCTGTGCTTTCTGTTGCTTTGCTGCAGGTCTTGCAGGTCACTCACCCAATTTAGCATTTATCTATTTGTATTAATCCCCCATGCCTGCTGAAAACCAAATGTCCTATTTTGAACTTTACTAGTATAAAGGGAGGACTGGGGAGTCACTTGAAGCCCTTCTTTATCGCTCTGGGACAAGCTGACTTGCAATGTTAATTATGCCCTAATCTGAAAACAGTTAGTGAACATTCTTGTAATCATATCAGTTTTGGAGAGACCCAGCCTTAGCTTTTTCATCCAGTTTGATTAATGTAACGTATTTCCACGTAATAGAGCTTTAAAATACATGTACTTATTTTATTGGAGTTATTTTTATTTTTGCCATATTAGTGATATCTACACAAGGTAAGTAGTTTCTTGCAAAGCTGCTTCAACAATGCCAGAAAACTGATGTTTAATTGATGTCCCTCCTGTAATGTCACTTTCTGTGATGTCATGTCTTGAGAGGAGTCTCACGTGTTCCTGTTCTGACAGGGGCCCCACAACCCCTTGAACTGGCACTGGTGGGACCCAGTTACTTCCCCGTGTGCAGAAGCAGCTCGACACTTGGAACAGGTCTGCAGTAAGAATGCCGAGTATTTCTGCGCTGCTAGGAAATAGGGCATTTCTTTACTACAGGGTGTGAGGACCACCTTGCGGGCACGTCCATCCAGACTACAGTTCTTGTTACATTTTCCAAATCGTGTATGTGTGTTTGGTGCAGCTTTTAAGCCAAGTCATCAAAATTAACGCTATTATAAGAACAAATAAAGTGTGGCAATCTGCATCTCGCCTGTATAAAGAGACTTGGGTAAAAAGTCCCTTCTTGTTTTCCTACCTAAAACCGGGCAACCTCACTCTTCTTCCATGCTGCGCACCGCAACAAAAGCGGTTTAAATCACCGGCCTGGTCTGCTTGTAGTTCCCTCACTTTAAACAGTTCCCTTATATGGCTTCCGAGTCCTCGGGCATTGAATATTTATTTAAGGGGTAGAGGGGGCCTAAAACAGTTTATTATAACTATCCATTTTCTTCAGTTGAATAGGCAATGGTGGTCTCCTTCAGCACCACACCTATTGTGCAGCTGAAAGTACCAATAAACCCCCGTGATTTTAAGGGAATTTAAGGGGTAAAGCAAGTTTGGTGACTGAAGACGAAATACAATAAATAGGTTATCAAATGAAGGAATAAATAATTGATAACAAATAGTCAAACTCCAACCTCAGTCTTAACATTTTTTGTGTTTAGTTTACTATAGAAAACAAAACTCGCATAAAAAGCCAATGAACCAGGTGACAAAATTACTTGAACTACAATGTGATGTAGAACACACTGTCCGCCAAGTTACTGCTAGGTATTTTGATCTTTTTGCCAGTTTGGGCAATCATAGTATAAGGCTTATTTCATGATCTGCACAGGATCACACTATTTATTGGCTCAAGAGCTATGATTCAAAGCAAGAGCTGCTGAGTTCGAGGTTTACAGCTATCCATTAGAGACCACCTACTCCTGGCCATCGTGCGACCTAAAATAAATGGTACTTTTTGGTTTACAGGCCTTCTATTTTACGCTTCGCCTACCAGACAGCACAAGCTGTCTGTTAGCAAAAAAATCTTTGTCAGTTGGAGCCCACACATTGCTTAGCATTGCTTGCTTTACTGTCCCTCCCATTTACTTGATTTTTATTCATTAGCTAGAATGGGGTTTCCTTTCTATTTTTGTGTGGGGTCTTCATTGCTTGCTTTTCAAGCATTGCTTCTTTCTTTTCGGTTAAGTACTACATGAGAGTGCATGTGTATTCCAGCTGTCTCCTTCCATGTACTTCTCACCCCGCGCACGCTGTGTTGCTATTGGTCGCCTGTGTGGTTCTCCATGACCATACCATGTTGCACTTGCCTTATGTACTTCTCCACTCACATTGCTTTTATCACCCATTTCCTTCTCCCCAGCCTGATGCACTTTGTTGTCTGTCGCTTGTTTCTTATCCCAATCCCTTCTGTGTTGCCTCCGTCCCCAGCTCTGTGTATTGCTTCCTGCCACCTGTGCATTCTGTGTTGTTTCCTAGCTCCCATGCCCTCCGTGTTGTGTCCCCCAGCAACGCCTTTGATAATGCTTCCCCCATCCACATCCTTTATGATGTTCCCCACCAGCGATTCCGTCTGCCATGGTTACACCCCTCCAGTGACCTGACGAAGTAAGGACCATTGGAGGCTGACCACTATGTCCGCAACCAAATTTAGATGGGGCGGGCATAGAAGTCAGTTTCCCCTGCCTGTCACCACTAGGGAAACCCTTGTTGTAAAGGGCAGTGAAAATTGTCTATTGCCCCCCTCGCCATGGGAGTGAGGGGGCTTTTGTTTTTATTTTATTTTTAAAAATCCCACTTTGGAATTCTCTTTTCAGAAATAAAAAAAATAAGCTGGACAAAAACTGCTCCGTCATGTTGATGGGGACATGCGCCAAACTTTAACAAGCATTTACAATGCAACAGGTCTCGCGTTTGCTCATGTTAGAGCTGATCGCGTTGTAATCTCCTAACCCGACTTTTCACCTATCAGGCAAAAGTGCATTTATGTACATAACCCGAAAAAGTGAAATTAACTATGTAAAGCGCTCGACTTCTGCCAAGCGAGATCGCACTCGTAAATTAGGGAAAAAGAAGTACACGAGCCCAATGGAAAACAGCAAGCCTCGCATGTTTTCTGTACTTGGTCGAGGCGCTCGAGGAGGGCTAGCTACCGGAAAAGGCATGACGTATGCATGCCTTCGACTAATGAAAGCAAGCAGATTTTATTAGGCAAGCCCACGAACCAATAAAAAACACTGACGTGAAGTTGACAGGGCTCCGAGCCCTTTTCTAAATACTAAAGCGTCTCGCTGTGATACGCATGCGCAAGCGCATGCAACACAGGCTCAACCCTAAAAAGCACTGATGGCTCTTGCCAATGCAAAATTTAAAAAGCACTGATGGCTCCTGCCAATGCAAAATTTAAAAAGCACTGATGGTTCTTGCCAATGCTTTGCAAATGACCGTCGGCTTGATGGTCATTTCTAAATTTGGCAGGCTTTCTCGGCCTGCCAGACCTCAATTCCTCCCACAGGCCAAAGGAGATGACTCCACCTGCCAAACGTTAAACCGGGCCCTTAGCCTTCCACAGCCCAGCATTTGGTAAAACCGTTTGCAGGTTTTAAGAAAAACCTTGGGGTCCTGTAATTATGTGTTTTTTTACACTTAAACCACTGAGGCACACACCCCTTACAGTCACCTCAAGTCACAGCGCCATCTCACTCCCCTTCGTATGACTCGGGGAGATAAACTCCCTTGCACTCTGCATTCAGGAGCCAAGAGAAGAGATCGCCCCCTTTCCCGCATCCTGGGAGAAGGAAAGAAAGAACATTTGTTTTCGTCTTCGCCGAGAGATTTCTGTGCTTCGTGTTTGTATTGGACTTGGCTTTATCTGTTTGGAAATGATATATATAATGATGTACATTTGTAGTTACTTTGAAACTCTTTAGTTGTCATCATGAGGTATTTCCTGGTCATTCTTCCTGTTTTGCTTTTTCTCATCTCATCTCCCGGGGAGTTTTCTGATCTCGTGTTTGTTTAATCGACACCAGGCCACGCAGCAGCTTACTCCGAAGAGGAAAGATTAACTTCGTTTACCAGCAGTTCAGTTCGAAATCTTACCTCAGGGTAAGGCCGGGCATCTGCACTGTATGAACAAGTTACTGCAACTCGACTCGACAGGCACACCAGCCTCCCACAACTATTAATGTTAAATTTTCCATAAATGTAACCATGCACTGGTATAAGTAACACCGTCACTCTCAACTCGTGGTCCCTCGACATCTCGGCCTGCAGATGCGCTCTCTCTTGGCTCTGTCCTGTCTCTCACTCTTTCTGTCAGATCATAGCCTCTGTCCCTGTCACCGCAATCCCACTGCCTCTCTGAGCTATGACTGGTGATCCTCTGTCACCACTTTCCATTTTGCCTAATATACATTTACAAAAGCTCTTTATGCACTGATATCTAAAATACGGTTTTATGCTGTTTGACCATAGTTAGTGATCCTCATGTTATAGTTAACTATAATTAAAGTGTGTTCACTTTACGTTAGTCACAGTTAATGTTGCCTTAGTTAAAGGGCTCAAGCTAAAATTCAAAATGCCTTTTGGCTACTGTGTATTGCGGTAGGTTAGCCTAATTCAAAATTTCCATGTTTCACTTCTTTAAGAATTGTGTATCTTTCGGAGTTTCACTGAAAGCTGAATAATGAATTTCTTGCATTGTACAAATAACCCCGGCAACCATTTACATTCAATGTACAAAATCCTGAATAACTTTATATGGCTCGGACAGAATACACTCATACTCATACCTTTATTGGTATTGTTTTCTCATCAATATTTTTCATTTAATCACAGCAAACAATAATGAACAATAACTTTTATAGGAAAGCATACTCACATCCACATATAACATACAGTATATACGTTACACTCACCTTCATTTAACCTCACTCGCTCTCCCCCACTCTTTTGCGCTACTTATAGTGTCGACAAATTATATATGGCATATAGATCTCATGTGTGTTAAAGCTATAACAACTCCTAACAATATTTACTATTGTGCTGCAGCTACAATTTATGCTTCATAAACTTTTGACAATTGCTAACAGAATACAATATTTTCCACACATTAACAAAATTCTCTGTGTATTATGAAAGATATCCACTACTTTCCACATATGACAAATTACTCATCAAGTCATGTGACTTTAAATTCAGTCTTCTTTCCAAAATGACACACTGTGTCTTGAACTCTGAGGGCCTCATTTACGAGGCCTATGGCGCAGGGAGATGTGGCAATTACCTTGGTGCCCCACCCTGTGACACAGGGAAAAGGGCAAAAGTGTGCCGCATCTACAAGAAACAGCACATTTCTGTCCCCTCCACCTCTGCTGGCGCTCAAATTGCAACCTTGTACCAATGCAGGCACCCTTGCACCATGGTGCAAGGGTGCCCACATTGTGAGGTCAGTGTTTTTGTGCAGGAAGGGACCCCTTCCTGCACAAAAACAAGCACAAGATGTGCTTGTCTCTTTCTATGTGTCCTGCAGAATGAAGCACTCATAGAAAGAGGAAAAACTGCCCCATTCACTTTTTATACCTTCTCACCCATTTCCTCCTGTCTCCCATCTCACATCTCTCTTTCCTGTCCTTCTCTTTCTGCTCACCCCATCCACCTCTTTCGCCTAATTTTCCTCACCTCTATCCAAGCTCCATTTTCTCATCTCTCTCCCTTTCCTCTCTCTTCAATTTCTTCCTTCTATAGGACTATGAGGGAGTCAGAGAAACTCTAGTGTCTAGTGTGCAATAGTTGTGGTCATACATAACTGCGGGCTCAAACGTAGATGCTACATCCAAAAAAGCAGAGCTCAAAGCACACCTCTTTTTCACATAACTCATGATCAAAGTTGACACTCTAGAGCAGGTCATAATTGTGGCCTCCCTGCAGACAGGGATCTTGGAGGTAATGGGGAAGGAGAAATGTCAAACACTGGAGCATGGGGATGCAGGGGAATATTGCAGCATGACAGAACATAAGAATATCAGGGACAGACTTCTACAACAGAAGAGCCTTAAAACTGATTTCACTAGAACAGGTTTGAGGAGGACAGAGTAGCCTGGAGACAGGTGCACGTTCTTTGGAGGGTCTCAGCTACTTGGAGCCATTCATATGACCAGATCTCACAAGGGGTTCAGAAGCAGGTTAGGCACATAAAACCCAGAGAAGGTACAATACAGGCTTTAACTGCATTAAGGCTCTCCCTTTTTAAACCTCCTAATTGCAGGTGCCCACCCTGTGGGAGCTCTTTCCCTTGGGCCTCATGCATGTTGCCAGTGGTTTTATGGGGCTCCTCGACTGGAGAGAGCACCCTTGCTACTACACCCCATGACACCTGAGAATGTTCCTCCTCAGCCCATCGTCCAAGAGAGAACATCATGGCAATCTAAGACATAAGAGAGCCCGTTTTGTTCTCTATGATCCACCAGAGAGCCAGAGAGCGTCATTACACCCCATGAACCAAGAGAGTGCACATTGCATGGTATGATAGAAGAAAGATCACTGCTGTGCATCTGCTTAGGTGGAGAGGACATCATACAACATTACCAAAAAGAATATCATAATGCTTAATGACTAATGAAACAGTACCATGGCACTCTATTATTAAAGAAAGAGAGAGCAGTCACTTCCTATAACTTTAACCTTGAAGAGTGGCACTGTCAAAGCATTGCACGACTCAACAAAGACAGCACCATTGCATACTGTATCCAATGATGCCACCTCTCTGAGACATATTCTTCATGCACAGAAGTTTTTCTAATTCACAAAGCCAGAGGAATGATATAATAATAAACAATCCAAGAGAAAAAATGTGTCCTCAAGTTCCATTTCACATGACAACATACACAATGACCTTATTCAATCAATCAATCATTGGATTTATAAAGCGCACTACGTACCCGTGAGGGTTTCAAGGCGCTGGGGAGGGGGGGGAGCAGGTGTTACTGGTCGAAGAGCCAGGTCTTGAGGAGTCTTCTGAAGGTGAGTAGGTTTTGAGTCTGTCGCAGGTTGGTGGGGAGGAAGTTCCAGGTTTTGGCGGCGAGGTATGAGAAGAATCTGCCGCCGGAGGTCTTTCTTCGGATGCGGGGGACTACATGGAGGGCGAGGTTAGAGGAGCGGAGCTGATGAGTGGGGTTTTAGAAGCTGAGTCTGTTGTTTAGGTAGGCTGGTCAGGTGTCGTGGAGCGCTTTGTGAGCGTGGGTAAGAAGCTTGAAAGTGATCCTTTTGTCCACGGGGAGCCAGTGAAGGTTTCTCAGGTGGTGGGAGATGTGGCTGTGGCGGGGTACGTTGAGGATCAGTCGGGCGGAGGCGTTTTGGATGCGTTGGAGGCGTAGTAGGTCTTTCGCTGGGATGCCTGTGTAGAGTGCGTTGCCATAGTCCAGCCTGCTGCTGACGAGGGCCTGTGTCACTGTTCTTCTTGTTTCTGTCGGGATCCACTTGTAGATTCTGCAGAGCATGCGGAGTGTGTTGTAGCAGGAGGAGGAAACTGTGTTGACCTGTTTAGACAAGGTGAGGGAGGAGTCGAGGATGAAGCCCAGGTTGCGAGCGTGGTTGGTCGGTGTCGGTGGGGTTCCTAGTGCGGTGGGCCACCAGGAGTCGTCCCAGGCGGAGGGGGTGGATCCAAGGATGAGGACCTCCGTCTTGTCCGAGTTTAGTTTCCGACGGCTGATTCTCATCCATTCGGCAATGGATTTCATCCCCTCGTGGAGGTTGGTTTTGGCGGTGCGCGGGTCTTTGGTGAGTGAGAGGATGAGCTATGTGTCGTCGGCGTAGGTGAGAATGTTGAGGTTGTGTTGTCGGGCCACTTGTGCGAGGGGGGCCATGTAGATGTTGAACAGCGTCGGGCTGAGGGATGAGCCTTGGGGGACGCCGCAGATGATGTTGGTGGCTTCGGAGCGGAAGGGGGGGAGGCAAACTCTCTGGGTTCTGCCGGAGAGGAATGAGACGATCCAGTCGAGGGCTTTTCCTTGAATTCCGGTTTTGTGGAGGCGTGATTCCAGGGTGCAATGGCAGACTGTGTCGAAGGCGGCAGATAGGTCCAGGAGGATGAGGGCTGATGTTTCGCAGTTGTCCATTTGGCGTCTGATGTCATCTGTGGCGGCGAGAAGGGCGGTTTTGGTGCTGTGGTTTCGTCTGAAGCCGGACTGGGAGGGGTCTAGGATGCCGTTGTCTTCGAGGTGGCTGGTTAGTTGTGTGTTGACGATTTTTTCAATCACCTTTGCTGGAAAGGGGAGCAGGGAGATGGGTCGGAAGTTCTTGAGGTCGTTGGGGTCTGCTTTGGGTTTCTTGAGGAGGGCGCGGATTTCGGCGTGTTTCCATTTTTCAGGGAATGTCGCTGTTTCGAAGGAGATGTTGATGACCTTCCATAGTTGGGGGGCGATGGTGGCGTTGTCTTTGTCGTATACGTGGTGGGGGCGGGGGTCTGACGGAGATCCTGAGTGGATGGAGTTCATGATCTTGCGTGTCTCTGTGTCGCTCACGTTGGTCCAGGAGGTCAGGTGGTTTGCACAGGTGGAGTGTTCGGGGGTGGGGTCGATGATCTTCCGTTGGAAGAAGGTGGACAGTGCGTTGCAGAGTTCTTGGTATGGAGGGATGTCGTTGACGTTGGCGCTGGAGTTGGAGAGTTCTTTCATGATGCTGAAGAGCTCTTTGCTGTCGTGTGCATTGTTGTCCAGGCGGTCTTTGAAGTGGGATCGTTTGGCTTGTCTGATGAGTTGGTGGTGCTTGGGGGTGGCATCCTTGTGGGCTGTGAGGCTGTCAGGTGTGCGTTTGAGGAGCCATTCCTTTTTTTGCTTCCTGCAGTCGCGTTTGGAATTTAGCAGCTGTCGGTGAACCAGGTGGCTTTTCTTCTGGCTTGGTTGTCGGTGGGTTTTTTGAGTGGCGCGAGGGTGTTGGCGCAGTCGTTGATCCACAGAGTGAGGTTGTTGGCGGCAGTGTCTGGGTTGGTGGAGTCGGGGGGTGAGTTCTGGACGAGGGCGTTGGTAAGCTGGTCTTCCGTTACTTTGTTCCAGCATCGGCGGGGTGGTTGTTGGGTGCGATGGTGCTCGGTATGTTTTTTGTAGGTGAAGTGGATGCAGTGGTGGTCGGTCCAGTGGAGTACGGTGGTATGGTTGAAGGTGATGTGGGCGCTTGAGGAGAAGATGGGATCAAGCGTGTGGCCGGCGAAGTGGGTTGGTGTGTTGACGAGTTGTCTGAGGCCGTGGTTGGCAGGTTGTCGATCAGAGTAGTGGAGTTGGTGTCGTTGTTCTCCAGGTGGAAATTTAGGTCCGCGAGGAGGATGTAATCCGTTGAGGTGAGTGTGTGGGTGCTGGTGAGGTCGGCGAGGGATTCGCTGAATGGTGCTCGTGGTCCGGGGGGGTCTGTAGATGAGCGTTCCTCTGAGAGTGGTGTTGGGGTCGGTGTGGATGCGGAAGTGTAGGTGTTCGGCGGTCTTGAGGGAGTTGTCAGTGTGGGTGTCGACTTTGAGGGAGGATTTGTGGGCGATGGCTACGCCTCCTCCGATTCCGTTGTTGCGGTCCCTACGGATGATCTTGTAGCTGTCCGAGATGGCTATTGCGATGTCGGGCGCTGAGGAGTCGTTCCACCAGATTTCGGTCAGGAAGGCTACGTCTGGGGCGGTGGAGTCGAGCAGGTCCCGGAGCTCGATGGCTTGCTTGCGTGCGGAGCGAGTGTTGAGGAGTATGCAGTGGAGGTGGTTAGTTTCGGTCTTTGTCAGTTTCGTTGTTCTGTCGCAGGTGAATCTACAGGTGTGGCATGCGAAGGGACCGTGGGTGTTCCTTGGTGAGGACTGGGAGCATGCTGTGGTGCGGCCGGGGTTGAGGGCGTTGAGTTGGTCGGCTGTGTAGCGGCGTCTGGAGGTGCTGGGGTCTCGCGGACCGGGGGGGGTGGTGGCGCTGGGCGCGGTCCAGGCGCGGACGGGCGCGGACAGGCACGGACGGGCTTGCCTTTGGCACACCTTCGGCTTCTCATATCCCTATGAGTAATCACTATTAAACTGATCATTCTAATAGAACAACAGTGTGTTTAGTTGTGTGCTTGTAAGAGATGGATAGATAGATAGATAGATAGATAGATAGATAGATAGATAGATAGATAGATAGATAGATAGATAGATAGATAGATAGATAGATAACCAATTCCATAATCAATACAAAAAGGGGAATGATAGCAGGAGAAAGAAATTAGATAAAGGCAGAGAATGGAACAACAAGGGTGAAGAAAACAATAGAACAACAGTGACAAAGGGAGAAAACTGGAATAGAAAAGAACCTGCAAGGGTGAGATGAAGAGGCAGGAAGTATAGGATGATAGAAGAAGGGGGCAGGAAGTATAGGATGATGGAAGAAAGTGGCAAGACATGGAATCTACTGTGAGGCTAATTTAAATAATAGCCTTTAAATAAGGCTAAGGATACTCTGTCGCAACAACAAAGGAGAATCCTTACTGCCAAGATGATGGATCACATGTCATATTTAGATGCAGGTGGTCCATAGGTGTAACTATGGTTGAGACTATTCCGTCTGCCATGGCTACAATGACCTGACGAAGAGAGGGCCATTGGAGGCTGACCACTCTGTCCGCAAACCAAATTTAGATGGGGCAGGGCATGGAAGTCAGTTTCCCCTGCACGTCACCACCAGGAAAACCCTTGTGATAAAGGGCAGTGAACATTGTCTAATGCCACCCCCTTGCCATGGGAGATAACTCCCATGGTGATTGGGCTTTTGTTTTTATTTTATTTTTAAATCCTGCTTTGGAATTTTCTTTTCAAAAATAAAAAAGAATAAGCTGGACAGACTGCTCTGTCATGTTGATGGGGGCGTGCGCAGAACTATAACAAGCACCGATGGTTCTTGCCAATGCTTTACAAATGACCGCCGGCTTGATGGTCATTTCTAAATTTGGCAGGCTTTCTCGGCCTGCCAGACCTCAATTCCTCCCAGAGGCCAAAGGAGATGACTCCACCTGCCAAACGTTAAACCGGGCCCTTAGCCTTCCACAGCCCAGCATTTGGTAAAGCCGTTTGCAGGTTTTAACAAAAACCTTGGGGTCCTGTAATTATGTGTTTTGTTTACAAATATAGAACTGAGGCACACACCCCTTACAGTGACCTCAGGTCACAGCGCCATCTCACTCCCCTTCGTATGACTCGGGGAGATAAACTCCCTTGCACTCTGCATTCAGGAGCCAAGAGAAGAGATCGCCCCCTTTCCCGCATCCTGGGAGAAGGAAAGAAAGAACATTTGTTTTGGTCTTTGTCGAGAGATTTCTGTGCGTCGTGTTTGTATTGGACTTGACTTTATCTGTTTGGAAATGATATATATAATGATATGTATTTGTAGTTACTTTGAAACTTTTTAGTTGCCATCATTAAGTATTTCCTGGTCATTCTTACTGTTTTGCGTTTTCTCATCTCATCTCCTGGGGAGTTTTCTGATCTCGTGTTTGTTTAATCAACACCAGGCCACGCAGCAGCTTACTCCGAAGAGGAAAGATTAACTTCGTTTACCAGCAGTTCAGTTCGAAATCTTACCTCAGGGTAAGGCCGGGCATCTGCACTGTATGAACAAGTTACTGCAACTCGACTCGACAGGCACACCAGCCTCCCACCACTATTAAAGTTACCTTTTCTTAAATTAACCATGCACTGGTATAAGTAACACCGTCACTCTCAACTCGTGGTCCCTCGACATCTCGGCCTGCAGATGCGCTCTCTCTTGGCTCTGTCCCGTCTCTCACTCTTTCTGTCACGTCATAGCCTCTGTCCCTGTCACCGCAATCCCACTGCCTCTCTGAGCTATGACTGGTGATCCTCTGTCACCCTTTTCCATTTTGCCTAATATACATTTACAAAAGCTCCTTATGCACTGATATCTAAAATATGAGTTTATGCTGTGTGGGACCATGATTAGTGGTCCTCATTGTTGGACCTGGCCCTCTTACAGGGTCATTCCCCAGACTTTTTGCCTTTTGCCTCCTTATTTTTCTGACCTTTGTTGGCTGACGTTTTGACGCAGAGCACTTTTTCACTGCTAACCAGTGCTAAAGTGCATGTGTTCTCTATTACAAAATTGGTATGATTGGCTTATACTTAATTGGCATATTTCAATTTACCTATAAGTCCCTTGTAAAGTGGTATCCCTATATCCAGGGCCTGTAAATTAAATGCTACTAGTGGGCCTGCAGCGCTGCTTGCGCCAGACTCTGAAGTAGCCTGTCAAACCCATCTCAGGCCTGCTTGCGCAGGGCCTGTGTGTGCAGTTTTCTGCCACAGGGACCTAGCATCTAAATTTACTTGCCAGGCCCAGAATTTCCCTTTTACTACATGTAAGTCACCCCTAAGGTACGCCCTAGCTAGCCCTATGGGCAGGGTGCCATTTATGTAGAAGGCAGGACATGTGCCAGGTAGCGTGGCCTGTCCTGGTAGTGACAAACATCCTAACTTGGTGTCTCACTGCTGTGAGTGCTGCCTTCTCATAGGATTGCATTAGAAATGCCCTGCCTAATGTGTAAGGGGTTTGTCTGATTCATGAGGGGTAGCGTAGGCATGTTTGGTATGGTTGTCATAGTGATGAGAAATGCTGCTTACTGGTGTAGGTGTATTTTTTAATACTATCACAGGAATGCCAATTCTAGAACTGCACATTTATCTGTGTTTATGACTCTGGTGTTTTGCAGCTTGCATCCAATCCACGTCTGGGCAGACTAACAGTTGGTGCTTTGTGCATACTTTTGAGACAGCCTGTACACAGGGAGGGTGGAGGTGTCACAGAAGTGCATCTACATATTGTAAAGCCTTCCTGGGCTGAGAGAAGGGAGAGGCGGGGCACCCCTGCATTTGTAAAGGCTTTGCCCTGGCTTCGCACAATAGGGTTGTTTACCCCCCACTGATGTTTGGAGCCTGTGCTGGAGAAGAGAAAGGGCACTCCCAGAACCTGTTGTAACTGGTTGGAACCCCCTCGCCTCCCCATTGCAAAACACACTGTAAACCTAGTATAAGCACAGGGGAATTTCCCCCACAATTTGGACATCATTTTGGACATTCTTGGGACTCCATAAACCTTACCTGGAGCTGGACGCAGGACGCTGTTGAGAGGACTCACCAGGACCACCTTGGATTGCTGCTGCTGTGCTGGCCTGTGACCTGCCTGGTCACAAGGAGAAACTGCCACTGCTGGTATCCCCTGGTGTGCTGGCCTGTAGCTGTGTTCTCCAGCCCTGTACCCCTTATTCGGTTTCTTTGTCTCCAGAGGCACGGTGCTGTGGCCCCTGACCTCTGTAAAACTTATTTTTACACCAAGAGTGCTGCTGTGCTGAGGTAGCGCTGTTTGGAGCCCTCTTTGTGCCCACAAAAATCACTGCCACCACCCGGGTTGCAGATCTGGTCCCAGCGTTTGGAAAAATGCTCTTTGAGGGCCCCAAATCACCGCCGCAGCCTGGCATCCTCTGTACACGTAGCGCGAGGATTGCGCTCCTCCTAGTGCCCCCGGGGCACGAGCAAAAGGAAAGCGGAGCAAGCGTGCTCCTAATGGCGCCCCCGGGGCATGGTCCGCTCCTTGGAGCGCCCCCGGGGCACCAGCCGCCCTCTACTTTTACTGGATCACCGCGGCAGCCGGGGAACCATTTAAAAACACTTGTGCACTACATCGGGTTCGGGCGAGTGTCTTTACGGGCCCCAGGATGGGTCCGATCTCCAAATCCAATTAGCAGGTCTCGGGGGAAGGCGAGGAGAACACCCTCTTCCCTCGGTCTCTGCCGAAGGAGCAGGATGCTCCTTTCTCTTTGAACCGGGCAACCTTTTGTTGGAAACGGGGAAGGGAGACCTCGACGGAGGCCCCTTCCTCTTGCCCCCATAACTGCCGGTTGGGAGTTGCCTGGCCCCCACGTGCCGGGTGTGTGGAGGCTGAGGGAGGCCCCCACTAAAATGGCAGGCCCCAGGAGGGGCCCGTTTATCCCATTGGAGAGGGTGCCGACCGCCCCTCTTTCTCAGGAGCACCGCGTATCCCCCGTTGTGCGCATGGGAGCGCCGGGGGGCAAAATGCTCCTCTCCTAGGCACGAGGATAAACAGGTACTTTCTAGGAATTATTGGCTCTGCAAGCCTAGTATGACCCTTGGAGGGGTTTATATGTTTCTACCTGCTTTCCTGACATTATATATATGTGGTGATGCTTATTTTATGGGCATGACATGCTGATATGTATTTCTTATGACTTGTGATATGTTCCCTAATGTTCCTTTTATGGGTATTTACGGGGTATTCATGACAAGTGCATAGAATTCTTACTGTAATTCCTGACTACTGCTTATGTTGAAGAATCCTGAGTACTTACCTGTTCTAATAAGACAACTGCGTATTCTTCCAGAGTATTAGTAACTTGTGTAACGTTCTGACAACTGCTAAGGTAGCAGGGTATTACTAACGTGTAATGTTGGTCTAATTATGTTTTGTGCAATACAGTTTATTTTTGCATAGGTCAGTTTTGTGTTTACTTTGTGGTGTACATTTTGCGTCACATGTGTTGTGTGTGTTGTGCAAATACTTTACACATTGCCTCCGGGTTAGGCCTGACTGCTCGTGCCAAGCTACCATGAGGGTGAGCAGGAGTTATCTTGGACGTGTAACTCCCTTGCCCTGACTAGAGTGGGTGGGTTCTGCCTGGCTTAGGTACATACCCTAGCCAACCAGAAAACCCATTTCTAACACTCATGTTATAGTTAACCATAGTTAAAGTGTGTTCACTTTACGTTAGTCACAGTTAATGTTGCCTTAGTTAAAGGGCTCATGCTAACTTTCAAAATGCCTTTTGGCTACTGTGTATTGCGGTAGGTGAGCCTAATTCAAATATTTCAATGTTTTACTTCTGTGAGAATTCTGTATCTTTCGGAGTTTCACTGAAATCTGAATAATACATTTTTTGCATTGTCCGAATAACCCCGGCAACCATTTACATTCAATGTACAAAATCTTGAATAACTTTATTTGGCTCAGACAGAATGCACTCACATGCATACCTTTATTGGTATTGTTTTATCATCAATATTTTTCACATAATCACAGCAAACAATAATGAACAATAACTTTTATTAAAAAAAGCATTCTCACATCCACATATAACATACAGCATGTATACTACACTCACCTTCATTTAACCTCACTCGCTCTCCACCACTCTTTTGCGCTACTTAAAGTGTCTGACAAAATATATAAGGCATATAGATTTCATATGTGTTAAAGCTATAACAAATCCTAACAATATTTACAATTGTACTGCAGCTTCAACTTATGCTTCATAAACTTTTGACAATTGCTAACAGAATACAATATTTTCCACACATTAACAAAATTCTCTTTGTATTATGAAAGATATCCACTACTTTCCACATATGACAAACTGGTCATCAAGTATTGTGACTTTAAATTCATTCTTCTTTCCAAAATGAAACACTGTTCATACTACCTGTGGCTTGAACTCTGAGGGCCTCATTTACAAGGCCTATGGCACAGGGAGGTGCAGCAAGTACTCCTTCCTGCACAAAAACAAGCACAAGAGGTGTTTCCCTCTTTCTATATGTCCTGCAGAATGAAGCACTTATAGAAAGTGAAAAACCGCCCCATTATCTTTCTATACCCAGACTCACCCATTTCCTCCTATCTACCATCTCACATCTCACTTTCCTCTCCTTCTCCTTCTCCTTTCTGCTCTCCCCATCCACCTCTCTCGCCTCATTTTCCTCACCTCCATCAAAGCTCCATTTTCTCATCTCTCTCCCTTTCCTCCCTCTTCCATTTTCTCCTTGTATAGGACTTTGAGGTAGTCAGAGAAACTCTAGTGTCTAGTGTGCAATAGTTCTGGTCAAAGATGTCTGCAGGCTTACACGTAGTTACTACATCCAGAAAAGCAGAGGTCAAAGCACACCTATTCTTCACATAACTCATGATCTAGGTTGACACTCTAGAACAGGTCATAATTGTGGCCTCCATGCAGACAGGGATCTTGGAGGAACCCAGAGAAGATACAATACAGGCTTTAACTACATCAATGCTCTCCTTTTTTAAGCCACATAATTGCTGGTGCTAATCATCTGGGAGGTCTTTCCCTTGGGCCTCTTGCTTGTTGCCAGTGGTTTTATGGGACTCCTCGACTGGAGAGAGCACCCTTGCTACTTCATCCCATGACACCTGAGAATGCTCCCACTCTGCCCATAATCCAAGAGAGAATATCATGACAACTTAAGACTCAAGAGAGACCGTTTTGTTCTCCATGATCCACGAGAGAGCCAGAGAGTGTCATTACACCCCATGAACCAAGAGAGAGCACATTGCATGGTATGATACAAGAAAGATCACTGCAGCACATCTGCTTAGGCGGAGAGGACATCATACAACATTACCAAAAAGAATATCAACATACTTAATGAGTAATTAAACAGTACCATGGCACTCTATGATTCAAGAAAGAGAGAGCCGTCACTCCCCATAATCTTAACCTTGAAGAGAGACACGGTCATTCCATTGCACAACTCAACAAAGGTAGCACCGTTGCATGCTGTATCCAATGATGCCACCTCTCTGAGACAGGGTCATCATGCACAGAAGTGTTTCTAATTCACTAAGACAGAAGAATGATATAAGAAACAACCAATTGCATAATCAATACAGAGAAGGGAATGATAGCAGGAGAGAGAAGCAGGAAAGAGAAATGAGAAAAAGGCAGAGAAAGAGACGACAAGAGTGAAGAAAGCAATAGGACAATAGTGTCAAAGGAAGAAAAATGGGATAGAAAAGAACCTGCAAGGGTGAGATGAAGAGGCAGGAAGTATAGGATGATAGAAGAAAGGGGCATGAAGTATAGAATGATGGAAGAAAGTGTCAGGACGTGGAATAAACTGTAGGTCTAATTTAAATACTAGAGGTAAGGATACTCTGTTGCAACAACAAAGGAGAATCCTTACTGCCAAGATGATGGCTCACATGTCATATTTAGAAGCAGGTGGTCCATAGGTGTAACTATGGCCGAGACTATTCCGTCTGCCATGGTTACACCCAGCCAATGGCCTGACGAAGTAAGAGCCATTGGAGGCTGACCACTCTGTCCGCAAACCAAATTTAGATGGGGCAGGGCATGGAAGTCAGTTTCCCCTGCCTGTCACCACCAGGAAAACCCTTGTGATAAAGGCAGTGAAAATTGTCTAATGCACCCCTCGCCACGGGAGATAACTCCCATGGTGAGGGGGCTTTTTTTTCTTTTTTTTTTAAATCCTGCTTTGGAATTTTCTTTTCAAAAATAAAAAAGAATAAGCTGGACAGACTGCTCTGTCATGTTGATGGGGGCGTGCGCAGAACTATAACAAGCACTGATGGTTCTTGCCAATGCTTTACAAATGACCACCGGCTTGATGGTCATTTCTAAATTTGGCAGGCTTTCTCGGCCTGCCAGACCTCAATTCCTCCCAGAGGCCAAAGGAGATGACTCCACCTGCCAAACGTTAAACCGGGCCCTTAGCCTTCCACAGCCCAGCATTTGGTAAAACCGTTTGCAGGTTTTAAGAAAAACCTTGGGGTCCTGTAATTATGTGTTTTGTTTACAAATATAGAACTGAGGCACACACCCCTTACAGTGACCTCAGGTCACAGCGCCATCTCACTCCCCTTCGTATGACTCGGGGAGATAAACTCCCTTGCACTCTGCATTCAGGAGCCAAGAGAAGAGATCGCCCCCTTTCCCGCATCCTGGGAGAAGGAAAGAAAGAACATTTGCTTTCGTCTTCGCCGAGAGATTTCTGTGCTTCGTGTTTGTATTGGACTTGACTTTATCTGTTGGGAAATGATATATATAATGATATATATTTGTAGTTACTTTGAAACTCTTTAATTGTCATCATGAGGTATTTCCTGGTCATTCTTCGTGCTTTGCCTGTTCTCATCTCATCTCCCGGGGAGTTTTCTGATCTCGTGTTTGTTTAATCGACACCAGGCCACGCAGCAGCTTACTCCGAAGAGGAAAGATTAACTTCGTTTACCAGCAGTTCAGTTCGAAATCTTACCTCAGGGTAAGGCCGGGCATCTGCACTGTATGAACAAGTTACTGCAACACGACTCGACAGGCACATCAGCCTCCCACCATTATTAATGTTACCTTTTCTTAAATTAACCATGCACTGGTATAAGTAACACTGTCACTCTCAACTCGTGGTCCCTCGACATCTCGGGCTGCAGATGCGCTCTCTCTTGGCCACTGTCCTGTCTCTCACTCTTTCTGTCACGTCATAGCCTCTGTCCCTGTCACCGCAATCCCACTGCCTCTCTGAGCTATGACTGGTGATCCTCTGTCACCACTTTCCATTTTGCCTAACATACATTTACAAAAGCTCTTTATGCACTGATATCTAAAATATGGTTTTATGCTGTTTGACCATAGATAGGGATCCTCATGTTAAAGTTATCCATAGTTAAAGTGTGTTCACTTTACGTTAGTCACAGTTAATGTTGCCTTAGTTAAAGGTCTCAAGATAATATTCAAAATGCATTTTGGCTACTGTGTATTGCGGTAAGTTAGACTAAATCAAATATTTCAATGGTTCACTTCTGTGAGAACTGTGTATCTTTCGGAGTTTCACTGAAAGCTGAATAATTAATTTCTTGCATTGTACAGATAACCCCGGTAACCATTTACATTCAATGTTCAAAATCCTGAATAACTTTATATGGCTCAGAGAGAATACACTCACATTCATAACTTTATTGGTATTTTTTTATCATCAATATTTTTCACATAATCACAGCAAACAATAATGAACAATAACTTTTATAAAAAGCATACTCACATCCACATGTAACACACAGCATATATGTTACACTCACCTTCATTTAACCTCACTCGCTCTCTACCACTCTTTTGTGCTACTTAAAGTGTCAGACAAAACATATACAGCATATAGATCTCATGTGTGTTAAAGCTAAAACAACTCCTACCAATATTTACTATTGTACTGCAACTTCAATTTATGCTTCATAAACCTTTCACAATTGCTAACAGAATACATTTTTTAAACACTTTATCAAAATTCTCTTTATATCATAAAATACATTTACTACCTTTGACATATGACAAACTCCTCATCAAGTCATGTGACTTTAAATTCATTCTTCTTTCCAAAATGACACACTGTTCATAATACCTGTGCCTTGAACTCTGAGGGCCTCATTTACGAGGCCTATGGCGCAGGGAGGTGCAGCAATTACCTCGCTTTTCCACCATTCACCACAGGGAAAAGGGCAGAAGTGTGCTGCATCTGCAAGTTATGGCACATTTCTTTCCTCTCTCCCGCTGCTGGCACAGAAATTGCTGTCTAGCACCAACGTAGGTACCCTTGCACGATGGTGCAAGGGTGCCTGCATTGTGAGGATGATTGTTTTTGTGTAGGAAGTAACCCCTTCCTGCAAAAAACAAACACAAGAGGTGTTTTCCTCTTCCTATGTGTCCTGCAGAATGAAGTACTCATTGAAAAAGGAAAAACAGGGAGAAATAAAGATATTTCTCCCTGTTGTGTCACTCTTACGCCTCTCCTGAGGTGGCATAGGAATCTGACGCATTCCCAGACTTGTAACTCTGGGAGTGCATCTGAGTCATTCAGGTTTCATGGTTGTTCCATTGGGACACCCCAAGCAACACCCATGGAACGTCCCTTTCACACAATGTTATGCATGAAAGGGGTCCATAATTATAAGGCCATGAAAAGCCACACAAGGTGGCTTTGCGTGACCCTGTAAATATGGGCCGGCACACTGCGCCACAAGAGCATTAAAAAAAATTATGCTTCGGTGGCGCAGTGTGCTGATCGGGCCTCATAAATGAGGCCCTTTGGCTCTACCTGTGTTTTGGTGAACCAGCACCTTCTTCAGGAAAGCCACATATAATACAGTGTTTCTGCAAACGACCTTAGTTATATTCAAATGGAGGTAATAGTTATGGCAATAATCCTGTCATCTGTAACATAATTTAGTATTGTTTGACATCATGTAGACTTTAATTAGCAGGGAACTTATAATACAATAAAAATTTGTTTCTACAGAGGCCCTCAAAATAAGTCTTGCCTGGGGCTCCCAAAATCCTTATGATGACACTGCGTGAAGCCTTGCGCCAGTCTGTGTTGAAGTTCTCTGAACACTACCAGCCTTTCTATGCTTGGAATAGCGACACCACACATGAAGTCTTGCACTACTACCTCAGTTGAGACACTAGCTATATGCCATGCCTCCAGATCTACGTCCTGACAAGCAATTATGGACAGCAAGAGCCAGTTAGAATATTGAGAACATCTAGGATAAGACTCCTGGCTTAAACTTCGTTTTCAAAAAAATCCCTCCACTGGGTGTTATTTTTTATAATTAATTCCAATAGAATCATATTTGTATTAACTATATTTAGGACAAGATATTCTTGTCTGAAGATACTTAGGCCGCCATATCCTTGTACCTTATCCAAGAACCACAGAAATCACAATGGAATGTGAAGGCTTGTAAAAAAAAAAAAAGAAAAAAAAAAAAAAAGAAAACCTGTGAAAGACGTAGATAGACAAATGTGGCAAATTACAAATAAATGCATGTCTGGCCTAATGCCTACAAATCACATTCGGACTTTTATTACGATCAAGTAATACTGGCAAGCGTATTTACAGTACTGACGCTTGACAGGGCTCAAGAATGGCAGAGGAGACATCCACATGCATCTTTTGGACATAGGCAGTCATGGTAAATGCTCTTTGGGGTATGTTATAATTGACAGAGTAGAAATCCACAAGCACGTATTGGTAACAATAAACAAGAGTATATATTCCACAAGGACCCAATGAAGGATGACAAAAGAGCAACTCACGGGCATGGGGTGGTTAAACAGAACCTGATATGCACACCAGGGATTATCTTTTTGTATTTTGTGCAGCATTTACATAACACTTACTACCTCCATGTTGGACACTGCAGAGCATTTCTAGATGGGCATCACGCTACACCATTAGAGGTGTGAGGTAGGAAGGGTGCTCTCTTTCTATTTTTTGATCCTATATGGGAAATGTTTCTTAAGTACACCCAAAAACAGACTGCTAGCGCCAAAGTAGATGCTTTCTGACACTCCAAGGAATGATAGTGTTGGTAATACAGTATTTCTGTGGAAGGCGTATAATTAATAGGAGTGATTGATGAAATTAAGGAGAGAAAGGGCTTAGGGAGTTATTGGTATAAAAGGAAGATCACGAAGCAAGGGTTCTGGCCCTAGGCCCTTTACAGCCCACAATGGACCCCACCACGGAAGCCACCAGAGGTTCGTGTTCCTCAATCTCTCTGCCTCTTTGCTGTCAGTCCCCTGTCCTTCATGTCAGGTCCTTCTCTGTTTCTCTCTGTTTCCCCTAATCCTTCTCTCTGACTGTTTTTTCTCCCTTTCTCTCCCTCGGGACATTACCTCTCTCTCTCTCTCTCTCTTTCTCTTTCTCTCTCTCTCTCTGCCAGACACTGCTCATTCTCTCATTTGTACCTGGAACACAACGTAACGCAATGCAACACAATATTATAGCCTATTCCTTATTATTCCTTTCTGTCGTTTTAGTACTATAATCTCAAACAAGTTATATCTGCAAAGGTCTGCGTGCACTCTGCCATGTATATGCACAACAGTAAATGGAACAGATGTTGAAAAAGTGAAAATCAAAAGTGATCAGGAGGAAATTGATTTTAAATGCATTAAACACAATAGCCATGCATTGCACATTGTGTGATTTTGTTCATGTGGCTTTGGATTTACACAGCGGCTGGGCTTCTTGATTCACAGACAGACAGAATAAAATCCAGTCTGTATGTAGGATATTCAAAATGAATATATATGGTGCAAATTTCCATGTAGTCAGTTTCAGCGGACTTTGCTTACCCATGGGTTGCTCATTCTAGAAAAAAAGACTAAGCTGAGCTACTGAATGGGTTGAAGACTTGGGCTATTATTCCCACCCTGACAAATCAATACGATAGCTGCTCACTTTGACCTCGAATTTCACCAGAATTTAACCTCATTCACGCACAAGCACAGCTACAAGACTCATTACAAGAGGTGATGCTCATTCACCCCACTGATATCACCCCTGTGATGCACCAGACCCTTTAATGTTTCGTCCCTTGCAGAAACTAGCCCCTCACAACACACCTGTAACAAATCTGAGATTTAGAGCAGAGCTGCAAACTCTTTATTGACATCAGATTTTCAGAGAGAGCCTTAAGGCATGGGTATTTGAGCAGATTTATCTGCAAATCCAGAACATTAGGGCTCTGCCACCCACCCCTAAACGGCCCGGACTTGTTTACTCTTATATTTTACAATATTGGTCAGGAGAATTCAGCTGCAGGCAGGCCCCGCTGAGATGATGATCGCTATTACCAAATCAAAGTTTATTTAGTTCCCAAAGACATGGTGTACTACCACAGATAAGAACTAACCGCCCTTCATTTCAGGTTATACAATCTAAATCTGTTACAAGTGTTACAACTGAAGCAACGCCTAACTTACATGTCAGGCTTTGCAAAACTCTAAACAAATAAGATGTCACTTTATCCTCATTTGTTCTTACTACTCCTTAGTCAGAGCCACTCCAGAGGGAATATAAGTATCCTCAAGCCAGAAAACCGCAATTAGGTTCTCCTGAGCTCCTGCCTGTGGTCAGAAGGCCCTGCTTTCCTAGATTTGTCTCAGAGAAAAAAAAACATAACCCCATCTTGATTGGCTAGACCACACCATTTGTGAGATGAACTAGACTTTAAATGGCAGTGTGGTTTCAGCCACCTACTCAACTTCGTATGTAACACCTGAAGCTACACAGCACCATAATGCTCATTTTGTGGACTTTGTGAACCAACTGCTGCAAAAGCGCACCCAGAGTATGGAGCTTTCATACTGCCCACTTACTCCTGTGCAGGACTACATCTATGACCCTGCTGAAGCTCTACTTTCATACCTTGCTGTTGGGCTTGCCTTGTGTAGCAGCCCAAGCTAGCCCCATGAGTCTTCATAGCCTGAAGAAAGTCAGCACCAGTTGTATCCCACTCCACTAAACAAAGGTAGACCTTAAATTGATGACTTGTGGTGTCTGTGAACATCCATGGAGCTCTCAATCCTCTCACCTTGAGATAGAGACAGGCTTCTGCAGTGATTAACTGCTGCAGGTACAAGCAAAACAATGGTGACAGCCTGTTGGTCCCTTGCCTCTGCACACTAACTTTTGTTATTGTTGTCCTTTTTATTGCTCTTTTGGCCTGCCATCTGTGGGGATCCAGCACTCAGTTCGCTATCCAGATCTAGTGACTTTTGTTGACCATTGTAAGACCGAGGGTACTTGAAATATAAAATTTGTAAGTCTCATGATACCCTCGAGGTACGGATTCCTCTAATATATTCATCAATACATGACCGACCTCCAACATACTGTCTCCTTACATTTGATGTATTCAAGACGATGGTAGTACTGATGTGTTTCCTTTCTCTTGCATTACTTTAAACAGACTTTGAGTATTTAGAGTTCAGAATATATCTTAAATAACCTACGTTACAAGGTATCTCATTTACGCAGTGTGAGAAATTCAGTTGTTGGTTAAGGAGGGTGTGAGCCCCTCTCAAGCAACAGCCACAATCCATTTAATGGTGTACCACAAAAGTCACCAAATTAACCTGTGGTTAACCGTCTGGTAGTGGCGCTCAAATGCAGTGAGGCTTAACTTAGAGGCAATGTGTGAAGTATTTATGCAGCATTCAAACAGTAGCAAAGAGAATACTCAGCAGATTTTTTAAAAAATAGAGTACATTTTTAGAAAATAGTGCCTAAAAAATCAAAGCGCCAACCACAGACTTCTAGTCGGACAAGACTGTGGCAGAGCTGAAAGTTATGGCCCACCCCTATAGAGCGTGGTTCAGATACACAAAGTGGATTGGGACCGGTCTCTGCTTACCTTCGGACTTGAAAGAAAGTTAAAGAAAAAGATGCCTGAGAAGGTAAAGTTCAGAGGGGTGAGGCAGTTTGCGGTGTCTGAGGAGGAGGCGTCATTGTCGGGAATCCACTGGATGATGTCACAGTGAAGATTCCTTCATTCTGACTTAGTCCGTGTTTTGGAAGTTGAAAATATCCATTGGGATGAAGCTGCAGGCTTTAGCCAACAAGGGCTCCAGGAGGCTGGCTACCTCTTCTGCTAGGAGCTGCTGAACAGAATTTTCTGCCTCAGAGAAGAACATAAGGGGTATTGCCAGAAAGACAGGTCGATGAACCTTTGGTGGACTGAGGAGCAGGTAGGTTCAAGTCTCCTCTTTGTTCTAAGATCACTTTTTTGTAAACATTTTCTAACTCACAAGTTTTGGACTTGGGCTAATATGGGCACCTTTAGCACCACTTTCAAGGGTCCAGGAATGGGGAAGCACCACTTGGAGGGTCCGAACTCACACAGACAAAGTCCACGAGGGTGTTCAAGATAATTGGAGCCTTTTCGGTTCCTTTGGCTCTGATAATGAGGCCAGACAATTAGCTCTTGGAGTCACCTCTGGAAGACCTGGTTTCAGGGAGAAGAGCAGGGCTCAAGAAGAGAAAGCATGGCAGACCTCTGGGGCTCAAAGCAGGCTTCGGCAAAAAATAAATCTTTTTTTGGTGCAGCAAAGCAGTTTTTCTGAAGCACACAAGAGGTCACGGTAGCAGACAGTCATCTGGTAGTCGTTCCACAAGTCTAGGAGTAAACTAACAAATGGAATGTTTATACTTGGTGGCTCCTTTGAAGTAAGGGAAACCTCTGGAGGCGTCTCAGCTTAGAAATGTCTGGAATGTCAGGCTTTATTGCTCTTGCTCTAGCTGTCTACAGGCACAAAAGGCTACTGAGAAGTTATTTGTGTGTGAGCAGGGTGGGGCCTTGCACAGTGCATCCCCCATCCAGTCTGAGATGGCCCATTCAGGCAACATAGTCTCTCTATTGTGGGGATATCTGGGAGGAATATACAAAGGTCAACTGCCATTCACCCCAGTCATGTGACCCAGTAGGAGGCTGCAGACATCAAATGGTTAGGACAAGCAAATGCCAACTTTCTAATAGTAGCATTATCAGAATTGTGACTTAAAATCCGACTTTACTATAAAAAGTACAATCCATCCTACCTGCCACCAATCAAAAGTTAGGACTTATTTAATGTAGTACTGTGACCCAATGTTACCCAACGGAAAGGTAGGTCTCACAGTAGTAAAAAATGAATTTGGGAGTTTTCACTACGGGGGCATGTACAGCTTAGAAGTACGTGTCCAACCTTTTAATTACAATGCACCCTGCCCTATTGGCTATCTAGGGCCTACCTTACTAGTGATTACCAGTGGCTGAGATTAATTCAAACCATTTGTCCATCACAGTTTTGTATACTTAGTCTGGCATACCAATAGCATTTAATTTACCAGCCCTGGGTATATGGTATTCCACTTTACTAGGAACTTATAAGTGAATTAAATAGACCAAACAGGTATAAGTCAATTTTACCATTTTTAGTTAGTGAGCACTACCACTTTAGCCCTGGCTAGCAGTGGTAAAGTGCAGAGATCCTAAGTCCAACAAAAACAAAGTAAGAAAAATAGGAGGGGTGGAGGCAGTCATTTTGGTGGGGGGCCCTGTATAGCGGGCCGAGTCCAAAAGGCAGGATGATAGCCTCAATTTTGAGTGGCAGTGCCTCTTTCTGTAAAACTGCATGAGCATTAGCTGTTTGAGAACCTTGTATATCTGTATCCATTTAGCTTGCTTTTTGATTTGTGTTTTTTTTCTTTCTAGGTACAGTCTAACTTTTGTGATCAATAGAGATTTGCAAACATTTGAATTTATCACTTACACTCTATAGTGGATTTAGCAGGGACTTTGGATTCACTGATGTATAGTGGTTAAACTTCTAATGGGGTCACTGTCTGTTACCTTAATGAGATTCCCATTCTTTCTGTGAGACTACTGGATCATTGCACATATAGGTCCAAAATGGTGTCGTTTTTTTTATTATTATTTTTCTTTAATTTGCTTTTCAGAACATCATATCAATGAGAAAATCAAAAAAAGAAAAAAAACTAATCATCATATTTTATCCCCGTTTTTTCAGTTTTCTAATACACAGCATTACAGTATGCCATGCACCCGCAAGAACACTTCAATTATTTCACATATACATATACTCAACAGTGAATCCCCCGGGCACTTTCATTAGGGGCAACAAAGGTTTATTGTGTTTAACACTGTGTGTTACCTACTTTCTATGTATTTAATTTTGTTTGTATATGGCACGTATGTTTAAATATATCAGAAATTATTAATGACTCTCCTTCGAGTTGAGGTTTGGCCCACTTGAACACATCTATACAGAGAGGCAAGGACTCTAAATAATGTCAAGGATAGCCATCAACTTTCATGTTCTAAAGAACGCTTGCTCTAACAATCTCAGTGAGTGCAGCCTAAATGGCATTGCCTAGCGTAGTGCAACCCCCTGGGAACGGATGTAAAGGGGATGTTAAGCAGCAAGAACTGTGTTAAGCTCGAAAGGAGTCAATGCAAAACCAAACCTAGCAAAGCCATGCAAATTAGAGCACTTTAGGGTCAGATGTATCAAAGGGTTTTTCAAATTCTGAGCCTGGTTTAAGAGGCCCTAAGGCCACCTAAGCGCTGCCACAGCGTCATTTTGTTAACGCTAAGGCAGAGCTAAAGTGGCTTTTTATACGCCCCATATTTACAAAGTGGCACAATGCATGCATTGCGCCACTTTGTAAACTCTTGAGCCACAGTAGACGTGTGCCAGGCATGATGTATGCAAGGGGGGCATTCCCCTGTTGGTGGGGTGGGCGTAAAAATGGAGCAAGGAAATCTAACAGATTTCCTTTCGCCATTTTTTCAGCACTTTTTACGGCTGCTCAGAGCATGCGTTAAAAGGGGACATACCGTTGAATACAATGGGCCCCTATGTACTCTGCAGGAGTAGCACCAAAGTTTGACACTACTCGTGCAGAGTACCTCAATAGCACCAGGAATTCTGATGCTATTGCCCCCTACCCTGCGCCATGGTGCACCGCATTTTAAATACAGCGCACATATGGTGGAGGTAGGAGGGAGCTAATGGGCACAAGAAAAGTAGCGCTGCACTGGGTGCAGTGCCACTTTTCTTAAATCAGCCCCTCTGTGTCTATGGGAAACGGTGTTCCTACAAATGGCCCTTAGTGTTACGTGAAATACCTGTGCTAAAAGAAAAAAGGCACAATCAACAGTTACATGCGGTGGTTGGCGAAACTGCATTGTTTTGTCAACAAAATCACAAAAATATGTATATTACAATGCTTATCATTGGATGACTGTCTATTTGAAGACAGTTGCACTCCAGGGTATACTGTGAGTTAAAAAGTCAAGCAAGACGTTGCTTGCCAGCCATTGCACTGCAGCACAATGCTAAATTGCATGTAAGAGGGAGAGTAACCCTGCAGCCCCTACTTGCAGAGGGTCCCACCCGTCAGGGCACCCTCATTTATTTAGGGGGCTCCCAATCAGGCCCTGGTAGATGAATATTTGTGAGATATGGGAGGCTCAGGGGCCCCTCATCACAATCTGCACCATCATTGTGCCACCCACCAATGAGAGTGGCCTGAAAACGAAGCAGCCACTCGTCCTTCTGATAGCGGAACTGAGCAAACTTCTCCCAGCCCTCTATTTCTGTATTGCCAGTCTTTGTATTGATTATGTGTATTTTCCATTCTAGGTATGTCTTGAACTTTTCAAATATAAGATCAGACCGTGAACAATACATATTGTGTTTAGCCAGTGGTCTTAGTTTCATTATATAAAGTGCTTAATCCCTGACTTGGGTTGCTGCCTGCTGATCACTCATGAGTTTGTCAGTCTGTGGGAGTACCAGATTAGTGCACCATATTCTGCAACACTGGTTTATTGTATTTTCAGATTATGTATTGTGTACATTCCATTGATGCACTTTTGTTTATACAATAAATGTATTTACGAACAAGATAATATTAAAAGTGTTGTGAACACACCACCTTGGCTGGGCTTTTATAATTCAGTATTGCTTTGATAACTTTGTTGCACTGTGCCTCACCTCACCCTCTCTCGAGTTAAGCCTTGGTCTGTGCATCCACCCCTACACAGAGAGTCAACAATGATGAACTATGAGAGGTGTGGTACGAGAACCAAGGGCCAGATGTATCAAAGGGTTTTACCCATTCTGTGTCTATGGGAAAATGTGTTCGTACATACGGCCCCAAGCCCCCTCCAATGTCCATCAATGAATCGAGCTGGTCGGCCTTCCTATCTGACCTTTATGCCTTTAATAAGACCACTGTGGAATTCCCCCAAACCAAAATCGATTCCTCATATTCAAATCCCATTCTAAAAGAAATTGAGGCTGTTATAAGAGGAATGCATAGCTCTGCCGCAATGGGCCCAGATGAAGTCTCTATACAGCTAATAAAACACAACATACCCTCATGGTGTAAGTTTCTATTCCTGGTGTTTCAATATTTCCTAAAAAGCCAGGAAAATCCCTCCATCCTGGAAGGGTAGCATCTTCATCCCCCTGTTTAAAAAAGGGGATTGAAGCTGCCCTGGGAATTACCGCCAGATTGCACTTTTGGATGCATTTGGAAACAATTTCGCCAACTTTTTGCTTTCACAGATTAATAATTGGGCAGAAAGGAATGAAATTATCCCCTTGGAACAGTCAGGTTTCAGGAGAAATCATAGCACAATTGATAATATCTCAGTCCTGCAAATAATTAATGAGAAATACGTCTCTCTGCGAGGGAAAGTGATCTTCGCAGCATTTGTAGACTTCTCCACAGTATTTTATAAAGTAAATCGTGTCTCGCTGTGGAAGAAGCTCTTAAGACTAGGCATGTCTGGTATTCTCCTTGACCTTGTGGTAGACCTTCACTGCTCCACCTGGTGCAGAGTATTGCTAGGGGGTGAACGAGGCATCTCTCATGCCATTCCAACTAAAAACGGCCTAAAACAAGGGTGTATTTTGCCCCACTGCTATTTTCTCTGTATCTTTCAGACTTACTCACTCATTTAACGCAGTGAGAGGGTTTTCCACAAAATTAGGAGGTAGACCGTTACGTTGTCTGCTCTATGCAGATGACGTAATCATATTACATCGTACCCCAAGGGGGCTTAATAATCATCTTCAAGTCCTCGAACAATACACCAAAGCCCACTTTTTAAAGGTAAATTGCTCTATAAGCAAAATCATGTACTTTACTGGGAATAAAAGATTTAAGTACAGCAATTTCTGCTGGACCTTGGGAGTCCAACAACTCGAAAGAGTAACCTCATATGCCTTTTTGGGTAAAATAGTCTGTGATAACCCTAAAGATAGAAAGCATATTGAGCACAACCAAAGGAATGCTCAATCCCAAGCTAATGGTCTGAACACCCTATGTAGGGCAACGGGCAGAAGGCACTTTAAACATCTCCTAGAGGTTTGTCGGGCAAAGATACCCCCGTCTCTACTCTATGGCATACCGCACATTACGGTTTCCAAATGGGTCTTTCTTGGTAAACTCGAGGGACGTGTCTTGCGAAATCTTTTATCTGTAAAATCTGCTTTCTCAGCACCAAAATTAAGACTTGAGCTGGGCTTGCTCAGTTCTTTCATTCAAGGTCTGGCTGCAGTCATTCGCTGGATGGTTAGCCTAATGATGTGCAGCGATGACTACTTGCGGTCACTGCTAAAAAAAGAAATATTAGCCGGCCCTAGAGCAAAAAATACCATCTGCAGGAATTTTCTACACACCACTGATCTTCTGCAATTAGATACTTCTGTAATTTTTACTCTCTCTCCAGCATTGTTCAAATCCACACTCAGGAACGCAACTTGGGCGGTGAGCTTCCGCCAGGATAGCCAGGCTCGCATATGCAGGCAGAGCTTTCACATTATGGCCCTCATTCTGACCCTGGCGGCCGGTGATAAAGCGGCGGCCAACCCGCCAACAGGCCGGCGGTCCAAAATATGCAATTCTGACCCTGGCGGGAACCGCCAACACAGCCCGCCGCATTAACACTCCGCCCGCCACGGCGGAACAAACAAACAGCGCGGCGGTCCCCGCCAACAGCCAGGCGGCAGACAATGTACCGCCCACCCTATCACGACCCACCGATCCGCCACCTTTTCCGGGGCGGGACCACCGCCGATAAAAACACGGCGGAAACAGACTACGAACGGGAAAACGCTCACCTCCACATACACCATGCGAGATTCCGGCAGTATCGAACCCGAGTTGCAGGTCATCCCTGCATTCCTATACCTGCTCCTGTACCAGGAGCACGCCCGGCGGCGCGGAAGACATCGGTGAGTACTGCACCTACGACACAGGGGAGGGAAAAGATTACCGGCACACACCCACACACCCACACCCACTACAACACACACATCAATGCATTCCCACAGATCACTGTCACAACCCACAAACCCCCCCCTTCCGAAATAATGCAAAGACCAAAAGAAGAGATCTCAAACGGGCAGATATATTGAAAAATGGACAGCAGTAATCCAAATAAATAAATAAACTATGTACAAAATATATACAGCTACTAAATGTAGTCCAACCACTGTCCGTGGACCACAGGGGTCCTGAGCAAAGGGGCAAGGCCCAGTCCCACGACAAGAACGCCACGGAGAGAACACTGCAGGGGCATCAGAAAGAAAAAAGGACAGGCACCTCAGGGGGAAGGGAAGGGGGGGCACCTCAGCCACTTGAGTACACGACGCCAGATCCACGAGGGGACTCCATGACCACTGGCCCATCCTGGGGAGAGCAAAGCCACAGTCCAAACAGTCCATACAGTGGGTGGCCTGCCCACTGGGCCATCCTGGGGAGAGCAAAGCCACAGTCCAAACAGTCCATACAGTGGGTGGCCTGCCCACTGGGCCATCCTGGGGAGAGCAAAGCCACAGTCCATACAGTCCATACAGTGGGTGGCCTGCCCACTGGGCCATCCTGGGGAGAGCAAAGCCACAGTCCAAACAGTCCATACAGTGGGTGGCCTGCCCACTGGGCCATCCTGGGGAGAGCAAAGCCACAGTCCAAACAGTCCATACAGTGGGTGGCCTGCCCACTGGGCCATCCTGGGGAGAGCAAAGCCACAGTCCAAACAGTCCATACAGTGGGTGGCCTGCCCACTGGGCCATCCTGGGGAGAGCAAAGCCACAGTCCAAACAGTCCATACAGTGGGTGGCCTGCCCACTGGGCCATCCTGGGGAGAGCAAAGCCACAGTCCATACAGTCCATACAGTGGGTGGCCTGCCCACTGGGCCATCCTGGGGAGAGCAAAGCCACAGTCCAAACAGTCCATAACAGACTCCACTGCCACTGGAGGAGGCATGTTGGCCAGAGGACATCCTGCAGCCCTGCCCGAGACAGATCCTGCCCTGCCACGTCTGCCAAAGGGCCAGCGTTCCTGCCTGGAAGGGCCCAGTTCAGCGGTTCTTGCCTTGTAGGGCCCAGTTCAGCGGTTCTTGCCTTGAAGGGCCCAGTTCAGCGGTTCTTGCCTTGAAGGGCCCAGTTCAGCGGTTCTTGCCTTGAAGGGCCCAGTTCAGCGGTTCTTGCCTTGAAGGGCCCAGTTCAGCGGTTCTTGCCTTGAAGGGCCCAGTTCAGCGGTTCTTGAGACGGCGGTCCCCAGCGGAGCGGTGCTGGAGACGGCGGGGCCCAGTTCAGCGGTTCTTGAGACGGCGGTCCCCAGCGGAGCGGTGCTGGAGACGGCGGGGCCCAGTTCAGCGGTTCTTGCCTTGAAGGGCCCAGTTCAGCGGTTCTTGCCTTGAAGGGCCCAGTTCAGCGGTTCTTGCCTTGAAGGGCCCAGTTCAGCGGTTCTTGAGACGGCGGTCCCCAGCGGAGCGGTGCTGGAGACGGCGGGGCCCAGTTCAGCGGTTCTTGCCTTGAAGGGCCCAGTTCAGCGGTTCTTGCCTTGAAGGGCCCAGTTCAGCGGTTCTTGCCTTGAAGGGCCCAGTTCAGCGGTTCTTGCCTTGAAGGGCCCAGTTCAGCGGTTCTTGAGACGGCGGTCCCCAGCGGAGCGGAGCTGGAGACGGCGGGGCCCAGTTCAGCGGTTCTTGAGACGGCGGTCCCCAGCGGAGCGGTGCTGGAGACGGCGGGGCCCAGTTCAGCGGTTCTTGCCTTGAAGGGCCCAGTTCAGCGGTTCTTGCCTTGAAGGGCCCAGTTCAGCGGTTCTTGCCTTGAAGGGCCCAGTTCAGCGGTTCTTGAGACGGCGGTCCCCAGCGGAGCGGTGCTGGAGACGGCGGGGCCCAGTTCAGCGGTTCTTGCCTTGAAGGGCCCAGTTCAGCGGTTCTTGAGACGGCGGTCCCCAGCGGAGCGTGGCTGGAGACGGCGGGGCCCAGTTCAGCGGTTCTTGCCTTGAAGGGCCCAGTTCAGCGGTTCTTGCCTTGAAGGGCCCAGTTCAGCGGTTCTTGCCTTGAAGGGCCCAGTTCAGCGGTTCTTGCCTTGAAGGGCCCAGTTCAGCGGTTCTTGAGACGGCGGTCCCCAGCGGAGCGGTGCTGGAGACGGCGGGGCCCAGTTCAGCGGTTCTTGCCTTGAAGGGCCCAGTTCAGCGGTTCTTGAGACGGCGGTCCCCAGCGGAGCGGTGCTGGAGACGGCGGCCATTCTATGGCCAACTGCTCATTGCCTGGTGGTGCCCTCCTGGGCAGCGGGGATGGTGCTCCTTCAATGCCCACCTGGGCTGTGGGTGGTGGGGCCCTCCTGGCCAGCTGGGCTGGGTCCTCCCTGGGCAGCGGCTATGGGGGTGGTGGGCTCTCCCGGGGCAGCTGTGCCGGTTCCTCCCGGGGCAGCGGCTATGGGGGTTGCGGGCTCCTCCTGGGCAGCTGTGACGGGTCCTCCATGGGCAGCAGGCCTGCTGCCTGACTTCTCCGCCTTGCTGCCCTTGCCCTCCTTAGTCGGGAGTCTGTGGCCCTTTCCTCCCTTTGGAGTTGTGGCTGTTGACGGTGGCTGGCTAGTGTCCTGGGGGGATATCGAATCCGGGCTCCGGCGGCGGCCCTTCCGCCTTCTGCTCCTCTTCCCAGGGGGTGGGCTGGCTGTCCCCTTGCTGCTGGGCGAAGATCCAGACCTGCGGGCTGGTGGGCTCCAATACCCCTGCACCCTTGTCAAGGGGGCTGCAGGGCTGGTGGTGGCTGAGGTGCTCTTTTTACCCCGACGAGAAGGAGGGGGGGGCTCAGGGTCAGGAAAGAAGGTAGCAGTAGAGAGATAGATTTTCTTGGGACAATGGAGAGTGGTAGGTACAGTGGGTATGGGAGTGGAGGGAGAGGATGTGGTTGTAGGCGAGACAAGTTTGCTGTCTTTGGGTGCAGGTGCAGGAGCGGGAGGCTGTCGTGAGGTGGATGGCTGTTGGGTGGGTGGCTGCGTTTGTGTGGTGTGGAAGAGGGGGTGACAGACACAGTGGGAGAGGACACAGGGGACGTGTAAATGGCAGTGGGGGTGGTGACTGCACGTGTGCGGACTGGAGTGGAGGGTATGCTGGTGATGGAAACACTGGCTGATGGTGAGGTGAATGAAGGTGTGAGTGTAGACGTCACAGGGAGGGAGGAGGGAGACGAGGAGGTGGGGGTCACAGAGGTGGTAGTGACTGTTGGCATGTCTGCATCGGAATGTTGCTTGTGTGAATGTCTGCGTGATCTGTGGTGCTTATGTTTGGATGAGCTGCTCTTGGGTGTTGAGGTGTGTGCAGGCTGGTCTGATGGTGTGGGTGGGACAGGCAGAGGAACAGGAGACTGGGAGGAGGGAGTTAGTAGAGGGAGGCAGGAGACAGGGACAATGGCTGCCGTCAGTGCTGAGGCCAGAGCCTGGAACGATCGCTGATGGGCAGCCTGACCCGAATGAATGCCCTCCAGGTACGCATTGCTGCGATGAACCTCCCTCTCCACCCCCTGGATGGCATTCAAAAGGGTAGTCTGCCCAACAATGAGCGTTCGGAGGAGGTCAATGACCTCCTCACTGAGGGCAGCGGGGGTAACAGGGGCAGGGCCTGAGGTGCCTGGGGCGAAGGAGATGCCCGGCTTCCTGGCAGAGCGGGCACGGGGCGAACGCTGAGGGGCTGCTGGGAGGGCGGAGATGGTGCGCTGGGTGGCGGCTGTACCTGTAATGGCGGGGGGCACGGATGATGCCACCCCCGCAAGGGAGCTCCCTTCCGAGGACGTGTCCGTGTCGCTGCAGGGTCCAGTCGTCCCCGTTGGTGAGCTCCCCTCGCCCTCCGTCTCACTGGTCCAGTCAGACTCTGTGGCATGGCCCTCCTGGGCCATGTGAGATGCAGCTCCCTCCTGCCCCGATGCCACTTCTCCTCCGCCTGATGATGCTGATGCACACAAGCACAGAAAGACAAACAAAAAGGGGGGGGGAGAGAGAAATAAAGAGATTTTGAGTACATGGATCACCGGTACAGTTAGCGGACATGACAGACACAGATGCCCCCTGCACTAAGTTGCGCACTTGGGGTCCGCTACGCATTCCGTGGAACATGCCCTACACGCCTAGAGTTGACAACTGCACCCATGGATGACACGGCCCAGGGATGGCTGTACTGACACACTACTGAGGTTGGTGGCTGGGGACACAGGGGCTTACGGGGGTGCCCAGCCTACAGATATCGCCCTGGCCTAGGGGGACCCACAGCCCTCCTCCCCCACCCAGACACCTCCACTGCGCGACAACAGAGTAGATGATGCTTGTACTCACCCCCTTGTGTCTGCTGTGCTGCCCTCACACGCCCATCCAAATCAGGGTAGGCCACCGCCAGGATCCGGAACATCAGGGGGGTCAGTTGACGGCAGGCACCCCGCCTATGTTGGGAGGCCATCCCCAGCAGAGACTCGGCGGTCTTCTTGGTCCCGCGGCGGATGTCCTCCCACCTCTTGCGGCAGTGGGTGCCCCGTCGATGGTGGACCCCCAGGGTCTGGACTTCCTTGGCGATGGCACGCCAAATCCCGATCTTCTCATGGGCGCGGACCTATGTGACACGTACAGGGACGGAGAAATACCACGTTCAAGTTTGTCTGCATTTTCGTTGCCAGTGGCCCAACGCCCCCCATCCCCGCCTGGCCCCCCGCCAGGCCCCCCACCAGGCCCAACATGCCCCCCATCCCCGCCAGGCCCCCCGCCAGGCCCCCCGCCAGCCCCAACATGCCCCCCATCCCCGCCAGGCCCCCCGCCAGGCCCCCAAGCCAGCCAGTGGCCCCAAATCCATATTGAATTAAACTCACTTGTTGGTCTGGAGGACCGTAGAGTAGCGCATACTGGGGGAGGACCCCATCCACAAGTTTCTCCAACTCCTCTCCAGTGAAGGCAGGGGCCCTTTCCCCAGTCGCAGCAGCCATTGTCCCTTCCAGACCGAGGTCACAGCAACACTTGCAGTATAGGTCCTCTCCTGTGAAAGTTCAAGTCGCAAGTGGATAAGTAGATAGGAAATGGCGGTCACGTCCGCGGCGGGGCGTACCGCCACCGCCGGTGCCCTTCGCCATTGGCTCCTGAAACCCATAGGCTTCAATGTTAACCAATGCGGCTTCGCGCCGCGGTCTTCGACCGCCGACCGCCGCGGTGTGCCACGCCAGCGCATTGACCTCACATCCCATTGTCACACTTCACAGGTCAGGCAGCCGCCATTTCGAGGGTCCACATGGCTCAATTTCAACTGCGTCACACAGGCCTAGGCCTTGCATAGCCACTCAGACACGCCATTCACTGCATAGAGAATCGTTTACTGTGCAAGCTGTGAGTACGTACCTGTGGGTTGCTTGACTCTGTGCTCCATGTTGTCCTTCCTAGGCACCGTCCGCTGGGTTTGGCGAGGAGACGGATGAATCCTCGCGTGTACCGACCGCTGGTGGACCTGTCGACAATGGAAGAACGCCACATTATCCTGACCTACCGGCTTGACCGTGCCACTATACATGAACTGTGTGCCCAGCTGGAGCCCGACCTGATGTCCCCCATCCGCCAACACACAGGGATTCCCCCTCTGGTGCAGGTCCTGTCAGTACTCCATTTCCTGGCAAGTGGGTCATTTCAGACAACAGTGGGAATTGCTTCTGGGATGTCTCAGCCCATGTTTTCGAAGGTGTTATCCAGAGTGTTGTCTGCCCTGATGAAATACGTGAGGAGCTACATCATTTTCCCTGAGGTGGGCGAATTGGCTACAGTGAAGGGTGATTTCTACGCCCTTGGACATATTCCCAATGTCATTGGTGCCATTGATGGGACCCATGTGGCTTTGGTTCCCCCAAGAGACAGGGAGCAGGTGTACAGGAACAGAAAAAGTTACCATTCCATGAACATCCAGGTGGTGTGTTTGGCTGACCAGTACATCTCGCATGTAAATGCCAAGTTCCCTGGGTCAGTGCATGACGCCTACATCCTGAGGAATAGCAGCATCCCTTACGTGATGGAACAGCTAGAGAGACACCGTGTATGGCTATTGGGGGACTCTGGGTACCCCAACCTGTCGTGGCTACTGACCCCAGTAAGGAATCCCCGGACCAGGGCAGAGGAACGGTACAATGAGGCCCATGGGCGTACTAGGAGGGTGATCGAACGCACCTTTGGCCTCCTAAAGGCCAGGTTTAGGTGCCTGCATATGACAGGTGGATCCCTAATGTACTCACCTAAGAAGGTGTGTCACATCATCGTGGCCTGCTGCATGCTTCACAACCTGGCTTTGCGCCGCCAGGTGCCTTTCCTGCAGGAGGATGGTCGAGACGGTGGTGTAGTGGCAGCTGTGGAACCTGTGGAGAGTGACGAGGAGGAAGACGACGGGGCTGAAACAGACAACAGGGACCGAATCATTGAACAGTACTTCCAATAGGACACAGGTAACAATTCAAACATAATTTAGTGAATGTGAACTACTCTCCTGCATCTCTGCTGCCTGTCTATTTGCCCCAGTGTATGATGACTGAGTTGTGGCTTTTCCCTCCCTATTTCAGATCTGGGGTCCCCACTACGAGTCCTGTGCTTCGTTTCCCCATGGACTACAGCTTTGTGGCAGCTGTTTGTTGACTTCACTATGTACAAGGACATATTTGCACTGTCATGTCAATTACAATATTTTGAAATCACAGCCAGACTCCAGATAGTTTTGTGCTAAATGGGTGTTTATTTCAGTGCTCAAAATGGGATGGGTGGTTTCAAGTGGGTGGGGGCTATGGTGAAGGAATGTCCATGGCAGAGTCCAGAGTAACAGTCACACAGGTGCATTGTCCAGAGGCCTGTGGAGAGATGGAGCATGGGCAGTTCAAGGATGGACAGGGTGACAATGTGGGACAGTGGGATGACATCAGGTGGTATCCTTTGCTGGCGGGGGTCTTGACATCCTACTCTGTCTTCTTGCGAGATCTCAGGGCCCTCTTGCGGGGTGGTTCTTCTCCTGCAGGAGGTGGGGGTCTGGTGGGCTGCTGTTGTGCGGGGGCCTCCTGTCCACTAGCGCCGGCGGAGGTGGTTGGCTGTTCTTGGTCCAGGCTAGTGGCAGGGGCCCTTTGTTGTTGTTGAGTGTCCGTCCTGGTGTTGATGAGGTCCTGCAGCAGCCCTACCATGGTAACCAGGGTGGAGGTGAGGGCTCTGATGTCCTCCCTGTACCCCCGATAGTGTTCCTCCTGCAGTACCTGGATCTCCTGGAACCGGGCCAGTACCGTCGCCATCGTCTCCTGGGAGCGGTTGTATGCTCCCATGATGGTGGTGAGGGCCTCGTGGAGAGTGGGTTCCCTGGGCCCGTCCCCCCCCTGTCGCACAGCTGCCCTCCGAGTTGCCATGTTTCCCTGGGCCTCTGCCCCCTGGCCGGTGTGCCCACTACCACTGCCCCCAGGTCCCTGTTGTTGTTGGGGTGGTGGGTTATCCTGGGTGCCCTGTAGTGATAGACACACCGCAGATTGACGCGCCCTGGAGACAGAGGCATGGGCCTGCTGGGTGGGAGCTGTGCTGGTGTTCCCAGAGGGGTTTGGGTCTGTAGTGGCCTGGGCCTGTGTGAGGGGAACCGACTGTCCAGAGGTCCCCGATGGTCCGGGCTGGTCATCGGTGTCCAGGTCGACAGAGCTGCTGTCATCGCTGACGGCCTCTTGGGTGGGGGGTGTGGAGAATTCTGGGCCCTCCGTGGCGGTGTGTTGACGGTCGGGTCCTGCAGGGGTATAGAGGTATGGTTATAGTTTCAATGTGTGGCATATGGGTGTATCTGTGGGTTCCCGTGTCCCCAAGTGCTGGCATTCGTGTGTGGGGGCTTTGGTGAGGGTGGCTTGTGGGGGGGATGTGTATATGCATTGGGCATGCTTTGGTGATGGGTGTCCATGCTTAGTGGACGCATGCAGGCCTAGGTTTTGGGATGTGTGGGTTGTGATGGTGAGACATTGGCAGGGAATAGGTGTGCTGGGGGTGGGGGTGAGGATGGTGGTGTGGGTGAGGATGGTGGTGGGGGTGAGGGTGAGGGTGAGGGTGGGGGTGAGGATGGGGGTGGGGGTGAGGGTGGGGTTCGAGGATGGGGGTGAGTGTTGGGGTATGATTTGGCATGCAGGTGGGGGGGAAGCAGTAGTGAAGCTTCAACTTACCAGTGTCCATTCCTCCGCCGACTCTTGCGAGGCCGTCAGAATGCAGGATGTTCAAGACTTCCTCCTCCCATGTTGTAAATTGTGGGGGTTGAGGTGGGGGTCCTCCGCCAGTCTTCTGCACGGCGATGTTGTGCCTGGATACCATGGAACGCACCTTCCCCCGTAGGTCGTTCCATCGCTTCCTGATGTCTTCCCAATTTCTGGGGTGCTGTCCCACAGCGTTGACCCTGTCGACAATCCTCTGCCATAGCTCCGTCCTCCGGGCAATGCTGGTGTATTGGACCTGTGTGCCGAAGAGCTGGGGCTCTACCCGAACGATTTCCTCCACCATGACCCTGAGTTCTTCGTCTGAGAAGCGGGGCTGTCTTTGGGGTGCCATGGAGTGGTGTGTATGATGTGTGGGGTGGAGTATGTGTAGTTAAGTGTGTTGAGTGTGGTGGTGTGTGTTGTTTTGTGTGTGGATATTGTGTGGGTGATGGTGTAGTGTGCCTCTGTGTGATGGTATTCTGTGATCGCTGATGTGTCTCTCAGTGCTTCTTTCTGAATTTTTTGTCGTAGGGGTTTGTGGGTGATGTGGGTGTGTGTTTTATATTGTATTGTGTGTGTGGGAGTGGTGTGTGTATGTGTATCAGGTGTGTGGAATTCAAATCGGCCAATGTGGCTGAGTTTTGTTGGTTTGTGTGTATTCTGACCGCGGCGGTGTGTACCGCCAATGGAAAACCGCGTTTGAAAGACCGCCGCGTGGATTCGTGGGTCGTAATGGCATGGGCGTATTTCTGTTGGCGTGACGGTGGAGGTTTGGTCACCTCCACTTTTCCGCCGACCGCTGGTCTGGCGGTCTGTTGTGGCTGTCGGATTTTCGGAGGTTTGGCTGCTGCGGGTCAGAATGACCGTGGCGGGTTACCGCGACCGCGGCGGAATTATGGAGGATTTCTGACCGGCGGTAGGCGCCTTTTACCGCCGAGGTCAGAATGACCACCTATATCTGTTACCTTAAGGCTGAGGGTTACACAGCCCTACCTCATCTGGAACATGCCTCATAGGGTGAGAAGATTCTGGCTCCTGTTGCGACAGGGGCAGCTTCTCCTCAATACATTACAGGCTAGATGGTTCGGTTCCTCTGTTAGTTGTAATCTTTGCCATAACGGCACCTAAGATTTGAAACACGTTATACTAATTTGTCTGGCCTTATTGTTTCATCACCGCTGGTGGCTGCACCCTATTTGTTTGACTTTTTCCTTTAATAACCCTCCTTATTCCACCAAATGAAATGTTTTGCTTTGGAGTTTTTAATTATTTTAAGTGTTTTTTAACATTATATTAATTTGATTCAACTGTCCAGGAAAGTTTAATCCTTTTATTTTTTCTATGGTTCTCTATAAATATGTCTTATGTGCACCTCCGGTGGAGTTCCGTAACATAATAAATAATAAACTTGAAACTTGAAACTTGAAAAAAAAATGAACTAAGACCAACTTTCAAGGTCTGACTGGGAAGAAAATAGGCCCAGGCACCAAGTTAAAAGTGGACCCCATTAGTGAATCAGAGAACTATAGAAGCAGTGGCGAAGCCAATAGGTCTTACCTATGCAAGAGCTATTTGCTTTGCCAAAATGCTTTAGCCATGTTGTACACCAACATAGGTGCAGTTTAGCATGGCTAAAGGTTAATGGTATAAACCAAAGTGGCATGGAGTGGAGTGAGATAGAGTGGAGTAGAGTGGCGTAGAGTGGTATGGAGTGGTGCAGAGTGCATTGAGTGCATTGAGTGTTGTAGACTGGAGTGCAGTGGACTGTGGCAGTGTGCAGTGTAGCCAAATAGAGTGGAGTGGTGTAGAGTAGATGGGTGAAGAGAGGCATAGAGTGGCATAGAATCAAGGGGCATAGCATGAAGGGGCAGAATGGAGGGATACAGCGTGGAGTAAAGTGTTGTAGTGTGTTGTAGGGTGCAGTGTAGAGCAGTAGAGTGGAGGGGTGTTGTAGAGTGAAGTAGAGTGTCATAGAGTTGAGTGGTAAAGAAAGCAGAAGAGTGGAATGGCATAGAGTGTCGTAGAGTGGTATAGAGTGGAGTAGAGTGTCATATAGTGAGTAGCGTAGACTTGAGTGGCATAGAGTGGAGTGGTGTGGAGGGGCGTGGCAAGATGTAGTGTGGGGTGGCATACAGTAAAGTAGTGTAGAGTAGAAGGTAGTGTCATAAAGTGTCCTAGAGTGGAGGGTCATAGAATGGAGTGTTGTGGAATGACATACAGTGGAATAGAGAGCAATAGAGGTGGAGAGTGGAATGAATTAGAGTGGAGTTCCATAGGGTGTTGTAGAGTGGAATGGTATAAAGTGGAGGACAGTGGAGAGGCCTAGAGTACAGGGCATAGACTGGAGTAGAGTGGAGTGGTGTAGAGTTTCATAGAGTGGAGTGGCGCACAGTGGTGTTGATTAGAGAGGCCTGTTGTAGAGTAAAGTGTCATAGTGTGGACTGGAGTCAAGTGCCGTAGAGTGTCATGGAGGGTCATAGAGTAGAGGGTTGTATAGTGGAGTATTGTGTTGTGGCGTAGAGTGGAGTAGAGAGGGTAAAGTGGAGTGCCGTACAGTGGAGTAGTGTGTCGGAGAGTGGAGTGGAGAAGAAGGTCATAGAGTGGAATGGTGTAGAGTGGAGTGACATAGAATAAAGTAGAGTATCCTACAGTGGAGTAGAGTGTTGTAGAATGGAGTGGCATAGACTGGTGTAGAGTGGAGTAGATTGGTGTAGACTGGAGTAGAGTTCCATTGAGTGGAGTGGCATAGAGTTGCATAAAGTGGAGTAGAGTGGAGGTGCCTGAATGGCATGGAGCAGTGGTTCCCAACCTTTTGACTTCTGTGGACCCCCACTTTATCATTACTGGAACCCGGGGAACCCCAATGAATTATTACTGGAATCCGAGAACCCCTCACTGAGTGAATATTGAAAGCTGGGGAACAAATCTTTTAATATTATTTAATTTTCTAAGCTGTCGTGGACCCCCTGAGGTGGCTTCACGGACCCCCTGGGGTCCCCGGACCACAGGTTGGGAACCACTGGCATAGAGGGAAGTAGAGTATCATAGAGTGAAGTAGCATAGAGTGGAGTAGAGTGACACAGAGTGGAGTAGTGCAGAGTGGTGTGGTGTAGAGTGGAGTAAAGTGTCATTGAGTGGAGTAGAGTTTCTTAGAGTGGTGTAGAGAAGTGTGGCACAGAGAGTAGTGTAGTAAAGTGTTGGAGAATGGAGTGGAGAGGAGTAGAGTGTCACGAAGGGTTGTAGAGCCAAATATTATAGAGTTGAGTGGCGTGGAGCGACGTAGAATGGAGGAGAGTGGAGTGCCATAGAGCAAAGTAGAGTGGCATAGAGTGTAGTGGAGTAAAGTGTTGTAGAGTGCAGTGGAATAGTAGTGTACAGCAGAGTAAAGTGTTGTACATTGGAGTGTCGTTGGGCGGATTGGAGTGGGGTATAGTTGCATGGAGTGGAGTGGCACAGAGTGGAGTAGAGTGTCTTATAATGGAAACACGTAGAGTGGAGTGTTGTGGAGTTGAGTGCCCTAAAGTGGCTTAGTGTGGAGTGAAGTAAAGCATGTACAGTGGAGTAAAATGTTGCAGAGTGGAATACAGTAGGGTGCTGTAAACTGGAGCGGAGTGCCATAGAGTGGAGTGGAGTGGTGTTGCATAAAATGGGGTAAAGTGTCATAAAGCAGTGTGGCATGAAGTGGTGTAGAATGTGGTGGAGTAGATGGCATAGAGCATCATAGAGGGGCATAGAGTGGAGTGGCGTACAGTAGAGCAGAGTGGCTCAGAGTGAAATGGCATAACATGGTGTAGAGTGGAGTGGCATAGAGTGGCAGAGTTGAGTACATGGTCATAAAGCAGAGTGATGTAGAGTGGAGTGGAGTACAGTGGAATGGAGTAGAGTGTCATAGAGTGGAGGATCGTAGAGTGGAGTAGACTATCATATAGTAAAGTGGTGTAGATTGACGTAGAGTGGCACTGAGTGGGGCAGCGTAGAGTGCCACAGAGCAGATTAGATAATTGGAGAGTGGAGTAGAGTGTTGTTGAGTGTTTTAGAGTGTGGTGGCATGGAGTGGCAGAGAGCAGAGTGGCATAGCATAGAGTGGAGTAGAGTGTCATAGGTTTTCATGGTGTACAGGGTGTGCATACTGCCATAACAGATAACACATTTTCAATTGAAATTGCCATTACATTTTCACAGGGATGTAGTTTTACTGGTAAAATTGTACAGTTCAATGTTGATAATGTCTGGAAACGGCATTAACTAGTGTATTGATTGTTTTGATTGTATTAACATATTTGTTTCCACTACTCTTCAGAATTACAAAAAATGTGCTTTATTAGTGCCTTCCTAATTCTGATATATTTTGAAATATTTGCATTGTTTTACAGACATTAAATTTTGTTGCGTGCTAGAAAAAAATAACAGTGTACATACAGCCTTCTGCCAGCACAACCCCAATGCCCAGCATGATTGTCACATAAATCCTCTGAATTTGAAGGCAGAAAAAGAAAATCAAATACCAAGCTCTCACAGAACCCAAACCCAGAAACGTGACCTCTGTCTTTGAATGCACAGCAAATTCAACAAGATAAAAGCAGAATTTAAAGGCACTATTATAGAAAGGGAGCCCTCGTGGAAGAATACAGTAAATAGCATATGCTCCACAGGAGGGACAAAACATACAGGGCAACCTAAAAAAAAGAAAGCCAACAAATAGAAAGCAAGCAACTGTGAGTTACACAACACAAAGCCAATGGTAAGCGTTAGGTGCAAGGCGTTACCAGGAAAGCTTTCTGAATGTCCCCAAGAAACCTTTGCAAATAAGACAGCTCTGCTGTCTGGTAGTCTTTGACCTAAAAAGTGGCCTACATTTACAAACCAATGCGGGTTTAGATGTGTAAAAACAATGTACATAGGTGATTTACAAATTATGGGAGAATTAATGCATTTGTGGATGCTGAAGACAATGTTTGTAGTAATATCAGAGAAACCATAAACCATAAAACTGATCCACAAAACAGCAAAGTCAGCAAAAAACAGCCCATACACTAATCTGTCAGGTCAGCTTTAGATGCTGCCTAATTGTCCTATAGGCCAGTCCGAGTCTGCCTACTTTGTGTTGGCCTCTTGAGATCTTGGAATAAGGAGCCCCAGGTTTTCCCCCTGTGGAGAGCACAGTAGTCCTTATAACACCATATTCAGTAGAAGCCAGCCTGACACAGTTCAGTCCCAGTCCCCAGGCGCTATCCTTCTTCAAATTTGTCACGCTTTTCTTGTGATTTCACAGAAAGTGCATACTTACGTTTAACATTGTTTGGAAGGAATTGGCTGAGGTTCAGTAGTGCATTGTTGAATTACAAGGAAATATGAAACCAGTGATATATCAAACCTTTTTGTATAAAATAACAATTTCCTGGGAAATCGTGGAGAGATCACACACACACATGGAAGTCCACTCTTGGGAGAATGGATGACATGGACTGTGGGGTAGATCTTCCCGGTCCACAAGAAGTAGTCTTCCAGCGAAGTGCATGAGTTCTACTATTCAAATTCCGGCACACAACATACTGTATCTGCCTGCACAATACACTGCGACATGGGTCTTGTTCCAAAGTCAACCTGAATTAGATTTAAGAGGTGAAGGGCTTTTTTCCACACTTTCTAGAAATTTGATATGATCTGGTGGGAAACTGGTGCTGCTATCATCGGGAGAGAAGGGAGACCACCGAGACCACCCTTTGCAACCCTGGGCCAAAGAGGGTCCTAGATCAGCCCAGTTGACAAGCAGACCCTTTGCACTTTGGGACTCATGGTTGCTCAACGGGCTATAGCTCTGGAGTGGAGGGGCCCTGTGTCATCGGCTGTAGATATGTGCCACCGAATATGGCACCAGGATGAGATCATTTCCTCAGAAAAATCGATCTACAGCTGACAAGGGTGCACTTAAAAATGTATGAAAATATGAAGCTCTGGAAGGGCAGCTCTGGCACGGATTAAGATGCATTGAATATCACCCATCAGATACATTATAGGGTAAAACTGCCATTGTAATGACTAGATTGTTATCTGAGGTATATGCAAGAAACCATTGCCACACGGATAGTGGATCTTTATAACCACCTCCTTGTTCATCGTCTGATCAGTGTTTTATAGGCTTGTTCCTTTATGACACTTTGGGGGTGATTCTAAGCTTGGCGGGCGGCGGGAGCCGCCCGCCAAGCAGGAACCGCCAGAAGACCGTACCGCGGTCAAAAGACTGCGGCGGTCATTCTGGGTTTCCCACTGGGCTGGCGGGCGACTGCCAAAAGGCCGCCCGCCAGCCCAGTGGGAACACCCTTCCACGAGGAAGCCGGCTCCGAATGGAGCCGGCGGAGTGGAAGGGGTACGACGGGTGCAGTAGCACCCGTCGCGAATTTCAGTGTCTGCTAAGCAGACACTGAAATTCTAAGTGGGGCCCTGTTAGGGGGCCCCTGCAGTGCCCATGCCATTGGCATGGGCACTGCAGGGGCCCCCAGGGGCCCCACGACACCCGTTCCCGCCAGCCTGGTTCTGTCGGTCAAAACCGCCAGAACCAGGCTGGCGGGAAGGGGGTCAGAATCCCCATGGCGGCGCTGCCTGCAGCGCCGCCATGGAGGATTCTGCAGCCCAGGGGAAAACCGGCGGGAAACCGCCGGTTTCCCTTTTCTGACCGCGGCTTTACCGCCGCGGTCAGAATGGGCCTGGATGCACCGCCAGCCTGTTGGCGGTGCATCTGCGGTCCCCTACCCTGGCGGTCTCGGACCGCCAGGGTAGGAATGACCCCCTTTATGCTCTTTTATTTGATCTTCTTAAAGCATATTGACACCAAATTGAAGGGAAAAATCAAAATTAAAACCCCTAAAATGGAAAAAATTGGGCGCGCCAATTGCACGTTTTACTTACGATGCCGACCCCAGTCAACCAGTCTGTAACTGCCCCAGACAGGGGTCAGAATCATGAAAATGTGGCTATACCTGTGTGAGAGGCAAGATACCCCTTGGTGATGTGCAGCTGCCTTTTTGACTTTTATAATCAAAGGCATGCAGCTGAAGAGCGAGAGAGACCATAATCGGACGTCTCTACTTGATTTTGCAGGCCTTTCTCTGTGCATATGCGAGGAGCGAGCTAAAACTTCTAAATGCGGAATCCCAAAGTTTTTTTAGGAGCCTGCCGCCAGTGCTGCCTGTCGAGTGCAAAGTTCTAAGGCTGCTTAGTCTTAATTCTACCTCAGGCCTCTTTATTTTAACACCTTATGTTTCCTGTCCATTATATCAGGGTCTTTTCATCCCTGCGTTCTCCCTTTGACACTGTTTTCTTATGTTTTCCCCTTTTCCCTATGCCTCTCAATTTTGATTATTTGCTGTTTTCCTCCTTCCTTTTCAACCTCTTGCTTTGGTCCCCATTAAGTCCCGGTCCCCAAAACAAAGAGTGCCTGTGCCCGCCATCTGCAACCTCTGGCACAATTTGAGCACTGGCAGGGAGAATGCACGTACTGGTCCAAATTCCATTGGTTTCCATAAGAAAAGTGGGTGAAGGGACAGGAGCCTGCAGAAGGTAATACTTATCCCATCCTTCCCCCAAGTAAGACGGGTAGCACATTATCATGCACAGGCCTGAGCAGCACGTGCATGTTCGTACTGTCAATTACATTATTCTCCCACAACCAGAAGTTGGAATGTAAGGGAATCCTCTATTGCTCACCTTTTAGATGAGCAACGGAGTACAGAGGCCTGCAGTGCCTGAAAACGTTTCTGTACCATATCACCATTGTGCTTTGCGAACCTGCCAACTACAAAATACTTGCTGTCGAAGCCTTGGAGGCACTTTTTGCCTCCTCTAAGTTCCCTACCCATAAAAAAAGCTTGCTGAGGCTGGTGCCAATATGCTTAGGTGTTTTCACAGCCGTTAATGGACATTGGTTGTTCAAACCCTTGAAAGACAGCTGGAAATCCCCCTTCAGTGTGGTTTCCAGCTCGTTTCCCCTCCCACCATGTGATATTGACTCCTCACCAGATGAAGAGGGGTGACATTGTGAGACACATGGTGGCACCCTGTGAGTTGGCAGGCCTGGCATTCCCCTGCAACACCCTTTACTATGGGAAGCCGTTCATGTCAAAATTACAGCTCCCTATATAGAACACCTCCTGGAATGCATAGCGTGTTGCAAAATTAATATGACATACACCAGAATGAATGTACTATGTGTCAAAATAAATATGATACCTGGCAGAGTGAATCTGACTTCAACCAAAACAAATATCAAACCAGGCAAAGTGAATATGCTACTTAGTGATTATTATGAATAACTCACACTCAGAATTGAATAAGAGATATACTGAAATATATATCAATCATACTGAAATAAATATGGCCCTCACTGTAAATAATAAAGCAATCACTGAAACACATACAATATTTGTCAAAAAGAAAGAGTCATTTCTTGAAATGACTGACATATGCCAAGAGGAATGTGACACACATTGGAATGAATATGACAGCTTGAAATGAATATAAGGTACTGAAATGAAAATTCGTTATTCTGAAAGGAATATAATGTGCAATGAACATTACATTTATAAAGCAATGAATATGGTTTGCATTGAAAGTAATATGATACACATTGACATGATTATAATATGTGTTGCAATTGGTATGAGTCATGTTAAAATCAATATCACGCGTTAATATGAATGAGAAATCTATTGAAAGGAATATGACACATGCTAAGATGAATATGACATGAAATGAATATGAGCCCTTTTGAAATTAATTCAACATTCCTTAAACTGAATATGACCAATGCTGACATTAAAATGAAACTTGTCAAAATGAATGTTATGCTTTGAAATCAATTTGATACACAGAGACATGAATATTGCATACATTGAAATGAATTTGACCTATGTTGAAATGGGTGTGACCCATATTAAAATGATAATGTCAGGTGTTAAGATGAATATGACATCCATTGACACGAATATGCCATTCATTTAAAGCAGTATGACACATGTTAAGATTTATATGAACCATTTTCAAATGAATATGATATCTGATGAAGTTGATATGACCCATATCAAAATGAATATGACATTCATTAAAATCAATATGCCACTTATTGAAATGGATATGAAACTATATGAGATAAATATAGCACGCTTTGAAATTAATAAAGCACATATCGAAATAAACACAAGCCATGTGTAAACTAAAATGCTCACTGTTTAAATATGGCTTGCCTTGAATAGATGTTGATTTGTTTTAAAATTAACAATACATATTGAAATTAATATTACATATTCTGAAAGGATATGGTATGAACACAAATTAATTAACTAAAGTAAATATATGTTTTCGACTATGTGCTACATTTACTTTTTGCCGCCTTTTGGAACCTGAGCACTTTACCACTGCTGACCAGTGCTAAAGTGCAAGTGCTCGCTGTCTAAATTGACCTGATGATTGGTTTATCCATGATTGGCATAGTTGTTTTACCCGTAAGTCCCTAGTATAGTACAACATGTGTGCCCAGGACCCGTAAATCAAATGCTACTATTGGGCCTGCAGTACTGATTGTGCCACCCACATGAGTAGCCCTGTAAACATGCTTCAGACCTGCTACTGCAGTGTCTGTGTGTGCAGTTGTAAACCGCAATTTCAACCTGGCAAGTGCACCCACTTGCCAGGCCCAAAGCTTCCCTTTTACTACATGTAAGGTACCCCTAAGGTAGGCCCAAGACAGCCCCATGGGCAGGGTGCAGTGTATTTAAAAGGTAGGACATATACTGGGGTATTTTACATGTCCTGATAATTAAATACTGCTGTACGAAAGTACCATCTTCCTTGGCATGTTACCCCTATTTATACCTGTATGTCAGTATGTTTTTGCCTGTCTCACTGGGATCTTGCTGGTCAGGACCCCATTGCTCATAGTTTATGGCCTAATGTGTGTGTCTGTATAGTGCTTGAATGTGTCACTGAGGCTCTGCTAACCAGAACCTCAGTGCTTATGCTCTCTCTGCTTGTAAATTTGTCACTGTAGGCTAGTGACTTCATTTACCAATTTCAATTGGCATACTGGACCCCCATAATAAGTCCCTAGTATATGGTACCTAGGTACATAGGGGATTGGGGTTCCAGGAGATCCATATGGGCTGAAGCATTTCTTTTGCCACCCATAGGGAGCTCAGACAAACTCTTGCACAGGCCTGCCATTGCAGCCTGCGTGAAATAGTGCACACACTATTTCACAGCCATTTTCACTGCACTTAAGTATGTATAAGTCACCAATATGTATAACCCTCACTTGCTGAAGGGTAGGTGCAAAGTTACTAAGTGTGAGGGAACCCTTGCACTAGCAAAGGTGCCCCCACATAGTTCTGGGCCATTTTCCGGGACTTTGTGAGTGCGGGGATGCCATTACACGGGTGCACTCCATATAGGTCAATACCTATGTGTAGCTTCACAATGGTAACTCCAAATATGGCCATGTAACATGTCTAAGATCATGGAATTGTCCCCCCATTCCAAATCTGGTATTGGGGGGCCAATCCCATGCATCCTGTGGGCTCCACCATGAACCCCCAGTACTGCCAAACCAGCTCTCTGAGGCTTGCACTGCAGCTACACCTGCTGCCACCTCACAGACAGGGTTCCGCCCTCCTGGGGTCTGAGAAGCCCAGTCCCAGGAAGGCAGAACAGAGCATTTCCTTTGGGAGGAGGGTGTTACGCCCTCTTCCTTTGGAAATAGGTGTTACAGGCTTGGGAGGGGCAGCCGTCCAGAGCCTCTGGAAATGCTTTACAGGGCACAGATGGTGCCCTCCTTGCTTATGCCAGTCTACACCAGTTCAGGGACCCCCTATCCCTCCTCTGGCACGAAACTGGACAATGGGACTGGGAGTGACCACTCCCCTGTCAATCACCACTCCAGGGGTGGTGCCCAGAGCTCCTGCACTGTGTCCCTTGCGTTAGCCATCTTGTTTTCCAAGGTGTGGGGACACTCTGGAGATCTCTGAGTGGCCAGTGCCAACAGGTGACGTCAGAGACCCCTCCTGATAGGTGCATACCTGGCTAGGTAGCCAATCCCCCCCTCAGGGCTACTTAAGGTCTCTCCTGTGGGTTCCTCTTCAGATTTGGCTTGCAAGTTTCCATTAGGATTCCTCTACAACTCCTGCTTCATCCTCTGACCTCGGATCAACCGCAGACCGCTCCAGGAACTGCTGTATCTGCAACAAAGTATCCAGAAAGGCTACTGCGACTCTACAACTTCAGCTCCAGCCAGCACCTGCAACAGTTTTCATGGTGTGCACACTCTGGGGACTCCCTGTCTTCACCCTGCACCAGAAGGACCGAAGAAATCTCCTGTGGAGTGACAGTCACTTCCCTGCTCCAGCAGGCACCTTCTAAGATGACAACATTATCTCTGGGACTCCTCTCCCGATGACGAGCGTGCTATTTGGAACACAGGTGGTGGACCCCTTCGACACAGAATGTCCTAAGGTCCAGCTGTCCAAATTTGGAGGAGGTAAGAGCTTGCCTTCCTCGTTTGCGACAGTACCCCTGTGCACCACGTCATCTTCACCTCCTGAGGCCTCTGTGCACTATTTGCAAGAATCCTTCATTCACAGCCTGGCCCAGGCCCCCAGCACTCTATCCTGTGATGCTCAACTCGCTGAGTTGTTCTCTGGCGGCATGGGACCTTCTTTTGTAGTGCTGCAGCAACCGGAATTTGCACCTTCTTTGTCCCCGTGTCCTGGGACCTCTGTGGGTCCTCAGTCTAAGTTGAGGCCCCAGGTCCCTCCTGGGTCCAGGCAGCGCCATTTTAACACAATCCACGACTCTGCTTGAACCAAGGCTTGTTGGACTAATCCAGCGCTACAACTCACCTGCATCCAACATCTCCACGTGGGACATCCTTTGCATTATGCAGGAACCCACAGCCATCTTCATTGGTGTTCTCCTGCAGACTTCTTCCAACCGGAGAATCCTCTTTTGCACCATCTTCTAGGTTGGCAGAGGCTCCTGTCCTTCCTGGAATCTTCTGCGGCTTCTGGACTTGGTCTCCTCTCTTTACAGGTCTTCAGGTCCAGGAATCCACCATTTGTTGCTTGCAGTCTTGCTTGGTTCTTGCAATAACTCTATTCACAACTTTTAGTGTGTCCTAAAGAAACTTGCATTCCTTTACTCCTACTTTCCTGGGCTCTGGGGTGGGGTATTTTACCACCTTTGTGGTTTTCTTACACTCCCAGTGCCCCACTACACACTACACTTGCTTAGGGGGGAATGTGTGATTCGCATTCCACTTTCTTAGTATATGGTTTGTGTTGCCCCAAGGCCTATTTCTTCCGATTGCATTCCATGTTATTTTCTAATGTTTGCACTATCCTATGACTATTTACTTAGCTGATTTTGGTGTCTAGTGTATATATTGTGTATAATACTTACCTCCAGAACGAGAATTGCCTCTAAGATAATTTTGGTCTTGTGTCACTAAAATGAAGTACCTTTATTTTTGGTAACACTGAGTATTGTCTTTTATTGTGTATAAGTACTGTGTAACTATAAGCGGTATTGCAGGAGCTTTGCATGTCTCATAGTTCAGCTTAAGCTGCTCTGCTACAGCTACCTCTATCAGCCTAAGCTGCTAGAACACTACCACATTTCACTAATAAGGGATAACTGGACCTCGTATAAGGTGTAAGTACCTACGGTACCCACTACAAGCCAGGCCAGCCTCCTACAACAGCTCACAGCCCACAGCCCCACACCCCTCAGTCACCATACCCCCAGACACCACCACAACACCCACAGACACATCTACCACATTTGCTGTTGTTTTTTAATATCTGACTTTGTGAGAAGTGTTGGTCACCCAATACAAGGGTAGATGTTCACTGTATGGATATGTGGGTGTTGATCCAATTGGGGTGTTATTGCATTGTGGTATGCTTGCTAGGGTAAGTATTTCATCTTGTGTTGGCCAATGTCAGTATGTATAGTGTAGATTTGTCCCCTGATATAGATTGTACTTTCGTCTCATGTGCGGAAGCTACAGTTTTGTTGGTCCACACATGGAGGATGTTAAATTGTGGTAGCTTCCTTTGGATTTGACTGACCATGTGTCCACTTTGATGTGTGTACCTTACAGCTTCATCATCTAGATGTCTGGACCATGCTGTTGCCGTTGTATGTTCTTTCTTGACTTGCAATTACACATTTGGCAGCTAGGAATTTCACTTGGCTCAAATGTTGTTTGTCCCTGTGATACATGAAGGGTCAGTTCCTATGCCAATGCTGTTTTAGGGGTATGTGCAAAGTGAAATGTGTCCATGCATGCTCCTGATGTCGCCATCACTATTATGCAGGTATTGTTTGCATTGTGAGCTTTGGATATTCGTTTCACAACCTATTGTGCATCCCATTGACCTTCCATTGTGTTGCAATGTGGGTGCTGTGTGGGTCCATCGATGAGCAGCACCTGCGGCAGGACGTGTGTGTGATGGGCTCCATGGCGGCACAGGTCGTGTAACACTGCCTGCAGGTGAGTTGCTTCTTTTATGCTTTCCATTTCCACCTGCTGGAATGTGGTGGTTGGACTGCCACGGTCACGCTGGCGGTAGGCAACATCATAATGTTTCCATCCGAAACACCGGCTCTGTCGGCCTTTTTGGCCTGCCTCGCCACCGCGGTGGTCTGCGCTGCCTGGTGGTGCTGGCGGGACTGCAGCAGTCTTTCCCTATGGGACTGCCAGCATTGTAATACTGTGGTCTGACTGCCAAGCAGATGGCGGTCACACCACTGCTATGGTTGTGCACAAACCACCAAACTTGTAATGCAACCCTTTGAGAACATGTGACATTCATTTCAATATGTGTAAGGAAATGCCTCCTTGGCATTGTTATCCCCTGACTTTTTGCCTTTGCTGATGCCAAGTTATGATTTGAAAGTGTGCTGAGGCCTGCTAACTAGGCCCCAGCACCAGTGTTCTTTCCCTAAAACTGTACCTTGGTCTCCACAATTGGCACACCCTGGCATCCAGGTAAGTCCCTTGTAACTGGTACCCCTGGTACCAAGGGCCCTGATGCCAGGGAAGGTCTCTAAGGGCTGCAGCATGTCTTATGCCACCCTTGGGACCCCTCACTCAGCACAGACACACTGCTTGCCAGCTTGTGTGCTGGTGGGGAGAAAATGACTAAGTCGACATGGCACTCCCCTCAGGGTGCCATGCCAACCTCACACTGCCTATGGCATAGACAAGTCACCCCTCTAGCAGGCCTTACAGCCCTAAGTCAGGGTGCACTATACCATAGGTGAGGGCATAGGTGCATGAGCACTATGCCCCTACAGTGTCTAAGCAAAACCTTAGACATTGTAAGTGCAGGGTAGCCATAAGAGTATATGGTCTGGGAGTCTGTCAAACACGAACTCCACAGCACCATAATGGCTACACTGAAACCTGGGAAGTTTGGTATCAAACTTCTCAACACAATAAATGCACACTGATGCCAGAGTACATTTTATTGTGAAATACACGCAGAGGGCATCCTAGAGATGCCCCCTGAAAACATACCCAACTTCCAGTGTGGGCTGACTAGTTTTATCAGCCTGCCACACACCAGACATGTTGCTGGCCACATGGGGAGAGTGCCTTTGTCACTCTGTGGCTAGTAACAAAGCCTGTACTGGGTGGAGGTGCTTCTCACCTCCCCCTGCAGGAGCTGTAACACCTGGCGGTGAGCCTCAAAGGCTCACCCCCTTTGTTACAGCGCCACAGGGCATCCCAGCTAGTGAAGATGCCCGCCCCCTCCGGCTACGGCCCCACTTTTGGCAGCAAGGCCGGAGGAGATAATGAGAAAAACAAGGAGGAGTCACTGGCCAGTCAGGGCAACCCCTAAGGTGCCCTGAGCTGAGGTGACTCTGACTTTTAGAAATCCTCCATCTTGCAGATGGAGGATTCCCCCAATATGATTAGGGATGTGCCCCCCTCCCCTCAGGGAGGAGGCACAAAGAGGGTGTAGCCACCCTCAGGGCTAGTAGCCATTGGCTACTAACCCCCCAGACCTAAACACACCCCTAAATTGAGTATTTAGGGGCCCCCAGAACCTAGGAAGATAGATTCCTGCAACCTGAAGACGAAGAAGGTCTGCTGACCTGAAGCCCTGCAGAGAAGACGGAGACACCAACTGCTTTGGCCCCGGCCCTACTGGCCTGCCTCCACACTTCGAGAAAAACTGCAACAGGGTCCAGCGACCTCTGAAGCCTCAGAGAACTACCCTGCATCTAAAAGGACCAAGAACTCCCGAGGACAGCGGCCCTGTTCCACAAAGACTGAAACTTGCAACAAAGAAACAACTTTTAAAGGACTCCACGTTTCCCGCCGGAAGCGTGAGACTTTCCACTCTGCACCCGACGCCCCCGGCTCGACCTGTGGAGAAACAACACTACAGGGAGGACTCCCCGGTGACTGCGAGCCCGTGAGTAGCCAGAGTTGACCCCCCTGAGCCCACACAGCAACGCCTGCAGAGGGAATCCAGAGGCTCCCCCTGACCGTGACTGCCTGCTTCAAAGAACCCAATGCCTGGTAAAGACACTGCACCCACAGCCCCCAGGACCTGAAGGATCCGACCTCCAGTGCAGAAGCGACCCCCATAGGGCCCTCTCCCTTTCCCAGGTGGTGGCTACTCTGAGGACCCCCCCCCCCCCTTTGCCTGTCTGCTTCGCTGAAGAGACCCCTGGGTCTCCCATTGAAACGAATTGCAAACCCAACGCCTGTTTGCACTCTGCACCCGGCTGCCCCTGTACCGCTGAGGGTGTACTTTTTGTGCTGACTTGTGTCCCCCCCGGTGCCCTACAAAACCCCCCTGGTCTGCCCTCCAAAGTCGCGGGTACTTACCTGCTGGCAGACTGGAACCGGGGCACCCCCTTCTCCATTGAAGCCTATGCGTTTTGGGCACTACTTTGACCTCTGCACCTGACCGGCCCTGAGCTGCTGGTATGGTAACTTTGGGGTTGCCCTGAACCCCCAACGGTGGGCTACCTTGGACCCAACTTTGAATCCTGTAGGTGTTTTACTTAGCTGCAAAACTAACCAATACTTACTTCCCCCAGGAACTGTTGAAAATTGCACTGTGCCTAGTTTTAAAATAGCTTATTGCCATTTTTGCCAAACCTGTACATGATATTGTGTTGATTCAATGTTTCTAGGATACCTGAGTGAAATACCTTTCATTTGAAGTATTACTTGTAAATCTTGAACCTGTGGTTCTTAAAATAAACTAAGAAAAGATATTTTACTATATAAAAACCTATTGGCCTGGAATTGTCTTTGAGTGTGTGTTCCTCATTTGTTGCCTGTGTGTGTACAACAAATGCTTAACACTACCCTCTGATAAGCCTACTGCTCGACCACACTACCACAAAATAGAGCATTAAAATTATCTCTTTTTGCCACTATCTTACCTCTAAGGGGAACCCTTGGACTCTGTGCATGCTATTTCTTACTTTGAAATAGTACATACAGAGCCAACTTCTTACAATATGTCATATTAATTTTAAAGCAAATCCACATAAGTTCAGAGCAAGCTATATTCATTTAAACAGCATTCATATTCATTTAAACATGGCTTGTGTTCATTTCAATATTTGCCTAATTCATTTCAAAGCATGTTACATTTATCTCACAGTATCATTTTCATTTCAAAAAGTGTGATATTCATGTTACAGAATGTCATATAACTTTTGATGTGGGCCATATTAATTTCATCAGGTGTCATATTCATTTCAAAGTGGCTCATATTCATCTTAACGTGTCATATTCCTTTCTAATAATGTCATTCATTTCAATGGATGTCATATTCACCTTAACAACTGTCATAATAATTTTAACACGGGTCATATCCATTTCAACATAGGTCATATAAATTTCAATATATGCAGTATTTATTTTGCTGTGTATCATATCAATTTCAAAGCACAACATATTCATTTTGACAAGTTTCATTTTAATTTCAGCATTGGTCATATTCAGTTTCAGACATGTTGACTTCATTTCGGTGGAGCTCATATTTGTTTCAATGGATGCTTCATTCATATTATCACATCTTAATTTTAACATGAATCATATCCATTGCAACATATATATCGTAATCATGTCAATGTATATCATATCACTTTCAATGCAAGCCATATTCATTGTGATAAATGTCATGATGATTTTAACGTTACTCGTATTAATTTTAAAACATGTCAAATTCATTTCAATGAAGGTCATATTCATTTCAACGTAGGTCATATTCATTTTAACATGTGTTATATTCTTTTCAATCAATGTTAAGTTTATTTCAGTGGATGTCATATTCATATTAACACGTGTCATGTTAAGTTTAAGATGCAACTTATCAATTTTAACATAAATCATATTAATTTGAATATGTATCATACTAGTTTGAATATGTGTCATATTAATTTCAAGGCGTGCCATATTCATTTTAACAAATCTCATGTGAATTTCAGCTGTGGTCATACTCATTTGAAAACATGAGACCTTCAATTCAATGGGGTTGCATTAATTTCAACACAAGCCATATTCATTTTTAATCATCTCCTATTCATTTCTGTGTGTCTCATGTTCATTGCCATCTCGGTAATATTCATTTCAACACAATTTAAATTAATTGCAACATGTTTAATGTTCATTTCAATGTACATTGTATTAGTTTCAATGTGCATTGTTTTCTTTTCAGAATATAATATATTCATTTCACTACTTTATATTATTTTCAATCTGCCATATTAATTTCAATGTATGTCATATTTCTCTTGGCATAAGTCAATCATTTCAATAAATGCCCCATTCTTTTTGGTAAATATTGTATTAGTTTCAGTGATTGCTTTATTGTTTACAGTGAGGGCCATATTAATTTCAGTATGATTTATGTATATTTCAGTATATTTCTTATTCAATTTGGTGTGTGTGTTATTCATATTAATCATTAAGTAGCATATTCATTCTGCCAGGTTTCATATTTGTTTTGGTTCAATTCAGATTCACTCTGCCAGGTATCATAATTATTTTGACACATAGTACATTCATTCTGATGTGTGTCATATTCATTTTGCAGCACGCTATGCATTTCAGGAGGTGTCCAATATGGGGAGCTGTAATTTTGACATGAACGGCTTCCCATACTTTACCAATTAGTGAGGTCACAGGGGAATAGGAAGTGGTCTGAGTGCAGATCGCCCTGTAGATGGCTTTATTAATGGCGGTCGCAGCAAGATCTGTGCCTGACACACTCTCTGACTCACACATGGGGCATATGCGTGTATGTAAAGACATTTGTGCACATACTGAGCATTTGAAAATCTGCTTGTGCCTTAATATACAGATTCTAGAAATAAAACTCTGTGAGCTTGACTCTGTCAGTCTAACTTGCATGCAAGTTTACTTTTATCTCAAGACCTCATTCCGTGTTAGTTCTAGCAATTCTGTCCCAGGAAGTTATCAGTAACTGCTGTTACTAGACCTAAGGGAGTAGCCAAAAAATTTAAATACCCCCCCCCCCACACTTTGAACCAAAGCTCCTATGGCAACCATGAAAGTCATCACACCACCCCCAGAAGAACTCTCTTGTCTCTTCCATCCAAGCATCTATTCATTCATCATTTCACCCTTCTATGCACCCACTGATATCCGGCATTTCAGATTTACATTCTGTCAGCCATCCACTCATTCTTTCATTCATGTTTGTTTTTCACCATTCTGTCCCTCCATCCATCCATCTGTCCTTCCATATCCAAACCTATCCATCCATCTCTAAACCTACTCATCAAACCCAGCCATCCTTTCACTCATCCATCCCTCCATCCACCCATTCACTCATCCATTCATCCTTTCACTCACCTATCCATCGACACTTTCACTCCATCCATCTAGATTTCCTTTCATTCATCCATGCATTCTTCCAGTCATCCATCCTCTCACTCATCCATCCAACCTTTCACTCATCAATATATCCATTCACCCTTTCATTCATCATCCATTCACCCTTTCATCCGTCCATTCAATCTCCATCTCTTTCACTCATCCATCCATCCTCCTTTTCACTCGTCCATGCATCCTTTCACTTATCCATCCATTCTTTCACTCATCCATCCTTTCACACATCCATACATCCTTTCACTCATCCACCTATACACCGGTCCATCCATTATCCACCCCTCCAGCCTTTCACTCATCTATCCACCCATCGCTTCACTCACTCATCTATCCATTTCTTCACTTACTCCTCAACCCATCCATCCTTTCACTCATCCGTCAGTCCGTCCATCAATCCATCCACCCATCCATCATCCATCACCCACATTTTCACTCACTCATGTATCCATCCACCCTTTCACTCACACATTCATCCTTACATACATCCTTTTACTCACACACTCACTCACCCATCCTTTCGTGTTAATTATGAGCCTTTATCTGCCCAGTTGCAGACAGCGAGGCCCAACAAGAACCCCACCCTCGCTGTAGCTGGGGAAGGGGGGGTGTCACCATGCCCTGTCTCGCAATGAGGATCCAGGTACTGCTCAGAATGTGAGACCATAGGGTACAGACGTGCTCTGTTGGTCACAAATGGTTGTGTCAGCTTCTTGCTAGTCTAAGGTGAAGACTCTTCCACACGTGCACTTTGCTATGTAATGCCTCTCCTTTCCGACTTTGCACCTTTCCTCTCAGGTTTGAGATTGTAGCATCCGATTTATCCGTGGATTCCCACTTAGGCATCGTGACACATGTTCAATTAAATTTAATAACTAGTTTATTTGGGTTAAAAATATTAAACTTGTGTACCGAGTTAATATATACACGTATATCAATTATCATGGCTAATCCTTGTCTACTTATATTTTTTCTTATTTTTTTAACAAAGCCATATTTACAATTATGTTCCAGTTACTAAGAAAAAATGCATTGTTTAGTTATAGGTAAAAAAAAATCCTTACATCCAAGTGTGCCCCGAACTGAGAATTCAGAAACCAAAGTGCAACGTATCTTTGACTTTCCTCATAAAATGTAGCCTCCTTTAGTGTTCTTGTTTAATACATGTACATCCGACTGGATTTGCTTGTGTAAAACCCGCACTAGCAATGATCTGACGCAATGTTACCCCAGCTACCGGCCAATGCCAGGCACGGAAGTGAGTCGTAAGAAACAACTTGTAGATTCCTCTTAACTCTGGATTCACCTCTTTAATCTCAACATGAGGGTATGATGTTTGGATGAATAATCTACCCCAAAAAGAATATAAAGACTTGTGAGTTAAATATAACCCCTTTCCATCAGCGGATCTTTGCTATAGGGCCTTTTAAGAACTTGCTTACAGTGGCCTAAACAAGCCAGAGGGCTAGCCAGCATTCCAGCATTCTCCGAATTGGCAGTTTTTTGCCACCCTAATGGGTACTGAAAGCAGAGAGATTTTTGTCAAAACTTTTCCAAAAATGGACAGCAGGCTAATGGAGTTTAAGCTCATCCATGAAGCACACATCCATCTCGCCTTTACAGAAACTAATGCAAGCTCCAGCTCAATGGCTTGGATTAGGTACAGACTTTCTTATATGTAGATTGTCCCTCAGAATGCATCCTTCGAAGATGTCCAGACACTCAAGTTTACATGGTTCCGAAAAACGCAATACCATAAGTTAGGTAAGTGAATATTATAACATTCTATCCCACAATGACTGGTATTTAAGAACTATTTTGCATAGAATTCTTACAATCTTCTTTGATCGATTTTGCCATAGATTTGATAATGTATAGAGGTTTCCAAGTTAATTAGCCAACCATGATTAGCCCCAGGTATTTGTATTTCTTAGCATATTGTAACTGCATGCTTTAATGGAATCAGGAACCACTTTTGATGTCTCTTCTAAGTGTCATTATCTTGGATTTTGAGAGATCGACTCTCAAGGAATTGGACTCGTGGCATTCTTGCAGGCAACTAAGCAGGCATTACACTCTAACTGGTGGATACCTAAAAACAAAATGTTATTTGCATATAATACTGTTACCAGTGTATGGTTGACCACCATTCAGCCTACAATAACTACCATGTAGAGCCGATATAAATAGATTAATTATGAGCTGGGCTACAAGGCATCTTGTTATACTCCGCTTATGTTAGGGATTTTGATAGCAAGCCCTTTTGCAGTGAGTAAAGATGGCCACCTGTTTTCGTCTAGAAGAACTAACCTTCTCATTATCTCACTTGAGGTCCATTGTTTGTGTTTTTTAGTAAAAAAAATCAGTGACCTGTCAAACGTATCAAACACAGTTTCTAGATCGAGTCATGCCTAGTATAGAGGAGAATCCACATTTGTAAGGCTTTAATGATCACTGTACTAAAGCGAGCATTGGCAAAGCCAATAGGTCTTGTCTATACAAGAGCTGTTGGCTTTGGCAACGTTTTTTGCCATGTTGTACACCAGTGTGGATGCTGTTCAGCATGGCTAAAAATTAGTGTAGTGGGGTGTCCTAGAGTGGAGTCAGAAGTGTAGAGTGTTGTGTGCTGGATTTGTTGGAGTAGTGGGCCAGATCTACAAGAAAGTGATTCATAGGTCCTGATGCGCCACTTGTCTTGTGCCGCCCTTAGTCCCTCTAATCTCACTATAGTAGTGCTGTATGAACAATACAGCACACCATGGCGCATATTAGCACAACATCATCAGAATTTATAACGCTCTTGTGGTGCTTCGCTGGATTAGCACCATTAATTATGGAGGTAGTCCAGCCAAGCACTAGGAAGGCCCATAGGTTATTGTGAACCTGTAACATTATTTCCTGCAACGTGCAGGCATTAAAAATGATGGAAAAAATGATGCCGTGAAATCTTGTAGATTTCACTGCACTATATTTTGCGGCCTCCCTGCGGATGAGCGTCTCCCTTGCATACATTATGCCTAGCACAGGCATAATGTGGCGCAAGGGGTTACACATTGGTGCAATGCTAGCATTGTGCCACTTTGTAAATATGGAGCAACAGAAATGCTTACCTCATGCCACATTAGTGTAGTTTAAAAAAATGATGCTACTGTGGCGCAAGTGGGCGCAAGGGCCTTGTATATCTGGCCCAGAGTGTCATAGTGTGAAGTAGGGGCAGTAGAGTGTCATAGAGTTAAGTAAAGGGGAGAAGAATTCAGTGGTTCGGTGGCAGAGAGTGTGTAATAGGGTGGAGTGGAATGGGGTGGAATAGGGTGGAGTGTGTTGAGGTAGTGGGGTGGACTGCACTGGAGTAGATCAGTGTGTATTGGATTGGGTAGAGTGGGGTGGATTTGTGTGGGTGGACTGGATGAAGTGGATTGGAGTAGGGTGGATTGAAATGAGGTGAGGCTGATTGGATTGGAGTTGATTAGATTGGTTTGGAGTGGGTGGATTGAAGTGATAGGACTGGGGTGGGGTGGATTGGATTAGAGTGTGGTGGTTTGGAGTGGGGTGAATTAGAGTGGAATGCGGGAGACTAGACCGGACTGGATGGAGGTGGATTGGCCAGGACTGAAGGAAGGTGAATTGAACTGGAGTGGAGTGTGGTGGACTAGAGCTGGTGGATTACAGTGGTGTGGATTGGGGTGGGGTGAACTGGAGGGGGGTGGATTGAATTGAAGTGAGCTTGGTGGATTGGATTGAGTGGTGTGGGCTGATCTAGGGTAGGGTGGATTACATTGGGTTAGAGTGTGTTGGATTGGAGTAGAGTGGGCTGGTTTTGACTGCAGTCGAGTGGGTGGATTGGAGGAGGGTGGACTGAATGGGGTAGATTAGATTGGAGTGAGGTGGATTGAAATGGGGTGGATTGAATTGGATTGGATTGGATTGGGGTGGACCGGAGTGGGTGGGGTGGATTGGATTGAATTGGTTTGGGATGGGATGGGAGTGGGTTGGATTGGATTGGTGTGGGGTGGGGTGGGGTAGTGGAGTGGATTGGAGTGGGGTAGGTTGCATTGAGGTGGGGTGGATTGGAGTGGGGTGAAATGTTGGAGTGAGGTAGAATGGAGTGTGGTGGAATAGTGTGGAATGGTGTGGGGTGGAATGAAATGGGGTGAATTGGAGTGGGGTAGATTGGATTGGCATGAGGTGGTGTGGATTGGTGTGAAATAGAATGGATTGCCGATTGGATTGGAATGAGGTGGATTGGATTGAGTGGGGTGGATTGGATTCAGGTGGATTTGATTGGAGTGGATTGGATTGATGTGGGGTGAACTGGATTGGGTTGGGGTGGACTGAATTGAGGTGGATTGGATTGAAGATTTGGTGGATTGGAGTGGAGTGATGTGGATTGGAGTGGGGTAAATTGGGTGTGGCTGTATTGGGGTGGATTGGATTTGTGTGGGGTGGGGTGGATTGGATTGGAGTAGGGAGGATTGGATTGGGTGAATTGCAATGGGCTGGAGGGGGGTGGAATGAAGTTGGGTGGGTTGGAGTGGGGCAGAATGTTTAGGATTCGATTGGGGCACATTGGAGTGGCGCAGACTGTTTTGGATTGAAGTGGGGCAGATTGCAGTGGGGCACATTGTTTTGGATTGGAGTGGGGCTGATTGTAGTGGGGCAAATTGTTTTGGACTGGAGGGGGGAAGATTGTAGTGGGCAGATTGCTTTGGATTGGAGTGGGCAGATTGGCATGAGGCGGCATGTTTTGCATTGGAGTGGAGCAGATTGTTTTGCACTGGAGAGGGGCAGATTGTTTTGGGTTGGAGTTTGGCAGATTGTTTTGGATTGGAGTGTGGCAGATTGTTTTGGAATGGAGACGGCAGACTGGTCTGGGGCAGATTGTTTTGTATTAGAGTAGGTGGATTTGAGTGGGGAGGGTGTGGAGTGGATTGGATTGGGGTGAGGTGAGGTGTATTGGATTGTAATAGGGTAGATTGGATTGTGATGGATTGGAATGGTGTAGGGTGGAATGAATTGGAGTGGGGTGAACTGAGATTGAGTGGGTGGATTGAGGGGCGGTTGATTGGAGTGGAATGGGGCAGATTGAAGTGGGGCAGGTTGGAGTGGGGTTGATTGGAGTGAGGCTGATTGGAGTGGGGTGGATTGGAATGGGGAAGATTGTTTTGGATTGGAGTAAGAAGATTGTTTTTGGTTGGAGTCGAGAAGATTAGAGTAGGCAGATTGGAGGGTGAAGATTGTTTTGGATTGGAGTGGGGCAGATTGTTTTGGATTGATTGGACTGGAGCAGATTGGAGTGTGGCAGATTGTTTTGGATTGGAGTGGGGCAGATTGAAGCGGGCAGATTGCCTTAGACTGGAGTGGAGCAGATTGGAGTGGGGTGGATTAGAGTGGGGTTGATTAGAATGGGGCAGATTGGAGTGGGGCGGATTGCAGTGAGGTACAATGTTTTGGACTGGAGCGAGGCAGATTAGAGTGGGGCAGATAGAAGTGGGACAGATTGGAATGTGGCAGATTGTTTTGGATTGGAGTGAGGCAGATTGTTTTGAAGTGAAGTGGGGCTGATTGTTTTGGACTGGAATGGAGCAAATTGCTTTGGATTGGAGTAATCAGATTGTTTTGGACTGCAGCGCGGCATATTGGAGTGAGACAGGTTGTTCTGGATTGGAGTGGGGCAAATTGGGGTGGGGCACATTATTTTGGATTGTAGTGGGAGAGAATTTTCTTAGATTGGAGTGGGATAAATTGGAATGGGGCAGATTGTTTTGGGTTGGAGACGGACAAATTGTTTTGGATCCAAGTGGGGCAGATTGGAGTGGGGCAGATTGTTTTGGATTGGAGTAGGGTAGATTGGAGTGGGGTGGATTGTTTTGAAAAGGAGTGGGTCAAATATGTTTGGATTGCAGTGGGTAGATTGGAATCGGGTGGATTGTTTTGGAGTGGGGCAGTTTGGAGTGCAGAAGATTAGAGTGGGGCAGATTGGTTTGAATTGGAGAGAGGCAGATTGTTTTGGATTGGAATGGGGTGAATTGGAGTGGTGCAGATTGGAGTGGGATGGGTTAGGCACATTGGAGTGTGGTGGAATGGAGTGGATTGGAATGGGGTGAGTGGTTTTGTTTGGATTAGAGTGGAGTGGATTGAACTGGTCTGGGATCGAGGGTTTGGATTGATTGGGGTGGATTGGGGGTACTGCAAGATTATGTGTTAAAGTATCATTTGAGAAATTAGACATAAGAAAGAAACAATGTGGCTTTACAATATTTGGAACAAGATAAACCTCATCTTTTGAGCACAGCGCCCATGAGCAAAAACAAAAGAAAACATGACTGCAAAGTGAGAAAAGAAGACTTGGCAAAATAAAAGAAAGTTAACTCTAAAATATCTTTGTAATGTTGTTGGTCCCGCTGGGCATGTTTATGACAGTCATATACCTTCTGTTTGCATGGCACTAAAGGTTAAAAAGAACAAAATATTAAGTCACTCATGTAAGGAGTAGTGGGCTGGCACTGAGTAAGTTAATTCAATCAGTGCTTGGTCCCTTCTCCACAGAGAGGAAAATGAATTGTGCTAGGCCTGCTGTGACGAATTTCGAGTCTGTAAAGAAGAGTGCCAGACAAGCCAACTAATGGTAAACAACGGGCAAACTCCATGCCCTTTTTGTTAGCAACAGTGTCCTTCAAGCGAGATGCATGAGCTATTGCATGGTCTTGCAGGCTTGACCGTAAAAAGGAATGACGTACTGTAGACCTTGGAGTCATTATGAGTGTGGCGGTCTGAGGACTGCCACACTCGCGCTGACGGTCGGACTGCCACACTTCGGGCAGTCCCACAGCCCAATTACAAACAGGGGACAGTCATCCCCACTGGGAACATGGTTCCTGACGTGGTGATGACGGTCTAAGTTGTACTCAGCCAGGGCAGCGCTGAACTCAGTTGCACCTGGCTGATTACAACTCCCCTCAGCGGCAGCCTTTCCATGGCGGATTCAGCAGCATGGAAAAACTGGTGGTGAGGGTGTGCTGGGGGCCACAGGGCACACCATGGGCAGTGCAGGGGCCTCTTGCATAGCGCCATTGGGATGTGCTCTGTCTTCTTTGCAGACAGTATGCATTCCGAAGGTGCTGGTTCACCCCCTCTGTGCTACGAGATAGCAGGAGCCGAGTGTGATCAGGTAGCACTGTCAGCGGGAATGCTCTATTATCATGTTTCAGCCGATCAGACCAGCGGGAACATTGTAATAGGGCAGGGGGGAGATGCCACTGCCATGGTGGTGGCGTCCTCCCAGCGAGTTTAGGGGTCCCACTTTGGGACCGCCAAACTCGTAATAAGGCCATGAGTCTTGTGGCAACCAGTATGAGAAATGGAAAAGCTTTAATTTACCTCCTCTCAAGTTTACAAAGCTGTAAAAAAATACTCTGCAAGTGCTAAGGATTGAGCCAGAAAAATTGCTTGGTATGTTTTGCAGGTAACATGTTGATCTGAAAACTTACTTTAGATAGGACCATGAACCACTGGACTATCAAATCCAGCACTGCAGTGTCATTCTGGCTGCCATTCCGACCATCTCTCTGGGCCTACTGCTTCAAGGGTTTTATACTCTTAATTATTTTTTAGTGACAACCATGCTTTAAAATTAAGTACCAAATCACATCAACTAATAGATATGTTCTTTGCCACTAAGGAACAGTCTGAGTTGTGTTTTCCACCTATTCTTCTGTGCTTGCAGAACCTCCTGTAAATAATAAAAACATAAAAATTAGCTTGTAGCTCGCCTTTTTCTTACCTGTACCTGCCACTGGTTGGGTCTAATGTCACTCTATTTTCCTTGCTTCTGATCGGTCAACACATTGTCTACTTTCACTTTGCATGTCTTCCTGCTCTGCTTTGCCTGTCCATGCTGTGGCGTGGAGGTTGGCCCAAGCCAGTAGTGTCTTTCCTCTGGCTACGTACTGTGAAGGTACTTTTTTCTAATGTGCCATCTAGCGCTTCATACAAGTGCATCTGCTATTGATAGCACTGCCAATGGTTGTCATTTTCTTGCTTCAATTTGTATTTACTGCAGGCCTCACGCCATAAAAGAGGACACAATATTGACTTCTCGCTCCTGTTTGTCACAAGCTGTATCCACAGAGTGCCTCTAACCTTGTTATTTAGTATAGAAGAGGATGTGGGGTAACGGCTAGAGCGAAGGTGGCGAGCCAGGTTTGAGTCTCGGCGGGAGGCTCAGCATCCTGGGATTGTGGGCAAATGACTTAAACTCGCTGCGCCTACAAATGAATGTGTCCATCTGTAATGCAGCTGGTGCTCATGTACAGCGCTGCGATAGCTTCTGGTCGAATTCCCACTATATAAAAATGCAACAAAAAACACGTTTTTTCAATAAACTGAAGTGGATTGAGGCTTATACGTGAGCCAGTAACAAAAAGATTAAAAATGTGAAAAATTTTAAACAATTCCCACAGCTCTTCTAAAGATTGTTTTCGTATACTCCATTCGCCTGGCATCAGTTCTCATGAAGGCTAAGCCATGTTAGTAAGGGTCTGCATGCTTACTAAGGTGCTTCGGAGGCTGTCCTGGAGCCGGCGCGTCCTGTCAGGCTACCAGGGTTTAATAATCACTGATCTGCTTTTAAGGTTCGGGCACGAGGAATGTACGACATTCCGCCGGTAATCTCTGCATAAGAACAGCTTCCCTCCTCATACTGCTTTCAAGGGCAGCCTGGCACCGTTTACCTTGGCAGAGCCACAGCACTATCTCTAGCAGCGTTAGAAATCCATAAGGTTTTCTACATTTTCTCGAGTTATTGATTTATTTATCACATACATAGACGCACTGTAGATTAAGGACAATAATTTCAGCACATTTTACATTTGAGAGCGTTACCCTTATCCAGCTGGCAGTACACGTTGATATTTGCTCCATGTATTTATTACCAGTCCCAGTGACATTAGAACGCTTTATGACACTGGGTAATCTTTCCACGTACATCGTATTTTCTTCTATTTTTCGTTGTGCTGACTACAGTTGTCATTGTTGGAGTTCACAGAGACAAAGCATGCAGGTAGCACCAAACAGATGCAGTTCAACTGCACGAGAACAGAACATTCCTATCTCTTTTCCCCTCGAGGCCCCTCTCCAGCCACATTTCTTTGCTTCCCTCTCTTCTCCCCCTCCACCGTCCTTGCTTCTTTGTCTCCACCTCTCCATCTCATTCCCTCCCCCTGCTGCTTTTTGGCTTTTCTCCTCCCTCTTACTTTATCTCCTCTTCCTCTCCAGCACAACAAGCATTGGCAAAGCCAATAGGTTTCACCTTTGGCTATGTCAATGTGTTTTTTACATGTTGCAATATGACTTAAGTAAAAAAAAAAAAAGCAATATGACGCAGTTAGCACTGACTACGTCGTAGCGCTTTTTTTTGTTTAAGCCATATTGCACAGCAACTCAACTGTGCAACATGTAAAAAACGGACAAAGTCATAGATATCACATAGGTAAAACCTTTTGGCTTTGCCAATTCTTGTTTAAACTGAGGCTGTCTCTACTATATAAAAAGTAGTGACAAACAGCTAACTTTTACACCAGTCCTGTTTCTATATAACTTTAAATGTAGGAGCCCATTTCCCTTCCATATGCTGGACTTCTTTGTATTTGATTAGATGTTTCAAAGACTATCTTTTGGAAAAGCATGTTATCTTCTAAAGGGTAATATGCATCTTTGAGGGTTCTGCATAGGCTGTGCAAGATCTTCCCTCGTCTACTTATAAAAATAAAAACCCACTAACTTCTCTTGCTATGGGTGTAAGGCTTACTGTAGCATACTGCGGTTCCCTAATATTTGATATTGTTTAGTTGTCTGTAGTTTGTGCTCTGAGAGACCATCAGTTGCTTACATGATCCTCGTGTTAACATTATCACTGCTTAGGATCACGTGTTTTTTTAGCTTTTGAACATATTAAGTACAACGCAGGACCTGTAATTCCTGCACCTGCTTCTTTGACAAAGCAGCCACATGCTCGAACTTAATCAGAGCGCCTTCTAGGTACGATTAAGAGTTAAAGGATACCAAAGCAGTGATCTGAGCAGAATGGCAACTTTTCACTTGTGCCTTCATTTCAGAGTAGTTTACCAGGTGAAAACCTTCGGCATTGATAAAAGTACAAGATGTTGTTAATTGCCCTTAATCACAGCCAAGTAAGGTTGCTTGAGATATCTCCATCCGCCAAACCATTATCCTCCCTTATGTTTCTCTAAAGGATTCACATTAGAAAGTACTTCCCTCGAGAATCTATTAAATGGGGACCACACTTAGATGCTGCAATTTTCATAAGTGGCAGGGACAGACATAAGTAGGCCTGGTTGGCAAGTCTGGTATTTTTTGGGTTATTTTTAGGTTAGTCACAATATAGACACTCTCAAGTCCTCCAATCAATGGGACCTTTACAGCAACTCCACTCTGTTCTAATTTCTATATTGGGTGGATGGGGCCAGCTCTTAGGTAGAGAGGATAAATGGAATCTCTTACGTATGGGGTTGGAGTACCTCGATTATTCTGTTTCTCTTCATCTACCCTAGGCATCCTTGCTGGTGGATCAGTGTGCTAAAAAATCACTGTTGCTGGTGTTAGCGCGTGAGAACATAATAAGAAAACTTACAAGGAGACTCAAATAGGTATATGAACCTTTTGACTCGTTTCAAAGTTTTCCCACCATCTATTCCGTACATGCAGATCAATAATCATTAACATTAGTAATCAACAGGAGTCAGTAACTGTCACACACCATGACCTTGCAGTCATGAATAACCACACCTTTGGGTAAAAGTTAGAATGTTTATTTCCCTATATTAACAATTCTAATGTCACGTAACTCATTCTCAAAATCAAATGATAAACATACAGAAACAACACTGGCTGACCAAAGCGGCGAAAGAATCGGAATCTTATCAAAGCTTGAGTTACTACACATTCTAAGGTTACAGGACAAATTAATAGCAAAAATAACTGCACAAACAATATTACATACATTTAGATTAGGCAAAGAAAATACATCAAATGTTATTACATGTATTGAACTTCCTTAGTGAGGACCCTAACTAACATCCTTTTAGAATAGCATGTTTGGGCTTCATGCAAAAAAATTTAGTCAACACAAGTTTAGAAAAATATCTAAGTATGGCTCTATCAAAATAGCGGTTTGTACCTAGAAACAAAAGCAGATAGGCATAGCAAACAATATCATAGTCAATATACCTATCCTCAGTTTGGATCAGCAAGCTGTGACAGTTTTCATCCTCAGGACATCAGTTCAGTCAGCTAGGCATAAGGATTCCGCATCAAGTTCAGAAAAAAAAGCCAAGTCTCTTTAAGCAATAAAGTTAAGCACATCTCTTCTCAAGACGGCAAGATAGAAAATGGGCCTAAGGTGTCTTCTTCTCAGTGCCGTCCGGCTAAGTTAGATTTCCTAAAACTACTTCCAAAGTCCTTATTGGTCAAGGGATCGCATGTTTGCATTCAGTACAATAAAATTAAACCCTCAAATCTACAATTCTTCTAGTACATGGTTCACATGTCGATGATTGGCTCTCATCTCTTCCGTTCTCATCACCCGGCTCGTCAAGTAACAATATTGTTGCAGCTTATACTCCAGTCAGTGAATTCTTTGTTTTCTCCTGAGAAAGTCAGTCTCACACACATTACATTAAACATTGTTGCATTGACAAATACATCATCTCCTAACAAGCAGTTCTCATGAGAAAGACTTCAGCTACAAGCATTTGGTCAGCACAGTGGAAAATCAAAATGTAATTCTCTAAGCATCTATTTTATTAAATGCCTAAGAAATGCAGCTTGACATGAGGCCGTGCTACTAGGCCAAGACCTTGCTAAGTTAAGGCCTTACGATTAATAAAGCTAATACATAATGCATAACCCTCAATATGACACATTACTACATTAATTAAACATAAGTTAATCATTTCATATTAATAAGCCATTAATAAGTACACTTTGTGAATACTGGTGGCCACACCGGTGGGTGCACCTTCAAATGCATGCATTATTTTTCCCTACGTTATTCCATTTTCTATGAAATTTCAACAAAGTACATGAATAGTCATTAATAATTTCATTATAACTTCTGCGTTAAAACGGGTGTCTTTTGTTCCACATGGAACGTAAAACCTGTCCCAGACACCTGTTCAGCCATAAGGAAATAAACCCTGTGTCAATCATTATCCTGTAGATCACCTAGAAAGTGGAGATCCTTCGTGAGGACACCCAAACAGCCAAATACCTACAAAACAAGGTTTCCAGATTCACCTTACAAGTTCACTGTTGCTGCTCCAATCGCGACTTCAGCGACACTGTTTTTTCTCTTCTCGACATCTCTCCTGCTGTTCTTTGGAAGCACTTCATAGCAGTGCCAGCTAGGGTTGAGTGATGTAAATAGGTTTGCAGCTCTTAAACTGAGAACATTTGCACTATAAAGCCCTAGTCAGTCGTGTAAATGGCCCAAACCTTTAAATAAAACGCTAAAGTTAAGGCCCCACCTGTGATGTCAAAGCAGATGATCTTCATTAAGACACTGACAGGCTGAACGATATGTATGAGGCAGCACCACGCATAAGAAGGGTAGAGGAAACTGTAGGTTGGGGGACGCGTACCATTGCTCGTGGTTGGGGGACGGAAAGGCTGACACTGGTGCAGAGGAGTGATGGTTGCCCTGTCACTAGTATCCGTACAGCTAAATATTCTGCACGCACTTATTGTCAACAACCCTGTTCAGTGAACTACATACTTATGAAAATACATGTATATGTGCGCTGTATATGTACACAGGAAAACTCGAACCCCATGATATAGTTCTGCGCACAGTATTACCACTTATTTTTAAAGGCGCAGTCAGAATGAGGCACTTAGGGGTAATAACTGATTCTTTGTTTAAAAATTGCAGCTGTGATTGATAATGTGCCACCAGTTGTCCAAGCAATGCACTAGTGGGTAGAGCGTTTTGTATCAATTTCACATACTTTATTTTTGAGGGTTGAACCAGCGAGTGCATGGGCTAGCACATGCGTATTGCATGCAAGACACTGTTGTGTTCAGCAAAGGGCTTGGAGCTCGCCTGTAACTCACCATTTGTTGGTTTGCGTGGCACTCTTTTTTACAGCCTTGCAATTCGTCAAGGCATGTCTAACATCATTTCTGTTCCTATGTGTGGAGCAGGTATCAAGTACTAATTGATTTCATTAGTGCCCATCCACTGTTCCTGACGTGTACTATTTTGTTCTAACTTCCAGTGCTCCATAAACAGAAGGCCTGTGACAGCAGTAACGTTCCCAGCAGGACAAACAAAATTACAAAGTTTTATTTTTTAAATCTAACTTCATTTTATTTTGTTAAATAGTCTTTTCTCAGTCCCCACTCAAGTTTTGCTTGTGGGGCTGTTGTCAAAAGATGACAATTAAGTTGTCCAAAATACGCAAGATCTATTGTATTGCAAACGCTTGTTTCTAAGGCTGCTGTTAGTTACAAGTCGTCACAAAGTTCGGACAAATCTTTGCAGAATGTTTCAAGTTGATTAGTAATCATCAAGGAATAATTACTTTCAAATTAGAGCAGGATAGCTTATTACAACGGAAATAGCTGTGGCTAAATAGTTTCCTTAATGTGGCACAGACCACTGGCTCAAGCAACAAGAAAAACATGTTTTAATAAGTGTGGCCACACTCAAAATGTGCATCAGGCATGCCAACGTGCATTATGGGAAATGCTGTTTTTTGTACCAATTAAACTCACTTTGTATTTTCAGTATTGTTTTATTAGTTTCAGGCAGGGCACACACAGCTCAGAAATTTCTTTACACATTATTTAACGACCAACACTGACTGTCACAGGAGAACACTCTTTCAAAGGGTGTGTTTGTAACATAATGCTTGTTATGGAACTTTGGCCAAATGCCTTCTGTGGCATGGTGCATCTTGCTGCCACAGACAGCCGTCAACAAACATTTTTTACACGTATGCCTGCAGCTGGCATGTGACACCATATATCTCATCGGTACATTATAGAAGAATTATGTCACATTAGATTAACCAATTTTGTAGCTTCAGTACTGTTTTTAATTTCGGACAAGACTTGCAAAGAAATCTCCTTAGAATATTTCATAGCTGTTACCAAACATCAGAGAAGAACATTCTTTCAAAGAGTGGAAGGAGCTGCACTAAAATACCTGAGTTTGTGAACATCACTAGCTCAACCACCAAGAAATATTTTGAACCCCTGTGACTGCACTCCACATTTGAAACCAGCACTGCAGTACGACAGAAGCAGTATTTTGTAGCAATATCACATCATAGTTCAAGTGCAGGCTTTTGCTTTTAACCAATGGCCGCTAAAATCGGAAATCTTCCACGGTGTTTCACAGTTACTGAAAATCGCCAAAGGAGAATATTCTTACGACGTGGAAGTGTCTCGCACATTTCCCAATAAGAAGCTGCCTCGAATGCCACATACTCAGAAAACATCAGCAACCATTTTTAGTAGCGCAGACCCAACAGTATGGCACTTACTCCTAAAAGCGGGTGGAAGCGTGCGCCGATTCCTGCAACAGCACAAGAGTGAAACAGACCAGCGGTTTCAAAACAGGAGGAGCAACCGGGCATCAAGGCTCTGCGCACAGATGGGTGCAGTGTGTGACTGCGCCCACCTCTGGGGGTGCAAACAGGGTTCCTGATATCCTTAAAGCCAAATCCCAAGAAGCGCCCGTAGGGATTGCACTGACTGCGTGCCACGTCTTCACTGGGCCCTCTTTGCCGCTGCACCTGTGCCAGGAATATGGCACAAGTTCCGGTGCAACGGAAATGCCTCATTTGCGTAGCGCTGTGTCCCGCATAATCTGCACCTCTGAATATGTTGCTCAGGCGTCCCCACCCCCTTCAGTAATAGAGAAGTTCCCAAGGGGCAAAGATTTATTTTGTGCCCCTGGAGCTCCTCTGTTATAGGGTCTCAATGCCCCCAGAATGAACGCAGATGTAGCCCTTTGTTGCAATTTTAATGAACTGTGAGTGTACGACTTTATATTGCATTACAAGATTGATATCATCCTTACTACCATGAGGTAGTGAAGTACTTTCCTTAGGTGGTTAGCATGCTACACAGAGTAGGGGGTGGCGGTTTTATTCCGTCCGAAGTGTTTCTGTCATACAGCGATAACATAGAGTTAGGAATGTGCGCCACGAATACTCTGCTTCTTACACATATCTTATATGTTTACTATAGAAAGCAGTATTTTGCACTTGGAACGTGTACAGCATCTGGCAGTGCTGGTGAATATAAAAAGTCTCATTGTAAGCCCCCCTGTTTGGGAGACAGCTAATTAACTAATAAAAATGCATACAACACCATTCTGTAGTTGCTGATACTGTTGGCCTTGAAACATGCACAGCAAATAAACATGCACGTTTCTTTCTCAGTGAAATAGAACATCTTGTGAAATAGTTTAATCTGCATGGCATGCTCGTCTGTTGTATTTGTTCATGGCTAACATAAGTACCATTAAAATGACAAAGGTTGCAGCTTGGTTTAGTGCAAACGTTCTCATATTGTAATGTTTTATGATGCTTCCTTCCAGCATGGAGTACCTGCAAGAAAAGTTTGTACAAAGAAACAAAGCAATGCTATATATAATGCAATACATTTTGAAGTTGTTATTTTAATTCTGGTTGAAAGATTATGTGAACGTAATAAACGATCACAAAGAAAATAATAGAGTATTTGTATTTTAAAGATTCAAGAGTCCAGAGAGAGCAAGAGAAAATGTTTTTATCCTTATGTTACAATTAGGTTCTGTTCCTCTTGCTAACAGAATGTTATGCATTAAAGGTGTCACAATCTAAGTATACATGATTTTTTGTATTGTTCAAAACGCTATAGGAAGACTTAGCCTGCTGCATAATTCGAGTGACGCTGCTGATACTGCATGAAAAACAAATTTTCAACAATAACGTGCAAATTCACAGGGGTTGGGGTTACAGCCTGGACTTTATACCATTATAAATACACAGGTCACTATTTAAACTGCGCTAATCAGGATTCAATTCTGCCACCCTGTGGTCTCCCAAGCACACATCTGCAGTGATCGCATTAACCAATTTTGGTCTCATACCATAATAAGGAGCATTCTCAGTGACTGGTTGAATTTGGATTTATTTTTAATTTCAGGTATGTGCATTATTTAATATACAGATGGCTAAAGATAAAAAAACAACAAAATACTTATAGACTGTTGTGTTCTTTTTTTAGGCACATCTTTGACCCCACCACCTCAGAATCAAAGTTACCATACTTTTTTCATGCATCTAAACCACTGGATGTCAATGAAGACAGCCTGGAAATGTGATAAATAAACAAAGCCCTGCTTCCAGGCCATCTTCTTTTACCAGTATTTACGGAGGAATTTGCGCCCCCTCCTCCCACCTTGGGAACACAGTGATGGACCCTGTGGGGGGCGTGCCCCACAGTTTGAAGACCTCTGCCCTACACCATCTGCAGAAAAGTTAGAAAAGTTAGATCAGATCTTAAAGGCCATTATGGACAGTAGATCTGCAACTGCACCTAAAATTGAAACAGTGGTGTTTGTACTTAATCTTTTATGTGATAATGAGAGAAAGCTTTAAGAAAAGGAACAAGTCAAATTTACAAGAACATCAACTACAGACAGCAGATCTCTAAGAGCAATAGAACGATATAGTAGATAAAATTTGCTTTTTCGAGGCAAGCAACGAGATCGGGGAGGGATACTCTTGCTGCAACAACATTCGGATTGCTGGCCTGCCTGAAGGAGTGGACGGACCCAATCCCACTACCTTATTTAAAAAATGGCTGTTCACACATGTTACGCCCACCAGTCTTTCCCCTTTCTTTAATGTTGAGCACTCCCATACGGTTCCCTTGCCAACGTTCACCACAAGGGGTGCTTGCTAGGCTGATAATGGCAAAACTTATAGGGACAGAGATACACTACGGTGCACGGGAAGTCACACAACTTTTCTGTGAAGGATCTCCTACAATGCTGTTCCCTGACTACACTATCACAGTACAGCACTGTAGAGCCTCTTTTTTAGGAGTTAAATGCAAACTTAATGATCTTGGCTTCACATATGTTCTACCTTTCCTGGCAAAACTGAAGACCATGGCCAGTCAATGAAACGATTTCTTCAATGAACCCGAAGATGCATGGGACATCAGGAGAAAGCACCGGAACATATGTGGGACTCCTCGCGCCCTCAGTGTCATCCCTCTATGAAGGACCGGGACACCAGTGGGTGAACTCACCCTCGACAATTCACCTTGAATGCTCCCACCCCAGTCCAATCCAAACTGGGGAGAAATTCTGTAGCTGAGTGACGTCATTGCAGTCAGTGCCCTGGATGACTTGGACTCATTTTCCTCCTCCAATAATCACTTCACTCTCTGTCAGTTTTACCACCCTAATGTTACCCACTGTGACACCTGAAACATTGGACTAGTTGATCTGACTGCCGCCGATATTTATTCCTTGATCTGTTTTAAAATTCTATCTGAATCTGCTAATACTTACATGGTCATTCTCTCTAAACTTGTTTAGTTGCTTCAAACAACATGGGCATGGTTTTTATCAGTAGGATAATGCAGCAAGACTTTTATTTACATACCGTTTGTGTGGGAATGCTTGTTTCCTATTCACATTGCTTGAATGGTTGTTGTGCACTGCTGAGGTCCGTCCACCAACCTTTACACTTTTGTCATAGCATGTTTGATATGATAGTATGCATCTTTGTTCTTGGGCCAGGAGGGCGTGGGATTACAAAACTTTAGTCTGAAAGGGAATCATCTTGATATCTCCTGCGCGCATTATCTCTGTAGGAACAAACTATTCTTGAAACCTCGCCAGTTGGTATTAATGTGTAATTCACAGCCAATGTTGGAAGGTCAGGATGTGACTGATTGCCATGGACACTCCATGCTTGCATAAATACTGACCTCTCACCTTCTTGGAGTCAGTTGATTTCATAGAAGCTACAGCACTGTAATTTCTCATTTAATGCTTGGGTAGTTGGACATTACGCAGCTGCCCTGGAGCAAGTTGTTCGGTTGTTATGTTTTTATGTGTGGTCTGGTGGCTGTTTCTTTGGGTGCTTCCCTCGAACCACAAGGGGTACACTCACCATGATTGCTAATTTATGCTCCACATTTTCACAAGTGCTTAATGCCTCTAACTGTATTTGTGATACTGCAGTGCCTAAGTTCACTTTGATGTCTTGCAACATTCTCCCCAAAAAAGCATAGCATTTATAACTTCCTAAAACATAGGTGCACCCACAAAGCCTTCTTGTAAGAAATACACTTGGCCAAGGAAGAAGGTTCCAAACTTCAGAATTGCTGGAGAGGCACCTGTTATTGTACTGACTACTCCAGATACACTAGCGTTTTTTTTTATTTGGGTCAGGCCCTTCGTCCTCTTATTTCTATAGATACTCTACTGGATGAGGAAGGGTGGCGCATAATATTGAGTGTCTCTTAGATGTCACTTCAATATTAATGGGTATTGTGTATTCCCCAAATGTAGGGCAACCCCAATTTTTGGGAAATATTATCTATTTTTACTTCTCTGTTGGTCTCATCTCCTGTGGACTAGTGGAGGGGATTTTTATTGCATATTGGACATGTGTCAAGACAGGTCTTACCCTCCACTGCCTCACACCCCCCCTATACACAGTGCAGTGCAATTAGAGCAGTGGTTGTCTCATTGGTTCTTAGTGGAATTTTGCAGAGCCCTCCACCCAACTTTTAGGGAATAGTTCTATTACTCTTTGTATGATTTACACGTGCTCTTAGACCCTATTATTTGCCCACTCAAATTAAAACTCCCTGACCCTCATGCTAAATATCTCAGGATAACTGTCTTTGACCATAATCCCCTGATACTATTCCTTATGTGGGGTAGATACACCTCCCCAGTTCCGACTTGGAGGCTACAGTCTTCTGCACTTGGAGATCCAGTTTCATACAACAAATCAGTAAGACCATACTACCATGACCGGACTGGCCTGTAGGGCAATCAGGCAGTGCCTTATGGGTTGGTCAGACAGATTAGCGCGTGGGACAGATTTTTAGCAGTTTGTAGGCCAGTTTTTACTGCTGATTTCCCTGATACTATGACAAACATTACCTGCAGCATACCTTGCAAAATACCCATACAGCATGTCTTCACATGTTCAAAATTGGCTTAATTTACAAATGTGAGACACTTTTCATGTTATCTGGTTCACTAAGGGGGGACACTTTTATTTTGGTACCCAGGCTTATTTTTTGGCCCATTCGACCCTGCATACTACACTACTTTGACAATAGTGGCTCCACATCTTCTAGACTTACTGAATGGGTTGCTTTCAAGACTGTGATAAGGGGACACTGTATTCAGTGAATGATAGGTGTCAGCACAGGAACTCACTACACTTGAGAAATCCCTCTGAGTTCTTGAACATCATATAATTATAGATATAACAAAAATAAAGCTTTGATGGACAGCAAGGAATGTCGTGCACAATTTATTGAAACACTCTCCTGCACAGATTTCAAAGCTCACCTAGTCAAGACACATGATGAAGGGGACAAATTGGGTCACTTACTTGCATGGTTAATTAAGCACAATATGACTAAAACTCTAGTCTCTGCTCTCCACACAGCTCCGAGCATTGTAGTTAATTCACAAACAGAAATCCACTCTGCATTCCTCTCTCACTATCAAATGTTGTATAGTCTTGAGGTCTTCACGTGACACCCTTGTATAGCGGAGTTCTTTAATGGATTGACTCGCAATGGGATACCAGTAGAACACCTAGAATCACTTGACAGCCCTAGAACAGAGCAAGAGATGTGCAGAGCAGTTCGAGACTTTGCTACATGTACATTTCCAGAACTAGATGGACTTCCTCTTGAATTTTACAGTACCTATCTAGACCTTTTAACTCTGTGTCAGAGTTATATAACATATCCCTTCAAGAAAGACAACTAACTCTTTCCATGTGAGACGCCGCACTGGTCTCTATCTGCAAACCGGGCCATGATCTGATAGATACTGGCTCTTATAAGTTGTTAAGTAAAATTTTGGCCATGAGACTGATTCTACTTATGGCACAGATGGTCCTTCTGGACCAAAACTGCTTCATTCCTGTGAGATTCACTTCTTTTAGTTTTCTCTGGTCCACAAACTGTTAGAAAGGGCTGAACGAATAGCCAGCATTTGATATGCTGGACTGGGATTACCTTTTTGCAGTGCTCTTTCGATTTGGAAACAAATTGATGCAACTAATTACATTACTCTACTCACAGCTGACTGAGAAGGTTACCCCCGCCTCTGTTGCCATTAAAATAGACACAAAACAAGGATGCCCCCTTTCGCCAGTTTTATGTACACTTGCAATGGAGCCACTTGTCATGTACCTGCGCTGTCTAAGCCACAAACAGAGCATTCTGCTAGCCAATGAGACCACTACACCATTCGCATACGCTAATGATGTGCTAGTGTATATTAGGGGGATCAGTAAGGTACCCAAACACACAGTAATACAGTGAAAACACCACAAAATGACTGAGCACCAGGTTAGAAAAATAGCCAATATTTATCTGAGTAAAACAAGACCAAAACGACAAAAATCCAACATACACAAGCAAAGTGTAGTAGTCAATGCTGTAAGTGTATGCTGCCTCTTGGATGTTCTTGAGAGGTATTATGATACAGTAACATTCCAACATGTGATGGGAATCTGTGGGGAGAACAGGGTGGCAGTTGATGGGTACGGTTGGTGTACGGAGGTCTAGCTGCAGCGCAGCACCTGCATATGAATAAATACTCCTTCTTACCCACAAAACTATTGGAGTCATTACTACAATTTATATGGCGACGAGCTGACAGGTGTTGGCAGACTCGTGCAATTTCTAGGAAATAGGCGGTATGAAGATATTTCCAGAATTTGACAGACAATCTACATTAGATGCTTGTCGACGAAGTGAACATACCTTATCGGCTATACCAACAGCGGCAACAGTGGATTCCGGTGTATGGTGTGATTCCTGAACACGATCGATGAGACCAAAAATTCAGATAGTCCGTAAGCTATTAAACGCATGCGCAGAACGTGGATGTGTGTCATGGCATTTAGCTAGATCACACAGCTAGATTGTTAACAAATTAATTCCGGCAGACATCTTGTGCAGAGTAGTTTTACTGTCAACGAAGGTTTACACCTGTGTTTTTTCTTACCCTTAACATCTGGGAGAGGATTGGTGAAACCTTTGCTCATATTACCTTGAACAGTCTACACGTGACGTAGAGGAAGCACATCACGGCGTATCATTTTATTAAATTCATTGCCACGGTGATATGCACATTGTATTGGTTGTCAAGTGGTTAGCGTACATAAGGAAATGTGTACACTGTATTTTGGGAAGACATTGGTGCACAACGTATGCGATATTTCACGGAAGCATATCACATTGGATTGGTGCAGAGATTTAAAGGAAGCGTGTCACAGTGAATTTGTCCATCAAAATTTGGCTGCCATGGTGATACGCTCAGCCATTTGGTTGTCACTGTAATATGCACACCATTTTCATTTGCATACGACGTTAAGTGATTAACTCGCTCCTTGCGAAGTATTGTCTTCTTCTACAGAAAAAACCATAAGTGTTGCTATGGTGAAACGAACAATTTTGTGTTTTTAAAAAAGATTTATTTAATTTGTTGTTTACAGCAATTTATTGGTGCTTTCATATTTCAATAATTGTGTGTTTCACATTGTACTTGCAAAAAAAAATGGTGTGCCCATTTTGTTTAAATAGCATTTATTTCAGGTCTGCAAACTGTAACACCACCACCACCTTTCCTTGATGTACCAGGTCCCCCACTTGTTGCATGGAAAAATTGGGCTGATGCGTTTGTTACATACCTGGGGGCGATTAGTGCCTCATGATATAGACCGGAAAGAAAAAAAATTATGTTGCTGCACTTACTGGGTTTTGAAGGTAGATCCATTTTCAGACATCTACCACCATCAGTTAGGAACCAAGAAGAAGAAGATTTAGATGAGTATGTGGAGGCAGTAAAAAAATTAGAATTAAGTTTCGACATACAACCAAGCATTGTAGTGATCAGACATAAATTCTTCACAAGAGAGCAAAGATTTGGAGAAGACGTAGATTCTCTCATATCAGCGTTGAGGAAACTGAGTGCTGATTGTCAACTCGAAGCATTCACTGAACTACTGGTTAGAGATCAGTACATTTGCAAATGTTCAGATAAAACAATACAACAAAAGTTACTTTCAATGGGAAATCCTTCACTCGAAGAAACGATTTGGACAGTGAAAAGCATTGAATTGTCCAAAGCATCTGTGAAAGAGTTGGAAGACAAAACAACTGATATCGTGGGTGCAGTAACACTGAGAGAACCTAAAATAAATGTTGTTCCTAAGAATGAGAGTAAGTAATTGTTCAAACAAGGAAACATTTGTTTCAGATGTGGAAATATACCTCATAATAGAAGTAACAAAGCTTGTCCTGCAAGAACAGCTGCATGCAGAATTTGTGGCAAGGTTGGTCATTTTGCAAAAGTTTGTCAAAACGGTAGACAGGGTGGAGGAAGTGGCTAAATGTATAGATCACATAGCAAAAATACAGATATTGTCAATGTTTCTGATGCAGTATGTGATGATATGGAAAATATACAGAAAATTCAAGATGATCTGAGAGAAATGGTGATGGTAGTGGGAGATGAATCTATTGTGGTAGGTGATGTATCGTCATGTGTTGATCCTTATGTTGAAATTGGTATTGATGAAAAGAAAGTAAGTTTGTTAGTGGACTCAGTGGCACGGATAACCATGATTACTCAGGAGTTGTTTGAAGAAACGTGGTAAAACAGACTATTGAAGCCTCCAGATAGAGCACCTGCTTCGTATGAGGGACGTAAGATAGATCTGGCTGTTTTTTGAGGATGTCTTAGAGTTGAAAGGCAGGAAGATTTTTGGTAAGGTTTATGTCGCAATCAAAGGGTTGTCCATTCTTCGATGGTTTCACCAGGGGATTTTCCAAAAGGTCCTTAGACCTGGAACAAAGGAACAGGTATCCATTGTGGAATCCAATGATTTCACTGAAAATATTATTAGCCAGTTTCTAACAGTTTTTGGCAAAGGGTTGGGAACTATCAAGGGTTTTGTTCACCAAATCAAAATTAAGGATCATGCCATTCCAGTTAAGCACAGATTGAGGAGCATTCCTTTTAGTGTTAGGGACCAGTTGGAGCAATAACTAAAAGAGCTTTTTGAAAAGGGCATTATTGAACCAATTGAAACTTTGTTGTGGCTTTTTCCATTGGTGGTAGCTAAAAAAAGAAATGGAGATCTACGAGTTTGTGTGGATCTTCGTAGCCTTGATAAAAACATTTGGGTGGACTCACATCCTTTACCCAAAATCTCAGAATTGTTGACTACTATTGGTGACTCCAAATGGTTTACAAAGTTAGATTTGGCTTATGCCTATCACCAAGTTGTACTCGCCCCATCATCCAGACATTTTACTGCTTTTGTTTCTCCCATTGGCACTTATCAGTATTGTAAAATGCCTTTTTCGCTGGCTGCAGCTGTGGCAGTCTATCAATGAGTCATGTTCAACATGTTAAAGGATGTCAGTAGAGTTGTAGTATTCCAAGACGACGTTCTAATTTACAGTGATGCTAGAGACAAACATGAGAAAACATTGCTACAAGTCCTCAACATTTTGAAAAAGAGGGGTGGTGTTGAAGAGAGAAAAATGCCAGTTTCTGAAAAAAAAGGTGGAGTATTTGGGGCATGTTGTGTCTGAACAAGGTGTTGAACCCCGTCCTGGATTAGTTAACATTATCATTGATGCCAAGGCACCTTTAGACAAACAAGGCCTGAAGTCTTTTATAGGACTATGTGAGTTCTATTCTAGATTTGTTCAGGAATATGCATCCAAGATCTAATCACTTACCAACATGTTAAAAAAAATGTTCCTTTTGTATGGGATAAAAATTGTCAGGCCGTTTTTGAATGGATCAAAGCTCAACTGGTTGGGTCCAAGGTTTCAAAACCTTTTGATCCTATTGTCAAATGTACCATCATGGTTGATGCAAGCGGGTTTGGCCTTGGGGCCATTCTCACTCAAAACAAGGATAATGAGGAAAACACGTTGGGTTATGCTTCAAGAGTTCTCAGGGGTACAGACTTAAATTTCTCTGTGATTGAGAAGGAACGTTTGGCATGTTGGTGGGCGATCAGAAAGTCTCATCCTTATGTCTGGTGTGGGAATTTTGAGTTACGCAGTGATCACAGCCATTTAATATCAATACTGTCAGGAGACAAGATCAATGAACAAACCTCAAGAACAGCCAGGTTGTCAACAAAGCTGTTGCAGTACAATTTCACTGTCACGTATGTGCCTGGTAGCAAGAATGGGAGAGCAGATTTTCTGTCTAGATTTTCTGTTACTGAAACGGAAGAGAGAATATTTGAGGATGAAGAGCAGGAGAGCTGTTTCATTGCATCGGTTGATGTGGAAAGTATGTGTGCCATCAGTGAGAAGGAATGGAGAGCAGAATTATCTAAAGACAAGGTGTTGCTAAAAGTGATGGAATATGTGACTGAGGGTTGGCCTAAAGTAATGAATTTTAGCTACCAATTTCAGACTTATGTTAAGGTTTCCCTTGAATTATCAACTGAAAATGGCATCCTCATGCGTGGTGGAAAACTGATACCTCCTGTAAGCTTAAGGATAAGACTGATGCATGGAGTGTACAAGGGCCATTTAGGCAAAACTTTGACTAAATGTAGGCTGTGAGTAGTGTTTTGGTGGCCATACGTGGACAAAGCAGTTGAGGAAGTAGTGGGTGATTGTGTGGTGTGTTCCAATTCAGAAAAAGGATTCAAAGTAAGAACTCTACCCATGCAGCCCATAGAATATCCAAAGGGACCTTTAAATATCTTGCCGGTTTCTTCAAGATATGCAGTGGCAGTCATTGACTATTACTCAAAGTGACTTGAAATTCAGTTCATGAGTGAACCAACTTAAAAAAATATTGTAGAATTCTTAAAAGACGTCTTTTTAAGAGATGGTTTTCCTTCCTCCATTGTTTCAGATAATGATGTTCAGTTTGTCAGCTTGAAATTTCACAATATTCAGAAACAAGGGGGCATTGCACACTGTTGAAGCTCACTATTCCACTCACAAACCTATGGTTTAGTTGAACGAATGAATCATGTATTGAACAATTGTGTACAATGGGCAATTGCAACGAATTGTGTACTGCAAAATGCTGTGCGTTCAATGCTTTGGTTTTACTGCAGTACTCCACATTCTTCAACTAAAGTATCTCCTTTTGAATTGTTAAGGGGTAGGAAACCATCAACAAAAATTTGTCCGGGATGGAGGTCTAAGTGGGTGAAAATGGAAGTCATGGAAGGAGTAGATGATGTTGTCAGATGGAATTTTTAAAAATCACAAAAGTATCAAAAACAGTATTTTGACGCTAGACAAAGAGTTTCTTAACAACAAATTGAGGTGGGTGATGTTGTGCGCATAAAATCACCTGTTTATAAAAGGAAAGGAAGAATAAAATATTATTAATTGAAAGTGGTTGATAAAATATGTGGAAAGGCTATCTGTGTTGAAATAAAGAATTGGTGGAAGAAGGCAAAGGTGTTCAAAATAAAGAATACTGTTATAAATAAGGAGGATGAAAGTAAGTGTAGCTCACATAAGCTTTCTGAAACAGACTTGAATGAAGCACCAGTCAGACTCCGTAGGAGCAAACATCAGATTTCGATTCAACTGAGGTACAGACTTTATTGCTCTGAGTGGGTAATATATCCATTATTGTCGACAATAAATAGGTTTTGAGCTATATCTTTAGTTTTCCATAACTCTATTCCTGTTGATGATATATATATATATATATACATACGTATATATATATATATATATTTATTTTAAGTTTTCATTTACTATCTAGGTTTAGTTTTCTGTGTAGGATGTAACTATTTTTACTCATTGTTAAATTATTTTTATATTTATAGTGTAAAAACATGTCTATATGCAATATCTATGATCTTTCATGAAGAGATGTGTCAATTGTGGTAGTTGGGTTTTGTTTATTATACTTTTTTTAGTTATACTTCATATTTACATTTATGAGAGATAAAGGAAAATGTAGTAGTCAATGCTGTAAGTGTATGCGGCCTCTTGGATGTTCTTGAGAGGTATTATGATGTAATAACATTCTAAGATGCGATGGGAATGTGTGGAGAGAACTGGGTGGCAGTTGATGGGCACGGCTGGTGTACAGAGGTCTAGCTGCAGCGCAGCACCTGTACATGAATAAATACTCCTTTTTATCCCACAAAACGATTGGAGTCGTTACTACACAAAGTTATGAATTTTTAAAGATTAAACTTCAATGTAACGCTTAGAAACACAAGTGCTTTGATTTGGTGATATCACGGCGTTGTGACTGAGTCATTCCTAACAATTTGATGCCAATGGCACAGGTCACAGATTCACTCAGACGTGGAGTGCAGAATAGGGGATCGGGGCGTCGCTGGGTCTGGTGCAGTGTCAGTTGCGGTGCTGCAGATTGAATGAATGGCGGTGTTGGTGCAAGGCGTCAGGTCCTTGCTGCAGAGCTGTGGAAGTGAGGTGACGTTGGTGCGAAGTGTTGGATCTGAGCATGTCCAGCATGGTCTATATCTGGCAGGCACTGCGTGGTGCAGCACAGTGGGTGTCACGGACATCAGTGACATGGCACTTCAAGACTCACGGAGTCGTGGGCTTCAGCGAGGTTGTGGCAGCATTGGGCCTGCAGGGTCGTCTGACTCCAGTGGGGACCACGCTTCAGCTGCAGGCGGAGTCGCGGGATCCGGCAGCCACATCAGTCAGGAGTCGTCCGAAGTCGTGCACTTGGTTTTTCTTGGTTTTTCACCAGCTTCTCCTTTCAAGGGCCTGGGTACTGGATAGGGCACCACTTGGCAGGCCAGGAGTCTCAGCAGAGTCCAGGTGCTGGCAGAGGATGTCTTTGATGGCCCTGAGACTTCAGAACAGGAGGCAAGCTCAGTCCAAGCCCTTGGAGATATTTCTCAAGCAGGAATATACCACAAAGTCCAGTCTTTGTCCCCTTTCTCGGGCAGAAGCAGCAACTGCAGGATAGCCCAACAAAGCACAGTTACAGGCAGGCACAGCTCTTATCCTTCAGCTCTTCTCCTGGCAGAGGTTCCTCTTGAATTCTTGAAGTGATCCAAAGTCTGGGGTTTTGGGTCCAATACTTATAACCCTTTCTGCCTTTCAAGTTGCCCACTTCAAAGAAAAGTCTCTGTTGTTTACAGGATCCTGCCTTTCCCAGGCCTGACTCCAGATACACACCAAGGGGTTTGAGACTGCTCTGTGTGAGGGCCGGCACAGCCCTTTCAGGTATAAACGACCACTCATCCCTCCTGCCTAGCACAGATGGCCCATCAGGATATGCAGGTTACACCCTAGCACCCTTTGTGTCAATGTCTAGTGGAGATGCACAAACAGCCCAACGGTCAGTCTGATTCAGATAAGAGGTCCACAAACAAGCAGAGTCACAGAATGGTTTAAGCAATAAAATACCTACTTTCTAAAAGTTGCATTTTCAAACTAAAAATCTAAAAATCACCTTCACTAAAAGATGTATATTTAAATTGTGAGTTCAAAGACCCCAAACTCCATAATCTATCTGTTCACAAAGGGAAACTGCACATTAATGATGCTTAAAGGCAGCCCCCATGTTAACCTATGAGAGAGATAGGCCTTGCCACAGTGAAAACCAAATTTAGTAGTATTTCACTGTTAGGAAATATAAAAACACACCAGTACGTATCCTACCTTTAACATACACTTCACCCTGCCCATGAGGCTACTTAGGGCCTAACTTAGGGGTGCCTTACATGTATAAAAAGGGAAGGTTTACGCTGGGCAAGTGGGTACACTTGCCAAGTGGAATTGGCAATTGAAAAACTGCACACACAGACACTGCAGTGGCAGGTCTGAGCCATGTTTACAGGGCTACTAATGTGGATGGCACAATCAGTGCTGCAGGCCCACTAGTAGCATTTGATTTACAGGCCCTAGGCACCTCTAGTGCACTTTATTAGGGACTTACTAGCATAAAATATGCCAATTATGGAAAGGTCAATTACACATACAATTTCACAAGGGGAGCACTTGCACTTTAGCACCGATCAGAAGTGGTAAAGAGCCCAGAGTAACAAAAACAACGAAAACAGAGTCCAGCACACAGCAACAACCTGAGAAGTAGAGGCAAAAGGTTAGGTGAGACCATGCCAAGGATGTCAGGTCTAACACATGCCCCCCCAGCTGAAAGTGGGGAGAACCACCCACCCTCCTGAGAGTTCTCTTCACTAAGGCAGAACAATCTGGACAGACCATCAGCATTGGGGTGTTCTGCTTCAGGGCTGTGTTCCACTGTAAAGTCCATCCCCTGTAGGGAAATGGACCACGTCAACAGTTTTGGATTCTCACCCCTCACGTGCATTAACCATCTATGGGGCCTGTGGTCGGTCTGAACCTGGAAGTGAGTCCCAAACAAGTAGGGTCTTAGCTTCTTCAGCACCCAGACCACAGCAAAAGATTCACACTCAATTGCACTCCACCTACGTTCCCTGGTGTGTAACCTCTTACTGATGAAGGCTACAGGTTGATCTAGGCCCTCTGCATTTAGTGCAACAACACTGCTCCCACACCATGCTCTGAAGCATCAGTCTGCATGTCAAATTCTTGCATGGGTGCTGTGCACATGGCTGCCTTAACGGCATCAAAAGCTGTCTGGCAAGTCTCAGTCCAGATCACTTTCTTGGGTTGCTTTTTGGAAGTTAGCTCTGTTAAGGGAGCAACAACGGTGCCAGACCCCTTAACAAACCTCCTATAGTAACCTGTGAGACCTAAAAGGCTCTCACCTCAGTCTGAGTCTTGAGGGGTTCCCAAGCATGAATAGTGTCAATCCTGGGTTGTAGGGGTACCACCTGGCCACTCCATACCTGATGTCCCAAGTACACTACAGAGTCCTGCCCTATTTGGCACTTGCTAGCCTTAATAGGGAGGTCTGCCTTCTGCAGGGCCTCTAACACTTTACAGAGGTGCTGTAAGTGTTCCTCCCAAATGGAACAGAACACAGCAATGTATTCTAGGTAGGCTGCACTGAAATCATGCAATCCATCCAACACCTGGTTAACCAACCTCTGAAAGGTGGCAGGGGCATTTTTCATCCCGAAGGGCATCACCCTAAACTGGTAGTGTCCATCTGGGGTAGAAAATGCAGACCTCTCCGTAGCCCCCTCAGTCACAGCAATCTACCAATAACCAGAGGTCAGATCAAAAGTACTTTGATATTTGGAAGCCCCTAAACGATCAAAGAACTCATCAGCTCGGGGATGGGGGTCTTTGTGACCACATTGGTCTACACAAAACCTGAGTTCAGGAGTGAAATCAGGAGCAACAGCTTTTGAGACCAAGACTACAGGACTGGCCCAAGAGCTACTGGAAAACTAAATTACCCCAAGAGCTAACATTTTGGATACCTCATCCTTAATGTAGGCTCTAACCTTGTCAGTGACCTTGTAAACTTTATGTTTTCACAGGTGGACTGTCCCCAGTGTTCACATCATGTATGCACAAGTATGTGACCCCTGGGATCAAGGAAAAGAGAGAGTCAAACTGTCCCAACAGTTGGCGAGAGTCCCTCTGTTGTTCTAGAGTCAGTGAGAGGGAAAGGTTCACATCCTCCACTGATCCATTTTTCTCTTTGGCAGACAGGAGGTCAGGAACAGGCCCATTCTCTTCCTCCACCCCATCATCTCTTGCTAAGAGCATAGTCACTTCTGTCCTCTTAAAGTGAGGCTTGAGGCAGTTCACATGCAGGACTCTCAAAGGGTTCCTTTGAGTCCACAAGTACAGGAGGGTCCAGACATGTCCATTCCACCCACAGAAGAGGCCCACAGTGATGACAGCAGCTCTGTCCAACTGGATCTAGATGACCAGCCCGGCCCATGGGGGACCTCGGGACAGTCGGTTTCCTTCACACTGGCACAGGCCACTACAGAGCTTCCCCCCTCTGGAAACACCAGCACAGCACCCCCCCCCCCCCCAGCGGGCCCATACCTCTGTCCCCAGGACATGTCAAGCAGCAGTGTGTCCACCACTACAGGGAACCCAGGCTAACCCACCACCCCAACAACACCAGGGACCTGGGGGCGGTGGTAGTGGGCACACGGTTCAGGGGACAGAGGCACAGGGAAACAGGGGAACTGGGAGGGCTGCTGTGCAACAGGGGGAGGACAGGCCCAGGGAACCCACTCTCCACGAGGCCCTCTCCAACATCATGGGAGCCTACCACCATTCCCAGGAGAAGATGGCAACGGTACTGGCCAAGTTTCAGGAGACCCAGCAACTGCGGGAGGAACAGTATTTGGGCTTCAGGGAGGAACTCAGAACCATCAGCTCCACCCTGGGCACCATCGTAGGGGTGCTGAAGGAACTCATCAACACCAGGAGGGACACTGTGGCACTACAAGGGGCCCCTGACACTAGCATGGACGATGAACTGCCCACCACCTCCGCCAGCACTACTGGACAGGACGCCCCGCCACAGGACCACCACACCAGCACCCCACCCCTTGCAGAGGGAGAACCACCCCACAAACGGTCCCTGAGATCCAGGACAAAGACAGAGCACGATGCCAAGACCCCCGCTAAGACATGAGACCACCCTGATTGTCATCCTACTGTCGCACTTTGTCACCCTGTCCATACTGAAACTGCCCCAGCTCCACTTCCTATGCCCATTTGGGCAATGCGCCTGTGAGACTAATAGACTGGACTCTGCCATGGACATTCCTCTGCCATCACCCCTCACCATTTCACCACCCCCTCCAATATTGAGCACTTAAATAAATACACTTAAAACACAAAACAATCTGCAGTCTGTCTGTGATTTTGAAATAGTGTATTAGCAATTACAGTGACAAAATGCTCTTTCAATAGTAATGTCAACATACCTATGTCACACAGCTCAAGTCCATGAGGAATCAAAGCAGATGTCACACAGTGGGACCCACATCTGTGAAATCGTAAGGCAAAGTGACAACTCAGTGACCATACACTGGGTGAAAAGGACAGACAGTAGAGAGGTAGCAGTGTTTAAGTACATGTAGTAGGCAGGTCTGTACTCTTACCTGTGTCTCACTGGAAATATTGCTGGATCACTGAGTCCCTGTTGTTCATGTCTTCTTCCTCGGCTTCCTCGTCTTCACTATCCACAGGCTCCACAGCTGCAACAACACCGCCATCTGGACCATCCTCCTGCAGAAAAGGCACCTGTCGTCGCAATGCCAAGTTTTGAAGCATACAGCAGGCCACGATGATCTGGCACACCTTCTTTGGTGAGTAGAAGAGGGATCCACCTGCCATATGGAGGCACCGGAACCTGGCCTTCAGGAGGCCGAAGGCCCGCTCGATCACCCTCCTAGTTCGCCCATATGACTCGTTGTAGCGTTCCTCTGCCCTTGTCCAGGGATTCCTCACTGGGGTCAGTAGCCATGACAGGTTGGGGTAACCAGAGTCACCTGCAAATGGCGAGGGACAAGTATTAGACACACACTAACCTGTAGGGTAACCCCAGACCCAGACAACCATTCCCACTGTCTTGCTTCCAGGTGCTCACCTAATAGCCACACACAGTGCCCCTGGAGTTGACACGTCACATAAGGGATGCTGCTATTCCGCAGGATGTAGGCGTCATGCACTGAGCCAGGGAACTTAGCATTCACATGGAGATGTACTGGTCTGCCAAACATACCATCTGTACATTCATGGAATGATAACTCTTCCGGTTTCTGTACACCTGTTCACTCCTGTGGGGGGGGGTAAAGCCACATGGGTCCCATCAATGGCACCTATGATGTTGGGGATATGTCCCAGGGCATAGAAATCACCTTTCATTGTAGGCAAATCCTCCACCTGAGGCAAAACGATGTAGCTCCGCATGTGTTTCAGAAGGGCAGACAACACTCTGGACAATACGTTGGAAAACATAGGCTGGGACATCCCTGATGCTGTGGCCACTGTTGTTTGAAATTACCCACTTGCTAGGAAATGGAGCACTGACAATACCTGCACTTGAAGGGGGATTCCTGTGGGATGGCGGATTGCTGACATCAGGTCTGGCTCCAACTGGGTGCACATTTCCTGGATTGTGGCACGGTCAAGCCTGTATGTGATTATGACATGTCGCTCCTCCATTGTCGACAGGTCCACCAGCGGTCGGTACACCGAAGGATGCCGCCATCTCCTCACATGTCCCAGCGGACGGTGCCTATGAAGGACAACAGCGAGCACAGAGTCAAACAACTTAGAGGTACGTACCCACAATTTACACAGAACACCAATCATACACAAAGGTGGCCTGTATGTGTGTTGAGTGTAGGCCTAGGTATGTGTGACGCAGTTGGAAATGAAGCCATATGGGCCCCTGAAATGGCGGCTGCCTGACCTCTAAAGTGGGACAATGGGATGTGAGGTAACTGCGCTGGCGTTGTACACCGTCGCGGTAGGCGGTCGAAGACCGCGGCCAGTGCTGCATTGGTTAACATTGGACCCTATGGGTCCCAGGAGCCGATGCCGATGTGCGCTGGCGCCGCGGACGTGACTGCCATTTTCTATCTGTTCAATCACTCGATACCTGATCTTCGACAGGAGAGGACCTACACTGCAAGTGCTGCTGTGACCTCAGTCTGGAAGAGACAATGGCTCGAGTGTCTGGGGAAAGAGCCCCTGCCTTCACATCGGAGGAGTTGGAGATGCACGTGGATGGGGTCCTCCCCCAGTACGCACTACTCTACGGTCCTCCAGACAAACAGGTATGTACACAGGGAGCATGTTGTATGGGCTATGCCTGTGTGGAGAGGGCTGGATGTAAGAAGGAAGGGGGGAGAGTGCTGCGTGCATGAAAGACGGTGAATGCATGTGCCACATGGCAAGGGTAGGGATAGGGGCCAATCACTTTGACAGTGCAGTTGGTAATAACTTCTCTTTTCCCCTGTACATTTCATGTAGGTCAGTGCCCACCAGAAAAAAGATATTTGGCGTGCCATCGCCAAGGACGTCCGGACCATGGGGGTCTACCACAGACGGAGCACCCACTGCCGTAAAAGATGGGAGGACATTCGCTGCTGGAGCAAGAAGACGGCGGAGGCTCAGCTGGGGATGGCCTCCCAACGTGGGAGGGGAGCCCGTCCCACCATGACCCCCCTGATGTTCCGGATCCTGGCGGTTGCCTACCCGGAGTTGGATGGGCGCTTGAGGGCATCACAGCAGACACAAGGGGGTGAGTACACTCTCATTCTGCTGACTTTGCGTGCAGTGGAGGTGTCTGGGTGGGGAGGTGGGCTGTGGGTTTCCCTAGGCCAGGGCGAGTTCCGTGGGCAAGGCCCCTCCGTACGGCAGGCCATGTGGCACCCCAGCCCACCTCTGTAGAGTGCCAAGTACACCTAGTCATGCCCCTCTGTCATCTATGTGTGCAGATGTCGTCCATAGCCTTGTAAGCCATTTCCCAGGAATTGAACAGTGGAGCCCAAGAGCACGGCATAGTGCAGGGGGCTTCTGTGTCTGTCGTGTCCGCCAACGGTAGCGGTAATGCATGCACTCAACATGTCTCTCTCCTGTCTCCCCCCCCCCCTTTTTGTTGTCTCCCTGCTCTTGTGTGCATTAGTATCATCAGGCGGAGGAGCAGTGGCACCGGAGCACGAGGGAGCTGCATCCCACATGGCCCTGGAGGGCGACACTAAAGAGTCTGAATTCACCAGTGGGATGGAGGGCGAGGGGAGCTCCACGGCGGGGACAGGAGCTGAGACCAGCGACACAGACTCGTCCTCTGATGGAAGCTCCCTTGTGGTGGCGGCAACATCTGTGCCCCTTGCATCTACAGGTACAGCCGCCACCTCCCCTACCAGCACCGCCCTCCCAGCAGCCCCTCAGCCTTTGCCCCGTGCCCGCTCACCCAGGAGGGTGGGCATCACCTTCGCCCCAGGCACCTCAGGCCCTGCCCCAGTCACCCCTGTTGCCCTCAGTGAGGAGGCCATTGACCTCCTCAGGTCCCTCACTGTTGGGCAGTCTACCATTTTGAATGCCATCCAGGGTGTAGAGAGGCAGTTGCAACAAACAAATGCATTCCTGGAGGGCATTCATTCTGGTCAGGCGGCCCTTCACCAAGCTTTTCAGACTCTGGCCTCAGCACTGATGGCAGCCATTGTCCCTGTCTCTAGCCTCCCCCCTCCAACTTCCTCCACCCCGACCCAATCCCCTGTACCTCAGCCTATCCCAAGCACACCTACAGACCAACATGCACACACCTCAACACCCAAGGGTAGCTCAGGCAAACATAAGCACCACACATCCCACAGGCATTCAAGCAAGCATCACACACATGCAGACACACCAACATCCACTGCCTCCACTGTGACCCCTCCTCCTCGTCTCCCTCCTCCCTCCCAGTGACGTATACACTCACACCTGCATGCACTACATCTACAGCCACTACGTCTATCTCCAGCACACCCACCACCACACCCCACTCATGTGCAGTCACCACCCCCACTACCATTCACACATCCCCTGTGTCCTCTCCCAGTGTGTCTGTGACGCCCCCTCCCAAGATGCACAAACGCAGGCACACACCCACCCAACAGCCATCCACCTCACGACAGCCTCCAGCGCATGCACCTTCACCCAAAGTCACCAAACGTACACCTCCTACAACCACCACCTCTTCCTCCACTCCCAAACCCCCTCCAGCTACCCATCCCAGTGTTCCTAAGAAACTTTTCCTGGCCAGCATTGACCTCTTTCCCTCACCTCCCCCACCCCGTCCATCTCATAAGTCCTGAACTAGCACCTAAGCCACAACCGCTCCGGGACCAGTGGTGCCTGTAGTCACCGGAATCTGGAGTGCACCGGCCACCAGGGCAGCCAGTGTGGCACGGAGCCACAGCACAGACAGTCCCCCACCTGTGAAGCATCAGAAGTTGGCCAGTGCCCGGCGGGAGAGGGGGAAGACTCCAGCCACCAAAGCCGCTCCCAGGGGTCCCAGTGGGATTGTGGAGTCAGCTGTGACACCTTCCAAGATGGGGAAGGGCCACAAGAAACCCGGCAAGTCTGGGAAGAGCAGCACAGCGGAGAAGACCGCCATCATCCCCGCTGCCCAGGAGGCCACCGCCAGCACCAGCCCAGCTGCCCAGGAGGCCACCACCAGCACCAGCCAAGCTGCCCAGGAGGCCACCGCCAGCACCAGCCCAGCTGCCCAAGGCCACTGCCAGCACCAGCCCAGCTGCCCAGGACAGGACCGCCAGCACCAGCCCAGCTGCCCAGGACAAGACCGCCAGCACCAGCCCAGCTGCCCAGGACAAGACAGCCAGCACAAGCCCAGCTGCCCAGGACAAGACCGCCAGCACAAGCCCCGTTGGGCCATGAAGGACCGCCAGCAAAGGCCCAGTTGGGCCATGAAGGACAGCCAGCACAAGCCCCGTTGGGCCATGAAGGACCGCCAGCAAAAGCCCCGTTGAGCCATGAAGGACAAACAGCAAAGGCCCCGTTGGGCCATGAAGGACCGCCAGCACAAGCCCCATTGGGCCATGAAGGACCACCAGCAAAAGCCCCGTTGGGCCATGAAGGACCGCCAGCAAAAGCCCCGTTGGGCCATGAAGGACCGCCAGGAAAGGCCCCGTTGGGCCATGAAGGACCGCCAGCAAAAGCCCCATTGGGCCATGAAGGACCGCAAGGCAAAGGCCCCGTTGGGCCATGAAGGACCACCAGCAAAGGCCCCGTTGTGCCATGAAGGACCGCCAGCAGCTGAGACCCTGCAATGGAGACCGCCATCTCAAGCACCGCTGCACAGGACACCGCCATCTCAAGCACCGCTGGCCCATGAGCGGCAAGGGCACTGACACAACTGAGTCCGTCACGGGGTGAATGAAGCACTCTGGGCACAAAGCCCCCTCCAGAACCAGTGGAGAGATACATCCACTCCCTCTGTCCTTAGCAGGATGAAGCACTCTCGGCACAATGCCCCCTCCAGAACCAGTGGAGAAAGGCATCCACTCCCTCTGTCCTTAGCAGGATGAAGCACTCTGGGCACAAAGCCCCCTCCAGAACCAGTGGAGAAGGCATCCACTTGAGAGACTGTGGCTTTGCACTCCCCAGGATGGAACAGTGGGCAACCCACCCACTTGTGAGACTTGAGAGACTGTTGCTTTGCACTCCCCAGGATGGTACAGTGGGCAACCCACCCACTTGTGAGACTTGAGAGACTGTGGCTTTGCTCTCCCCAGGATGGAACAGTGGGCAACCCACCCACTGTAGAGACTTGAGAGACTGTGGCTTTGCACTCCCCAGGATTGAACAGTGGGCAACCCACCCACTGTAGAGATTTGAGAGACTGTGGCTTTGCACTCCCCAGGATGGAACAGTGGGCAACCCACCCACTTGTGAGACTTGAGAGACTGTGGCTTTGCACTCCCCAGGATGGAACAGTGGGCAAACCACCCACTGTAGAGACTTGACAGACTGTCAACACCAGGACAGTGCGCGCTCTACGGGCATCTAGAATGCAAAAACCCAACACTCGCAAGATAATGTAATTTATGCATTGTGATGATATGTTATTGTTTAACCTTTTGCATTGCAGAATTCCATCCAAAAGATTCATTTTTAAGGTGCTTATAAATACTGTACATTTGCAATGTATTGCTGCAGACATTCAGAGTGTGTTAGGTTGTGGTCCCTTTCCAGGGCCTTCTAGAGACTTTCCCTGCAACATGCCTGGGCGTGGTTCTAGGCTGGGCCAAGACTCTATAAAAGAGAGTCAGCCCAACTTCCAGTGCTCACTATTCAGAGGTCCCGGTGCAGAGCAGCAGCTTCTTCCTGAGCTCCTGTCCCGGCTGCCTATTTGGATTTACCAGTCTTCTGCACTCATCTCTCATTGGTGATCACTGTTTCCAGGCGGTAAGACGGTGTTTGGACATTTTCCCAACACCGTAATTGAGAATTTTCATATTCTTGATTTAAATTCTTAAATGAATAACAGATTACTTGTGCGCTGCCATTTTTTTGACATTTGTATGGTGGTTTGCAAATAGGGAGGACGCGCAATTTATTCCATAAAGATTTGACTTCGTTATTACATTGTTGTTCATTGCGCACTGATATTTCCTGACATTTACATGATGTTTTTCGAGTTGGCAAGACGTGCAACTCGTTTCATGAGCATTTAATTTTGTGGTTCATTGTGCGCTACCATTTTCTGGCATTTATATGGTGGCATTCGAATCGGCAACACGCGCGATTCTTTCCTTGAGTGTTTTTTCATGTTATTCATTGTGCGCTACCATTTCTTGGCATTTGCATGGTGGCATTTGAATCGACAAGACGCGCGATTTTTTCCCTTAGTGCTTTTCATGTTGTTCATTGTGCGCTACCATTTCTTGGCATTTGTATGGTGGCATTTGAATCGGCAAGACGCACAATTCTTTCCTCGTGTATAAATAATGTAAATTACCGTGCGCTACCATTCTAAGACAGTTTCTTGGTAGCATTTCAAGTTGACACGTCACATGATTTATTCCTTGAATCTACGTTGTGTGATTTCATGGTGCACAATCCTTTATGGTGTTTAACACTCATATAAAAATCTGCAATGTGCGCAATTCACTTTCCAATGTTTTTTCTGAGAAGAACACAACAATACCAGAGTTCTAGATGTAATGCTGTGTGTTCCTGATATGTATTCTTAAAAGGAGATTCATATGGTTGTTTAGAAATTGCTCAGAGTGTTTCCTGATTCTCATGCTAAAGAAAGTACTTGAATCTGAAAGTCCTATTTAACTTTTCCTATTTTCCTCCTCAGGTATTCGGTCATCTAAAGCCTAGTCAGTTTTAGGACTATTCTAGGGTTGTTCATGTTTTGTTTTCGGAAAAGACGAAGCTTAGAGTTGTAGCATGGTACTGATTTCATGAGATGTAATTTTGATGTTGTGTTTTAACCTTTGCTTCCTACAGGTCTCCTTCCCAGCTGTTCCCGTCCTAATACCCTTTTCCCCACTTGGACTCTCTTAGACTCTGTGATAAATCTAATCAGAGTATTGGAGCTGTCTTGTGGTGGAAGTGTTGGGAACGTGCACAGACCCCGAAGATCTGGTGACTCTGACACAGACTGTGGCTTTGCACTCCCCAGGATTGAACAGTGGGCATGTGGCCCCCTCGTGGATTTGGCCGACTGAGGTGCCCCCCCTTTCCCTTGCCCTGAGGTGCCTGTTTAGTTGCTGTCTGATGCCCCTGCAGTGTTCTCAACGTCATGGTCGGGGATCTTGTGTGGGCCTCGCCCATACCGTGTGGTCCCAGTGTTCCACAGACTTTCTTAGAACACTACCTGGACTAATATGCTTGGTATATATTATGTACATGGTGTATATATATATTTCTGCCTACTTGCTTTTCATATATTACAATGGTTACACTCATTTTCGATTGTCTTTGCATTCTTCCAGGGGGTTTGGGGGGTGTAACTGTGATGTATTGATATGCATTGTTTGTGTGTTGTTGTGGGTGAGGGTGGGGGTGTTGCGTGTGTGTCTCCCTGTTTTTTGCCTCCCTGTGTCGTAGGTGCAGTACTCACCGTGGTCTTCGCCGCCGGCGTTCGTGCTCCTGGTAGAGGAGCAAGAAGATAAAGGCTGGGAAAATGTGGAGCTCTGGTTCCATGGCGTCCTCGTTCCTCGTGGAGTGTGTAGAGGTGAGCGTTTTCCCTTCGGGATTCCTGTTTCCGCCGTGTTTTTATCCGCGGTGAATCCACCCCAGAAAAGGTGGCGGATTGACCTGTCATGATAGTGTGGGCGGTACATTGTCTTCCGCCTGTCTGTTGGCGGTGACCGCCGTGCTGTTTGTTTGTACCGCCCTGGCGGTCGGAGTGTTAAAGTGGCTGTCTTTGTTGGCGGTTTCCGCCACCGTCGTAATTCCAATTTTTTTTCCGCCGGCCTGTTGGCGGTCTTACCGCCGCTTTAACACCGACCGCCAGGGTTGTAATCACCACCTTAACTATTTATTTCTTCTAAAATGGCTGCCTTGTTTAGAGTTAGGCCACTTGTTATGAGTTACATTATCAGTGTCACCGCGCTAAGGCGTCAAGAACAAGCACCAAAGACAAACAAACAGTAGGTGTTCACACTTAGGGATTTTCCCTCTCCATACTTCCGAGGGATTGTTTATATTAATTGCCGTCCCAAGCATGTCTGTTATCTATTGTTTGGGAACACACCTACATCAGGGGTCCTTGAAGATCTGTATAAATATATCACACCTTAGACAGATAATCAGAGGGATTCCGACCAGAGGGCATCGCCGCCATCGCTGATATCGATGCTGCAGTCGTCTTGACGCTGACCCAGTCTTCGTGTCCCTGCGGAGTCTGAGATAGAGACCTCATTCCAAGGTAACGAGGGTTGGGGGCTCCTCTCATGGACATGGCATTGGCGAATTAGGTTTAACAAACCCAGCTCTCCTTTAGGTAGTAGGTTAGGCCTTTCACATTAGGGTATTAGGGCATATTACATCTTGTATGTCTTTTCTATGCATTGCAAGATGGTGGGGGTCTTTGTAATAATGACTCTCGTCTTCACAATTCTGTTACTTGCATTATTCATTATCCTAGTCATTGCAGCCCATGCAACTTATCACAAATTGCAGTTATGTCGAATAAAAACTATTGAAACTTTACTGCATCTTTGTCATTGCCTGTGTTTGTATGAGACATGATACATCTGTGAGAAAGGGGTAATCTCCGTTTAACTACGACACTCCCTGAGATGTCTTACTCTCGAGTCTATGCGTAAAGGCTGCTACAAATCACCTTTTATTAATGTGTTTCTGGTGAGGTGCTGCTATTGAGCCGGTAAGGTTGGGACAACAGTTGCGACTTGTTGTAGGAAAGACGTAGTAGACTACAAACAAAAGTACTGTCATCCTTTAACCAGCAATCTTGCGTAGAGCAAGAGTCCAAACTCCGACATGGCGCCACCAACGGTGGTGTTTAGGCACTAATTTACAGATACCCCGACTATCACTGTCTCACAGACAACAGGTACCCGAAGTACCGTTCTTCGGAGACATCCGGGGTCTTTGGGAAAATCCTCCTCAGCTGAAAAGGTAACATCTGATTACGCTGTAGGTTGTTCGAGCTCGAACTCATAAAAGGACTTTACTCCCCATTTTTGGTGTTCCATTTCTCTAAACAAATATGGCCAACGCCATTGACATTCCTGAAAATGCTAGACAACCACTAACACAACATTTATTAATGCATGGCCTTACAGATGAGGGTGGGGATGTTACTCTTATAATAGAAGCTAATGAAGCATAGCAAACAGAAACATTTTACTGTTGGGTCACCTTTCCTGAGGTTGACCAAAGAACACATACATTCCACACATATGAAATTGCGAACGTACCTCAGCGGTACCGAGCATACCAGTATCATGAAATATCGCTCACATACTAAGAGAATCAGAACTGGTTTGAAGGCGCCCTACCACATGTACTACAAAGAGTGAGGTTAGGTCCCTTAAGTAACGACGGACCTACATGGCCTATGTTTGCCACATACACACCTCACCCAGGCATACAGAGTATGCCACTAGCAGATCTGCGAGATTTATATAATGAATTAGTGACATTATATAGATGATTAGTTCAGTTCGTACTGCGAACATTAAACACAACACCAGCGCGTCCAGCATCGCCAGCACCTGGTGGTTATCAATTGGCTATTGGGATTAATACGCAAACAGTACATACTATTATGGGTAAAGTACCAGCAGAACGGGAAAAAATACCGTTCTGGATTGCCCAGAAAACTAATCAGCTGGAAGCTGTGTTTCCCCATACGGGACCACAGGAAAAACATGGACTGCTTACTATGTGCTTGCCCTTTGGGATGGTTCCCTTGGTGGATGACTGTGCCACATGGGGTACAGTCTTCGCTGCCATATGTACTACCACACATGGTACCCCGACACTTGCCAATTTACCAGAAGTGTTAAAACAAATACAAAATGAGCATGGGGCTGCACCAGCCCTAGATTTGGGGATGAAATTAATGCGTAACTTTGACGCCGTATTCTCGATAATACTCAGTAACATTAAAGGGGAAGCAGTAGCACTGGCAATACAGGAAACTCCACACCAGGAACAAGAGAGACAGGCACCGAAAATTATTTCCGATACCTATACCAGTATAGGACGGGATAGTTTGGGAGCCAAACCAAAGAAATTGGAATTACAAGGTACCGCCCATAAGGAGGGTACAAAGCAGGCACAAGAGGGCTCTAAGAAGCCCTGGGACAAACAAAAAGTTTTCAAAGAAAGAAGAAATAAGAGAGCTGATTCTCCACACCCAGAGAACTCCAAAAGGAGATATAGAGGGTCATTCTGACCCTGGCGGCCGGTGGTCGCCAGGGCCACCGACCACGGGAGCACCGCCGACAGGCTGGCGGTGCTCCAATGAGCATTCTGACTGCGGCGGTTCAGCCGCGGTCAGAAGCGGAAAGTCAGCGGTCTCCCGCTGACTTTCCGCTGCTCATTGGAATCCTCCATGGCTGCGGAGCGCGCTCCGCAGCCATGAGGATTCTGACCCCCCCTACCGCCATCCAGTTCATGGCGGGAAAGCCGCCATGAACAGGATGGCGGTAGGGGGGGTCGCGGGGCCCCTGGGGGCCCCTGCCGTGCCCATGCCAATGGCATGGGCACGGCAGGGGCCCCCGTAAGAGGGCCCCAAAATGTATTTCACTGTCTGCCTTGCAGACAGTGAAATACGCGACGGGTGCAGTAGCACCCGTCGCACCTTCCCACTCCGCCGGCTCGATTACGAGCCGGCATCCTCGTGGGAAGGTCGTTTTCCCCTGGGCTGGCGGGCGGTTTAACTGGAACCGCCCGCCAGCCCAGGGGAAAACTCGTAATACCCGCCGCGGTCTTTTGACCGCGGCGCGGTAATTTGGAGGGCGGGATCCTGGCGGGCGGCCTCCGCCGCCCGCCAGGGTCATAATGAGGCCCATAATCTCAGAAATAGGGAGAATATTAAAACTCCAGACAGATATACTGATTCACGTCCCTCTTGTTCCTTTCAGGAAGCACCAGATAGATGTAGCAAGAGAGGGGGCCATCAAGATCAACGTCCTGAATACGTGAAAGAAAAGAAAGACTCTTCGCAGTCTACCATTAAAAAAAAGGAGAAAAGACTCCTCAGCAAAAGACAGAGTTTATAAAGAAGAAGGTGGCAGCACTGACAGCTAAGAATGCCAGTATACTTGAGAACACTGTTGAAGAACAAGACGTGGGCAGTGACTCTGTTAGACAGCGCGGCAGAGGTCACGATATGTCGCCAGAGTCTGAAAGATCATCTGGATGCAACAGCAACTAGTGATTTTATCGCAGTTGAAACAGCGGATGGCCGCGTACTCCCCCCGATAGGGATTATGATTTAAAAATTCAGATAGAGGGAGACGTGGAGCGCATTATTAGTGTGATATTTTGGGATGAACTTACTAGTGATATCCTATTGGCCGAAAGAGACTGGCCACCTGAACAAATCCGCAAGCTCCCGCATGGGTAAGATGTAATTTTGCCTTCTTTCTCCGATCTTGTTCCGGAAGCAGACAAAGAAGCCTATGCTTCTGAATGGGCTTCAGCGCAAGCACCTGCGTTATACTACAATCATGTAGGTTGGGACAAGGAGTCTCCTTGTCATGTTATTCCCGTTAGGTCTACACCCCAACCGCTGCCACAATATCCTGTCAAACCTGAAGCGAAAGCTCTGGTGAGGGAAATACTCGCCCAACTTGAGTACCAGGGAGTGATTGAGCCCTGTACATCTGCAATGAATAATCCGTTATTCCCCATTGCAAAGCCGGACCATTCATATAGAATAGTCATTGTTTATAGACACTTAAATAGTCATACACGTACATATGCTATACAGAATTCACTCAGTACGGCACTAATAAATAACATAGTGCGTAAAAAATATAAAACAACATTGGACATTTCTAATGGATTCTTCTGCCAGAATTTAGCACATGAAAGTCAGGACCTGAGCGCATTCTCATTTGGCTCTCAGAAACGCTTTTGTCGTATACCTCAAGGCTATAAGAATAGCCCAGGGCTATTTTCAGCCCGTGTGACGTCAATACTACACAATATCGATTCCGAGGAGTTATCCTATGTGGATGACATATATCTCACAGACGATGTCCTCGACATTCATCTTGCGAGGGTCGATCGGATCATTTTGGGATTTGCAGATCTTGTTCACAAATTCAATTTAAAAAAGAGCAAGATAGCCTTTATTAGTGTATTATTCCTGGGATATGAGCTATCAAACGAGGGAAAGAGCCTGTCCCGCACTTTCTAGAAAAATGTGCTCAACTGCACCCTCCTAACTCGCTAAAGAAACTCCAGTCATTACTAGGTTTCTTTAATTTTGGCAGAACATACATTCCAGATTATTCACAACAGATCAAGCCACTTCATGACTTGGTTCAGCCCAAATTTTCTAGCAGACACTGGCCAATTGAACACACGCACATCCTTAGGGAAATGCAACGGGACATGCTAGAAGCTAAACACTTGCACACACGTGACAATAAAATAAATGTGGTCATCAGAATAATTGCTGGTGCCATTGGATGTACTTATGTCACCTTTAATGAGGATGACACTGTACCCATAGCATATAAATCACATTTATACTCCAATGCTGAACAGCGTTTTGCCCCTACAGAAAAGATTCTTACGGCAGTTCAGATGGCCGTCATAAAAGAGGGGCCACTTGCCCAGGGGAAAAGTATTATTGTTGCCTCCCCGGTACCAGCTCTAGAGGCTGTCACCAAAGCAAGCGTTCCCAATGCTAAAGAATTACATCTACGTTGCATTGACCGCCACTGATGTCGATTACATTTTTGATCCAAAACTTCAGACACAAGAATTTCTTCGTTACGAACAAGAGTACCCCGCTCCTCTACATATTTTGCCACTAAACAACTACCATACTGTCATATACACTGATGGTTCAGCACAACCGGCTGTAGGTACTAAACGTCCATACTCGGCAGCCTTCGCAGCCGTGAGCATAGTGATGGAAGATGGAGCACACCCACCACCACACCTCGCTCACGTGCAGTCACCACCCCCACTACCATTCACACATCCCCTGTGTCCTCTCCCAGTGTGTCTGTGACGCCCCCTCCCAAGATGCACAAACGCAGACACACACCCACCCAACAGCCATCCACCTCACGACAGCCTCTAGCGCATGCACCTTCACCCAAAGTCACCAAACGTACACCTCCTACAACCACCACCTCTTCCTCCACTCCCAAACCCCCTCCAGCTACCCGTCCCAGTATTCCTAAGAAACTTTTCCTGGCCAGCATTGACCTCTTTCCCTCACCTCCCCCACCCCGTCCGTCTCATAGGTCCCGAACTAGCACCTCAGCCACAACCTCTCTGGGACCTGTGGTGCCTGTAGTCACCGGAATCTGGAGTGCACCGGCCACAAGGGCAGCCAGTGTGTCACGGAGCCACAGCACAGAAAGTCCCCCACCTGTGAAGCATCAGAAGCTGGCCAGTGCCCGGCGGGAGAGGGGGAAGACTCCAGCCACCAAAGCCGCTCCCAGGGGTCCCGGTTGGAGTGTGGAGTCAGCTGTGACACCTTCCAAGGTGGGGAAGGGCCACAAGAAACCCGGCAAGTCTGGGAAGATCAGCACGGCGGAGAAAACCGCCATCATCCCCGCTGCCCAGGAGGCCACCGCCAGCACCAGCCCAGCTGCCCAGGAGGCCACCGCCAGCACCAGCTCAGCTGCCCAGGACAAGACCGCCAGCACCAGCCCAGCTGCCCAGGACAAGACCGCCAGCACAAGCCCAGCTGCCCAGGACAAGACCGCCAGCACAAGCCCCGTTGGGCCATGAAGGACCGCCAGCAAAGGCCCTGTTGGGCCATGAAGGACCGCCAGCACAAGCCCCGTTGGGCCATGAAGGACAGCCAGCACAAGCCCTATTGGGCCATGAAGGACCGCCAGCAAAAGCCCTGTTGGGCCATGAAGGACCACCAACAAAGACCCCGTTGGGCCATGAAGGACCGCCAGCACAAGCCCCGTTGGGCCATGAAGGACCGCCAGCAAAAGCCCCATTGGGCCATGAAGGACCGCCAGCAAAAGCCCCGTTGGGCCATGAAGGACCGCCAGCAAAGGCCCCGTTGGGCCATGAACGACCACCAGCAAAAGCTCCGTTGGGCCATGAAGGACCACCAGCAAAGGCCCCGTTGGGCCATGAAGGACCGCCAGCAAAGGCCCCGTTGGGCCATGAAGGACCGCCAGCAGCTGAGACCCTGCAATGGAGACCGCCATCTCAAGCACCGCTGCACAGGGCACCGCCATCTCAAGCACCGCTGGCCCATGAGCAGCAAGTGCACTGACGCAACTGAGTCCATCACGGGGTGAATGAAGCACTAAGGTCACAAAGCCCCCTCCAAAACCAGTGGAGAGATACATCCACTCCCTCTGTCCTTAGCAGGATGAAGCACACTGTGCACAAAGCCCCCTCCAGAACCAGTGGAGAGATACATCCACTCCCTCTGTCCTTAGCAGGATGAAGCACTCTGGGCACAAAGCCCCCTCCAGAACCAGTGGAGAAAGGCATCCACTCCCTCTGTCCTTAGCAGGATGAAGCACTCTGGGCACAAAGCCCCCTCCAGAACCAGTGGAGAAGGCATCCACTTGAGAGACTGTGGCTTTGCACTCACCAGGATGGAACAGTGGGCAACCCACCCTCTTGTGAGACTTGAGAGACTGTGCCTTTGCACTCCCCAGGATGGAACAGTAGGCAATCCACCCACTTGTGAGACTTGAGAGACTGTGGCTTTGCACTCCCCAGGATTGAACAGTGGGCAACCCACCCACTGTAGAGACTTGAGAGACTGTGGCTTTGCACTCCCCAGGATTGAACAGTGGGCAACCCACCCACTGTAGAGACTTGAGAGACTGTGGCTTTGCACTCCCCAGGATGGAACAGTGGGCAACCCACCCACTTGTGAGACTTGAGAGACTGTGGCTTTGCACTCCCCAGGATGGAACAGTGGGCAAACCATCCACTGTAGAGACTTGAGAGACTGTGGCTTTGCACTCCCCAGGATTGAAGAGTGGGCATGTGGCCCCCTCGTGGATTTGGCGTTGTGCACTCATCTGGCTGAGGTGCCCCCCCTTTCCCTCCCCCTGAGGTGCCTGTTTAGTTGCTGTCTGATGCCCCTGCAGTGTTCTCTCCGTCATGGTCGGGGATCTTGTGTGGGCCTTGCCCATACCGTGTGGTCCCAGTGTTCCACGGACTTTCTTAGAACACTACCTGGACTACTATGCTTGGTTTATATTATGTACATGGTGTATATATATATTTCTGCCTACTTGCTTTTCATATATTACAAAGGTTACACTCATTTTCTATTGTCTTTGCATTCTTCCGGGGGCTTTAGGGGGTGTAACTGTGATGTATTGATATGCATTGTTTGTGTGTTGTTGTGGGTGAGGGTGGGGGTGTTGGTTGTGTGTCTCCCTGTTTTTTGCCTCCCCCCTCCCCTGTGTCGTAGGTGCAGTACTCACCGTGGTCTTCACCGCCGGCGTTCGTGCTCCTGGTAGAGGAGCAAGAAGATAAAGGCTGGGAAAATGTGGAGCTCTGGTTCCATGGCGTCCTCGTTCCTCATGGAGTGTGTAGAGGTGAGCGTTTTCCCTTCGGGATTCCTGTTTCCGCTGTGTTTTTATCCGCAGTGAATCCGCCCCGCAAAAGGTGGTGGATTGGCCTGTCATAATTGTGTGGGCGGTACATTGTCTTCCGCCTGTCTGCTGCCGGTGACAGCCGCGCTGTTTGTTTGTTCCGCCGTGGCGGTCGGAGTGTTAAAGTGGTTGTCTTTGTTGGCGGTTTCCGCCACGGTCGTAATTCCAATTTTTTTTACCGCCGGCCTGTTGGCGGTCTTACCGCCGCTTTAACACCGACCGCCTGGGTTGTAATGACCACCTTAATTATTTATTTCTTCTAAAATGGCTGCCTTGTTTAGAGTTAGGCCACTTGTTATGAGTTACATTATCAGTGTCACCTCGCTAAGGCGTCAAGAACAAGCACCAAAGACAAACAAACAGTAGGTGTTCACACTTAGGGATTTTCCCTCTCCATACTTTCGAGGGATTGTTTATATTAATTGTCGTCCCAAGCATGTCTGTTATCTATTGTTTGGGAACACACCTACATCTGGGGTCCTTGAAGATCTGTATAAATATATCACACCTTAGACAGATAATCAGAGGGATCTCGACCAGAGGGCATCACCGCCATCGCTGATATCGATGCTGCAGTTGTCTTGACGCTGACCCAGTCTTCGTGTCCCTGCGGAGTCTGAGATAGAGACCTCATTCCAAGGTAACGAGGGTTGGGGGCTCCTCTCATGGACATGGCATTGGCAGATTAGGTTTAACAAACCCTGCTCTCCTTTAGGTAGGAGGTTAGGCCTTTCACATTAGGGTATTAGGGCATATTACATCTCGTATGTCTTTTCTATGCATTGCAAGGTGGTGGGGGTCTTTGTAATAATGACTCTCGTCTTCACAATTCTGTTACTTGCATTATTCATTATCCTAGTCATTGCAGCCCATGCAACTTATCGCAAATTGCAGATATGTTGAATAAAAACTATTGAAACTTTACTGCACCTTTGTCATTGCTTGTGTTTGTATGAGACATGATACATCTGTGAGAAAGGGGTAATCTCCGTTTAACCACGACACTACCTGAGATTTCTTCCTCTCGAGTCCATGTGTAAAGGCTGCCACAAATCACCTTTTATTATTGTGTTTCTGGTGAGGTGCTGCTTGTGAGCCGGTAAGGTTGGGACAACAGTTGCGAGTTGTTGTAGGAAAGACGTAGTCGCCTACAAACAAAAGTACTGTCATCCTTTAACCCCTTAGCTGCTGGGCCTTTTCCCCCCCAGTGCTGAGCCCTTTTTTGGCTATTTGGGGTAGTTCACGCTTAGGGCTTCATAACTTTTTGTCCACATAAGCTAACCACGCCAAATTTGCGTCCTTTTTTTCCAACATCCTAGGGATTCTAATGGTACCCAGAGTTGGTGGTTTCCCCTGGAGGAGACCAAGAAAATAGCCAAAATACAGTGAAAATTTAGTTTTTTCCAAAAAAATGGGAAAAAAGGGCTGCCGAAGAAGGCTTGTGGTTTTTTCCCTGAAAATGCCATCAACAAAGGGTTTCTGGTGATGAAATCACTATCTTCCCACCTTTCAGGAACGGGCAGACTTGAATCAGAAAACCAAATTTTTCAACACAAATTTGGCATTTTACTGGGACATACCCCATTTCTACTATATTTGGTGCTTTCAGCCTCCTTCCAGTTAGTGACAGGAATGGGTGTGAAACCAATGCTGGATCCCGGAATGCTAAACATTTCTGAAAACTAGACAAAATTCTGAATTCAGCAAGGGGTCATTTGTGTAGATCCTACAAGGTTTTCCTACAGAAAATAACAGCTGAAATAAAAAAATATTGAAATTGAGCTGAAAACAACAGCCATTTTTCTTTATGTTTTACTCTGTAACTTTTTCCTGCGATGTCAGATTTCTGAAAGCAATATACCGTTTTGTCTGCTGGACTCTTCTGGTTGCGGGGATATAAAGGGCTTGTAGGTTCATCAAGAACCCTAGGTACCCAGAGCCAATAAATGAGCTGCACCCTGCAGTTGGTTTTCATTCTATACTGGGTATACAGCAATTCATTTGCTGAAATATGAAGAGTGAAAAAGAGGTATCAAGAAAACCTTTGCATTTCCAAAATGGGATCAAGATAAGGTTTTGAGGAGCAGTGGTTATTTGCACATCGCTGAATTCCGAGGTGCCCATACTAGCATGTGAATTGCAGGGCATTTCTCAAATAGACGTCTTTTTTACACACTCTCTTATATTTGGAAGGAAAAAATGTAGAAAAAGATAAGGGGCAATAACACTTGTTTTGCAATTCTGTGTTCCCCCAAGTCTCCCGATAAAAATGATACCTCACTTGTGTGGGTAGGCCTAGTGCCCGCGACAGGAAATGCCCCAAAACACAACATGGACACATCCTATTTTTTTTATAGAAAACACAGCTGTTTTTTCCAAAGTGCCTACCTGTAGATTTTGGCCTCTAGCTCAGCCGGCACATACGGAAACCTACCAAACCTGTGCATTTCTGAAAACTAGAGACCTAGGGGAATCCAAGGAGGGGTGACTTGCGGGGCTCGGACCAGGTTCTGTTACCCAGAATCCTTTGCAAACCTCAAAAAGTGGCCAAAAAAACAAGTTTTCCTCACATTTCGGTGACAGAAAGTTCTGGAATCTGAGAGGAGCCACAAATTCCCTTCCACCCGGCGTTTCCCCAAGTCTCCCGGTAAAAATGATACCTCACTTGTGTGGGTAGGCCTAGCGCCCGCGACAGGAAACGCCCCAAAGCGCAACGTGGACACATCCAAATTTTTGGAAGAAAACAGAGGTGTTTTTTGAGAAGTGCCTACCTGTAGATTTTGGCCTCTACCTCAGCCGGCACCTAGGGAAACCTACCAAACCTGTGCATTTCTGAAAACTAGAGACCTAGGGGAATCCAAGGAGGGGTGACTTGCGGGGCTCGGACCAGGTTCTGTTACCCAGAATCCTTTGCAAACCTCAAAAAGTGGCTAAAAAAACAAGTTTTCCTCACATTTCGGTGACAGAAAGTTCTGGAATCTGAGAGGAGCCACAAATTTTCTTCCACCCGGCGTTCCCCCAAGTCTCCCGATAAAAATGATACCTCACTTGTGTGGGTAGGCCTAGCGCCCGCGACAGGAAACGCCCCAAAGCGCAACGTGGACACATCCAAATTTTTGGAAGAAAACAGAGGTGTTTTTTGAGAAGTGCCTACCTGTAGATTTTGGCCTCTAGCTCAGCCGGCACCTAGAGAAACCTACCAAACCTGTGCATTTCTGAAAACTAGAGACCTAGGGGAATCCAAGGAGGGGTGACTTGCGGGGCTCGGACCAGGTTCTGTTACCCAGAATCCTTTGCAAACCTCAAAAAGTGGCCAAAAAAACAAGTTTTCCTCACATTTCGGTGACAGAAAGTTCTGGAATCTGAGAGGAGCCACAAATTCCCTTCCACCCGGCGTTTCCCCAAGTCTCCCGGTAAAAATGATACCTCACTTGTGTGGGTAGGCCTAGCGCCCGCGACAGGAAACGCCCCAAAGCGCAACGTGGACACATCCAAATTTTTGGAAGAAAACAGAGGTGTTTTTTGAGAAGTGCCTACCTGTAGATTTTGGCCTCTACCTCAGCCGGCACCTAGGGAAACCTACCAAACCTGTGCATTTCTGAAAACTAGAGACCTAGGGGAATCCAAGGAGGGGTGACTTGCGGGGCTCGGACCAGGTTCTGTTACCCAGAATCCTTTGCAAACCTCAAAAAGTGGCTAAAAAAACAAGTTTTCCTCACATTTCGGTGACAGAAAGTTCTGGAATCTGAGAGGAGCCACAAATTTTCTTCCACCCGGCGTTCCCCCAAGTCTCCCGATAAAAATGATACCTCACTTGTGTGGGTAGGCCTAGCGCCCGCGACAGGAAACGCCCCAAAGCGCAACGTGGACACATCCAAATTTTTGGAAGAAAACAGAGGTGTTTTTTGAGAAGTGCCTACCTGTAGATTTTGGCCTCTAGCTCAGCCGGCACCTAGAGAAACCTACCAAACCTGTGCATTTCTGAAAACTAGAGACCTAGGGCAATCCAAGGAGGGGTGACTCGCGGGGCTCGGACCAGGTTCTGTTACCCAGAATCCTTTGCAAACCTCAAAAAGTGGCTAAAAAAACAAGTTTTCCTCACATTTCGGTGACAGAAAGTTCTGGAATCTGAGAGGAGACACAAATTTCCTTCCACCCGGCGTTCCCCCAAGTCTCCCGATAAAAATGATACCTCACTTGTGTGGGTAGGCTTAGCGCCCGCGACAGGAAACGCCCCAAAGCACAACGTGGACACATCCAAATTTTTGGAAGAAAACAGAGGTGTTTTTTGAGAAAGGCCTACCTGTAGATTTTGGCCTCTTGCTCAGCCGGCACCTAGGGAAACCTACCAAACCTGTGCATTTCTGAAAACTAGAGACCTAGGGGAATCCAAGGAGGGGTGACTTGCGGGGCTCGGACCAGGTTCTGTTACCCAGAATCCTTTGCAAACCTCAAAAAGTGGCTAAAAAAACAAGTTTTCCTCACATTTCGGTGACAGAAAGTTCTGGAATCTGAGAGGAGCCACAAATTTCCTTCCACCCAGCGTTCCCCCAAGTCTCCCGATAAATATGATACCTCACTTGTGTGGTTAGGCCTGGTGCCTGCGACAGGAATAGATCACACAACGGTCAATGTTGGTCCTTACGTGAGGCATCTGTTGACCCTGGGGTGATCCATTCCTGACACAGGCACTAGGTGTAGGCACTCAAGTGGGGTAGTGTTTTTATCAGGACAGGTGAGGAGTCACTGGGTGGTAGGAATGTTGTGGATCCCAGCATATTCCTGTAGTTTGTGTGACAGAAATGTGAGAAAAATAGAGGTTTTTTTCAACATTTCAGCTTTGCAGGGTATTCTGGGTAAGAAAACTTTGGGGAATCCACACAAGTCACACCTCTGTGGACTCCCCCGAATGTCTAGTTTCCAGAAATGTTTGGGTTTAGTGTGTTTCTCTATATGGCCGCCGAATCCAGGACCAAAAACACAGGTGCCTGCCTTACAAAATCAGTTTGTTTTGCCATAGACAATTTTGATGTCTCCACAATATGATTTGGGTGGTGGAATTTGGGGCTGAACTAAATTGGTGAGCTCCCAAGAGAGCACTCTCTCTCTGCTTGCCGCCGCATTCACCTGCTCTCTGGGTTGGCCTAACCCACTATTACCCAGTTGCACGAACAGCTTGCGAAGGGACAGCAGGACTGTCCTCATCACCTCCCTCATAATGTACTGGAAGAGGAGTTTTCGAATGGGACTCCTCTGACTGAAAAATCACTCCCATAGTCTGCGCCATTGTCCTATCCCTCAGATGCTGTCTCAGTATCTGATGTCTCAGTCTCTGATCCTATGTGAGAGCGGTCCTCTATAACCCGAGTGCATGCAGCAGTCATCCATCAAGATGCCATCTCTGCTATTGGCTAAACTGTTGCTCTAAAACACTAGCCTACGTAGACAGTCACAAAATCGATGGTGTGTGTGAGATACGTGCAACAGTAGAGGCCACCTTACCTGCGCTTCTTCCCTCAATCAGCACGTACTTTCAAGACACTCAAAAAACACCTTGTCACATACCATTCGTCACAGTCTTTAGCACCTCCTGCGCCCAGTCCAACAATCATTATTGGTGCTCCCACTCCCTCCTCCTCGGATTCCCTCATTACCACCCAGCAAAAGTGCCCTTCATCTCTCCATAGACTTTACTAATGTACTCAGCTATTTACATAAAATACAGATGTGCTCTTTGCAGTAGGCATATAAACCTTCTGCGCTTCTTTATGGCACTAAAACTGCCACTAGACAAGTCGGACCCTTTTCCCCCCAGGGAAACCACACACATATTGACAAAAGTGATGTATATATGACAGCCAACCACCTGAAACTCAACTCAAGCAAAACCGAAATAATCCTCTTTGGCCCACACAAAAACACCTGGGACCCCCCATGGTGGCCCACCACGCTAGGCCCTGCACCCACCCCCGCCAACTACGCACGCAACCTTAGCATCATCCTAGACTCCTCCCTCTCTATGACCCAACAAATCAACGCTCTTACCTCCTCATGCTTCAACAAACTCCGTATACTGAAAAACATTCAAATGGATCCCCACAGAGACCAGAAAAACTGTCACTCACGCACTCATCAGCAGCAGGCTTGATTACAGAAACGCCCTCTACGCCGGCACCACTCTAAAACTCAAGTGCAAACTACACGCATCCAGAACTGAGCAGCACGACTCATCCTCGACCTCCGCCGACACGAACACATCTCTCCACACCTCAAATCCCTCCACTGGCTCCCCATTGACAAAAGGATCACCTTCAAGATCCTCATCCTCGCACACAAATCACTCCACAACACAGGCCCTGCCTACCTCAACGAGAGTCACCTTCCACACCCCCACACGAAACGTCCGCTCAGCTGACCTCTCTCTCGCCTCTGTCCCCCGCATCAAACACACCACCACCGGGGGCAGATCCTTCTCCTACATTGCACCCAAAACCTGAAACGCACTCACAACCCACATTCGCAAGACCCAAAACCTACTTCTTTTCAGGAAGGGCCTCAAAACCTGGCTTTTTGAACAGTGAACCTCCTAGCCCCTTTCCCTCCCCCCGTCCCCCCCCCCAGCGCCTTGAGACCCTCACAGGTGAGTAGCGCGCTTTATAAATCTCTTTGATACAGATCTAGCTATATATATATATATATATATAAATATATATATATATATATATATATATATATATCTACATATATATCCATGTACCTAGATATATCTATCTACATAGATATATATATATATAGATATATACATATATATTTTTTTAGTTGTTGTATGGTTTCCTTGGGGGCCAAAATGGCCCCCAGGGAAACCCTACAACATCTAAAAAAACATTGCCCCCACAGGGGGTCACCCTGCCCACGGGCGACCCCCTGTCATTTCATTTGTTTTTTTTTTGCAAACAAAAAAAATCCCCTGGGGGGGGCGCGATCGCACCCCCCCCCCCCAGGGGGCACCTACCTTTTTTTTTATAAAAAAAAATTATGCCGGGGGGGGCCGCCCGTTTTCCGGGGGGGGCCGCCCCCCAAAAGTGAAATCCCTGGTGTCTAGTGGGGTTTCCTGGCCCCCGATCGCAGCTGTGCTGCGATCGGGGGCCAGGAAACCGTTTCAGAAGGCCTCGTAAGAAAAATGAGACTCTCCCCTTTCTTACGAGGCCTTTTCAAAATGTTTCCTGGCCCCCCCGATCGCAGCTGTGCTGCGATCGGGGGAGCCAGGAAACCTGAAAGTGTTTCCTGGCCCCCGATCGCAGCACAGCTGCGACCGGGGGCCAGGAAACACTTTCAGGAAGGCCTCGTAAGAAAGGGGAGTGTCTCCCCTTTCTTACGAGGCCTTCCCGAACGTGTAAAAGGCCGTTTTCCCCATGAAAGCAGGAAGCGGCCGCAAGGCTGCTTCCTGCTTTCATGGGGAAAACACCTTTGCAACGTCAGCGCGCCTCGTGGCGCGCTGACGTCACAAAGGGGCGGGTGGGGGGCGGGGGGAGACACGGTAGCTTCCGTGTCTCCCGGGGGAAGTAAAAAAATAAAAATAAATCCTCGGGTGCGACGCACCCGAGGATTTATTAATGCCCTTCCTGGTGTCGGCCACTGGTCGTGACCCGCACCAAGGAGGGTGTGTGGGCGTCGGCCAGTGGGCGACGCCCGCACCTAAGAGGTTAACCAGCAGTCTTGCCTAGAGCAAGAGTCCAAACTACGACAACCCCCAATGGACTACATTGTTGCAGACTCAAATGGAGCCCAATGGTTCTGGAAGCTGGATTTGAATTCCAACTACCATCAGCTGAAACTGGCCCCCGAAAGCAGGAACATTACCACCTTTTCCACGCATGTTGGGCTGCAACATTACAAAAGGTTTAGTTTTGGGGTATCCTCTGCCACTGAAGTTTTCAAAATGCCATTAGAGAGACACTATTTGGCTTCAATGGGGTGCTCAACCTCAGTGATGACATTCTGATTTTTTCGGAGACTCTTGAGCATCATCATCGCCGGTTAAGAGCCACACTCCAGTGACTCTCTGATGCTGGCCTCACATTTCACAAAAAGAAGTGTGAGTTATACAGGAACTCTGTCGATTTTTTTGGATACATTTTCTCTCATGAAGGGTTGCAAGTGGACCCCGAGAAGGCTGATGCCATCCACAGTGCCACAGTTATGCACAATGCAACGGAAGTCTGAGGTTTCCTTGGCATGACATCCTACTGTGGCCGGTTCATCCCCCAACTGGCTACAATGACTGAGAATTTTGATACAAACTCACGAGGGCCGACACCAAGTGGAACTGGAGCCCTTAAGCTGGCAAGGTGTTTCAGGCTGTGAAAGAGGGTGCTGCTAGATAAAGTAATCAGCGCCTACTTCCACCCCAGGAAAAGGACAGAGGTAGTGGCTGATGTCAGCCCTGTCAGGCTAGGTGCTGTTCTGCTTCAGGAGCAGAAGGATCAGGAGATGGCACCAGTGGCCTATGCAAGCTGGGCCTTGTCAGCAGTCGAGGCTCAATATGCGCAGGTCGAAATGGAGGCACTGGCCATCCGCTGGGCCTGTCAACACTTTCATCTGTACTTGTACAAACAAGAATTTCAGGTGGTCACCGAACAAAAGCCCATCGTATTGTTGTTTGCTGGGTCGACATGTAAGGCTTGCCCGCAGATTGAACACTGGGCTGTCCTGCTCCAGCTGTAGAAGTTCAAGGTCCGCTATCAACCAGGGGTGAATAACCTGATCGATTAATTGCCACGGCATCCCCCTGTGTCACAACTGGGTGTATTGCAAGAGGAAGAAGGGGAAAGGATGGAGAGCTTTGTGAGGATGGTGGAGCAGACAATCTGTCCGGTGGTCCTGACGCTGTCGGAGATAGCCAAAGCTTCCAGCGGAGATCTGGTCATATGTTGTGCCAAAGATGACTTGGCCCGGCAAAAGTGGAAGCCTTTCCATGAAGGCACGAGGTCCCTTGACCAGGAGGAGCGCATGGCTATGCAAGGTGTCTGGAAGGTGCGATGGTCTTCTCCTGCAAGGCCAGAAGATAGTGCTTCTGTGGGACCGGGTGGTCGAACTGGCTCATCACAGACACCAAGAAGGCGAAAAGATAAAAGCTCATCTCAGCGCCAAGGTGTGGTTTCTTGGTATGGACGTCCTGGTTGATACCCTCATAAGGAGGTGCCACTCCTGTACCATCACTACCATCGATCAGCCCACCGCTCCGGTGATTACGGAATAACCCTGCTCGAAGCCGTGGTCCAAGGTCAACATGGACTTTGGGAGTTTTCCTGATGGGTGGCTGACTGTGGTTATGATTGACTCCTATACCCAGTTCCCGGTGGTGGAGTTAGCCGCATCTACTGCATTTGAGTACGTGAGGCCGGTGTTGGAGAAGACCTTCATCCTGTTTGGCCTCCCTAATGAGGTAAGGACAGACAACGGTCCACAGTTTCAGGGTCAAGAGTTCAGAGACTATCTAGGTCAGCTGGCCAAATTACTCCAGAATGTCCTAAGGTCATCAGTGACACTGAAAGATTCATGCAAACCCTTAATAGAGCCCTGAGAATTGGTGACGGGTGATGCTGAGTGATGCATGCACAAATTTCTGAGAGCTTATCAGCAGACGCTCCACAGAACCATTAGCTGTGCTCCTGCAGCTCTGATGTTCCGGCAGCCCCCGCAGGACTGTGTCCCGGGTGACTCTCAGTGAGAGTCAAATGAGCTGGACCTGGAGGCCACTCAAGAGAAGCGACGAAAAACCAACCAGAAGGCATGCGACCGGAGGAGAACGAAGTGCCCTGACCTATGGGTGAGTGACCTGGTGGTGGTAAAGGACCGGCATCCTAGCTGGAAATTCAGGACCCCTTATGAGTATGGTGTGTGGAAGGTGGTCACGGTGAGTGGGACAATGGTGACTGCTCAAAGAGGAGAACGGCAGATTACCAGAAACGTGGAGATCTCCAGTTAGGACGGTGGAGACGATGCTGACGAGGAGGACGAAGAAGGAGGTGGAGAAATCCCAGCTGAGGAGGAGCCGGATGACCGACAAGCTCATAGAGAGGCTCCTGTGCAGGCAACAGGCGGTGTGGGTCATGCAGAACTGGCCTGTCGGAGTAAGAGGTATCACTTGCGGCCCAACCCAACACCCAGCCAGAGACTGAGGGATTTTGTGTGCTAACCTGTTCGTTATCATTTTGGACTTACTGGGGTCTGTATGGTTCTAGTTGTTTTGCTTGTGTTTTTCTTTCTTTTGTATTTTTCCTAGTGGGATCACCAGGGAGCTTCCTGTTGTGTGATTTCTTTTGACTAAAACATGGGAGGGATGTAGAGAGCCACCCGGGCTCTCCATTATAATGTTGCCAAGTAAGGGCAAGGGGCCAGGACTTCCAGTGAGGCTTTAGATAAAGAAAGCGCTGCTGACCCCAGCAGTAACCAGTTGCAGCATACTGACCCATGTGTGAGACTTCCTTGCCTGCCAGCATCACATGCAAAGCTGCACACATCACCACACCACACAATGCAGAAGCCACACAACTGTGATGCAAGCCTACATTTTTGAACATCAGTTCTTTCTACCCCCAAGAAATATAGACAAATTTGCTTCACACATCCTTATGCAATGTAAGTTGTTGAAAATAGTATTGAGAGCCTGTACTACTGGAAGTGATGCATGACCGTGCCTGTCTCTCCAAGAGTACGTTTGTAAACACGTGCTGCATCACACTGCACCTGTTGCTCGCCTACAAACAGCTGAAAATGAACTTTTGATCCAAATGCTCTCTGTTCAGGGCTTACATGTCTAGGCATCAAGAACTACATAAGAGGTTGTTGTTTTTTCTTATCAGATGATTTAGATGCATAGTAAGAACCTCCACTATTCCTGTAGGCCGGAAGTAGCCCCACATTTAAAAATCTCTCTGCCAGAGTACGCCACAGTATCACTGATGGTAAAATGCCGCTGTGGTAAAAGTTTCACTGAAGACCTTCGTGCCACCAAAAACAAGAACATCTAAACATTAGGTTTTATGACCACAAATAAGATCGGCTCTGTGTCAAACTTGTTTCAGCCAGGTATTACCTAAATTCCAGGCAATATGATGTCAAGCGAATGGAGCTTGCCACAAATACTCATTTCCTGATGGTTGCTGCTTTGTGTTTACAAGTTCTCAAGGGCGTAGCTTGGTCAGTAAGATTTGAGGGATGTGAGCTTCAGATTTCCAGACAATCATGCTAACATATAGGTGGTCATTATGACATTGACGGTGACTGTTAAATTGACCATGGCGGTGATAACTCCCATAGACAGCCAATGTACCACACCAACTGCCAGGGCATTCACACCACCCACCACAGCGGTAGCCACCTACAGCCAGGCGGAAGACAAAGTACTGCCCACCATATTACGACACAGCACACTGCCACAATTTCCAGGGCGGTACTTACGCAATCATAAGCCTGGCAGGAACACAACACAGAAGACCAGAGACTCACCATCAGAGACACAGAGAAGATCAATGCCGTTATGGAACCGGAACTGCATGTCTTCCCAATGCTTTTCTACGTCATGCTCCACCTGGAACACCAACGCCGACGAAGATGACGACAGTGAGTACAGTCTCCTAGCACACAAGGGAGGGAGGGAGGAAAAGGAGAGTGACACACACACACACAACACACACCATTCGCACACACCATACACACAACAGCTGTAGACGAAAAACAATGTCACAGTACACACCTCATAATAATGCAAAGACAACAGTAAGGCAGAATTGAAAATGTATTCACATGACAACAACCACCATTAGTACCGAAGTGACAAATATTATACATGAACCATTGTCCAGAAAGGGCCAATGCCCAGTCCAAAGTACAAAAGGCCCACATGAGCACAGGGCAGAGTCCAAGCCCCAACTTGATCCTGACATTCACAGCACCAAACTGTGCAGGAGCAACATGTTGGAAGGGGGCAGGCACCTCAGCTGAAGTGGGATATTCACCCACTGGTTCTAGAGGAGGCTCCATGCCCATTTCCCAAAGCTGGTGAGTGCAAGGTCACAATCTATGAAGTGGGGAACTCGCCCACTGCTTCTGGAGGGAGCTCCATGCCCATTTCCCAATGCTGGTGAGTGCAAGGTCATAGTCTCTGAAGTGGGGAACTCGCCCACTGCTTCTGGAGGAGGCTCCATGCCCATTTCCCAATGCTGGTGAGTGCAAGGTCACAGTCTCTAAAGTGGGGAACTCGCCCACTGCTTCTGGAGGGTCAACAGTCCCTGGAGGGTGGCCTACATGCCCTCTGCTGGAGATGAGGACTGCTGTGTATCAGCTGGGGGAGGTGTCTCCTGGGCAACCTCTGCCGGAGGTGAGGGCTGCATTGTCTCTGCTGGGGGAGGTGTCTCCTGGGCAATCTCTGCTGGAGGTGAGGGCTGCTGTGTCTCAGCTGGGGGAGGTGTCTCCTGGGCAGCCTCTGCTGGAAGTGAGGGCTGCATTGTCTCTGCTGGAGGTGAGGACCTCTTGCCTTTCATAGGTGGTTGAGTGGGAACCATTACTGTCATTGGTGGTTGACTGGGAACCTCTTCTGTCATTGGTGGTTGAGTGGGAACCATTACTGTCATTGGTGGTTGAGTGTGAACCTCTTCTGTCGTTGGTGGTTTAGTGGGAACCACTTCTGTGATTGGTGGTTGAGTAGGAACCACTGCTGTCGTTGGTGGTTGAGTGAGATCCTTACCCTTCCAGGCTGGTAGAGTGGGATCCTTCCCTTACCAGGCTGGTGGAGTGGGATCCTTCCCTTTCCTGGTTGGTGGAGTGGGAACTTTCACTTTCCTGGCTGGTGGAGTGGGATCCTTCCCTTTCCTGGCTGGTGGAGTTGGATCCGTCACTGTCTTGCCTCCATGACTAGGAGGTGCCCCCACTGTCCTGTGGACTGTTTGGCTGTGCTGCTGGGCTGAGTCGTTTTTACTCTGCTCTTACAGGCAGGACGGGGGTGGAGGAGTATGGAAGAGGTCAAGTTGGGCAAGGAAAAGCTTCTTATGGATGGTGGGGCGGGATGAGGGAGGAGGGATGGGAGTGGAGGTTGATGGAGTGGTTGTTGAAGGAGTACGTCTGCTGGACCTGGGTGCAGGTGCATGGGCAGTATGCTGATGTGGGGTGGATGGCTGTTGGTTGTCTGAGTTCCTGCGGTTGTGTCCCTTAGGAGGGGGGGCAGACAGGGTGGGAGAGGACACAGGGGACGCGTGGATGGATGTTGTGGAGGTGTCTGCTAGTGAGGTGTGTGTGCGCTGCAGGGTGGGGTGATGGTGGTGCTGGCTGTTGAAGCAGTGCATGCAAGTGTGAGTGCGGATGTGACTGTGAGGGAGAAGGAGGAGGAGGGGGAGACAGTGGAGGCAGTGGATGTTGGTGTGTGTGCAACTGTCTGTTGTTTGTGTGAGTGCTTGTGACCTGAAGTGTGCTCCCTGTGTTTGACTGTGCTACTCTTGTCTGATGTTTTGTGTGCATGCTTGTCTGTATGTGTGCATGGGATGGGTTGGGGTTAAGAAGACTGGGACTGGGAAGTGGTAGTTGGAGGGGGGACGGTAGGAACAGGGACAATGGCTGCCATCAGAGAGGACGCCAGAGCCTGGAACGATCTCTGTCGGGCTGCCAATCCACTGTGGATGCCCTCTAGGAATGCATTGCATTGCTGCATCTGGGATGCTAGCCCCTGGATGGCATTCACTATGGTTGACTGCCCTACAGAGATGGTTGATAGGAGGTCAGTAGCCTCCTCACTCAGGGCAGCAGGGCTCACTGAGGCAGGGCCTGAGGCACCTGGGGCGGAGGAGATGCCCACCCTCCTGGGTGAGCAGGCACGGGCAACTTGGTGAGGGGCTACTGGGAGGGTGGTGCTGGTATGGGGGTGGCGGCTGTACCTGGAGCTGAGTTGGTCCTAGAGGTATCCGCCATCACCAGGGAGCTCCCATTGAAGGAGGAATGAGAGTCAGTGTTGTCACCTCCTGTCTATGCCGTGGTGCTCCCCTCGCCCTCAGTCCCACTGGTTCCCTCGGCGTTGGTGGACTCTGCCTCCTGGGTCATGTGGGATGCAGCTCCCTCTGTCACCGGTGCCCCTGCTCCTCTGCCAAATGATGCTAATGCACCCATGGACAGGATGACAGAAGGAAAAAGGCGGGGAGAGAGAGAAAAGGAACACTGGGTCAATTACAGCACCAACACCACAGTTGGCATACACATTACTATGACACACACGGTTCAGGATTGAGAACTATGCACCACACTGGCAATCAATTGGCTAGGTGCCACAGCAAGAGGAGGGCCAACCACCGCCAACTATACCCCTCCTGGGATCCACTAAGCCCTGTCTGAAATGGAATACAACCAAACTAGGTTTCCTGAATTTGCTATACACCCATTACCATTGAGCTGGGTCACGCTGCAATGTCTGACCTGGCATTAAGGGGCACCCACTGACTCACAACCAACACCCAGATCGCATGCCACCTACCAGTGGCTGTAGTTATGCCCATAGCACTCACCCCCTTGTGGCTGATGTGATGCCCTCAAGGGCCTATCAAGCTCTGGGTAGGCCACCGCCAGTATGCAGGCCATCAGAGTAGTCAGGTTCCGATGGGCACCCCTTCCTCGTAGGGAGGCCATCCCCAGCTGGGCCTCCGTGGTCTTCCGTGCCCAGCGTCTCAGGTCCTCCCACCTTTTCCGACAGTGGGTGCTCCGCCTGCTGTAGACCCCCAGGGTCCGCACATCATTGGTGATGGCATGCCACAATCCCTTCTTCTGATGGGCGCTGACCTGCAGAGGTAATACAGACGGAAGGACACCATTACACATACAATCCAGCCTGTCACAAATATGGCCCACAAATCCCATTTCCATCTCCATTAGCACACACATCACCCGTCGCCCACCCTGTACACTGCCAACAGACATACCACCCCACCAAATGACACAATGCTTGCATACACATCTCCATGCAACCTTGGCACATGCATCGTGCCCAAGGTGTACTCACCTGTTGGTCTGGAGGCCCATATAGCAGTCCATACTGGGGTAGGACCCCTTCCACCAAACGCTCCAACTCCTCTGAAGAGAAGGCAGGGGCCCTTTCCTCTGTCACAAAGGCCATGGTAGGTTCCAGACACAGGTCACAGCAGCACACGCAGTGTAGGTGTTGTCATGTGGAAAGTCAGGAATCAAGTGATGATATAGATAGAAATTGGCAGTCATGTCAGCGGCGATGTACACCGTCACCGCTGCCGCTGATCTCCATTGGACACTGTACTCCATAGAGCCCCATATAGTCAATGAGGAATTGCACAGCGATGCAAGACCGCCTTCCGACACGATGCCCAACATCGGCAGAGTTACCTCACTTCCACCTGTCCCTACATACAGGACAGGCGATCGCCATTTAATGGTGGTGGACAACATTCAGATAATCCATAACTGCGCCATTGCTGATGATTGCACATACATTACCATTCCCACTGCCCCATCACATTAATGCTGATGCTATGTTTACAATTGAAAGTGTGCTGAGGCCTGCTAACCAGGCCCCAGCACCAGTGTTCTTTCCCTAACCTGTACTTTTGTATCCACAATTGGCAGACCCTGGCATCCAGATAAGTCCCTTGTAACTGGTACCTCTGGTACCCAGGGCCCTGATGCCAGGGAAGGTCTCTAAGGGCTGCAGCATGTATTATGCCACCCTAGAGACCCCTTACCCAGCACAGACACACTGCTTACCAGCTTGTGTGTGCTAGTGAGAACAAAATGAGTAAGTCGACATGGCACTCCCCTCAGGGTGCCATGCCAGCCTCTCACTGCCTATGCAGTATAGGTAAGACACCCCTCTAGCAGGCCTTACAGCCCTAAGGCAGAGTGCACTATACCATAGGTGAGGGTACCAGTGCATGAGCACTGTGCCCCTACAGTGTCTAAGCAAAACCTTAGACATTGTAAGTGCAGGGTAGCCATAAGAGTATATGGTCTGGGAGTCTGTTTTGCACGAACTCCACAGCACCATAATGGCTACACTGAAAACTGGGAATTTTGGTATCAAACTTCTCAGCACAATAAATGCACACTGATGCCAGTGTACATTTTATTGCAAAATACACCCCAGAGGGCACCTTAGAGGTGCCCCCTGAAACTTAACCGACTGTCTGTGTAGGCTGACTAGTTCCAGCAGCCTGCCACACTAGAAACATGTTGCTGGCCCCATGGGGAGAGTGCCTTTGTCACTCTGAGGCCAGTAACAAAGCCTGCACTGGGTGGAGATGCTAACACCTCCCCCAGGCAGGAGCTGTAACACCTGGCGGTGAGCCTCAAAGGCTCACCCCTTTGTCACAGCACCGCAGGACACTCCAGCTAGTGGAGTTGCCCGCCCCCTCCGGCCCCGGCCCCCACTTTTGGCGGCAAGGCCGGAGGAAATAATGAGAACAACAAGGAGGAGTCACTGGCCAGTCAGGACAGCCCCTAAGGTGTCCTGAGCTGAGGTGACTCTAACTTTTAGAAATCCTCCATCTTGCAGATGGAGGATTCCCCCAATAGGGTTAGGATTGTGACCCCCTCCCCTTGGGAGGAGGCACAAAGAGGGTGTACCCACCCTCAGGGCTAGTAGCCATTGGCTACTAACCCCCCAAACCTAAACACGCCCTTAAATTTAGTATTTAAGGGCTACCCTGAACCCTAGAAAATTAGATTCCTGCAACAACAAGAAGAAGGACTGCCTAGCTGAAAACCCCTGCAGAGGAAGACCAGAAGACAACAACTGCCTTGGCTCCAGAAACTCACCGGCCTGTCTCCTGCCTTCCAAGGAACTCTGCTCCAGCGACGCCTTCCAAAGGGACCAGCGACCTCTGAATCCTCTGAGGACTGCCCTGCTTCGACGACGACAAGAAACTCCTGAGGACAGCGGACCTGCTCCAAAAAGACTGCAACTTTATCCAAAGGAGCAGCTTTAAAAACCCCTGCAATCTCCCCGCAAGAAGCGTGAGACTTGCAACACTGCACCCGGCGACCCCGACTCGGCTGGTGGAGAACCAACACCTCAGGGAGGACCCCCGGACTACTCTACGACTGTGAGTACCAAAACCTGTCCCCCCTGAGCCCCCACAGCGCCGCCTGCAGAGAGAATCCCGAGGCTTCCCCTGACCGCGACTCTCTGAAACCTAAGTCCCGACGCCTGGAAAAGACCCTGCACCCGCAGCCCCCAGGACCTGAAGGACCGGACTTTCACTGCAGAAGTGACCCCCAGGAGTCCCTCTCCCTTGCCCAAGTGGAGGTTTCCCCGAGGAAGCCCCCCCTTGCCTGCCTGCAGCGCTGAAGAGATCCCTTGATCTCTCATTGACTTCCATTGCGAACCCGACGCTTGTTCTAACACTGCACCCGGCCGCCCCCGCGCCGCTGAGGGTGAAATTTCTGTGTGGGCTTGTGTCCCCCCCGGTGCCCTACAAAACCCCCCTGGTCTGCCCTCCGAAGACGCGGGTACTTACCTGCTGGCAGACTGGAACCGGGGCACCCCCCTCTCTCCATTGAAGCCTATGCGTTTTGGGCACCACTTTGAACTCTGCACCTGACCGGCCCTGAGCTGCTGGTGTGGTAACTTTGGGGTTGCTCTGAACCCCCAACGGTGGGCTACCTTGGACCAAGAACTGAACCCTGTAAGTGTCTTACTTACCTGGTAAAACTAACAAAAACTTACCTCCCCCAGGAACTGTGAAAATTGCACTGTGTCCACTTTTAAAGTAGCTATTTGTGAATAACTTGAAAAGTATACATGCAATTGAAATGATTCAAAGTTCCTAATGTACTTACCTGCAATACCTTTCAAACAAGATATTACATGTTAAATTTGAACCTGTGGTTCTTAAAATAAACTAAGAAAATATATTTTTCTATATCAAAACCTATTGGCTGGATTTGTCTCTGAGGGTGTGTACCTCATTTATTGTCTATGTGTATGTACAACAAATGCTTAACACTACTCCTTGGATAAGCCTACTGCTCGACCACACTACCACAAAATAGAGCATTAGTATTATCTCTTTTTACCACTATTTTACCTCTAAGGGGAACCCTTGGACTCTGTGCATGCTATTCCTTACTTTGAAATAGCACATACAGAGCCAACTTCCTACATCAATGTACACTGAGGTGGTTGTTCCATTGTACAAATTGTGACAGCCTATTCACTCTTGTGTCCCTTAGATACCTACCACTGAGGAGAGAAGCCACCGTGTATGGACCCCTTGTGGACTTGACTACACTGGAGGAGAGGCACATAATACTCACCTGTAGACTGGACAGGGCCACAATCACAGAGCTGTGTGCCCCATTGGATCCTGATCTGATATCAGCTATCCGTCATCCCACTGGGATCCCCCCTCTTTTGCAAGTCCTATCAGTGCTTCTTTTCCTGCCAACTGGTTCTTTCCAAGTGACAGTGGGCTTGGCAGTAGGAATGTCATAGCCAATGTTCTCAATTGTGCTGGCAAGGGTTCTGTCTGCCTTGGTCAAACACAAGTGCAGCTACATCGCTTTCCCCCAGGTGGAAGATTTGGCCACTGTGAAGGCAAGATTCTATGCAATGGGACATATACCAAATATTGTTGGGATGATTGATTGAACACATATTGCGTTTGTTCCCCCGACCAGAATGAGCAGGTTTTCAGGAATCGGAAGAGTTTCCACTCACTCAATGTGCAAATGGTGTGCCTGGCGGACCCGTACATCTCCCATGTCACTGCAAGTATCCTGGGTCGGTGTATAACGCCTTTGTTCTGAGGAATAGCAGCATCCCACAGTTGATGGCACAACTACAGAGGCACAGAGTTTGGCTAATAGGTGTGCCTGAGTGCCCACCCAATATATGTCAGTGTATGCATTCTGATGTTAACCCCACACCATTGTGTATGGCAAATGTTTGTCCCTCAATACTTGAAGGTGACTCAGGCTACCCAAACCTATCGTGGCTCCTGACCCCTGGGAGGAATGCCAGGACAGGGGCTGAGAATCATTATAATGATGCACATGGCGAACCAGAAAAATCATTGAAAGGACCTTCGGCCTCTTTAAGGCCAGGTTCAGATGCCTGCATCTGACAGGTGAATCCCTGTGCTTCTCACCCAAGTTGGTCTGCCAGATAGTAGTGGCATGCTGCATATTGCACAACCTGGACCTCAGACGACATGTGCCTTATCTGCAGGAGGAGGAGACTGGAAATGCCCCTGTGGCATCAGTGGACCCTGAGGACAGTGAGGATGAGGAGGCAGAGGATGAGGATGTGGACAGCAGAACATCAGTTATACGTCAATACTTCCAATGACACAAAGGTGAGACAGTGTAACTGACCATTCCTCTGACTATTGTGTTATCTGTGTGGCTGTAGCAGGATGGCATTCACTTCCTTTGCATCTCTACTTACTGTCACCAATAGCTTCTCATTTTGCCGATGTTGGTGATATGACAACAGTGTATTGATGTGATGACTACAGACAGCTACCGGTCATTAATTGTATGCTATCACAGTTCTAAGATCATTTGCACATGATGCGACTGTTTCCATAAATGCACATTTTCATCACATTAAACACTATCAGTCATGTTGTGTTCAAGGGTGTTTATTGTAGTGCAAATAATTGACAGGAAAGTGCAATGGAATGGGGTGATGGTAGAGGAAAGTCCAGGGTATGGTTCAATTCTGTTTGTAGCACAAGTCCAGTGTCCAATGGCCATAGCAAGGGGAGCAAAGGCAGTTCACAGTGAACAAGGTGACAAGGAGGGACACAAGGGGGACATTCAGGAGGGTCTTATTTCCTGCCGGTGGCCTTGGTCTTGGTAAGTGTCTCTCGCTTCTGTCTGGGTCACAGGGAAAGTTTGCGGGGTGGTTCACCTTCTACAGAGGGAGGGGTGCTGGTGGCCTGTGAGTCCTGTGGCAGGGCTTCCTGTCCACTAGCTGCAGCAGATGTGGTGGGCTGGTCAGTAGGCTAGCTAGTGGTAGAGGCCTGCTGGTGTGCTGGCCATTCTCTCATGATGTTGGCCATGTCTGCCAGCACCCCTGATATGGAGATCATGGTGGTGTTGAGGGCCTGAAAATCCTCCCTGATCTCCTGATGGTGTTCCTCCTGCAGCCGCTTGTTCTCCTGCATGTTGGTAAGGATCTGGCCCATCTTGTCCTGGGATTGTTGGTAACCCCCCAGGACATCAATGAGTGCCTCCTGGAGAGTCAGTTCCATGGGCCTGTCCTCCCCCTGGCACACAGCGGTCCTCCCAGTGTCCCTGTAGCCCTGTGCCTGTGTCCCCTGAACGGTGTACCCATTGCCACTTACCCCAGGACCCTGATTGTCTTGGGTGTGAGGTGTGGACTGGGGTCCCTGTACAGGTGGGCACACAGCTGATTGACGTGTCCTGGGAACAGAGGTGTGGGAAAATTGGGTGGGTGCTGTGATGTTGGATACTGATGGGGGAGGCTCTGTGGTGGACTGTGAGTGGGCTGGGATGTCCGACTGAACAGTTGTCCCTGCTGGACCAGGTAGTTCATCCAGATCCTGAAGTCCAGAGTTACTGTCATCACTGGGGGCATCTTCTGTTGGGGGCTGGATAGATGTGGCACCTCCTCTCCACTGAGATTGGCTGGTGCCTGTGGGGATAAAAGTAATGTATTATGCTTCATGTCTGTGACATATTGTACATCTCTGGCTTCCCATCTATCGTTGCTGTTGCCCTGCCGCCTTTGTTTGTGAATGGTGAGGTATTGTGGGATTTGTTAGTTCTCCATGCTGTGCATGCTTTTGTGATGGGTGTCCATGCAGGGCTGGGAGGGCTGTCCATGCATTGGTATAGCATGCAGGGCTAGGCATTGGGATTAGTCATATGTGTAGGTGCATTGTGTGGGATGTAGTGGAGTGATGTGAGTGAGGGTGAGGGGGTGTGTTTTGGCATGCAGGTATGGGGGGTGAGAAGTAATAAGTGTTGACTCACCAGTGTCCAGTCCTCCGGCAACTTCATTGAGTCCCTCAGGATGCAGTATTGTCTAGACTTGCTCCTCCCATGCTGTGAGCTGTGGAGGAGGAGGTGGGGGTCAACAGCCAGTCCTCTGTATGGCAAGCTGGTGCCTTGCTGCCACGGAACGTACCTCCCCCCGGAGGTTGTTCCACCTCTTCCTGATGTCGTCCCTTGTTCTTGGATGCTGTCCCACAGCGTTCATTCTGTCCACGATTCTCCACCATAGCTCCATCTTCCTGACAATGGATATTTGCTGTACCTGTGCTCCAAACAGCTGTGGCTCTACCCTGACTATTTCCTCCACCATGACCCGCAACTCCTCATCAGTGAAACGGGGGTGCCTTAGTGGGGACATGGGTGTTGTGTGGTGTATGTCGGTGGGAGGGTGTTGAGTAATGTGGTGGGGTGTGGGATGTGGGGTGCAGGATGGATGTGTGTGTGTTTGTGGCGTGTGTGTGTGTAGTTGTCTCAGTGGACTTGGTTTCAGTCTGGTGGCAAAAATTGGTATTCGTAAAGGGTTGTGGGTAATGTGGGTGTGTGTTTTATGGTGCAGTGGGTGGGTGGGTGTGGTGTGTGTATGAGTGTCAGGTCTGTGATTTTGGTTTTGGCCAATGTAGTGTTGTTTTCTAATTGGGTGTCCATTATGAGTGCGCCGGTGTGTACCGCCAATGGTTTACCACCGTTGAATGTCCGCTGTGGTGATTCGTCATAATGTGGTGGGTATTATTTTGTTGGCATAACGGTATGGGTGTTGGTACTGCCACTTTAGCACTGACCTTTGGGCTGGCGGATTTGTGTATGTGACTGTATTCTGTCGGATTGGTGTGTGTATGTCATAATATGGTGAACGGATAGCTGCCACCGCAGAGGTATGTAGGCGGCCGCCACCGCAGTGGTAAGCGGCATTTACCGTCAATGTCATAATGAGGGCCATAATGTTAAAATTATATTATATGACAAGCAGGGCACAGGAGAGGGGCATAAGAGGCAGTGGATAGGCAGGGGTATGCAAACTGGTAAAAGTACTAAGTGAGAGAAACACAATATTCTGTAAAATAATGAACATATTTAGGGCTTTTGTAACAGAAAGTGTGTGTTTTTAAGGTCGATCGCGCAAGCGCTTTGACCTGTTGTTTTAGTATTGTGGGCTTTTAACCATGCCAACCATACGCCCATCACCTTCACTTGTTCATGGGCTTGCCTTTCACAAATTATTTGTTATCTTTGGTAAATGCTTTAAGTTTGTCCCTCCTTGAGCAGTTTTGTTATCCACCCTGTTACATGGATAATTGCACAATTGCCAATACGTTTGACTGCGAGTGAACTTCTCTTTCTTTTTTGTGTCTCTCCATCGCGCTCATGCTCGTGGTGGCCATGCTGCTTTAAAACGGCTTGCTTATGTCAAATGTTTTACTTTTTCATTTTCAGTTTAAGTGGCAAGAAAAGTCCAGTTAGGAATTTAAAACGCTAATAGCTCTAACTTGAGCAAACGCGAGACCCTTTGCATTGCAAATACTTGTTTACACTGCAGCAGCCCCTTGGTCTCACGCGGGATGTGTCTCATCGCACTTTTATCTCTTTGATGCATTTATAGTTTATATTTGGTTTATCTTGGTACTGTTCACATATAGATAGCGATATTTTGCCAAAATTGTACTGTCTACTGTTTTTGAGACATGTATATTCAAATGCTAGATATTACACAGATTTGGTAGCACTATATTCCGATTACTTCATGTACCATTGTTTTTGCTACTTAAAGCAATAAAAAATGATTAAAAAAGGTTATGCTCTTTTAATTTGGTTTGCATATAGTTTCTTTAGGCAATTTACATGCTGCAAGCATACTATTTTACTAATGAGTTGTATTATTTCTCCTATGCCTTCCTACAGTCATTTTAATTATATTTACTGTATAAATCTAATACTGGGAAAAGACCAAATGATTGCCTTTCATTGATTTTTTTCCAGTGAATTTTCTGAATCCACTTTGCCTCCCACTAATCCTGTGGATCAACCCTTCTTGGTAGATCAGTATCGTCAACATGTGTGACCCAGTAACTCAGTCTTGGAGTGACCAGGGTGATGCTGTTAACATGGATAATAATGGAACTTCAGGGAGACTGATAATTCAGATTTTTATTCCGCTGGTTATTGTTTATTGCTTCCCAGAGTCTCACCAGTGACTGCAGCTGCTTTCAATAAGTGCAGTCAATAGTGAAAAAGAAGTATCCAAGAAATTGCTGCAGAACTTTGACGATACCAATGGGGCTGGAAACTGTCATTAAGAGCCCCATCGGAATTAGTGGGAACCCCATTATGGCCTGTCACTAATGGAAGAAAGGAAGTGGAAAACAGGATAGGCAAAGGGGTGAGAGTAACTTTGAAGGCCCCTCAGGAGGAGACATTAAGGTTCACAGAGAAAATATCACATAATTACTTAAATAACAAAATTAAGTCAGAGTTGTTAGACCTGGCATCCTTGGCGTGGTGTTCCCTGTCTTTTTTGCCTCTGGTTCCCATGTTTTGACTCTGTTTTTGCTGTTTCTGGTACTCTGGGCACTTTACCACCGCTGACCAGTGCTAAAGTGCAAGTGCTTTCGTGTAAATTGTATGTGTAATTGGCTTATCCCTGATTGGCATATTTGATTTACTGGTAAGTCCCTAGTAAAGGGCACTAAAGGTGCCCAGGGCCTGTAAATCAAATACTACTAGTGGGCCTGCAGCACTGGTTATGCCACCCACATGAGTATCCCTGTAAACATGGCTCAGACCTGCCACTGCAGTGTGTCTGTGTGTGCAGTTTTTTAAGCTGCCAATTCCACCTGGAAAGCGTACCCACTTACCAGGCCTAAACGTTCCCTTTTTTACATGTAAGGCACCCCTAAGGCAAGCCCTAGGTAGCCCCATGGGCAGGGTGCAGTGTATGTTAAAGGTGGGACATGTACTGGTGTGTTTTACATGTCCTAACAGTGAAATACTGCTAAACTCATCTGTCACTGTTGCAAGGCCTATCTCCCTCATAGGTTAACATGGGGGCTGTCCTTGAATGATTTTTAAGCATAGATTCCCTTTTGGGGCAGAAAGGAAAATGGAGTTTGGTGTCTCTGAACTCACAATTTAAAAATACATCTTTTGGTAAAGTGGGTTTTCGAATTGTCAGTTTAAAAATGCCACTTTTAGAAAGTGGGCATTTTGTTGCTTAAACCATTCTGAGACTCTGCCTCTTTGTGGATTCCCTGTCTGGGTCAGACTGACAGTTGGGCTGGGGTGAATTCCCTCCAGACAGTGGCACAAAGGGAGCTGGGGAGTAGCCTGCATATCCTGATGGGCCATCTCAGCTAGAGTGGAGGGAGGAGTGGGCACTTATACCTGAAGGGGCTGTGCCTGCCCTCATTCAATGCAGTCTCCAACCCACTGGTTTGAGCCTGGAGCCTGGCCTGGACAAGGTAGGATCTTGTGAACAACAGAGACTTTCCTTTCAAGTTTGCCAACTTCAAAGGCAGTAAGGGGTATAAGTATTGGACCCCAAACACCTGAAAATCAGATTTCTTCAAGGATTCAAGATGTACCTCTGGCAAGGAGAAGAGCTGAAGAGTTGAAGAGCTGAGGAGAAGTGCTGTCCCAGCCTGTGACTGTGCTTTGTTGGGCTATCCTGCAGTTGCTGCTTCTACTTGTGAAAGGTGACAAAGACTGGACTTTGTTGTGCATTCCTACTTGAGAAGAATCTCCAAGGGCTTGGGCTCAGCTTGCCTCCTGTTGTTGAAGTCTCAGGGCCATCAAAGACTTCTCTCTGCCAGCACCTGGATTCTCTGGTGAGACTCCTGCCCTGGCAAGTGGTGCCCCATCCAGTCACTGGGCCTCGCGGCTAAAATTGACGCTTCACCTGCATGGCGGCTGGAAGATCGACACATCGTGGCTGGAGAAACTCCGTGCAACACCTGATAGCGGCTGCTGATAACAGCGCAAACCCCAAGCAGCGCGATTTCCTGACAACGCATGACCGGATTTCAACACAACATCGCTCGGCATGAAAGATCGACGCAAAGCCTGCCCGGACCCGAGGTGCCTGTCTGGAATTCGACGCATCGCTCTCTTGCGAGGGAGAAAAATGACGCATCGCTGACCTGATCAGAGAAGGAAATGACGCACGGCCTCACTTACAAGTAAGGAATTGAGGCATTGCTACCCTTTTCTGACGCACTCTTCTCCTGTGCGGATTTATTTTTGACACTAACCAGGTACTTTGTGTAACAACAACATTCTCACTGTTTTCTACGGATTAAGACTCTTATTCTTTTTTAATTCATATCTTCACTTGTGTATGTTGGATTTTAGTTGTTTCGGTTTTGTTTGATTTAAATAAATATTACCTATTTTTCTAAACTGGCATGGTGTCCATTTTGTAGAGTTTTCACTGTGTTACTCTGTGTGTTGTACAAATACTTTACACCTTGCTTGTGAAGTTAAGCCTGCCTGCTCATGCCAACCTACCAAGGGCGTGAGCGGGGGTTAACTGAGGGTGATTCTCCTTTTTTACTCTGACTAGAGAGAGGGTCCTTGCTTGAACAGGGAATAACCTGACTGCCAACCAAAGACCCCATTTCTAACATTGGTGATCAGCGGTTGGGATTGGACTTGTATTTGTACTTGACATGCAGTGATTAAGTGTACACTACTATTTTCAGTGCAGACCATTACGTGACCACATACTACTTGTCTTTGTGATTTTTGCTTTTTCTCTTTTTGGACTTTTTTCCTGCTTCCATATTTTTGGTAATCTCTTTGTTGATTTTTTGGGAACTCTTTTTCTGCCTTGGAACTTTGCATCTGTGAGTGAATCTTGCCATCATGTCTCAGTCTGGAGATGCATTAGCTGTGTCTGGAAAGGCTGTTTTTGAGTTGGAGAAGGTGGAGAGTTATACAGTTGCTCAACTGAAACAATTTTGAAAGAATCTTGCCTGTCCCATTAAGAGCTCCACCAGGAAGGAGGAACTGCAAAAGGCACTGAGGGCGTGGGTGACAGCCAAGGAGGCTGAGAGGCACACAGAGGATGAGAATGACGATGAGGATGGACAGAGTATACACAATGGTGTAGTGGATGGACCTGTTATGCCTGGGGGGAGGGCCTCCAGGGCAGGTAGCAGTGTGTCATCCAAGGGTCAGACTCCTGAAGAGTTGCAGGACAGACAGGCAGAGAGGGCTCACCAGTTGGAGTTAGAGAAGCTGAGGATGGCCATAGAAGAGAAGAAGATCCTACTGGTTCATGAGCTTAGTTTGAGGGAACTAGATCATAGGAGCTGGTCTAGTAGAGATGGTGGCAGCAGTACTGCAGTGCAGCCTGAGAGGAGGGTGCACATTCCTAAAGACCTATTGAAGGATTACAAGATGGAGTATGACATATACTTGTGGTTTAAGGGGTATGAGTCTGCTCTCCACATGAATCTGGTCCCTGAAGCACATTGGGGGACGGGTCTGTGGAAGCCCTTTGAGGTAGAGGGGAGAGATACTCTGACATCCTTAGGGGATCCTCAGGGGCTCACCTACTCTATCATGAAGGATGTCCTACTCACAAGATATGGTCTCACCCCTGAGCAATGCAGGGATAGGTTTAGGTCCTACAAAAAGAAGGAATCCCAAAAGTGGCTGGAATGTGTTGGCTCTTTCTGCAGGTCAATGGATGGTTGAGTGAAGGGCAGCAAGGTGACAACTTATGTGGGGCTGTACAATTTAATTGCTTGGGAGCATTTGTCCAGACTTTGTTTTCCAGAGCTGCGCCAGCACCTAATTGACAGCAAGCTGAATGACCCCAGAAAGCTTGCACAGGCAGTGGGAGAGTACCAGGGTCCAGAAGAGGTATGGGGGAGACCATTCCGAGGGTGAGAAGAGTCCCCATCAGAAAAAGTGGGAGGATAAGGGTAAACAGGGGGAGTTCCCTAAAGGGCCCCAACCTAGTTCCCAGAGTAAGGATTCCCAGCCCCCAGTAGAAAAGTAACCATGGATCTCTACAGGGAAAGGGTCCCGCAAGTGCTTTGCATATGATCAGGTGGGTCACATAAGGGGGGACCCCAAATGTCCCAAGGGGACATAGGCACCCACTGGTGCTCAGTCACAGGGGTTGGCTAGTCTAGCTCTTGGGGAGGAGTTGGTTCCAGGTGGCTGGGAGCCAGATGAGGTGACCCTTGTCTCACTAGGGGACAGTGAGATGGTCCAGAGGACCCTTGTGCCTGAGAACACTAAGAAGTACAGGCAGTGGGTGACCATCAATGGACCGAGGGTGGAGGCTCTGAGAGACACCAGAGCCAGGGTGACTACGGTGAGGAGTCACCTGGTGTCTCTAAAAGCAGGAAGTTCCCCATGCACGTCATCAAGTAGTTGCAGTGGGCAACTCAGAGCACCTGTGCAGAGTGGCGCAGGTTCCCTTTGAATGGGGGGGGTCTCAGGTTCTTTGAGGGTAGCTGTGAGTCCAACCATGCCCATGCCTGTAGATTGTCTGCTTGGTAATGACCTGGACAATTCCCCTTGGAAGGATGTAGAACACAGGTCTCACTTGGAGATGTTGGGTCAGCCTGGATCGGTGTGTGTCCACGGGGTCCATGGCAGCCCGTCAGGGAGATCAGGAGACCCTGGAGCCTGAAAGAGTGGCCCAGGTGTCTGCCAGGAGGAGGAAGGGCAAGGGGCGCAGGAAACCGGCTCCAAAAGTTCCCACGGTCCAGGAGGAGGCTGAACCTGAGGGGGAGACCCTGGAGCCTACAGGGGTACAGGTGGCTGAACTGGGAGAGGTCCTTGAGCTGACACAGTGCCAGCAGGAAGGGGGACCCACCAGGGAGGCATTCTGTGAGGCAAAGAAGACATGCCCTACTCTCGAGGGTTTGCGGCAGCAGGCTGCAGACCAGGTGTCTGGCAAGAGGCCTGGATCACATTTTATTTACTGGGAGGATGGCCTCCTGTATAGTGAGCCTAAGGTTGTGGAGCCTGGGTCAGCCCACGTGCTCGTGGTACCCCAGTGTTTCCTTCTGGGTCTGACTCATGATGTGCCTTTGGCGGGACATTTGGGGCAGGACAAGACCTTTGAGAGGCTTGTTACCCACTTTTACTGGCCCCAAATGTGCAGGCACTCAGATGTCTTATCAAACCTGTCAGGCAAGTGGGAAGAGTGGGGGGAAATGTAAGGCGTCCTTCCAACCTTTTCTAGTGGCTAGTACCACCTTTGAGAGGGTGGGTATTGACATTGTGGGGCCTCTGGACCCCAAGACAGCCTTGGGCAACAGGCTTATCATGGTCTTGGTGGACCATGCCACCCGGAACCCAGGATCCATCACTTTATGATCAATCACTGCCCCTGTGGTGGGACGTGCATTGATTGGTGTTTTTACCTGCATGGGGTTCCCCAAGGAAGTGGTATCTGATAGGGGTACCAACTTCATATCTACTTATATGAAGTTTCTGTGGAAGGCGTGTGGGGTGACCTATAAGTTCACCACTCCTTACCACCCCCAAAGTAATGGTCTAGTTGAGAGATTCAACCGCACCTTGAAGGGCATAATTATGGCCCTGTTAGAGCCCTTGAGGTGGAACGAGGGACGCCCTCTTGTCATGCCTTCTGTTTGCCTACAGGGAGGTGCCTCAAAAGAGTTTTGGATTTAGTCCTTTTGAGTTACTGTATGGCCACCCTGTCAGGGGACCTTTGAGTCTGGTAAAGGAGGTCTTGGAGAAAGCCCCTAGTAGGCCCCCCAGGATGTATTCACTTACATGCTGGTTCTTACAAACCAGACAGCCCACTTCCGGCGGCTTGCTCAGGAGAACCTGGATGCAAGCCAGGAAGACATGAAGTGCTGATATGGCCGGAATGCCACTCTGGTTGAGATCCAGCCTGGGCAAATAGTTTGGGGGGTGGCCCCAGTGGAGCCTAGGACACTCCAGGATAAGTGGACTGGGCCTTTTGAGGTGGTGAAGCACAAGAGCGATGTCACCTATCTGGAACCCTTTGAGGGTCCTGCGCCTGAACCGCCTCAAGCCTCAGTTTAGACGGTCTGAGGTGACCATGCTCCTGGCAACTGATGGTGGGGTGGAGGAAGAGATTGAGCCTCATCCTGACCTCCTGTCTGCCAAGCAGAAAGATGGGTCTGTGGAGAGAGTGAACCTCTCCCCTCACTGACCCAAGAGCAACAGAGGGACTGTCGCCAGGTGTTGGGACAGTTTGCCTCATTGTTTTCCTTGACCCCAGGGGTCACTCATTTGTGTACATATGATGTGGACACTGGGGACAGTCCTCCTGTCAAACATAAAGTTTACAGAATGACTGACAAGGTTAGGGCTAGCATCAAAGAGGAAGTCTCTAAGATGTTAGCACTAGGGGTTATTGAGTTTTCCAGTAGCCCTTGGCCAGCCCTGTGGTTTTGGTCCCAGAGGCTGCTGCTACTGGTGCCACCCCAGAACTCAGGTTCCGTGTGGACTACCGGGGACTCAATGTGGTCACTAAGACTGACGTGCACCCCATCTCCCGAGCTGATGAGCTCATTGACCGGTTAGGGGCTGTCAAGTATCTAAGTACTTTTGATTTGACCTCTGGGTACTGACAGATTGCCTTGACTGAGGGGGCTAAGGAGAGGTCTGCATTCTCCACACCAGATGGGCACTACCAGCTTAGGGTGATGCCCTTTGGGATGAAGAATGCCCCTGCCACCTTTCAGAGGTTGGTCAACCAAGTGTTGGCTGGGCTAGATGATTTCAGTGCAGCCTACCTGGATGACATTGCTCTGTTCAGCTCTACTTGGAAGGAGCTCCTACGGCACCTCTATAAAGTGTTGGAGGCCCTGCAGAAGGCAGGCCTCACTATTAAGGCAAGTAAGTGCCAAATAGGACAGGGTTCTGTGGTGTACTTGGGACACCAGGTGGGGAGTGGCAAGGTGGTACCCCTACAGGCAAAAACGGACACCATTCTGGCTTGGGAGCCCCCAAGACCCAATCTGAGGTGAGAGCCTTCTTAGGTATCACAGGATATTAGAGGCATTTTGTCAAGGGATATGGCACTATTGTTTCTCCCCTGACTGAGTTAATCCCAAAGAAGCAGCCCAGAAATGTGATCTGGACTGAAGCTTGCCAGACAGCTTTTGATGCCCTGAAGGCAGCCATGTGCACAGCACCCATGCTAAAGGCACCTGACTTCTCTAAGGAATTTGTTGTGCAGACGAATGCTTCAGAAAATGGTATAGGAGCAGTACTAGCACAGCTAAATGAACAGGTCCTAGACGAGCCTGTAGCCGTCATTAGTAGGAGGTTACTTCCCTGGGAATGTAGGTGGAGTGCCATCGCAAGGGAGGCTTTTGCTGTGGGCTGGGCGCTGAAGAAGCTAAGACCCTACTTGTTTGGGTCTCACTTCCAGGTTCAGACAGACCACAGGCCCCTCAGATGGTTAATGCAGATGAGGGGTGAGAACCCAAAACTGTTGAGGTGGTCCATCTTCCTACAGGGAATGGACTTTACAGTGGAACACAACCCTGGCACAGAACACGCCAGTGCTGATTGTCTGTCCAGATTCTTCCGCCTTAGTACTGAGAACTCCCATGAGGGTGGGTAGTTTCTCTTCACTTTCAGCTGGGAGAACATGTGTTAAACCTAGCATCCTTTGCGTGGTCTCCCCTGTCTTTTTTGCCTCTGCTTCCCATGTTTTGACTTTGTTCTGGACTCTGTTTTTGCTGTTTGTGGTACTCTGGGCACTTTACTACTGCTGACCAGTGCTAAAGTGCAAGTGCTTCTGTGTAAATTGTATGTGTAATTGGCTTGTCCCTGATTGGCGTATTTGATTTACTGGTATGTCCCTAGTAAAGGGCGCTGAAGGTGCCCAGGGCCTGTAAATCAAATACTACTAGTGGGCCTGCAGCACTGGTTATGCCACCGTCATGAGTAGCCCTGTAGACATGGCTCAGACCTGCCACTGCAGTGTCTGTGTGTGCAGTTTTAAGCTGCCAATTCGACCTGGCAAGTGTACCCACTTGCCAGGCCTAAACCTTCCCTTTTTCTACATATAAGACGCCCCTAAGGTAGGCCCTAGGTAGCCCCATGGGCAGGGTGCAGTGTATGTTAAAGGTGGGACATGTACTGGTGTGTTTTACATGTCCTAACAGTGAAATAATGCTAAACTCAGCTTTCACTGTTGCAAGGCCTCTCTCTCTTATAGGTTAACACGGAGACTGCCCTTGAATGATATTTAACCGCAGATTCCCTTTGGGGTCAGATAGAATTGTGGAGTTTGGTGTCTCTGAACATACAATTTAAAATCACATATTTTGGTAAAGTTGGTTTTTAAATTGTCAGTTTGAAAATGTCACTTTTAGAAAGTGGGCATTTTCTTGCTTAAACCATTCTGTGACTCTGCCTCTTTGTGGATTCGATGTCTGGGTCAGACTGACAGTTGGGCTGGTGTGAATTCCCTCTAAAAACTGAGACAAAGGGAGCTGGGGAGTAGCCTGCATATCCTGGTGGGCCATCTCAGCTAGAGTGGAGGGAGGAGTGGGCACTTACACCTGAAGGGGCTGTGCCTGCCCTCTTACAATGCAGTCTCCAACCCACTGGTTTGAGCCTGGAGCCTGGCCTGGGGAAGGCAGGATCTTGTGAACAACAGAGACTTTCCTTTGAAGTTTGCCAACTTCAAAGGCAGAAAGGGGAATACGTATTGGACCCCAAACCCCTGAAAATCAGATTTCTTCAAGGATTCAAGATGTACCTCTGCCAAGAAGAGCTGAAGAGCTGATGAGAAGTGCTGACCCTGCCTGTGACTGTGCTTTGTTGGGCTATCCTGCAGTTGCTGCTTCTGCCTGTGAAGGGGGACAAAGACTTGGGCTTGAGCTGAGATTGCCTCCTGTTGTTGAAGTCTCAGGACCATCAAAGACTTCTTTCTGCCAGCACCTAAACTCTCTGGTAAGACTTCAGCCCTGCCAAGTGGTGCCCCATCCAGTCCCTGGGCCCCTGAAAGGTGAAGCTGGCGGAAAAGGACTGAAATCCACGGAAACACCGCCGTGCAGGAAAATGTTCGACGCACCATCTGCAAAACGGCTGATAAACGACACGCCGCCAGCCTCGTGGCTAAAGTCGATGCTCCACTTGCATTGCGGCTGGAAGATCAACGCATAAAGGCTGGAGAAACTACGTGCAACACCCGTTAGCGGCTGCTGATACCAGCGCAAACCCCATTCAGCGCAGTTTCCTGATACCGTGCAACCAGATTTCAACCCAGCATCGCTGGACGTGAAAGATCAGCACAAAGCCTGCCCAGACCCGAGGTGCCCGTCTAGAATTTGACACATCGCTCTCTTGCGAGGGAGAAAAACAACACTTTGCCAACCCGATGGGAGAAGGAAACGATGCACGGCCTCACTTGCGGAAAAGAAATCAACGCATTGCTACCCTTTTCCGACGCATGCTCGCCCATGCAGATTTATTTTTTACGCCAACCAGGTACTTTGTGTAACAACAATGTTCTCACTGTTTTCTAAGGATTAAGGGCCATATGTACGAAAGCTTTTTCCCATAGACACAGAATGGGTAAAATCCTTTCGTACATCTTTCCCTAAGACTCTTATTCTTTTTTAATTCATATCTTGACTTGTGTATGTTGGATTTTTGTCATTTCAGTCTTGTTTGATTTAGATAAATATTACCTATTTTTCTAAACTGGAGTGGTGTCCATTTTGTGGTGTTTTCAATCTGTGTGTTTGTACAAATACTTTACATCTTGCTTCTGAAGTTAAGCCTGCCTGCTCGTGCCAAGCTACCAAGGGGATGAGCTGGGGTTAACTGAGGGTGATTCTCCTTTACCCTGATTAGAGTGAGGGTCCTTGCTTGGACAGGGGGTAGCCTGACTGCCAACCAAAGACCCCATTTCTAACAAGAGTTAAGAGATATTTTTGAAAGTATATACTGAAAAAACCTGTGAAAGATTAACATTGTTTGGATATGGAAGCAAAAGAATCCCCTTAAAAATGGTCGGGTGCTGAATAAGAAAACTTGGTGCCTACATTTCCCTGCCATTGTGCTTCTTTACCTGTTCTTGCTCCTCTGACCCCTCAAGTCACAGCAGACAACTGCTCTTCTGGAAGCCAGTGGATCGAGCTTCAACTAATTTTTCTAAACGGTAGAGTTGCCTTGAGACCTGAAGTTTCACATATAGATGACATAGGATGCTCAAGAACCCCCAGCCCAACCATGCCCTTGCTTGAGGATGCAAGGTGAGGTTGGCAGACATGGTCGGACTGACCTCTATGGGCAATCAAGCAGTGCCTCATGAGCTGGTATGAAAGGTCAGTGGGAGAGTCAGGTTTGGTCTGCTTTATGGCCTGCTGGGCGGATTCATTTACTGTTGATGCCCCTGATACTGACACAAACACGTCCTGCAACACGCTCAACTCCAGGCAGTCTTCCGTACCTTGCAAATCACTTATACAGCGTGTCTTTACAAGTTTTACACTGCCCCAACTTACAAATAATAAATCCAAATGTTTAGCTTTTTAACTCGCTAACGATAGCCACTTTTAGTTTGGTGCCTGGACCTTGTATTTTCTGCCCCAGTGCGACCGTGTTGCCGAATCTACATCCTTGCATTGCCATGTTTAGATGGTATACAGGTTTGTTTATATAATGCCTGAACTCAAACAGGAAAGAATGGTATGTATAAGGTGACTGTGAAATGAAACCTTGATGAACCAGAATCCAGTCGATGACCTGGTGACGTGTAGCCAAGCCTATCACAGACTGAGCTGGGAATGGCAAAAATGTGCCCTGGGCGGGCTACAGCAGTAGAAAGCAGGTGGAATCAGTGAGGAGTGCTGTCATGATGGGTGTGTCACGAAGGGAAGCTTCCTTGACAGTCTGCCTATACATTTTGTTTTACAAATTTCGACAACAATAAAAAAAAATCGGTTAGTGAAGGCATTCTGGTTTATTTACTTCGTCACAAGCAAACAGCATTTGAAAGTAGGTTAAGAAACCTGGTGCTGACATACATGTGTACTGTGCAAGTTTTAGAGTATAATATTGACAGATAAGTCAGGGGGATAATGCATGTGCTGGAGAGATGGGTATGTGCTCCCTGGTCATTGATTTGAATCAGAAAATTGCACAAAGGATTAATATTGTGTTTCCAGTAGACCCAGTTTCACAATCCTGGTAAAATTGCTCTTTAATTTATGTGCCTGGCTCCAGTGGCCTATTACCCTATCATCTACAACCTCCTTGTCCCAATCCTAACTTGTGAGGCATTTCCGCTTCCAAGAGAGATTTCCATGCTAGGGGATCCTAGATCCCCCTCAGCTAAAGTTGTCCTCTATCTCTATGATAGAAATATAAAGCTCCTCCCCCACCTACCCTCCTGTGTTTTTCTCTGTCCTCATGGATCAGAGGTGAGTCACGCTGTGTATTTCGTTATGTTTATGTTGATAACCTCTTTGTCCCTGGGCGCATAGGATTTCGGTTCACTGCGGTTGGCGCGCTCCCCGTCTATGTGCTTGGCCTGGGACGGGGGGTTCAGGTCTTCATTGTGCTGGCGGGCAGGCCGTTGATGAGCCATGGTAGTGGAATCTGAAGCTGGGACCGGTGTTGGATGTACGCGCGGTCCCAGAAAATTGCACACACTCTTGTTGGGCAGGGCGGTCTCAAGGGAACAACCCTGGTCATTACAACCCTGGCGGTCGGTGTTAAAGCGGCGGTAAGACCGCCAATAGGCCGGCGGTAAATAAAATGGAATCACGACTGTGGCGGAAACCGCCAACATAGACAGCCACTTTAACACTCCGACCGCCACGGCGGTACAAACAAACACAGTGGCGGTCACCGCCAACAGACAGGCGGAGGACAATGTACCGCCCACAGGATTACAACCTACCAATCCGCCACCTTTTCCGGGCGGATTCACCGCGAACAAAAACACGGCGGAAATCGGACTTCGAAGGGAAAACGCTCACCTCTACACACCCCACGAGGAACCAGGACGCCATGGAACCAGAGCTCCACATTTTACCAGCCTTTATCTTCATGCTCCTCTACCAGGAGCACGAACGCCGGCGGCGAAGACAACGGTGAGTACTGCACCTACGACATAGGGGAGGGGGAGGGAAAAAACAGTGACACACACGCAACACGCAACACCCCCACCCCCACTCTCACCCACGACAACACACACACTAATACAGCATGATACATTACAGTTACACCCACCAGCCCCCCCAGAAGAATGCAAAGTCAAAAGGAAATGAGGTGAACGATTGAAATATATTAAAATTCAGTATTAAAAAAATATACATACACTATTAACAAATATATGCACCAATCACATAAGTCCAAGGTATTCCACCATTTAAGTCCGTGGACCACTGGGTCCAAAATGCATGGGCGAGGCCCACACAAGATACCCGAACAAGACGGAGAGAACACTGCAGGGGCATCAGATAGAAATAAAACAGGCACCTCAGAGGGAAGGGAAAGGGTGGGCACCTCAGCTGGTTGAGTGCACGAGGGGGCCCCATGCCCACTTTTCAATCCTGGGGAGTGCAAAGCCACAGTCTCTCAAGTCTCTACAGTGGGTGGGTTGCCCACTGTCCAATCCTGGGGAGTGCAAAGCCACAGTCTCTCAAGTCTCTACAGTGGGTGGGTTGCCACCTGTTCTGGAGGGGGTCTTGTGCCTAGAGTGCTTCATCCTGCCAAGGACAGAGGTAGTGGATGTCTTTCTCCACTGGTTCTGGAGGGGGCCTTGTGCCCAGAGTGCTTCATCCTGCCAAGGACAGAGGTAGTGGATGTCTTTCCCCACTGGTTCTGGAGGGGGTCTTGTGCCCAGAGAGCTTCATCCTGCCAAGGACTGAGGTAGTGGATATATCTCTCCACTGGTTCTGGAGGGGTCCTTGTGCCCAGAGTGCTTCATCCTGCCAAGGACTGAGGTAGTGGATGTCTTTCTCCACTGGTTCTGGAGGGGGCCTTGTGCCCAGAGTGCTTTATCCTGCCAAGGACTGAGGTAGTGGATGTCTTTCTCCACTGGTTCTGGAGGGAGCCTTGTGCCCAGAGTGCTTCATCCTGCCAAGGACTGAGGTAGTGGATGTCTTTCTCCACTGTTTCCGGATGGGGCCTTGTGCCCAGAGTGCTTCATCCTGCTCGTGGCGGCCTCAGTAGCGTCAGAGCTTTTGGCGCTCATGGGCCTGCGGTGCTTGTTGCGGCGGTGACCTTGGCAGCGGTGCTTGTGGCGGCGGTGTCTTTGTCTGCGGTTCAGCTGCTGGCGGTCCTGTCTGTGGCAGTGTGGCTGCTGGCCGTCCTGTCTTAGGCAGCGGTTCAGCTGATGGCGATCCTGTCTGGGGCAGCGGGGCTGTTGGCGGTCGCCTCCTCGGCAGCGGGGCTGCTGCTGGTGGTCCTATCTGGGGCAGCGGGCTGCTGCTGGTAGTCCTGTCTGGGGCAGGGGGCTGCTGGCGGTCACCTCCTGGGCAGCGGGGCTGCTGCTGGCGGTCCTCTCTGGGGCAGCGGGGCTGCTGCTGGCGGTCCTGTCTGTGGCAGCGGGGCTGCTGGCGGTCGCCTCCTGGGCAACGGGGCTGCTGCTGGCGGTCCTGTCTGGGGCAGGGGGGCTGCTGCTGACGGTCGCCTCCTGGGCAGCGGGGCTGCTGGCGGTTGCCTCCTGGGCAGCGGGGCTGCTGGCGGTCGCCTCCTGGGCAGTGGGGCTGATGGCGGTCGCCTCCTGGGCAGCAGGGCTGATGGCGGTCTTCTCCGCTGTGCTGATCTTCCCAGACTTGCCGGTTTTATAGTGCCCCTTCCCCACCTTGGAAGGTGTTGCAGCTGACTCCACACTCCCACCTGTACCCCTGGGAGCGGCTTTGGTGGCTGGTGTCTTCCCCCTCTCCCGCCGGGCACTGGCCAACTTTTGATGCTTGACAGGTGGAGGACTGTCCGTGCTGTGGCTCCTTGCCACACTGGCTGCCCTGCTGCCTGGTGCACTCCAGAATCCGGTGACTACTGGCACCACTGGTCCTGCCGATGTTGTGGCTGAGGTGCTAGGTTGGGACCTGGAGAGTCAGGCCCTAGGAGACTGACGGGGTGGGGGAGGTGAGGGAAAGAGGTCAAGGGTGGCCAGGAAAAGTTTCTTAGGAACACTGGGACGGGTAGATGGAGGGGGTTTGGGAGTGGAGGAAGAGGTTGTGGTTGTAGGAGGTGTCCGTTTGCTGACTTTGGGTGAAGGTGCATGCGCTGGAGGCTGTTGTGAGGTGGATGGCTGTTGGGTGGGTCTGTGGCTGCGTTTTTGTACCTTGGGATGTGGCCTCACAGACACACTGGGAGTGGACACAGGGGATGTGTGAATCGTAGTGGGGGTGGTGACTGCGCCTGAGCGGGGTGTGGTGGTGGGTGTGCTGGTGATGGACGTAGTGGCTGAAGATGTACTGCATGCAGGGTGAGTGGAGATGAGACTGTGAGGGAGGAGGGAGACGAGGAGGAGACAGTGGATGTTGGTATGTCTGCATGTGGTGATGATGGCGTGAGTGCCTGTAGGATGTGTGGTGTTTATGTTTGCCTGAGCTTCCTTTGTGAGTTTAGGTGTGTGCATGCTGGTCTGATGGTGTGCTTGGGATAGGCTGAGGTACAGGGGTGTGGGTCTGGGTGGAGGAAGTTGGAGGGGGGAGGCTAGAGACAGGGACAATGGCTGCCATCAGTGCTGAGGCCAGAGTCTGAAAAGCTCGCTGAAGGGCTGCCTGACCAGAATGAATGCCCTCCAGGAATGCATTGGTTTGTTGCAACTGCCTCTCTACACCCTGGATGGCATTCAAAATGGTAGACTGCCCAACAGTGAGGGACCTGAGGAGGTCAATGGCCTCCTCACTGAGGGCAGCAGGGCTGACTGGGGCAGAGGTGCCTGGGGCGAAGGAGATGCCCACCCTCCTGGGTGAGCGGGCACGGGGCAAAGGCTGAGGGGCTGCTGGGAGGGCGGTGCTGGAGGTGGGGTGGCAGCTGTACCTGTAGATGCGGGGGGCACAGATGGGCCCGCCACCGCGAGTCCGTATCACTGGTGTCAGCTCCTGTCCCCGCCGTGGAGCTCCCCTCGCCCTCCGTCCCACTGGTGAAATCAGACTCCATAGTGTCGCCCTCCAGGGCCATGTGGGATGCAGCTCCCTCCTGCTCCGGTGCCACTGCTCCTCCGCCTGATGATGCTAATGCACACAAGTACAGGGAGACCACAAAAAGGGGAAGGGAGACAAAAGAAAGACATGTTGAGTGCATGCATTACTGCTACCGTTGGTGGACACGACAGACACAGAAGCCCCCTGCACTACGCCGCACACTTGGGGTCCACTATTCAATCCCTGGGACATGGCCTACAAGGCTATGGCCGATATCTGCACACATGGATGTCACAGGAGCCTGACTAGGTGTAGTTGGCACTGTACCCAGGTGGGGTGGGGTGCCACAGGGTCTGCCTGAAAAAGGGGACTTAACTAGCAAACTCGCCCTGGCCTAGGGAAACCCACAGCCCACCTCCCCCACCCAGAAACCTCCACTGCGTGCTGAATCAGCAGAATGAGGGTGTACTCACCCCCTTGTTGCTGCTGTGATGCTCTCAAGCGCCCATCCAACTCCGGGTACGCCACCGCCAGGATCCTGAACATCAGGGAGGTCATGGTGCGACGGGCACCCCTCCCACGTTGGGAGGCTATCCTCAGCTGGGCCTCTGCCGTCTTCTTGTTCCATCGGCGAATGTCCTCCCATCTTTTCCGGCAGTGGGTGCTCCGTCTGTGGCAGACCCCCAGGGTCCGGACGTCCTTGGCGATGGCACGCCAAGTATCCTTCTTCTGGTGGGCGCTGACCTACAGGAATTGTACAGGGGAAAAAGAGAAGTTATTACCAACTGCACCGTCACAGTCATTGGCCCGCATCCCTACCATTGCCATGTGGCACATGCACTCACCGTCGTTTCATGCACGCATCATTCTCCCTATCTTTCATCCACACCACTCCACACAGGCATTGCCCATACAGCATGCTCCCAGTGTACTTACCTGTTTGTCTGAGGGCCGTAGAGTACCGTGTACTGGGGGAGGACCCCATCCATGAGTTTCTCCAACTCCTCCGTGGTGAAGGCAGGGGCCCTTTCCCCAGACGCATGAGCCATTGTCTCTTCCAGACTGAGGTCACAGCAGCACTTGCAGTGTAGGTCCTCTCCTGTCGAAGATCAGGTATCGAGTGATTGAACAGATAGAAAATGGCGGTCATGTCCGCGGCGGTGCGTACCGTCACCGCCGGTGTACATCGTCATTGGCTCCTGGGACCCATAGGATCCAATGTTAACCAATGCAGAATTGCGCTGCGGTCTTCGACCGCCTACCGCGACGGTGTATAACGCCAGCGCAGTTACCTCACATCCCATTGCCCACTTTACAGGTCAGGCAGCCACCATTTCAGGGGCCCACATGGCTTTATTTTTAACTGTGTCACACATACCTAGGCCTTGGCTCAACACTCATACAGGCAAATTTCGGTATGTGAATAGTTTTCTGAGTAAGCTGTGTTTACGTACCTCTGAGTTGGTTGACTCTGTGCTCGCTGTTGTCCTCCATAGGCACCGTCCGCTGGGACATGTGAGGAGATGGCAGCATCCTCCGGTGTATAGACCGCTGGTGGACCTGACGACAATGGAGGAAAGACATGTTATCATCACCTACAGGCTTGATCGTGCCACAATCCTGGAACTGTGTGCCCAGTTGGAGCCAGACCTGATGTCAGCTATCCGCCATCCCACAGGAATCCCCCCTCAAGTTCAGGTGCTGTCAGCACTCCATTTCCTGGCAATTGGGTCTTTTCAAACTACAGTGGCCATAGCATCAGGGATGTCCCAGCCTATGTTTTCCAAAGTGTTGTCCAGAGTGTTGTCTGCCCTGCTGAAACACATGCAGAGCTGCATCGTTTTCCCTCAGGTGGAGGATTTGCCAACAGTGAAAGGTGACTTCTATACCCTGGGATATATCCCCAACATCATAGGTGCCATTGATGGGACACATGGGGCCTTGGTCCCCCCTGCAGGAGTGAACAGGTGTACAGAAACCGGAAGAGTTACCATTCAATGAATGTGCAGATGGTGTGTTTGGCAGACCAGTACATCTCCCATGTTGATGCCAAATTCCCTGGCTCAGTGCATGACGCTTACATCCTGCGGAATAGCAGCATCCCTTATGTGATGGGGCAACTCCAGAGGCATCGTCTGAGGCTACTAGGTGAGCACCTGGAACCAAATCAGTGGGAATAGTTGTCTGGGTCTGGGGATATTCTTAAGAGTTAGTGTGTGTCTAACAGTTGTCCCTCGCCATTTGCAGGTGACTCTGGTTACCCCAACCTGTCATGGCTACTGACCCCAGTGAGGAATCCCAGGACAAGGGCAGAGGAATGCTACAATGAGGCCCATGGGCGAACTAGGAGGATTACAGAGCGGACCTTCAGCCTCCTGAAGGCCAGGTTCTGGTGCCTCCATATGACAGGTGGTTCCCCATTCTACTAACCAAAGAAGGTGTGGCAGATCATCGTGGCCTGCTGTATGCTTCACAACTTGGCTTTGCGACGACAGGTGCCTTTTCTGCAGGAGGATGGTCCAGATGGAGGTGTTGTGGCAGCTGTGGAGCCTGTGGACAGTAAAGATGAGGAAGCAGAAGAAGAGGACATCGACAACAGGAACTCAGTGATCTAGCAATACTTCTAGTGAGACACAGGTAAGAAGACAAACCTGCCTACTACATGTACTTTAACACTCTCTACTCTCTGTCCTTTTCACCCAGTGTATGGTCACTGAGTTGTCACTTTCCCTTACGATTTCACAGATGTGGGTCCCACTGTGTGACATCTGCCTTGTTTCCTCATGGACTAGAGCTGTGTGACATAGGTATGTTGGCATTACAATTGAAAGAGCATTTTGTCACTGTAATTGCTAATACACTAATTCGAAATCACAGACAGACTCCAGATTGTTTTGTGCTTTAAGGGTGTTTATTTAAGTGCTCAATATTGGAGGGTGTTGTAAAATGGTGAGGGGTGATGGTGGAGGAATGTCCATGGCAGAGTCCAGTCTATTAGTCTCACAGGTGCATTGTCCAAAGGGGCATAGGAAGTGGAGCTGGGGAAGTTTGAGGATGGACAGGGTGACAAGGTGGGACAAAAGGATGACATTCAGGGTGGTCTCATTTCTTGGCGGGGGTCTTGGCATCGTTCTCTGTCTTTGTCCTGGATCTCAGGGACCGTTTGCGGGGTGGTTCTCCATCTGCAGGGGGTGGGGTGCCTGTGTGGTGGTCCTGTGGCGGTGCCTCCTGTCCACTAGTGCCGGCGGAGGTGGTGGGCAGTTCATCATCCAGGCTAGTGTCAGGGGCCCCTTGTTGTGCCACAGTGGCCCTCCTGGTGTTGAGGACTTCCTTCAGCACACCTACAATGGTGCCCAGGGTGGAATTGATGGATCTGAGTTCCTCCCTGAAGCCCAAATACTGTTCCTCCTGCAGCCACTGGGCCTCCTGAAACTTGGCCAGTACTGTTGCCATCGTCTCCTGGGACTGATGGTAGGCTCCCATGATGTTGGAGAGGGCCTCATGGAGAGTGGGTTCCCTGTGCCTGTCCTCCCCCTGTCGCACAGCAGCCCTCCCAGTTCCCCTGTTTCCCTAGGCCACTGTCCCCTGAACGGTGTGCCCACTGCCACTGCCCCAAGGTCCCTGTTGTTGTTGGGATGGTGGGTTAGCCTGGGTTCCCTGTAGTGGTGGACACACTGCTGATTGACGTGTCCTGGGGACAGAGGTATGGGCCCGCTGGGTGGGTGCTGTGCTTGTGTTTCCAGAGGGGTGAAGCTCTGTGGTGGCCTGTGACTGTGTGAGGGGAACCGACTGTCCCGAGGTCCCAAATTGGCCGGGCTGGTCGCCTAGATCCAGTTGGACAGAGCTGCTGTCATCACTGTGGGCCTCTTCTGTTGGTGGTGTGGACATGTCTGGACCCTCCTGTGCGGTGACGTTGGGTAGGGGTCCTGCAGGGGTGTAAAAGCATGATTATTGCATCTGTGTGTGCCATGGTGTGCAATGGGTGGGTGACCGTGTACCCCAGTGCTTGCATTCCTGTGTGGGACCTTGTGTGATGATGGTTTAGGGGGGTGTGTGGGTATGTGCAGTTGCCATGCATTGGTGCTGGGGGTCCATGCTTTGTTGTTGCATGCAGGGCTTGGTGTTGGGATGTGTGGTTTGTGATATTGGGACATTTGTGAGGAGTTGGAGTGATGGGGATGAGGGCGAGGGTGGGGGTATGTGATGGCATGCAGGTAGGGTGGGGCTACTCCTGCGAGGCCCTCAGGATGCAGAATAGCCAAGACTTGCTCCTCCCATGTTGTTAGTTGAGGGGGAGGAGGTGGGGGTCCGCCGCCAGTCCCCTGAACAGCAAGGTGGTGTCTTGAGACCACAGAACGCACCTTCTGCCGTAGATCGTTCCACCTCTTCTTGATGTCATCCCTATTTCTTGGGTGCTGTCCCACTGCGTTGACCCTGTCCACTATTCTTCGCCATAGCTCCATCTTCCTAGCTATGGAGATGTGCTGCACCTGTGATCCGAATAGCTGTGGCTCTACCCGGATGATTTCCTCCACCATGACCCTGAGCTCCTCCTCAGAGAACCTGGGGTGTCTTTGCCGTGCCATTGGGTGGTGTGGGTGATGTGTGGGGTGGTGTGTGTTTTGATGTGTGGGGTGATATTTAGTGGTGTGTTGTGTGATGTGCGTGGATGTTATGTGGGTGATGGTGTTGTGTGCCTGTGGATGCTTGTTTGTAGATTGTGATGTCTCTCTCTGGCGTTCTTTCGGGATTTTGGTCGTAGGGGTTTGTGGGTGATGTGGGTGTGTGTTTTATATTGTATTGGGTGTGTGGGAGTGGTGTGTGTATGTGTATCAGGTGTGTGTATTTCGATTTGTCCAATGTGGTAGTATTTTGTAAATGTGTGTGTATTTTGAGCGCGGCGGTGTGTATCGCCAATGGAATACCGCAGTTGAAAGACGCGTGGATTCGTGGGTCGTAATAGTGTGGGCGTATTCCTGTTGGTGTGATGGTGGAGGTTTTGTTTTCGCCAGTTTATCTCTGACCTTTGGTGTGGCGGACTTGTGTGGGTGTCTAAATTTTGGCGGATTCCGAGCTGTGGGTCATAATGACCGTGGCGGAATTCCGCTGCCGCGGCGGTGTGTTGGCGGGCTTCTGCACGGCAGTAAGCGGCTTTTACCACCAATGTTGTAATTACCCCCTTTGTTGCTCCGCAACTTAGTAAATTCAGGAAGAACGCTGCTCTAGCACGTTCATTGATTCTGGCCATTATGGAAGGGAGAAAGCACGCTACTAAAAAGCTTCAGGTGGAGCCACCTCCTAATGAAGATGTGGAGGAGGTGCTCCAGATTTCTCGCTTGGAACTGCATGCTCTGATTAAGGATGCAATGGATTCGGCCATGGGGGAATCATCCGCTGCTAAGCGGCAAAAGTTGGATATGGCTGATGAGGACTTTGACTCAGAACCTAAGGGAAATATATTCAGGGTTCTCAATTGAAGAATCTTTTGTCCCACATTAGGGAGGTCCTGGAATTTGTTGAAAAGCCTCAGCTAGGATGGGTTTTATTCCCAGTGTAGAACTGCTGGTTGTAAGGACCTGCTGTTTCATGAGGTGATTAGGTCTATTCTTTCTACTGAGTGGAAGGACCCTGATAAACAGGCCAATCCACATTGTTTGAATAAAAGATATTTATTTCAAGACTTTTAGGAACTGCTCCCTCAGACCCCAAAAGTAAACACTATGTGGGTCATTATGACCCTGGCAGTCACGGTGGCAGTCGGACCGCTGCGGTCGGGCGGTCCGACCTCTACATTTTGACCGTCCCACCGCCGACACTGCCAGGCTGCTGCCAGCCTGCAGTGTGGTGATCCCGGTGGTTGTAATCCGCCAGGGCAGCACTGCAAGTAATGCTGCCCTGGGAATTACGAGTCCACATCTGCCAGCAGATGTAATAGGGGACTCGGGGTGGCCCTCAGGGCCCATGCACTGCACATGCACTTGGCATGGGCAGTGCAGGGGCCCTCATGCACAGTCCCATCACGCAATCCACTACCCGAATTATGGGCAGTGGAATGCGCGATGGGTGCTGCTGCACCCACTGCACCGCCACATTGCCTCCTGCTAAACTAGGAGCCGGCTGCAATGTTAAGGCCCTGTTCCCTGCCGGCCCGCTGGGAAACTCAAATTAGGGCCGGCGGGGCCTGATGGCAGGAAGACTTTGGTGGGCAGCCTCCCCCGCCTGCCAAAGTCATAATGGGAGGCTATGCTGGCCACTAGGGCTTTCACTTCAAGTCTGGCCTCTGAAGATTCCACATTGTTGGATGTAGTGGATAAGAAAGTTGAAGCTTCCTTTAAACGGTTCTATCCAGCAGCCAACTTTTCTATTCCAGCCATTACTTATGCGGGCTACAATTCACAGGTTTTGCTTACCGATTTTCAGTCCTTGTATGATTTATGACAGACTGACGAGGATTATACTCCAATTCTGGCTAATACGTAGTAACTCTCCCAGTTTTTATCAGACATTACTTTTGACAGCTTGTGGGCAGCTTCCTTGTCGGCAGAGGCTTCAGTTTCTGGCCAGAGGTTGCTATGGATGAAGTCATCGAAGTTGGAGGCAAGCCAACATTCCCTGGTAATGAAGCTTCCCTTCACAGGTCAGAAGCTTTCTGGTCCAGAACTGGATCAGCTTGTGCAGAAAGCAGTCTGATGAAAAGAAGATATTGAAACCATTCCAATTGTCTGTGGGCAGGAAGTTTTTTGTTCAATGTAAGCCAGTTTAGGCCCCTCCTGACAAACGTCCCTTTCGAGGCCAAGGTATTAGCCCCTGTTTTGGCATTTTTCATTTGCAGCGTATTTCTGTTTTCTCATACCTTGAGGACTGGCTCTTATCTGCTCCTTTTTTTTAAGGCTCAGGAAGATATCAAGTTGGTGCTTCATACTCTGCAGGAGTTGGGTTTCCTTGTCAACTTTCCAAAATCCTAGTTGGAACCACCCAAAATCAAATTCTTCATTGGAGTCCTAGTCGACAATCTGCGAGGGCTGGCTCTTCTGCCTCCGCAGAGTGGAGCCAATTAAGACCTCTGTAGCTCATATTCTGGATCAAACCTCCTTGTCAGTGAGGGCATGGTTGAAAGTTCAAGGATTTATGGTGGCCTCTACGGCGGTGGTTGCTTGAGCATGGTTCCCACTCAAGCCTTTGGGGGGCTGTGTTCAGGGATCAGGACGAAAGGTGCCTGGTCGGCTTGGGAAGCAACCCAGTTATCCAATTGGAGAGAATTGTCAGCAATCTGGCGGGCTCTGTTGACATTTGCCCCTGAGTTGGTGGGTCAGAGTTTAGTGGTTTGCACCGACAATCAGGTCTCCAGATGTCATCTGAACCAATGGGGGGACCAAGAGCAAGAGTCTGAATTTCTTTGCAGCTCAGATCTTTGACTGGGAAAGGGCTCATCGTCTGGCATTGTCAGCTGTGTATTTTCAGGGGATTCTAAATATTCATGCAGACTGTGTGAGCAGGAACATGCCATCTTCGGTGTTGTATCACCTCTCGTTCCAGGAGTTTAGTCGGGTATCTGCTGTGTTCAGGACACCATTGTTAGATGTGTTTGTGTCTCCCCACGATGCAATGCTTCCTCTTTTTTGCTCAGAGACCTCAGCTCCCCAGGGGTGGGCAGACGATGCCCTCTTAATTCATTGGCCCTCTGGGATTCTTAATCTGTTCCCTCCCATTTCCCTTCTAATCCTGATTGCTCCTATTTTGCCCTGGTTCCCTGCGCTGTTGTCCCTCTCCAAAGGGGTCTATCATCCTCTGTATCTTCATCCTCCCCCAATTCAGTTACCCTCTCTTCCAGAGCTACACATCCGTCATCTTTGGCTGACGACCTGGAAAATGAAAGGTCAGGGCTGATTGGTTTGGGCTGTCCCCCGGTTGTTGCTGTTGACATTCAGGGCTCTCGTAAAACTTCTGCCCTGAGGTCTTACAAAAAGCATTGGGGTACTTTTCAGAAGTGGTGTGTTTTTAAGAATGTGGATCCCCTGTCCTTGGATAGTTTCTCCATCCTAGATGTTTTGTGAGGTGGTTTCGTGAAAGGACTGGCTCCCTCCACTCCTTGTACTCAGTTGGCTGCCATAAGTGCTTTCAATGTGCAAGGAGATTTTTCCCAGGTTACCCTGCTGGTGTCTCTGCTTCTGAAGAGTTTCAGGTTTTAGAGACCGGTTGTGACCAAATCGGTTCCCTCTTGAGATTTGTCTATTGTTCTTTAGGGTCTCCAGTTGGCTCCTTTTGATCCCTTAGAGTACTGTCCACTGTCCTAGTTGTCAACTAGGATTGTTTTTCTGGTGACCATCACATCAGCTAAGTGGTTGGGGGTACTGAGAAAGCTTCTTTCATCTTTTCCATTCTTGAGGTGTTTTTTTATGACAAGATAGTGCTGCAATTGTATCCCACATTTACTCTAAAAGTCTCCTCCTTTTTTCCACTTACACCAAGAGGTTGACTTGCCAGTTTTTCCCTCTGAAAAGGAAGGGGTTCATTCTGCCCTGGATGTGGGTCAGGCTCTGTCCTTGTATTTGTCTCGAACCAAGGTTTTTTCATTGGTCTCAGTTTTTCTCCTTTGATTCTGTGAATTAAGGTTCCAATGTTTCTTTCCAAACTATTGGCAGATGGGTCCAGCAGGGTATCATTCAGGCTTATCATTCTGTGGATGAGTGTCCTCCATCCAATGTCCAGGGCCATCCCACCCGGGCAGTGGCAGCTTCCTGGGCTGAAGCTGGGGGTCCTACATTCAGGAGGTCTGGTGGGCTGGTACTTGGTCTTGCCAGCTGACTTTTTCCCGTCATTACCATCTCAGTTTGTCGGGTGCTGAACGTTCCTTTGAGGAAACTGTTTTACAATCTGCACTTCAATAATTGTTGATTTTTCAATAAAAGCTTTTGTATCAGATTCTGTGTCGGTGTCATTCTTGCTTGGAATCTCCTCACAATGTTGTGTAGCTGTAGGAAGTTGGCTCTGTATGCACTATTTCAAAGTAAGGAATAGTATGCACAGAGTCCAAGGGTTCCCCTTAGAGGTAAGATAGTGGCAAAAAGAGATAATACTAATGCTCTATTTTGTGGTAGTGTGGTCGAGCAGTAGGCTTATCAAAGGAGTAGTGTTAAGCATTTGTTGTACATACACACAGGCAATAAGTGAGGAACACACACTCAGAGACAATTCCAGGCCAATAGGTTTTTGTATAGAAAAATATATTTTCTTAGTTTATTTTAAGAACCACAGGTTCAAATTCTACATGTAATATCTCATTTGAAAGGTATTGCAGGTACGTACTTCAGGAACTTTGAATAATCACAATAGCATATATACTTTTTACATAAAACACATATAGCTATTTCAAAAGTGGACACTGCAATTTTCAACAGTTCCTGGAGGAGGTAAAGTAATGTTAGTTTTTGCAGGTAAGTAAACCACCTACGGGGTTCTGTTTGGGGTCCAAAGTAGCCCACCGTTGGGGGTTCAGAGCAACCCCAAATTTACCACACCAGCAGCTCAGGGCCGGTCAGGTGCAGAGTTCAAAGTGGTGCCCAAAACACATAGGCTTCAATGGAGAAGGGGGTGCCCCGGTTCCAGTCTGCCAGCAGGTAAGTACCCGCGACTTCGGGGGGCAGACCAGGGGGGTTTTGTAGGGCACCGGGGGGGACACAAGTCCACACAAAAAGTACACCCTCAGCAGCGCGGGGCGGCCGGGTGCAGTGTGCAAACAAGCGTCGGATTTCCAGTAGATTTCAATGGGAGACCAAGGGGTCTCTTCAGCAGTGCAGGCAGGCAAGGGGGGCGCTCCTCGGGGTAGCCACCACCTGGGCAAGGGAGAGGGCCTCCTGGGGGTCACTCCTGCACTGGAGTTCCGATCCTTTAGGTCCTGGGGGCTGCGGGTGCGGGGTCTTTTCCAGGCGTCGGGATTTCAGAGTCAGGCAGTCGCGGTCAGGGGGAGCCTCGGGATTCCCTCTGCAGGCATCGCTGTGGGGCTCAGGGGGGACAACTTTTGTTACTCACCATCTCGGAGTCGCCGGAGGGTCCTCCCTGAGGTGTTGTTTCTTCACCAGTCGAGTCGGGGTCGCGGGGTGCAGTGTTGCAAGTCTCACGCTTCTTGCGGGGATTGCAGGGGTCTTTAAATCTGCTCCTCTGGATACAAAGTTGCAGTCTTTGTTGAACAGGGCCGCTGTTCTCTGGAGTTTCTTGGTCTCTTGGAAGCAGGGCAGTCCTCTGAGGCTTCAGAGGTCGCTGGTCCCGGGGAAAGCGTCGCTGGAGCAGTTTTCTTCTGAAGGAGGGAGACAGGCCGGTAGGGCTGGGGCCAAAGCAGTTGGTGTCTTCTTCTTCTCTGCAGGGTTTTTCAGCTCAGCAGTCCTCTTCTTCTTTAAGTTGCAGGAATCTGGTTTCCTAGGTTCTGGGGAGCCCATAAATACTGAATTTAGGGGTGTGTTTAGGTCTGGGAGGGCAGTAGCCAATGGCTACTGCCCTTGAGGGTGGCTACACCCTCTTTGTTCCTCCTCCCTGAGGGGAGGGGGGCACATCCCTAATCCTATTGGGGGAATCCTCCATCTGCAAGATGGAGGATTTCTAAAAGTCAGAGTCACCTCAGCTCAGGACACCTTAGGGGCTGTCCTGACTGGCCAGTGACACCTCCTTGTTTTTCTCATTATCTCTCCTGGACTTGCTGCCAAAAGTGGGGGTTGTGTCCAGGGGGCGGGCATCTCCACTAGCTGGAGTGCCCTGGGGCATTGTAACACGAAGCCTGAGCCTTTGAGGCTCACTGCTAGGTGTTACCGTTCCTGCAGGGGGGAGGTGTGAAGCACCTCCACCCAGAGCAGGCTTTTGTGTCTGTCCTCAGAGAGCACAAAGGCTCTCACCGCCTGGGGTCAGAAACTCGTCTCTCAGCAGCAGGCTGGCAGAGACCAGTCAGTCCTGCACTGAACAATTGGGTAAAATACAGGGGGCATCTCTAAGATGCCCTCTGTGTGAATTTTTTAATAAATCCAACACTGGCATCAGTGTGGGTTTATTATTCTGAGACGTTTGGTACTAAACTTCCCAGTATTCAGTGTAGCCATTATAGAGCTGTGGAGTTCGTTTTTGACAGACTCCCAGACCATATACTCTTATGGCTACCCTGCACTTACAATGTCTAAGGTTTTGCTTACACACTGTAGGGGCATAGTGCTCATGCACCTATGCCCTCACCTGTGGTATAGTGCACCCAGCCTTAGGGCTGTGAGGCCTGCTAGAGGGGTGACTTACCTATGCCACAGGCAGTGTGAGGTTGGCACGGCACCCTGAGGGGAGTGCCATGTCGACATAGTCATTTTCTCCCCACCAGCACACACAAGCTGGCAAGCAGTGTGTCTGTGCTGAGTGAGGGGTCCCTAGGGTGGCATAAGACATGCTGCAGCCCTTAGAGACCTTCCCTGGCATCAGGGCCCTTGGTACCAGGGATACCAGTTACAAGGGACTTACCTGGGTGCCAGGATTGAGCCAATTGTGGAGACAATGGTACATTTTAGGCGAAAGAACACTGGTGCGGGGGCCTGGTTAGCAGGGTCCCAGCACACTTCTCAGTCAAGTCAGCATCAGTATCAGGCAAAAAGTGGGGGGGTAACTGCAACAGGGAGCCATTTCTTTACAGTAGCCATTTTGGCTATAATTTTATACACATTATTTTAGCAAACCTAGGCCTGTTACTGTGCACATTAACCTAGATATGTTTTGTTTTAGTTTTGTGATATTACTTTAACAGTAGCCGCATTTGCAGTCTTGTTTTATTTTTCTATCTAGCTGATCTTTGCCTAGGTCAGCACTACGTTCTGGCGTGGGGATCCATTCTTGGAACATCAGTTGTTTTATTGTAAAAACACTACTTTGACCCATGTACGTTAGAGGGAGATTCCAGCCAATTGACCATGACTGTATGCTGATTGCTGGTTGCTTCACTGCAGCTGCTTATGTAGACTACAGGCCTCTTGCTCAGGTAAGAGGGATGATGTCTTCCCAGGGGGAACCTGAAAGGCAGAATTAGAGCTTAACATGCCATGCTCTAACATAGCCTAGGTAGGAACTATTTCTACAACCTCTAGTGACACAATTTTGATCTTATTGTACTTCATCGTCCTAGTTATTGCAATTCATGCTTTATCATCTAAGATGCAGTTACTTCAATAAAACTCTACTGAACTACACTCTGCCTCTGATTATCCTTGCATATGTGAGACTAATGTAACTGAGAGAAACGGATGAGATCTGAATGATCAGGATTTCCTCGAGGGGTCATTTATGTCATGCGTCCGGTTGCCCAATCATCCCTGCTCTTGGGTGGAGATGAGACACTGCTATTTAGCCGGAACAAACCTGGATTAGGCCGACAGGTGTCACATGGTGCGGGATCAGACTCAGTCCCCCGCAGTACAGGTGATTATGCCTCCCGAATCCAGTGGTCTCATTAGGATAATGACAACCTATGCGACAATAAGTTAGGACTCGGACAAGGAGGATGTGCATGAGGGGGTAATTGCCCTATTACCTACTGGTAATCTTCATTACCCTGAATCAAAATCCTCCTTGTACCTGCCCACTTCTCTCCCTCCCACCCTCTTGTCATTTTGGAATGATTGTTTATGTGCAGGAAGGGACACCTTCCTGCACATAAACAATCATCCATGGCATTTTGCTTCTTCTATGTGTGCGGCACACATAGAAGAAGCAAAACACGAGGAGGAATAAAAGCATTCCTCCTTGTTTTGCCATGGGGTTGCATTAGTGTTTGGTGCTGCCACAGATTTACAATTTCTCGTAAATGTGGGGCAGCATCAAAAGCAATGGGTGTTGCGGTGGAACGCCCACTGCAAAATCTATTGCATGCCCCTCTGCCACAGAAAAACTATGTTGGAGGGACCCTTATTTACAAAGAGGCGTAACGTCAAAAAAGTGGTGTTACACCTCCTTGTAAATAAGGAGCGCTGGTTAGCATCACCGGAGCATCACCAACAGTGACACTACTCTAGTGGCGTCAAGGGCTCTTAACCCCTTGGGTGCCCTGGACATGACGGTTACATCCTCGGCTGCAGCACTGCTGTGCCGAGAACATAACTGTTATGTCCTGCACCCGGCGCCTGGGGGCAGCACTAGTGCTCCTCCCGTGGGCCTACCACCACCCCCCTCCCGGAGGCAGGAATCGCTTCCCCTACCACCCCGACCCCTCCATCTAATGACGTCAGCGCGCGATCGTGTGCTGATATCATTAGAGGCCGCCATTGCAGTGGAAGCCATTTGCTTCCAGCGCAATGAGGAAGAAAGAGTTGAGTTTCTCCTCCAGTGGCAGGGGGTTTCCTCTGAAAAGGGCATTGGGGGAAAGGAAGGGCCTTTCCTTTCCCTCGATGTCTCTTTCAGCATCCCTGCTGCCTGATCGCACCGTGATCGGGCAGCAGGAATGCTCCTAGACACCAGGGATTTTAATTTCGCCAATTTCATGGGACAGGGAGCGGCCCCTTGGGCAAGTGTCGCTCCCCTTAGAGGGCCAATATTATTTACGCCATTTCTGCTCCCCTATGGGACAGATCGGCCTGTTATTTTTAGCCACAGTGACGCCAAGGATTTTTAGCTACGTTGACGCCAGGCATTGTTTATTTTTATTTTTTGTGTTGGGGTGTCCCCTTGGGCAAGGGTCACCCCCTAGGGGGGCACAGCACTGTTGGCTATTTCTACCCACCTTGGGGCAGAGCGGACTATTTTTCTTAGGCCCATCTTCCCCCAAGAGGGGCAGAAACCACTTAGGCACCAGGGATCGTGTGTGTGTTTTGTGTGGGGGTAGCCCCTTGGGCAAGGGTCACCCCCCTAGGGGCGCACATAACTATTGGCCATTTCTGCACCCCTTGGGGGCAGATCGGCCTATTATTTTAGGCCCATCTGCCCCTAAGGGGAGCAGAAGCCACAAAGACACCAGAATTTTTTTCAGTTTTTTTGTTGCTGTGTTTTTTTGTGTGTTGGGTGCCCCCTTGGGCAAGGGTCGCTCCCCAAAGGGGGAACACAACTGTTGGCCATTGGCCTATTTTTTGTAGGCCCATCAGAATCCACAAAGACACCAGGGATTATTTTGTTTAATGGTTTTATGTGTGTGGGGCGGCCCCTTGGGCAAGTTTTGCCCCCTCAAAGGGGCACTTGACTGTTGGCTATTTCTGCCCCCTTTGGGGCCAAAGCGGCCTATTTTTTCTTAGGCTCAAAATAAGGGAGGGATCAGGAGGAATTATGGTCCAGTGTATATCCTCCTAATGAAAACATCAAAAATTTGTGATAGGGTGTCATGCTTCATCATAGGCACTGCTCCTCGTCAGACTGGCGCTGCAATATCAGGAGATACACATAGTCACATAAGGTCCTGATGAAGCATCACTGGATCCGTTTGGACCACCAGGATGCAAAACATGTTGACCCATGAGAGGGTAGACTTTGGAGAATTCCCAGACTCCTCTCTTTGATATATATTTTTTTCACTATAAGAGTGATTGATCTTAATTTCTCTATTCACTCTTCTGACATTATTTTTAACCTTGGCCCTGCCCGTCCATCTGGTCTAATAAAATCTACTGTCTCAGTGGCGGTTTTGAGAGTCAATTTTAAACCACATTCCTTTCTGATCTCCGTTGACACTTTAGCCACCTTTGGGGTCACGGCACCACCATATAAAAAGATCTCCGGCAAAGAGCCCCCCCACCAGGGGTGGTGCCCGTCAGACATTGCAGCACCAGTCTGACGAGGAGCAGTGCCTATGATGAAGCATGACACCCTATGGCTCCTAGAATTTAGGACCCCGGTCACTACTTTCTGTTTTGCATGGTTGGAACAGTGTATCACAAATTTTTGATATTTTTTCTTAGGCCCATCAGCCCCCAAGAGGGGCAGAAACCACTTAGACATCAGGAATCGTCTGTGTTTGTTTTGTGTGGGGGCGCCCCCTTGGCCAAGGGTCGCTCCCCAAAGGGAGCACACAACTGTTCGCCATTTCTGCCCCTCTTGGGGGCAGATCGGCCTATTTGTTTGGGGCCCATACAGCTCCAGGGATAGTTTTTGTTTAGGTTTTTTTTTGTGGTGGGGCAGCCCCTTGGCCTAGGGTCGCCCCCCCCAAAGGGGGCATATTACTGTTGGCCATTGCTGCCCCCCCTTAGGAGCAGATCTGCCTAGTTTTTTGAGGCCCATCTTTCTCCAAGGGTGGTAGAAACCACTAGACACCAGGGAAAAATTCTAAATGTTTTGTGGCGGGGTGTATGTCAACTGGCAAAGTATTTGTGATTATAACAGTTTATCTCTCCTTTTTGTTCTAGTTCAAAGCTTTTGCTTCCTTTGCTGTGACTACTTGTGATTTTGGCAGTAGCTCACCTGCATTTTACGTAGTTGCATGTTTTAGGAAAGAAAAAAAATGTACTCCACATGAGTATTGTTGCCATGCATGAATGACATTTTTGTAAGTGGTGTACTAAATGCAGGATTGTTTGTGAAATTGTCCTTAAATTTGTGCACAATGATATTTGTGTTGTCAAATGTCAAATTTTCTTTTCTTTTTTCTTTTTAGTGGGATATCATTGGTGATTGCTGCGTCTGTGCAGAGTAGCTAATGGTGAGTCTAGCTTTTTCAGGTTGTAGGATCAACACGTTCCCCTCAGTCTCCCAAGTAAAATGATACCTCACTTGTGTGGGTTCCCAAAGCAGAGTCAGCCTAAAATTGTATTAAAAAAATTGTGCTTATCAACTTGCTGTGCTATTCCCTTAGTTTCAACATGTTTTTGGCCATTTCCTGTTGCAGGCACCTGGCCTCCCACACAAGTGAGGTGTAATTTTTATTGGCAGACCGAGGGGAACATTGGGTGGTAGGAAATTTGTACCGGCTTTGTGATCCTACAAAGAAAAGTGTGGAAAATGTGATTTTTTTGTAGCTAAATTTGAGGTTTTCAGAAGAGTCTGGGTAAGAAAATTTTGGGGGATCCACGCAAGCCACACCTCTCTAGACTCAACCGGGTGTCTAGTTTTCAATAATGTCTGGATTTGGTAGGTTTCCCTAGATGACCGGCGCACCTGGGTAACAGAACTCAGTGAGAGCTCCACAAGTAACCCCATTATGAATTTCCCTAGGTGTCTAGTTTTTAAAAATGAAAAGGTTTGCTAGGTTTCCCTAGGTGCCGACTGAGCTAGAGGCCAAAATCCACAGCTAGGCACTTTGCAAAAAACATGTCCGTTTTCTTTGGGAAAATGCTGGGTGGAAGGAAGTTTGTGGCTCCTCTCAGATTCCAGAACTTTCCATCACCAAAATGTGAGGAAAAAGTTTGTTTTTGCCAGATTTTGAGGTTTGCAAAGGATTCTGGGTAACAGAACTCAGTGAGACCCCCACAAGTCACCCCATTCTGAATTTCCCTACGTGTCTAGTTTTAAAAAATCGATAGGTTTGCTAGGTTTCCCTAGGTGCCGGCTGAGCTAGAGGCCAACTAGGCACTTTGCAAAAAAAATGTCAATTTTCTTTGGGAAAATGTGATGTGTCCACATAGTGTTTTGGGGCATTTCCTGTCAAGGGCACTGTTCCTACCCACACAAGTGAGGTACCATTTTTATTGGGAGATTTGGGGGAATGCTGGGTGGAAGGAAGTTTGTGGCTTCCCTCAGATTCCATAACATTCCATGCCCGAAATGTGAGGAAAAAGTGGTTTTTTTTGCCAAATTTTAATTTTGAGGTTTACGTAGGATTCTGGGTATTAGAACTCAGTGAGAGCTCCACAAGTCACCCCATTCTGAATTTCCCTAGGTGTCTAGTTTTAAAAAATGTATAGGTTTGCTAGATTTCCCTAGGTGCCGGATGAGCTAGAGGCCAAAATCCACAGCTAAGCACTTTGCAAAAAACATGTCTGTTTTCTTTGGGAAAATGTGATGTGTCCAGGTTGTGTTCTGGGGCATTTCCTGTCACGAGTACTGGGCCTACCCACACATGTGAGGTACCATTTTTATTGGGAGACTTGAGGAAATGCTGGGTAGAAGGAAGTTTGTGGCCCCCTCAGATTTTAGAACTTCCCATCACGGAAATGTGAGGAAAAGGTTTTTTTTTGCCAAATTTTGAGGTTTGCAAAGGATTCTAGGCAACAGAACTCAGTGAGAGCCCCACAAGTGTTAACGCTGAAATTTACTAATGAATATTCATGTATTTTGAGTGTTCAATTTGGTTAGAAAGTGAATTAACTTAGAGAAAAATAATGCATGCATTTGAAGTGACACCCATTTGACTGGCGGTCAGTGTTCACGAAGTGTACTTATTAATGGCTTATTAATATGAAATGTTGAGCTTATGTTTTTTTAATGTAGTAATATATCTTATTAAGGGTTCTGTATTATGTATTAGCTTTATTAACCATAGGCCTTAACTTAGCGAGGTCTTGGGCCTGGTTGCACGGCCTCATGTCAAGCTGCATTTCTTAGGCGACATAAAATGGCTGCTAGAGAATTAAATTGTGATTTTCCACTGTGCTGACCAAGTGCTCGCAGCTGAAATTAGTTCTCATGAGAACTACTTGCTAGAAGATGATGTACAAGCTAGGATACAATGTATAGTGCAGTATGTGTAAGACTGACTTTCCAAGGAGAAGACAATGGATGCACTGACTGGAGTATAAGCTGTAACAATATTGATACCTGACAAGCCAAACGATGGGAACAGGAGAAGAGGAGCCAATCCTCGACATGTGAACCGTGCACTAGTTAAACCTGTAGATTTGGGGTTTCATTTTCATTGGACTAAATACAAACATGGGATTCTTTGACCAATTAGGATGTGGGAAGTAGTTTTAGGAAATCTAATTTAGCAAGACTACACTGAGAGGAGGACACAATTTTTCCGTTTTTCACCCCGCCATCAGCTCTGTTCTTTTCCGAACTGCATGAAGAGACTTTGCTTTTTCTGAGCTTCAATGCTGAATCCTGATGCCTTGCTGACCAAACTGATGTTCAATTGACGAAGACTGTCACAGCTTGCTGAACCATATTGAGGGCAGGTATAATACAATGTTACTGGTTGTTATGTCTATTTGCTTTTGTTTCTAGGTACCAATCGCTAACTTTGATAGATTTATAGCTAGATGTTTTCCAAATTTGTGTGACTAAATTGTTTTGCATGAAGTCCAAACATGCTCTTCTAATCTGATGTTAGTTAGGGTATTCACTGATGATGTTCGCTATATGTAATAACAGTTGATGTCTTTTCTTTGCTGAATCTAAATGTATGTTATTTTGTTTGCACAGTTATTCTTGCTATTAATTTGTACTGTAACCTTAGAATGCGTAGTGGCTCAAGCTTTGATTAGACTGCCATTGTTTTGGCGCTTTGGTCAGCCATTGTTGTTTCTGTATGTTTATCATTTGCTTTTGAGACTAAGTTACAAGACATTAGCATTGTTATATATGGAAATAAACATTCTAACTTTTACATAAAGGTGTGGTTTTTCATGGCCGCGAGGTCTTGCTGTGTGGAAAGTACCGACTACTATTGATTATTGATGTCACTGATTGTTATTGCTATTGATTTGTATTGGTACGGGGTTACATGGTGGGAACTACTCGAAGTGTAGTCAAAAGGTACTTCGGCCTACACGCGTCTCCTTGTAGGTTTACTTAATAAGGTCTGACGCGCTAACAGAGATGGTAGCAGAGGATGGTTTGTCTCAGTAAGAGCCCATCATAGAGGCCCAGTATATGGTTTCTCTCCTTAAGAGCCCATCATAAAGGCCCAGTACATGGTTTGTCTCCTTAAGAGCCCATAATAGAGGCCGGATACATGGTTTGTCTTCTTAAGAGCCCATCATAAAGGCCCGGTACATGGTTTGTCTTCTTAAGAGCCCATCATGCAGTCCAGAGCTAGGTAGTAGAGTATTTGGTCCCAGAGATAGTAACCGAGAAATAACAAGTGTTCCCAGAGATGATAGTGGGGTAAGGATTAGTCTGCTACAAAGAGCAAAGTAAGTCATAGATTGGTGACATTTTGGATTTTTCTGACTCAATGATTCAAGGTGGAGAGAAAATGTGCCCCTAAGTACTTAAAATGACTTTCCTAGAATCTTGGAGCTTGCCAATGATGGTTTGAGGATGACCTCTGCGTTCTAGTGACAGTGTGAATGAAGTAGGTTTTGCGCTTGCACAGCTTCTGCAAATCGCAGGTGAACTGTGGTGTTTGTATGGGGTTAGGGAGTTTGTGTACTCCAAATGAGGTTGTAGAAGGAGTTTGCGTACTCCGAACTGTAAGAGTAGGGGAGTGTGGGGCGCTTTGTGCTCAAAAATTGTCCACATGGTTGTTGGTATATGGACCCTGCGTGGTCTAAGACTCCGGGGAATATTGAAAAGTGTGTGAGACACTTGGTTTTTGTTGTAATTTGTCTGTTTTAATAGATCGATCGGGTGTGGTCGACAAGTCAGAGAGTGAGTCAAAGTGTGCAAAATAATTTTTCGACTCATATCTGATGAGTCCTATGTGCACCAGGACAGACCCACTGATCAGTTGAGAGTGAAATTTGTGGGTTGAATTTTGCTTGTGAATCAGGGAAACGGAGGAAGAAGGAGTAGCTGTTAGAGCAATCAACATCAGTGAAAAATCCATAAGGTTTCTGAAGCGATTGTGTTACCTTACCTGTAGTAAACTGACAAATTGGGTTTTGATTTTGTTTAGTGCTCACAATAATTTTGCATTCATTAGTGTGAATCTGAGTTTGGGAGGACGAGCCGCAAGACTTTGTCAGATGCATTTACGTGTGATTGTGACGTCATTGGAGCCGCACTGGGATAGGTTGGTTAGTGAGAAGGGTCACGCATGGATTCGCAGACAACCGTGAAGCGCAATTGGTTAAGATGGTGGGGGAAGAGAATTTTGGGATTAAAAGTCACTTCCTGATTTGATTTAGAATAATATAAAGGTGGCAGAAATTAAATTTTTCAAAGCTTTAAAGAGTGCTTTAAGGGGAGATATGTATATTACAACGTGTACAGGGCATTTCCTGCCCACAGAACCTTTAATTTGAGAAGCTTAGAGATCTGAGGTGGGTGCTGTATGATCTGAAACCTGATATGAAACCTCCTCCAAGACCAGCATTGTTCAGGGCATTAGCGATCTGGGAGTTAGTAGCCAGACAGCAACAGAAATTTGAAAGGAGAATAAGAAATGCAGAGAAAACACTAGCGGAGGCTAGATGGGACAGTGATCAGAGATTTTGGAGAACCAAGACTTCACAGAGGATTAAGTTGTTTCCTGCGATTACACAGGACAGCGAGAGAGAAGGAAGGAAAGCTACTAGAAAGACAAACAGAAGCTCTTCCGAGAGTAGGCAGCAGAGATCAAAAGAGGATCTTTTACACTTGAGGAAGAGTCAGACGATGATCAGTTTAATTTGCAGTTCTTGAGAAATCGTCCCCCATCATATGCAGTGTAAGAGAGCGATCCAAGCACTAGTATAAATCTTTCAGCACCGACACAGGTTAATGTGATAACTAGTCTAGTGCAGATTAATCCTGGTGTTTGACAGAGCCCAATGCAGAGCAGTCTTAATGCACCTATTACACTGGGAGCACAAAATCAGGTGCCACAGTTGCATGTCCAGAGAATTTACCTTGATGTACCCATTGTGGAAACCGCCACAAACTTAATAGCACCAACAGGACAAGTTTTTTCTGAAACCGACATTGGTTCAGACAGAACCAACTCCACTTTTACTTCCCCAAGTGCAGTCATAAGCAATGCCAAAGTACACTCCGATAATAGGGACACAGTCAGATATGCCTGCACTGATGAGCCAGAATGCAGGATTTATGCACCCACAGAACTTGAGTGTCAGACCAAGCCCAGATGTTGTATCTGTACCTGACACCATTGGTCCAATTATACCTTTGTTTGCACAAGAGAACAACAGTACAAATGGACAGGGAGTCCCGAGTCAGAATGCCATGAGGGGAGGACCTAATGAGAATATCTGAGTAGTCTCTCCTATGGGACAGACCTTTGACGGATCAAGATCATTGCTAGACCTTAGTCCATTCGGAGTTACTCCGGATACTATCATAGGGTCGAACGTTAGTCAGAGCCTGAAAATAGTGACGCGGCAGTCCCCAAATACAGTTGTGCAACCAATGCCCAGGGTAACAACATTTCGCTGCATGGGTTTGACTGCCCAATAATTGACTGAATGGTTAGACAAGCTGAATACCCCACAGAGTGCTCCTAGTGGAGAGGAGTATGTGAACTACACAAGACTAGGAATGGAAGTTGGTGAGCTCATTGAAGGAACTCTGGGCGTGAACATACTAGAGTCCTACACAGAAGCAGAGTTGAGATATCTGTGCCCGAAAATTACGAGGGAAGTGAGCAATGTACATCCAAGGTTAGCAGACCTGGCAGAGAAGTATGGCATAGAAATAGAGAAAACAAAACACTTGAAAAGGAGTTACAGGTTAGATTTTGACACAAAAGACTTTGAACACATGAGATCTGCAGGAATGAAGGCACACCTTAGGGAGTTACTCCAAAGTATCCAGACATGGGGAGCATTAGACAAGTGGGAAGGCAGATGGCTAAAGAAGAGAGATAAAAGGAATTCTGTGGAGCTTACTGCAAATTTGCAGCAAAGTAAGGATCTGGTGAAACTTTTACCAAGAAGAGAGATTCCAGGAGGGAGTTTTGTCCATGTCTCTTAGAGCAGAGGTGACATTCTGTCCTTTACAAATGACTATCCTAGGTTGAGAGAGAAGCCACTAGGATGGTACCAATGGACAGAAATGTTCGTGAAACTTGCAAAATGCCTGTGGGAGGACTTGAACACTCTATTAAAAATAGTAGTTCCAGCTGATTTGTGGATGGAGTGTAAGAGAAGTATAGATTGACAGACAAAAGTTCCAGAGAGAGATCCGGCTACAGGTGCACCATCTCCTGAGGTAATGAAATATTATTACAAAGTGGTTGAATTTTTTAAAACAAACATTTCGCCCAAAAACATTGACTGGCAGAGAATAGACAGTACAGCTCAGGAAGCAAAAGAGTGGATACATGCATATTATGAGAGATTGTTGCAGGCGTTTAAGCATTACAGTGGTACAGAGACAATTGAGCCGAAAGAAATGATTCATTTTGTGTTTAGATTTGTGGAAGGATTGAGATCTGCAATTAGTCAGATGATTAAGAGTAATTTGATTTGCTGGCAAGCAAAGCCGATTGATGAGGTGTTGCAGTATGCAAAGTACTGTAGTGACGAGATTGAATTGAAGCAGAGAAAGCTGAAAGAAGCAGGGAAGTTTTCCACAGCATCAGGGAAACGTGGTGTTTCAAAATCAGATGAGAAGCAGAGGTCGCAGAGGCATTGGCAATGGAAATCGTGGTCCCGATTTGGGTACTGTGGTGGTTCAGAATGATTTACAGGGAATGAAGAGATTATTGGTTGGACATTGGAAGCAGGAGTGTCCGATGATGACACAGGAAGATGTTGTACAGCAAACAAGTGACATCAATTTGTTCCAAAACATGAGAGGACCGAGAGTGAGAGGTCACAATCCAAATTTTCATAATAATGCGGATCAAAGGCAAAATTTCCAACCCATGCAGCAGGTACAAATGCCACCTCTATAGATGACACCGTTGCAGCCAATGCAACAGCAGGTTCAAATGGTACCTAGACAGCACATCCAAATACCTCAATCCCCAATGGAACAGCAGCAGGTGATGCTTCCTCAACAGGTAACAGGTCAGAAGGTGAACCAAAGTAATAACACAGTACACCAATTCCTGTTGCACAGTGAGAATGGAATAAACGATGACTGGGTGAGCGAGAGTTCAGATGAAGAGGAATGTGTGCTTGCAGCTTCTTTAGAAGTAGATCAGAAAGGCCCATATGTGAAGGGAAAGGTAATGGGTCACAGAGTTTCATTTTTGGTTGACACAGGAGCTACACGCTCTACAGTAAGAACTGCAGAAGTTCTGAACTTGACCCTTTCGGGAAAGACAGTCCAGATTCTTGGAGTAGTGAATCAGTATTTGACCAATCCAATCACAGAATCAGTCCAGGTTAAAATTGGCAACTTTCAAGGATTGCACAAATTTGTAGTCTGTGACTCAAGTCCGGTATCCCTACTTGCCGTGTAAAACCAGGTGCTTGATTACTTGTTCACATGATGGAATTGAGATACAGATGAATAGTGATGATGTCGTATGACCCAACTCCAGAGACAGAGTGTGAGACAATAAATGAGGCGTTCCCCCTGATTAATTTCTATCCAGTATTCATGGTGAAGGAACTTTCTTCTGATTTACAGGGAACGGTTAAAGAGAGAGTGTGGGATTTGACTGGGAAAGAGATTGGCCTGATAAAGGGTGATAAGCCAGTTAAAGTTCCTATAAAGCCAAATGCAGTTTTTCCTCAGGTTCCCCAGTATGACATGCCACAGAACATCCTAATGAAGGCTGCTCACATACTCGCAGAATATGTAAATCAAGGGGTCTTGAACGAAGTGTTGAGCAGCCCATGTAATTCACCGATAATGGGATTGAAAAAGCCCCCTGGGAAGGTTCGAATTGTCCAGGACTTGAGAAAAATGAATGACATTGTGATCAAATGCTGCCCCGTGGTGCCAAATTCAGACGTGATTCTGTTTCAGATTCTATGTGATGCTGAATGGTTCACCATCATAGACTTGTCAAAAGTCTTCTTTTCTGTGCCTCTTCATGAGGATAGTCAATTTCTGTTTTGTTTCACATTTTTGGATCAAGTTTACTGTTGGTGTAGAATTCCTCAAGGGTTTTCAGAGTCACCTTCCATATTCAATCAGATCTTGAAAAAGAACTTGAAGTCTTTGGAATTGCCTTTCCAATCGATATTGGTACAGTACATTGATGACTTGCTGATTGCCTCCAAAATGAAGGAAGAATGCAAGTATGACATTATTGCCTTACTGAACCATTTGGTAAAAAATGGTCATAAAGGGCCTCCACTTAAATTACAATAATGTCAGAAAGAAGTGAAATACTTGGGTCACCAGATTGAGAAGGGAAGAAGGAAAATATCCAGAGAAAGGGTCACAGCAGTATTGCAGATGAGTCCCCCAGCCACACAAAGATATGTCGGGATGTTTTTAGGGATGGTAGGCTACTGTGGATTCCCAATTTTTCAGTCAGTTCCAAGCCCTTGCAGAAGCTGACCCACAAAAAGTTCACCTGTCTCCTAGTGTTAGATCAGACTTGTATGAAAGCGTTTTCTGATTTGAGAGAGAGTCTGTGCTAAGCTCTGGCTTTAGGAATGCCTGACTACACCAAATCCTTCACGTTGTTTTGTCATGAGCGTGATGCATGTTCTTTGTCTGTCTTGATGGAGGTCCATGGAGGTGTAAACTGTCCAGTAGCATGTTTTTCAGCTACTTTGGACCCAATTGCAGCAGCTTTACCTGGCTGTCTGAATGCAGTTGCAGAGGTTGGACAGAGCTTCACACAATGTGAAGGCATAGTGATGCGAAACCCTAGGGTTATTATGGTCCCTCTCTCTATTGAGATCCTACTTACAAAAACGAAGACCCAGTATTTGACAGGTGTCAGATTGACTTGTTATGAGACGAGTATTTTAGAGTCACTATTGTGTCATTAAAAAAAAGTACAGTGCTTGATTCAGCAACCTTACTCCCAAGTGAAAACATTGAAAATGAAAAAGTGGAAGACATTGAGCATGATTGTCTTGAAGCAACTGATTTGTGCACAAAACCGAGACCTGACATTAGAGACACCGGATTGGAAGAAACTGACCAATTTATCTTTGTTGATGGTTCCTGTCAAAAGGACAGTGCCGGAACAATGAGAGCATGATACGCAGTGTGCACAATTTCTGGTATACTGGAAGCGATAAAGGCTTCAAGGAGTATATTCTGCACAAGTAGCGGAACTGGTAGCCCTTACTAGAGCACGCCATGTTTCTGCTCAGCTTAAAGTTACCATCTATACGGATAGCCAGTATTGATTTGGAAAGTCCATGACTTTGGCCCGTTGTGGTCGCAGAGAGGTTTCAAGACCTCTTCTGGCTCATTAGGTAAAAATGGTGAGAGAATTAAAGAATTGTTGCAAGCTATCAAAATGTCTGAAAAGATTGCTATGGTGTACATCTGAAATCACAAGATTTTTTGTCAATGGGAAATGGATATGCGGATCAAGTTGCAAGGTTTTGCGCATTGAACTGTATATCATTGAAAGATAAGTTGGAATTATTACCTGAAGAAGAAGAAACTTGCCCAAGTTATGCATTGCATGTAATAGATACATTGGAAGAATTGAGAACACTGCAGAATAATACTGACAAGGAGGAAAAACGATCATGGAGCAAAATGAAAAGTGTACAGCGACAGGATGAATTGTGGGTTTCAGAAGAGGGTCAACTGGTTTTGCCGAACAGTTTGTTGTCTCAAATGGCTAGGTTCTATCATGGTCAAGCACATGTTGGGAGGGATGCAATGATTCGCCTTTTTAAACACAATTGGTTCAGCCCAAGGTTTAGACAAGTTACTAAAGCAGTTTGCCATCATTGCATCATTTGTCAACAAATGAACGCGGAAAAAAGGACAGTGATCAATTTGAGCCACATTGGAAGAGCAGGAGGTCCATTCAGCAGAATGCAAATGGATGTTATTGAGATGCCTGTGTGTAAAGGGTTGAGATATGTGTTGGTGATTGTCTGCATCTTTAGTTATTGGATTGAAGCATACCCTACACGAAGAAATGACTGCCTCACAGTAGCTAAACTACTGCATAGGGAACTGAAACCACGTTTTGGGTTTCCGATCTCTTTAGAATCAGATAGGGGAAGTCACTTTGACAATGAAGTAGTCAAATTACTATGTGCAGCCTTAAACATTGAGCAGAAGTTGCATTGTAGTTACCGCCCTGAAACATCAGGACTAGTGGAACAGATGAATGGCACCTTGAAATCAAAATGGCGAAAGTGTGTGCATCCACGAAGCTGAAATGGCCTGGCGCACTGCCACTAATTTCGATGACAATGAGAATCATTCCAGACAGGAAGACAGGATTGTCACCGCACGAGATCCTCATGGGCAGAGCAATGAGGTTGCCAATGGTTCCTGCAAATGCTCTTGTGGACATAACAGATGATATGGTGTTGGACTACTGCAAAGTTCTGGCTGATGTGATTCGCTCTTTTTCTCAGCAGGTGGAAGCCACCACACTGCCACTGATCCAAGATCCAGGACACAACCTGAGACCTGGTGACTGGTTGTGGTCCAGAAACATGTGAGGGCGAACCTCGGTGGAAAGGCCTTTTCCAGGTAGTTCTGATCACTACCACAGCTGTGAAGTGCACTGGAGTTCCAAACTGGATGCACGCCAGCCACACAAGAAAAGTGGCATGTCCTATGGACCACAAAGAGGAGTTGTTGAGAGTACCAACAACAAAAAGGCAAGCCTCAGAGCCGGAACGAGAAGAAAGAGGAACTGAGACCAGATCTGAGCAAGTTGAGAATGGTTGAGTCACTCCTTTGAGAGACGAAGGAGAAGACCCCCAGAAGAGTGACAGTGAGCCAATCTCAATTGAGGCAACAGGAGAGTGTAGTGAGAGGAGGACTTTCCCAGAAGTAGATGATTTTGAGAGACAAACAGAGCAAACGCCAGACCCCGAGGAGGAAGGAGTTGAGGCAGATCAAAGCCAATGTGACTGGACTCCTCCTGAACCAGTTGCAGGTTTGTCAAGAGAAAATCCTGCAGAGCAAGAAGTTTCAAGTTCAACACTGAAAAGAGCATTGACCGATGGTCCACTGAAAGGAGATAAGTGGCCGGAGTCACAGGCAAAGAGAAAGAAAGCAGTTGTTGGGACAACAATCAAGGAAGAAGTAGAAACAACAAGGAGAGAAGATCTGAGTGAAGTCGCATTGAATGGAGATCGAAAGTTGAAAAGAAAGAGAATATCAAGTCTAAGGTATGCAGGTTCTGAATGGGTGTATGCAACAACAAGTGAATGGCAAAGAGAATTTTTGTCTTTTTGTTTTGATCGAGAAATTCCAGGTCAATATTTTGGCACCTAAAGGAAGCTAACTGTCAACATCAGGGCAGTGCGCGCTCTACGGGCGACTAGAATGCAAAAATCCAGCACTCTCAAGATAACGTAATTTATGCATTGTGCTGATATGCTGTTGTTTAACCTTTTGCATTGCAGAGTTTAATCCTGAAGACTTATGTTCAAGGTGCATATAAATACTGTTCATTTGCAATGTACTGCTGTAGGCTTTCAGAGTGTGGTCCCCTTTCCAGGGCCTTCTAGAAGCTTTCCCTGCAGCATGCCTGGGTGTGGTTTGTGGGCTGGGCCAAGACTCTACAGTATATAAGGGAACCAGCCCAGCTCCACGTGCTCACTATTCAGAGGTCCCGGTGCAGAGTAGCAGCAACTTCCTGAGCTCCTCTTCCGGACGCCTACTTTGATCTTCCAGGCCTCGCCCTTTCACTTTGCTGGGTGATTCTTGATCAGGGCGGTAAGACGGAGGTCGGGCTGGGCCCCCGATCCCGTTCTCGAAGGATTTTAAGTTCTTGGGCCTAATTAGCATGATAAATCTATTTTGCTCTTGTGCGTGTGAAAGTGCGCTTGATGTTTAATGACATTTACATACTGGCATTTGAATCGGCTAGACGCGTGATTCTTTCTTCGTATACAAATCTTGATATTCATTGTGCGCAACCATTTAATGGCATTTACAAGGTTGCATTTGAATCGGCAAGACGCGCAATTCTTTACTCAAGTACAAATCTTGATATTCATTGTGCGCAACCATTTTATGGCATTTACAAGGTTGCATTCGAATCGGCAAGACGCGCAATTTATTTTCTGTGCTTAAGTCATGTTATTCATTGTACGCTACAATTTCTTGGCATTCATATGGTGGTATTCGAATCGGCAAGACGCGTGCTTCATTTCCTGGGCTTAATTCATGATATTCATTGTACGCTACCATTTCTTGACATTCACATGGTGGCTTTCGAATCGGCAAGAAGCGCGATTCATTTCTGGTGTTTAGTTCATGATATTCAGTGCGAGCTACCATTTCTTGGCATTCACATGGTGGCCTTCGAATCGGCAAGAAGAGCGATTCATTTCTTGTGTCTAATTTATGATATTCATTGTGCGTTACCATTTCATGGCATTCACATGGTGGTATTCGAATCGGCAAGACCCGCAATTCATTTCCTCTGTTTAATTCATGATATTCAATGTGTGCTAACATTTCTTGGTATTCACTTGGTGGCCTTCGAATCGGCAAGACGCGCGATTCATCTCTTGCGTTTAATTCATGATATTCCTTGTGTGTTACCACTTCATGGCATTTGCATGGTGACCTTCGAATCGGCAAGACAATGAGAAGAAGAGACTGTTGAAAGATAACCTGATTTGACAAGCTGCTAAACCGATTTTTGACAAAGGATCCTGGAAGTGAGACTGCAAGCTGTAAATAACTGGTGAAAGAAGATTTTTTAATTTTTTATTTTTGCTGCATAGTTACTAAATTGTTCTCTTCTACTTTCTGATTCTTCACAGATCATGAGTAACATTAGTCAGCAGGGTAGGAAGACCAGGTGCTGTAAATACATGAGTATTGGTTTGAAAATTGTGTGTGGGATATTGTGTGTGATATTGATTGTGGGTATGACTGTTCTTGACAAGAATAAAGCCAGCCATACTTCAGCTTTAGAGACAAATACTGCATTAACTGCAATAGAAACGTTTAGGTTAGGTGAGAAGTATCTGCATGTAAACAATGCACAAGAGGAACTATCTTCTAATCTTGAGTGAATATGTTGAGACGATGGATGCGAAGAATTGTTATGTGTGTACTCAGATTCCTTCATCAGTTGAAGAAGGAGTTACCTATCATAGTTTGCCCCTTACTTTTGGGATAAGTTGTAGCCTGTTACTAACAAGATTCTATAACCAGGACTATATTCAGGATTTCTATTTGAACCATGATGTATTGTTTTCATTTGTAGCCATAATTAGATATCTGAGTAGAATAGCTAAGGACCATAACATAGTATTAGTGAGAGGTTTCTTTGAGCCTACATTAACTTTTGGCACAGCATATGCACAAAAAAATTATTTTACATGCTTGCTTACACCATTAGAAAAGAGCTTTTTAGATCACACAGAACACAATAGAAAAGCTTTGAAGGAGAAGTTAGAAAAGGGTTAAGAGAAAAGGAAATTTTGAAATGATTATGCTTTTAGTGAAATAAGGACACAAGGGAAATTAGCTTTAGATGATCAACACGTAGGAAAGCTTTGTGTATATCGACCTAAATCTAGCACTGACATTTTATTTGTGGGAAAGAGTGAATGTAGACATGTGTTTTTGTTTCAGAGTAAATGGACATTCATGCTGAATGGACAGGATCCGGCGATTCCTGGCATATATTACATTTGTGCACCTAATGCTTATTACCGACTTCCAAGAGGATGGCATGGCACATGTTATTTGGGGATAGTTTTCCCAAAGATATTCCAACTTGATGACTTGAAAAGATTTCCGAAAATGACTGAATTACATCACATTAGAGCAAAGAGAGAGTCTCCTTCTGGAATAGTGGGAGATATATTTGGAGCAATAATTCCTTCAGTGGGAGTTGTTCTGAATTCTATAAAGATTTGAAGGTTGTCCACTATTGTGGATAGCATGTAAACAAAGTTTTCAGGAGCCGTGATCCTAATAGATACAGAATTGGCTGCGGAACCACCTATGACTCTTCACAACTGCCTTGAGTTAGACATTCGTTTAGCAAAAGATGGCGGAGTTTGCAAAATGCTCAATTCAAGGCATTGCTGTTTGTACATTCCTGACAATAGTAAGGAAATTAGAAGCTTACTTACTAATCTGACTAATGAAAGTGCTGACTTAAAAGAGCTGAAAGAACCAGGTGTTTGGGAGAAAGTTAGCAAAGGATTTGTTTCAGTGGGAAACTGGCTCAGCAACATTGGGAAAGGGATACTATTAAAAATAATATAAGGGATGTTAATTATTGTGACTTGCATAATTGGAGCATGGGGAATATGTAAATTATGTAGGATGACTAAATTGAAGAAAATGAAAAATGATCAGAGGAAGGAAGAAATAGTAAGGGAAAATTTGTTTGGGGAAAATTCGAAAAAATAAGGAAGATTAGAGGAGATAGAGATGACAGAATTTTATCTGAAGCTGAAAATTTGTATGGAAAGATTTAAGGGGTCATTATGACCCCGGCGGTGAGTGAAAATGTGGTGCTATGACCGCGAATAGGCTGGCGGTACATACCGCCACATTATGAGAATGGCGGGTTGGCTGCAGCCAACCCGCCACTTCTCCATTCATACTGCCATGGCGGTAAGAGCCTCTGGACCAGAGATGCGTACCTCCAGCCCAGCGGCCAGCACAGTACCGCTGACGGCATTATGAGCCTGCCTACGACCATGGTTTTTGTGGCACTAGCAATGCCACAAAAACCATGGCAGTAGGCCCTACAGATGACAGGGAATTCCTTCCCTGTCAATGGTAGGCGGCTCCCCACCCCCCCAACACCCACCAGATACCCCACCCCCTCTCCATCCAAAGCCCCCATACACACACTAACCCCCCCACCTCCCCAAATTCAAATACACCCCCACCATCCAATCCAAACACACCCCCTTCCCCTTATCCAGACACAACCACCCCCACCCACTGATCCAAACACCCCCCACCCCTCCGATCCTCTCACTCACCATCCCACCCCCGTACACGCACAAACCTGCAGACACCCACCACGCATACACCCAATCACTCACACTGGCATACACTCATTCATACACACTGGCATACATGCAGTCATACACACACTGGCATACACGAATACTTCCAGACATGCTCGTACACATTCTTACACACTGACATGCAGACACGTACTCACTTCACCATTCTACACCCATTCACACACACGCATACAACCACTCAAACAACACAACACACACAGACACATTCACACACACACTCACACATTCATGCACACACTCAGACACACACACACAACACCCTCCACCCTCTCACCCCCTCCCCTGTTGGAAGCCTGACTTACTTTATCTTGAAGGTCTTCCGGCAGGGAACGGGAAGGGGCACTGCTACCGCCAGCAGCACCCCTCCACCAGAACACCGCCAGGCTGTATCACAGGTCATGATACATCTGGTGGCGTTCTACTGGCGTGACGGTGCTGGTGGTAGCAGCGCCAGCATACCACTGTCTGCCAGTATGATCACTGCCGGATTTCTGCCCTTCTTGTGGCGGAAGTCCGGCAGTGTTTATAATATGGCGGACGGATGGTATCCGAAGTGGCAGTGTTTTGGTGGCCGTCACCGTGGCGATTGGAGGTTTTTAGCGCCAATATCAAAATGACCACCTTGGTGTGATGACATATTTAGTCATCAGAGGAGGGATTGTCAACGCTGAATTTTACTAATGAATATTCATGTATTCTGAGTGTTGAATTTGCATAGAAAATGAATTAACTTAGAGAAAAATAATGCACACATTTGAAGTTGCACGGACCTGAGTGGCCGTCAATGTTCACGAAGTGTACTTATTAATGGCTAATTATATGAAATGCTGAGCTTATATTTTATTAACGTAGCTTTACTAATCATAGGCTTTAACTTAGCGAGGTCTTGGGCCTAGTTGACAGCCTCATGTCAAGCTGCATTTCTTAGGCTAATTATAAAATGGCTACTTAGACAAATAAATTGTGATTTTCCACTGTGCTGACTAAGTGCTCATAGCTGAAATCAGTTCTCATGTTAAGTGCTTGTTAGAAGATGATACAATGTTTAGTGTGGCTAGGATACAATTTATAGTGTAGTATGTGTAAGACTGACCTCCCCAGGAGAAGACAATGGATGCACTGACTGGAGTATAAGCTGCAACAATATTGATACCTGACAAGCCAAGCAATGGGAATAGGAGAAGAGGAGCCAATCATTTACAAATGACCCGCTTACTAGTGAACATTGTAGATTTGGGGTTTTATTTTAATTGGACTAAATGCAAACATGCGATTCTTTGACCAATTAGAATGTGGGAAGTAGTTTTAGGAAATCTAACTTAGCCAGACTGCACTGAGACGAGGACACAATTTTTCCGTTTTTCACACCGCCATAAGTTCTGTTCATTTTCCGAACTGCATGAAGAGACTTTGCTTTTCTGAACTTCAATGCTGAATCCTGATGACTTGCTGACCGAACTGATGTCCAATTGACGAAGACTGCCACAGCTTGTTGAACCGTATTGAGGACAGGTATAAGACAATGTTACTGATTGTTATGTCTATTTGCTTTTGTTTCTAGGTACCAATCGCTAATTTTGATAGAGCCATAGCTAGATGTTTTCCAAATTTGTTTGACTAAATTGCTTTGAGTGAAGTCCAAACATGCTATTCTAATGTGATGTTAGTTAGGGTATTCACTGATGTTCGCTATATGTAATAACGTTTCTTTGCTAAATCTAAATGTATGTCATTTCGTTCGCGCAGTTATTCTTGCTATTAATTTGTACTGTAACCTTAGAATGCGTAGTGGCTCAACCTTTAATTAGACTGCAATTCTTTTGCCGCTTTGGTCAGCCAGTGTTGTTTCTGTATGTTTATCATTTGACTTTGAGACTAAGTTACAGGACATTAGCATTGTTAATAAAGAGAAATAAACATTCTAACTTTTACATAACGGTGTGGTTATTCATGGCTGCAAGGTCATGGTGTGTGGAAATTACTGACTCCTATTGATTACTGATGTCAATGATTGTTATTGCTATTGATATGTATTGATACGGGAATACATGGTGGGAACTACTCCAAACGCAGTCAAAAAGTCAATCGCCTATACGCGTCTCCTTGTAAGTTTACTTAATAAGGTCTGACGCGCTAACACAAGTCACCCCATTCTGAATTCTCAGTCCATTCTAAATTCCCCTGGGTGTTTAAAAAATTTACAGGTTTGCTAGGCTTCCCTGGTGCCGGCTGAGCTAGAGGCCAAAATCCACAACTAGGCACTTTGGAAAAAACATGTCAGTTTTCTTTGGGAAAATGTGATGTGTCCACATTGTGTTTTGGGGCATTTCCTGTCGCTGGCACTGTTCCTACCCAAACAAGTGAGGTTTAATTTTTACTGGGAGACTTGAGGGAATGCTGGGTGGGAGGAAGATTGTGACTCCCATCAGATTCCAGAACTTTCAATCACCAAAATGTGAGGAAAAAGTGTTTTTTTGCCAAATTTTGAGGTTTGCGAAGGATTCTGGGTAACATAACTCAGTTAGAGCCCCACAAGTCACCCCATTCTGAATCTCCCTAGGTGTCTAGTTTTAAAAAATGTATGGGTTTTCTAGGTTTCCCTAGGTGCCGGGTGAGCTAGAGGCCAAAATCCACAGCTAAGCACTTTACAAAAAATATGGCAGTTTCCTTTGGGAAAATGTGATGGGTCCACATTGTGTTTTGGGGCATTTACTGTGGCTGACACTAGGCCTACCCACCCAAGTGAGGTACCGATTTTATCAGGAGACTTGGGGGAATGCTGGGTAGAAGGAAATTTGTGGCTCCTCTCAAATGCCAGAACTTTCTATCACTGAAATGTGAGGAAAATGTGTGTTTTGTTTGCCAAATTTTGAGATTTGCTAAGGATTCTGGGTAACAGAACCTGGTCAGAGCCCAACAAGTCACCCCATTCTAAATGCCCCTAGGTATCTAGTTTTCAAAAATGCACAGGTTGGATAGGTTTTCCTAGGTGCCTGCTGAGCTAGAGGCCAAAATCCATAGCTAGGCACTTTGCAAAAAACAGGTCAGTTTTCTTTGGGAAAATGTGATGTGTCCACGTTGAGGTTTGGAGCATTTCCTGTTGCGAGCACTGTGCGTACCCACACAAGTGAGGCGCCATTTTTATTGGGAGACTTGGGGGAGTGCTGGGTGTAAGGAAGTTTGTGGCTCCTCTCAGATTCTAGAACTTTCCATCACCAAAATGTGAGGAAAATGTTTTTTTTTTAACATAGTTTGAGGTTTGCAAAGGATTCTGGGTAACAGAACTCAGGGAGAGCCGCACAAGTCACCCCATTCTGAATTACCCGAGGTGTCTAGTTTTAAAAAATGTGTAGGTTTGCTAGGTTTCCCTAGGTGTCAGGTGAGCTAGAGGCCAAAATCCACAGCTAAGCACTTTACAAAAAATATGTCAGTTTTCTTTGGGAAAATGTGATGTGTCCACATTGTGTTTTGGGGCATTTCCTGTCGCTGGCACTAGGCCTACCCACACAAGTGAGGTACCGATTTTATCAGGAGACTTGGGGTAATGCTGGATGGAAGGAAATTTGTGGCTCCTCTCAAATTCCAGAACTTTCTATCACTGAAATGTGGAAAAAAGTGTGTTTTTTTGCGAAATGTTGAGATTTGCAAAGGATTCTGGGTAACAGAACATGGTGAAAGCCCAACAAGTCAACCCATCCTGGATTTCCCTGGGTGTCTAGTTTTAAAAAATGCACAGGTTTGTTAGGTTTCCCTAGGTGCCAGCTGAGCTAGAGGCCAAAATCCTAGGCTAGGCACTTTCCAAAAAACACGTCAGATGTCAATGTGAAAATGTGATGTGTACAGGTTGCTTTTTGGAGCGTTTCCTAGGCCTACCCACAAAAGTGAGCGCACTAGTCCTACCCACACAAGTGAGGTACCATTTTTATCAGGAGACTTGGGGGAAGACAGAAGAGAAGAACAAGTGTTAGTGCCCCTTGTCTTTCTCAATATTTTTTCCTTTCAAATGTTAGACAGTGTGAAAGAAAGAAAGAGTTCATTTGAGAAATGCCCTGTAATTCACATGCTAGTATGGGGAACCCGGAATTCAGAGATGTGCAAATAACCACTGCTTCTCAACCCCTTATCTTGTGCTCATTTTAGAAATACAAAGGTTTCCTTGATAACTATTTTTTACTCTTTATATTTTACCAAATCAATTGCTGCATACCCGTTATACAATGAAAACCCATTGCAAGGTGCATCTCATTTATTGGCTCGGGGCACCTAGGATTCTTGATGAACCCACAAGCCCTATATATCCCTGCAACCAGAAGAGTCCAGCAGACGTAACAGTATATTGCTTTCAAAATTCTGCCATAATTGACAAAACTTATAGACGAAAACGTGGACAAAAATTGATCTTTTTACACCTCAACTTCAATGTTTTTTATTTTAGCTGTTACTTTCTGTAGGAAAACCTTGAATGATCTACACAAATGACCCCTTGCTGAATTCAGAATTTTGTGTACTTTATGGAAATGTTTAGCTGTCTGGGATCCAGCATTGGTTTTACACCCAATTCTGTCACTAACTGGAAGGAGGCTAAAAGCACAAAAAAATAGTAAAAATAAGGTATGTCCCTGTAAAATGCCACAATTGTGTTGAAAAATGTGGTTTTCTGATTCAAGTCTGCCTGTTCCTAAAAGCTGAGAAGATGGTGACTTTAGCACCTCAAAACCTTTGTTTGTGCCATTTTCAGGGAAAAAATCACATGCTTTCTTCTGCAGCACTTTTTCCTCATTTTTCTGAAAAAAAACGAAATTTTAGCTGTAATTTTGGCTAATTTCTTGGTCTCCTCCAGGGGAATCCACAAACTCTGGATACCTTTAGAATCCCTAGGATGTTGGAAAACAAGGAAGCAAATTTGGCGTGGATAGCTTATGTGGACAAAAAGTTATGAGGGCCAAAGCGCGAACTGCCCCAAATAGACAAAAAAAGGCTCTGCACCTAAGGGGGAAAAGGCCTGGCAGCAAAGGGGTTAAATATGCCCCCAGATATATTACAGGAGGACGGGCAGGGGGTTGGAGCTTTATACTTCTATCATAGAGATAGATAACAACTTTAGCTGAAGGGATCTAGGATCCCTAGCGTGGAAATCTCTTTTGCAGGTGGAAACACAAGTTAGGACTGGGACAAGGAGTTTTCCGATTCGACGTGATGAAAATTACAGGTAAGTAATAGGGACATTAAGGGGGTCATTCTAAGTTTGGCGGGCGGCGGTCGCCGCCGGCCAAACTTACGCCGCCAAATGACCGCTCCGCGGTCAAAAGACCGCGGGGACCATTCAGACTTTCCCGCTGGGCCGGTGGGTGTCCGCCAAGGGAGCGCCCGCCGACCCAGCGGGAAAGGTCCTGCAACACAGAAGCCGGCTCCGAATGGAGCCGGCGGTGTTGCAGGGGTGCGACGGGTGCTGTTGCACCCGTCGCGATTTTCACTGTCTGCTATGCAGACAGTGAAAATCATGCTGGGGCCCTGTTAGGGGGCCCCTCAACACCCGTTCCCGCCATCCTGTTCCTGGCGGTAAAAACCGCCAGAAACAGGCTGGCGGGAAGGGGGTCAGAATCCCCAAGGCGGCGCTGCTTGCAGCGCCGCCATGGAGGTTCAGCCCAGCCAGGGGAAATCCGGCGGGAAACCGCGGGATCCCCTTTTCTGACCTGGGCAGGAAAGCACCGCCAGCCTGTTGGCGTGCTTTCCGTCGTTCACGGCCCTGGCGGGTTTTACCGCCAGGGTCGGAATGACCCCCTAAATCTGCAAGATATACGTTTGAAATCTTTCCAGTTCTAACTCAATCTCTCACTGTATATTGGTAAAATATGATCAGATAAGGAAGTATAAACATTCAATACACGCCAAATAGTTAAATTATTACTAGACTACTTACACACACTGACAGATCGGCCTAGCGTCTCTCCACAGCATATGAAGACCAAATAGACTCTGAGCCTGAACAACTAAAAGGCATTTTAAAATCACTTTCCATATTTCTCTTAGCAACTTAACAGGGCCACCCCACTGACTGTGCCGTGTTTCATCTAATGTGCTGTCAGATGTGGCATTTACGTGGTTCAAGCTGTGCGCTATTTGAATTTTCAATTTCTACCAATCATGACACGGCTTGCATACCAAAAAAATTTGATGGTCTGTGAAGTGAGGCATTATGCACCTGCCTGCATTGGAAAGAAACATAGGAACCACCTGCAGTTCCACGAGGCAAAGCACTTTGAATGTGTGTACTCACCGCTGTCTCTAGCCCCATGTCATCTCACAGCACAAGGACACACTTTGGGTGATTCACAGGGGCTGTCCTGAAACCCTAGCCTAGCTCACAAAACTGCTGCTATAATTTGTGAAACGACTTCAAGGACAGTTGCTGTCAGATAAACCAGCCTGTACCTCGGCAAAGAGGCAGAGGTACAGGCAAGTATTTGGCATTAAGAACCACCAGGCCCACCAAACAACTAAAGCCTTTCCTAAACGTGCCATCCTATTTGTCAAAATAATTTCCATTTACTCATATAGAGGTCTATTCACTGCTGTCAGGGCCGGATTGGAAACTAAAATCACTCTTAACAAAAATGTTCAAACCAGCAACAAACTTCTGGAGGTCAAAACTATCATGGGTCAATGGAAACATGGTTTGGATATGACATCCTTTCCCACTCTAACAGCATCTCCCCAATGAGGCCCTACCTGCTGTATAGGAGTGTATTTCTGATCGGGCCTCATGTTTGGTGTGTTTGTGGCGTGTTCCTGCGGGCCATTCCTGTTTGCTACAGTTTTTGCCAGGGGAGAACCTTATTTGTCAAGAAAGAAGAAAGAGTGATGAAAGGTTTTTGGGCAGGTTATAGATTATTGAGTGGTCCTCCAGGTGCTTATCTACAGGTGAGACTGTGCTGAAAGATTTCAGATCAGAGAAAGGAGAGCTTGCAGGTGAGCTGCCATTAACACAGTCTTCAGGCTTTTCTCAATATGAGGGTCAGAGAAGATCTCTTTCACTGGAACTCAAATATCGATATCTCTCTACTGGAGAACAGAAAGAACCCTTGAAGGCCCAATACTTGACAGTCTAGGACTAGGTCCGAGGCAGAGGTAGGTATATCCCTGACACCCTGGTCACCAGACCTTCTATGAGAGGCAAAGAGGTACCGACAAAAAAGAGCTGGAGAGAGGCTCAAACCTACCCACTTCTTTGTAGTGGTAAGTGGACTACATGCTGCGGGCTTTCCCTTGTTAGGGCCAGCAGTCCAAGGTAGGGCACCAAATGGGATCCTGATGTTCTGCCCAGGGCACACTCTAGAGTAGACTTGGACACTGGTTAAATACACCAAAGGTCTCCATGCCAGGGCTCTAGCAGTACCAGTCTTTGAAGGCACCCTTAGGAGAAGTAGGATGGTTAGACCGTCACATCAGCTGAAACGTGTCTGCTATTGCCTCACAGCTTATTGTTCACCACCACACCATGAAAAAGGTGGGCACGTGGCTAGAAAAAGTAAGGTGCTCCAGTCTTAAGCTGAGAATTGAAGACCTCATTATCCGAGTGACCAAGAAACACAAGGGCCTGAATGAGTGAGATATGCTACATGTTTCCCTGAAGTAGTGTGATGTGTATTATGTGTGACCCCGCAATATGGTTTGAATAACTGTGTTGATGCACATAGTTTTAATCACCATTGCCAGTGTTAGCGCGTCTGTCCTTAATAAGTAAATGTGAGAAAGTAGCCTCTTTCTAGCCTTGTTACCCCCACTTTTAGCCTGTTTGTGAGTATATGTCAGGTGTTTTCACTGTCTCACTGGGATCCTGCTAGCCAGCACCCAGTGCTCATAGTGAAAACCCTATGTTTCCAGTATGTTTGTTATGTGTCACTGGGACCCTGCTAGCCAGGACCCCAGTGCTCATAAGTTTGTGGCCTATATGTATGTGTTCCCTGTGTGATGCCTAACTGTCTCACTGACGCTCTGCTAACCAGAACCTCAGTGGTTATGCTCTCTCTTTGCTTTCCAAATTGTCACTAACAGGCTAGTGACCAATTTCACCAATTCACATTGGCATACTGGAACACCCTTATAATTCCCTAGTATATGGTATTGAGGTACCCAGGGTATTGGGGTTCCAGGAGATCCCTATGGGCTGCAGCATTTCTTTTGCCACCCATAGGGAGCTCTGACAATTCTTACACAGGCCTGCTACTGCAGCCTGAGTGAAATAACATCCACGTTATTTCACAGCCATTTACCACTGCACTTAAGTAACTTATAAGTCACCTATATGTCTAACCTTTACCTGGTAAAGGTTGGGTGCTAAGTTACTTAGTGTGTGGGCACCCTGGCACTAGCCAAGGTGCTCCCACCTTGTTCAGGGCAAATTCCCCGGACTTTGTGAGTGCGGGGACACCATTACACGCGTGCACTATACATAGGTCACTACCTATGTATAGCGTCACAATGGTAACTCCGAACACAGCCATGTAACATGTCTAAGATCATGGAATTGTCACCCCAATGCCATTCTGGCATTGGGGAGACAATTCCATGATCCCCGAGTCTCTAGCACAGACCCGGGTACTGCCAAACTACCTTTCCCGGGGTTTCACTGCAGCTGCTGCTGCTGCCAACCCCTCAGACAGGTTTCTGCCCTCCTGGGTCCAGCCAGGCTTGGCCCAGGAAGGCAGAACAAAAGACTTCCTCAGAGAGAGGGTGTTACACCCTCCCCCTTTGGAAAAAGGTGTCAGGGCTGGGGAGGAGTAGCCTCCCCCAGCCTCTGGAAATGCTTTGATGGGCACAGATGGTGCCCATCTCTGCATGAGCCAGTCTACACCGGTTCAGGGATCCCCCAGCCCTGCTCTGGCGCGAAACTGGACAAAGGAAAGGGGAGTGACCACTCCCCCGACCTGCACCTCCCCTGGGAGGTGCCCAGAGCTCCTCCAGTGTGCTCCAGACCTCTGCCATCTTGGAAACAGAGGTGCTGCTGGCACACTGGACTGCTCTGAGTGGCCAGTGTCAGCAGGTGACGTCAGAGACTCCTTCTGATAGGCTCTTACCTGTGTTGCTAGCCTATCCTGCTTCCTAAGTAGCCAAACCTCCTTTTCTGGCTATTTAGGGTCTCTGCTTTGGGAATTCTTTAGATAACGAATGCAAGAGCTCATCAGAGTTCCTCTGCATCTCTCTCTTCACCTTCTGCCCAGGAATCAACTGCTGACTGCTCTGGACGCCTGCAAAACCGCAACAAAGTAGCAAAGACGACTACTGCAACCTTGTATCGCTGATCCGGCCGCCTTCTCAACTGTTTTCCTGGTGGTGCATGCTGTGGGGGTAGTCTGCCTCCTCTCTGCACTAGAAGCTCCGAAGAAATCTCCCGTGGGTGGATGGAATCTTCAACCTGCAACCGCAGGCACCAAAAGACTGCATCACCGGTCCTCTGGGTCCCCTCTCAGCACGACGAGCGTGGTCCCTGGAACTCAGCAACTCTGTCCAAGTGACTCCCACAGTCCAGTGACTCTTCAGTCCAAGTTTGGTGGAGGTAAGTCCTTGCCTCACCACGCTAGACTGCATTGCTGGGTACCGCGTGATTTGCAGCTGCTCCGGCTCCTGTGCACTCTTCCAGGATTTCCTTTGTGCACAGCCAAGCCTGGGTCCCCGACACTCTAACCTGCAGTGCACGACCTCCTGGGTTGTCCTCCGGCATCGTGGGACCTTCTTTTGTGACTTCGGGTGAGCTCAGGTTCACTCTTCTTCGTAGTGCATGTTCCGCCACTTCTGCAGGTGCTGCCTGCTTCTGTGAGGGCTCCCTATCTTGCTGGGCGCCCCCTCTGTCTCCTCACGCAATTGGTGACATCCTGGTCCCTCCTGGGCCACAGCAGCATCCATAAACCCTAACCGCGACCCTTGCAGCTAGCAAGGCTTGTTTGCGGTCTTTCTGCATGGGAACACCTCTGCAAGCTTTTTCACGATGTGGGACATCCATCCTCCAAAGGGGAAGTTCCTAGTCCTCTTCGTTCTTGCAGAATCCACAGCTTCTACCATCCAGTGGCAGCTTCTTTGCACCCTCAGCTGGCATTTCCTGGGCATCTGCCCAATCTCGACTTTTTCGTGACTCTTGGACTTGGTCCCCTTGTTCCACAGGTACTCGCATCCGGAAATCCATCATTGTTGCATTGCTGGTGTTGGTTTTCCTTGCAGAATTCCCCTATCACGACTTCTGTGCTCTCTGGGGAACTTAGGTGCACTTTACACCTACTTTTCAGGGTCTTGGGGTGGGCTATTTTTCTAACCCTCACTGTTTTCTTACAGTCCCAGCGACCCTCTACAAGCTCACATAGGTTTGGGGTCCATTCGTGGTTCGCATTCCACTTTTGGAGTATATGGTTTGTGTTGCCCCTATACCTATGTGCTCTCATTGCAATCTATTGTGACTGTACATTGCTTGCATTGCTTTCTATTGCTATTACTGCATATTTTTGGTATTGTGTACATATATCTTGTGTATATTTGCTATCCTCATACTGAGGGTACTCACTGAGATACTTTTGGCATATTGTCATAAAAATAAAGTACCTTTATTTTTAGTATATCTGTGTATTGTGTTTTCTTATGATATTGTGCATATGACACCAGTGGTATAGTGGGAGCTTTGCATGTCTCCTAGTTCAGCCTAAGCTGCTCTGCTAAGCTACCCTTTTCTATCAGCCTAAGCTGCTAGACACCTCTTCTACACTAATAAGGGATAACTGGACCTGGTACAGAGTGTAAGTACCCCTTGGTACCCACTACAAGCCAGGCCAGCCTCCTACATTGGTTGTGCAGCGGTGGGATAAGTACTTGCAACTACTTACCACTTTGTCATTTTGTACTTTTCATAAGAGAAAAATATACAAAACAAGTTCAGTGTATGTACACCTAACCAAAAAGTTTTGCTTTTCTTCTCTTACTCTATTGCTAAGTGCTGAAAAGTACCTCTAAACTTTCTAAAAGTTTCTTAAAAAGTTGAAAAAGTTTTTTCTGTTATCTTAAAAAGTTCTGAAATTTTTTCTTTCTTTTTCTGTCCCTTAAACCTTTTTCTATCATGTCTGGTACAGGTCAAACTCTTGATCTGGCCAGCACTGCTTATGACCACCTTAGCTGGAAAGGTGCAAGGAGTCTCTGCATTGATAGAGGTTTAGGGGTAGGGAAGAATCCCTCTAGAGAATTGTTGGGTAATATGCTCATTGAAAATGATAAGGCCTTAGGTGGCACATCAGGTGAGAAATTGGCAGATGGTTCACACTCTGATTCTGGGGTAGCCCCAGTAAGAATGTTAGATAGTATTCTTCCCAACCTGCCCCTTAGCAGGCCACCTAGCATGGCTGGTACTAATGTGAGCTCTCATCACAGTAGGAGTTTCACTCCTGCAGGTCAGATTGTTAGAGTGCCAACTATTAGGGACAGGTCTCCCTCTGTTCATTCACACCATTCTTCTGTGTCTAAGCATGCCAAACCCACCCACCCTGATGACAGAATGTTAGAAAGGGAGCTCAATAGATTGAGAGTGGAAGAGTCCAGGCTGAAGCTTAAACAGCAACAGCTGGCTCTAGACAGGGAAACTTTAGACTTAGAAAAAGAAAGGCAGAGGTTGGGATTAGGACCCCATGGTGGCAGCAGCAGTATTACAGATACTAATCCTGTGAAAGAGCATGATTCTAGGAATCTGCACAAGATAGTTCCCCCTTATAAGGAGGGGGATGACATTAACAAGTGGTTTGCTGCACTTGAGAGGGCCTGTGTTGTACAGGGGGTCCCTCAAAGGCAGTGGGCTGCTATCCTATGGCTATCTTTCAGTGGAAAGGGTAGGGATAGTCTCCTTACTGTTAAGGAAAGTGATGCCAATAATTTTACAGTTTTAAAGAATGCACTCCTGGATGATTATGGCTTAACCACTGAACAATACAGGATTAAGTTCAGAGAAACCAAAAAGGAGTCTTCACAAGACTGGGTAGACTTTGTTGACCATTCAGTGAAGGCCTTGGAGGGGTGGTTACATGGCAGTAAAGTTTCTGACTATGAAAGCCTGTATAACTTAATCCTGAGAGAGCATATTCTTAATAACTGTGTGTCTGATTTGTTACACCAATATCTAGTGGACTCAGATCTGACCTCTCCCCAAGAATTGGGAAAGAAGGCAGACAAATGGGTCAGAACAAGAGTGAACAGAAAAGTTCATACAGGTGGTGACAAGGATGGCAAGAAGAAAGATGGTGAGAAATCTCAGGATAAGCATGGGGATAAGGGTAAAACCAAAGATCCTTCTTCAAATCCTAAACACTCTTCAGGGGGTGGGGATAAAACAAATTCTTCCTCTTCTTCACAACCTGTGCACATTAAAAAGCCTTGGTGCTTTGTGTGTAAAAATAGAGGCCATAGGCCAGGGGATAAGTCCTGTCCAGGTAAACCCCCTGAGCCTACCACCACTAATACATCAAGCTCTAGTGCCCCTAGCAGTAGTGGTACTAGTGGTGGGACTGCTGGCAACAGTCAAGCTAAAGGTGTAGTTGGGTTCACTTATGGGTCCATCATAGAAACTGGGGTAGTCAGTCCCAAGACAGTTTCTGTCACACCAAGTTGCATTGGCCTTGCCACACTGGCTGCTTTTCCCCTTACAATGGATAAGTACAGGCAGACAGTTTCAATAAATGGTGTTGAGGCCCAGACCTACAGGGACACAGGTGCCAGTATCACTTTGGTGACTGAAAACCTAGTGGCTCCTGAACAACACATCATTGGACAACAGTATAAGATTATTGATGTCCATAACTCCACTAAGTTTCTTCTTAGCTATAGTTCAACTTATTTGGGGTGGAGTTACTGGCCATAAGCAGGTGGTAGTGTCACCTAGCTTACCTGTAGACTGTCTCTTATGTAATGACCTAGAGGCCTCAGGTTGGGCTGATGTAGAGTTTTATACCCATGCAGCCATGCTGGATATCCCTGAGGAATTGTTCCCTCTCATTTCTACTGAAATGAAAAAGCAAAGGAGAGAAGGCCTGAAAACTCAGGATCCCTCTCCAACAACAGGTAAAAAGGGTATCACAGTATCCTCTAACCACCCTGCCATTCAGGATACCATTGCTGTGGTGGGAGAAACCTCTCCTGGGGTGGCATCTGTTCCAAGGGAATCATCAGCTGGCATAGCTGTACTCCCTGAGGTGGAAGTACCTCTCTGTGGGATAACTAATATTGGTGAGGAAAAGAGCACCATTTTAGTTAACATGGAGCATCCCTCCAACCCTCCCAGAGAAACTTTAGTGCAGAAACCCTGCACTGCCTCACAATACTTAGGACAGCAGCCCTGCCCTAGTGTGGAGCTCATAGGACAGCATCCCTGCCCTGCTCCAACTCAAGAGAAACAGCATCCCTGTTCTCTCTTCCAGCCATATGGACAAAGTTTTTGCCCAGCTATGGCTTTAGTGAGACAGCATCCCTGTCTGGCATTCTCATCACTAGAAATAGGTTCAGTGGACAATTCCCACTGCTCTAAACTAAAACGTACTGATAGAAACTCTGAAAATATATCTTCACATTGTTGCTTAGCTAAAAAACTTCAAACAGGGTGGTTTACATCCCCACAGGGAAGTAACCATATAGGGGATGATAAAGGGAATAACCAGTCTATTGCAGAGCTACTCTCTACTTATCACCACTTAGACAATAAAGTCTCAACTGGCCAAGTTTAGCCTTATTGTCCTTTGTTTGGGGGGGGGGGGTTGTGTGAGAAAGTAGCCTCTTTCTAGCCTTGTTACCCCCACTTTTAGCCTGTTTGTGAGTATATGTCAGGTGTTTTCACTGTCTCACTGGGATCCTGCTAGCCAGCACCCAGTGCTCATAGTGAAAACCCTATGTTTCCAGTATGTTTGTTATTTGTCACTGGGACCCTGCTAGCCAGGACCCCAGTGCTCATAAGTTTGTGGCCTATATGTATGTGTTCCCTGTGTGATGCCTAACTGTCTCACTGAGGCTCTGCTAACCAGAACCTCAGTGGTTATGCTCTCTCTTTGCTTTCCAAATTGTCACTAACAGGCTAGTGACCAATTTCACCAATTCACATTGGCATACTGGAACACCCTTATAATACCCTAGTATATGGTACTGAGGTACCCAGGGTATTGGGGTTCCAGGAGATCCCTATGGGCTGCAGCATTTCTTTTGCCACCCATAGGGAGCTCTGACAATTCTTACACAGGCCTGCCACTGCAGCCTGAGTGAAATAACGTCCATGTTATTTCACAGCCATTTACCACTGCACTCAAGTAACTTATAAGTCACCTATATGTCTAACCTTTACCTGGTAAAGGTTGGGTGCTAAGTTACTTAGTGTGTGGGCACCCTGGCACTAGCCAAGGTGCCCCCACCTCGTTCAGGGCAAATTCCCCGGACTTTGTGAGTGCGGGGACACCATTACACGCGTGCACTATACATAGGTCACTACCTATGTATAGCGTCACAATGGTAACTCCGAACACGGCCATGTAACATGTCTAAGATCATGGAATTGTCACCCCAATGCCATTCTGGCATTGGGGAGACAATTCCATGATCCCCCGAGTCTCTAGCACAGACCCGGGTACTGCCAAATTACCTTGCCCGGGGTTTCACTGCAGCTGCTGCTGCTGCCAACCCCTCAGACAGGTTTCTGCCCTCCTGGGGTCCAGCCAGGCTTGGCCCAGGAAGGCAGAACAAAGGACTTCCTCAGAGAGAGGGTGTTACACCCTCTCCCTTTGGAAAAAGGTGTCAGGGCTGGGGAGGAGTAGCCTCCCCCAGCCTCTGGAAATGCTTTGATGGGCACAGATGGTGCCCATCTCTGCATAAGCCAGTCTACACCGGTTCAGGGATCCCCCAGCCCTGCTCTGGCACAAAACTGGACAAAGGAAAGGGGAGTGACCACTCCCCTGACCTGCACCTCCCCTGGGAGGTGCCCAGAGCTCCTCCAGTGTGCTCCAGACCTCTGCCATCTTGGAAACAGAGGTGCTGCTGGCACACTGGACTGCTCTGAGTGGCCAGTGTCAGCAGGTGACGTCAGAGACTCCTTCTGATAGGCTCTTACCTGTGTTGCTAGCCTATCCTGCTTCCTCAGTAGCCAAACCTCCTTTTCTGGCTATTTAGGGTCTCTGCTTTGGGGAATTCTTTAGATAACGAATGCAAGAGCTCATCAGAGTTCCTCTGCATCTCTCTCTTCACCTTCTGCCCAGGAATCAACCGCTGACTGCTCTGGACGCCTGCAAAACCGCAACAAAGTAGCAAAGACGACTACTGCAACCTTATATCGCTGATCCGGCTGCCTTCTCGACTGTTTTCCTGGTGGTGCATGGTGTGGGGGTAGTCTGCCTCTTCTCTGCACTAGAAGCTCTGAAGAAATCTCCCATGGGTCGACTGAATCTTCCCCCTGCAACCACAGGCACCAAAAGACTGCATCGCCGGTCCTCTGGGTCCCCTCTCAGCATGACGAGCGTGGTCCCTGGAACTCGGCAACTCTGTCCAAGTGACTCCCACAGTCCAGTGACTCTTCAGTCCAAGTTTGGTGGAAGTAAGTCCTTGCCTCACCACGCTAGACTGCATTGCTGGGTACCGCGTGATTTGCAGCTGCTCCGGCTCCTGTGCACTCTTCCAGGATTTCCTTTGTGCACAGCCAAGCCTGGGTCCCCGACACTCTAACCTGCAGTGCACTACCTCCTGAGTTGTCCTCCGGCGTCGTGGGACCTTCTTTTGTGACTTCGGGTGAGCTCCAGTTCACTCTTCTTCGTAGTGCCTATTTTGGCACTTCTGCGGGTGCTGCCTGCTTCTGTGAGGGCTCCCTATTTTGCTGGGCGCCCCCTCTGTCTCCTCACACAATTGGCGACATCCTGGTCCCCCCTGGGCCACAGCAGCATTCAAAAACCCTAACCGCGACCCTTGCAGCTAGCAAGGCTTGTTTGCGGTCTTTCTGCATGGGAACACCTCTGCAAGCTTCTTCACGACGTGGGACATCCATCCTCCAAAGGGGAAGTTCCTAGTCCTCTTCGTTCTTGCAGAATCCACAGCTTCTACCATCTGGTGGCAGCTTCTTTGCACCCTCAGCTGGCATTTCCTGGGCTCTGCCCAATCTCGACTTTGTCGCGACTCTTGGACTTGGTCCCCTTGTTCCACAGGTACTCTCGTCCGGAAATCCATCGTTGTTGCATTGCTGATGTTGGTCTTCCTTGCAGAATTCCCCTATCACGACTTCTGTGCTCTCTGGGGAACTTAGGTGCACTTTACACCTACTTTTCAGGGTCTTGGGGTGGGCTATTTTTCTAACCCTCACTGTTTTCTTACAGTCCCAGCGACCCTCTACAAGCTCACATAGGTTTGGGTCCTTTCGTGGTTCGCATTCCACTTTTGGAGTATATGGTTTGTGTTGCCCCTATACCTATGTGCTCTCATTGCAATCTATTGTGACTGTACATTGCTTGCATTGCTTTCTATTGCTATTACTGCATATTTTTGGTATTGTGTACATATATCTTGTGTATATTTGCTATCCTCATACTGAGGATACTCACTGAGATACTTTTGGCATATTGTCATAAAAATAAAGTACCTTTATTTTTAGTATATCTGTGAATTGTGTTTTCTTATGATATTGTGCATATGACACCAGTGGTATAGTGGGAGCTTTGCATGTCTCCTAGTTCAGCCTAAGCTGCTCTGCTAAGCTACCCTTTTCTATCAGCCTAAGCTGCTAGACACCTCTTCTACACTAATAAGGGATAACTGGACCTGGTACAGAGTGTAAGTACCCCATGGTACCCACTACAAGCCAGGCCAGCCTCCTCCAGTAAACTTACAAGGTGACGCGTATAGGTCAATGAACCTTTTGATTCTCATCGAATGTCCTAGTTATGATGTGACCATAGTTCAGTAACCAATCCACAAGAATCAATAATCATTAGACAAATCAGTAATCATTAATGAATAAAAGCAGTAAGCAGTCATAAGAGATTAATTCAACTCAATTCAAATCATGTGAGAACAGTATTAATTAGTTAAGAGAAGGCAAAAACATAATCTAATCAAAGCTTGCATCATTGTACACTCTAGAGCATTAACACAGATCAATAAAAGAATCAAATTCAATAATTTAACTCTATTCATGAAGTTCAGCAAAACAGTCTGTCAACCATTTGTCTCTGTATTCTGTCAGTCGTCAGAAAAGAATACCCTCATCTAAACCAGATTAGCATCAGCATGTGGGGCTTCATGTAAAATAATTTAGAAACAAGATTTTTAGCAAACATCTAGCTTAGAATACTATTAAGGCAGCGCAGTTGGTACCTAGAAAGAAAACGCACAGAAATACAGTTCAGTCATATTGTCATATCTACCTATTCATGGTATGGGTCAGCAAACAGAATCAGTCTTCGGCCTCAGGTCATCAGTTGATCAGCATCACATCAGGCTCTCAGAGAGTATGAGCCCAATGACAGAATCTCGAGTCGCATCTTATAACGGGGTAAGATCTAATCTGAAGTTTCGCAATTCTCTCCCCTAACATCTGAAGTCTTTTCCTTCTGTCACGTTGTTATATCAAAGTCACCCGAATTATCTCCCAATTTCTAATTGCTCAATTAATCGTACTTTATTACCCTACCCAATAGAGTCCATATACCAAATCTATGAATTCTAATATTTCACAGTTCAAATGTTGTTGATTGGTTCACTTTACGGTGTTCTCATCATCCAGCTCGTCAGGTTTAAAAAATGTTGCATCTTCTTCTCCAGTCAGTGTCTTCATTGTTCGCGTCCTGGGAAAGTACATCTCATACATGTTATACATAAGTCGATACATTTTTAACTGCATCATCTCCTGTCCGTTGGTTCCCATAGAAAGCTTCGACTAAGCATTTTATTAAAACAATGAGCAATTCACGGTTAGTTCATTTGGTCAGCATTTTCCAATAGACGTTAAGAATACAGCTTCTGCATGAGGCCTGGCAAGAATAGGCTAAGATACTCGCTAAGTTAAGGCCTACATTCAATAAGCAGGAACATAGTTTATAACCCTCAATATGACATATTACTACATTAATCTAATACATTTTCAATATTTCCTATGTTTTAATCATTTATTTAGTACATTTCATGAACACTGGTGGGCATTATTCGAGGTCACAAATTCAAACGTGCATATTATTTTTCTACGTTATTTTATTTCTACTAAATTCATTATGCAAAAATACATAAACATTCATTGATAATTTCTAATTAAAACACCTGCGTTAACACCATCAACATGGTTTATGGGCCGGCATGGAATGAGGAATGAAATAAAAACCAGAATATGGCACCAGCAGGCAGAGGCCTAGCCTTTTTTTTTGCGTGGTTCGTACTTAAGGTAAGTTTTTGGACTTCATAGCAGAAGGGGGCAAGAATTTACCTGATGAGACGGGACATTTATCAATGGTGGCCTGTGAACACATTTCAGGAATTGCAGTGTCCATACCTAGGTAAAGCATGGGGCATCTGGGATGGAATGCGTGGAAAGTCACCTTTGAACAGAAAGAAGGACAAGCAAACTGCTGGAGTTATTTATTCTTTACATTAAACACTGCACCGATAAAGAGCTAAGTTTGGGTTTTGTTCTATGTATTGTTGGCTCCACGTCACTTACTGCTTTGTGCAAACAGTATTGCACTCTGCAGGCAAGGACTCTGCCTGCAGAGTAGAACCTACATATCTCTGTCCTTCAGCACTGAATTTACACTGTGTAGTTCAGCACTGGGGTAAACTACCGTATAGAGAACCCTGTCATTTAGCATTAAGAACATTCTGTACACAGAGCACTGTACAGCAGCATTGTGTATGTACGGTGTATAACAATGAGCAGTTCACGGTTAGTTCATTTGGTCAGCATTTTCCATTAGACGTTAAGAATACAGCTTCTGCATGAGGCCTGGCAAGAATAGGCCAAGACACTCTAAGTTAAGGCCTACATTCAATAAGCAGGAAGATAGTTTATAACCCTCAATATGAATTATTAGTACATTAATTTAATACATTTTCAATATTTCCTATGTTTTAATCATTTATTTAGTACATTTCGTGAACACTGGTGGCCATTCTTCGAGGTCACAAATTCAAACGTGCATATTATTTTTCTACGTTATATTATTTCTACTAAATTCATTATGCAAAAATACATAAACATTCATTGATAATTTCTAATTAAGACATCTGAGTTATTTATTATTTACATTAAACACTGCACCTATAAAGAGCTAAGTTTGGGTTTTGTTCTATGTATTGTTGGCTCCACGTCACTTTCTGCTTTGTGCAAACAGTATTGCACTCTGCAGGCAAGGACTCTGCTGCAGAGTAGAACCTACATATCTCTGTCCTTCAGCACTGAATTTACACTGTGTAGTTCAGCACTGGGGTAAACTACCGTATAGAGAACCCTGTCATTTAGCATTAAGACCATTCTGTACACAGAGCACTGTACAGCAGCATTGTGTATGTACGGTGTATAACAATGAGCAGTTCACGGTTAGTTCATTTGCTCAGCATTTTCCATTAGATGTTAAGAATACAGCTTCTGCATGAGGCCTGGCAAGAATAGGCCAAGACACTCGCTAAGTTAAGGCCTACATTCAGTAAGCAGGAAGATAGTTTATAACCCTCAATATGAATTATTACTACATTAATTTAATACATTTTCAATATTTCCTATGTTTTAATCTTTTATTTAGTACATTTCGTGAATACTGGTGGCCATTCTTCGAGGTCACAAATTCAAACGTGCATATTATTTTTCTACGTTATTTTATTTCTACTAAATTCATCATGCAAAAATACATAAACATTCATTGATAATTTCTAACTACATTAAACACTGCACCTATAAAGAGCTAAGTTTGGGTTTTGTTCTATGTATTGTTGGCTCCACGTCACTTACTGCTTTGTGCAAACAGTATTGCGCTCTACATGCAAGGACTCTGCCTGCAGAGTAGAACCTACATATCTTTGAAAGACCATGGTCTTGATGGATATCCCATCTAAGCAACAGCAAGACATGAAAAACATATGAAGGCCTGCAGGACCCAAATCACACTCTCTATACATACTTTTCTGCACATGTTTTGTTGAAGAGTTGATGGCGTTAGGTCCTCCAGACAAGAAAGTTGCATTGACAACACCAATATGTCTCACTGTTGCTATGGGACACCAATCTATATATCTATATCTATATATTCTTTTGCCCCCACAAACCCCCCAGGAATATAGTCAATCTATCTGGCATGTACATTAACTACCAGAGGTATCTTACTGCTGTTATACATTCTATCTGTTCAGCAGGTGCCTTAAATCTGTTCCAGAGCAGTGGAGCGAAGGAGCGGAGGCGTCATGAAGAGTCATCGGGTCCTTGCTGTGAAGCGGTGGAGGTGAGTGGGGGTGAAACATTGGATCCGCCCATTTCCAGCTAGATCAATGTCCGCCGGTCATGAGGTGGGGCGGCGACATCCACGAAGTCGCAGACTTCAGCAAGGCTGCAGCAGCGTCGGGCCTGCGAGGTTGTCGCACTCCAGAGATGACCACGGCTTCAGTTGCAGGTGGCGTCACAGGATTCGGCAGCGCTGTCGGTCTGGAGTCGTCCGAAATTGGTTCACTTGGTTTTTATTGGTTTTCCACCAGCCTCTCCTTTCAAGGGCCCAGGGACTGGATTAGCCACCACTTGCCAGGGCAGGAGTCTCAGAAAAGAGTCCAGGTGCTGTCAGAGGAAGTTTTTGATGGCCCCTTACACTTCAGAACAGGGGGCAAGCTCAGTCCAAGCCCTTGGAGATTCTCAAGCAGAAATATACCACAAAGTCCAGTTTTTGTCCCCTTCTGAGGCAGAAGCAGCAACTGCAGGATAGCCCAAAAAAGCACAGTCACAGGCAGGGGAAGCACTTCTCCTCAGCTCTTCTTGGCAGAGGTTCCTCTTGATTTCAGAAGTGAATCTTAAAGTAATCTAAAATCTAAAGGGTTTTGAGTCCACTACTTATACCCCTTTCTGCCTTTGAAGTTGCCCAACTTCAAAGAAAAGTCTCTGTTGTTTACAGAATCCTGCCTTGCTCAGGCCTGGCTCCAGATGCACACCAGGGGGTTTGAGACTCTATTGTGTGAGGGCAGGCATAGCCCATTCAGGTGTAAGTGACCACTCCTCCCTCTACTCTAGCCCAGATGGCTCATCGGGATATGCAGGCTACACCCCAGCTCCCTTTGTGTCACTGTCTGCAGGAGATTCACAAACAGCCCAGCTGTCAGTCCGACCCAGACAGGGAATACACAATCAGGCAGAGTCACAGAATGGTTAAAGAAAGAAAATGCCTACTTTCTCAAAGTGGCATTTTCAAAATAACAATCGAAAAACCAACTTCAGTTAAAGATTTACCTTTAAATTGTGAGTTCAGAGACTCCAAAGTCTACATCTCCATCTGCTCTCTAAGGGAAACTGCACTTTAAGGCTATTTAAAGGCAGTCCCCAAGTTAACCTATAAGATAGATAGGCCTTGCAACAGTGAAAACCGAATTCGGCAGTATTTCACTGTTAAGACATGTAAAAACACATCACTACATGTCCTACCTTTAACATACACTGCACCCTGCCCGTGGGGTTACCTAGGGCCTACCTTAGGGGTGCCTTACATGTATAAAAAGGGAAGGTTTGGGCCTGGCAAGCGGGTACACATGCCAGGTCGAATTGGCAGTTTAAAACTGCACACAGACACTGCAGTGGCAGGTCTGAGCCATGTTTACAGAGCTACTCATGTGGGTGGCACAATCAGCGCTGCAGGCCCACTAGTAGCATTTGATTTATATACCCTAGGCACCTCTAGTGCATGTTACTATGGACTTACTAATAAATCAAATACGCCAATCATGGAAAAGCCAATTACACATACAATTTCACATAGGGAGCACCTGCACATTAGCACTGGTCAGAAGTGGTAAAGTGCCCAGAGTAAAAAAACAGCAAAAATAGAGTCCAGCACATAGCAACAACCTGGGAAGAAGAGGCAAAAAGTTAGGGGAGACCACACCAAGGATGACAGGTCTAACACCCATACTTTGCCAGTGCTCACTTTCTTAAGAAAGTTCAGTGTGACATATACTTTTTACATGTTATTTATTAGTTCACTGTTTGGCCCTAGGGTTTGATTCCACTCTGAATGACAGTGCGTTTTTGGAAGAGCCTATGTGTAGGTGAAGGTGATGACGCAGAAAAAAGAAGGTCCGACATATATTCATGTATACCGTGTAATCAATACATATAATGAAGTGTGATTTTAATAAAGAAATAATGTACGAGGGAAATTGTGCCCTCGGGGTAGTTCGCCATCATTATAAACGAGCTTTATTAATCACGAAGTATTAAAATGTAGTAATCCGTCATAATCGCAAATGTATGCCATGATTTCTTGTTTGAAAACTGTTTAGCTTAGCTTAAATTTAGTACAGGCTTTGGCCTAGTTGCTTGGTTTCAAATTCTAACTGCGTGATTTTTTTTCCCTGAACTAATGAAACATATATTCTTGCTTGAAGTTGTATTTTTCCAGTAGAAACTGGCTGGTACACTTATCTCCAAGGTTTCGTGCTAGGCCGGTTACATCCCCTTTGATACAAGGTCAGTCTCTGCAGGTGCGGACAATGAAGGTACAGATAGTAAAATAATTGGCAAACCATGATACAATTTGTGTTCCAAGGCTCCAAGGACAGTGTATGCATAAATGGGCGCTAGTAAAAGACAATTTTTTATTGGACAATTTGAAGCCAACCTATGAACCCTCCAATGGAAGACCCTGCAGAATTTGGAATGTTTCTTACTTAAACCCACCGGACAAAGAGAAGTCAGCCATTTTCCTCGATGCCAGTTAGAAGCCTGATGCCAGACTCCATTTTGGACGACACCCTGATGCCCCTTTCTCTATCTGAGAGAAAGAGACTTTAAGAATTCTCACCCTAGAGACTTTAACTTTGATTTGCCCCCATCTTGCCCATGCAGTAACTTTGCCCAATTCTCCTTGCCGTTGCAAGGAAGCTTGCCCTTAACTTTGCCCCCTTTGAAATTTGCCCCATGCTGATCAACCGGTACCAGAAGGACGAAGACTTTTCTTGAATGCTGATTGTATTTGGTAAATATGAAAGGATAAATGTATTATGCATTGTGTTTTTCCTTTTAGGTACCAACTGCTAATTTTGATAGAGTCCTAGCTAGAAGTTTTCCAAATTTGTGTTGACTAAATTCGTTTTGCATGAAGTCCTACATGCCAATGCTAATTAGAGGTTAGTCGAGGTATTCGTTCAATGTATCATGAAGAATTCAATTCAATTTCAATTTCAGCTTTATTTCGGTAAGACAATACCATAAAAGCATACCGACACAATTCATACATTTCTAAAAGAAAACAAAAGCAATTTGATAAAAACAGTAAAACCAAACCCATCATAAGATTAAAAAAATAAAATCCAGGACTCCCCCAAGGTCATACAATACAATTAGATAAAAGAAAAGAATAAGCAATTGATCGATTAAAACATTGTAGAAATACACAGTACACATCACTTTACAAAACACCAAGAATATTATAGAATCACCATAAATACAATCTGTGTGCACAAAACAAATGGGATTGATATCTGACTGTTAATAGGAATGGCTGTGTACTGGCAAGAAAGTTCACTTGGTCTCTTGAACTATAGGTACGCACAAATAATGACCATTGTAAAAATAGAATTTCGTGCTTCTTTTGTAAGACATTTGTCCCTAGCATACCAAAGTGCCTCTAAGAATCTTGGCAATGTGCCTACCACCATCACATGTGGTCTTATTTTGCTAGTTTTTAAGAGCTGAGTGAGAATCTCTAATGCCCAACGATTTCTTTTTCCCATACATGCCTATATTCGGCTAAAGGCCAAAAAGAGGCAAACAATCAAGTATTACAAAAGACACATTATTCCAACAACAATTAATATTCATTTAGCTACTAAAACCAACTGTCTGGATAAAAGCAAATATTAATCTTAAAAGCTATAAATAAGAATCAATTACAGTATTACATTTTTATAAGGCCCTTAGAATTTGCCTCCAGTGCCATCAGGGACTTATTTTGCTTTGGTAGGTGAGGACTATTTAAAATAAAATGAATAGATAACTGAATCCTAGAGCCTTAGGCCCGCCTTGTCTCTGATAAATGAAATTGCTAGTAAAAACCGGCTTAAACCAAAAACAACATATGGTATCGTACTAGATCTCAATAATCTTGCTGCTTCATTATAGTTCCTGATTCCAACGTTCCTGCAAATCGGTCGAAGCCATTTCCTCCTTGGTTTATCATAGGCATTGCAGTTTAAAAGGACATGGTCCGTCGTTTCAGGAGTCTCCATATTACACAGCCCACAAATCACCTCTTGTCTTCTCCCATTGAAGGGGCCCCATTTAGAAGTGAAAGCCTTAACCTGGAGAGTCCCATATCGAAGCTTCATGAATAAAACTTTTGCTCGTCTAGGTTGGATAGTATCTATCCATTCCTCAGCATACGGTAATGGTTTAATGTCCAGGAAACTTAAAGTAAGTCTGCCTAGATCCTTGCTGTAGAGAGGGCTGTTTAAGGTAAAGTCCCAAAATACTTGTTTTAGTTGAATCTTAGATTGTTTTGTTAGTGTATGTGGTTCTTCCCAGTAAAATTTTAGGCCAAGAGTGTAAAAGCATTGTCTTATATAATGGAGCCACGGGAGGGAAATTGCCTTGTCCAAGTCTATAATCTCAATTAGCGCTTGCCTATAATGGATTAATTCAGGGGTAGACCAGAGTCTACACCAGTAGAGCAAGGGCCTCAAGGCTGCCAATTTACCTATTTGTTTCATGTTAATATCATAGGTTAAAGGAATCAGTGGAGTAGATGGAGGGAGACCCAGTACCCCCCTCATAAAATTATTTTCCTGGGTAACCAATGGGGTTAGGTTTGTGAATCCCCAGAGTTCAGCACCATATAGGGCAGCAGCCTGTGCTTTGCACCTATAAATCTCAAATACTGGTGAAACAATACTAGACCTTGAACATTTATAATTTTTGCTAATTGCCATGGAGCTATGCGCTAAGGAAATAGCAGCTTTGTTAACATGCGGTGCCCATGACAATTTAGCATCAAGGAGTATCCCTAGATAATTGAAATTTGTTACTCGTTCCAATGCCTGCCCTCTAATCCGAATGTTTCTCTTAAGTGCTTTATGAGGGTTAACCGTCAGGTATTTGGTCTTGTTTGTATTGATTTCTAATCCCTTCAGGCTGCAGTACTTGCTAAATTTATCTAATAGAGTTTGCAAGCCCATGGGAGTTTGAGATAATAGGATGGTATCATCTGCAAAGAGGAGGGCGGGGACAGGATCACCGTTCAATCTTGGTGAGTCATGGTTGCTTTGCTTCAGATATTGAACCAGATCATTAATGTATAGTGAAAAGAGGGTTGGGGCAAGCACACAACCCTGTCTCACCCCCCTCTTAATAGGTATTGAGTCTGTCAACGCACCCTTTGGCCCCCACCGAACCTTTGCAAATGTATTTTCATGTAGTCTCTCTAGCTGGCTCAAGAGGTTCCCTGGCATACCCTGTTTCCCTAGAGCAGCCCATAAGGAGTCTCTTGGCACTAGATCAAAGGCTGCGCGCAGGTCCACAAATGCGATGTAGAGATGGCCTTTCGTTAGTCTAGTATATTTCCACATTAACGTCAATAGCCTAAAGGCCTGATCGACTGTGCTCGTCTGCTGTCTAAAGCCAGCTTGATATATAGTCAGTATGCTGTTTCCATCTATCCAGCTGTTAATCCTATTCAGCAGCTGTCTTGCATATACTTTTTGCGTGACATCTATGAGGCTGATAGGTCTATAGTTCCCTGGTTCATCCCTGGAACCTTTTTTGAAGACTGGGATTATTTCTGCCCCTTTCCATGTCTCGGGCACAAGACCTCCCCTTAATATAGCGTTACTTAAAAGATTTAGATAAGGTGCCCAAATTTCTAAACTATGTTTAAACAGGTCCCCCGGGATCTTGTCCAAACCGGGGGCTTTCCCCAGCTTGATTGCTTCAATGGCGTTCACCGTCTCCTCCAGGCTAAATTGTAACTCGGGTAAGATGCCCTGGGTGGCTAATGTTTTATGGCTTGAGGGACAGAAATCAAGGCTGGGGGGATCAGAATAAAGGTGTGTAAAATAGTTAACCCATGTATTGGGATCTATATGATGATCAGTAGAAATTTTCCCCTCTTTGCTACCATGGGTAACTATTTTCCAGAAGATCCTAGCATCACTGGTTTTTGCTGCTTCAAGGAGATCTTGCCATTTTTGATCCTCCCAGTTACTTTGGGCAGTTGCCAGTGTTTTCTTATAACTGGCCCTTGCCTGCTGTATGGCCAATTGGTTCTTTTGCTTTATAGCCTCTATCAGCTCTCTTTTCCTCTCCCTACATTTGGTAGTGTACCATGGGCTGCTTGGGGTGATCTGCACCTTCTCCTTTTTGAGCTTGTACCGTGGCTGTTTGGTCAGGAAGGGTCTTAGTGCAATAATCATTGATTGGTGGATGGCCGTGATGGGGATATCAGTAAGTTCATTTTCAACATAAGGGTCTAGGAGATTAGAATATGTATGGTAAATATTTGTCATAGTTTCCAGATTGCCTATTATTGCAGGCCATTTTATATCCCGTCTGTTGTTACTGAGGAAGGGTTGTAACTCCACCTTATTATGTTCTACATATTCCAAATCCAAATCTAGGAGGTGGGCGCTAAGTTCAATTATTAACGGGAAGTGGTCGCTTTCCCTTCTTTTATCTATTTTAAAAGTCATTAATCTTCCCCATGTACTTATACTATGTAAAATATAATCTATTTTCGAAGTAGAGTTGCCTCTCTGGAAGGTATCCAAATTAAGGCCCCCTTCACCCACTCTACCATTACATGCCCTCAGTCCATGTTTTAATGTAAGGCCCATAAGTTGCAATGCAGCCACTGTGCCTGGGACAGTTTTTTCTATTGTTAAATAAGGGATTGCTCTGGCTTGATCTTCTTCTTCTGCTAAGTGTTCAAAACCAGTTATGGGTTCATAATTACAATTAAGGTCACCCCCTATCGTAATTGTCTCTCCTCCTGGGATCTTTTTAAGCAGGTCGTCTAATAGAGTTATTTCAGGCGACTCCAAGTTTGTCCTTCTAGGTCTTATATATACATTGAACAAGTGGGATATTATCTTATTTTTTCCCCCCATTACCAACCATAAAATGTCATCTGACTCTGTGGCTTGCATACGTATCTCAACATTTAGTGAGATTTTCACCCAAACAACCAGTCCCCCAGACGGTCTCCATCTAGCAGCTGAAATTGCACTAATAAAGTAGGTTTTGTATCCTAGCTTATACGGCGGGTCTTTAAGCCAAGTCTCTTGGAAGAGACAGACATGGTATTGATCAATATAGTCCTGCCATTCCGGGTCTGTAAGCTTATTTTTTAAGCCTGCTACATTCCAGGAGATCATAGTGATAGGACCCCTCCCGTTTGGGGTAGTAACATTAGAAGTAGGGCTCAAATATGCTGCCGAGTCTTTCCTACGGGGCAAAGACTCCACTATAATCCCTGCCCCTGTAACATGAGGATCAGACCCTATGAGGGGCTCTCCTACTATTGGGTCCCCAATTAGTCCCACTTGTGCCTGATCGATCTGGAGTAGTCAATCTACTCTTTCAAGATTGGAATCGCAGTTTCTCCTTTGCGATCCCTCCATGACATTATACTTAGGCCTCGGGACTAGGGGTTTGGTAATGTAAGGATCCGAACTGAACCTCATGGCATTGATCGTGGGGGCGGCGGTTCTCTGTTCCATGTCAATCAGGCCTCTGGATAAGCTTCCATCCTTAAATGTTAATGCAATAACATCATGTTGCCCCATCCCTCCTGAGATTCTTTCTGCCCTCTTTATATCTGAATGAATTATGGATAGACAGTGTCTTTTAGTCCTAATCCAATGTGTAAGCTTATTCTTTAGGGAATCTTCGTCTTCACTACTATCTATGGCCAATTTTGGGACATTTAACAGATAAACAACATTGGTCCTAATAGGAAACCTATCCCCCACAGAATGTCGATTCCATGTAGTATAATGGTTACGGTCATGAGATGCTTGGGGATGGGTGATCTGAGTAAGCTCCACATTCCCCTTTTGGGGCCCTTTTACCAAGCGGGATTCTCTTCGTGGATTCCCTATTTTTTGCCATAGATCACTAGCATTACTTCTAGGGTAATTGCGTGGACCAGTATTTTCCCTGTTTACCCCTCTCGTATATCCCTGCGGTTGCTGTAAGATCTTGGCTATAGCTGGGGTAGGGATGGGGTTAGTATTTAAATTTTGAGAACGTGTGGATCTGCCTTGTGGCTGAAATGATATAAGGGGGGTCTCCTTTTCGCACTGAGCTTTGTGGGTACCCCTACCCCCCTCCTTTTCCACAATATCTGATAGGGTTCTTACTTCAAGTTTCAGGTCCTTAACTTCCTGTATTAATCCAGAGAGTAGGTCATATAGGTCTGCTATAGTTCTTGTTTGATGTTTTGGAGGATTCATTGGTTCTAAGTTGCATGGAGAGATCCTCTCTCTAGGTAACTGTACAATTGGAATAGTTGGGTATATCTCATTCAGCAATTCCCCCTCTTGTGTATTCTGTACTTTATTACTATCAAGTTCTGCCAAGACTGCGTATTTATTGGAACATACAACTTCACACTCCTGCTTGTGGCCCTTCTTCCTAGTACTATCTATGGTGCATGGATGTCTGGATCGAGTTGTAGCATCCTTAGGGCTACCAATCCTAATATCGGGTAAAACCTCCCCCTCTTGCTGACTAATAGTCTCTGTCACTAAATCTTCCTCTAGTTCAACTTTTTTTGTGTAGTAAGAGGTAATCTTTTTATCAGGTCCCTCCCGGACAGTGGCCCTACTACATAATAATGACTCTACCTCCTCAATAAGATCATCAATTTCGTCTATAGTGCAATTCTCGCCCGCATTCCTGAGTTTTTTTGTAGTTTTCTCTTTCCCCCTTGGGGGTTCTGATGCCTTACGTTTTCCCATGCTTTGGGCCACCTATATGATACTTCAGCTCTAATGAAACCAGAGCAGAAATATGTATTTATGGACAAGAATAAAAGTAGGTCTAGTGGGGGTAAGCCTAAATGATAGATACTGACAATGAATATGACAAGTATTTAAATAAAGGTTTTTACACTAAAAAATTACAAGTAAACTTCATGCAATAAAGTAGAGAGGCAACGACCCGGCCCGGCCCCACTTCAAATCTAGCAGGTAATAATGAGAGAAACACTATGCTGGGAAAGGGGGAGTTCCGTCCTAAGGCCCTCTATAAAAGGACCTTTTTTTTTTTAGGGGTAGGTATTGACACAGTACCTTCAGGCGGCCAGCTACTTGTGAGCTGCCTAAACCGAGCGTCTTGTTATGAAAGTTAGGGGGGTGGCCCTGCCCTGCCTCTTCCTGGCAATGACGGGCAAGGACGGGCCCGCCCTTGGCCCGGGCTTCGCCCGGGCGCCGCCCGCGCGCGTCCCGCGACGGCGGGAGCGCTTGAAGAAATTTAAAGGGCTCCTGCCCCTGACACACCTCTGAACGCGCTTCCCGCGACGGCGGGAGCGCTTGAAGAAATTTAAAGGGCTCCTGCCCCGGACGCACCTCTGAACGCGCTTCCCATGAAGAATTGAAATCTTGTTATGCTGACCGAATGTATGCAATTAGTCAAATACAGTTAGTCACATTGGTGATTTGCATTGCTATAACAGAGTATATCATCATTCAGATTTTGCGTAGATTGCGTTTCTTTCGCCGTTATGGACAGCTAGTAATGTTCATATACATATATCAATTGGTTTTGAGACATATATATATCATGCTAGCTTTGTTAATATAGGGAAATAAATTCACTAACTTCTAATAAACTGGTGTGGTTATTCATGACTGAAAGGTCATGGTGCACCGAAATACCAACTGTTATTGATTTCTGATGTGTTATATTGATCTATTAATTGAGTACTGATTACCGATTACAACAGTTATTGATTATTGATCTGAGTGACTCGACTATTGAGGATGAGGAGAGCCCGACTCGGTTAAAAGATTCACCGACCTCCAACGTGTCCAGGTACAGGTAATTTGTAAGGGCTGGACGCGTTATCAGTAGATGGTAGCAGAGATTGATGGTTTCGCCCTTTGGGACCCCATCCGAACAATAGACAGAGTCAGGTTAGAATTTTCTTTGATAAAACAAGTTGGAGAGATGATGATGCCCTAAGTCTACAATGACTTTCCCGGAATCTCGGAGCTTGCGAATGAGGAACATGGAGGTATGAGAATGGTCTCAGCATTTCTAGTGACGGTATGAGTGAAGTTAGGGTTTCACGCTTGCACAGCTTATCGCCGCAGATTAATTGAGAAGTTTGTGAGGATTTAAGGAGTTAAAAGATATTAGAGGAGTGTTCCTCCAAAGGTGTGAGAGTAGGGAAGTCGTCGAACTTCACATGTGTGTAGCGCTTTGAGCAGAAAAATTGTCCACGTGGTTGTTGATGTTGAGACGGGCCCTGCGAGGTCAAGAGACTCCGGAGTATGTTGAAAAGTGTATGTGACACTTGTTTGATGTTGTGATCTGGTCAGGTTTAATAGGTTGATCGGGCGTGGTCAACAAGTCGGTATGAATGTTGCAGAGTGAAAGAAAACTTCGACTTTGAGATTTGACGAATTCTAAAGTGCACTAGAATAGTTCATTGATCAGTTGAGAGTAAAGTTTGCGGGTCAAATTTTGCTTGCGAAAGTGGGAAACCGAGAAAGATGGAATAACTGCCGAGGCTAGTGAAAAATCCCTAAGGTTTCTGAAGCGATTGTATTACCTTTCCTGTAGTAAACCGACAGATCTGTTTTATTCTTTTGGTTAGGTGCTCGCGTTATATTGCAGAAATTAGTTTATGAGTGAAGCCGAATGAAAAGAGGATAAGTCGCGGGACTTTGTCAGCCGCAGTGTGTGAGTGTGACGTCACTAGGAGCCGTGCTGGGATAGGTCGGTTGGTGAGAAGGGTCGCGCACGGATTGGACGCCGTCCGTGAAGCGCAATTGGAAGGGGAAAGGCAAGCGAAGAGTATTCCGGGAATTAAAGTCACTTATTGATTACATATTTTAGAAAAACAAAAGACGGAAAGATGAAATTTTTCAAAGCATTTAAGAGTGCCATGAGGGGAGATGTTTATATTAAAGCAAATGTAGGAGAAGAAACACCGCCTGAGGGTACACCAGCTTACATCGTCATTGAAGAAAAGGGTGTAGCGCCATGTCTTTGGCTAAAACAATGGTGCAAATTAACAGAAAAACATGGAAGTGTAGCGTTCCCTATCCATGGGTCGTTTAATCTAAGAGTTTTAGAAAATCTGAGATTTGCGCTATATGACATGAAAGTACCTCCAAGACCAGCACAGTTTGAGGCACTAGCAATTTGGGAGCTAATAGCTAGAAACCAACAACAAAAGAAATTTGAGACAAGAATAAGAAAAGTAGAAAAGACACTAGCGGATGCTAGATGGGACAGCACACAAAAGGTTTGGAGATCGGACGTATTGCAGGGAATTAAATTGTTTCCAGCGATTACGAGGAAGCGGAGACGGAAGGAAGGAAAGCCACCTGTAAGACAAACAGGAGTCAGTCCAGAGAGGGAGAGAGCAATAGAAACTCGAAAAGGGGAGACGAGTCAGATGATGAGGAGTTCATTATACAATTGCTGAATGATCGCCCACCACCATATGTGGAAAGCGAAAAAGGCTCAAGCATTAGTACTGCCCCTCCAGAACCAAGACAGGGTAATGTAACACCAAATTTGAGAATATCTCAGAGGCCGAGCAGCTCTGACATGCCTTTCTCACCACGAATACCACGGATTCAGAGAATGTACCCAGACGTGCCAACATTGAAACCTGCTGATAACTATCAGCCACAGGTTCAAAGGCACTGTTGCGATGAGCATAATATGGGAATGACTTCTGATTCAATGGCACAGGGAGGACAAAACTGTCAGAGACCGACATTGATTCAAGCTGAATCAACACAGTTCTCGGTGCCCCAAAAGCAGACACAAGAAGTGCGAGTAGTAGAAAGCCAGTTAGGTATGCCAGCGATGATGAACCACAATGTGGGGATTAACATGCCACAGAATTCGGGGAACAGACAGAATCCAGATGCAATATCTCTACCTATCATTGTAGGTCCACCAGTACCACTGTACATACAGGCAAATTCAAGCACCAGCGACCAAGGGTTAATGAAACAGAATGGGACAGGGAGAAGATGCATAGAAACCACTCCAGAGACAACTCCGATAGCGGCACTGCCAAATGGATCTGGGTCCTTGTCGGAATTTAGTCCAATTCCAATTTGCGCTCCGTCAACCATGGTAAGGTCACATCCACCACTATTAGTACCGCTAACTTCACAGACTGAAACATTACAGAAACCGTCAATGGCAGTTGATGTAACTGCTACATTGATGGGACTGAACGCGCAACAGTTAACACAATGGTTCAACAGCCTGAACTCCCCGCAGAGTACATCAAGCGGGAAGGGAGAAGAATACCTGAATGAAATAAGGTTGGGTATGGAGGCAGATGAACTGGTAGAGGGAACAATGGGTTTGAACATATTAGAATCGTACACAGAGGAAGAACTAAGATAAATGTGCCCTAGGATTACAAGAGAAGTGAGCAACATACATAAGAAGTTACAAGAAATTGCAGACAGAAACGAGATCGATATAGGTAAGACTAAACACCTGAGCAGAAGTTATAGGTTAGACTTTGAGACAAAAGATTTTGAACACATGAGATCCGCAGGGATGAAAACACACCTTAAAGAGATACTGCAGAGTGCGCAGGTGTGGAGATGTTTAGACAAGTGGGAAAGCAGGTGGGTTAAGAAAAAGGATAAAAAGAAGGAAAATACTTCAGAACGAAGTGAGAAAAAACAACAGAATGACGATCTGATAACCATGTTACCAATGAGAGAGACAGCAGGGGGAAAACTTGTGCATGTACCATGGCACAGGTGCGATATTCAATCCTTTACGGACGACTTTCCCAAATTGAGAGAAAAGCCGATTGAGTGGTATCAACAAACAGATAGATTTGTGAAACTCGCGAAGTGTCTCTGGGAAGACCTGAATACCTTATTTGAGATTGTGGTTCCGGCTGATTTGTGGGAAGATTGTAAAAGGGCTGTAGGTTGGCCGACGAGTGAACCAGAGAGAGATAGGGACACAGGTGCGCCATCACCTACGGTAATGAGTTTGTACCACAAGGTGATCGAGCACTTGAAAACCAAGGATACGTCGAAAAATGTGGATTGGCAAAGGATTGATAGGACCGCCCAAGAGGTTAAAGAATCTATACACGCGTATTATGAGAGATTGTTGAAAGCGTTTAAAAATTACAGTGGTACGGAAACGATTGAGCCAAAGGACATGCTCCATTTTGTGTTTAGGTTTGTGGAAGGGCTGAGACCCGAAATTGGCCAGATGATTAAATCGCACTTGATTTGTTGGCAGTCAAAGTCGATCGATGAAGTGTTGAATTATGCGAAATACTGCAGTGATGAGATTGAGACTAAACAGAAAAGATTGAAGGAAAAGGTGATGGTGATGCAGCTCAGGGCAGCTCAGACAGGTTTACAAGGTTTGCAAGGTTTTCAACAACAGATGCCGCAGCAGCAGCAACAGGGAAATGCTATGTTTCAGCCGCAGATGAGAGGCAGAGGCCGAGGAGGCTTTGTGAATAATGGTCCTGATTTGAATACCGTTATGATTCCAAATGGTATACAGGCAATGAAGAAGGTAATGCCATGTCACACGTGCGGAATCGTCGGGCATTGGAAACGGGAGTGCCCAATGATGGTGCAGGAAGGTGTAGGTCAGCAAAACAATGATGTCAATGCATTCCAGACAATGAGAGGACCGAAACTGAGAGGTCCAAACCCAAATTTTCAAAACAATATAACCCAAATGCAGGGTTTACAACCCATGCAACCGCAACAGGTGCAAATGCCTCGTGTGCAAATGACACAATTGCAGCCAATGCAACAGCAGTTTCCTATGGTACCTAATCAGCAAATGCAAATACCCTTAGCACCAATGAATCAGCAGCAAGCAATGCTTCCTCAACAGGTCACGGGTCAGGGAATGAGTCAAAATGACACAGTACAACAATTCCCACTACACAGCGAGAATGCTGATGTATGGGAGAGCGAAGGTTCAGATGAGGAGGGAAATTGTGTGCTTGCAGCATCTTTGGAAGTTGATCAAAAGGGTCCGTATGTGGAGGGAAGAGTTATGGGTCATCGCGTTTCATTCTTGGTTGACACAGGAGCTACACGTTCCACTGTCAGGAGCATTGAAGTACCAAATTTGCCACTTTCAGGGAGAACAGTTCAAGTAGTAGGGGTAGCAAACAGGTACCTGACAAACCCAATCACAGATCCAGTACAAGTCAGAATTGGTAACTATCAAGGGTCACATAATTTTGTGGTATGTGACTCAAGCCCGATATCACTGTTAGGGAGAGACCTATTGTGCAAATTGGGATGTTCGATTATGTGTTCGAACGATGGAATTAGAATTCAGACGAGCAGTGATGGGGAAGAAGAGGACAGTGTAGAAGGGGATGAGATGGAGACTGTCGATGAAGAGTATCCTCTGATTACCCTTTTTCCGATGATCACTGAAGCATATATTCCAGCTGAGTTACAGGAAACAGTCGGAAAAGAAGTGTGGGATATGACAGGAAAAGAGGTGGGATTGGTGAACGGAGTGGAACCAGTGAAAGTGACTGTAAAACCCAATGTAACCTTTCCCCAGACCCCACAGTACCATATGGCACAAGACACCCTCATGAAAGTCGCCCAACTCATTGATGAGTTTGTAAAACAGGGAGTACTGAAAGAAGTGTTAAGCAGTCCATGTAATTCACCAATCATGGGACTAATAAAGCCAAGTGGAAAGGTCCGAATTGTGCAGGACTTGAGGAAAATAAATGACATAATAATAAAATGTTGCCCTGTAGTACCAAATCCAGCTGTGATAATGTTTCAAGTCCCTTGTGATGCCGAGTGGTTCTCAGTCATCGACTTGTCACAAGCATTCTTTTCGGTGCCTGTTCATGAGGACAGCCAATTTCTATTTTGTTTCAAATTCTTAGACAGAGTCTTCAGTTGGTGTCGAATTCCTCAAGGGTTTTCGGAGTCACCGTCAATTTTCAATCAGATTCTAAAGAAAGATTTGGAAGCGTTGGAATTGCCATTTGAGTCAACCCTAGTACAGTACATTGACGACTTACTAATTGCATCCAAGACAGAAAGTGACTGCACAGCCGACACCATTGCCCTATTGAACCATTTGGGAAGGAATGGACACAAGCTGTCTCCTTCGAAATTACAGTTCTGTCAGAAGAACGAGTTACTTACCTTCGGTAACGACTTTTCTGGTGGATACATTAGCTACCTGTGGATTCCTCACCTCATGAATACTCCCATGGCGCCAGCATTCGACGGAAATCTTCTTACTAGTCTCTGCACGTCGACGAGGACGTCACTCCAGCCCACGCGACGCCGTCTGACGTCATACAGGCAATAAGAGGTCCTCGACGACGTGCGGACGTCAGTACCAATCATTTTTTACGTGCATGAGAACAACCAGGCAATGCAATGAAAGAGCAAGGCAACATCCCATTATATTGCAAAAACACACAACATTGTATGAATAACTGTAAACCTTTTTATATAAATATATATATAAAACTTTCTCTTTTAAAATATATACACACACCAAGTATATACACAAAGATATATACATATATACATATATATAAATATATATTATATACACATCTATTGCACCCTCAAAGACCAAGAGGAGCGCACTCAAGGATTACTTGGCAAGACCAGAAAGGCAACGGGGAGGCGGGTGGGACCGTGAGGAATCCACAGGTAGCTAATGTATCCACCAGAAAAGTCGTTACCGAAGGTAAGTAACTCGTTCTTCTGATGGATACAACTACCTGTGGATTCCTCACCTCATGAATAGAGTCCCAAAGCAGTACCACGCCCGGCGGTGGGTGCCTAAATGGTCAAACCAAGAAATCCTGCAGCACTGACCGTGCAAAATGGCCGTCCCTTCTAACCTCAGAATCCAAACAGTAATGTTTTGCAAAAGTGTGAAGGGACGACCAAGTTGCGGCCTTGCAGATGTCGACCACAGGAACACCCCTGGCCAAGGCCGAAGTGGCCGACTTAGCTCTGGTGGAATGAGCTCTAATGCCCTCAGGAGGATCCTTCTTTGCCAAAGAGTAACATATTTTAATGCAAAGAACAACCCACCTGGATAGTGTTCTCTTGTGGACTGCCTTTCCTCTCCTCTTGCCCACGTATCCAATAAACAGCTGATCCTCCAGCCTGAAATCCTTTGTTCTATCAATAAAGAAGCTCAACGCTCTCTTTGGATCCAGACGGTGCAGTCTTTCTTCCTCTTTGGAAGGATGAGGCGGAGGATAGAACGTGGACAAAGTAATTGCCTGAGCCAAATGGAAGGGTGAAACAACCTTCGGGAGGAAAGCAGCCTTGGTCCTCAACACCACCTTATCCCCATAAAAAGTTGTATAAGGGGGCTTTACTGATAAGGCCTGCAACTCACTCACTCTCCTTGCTGATGTTATAGCTATCAGGAAGACTGTTTTTAAAACCAAATACCTCAAGGGGCAAGAATGCATAGGTTCAAAAGGGGACCCCATAAGGAAAGTCAGGACCAAGGACAAATCCCATTGCGGCATAACGAATGGCTTTGGAGGATATTGATTTAGAAGACCTTTCAAGAATCTGATAACAATAGGGGATTTAAATAAAGATGGTTGGTCTGGAAGACATATGAAGGCTGACAAGGCCGATAAATAACCCTTAATGGTAGCCACTGCACAACCTTTCTGCGCCAGAGATAGAGCAAAAGACAAAACGTCCGATAGATGAGCATGCAAAGGATCAATCTGCCTCTCTCCACACCACGCAACAAATTTAGACCACCTATTAGCGTAGATAGATTTAGTGGAGTGTCGCCTGGCCGCTAATATAACATCCACTACCTCAGGCGGGAGAGAGAAGGAACTCAGGTTGCCCCGTTCAATCTCCAGGCATGTAGGTGCAGACTCTGGAGGTTGGGGTGTAGAACCTGCCCCTGCGACTGCGAGAGGAGGTCTGCCCTGAAAGGGAGACGGAGCGGCGGGCACATTGAGAGTTGGAGAAGGTCGGAGTACCACACCCTCCTTGGCCAATCCGGAGCTATTAAGATTACTAGAGCCCGGTCTTGGCGAATCTTCCTCAATACTCGAGGAATCAAGGGTATGGGAGGAAACGCGTAAAGCAACTGGCCGCACCAGGTTATTTGAAACGCGTCCCCAACGCTCCCTGCATCGGATACTGAAGGCTGCAGAACAACGGACAATGCGCGTTCTCTCGAGTGGCGAACAGATCTACCCGAGGAAACCCCCACCTCTGGAAGATTAAACGGACTTGATCTGGATGGAGACGCCACTCGTGGTCTGCCGAGAAGTGGCGACTGAGACTGTCCGCACGCACGTTCAAAACTCCGGCCAGATGGTTTGCTATCAAGCAAATCCGATGGTCCTTTGCCCAGGACCATAGTCGAAGAGCTTCTCTGCAGAGAAGGTACGACCCCACTCCTCCCTGCTTGTTTATGTACCACATCGTGGTAGTATTGTCCGTTAGGACCTGTACCGACTGACCACGAAGGGAAAGGAGGAAGGCCTTGAGAGCCAGACGTACAGCCCGTAACTCTAACAGATTGATGTGAAACATCTGTTCCTCTGGAGACCAAAGACCTTTGATCTCCAGATCCCCCAGATGAGCTCCCCACCCTAGAGTGGAAGCATCCGTTATGACTGTGGTCACTGGTGGCGACTGCTGGAACGGCTTTCCTTGTGAAAGATTGTTGCTTGCAATCCACCACTTCAAATCCACAGCAGCATCTCTGGAGATCTTGACAGTACCCTCTAGATCCCCTCTGTGTTGAGACCACTGCCTTCGGAGGCACCACTGAAGAGCCCTCATGTGCCAGCGAGCATGCGTGACCAACAGAATGCAGGAGGCAAAAAGACCGAGCAGACGAAGGACCTTGAGGACTGGAACTACCGCTCCATTTCGAAACATTGGAACCAAATCCTGAATATCTTGAATCCACTGAGGCGGAGGAAAGGCCCGACCCAATGTTGTATCCAGTACTGCCCCTATGAACAGGAGGCGCTGAGAGGGCTCTAGGTGAGATTTGGGCTCGTTCACCGAAAAACCCAGGTCGAACAACAACTGGGTTGTTGACTGCAGATGATGCGACACAAGCTCCGGGGACTTGGCTTTGATCAACCAGTCGTCCAAGTAAGGGAATACTGCTATCCCCTTCCTTCTGAGTTCTGCCGCAACCACCGACATCACCTTCGTGAAGACTCGAGGTGCTGAAGTAAGACCAAACGGAAGGACCGCAAACTGATAGTGTTGCGATCCCACCACAAACCGGAGATACTTCCTGTGTGACTTGAGTATCGGGATATGAAAGTAAGCATCCTGCAAGTTGACAGACACCATCCAGTCTTCCATGTTCAACGCCAAAAGCACCTGTGCTAGGGTCAGCATCTTGAACTTTTCCTGCTTGAGGAACCAATTCAAGATCCTCAGGTCCAGAATTGGTCTCAAACGACCATCCTTCTTGGGAATCAGGAAATACCTTGAGTAAACTCCTCGACCCCTTTCCTGCTCCGGGACCAACTCCACCGCGCCCTTTGAAAGGAGGACTTGCACCTCCTGTTCTAGCAACAGGAGGTGTTCTTCTGAACAATACGAAGGGCGGGGCGGGATGAGGGGCGGGAACTCCCGAAAGGGAAGGGTGTAGCCTTTTCCCACAACACTGAGAACCCAAGTGTCCGATGTAACAGTCTTCCATTTGGTGAGAAAATGCTGTAATCTTCCCCCTACAGGAGAGGAGTGAGTGGGAAATGGTGGAAGCCTAAGGCTGCTTCCCCTGCTGCACCCCGCCAGAGGATGAGGAAGAGGCAGAGTGCTGCTGAGAGGCTCCTCTGGTGCGGACCCTACCTCTCCCCCTGAAAGATCTATAGGGATGGGAAGAAGCAGGTTGCTGATATCTCCCCCGAAAGGAAGAGGAGGAAGAGCCACGCCCAAATCCACGAAACCTCCTGAAGAATCTGGAAGAGGCCGTGGAAGAAGGAGCTTGGAGCCCTAACGACTTAGCCGTGGCCCTGCTTTCTTTAAAACGTTCCAAGGCCGAATCAGCCTTAGCCCCAAACAGTTTGTCCCCATCAAACGGTAGATCCAACAATGTGGACTGTACATCAGCCGAAAAGCCCGAGTTACGGAGCCAGGCCTGTCTCCTTGCCACCACAGTTGTGCCCATTGCCCTGGCTACCGAGTCGGTGGTATCCAGTCCCGTCTGGATAATTTGGGTCGCAGCAGCCTGGGCATTTGAGACAAGATCCAAAAGACCCTGGGGAAGCTCTGTAAACGAAGAGGAAATGTCATCCATCAGAGCATGAATATACCTCCCCAGGATACAGGTTGCATTGGTGGCTTTTAACGCCAGACTGCAGGATGAAAAAATCTTCTTCGACTGCGCCTCTAGCTTCTTTGAATCTCTGTCCCCAGGCACCGTCGGAAAAGAACCAGGCGCTGACTTGGACGAACAGGAGGCCTGCACCACGAAGCTCTCCGGCGTAGGGTGCCTAGATAGGAAACCAGGGTCAGTTGGAGCCGTCCGATACCTCCTGGCCACGGCTCTGTGAACTGCTGGGGAAGATGCCGGCCTCTTCCACACCTCTAACACCGGATCCAGCAGAGCGTCATTAAATGGTAACAGAGGCTCCGCCGCGGCTGAGGCCGGATGTAACACCTCTGTCAAAAGGTTTTGTTTTGCCTCCACCACCGGCAAAGGCAGGTCCAAAAAACTAGCTGCCTTCCGTACCACTGCATGAAAGGAAGCAGCCTCCTCAGTATATTCCCCCGGGGACGAAAGGTCCCACTCAGGGGAAGTGTCCAGCCCACTGGCCGACTCCAGTCCACGCAGCCCATCACCCGAGTCCTCTAGCTCTCCTTCCTCTAGGGCTCGTTGGTACTCCTGCTCTTCTAATACACGGAGAGCACGTCTCCTTGAATGAAGTCGTTGCTCAATACGCGGAGTCGACAATGCCTCCGCCGAAGTCGAAGATCGGCGCCGATCTTCAGAAGCTACCGACGCCGCATCCGGCGCCACAGGTAACTTCGGCGCCGACGGAAGAGCAGCTGAAGCAGATGGACCCACCGGAGTCACAGGCCGAAATCCCGACGTTGACGGGATGGAAATCCCCGGGGCCAATCCTTCTGAAGCCACCGGAGCGGCCACCGGCGCCGACAGTGGCGCCGAGCCCACGTTCCCAAACGGGAGAAAGGGCATAAAGGGTGCCGGCCGAAGAGGCGCAGGATCACCCAAAGAAAAGGCCAAAGGCCCAGCCGGAGCACCCCCTGGAGCCATCTGTTGGAAGATGGCATACATCGCATTCAAGAATGCGGAACTATCGGCTCCAGGGGTGGGAAAAGCCGGATACTGGGGTGCCTGTCTCGGAGGCGACCCCGACGCCGGCCTCGGCGTCTGCGCCGGAGAAAACACTTGAGGCTCCAATACCTCAATCACCGACGCCTGTCCAGGTGAAGTTGGAGACGCCGGAGAGGGCAACGGCGTCGAAGGATGCGGCGTAACCGTGGGACTGACCTCCCATGTCCTTCGGCGCCGATCCGGAGACCTGGAACGAGTCTCCTTTGAATGACGCCGAGATTCTCTACGGCGCCGGGAGTCTCGATGACGCCGATGTCTTGGGGAAGAAGACTTCTTGTGATGTTTCCCCTTTGACTTGGCCATAAACAGCTTCGCCTCACGTTCCTTGAGGGCCTTTGGATTCATGTGCTGACATGAATCACAAGTCGAGACGTCGTGGTCGGAGCTCAAACACCAAAGGCAATCGGAATGAGGATCCGTCACCGACATCTTGCCTCCACACTCACGACAAGGCTTAAATCCAGACTTCCTCTGCGACATTATTTCCACAGCGAAAGACTACGCAGCAAGATATACACTGTAACCGCAAGAGTAACAGTTGCTCCCTCTTAGATAACCGTTTCGAATGCACGGAAAAAAGGGAACTGACGTCCGCACGTCGTCGAGGACCTCTTATTGCCTGTATGACGTCAGACGGCGTCGCGTGGGCTGGAGTGACGTCCTCGTCGACGTGCAGAGACTAGTAAGAAGATTTCCGTCGAATGCTGGCGCCATGGGAGTATTCATGAGGTGAGGAATCCACAGGTAGTTGTATCCATCAGAAGAAAGTGAAATATTTAGGTCACCAAATAGAGAAAGGGTCACGGAGAATAATGAAGGAAAGAATAACAAGTGTACTTCAAATGAGTCCCCCAAAGACGAGGAGGGAGGTGAGGAAGTTTTTGGGAATGGTGAGTTACTGTCGCCAATGGATTCCCAACTTCTCAACCCTAGCAAAACCTTTACTGAAACTGACCCAGAAGGATGCATTGGATGAAATTGAACTGAAAGGAGAAGAGATGGATGCTTTTATTGAATTGAAAGAATGCATGTGCAGGGCTCCAGCTTTAGGTATGCCTGACTACACAAAGCCTTTCACATTGTTTTGTCATGAACGTGATGCATGTTCCTTGTCTGTCTTGACCCAAGCCCATGGTGGCGTAAACAGACCAGTAGCATATTTTTCAGCTACTTTGGATCCAGTCGCAGCAGCACTGCCAGGGTGCTTGCGTGCCGTAGCCGCAGTTGGTATCAGCCTCACTCAGAGTGAAGGAATAGTGATGGGACACCCTTTAACAGTCATGGTCCCTCACTCAGTTGAGATACTTTTGACACGTTCCCGAACACAGCACATGACTGTTTCACAAGGTACGAAACAATAATTCTGGGATCACCTAATGTGCAGCTGAAAAGGTGCACTACGTTGAATCCAGCAACCTTGTTTCCCAGTGAAAATGCTGAAATTGAGAACGCTGAAGACATCAACCATGACTGTCTTCAGGTGACTGAATTTTGCACCAAACCAAGACCTGATATCAAAGATACCCGATTGGAAGAAAATGATCAAATTATTTTTGTCGATGGTTCATGTTTAAGAGATGCACTGGGTGTATTGAAAGCAGGGTACGCTGTATGCACAGTAACAGGTGTTTTGGAAGCATCTTGGCTTCAAGGAGTTTACTCTGCACAGGTAGCAGAATTGGTAGCCCTTACTAGAGCTTGCCAACTCTCTGCATTGATGAAAGTTACCATTTACACTGACAGCCAGTACGGGTTTGGAATAGTGCATGATTTCGGACAATTGTGGTCACAGAGAGGCTTCATGACCTCTTCAGGATCGCCAGTGAAAAATGGCGAAAGAATAAAAGAATTGTTAGATGCCATCCAACTACCAGGAGAAGTAGCAGTGGTAAAATGCAGTGCACACTCAAAGGGACAAGATTATGGGGGTCATTCTGACCTTGGCGGTCTTTTCGCAAGACCGCCGAGTTACCGCCGCGGTGAAGACCGCCGACCGCGGCGGTATGCCGCTGTGCGCATTCTGACCGCTGGGAGCGTTCCGCCGGAAAACCGCCAGCAGCAACACTGGCGGTCGGCGGGAAAGTGGAGACTGGTCAACCTCCACCGCCACGCCAGCAGAACACCGCCCACAGAATTACGACCCACATTTCTGTGTGGCGGTCTTCTGTTGGCGGTCTTCTGTTGCCGGTCACCTCCCCATGGCTCCTGTCACCTCCCGGAGGACCAACGCACAAGGTAAGTTGATCGTCCGTGAGGGGAGGGGGTGGGGGGGTGTTGTGTGATGTGTGCGTGCATGGGGGTGTGCGTGTGAGTGTGTAGAGGGGGTGTGTGAGTGCGTGCATGCGGGCGGGGAGTGCTGCTGTGCCTATGGGCAATGTGTGTAGTTCGGCGGGTGCGCATGTCGGCATGTATGTGTGCGGGTATGTGTCCCCGTTGTGTATGTGTGTGTGTAGGGGGTGTGTATATGTGCATGTTGGGGGTGTGTGCATGTCGGGGTGCGTGTATGTGCATGTCGGGGTGGGGGTGGGGAGGGGGTTCGTACCACCTCTGGGGGGTGGCAGGGGGGTGGAGGGTGTGGGGGGAGGACTCGGGGGGGCAGTGGGGGGTGGGGGAGACCCCTATCAGTGCCAGGGAAGGAATTCCCTGGCCCCGATAGTGCCTACCGCCATGGTTCTCATGGCGGTTCCCGAACGCCAGAAACCGCGGCGGTAAGCAGGGTCATGATACCGTTGGCGGTCTTGGGTCGACCGCCGGACCGGAGTGCGCAGACCCCAGCCCGTCGGTCATGACCGCCGTGGCTGTCGGAGTGGGGAAGTGGCGGTCGGTCGCGGCGGTGACCGCCGCGGTCAGAATGCCATTTTTAATACCGCCGGTCTGTTCGCGGCCCGACCGCCGCCTCTCCGCCGACCGCCAAGGTCAGAATGAGGGCCTATGTTTCTCTGGGAAATGGATATGCGGATCAAGTCGCAAGGTTTTGCGCATTGAACTGTATATTGCTTAGGGATGAATGGAATTTGATAAGTGAACCAGAACTCGAACCAAGCGAAATATTTGCTCTAAAGGTGAGAGATACGATGGACGAATTGAAATCCCTACAGAATGATGTCAGTGAGGATGAGAAACTCTCGTAGACCAAATCACAATGTGTAAAGAGACTAGATGAATTATGGGTTTCAAGTAAAGGGAAATTCGTTCTTCCAAATAGCCTTTTGACACAGATAGCCAGATTTTACCATGGACAAGCTCATCTTGGGAGGGATGCCATGATTAGGTTGTTTAAAACTGATTGGTTTAACCCCAAATTCCGTCAAGTTGCTGAAGCAGTTTGCCACCGTTGCGTCATTTGCCAACAGATGAACGCAGGGAAGGGAACCGTAGTAAATTTGAGCCACATTGGAAGGGCAGGGGGTACATTCAGCAGGATGCAAATGGATTTCATTGAGATGCCTGTGCATGGAGGCTTGAAATATGTGTTGGTGGTTGTGTGCATTTTTAGTCACTGGATTGAAGCATACCCTACACGCAGAAATGATAGTCTCACGGTTGCAAAACTACTCTTGAGAGAGTTAATACCACGTTTCGGATTCCCGATCTCTTTAGAATCAGATAGGGGAAGTCACTTCAATAATGAAGTAATAAAATTGTTTTGTGCAGCACTGAACATTGAGCAAAAGCTGCATTGTAGCTACCGCCCTGAAGCATCAGGTTTAGTGGAGCAAATGAATGGCACATTGAAATCAAGAATGGCAAAAATATGTGCATCAACAAACTTGAAATGGCCTGACGCATTGCCTTTGGTACTAATGTCAATGAGAAACACCCCTGACAGAAAGACTGGACTGTCTCCACATGAGATTCTCATGGGCAGAGCTATGAGACTTCCAGCAGTTCCTGCAAATGCGCTTTTGAATATTACAGATGATATGGTGTTAGACTACTGCAAAGGTCTAGCTGATGTGGTTCGATCTTTCTCTCACCAGGTGGAGGCAACCACCTTGCCACCGATCCAAGGTCCAGGACACGCCCTGAAAGCAGGTGACTGGGTCGTGATAAAGAAGCACGTGAGGAAGTCGTGTTTGGAACCCCGTTGGAAAGGACCCTTTCAAGTGATTTTGACGACTACAACCGCTGTAAAGTGTGCGGGAGTTCCCAACTGGATTCACGCCAGTCACACAAAGAGGGTGTTGTGTCCCACAGATGAGGAAGTTGAAGCGCTGAAGTTACCAGTACCTGATAACAAAGTACCAAGCGCTGAGGCAGAGCGAAACAGAACTAGAAGCGAACAGGCAGAAATAGAGGAGGGAGAAATATTCTCTAAGGACGAAGCAACTGATTCACTTGGGGAAGACCAAGGAGGAGCCTCAGACAGCGACGAAACAGCCGAAGGTGACAAAGAGCCTGAAGCAGCTGAAAGTGACAAAGAGCCTGAAGAAAGTAACTGTGACAAAGGGCTCGAAACAGGTGAAGAAGCAGGAGAGCCTGATCAGAGGAGGGCTTTCCCAGAAGCAGACGATACAGAAAAAGAAAAGGAAAACCTGATTTACTCCCCAGAAGGAGGGGACAAGGCAGAACGGGACGGAACTGCTCAAACTCCTTCAGAAGAGATTGCAGGTCCATCAAGTGGACACAGTGCAAAAAGAAGACCAAGCATATCGCCAGTAAAACTAAGAACTAGAGAAACGTTGAACGACAGTGAAGGGCCAAGAGTGAAAGAGAAAAGAAAGGAAGTGTCTGTTGTAGTACCAAAACCAAGTGAAGAAAAGGACTTGGCCAAAGAGGAAAGTACCAGTGAGAAAGAATCAAAGAGAGATGCAAAATTGAAAAGAAAAAGGATACCGAGCAGGAGGTATTCCGGTCCGGAGTGGGCGTACGTAGCCAATAACGATTGGTCAGACGAATTCGTATCCCTCAGTCTTGAGAACGAAGAGGCAGAACTTCATTTTGGAAATAAAAACTTTATGGACTCTGCTGATTGAAACCATTGATCACTTGATTGACTTTTCAACCGGCTAAGACATTGCTAACTTGATTGACTTTGAAACAGACTTTGAGACAACGCTGCTAACCGATAAGAGACTAAGCTGCTAAAGAAAACTGTGTGAACATTGAACTAGTTCAGCTTTGTAAATACCTGCAAATACGCTTTGATAAAGTGTCTTCAACTTTCTGATTCTATACAGATCATGACTAGCTTCACTACACAGGGGCGTAAGATGAAGTGTTGTAAATACATGTGTATAAGCTTATTAACTGCATGCGTACTAATCATTGTAGCAATAGTTCTTGGAATGCATGGTAAAAATGAGAGTGAGACGAATGATGCTTCTACTTCTAAACCTATTATCGTTACTGAACTAACAGCTCTGAAGAGACTTGAGCAAGACGAGAGACACTTGCATGATAAGAAGGAACTTTCATCTAACGTTTTCTATCGCTTACTGAGTGAGTATGTTGAGACCATGGATGCGAAAGATTGTTATGTGTGTACACAAATACCTACCTCAGTAGTGGAAGGGGTAACGTATCACAGCATGCCTCTTACGTATGGAATTACATGTAGTATAGTAGCTTCCAGATTTTATGCTCAAAAAGACATTCATTATTTCTATACTAATTACGATGTTACTTTTGCATATGTCCCCATAATAGGGCATTTAAGTAAGATAGCTCGAGATTATTATGCCAAATTAATGAGGGAATTCTTCGAACCGATGTCACCTTTTCACACAGCTCACGCACATAGAGAGAACCTTACATGCTTGCTTTCACCAGTAGAAATAGATTTTTTAGACCGCACCGATGATAGGAAGAATGAAATGAAGGAGAAATTAGAGAGGGAATTACACGAAAGGACGTCTGTAGATAATTATGCTTTTGCTGCAATAAAGACACAAGGGAAAATAGCTTTAGATACATTGTATGTAGGAAGATTTTGTATACATAGTTTTCCATCATATTATGACACAGTTTTTGTGGGAACGAGTGAATGTAAACATACGTATGCATTTCAATCTAAGTGGACGTTCATGCTGAATGGACAAGACCCAGTTATTCCTGGAGTCTATTATATTTGTGGACTCAACGCCTATTATCGTCTTCCTAAAGGATGGTATGGGAGGTGTTATTTGGGAATAGTGTTCCCAAAGGTTTACCAACTAGACGACTTAAAGAAATTTCCAAGGCTGTCTGAATCACATCGTGTTCAGAAAAGGGAGACAGCTTCTGGTGTGGTAGGAGATATATTTGGAGCCTTGATTCCTTCAGTAGGAGTCATATTGAATTCAATCAAAATACGAAAGTTGTCTACTATTGTGGATAACATGCTGACAAAGTTTTCAGGAGCTATAATCCTGATGGATGCTGAACTCGCTGCAGAAAGAGCTATGACTCTTCAAAATCGGCTTGCCTTAGACATTTTTTTAGCACAGGATGGCGGCGTTTGCAAAATGCTTGGCACGCGTCACTGTTGTACATATATACCAGACAACAGTGGAAAAATTAGAACGATGCTTACAAATTTAACTAAGGAAAGTGTAGATTTAAAGGAATTGAAAGAACCCGGAGTTTGGGAGAAAGTTGGAAAAGGATTTGCTTCTGTGGGAAATTGGCTCAGCAACGTTTGGAACGGATTGTTGCTAAAAATAGTAAAGGGAATATTGATAATATTAATTTGTTTATTAGGCTATTGGGGAATATGGAAAGCTTTCAAAATGTTAAAAGCAAGGAACAAAAGAAAAAGAGAAGAGAAAATAGAGAACAAAATGGTGGAAATATATAGGGAGAAGTCAAAAGGGACTAAAAGAAAAAGGGAATTGACTGAAGTGCCAAATTACTATACAGAATTTTAATGGAATAAAATTTGTGGGTAGATTTGATGTGATGACATAATTAGTCATCAGAGGAGGGATTGATGACGCAGAAAAAAGAAGGTCCGACATATATTCATGTATACCGTGTAATCAATACATATAATGAAGTGTGATTTTAATAAAGAAATAATGTACGAGGGAAATTGTGCCCTCGGGGTAGTTCGCCATCATTATAAAAGAGCTTTATTAATCACAAAGTATTAAAATGTAGTAATCCGTCATAATCGCAAATGTATGCCATGATTTCTTTTTTGAAAACTGTTTAGCTTAGCTTAACTTTAGTACAGGCTTTGGCCTAGTTGCTTGGTTTCAAATTCTAACTGCGTGATTTTTTTTCCCTGAACTAATGAAACATATATTCTTGCTTGAAGTTGTATTTTTCCAGTAGAAACTGGCTGGTACACTTATCTCCAAGGTTTCGTGCTAGGCCGGTTACATCCCCTTTGATACAAGGTCAGTCTCTGCAGGTGCGGACAATGAAGGTACAGATAGTAAAATAATTGGCAAACCATGATACAATTTGTGTTCCAAGGCTCCAAGGACAGTGTATGCATAAATGGGCGCTAGTAAAAGACAATTTTTGATTGGACAATTTGAAGCCAACCTATGAACCCTCCAATGGAAGACCCTGCAGAATTTGGAATGTTTCTTACTTAAACCCACCGGACAAAGAGAAGTCAGCCATTTTCCTCGATGCCAGTTTGAAGCCTGATGCCAGACTGCTTTTTGGACGACACCCTGATGCCCCTTTCTCTATCTGAGAGAAAGAGACTTTAAGAATTCTCACCCTAGAGACTTTAACTTTGATTTGCCCCCATCTTGCCCATGCAGTAACTTTGCCCAATTCTCCTTGCCGTTGCAAGGAAGCTTGCCCTTAACTTTGCCCCCTTTGAAATTTTCCCCATGCTGATCAACCGGTACCTGAAGGACGAAGACTTTTCTTGAATGCTGATTGTATTTGGTAAATATGAAAGGATAAATGTATTATGCATTGTGTTTTTCCTTTTAGGTACCAACTGCTAATTTTGATAGAGTCCTAGCTAGAAGTTTTCCAAATTTGTGTTGACTAAATTTGTTTTGCATGAAGTCCTACATGCCAATGCTAATTAGAGGTTAGTCGAGGTATTCGTTCAATGTATCATGAAGAATTGAAATCTTGTTATGCTGACCGAATGTATGCAATTAGTCAAATACAGTTAGTCACATTGGTGATTTGCATTGCTATAACAGAGTGTATCATCATTCAGATTTTGCGTAGATTGCGTTTCTTTCGCCGTTATGGACAGCTAGTAATGTTCATATACATATATCAATTGGTTTTGAGACATATATATATCGTGCTAGCTTTGTTAATATAGGGAAATAAATTCACTAACTTCTAATAAACTGGTGTGGTTATTCATGACTGAAAGGTCATGGTGCGCCGAAATACCAACTGTTATTGATTTCTGATGTGTTATATTGATCTATTAATTGAGTACTGATTACCGATTACAACAGTTATTGATTATTGATCTGAGTGACTCGACTATTGAGAATGAGGAGAGCCCGACTCGGTTAAAAGATTCACCGACCTCCAACGTGTCCAGGTACAGGTAATTTATAAGGGCTGGACGCGTTATCAAAGGTGAAAGGAGGTTACTGGGTGAAGTGGAAATAGAGGAAGACTTCAGGTTAAAAAAAAACCTTCTGAGCAGTTGGCCATTTCGAATGGAAATACATCAATTTTGTTCTATGGCAGAGCTGCATATGCATATTATTTCATAACTCTAAGGTATTTATGCTATTTTGAGAAAGCTATCTTAATAACTACTTTATAGAAAAATGTATTATTAGTTTACATGTTACAAGGTATTGGCTTCAAATGTTCACTATACCTTTAAGCATACTGATCTGATTTCATTTTTGAATTCATTCTGGAACATCCACGGATCCCTATTTAACTTAAATTCGCCACCTGCTCAGAAAAAAGTCTTTTGACATTTGCTGCCAAGTCTATAGGTCTATTCTAAAAAGGGACACATATAACTGGCCAAGACCAGCTTTAGCATTGTAGGACCCAGTGGTACAATCTTTGTTGGAGCATCCCCGTTACCTCCTTCTCTATGGATTCCCTCACTACCATTTTCTAACAGAGCCCCCCATCTCTACATAGCACCTCACTCTCATTAACTGAAGTTCCTTTATAGTACAACTCATCCCAATGCAGGGTGTTAGAGCCTGTTATATCACACACACACACTATACAGAGACAATGAATCATACACTTTGTAAATCAATGCTTTCCACTCAGAGTGGCCCCAAACTATTTCCCTGGCCTTGTGACAGCACAGCCTATATTAAACTACGTACACCCTATTTTAACTTTCTTTAGATTAATGAAATACATATACAGAGTGCTTTCTGTCATAGGCTTAGCGTTCATAGCACTATTCAGAGATGTCACTATTTACCAGAGCACCAACCAGGATTCCCATGACTTACCTCCTGCTAAACAATTACACATCTGGAGTGATCACATTAACCAACTGAGTTTTTCCAGCAGAACAATGTAATCACCACAGATGCGTTTATTTTGCATGTATTTTTCATTTGCCTGCATGTGAAAAGCCAACGAAATTGTTGCAGAATATATATATATATATATATATATATATATATTTTTTTTTTTTTTGTCTGACCCTGTCACAACTCACTGACCCCACGCCATTCTTCTTAGGGTTCTCATCACAGTTCCCATATTTTTAATGCACTTCGACCATTGCCCACTAGTCAGTAAACTGCTCGAGCATAAAGGGTAAAGCAAATTGTGGGAAAATTCGACACATTATTTTATCTGTGCAACAAATTACAGTAAGTCACAGAGATATGCTGCATGGATATTAATAGACAGACCTTGCGTCTTTGTACTCTCCTCATACTCAGTTTAGCAGATAGCTTGAGGATCTGGCAAATGGCGCCCGAACTTCACGTCTGGTGCCGTGGCACTGGTCACACCACGCAAAATCCGGTGCTGTAGCTGACTCATTTGTAAGCCTCTCCTCAGAGTCACACGAACAAAGCGGACATTTCAAAAAGAAGTAATCAAACATTTAGGCACATTTTGGATTATTTTTTAAAACTAGTAATTAGAGATTATTTTATATACTGACATTTGTTCTTGCTATAATACTAAGTCCTACATAATATTAGCTATTTACTGTGCAACAAAAAAGGTACAGTACAAACTTGTCTCAATGACATAACATGAATCTTGACTGCCTCAAACCCCGACTTTCACAAAGTTCTAAGTCACTTGGATGCATCACTGATACCAACTCCACCCTCAAGAAACATATTGTGAAAGGAACACAGCCAGACACCAGCTCTATCTTTTAAAGAAAGTTAAACCATTGAACGGTTAAACTTCAGAACTGCTGTTCAAGCCCTAATATTCTCACATTTATATAGTGGTAATTGTCTACTTCCTGGCCTCACAGACTTCACACCGGCACCCCTTTGCGGCATCCGCTGCAGCACATCTCACCCTGAGCCAAAAAAAATATGACCACATTACCTTCATCCTGAAGGAACTTTATTGGCTTCCTTTGCCATCCTGCACCATCTTCAAAACTAGTGGCATCTTTTACAAAGATATCACAACCAGTACTCTGTTAATCTTGCAGGCAAGCTCACCATCTCTGGTGGTTCTCTGCACACCCGCAGCCAAGACACCATCAGAATGCAGACTAATAAGTGTAAAAAAGAAAAAACAAGATGGCAAGTCTTTTCCGTTTATGCACCCAGGATCGAACATCCTCATATAAGGACCAACTCAACTCTGTTCCAATTTAGGTACGATTTGAAGACTTAACTCTTTAAAGAATATTACATCACAATGGATTAACATCCACAACCCCGCTCCTTTTACTTGTTGACTCTATGCTTTCCTTCGACCATGTTTGTAGCGCTGCTCCCTTTCTGCTAGTTTCGCACTCTACAAATATCATCTTTGTACATGCATACATAATTTGAGGTTACATTACGAGGATTTCTGGCAGCCATTTTATATTGATGTGGCTTTGAATGTGAGTGTGAACCAATTTAACAAGCACTGCCAGAGACAAAATAAGCGCGAGCAGGCACCAGATCTCTTCTTGTGGCAGTGGGGAGAGAGTGCGAGTGAGCACAGCGAGGGACACATTCTGCACTTAGGTTGAGATTGGCGAAGGGTGGGGAAACAGCAAGTGAAAATTTATAAATTCCATGGCGTTAAGTGTAAGGAGAGAATTATATAAGTTTAAAACGACCTAAACTAAAGGTTGGCCACAATTAAATTTTGATGGTCAAATTTGGGATAAGATACCTCCATCAATGAACAATGATGGAAGATATAGGGCCTGATTAGGAGTTCGGCACCCAGGATGACCCGTCCACTGAACTCCCGACGGGGAGGTTGCCACCATACTGGCTACATCCCTGCCAGACCCATAAGACTTTCCCGCTAGGCTGACATTGCAAGGGTGCTGGACAATTCCGCCATGAAAAGGCTGGCGGAGAACTAGGTCGTAATCAGCAGGGCGGCACTGCATGCAGTGCCACCTTTGCTGATTCTGACCTCCGCCACCGTCAGCCTGTCGGGATCACTGATTCTAGCGGAGACGTCGATACCCTGGCAATCAGACCGCCAGGGTCTTAATGTGGCGGTCGAACCGCCACAGCAGCAGCGGTCCTGACTACCACCGCAAGGCTCTTAACAAGGCCCAGAGTCTAGGGGCTACCCTAAAGAGTTCCCTCAAATAGCTATGGGTAGAGTACTAGCACAAGTTCTAAAGATGCAAATCAAGTTGCTTTGTAACCTTGCCAGTGGTATGAAGTGGTATATAAACAATGTGATCATATTATAAAGGAATTTTTGTTTATCTTAACAGGGGTTTGGAAACCTTTACATAATTACCAAAACAATAGAAAACAATGCAACGTGGTGGTCATTGCACTTTATGATGGTTGTATTGCAAATCAAACAATATATTATTTTTTTATTACTTTCTTAAGAGGTCCAAAACAGGGTTTAACATTAACAAGATAATGACTAAATAACAAATGGTATAATATAAATGTTTGTCACTAGATCCCCCAATACTTGTTTTCAAAATATATGAAGGAAGTGGCTGCACAGAGGAGTTTTTAGCGACTCTCCCTTAATAACGTTGTGTGTGAAATGTACATTTACAAAACATACAAGGAATGTACCCTTATTTACTAGATGGTCTTTGTAATGTCTGGGTAAGAGTGTATTATTTCTGTTGACAGGTCCAAGAACGTCTGCAACCCACTGCAGTGACGCCCTGACACTCACAGCCGGATGCATGGGTGTCCCTGGGCTCAGCCCCGAGGACCAGATCATGGACGGCGATGTGCAGTGCAGTCTGATGGGTGAGTGTCCCCCTCATCTGGTACATCCTTGCTAGTGCCGGAACGCTGGTGCACACATCACAGTTGACATAACAGGCTGGTCGAAGAGCGCGTCCAGAGTAATCTCTTGGCGGTATAAACGTAAACTGATGTTTATCTCAATTGTATGCCATGCAAGTTGTCGACCTTAGAACGATGAAAGGATAAGTGGAGCCAGTGAAGTTCAGTAATGTACATTCCGATTGGGTTGAGTACTATGCACTCTGTACCTGATGCCATTCTTGTGCCCCAATGCATCTAAAATAATCTAAAGTTCTTTCCCTGGGGACAGCAGTGCTAGCCAATTCAAAGTGCCATGGCCACCATGAGCACAAAGGAAAGACACAAAAGAAAAAAGCAGTTCACTCACAGTAAAACATATCAACAGTCGTGTAATTATCTGTGTAACAGGGTTGGTCCCCAGGACGGTAACAAAAGCACCCCAAGGCAGGACAAACATAAAGCATATACCAACAACACCCAGGAATTTTTGAAATGCAAGCCCAAGAATGAATGTAAGTGATTGGCATGAGGTGGGCATGGTTAAAGCCCACAGAAGAGATTTCAACACATCGGAAAGCAGTGCTTGCACGCTGCTTTGTTCAACCTAATGAGTGCTGGTGCTCACCACCTGTAAACTCCAGCACAAGTTAAGCACTCAGTGCTGCACATACCAAGTACTAAGCCGTCAGGTCTCAAAGAACACCTAGTTGTTTTGTTTTCTGTCACAGCATTCTGCTCTCTCACACGGAGCACATTGGCACAAGGAAACATAAAGAATTTCCCTTTATGCCCGAGGATACAACAGCAATGTGTGCTTTCTCAGACACATTTTTTTTTGTTTGTTGCTATTATGTATATTCTTTACATTGGTTACGGCCCAGGAGCTCTCTCAATAATAAAGTTTTACAAAAGCAACGATGAAATAAAACAAGAATGGCAAAGTCAAAATACTGTCAGCGGACACCAAACGAATTGGCTATGCCAATGCCTGTTTGGACTTTAAGGTCAGTGGAGAAGGTTGTTCAGACTGTTTGCCTCTGTATTGACATCTCAAAACAGTTTCAAAGAACCGAATACATGCATAGAATTAACGAAGAATGCAGCAATAGTGGTTAGGCCCTTGACCTGGTAGCCTAATTAGATAGCATTCAACTATTGATTGCGAATTAGACGCATTTTTAAAATGTTAGCACATGACACAACAAAACTGAAAGATCTTAGAATGAGTTGAAAAGCTCAACGTGTTTCATTATATGGAGTAGACGAAGGCTTAACGTATTCAAAACGTTTGTGCTGAGGCTTGTGATAATAGCGTAGTGTTGAAGCTCGAGATAAAGTAGCAAAACGTTGTGCTGATGAAACACGCCCTTGTATTTCTGGGTTGTTTAATTTATTTTTTTGTTTGCTTTTTCATTGTGACAGCATTTTACATTATTGATGCTGAAACTGAACACAACATGCATGTGTGTGAAGGATAGGGGGAAATATGTGCATCTCATGAATAAGAACAATAAAATGATAAGGCAAAAAAATGCGTCTTGAAGACAAAATTCGAACATATGCTGTTACAACAAACAACTCTGGGTTTGTGGGACTCTTTAGGTGTCTGACTTTGGCTGACTCCTCCCATTTAAAGCCACAACGCCATTATTCGGAACTTGTGTGTTTGATAGTAGCAAAGTACGACTCATTTCTCAGTGAAAGTTTACATATCCACAGCTCTTTCTCATGACTAGCCTGTGGGCAATAATGGGTGTGAGTTCATAATATGCTTCATTTTGTTGTACAATATGGTGACTTATAACTATTACGTGTAATCATGCAATGTTGTAGATAGCAAAATAAAATGTGTTGGGGAGTTGTATGATTATATCGAGGTCGATAATATTGTCCTACAAAAAATTGTGTCCACCACATGCCTTACCAACTACATCAACAAAGTAAGTATATATTTACATTCTTAACTGCAAACCTACTCACCATGGGACAGAATGATTTGTTAGATTTTAGGTTGCATCATTTTTGTTATACAATATCAAGGTATGGGATTTTGTTATATCGACCAAATTAAACTTAAAATGACTTCGAAGATTTTAAATATTGGCAGAAAATAAGCAAAGGAGTTAGAAGAAGAAATAGATGGCATGCTGGTATGTGGTACCTGTAAAGTGATTAAACGTGCAGAGCTGATCCAATGGAATGAAAAACGCCACTTCAGAGCAGGATGTGGGGTGTGTAAGGAAGGACAACAGGGCTAAGATTGTAATGTCTCAACATCATAAATGTGTTGAAAAGGTGGTGTAGTTGGCATAACCAACCTTAAGTGGCTTATAAATGGCACTTCACATTCTCATTACTCTTACCAAATATGCAGTGAGGAGACTGGAAAACCCCTCCAGACCCCACTTGTGAGACCCAGTGCTTCTAAGACTCTACAAATAACCTGACTCAAACCGTCCTGGTGAAACAGCATGCTTCAGCTACACCAATGGTAGGATTGCTGAATATAACCAATTCCCGGCAATACAATGCAATACAAATAGGACGCTTAGGAAATGCATTTGTTTTTTGGGTTGTCACCTGAAATATGGGGTGCCTTAGTGTGCCCTGAAAATAGTGGCGACCACCTGTGATAAACGTGCGTATACCAGAATATTGCGCAGGCAGGATTCAATAGGTGATGATGTTCATGTACACAGGCCTGAGGTGGGGGCAGGGAGTTAATTCACACTGAGGGTGCTTCTGCTCAGCCTTGGTCAGTGAATGCTGAAAGAGTTGCCTTGAGGTACTTCAAGGCTAAATCCAATCCTGCATTTGAAGAGTTACTTAAAACAGATTTTAATTGGATCTTAGAGACTGGTAGGGCGAGTACAGTAATTGGAAAAATATCCTAAAAGGCCTACGAGAGTCATAAGGTGGTGCTGGAGCCTACTCAATTTGTCAGAAACGTTAGATGCCTCTGATTCTGGAATGACTGCAAATGGGAGCTTGAATAGGGTGGGGAGAATAAGCCTTATTTCTCATTCTAAAACAATACCTGCAATGCGTTCCTAAGGAACAGTATCTAACCACACCGAATATGGCTCCTGTCATTGACTACGTTTGCAAACCCTGATTATGTAAGATGCTTCCATCGTATAGAATAGTAACTGTGTATAACTCCTAGACCACATGGCAGCAGTGGCCATTCCAAGGTGGCATGGTACCAGAATGTCAGATGACATACACATTCTTTACAAAAATGTCCTCCCGTTGGAGTTAATAACAGAAAAGCTACACCCAGAGCAGAAATAGTTTTAGAACTAGCTCAGACTCATATGTGTCAGACGATATGTGTGCATACCATATTCTGACATAACCAGCAAGGGCCTCAGCAATTATGTAACTTAAATTATCTTCACTTCAAAGAAGACGCAGAAGGTAAGGTATACACTGCAGGTGCCGCTGGTGTCAGTGCTCCCAGGCAGCACACGACTCTTTTAGCACTAGATCCATCATGTTGACACGGTTTTGGTTTTTAATGTGCCATGACGCAGCACAAATTCCTGCAGTTGTAAGAGATTTCCAAGCAGGATTTACTTGTTGTCCGGTACAAAGTCCAGGATGCACGGAGGTTATTTCTCAAGAAAAATAGTCCTAGGAAAATAGGAGCAAGCTGAACAGAGACAGGATGTGTTTTTAACAACTTCCATAAAACGACGCTGAACTTTACACCGAGTGTTTTTTAAAAACGTGTTGGAGCGAGGCTAGCCAGGGGCCCCTTAAAGGGTGGTAAAGGGTGCCCTTCCCTCTACCACACCTCAAGGGCATGTGTTATGCCCCTGTCCCTGAAGCACAGTGCAGAAGACCCGAAGAGGGGAGTACTGTGACCCACCTTCCACAGAGGCACCCAAGTGTGCCTGAAGTGCGGCTTCGGATTTCCTTTATCAGTATGAGAATGCATCGGGACCATTTTCTAGTTTCTTCAAGACTGACAGATCTTCTTAGGAGTTATGCAATGTAACCCATTTAGTCACACATTAAATCTTGTAGGTGGAAGTTTAAGATAAAGATTTATTACACATTTAAGGCCAGACCAATGTAAATGAGTCTCACAAACATACTATACAAATACAGAATCGCCAAAGGTGAAGTACAGCATCTTACTAAGAGCATAAGGCATACAAGTACTTACATTGCAGCAACACAAAAGATAAGAAATAATATTTATTGATCAGAATCCAAATGGTTATTCTCCTGTTTAATCAATGAAAGTTAATTCATTCCAATTAACTACAGGAAACCTAAAGATGTTTCTGGAATTTCAGGAAATGAATAATATTCAGTGTCAGCATAACAGAAACCTCAGTAGAAGTTCTGCCAGAGAGATGTGAATAGCATAAATCTACTCAGCCAAAGTAAGTATAGAGAGAGATCTACCGCTCAAAGGCTCAAGGGACTCTGCTCTAGTCAAAGGGCAGAAAGGATCTGACCCACCTAACTAAATGAATAGACCTTGCAGAACCTTCAAGAATCCACGTCATCATCACCAGTAGTTTTCGATCTTCCATGCACAACTTGAAATTTGCAACTCCCATTAGAATTCCGTCCCACAATCCAGACAACAGGACGGCCTTGGGTAGCTCCCTTGGCCAGAGACGCACAAAGGAGTTTTCTTCTTTGTTCATTTGTTAATGTTCCTCCCCCTTTCTAACACATCCTGCTATAACCCCTTATCACAAATATGCAACCGGCTTTTCATTAACTCAAGACTTGTGCAGACGTACCTGCAAATGGAAAATAAAGCAATGCTACAGAAACTCTATGTTGAGGTTTAAACATAGAAAAACAAATCTGACCTTTACTTGAATTAACTTAACATGCAGTCCAATGCGCATTCGAAATACAGGATTATACGTGCATTTCTCCTCACAAATACTATAAATGGTAAATAACCGTGATGATAACTGTAATATCATAATCTAAATACATTGAATATAATTCATACGTGTACCAGAATTCGATCAATTAATGTCATTCTCAAAACATACACATAATCATCTACATTTCTACTTATGAGTGCACTCTAAGTAATATGATTTTGATGCACCACTTTGACACTAATACATTAGAACACGTTACTTATGTAATTTATTAGATTTTAAAGTTCTTTCTGCAATGCATAATGGCACAGCCAAGTTATGATCTCTCAGTAGAATTGGATACAATATGCCGTTGCCTAATTCGGGGCCACCTGTGATGAGGGCCTAAGTGGCACCTACTGAATTAGAGGTCCATTGTGGAAGCCTTTGTGTCTTCACGACTATTTGGTATTAAGTAAGCATGGCACAGCATCATTTAAAGTGAATAAGCAACTCCTATGCTTCATTGACCACCCTTATGCACATATTTAGCAAAAAGTGGAGAATCTTGCTTAATGGTTACATTGTTATAGATCTAAGTGTGCAGCATTGGTATACTACAACTACCCAAACAAACCAACTGGCTAAAAAAAGTCATGCAAGTTGACAAGAGTGGCCCTCATCATACCAGGTTATGTAAACACACTACCCGAACAGACCTGAAAACAACTGGTTCATCTAAACTAGGATTATGCTCCAGCATGCCTAGAAAGCAGTACTTTTCATAACCTTTTGAGAATTTCTACATCACAAGTATCCAGTATTTGTGATGAAACCCAACTTTGCAGCACATTTGTGGTAATTACCTCGTTCTTTATGACTAAAAATACTTACTTTATAGCTGCTATTAGCACTATGGCCCTGATTTATACTTTTTGGTGCAAAACTGCACTAACGCAGTTTTGCACCAAAATGTTTAGCACCGGCTTGCATAATTTCTGAGCACCAGCCAGGCACCATATTTATGAAATGGTGCAAGCTGGTGCAAAGGGTAGGCTAGCGTAAAAAAAAATACTGTTAGCCAGGTGGGGCTGGCTGTATGGAAGAAGGGGATTTTGCACCAAAAAATGACATTAGGCAGGTTTGAGTTTAAAAAAAAAAGACTTTAACCAGCCTAGCGTAATTTTCTGACGCAAAACCATCCATACCACATGACTCCTGTCTTAAAAAAAACAGGAGTCATGCCCACCACCCCAATGGTCAGCACAGGGGACTAGGGTCCCCTGGTCATGGCCATTGCACCCAGTGCCATGTACGGGGGCCCATTTCAGGGCCCCCAATGGCACTTAAAAAAATAAATACTTTCCTGTACTTACCTATACTTAGCTGGGATGGGGTTCCCCCATCCTCCGCTGTCCCTCTGGTGTGGGTGTTCCTGGGGCCTCGGGAGGGCACCTGGGGGCTTATTCCATGGTGTTCCACCATGGAAATAGGCCCACAGGTCCCCTAACGCCTGCCGTGACCCAGGCGTTAAATAATGGTGCAAAGCAAGCTTTGCACAATTATTTGACCCCTCCTTCCTCCGTGCGTGATTTTAGCATGGGGGGGATAAATAACGCGCTAAGGCCATAGAGTCATTTTTTGCACGGGAACACCTACTTTGCATCTCATTGACGCAAAGTAGATTTCCACATCCCAAAAATGACTTTAACTCCATAACTTTGGCGCTAGACCGGTCTAGCGCCAAAGTATAAATATGGAGTTAGTTTTGCACCGAATTTGCGTAAAAAAATGACACAAATTTGGCGCAAAACAAGTATAAATATGCCCCTATGTGTCAAGCACTTTAATGTTGACGTTTAAAACAATGTAGTCTAGACAGACTTACCTACATGCTCAACATTATGAAGTGCAGATTATAACTTTAAGCAATTAATAAAAGTGTTCAGGATTTTCTCATGACTCACATCCATATGGGATTCCAGATCCTGCCATATCTCTGTATTCAGCAAGCGCTCAACTTCTCAAACACTGTCTTCTAAGTGACAGTCGGGTTCTCCTTGTAGAATGTCAATAAAATATCTTTATTTAATTTTCTATAGTATTGACTAGGCTCAAAGTATGATAAAGCGCTTCACATAAAAACAAGTTGACATTTAACAGGTTGCAGAAATAGAACAAAAAAAATTCAAAGAAGAAGAGCTATAAAATAACAAACAACTGATATATTGGTATGCATGTATTAACTATAAGCTTGGTACATACACTGGGATGCTTTCACTTTCTCAAAAACAATAAATGCAGTGATATATAATCTAAAGGGATTATGATTGTCATACTAACAAAAAGAGATATGTATATCTAGCATAAAATAAAATATAATCTAGGAAGTAGTCAGCATTTGGTTAAATCATCGACTCCAGGAGTGGAAATGTGTTCAGAAGTGTGTGAGAGGATGATGCAACAGGAGCTGTTTTAATTATGTTTTACAGGTGTCACACGAGGACATTTTGCTAATGGATCGAAGGATGGAATGTTTCATCTTCAAACACTTCAATTTATGTAGCATTTCATCACAGCACAGTCATTACAGAAATATGGATACAAAGGTTATATGTGCCCATACTTCTGGAGCATCGTAACTGCTTTGTGGTGTAATTCACAAAACCAAGTAATAGTGAAGATCACTCTTCAGATCCTCTCTATATTAAAAAAAAATCAGAACCAACCCGAAAATGTTGTGTGCTGTAAAAGTCAGTTTCTATTCACAGCAGTGGGGCTTAACCTATGGACATCTGTGGATACCCACTTAATCATTACTGGAATCCGGGGAACCCCGCTGAATCATTCCTGAGTCATTCCTTAAGCAAAACAATACACAAAATACAGAAACAAGCATTCATCAAACAAATACACAAATTATTACATGTTTAATTACATTTTCAAATGAATATAAAAATATCATTTTTCATTTTAATGGGAAGGTTGTTGCTTTTCTAATTTCAACTGAGGTCATCCGATGTCCTTGCTATATTTTGTGTGATGCATATGCACTGATCCTAGCAATCAATCCAAGGACATCAAATATATTTTTAGCCTCCAGTTTTGAAATTCCTTCACATTTACAGAACATTTTACATTTTTTATTTTTATATTTTGCTTCTTTGTGTTCACTTTATTAATCTGTTAATGTTATTATCATCACTTTTTCTAAGCAGTCCTGGACTACCTGAGTAGCTGTCGCAGACACCCAGGGATCCCTGGACCACAGGTTATGGAACATCAATGTATAGTTTGGAATTGTTTCCTCACAACATTAATGGAATATGCCTTAGTCTGTTTCCATATCTCTTTGCCTCCATTCCTGTTCGATCATGAAAATCCAGTCCCTTCTCCTGTAGGAAGGATAACTTTAATGTGACATAAAACAGCAAAACAACCTTTTCATCAGTCTGCCTGTCAAAAAATATTTTCATCCAGGTAAAACAGGCTTTTAAAAATGTTTTAAATTGCATAAAATCATGATTTATATGGTAACAGAACAATATTGGAACGGTTGAAAATCTTGTCTCCAACACCTCAAGTACACCCAATATCACCAGGTGGAATATGGGACCAGAAAATCTGTATCTGGTGCAATTAGACCCATGAAAGATATAACCCATGCAACTATCGACTTTGATGTCTTTTGAAAGTTCATCAGATGCACTATAAGTCACCAACCTTCCCTGCAAACAATATCAGCATCTACAGTAAAGCCTGTGCCCTACAATCAACTACTCTACAACTCCTAACAACCTCTTCCAAAATTCAGTTTTATAATATAGAGAGCTTGACACTCGTAGACCAATTTCTTTGGGTTGCTTTTGCTTGGTGATAAACATTAGGCCTAATCCCAAGTAGTTTCCACACTTGGAGCATTTCTATCAGTGATGTCAGTGAGGTGAAGTTGGTCATTCTTCATCGCTAAAGATTTGGCATCTTTATGACTTTATCTAGGTGAGGGCAGATAAGTGCACCTGAAAACAGGGTTCTAGTATTTTCCAGGGCTACTGTCTTGTTCCTTAGTGAAGGAGACACATCATACGAGCAACCCAAGGGGTACACAGATCGCATTTTACTGTGTTCCGGGCTTCTCAGCATCAGAGTAATCCCACATGTCTGGGGCCCAACCAAGAGACTGGCTGGAATTTGTTGTTCTAGTTCCAACCACTCATGACATTTTGGTGCTGCAGTATGAAGGGTCTTCGAAGCCACCCCAGTACCTATGGAAGTTCTGAGCTAAATGTGGGTAAGTCATTCAATTGAGGTCAAATTAAATTACTAAATGTTTTTATCATGGCTGCATACCGTGGGTACTATTAATATTTCCCTAGGAGTGCCACAACGAGTATAGCTCCAGGACAGCAGAGTATGATTCTAACTGAGCCAATCTTATTTGATGTCACTGGTGGATGATAAGCGTGTCAGTGATTAAATAACATTGTCATGGTACAAGCTTACTCGTTCCCATTTACGCTTTGTATAGTCAAATGGGTTTGGTATGCTAGTTAAGATTAAGACAATATCCTTTGTATAAGTCTTGCACGACCTTATGGGGCATCCACAGGCCTGGAGGTACAGGAATGGATGAAAATCATAAAGAACATGGTATTGGAGAAGATTAAATGCCCAGCATAAAAATATGCACTTTATGTGGATGAGTAGGAGCACAATTGACCATCATTAGTGGCACCTCTGACATATGCTAGATAATTGGCATGAGTAAATGTAGCTCATTGCATGCATACCCGTTGAGTCTGCAGTGGAGTGCACTGATTCTTCTCCTTGAGATGTTTTTGTCTCACATTGTTTACATAACTTTGAGCACATGTAAGACTCTGCTGGATGTGACGCTTTTTGTTGGTGCACCTATAAGGCTTCAGCATTCTAGCGCTTTTCATGTTGGAAATCTACTCCATATTTTAATTATTCCAAGTGAGTGTGTGGACAAACCTACCCTATGGGGGAACACCTCCTGATGGCGGTGCCTTTGTGATTATAAATGTTTATCAACTGGTGTATTAAGTTATGTAAATGAAGTTGAGTGCTCTCCTGTTGGAGGGTTCAAAAGGACTGCAGAGTAAAGTACAATGGCCAAGAAGTAAGCCTGAGTGTAATTAAGTGGGAAATCACCACCTTAGGCTGTCTCTGGTGGTGGTACACTTAACAGAGTGAAAGATTGTATTGGCAGATTACATCTGGCCCTGGTAGCCTCCTGTGTTTATATTTGATGCATTTCTTTACCTTTGTCCGATTCATTCAAATCAGTTAATTCTGAAAAGATCTTGGTCACTTTTTAGGTCTATCCAACCAGACAGCACAAGTGTCTGTTGGAAAAGACCTATTGTGAAATTACAGTCAGCCTACATTGCTTTCCATTGGTTGGCTTCATTGTCACACTCATTTGCTTGCCTCGATTTCGATGGATTGCTTTCCTTGTTTTGTTTTTGTATCTCCTCTACCCCCACCCCTAGAGCATAGCCTTTTTATGATCCTTTTGATTTGCTGACTTGTATCTCTCCACTGCTTTCATTTAGGGAATTATTTTTTTCTTTTACAATCAACACTTCATGAGAGTGCATGTGTTTTCTAGCTTTCTACGTTGTGTGCTACCTCCCTCCCCTTAAATACTGGCCCCTACTCTGTGTTGCATCTCACCACTCTAAGCCTGTCTTTAAAAGAAGTTCAGCAGCAAGAATATTTTACTGGGGTATGGCTGAAGAGCATACTTTATGGATTTTTTTTTTGTTTTAGTTATGCTTTCCCCGTATGGTATGAAATACTAAGCTTTGGCACACAAAGGCTTTTGAGGAACTGGCAGCAGGGCCATCTGCTGCACTCACTCAGTTGGTGCTGGAGGCAGGGGGTGTACTTTGCAAAACCCTTTTCCTTAAGGTCCATAAATCTGTTTGCTGGCCTAATAAAGTGTGCCAATTGGCTAAATCCCGATGAAAATAAATTAGGCCTGGTCAAGCATTTACCTTTATATTCTTTACTAATCTATACTTTTAGGCCCATATTTAAACTTTTGAAAAAGTTTACCGCCTGCTAGCGCCATTCCAAGATGCCGGTCGGGCGTCTTATTTATGGAATGGTGCAATCCAGTGGAAAGGGTGGGCTAACATCAAGGAAAATTACGTTACCTGGATGGGGTGTAGGTATGGGAGAAGGGGGATTTGCACCAAAAAATGACGTTAGGCAGGTTAGAGTCAAAATGATGTCTCTAACCAGCCCAGCATCATTTCTTGACTCAAAACCTACCATACCACATGACTCCTGTCTTATAATAGACAGGAGTCATGCCCACCACCGAAATGACCAGCACAGGGGACAAGGGTCCCCTGGGCATGGCCATTGCACCCAGTGCCATGTAGGGGTGTCCATTTCAGGGCCCCCAATGGCATTTAAAAAAAGAATCCAAACACTTACCTCTACTTACCTTAGATGGGGGCCCCCATCCTCCGCTGTTCCTCTGGTGTGAGTGTGGGTGTCCCTGGGGCTTTGGGAGGGACACTGATGACTTATTCCATGGAGTTCCACCATGGAAATGGGCCCACAGGTCCCCTAACGCCTGCCAAGCTTAGCACCATTATTTAGGCCCGCCTCCCTCTCGTGCACCATTTTTGCACGGGAGGATAAATAAGGCACCTGGGCCTTAGAGTCATTTTTTTGCCTGGGAACGCCTTTCCTTGCATCTTATTGGCACAAAGTATTTTACCGCTTTCAAAAAATGACTTTAACTCTATAACTTTGGTGCTAGATGGGTCTAGTGCCAAAGTATAAATATGGAGTTAGGTTTGCGCTGCATTAGCATACAAAAAATGACACTAATTCAGCGCAAAGCTAGTATAAATCTGGGCCTTACTTTTTACATTTTTAAATGATTTCTTCTTTTGTTGTGAGGGTCAGTTCCAGTAATGCTGAGCAGGGAGAGTTCAAGACTCTCTTGTATGCCTGTCAGTCATCCAGGTGGGATTGTGCTGTTTCTCTAAGGTGTTGTTTGAGATCTGAGGTCTGTGTTATGAAGGCCAATGCAATACTACAGTTGCGTCTACAATGGAGAAATTATCTTATTTGTAGATTGCCTCTCAGTGTCCTACGTTGAAAAGATCTGTCATGTAATCAGAGAGTTTAATTTCAGATTGGTTTTGACAGACTAAGGTGGTCAATCTGTATCCTTCACCTTTGATATCTGAAGCCATGATCAAGATCTCCATACTGCTGAGTAAGCATGTAGATTTGAGATGCAGATCTTGCGAATAAAGCCACGTAGTAAAGCATAAGAGTTCCGAATCTCTCCCTTTCCAAACCCAGTGAACATCATCAATGTAACACCCACAAACTTGTGCCTGGTGTCTGTATGGGCTTGAAGCATGTTACAGGATGTTCTCTAAAAAGTGTCCTACATAAAAGCAATAGAGACTGGGTGCAATGATTGCTCCCATAGACGTTCTGGATATTTCTGGGACCAGTGCATCTTCAAACAGGAAGTAGTTTACAGTGAGGGCTATTTTGATGCATTTGAGTATGAAATTAAGAGTTTGTTGACAATCATTTTGATGAGCTTAAGGCTTTCTTTTATGTTATTAGTGGTGCTTCTTAATGAATACTTGTGCATCTATTTCTATTGTCCCCAGTATTTAGATCAAATTCTAGTTCTTCCAGCATGTCAAGTACAGAAGTGTTGTGTTTGTTGTATAATGGTTGCTGTATAAATAATACTTTTTATTGGAAGAAATCCACAAATTTGAATAATGGATCCAACAATGAGCATATTCTTGACACAGTAGGTTGACCAGATGGAGGTTGAATATTCAGATGCATCTTGGCTACTATACAGAGCTCTGGTATTTATGGATCTTCTAAAGTGAGAAAGTCAGCTTCCTTCTGGGTGATCCACCATGATGAGACTACATTATCAACCTAGTCTAGTATGATGGCCTGTAATTCTTTGGGAAGACCTAGTTTCCACACTTCACGAAGGGCTTGACAGTCATGCCTATCACATAGAAGGCATATAATGCTGTATTGGCTGAATTTGTGAGTGCATTCAGCCCAGCAGCATGAAGCTTCATGAAGTTAGTGTGAATCTTTGCTGGCTACTGGCTTGCCTCTCAATAATTAATGTACCAAAGAACCATGTTCCCAGGTACCTCTATTTCCTGCAAGCCATTGGGAAACCCATTGTATCTGTGCTGCTGTACTCCCAGACTGCCCTATTGCACGGTGTTCCTATTTAGTGTTACTCTGTATCTGCCTTCTCCCCTCACCAAGACCATTAGCAACCCACTACCATGGTATCCAAGTGCTGGCAATAGATACAAGTAAACCAAACTGGTAGGGTAGAGAATAAAGGTTCAATGCAGGATTATCATTTTAGTCAGTGCTGTGCAGCCCATACCAGTCAGCTGTGTTGTTCTCCAAAAGGACACACTGTCCTCCAGAGATCACATGGTGACTCAAAGATTTCAATCTTGACGTTATTCTGCATAATATCTAAAAGGGTATGGTTCCCATGCAATGTCCATATCAGTCAGCTATTACAGACTTTTCCCTTCCCTGGGGAAAACGGATGTCTTGGCCAGTTCTCCATGAGACCTAATAGTCTGAATTAATTTAAACTGTCAAATGAAGGTATCACTCTTGTGTCCCCTTCTTTCAGAAACAGCAGCATACAACCATATGACATGTTTACCATCTGCCATGAGAATGTCCCTCTCAATGCCCTTTTGTTCTGATTTGCAAGTAGATCTATTTCTAATGCAAACAGCATTCAGGAAAGCGGACAGCTTTGTCTCATGTCTCTTTGCACTTCATATGCGGTGGATATTATTCTACCCATTGTTACCCGAGCTGATTTTCTAGTATATAAGAGGTTGATCTCCACCAACATGTTTCTGCATACTTTCATCTGCCTGATTACCGTAAACAAGTAATGCAAGCTAAGGATGTAAAATGTTTTTTCAAGGTCTGTTGACGTCACCATGCCCCAGGATGGGACGGCAACAGCCATATCCCCAGACCCCCATGAACATAAGAAACTAATAAACCTCTCCTTGTACCTAAGTGAGTAGGTGTGGGGGGATAACCCCTCTCTCAGACCATATCGTCCCCACCTTGCACCAATCCCTTTGTCTCAGTCTCATTTCCTCAAGGTACTATTTAAAAATCATCTTCTTTTTTGCAGGGGACATTTTAAATTCTAAATCTTACTTTCCTAAGGCCATCCTCAGTGAATGGGTACTTACAAGTCAGTTAGTTTAGGGTATTAGATATCTCGTCCAATGAGGTGAAAGAAACTGACCCAGAGCTGATACAGTCTAGGGACAAAATTAGATGGCCCTATATGCTCTTTCCGGTTTGCAGAATTTGGACCTTCTCCGTAGCTAACCAGTTCCCCAGGTATCGTAGCATGTCCACACTTTCTGTTCCTAGGGGCAGACCTATGATTCAAATGTTACTGCACCTGTGAGTGGCCTTCTGCATTTTCTGCCCTACGTTGCAAGTGTGTCAGTCAATTTGTGAGATCTGTTCCTTACTTTTGTGGTCCTTTGGTGATTGGATATACATTTCTGTGTGTGTTGCCTGGTGGTTACTTTCCTTTGGTCTTCATGCAGTAAGTTCATGTCTTTCACTATTGACTCGATTTTTGCTTTTACTGTCTCTCTAGTTGCAATTATCCATCAATTATCCACGAGTCCCTATGTGTTTTTGCAGTATCTTTTTGTGTTTGGAGTTGGGGGCCCCTTGCACCCACTTTTTCTGGGCTTCCTTATTGTGTTACAATCCTCCCTGTTTTGCAGTCCAGTAATTCTTGCAGCACCAAACTGTGTGGCATCCTCTTCCTGGTCAGAGGCATACATACTTTATGGCAGTGGTAATAGTAGGCCAGCTTGGTTGGCTGTAGGCCCTTGCATTCGGGATGCAAGTGGTGACATGATCTGCTTTTTATGTCTCTTATGTTTTACTGTTTGCCGGTCTTATTGATATCTTTTGGCCATTAACCCTCTCTGTGGGAATGTGGGCACTGAGGGCCTGATTTAGATCTCGGACAGATATCCTGTCTGCTGAAATAGTAATTCCATTCTATCCTATGGGATTTATATTTTTGCAGACAGGATATCCTTCACTGTTGTGATAGAGTAACCAGTCCACTGAGCTCTAAATCAGGCCCTGGGTTTCCTTTTCTGCCAATTGGTGCAGTTATCTACTTTCATCATCAGCTCCATTCTGCCACCATTTTCACTCTGCTTGTCCCACCCGCTATAGTACAAGGCTGCTTTGTTTTGCCTTGCATCTCCAACACACTACTCTCTTGCCTCCATTCCTCATAGCTTCCATTCTGCTCTCTAGTTTAGTGTCTCTTTAACCCAATGCCCTCAGTTCGCCCTCTTAGCTTATGATGTATCTAAGTGAACCGTTAGATCTTTCCATTTTGTCCAACCCACATGCAGATGAGTCCTCTCTGCCTCTGTGTTAACCCCTTCTCAAGTGTGCCCCGCTCGGGCTTCCAGTCAGAGCTGACCCTTACAGGGGCATTACATGGGTGCAGTTTACTTGTCTGGTCTCTGCCCTCTGTAGGCTCTGGTACAGCTGGTGGGCTCCACACAATTGTGCGTCATTTTTGGCCTGTTCTCTGCCATTTTCCCTAGGATAGTGGGTCTGCTGCCCGGTGCTTGTTCTTCTCAACCATCACTTATTCAGACAGGAACTACTCCTGAGGACCTCCCAAAGGGCTCTCTAATAATATACAAGGCTTTGACTGTATATTATGTCATTTAATTAATGTGGATTCCAGACAGATGGCTGGGAGCACTGGTAGTGCGCGTCTCAATCCATTCGTCAGTGGCTAGGCATCTACCACTTGTGTATTTGAAATGATGAAGGAGCTACGGTTCAATCTGAACACCCAAATACTGGTCATATTTGATAGAGAAACACCATGTATGAGCATCCACCTCATAAAAAAGAGGCAAAATGGAACTTCTCTGAATCAACTAACTGCAATGGACTAAACAAAGTAATAGAATGGCTTCAGATGTAAATAAAGGTGGTTGGCAGTCTTGATGGAATATGCTAATGCAATCTTGCACACTATTTATTATCTTTAACATCTCCAGGAACAGGCTTCTTATTCACACTTAGAATTTCCTCAGGAATAGGAAACAGTACACTCCACCTTGAACACACCTACTAAGGGCGCAACACCCTACAGTTACTCATGCCCGATTATCTACCCTAACATATACCTGAGGTACAGCTAACTATGGCTGACAGTGCCCGTACCATGTTCATATAAAGTGCACATTCTTGTACGATGATGTTTACCAAGTATCATAGCCTTGTTCCTTCTGATTTCTAAATCGGCTCCTCTGCCTTTACACCTGCCCACCTTATGTGGACTTGGAACAATAAACTAATTATATTGTCGACATTTTTTCTTGTTGATTTGTTTACATGAAAGCGCAATGGGAAATGAACAAGCTATTATAAGGGAAATTACCCAATCACTTGTGTGCTTATTTTTAACTCGCTTACAACAAAGGTTGCACACATATATACTCTGTTGTCCTAATACTACACTCACATTGGCCCGTCGAGAGGAATAACATTTACAGTGACCTGGGCATGTGACCTTGGCTAAGACATAGATGCAACAACTTGCAACAAGGTGGAGTAGCTGAACGTGCAGTAATTAAATAGATCATGCTTTCAGTAACAGCAAACTAAACTGTCATTATTATCGGTTACCTCTCAATGTGTACTGAAGAACAGGCTCACCTAAGTACCTTTGGAGACAACCTTCATAATTTCAACCGGCCATTAAATCCTATTGAATCCGTCAAAAACAGATAAATAGTGAAACATGCTGACCCCAACCTACAGGTCAATGCACCTATCACGCTTTTAACATGTGGTACTGAGTATAATAATACTCATTTCCACTTAAAGGCTCACACACATTAAATGTAAGAAATAATCACTTTCACCTGGAAAATTCGGTAGCTGCATGAGTAGCACAGAAGGTCTTCCATACCATAGCACCACAACGGCATGAGTGGCTGGAACTGTGACAACAAATTCTAGTCAAACGTTAGCATGGCCTCCAATGATGAGCTGCTCAGGATGAGACTGAGTAACAAAACATTAAGGCAAAGGTTTTGTGTGATGACGAACGTCATCAGAGGAGGGACTGAGAGAGCGTAGCTTATATAATCTATACTAACTTGAAATGTTTATGAATTAATGTGTGATAATGCCGCATAGTTACTGCAATAGTAATTTTGCTTAAACGTGCACCTGAAATGTGACCACGGGGAGTGGCCGCCAATGTATACGTGGACTAATAATGATGACTAAAATGTTTATGTATTATTATATTGAATGAGTTTTACTAATTATTATTGATTGTATTATTAAATTTGTGCTGAAATCCTTGTAGGCCTTAAGTTAGCATGAGCCGAAGCTTAGCTGCTTGGCTCTCGTATTAAATGTATTTTTCCTATCTTGCAGTGTGCTGACTCACAAAAGGACACGACCTTTTATTTTTCTTCAAACTAGAAGACGAATGTAACCATGCTAGATCCGTTCCCATGCAATTTTCCATTGCTTGTAGAATGGTACTAAAACAAAATGAAACAGTGTAGTTTAATGTAACGTACAAGGTCATTCAAACCGGTGAAGACAATGGAGCCACTGACCAACAGATGTGCAAGGAATTACAGAAAGATGAAATCATACCGGACGTGCCACCTCTGAAGACATCGAATGGGAGAACCAATCAAAGACTTGTAAAATAATATGGGGTGAAAGTTAAGTGACCTAATGAATTTTCTGATAGGTTAAAGATAGTGGGGTATAACAAATGTACAATAGAATTTTGGGGGAATGTTCAAAGAAAAAGGGATAAAAACCCATGACACGGAGAGCCATTTAGAATTAGGTAGGGAATGCTACTGATTTTATCCAGAAACTTTGTCACTCTGTTTGGTGACTTATTGGTTCACTTAGAACCATCTTCATCCTTAGATTTGTCCATTTTACACTTTGCCTCCTTATGAGGGAAGTGCCCCTTTTGCCCCGGAGCTGAGTTCTGACAGATGGCGATTTGACTGATGTCCTGAAGACGAAGACTGAGCCTGTGCGCTGAACTAAACTTTGGAGGGTAACTATGACAATACAATTGTGATTTGTCTGTTTGCCTTTCCTTTCTAGGTACCAACTGCTTACTTTTGACAGAGACCATAGTTAGATGTTTTCCAAATTGATGTTCTAAATCGTTTTGCATGAAGCCCAACATGCTAATGCTAATCAGTGGATAGGACAGGTGTTCACTAAACTGACGCAAATAGACAAACGACCGAAGCTATGCATTGTTGAACTGACGTGTTATTGACACTCTGCTAAATTAATCTATGTTCACGCCGTGTTATGTTCTGATGTTTGTCATTCTCGCCTTAATGAAATCTTACCAAAGCTGCCATATCGTGACTATGCTATTATGTTTCTTGGTTTTGAGATTAACGCATCTGCTCTTAGAATTGTAATCAATAGGGAATAAAACTCATAAAATTCTACTAAACTGGTGTGATTATTCATGGCTGCAAGATCATGGAAGAATCTTGAATTGATTAATGACTTTGAATAAAGTGAAATGTATTGTCGTGATAAATATTGATGACATTATTGACGTATTGATTGACATATTGATTAGCTATCTCATCCTAAGGTGTCTCTCAACTGGGTCAAAAGATTCATTGGCCTAAAACGAGTCCTGATGTGTAATAAATTATCATAAAGGGACGCGTTAACAGTTCTGGTAGCAGAGCGACTGTTTGCCCTTTGGGGGCCCTAGGACGGAGTATTATTGTTTAATTTGTTTTTCTGAGATAATGAAAATTGGAGGTATGATGTGTTTCTAAATTCACCATGACTTTCCCGGGATCTCGGAACCTGCCTAAGTGAGTTGGGGATGTTCTCGGCGTCATAGCATGTGTGGTGTAGGATTTGCGCTTGCTCAGCTTATGCATTTTGCAGGTGATTTGTGAAGTTTGTGTGTATTTAGGCCAGGTAATGTTGTTTTAGTAGGAGTGGGCATACTCTGCAGTATGAGAGTGGCGCTTTGTGCTAAAAATTATCCACGTGGTTGGTTGTTAATGTACGGACCCGTCGTGGTCTAAGGCTCCGAAGTATATTGACAAGTGTAGGAGACACTTGGGTTTATGTTGTAATTTGTGCGGTTTAATTAGGTCAATTGGGCGTGGTTGACAAGTCAAGTTTGAGTCAAACTGTATGTGTGAAACCTTCGCTGGAGATTTGGCAAGTTCTAAGGTGCACTAGAACAAGCCATTGACAAGTCGAGAGTAGGATTTGCGGGTCGAATTCTGCTTGCGGGTGCGGGAACTGAGAAGGAGAGAGTAGCGGCCGAGGCTTCAAGTGAAATCTCTGTAAAGTTCTGAAGCGAATGTGTTACCCTTCCTGTAGTAAACCGGCAAATTTGTGTTGTTGTTGTTAAGGTGCTCGCAGTAATTTTCGCATTAGTTTGGTGTGAATCCAGTGAGGGGCGGACGAGCCGCAAGACTTTGTCAGCTGCAGTGTGTGAGTGTGACGTCAGTGGTGCCGCGCTGAGATATGTCAATTGCCGAGAGGGGTCGCGCACGGATTGGCTGCCGTCCGTGAGAGGCAATAGGTAGAGAAAGGTGGGTGAAGAGTGTCCTGGGAATTAAAGTCACTTCTTGATTAAATACAAACAAAAGAAAAGAGGCAAAGATGAACTTTATCAAAGCTTTTAAGGGCGCTCTGAAAGGAGACGCATACATTATGGCGAGTGAAGGGGAGCCTACACCGCCTGAGGGTACTCCAGCTTATATAGTCATGGAGGAAAAAGGTGTTGCACCTTGTTTATGGATGAAACAGTGGCACAAATTGACAGAAAAGGAGGGATGTTTAGCGTTTCCGGAACATGGAACATTCGATACGAAAGTTCTAGAGAATTTAAGGTGGATGTTAAGTGTGCAGAAGCCACCTCCGAGGCCAGCTCAGTATGAGGCTTTAGCAATTTGGGATTTAATGGCTATTAAACAGAGACAAGAAAAATTCCAAAGAAGAATGAAAAGGGCAGAAAAGACTTTAGTGGAAGCTAGACGGGATAATGAGAGTAAAATGTGGAGACGGGGAATAGTTGACGGACTCAAATTGTTCCCAGCAATAACACAGGGAGATGAGACGCAGGGGAAGAAAGCCACATGTAAAACAGACAAAGACTCTAGTAAGCCTAAGGAGACTAAGAGATCTTATGAAGAAGAAGATGATTCAGATAACGAAGAATTCCTAAATCAGTTATTGCATGATCGCCCGCCACCTTATGCGGTAAGTGACAATGTCCCGAGCACTAGTGCGGGTCCTGAGAACCAGACGCAGGAGAAGGGAGTTACTGATACAGCACAGACTAGTGATATGGGTTCGATACAGAATGGTGTCAGTGTACCCACTGTGCCAGACATGCAGATACAGTTGCAACCTCCACCGCAGATACGGAGAATCTATCCAGACGTGCCAGTACTAGAGACTACTACAAATCTGATAGTGCTGCCAGATCCGATATATACAAAATCGAGACTAGTGCAGATTGAGCCAACTCCACAATTGCTGCCCCAGCCGCAGCAACAACTGATACCAGGGTATAATCCAGCAGCAGGACCTCCATTGGTACCTGCCCCGGCTTCAGAGAACCAAACATTTGGAGTCGCTGCTCCACGGAGTTTTGTACCAGGTCAGACACCTGCGGCCATATCATTGACAATTACTGTTGGTCCACCGGTGCCATTGTATGCACAAGGTAAACCTGGCATGTGTGATCAGGGAGTAATGACACAAGATGTAATAAGAGGAGGGTCCATAGGAACTCCCCAGTTAAAGGCCCCAGGAGGGCAATCGGTCGAAAAACCAAGGTCTTTGCTAGACCTTAGCCCAGTTGAAGCACCGTTGGAAGCAATGAGACAAGCAGGGCTAGGAGTGCTAACCCCACAAACAATAAGTACGAATGCTTCACAGTCGCCAATGATGCATGCAGGAAATATTTCACTGCAAGGTTTTATGGTACAACAAGTGTATGAATGGTTAGAGAAAACTTACGCTCCAAAAGCCACAACAACTGTAGGGAGGTTAGAAAAGTCTGAGAATGATGATTACCTGAATTGTGTGAGACTGGGCGTGGAAGCTGCTGAATTAGTGGAAGGAACAATGGGGGTAAACAGATTAGAGCCATATACAGAAGCAGAATTGAGATATCTGTGCCCTAAAATCACTAAAGAAGTAGGTAAGGTACATCAGAGATTAGCGAACCTGGCAGACAGATACAATATTGATATTGAGAATACTAAACATTTGAAAAGAAGCTACAGGTTAGACTTTGATTCAAAAGACTTTGAGCATATGAGGTCTGCTGGAATGAAAGCGCATCTAAAGGAAATATTGCAAAGTGCTCAGATCTGGGGAGCTTTACAAAAGTGGGAAGGCAGATGGGCCAAGAAAAGAGATAAGGAGAAAAGTGACAGTCCGGGATCAAGTAAAGCTAAAGCTTCACCAGATACGGAATCAGTAAAGATGTTACCCATGAGAGAAACAGCTGGTGGAGTTCTAATCCATGTACCATGGTCCAGGGGAGACATCCTATCTTTCACAAATGATTATCCCAGGTTGATCGAGTGGTATCAGCAAACAGATAGGTTTGTGAAGCTTGTGAAATGTCTCTGGGAAGATTTGAATACCTTGTTTGAGATCAGTGTTCCCCCTGACTTATGGCTTGAGTGCAAGAGGGGGGTAGACTGGCTGACACAGGAGCCGGCAAGGGATAAGGTGACTGGAACTCCATCTGAGGAGGTGATGAAGTATTATCACAAAGTGATTGAGTTTTTGAAACAGAAAGTATCGCCAAAAGTGACTGATTGGCAGAAAATTGACCTGACCTCACAGGAGGTTAAGGAATCGATACATGCTTACTATGAGAGGTAATTGAAGGCATTCAAACATTACAGTGGCACTGAAACTATTGAGCTGAAAGACATGAACCATCTCGTGTTCAGATTTGTTGAAGGGCTGAGACCAGAGGTTAGCCAGATGATTAAGAATCATTTGATCTGTTGGCAAGCGAAGCCGATTGATGAGGTGTTGCAGTATGCAAAATACTTTAGTGACGAGATTGAGCTAAAGCAGAGAAACTGAAGGAGAAAGTGATGGTGATGCATATAAGGGCAGCGCAGGCAGGTATGCAGGGAAATGGAATTCAGCAGATGATACAGCAACAACCGCAAGGGAATGGCGTGTTTCAGGTGCAACCGAGGGGCCGAGGTCGAGGTTTTGTGAATCGCGGTCCAGACTTGAACACTGTTGTAGTTCAAAATGACATACAAGGGATGAAAAAGATGTCTCCATGTCACACGTGCGGAGGGGTGGGGCATTGGAAGCGGGAATGCCCAAATGTGGTGCAGGATAGTGTTGTTCAACAAAACACAAATGTTGGTACAATACAAAATGTGAGAGGTCAAAAAATGAGAATGCCACGTGTTCAACCAGCACAAATGCACCAAGAACAACAGCAGGTTCCCATGGTACCTAGACAGCAAATGCAATTACCATTAGCTCCAATGGGTCAGCAGCAGGTGATGCTTCCTCAGCAGGTCACAGGTCAAGTGATGAGCCAAAATAATACAGTACAGAAATTCCCATTGCGTGGTGAAGATGGAATGAATGAGGAATGGTCGGATGACAGTTCAGACAGTGAAGAGTGCAGGCTTGCAGCGTCCCTAGAAGTAGATCAGAGGGGATCCTATGTAGAGGGAAAGGTATGGGCCACAAGGTTTCATTCTTGGTTGATACCGGAGCTACACGTTCTGCAGTCAGAAGTGCAGAAGTTCCAAAATTGCCACTTTCAGGGTGTACCATAAGAGTGGCAGGGGTAGCAAACCAGTACTTGACAAATCCGATTACAGATCCAGTGCAAGTTGAGATTGGCAACTTCCAGGGACTGCATAAGTTTGTAGTCTGCGATTCAAGTCCTGTGTCCCTACTGGGAAGAGACTTACTGTGCAAAACAAAATGCTCAATTGCCTGTTCCAATGATGGAATTGAGGTGCAGACAAATAGTGATGATGAAGGGGATGATGGTCAGTTCTCAGAATTAGAGACAGACCGCGAATAAAGATTACCCTTTGATAACCTTATTCCCGATGCTTACAGTAACCGACTTACCTTCTGAATTACAGGGGACAGTGACGGAGAAAGTGTGGGATTTGACAGGAAAGGAAGTGGGACTGATAAAAGGAGTGGAACCAGTTAAAGTACAAGTAAAGCTAATTGCAGTGTTTCCCCAGGTGCCGCAGTACCACATGGCACAAGATGTCCTTATTCAGGTATCGCAAATAATTGCGGACTTTGTAAAACAAGGAGTCCTGAAGGAAGTATTGAGCAGCCCATGTAATTCACCGATAAAGGGTCTGAAAAAGCCTTGTGGGAAGGTTCGAATTGTGCAGGACTTGAGGAAAATAAACAAGATTGTGGTAAAATGTTGCCCCATAGTGCCAAATCCAGCAGTGATCACGTTTCAGGTTCCGTGTGATGCTGAATGGTTCACTGTTGTAGACTTGTCACAAGTTTTCTTTTCGGTGCCTCTTCATGAGGACAGCCAGTTTTTATTCAGTTTCAAATTCCTGGACAAGTTGTACAGTTGGTGCAGAATTCCTCAAGGGTTTTCTGAGTCACCGTCCATCTTCAATCAGATATTGAAAAAGGACTTAGAATCTTTAGTACTACCTTTCAGTTCGACTCTAGTACAGTACATTGACAACTTGCAGGTTGCGTCTAGGACAAAAGATGACTTTAAGTATGACACAATTGCCTTGCTGAATCATTTGGGAAAGAACGGACATAAAGGGCCTGATTACAACTTTGGAGGAGGTGTTAATCCGTCCCAAAAGTGACAGTAAAGTGACGGATATACCACCAACCGTATTACGAGTCCATTATATCCTATGGAACTCGTAATACGGCTGGTGGTATATCCATCACATTTGGGACGGATTAACACCTCCTCCAAAGTTGTAATCAGGCCCAAAGTGTCCCCAAAGAAGCTGCAGTACTGTCAGAAAGAGGTGAAGTACTTAGGACACTTGATTGAGAGAGGGTCCAGGAGAATATCAAAGGAAAGGGTGACAGCTATTTTGCAGATGAACCCCCCAACAACAACGAGAGATGTCAGGATGTTTTTGGGAATGGTGGGCTACTGTCATCAGTGGATGCCCAACTTCTCAATTATCTCAAAACCATTGATAAAGCTGACAGGCAAAGAGACTAAGGATGAACCGTACACCATAACCCTAACCAAGGAAGAGCTTGAGTCATTCATGGAATTGAGAGAGTGCATGTGCAGGGCACCAGCTTTGGGTATGCCTGATTACACGAAACCTTTTCTACTGTTTTGTTATGAACGTGATGCTTATTCTTTGTCTGTTTTGACACAGGTCCATGGAGGTGCAAAACGCTCTGTAGCATATTGTTCAGCTACCTTGGACCCCGTCGCAGCAGCCTTACCGGGTTGTTTGCGCGCAGTTGCAGCAGTTGGTCAAAGCCTCACGCAGTGTGAAGGCATAGTGATGGGACATCCCTTGAAAGTAATGGTTCCACATTCAGTTGAAATTCTGTTGACTCGAACCAAAACCCAGCACATGACAAATGCCCGACTCACACGATATGAGACAATCATTTTGGTGTCTCCTAATGTCTCACTGAAGCGATGTACTGTATTAAACCTGGCAACTCTAGTTCCTGTTGAAAGTACTGAGATTAATAATGAAGAGGAAGTGGAGCATGATTGTCTTGAGGTAACAGAACTATGTACCAAGCCCCGACCTGATATTCAAGATACGCAGTTAAAGGAAAATTACTGCATTATGTTTGTTGACGGATCCTGTTTGAGAGACTCAGTCGGAATGCTGAGAGCTGGTTATGCTGTGTGTACCATAGCTGGTGTTATTGATGCTTCCTGGCTCGAGAGAGTGTATTCCGCACAAGTGGCAGAATTAAATGCCCTTACTAAGGCATGCCACGCAGCTGAAAATCTGAGAGTCACTATCTATACCGACAGTAGATACGGATTTGGAATTGTACATGATTTTGGCCAATTATGGTCACAGAGAGGTTTCATGACCCCTTCTGGTTCTCCAGTGAAAAATGGCGAACAGATTAAGGATTTGTGACATGCGATTCAGTTACCTCTTGAAATTGCCGTGGTGAAATGCAATGCTCATGTTAAGTCACAAGACTTTGTGTCCATGGGAAACGGCTATGCAGATCAAGTCACAAGGTTTTGTGCATTGAACTGTATATCGTTCAAGGATCAGTGGGAATTGTTACCGCAAACTGAAAATGAAACATGCTTGAACTTTGCAATAAGGGTGGTTGATACACTAGATGAGCTAAAAACACTACAGGGTTGTGCTAGCAAAGGGGAGAAACGCTCCTGGCAGAGAATGCAATGTGTACAAAGGGCTGATGATTTATGGGTCTCAGAGGAGGGAAAATTGTTTTTGCTAAATAGTCTTCTGTCACAATTCGCAAGGCTTTATCATGGACAAGCACATCTTGGGAGAGATGCAATGATCAGGTCAATCAAGATTGACTGGTTTAACCCGAAATTCAGACAAGCCGCAGAAGTTACATGTCACAGGTACATCATCTGTCAACAGATGAATGCAGGAAAAGGGACTGTGGTAACTTTGAGCCACATAGGGAGAGCTGGCGGTCCATTTAGAAGGATGCAAATGGATTTCATTGAGATGCCTGTTTGTGGAGGATTGAAGTACGTGTTGGTGATTGTGTGTGTTTTCAGCCACTGGATTGAAGCTTACCCCACACGTAGAAATGACAGTCTCACAGTTGCAAAGCTGCTGCTTAGAGAACTAATACCCAGGTTCGGTTTTCCGGTCTCTTTAGAATCAGATAGGGGCAGACACTTCGACAATGAGGTGATTAAGCTCTTGTGTGCTGCGTTAGACATTGAACAGAAGTTGCATTGTAGCTAGCGCCCTGAAGCATCAGGACTAGTAGATCAAATGAATGGTACCTTGAAGTCGAGAATGGCAAAGATGTGCGCAGCTACCAACATGAAATGGCCAGATGCATTGCCCTTAGTGCTGATGTCGATGAGGAACACTCCTGATAAGAATGAGATCCTTATGGGCAGGGCTATGAGGCTGCCCGCAGTACCTGCAAATGCTCTTGTGAATATCACGGATGATATGGTGTTGGACTACTGCAAAGGTTTGGCTGATGTGGTTCGCTCTTTTTCTCACCAGGTGGAAGCCAACACATTGCCACCGATCAGTGATCCAGGTCACACCCTGTAAACCGGTGACTGGGTGGTTGTCAAGAAGCACGTAAGAAAGTCGTGTTTGGAGCTGCGCTGGAAGGGGCCATATCAAGTGATATTGACAACAACCACTGCTGTGAAATGTGCAGGTGTTCCAAACTAGATACATGCCAGTCACACAAAGAAGGTAACATGTCCGACTGATGAGGAACTTGAAGCCTCCCACTCAGCAAGTCCAGAAAAGGAAGTCTCAGGGTCAGACAATAGTCAAGGGGGAACTGAGACAGTAGGAGAGCCCACTGAGAACAACCTAGTCCCTTAAACAGTAAACGAGTTCGAGAGAGGTGACAGTGTGCCTATCTCAGTAGAGGCAGCAGGAGAACTAAATCAAGGAGAGGTTCTCCCATAAGTAGACGGATACGGGTTAGAGCTTGAACCTGTTACAGATCCAGAAGAAGAAGAAGGGGAAACAGTAGAGAGAGATCAAAGCACACCGGCATCCCCTGAGCCAGTTGCAGGTCAATCAAGGGAAAACACCATAGCACAAGAGGAGGGTGCTGTTCAGAGTCCTGAAAGGACAAGCAGGAAGAAAACGCATAAGGGAGATAACTGGCAAGAGAAGCAGGCTGCGGAAGAAAATATCGTACCAGGGGAATCAATAACAGAAGAAACTGATACATCCCGAATAGAGGATCTAAGTGAAGGAGAATTGCAAGACGAACGCAGATTGAAAAGAAAAAGAACTGCAAATAGAAGGTACGCAGGTCCTGAATGGGCGTATGCAACAACATCTGAATGGCAACAAGAATTCTTAGCGTTCTGTTTTGATCGAGAAGTACCAAGCCAATACTACGGTACCTGAAAAGACTATGTTAAATTGAAATTGAAAAAGAAAAATCAAAAGCTAGAGAACTGAGAAAGAGAATGATAAATTACCGGATGTGACACTGATAACCTGAATTGACTTTGAAACCTGATTATGGCAAGCTGCTAACCTGATTTGACAAAAGGGTCCTGGAGTGAGTGAAACGCTGTAAATACACGCAGAAAGAAAGAGACTTTACATCAAGAAAAAAAAAAAATATATTTCGTCCTCAGGTTGATTGTTATTCTGCTATCTGATTCTTTACAGACATGGCTTATAATAGAGGTAGTAACAAAAAGGGTAAGGTGTTGTGGTTGGTTAAGTCTTATACTAGCTATTGTGTGTGCAATAATAATTGTAGGTGGGATTGTGGGAATGCCGTGGTTGGATAAGAAAGCGACTAACAATGCTTCAAAACCTGAGACTGCAACATTAACACCGTGGGAAAAGTTTGAGCAGGATGCAAAACACTTGCATGAGGGAACTAACTCAAAAGGGGAACTTTCCACTAATGTTTTCCATCGCTTGCTGAACGAGTATGTTGAAACCATGGATGCAAAGAACTGTTATGTGTGCACAAAGATTCCTTCATCAGTACAAGAAGGGGTCACTTATCACAGCTTGCCATTAACTTATGGGATAAGTTGTAGTTTGCTACTTACAAGATTCAATAATCTAGAGCATGTGCAATATTTTTATTCAAATTTGGATGTGGTGTTTTCTTTTGTGCCAGTGATTGAGTTTTTGAATAAGTTAGCTAAGGAGCATAGTATAAAATTAGTTAGAGGTTTCTTTGATCCGACACTTACATTTGGGACAGCTTATGCACATCGCAACAATCTGACTTGCTTATTGACACCTGTAGAGAAAAGCTTCTTAGATCATACTGATGATAGACGCAAAGCTTTGAAAGAGCAACTAGAAAAAGGGTTAGAGAAACGCACATATGCAAATGATTATGCTTTCACTGCAATAAAGACACAAGGCAAATTAGCTATAGATGCATTACACGTAGGAAGGCTTTGCATATATAGGCCGAAATCTGAACATGGCACTGTATTTGTGGGAACGAGTGAATGCAGGCATGTGTTTTTGTTTCAGAGTAAATGGACATTCATGTTAAATGGACAGGACCCAGCGATCCCTGGAATCTATTATATCTGTGGACTTAATGTTTATTACTGTCTCCCTAAGGGATGGTATGGGACATGTTATTTGGGAATAGTTTTCCCAGAGATTTGCCAGATTGATGACTTAAAGCAAATACCTAAAACGTCTGAATTACAACATGCTAGACAAAAACGATTGACAGCGGCTGCTGTCGTTGGTGACATTTGGAGCCATAATTCCTTCAGTAGGGGTTATCTTAAACTCCATAAAAATTCGAAAGTTGTCTACTATTGTGGATAATATGCTAACAAACTTTACAGGGGCTATACTCCTGATGGATACTGAACTTGCTGCGGAAAGAGCTATGACTCTTCAAAATCGGCTTGCTTTAGACATTCTTTTAGCAAAGAGCGGCAGAGTCTGCAAGATGCTCAACGAGCGTGTCAACACCAGAGCAGTACGCGCTCTATTGGCGAGAAAAATGCAAAAACCCAGCACTCTCAAAACAAAGTAATTTATGCATTATGCTGATATGTTGTGGTTTAACCTTTTGCATTGCAGAGTTCAATCCTGAAAACTTATTTTTAATATGCTTACAAATACTGTTCCTTTGCTATGTGTTGCTGCAGGTTTTCAGAGTGTGTTAGGGTGTGGCCCCTTTCCAGGGCCTTCCAGAGACTTTCCCTGCAACATGCCTGGGTGTGGTTCTGGGCTGGGCCAAGACTCTATAAAAGAGAGCCAGCCCAACTTCCAGTGCTCACTATTCAGAGGTCCCGGTGCAGAGCAGCAGCTTCTTCCTGAGCTCCTGTCCCGGCGGCCTATTTGGATCTTCCAGTCTGCTGCCCTAATCCTTCATTGGTGATCATTGTTCCAGGCGGTAAGACGGTGGTTGGACTGTCCCGACACCGTTATTTAGAATTTTCATATTCTTGGTTTAAATTCTTAAATGAGTAACAGATTACTTGCGCGCTACCATTTCTTGACATTTATATGGTAGTTTACAAATAGGCAAGACGCGCAATTTATTTCATAAAGGTTTGACTTTGTTATTCATTGCGCGCTATCATTTCTTGACATTTACATGGTGGCTTAAGAATCGGCAAGACGCGCAATTCGTTTTATGGTGTTTAAACATTGTTGTCCATTGCGCTCTATTATTTCTTGACCTCTACATGATGTTTTACGAATTGGCAAGACGCACAACTCGTTTCATGAGCATTTAACTTTGTTGTTCTTTGCGCCCTACCATTTCTTGACATTTTACATGGTGGCTTAAGAATCGGCAAAAGAAGCGCGATTCGTTTCATTGTACTTTGATCTTGTTATTTATTGTGATCTGTTATTCCTTGACATTTACATCGTGTTTTACGAATCGGCAAGGCACTCGATTAGATTAATGATGATTTTACTTTGATATTCATTGCGTGCTACCATTTCTTGGTATTTTACATGGTAACACTTGAATTGGCAAGACGCACAATTCTCTCCTTGAGTTTAATTCATGTTGTTTATTGTATGCTACTATTCTAAGATATTTATTATGTAATATTCGAGTTGACAAGTTATGTGATTTGTTTCCTGAATCCATATTGTGTTATTCATGGTGCACAACCCTTTTATGGTGTTTACTATATATATATATATATATATATTTATCTGCAATATGCGCAATTTGTGTTGAAACATTTTAAGAGTACACAGAAGGCCAGAGTTTTTAGATGCAATATTGTATGGTCCTAGTATACATTCTCAAAACAGGATTTATATGACTGGTTTACAATTTAGTCAGAATGTTTTTTCTGATTCTCATGTAAAGAAAAGTACTTGAATAAGAAAGTTTTCATTTAATTCATCTTGATCCCCCTACAGGTATCCGGCCATCTTGAAACTTAGTCATTTTAAACTTACCTCTTAGATTCATGTTTTCAGAGTGACTAGGCTTAGAATCATAGTCTAGTATTGATTTCAGGAGATATAATTTTCATATTGTGTGTTCTAACCTTTTTCTTACTACAGGTCTCCTTCCCAGCTGTTCCCTTCCTAATCCCCTCTTCCCCTCTTGAACTCTCTCAGTCTCTATGATTTATCTATCAGAGTCTTGGAGCTGGTCAGTGGTGGACGTGTTGGGAACGTGCACAGACCCCGAGGATCTGGTGACTCTGATAGAATAGTGAGCCCACTAATTATTATCCTCCTGGCTTGTGTATGTTCTCAGCATGGCCACGCTAGACGAGTTAGTCAAGGCTATCAATCAGCTCCAAGCAGAGGTGGTATCATCCAAAGAATTGACAACTAGCTTAGCAGATAGAGTGAGTCAGTTGCAAGATAAGGTAGAGAAGAAGGAACAAAGTCCCACAGGTGTGTCTTGGCCAGGTACTTCTTCTCAGGCTTCTGGAAGTAATCCGATTTCCCTAAATGTTCCTTCTGCAATTCCTTTAGCTCCCCCAGAACGTTTCTCAGGTGACCCTTTGAAAGCGCAATCTTTCCTGGTTCAAGTGGAACTACACTTCACCTGCAGACCAAATACTTTTCCTTATGCCCAGTCCAAAGTAGCTTTCTTGTTATCATATCTGTCTGGGGATGCAGCTACTTGGGCAATTCCTCTTGTGCGTAAAAATAGTCCCTTGTTGTATAACTGTAGAAATTTTGTTCGTGAATTTGAGAGAGTTTTTGATCGTAGAACTGTAACACAGTCAGCAGATCGTGAATTATTAGATTTACGCCAAGGAAATCAAGACCTATTGTCGTATTTAGCCAACTTTAACCGGCTGGTTGCCGAGAGATCCTGGCCTGAAGAAAAACAAGCGGTCTTGTTTTACAAGGGACTCAAAGAGGAATTAAAAGATATCTTAGCGCAAATCGATCCACAACCTACAGACTGTCAAGAATTAATAAATCTTGTCTTGAGACTTGATCATCATTTAGCAGAACGTAAAGGAACGCGCAAAAAGATTGAAAAATATTCATGGCACGTTCATGATAACAGAGACTCAAGAACTCCGAAAGAAAGAACGCCGGAACCGATGGAAATTGGAACCATCAGAAGACCTTTGACCAAAGATGAAAAGGACCTCTGCAGAAAAAATGGACAATGTCTTTATTGTGGGCGAAAAGGTAATTTTGCCAAAGATTGTCCAATCAAACGAAAGAACAAGCCAGGTCCAGTTCAGAAGGTCGCAGCCAATGCACCAGTCGAGTTGGAAAACTAAAACACCCGAGATGCAGAGAAGGGTTGCTCTTGGGTGTCACCGTGGACCTTCACAATCTAGACATCTTAAACTTGAAATAAGAGTTGAGGTCAAGAAAAAGATCTATTTCAAAAAAGCTCTAGTCGATTCTGGGGCTACTGGGAATTTTGTTGATTTCCAATTGGTTCTTGCATGGGGGATCCCATGTATTGAAAAGAAGACCCCAGAAATCATCCAGGCAGTCGATGGAAAACTCTTGACTGGAGGTCCGGTAACTCTTCAGACTATCCCCTTGTCGATGATTTGTGAAGATAAGATTCAAAGAAAGAAACATAAAGAGAAAATCATCTTTGACGTGATCCATGCTCCCAAATATGGGATTATCCTCGGCTTGCCATGGTTAACTCATCACAATCCGGAGATCAATTGGGCAGAACGAAAAATCGTGTTCTCATCTGCGCTGTGTAATGAACAATGTCTCCAAAAGATTCAAGTACCAAGAGCTTGCAACTCTTACATAGCTACTGCCGCGGAGAAAGAAATTCAGCTGCCCAAACAGTATTCATCTTATAAAGATGTATTTGATGAGAAAGGAGCAGAGACTCTACCTCCTCATAGATCTTATGACTGTCAAACTGATCTAGCCCCAGGTGCGATACTTCCCAACTGTCATGTATATGCCCTGTCAGAACATGAAAATCAACATTTACGAAAATACCTAGATCAATTTTTGGAGAATGGCTTCATTCGCCCCTCTAAGTCGCCTGCAGCTTCGCCTTTGTTTTTTGTTGCGAAAGCTAATGGAGAACTTCAAACTTGCATCGACTATAGGGGTTTGAACAAAGTCACCATCAAGAATAAATATCCTTTGCCCCTAATTCCGGTCTTATTGGAACAAGGAAAGAAAGCAAAAATCTACACGAAGATTGACCTTTGAGGTGCTTATCATTTGGTCAGAATGAGAGAGGGTGACGAATGGAAAACAGCGTTCAAGACAAGATATGGCCTTTTTTAATACACCGTTATGCCTTTTGGTCTGAGTAATGCTCCAGCAGCATTTAAATTTTTCTTGAATGACGTTCTTAGAGAGTACCTCGACATATTTGCCATAGTCTACATCGATGACATTTTGATCTACTCAGACAATGAAAACGAACATGTCTAACATGTCAAGAAAATTCTTGCTGCCCTTCGAAAACACCATTTATATTGCAAACTAACCAAGTGTGAGTTTCATGTTACCGCAGTTGAGTTTTTAGGGGTTATTCTTACCCCTCAAGGTATGGTGATGGAAGAAAAGAAAGTAAAAGCCGTATCTGATTGGCCCACCCCAAAGACTGTTCGTGATGTACAATGTTTCCTGGGGTTTGCAAATTTTTACCGGAGGTTCATAAATGATTTCTCCCAGACAGTGGCTCCAATCACTAAGCTGCTAAGAAAGAAAGAAAAGTTTGTATGGTCCCCAGAAGCTGATCAAGCCTTCTTGACTTTGAAGGAAGCTTTCTCCACTGCCCCAGTCTTGACTCATCCTGATGTGAATCAACCTTTCATAGTGGAAGCTGACGCTTCAGATGTAGCAATAGGAGCCGTCTTATCACAACGAAATAAAGACACTGGTCAACTTCATCCTGTAGCTTATATGTCTCGGAAGTTGAACGAAGCCGAACAGAACTATGTCATTGCTGAAAAAGAGCTTCTGGCGATTTGTGACGCCTTTAAAGAATGGAGACATAATTTGTTGGGTGCCAAATACACTGTTACAGTATATACTGATCATCGTAATCTTCAATTCATGAGTTCTGCCAGACCTTTGACCCCTCGCCAATTACGCTGGATGCTTTTTTTTGCCGAATTTGATTTTGTAGTAACCTTCCGGCCTGGTAAAGATAATCGCAAGGCTGACGCCTTGTCCCGTCAAGAGTCTACCACGTTGCCTGCATTTCAAGCCTCCAGAGCTATCATTGCTCCTGACAAGGTTCTATCTATCAAAAAAACTGAAGATTTCTTTGAAGAAATTTGCAACTCTTTCACTGTTAAAAAATGGCAAACATAGGCCCAAGCAGATCCCAAATGGTCGATCAAGCAAGGTTTACCCTTTCATGACGCTCGTTTGTTCGTACCCACTATCAAACTTTACAAGATAGTGTTTCATTGGTTGCATGTTATACCTACGGCAGGTCACCCAGGTACTCCTAAAACTCTTGAACTGATCCAACGCTATTTTTGGTGGCCTGCCCTAACAAAAGATGTAAAAGCAATGGTAAACAACTGTGAAGTTTGTGCTCACATTAAAACAAGTAATTCAAAACCAAAAGGGTTGTTACATCCACTTCCAACCCCAAGTCGTCCATGGGAGCACATTTCTTTAGACTTTATTACCGGTCTGCCAGTGGTTCAACAGCATTCAGTAATTCTGGTAGTAGTAGATAGTCTCACGAAATATGGACATTTCATCGCATGTAAAAAATTGCCCACTTCTAGTGAATTGGCAACTATTTTACTCAACAGAGTGGTTCGTTATCATGGACTGCCAAAGGTTATCCTTTCTGATCGAGGGTCACAATTTTCCTCCAATTTCTGGAAGACATGGTGTAAAACACTCCAGGTGACATCTACGCTATCTACTAGTCACCATCCTCAAACAGATGGTCAAACAGAGAGACTAAATCAGACTTTGAAACAATACCTACGTGCCTACGCTGAAAAGGCACTGCATTCTTGGACATCTATGCTCTGGTTAGCTGAGTTAGCTTACAATAACTCATTCCACACTTCTATTGGCGTTACACCCTTTTTTGGTTTATTTGGCTATCATCCTGACACCTTGCCCATCACAATTCCTAAAGAAAGTTCTCTTACTCCAGCTGTGTCAGAAACCATTCAGCATTTACATCAAACCCAGAAACTGATTCAACAGCATTTAAAAAAAGCCAAACAAAAATATAAAAGGCATTATGACAAGAAACATTGTGAGGGACCGCAATATCAACCAGGTGACAAAGTGTGGCTTTCCACAAAACATATTGACTTCAAGAAGAAGCACATGTTTAACCCTAAATTCATAGGTCCTTATACTGTCCTTCAGCAAATCAATCCGGTGACCTATAAACTACAATTGCCCAGATCCTTACGGATTCATCCAGTGTTCCACACGTCCCTCTTGAAAAAGGCAGTCCAAAAGGTCCACCCTCATCCAGCTCCTGTTCTAGTACAAGGGGAAGAAGAATACGAAGTCAAGAAAGTGTTGGATTCTAAACTGAGAGGGCGTAATCAATGGTACTTAATCTCATGGAAAGGTTATGGTCCTGAAAGTAACTCATGGGTTTCCAAATCTGATGTTCATGCTCCAGTACTTGTGAGACGCTTTCATCGTCTTAATCCAAGCAAACCAGGCCCTAGAGCGCGTCTGGGAGAGGGGAGTACTGTCAACACCAGAGCAGTACGCACTCTATTGGCGACAAAAATGCAAAAACCCAGCACTCTCAAAACAAAGTAATTTATGCATTGTGCTGATATGTTGTGGTTTAACCTTTTGCATTGCAGGGTTCAATCCTGAAAACTTATTTTTAATATGCTTACAAATACTGTTCCTTTGCAATGTATTGCTGCAGGTTTTCAGAGTATGTTAGGGTGTGGCCCCTTTCCAGGGCCTTCCAGAGACTTTCCCTGCAACATGCCTGGGTGTGGTTCTGGGCTGGGCCAAGACTCTTTAAAAGAGAGCCATCCCAACTCCCAGTGCTCACTATTCAGAGGTCCCGGTGCAGAGCAGCAGCTTCTTCCTGAGCTCCTGTCCCGGCGGCCTATTTGGATCTTCCTGTCTTCTGCCCTAATCCTTCATTGGTGATCATTGTTGCAGGCGGTAAGACGGTGGTTGGACTGTCCCGACACCGTTATTTAGAATTTTCATATTCTTGGTTTTAATTCTTAAATGAGTAACAGATTACTTGTGTGCTACCATTTCTTGACATTTATATGGTAGTTTACAAATAGGGAAGACGCGCAATTTATTTCATAAAGGTTTGAATTTGTTATTCATTGCGCGCTACCATTTCTTGACATTTACATGGTGGCTTAAGAATCAGCAAGACGCGCGATTCGTTTTATGGTGTTTAAACATTATTGTCCATTGCACGCTATTATTTCTTGACATTTACATGATGTTTTACAAATTGGCAAGACGCACAACTCGTTTCATGAGCATTTAACTTTGTTGTTCATTGCGAGCTACCATTTCTTGACATTTTATATGGTGGCTTAAGAATCGGCAAAAGAAGCGCGATTCGTTTAATTGTACTTTGATCTTGTTATTTATTGTGAGCTGTTATTCCTTGACATTTACATTGTGTTTTACGAATCGGCAAGACGCTCGATTCGATTAATGATGATTTGATTTTGATATTCATTGCGTGTTACCATTTCTTGGTATTTTACATGGTAACACTCGAATTGGCAAGACGCACAATTCTCTCCTCGAGTTTAATTCATGTTGCTTATTGTATGCTACTATTCTAAGATATTTATTATGTAATATTCGAGTTGACAAGTTATGTGATTTGTTTCCTGAATCCATATTGTGTTATTCATGGTGCACAATCCTTTTATGGTGTTTACTATATATATATATATATATAAATATATAAATATATATATATATATATATATATATATATATATATATCTGCAATATGCGCAATTTGTGTTGAAACATTTTAAGAGTACACAGAAGGCCAGAGTTTCTAGATGCAATATTGTATGGTCCTAGTATACATTCTCAAACAGGATTTATATGACTGGTTTACAATTTAGTCAGAATGTTTTTTCTGATTCTCATGTAAAGAAAAGTACTTGAATAAGAAAAGTTTTCATTTAATTCATCTTGATTCCCCTACAGGTATCCGGCCATCTTGAAACTTATTTATTTTAAACTTAACTCTTAGATTGTTCATGTTTTCAGAGTGACTAGGCTTAGAATCATAGTCTAGTATTGATTTCAGGAGATATAATGTTCATATTGTGTGTTCTAACCTTTTTCTTACTACAGGTCTCCTTCCCAGCTGTTCCCTTCCTAATGCCCTCTTCCCCTCTTGAACTCTCTCAGTCTCTGTGATTTATCTATCAGAGTTTTGGAGCTGTTCAGTGGTGGACGTGTTGGGAACGTGCACAGACCCCGAGGATCTGGTGACTCTGACAGAGCGTCATTGTTGCTCATTTATACCGGACAATAGTAAAAAGATTAGAGGTATGCTTACTAACCTAACTAAAGATAGTGCAGATTTGAAGGAACCTGGAGTGTGGGAGAAAGTGTGAAAAGGAATTGCCAGAGTAGGGAGCTGGTTTAGCAATATTTGGAATGGGGTTCTTGCAAAAATACTAGGGTGTCTATTAATTGTTCTGGCCTGTTTATTAGGATTATGGGGAGCATGCAAAATTAATTATAAAATTAGAAGAAATTGGACAAAGAGAAATTAGAAGAATGAGGAAAGTGAAAGAGAGAAAATGTTTAATGAAATTTGGGAAAGTTCACATAAGGGACAAGATGTTGAAATGTGCATTATGCCCAAGGTGAAAAATTAAGGGAAAGGTTTTGTGTGATGACGAACGTCATCAGAGGAGGGACTGAGAGAGCGTAGCTTATATAATCTATACTAACTTGAAATGTTTATGAATTAATGTGTGATAATGCCGCATAGAAACTGCAATAGTAATTTTGCTTAAACGTGCACCTGAAATGTGACCACAGGGAGTGGCCGCCAATGTATACGTGGACTAATAATGATGACTAAAATGTTTATGTATTATTATATTGAATGAGTTTTACTAATTATTAATGATTGTATTATTAAATTTGTGCTGAAATCCTTCTAGGCCTTAGTTTAGCATGAGCCGAAGCTTAGCTGCTTGGCTCTCGTATTAAATGTATTTTTCCTATATTGCAGTGTGCTGACTCACAAAAAGACACAACCTTTTATTTTTCTTCAAACTAGAAGACAAATGTAACCATGCTAGATCCGTCCCCATGCAATTTTCCATTGCTTGTAGAATGGTACTAAAACAAAATGAAACAGTGTAGTTTAATGTAACGTACAAGGTCATTCAAACCGGTGAAGACAATGGAGCTACTGACCAAAAGATGTGCAAGGAATTACAGAAAGATGAAATCATCCCGGACGTGCCACCTCTGAAGACATCGAATGGGAGAACCAATCAAAGACTTGTAAAAATAATATGGGGTGAAAGTTAGGTGACCTAATGTGTTTTCTGATACGTTAAAGATAGTGGGGTATAACAAATGTCCAATAGAATTTTGGGGGAATGTTCAAAGAAAAAGGGATAAAAACCCATGACATGGACAGCCATTTAGAATTAGGTAGGGAATGCTATTGATTTTATCCAGAAACTTTGTCACTCTGTTTGGTGACTTATTGGTTCGCTTAGAACCATCTTCGTCCTTAGATTTGGCCATTTTACACTTTGCCTCCTTATGAGGGAAATGCCCCTTTTGCCCCGGAGCTGAGTTCTGACAGATGGTGATTTGACTGATGTCCTGAAGACGAAGACTGAGCCTGTGCGCTGAACTAAACTTTGGAGGGTAACTATGACAATACAATTGTGAATTGTCTGTTTGCTTTTCCTTTCTAGGTACCAACTGCTTACTTTTGACATAGACCATAGTTCGATGTTTTCCAAATTGATGTTCTAAATCGTTTTGCATGAAGCCCAACATGCTAATACTACTCAGTGGATAGGACAGGTGTTCACTAAACTGACGCAAATAGACAAACGACCGAAGCTATGCTTTGTTGAACTGACGTGTTATTGACACTCTGCTAAATTAATCTATGTTCACGCCGTGTTATGTTCTGATGTTTGTCATTCTCGCCTTAATGAAATCTTACCAAAGTTGCCATATCGTGACTATGCTATTATGTTTCTTGGTTTTGAGATTAACGCATCTGCTCTTAGAATTGTAATCAATAGGGAATAAAACTCATAAAATTCTACTAAACTGGTGTGGTTATTCAAGGCTGCAAGGTCATGGTAGAATCTTGAATTGATTAATCACTTTGACTAAAGTGAAATGTATTGTCGTGATAAATATTGATGACATTATTGACGTATTGATTGACATATTGATTCGCTATCTCGTCCTAAGGTGTCTCTCAACTGGGTCAAAAGATTCATTGGCCTAAAACGAGTCCTGATGTGTAATAAATTATCATAAAGGGACGCGTTAACAACGTGTACCTCTGGTTGGTCCTGTAAATAGTCTCCTGGACTAAGGGACAAAGCAGTCCCACTGAAGATAATGTGAACAGTGTTTGAGAAGTACTTAGGTGCCCTCATCTCAGTGGAGAGAATCAAAGAGACCCAGAGAATCTCCAGCGAGGTAGAAAGAGTACCCTTACCTCACTGACACCACACCTAAAAACAAGAAAAGTGTAACAGCTACTAGCAGCGGCTCCTTCATTAGGGCGGAGGAGCATCTCGGGCCGGCCAAACACACATGCGCAGTGTGCTCTCTCCAGCACGGCACTGCTTTGCCACGCTGGAGAGAGCAGGCACAGGCTCCCTGGCCGCCTGGGAGCACCTTGGCTGGGTGCTCCCAGCCAATCCTGACGCTGTTCTGAGCAGCATCAGGATTGGCCGCAGGGCAAGCTGGGAGTCTGTGCCTGAGGAGACGGGAGAAAGAGGAGCGGTGCGTCGGTGGATCAGGTAAGATCTAATTTTATTTTTTTATTTTTTTTATTAAATGTTACCCCAACCCTCCCACCCCCACATGCTGAACCCACGCCACCCCTCATGAGCGCAGCGAGCCACGACTGATGGCTACTTCCGACCAGCTGCTTTTAGCTTGACCCAAGAGTGATTTCGTCTGTCCAAATTTTCTAAAAGGTCTTTTGTGCTTCCCACATGCCGAAGAGGACATACGTGCTCCGTGGCCACTGCCACCTCCTTTTAAAAATCTGACATGGACAATGATTTATCTATCTATTTATCTATTTTGCTATCTGTCTAGCTATCTAGCTATCACGTTTGTGCCATTTATTCACAATTTCAAGAAACCAGCATTATTTTTAACATCTGATGTTTAGAATTGTCTTGAAGTTAATTAAAACATTTATTTGTGTTCCTATGTGCCGAACTATTGAAAACGTAAGTCTAGTGAAATCATACAATCACAATGCTTTGCCTCTGGTCATGGTGCACATGCTCTTAGATCGTTGCTTTCATACATTAAAGAACTTACATAGGAACTTCCTGGCAGTGTACATTATTTTGAATAAAGCATTTGCAGAAATACTTTTCCATTCACCTCATCCAATGATTATCCCTGGTTGCTTAAGCATATCTTAAAGAGACATCCTCAGGAGGGTTGAATGTCAGAATATAGAGCACCTAAATGTTATCAGACATATCCTGTCCTAAACTTAAAAAATATTGTCTCATTGGGTGTAGATTTTCCATTATTACCTTCAACAGTGGGTTATTTTTGTAGACAGATTTAAGAGATGGTGCTTATAACAAATAATATTCTGATAGCAATATTCTGGTACCAGTCCATCAAGAGTGTTTGTGGCAAGTGCCCTCCACAAATCGCGAAGTGGGGGGCACCATTAGTTGCGTTTCAAACAGGGAGAACTTCTGTTTCGCCAGGTGCTCCATGTGGCATCACTTCAGGCTAGAAGTCCTAGGCCTCATAGTGGAAGGTTTAAGGGGTTTAAAACATATGCTCATCTTAGGTAGTCCTCTTTGTTAGTCCTCACTGAATCAGCAGCATCTGCTTGGGAGTCAGGCAAAAAAACACAGGCTCACACCAACCTCATAGGTCACATATCTGGTTGCCAACTCACTTGTGCACATTGGGCATGGTTTACATCCCACCCTTTCAGAATTGGGGTTGCCACAACACCAGCAGCTATGGGATTTGTATTAGATGTCATCAAGGCTGAGGATGAAGGAAAATGGAATTCAAGTCGTTTTCAACAGAATATCATGCCTCATTTAGCCTGGTGGGGGCTCAAACTCCCCATCTCCCACTTTACTGCATCATCATAATACTTTCTGGAAAATAAAAGAAGCTGTGGCATGCATTCATATTCTGTTTCTCTTCCTACAGTCGATCCCTTCAGAAATCCAGTAAGTGTGTTCCGGTGTTATGGTGTGGGTACCCCTTTTTCCGTGGGGCAGCAAAGAGGTTTCCATCAACAAGATGCCATCAGGCAGCAACCAGGAATATTCACTTTTTGGAGGGGTTGGGGCGTAGAATAATTACCAGCCTGTTTTGTAATAGTACCCAGATTCTGGTAGGTTTTGGTTCTTGGTATCTTCCGTCTACATATAGAAGGTAGCAAAATAGTTCTTGAAGAAGGCATGCATTTAGGGAAGTTGTGTTATGGGAACAGAATATTTCTGGTCCAAAGTTATGCCTAGGGCAGGTCAACCTAATGATTTCTGTTGATGTTCTTGAAGAACTCAGTCAAGAAGCTCAACCATTCACTTGAGAAAATCTTAGAGGTGACCCCTATATCCTCGATTAGAGACGGCTGTTGCACAAGACCAATGCAGATGATTTTGCTGAAGATGGTATATTACTGTGAAGAGGGGGCACGGCCTGGTTACCCAGAGCGTACTGTTGAAATCACCAAAACTAGATATTTTGGCATTGAAGGGATCTCTTTGCTTAATGTCGATGAATATGCTACAAAAATAGGTTTGTATGATCTTGATCGACTCGCTTTGGTGTATCTATCTCAAATCTTTGTGTGAAGATCTGGGCTGTTGCGGGTCTGATTGTAGGGGATACTGAACTGCTGGTAGGCCTATCATGTTGTTTGCCCCTCTATTATCTACCAATTACAGTGGCGGGGACGTTTGGTGTCAGTTATGTGGGGCTAGTGTGAGAAGCAGTGCCCTAGTGTCTGGTTCTAAACAATTTGCCACAGCCTATTCAGCTGAAGGTCATATTATTATTATATTGATGGAACTGTTTCTTGGCCTCCCTGGAGGGGGATGTAAATATTGAAAATTTGATGCTATTATGTCGATTATCAAGATTTAAGAATATGTCTCTGTTTTTCTTTATTTTATAAAACTGTTCTTGTACAAGTAATTCACTGTAAAGGTGTAAAGGAAACTTCTGCTACGTTCCATCTTTAAATACCACAAACTTGTTATGCCTCCTTATTTCCTAACTAGTCGATGGGATGTGTGGGCCTTCAATATTGCATATGTGCACGTACTATCAATTCTTTTAAATACAATTTTCAGTAAAAAGCAAAAAGAAAACAAGGTACATTACAACTCAACATTTGTTTAAATGAAAGACATCTACACCACAATGTTCATTATCAAAGAGTCCTGATCAACCATATTTGAAAGCGTGCTCCAACTGTTGTATGCATTCACTGCTGCAACATCCCAAAAAGGCAAAGATGGCCATGTTCTTATGTACCAACTTTGCAAAATTCTGAACAGCAGTGCAGACACATTTTTCATCCTTCGCAGCAATCAAATGCGCAACAAGGTTGACAGATCTTTGGACCCAGAAAGATGTAAGGTGAACCATCAACAATGCTTTGTCATCACCCCAACAATTTAGACAGCATGACCAATGTGGCCACGGAAAGAAATTCCAACCAGGAATAAAGTTACAATCTTTATTACACACACAATCTCAAAATCATGTATACAATGCAAAAAAACAAGTAGTAAAGATACATAATCACCAAGGGTTGCCCAAGGGGATTAAATAAATTCAGGTGTACTAACATCAATACAACTAAGCATTCTAGAGGAATGTTACGTACATTCAATAGAATATATATGTGACATAGAAATCACATGGTGCTCAGACTGCACAATCATGAGTCAGTTGAAATTTAGGAGAGTCAATAATCTTTGGCTGGGCACAGGTCAACCCTACAGCTAACCAAAATTGGGAAAGACATGTGTGGGGAGAAACACATGCAGGCAAAATACTAAAAGTACAAAAAGGACTACATTAATTTTGAAAAGGAATAACTTGGGCTACCTGCCACTAACTAAAACTAAAACAAAATAAAGCATCAGCATAGAGGAGTATCTAACCTAAAATGGCATTTTCATGGGCAATGGCAAATGGCAGAGAGGACGTTACCTCTCCTAGGGATACAGCATACAGGGAATCTTCATCACCTTAGCATCTGGTCAGCAAGGCATCTGCAGGCATCAGGAAAGTGTCTGTCTATGACCAAGACAATACTGGGACTGCTTCAGTTATCTGACTGGACTGCTCAGAGTTTTAATGTCTATTGGTATATTAATTCATAAAAAGCATTCCGATTTGTTAAAGGTATCAGTTCATATTATGTTGAAGGGGCATCATCAAATTAAAATTGAACACAAGACTCCAGGTTGCAACAGTTCAACATTTTCTCAAGTCTGTCATATGAACATCTCCATTCCATGTGACTCCAAACAGGTTGTAACAAATGTATATGATCTCAGTCCATGTTCCTGCTCTACAAAAGTTCTCAAGCACAAATGGGTATGACCTTCCATGGCTAAACTATAGACTTATTACAAATGGACTTTGCTTCTCATGGGAGCCAAATCTGAAAGAAGTCTTCACGTTATGAAAAAAATAATTAAAAACTTTTACATGACTGCAAAATGCAAGCTCTGGATGCCCCAGTAACGCTAACATAAGGAAATTAAATGCACTTGATTTAATACTTTTTAGTAAAACACATATAATATACAAACTTATAAATTCATCATTATTAATATTTAATCAGTATGAGTAATACATTTCATATAAATGAGAAAAGTCCTGTTATTGCATTACATTAGGTAAAACAGAGAGCTGCATTTGTCTCTCATGCACATATTTTCAAAGTCATTTATCTGTCATTAAACACAAGAATTCTAATATGGTTTCTGCAAACACTTTTAGTTTAAAGCCGAAATTCCATTTTAACATCAACTTTAACCTTCTAGCATGTGATTTAATTAAAAGGGCATCTATGTCAAACTTTGCACATTTGAAATGTGTGCCAGTGCATCTTTCTATGTTCATTTTTCCAATCTTGCATTCATGAAATAAAACTTGTCGCTCTATTAGCGATTTTGTAAAGTTGTTTTGATAATGCCAAACATATAAAATGTTAATTTAAGGAGTTTTGTTTGACTTATATTTAAAAGAATATCTGATCACAATTTATGTCATATTTCCCTTGAGGACCTGCACTGTGTTCATTTTTCAGTACTTTTGTCTGGGACAGTGCCAGAACAAGATACCCGTGGAAAGATGTGCAACATGATTTACTGCAACTGTAGGTTTTGGACTATTCACCCTGCACAAGTGTGATGCAAATCCTGATTTCATTCTAAATCTCTGATCCAAAAACATGCTGTTATGTAATTGACAGGATCATTTGATGAGACAAGTTTATGTGAAATTCCACTGAGGTCGCACGTGATCCAAACATAGCTGTGTTGTGCGATATATTTATGAGCAGGATATATTTTGTCATTACATTGTGTCCCTACCATTCATAAAATGGAGTGTAACTGCTGGGAGCACAGAGTAATCTATGGATTCTGAACTAATATTCTCCACTACGCTTGGGCCAAATGTCTATGGATCTCTGCGATATGTAAGAAAGGGAAGAAGCTGCACATTCAAGATAGCCAATTATTTTCACTCTCATTTACTTTTAATTTCTGGAGTCAATAATGAGAGTTTGGTTTGATTTGTAAAGGTTTATTAATCATTAGTTCTCAAATCTTTTACTTTATCAAATCAAGTACATTTACAGAACATAGGATAAAGTGTGTCCCATAAAGAACTGAACCCTAATCTAATTCCCTAAGTAAGGCAAAATACATTAAGATGAACAACTCATAAAGAGTTCTCTTGTGTGGCCAAATTAGAAAACTCAGCAACAGAGAATAGTCTGAGTCAGAGATGTATCAAAGACTGAAATATAAAATAGCAAATAGGAACAAGTGTCTGAGAGTCTGTACACTAAGGATGAGCAATTGTGAATGGCAAGATCTAAGATGAAGAGCGATATCATGCGAGCATGTCAGTCAGGGAGCCAAGAGCCACTTTAATTTTCCTTGGACATTTTTATGCAGAGTAGAATGTCACAACATTTTTTACAATTTACAGATAAAATTATCCATCTGTCCAATAAGAAAGCAAAGGTTTTGTGGGACAAGGACAGTTTCCATCAAGACGGTAAGTTATGGCAAGGAGCGTTCTAAACATGAAATATTAACTAAACTGCTAACAGCTCTGAAACATCATCTAAAGTCCTCATCCATATTGGGTTTCTGAAGGACAGAAAATTCATGTAAGTTTAATGTGCAACACATCTTGTAATTTTCTTTCTCACACGTCTGTACACTAAAAGCATATTCATAAAGGAACAAATGTTAAGATTAGTAAAGTAAAATAGAAATTGTAGTGCAGGTCAATCAGTTAAAAAAAGAATATAATTTCTTTGTTAGCATAGGACATTTGCGTCATAAAAAGTTATGCGAATGGTCATGACAGAAATAAGGAACATTTGAGTTCAGTTGTAGCAGTTTGACATTTGTCAGCATTAACATTTTGTCACATGCATGTCGTGCAAGCTTTAGAAAGGAAAATTAGCATTTAATATACATTTTTTTTTTAACTAAAGTGTCCGTTTGTAATTGTGCAGTTGTTTACAGGTAGTTGCCACCAGCACTCATTTCTGGGAACCTGGAACTTATTTTTCATCATCAGACTTCGATCCAAAGCAAGGGAGAAAAAAAAAGCAGAAGAAAGAGAAAAAAAAGGAGGAAGAGAAAAATAGCAAAGCAGTGACAACAGCAAAAAGCAGGAATGAGAAAAAAACTTGCCCTAGTGAGATAAAGAGACAGGTAGTGTAGTTGGCCCAGGCTCCTAAGAAAGAATTTGCCTGAAGACACACACACACACACACACACACAAAACCAAAGGATGAAGTGACATTATAGTTCAGTGAAAATGTCAGTTAAAACATAGCATTTTAACCTCTATAAACTACAAAAATTTATAGTTAACTGAAGTGAATAGAATTTCAGTAGATTTTTGAGTTTACAACGTTACCTTTTAACTCACATTTATACCAAGCTATAATGTCACTTCAACCTTTATATATAGATATATATATGTATATGTCAAACAAATCCCTTTCAGGGTTAAAGTGACGCATAAATTATGCAAAAAAGAATGGAGAACTCAGGGTAGTTCCCAAGTTTAGGTGGAGAGCAGCTCTAGTAAGGATCACTCTGCAACACCAGCGACACTCTAGATTTGCTCACCTCAAATGTCTGTTTATCTAGCAAAGTATTTAAGCATAAGATTAGCACAGTGCTATCCACGCCAAGCTAGATAGTGACGAAGGGGTCAAGCGGGAACCGCCGAATGACCGCACCGCGGTCAAAAGACCGCGGCGGCCATTCTGGCTTTCCCGCTGGGCCGGCGGGTGACCGCCAGAAGGCCGCCCGCCGGCCCAGCGGAAAACCCCCTTCTACGAGGATGCCGGCTCCGAATGGAGCCGGCGGAGTCGAAGGGGTGCGACGGGTGCAGTAACACCCGTCGCGATTTTCAGTGTCTGCTTTGCAGACACTGAAAATCTTAGTGGGGCCCTGTTAGGGGGCACCCAGGGGCCCCACGACACCTGTTACCGCCATCCTGTTCCTGGCGGTGAAAACCGCCAGGAACAGGATGGCGGTAAGGGGGTCGGAATCCCAATGGCGGCGCTGCAAGCAGCGCCGCCATGGAGGATTCCCTGGGCCAGGGGTAAACCGTCGGGAAACCGCCGGTTGCCCTTTTCTGACCGCGGCTTTACCGCCGCGGTCAGAATGGCCAAGGAAGCACTGCCAGCCTGTTGGCGGTGCTTCCGTCATTTTAGCCCTGACGGTCGCCGACCGCCAGGGTTAGAATGACCCCCAAAGTCTTTTGCCAATTGTACAGAAAAGTCTTTAAGCATAGGTTTGACACAGTGTCAACCTTGCCGAGCTGTAAATTGACAAAAGCCATTTACCACTCCAGGCACAGTATTACAGCTTTGGACTGGTAAAATACCGTCCAAGCCAACCAGGAATGAGTAAAAACAACCCCTGACATGTGTTTCGCTCTCGTTAGAGCTCATCAGAGAGGTTTAGCTTTGTCCAGACACAAAGGAGCCCCCAGTATAAGTCAAACAAATCCCTTTCAGGGTTAGAGTGACACATAAATTATGCAAAAAAGAATAGAGAATGCTGGGTAGTTCCCAAGTTTAGGTGGAGAGCAGCTCTAGTAAGGAGCACTCTGCTACACCAGCGACACTCTAGATTTGCTCACCTCAAATGTCTGTTTATCTAGCAACCTTGCCGAGCTGTAAAATGACAAAAGCCATTTACCACTCCAGGCACAGTATTACAGCTTTGGACTGGCTTTTGTCATTTTACAGCTCAGCAAGGTTGACACTGTGTCAAACCTATGCTTAAATACTCTGCTGTACACATGGCAAACAACTTTGTTAATATCTAGCTCGGCTTGGATAGCACTGTGCTAATCCTATGCTTAAAAACTTTGCTAGATAAACAGACATTTGAGGTGAGCAAATCTAGAGTGTCGCTGGTGTTGCAGAGTGCTCCTTACTAGAGCTGCTCTCCACCTAAACTTGGGAACTACCCAGAGTTCTCTATTCTTTTTTGCAGAGATATATATATATATATATATATATATATATATATATATATATATATATATATATATTTACTTAAAAAAACAAAGGTTCGAGGGACGTTATAGTTAGGCTCACATACAAAACCATAGAAATTCACCTGTTATAGTTAGAGTTATCTGAAGTAACTATATAACTCAGCTGTCATGAGTGCCGTAATTTATGGGGTAATTAGCATTGCATGGTGAGGGCGCGAGTTATAGTTAACTCTAACTATAATAGGTGAATTTCTACGTTTTTTTTACGTTTAAAATGTGAGCCTAACTATAACGTCCTTGTAACCTGTTTTTAGGTGAATTGCTATGTTTTAAAAAAATTCAGTTTCCTAACTATTATGTCCTTGTAAACTTTGTTTTTTTAAACGAATTTCTATTTTATTTTAACATAAAGTCATTTTCATTACTTCACGGTAATCCAACCACGGGTGTGCACGGCTTTTGGCAATGCACAACAGGAGTTGGTCACAGGCCCACGTGGCTCCCCTCCCAAGGCCCCTCTCTGCCCTGGGGACTACATTCCTCAGGGTTTTGCCTTCAATAAACGGAGGATGGGCCCCCCTCCCCCAGATGATTTCAGCTCCAGGGACCCCATCGCCTGGGGCCCGGCCTCCTAAAATATTTTGTTGGGGGAGGGAGGCCACACAGCCCCCCTTCCCCAGACAATTTCAGCCCCAGGGACCACATCCCCTGGGGCTCAGCGTTAATATATATATTTTTGGTGAAGGGACCGTGTGGTTCCCCCCTTCCCCGGACAAATCTCAGCCCTAGGGACCCAATTCCCCGGGGCCCTGCCTTCTAAATGTTTTTAGGGAGGAGAGGCCCCTCTTCTCTGGCCAATCTCGGACCCCAGTTACCCTATCCCTCAGGGCCCAGCAATCTGTACTAGGTGCCCCACAGGGCACCTACTGTGTAAAATGCAACCACCAGGGGGAGGCTGAAGGCCCCCATGGTCCGATCAGGCTCCCCGCCTCCTGCAGCAGCCGGCATTGCTGTCACAGAGAGGGAGCTGCTAAAGATGCATTTCCCTCGCTGTGAGAGCAATAGTTTTCTCAGTTTCCCAGCCTGCATCTCTGCAGGTAGGAAACAGATGAAACCTACGCTGTATGACAACTCTCACTTGCTGCAAGAGGAATGTTTGTTCTGACTTGGCAGGTGCTGTCAAAGCTCCTGCTAAGTCTGAGCAAATAGCTATGTCCTGGCAGTGGGCACCCTGGGGCATAGCAGGAGCCGGCCCTGGGGGGTGGTGGCCCCCAGGGCCATCTGTGGCTCCTTGAAGGAAGCCATGTGGCCCTCCTCCAACGTTAAGTAGCCTCAGGGAGGTGGTGGTCCCTGGGGCCAGAGGCCATGATGGACCCCCTTCATTATTTAAAGTCAGCCTCAGGAAGGTGGTGGTCCCTTAGGCTGTGGGGAGTGCGCAGCCCCCAGCATACTTAATTTCTTTAGGCCTAGGAAGGTAGTGCTCCCAGGGTCTGCAGGGAGCCACGAGGCCTCCTCATATGATATAAATTAAGCGCCAGGTGGCGGTCCCCGGGGCATGAAAATGCACTAAGAGGGGGGGGTCCCATGCACCCCCTCCTTTATTTTAACATGCCCCCATGACCTGACCCACCCGGGGGCATCATAAAACAAGCGCACAAGCCTGTGCTTGGTTTTTTTTTATTTAATTTTTGCCTCAGATTCACAACCCTGTCACAAATTTTTGGCAGAAATGTTAAAATAAAACAAATGCATTTCTGCCTTAGGGGATCACTCTGGGACCCCCAGCACCAGAGCTAAGGTGTCAGGGCGTCCCTATCCTGGCTCTTTTTCTTATTTTTTACCTTATTTTCTGGGACTTAGCTGAAGGCTGAAGCTGAGTCCCAAGGTAGCTGCCAACAATTCATTGTTGAAGTGTTGGCAGCCAATCAGATCTCAGTATGAGTTTGAGAGAGTTTGTGGAGTGTTCACGTCCCTATGTAAACACATTTGTTTTTGCTTTAATATTTCAAAAGCTCTTGAATGGATTACATCAAATCAAAAAAAGGTCACTTTCTAGATCAAGAGCTAGCTTTCTGCCAAATTTGATGTAAATCCGTCCAGTGGTTTGGCCGCTATTCCTGTTCAAAATCCCTATAGAAATTAAAATGAAGAAAACACATTTTGGGACCCCCCATTATTTCTCAGCCCCCGCTTGATGGATTACACCAAAACATTTCAGACAGCAGCTGATGTGAGCGTTGTGTTATTTTGGAAAGTTTTGTGAAGATTTGTCAACCAGCACTAAAGATGTAGGCAAATAAACGCTTTTTCTATAGAAACTTAGTCCTAACTATAACTACCTAGTGGCGACCACCATTAGGTAATACATACACACATATTATTATTATTATATATATATATATATATATATATATATATATATATATATATATATATATATATATATTTTCCCCACTCAAAATCAAAGTTAAAGTGCCATTATAGTTAGGTATGGTAAGATAATAATATCTTACTTTTCATTAAAGTTAGAAATTCACTGAAAAAAAACAAAGGTTCAAGTAATAATATAGTTAGATGAAAATGTCAGTTGAAACGTAACATATTAAACTCAGAAAAAGCATTGGAATTCACCACAGTTAACTGAAGTAACTTTAACTCACACCCTCGCCATACACAGTGTTGTCACCGTTGTCACTCTCTCCTTGCACAGTGTTGTCAGCAATGATGTAATTTCAGGTGTCATCAGTGATCTTATCAATGATGACCCAGAACATGTCATGAGAGATGTAATATGTACGGTGATAAGCAGAACATGAGGAGTCAATCAATGTAGGCTTTTTGCTCAATGATGTTGATGTTGGGGGGGAAGATGCTGACAATGAGAGGCAGTCTTTGTTCCAGGAGTGATAGAGTAATTATGAGAGTAACTTAATCCCCCTCTTTATCCTGCCTCTTTGCTGTTCTCATACTGCTGGTACGTTGTGCAGCATAGACGTGAAAGGGGGGGGGAAGGCAGCAGTGGGCAGTTTAGATCTTTGTATATAGGTTCAGAAGAACTTTCTGACAAAGAGTATCATTCCTGGCTAGTGAATGTGGAGAGACCCACGTAGGCTCCCTATAAATGTCTCTGTCAAGTACATACTTGGGGACAGCAACCTATGTTCTGACAGAGTACATTCAGACAATGGAGGGAGGCACTAGCCACAGCTCTCTCAGGTAATTAGGCTGTACAGTGTTTTCTCAGCCAAAGAACTATACATGCAGGAAAAAAGACAGGAAGGAAAGATCAGTCAACACCATGGGAACAAATATAAGGCGATACCTCAAAACCGCAGTGTCAAGAGGTTACACAGTGCACATTGCAGAAGCACATTAGAATTGAAGTTTACTACTGTGCCTAACTAAACTTATGGTGACCAAGAGGGATTCTTTATGTGACATGGGTTTGAAGGATGTGTGTATCAATATGGCCAAGACCAGATTACAGTCCATTGAGACGGTAAGACACCGGATGTGAGGCAATAGGTACTTTAGAGGCACCACTGGATGTTATTAGATGACTACACTGGCAGAGGAGAATAACTCACCTGACTTATCTATATCACTTAACAAGATCTTGCAGGAGTGTAAGATAAAGTTGTAAAGTGTTCAAGTGAGTTTGTTTTGTTCTGTAGCCACTTGGAGGTATATTTATACTCGTTTGCACCGAATGTGTGTCAAAAACTTTGACGCTCATTCGGCGCAAACTGTGCACCATATTTATACTAGGACGTCCGACCCCGCGAACGTCGAAATTCCCCTGTGTGTGCCATTTTTTGGATGCGGGAAACCACCGTGCGTTAATGACATGCAAGGTAGGCGTTCCAGCCCAAAAAATGACATTAAGGCCTGTGCACCTTATTTATCGTTTTGACGCACAGGAGGGGGATGGCCTTAAAAAACAGCGAACAGCCTGATGAGCGCCGTTTTTTAACGCCTGGGTGAGGGCAGGCATTACGGGACCTGTGGGCTCACTTCCATGGTCTCTAGCCATGGAAGCAGTCCAGTGGTGCCTTTCCCTGCCCCCAGGGACACCCCCTGCCACTTCCACCCATCCCTGGAGGATACCAATGGATGGGGGGACCCATGCCAGGTAAGTTGAGGTAAGTATTATTTTTTAAAGTGGCATGGGGGGCCTAATTTGGGCCCCCCTACATGCCACTGTGCCCAATGACCATGCCCAGGGGACAGAAGTCCCCTGGGCATGGTCATTGGGCAGGGGGGCATGACTCCTGTCTTTGCTAAGACAGGAGTCATTTCCATGGGGGTTGTGCATCAAAAATGGTGCAAGTCCGGTTTGAGCCATGATTTTTGACTCAAACCTGACTTGCACCATTTTTTGATGCACAACCCCCATTTTCCCCTACGTCGGAGCTGCCTGATTTGAGTCATTTTTTTGACTCTGAGCAGCCCGCAGTGCCGGCTAACGTCAATCCTTAAATAAGGTGCCCGCATGGCACATAGGAATGGCGTTAGCCGGTGGTAAATTTTTTGCCGCAAACCAGTGCCGGCGCTGGTTTGCGCCAAAAAGTATAAATATGGGCCTTAATCCTTTATTGGGCTTCTGTGGCTCCTGGCGGCCACCAGGATTATCCATGTTCCATGAGGAAGGACTGAGAAAGGTAAAGTTTAGGAACCTGACATTCAAACTGGCCAATGGTAGGATGATATGCAGGACCCTTCCTCCCTCCATGGAGAGGATGCCCGTTTCCTGTGGCACCATAAAATGGAAACTAAGCTACCATATATCCCAAAGTGGAAATCTTGGTAAGATAATCAAAAGGCAACAGTGGTTCCTCTGGATTCATTCAACAATGCAAATTATTGTTGGGTACCATAACTAAACATCTATTAAAAACTGAGCAAGAATCAACAATTTCAGAATTGTTCATTGAAAGGTTGGGACATACATATCAGGAGGGTAGTTTGAAGCTCCACAGTGCAGAATTATGGTTGACTTAACCACATGCTTGAACAAATAGTGCAGACAAGGCAGTACTCAGTTCGCAACAGTGGTTTTTAGAGTGTTTCAAGTGCTTTAAATCATAAATAAAGATGAAATTCATACTGCTGAAAAATTGTTATACACAGTCGAACAAAACCCCTCAGCTGTTGAGGGATGTCAGTGCTTAATTTGTGACGGTGGGTACCGGTGCTTGGTACCGACACTTAATTGTTAAAATCATCACTTATGACAATCATTACATTTCATATACATTAAAATAAATACTACCTGCCTCCCAAGCCACTATTATAGCTTTGGGGACTGGAATAGTCTGAATTATCACACTTGTAGAAATGTCATGGTTAGTAGTTGTGTACGTACTGTCATTGGCAGCGCTGGCAGGGGATATGGATGTTACAATCTGTAGAGGCCTCCTGATGAAGGCCCGGGCATTTATTTATTTTTTTCAAATTAAGCACTGAATGTCAGTCAATAAAATATGTTTGTGGAGATAGTCCAATATTGTAAAGTTGACAAGAGGCTTTAGTTTAACAAGAGTGAAAAGGATCAAGGCAGATTGCCATACTGTTTCTGCTACCTGCATCACCAACTCACCTATTTGCAAACTACATAACTTCTTTCCCAGAAAAGGCAATCAGAGCAGAGATTACTGATGCCATGTAAACAACTGAGATCAAAATAGTGACCTGGCGTCCACCGTAAAGGATGGTGTCTTCTGCTGCTGATCCCATGACAGCACTAGACATATCTGACAAATGCTAGATCTACTTTCCTGTCTAAGCCATAAACCCTGTTCATTGTGTCTCTACCTCCTTTGCACCACCAGCCTATGGAAGGTCTTGTTCATTGTACTGCATGGGCCATGGCCCTCAGAGAGAAATTCAGTGATGCATTTGTATGTTTCAGAGAAGTATTCACCCTGAAGATAAATCTGATCCCTAAGTGTAGCATCTTGAGTTCTAATCATATTGGTGCCAGTGGAGGTGGGACATAAGGTCTTCACCTTGAATTGTGGAGGTATAGCCCTTAGATGATGGGATTGGGTACATCTCATCAGAAAGCAGGAGCTGTTTGGCATCTCAGGATCTTCCCTTTATTGCAATATGCAGTTCCATATTAAAACTAGAAGGAGGAGCACCAGGAGGACCAAGACCACTAGACGTATGCAGCGATCAGGATCGCCAAGAATATCAGGATGACCAGCAAACAGAAAAGCAGAATCAGATGACTCAGAGCAAGGAAGACAGAGAGAGCGAGGACCTGGATGACCAGGGGATGGAGGATTAGAGGCAACAGGATCATGGAGGTCAGGAGGACTAAAACCACGAGTACAAAGTAAACCAGGACTAGGTGGGGAAATAAGCCAAAGAAAAAGAGGACCAGGATGACAAGGACTAGGAGAACCTTGAAACAGAGGACCATGAAAACCAAGTCAAGCTCCAGAGAGGTTCAGAGGAGGACCGCGAGTTAAAGGGAAGTAGAGGACGCAGGCCAGAACAACTAAGAATAGGACCAGGAGGATCAGTGAGAGGTGGACCGGGGTTACCAGACAAGGGGAACCAGGGGGACGAGGATGACTACGACCAATGAGACAAGTACTAAGAGGACCAGGGAAACTAGGGCCTAGGAGATGACCAGAGCGAAAATCAAGAGGAGGACCAAGAGCAGAAGGAGGAAGAGGACTAGGGAAAACATGAGAAGTAGATTAAAGAGAGAGAGAGGAAAAGAAGAGTGATTAGGAAGGCCAGAGCGACAATTGTCAGAACTAAGACAAAGTGTACCAGCATCAGGGGAGACCAAGGGGACCAGGTAAAGGAGAATCAGGGGATAAGGAGCAGGTGGACCAGGACTAAGTGGGGGAGGATAAGGCAAGAGGAAGAGAACATGACCATGAGGATCACATACATCAAGGCCAAAACCAGGCCCAGAAGAACCACAGCCAGGAGGTACAAGAGAACATGGAGGACTTGCATGAGGGGGACCAGTCGAAGGAAAAGGTACGGGAATGGGGAAATTGGCTAGAACTAGGGCAAAAAGTAAAAGGAGGATAAGGAGCAGGAGAAAAAAGTGGAGTTGGAGGACCAGAAGAAAGAGAATGACCATGAGGAAGAGAATTAGAAGGAGGAGGCGAATGAGAGGAGGCCAGTTTCTATGCTACATGTTTTAAGACATACCAATAGTTGCAAAGACTATGCCTCTTTTAAAACACTGACCAATTCAGCAGGTAGGGGTCAGGGGCGGTTTCTCTTTTAGGGCTGAGGGGCTGCGCCCCACTGAAATTCCTACTCATTTATATCAATAAATATTAAATAGATAGATTTGTTTAGAGATACGATAAACAAATCGATGCATTTAAGTTTGGGCTGTCTCTCCCAGGCTGCCTGCCCCTCCGTAAATCAACTTTCTACTCTGTGACGCACGACATAGGACTGACTGCTTTAAAGCCTTTCATTTCCATTGTGGTCTATGACACTATCCACTATAGATCAGTGAATCTTTTAGCGTCAGGATTTTGGGCGTTGGAGTCTTCATCCCTACATGAGGGCAGCCATCTGTCATTCACAGACATAGATTCCACCCTTTCCCCATTCGTCACGCAGTAGGCATGGATGCAAGAATGTGTGATTTAGTGCCTTGTCTTCAGTAATTGTTATAATGCTAATCTTGGGTTATTTTTATTGTACTGAGACCTCTTGTCACGCTAACCTCAACTATGCGATACCCCAGGCCCTAGCTGCAGATCGCTGGTTCCTTTAGAAATGGAGCTCCTGTATTTGTTCCTCGCGAAATGGTTCCAAAAGACAAGCTGGGTCCTTGTTCCCTTGCACAATTGATCCAAATATCTTAGTTAAGTGCAAGGGGAGAAATGCGTGCTTACAGAAAAGGCAGTTATCCGCTGTATGTCATTAAAACTAGCCTTATCTTCATGCCCTTAACATTAATGCCAAAATCACGGGCTGATATGCGAACAATGAATGTTAAGATGTGTGTAATGTGTGACAGCCATTTAGCTCCTCTTATTTTACATGTTTTACTTTATGTTGCATTCCCCAAGAGAGTTAGCTATTTTAGCATGCTGTGTTTTTGTGCATTGTATTACTCTTGCATAGTGCATATTTTGACTCGTGACAGGTGTTTATGAGGGGCTTTGATTGAAAGCGCTGGTGCTGAGGCTGAAGGCAAAGCAAAGTGTCTGTCAGTGAGTTGGTCTTTCTGCAGAATACACAGTACAATGGTCATGTATTCCAGTTACCAATTAAAATCAGTGTGTGTTTGAAGGGGTAGCCAGGGGTCAAAATATTTAGAAGGCAACAGCAAAGTGAAATAAAGTGCTTAAATGTGAATTAATACACTGCATGTTTGGGGTGGTAAAATGAGGGAGATGGGAGGGAGTGCGTTCAGGGGATAGTGTAGAGGGGGTGCTGAAGAGTAAAGAGAGGAGGTTTAAAACGTGCAGATGGATGAGATGTGAAGAGAAAAAGGGCACACATATCTATCATAAAGAACACATAATTGAAGGCCATACACCTTCCATGGGCCACAGTATCACAATTTCAGAATTGAAACATTTCCAATGTTAATTTTTTATAAATAATTATTGTTGTTACTCATTTATCTTAAACAGCTAAGAACCTTTGACAAAGCCAATAGTACTGACAGATTTTAGGTGTATGTCAATTGTTGTATTATATTTCTGGATGCAATAACATCTCAGAAAAAAACCAAAATACAGGCCAGGTGGCGCACTATGGGAATCAAAGAAATTGATTGTATATGTTCCCTTTTAGAGAGCCGACACTTTTTTCATCCCACTTAAAGACCTGTCCGCACATATTTCTGCATGATTGATTGCAGCCAGCATCTGTGGGTGCTTCCTGATGCTTGGTTAGAGCATTTTCTTCCAAAGCTGATGCCGCATGCAGTGCAAGACACTGGGCAAGCACACACCTTAAAGGGCCTGAAGCTGTTGCGCTGTACAATTTGCACATTAAAGTAACTGTTGAACGTATTAGTGCAGTAAGATATGGGGCAGGTTTCAATGTGATTAACATTTCAAGACTATGGGGGTCATTCTGACCTCGGCGGTAAAAGGCTCTTACCGCCGGTCAGAAGACCGCCATTCTACCGCCGCGCCGCGGTAAACAGCCACGGTCATTCTGACCCACAACTGCCAAGCCGCCAAAAACCCGACATCCACGGAAGGCCGCCTCATCAGCGGGCAGCGATAAACTGGAGATGACCAAACCTCCACCGCCACGCCAACACAAACACGCCCATGCCATTACGACCCACGAATCCACGCGGCGGTCATTCAACCGCGGTATTCCATTGGCGGTACACACCGCCGCGGTCAAAATACACACCCAGCTCCAAAACACAGCCACTTTGGACAATTTGAAATACACACACCTGATACATATACAAAGACCACTCCCACACATCCAAGCAACTATAAAACACACACCCACATCACCCACAAACCCCCACTAGTAGGAAATCGGAGAGAAGGCGATAGAGAGAGAGAGAGAGAGAGCACAGCAATCGAAAACCCCAACACACACAGGAACCCAACATCATCAACCACACCACATCTACGCACACATCACCACACACCACCACTCACATCACCACAAACACCACCCCACACCTCATCCACACCACCCCATGGCACCCCAAAGACACCCCAGGTTTTCGGACCAAGAACTCAGGGTCATGGTGGAGGAAATAATAAGGGTAGAGCCCCAGCTCTTCGGCACACAGGTGCAACACACCACAATAGCCAGGAAGGCGGAGCTATGGCAAAGGATCGTCGACAGGGTCAACGCTGTGGGACAGCATCCCAGAAACCGGGAAGACATCCGAAAGCGCTGGAACGGCCTACGGGGGAAGGTACGGTCGATGGTCTCAAGACACAACATCGCTGTGCAGAAGACTGGCGGCGGACCACCACCCGCTCCTCCCGAATTCACAGCATGGGAGCAAGAGGTCTTGAACATCCTGCATCCTGCGGGCCTCGCTGGAGTAGGCGGAGGAATGGACTCTGGTAAGTCTAGTCTCAACTACTCCCCCCCCCCAACCACCAGCATGCCAACCCACACCCCCACCCTCACCCCCAACCCCCCAGCACACATCCTCTCTGCCAATGTCTCACCAGCACAACCCACCCAACCCAAAACCAAACCCTGAATGCCAACACAAACCATGGACACCCATCACCTATGCATGACCACTGCACATACCCATCCCCCCCCCACAAACCACCCTCACAACTCCTGCCACAAGGGAATGCCAGCACTGGGGGACAAGGGCACCCACAAATCGCACGCCATGGAACACACAGAAGCAATAACCATACTCTTTCACCCCTGCAGGGCCCGAACGCCAACACACCGGCCAGGAGGGTCCAGATATGTCCATCCCACCCCCAGAACAGGCCCCCAGTGAGGACAGCAGCTCTGTCGACCTAGAACCTGATGACCAGCCCAGACCATCGGGGACCTCTGGACAGTCGGTTCCCCACACACAGACACAGGCCACAGCAGACCTAACCCCCTCTGGGAATATCAGCACAGCTCCCACCCAGCGGGCCCATGCCTCTGTCTCCAGGACAGGTCAATCAGCGGTGTGTCCGCCACTACAGGGCACCCAGGCTGACCCAACACCCCAACAACAACAGGGACCTGGGGGCAGTGGTAGTGGGCACACCGTCCAGGGGACAGAGGCCCGGGGAAACAGGGGAACTGGGAGGGCTGCAGTGCGACAGGGGGGGGAGGACAGGCCCAGGGAACCGACTCTCCAAGAGGCCCTCACCACCATCATGGGAGCATACCACCGCTCCCAGGAGACGATGGCGACGGTACTGGCCAGGTTCCAGGAGATCCAGGCACAGCAGGAGGAACGGTACATGGGGTACAGAGAGGAGCTCAGGAACATCGTCCTGGCCCTGAACCTAATAGTCACCACATTGCGGGACCATGTGGCACCCCAAAGGGCCCCTGTCACCAGCCTGGACCAGGAACAGCCTACCACCTCCGCCGGCGCTAGTGGACAGGAGGCCCCCACACAACGACAGGCCACCAGAACCCCACCTCCTGCTGAAGATCAACCACCCCGCAATAGGAACCTGATATCACAAAGGAAGACAGAGTAGGATGTCAAGACCCCCGCCAGCATAAGATACCCCCTGATGTCATTCCACTGTCCCACATTGTCACCCTGTCCAACCTTGAACTGCCCCTGCTCCATCCTTCCACAGGCATATGGACAATGCACCTGTGCGACCGAGAACTGGACTCTGCCATAGACATCACTCCACCCATCACCGTTTTACTATCATGGACCTATATGTAGCACTTTAAATAAATCACTAATTGCACTTAAAACACTCAGGAGTCTGCTTGTATTCTTAACAAATGTATTACACATAACGGTTCAAAAATGTTCAGTTACATTGTGATGACAACATACCAATGTCAATGTGCTTTACTCCATGGGCGAACAAACCAGAAGTCACGCAGTGGGTCATACAGCTCTGAAAAGGGAAGGGAAAGTCACAATTCAGTTGAAAGGAACTGGGGGGAAACACAGAAAGTAGAGATGCAGGAGGCCAGAAGTAAATGTAAAATGGCGTGGGGGATTCTTACCTGTGTGCTACTGAAAATACTGTTGTATGACTGTGTCCCTGTTGTCCGTGTCATCCCCGTCGTCTTCCTCCTCTTCACTCTCCACAGGCTCCACAGCTGCTACAACACCACCATCTGGACCATCCTCCTGCAGGAAAGGCACCTGGCGTCGCAATGCAAGATTGTGAAGCATACAGCAGGCCACGATGATCTGGCACACCTTCTTTGGTGAGTACATTAGGGATCCCCCTGTCATATGCAGGCACCTAAACCTGGCCTTCAGGAGGCCGAAGGTCCTTTCTATGATCCTCCTAGATCGCCCATGAGCCTCATTGTACCGTTCCTCTGCCCTGGTCTGGGGATTCCTCACTGGGGTCAGTAGCCACGGCAGGTTGGGGTAACCAGAGTCACCTATTAGCCACACACGTTGTCTCTGTAGCTGTTCCATCACATAGGGGATGCTGCTATTTTGCATAACATACGCGTCATGCACTGACCCAGGGAACTTGGCATTTACATGGGAGATGTACTGGTCAGCCAAACAGACCACCTGCACATTCATTGAATGGTAACTTTTCCTGTTTCTGTACACCTGCTCATCGTCTTTTGGGGGTACTAAGGCCACATGGGTCCCATCAATGGCACCAATGATGTTGGGGATATGTCCAAGGGCATAGAAGTCACCCTTCACAGTGGCCAAATCACCCTCCTCAGGGAAAATAATGTAGCTCCGCATGTATTTCGTCAGGGCAGACAACACTCTGGACAAAATCTTAGAAAACATAGGCTGAGACATCCCTGATGACATGGCCACTGTTGTCTGAAAAGACCCACTTGCCAAAAAATGGAGGACTGACAGAACCTGCACCAGAGGGGGAATTCCTGTGGGTTGGCGGATGGGGGACATCAGTGCTGGCTCCAGCTGGGCACACAGTTCATGTATAGTGGCTCGGTCAAGTCGGTATCGAAGTATTATATGACGTTCCTCCATTGTCGACAGGTCCACCAGCGGTCGGTACACAGGAGGATTCATCCTTCTCCTCGCAAGTCCCAGCGGACGGTGCCTAGGAAGGACAACATGGAGTACAGAGTCAAGCAACCCACAGGTACGTAACTACAGCTTGCACAGTACACGATTTTCAATGCATTGAATGGCTTGTATGAGTGGCAATGCAAGGCCTAGGCCTGTGTGACGCAGTAGAAATTAAGCCATGTGGGCCCTTGAAATGGCGGCTGCCTGACCTGAGAAGTGTGACAGTGGGATGTGAGGTCAATGCGCTGGCGTGACACACCGTGGCGGTAGGCGGTCGAAGACCGCAGCGCCAAGCCGCATTGGTTAACATCGAACCCTATGGGTTTCACGAGCCAATGACTAGGTGCGCCGGCGGTCGCGGTACGCACCGCGGCGGTACGCACCGCCACGGGCGTGACTGCCATTTTCTATCTGGTTAATCACTCGAGACCAGATCATCCACAGGAGAGGACCTATACTGCAAGTGCTGCTGTGAACTCGGTCTGGAAGAGACAATGGCTGATGCGACTGGGGAAAGGGCCCCTGCCTTCACTACAGAAGAGTTGGAGAAACTTGTGGATGGGGTCCTGCCCCAGTATGCGCGACTCTACGGTCCTCCAGACCAACAGGTAAGTACACTGTGTGCACGTTGAATGGGCTATGCCTGTGTTGAGTGGGGTGGATATTAGATGGTGGGGTGGGGAGACAATGACGAGTGCAAGGCACGACAGATGAGAGCATGTGCCACATGCTCAGGTTGGGGAGGGGGGGCCAATCACATCTATCATGCGGAAAATTGATGATATTTCCAATTCCACCCTGTACATGTGAAATAGGTCAGCGCCCATCAGAAAGTCGACATTTGGCGTGCCATCGCCAAGGAAGTCCGGAACCTGGGGGTCCACAACAGACGGGGCACCCACTGCCGCAAGAGGTGGGAGGACATCCACCGCGGGACCAGGAAGACCGCCGAGTCACTGCTGGGGATGGCCTCCCAACCTAGGAGGGGTGCCAGTCGTACCCTGACCCCCCTGATGTCCCGGATCCTGGCGGTGGCCTACCCCGATTTGGATGGGCGCGTGAGGACATCACAGCAGACACAAGGGGGTGAGTACCAGCACATTCAGCTATCTTTACGCGCAGTGGAGGTGCCTGGGTGGGGGAAGAGGGCTGTGGGTGACATTAGGCCAGGGCGCTTTCTGTAGTGTAGTCCTCTCCTTTAGCCATGTCCCTGTGCCCCCGCCCCCCACCTCTGTAGGGTGACAAGTACAGCTATCCATGGTCCTACATCACCCATGTGCGCGTTTGTTGTCCCTAGACCTGTTGGCCTAGTCACAAGTACTGAGTAGTGTACCCCGATTGCGCGGCTTAGTGCATGAGGCTCCTGTGTCTGTCCTCTCCGCCAACGGTGTTGACAATGCATGCACTCAACCTGTTTTTATTTCTCCCCCCACCCTTTTTCTTTATCTTCTTGTGCATGTGTGCATTAGCATCATCAGGCGGAGGAGAATTGGCACCGGAGTACGAGGGAGCTGCAACTCACAAGGCCCCGGTGGGCCATGGCACAGACACCGAGGCCACCAGTGATACGGAGGGCGAGGGGAGCTTCACAACGGGGACCTGTGGTGACACCAGCGACACCGGCACGTCCTCGGATGGGAGCTCCCTAGCGGTGGCGGCAACATCCGTGCCCCCCGCCTCTACAGGTACAGCCGCCACCCAGCGCACCAGCTCCGCCTTCCCAGCAGCCCCACAGCCTTCGCTCCGTGCCCGCTCGCCCAAGAAGGCGGGCGTCTCCTTCGCCCCAGGCACCTCAGGCCCTGCCCCTGTTACCCCTGCTGCCCTCAGTGAGGAGGTCATTGACCTCCTACAGACCATCATTGTTGGGCAGTCTACCCTTTTGAATGCCATCCATGGGGTAGAGAGGGAGGTGCATCGTAGCAATGCATACCTGGAGGGCATTCATTCGGGTCAGGCTGCCCATCAACGATCGTTCAATGCTCTGGCCTCAGCACTGACGGCAGCCATTGTCCCTGTTTCCAACCTCCCTCTTCTAACTGCCTCCAGCCTGTCTCTGTCTCCTGTTCCTCTGCCTATCCCACCCACACCATCAGACCAGCCTGCACACACCTCAACACCCAAGGGCAGCTCATCCAGACCTAAGCACCACAGATCACACAAACATTCACCCAAGCAACACCCAGATGCAGACATGCCAACGGCCACTACCACCTCTGTGTCCCCCACCTCCTCGTCTCCCTCCTCCCTCCCTGTGACGTCTCTACTCACACCTGCATGCACACCACCAACAGCCAGTACTTCCATCACCAGCACACCCTCCAGTACAGTCCGCACACGTGCAGTCACCACCCCCACTGCCATTTACACGTCCCCTGTGTCCTCTCCCACTGTGTCTGTCACCCCCTCTTCCAAGACACACAAACGCAGGCAGCCACCCACCCAACAGCCAACCACCTCACGACAGCCTCCAGCCCATGCACCTTCACCCAAGGACAGCACACCTGACTCTCCTACAACCACCTCCTCTTCCTCCACTCCCATAACCACTACACCTACCCTTTACCTTGGTCCTAAAAAAGTTTACCTCTCCACTCTTGACCTCTTTCCCTCACCTGACCCCCCCCTCCATCTGCTAAGAGTCCCAAGAGCGCCTCAGCCACCACCAGCCCGGCTTCAAGGGTCACCGTAGTGCATGGATTTTGGAGTCCCCCCTTTGCCAGCAGTGATACATCGGTCAGCAGCAAGGGGACAGCCAGCCCCCCCCCTGGAAAGAGGACCCGTAAAGTAAGGGGCCGCCGCGAGAAGACTGACACGGCTGCCCCCAAGGACCAAAGTTCTGCCACTTCACCTGCCACAACATCCAGGGGAGGCAAGGCCCAGAGAGCCACATCGAAGGAGGGCAAGGGCAGCAGGGCGGAGAAGTCAGCCAGCAGGAGCGCGGACCAGGAGGGCCCCACAAGCCCCATCCCGGGTGTGAGGGAGGACACCCAAGGGCCCAGGACACCGTCACCGAAGGGTCCAGCAACTGCACGGTCGGAGGGCGACTGAGCAGGGAGTCGTGGCCAGGTCTGACTCCCTTGACTTACAGAACAAGCACCGCTGAAGAGGGCCCCGTCGTCCAGAAAGGCACCGCTGAACAGGGCCCCGCCGTCCAGAAAGGCACCGCTGAACAGGGCCCCGCCGTCCAGAAAGGCACCGCTGAACAGGGCCCCGCCGTCCAGAAAGGCACCGCTGAACAGGGCCCCGCCGTGCAGAAAGGCACCGCTGAACAGGGCCCCGCCGTCCAGAAAGGCACCGCTGAACAGGGCCCCGCCGTGCAGAAAGGCACCGCTGAACAGGGCCCCGCCGTCCAGAAAGGCACCACTGAACAGGGCCCCGCTGTGCAGAAAGGCACCGCTGAACAGGGCCCCGCCGTCCAGAAAGGCACCGCTGAACAGGGCCACGCCGTCCAGAAAGGCACCGCTGAACAGGGCCCCACCGTGCAGAAAGGCACCGCTGAACAGGGCCCCGCCGTGCAGAAAGGCACCGCTGAACAGGGCCCCGCCGTGCAGAAAGGCACCGCTGAACAGGGCCCCGCCGTCCAGAAAGGCACCGCTGAACAGGGCCCGCCATCCAGAAAGGCACCGCTGAACAGGGCCCCGCCGGGAGGAGCACCGCTGAACAGGGCCCCGCCGGGAGGAGCACCGCTGAACAGGGCCCCGCCGGGAGGAGCACCGCTGAACAGGAGCCCTTCATCTCAAGCACCGCTCCGCTGGGCCCTTCCTGTCAAGCACCGCTCCACTGGGCCCTTCCTGTCAAGCACCGCTCCGCTGGGCCCTTCCTGTCAAGCACCGCTCCGCTGGGCCCCGCCGTCTCAAGCACCGCTCCGCTGGGCCCTTCATCTCAAGCACCGCTCCGCTGGGCCCCGCCGTCTCAAGCACCGCTCCGCTGGGCCCCGCCGTCTCAAGCACCGCTCCGCCGGGCCCTTCCTTTCAAGCACCGCTCCGCTGGGCCCTTCATCTCAAGCACCGCTCCACTGGGCCCCGCCGTCTCAAGCACCGCCCCGCTGGGCCCTTTATCTCAAGCACCGCTCCGCTGGGCCCCGCCGTCTCAAGCACCGCTCCGCTGGGCCCTTCATCTCAAGCACCGCTCCGCTGGGCCCCGCCGTCTCAAGCACCGCTCCGCTGGGCCCCGCCGTCTCAAGCACCGCTCCGCTGGGCCCTTCATCTCAAGCACCGCTCCGCTGGGCCCCGCCGTCTCAAGCACCGCCCCGCTGGGCCCTTCATCTCAAGCACCGCTCCGCTGGGCCCGCCGTCTCAAGCACCGCTCCGCTGGGCCCCGCTGTCTCAAGCACCGCTCCGCTGAGCCCTTCATCTCAAGCACCGCTCTGCTGGGCCCCGCCGTCTCAAGCACCGCCCCGCTGGGCCCTTCATCTCAAGCACCGCTCCGCTGGGCCCCGCCGTCTCAAGCACCGCTCCGCTGGGCCCTTCATCTCAAGCACCGCTCCGCTGGGCCCCGCCGTCTCAAGCACCGCTCCGCTGGGCCCTTCATCTCAAGCACTGCTCCGCTGGGCCCCGCCGTCTCAAGCACCGCTCCGCTGGGCCCCGCCGTCTCAAGCACCGCTCTGCCGGGCCCTTCCTGTCAAGCACCGCTCCGCTGGGCCCTTCATCTCAAGCACCGCTCCGCTGGGCCCCGCCGTCTCAACCACCGCCCCGCTGGGCCCTTCATCTCAAGCACCGCTCCGCTGGGCCCCGCCGTCTCAAGCACCGCTCCGCTGGGCCCCGCCGTCTCAAGCACCGCTCCGCTGGGCCCTTCATCTCAAGCTCCGCTCCGCTGGGCCCCGCCGTCTCAAGCACCGCTCTGCTGGGCCCTTCATCTCAAGCACCTCTCCGCTGGGCCCCGCCATCTCAAGCACCGCTCCGCTGGGCCCCGCCGTCTCAAGTACCGCTCTGCTGGGCCCTTCATCTCAAGCACCGCTCCGCTGGGCCCCGCCGTCTCAAGCACCGCTCCGCTGGGCCCCGCCGTCTCAAGCACCGCTACGCCGGGCCCTTCCTGTCAAGCACCGCTCCGCTGGGCCCTTCATCTCAAGCTCCGCTGGGCCCCGCCGTCTCAAGCACCGCCCCGCTGGGCCCTTCATCTCAAGCACCGCTCCGCTGGGCCCCGCCGTCTCAAGCACCGCTGGCCCAATGACAGTGCCGGTTCTGTGTCGAGCTACTGTTCACGCTGCACTCGGGCCACCCTGCCTCTTCCATTGCCTGTGGAGACTGTTATCCACTTGATAGACTGTGGCTTTGCACTCCCCAGGATATGACCGTGGGCAAGCCACCCACTGTAGAGACTTGAGAGACTGTGGCTTTGCACTCCCCAGGATATGACAGTGGGCAAGCCACCCACTGTAGAGACTTGAGAGACTGAGGCTTTGCACTCCCCAGGATTGAACAGTGGGCATGGTGGCCCCTTCTTGGATCTGGCGTCGTGGACTTATGTGACTGTGGTGCCCCCCCTTCCCTTCCGTCTGAGGTGCCTGTAGTTTTATCATCTGATGCCCCTGCAGTGTTCTCTCCAACTGACTCAGGTCTCCTGTGTGGGCTTTGCCCATGTGTTGATACACTTTGGCCCACGGACAGTTGAAATTTCAGTGACTGTGCTGGACTTATTGCCTCTATTTATCGGTTACGCAATGTTTAAACTTGAATTTTTTTTATTCATTTTCCTATTTTACCATGACTTCAATGAACCTATTTTATACATAAATTTAGTTTCTCACTTTAATTATATCTTTTCATTATTCCGGGGGGTTTGGGTGGGGTCACTTTGACTTGGTGCTCTGCATTGGTGTGTAGATAGTTGGGGGGTGGGTGTATTGCGTATATGTGTGTGCCCGTAACCCTTCCTCCTCCCCCCCTCCCCTGTGGCGTAGGGACGGTACTCTCCGTTGTCGTCTGCGCCGGAGTTCGTACTCGTTGTAGATGAGCAGGTAGACGAGAGCAGGTAGGATGTTCAATTCGGGCTCCATGCTGTCCTCCGTCCTCGTGGAGTGTATAGAGGTGAGCGTTTTCCCATTCGTAGTCTGTTTACGCCGTGTTTTTATCGGCGGTGCTCCCGCCCCGGAAAAGGTGGCGGATTGGTGAGTTGTGATAGGGTGGGCGGTACATTGTCTGCCGCCTGCCTGTTGGCGGTGAACGCTGCGCTGTTTGTGTGTCCCGCCGTGGCGGTCGGAGTGTTAAAGTGGCGGGCCCTGTTGGCGGTTCCCGCCAGGGTCAGAATTCCATTTTTTGGACCGCCAGCCTGTTGGCGGGTTGGCCGCCGCTTTATCACCGACCGCCAGGGTCAGAATGACCCCCTATATATTCCCACTGCTTTAAAAACCTTGCTTTCTCACTAAATGCCTTCGTTTTCAAATGCACCATTTGTTAATCTTTTTTCCATTTTTTTCTTGGGAGGAGAATCCACCTTGGACCCTATGTTTGTCCATTAAGCTTGCTCGCTTCACTCACTACATAAAAGTCATACCCAACTTTTATGCCCCACCACTTTCAAATGTCACTAGCCGCCAACGGTAGGGTTGCAACAAAAACAGACATAAATAAACATGCTTACAGAACAGAGAAAGATTAATTCCTCGCCATAACTGAGGCGGACAAAGCAGGGGAATATTGGAGATAGGATAGCGATGCTTAGGAAAATGAAGGGCTCAAGAACTTCAGTGAAAAGAAGAGCGAAGTGGTGATACTATTTGCAGTTCTTTTTAAGATTGACATTACGTATGGAATGAGTGTCATGCATGGCGCACATATTGTAGTTCATAGTTACTTTTAGAGGCTTGGGGGTCCCCTCCTTCAGTCACTGTTTTCTTTTGGTATGAAACCATCGCAACTGCCATGAAAGCTTGTCAATGGGGTCTTGGTTCAGTTTTCAATAGCAATTCAGTTTCACTGTTTTTCCTTTGGCTTCTTTCATGTGTTTTTTCACCTTCAACGAAATGCGTGAGGGTCTTTTTTGTAATCAGCCAGAACCCCATAAGCACTGGGGAGCAAGCGCTCACAAAACATCTGAGAAATAGATGAGACAGAAAACAAGCATTTGCAAAGCCATTAGATCTCTCCTATGCAAGACCTCTTGGCTTTATCAATGTTTTTTGGCATGTTGCACAGCAGATCAGCTGCTGTGAAGAGTGTCTGAAACTGCAAAAAAAATGTTTATTTGTAACTTTCAGCCTTGCTGCACAGCAGCGACTCTGCTGTACAACATGACAAAAAAACATTGGCAGAGCTGAGAGATTTCGCCAAGAGGAGACTTATTGGCTGGGCCACTGCTCGTTGAGAAATGTACAGTGACCCAGCCAAATTTAAAATTACCTGTTTAACATGCTGCACCCACAAGAACACACATCCATGCCTACAGAGGACGCAACGTCACGTCATGAAGCACTATACAATGATTTAGTACAAACAATACTGCAATGCTACTGAGAAGTAGCCCAAGAGAATGCGTGTCTCCCCACACACCACTGGCAAACAAAAGTGATGCCAGAGAGCCGCAGCTTGCGAAGGACACAGGTGGTGCACCATATAAGAAATAAAGCCCCCGTCTATAAATATGTGACAACAGATGATGTGAATAGGTATTGTAGGTGAGATCTAAAAATGGTTCCTTTATTTTCAGTAGTATGCATGTTTCAAATATATTTGTCAACGCTTGCTACTGGGTGCTGTTAGGTAACTAAAGGGATGATTACAAGCACTGCACCCATTTTGGAATGGGATCGACATATTGTATTGGTTACAAGATGACCACTGTGTTTATAATTAGTTAGCAACCTGAAAAGTTGATGTATTGGCAATAAACCAACCCTTCCGAGGTCTTGCGTTAGCCAAAACCCTATGGTATTATTGAATTATGTACTTAATATGCTACTTATGGGGGCTTTCAGCGAGCCTTATACTTCCACTGGTCTGTAGATGTGTCATTTACATTTTTCGCCCACCCATTACAGTGTACAGCTGCCCTCCCTGGTTTGTTTAGAAATAGGTTTTGGTATGCACAGAATCTCATAGCAGAGGTGAAGATTTGGTCCATCGCACACCGCCAAAATCATGACCACGCTAATATAGTACACAAGAATCTTTAGGGAAAACACCAGAAACTTGTTTGACTGGTTTCCATTTTAGTGTGCAGATGCCATGAAAAAAGCAGGCCTGCACATATATATAAACAATGTGATAGAATGGCATAGAGCTACTCAGCAGTCCTAAGAAACTATGAAAGGGAGAGAGGAAGGGGATAGCTTCATTTATCAGAAGGAGTCCACATCACAGCAATCAAACTCCGAGACCATGCTGCATCATCCAACCATTGGGCCATATTACAAAAAATGCATACAGAGATGGAAAAATAGGGCACATATGTGCATTTTTCTTTCTGCTTGTGTAATGTGAAATGTAGCAATGGAATTTACATTGCGTATTTCAGAGGTCGCAGAACATTCTCAGTAGCATTGGCTATGTGATGTTATTAGTAGTGGCCCAATATTGAGGTACTCTAATATAAAAATTGAATTTGGGAAATGTTATAGTATTCTAAGTTATGAGGATTGGTATTGATTTGTATTGTAATAGTATTTACATAGCTAGTGCACTTATCACCCGACTGGGTATCCAGGCGCTAGCACAGATGTGTAGGCCAATCGGAACTCTTAGTTAAACAGCTAGGTCTTCAGTTTCTTAAAGAACTCGAGCAGAGATGGCGAGGTCCTGATGTGATAGGGAAGGTTGTTTAGGTTTTGGTGGTGATGTAGAAAAAAGAGCATCCTCCTGTTCTGCTTTTGAGGATGTGTGGTATCTGTGCGAGGTAAAGTGCGGCTGAGCTCAGTTGTCTAGTTCGATGGTGGAAGTTAAGGTGGTGGTTGAGGTAGTCAGGTCTGAAGTGGTGAAGGGCTTTGTAGGCATGGGACGGCAGTTTGAATTGTCAGAGCTTCTGGATGGGTAGTCAGTGTAGCTCTCTGAGGAGGGGCATGGTGTATGCACTGCGGGGGATGTCAAAGGTGAGTCTGGTGGCGGTGTTCTGGTAGTATGGAGCCTTTGAATGAGTTGATTCGAGATACCAGCATAGAGTGTGTTATTGTATTCCAGTCTGCTGGTCATGAGGGACTGGGTGACCATGTGTCTGGTGTTTGTGGGGACCCATTTGAATATTTTGCAGAGCATGTATAGTACGAGGAAGCAGCTGCGCTCACCTGCTGTGTCATTGAGAGTTTGTTGTCCAAGATGATTCTGAGGTTTCTGCCCTGATCTGTGGAGATGGGCGTGGGTTGCAGTTTATTTGGTCACCAGGAGGAGGACTTTTGTTTTGTCGATGTTGAGTTTTAGGCAGTTCGGTTCATCCAGGTTGCCATGCTTGACATGCAGGTTGTGAAGTTGGTCCTTGTGGCCTGGTTTTTGTCTATGAGAGAGAGGATGAGCTACATGTCATTTGTGTAGGAGACAATGTTGATTTTGTGGTATCTCATGACATGAGCGTGTGGTGCCATGTAGACCTTTAAGAGGGTAGGACTTAGTGATGACCCTTGAAGAACTCCACAGATGAGGTGCTTGGGTTCGGAGGTGTACGGCAAGAGTCTGACTTGTTAGGTTTTGTCGGAGAGGAAATAGGCAACCCATTCCAGGGCAGGTCCTTATATTCCTGAGTTGTGAAGTCTTGAGACAAGGGTGCCATAGGAGACGTTGTTGAAGGCTGCAGAAAGGTTGAGCAGGATGAGAGCTGTGGTTTCCCCTTTGTCGATGTTGGTCCGGATATCATCAGTTGCTGTGATGAGGGCGATTTCCATGCTGTGGTTGCTACAGAAACCTGACTGAATGATGTCTAGGAGATGGTGCTATGCTAGATGTTTGGAGAGTTTCTTGTTGATTGCTTTCTCCATGTCTTTGAATGGGAACAGCAGGAGCGAGATCAATCTGTAGTTACTGAGCTCTTCCAGGTCTTCTGACGGTTTCTTCAGGAGAGGAGTAACCTCTGTGTGTTTCCAGTTGTCTGGGAAGGTTCCACTATGGATGGAGTCATTGAATATGATGGTGAGTTGTGAGCTGATCAGGGTTCCTCCGAGATTTCAGAAGTGGTACAGGCAGGGGTAGATGTGTGGGCACCTGAGTGCATTGTTTTCATGATTTTGGGGGTGCCTTCTAGGGTGAGGGGGCTCCAGTTTGTTAGCTGGTGGTCAAACCTGGTGGCAGTGGGCACCTGCATGATGAGGTCTTCTGTAATATGTTGCTGAGAATTTTGTTGTGAAAGAAAGAAGAGAGGTTTTTGTAGAGGTCCTATGAGGGGGTGAGGGGTGTTGGTGGCTGCTGACGGTCGGAGAATTCTTTGACGATTTTGAAGAGCTCTTTTCAGTGGTTGGAGCTAATTTGTAGTCCCAGCGCAAGGTCTTCTTTCCTGGCCTCTGTGATTTATGTGTGATATTCCCTAAGCATGGGTTTGTAGGTGTTTCTTGTGTTGGTGTCCCGGATAGTGCTCCATCTTTGCTCCAGTTGTGTGCAGTAACGTGTGGAATCTCTTAGGTCTTCAGTGTTCTAACTGACTCGTGCGTTGGTTCTTGATTGACTGACATCCTTCAGGGGGCTAGGTTGTCCTCGCAGGCTAAGATCTAGAAGATTGTTATGTTGGTCTGCGGGTCTCTGGTGAGATCTGGTTGGATGGCTCTAAGGGTTTTGGTCCAGTCTGCTTCTGCTGTTCCAGGTTTGTCTGTGGTAGCTATTTGGATTTGGTGCAGGGAGCTGGGGTGAGTCGATGTTGAAGTGAGTGATGGCGTGGTTAGTTAATGTGAGTGGGGTGAGTTGGCTGAATTTAATTTTATTGCTGGTTGTGAAGATGGGGTTAAGGGTATGTCATGTATTGTGGGTACGGCCTTGGAGGAGCTGGGTGAGTCTGAGGTTGCCAAGGCTCTCAAGTAGGGCAGTGGCGTTAGGATCTGTGGGATTGTCGAGATGGAGTTGAGGTCACCGAGTAGGATGAAATAGTTTAAGCTGATGGCAATGGGGGGGATGAAGTCCAGGAAGAGATTGCTGAACTTGGTGCATGGTCGGAGTGGTCAGTATGCGAGGATGCCTTTGATGATGATGTGTTTGCTGGCAAGTAGGCAGGAGTGCATGTGTTCCATGAATGTTGTGTTCTAGTAGGTGAAGCTGGTGGTGACAATGGTGACATACTGTTTGCACTGATGAAAGTGTGTTTGTCATCTGAATAGAACAACAGTGCCTGCTGCAGCAAACATACTACACAGTACTGCGAAGTGCAAAACGAGATGTAGTAAAATGAAAGCCTGCAAAGTGAGAAATTACAATCATGGTCTGGACTCCACCACAGAAAACAATGTATGCGATGCCCTTCGAAAAGATCCTTTTAGGGTATCACTTCTACCTATCTGGAATGTTCTACTCTGTTGCAACATAAGTAACCTTTTCCAATTTGCAATGCAATTATGGTTGTGTTTTTTATGCACGCGTAGATTTTGGAGTTAATGTTCAGTGTGTTTAGTCATTAAAAAATGTGTGTTTATTTTATTTTTAGAATCTTGACAGGGTCACAGTTTGAGCATGTGTGATGATATGTTGCGCAAATATTCCAAAAATATGTTATCAACCCACAGAACACTGTGCTGTAGAGTGAAACATTTTGGAAGATCCTGCTCTTGGTGTGTGTGTATAATAATGCTGGAATGCTAACCGCCCAGAATAGTAGGAACCGGACCATCTGCGGACATTATTAGTAGACACAGTTGCTGGAAGGTACAGCATATTGTAACTTTTAGAACATCACTTCCTGCATGCCACAATAAAACATCACCAAGTGTTTTCAATTATTAGTTTGTCAGTGTCCTGGTCAGGTCCTGATTTTAGAGGGGATGTCGCTAACACAGAACAACATACAGCATGGTACAACAAAGTTTCAGATGAGTCACCTTTAACCTGAGGTGTCCAACGGATGAACGAATCCTTACCAGATTTTCAGGATACCTACTCCACTGACTATGCAAATATTCCCTTGTAGAATCATTGCACGTATATTTGCCTTACATGGATAACTTGAAAATTTGTCCTGGATCAGTAAATGTATGTATGGACTTATATAGTGCAAACCTGGCTGTGTGCTGTTCAACTGCCAGGCATAGGCGCAGGATACCTTTGGTAAGGCAGTAGGTATCTCGGTGGCCTGAGACAGGGTGAGGATGAGAAGGTGGGGTAATTTGCAGTGTTAAGCAGCTTGGAGGCTGATTTTCAATGAGATTTTGTTTCAAGAGGTGAGCCTTCATCTCTTAACAGAAGAGGAAACGGAATTGAGCCGTTGATTTTGGACTGTGACAGAATTCCAAATCCTGGGTGCTTACCAGGAGTAGGCTCTGTATTTCGCTTCTGTATGTATTTCCAACAGATCCCACCCAATCAAATTCCTGTCCTGGTTATATCCTTCCATTTCAATTAAAATGCAATTTTTATGTGCCAGCACACTTGGGCCTGCTAAGAAGCACATTATTCTATTACAATGGACAAGAAAGCTGAAGGCAACCGACAGTTTGGCGGTGGTGGAAATAGGCGCTGTCTGTGGGCATATTATACCTTTTCAAGCTTAAAGTCCATTTTAAATTATGCATATCATACGTTGGTGAACTCTATGTCAGGGTAAATCCATTCTTATCTGAACAGCTCCAGTGGCGTAACAAAGGCCCCCGTAGCACTGTGAACAGAGGCAGGCCCCTGACTGTGTCCAGGGAGAATGGTGCCCCCCTCCAAACACCTTGCAGGGGCCCCCACTAAAGTTTCATTACACCGCTGATAAGCTCTAATAAGGCAGAAGCACAAGGAACTGTGTAAACTTTTCCCAGGGGCCCTTAGATGGTTCTGTGTTATTTCAAACTTCAAATACTGCGTCCCTGGTGGTCAAATGCTGTCGCAGTGTTTCAGCTTGGCATGAATACCACAATAGTTAATCCTATGCTTAAAGATTTTGCTATGAAAATGTCATAAGACTTTGTTTTTCTCAATTCTGTGGCGTTTTCCTCAGACTGAGCAGATGGAAACAATCTGTGTGTGGAAACCTTGTGGTTTTATCAGGAGTATTTCCTCATCTAGTCGAGCAGAGCCCCGTGTTGCCCCATACAGGAACACCTGCTCCTCAGAATCTTCTGGAGAGACTCGTCATAAGGGCCCTTGAAGGATATTGAGTCCCTGGAAGAGCTGAAATGGAGCAAAGACCTCACTTAAATGGATGCTGTTGAGCTGGACTCACGTCTCCTGACGATGTAAGTATAAGTGCAATGGAGGCCTCTGTGTTTTAAGTGGAACACAGTAGTGTTGTTTCAGTGGAGTAATAAGACCTTACTTAAATGGATGCTGTTGAGCTGGACTCACATGTCTTCTGACGATGTAAGTATAAGTGCAATGGAGGCCTCTGTGTTTTAAGTGGAACCCAGTAGTGTTGTTTCAGTGGAGTAATAAAAAGTAAGGTGGCCTCCTGCAAAGTACCTGTAGGGGGCCCCGTCCCCCCGGACCCAGTCGGGGCCTGCCACCCGCGGGGGCTGCAGGGGCCTATGTTACTCCACTGTGTCGTTTCAAAAACAGATTTAAGTGTAATCATTAACCAACTAGGGTAAAGTGGTGAGATGCCCTTCAGTGTGACCTCTTAATTTATTTTTACTGTTGATGAGTACTGCACTTTAAATCATTTCGTTGAAGCTTTGATCCACTGGAGCTGACTGATAGCTCCCATGAGCTTCAAAGCTTATTGCTGACATCTGGGACCGTATTATAGAAGTGCCCCGGGGGTGCAACGAATGTTTGCACCCGCTTTGCGTGCCCCCGGGGCACTTTAATATTGCTGAAGGGACCGCAAATGCTTGTGCGGCAATCATGCCTTTAGGAGGCGCACTGAAAGAGCACCACAAAAGGATGGCACACTTTCAGTGCACCTTCTAAAGGCAGCCCTGTTCAAAATGTTGAGGGCCACCACTACGGCACATCTAGTGACAACTGGGCTTTGCCATAGGCCTTCTGTCATGCGCACCTCGCTGGAAGAGGCTGAGTCCAGTTTTGTGTTGTCATACTGAATGCACTATAAAAGTCAGGCAGCGGCATGTCATGTGAAAGAAAGTGAGATTTGCAAAGCACTTTCAAGTGTAATCTAAGCTATGTGCTGTTTGTTTGGATGGTGGGGGCAAGGAAAAGGGAGAGGGTGATGTCAACGTTTCTTTATGCATTTAATAGACTTACTGTGAATAAAAAAATAAACACTATCTCTATAATCATGACATCTCTACCTTCAGTGACAGGCATATGTGAACTGTGTTCATTTTGTTGTTTGCTGCAAACGAATACCTTTGTTAGTGACAAATGATATCAAAGGCTGCTGTATCATTGTGACATTCTATGTAACGAGTGCATAAATTGCAAAACATTGAGATGCAAAAACTAACTATTTGTTGCTTCACAAAGCTGTCAACTTAGAGACATGAAGCCTTATTAACCTATAATGAAATGCTAACACTAAAAAGTAGAAAAAATAGTTTGCTCCTTTCAGATGAGTGGCAGATGAAACCATCCAGCTGAGAGGTTTGGAATCACAGCCTAGAAAGCGGTAAAACACAGGTCTTAACTATGCAACAGGGTCGGACTGGCCTATAAAGGAATCAGACACATGTGGGCTGGCTTTTTAGCCTAGGCAGCGTACATGCACTGTCTGCAAGGATGGCTGTATTCACCGTATGGGGTTTCAACCCGCCTCCTGGGTTTTTATTGGTAACTTGGTTGTCCACTGGAAAGTCCTGCACTCTAGTGGCTTATCATTCTTTTTTGGCCCTCCTTTTAGTTGGTTGTTTATGTCCAGACAGCAGGGTCTAACTTCTGTAAGGTTCCACTCAGTTTGTTTTTAAGTGTTTGTCAGGAGCTATTTTTTTCCGGCTCTCGTTTTAGTTGTGTGTGCATGACTTATTTGCAGCTCTTCCTTTTTTTTGCACGGCGCCCGCAGCCAAAATAGAGCAGGCTGCCTAAGATGTCTTTCACCTGCTGCTGGCAACAGAACAAGAGCTTCCACTTTATTTATTTTTTTTGCAAGGAGCCCGCAGCCAAAATAGAGAGGCTGCCTAAAATGGCTTCCTTCAGCTGCTGGCAACGGAACAAGCACTTTCACTTTTAATTTACAGCCACGCTGCATGGCGGCCGCTGTGGCCCAGCACCTTTATTTTTTGCTCTTTTATGACACTCATGACAGGCTTCAATTTGGCATTATACTTTTATGGTCACATTTTAATAGGTATGCTCTTTACCTCCCTATCTTGATGCCTAGCAGCTCCCTGTAAAATGTAGCAGCCGGGTTCTGTCTCCCACTTTGAACACATAGTGCAAAGACCTCTTGGATGCCATGATACAATATGGATGTTCATAAGCATCTTGCAACCAACCACGCAGCATTAATTGCACAGGCTGTGCATTAGTGCACTGCCCATATCAGTCCTCCCAGCTGGCTGGGCTGTCCTGAGCAGCGGCCATGATAGGGAAAGGGCATATGTCTGTCCACCTTATCTTTGTTTACGTACATGATTTCTCTGTGTTTTTATCTTAAGTAGTCAATGTGAGCATGCTATAATTATTTTTTTTTAAATGTTGATTTGAATGTATTCATATGTACAAGAATCTGTAATTTGTAATTTTTATTTACCAGTGTTCGGTTAATTAAAACCATTACACAATCAATATACAGATAAAATATCATAAAATGCAAAAAAGGCCGATTTTATGTTAAAGTATGCAACTTGATTGTATTACAGAATTGTCTCCTGAATAATTGTGCGCGCATGCCTAGAACTCTCAATCTCTAGGAGCAGGCTCCCTAATATGTCCAGAATTTTCACCGGCCTGTAGCTAAGCTGCACACCGTCCCCTTTGAATCCAGCCAAAATCGCTGGCCTGCACCTACGCAGTCCCCTTTGAAGCCATACTGGTCATTTGAGCCTTTTGAGGTCCATCATAGTTCTTTTGCGAGGCATATCTGATGGATCGGTGTTTCCGGAGCCAGCCCGCAGAGCCAATAAGTGCTCGTCATGTTACCTTGCAGCCACCTGGGGAGATGGACATATGTTGGAAGACAGCCCATTCGATAGTTTATAAAAGCTGATTTTATCCATGGATTGGCTGCTACTCCCAGGTAAGACTGTGGGACAAGACTATCAGATGATGACAGGATGAGCCAGGCATGGCTTTGTTTCAATAAAACTTTTTTGTCCATTAGCTGGGAGAGGGGCTTGACTCCTTTTGTCACACCCTTGACCAGCTGGTACGAGCTGGATTGGGGTAGTTGGTCTACCAGGCCCAATGCCGCCAGAGAGGGCTAAAAAAAAAGATGAAAGGGGGAGTTGGAGTGCGCATTGATTTCAGCCCAGATGACTGAGCTTAGAGAGCCTTGTCTTGCTGTCTTAAGTTTATAGCTTAAGTTAATAAATGCCCCTTTTCTTGCTAGAGTCTGTCTGAGCAAACCAAATTCAAGACGGACCTGAGCCGGTGAAGCACGGTTTGGTAAGCTGGACAGCCCCTTGCGGAGCTTGACAATTGTTTTGTCCAAGAGCTCCTCTCCTCTACCCACCAATGCTTCGCTGCCATATGTAATTGTTGGAATTAGTTTGGCTTATATGACCTTTAGTAGCACCAGGTAAGTTGGAGAACCAGCAGCATTTTTAACATGTTTAAATGTAAAAGTAAAAGAGATGGATTTCCGGCTGAGGCTTTCCAGGTGGGGCTTCAAAGAGCTGTTACAGTCAAAGAGGATGCCTAGGTATTTATATTCACGCACTGATTACATTTTGTTGTTGCCCAGGTACCACTGGTGCGGCGGCCGCGCAGTTGTCCTGAACGACATACGTTTTGATTTACCAAAGTTCATGAGAAAAGCATGTTCTTCTGAAAATTTTGCTGTTGTGTTGAGTAGCCTCTGCAGTCCTATTCTGGTATGGCTGAAAAGGATAGGATCGTCTGCGTACATCAAGAGAGGAAGAGGGACTTCTTGGTGTGATGGCAGTGATCGAATAGTAGTGATACAGCCATAAGATTAGCAAATGTACCCACCCCTTTAGAGAACACGGTTTGGTTAAACTAGATCAGGTTATTGTCAGCAGCCCAGGTTTCTCGTTCCTCCAAGAGGATCCCTGCAAAGATTTTGGACTCAACATCTAAAAGTGAAATTAATCTGTAGTTTGCTGGGTTGTTGGTCAACCATCCTTTGAAGACTGGGGAGATTGAGCCTCTCCATGATTGCAGAATGATGTTAGTGGCAAGTATGCACTTGTAGAGTACCGAGAGATGTTTTGCCCAAAAGTCTGAGTCCTCTTTGTACAAGGAGGCAGGAATACCATTGGGTCCTGGTGCTCCCTCGCTCCGACACTTAAGGATTCTCTTTCTCATTGTTTCTGAGAGAATTTGAAGGAAGCTGCATGGTTGTGAAGAAAAGCAGGTGGCACTTTGTGCTTGAGCTTGTGTTATTTCCTAGGGCCAGGGACCCTCACCTACGAGGCCCTGAGTCGGGGGACCTAAGTGGAAGGAGAGATATTGATACCAAGTAGGCTTGGCGATGTTAATTATGGAGTGAGTGTATGTTGCAGAACTTAGGCTGTTTATGTGTCTCCAGAACTGTGGGTGCCTATTTGATTTCAATGTGTGCAGGATCTTCCCTGCTAGCCACGCTGCCTTGTCTCTTTGGTATGCCCACAAGTGGCCTCTGTAGGCAAATCTGGAGGTGAATACCAGCACTCTCAAGGCATCATCTCTAGGCTCTTTCTGAAAAAGGTGAAGGGCAATGTTTAGATTGCGCTTGAGAATCTTTGTTCACCATCCGGATGGAGGTCCTTGAGGACTGTAAGGTCTTGTGCCTTGAGACTGTTGTTGACAGGATGCCAGAAATTCCCCTACAAACTCATCCTAGGCTGCTTATGCTGTTAGCTCAGGGCCTGTTATGTTTATTTTAAGGGACCACATTCTCTTGGCTTTTTCTGCCAGAACAGGTGTAGTCTCTGATGTCCATTTAATTTGACTCCTGTTATTTGTATATGTTGCATGCTGCAGCACATCTGTGGGGTCATGGTGATCAATTTGATGATTGAAGTGCAGCTCTTGTGGTAAGTGATCGCTCTTGCCTCCACTTACTACCTTGAATTTCGAAATTCAGCAGAAAAAGGATGATGATAGAATCGTAAAGTCTATTAGCGTTCTCTCTTTTTCATTAAAAAACGTGAATGATGAAGGTTGGTCCATGCCGTAAAGGCCATTGGTGGATCAAAGCCCCGTTGCTTCGAGGTCTCTTATTAACAGTTTCCCTAACCTATCCCCTTTATAAGGTCTGAATGAAATCTGATCCGGGATCAGCCAAAAGGTGTTCTGCGCCGTAATAGCTTCTCAGAAAGCTCTGTTCCCAATAGATTCATATTGAAGTCATAGCTTAGAACCAGCTCAGAGCAAGGAGCGTTATTTAGTAGCTCTTCAATCTTCTCTTTCAGCTGCCATACATCCTCCAGTTTGCAAGCTTTCTCTGAGGGGATGTAGATGTTCATTGGAGCTAGATGGAGGATGAGGACCCTTGTGTCGTAGAACAAAAAACTGTCATCAGAGTTTTGCATGTGGCTGAGGGTATGTGGTGGTACCCCTTCATGGCTGAGCTGAGATATATAATGAGTCCACTACTCAGACACCCAAAACGGACCCTCCTCATTGCTGGCCTGTGATAACTCACGAATCCCAGGATTGCAGGTGGAGATTCCGTCCAGGTCGCCTGCAGCATTATTACTTGGAATTCTATCCCCCAATTTATCCAGCAACCCACTGATATTCCAGGAGCACATTGCAAGGTTGCTTTTATCTTTATGGTCACTGGGAGTTGGCCTGCTCTGCCATAGTTGTCTTGGTCCTGTGCTCAGGGTGCTGGGTAATCAGCTCCAGTCATTAGGGAAGGAGGGGTCCGTGGTACAGTGCGAGGGCACTGTGCTTGCCTACGCTTTTTAGTGGAAAAGCAACTTGCCATGAGTGTTCTTTGGAATGCCAATAAAATTAAAGGCACAGGGCAGTGGTTGAGTCCCCTTGTCTCCTTGTCATGTCAGTAGAAGATGTGGATAGGCAGGGTCTGCTATGGGGGTAATGTGGATCCCCAATTCCTAAACGACCCATCAACTCCTAGTACTTGCTCTGCTACCTTAGCAGAGGTCCATGTCACTTTGGATGCTTTATTCATCTGAGATGGTGAAGGTGGAATAAATTCCACTGATACCGTATCCGCTGAGGTGATACTTGCCGTCTCAGGAAGCTGACTCAGCAGCCATAAAATGTTCCTCCCATTCAAAATGTCGAATGTGCCTCTTAATTTGTATTCCAAGTACATCAGAGTTACTGTAGAGCTTGGGCCACAGTTATGGAAGGTCAGAGCTGGGGTCGCAGGGGCAGCCTGAGAAAAGGGCATCACGCTGCAAGTCCTTTTTTGAAGTCTTGTGGCTTCATGAGTTGCTGACGCTGCCGATGTGTAATTGCTCCCCTGCTCCATCCACCTGGGCTTTTCCTGATTTGACGAATTCAAGGACAGTTTGACCAGGCAGGATCTTTTGTTGAAATTTGTTGTGAAAATGAGGGGTGCATTTCATGAAACGCAATTATCGGCATCAGGAGGAGCAATCCAGGAAGTGGCTGATTTGTTCCCCAGCTCGAAAGAATTGGCTGTGGTGTTGTTCCTGAGTTATCCACCAGAGACACCTTCTCAAGATTAGTTTGGTGGTGACAGCTAGCCTGGGTCGCCAGTTTAGTAGGACTGGGCACTGTTCCCCGAGGGGACTTTATCATCGACCAGTCCTTAATTCCTGTATGACGAGTATGTGCTTGAGTCGATGACCCTGGAGGGGAGCTAGGCGGTATTTTGCGCCCCTCTGCCTGGTTACTGAAGAAGGAGGCAATTGTCTACTTCTCAAGTGCTTTTAGCCTGTGCTTCCGCCCTTTCGGTCGGCACTTCTTCCAGGCGTAGATGGCGAATAATTTTTGTCTGGAGTGCCACTTGTAGTAGGTGAGGGGATTCCAGTGCTGATACGTGGCCCTGAATTCTGTTTCCCAGAGGGGCCACTTAATAGTTGGGAGTCGTGTAAGGATATTTTAGGGGACTCTGCTGTTTGTTTGTTTGCTGAGGTTCGATGCCCGTGGATAGGTTCCTGTTTGTGTGACTTGGAAGACTCCTGAGACACACCCTGCAGACATGTTATTTGAGGCTGCTGAGGGTTGTCACTCCTGGTGTTGATAGCAGACTTGAGGTTTGCTACCCTGTTTTGGTTCTGAGCTCTTTTCATATCATCAAAGATGATACTTAGGGTTTCTGGTAGGGATCCCAACGTATCCAGGATTGGAGAACAAGTACAGGGACAGACAGGTAGCCAAGAGTCGGCAGAATTCTGGGCTCTAATTATCAGATTATTAAGATCTGCAATTTTTGAGTCAATTCCTGAAATAAAAACTGCCATCGTATTTAACAATTTGATTTAAGTGTACATTTTAGTAGACTGAGAATTTAAGACTTCCGCAGTGAGCTGGAAGATACTCTGTATAATGTTCAAAACTGTTGGTATATCTAGATCTGTGGCAGTCTCAAGAGGTGTAGCGATGCCTGGTGTCAGAGCAAACTACTGCAGGTGAGCACGGGGTAGAGCAGGACTGATTCTGCCCCAAGGCCCCGTCACCGTCTCCATATATTGCATCCATTGCCTCCCATTCCAGGGAGGTGAGAGAAGAAGGATTCTGCTGTGTACAACTTGCTAGTTTATCCTGGGGTGTAGAGTTGTCAAAGGGGAGGAGACTGAGACGAGTTCTGCCTGTTGGGTCCTTTGATGAGTGTTGACCAGGCACTGTGTCTGATCGGCCTGTGCCGAGAATGCATTCATATGTACAAGAATTTGTAATTTGTAATTTTTATTTACCAGTGTTCAGTTAATTAAAACCATTACACAATCAATATACAGATAAAATATCATAAAATGCAAAAAAGGCCGATTTTAAGTTAAAGTATGCAACTTGATTGTATTACAGAATTGTCTCCTGACTAATTGTGCGCGCATGCCTAGAACTCTCAATCTCTAGGAGCAGGCTCCCTAATATGTCCAGAATTTTCACCGGCCTGTAGCTAAGCTGCACACCGTCCCCTTTGAATCCAGCCAAAATCGCTGGCCTGCACCTACGCAGTCCCCTTTGAAGCCATACTGGTCATTTGAGCCTTTTGAGGTCCATCATAGTTCTTTTGCGAGGCATATCTGATGGATCGGTGTTTCCGGAGCCAGCCCGCAGAGCCAATAAGTGCTCGTCATGTTACCTTGCAGCCACCTGGGGAGATGGACATATGTTGGAAGACAGCCCATTCGATAGTTTATAAAAGCTGATTTTATCCATGGATTGGCTGCTACTCCCAGGTAAGACTGTGGGACAAGACTATCAGATGATGACAGGATGAGCCAGGCATGGCTTTGTTTCAATAAAACTTTTTTGTCCATTAGCTGGGAGAGGGGCTTGACTCCTTTTGTCACACCCTTGACCAGCTGGTACGAGCTGGATTGGGGTAGTTGGTCTACCAGGCCCAATGCCTGAGTTATCCACCAGAGACACCTTCTCAAGATTAGTTTGGTGATGACAGCTAGCCTGGGTCGCCAGTTTAGTAGGACTGGGCACTGTTCCCCGAGGGGACTTTATCATCGACCAGTCCTTAATTCCTGTATGACGAGTATGTGCTTGAGTCGATGACCCTGGAGGGGAGCTAGGTGGTATTTTGCGCCCCTCTGCCTGGTTACTGAAGAAGGAGGCAATTGTCTACTTCTCAAGTGCTTTTAGCCTGTGCTTCCGCCCTTTCGGTCGGCACTTCTTCCAGGCGTAGATGGCGAATAATTTTTGTCTGGAGTGCCACTTGTAGTAGGTGAGGGGATTCCAGTGCTGATACGTGGCCCTGAATTCTGTTTCCCAGAGGGGCCACTTAATAGTTGAGAGTCGTGTAAGGATATTTTAGGGGACTCTGCTGTTTGTTTGTTTGCTGAGGTTCGATGCCCGTGTTTAGGTTCCTGTTTGTGTGACTTGGAAGACTCCTGAGACACACCCTGCAGACATGTTATTTGAGGCTGCTGAGGGTTGTCACTCCTGGTGTTGATAGCAGACTTGAGGTTTGCTACCCTGTTTTGGTTCTGAGCTCTTTTCATATCATCAAAGATGATACTTAGGGTTTCTGGTAGGGATCCCAACGTATCCAGGATTGGAGAACAAGTACAGGGACAGACAGGTAGCCAAGAGTCGGCAGAATTCTGGGCTCTAACTATCAGATTATTAAGATCTGCAATTTTTGAGTCAATTCCTGAAATAAAAACTGCCATCGTATTTAACAATTTGATTTAAGTGTACATTTTAGTAGACTGAGAATTTAAGACTTCAGCAGTGAGCTGGAAGATACTCTGTATAATGTTCAAAACTGTTGGTATATCTAGATCTGTGGCAGTCTCAAGAGGTGTAGCGATGCCTGGTGTCAGAGCAAACTACTGCAGGTGAGCACAGGGTAGAGCAGGACTGATTCTGCCCCAAGGCCCCGTCACCGTCTCCATATATTGCATCCATTGCCTCCCATTCCAGGGAGGTGAGAGAAGAAGGATTCTGCTGTGTACAACTTGCTAGTTTATCCTGTGGTGTAGAGTTGTCAAAGGGGAGGAGACTGAGACGAGATCTGCCTGTTGGGTCCTTTGATGAGTGTTGACCAGGCACTGTGTCTGATCGGCCTGTGCCGAGAGTGGTATCACAGTTGCAGATTCTCAATGTTGGTTCGAATTTGAGCCTGGTGAGTGAGATTGGTCTGAACTAGTGAGCTGGGTTGGCTGCCTTGGTTCTGACAATACCAGAGAGGAGGGATTCTACTATATTGGATTTGTCTGTGCAGCGGTCACAGCTGTCGATTGCGCCTGCGGACAGGAACTCTGTTCCAGAGCCATGCAAGTGCACGTGTGCCACTGTAAAGGATTTAGGGCCAGATGTATCAAAAAACGAAATTGCATTTCTTAAATAGCGAATTTTAAGAAATCGCTATTTAAGAAATGCAAAATGGTATGTATGAATTTTGCGATTCGGTAATAGCAATTTCTTAAAATTCGCAAATGCTATTACCGAATCGCAAATAGAGAATCCGACCCCATTTGCACCTATGGGCCTGTTGCGAATGTTTTTGCATTTCCTAAATTGCGAATTTCAGTTAGGAATTCGCAATTTAGGAAATGCAAATCCCATGGTGCTGGGGGCTTAAGGCCCCCTCTGCTGCACCCCAAAAATATTTTTACGGACATGCGAAGCACACACATGCCTTAGGGGCATGTGTGCACTACATGTCAATTTTAAAAATGCATTTAAAATGCATTTTTAAAATTTGCACATGGTTACCACCAAACTTTTGTTGGTGGTAATTGCATTTTCTAAATGCCCAATTCGCATTTAGGAAATGCTTGATACATGTGCTTAAGAAATCACAAATAAGGATTCCTTATTTGCGATTTCCTATTTAGAGAATCGCAATTTGCGATTCTCTGAATGGGGTCGCAATTTTAAGGAATCGCTATTTAGCGATTCCTTAAAATTGCACTGCAAATGCCTTTCATACATTCTGAAAGGCATTTTTGCATTCGCAAACGGCCGAATTCTGCAATTCGCACCGTTTGCGAATGCAAAATCGCTTGATACATCTGGCCCTTAGTTGCTATTTGAAGAGTAGATGCTCCGGTGGAGAGAGCACTGGTGGGCTTGGGAAACGCCCGACAAGCTTAAGGTTAACCGATGTATTTGCAGCTAAACCAAAAGTGGCTACTTGACTGATAATAGTTGGCTACAGGGGAGATGGTTCGCCTGCGATACTTGAGTTTGCTGCTAGATAGTTGAAACTAGATCCTTAAGAAGAAGAAATTTGGCATCAATTTTGGACTGACGTTTTGTCGGTGCGAGAATGTCTTGCACAGATATGGGGCCTGCTGGATTAATCCTGTCATGGGACTCCGTCTGAGCAGACAGAGTTGAGCTACTGTCCTGCAAGGACCCTGCTGGATCAGTGATGTCAATAACATTAATTAGGGCTTCAGATCTTTCAGTCCCGCCCCCCCGACTTGACTTCTTTCTCTGACGAGAGGTTGGGGGTGCCCTAGCTCTTCTGGAGCGCATTATGGCCTTGTTGCTCTCTTGCAATACTGTTCGCTAGGTAGCCAAGTAGCAGGATGGCAGGGTTGGCTGCGGACGATGAGTAACAGGTGGCAGGTAATGTAGTAACTCAGTTATCTGCTGTCTTTGGGTAAGTATCCTGAGGGTGACCTGAAGTGGTGCAACCAGGCAGTTTAAGGGGTATTTGAGAAAGATGGACTATGAGCGGGTCTCACCGGGGTCCCACAAGCCACACACAGACCTAGCTGGGCCGCTTCCGTGAAAGTCCAGTGGTGCACTCTCATCAGCAACCTACAACGGCTGCCACGCTCATAAAACCTCCTTCACAGCACGGGGTTCTTGAAGATGCTTGCTACCTCCCAAGCCCTGAGCCACCCTGAGCCACTCTGAGTTGCCTACCCAACCACTCAGCGCCCACCTGCCTACCCGCTCACCTACCTGCCTGAACGCCTGCCCACCAATCCAGACCACGGCCGAGGCAACTGGGCAGGGCAGTAAGGCAGTGAACGCAACAGGCGCAACAAGGTGGACAAGCAGGCAAGGAAGAAGTGAGGCAAGAGAGGCAACGCAAAGCAACGAGAGGCAAGCAAGGAACAGGGGACAGGAGCCAAAGGGAGCACCGATGTTGGCAGTGGGAGGTGCAAGAAGAGGCAGTAAGTGGCAGTGGGAGTGAGCCGTGGGCAGTGGATAGGGCAGGGGACAGGGAGAGGAAGGAGTTACGGGAGCAGGGAAGAAGCTATGGGGAGGCAGGTGAGGGTAGGCAAGAGGGGGCGAAAGAGCAAGTAGCAAGAGGAGGCAGTCGGCAGAGAACAGCTGTGCCCTGCCCAGCTCTGTACCCAACCCTGTCACCTGGCCCACCACAGCCCTGAGCCCACCACACCTCTGGACCGCTGGTTCTCACCAGAGCCCTGACCCCACAACCCTGCACTGTACACTACACCACACCACTCTCCCCCTGCTGTCCTGCTCACCTCTGACGCGCCTCAGTATCTGTAATGCAGCGTGGTGCAATCCACCGCTCTCCAGCCTTCCCGGCTGTCGCCTGACTCCTCAGCACTCCAGCTTGCGGCTCGATGCTCGATAGCTCGGTAATCCATTTGTCGAAATTCAAAGAATTGATCTTTAACATTGATAGCTAACCAACTTCAACATGCTTAAACAAGTGAGGAAGTACTGATAAACCTGGTTTAAAACAGATTAAGGGGCTAAAAAGCATAATATAAGGGTTTTGTCAGCTGTCTTTTCCATTAGGGCGAGCCAGCTCCTTCAACAGTCTGAGCTACCGTGCATTTCCATGCCTCTGTGGAAACATAGGATCTGTTGTATTTGAGATTCCCGGCGCCGCGCGCTGCACAAAACACGCAGTGCACCGGTTTTAGATTAATTCACTGCGCAGCTACCGAGGGAGCCGTTTCTCCTTCTCCGGCTCCGTCGCGTCACTGGCAGCCCTTTATTACTATTGGCTCCAGTGAGCCAGGGCTCAACCAATGTAAGTATAACTGTGGGGGTTGCCGTGGTAACACCCCTACAACATTTTAACTTTGGTAGTGCTGCGTTCCCGTTAGTCCATGGGCGCGACACTACATCCCTCCCAAAATTTCACAAGAAAATGAAACATAACACCATCATGATGAACAATATCAATGAATGACTTAGCTCCTTCGATTTATAGTAGGAAGTCACGCAGCATCGTAGAGGGTGCAGGATTGCTTCTCAGGTGGTATCTCGACCGGAGATCTCTTCCATCTCGTGAGCCGAGGTTAGTGTAAGAGTCATCGTCTGGTCTTTCACAGACACGTTCCATGTTGTCAGGAGCAGGAGTACTCAACCGGTGCTCTAGTTCTTCATCCTCTTCAGCCCCATCTATTTCTGTCGGTAAGGGACCATGTCCTGGACTGGCTTTGGGGACTTCTGATGGAGCATGGAATTTCTTAAACGATGACACATTCCGCGCAACTTGTTCAGGGCCTCTCTGCCACAATCATTGATCCTTGACGGCTGGTAACTATCCACGGCTTGTCTTCAAACGGGAGACGAAACTTGCTTCCGGGGAATCGGTCCTTTATGAGCACGGAGTCTCATTCTTGTATATCCGAATGATGCGCTCTCCTACGCCTGCTTGTTCCATCATTGGAGGTTTTCCTCTTGGCATACTCTTTTCTTTCATCTATTGGACTGGGCTTCCAGGACTCATGATGGGGTATGACATCCGTCACTATTCGCCCCATCGATAGATGACCAGGAGCTACTCCAGTGGTAGAGTGTGGTGTCAAACGGTAATCACGGAGAAAAGAGTAAATAGCTCTCTCTATTGCTTCATTCTTAGCCATCGCAATCCAAACCACTTTATTTAGTGTCCTCATAAATCTTTCTACTTCCCCGTTGGCTTCAGGCCAGCGAGGACTTATCTTTCTGTGCTTAATGCCCAGGCACCGTAGGTATTCTCCGAATTCACTCCCACGAAACGGTGGCCCATTGTCAGTCTTAACCTCTTGTACTAGCCCATGAGATGCAAACATTTTTTCCATCTTTGAAATGATTTTGGACGCTGTCATAGTCTGGACTATTTCTACCTCGGGGTATCGAGAGTAGTCATCAATCATGACCATTAGATGATCTCCATTAGGCAGGCTCCCAAAGTCAAGGCTCATCGACACCCATGGTTTATGGGGTCGTTCCTCAGTCTCAATAGGGACTGGGGTGTTGGGAGTTCCAGTCCCTTGGCCCCAATGGCATGACCGTATTAACTCCTGTACCCTTTCATCCATCTGTGGAAACCACACCTTTGTCCACAATCAGTTCTTCGTCTTCACCATCCCTTGGTGGCCAGCATGTGCTAGCTGAACGACTCTACTCGTGAGGCTGGATGGGATCACGAGCCTGTGATCTCGGAGGAGACATCCATTTTCACTGACAGTTAGTTCTTGCCTCACCCGGTGTCCTTCCATGACCATCCTCGACTCCGGGGTTAGTGATTGCCACTGTTTTGGTCCAGTGCGCCAGTTATTGTTCTGTATCATCTGTATAGCTCTTTGGAGGTTGTCATCTGACTCCGTGGCTTGTCTTATTGTGTCCATCGTAATGGGTAGTGGTCGTGATCTTTCTCCTACGCATTTGACGTATTCCTCTGTCTCACGAGCTTCGCGTTCTTCTCGCTGATTGGCAGGTCTGGAGTGCCTTGAGAGGTAGTCTGCTGGGTTGTTTGATCCTGGGCGATATTCCACTTTACAATTGTATTCCTGCAATTGAAGCATCCACTTTTCTATGCGTGGAGGTGGCTTGGATGCTGTGCCTTGGAAGAGTGGTATTAAAGGCTTGTGATCTGTGGTGACAATAAACGGGTGTCCGTAGACATATAGGTGGAAGTGTTTACATCCCCAATGGATTGCAATTGCTTCACGCTCAATCTGAGACTATCTTCTCTCTGTTTCCGTTAGTGAGCGGCTCGCATATGGAACTGGGGCCCAATCTTCCTCATTGACTTTTTGGAGGAGCACGGCTCCTAGCCCTGTTGGGCTGGCATCTACTGCAATGGATGTTTCTCGCCGGGGATCAAAATATCATAGGATGGTGTCGTCTGACAACGCTTCCTTTGTTGCTTGGAAGGCACGTTCATGTTCAGGACCCCAGGACCATGTTGACGTCGCTTTCGTGAGGTCTCTCAACGGTTGAGTCAGTGACGTGAGGTTCTTTATGAAACGACCACAGTAGTTCACCATGCCCAGAAAGCTTCGGACTCCCGTTACGGTCGTCGGGGTTTGGTATTTTTAATGTCTATCACTTTTTCCGGGTCAGGGGCAACGCCGCATGATGATAAGGTGTATCCGAAGAATTGTATTGTTTCTTTGAGAAACTCACATTTCTCTCTATGGAGGGTGAGTCCCGACTCATGGATCCGCTGGAGAACTCTTTTGAGAATGTCGTGGTGTTCCTGGATGGTTTTTGCGAACACGAGGATGTCATCACTGACATTTATAACACCTTTCAAGTCTATTAGCAACTCTCGTATCGTGTTTTGGAAGACTTCAGCTGCACTTGAAATTCCGAAGTTCAGCCTCTTGTAGCGGCTGAGTACAATATGGATAGAGAATGTTGTCATATACCTGGACTCCTCTGCTAGGACTAGTTGGTGGTACCCTGATCTGAGGTCCAGTTTCGAGAACCATCTGGCTTCACTTAGTTCTCCTGTTAGGTCATCGATGGTTGGTGTAATGTGTCGTTCTCTTTTTACGGCTACATTTGGCAGTCTCATATCAACACAGATCCTGACTTCTCCAGGCTGTTTGGGTTTTTTGGCTACTACAATCGGAGATACCCATGGTGTCGGGCCCTCCACCTTCTTTATGACTCCTGCCGATTCTAACTTGCATAGTTCCTTCTCCACTAGGGGGCGTAAGTGAAACGCTATCCTTCTGTGTCTTAAAGCTATGGGTTGAACTGACTTGTTGATGTGCAGAGTGATCTCTTTGTTTCTTAGACACCCTATGCCTTCAAAAACAGGAGCGTAGGACTCTAATATGTCACTCAGGGATTCCATGTATATCTCAAAAGTGAAGGTGACGATGCCTAGGGCTTCTGCGGTGTGGCACCCTAGTAACGTTCGCTGTCCTTCCTCTGCTACATAGATGTAGGCTTCAATTTCTTGAGATCCGTGAGATATCGCACTTGGCCTTATGCAAATACTCTGACCTGCGTCGGTGTAAGGGGTGGAATTAGATTTAGCTTCTGGTACGTTGCTTGTGCCATGATGTTGATGGACGCTCCAGTGTCTATTATGACGTGCACTGGACATCCAGCTATCTGTACTTGACACTTGGGCAGTTTTCTCTGCCGACTTGTGGCCGTACTGATGGTGAAGATGGAGTGGACTATTTGTACTCCTTCCTCACCGTCATCCATGTCACTGCCTCTGGGTTGTGTCTCTATAGCCGTGTTTACTGTGGTTTGAGTATTTGTGCCCCTCGTCGTTCTACATACTTTGAAGAAATGGTTAAATTTTCCACACCCTACACATTTCTTTCCTTTGGCAGGGCAGTTGATAAGGGGGTGGTTTGTCCCTCCGAACCTTCCACATGTTTTAGTCGATGATAGTGTCTTTTGTGTCTTTGGTTTGGAGGACGCTCCTATCCCTGCTGCTACCTGTTCCATCTTGATTGGGTTCTGAAGATCTGCTTCCATATGTGATGCTCTTGCCTTTGATAGCTCTTTGGTTCTCCCCAGGACATTGTGAGAATGTCTTGTAGAGGTCGCCCTGACTCTTCAAGAATCCGTTCCCTTAACTTGGAGGACGCACAGCCTTGTATGATTTGACCTCTAATTTCATCATTCTCACTGTGGAATGCGCATGTGGCTGCAAGCCCTTTCAGTCTCAAGTAGAACATATCAATCGATTCATCAGCAGACTGTCGAGCTTGTCGAAAAATGAACCTTTCAGTCTACATTGACCATGGGTGCAAAGTGCGTCCGGAGCGCTGCAATGAGTGTGAGATGCGTCTTTGGCTCTGCCTCGTTTATTGTTTTCGCTATGCGGTATATGTCTTTCCCTCCTAGGTGTACCACCATTGCTCGTTTTTGCTCATCTTCCGTTTTTGTGGCTTCAAAATAAAACATGAGACGCTCCAATCATTCATTCCATCGCGCTGCCTGTGTGGATGGGGCACCTTCCACTATGAATGGCTCAATGGGGGGTACGGTATTCATTTTGTATTACTAGTTTTGTTTCTTTTGACTGTCTCTCTCTTTAGTGATGGTGTATGGAGCTGAGACTCTGTTTGCTGTCTCTTAATATATATATATATATTTTTTTTTACTGTCTCATCACTTCCTCTGTGCCTTCAGGTATTACTTTTAGGCTAGGCACCCCCAGCTTTGCCTTTCTTATCCTGTGGTTTGTTTGCTCTTTTGTTTTATATTTTTTTTTTTGGGGCATGGCCTACATTCGAGGGCCGGCAATCTTACCGGTAGGTTTGGTTTTCATGTGGAGGTCTTCTTTTGTATGCACGGCTGCTTCGTGGTCGAGGCACGAGCACCGTGCTTCGCCTCCTTTTACTGGTGGGCGGCGCCCGTCCTCGTCGCCAGTGTTGTATTTGAGATTCCCAGCACCGCGCGCTGCACAAAACACGCGGTGCACCGGTTTTAGATCAATTCACTGCGCAGCTACCGAGGGAGCCGTTTCTCCTTCTCCGGCTCCGTCGCATCACTGGCAGCCCTTTATTACTATTGGCTCCAGTGAGCCAGGGCTCAACCAATGTAAGTATAACAGTGCTGGTTGCCGTGGCAACACCCCTACAACATTTTAACTTTGGTAGTGCTGCGTTCCCGTTAGTCCACGGGCGCGACTCTACAGGATCTACAACAAACAGAGCCCTGGGCAGACAGGGTCCACTGCCAGCGTGGTGGACAGAAGTAAGTGTGCATCACAAGAAGAGTCGGCTGAACGAGCAGCAAACGCCAAGGTGTGTGATCCCTAAGGAAAATAGGACACAATTTATTCCGCAGCATATGGGAACTTTTTGCTCTTTCCTAGTAGCTGTCAGTTCAACATGGGAAATTAAGGAATACAAATGAGGTGAAGGAGAGTTTCCCTATTTTCATATGATTAAAGTCATGTCATGTATGTGAAAGCTGCACAGTTACAGTGATCTAGCCATTTTAATCCATTTTAAAGAAATGTTGCGATTATCGTAAATGAAAAACAAATAAGTATATGAGTCGATCTGCAGTTATCAATTTAACAAGTGCTTACACCCTTTTCCTCCTGTTCACATTTTTTTGTAGTTGTATTTTGTGCGAACATGACCTGGAGCACTTTACATGAGCACCAGTTACTTTACACAAGTTATTGCAGGTGAAGGCAGATACGTGTATATGATTCAGTGGCACAATTGACATTGTTAGTCCTCTTTTTATTTCCAGTAAGATCTTGTGCCTGCTCAAACTCCAGTTACAGCAATTAGCTAGGTGTAATGCACATGCGTGGTCTTCTCTGCACCAAATTTGCGTTTTCTAGCTTTTTTTATAGTGTAACCTTTGGTGTATTCTTGCATAAACATTTCAAAGTGTTCCTTTGAATGTAGCCTGTTTTTTTATTTGAACCAAAAATCCACATTTACCCATTATGTTTCTTAATCATGGAGAGTCCATTCAGTGACCCTTATAATCTTGTAACAGGGACAAGTTCATATGTACCAAAGCGTAGGATCCTCTGTGTTTTATCGCACTGTGGCACAAGTTCGTCTAACGCATTAGGCAGTGCTGCCGGCTCTGAAAGAAGTATGATGCAGCCAATACATATGCCTTTTGCGCACTTACTGCACTGGACCCATTTGTTAGGAAACTTACCTTTTTCGCTCACCCCATTTTAGAGGCGATGGACCTCCGATAGATCTCTCTTCATCATAGAGACGGGTTAGAGCAATCAGGGTAACCCACTGTCAGCTACCTAATGAGGACCAATTAACTGCTAACTCACTTGTAACTCTTCTCTATTGGGCATTTAAATCAAACAAGTCGTATGCACAAATGTGAAAAGAACATAAAGACATTAACAGTCTTGTGTAAATTTAGGTTATTTAGTTATTGTATTAAAGATACAAAATCAATGCAGCTCTCACCCCTATCCGTTCACCATGCCACATAATTCAACTAGACAAATACTCTACACATCACACAATTCCACCCCACACAATTCCATAACAAACAATTCCAATCCACATACCTGCCAACTTACAAAATATTTTCAAAGAGTGGGGAGGGGGTCGGGCCTTGTAGGGGATGGGACCTGGTGCCAAAAGCTAACTGAAAGGCACTCTGCCCGTCACCAAGCCCCCCAGCCTCCTCCCAAAAAACAAAAAAAGAGTCATTGAGGCTGTGGCCGATGTCCCTGGGTGTTTTCACACCTTTAAAGGACATCGGCTGCTTGCAGCTCTGAAAATGAGCTGGAAACCCATTGTTCACAGTGGTTTTCAACTTGTTTTCCCTGCCACCATGTGATCTTGGCTCCTCACGGGGTGACCGTGTGAAGGGAGCCAAAACAGTGTGACGCATGGTGGCACCTTGTGAGTTGACAGGTCTGAATTCAACCTACGTAATTCCACTCCAAACCACATACATTCACTGCACTCCAAACAAACAACTTACATTCATTCCACTTCAAACAAAAACACATGGGTAAAAGACATTGTCATTTACAACACCAATAGCCGTACCTCTCATAAATACAAGACCTGTTGCATTGCAAATGCTTGTTGGCAGCTTGTGGGCAGGTTTTAAGGCCGGTGGAATAGTTTTACTCTTGATTTGCCTGATGTTGTCACAAGCATTGCCTGCAGCAAACACACATGCATTCCATCTCCCATACATTGCAAAATACCCATATAGCTTGACTTTACAAGTTTAAAACTGGCTTGATTTGCAAATGAGGACCATTATTTTTAACTTTCTGCTTTGCTAATGTGAGCCACTTGTATTTTGGTGCCAGGGCCTATTTTTTGCCCCAGTCTCACCCTGCTCTGCAAGAAGGAATCCGAGCTGTCCTGCTACTTCACCATTCCAGGAAGCTTCTAAAGTAGGCCTTTACTTACATTTATCGTAAAAAGATGAGAATGGAAGCAGGTGCAAACAGAGAAAGATGGGGGTGGTCCAGAGCTGTGCTGCTGGCTTGAAAGTACCAAGCAGTAAAGGACCTAAGATATGCTCACAAGGACAGCTTGTGGAAAGTGAGGAATAGTCCTTGGGACCAAAGCCAGCCCTGACAAAATACTTAAATCACCCTCGAAATGTAGGGTCATAACAAGGAGGCCATTAAATCCAAGGCCATGCACTTTTGCAAAGCCCCCGAGATCCCCGCCCTCCTGCTGCAAAATCTTCTTATATGTAGGATAAAATACTCCCTTGCCCTAGATTATAAGGATAATGCAAGTCACAGACAGTTCCATGACCATATAGAGGACTGTGGCCAAAGACTCAGTTCCTTTACAAAGTCATGGAACTCCAAGATGAATTGCAATCTACTTATAATGTACAGCTGGGTCTACTGTAGTGGATCCTATTTCGTTTTAATGGGAATCAGGAGTTTGCTTAGCCTTCTGACTTGCAGGCCTGTGCCCCCGTTACCCAGTGACTTTTAACCTACTTAGCGTGCTCTGTTTTAGCACATTTATTTAATTATTTCTTCCAAGATGACTGCCATGTTTATATTTAGGAAGATGTTTAGTTTCACGTTATCAGTGCCATTCTATAAAGGCGCCACTATCAGCATCAAAGATAAATGAGATACGTAGGTATTTTGTATTTCCCCACTTTCGTGTGCCAGTAACATAATGTATCTTTTCAGGGAATTATTTATATTATTGCCACCCCAAGCATGCCTTTTAATCTATTGTTTGGGAACAAACCTGCTTCAGGGGTCCTACCAGATCTGTATAAATACATCTCACACAGACAAGATAATCAGAGGGATTCCTACCGGATACCATTGACGCTATCTATGCTACACGTCGCCTTGATGCTGACCCAGTATCGTGTCCCCACGGAGTCTGATCTAGAGACCTTATTCCAAGGTAACAAGGGTTGGGGGCTCTTCTCATGGACATGGTACTGTCAGATTAGGTTTAACACACCTAGTTCTCTTTAAGTTAGAGATTAGGTTCATCATGCTAGGGTTGTGAGGCGTATTTCACACCTAGTTCATATTGCATGTTGTTGCAAGATTGTGGGGTTCTCTGTATTCATGACTCTCATTTTTACCATTCTGTTTCTTGCATTTTTCATTATCCTAATCATTGCAGCCCATGTAATATTCAGTAGATTGCAGTCTTGTTAATAAATCCTATTGAAAACTTCCCTGCATCTCTTTCATTTCCTGTGTTTGACTGAAATATGTTGTTCATGTAAGAAAAGAGTACTGTCCATTTAACCTCGACTTCCCTGAGATGTCGCACTCTTGAATCCATATGTAAATGCTGCCACAAATCACCTTTTACTGGCTGGGTTTTCAGTGAGGTACTGCTTGTGAGCCGGGAGGGTTGGGACGACAGTTGCCACTTGTTGTAGGACTGGCCTAGTCACTTACGTACTGTCATCCATAAACCAGCAGTCTTGCCTACAGCAAGAATCGAACTGCAACAGTACTTTATTCCGTATCACCATTACCCTTCCCCCAATTACTGGAATTCTTCTTGTCGTGCTCTTTCATGTTCCTTACTTTAGGAAAACGATATCTGCAGAAGTAAAGCGAGATCCAGTTTTCTTGTTTAAATTGCAGCTGTAATTATGCTCCTTAACCTGCCTCTCACCCTTGCTGCTGGCTCAGCTCTGGCATCCGGCATTGTGAGTTAGCAGTTAATTGTAATAACTTGTTACAGTTGAGCAAATACATTATTTCTTAATTACAGGCAAGTAAAGATGTCAGAAGACACCTGTAATAAGGATATTAGAGAGTGGCTTTCATAAGGGGATTGCACGCCTCTCTGTGTTGAGGTTTTATAAAGCAAACTGGTATTTTTTTTTAAATGAACGATGAGCCAGCTATCACTTACATACACCCAGATGGCTCCAAGTGCTGTAGTTGTGGTGGGTCTCTCTTTCAGTGGAAGGTATTTTTGATATTTAGAATAAGGTGCTCATGCCACCTAGCACACAGAATAGTATGGCTCCACATATACTTTCTGACACAGGCAAAAATGTATTACAGCAAAAACGTCTGAAAAGACCTGGAACCACCTGAAGTAAAGCAGCATGCAAGCCTCGCCCACTCCAGTGACTTTGTGGGGATGTATTTAGAACGACAAGTACAAATAGTGCATATCAAAACACAATTTTCAAATATATTCACAATTAACTTTACAGATTGGGTCATTAGAGTCCATTTAACCATAAAAGCCGCTGTTAAAAGGACCTTTTGGGTTCATGTTGGTTCCCTCGTTTTTAGCTTCATTTTCTATTTTATTCAGTTTAACTAAGCTGCTGTTAGCAAAGATATTTTCCTGCACTTCTCATATGATAGTCTTTAAGGAATCTGTAGTGCGAGCTGATTGTTTAGTTAGCCTTTGCGCAACATGTAATCAGTACTTTCTGTCTCAGGCTAGAAACACTGTACACGATATTCTAGTTTGTGTTGCCCATTCAGGAGACTGCTCCTAACATCTAGACACAGCACTGCGTAAGAGCTGTGCTTCCAACACACCATGGATTTATTATAAATGGACCCGGAAGGGGCAGAGGGCATTCCAGCCACGACCGTCCTGAGACGAATGCTGTGTTTGACAAGCAGCTCTTTCGGCGCTAATCTACCATCTCATCTAGACCGCAGGCTGACTCCTGACAATATCTTCGGGTATGGGGATAATTCCTTAGATTGGGCCAGACAGAAGAGTACACCCGCTATGCTCTTAGCGTAGTCCAAAGTTTAGCTAAGAACATCTAGAATATCTAGAATCACATTAAAAATGGTTGGATTGTTTATTTTCTCTACCATGTATATAATGCTGATTGTTTTCTTTCACCTGCCTAATTACTGCAGCTCATTCGCCTCATGCCAGAGTGTGATTGCTTCAATAAACGTATTGAAACCATATCTCGCATTTCTTTGTATCTTGCCTAGCCAGGCATGAGTAGTACCAGGAAAGGGTAAGATCTGTTGCCACAACTTCCCTGGCTAGTCAGAGTATTATGTTTAGGTTGCAGTAATCACCTTCCACTCCAGTTGATTTGGGGGTTCGGATGAGGCACTGTGAGCTACCCACTCGTAAGGAAGCCCTGATAGTATGCTGAGTTAACGACAAGTAAAACCACAACATAAAACAGGTTTTGCAAGATTCAGGATCTATATAGGAAGTTCTCCAACTTTCTCCTTTTGGAATAGAAAACATTTTTGTGCAAATCATGGAAGCCGACATCAAAGAGACCACACTGTGGAAAGGCAGCTACTCATCACTGTCCAGAGGATGATGCCAGCATGCACTACTGGCTGAGGTTCTCATTTATCTTTCGTTAGCCAGATCCCTGTAACAATACAGGTTGAGGCATATTTTTGGTGGATGTACTGGTTACACCCTTGCCAGGCACATCTATTGAGGACGCTGCCTAAATGCTGAAACAGCACACCCATTATCCTACAAATGTAGCACTTGAAGGTCTGGGCAGGTCTTATAATCTCCCCAGAGAAAACCTATGTTGTAGCATCACCTTTTCATTCCTCTCTCCAAAAATCCGGAACACCCTTTCAACCACTCTGCACATCCTATCCAACCACCCTACCAGAGCATTCATAAACTACTGAAGACTTGGCTTTTTGCTTCTTTGTTCCTTTAGCATTCTGGTCCACCTGCTTGGTACTCTTTCTAATCTGCACTCTGAAACATCGCAAGTTTATGGTCATGGATTAAAAATCCTTTATTTTATGACCTACCTTAGCTCATGAGCTCTGACCACGAGGTCTGATCCCCAGAGAAAACACAGGGTTTATACACCCTGGGATGATAGGACAGACTCCATAAAGCCGTCAAGAATAATGTTCATCTTATCCCATTTTAACGAAACGTGATGCTCCATGGCAGTAGGGGCTCTTATATCTGCCCCTCAGTCCTCCATCTTTCAAAGGATTTGCTAAATTTAGTACCATTTAATTAAGTTGTAGCAACACCTGTTATTGATGGTGTGTAGTAACAGCAGAAGTGTGCTATTATTATTGTTGGCATCCATAACAGTAGTTTCCTGAAAGGTTGCTCTCTCACCTAACACTGAACCATGCATCCCTACAACAGCCAACTGTGATGTGTTCTTCTTGTACCAGAAATAGACTGATAACTATTACAAATACAAAGGGGTAAATATATTTTAAAGAGGGTCATTAAAAAAACAATATGCAAACAATTGACTAAGAAGTTAGAAGAAGGGGAAGGTTTAGATAAATAACGGTTAGGATTAAGGTGTGGTAGAGGACCAAAATCAGCTCTGGCTCCCACTTTGGATGAGTTGCATCTAATAGTTGACGGTGGCAATAGTGCTTCATTGATTTTGTTGGATATGTCCACAGCTTTCGATACTGTGGACCACAACATCATAATTAAGTGGCTTAGAAGACTTGGCATCAAGAAAACTGTTTGGAGCTGGTGTATATCCTGCTTGGGAATCAACCTTACACAGTGATGTTAACTTCCTATCATTCAACTTTGCAAAAGGTTTTGTGCAGAGTACCACAGGCGTCCTCATTATCACCTATTTGTTCAACATATACAGTCAACCACTCTTAGCACTCATTAATTTCTGTTGCAGCATAGAGGAATCTTACATGGATGATACTCAACTCATATTGGATCAAAATGCATATATATCCACTTGTAGTTTGACATCTTGCCTCACCACAGGGGGATCATAGATGGCTTGTAACTCTCAAGACCAGTAAAATGGAGATGCTGACGAGGGGAAAAAAACTCAGCCAGATCCAGGATTCAATATGACCAGATAACATGGTTTCAGCTCTGTTCCCGAGGTTAAATCACTTGGTGTATATGTAAATTAAGGCTTTTCCATGAAGCATCAAATTACTGTTCTCCCTTTATAATGTTTCTATTGGTTGAAGAAAGTATGAATCATATCCAAAATTGCTTACTCCAACACTCTGTGCCTCTGTCTTCCATAATCCTCACTAAATGTGCTACAGTTTGTCAAAAGCATGGCCACCAGAACCGCATGTAAATTAAAGACGTATGAGGCTATCTCACAGCCAAGAAGGGAATTGCTTTGGGTCCCAGTCAGGGATTTTTTTAAATTTAAAACCCTCTGCCTGGTGTTCAGGATTTTTTGAGGAACAGAAAAAAACGTTGCTAGCCATGACATTAAATCACTACCACCTCCTGAGCCGACACCCCTGCAATTAGAGGTAGGGGCGCCATTAGTCGCGCCACAGGCAGGAGCCTGCAATAGGAGCCTGTCATTTGTGTCTGTACTGGGGGTGTGACATCACCAATGTGTGCCTCAGGTCAGGGGACATTTAAGGCGGAACCCACTAGGAGTGGCCCTTTTACTGCTGCACTGCATCTTGGAGACACTCAACAATTTTGTGCTCACCAGTCACCGTTCACTTGTCTTCCAGGGGTCATGAGCCCTTCTTTCAGACTGTCTTGGGGGCCATTGCAAAACTCTGCCAGTGGTGGTGGGGGGAGGGTGTGATCTCCAGTGACCTCCTCTCCCTGTGTTGGAGAAACCACTGAACTGACCCCTAGTTGGGGTGATGTTTTGTGAGGACACTGGCATGGAAGGAGGGAGGGCTGACCTGCTGGTGTTCCTGGATCCTTCTGCCCTACCCAGCGATGTCTGGAGTGGAACTCTAGAGACTTCGGCTGTGGACAGGTACACCGACTGAGACGGTGCGCTATGGGGTGCCTTGGTGTATATGTTACAATGGTACCCCTCTGGGATGGAGGGGATGTTGTGATATTGGTATTGAAGTCTGCCAGCCAAATGTTTTCTTCATTAAATAGTTCACTGATGCCCTGGGTAGAGGGCCGGGGAGTTGTATCATGATTGGGCCTTCTGACACAATGTATTCAGCATATTTTGAGGGCCAATGCCGTAGGAAGTGTCACAAATGTGAGACTGATGTTTGATATTTCTATTGGAGTGTTCTTCTGTGTTACATCCTGGATTACTATGATTTCATGACTGCTCTGCAAGGACTATTTATCACCCTGATACTGTCCAATAAAAGGCTATCCCTTGGTTGAACCATCATAATTGTATTTTCCTGCCTGGGGTAGGGGTTGATCTGTGAGGGCATGGACTGGCACACTGTGCGCGCACTATGTGCAGGTGCCCCCAACAATTAGACATCGTGGTGCCATTAGTCTTACCACAGGCAGGAGCCTGAGATAGGAGCCTGTTGTTTGTGTCTGTACTGCTGGCGTGACATCACAAAATTATGCCTTGGATCAGGGGGCATTTAAGGCGACATGCACCAGGAGCATCCCTTTTTCCTTGGCATGCGTCCTGGAGACCCCCTGACTGGTTCTTGGGTGACCCCCTGACCGGTCCTTGGCCAGGAGTCCACTTTGCTCTACAACAACAATACCCCAACGCACAACAACACTTACACCATTCATGGCAACACCATCACGCACCACAACAACAACACCAAAAACACCCACATGCCCCACGCCAACCCCAACATGTCCCACAACGCTAGCACGCTCTACAACAACACTACCACAACACACATCAACACCAACACCCCCCTCAACAACACCATCACGCTCCACCACAACAACAGCCCCCGCAATCACCTTAACTGCATACTCCTAATCACCCGCTCCATACACAAACATGCCATCGAACTCTGGGACCTGATCATGTCACACTCCCCGGACATTGCCTTCCTCACGGAAGCTTGGATGAATCCCTCATCCGAGCCCGACATAGCCTTATCCATCCCTGAAGGCTACAAAATCCATTGTTGAGATCGTCTAAACAAACCAGGAGGTGGCATCGCCATTGTACATAAAAACACCAGAAAGATCACCACAAAAACACTCGACACCCTTGACAGCGCAGAACACCTGCACTTCCTCATTCACATAAACGCCAACACCATCCTCCGAGGAACCCTCATTTACAGACCACCAGGACCTCGCCCTCCCCTTCTGTGATGCCATCGCTGATATCATCAGCCGACACGCCCTCACCTTCACAGACTACATCCTCCTTGGTGACATCAACTTTCACCTGGTGAACCACCATGACCACAACTCCACATGCCTTCTAGACAACCTCACAAACCTAGGACTCAAGCAAATAGTCACATCACCCACCCACTCAGCAGGACACACGCTAGATGCGATCTTCACCTCCAGCAACCACATAACCTTCAAACACACCACCGAACTCCACTGGACCGACCACCACTGCGTCCACTTCTCCTTCTCGAAACCCCCACACACCATCACCAACACACCACATCCTACTGCATGTGGGACAAGATCCCCACAGAACACCTGAATGCCCAGCTCGCACAAAACGCCCCCCCAAACACCAACAATCCCAACATTGCTGCCCATAACCTTACACAATTGATTACAACCTGCGTAGACTCCCTTGCCCCACTTAGAAGAAACATCACCACTCGCACCATCAAGAACGCCCCTTGGTTCACCACTGAACTCCAAGTTTCCAAGCGTGAATGTCACAAAACAGAAAAAGCTTGGCGCCAGGAACCCTCTATGACCAACTTCTCCACCCTCAAAACCACCATGCGCAAACACCACCAACTCATAAGGACCACCAAAAGGGTTTACTACAAGGAATGCATAGACATGAATTCACGTAACAGCAAGGAACTCCTTACCATCATCAAAGAGCTCACCAAACCCAAATCCTGCAACATCGACCCCACTCACACACAGAACCTCTGCAACTCCCTCTCCAACCACTTCCACTCCTAAGTCCTAGACATACACAACAGCTTCACACCACCAGCACCCCCCCACATCCAACACTGACACGGCCAACAACAACACAACCCCCCTCCTCAACCTACTACACACCTGGTCCCCCTCTAGCGATGAAGAAACCGAAGTAACAATGAACTCCATCCACTCAGGCTCCCCCTCGGACCCCTTCCCTCACCACATTTTCAACAAGGCCAGCCCAACCATCGCTCCCAAACTTCGCGTCATAATCAACAGCTCCTTCGACACCGCCACCTTCCTAGACTCCTGGAAGCACGCAGAAGTAACTGCACTCCTAAATAAACCCAACGCAAACCGTGATGACCTCACGAACTACCGCCCGATCTCTCATCTCCCCTTCCCCGCTAAGGTTGCTGAGAAGTTAGTGAACGCCCACCTGTCTCACTTCCTAGAGGAAAACAATGCACTTGACACCTCCCAGTCTGGATTCTGCAAGAACCACAGCACTGAGACCGTCCTCATCGCCTGCACTGACAACATCAGAACCAGAGTTGACAAAGGCGAGACCGTCGCACTCATCCTCTTGGACCTCTCTGAAGCCTTCGGCACTGACTGCCACTAAATACTCTGTACACGGCTCTACAACGCAGGAATCCAACACAAGGCCCTGGACTGGCTCGCCTCCTTCCTCGCTGAAAGGACCCAGAGAGTCCACCTCCCTCCCTTCCAATCTCCAGCAACCAAGATCATCTGCAGAGTTCCCCAAGGGTCCTCCCTTAGCCCCACCTCTTCAACATTTACGTGGCCCCGCTCGCCAACATCCTCCGCCCACACGGAATCACCAACATATCCTGCACAGACAACACCAAGCTCGTCATCTCCCTCACCAGGAACCCCACCACCACCAAGACCAACCTCCATGCCGGACTCCTAGACACCGCCAACTGGATGACAGCAAGCCACCTCAAACTAAACTCCAACAAGACCGAAATCATCATCTTTGGCCCCAACAAAACAATATCGGAGGACTCCTGGTGGCCCACCACCCTAGGACCACCTCCAACACCCGCCACCCACGCACGCAACCTCTGCGTCATCTTAGATTCTTCGCTCTCCATGACCCAGCAAATCAACTCGATCACCTCCTCCTGCTTCAACACCCTCCACATACTGCGAAAAACCTTCAAATGGACAGCCATAGAAACAAGAAAGACAGTCACCCAGGCACTCATCAGCAGCAGGCTAGACTACGGAAACGCCCATTACGCTGGCACCACAGTCAAGCTTCAGCAGAAACTATAGAGGATCCAAAACGCAGCCGCATGCCTCATCCTGAACCTCCCACGCTATGATCACATCTCCACCCACCTCAGATCCCTCCACTGGCTTCGTATAAAAAAAAGGGTCATCTTCAAAGTCCTCATCCACGCACACAAATCCCTCCACAACACTGGACCAGCCTACCTCAACGAAAGAGTGAACTTCCACATTTCCACCCGCCACCCCACTCCGCCGACCTCGCCCTCGCCCTCGCCACAGTTCCTCGCATCCAATGCACCACCTCAGGAGACAGGTCCTTCTCCTACCTCGCCCCCAAAACCTGGAACTTCCTCCCCACCAAGCTCCGCAAAACCCAGGACCTCATGTCTTTCCGAAAACACTTCAAGACATGGCTCTCCGAACAGTAAAATGGCAGTCCCCCTCTTCTTTCTCCCCCCCACCTCCACCCCCCAGCGCCTTCAGACCCTCACGGGTGAGTAGCGCACTTTATACATTTTTTTTCATTTGATTTGATTTGAAGACACCTGATGAATTTATGCTCTATCCCACCAACCCCTGGAGAGAGGCGGAGTAGCTGGCAACAGTCAAACAGGGGATACTTAAGAATTGGACTCTTTAACTGGACTGAGCCTTGGTGGGGTAATGTTTTGTGTGGGGACTGGTCAGGCAGGAGGGGAGACTGGCCTGCTGGTGGTCCTGGACCCTTCTGCCTTACCCGACGATGTCTGGAGTAGAACTTTGGGGGCTTCACCTGTGGACAGGTACCCCAGCAGGTATGGTGCGCTATGCGGTGCACTGGTGTATGTGTTACAATGGTACCCCTCTGGAATGGAGGGGATGTGGTGATGTTAGTTTAGTCTGCCAGACAAATGCCTTGTTTGCCAAATAGTTCACAGATGCCTTAGGTAAACGGCCTGGGAGATGTATCACAACTGGGACCTTCTGGCACTATGTATTCAACAAATTTTTTGAGCAATGCCATATGAAGTATCACTAATGTGGTAATGATTTTGATGTTTCTATTGGAGTGTTCTTCTCCGTTCAGTCCTGTATTACTATGATTTCATGACTGCTGAACTACGACTATTTATCTCCCTTATACTGTCCAATAAAGGCTATGACTTGGTGGAACCATCATAATTGTATTTTCCTTCCTGAGGGAGGGTAATGGTCTGTGGGGGCAGCGACTTGCACGTTGTGCGTGCACTATAGAGATCTCAGTTCTAATTCAAAAGCACTATTTGACACACTTCTAATCAACAAAGCGAGGATGGGTGAAGGTTTGTCTTTATATATAGTCTCGGCAGTTGTGGAACACTCTTGCCTCAGATTAAGTCGAGGCACTCGAATAGGGTCTTTAGGAGTGTACTGAAGACATGTTCTGTTTTGTATTGTAGGTGTAGATCATCACATGAGCATTCGATTTTTATAAAACAGCAACCAGGCCACCTGATTTGTGAGGGATTCTTGCTCCAATCATTGAGGCTTAACATTTTTCGAATGTCTGAAGGCACAGAGCAGAAGAATGGTACAAGTGTCATGCCTCATAAAACTGGAAGAACGAGTTACTTACCTTCGGTAACGACTTTTCTGGTGGATACATTAGCTACCTGTGGATTCCTCACCTAATGAATACTCCCATGGCGCCAGCATTCGACGGAAATCTTCTTACTAGTCTCTGCACGTCGACGAGGACGTCACTCTAGCCCACGCGACGCCGTCTGACGTCATACAGGCAATAAGAGGTCCTCGACGACGTGCCGAAGTCAGTACCAATCATTTTTTACGTGCATGAGAACAACCAGGCAATGCAATGAAAGAGCAAGGCAACATCCCATTACATTGTAAAAATACACAACATTGCATGAATAACTGTAAATCTTTTATATATACTGTATATATAACTCTCTTTTTTTAAAATATATATACACATCAAGTATATACACAAAGATATATACATATATACATATATATAAATATAATATATACAACATCTATTGCACCCTCAAAGACCAAGAGGAGCGTACTCAAGGATTACTTGGTAAGACCAGAAAGGCAACGGGGAGGCGGGTGGGACCGTGAGGAATCCACAGGTAGCTAATGTATCCACCAGAAAAGTCGTTACCGAAGGTAAGTAACTCGTTCTTCTGATGGATACAACTACCTGTGGATTCCTCACCTAATGAATAGAGTCCCAAAGCAGTACCACGCCCGGCGGTGGGTGCCTAAATGGTCAAACCAAGAAATCCTGCAGCACTGACCGTGCAAAATGGACGTCCCTTCTAACCTCAGAATCCAAACAGTAATGTTTTGCAAAAGTGTGAAGGGACGACCAAGTTGCGGCCTTGCAGATGTCGACCACAGGAACACCTCTGGCCAAGGCCGAAGTGGCCGACTTAGCTCTGGTGGAATGAGCTCTAATGCCCTCAGTAGGATCCTTCTTTGCCAAAGAGTAACAGATTTTAATGCAAAGAACAACCCACCTTGATAGTGTTCTCTTGTGGACTGCCTTTCCTCTCCTCTTGCCCACGTATCCAATAAACAGCTGATCCTCCAGCCTGAAATCCTTTGTTCTATCAATAAAGAAGCTCAACGCCCTCTTTGGGTCCAGACGGTGCAGTCTTTCTTCCTCTTTGGAAGGATGAGGCAGAGGATAGAACGTGGACAAAGTAATTGCCTGAGCCAAACGGAAAGGTGAAACAACCTTCGGGAGGAAAGCAGCCTTGGTCCTCAACACCACCTTATCCCCATAAAAAGTTGTATAAGGGGGCTTTACTGATAAGGCCTGCAACTCACTCACTCTCCTTGCTGATGTTATAGCTATCAGGAAGACTGTTTTTAAAACCAAATACCTTAAGGGGCAAGAATGCATAGGTTCAAAAGGGGACCCCATAAGGAAAGTCAGGACCAAGGACAAATCCCATTGCGGCATAACGAATGGCTTTGGAGGATATTTATTTAGAAGACCTTTCAAGAATCTGATAACAATAGGGGATTTAAATAAAGATGTTTGGTCTGGAAGACATATGAAGGCTGACAAGGCCGATAAATAACCCTTAATGGTAGCCACTGCACAACCTTTCTGCGCTAGAGACAGAGCAAAAGACAAAACGTCCGATAGATGAGCATGCAAAGGATCAATCTGCCTCTCTCCACACCACGCAACAAATCTAGACCATCTATTAGCATAGATAGATTTAGTGGAGTGTCGCCTGGCCGCTAATATAACATCCACTACCTCAAGCGGGAGAGAGAAGGAACTCAGGTTGCCCCGTTCAATCTCCAGGCATGTAGGTGCAGACTCTGGAGGTTGGGGTGTAAAATCTGCCCCTGCGACTGCGAGAGGAGGTCTGCCCTGAAAGGGAGACGGAGCGGAGGGCACATTGAGAGTTGGAGAAGGTCGGAGTACCATACCCTCCTTGGCCAATCCGGAGCTATTAGGATGACTAGAGCCCGGTCCTGGCGAATCTTCCTCAATACTCGAGGAATCAAGGGTATGGGAGGAAACGCGTAAAGCAACTGGCCGCACCAGGTTATTTGAAACGCGTCCCCCAATGCTCCCTGCATCGGATACTGGAGGCTGCAGAATAACGGACAATGCACGTTCTCTCGAGTGGCAAACAGATCTACCCGAGGAAACCCCCACCTCTGGAAGATTAAACGGACTTGATCTGGATGGAGACGCCACTCGTGGTCTGCCGAGAATTGGCGACTGAGACTGTCCGCACGCACGTTCAAGACTCCGGCCAGATGGTTTGCTATCAAGCAAATCTGATGGTCCTTTGCCCAGGACCATAGTCGAAGAGCTTCTCTGCAGAGAAGGTACGACCCCACTCCTCCCTGCTTGTTTATGTACCACATCGTGGTAGTATTGTCTGTTAGGACCTGTACCGACTGACCACAAAGGGAAGGGAGGAAGGCCTTGAGAGCCAGACGTACAGCCCGTAACTCTAACAGATTGATGTGAAACATCTGTTCCTCTGGAGACCAAAGACCTTTGATCTCCAGATCCCCCAGATGAGCTCCCCACCCTAGAGTGGAAGCATCCGTTATGACTGTGGCCACTGGTGGCGACTGCTGGAACGGCTTTCCTTGTGAAAGATTGTTGTTTGCAATCCACCACTTCAAATCCACAGCAGCATCTCTGGAGATCTTGACAGTACTCTCTAGATCCCCTTTGTGTTGAGACCACTGCCTTCGGAGGCACCACTGAAGAGCCCTCATGTGCCAGCGAGCATGCGTGACCAACAGAATGCAGGAGGCAAACAGACCGAGCAGACGAAGGACCTTGAGGACTGGAACTACCGCTCCATTTCGAAACATTGGAACCAAATCCTGAATATCTTGAATCCGCTGAGGCGGAGGAAAGGCCCGACCCAATGTTGTATCCAGTACTGCCCCTATGAACAGGAGGCGCTGAGAGGGCTCTAGGTGAGATTTGGGCTCGTTCACCGAAAAACCCAGGTCGAACAACAACTGGGTTGTTGACTGCAGATGATGCGACACAAGCTCCGGGGACTTGGCTTTGATCAACCAGTCGTCCAAGTAAGGGAATACAGCTATCCCCTTCCTTCTGAGTTCTGCCGCAACCACCGACATCACCTTCATGAAGACTCGAGGTGCTGAAGTAAGACCAAACGGAAGGACCGCAAAATGATAGTGCTGCGATCCCACCACAAACCGGAGATACTTCCTGTGTGACTTGAGTATCGGGATATGAAAGTAAGCATCCTGCAAGTCGACAGACACCATCCAGTCTTCCTTGTTCAACGCCAAAAGCACCTGTGCTAGGGTCAGCATCTTGAACTTTTCCTGCTTGAGGAACCAATTCAAGATCCTCAGGTCCAGGATTGGTCTCAAACGACCATCCTTCTTGGGAATCAGGAAATACCTTGAGTAACATCCTCGACCCCTTTCCTGCTCTGGGACCAACTCCACCGCGCCCTTTGAAAGGAGGGCTTGTACCTCCTGTTCTAGCAACAGGAGGTGTTCTTCTGAACAATAAGAAGGGTGGGGCGGGATGAGGGGCGGGAACTCCCGAAAGGGAAGGGTGTAGCCTTTTCCCACAATACTGAGAACCCAAGTGTCCGTTGTAACAGTCTTCCATTTGGTGAGAAAATGCTGTAATCTTCCCCCTACAGGAGAGGAGTGAGTGGGAAATGGTGGAAGCCTAAGGCTGCTTCCCCTGCTGCACCCCGCCAGAGGATGAGGAAGAGGCAGAGTGCTGCTGAGAGGCTCCTCTGGTGCGGACCCTACCTCTCCCTCTAAAAGATCTATAGGGATGGGAAGAGGCAGGTTGCTGATATCTTCCCCGAAAGGAAGTGGAGGAAGAGCCACGCCCAAATCCACGAAACCTCCTGAAAAATCTGGAAGAGGCCGTGGAAGAAGGAGCTTGGAGCCCTAACGACTTAGCCGTGGCCCTGCTCTCCTTAAAACGTTCCAAGGCCGAATCAGCCTTGGCTCCAAACAGTTTGTCCCCATCAAACGGGAGATCCAACAATGTGGACTGTACATCCGCAGAAAAGCCCGAGTTACGGAGCCAGGCCTGCCTCCTTGCCACCACAGTTGTGCCCATTGCTCTGGCTACCGAGTCGGTCGTATCCAGTCCCGTCTGGATAATCTGGGTCGCAGCAGCCTGGGCATTTGAAACAACATCCAAAAGACCCTGGGGAAGCTCTGTAAATGATGAGGAAATGTCATCCATCAGAGCATGAATATACCTCCCCAGGATACAGGTTGCGTTGGTGGCCTTCAACGCCAGACTGCAGGACGAAAAAATCTTCTTGGACTGCGCCTCTAGTTTCTTTGAATCTCTGTCCCCAGGCACCGTCGGGAAAGAACCAGGCGCTGACTTGGATGAACAGGAGGCCTGCACCACCAAGCTCTCCGGCGTAGGGTGCCTAGACAGAAAACCAGGGTCAGTCGGAGCCGCCCGATACCTCCTGGCCACGGCTCTGTGAACTGCTGGGGAAGATGCCGGCCTCTTCCACACCTCTAACACAGGATCCAGCAGAGCGTCATTAAATGGCAAAAGAGGCTCCGCCGCAGCTGAGGCCGGATGTAGCACCTCTGTTAGAAGGTTTTGTTTAGCCTCCACCACCGGCAAAAGCAGGTCCAAAAAACTAGCTGCCTTCCGTACCACTGCGTGAAAGGAAGCAGCCTCCTCAGTATATTCTCCCGGGGACGAAAGATCCCACTCAGGGGAAGTGTCCAGCCCACTGGCCGACTCCAGACCACGCAGCCCATCACCCGAGTCCTCTAGCTCTCCTTCCTCCAGGGCTCGTTGGTACTCCTGCTCCTCTAATACACGGAGAGCACGTCTCCTCGAATGAAGCTGTTGTTCAATACGCGAAGTCGACAATGCCTCCGCCGAAGTCGAAGATCGGCGCCGATCTTCAGAAGCCACCGACGAAAGAGCAGTCGAAGCAGATGGACCCACCGGAGTCACAGGCCGAAATCCCGACGTCGACGGGATGGAAATCCCCGGGGCCAATCCCTCTGAAGCCACCGGAGCGGCCACCGGCGCCGACACTGGCGCCGAGCCCACGTTCCCAAAAGGGAGAAAGGGCATAAAGGGTGCCGGCCGAAGAGGCGCAGGATCACCCAATGAAAAGGCCAAAGGCCCAGCCGGAGCACCCCCTGGAGCCATCTGTTGGAAGATGGCATACATCGCATTCAAGAATGCGGAACTATCGGCTCCAGGGGTGGGAAAAGCCGGATACTGGGGTGCCTGTCTCGGAGGCGACCCCGACGCCGGCCTCGACGTCTGCAACGCCGGAGAAAACACCTGAGGCTCCAATACCTCAATCACCGACGCCTGTCCAGGTGAAGTTGGAGACGCCGGAGAGGGCAACGATCCGAAGACCTGGAACGAGTCTCCTTTGAATGACGCCGAGATTCTCTACGGCGCCGGGAGTCTCGATGACGCCGATGTCTTGGTGAAGAAGACTTCTTGTGATGCTTCTCCTTCGATTTCGCCATAAACAGCTTCGCCTCACGTTCCTTGAGGGCCTTTGGATTCATGTGCTGGCATGAATCACAAGTCGAGACGTCGTGGTCGGAGCTCAAACACCAAAGGCAATCGGAATGAGGATCCGTCACTGACATCTTGCCTCCACACTCACGACAAGGCTTGAATCCAGACTTTCTCTGCGACATTATTACCACAGCGAAAGACTACGCAGCAAAAATACACTGTAACCACAAAAGTAACAGTTGCTCCCTCGAAGATAACCGTTTCGAATGCACGGAAAAAAGGGAACTGACGTCGGCACGTCGTCGAGGACCTCTTATTGCCTGTATGACGTCAGACGGCGTCGCGTGGGCTAGAGTGACGTCCTCGTCGACGTGCAGAGACTAGTAAGAAGATTTCCGTTGAATGCTGGCGCCATGGGAGTATTCATTAGGTGAGGAATCCACAGGTAGTTGTATCCATCAGAAATGAACCATTCTTCGTTCAAAAACACACTCAGGCTATTTAGACTTCGAAGTTTTTTCCAAAACGGTGTGCAAACTACCATTCTATGAGGAAATCATCGCTCATAGTTTGGCTACACAGATACAATCAAGCTTTCAGTAGTAGTAAACCTTAGCGCAAAACTTAAAAAGAAGCGATAATAACGCATGCTAAATTGTTACTGCTACTATTTAAGGACACAATTCCTCTTTTTGCCTGGATATACATATGTATTTCGGCTGCAATACATGTCCAGTACCCAGAATTAATGTTATTTGCCCTAGATTGATCCTGCCCTAGAGCATGTGTGTTTCACTATATCAATAGTTTTCTGATTTCAACACAAAGCAGAAATAAACAAAACAGCTAATTTACTTTCACTGATACTACAGAAAGGTAACACCACTCACTTTTCTAAAGACTGTACAAAAGAAACAATTGTAATAATGAAGAAACATCTGGAGCAATGCGTTTGCTTCAAAACAGGCACTACAATGAGCCCCTGCTCGATTCATCATATGGATGTAAACGTGATCAGTTCACTCACAGAAAAGCCCAACCCTCATTCAAAGCGACGAGCAGGCTTGGAATTTTTTCTCCTATTTTGGTCCTGAGATTACCGAATGATCAAATTGGTCTTCACATCGTTAAAATCCGATTAAGACAAGTCACATAGGCCTACAATTCAAACCATTCTAATGGGATTCTGTTAGAAATGGGGTCTCTGGTTGGCAGTCGGTTTGCACCCTGTCCAAGTAGGGACCCTCACTCTAGTTAGTATAAGGGAGATATCCACTCAGATAACCCCTGCTCACCCCCTTGGTAGCTTAGCACAAGCAGTCAGGCTTATCTCAGAAGCAATGTGTAAAGCATTTGCACATAACACACAGTAATAAGTGAAAACACTACATAAGGGCACCACACCAGTTTTAGAAAAATAGCCAATATTTAATATATAAAACAAGACCAAATACGATAAGAATCCAACATACAGTAAGAAAAATATGAATTATACAAGATTTACTCAAAACTACGGTTCCTTGAAGTTGATAGCTCCACCTGGGGCTATCACGGTGTCGTGATCAACAAAACCAACAGTTCAGGCCGCCTTCGGCGTTGCGGGCCAGCTACGGTGTCGGGAAGACCCGCAAACAGTACCTTAGATTTACAGGGCATCGTGATCCTCACGGTGAGCTCCGGAAGGCAGTGTCACTGACGTCGCAGTGTCGGTCCGGAGTCGGTGCAGGAGTCCTTGGGCCCTTGAGGTCACACCTGCTGCAGATCGAACTCCAGGCTGATGAAGTCAGGTGCGCCGGCGTAGATGGCGTCGGGCTGCGGTGTGAAGTGCGACGATGCGACGTGCAGTGCCCACAGGTCAAGGTGCAGGCAGCCGCTCGGTGACGGCATCCAGCGGCGTCGGTGAGACCAGGGCTGAGGTGTGAATCGGGGCGGTGCGATGTGTGGTGTCCACAAGTCAGGGTGCAGGCAGTGTCGTCGTCGTTGCTGAAGCGCTGTCTGCGGTAGGCCCAAGCCAGCAGTGCAGGACAGGAAGGTGCTTCGTGACCCTCACGAGCAGTGTCCACAGGCCACGGTGCAGGCAGCGGCGCCAATGTCAGCAGGAGCTTCATCATCGGGGATGCCCAGGCTGCGGTGTGAGCAGGCGATGCCGGAGTGCGGGGCCCACAGTTCGCAATGCAGGCAGCGGCTCGGTGAAGTCCTCCGATGACGGCATCGGTTAGACCAGGGTTGCGGTGCGAAGCGGGGCATTGCGACTCTGTGTGGCGTCGGAAGGTCACGGTGCAGGCCAGCAGCATTGTTGGCGGTGCCGCAGTGGTTTCTCCTCTTGAACAGCACAAAACACACAGTTCCCAGTGCTGCAGGTTGAGGAAACTGAAGTCTTCGGTGTCCCTGAGACTTCCAACAGGAGGCGAGCTCTACTCCAAGCCCTTGGAGAATTTTCTCAAGCAGGACTGTGAAGACGGAGACCAACAGTTAAGTAAGTATATTACTTTTGTTTCAGGGTTTAAGCGGGAAACATGTCAGGAGCAATGTCAGAACAACTCCGTTCGCCCACCAGCCGCCTAACTGAACCCCTGTCTTGTGTCATAGATCGAATGTCGATCCCATTCTACATTCCATCTAAGCACCACACATCTTACCCCTTATCAAAACAACAATAAAAACAAATAGAACCATTAATATACAATATACTTAAAATTGGAATACCAAAAAAAAAAAAATAGAAAATAATACATAACACATATACCTATAAATGTTTTCAAAATTGAATGCATCACCACTCCTTATTAGCTTCAATACAATACTATTCTCACAATTCCTGGATTCACTTCCTTCATCCCTGTCTGACCGCACCTCCTCAGATCACAATATACAACAATCTCCCCACAAATATCCACTCTCTTCATTAAGGTCATTACACACCATTTCCCGGGGAATGCTACTTGCTTTAAACAAACTCACATGCTGCAAATTACGTACTCTTCCATCCTCAAGTTAGACAGCACCATTCAATACCTTCACAACTTTCACAGGGCGTGACCATCTCACATTCCTTTTATTTATTAACCCAAGATTTTTTACACGCACATACTGTCCAACCACTAAGTTTGGCATAGTTTTCCCACTGTTGATTTTTTTTAACACTTTATTTTGATGCTCTTGCACCCGTTTCCACACAGAGCTAAAGTCTAACCCACCTGAACTTCCTTGTTTTCTGTTCTTCAACCACCAAGGAATTATTTTAGAAGATGGTTTCCGACCTCCTTCTAGGGCAAATTAGATCCCACGGCTAATTTTATAGTCTCCTTGATTACCTTGTTAAATCTTTCAACCTGACCATTACCTTCAGCATGGTACAATGATACCCTCTCATGATTTACCCCACAACCTTTCAAAAAGGAACTCATCCTATCAGAGGTAAGTTGTACTCCATTATCCGAAACAATAGTTTCAGGAATACCTTCCCTCGCAAATACATAATTAAAAAATTTGATAACTGTATCAGTAGTTATATTGCCAACCATACGAACTTCTGGCCATTTGGAAAATTCATCAACTAGGACAATTGCATACCCTTCCTTAGCAGGTAAGTTAACAAATGGGCCCATAAAATCGATCGCAACCTTTTGCCACGGGCAATCCGGTAATCATCTGTAGTGGCACCACTAATGGTTTCACAGACTTGTCACTCAATAAACATTTAGTACACTCTCTTACCCAATAGTCACCATACCATCTAATCCCGGCCACCAAAAGATTTCTTTAATCTTCCTCCTGGTACTAGCCATGCCACCATGACCTTCATGTCCCAACTTGACAACGGTGTCACGCATACCATAGGGAGGCACAATTTTATCACCTCTTAATATAATGTCATTCGACACAGACAATTCCTCTTTAACCTTCCAGTATGTACTAATCTAGCCCCGCATGTTTGTTCTGATGGCCATCCCGTCAAAAAAAACTCCTTCACTTTCAACAAAACCTCATCCTTCTGCATTTCTCTCATCCACACATGTTCAGATAATTCACCATCCACATTCCCATTTTGCAGGAACATAACATCATTATAAGTGAACACAACATCACACTCACCATCATCAAATTCTTCAACACTACTATGAGATAGTGGTAAACGAAAACAACCCATCTGCCACACAATTACTCTCCCCTGGAAGATGCAAAATTTCAAAGTGGTACATTTGTAATTTCGAAGCTGACCTTGCCCACCTAGGAGTAAGGTTCCTACCCCCTCTCGTACTCAAAATATTAACCAGAGGTTTGTGATCCGTACAAATTTTTAATTTGCACCCCCATATATACATTCTAAATTGTTGTACAGCCCAAGTAGCGGCCAATAACTCTTTCTCAATTACAGAATAGTTCCACTCTGCTTGAGACAGAATACGAGAGGCATATGCGACCACCCATGTGTCTCCTTTCCTTCTTTGAGACAAAACTGCCTCAATACCATATGCGAAAGCATCCACTGCTATAGTACATTCAGCAGTTTCATCAAACGATTTGAGGCAAGACGCATTAACAATTTCTTCCATTATGGTCGCAAACTCCTTGGAATGTATCTCTTTCCAGCAGAATGTCGCATTTTTCCTCAGCAAGGAACAGAGGTTCTCCACTTTGGATGCAAAGTTTTCCACAAAACGAGAATAAAACTCTACTAGGCCTAAAAATGATAACAATTGTTCCTTGCACCTTGGTTCTGGAGCCTCACTAATAGCTTTGATATGACTAATCTTTGGTCGAATGCCATCCTTAGAAATAATATGACCCAAATATTCTACGTGGCTCTCACCAAAATTGCACTTTAGATCCTTAGCAGTTAGTCCATTGTCACTCAATACTTGCAATACTGCCTTTAAGTTTCTGTCATGCTCAATTCTGTCCCAACCATATACTAAAATATCATCTTGGAATACCTTTGCCCACTTAAAATTCGAAAGTATTTTGGATAACTCCCTCTGGAAAACTGCAGACGCACTAGCCAATCCAAATGGCATCCTTTTATACTGGAACAAACCTTCCGGTGTAATAAATGCTGTACAATGTTTAGACTCAGGACTCAAATGTATCTGGTGATACGCACTTGCCAAGTCAATGGTTGAAAATACTGTAGCATGTCCAATAGACAATATCAGTTCCTGCAAATTTGGCAAAGGGAATGCATCTATCCAAATTGCATAGTTGAGTGCCCGCAGGTCAACACACAACCTGAGGTCCCCACTAGAGTTTCCCGAAATTACAATTGGAGAAACCCAAGCCGAGCACTGAATTGGTTCGATAATATCTTAACACACAAGTCCTTTAATATTGCCTTCAATTTTTCTCTATAATTTGAGGGAACGTTCCTCAACTTCTGCCTTATGGGAATAGCATTCTCCTTTATTACAATTGTATGTTGGAAGTTTTTCATACTCCCAAACGACTACTAAACATGGTAGGGAACATCTCCTTTACATCACGATACAAATCATTCTGCAATATGTCTATATTTATAGTGTACACTGGCGGACTGGCACTAGGGTCCATCCTCAACCCCAAGTGACATATATGTGGCCAACCCAAAATTGTTGCCCCACTCTCCGCTACGAGAATTTCCCCTGAACACTTCTTTTCAGCATATTCGATTTCTGCCTGCATTTTTCCTACGATTGCAATTTTATGACCAGATAAGCTACAAGGACTGTTTTTTGTCTCCTGTAAATTCCTCCTAGGCCACAACCGATTAAATAGTTATTTGCTTATTATAGTGTACCATGCACACAAGTCCACCATGACTTCCACTCGTGCACCATCAATATTTACATAGCACTTGGGAAATTGAAGATCTCTTCCCTTAATGTTACAACTTTGAATGCCTAATACCATATTCTGCATTCCTTCCTCAAACTCATCATCAACATTCTCCACAATACAACTCACTTTTTTTCAAAACTTTTGCACACTCGTGCAAAATGTCCTTTTTTTTTACATGCACTACAATTTTTCCCAATTGCCGGACAACCACTAAAATTTGCTAAATGCGAGCTGGCCCCGCATCTAAAACACAATTTAGTATTGTTATTCATGCCAGATTTGTTATCCCCACCGCCAGAACGGGAAACCATTTTTTTCATTTTTTCCTTGTCTTTGCTTATGGTATCCACATTGTCATTATCTTTGACTTCCTTCCTCATAGTTTGTATGCAATCCTCAGTAAGCTCAATGCTCCTTGCTACTTCAACAGCTGTTTTTAAAGATATTTCCCCTGAAGACCAAAGTTTCTCCTGTATTTTTTTAGATTTAGTATTCATTAATAATTGGTCCCTTAAAACTTGATCAGATATCAAATCAAATCATTAGCATTTATAAAGCGCGCTACTCACCCGTGCGGGTCTCAAGGCGCTAGGGACAAAGGGGGTGGTTATCGCTGCTCGAACAGCCAGGTCTTTAGGAGTCTCCGGAAAGCGGAGTGGTCCTGGGTGGTCCTGAGGCTGGTGGGGAGGGAGTTCCAGGTCTTGGCCGCCAGGAAGGAGAAAGATCTCCCACCCGCCGTGGAGCGTCGGATGCGAGGGACGGCGGCGAGTGCGAGGCCAGAGGAGCGGAGGGGGCGGGTGGGGACGTAGAAGTTGAGCCGTCTGTTGAGGTATTCCGGTCCCTTGTCGTGGAGGGCTTTGTGTGCGTGGGTGAGAAGTCGGAAGGTGATCCTTTTGCTGACTGGGAGCCAATGCAGGTGTCTCAGGTGTGCGGAGATGTGGCTGTTGCGGGGTACGTCGAGGATGAGGCGGGCTGAGGCGTTTTGAATGCGTTGCAGGCGATTTTGGAGTTTGGCGGTGGTCCCAGCGTAGAGGGTGTTGCCGTAGTCCAGGCGGCTCGTGACGAGGGCGTGGGTCACGGTTTTTCTGGTGTCGGCGGGGATCCAGCGGAAGATCTTGCGGAGCATGCGGAGGGTGAGGAAGCAGGCGGAGGACACGGCGTTGACTTGCTTGGTCATGGTGAGAAGGGGGTCCAAGATGAAGCCGAGGTTGCAGGCGTGGTCTGCGGGGGTCGGTGCGGTGCCGAGGGCCGTGGGCCACCAGGAGTCGTCCCAGGCAGACGGGGTGTTGCCGAGGATGAGGACTTCAGTTTTTTCAGAGTTCAGCTTTAGGCGGCTGAGCCTCATCCAATCTGCGACGTCCTTCATACCCTCTTGTAGGTTGGTCTTGGCGCTGGCGGGGTCCTTGGTGAGGGAGAGTATAAGTTGGGTGTCGTCGGCGTAGGATGTGATGATGATGTCGTGCTTGCGTACGATGTTAGCGAGGGGGCTCATGTAGACATTGAAGAGTGTCGGGCTGAGTGATGAGCCTTGAGGTACGCCGCAGATGATCTCAGTAGGTTCTGAGCGAAACGGAGGGAGGTAGACTCTTTGGGAGCGGTTTACGAGGAAGGAGGCGATCCAGTCCAGGGCCTGGTCTTGGATCCCGGTGGAGCGGAGGCGGGTGATTAGGGTACGGTGACAGACGGTGTCAAAGGCAGCCGAGAGGTCGAGAAGAATGAGGGCGACTGTTTCACCGTTGTCCATCAGGGTTCTGATGTCGTCTGTGACTGAGATGAGGGCGGTTTCAGTGCTGTGGTTGGTTCGGAATCCGGTCTGTGAGGGGTCGAGCAGGTTGTTGTCTTCCAGGAAGGTGGTCAGCTGTTTGTTGACGGTCTTCTCTATTACTTTGGCTGGGAAAGGCAGAAGGGAGATGGGGCGGAAGTTTTTCAGGTCGCTCGGGTCAGCCGTAGGTTTCTTTAGTAGGGCGTTGACTTCGGCATGTTTCCAGCATTCGGGGAAGGTAGCAGAAGAAAAAGAAGAGTTGATGACGGTCTGGAGGTGCGGGGCGATGATGTTGTCGGCTTTGTTAAAGATGAAGTGCGGGCAGGGGTCCGAAGGGGCGCCGGAGTGGATAGAGTTCATGATGGATTTGGTTTCTTCCGTGCTGATGTGGGTCCAGTTGTTGAGGGTGATGGTCGGGGATGTGGGTTCGGTGGTGTTAGGTTGGGTCTGGTGTCCGAAGCTGTCGTGGAGGTCGCTGATCTTGCGATGGAAGAAAGTGGCGAGGGATTCGCATAGATCCTGTGAGGGCGTGACGGCGTTGGCGCTGGGGTTGGAGAACTCCTTGACGATGCTGAAGAGTTCTCTGCTGTTGTGGCTGTTTTTGTCCAGTCTGTCGGTGAAAAAATTCCTTTTGGCAGTGCGGATCAGGTGGTGGTGTTTGCGGGTAGCGTTCTTGAGGGCGGTCATGTTGTCAGCGGTGCGGTCCTTGCGCCAGGCTTTCTCAAGTGCGCGACAAGTTTTCTTTGATTCTTTGAGGGTGTCAGAGAACCAGAGGGGTTTCTTGGTGTTGTTCTGTCGCTGCGAGCGTTTGAGGGGAGCAAGGTTGTCTGCGCAGTTGGAGATCCAGTTTGTGAGGTTGAGGGCTGCGACGTTGGGGTCGGTGGTGAGGGTGGGTTGGTTGGCGGCGAGTGCGGCGAAGAGTTGCTCTTCAGGGATCTTGTTCCACTGTCGGCGAGGAATGGGTTGAGTGCGGAGGTGGCGGGTCTCGCGTCGGAATGTGAAGTGGACGCAGCTGTGGTCGGTCCAATGAAGGGCGGAGGCGTGGCTGAAGAAGACGTGTTTACTGGCGGAGAAGATAGGGTCGAGTGTGTGTCCGGCGATGTGGGTGGCAGTGTTCACCAGTTGTTTGAGGCCGAGGTTGGCGAGGTTGTCGAGCAGGGTGGTGGTGTTGGGGTCGTTGTTTTGTTCCAGATGGAAGTTGAGGTCGCCTAGGAGGATGTAGTCCGGTGAGGCGAGGGCGTGCGGGGAGATGAAGTCGGCGATGGTGTCGCTGAAAGGGGCGCGAGGTCCGGGAGGACGGTAGACGAGGGATCCTCTGAGGGTGGTCCTCGGGTCGGTGCGAATCTGAAAATGCAGGTGTTCAGCGGCAAGAGGGGAGTCTTCAGTGGAGGTGGTGACGCTGATGGAGTCTTTGAAGACGATGGCGATGCCTCCTCCTACTTGGTTGGTGCGGTCTTTCCTGGAGATCTTGTAGCCTTTGGGGATGGCGGTGGCGATGTCTGGAGCAGAGGAGGCGTTCATCCAGGTCTCCGTGATGAAGGCGACGTCTGGTGCTGTGGAGTATAGGAGGTCCCAGAGTTCAACGGCGTGTTTGTGAACGGAGCGAGCGTTGACTAGGATGCACTTGAGGTGGTTGATGGCGCATGGGCTTGTGGTCGTAGTTGTTGCGTGGTGGAAGATGCATTTGCAGGAGTTGCAGGCGAAGGGTCCATGGGTGCGTTTGGGGTGAGCTTGGAAGCAGGTGTTGGAGCGTCCTGGGTTGAGGGCATGGAGGGTGGTGGGGTCATAGCGGATCATCGGGGCTTGGGAGCGCTGGGGACCAGGGGTCATGGCGCTGGGCGCGGGCCAGGCGCGCACCCGCTGCACGCGCCCGCTGCGCGGTCGCGCAGTGGCCGCCATATGAGGTAGGAGGGGGGGGAGGGGGGGAGGGGTCAGCTGGGGGCGAATGGGAGCTGGGGGGCGGGGGCGTGCAGGAGGTCGCGGCGGGAAAGCGCGAGGGAGGGGGGGGGACAGGTAGAGTGAGAAGAGCTGGGGGAGGGGGGTTTAAGGGTGGAGGGGGGAGAGTGTTAGGAGGTTTAGGAGATTAGGGAGAAAGATAGGTGTAGGGTTGTGAAGATAGGGGAGGGGGGGTTGTAGAGGTGGGTGAGGGTGAGAGGTAGAGTGAGGGGATAGGAAGATAGGTAATAGAGGGGGTGTCGGGAGGGGGGGAGAGATAGAGAAATAGGTAGAGAGAAAAGGTAGATAGAGAAATCGATAGATAGGGAAAAAGATAGAGAGATAGGAAGATAGGAGGAGGTGGAGAGTGAGGGAGTTGGATAGTGGGATAGAGAGATGGAGAGATAGGTAGATAGGAGGAGTGAGGGAGGTAGAAAGTGAACGGGTTAGATAGGGGAGATAGAAGGGGGGATGCGAGTGGGGGAGGGGGATGAGGCAGGAGCAGGAGGGCAGGCGCGGGGAGAAGAGGACGGAGGAGGCAGAAGAGCCGAAGGCAGAAGACAATATCATATTATCAAAAGCACAAGTAACTGCTAAGCCTCTCAAAACTGCCATATACTGGTCAATGGATTCATCAGCCTTCTGTTCCCTGGAATAAACTGTATATCTTTCCATGACTACATTTATTTTCTGGCCATACCTATCCTGTAACTGTTGTAAAGCACATTTGTGCACATCTTCCACATGCACATTATCGACAGGTGGCAAATTTTTTAATTCCCTTAAACCAACAGCCCCCAAACGATGGTTAAGCAATGACAGGTGCCTATCAGGTGAACATTTGCCATCTTCCAACACATCTACGTATGCCTCAAATAAATCCAACCACAATTCCCACTGAATAGGTGGATCTCCTGGTTCATTTAAAAAAAATGGTGGAGGCTGAATACTAGACATTCTGCAATTAACAATGTCCAATGTTAATGTATATAATCAACTATATTTCAAATAATACTCAATGTGGTTGAACAATATCGGCGTAAAATGCCTTGAGTGCAAAATAGCTCTATATATGCATAAATGTGCCTTCCTACTCCTCTTCCTTCATTTTAAACAAAAAAAAAATGTAGAAGTCCAAAATGGAGTTTAGTCACAGTAAATTCCTGCACCTTCAACAACACAGGTGTGCCAGTCACCGTTATGTAGATTAACTGTTTTTTTTTAAATTGTAGGCACAAGGTGTGCCTATCACCGTATTCCACAATAAAGGATTAAAGAACTTCCAACCTCCTCCAAGATGGCCACCACACACTACGTAGCGTGCTTTCTAGAGGAATTTGGGCACACTCCAACCCATAATTCCTTGCGTAGTTTCCGTTTTAGCTCCATTGACAATGAACCAGAAAACAATGCCAAATACTCCGCACGGACTACTAAATGCCTTCCTCACTCGCTGCAAGAAACACCTCTCAACTATTGTAGGTAGCGGCATGCACCACTGGTTCCCGCAACACGATCGCCGAAAATGAATATGCGATCGTTATCTCGCCATCAACATATCTCCTGCCCGCCTCGTCACCACTGTGAAGACGGAGACCAACAGGTAAGTAAGTATATTACTTTTATTTCAGGGTTTAAGCGGGGAACATTTCAGGAGCAATGTCAGAACAACTCCGTTCGCCCAACCGCCGCCTACTGAAACCCTGTCTTGTGTGTCAGATCGAATGTCGATCCCATTCCACATTCGATCTACGCACCACAAGGAAACACAGCAAAGTTCACCCTTTGCACTCTTTTCAGGCAGCAGCAGCAACTGCAGGCCAGTAGCAAAGCAACACAGCAAAGGGACAGTACTCCTCCTTCAGCTCTTCAGCTCTTCTCCTGGGCAGAGATTCCTCTTGATTCCAGAAAGATTCTGAAAGTCTGGGGTTTTGGGTCTTCTTCTTATGCCCTGTTCTGCCTTTGAAGTTGGCAAACTTCAAAGCAAACTCTCAAGTGTTTGCAAGATCCCTTCTTGTCCAGGCCAGGCCCCAGATGCACACCAGGTGGGTCGGAGACTGCACTGTGTGAGGGCAGGCACAGTCCTTTCAGGTGTGAACGACCACTCCTCCCTTCCCCTCCAGCACAGATGACTAATCAAGATATGCAGGCTACACCCCATTCCCCTTTGTGTCACTGTCTAGGGGAGAGGTGTGAACAGCCCAACTGTCAAAATGACCCAGGCGGGGAATCCACAAACAAGCAGAGTCACAGAATGGTATAAGCAAGAAAATGCCTACTTTCTAAAAGTGGTATTTTCAAACAGACAATTTAAAAACCAACTTCACCAAAAGATGTATCTTTAAATTGTGAGTTCAGAGACCCTAAACTCCACATTTTCTATCTACTCTCAAAGGGAATCTGCGCTTTAAGGGTATCTAACAGCAGCCCCCATGTTAACCTATGAGAGAGATAGGCCTTGCACAGTGAAAACCGAATTTGGTAGTATTTCACTGTTAGGACATATAACACACACTAGTATATGTCCTACCTTAAACATACACTGCACCCTGCCCCGGGGCTACCTAGGGCCTAACTTAGGGGTGCCTTACATGAAGGGAAGGTTGAGCCCACTTGCCAAGTTGAATTGACAGTTTAAAATTGCAGACACAGACACTGCACTGGAAGGTCTGAGTCATGTTTACAGGGCTACTAATGTGAGTGGCACAACCAGTGCTGCAGGCCCACTAGTACCATTTGATTCACAGGCCCTAGGCACCTCTAGGGCACGTTACAAGGGACTTATTAGTAAATCAAATATGCCTATTATGGTTAAACCAATCCACTGTACAATTTATATGGGGAGCACTTGCACTTTAGCACTGATTAGCAGTGGTAAAGTGCACAGAGACAATAAACCAGCAAAAACAGAGTCCAAATCCAGGAGGTCAGAAGGCAAAAAGACAGGGGGGACACGCCAAAAAGCTGCCAGGTCTAACAGACTCCATAATTCTTTTTTGTGTTTTTTAACTGACATTATGGATAAGGTTTGAGGGATCATGCCATGTTCATTCCTGTTGTGCCGAGCCTGGGGGTGCCACTTGGTATAATTTAAAACTGGATATCACCCAGAACTCAGTACTCCTAAGGGGCTAATGTCGAGAGACCTTGTGCCACTGCGGATGTCTCCTGACGTTTTTCCAGGTTGAATCCAATCCCCTATGGTGTTGGACTGCCATTCGAAACCCTGTCTGTGCTGACCTACAAGTCAGTAGTCCAGTCCTGGCTCAAGACCGCATTTTTATTTCTTTAAATAGGTGAAATGTCTTTGGCTAAAGACTTCACACATGAGATGAGTTTGTTTGTATGTCACATAAAACCCAGCGAACCCGTCATTTAAACCATAATTGCTTTTCCATAAACATTTTATTGCAATTGCTTCATGAGTTTCAGTACGCAGCCATATTACCTTGGTTTAGCAACAAACTTTCTTCATCGAAGAGCAAGATGCATCTAGCATTTAAAAGCCGGACAATGTTGAAGCTTGAGAAATGGTTTTCAAAGGAGGTAAAACACAACCTTTCTGTAGCAATAATTCCCAGTTTGGCTTATTAGTTAACTCCATTAGCCTGAGTTAATTGCCGTGGAGTATCGGGGTAATGTAGGAATATATAATTGTAGCGTGGGTGATGTGCAGAGTACACGAAAACGAAAAGAACACTTTACATCCAAATTGTAGATTCTTCTTTATTCTAAGGTAAAGATCCACGACAGCAAAAGAAGTCCTGACAAGTCTAGAGCCAGAGTCCAACTGACCTTGATTCTGGAATCTCACCAGCACTCCGATGCTATGTGGAATAGAGAACATAGAATATAGAACACAGACAAAGTAAATGTGATACAAACCAAGTAACATATTACATCATTTCCCCCCTTTAAACTAAACAAAACTGACAACAAAAATAAAGCTATAATCTTTTCCTAATCAAAACAATGTAACACAAAATCATTAAACTTGGATGGTATTTTAACCACTCTGTTACTACGGGTACACTTCTCATTAGAACAGTCACGTACCATAGCATTGCCTGTAATATTAGGAGAAACATCCTTCTCAAAAGAGATGGGTAATTTGTCAGAATCAGCAGGATCACTTGCTTCACCAGTTTGCACTGTAATTTCCTTACCTCTTGAACAAGAAGATGTACTAGGGTAAGCAGGGCCAACATGATGAAACAGAACTCCTGAACCATCACTGTTTCTTTCTGAGTAAACGGTCTTAAAGATCTGAGCCTGTCTGTCAGTGATGGGAACCACACTATTTCTATTCCACCAACCCTTTCCCTCTAACAAAACAGAGGCTTTGGTCACTTTTAACACTTTAACTGGCAGGGAGTATCTGGATTCTCCTTTGGCAACTCTTTGAGGTTTCTTGATAAGGACCCAATTGTGTACATTCAACTCTGTGACCTTGACATTGTTTCTCTTGTCATAATAATTTTTTTGAATTATTTGTTTCCCTCTGACACGATCTCTCATCACACTCATGGCAAGATCAGACCTATCTGCCTTTTCGCTAATGGAGTTGGCTAACCATGCCGGCACAAGCTTGGACCTTGACTCCCTACCTCTTAGTAGTTTAAAAGGGGAAATACCCGTAGTGGAATGTGGTGTGTTTAGATAAGCCCATATTTTTTCTCTTAAAAAATCTCTAACATTACAATTACTAGCCAAAGCAGTCTGAATACCTTCTTTCAATATTCTATTAGCCCTCTCTACCAATCCATTAGAGGCAGGACTATAAAAAGCCACTTGTAAATGTTGAATACTGAACCTTTCAAGGAAAACTGCCATTTTCCTTGAAGTAAAATGTACTCCATTATCAGAAACAATCACTGATGGAGACCCTTCCAAAACAAATAAATCTGTCAAAAATCGAATTGCAGAATCTGTATCTGTACTATCCACAAAAGAATAATATATCCACTTAGAATGATAATCAATAGCCACAATCATATACTTCATATCTTTAGGTAATAGATCAAAAGGACCAGAGAAATCCAAAGCAATCTTCTCCCATGGTTTGTTTGGTAGAGCAACAGTATGCAAGGGCTTCACACTGTTTCTCCAATGTTTATCAGACACAAGACACGATGGACATAGATTGATGAATTCTGCGACTTGTTTATCCATATTGGGCCACCAATATTTTTCCTTCAAAATGTTACATGTGGCAGAAATACCCGTATGACCCTGATGTGCTACTTCAATTAATCTAGGTCTCAATCCTTTAGGAGGCACACACACAGATCCCCTCATGCAAAAACCATTCTCGCAAGACAATTCCATTTCAAGTTGTTTAAAGGTGCTTAACCCTCCAGAATATGACTTTTTGTTGGGCCAACCATGCTTGATATAATATAGTACTTGAGACAATAAAGTATCATTGACCATGGCAGACTCCCACTCTTTTTGTGAAAAAATGCCATCAGAAAAAGAAATTAAATCTAAAACTCCTATCACACATTCTGTGTCTTGATCATCTTCAACATCTGTGGTGTAAGGCAGTGGTGTTCTGGATAAACAGTCCGCTCTCACATTTCCACCACCATTAATATATTTGACCTCAACATTGTACTCTTGCAGTTTAGATAAAAGACGCACCAGTCGGGCAGACGCTTTACCTAGACCATTGCCATTCAATAAAAATACCAAAGGTTTATGGTCCGTGAACATTTCAAAATGAGTTCCCCAAATATACGTTTTAAACTTTTGAACAGCCCAAACACACGCTAAGGCCTCCCTTTCAATAGTGCTGTAATTACATTCAGCACTAGAAAGAGCTCTAGATGCAAACGCAACAGTATGTTCCTGCCCTTCTTGCCACTGTCCAAAAACTGCCCCCAACCCCTTAAGACTGGCATCCACTGTTATGAAAGACTTAGCAGATGGAATGAACGATTTCAAAGTAGGAGTAGATAAAACAACATGTTTGACATGCTCAAAAGCATCATTAGTTTGCCTATCCCAAACAAATTTGCTACCTTTTTTAAGTAGAGAACGGAGAGGTTGTACAATCATTGCAAAGCCATTAACAAACCTAGAATAATACTCGCACAGCCCTAAAAAGGAACGCAGTTCATCTTTGTTAGACAGAACCGGAGCTTTTCTCACAGCTTCCAGATTACACATTTTGGGCTCAATGCCCTCAGCAGAAATGGAGTGACCAAGATAATCCACACTCCGAACTAAGAAATTACATTTTTCAGTCTTAATAGTTAACCCACACTTTTGAAGAATGGTTAAAACTTTATCTAACACTTGCTCATGTTCCTCCAAGGTTGCTGTGTGAATTAAAATATCATCTTGGAAAGCACAAACTTCCTTAAGATGCCCAAACAAAGTATCCATCATTTTCTGAAAAACACTCGCCGCAGAGGCAAGCCCAAAAGGTAATCTGAGAAATTTGAAAGCACCAAAGGGTGTAACAAAAGTTGTTAGCTCCTGAGATTCTTTGCTAAGAGGAATCTGGTGATAAGCTGAATGTAAGTCTAGAGTAGAGAAAAATTTTGAATTCCCCACTGTGGTGATCAATTCTTGTATGTGTGGTAGAGGGTGACAATCTACTAAAATATTCTTATTAAGGGATCTTAAATCAACACACAATCGGAGGTCTCCATTTTTTTTCTTTGTAATAACTACTGGAGAAACCCATTCTGATGCATTTGTTGCCATAATAATCTTGTCCAACACTAATTTGTCAAGCAACAATTTTAGCTGATCTCTAATGGAGAGTGGAACTGGCCTGACTTTGTGAGCAACAGGGATAGCTCCTTTTTTTAGTCTAATAGTGTGCTCGAACCCCTTCACATACCCAACTTTATCGACAAAGATATCAGGAAACTTTTGTGTGTATTGCTCAGGAACAATATTATTAGGAGCCACATGCAAAACAGATTCTCCATCAACAATGTGTGGTCTCTCACCTAATCTAATGGGATTTTCCTGACCTGGGTATAATACAATACCCAAGCGTGCTAAATCCTTCCACCCAACTATGTTCCTGCCTTTGAAAGCGACATAAATTTTAGTAAAAATGGATCTGTCTAGTATCTCCAAAGTAGCATAGAAAAAACCCAAAAGATCAATGTCCTGATCACCAAAAGCTTTTGGAGCAACATCAGCTTCACTTAGTTTTTTAGAGTCAGGCCACAATTGATAATAAGTACTGTCTGCCAATATAGTGATTGGAGCCCCAGAGTCTGCCATAACGACTACTCCTCTAGAGTCTATAGTTGCCTCACACACAGGACCCTTAAACTGAATTTTAGAACACCCCCCTTTACTTTGATTAACCATATCAACAGTGAGAACTAGAGTAGAAACTCTCCCAGAACACTGATCCAGCTCCTCTACCTCTTCAGCATTCACATTGCTGATTCTCATTTTGGATCCAGAATTTGTTTGTCTGCAAACTACCTGGAAATGGCCAAACTTACCACACTTCATGCACCTTTTCCCTGCAGCAGGACAATTTGGATTGTTCCCTAAGTGATTGTTGGAACCACAACGATAACAGGCCTTGCCTGTTTGTTTTTGCGCCTTCCTCATTTTAATAGATTTCTCCCTTACAAAATTCACTTCGGTTCCCTCCACTAAATGATTGACACTACGCTCGCTATGATCGCATAACGCATGCGCAACACTTTGTCCACATACAACTCTAGAAGTGACAATTGACCTTTCAATAGCCTTGGCTAAATCAATAACCTCATCCAAAGAGGGATTGCGACAAGCTAGGAGACGCTCTTGAATTTTCTTAGAATAGCAATGAAAAACAAATTGGTCTCTAATATACGTGTCAACCATGTTGCCAAAGTCACATTTAGATGCAAGCACCCGTAAATTAGCCAAATATTCATCTACGGATTCATCTAAAGACTGCTTGCACATAGCAAAGTTGAATCTTTCTAATAAAACATTTGAGTCATCCGAATACTGTTTTTTGATCCTCTCCTTTCCTTCGATGTAAACATCCCAAGTTGCATTGTCTCCTTGCGGCGGTTGAATTACTGGTAAATTGTCAAAAACACGCTAACCCGCTATTCCTAGGTGGTTGAAAAGAAGGGCCAATTTCCTGGATGGTGAATAACTAATAGCATCTATTGCCGATAAATAATTTTCAAAAATTCTCAGCCATTCATTCCATCTTATCTCCGGCTTACCTCCTTTTTGCAAAAAAGGAGGAGGCTGCATAACCAGATGATTTGATGCCATGTCAACTCAGTGATATTTGAGTCCAAGAAATACCCAAAAGAGATTGTCCAGAGTTGTAAAACTAGCAAATATAAGTCCCTAAAATGAAAATATACATATAAATATACATATATATATATATATATTTTTTTTTAATTTATAAATCCACAAATTAGAAAACTTGCGTGAAGATGTCAGAATTCACATTTAAACAATGTCTAAACGAAGAGCAATACTGTGCTTCCCAGTTTTTTTTTTTTTTTTTCCTTTATAAAACGGTGGCGTTAGCACGTCGTCCTAGCAACTAACGCATGAAACAGGAAGTAGAGCGCTGTTGTAGGACACCATTCCCATCACTTTCGTTGGCATAAATGCGTTGCCCCGGCAACTGACGCGCAAAACAAGAGACGCGAGTTGCCCAGCAACAATCAGCGCACTGGACGTACCCACGCATGCGCGCAGGACAGCTGTGCACGCGAGTTTCCACACACAGCACTGTGCGCTCGAGCGCTTAACGGCACGGGCGCTCCAAAACCTGGAAACAAACTTCACCAGGGCTTACCTGGCAGTAGAAAATCGCGGTAAGAAGGCGTTTTTTTTTTCTTTCCTTTAATCTCTTTAATCTCTGGCAAAACGGCACCATTAAATCTCCGCTTCTGGTCAGGCCGCGCAGTCTCACCTCAAATAGCGGTCGGTGGATCAAAAACAATTCGCCCCACTCCTGGTACCAAATTGTAGCGTGGGTGATGTGCAGAGTACACGAAAACGAAAAGAACACTTTACATCCAAATTGTAGATTCTTCTTTATTCTAAGGTAAAGATCCACGACAGCAAAAGAAGTCCTGACAAGTCCAGAGCCAGAGTCCAATTGACCTTGATTCTGGAATCTCACCAGCACTCCGATGCTATGTGGAATAGAGAACATAGAATATAGAACACAGACAAAGTAAATGTGACACAAACCAAGTAACATATTACAATATGGTAAAGGGAGAGGAGCACAGGCAAAATTCTGCTCGGAGAGAGGTCTGTGAAAACTGCTCCATTCCGACGCTGTTTATCAGTATGAGATCACAATCCAACAAACCCAAAGTCTTAACTTGGAGGTTTTAGTTATATCAGAGGCCAAGGAGAGTCGAAATTCACTGGAAAATTATCCATGTGACAGTGCCCTCCTTTTGTATTGCTCTGCCAGACCAGCATATTTATTTGTACAAGAACTCCGGGTCAAGTTAACCATACCTGCACTGTTAACTATGTAGGCCACGCTGCCTCTGAGATATATAGCCTCTCTCTCAAGCACGGCAGCACAGGCTAGGATTCACAAGTAGTCAACTCAGCATACAGAAGTTTACATTCCTTGTATCCTTCCACGAGACCTTTTGTGTTCATCTCAAGAGAACCTAGTGCACCTTCAGTGAGCTAATTTTTCAGTTTATGGCATATATGTTACACGGGTGCCTGTATGTACAAATTCAGAAAATCTCTATGTAATAGGAGGAAATTATCATTTATATTCAATGTGACCAAGCCATAGCCGCCTTATTGCTCACCACAAAAATCCAATACTTGTCTAAAGTGACTTTGTCCCTTTTAGAGATTCTGTAGCTATCTGCCACCTCTGTCACTTTGATCCACTGCTCAACACTGAATCCAGCTTCTTTAATGCCTAACCCACAAGAACACAACCCGCAGTATTGTTTGGTCACAACTACAGATCTTTCTGATGCACAAAAGTGAACTCATATATTATGTAGACGGTTCTTGCCTTAGAAATTATGTTGGGTCAATAGTGTCCAGGTACACTGTATGTACATTGTGTGAAGTTGCCGAAAGTCACCACTAATCTCAGTTCGTTCAGCCCAGGTAGAAAAGCTTATAATTTTCACCTGAGCATGGATCCTCGCTACACAATGAGGTATTATTAGTATATTCACTGAGTTTAAATATCCCTTTAGTGCAGCCCCCTGAGTCTTTTGTGGACTTAGAGGGTGCTTCTTACTTCCACAGGAACACCAATTAAAAAAGTGCTTCTTTAAAGTGGTTGTTAGTTGCTCTCATAGAATCATGTGAAGTAGCTGTTGTTAAATGTGTACTCGCCAATCCTCCCAGGGTGACATGTCTCAGGGCAATGCATGTGTCGACCAGACAGCTAGGAAAGCAACTTTGTACCCAAACTCTAAAGTAACAGTACATATTCGTCGAAGGCACAGCATTTATAACATAGACCAATGACCATTTTGTACGTAAGTAGTATATTTTCAAGGTTAGGTTATGATATAAATGTCTGGCAACAACCTTCTTCTTATTTCTTCTAGGCTGGAGGGAAGTCAGGAGCACCTGTATCGAGTAGGGCCTTCGGAGTAAGGAGATTATCCCAGGTAAGTGTATGGTCCACTAATAGCCTCTGCTATAAGGATTGTGGTTTGTGAGGACTTAACACTCGTATATACATTCAAAAGAAAGTTGTTCCCATCACCAAATGACCATCACACCTGTGTATGCCTGATCCCATCAGGGAATAGGAAATGATGTATCAAGTTCTAGTTCATTTCCCTAGATTTATCAAGGAATCAACTTCCTTTAGTTACCAGAAAGAAATATAAACAAAAATACAACTTTCACCTCAAGAAAAGATATTTAATCCATACATGTCCCCCTTTACCCATAACTGACATTCCTGTTGAGATGACGTTTCTCTAACCTTAAATCGTTCACTGTTACAGTGGGGTCAGTGAGGGAGAGCACTTAATGACCTATCTCATCCATTCGCTGCCTTCTGTATTTACCCAGGAACCGAGCCCAAAAGCCACGCTCGTACAGGAGCGTGGTTGGGTGTTTTGCATTAACGGTGGCCTCCTGGCTTCTCTGAGGCTTCTTCCGTCTCAGGGGATAACCTTCTCTTGTCTTCATCTCCCTTGGCCTAAAGGTATCTATAAAGAATACATGTTGTGCAGTGCCCTGTAGGGGTGAAGTTTAGGGTTACATGCTTTGTGATTCAAATGTGATGCCTTCTAGGGGCTATTTTTAGGTCGAGCGTAAGCGTTTGACCTCGTGTATACTTTTAGTATACTTATTATGGCTTAAAACAATTTCATTGGTTGGTTGCAATGTCCTTTAAGCATTCTTGCTCGCTAGTGGTTGGTTCTGCCTTTTTCTCCCTCCCTTTTCTGTTTCAGAGCAGTGACCAACCACTGTATAATTCCACTTTGGTTTCTTTATCTGTTGCTGTGACAGACTAGTTTTGGTATTTCTTTGGTGCTCCCCTTTCACTGTGGGTGTTTTAGGCTGGTAGCTGCCTGTGTTTTATTGCAGCATTCCATTCCTCCCATCTCCTCCCATGTAGCTGACATTTGTTTTGGCTATATTTCAGAGCTGTCCTCCTTTACCTCTGGATCCTAAAATAAGCTTATTTTACAAAAGAAACACTCAGTTGTTTAGGTCCCTGCTCACAAAAGGCACAATATGCCCTTTCTGGTAGAATGTAGCTAAATCTAGAAGCAGTAATATGAAACTTGCCTAGCCCTCGAATCGCATCTCAAGTCTCTCTCTATTGGGCCACTTCCTGCCAGCACTCACAACATGGCACACAGGGCATTGCTTATCTCCTTTATTGGGGCCATAAATCTTTTCAGACTGCTCTGCTCATTGAATGCAAGCCAAGACTGCTTGCAAGACTTTTCCTTCTGTTAAAATAAAAAGAAAATACTTCTCCAGCTTTATTTTACAATTTCTGTTCAGACGTTTACACAACGCGAGGTGCTTAAGTCATCTTCTCCTCTCTCCTCAAGGGCTTGTGACTTCTGATGTCAGTAGCCGCCAGTGACCACCAAAACGTGGCAGGAAAAGATGAAATTATGAGACAGGGTTGACCAATTTATGTGTCAAGAAACGTCCAGTTCTGAATTTGCAATGCCAATAGCTCTAACTCAAGAAAATATGAGACCTATTGCATTAAAAATGCTTGTTATAATTGTGTTTTCAATGCTGCAAGTATGTAACGCACACGGACCCATGAGAAATGCATATTTAATTATTGTAAATGTTTTACTGAAATAATGATGTTGACAACAACTCATGATCAAAGTACATAAGATTTGTTATTAGTAATAAATGCAATCATTCATGGTTATTTTTCAATATTGCACTTTCACCTACAGTTATAAAGTTTTGTCATGTGGTTTGTAGAATATGAATCTTTGACCAAGTCAATGTACTTGCTTGATGTGGTTGTTGGTCTTGATCCATGTATGAGGGCGTCAGAGGCGTTTACGCAATATCATCAAAAGTTATTTCCATCAGCCTAATGTAAATTTGTGATTTACTGCGTAGTATTGAGTAGTGTGACTCTAATAAATTTACTTTTCCTTTTTCAAAAGCAAACACATACTGAAAATTATTTATTGAGTGTTATTATTGCATGCCAGCAAATGGTGATTGATTACTAGTCCATGCCATATTTCAAAGAGGCCTTGGACTGTTCTGCTACGCTATCCCAAGAGATTCAAGTGCTACAATGGGGTATTTGGCTCCCAGTGGTGGGCAAATATGGACCCATTACTTGTCAGGCCACACAATGAATGACCCATTTCCTTACATTACTATGTACCCAAACTCTGACAGTATTCATGAGAAGATGGTTAACATTCCAGAAGGTGTGAAGAATCAACAAAAAATTGTGGATTCAGTTTAGAAGGATTCAGTATATGGTTCTGTCTAAAATTCATCTTTGTGGAATAGTTTTTAAGTCAATGGAAATAATAATTCCTGCTATTGTTGTCCCTGTTCTTTATATTCTTATGCTGGTCTGTATGTGTGCCATTCATTGCAAATTCTGCCATCACCCCTACTCGCTCACTAATCCCAAAGGTGATGATGGTTCTCATAATGATTTTGATCATGAAGTCAGTAGGTTAATGCCAACAGAATTACTTTAACCCTTTGGCCGCCAAGGACATAATGGTTATGTTCGGTGGCGTGCGCTGAGGCGCCATGGACGTAACAATTACGTCCTGTAACCGGACCTCAGGAGAAGCGCTAACGCTCCCCCCGAGGGTGTCCCACCCCCTCCCCTGGGCAGGGATGGAAGGGGAATCACTTGCCCTTCCACCTCCGCCCCCACAGTGACATCTGATGATTTTTTTAATGACAATTTCACTAAAGGGGAGTGACTCCTTAGGCAAGGGCCGCTCCCCTGCGGGACAATTTTATTTTAGGCCATTTCTGCACCTCTTGGGGGCAGATCAGCCTATTTTTCTTAGGCCAATCTGCCCCCAAAGGGGGGCAGAAACCACTAGACACAAGGGATTTTTCTTTATGCCAATTTCATGCAAGGGGAGCGACCCCTTAGGTAAGGGTCGCTCCCCTGGGGGGCCAATTTATTTTAGGCCATTTCTGCCCCCCATTGGGGCAGATCAGCCTATTTTTATAAGGCCCATCTGTCCCCAAGGGAGGCAGAAAGCCCACCAGACACAAGGGAAGACTTTTTTTCAAAAAAAGAGGTTGGGGGTATGACAATACCCTCCTCCCCCAAATAAATGGGGACAAAGTTGTTCTGCCCACCGGTGGGCAGATGGGGTAATTACCCCCGATCCACTCCCCCAAGGGGGGGGGGGGCAGAAAGCCTACTAGATGACAGGGAATAAAAATCAAAAAGTGGGGTGGTGGCTACCAACCAGTATGGGCATGGTTATGCTCCCACCCCAACTAAAGGGGATAACAGTCTTTCAGCTACCCCCGCACACTAAAACATCTTATCCCATGGCAAGCAAGAGGACATTCGATTTTTTGGGGTTTTGGTTTTACATTTGGGCCATGAGAGCTTGCCTAACTCTCAAAATCGTCCCACTTGGAATGGTGAGGGCTGCACTTTTGGGACTTTGGGATGCTGCCATGTAGAAAAATCTAAGAGACCTAGACACATCTGAAGACTAAACATCTGGGTGAGTCCAGGCTGGTGTGCTTCACATTCACCCCGTACCATTTTCCTACCCACAATCCCCTGCAAACCTCCGACTTTGCTTGAAATCACACAATTCCGCACATTTTTGTGATGGAACTTTCCGGAATCTGCAGGAATTAACTAAATTCCTGCCACCCAGCATTGTCGCATCTATACCACTAAAAATTCTGCCCCACTTGTCAGCCTACAAACTTTTTTTTCAAAACTGTCCTTTCGGACCTGCTTTGGTTCCCCCTCTAATTTGACATGTTTTCGCCTCTTCCCTGTCACGGGCACTTGGCCCACCTACACAAGTGAGGTATCGTTTTTATCAGGAGACTGAGGGAAATGTTTGGCGGTAGGAAATTTGTGACAGTGCAGTGATCCCACACAGAAATGTGGGAAAAATTTGATTTTATTAGCCAAATTTGAGGCTTGCTGAGGATTCGGGGTAATAAAACACTGGGGGATCCACGTAAGTCACACCTCCCTGGACTCTCTCAAGCGTCTAGGTTTCAGAAATGTGTGGGTTTGGTAGGTTTTCCTAGATGGCTGCTGAGCCCAGGATCAAAAACGCAGGTGCCCCACACCGCAAAAACAGGTAGTTTTGTATTTGATCATTTTGATGTGTCCACATTGTATTTTGGGGCATTTCCTGTTGTGGGCAGTAGGTCTACCCACACAATTGAGGTTTAAAACAGCGATCACAGCAAGAAACATTACTACTACAGCTGCAAAAAGGCATGAATGGGCCCTGATTAGAGAAGGACTGCAGTCTGATCTTAAAAAAGCTGTACAATATCATAAAGACACAGGAATCATTAAATCACTTTGAGAGGCCAACTTAACCTACTTCGTACGGAAAGATCAGAATGAGCACTAATGAGTGATATCTGTTGTTGCAGTATTTTTGCGAAATTTTGTCCTATGCCATAGTATTTTGCGGAAGTACCACGGTACATAACGATTACAAGTCATTAGATGATTCACTAATGACTGCCTTTTCAAAAGTTAAAGGCAGCCATGTTGTTTTTAGGTACACTTTACCTGTGTTCTGTGTTTCGCACTCAGATGTAGGTAAATATTAGGTTAATTTTTTTCCCTGCCTATTACTATTACCAATTTCTTTAAGAGATAGGGAAAATATGTATAAGTTTCCATCTAATTTAAAAAAAATGTACACAGTACCATAGTACTGCCTCAGGAGTTCTTCACTACCAAAAATAAATTAGGAAAATTAATAAATATGTTGAAAAATAAAAATACACAGTATTAACCTTCATTTTAGAAATATTGTGTCCTAAAGTGTATTTAATCTATTTAAATTTTCAGTAAAAAGTTTGAGAAGTACCACGGTAATACCTAAAAATTACCATGCCATTTAAAAATGTTTTCTAAAAATGTGCAGTTCTCCCAAAACTACTAAAATGTATAGAAAATTATAAATACATTTCTCTACCTTTCAACACTTTAATAAAGTGTTAATAGATAAGGAAAAACAATGAAACCTATTATTTACGTACATCTAGGACCCTAACCAGAACACAGTGAAAAGCAGAACGCACAACAAATGTGCTTAAAAAAACTTGGATGCCTTTTACCTTTGGTAAACACAGACACTAGCCAATCACATACTGCCTTGTCATGCACATGTACCGTCGTATATCACAAACTTACGTCAGCATACTGTTGAACAATATGGGCCAGATGTAGGTAGGTAAAAGTTTGCGAATCGGAAACAGCGACTCCATGCGAATCGCTATTTCCGACTCGCAAAACCAAATGCAGGAAAGACTTGCGATACCAAACTGCAAGGTCGCAGAGGCGATGCACCGCATTTTGCGACCTCCGCTGTTAGAGAGGTCGCAATTTGCGAGAAGGGTGTCGCAAATTGCGACTGACTCGCAAATTACCTGCAGGTGCACCACAACAGGTGGGAAACCCACTTCCTGGCTCTTGGTGATGACATCAGAACCAGGAAGTCACCAAATAGAACTGGGAGGAGGGAGGACCACACCCATCCCAAACTGCTAAGCCACACCCAGGGGAGAGTTGCTGCAGCAACCATGAAGGAGACAGGCAGTACTGGCAGAATGAGAAAAATTAAATTTTCAGACAAGGAGTTGGCGGTCCTTACAGAAGAGTGCTGCCTGCACCATGATGAACTCTTCGGAAAGGCAGCAATGAGTGTCCCCAACACTCAGAAGAAGAGATTATGGCAACAAATTCAAGACAAAATAAATGTCATTGGGGTGAGCCACCGCACCCTAGAGGAAATCCGCAAAAGGTGGTATGACCTGCACTCCAGAACCAAAGAGAGGGTTGCGGAGCGCATGAGGGAGATGAGGGGCACCAGAGGAGGCCCATCCACTGTACCACCACCCACAGCCTTGGAAAGCATGGTGGAGCAGACACTGGAGCCAGAGGGCGTACTGGGCATGGGAGAATTGGACAGTTCAGCGCCTGGGACATCAAAAAGTGAGTACCATGAGATATGCTTTGACACCCACAAATGCAGTACACACAGTATCCCATTACACAGCAGCAGGCCCCACCAGACTAGCTCCATTCCAGTCTAGCAACCTCTAGAATAGTGCATTATGGGCAATGTGGTACAGTGGTTCAAATATAGGCAAATGTTTATTATGAGGCATAACACAGATGTGCGAGACTGACAGTGTATCCCCAATATCCCACAGGTCCCCCACAAGGCACCCCCAGCAGCGAACAAAGGCAGGGAGAGGTACATGGGCCAGACCCACAGCAGGAGCCTGCCAGTAACGCAGCAGGGCCCAGCAGAACACCACCAGGGTCCATGGAAGATCCAATGCAGGACATGGAGGCAGCCGGAATAGCACCAGGGCCCAGCCCCACAAAGAGGCGCACAGAGCCAGCAGATGGAGCAATGCGCAGACGCCGGCGCAGAGTGCAGTCTTTTCCCCGGGATGATGAAGCAGGCGTAGAGTTTGCGGGATTGGAGGCATCACTGATTCAGGGTCAACGCCTGAAGAACAGACAATTAAGGTCGATAAACAGAAACCTGAATAGACTGCAGACCACAATGACCCATGGGATGGCAAATGTGGACAGTCAGTTGCACCACATGAACCAACATCTGGGGAACTTGACACAGGCCATTGAACATTTGGTCACTGAACTTGTGGCAGACAGGGCATAGGCAAGGCGCAGGGAGCACAACACTGCCGCCCGCTTAGACAGACTGGCAGCATCCATTGGGCGCCTTGCAACTAATACCACATGCCTGTCAAGGCGTACAGTCAGCCTCCAGGTAGAACTTGGGCATTTCGCAGGAGATGAGGCACGAGGGCTTGGCTGCATCAGTCATGCGGCAGACCTTATGGAGAGCAGGCAGGCTGCAAGGGGCACAGGGGATACCCCGCAGGACAGCGAGGAGGGGTCGACCATAAGCAGTGTGTCTGCCAGCGATTCACGTGTGCTGCGGAGTAGCAGTGCACGGCAGGGGTCAGGGGACCCACCAGGAATGAGCCATGGTGGCCGAAGTAGGAGGAGGGTGTGAGCCACAAACTTGACTCTGAATAAGGCACACGTATTTAATGTGTCTTAAATGACAATTGACAATTCAAGACTGTGGCATACAGCATTATTCTATATTTTTCATAGTTTTAGGTTTTGTTTGTTTCACTACATAACTGGGCTATGTGTGTCTGACATTAGTGAGTGTGGTCACGTTTGCCACGTACCTGCCAAAGTATTGGGTTGCATTGTGGTTCCGTCTCTGTCTGCCCTCATTTGCGATGCTTCTATCCCCAGGCTGTCGTGCGGTAGCTCTTGCTCCTCATCCTCCGTGTCTGTGTCTTCCGCCCACGTCTGGTGGCAATGTTGTGTAGGATGGCAAAGGCGTCAACTATCTTGCATGCTGTTTCTGGGGCATACTGGAGTACACCTCCACTTTTGTGGAGGCATCTGAATCTTGCCTTTAACAAGCCAAAGGTCCTCTCCACTACAGTTCTGGTCCGCCGATGTGCACTGTTATATCGCCTCTCATTCTGATTGCCAGTTGTTAGGTACGGGGTGAGTATCCATGGTCTCAGGGCGTATGCACTGTCACCTGTTTGACAAAAAAGGCAAATTTAGCAGGGCATCAATGCTTTACACAGTGACCTGTATGTATGGCTTCAGGGTGTAGTCAGCAATACCTAATAGATATCCGTCTCCAAACTCCCCACGTTCTAGGCGTTGGTGTATCCCACTGTGCCTGAATATGTATGAGTCATGTGTACTCCCTGGATATTTAGCTACAATGTCAGTAATTACATTATGGGCGCCACATACCACCTGGATGTTTAGTGAGTGGGTACATTTCCTATTGCAGAACACATATTCCAGATTTGCAGGAGGGCAAATTTGTATATGTGTCCCGTCCATACACCCTATTACATGGGGGAAGTTGGCAATTCTGTAGAAGTCCAACTTGGTGCTGTTAATTTCTGCCTCATTTCTGGGTAGGTATATGTATCTGGACATGTGTGTGAGTATGGCATCTAGGAAACATCTGAAGAATCGTGAGAGTGCACTATGGGGTACCCCACCTGCCACAGCAATCACCCCCTGATAGCTACCGAGGCCAAGAGGTGCAGTGAGCATAGCACTCGCACATGTGTGGGGATGGCGCTGCCGCGCATTGTCTGTCGTTCAAGCTGAGGATTTAGTAGTTCAATTAATTCTAAGATTGCAGCACTGCTCAGTCTATATTTGTCATAGATCTCCTCCTCAGTTTGATGAAATAGTGTCTGCCAGGCTCGGTATATCCTCTCCTGTCTCTGCCTCCTCCTCCTCTGCTGAGCGGCCTGGACTCTCCTCCTCCATGCTATCACGTACAGTTCAGCCATTTTGAGTCACCCAGATGCCTTCTGGGTCTCCTTTAATACTTTGGTTCTGGTTACCACCTGCTCAGAATCAGTGGTAATCTGGATGTGCAAAATGGGCTTTTTGCGACTAGTCGCAATTTGCGACTGGCTTTTGCATATGGTTTGCGACTCGCAATTTGCGACTTCCTATTTGCGGGTCTCAAAATCAGGTCGCAATTTTTGTGAGTCGGTGCTGTGTCGCATAGCGAATCGGGCCATTTGCGACTCGCAAAACTTTGCTACATCTGGCCATATATAACCAAGTAGCTTACAAATTATAACTTTAACATTGTTTACAATATCCACACACTACTATAAATTACACAAAATAATCTATTTTTCTGCTGCATTACCTCTACACCTGTTAACACACTTTCTCACTATGTCTGTTTCAATTATCACACTCCCCTGAATGCCACTACACTCTACGCCATTAAACTCTATACCATTCCACTCTATCACTACACTATACACCACTCACCTCTATGTTAATCCATTCTATACCAAACCACTCTACCTCACTCCATTCTACAACACTCTACTCTACAACACCACACTGTACCCCAATACACTGTATGCCACCCCATTTTAACACACCAGAGTGTAGGCCAATACACTGTACGCCTTTCCAGCCTACCCTACTCCACTGAATGCTATTCCACTGCACGCAGCTGTAGGAGGCTGGCCCTCAATGTAGCGTGCAAAACTAGACACACTGTGCAGGGAGTCAAGGCAACCACACATTGGTATATAGAGATAACAACTAGATCACCTAATGCTCTAATTTTTATGGTAGCTTGATCAAGCAATAAGGCCAATCTTGGAGAAGTGCAATTTGTGGTAATCACAGTATCAATCATGCAACTCACACATTCGAAGGAATAACTCCAGACCAATTTATAAACAATACTTCAGATTTTTATATTTATTTTAAGACCAGGAGTATCGAAATTGGATGCAAACTTTTGGAGATATTGATTTTTGAAGTTTAAAGAAAATTGTCTTTTGTGTGTAATTACGCACCATAGGTATCAATGGAAAGTCACTTTTAAAATACAGATAAAATCGTACAGTTGAGTTACCAATTTTTTCTTTTGCAGGATGGTCAAGGTCATCGGTGGGCACACTGTGCCAGCTGGAGAAGTTCAGATGGCTCCCATTTCCGGAAGCAGCAGCATTGGAAAGTCTCTGGAGCTGGTGCAGGGTTACTACGAGGGACCACTTGGAAAAGTACTGCACAGGTAAGTTTAGAGGTGGTTCCTTGGGGTCACCTTGGAGTATTGAGGTCGCAAGGGGTGAGGGACCCTTAGGGCACAGCAGGTTCTTCATTGCAGGGCACAGCAGGTTCTACGGTGCAGAGTGAATTGGTGAGCGAGGATCTGTGTGCAAAGATGCCATTGGGATCTGGAGGTAAATCTCTTTAAGGGTTGCTTACAGGACAATGGGGGCATTCTGGCCAGGAATTCTGGGGTGTTCCCAAAGCCCCTCAAATGGGGATTCCTCCTGGTCCTTTTTCAGCCCCAGAGGGCTGGTTTTCCTGGTGTCCAACACCAGCTGACCAGTACCCAGGGTATTAATATGGTTCGGCCACTGGAGGGTGCAGCACCACCAAACTTGGCACACTTGCTGGGTTTGTCCTTGTGGTTATCAGTGTGTTGTAGGGTCTGGCTACAGCATCTGGTTCAGGAGTTAGCAGCCAGTCAGTGAAGTGACCCTCACCAGGTTTATGGTTTCCTTGTTGTTGCAGAGTGGTACCTCCACTCTAGAGGGAAATCTTGGGAGATTGGTGGTGCCTGGAGATCCTCTGGATTTCTTGAGGTCAGTCTAGTGTCCAGCTTCTCCACAATGGTGATAGTCAGGTCCTGGGTGCAGCAGACAGAGTTTGGCATCTTTCCTTTGTGCAGGAGTTCCACAGTTCTTGTGCTTTGGATCCTCTTTGTGCTGGTCTTCCTTGTGTCCTTCAAATTTGTTTTCTTGGTCTAGGGATGCCCACTGAATACTGAATTTAGTGGGCATTTTAGGGGGAACCTGGTAGTGTCCAATGGGACACTTACTTTTGGGTGGCTACAACTACTATAGTGACTAATCCCTGTGAGATGGGTCACTTCCCTAACCCTGATTGACTATTTTTCTTCCTTCTAAGATGGAGGAAAATGAAATGGAGTGTCCACCTCACAGGCAATACCGTAGGGGTGGTGCATGCCAGGTAGGGCCATGCCTCCTATCCTTTGTGTGGTTTCCCACATTTTCTCCCGGCAAAAGTGGGGGTTTGCAAAGGCGCTGACCATCTGCTGCTAGCATCAGGCCTGGGGGTCGAGTTTAAAGGAGGTAAGACCTTTGAAGCTTCCCTGTATCCCACTCCATTGTAGGCTATTCTGCTGTATGCCATTCCAGTAAAGGCCACTCCACTCTATGCCACTTCACTACATGCTATTTCAATGTACATCACTACATTGTACCTCACTACACCCTACATCCGCTGTACAACACTCCACTGTACACCACTCCACTGTACGCCTCTCCACTCTACGCTATTCCACTATAAGCTACTCCACTCTAGCACATTAGTGTACACCACTCCACTGTATGCTATTGCACTGTGTGCTGCTCAACTCTAAAACACTCCAGTCAACGACACTCCACTGTATTCCACTAATGTATATGCCAAGTCACAGTATGCACCTCAACTGTGAAACACTCCACTTTATGATGTTCCACTCTATGCCACTCCACTCTAGGTATCTCCATCACATGCCATTCTAATACCTCACTTCATTTCTACACACCTTCAAGGTATGCCACTCTTCTCTACCCTTCTAAATTTTGCCCTACTCGATTGTATGACACTCCATTCTATGCCACTCTAGTGTGTACTATTCCAATATTTTCCCCCGTCTACATCACTACACTGTATGCTAGTAACACTCAACGTTATTCCACTCTACACTTCTCCAATGTATGCTACCCACTCTACACAATTCCATACTACTCCTTTACACTTCATGCAACTCCACTCTGTTCTAGAAAACTCCTCTCTATGCCACTCCACAATACGTGAGTACACTGTGCGCCACAACAGTCTACCCTACTACACTGTACCCCACTCCACTCAATAACATTCCACTCTGTCGTATTCCACTCTACAACACTCCACTTTACGCCACTACACTCTACGCCACTCAAGCCTACGCTTTTCCACTGTACACCACTACACTGTAACTCCCTCCACTCTACGCTATTACACTCTACATCTCTTCACTCTATGCTATCCACTCTACCCCACTCCAGTGTACTCTATTCCACTGTATGTCACTCCATTATATGCCGCTCCACTCTAATTTGCGCTATTGTGATCTATGCAACTGCATTGTACCTCACTCCACTGTACCCAGTCCACTCTACGACACTCCACTGTATGCCACTCCACTCTATGCCACTCCACGGTATGCCATTCTACTCTATGCTATTCCACTGTACACCACTCCACTCTAACACACTCCAGTGTATGCCACTGCACTGTACACCACTCCACTTTATGCTATTCCACTTCATGCTGCTACACACTATGACACTCCGCTCTATGCTATTACACTAAACACCAATACACTCAACAATATTCCACCGTATGACACTCCACTCTATGCTATTCCAACCTGTGCCGCTCCACTCTATGCCATTCCAATGTAGGCCACTCTAATATGCTACTCCACTGTATGCCACTCCACTGTACCCTACTCCATCCATATGCCACTCAAGCCTATGCCACTCCAGTGTATGCCCCTCCACTCAAACCTACTACGCTCTACCCTATTCCACTGTACGACACTCCTTCCTATGTCACTCTGCTGAACCCTATTCTACTATCTGCTACTCCACTTTATGTCACTAAAGTATACACCAGTAACACTGTGTTATGCCACTGTACATCACTCTATGCTATTCCAATCAATCAATTTATGAAGTGCGCTACTCACCCATCAGGGTCTCAAGGCGCTGGGGGGAGGAGCTATTGGTCGAATAGCCATGTCTTGAGGCGTTTTCTGAAGGTCAGGAGGTCTTGGGTCTGGCGTAGTTGGAGCGGCAGGGAGTTCCAGGTCTTGCCGGCGAGGTGAGAGAAGGATTTTCTCCGGTGGTGGTGCGGTGAATGCGAGGGAAGGAGGCAAGGGCGAGGCTGGCGGAGCGGAGCTGGCGGACGGGGATGTGGAAGGTGAGTCTGTTGTTGAGGTAGGCCGGACCTGTGTTGTGGAGGGCTTTGTGTGCATGGGTGAGTAGTTTGAAGGTAATCCTCTTCGATACGGGTAGCCAGTGTAGTTCTCTGAGGTGGGCAGAGATGTGGTTGCGATGTGGGACGTCAAGGATGAGTCGGGCGGAGGCGTTTTGGATACGTTGCATTTTCTTTTGTAGTTTGCCCGTGGTTCCTGCATAGAGTGCGTTGCCGAAGTCCAGTCGGCTGCTGACTAGGGTGTGGGTGACTGTTTTTCTGTTTTTTACGGGAATCCACTTGAAGATCTTGCGGAGCATGTGGAGGGTGTTGTAACAGGAAGAGGAGGCTGCGTTCACCTGCTGAGTCATGCTGAGTGCTGAGTCAAGGATGATGCCCAGGTTTCATACTTGTGTGGTAGGGGTGGGGGTGGCTCCGAGGGAGGTAGGCCACCAGGAGTCGTTCCAGGCGGAGGGGTTGCTGCCGAGGATGAGGACCTCTGTTTTGTCTGTGTTTAGCTTGAGGCGGCTTGATTCCATCCAGTTGGCGATGGCGTGAAGTCCCTTGTGGAGGTTGTTTCTTGCTTTTGTCGGGTCTTTCGTGAGGGAGATGATCAGCTGGGTGTCGTCTGCGTAGGATACTATGTTGATGTGGTGGGATAGTGCGATGTTGGCGAGGGGAGCCATATAAACGTTGAAAAGTGTTGGGCTGAGGGAGGATCCTTGTGGGATGCCACAGATGGTTTTGGAGGATTCGGACAGGTAGGGCGGAAGGTGAACTCTCTGGGTTCTGCCGGAGAGGAAAGAGGAGATCCAGTCGAGGGCCTTGCCGCGGATCTCGGTGTTGTGGAGGCGTGCTCGAAGGGTGTGGTGACAGACGGTGTCGAAAGCTGCTGAAAGGTCCAGGAGGATGAGCGCTGCGGTTTCGCCTTCGTCGAGCATGGTCCTGATGTCATCTGTGGCAGCAATGAGTGCGGTCTCCGTGCTGTGGTTCTTGCAAAATCCAGATTTGGAGGTATCGAGCGCTTTTCTGTCTTCCAGGTAGCGGGATAGTTGGCTGTTCACAATTTTTTCAATGACCTTCGCTGGGAAGGGGAGGAGGGAGATGGGCCGGTAGTTTTTGGGGTCATCTGTATCTGCTTTGGGTTTCTTCATCAGGACGTTGACGTCGGCGTGTTTCTATCTCTCCGGGAAGGTGGCTGTCTCGAAGGAGCTGTTAATGATGGCGCAGAGGTGGGGGGCGATGATGTTGCTGGCTTTGTTGAAGATCTGGTGCGGGCAGAGGTCCGATATGGAGCCGGAGTGGATGGAGGCCATGGTGTTGATGGTGTCTTCATTGTTGACGTGGGTCCAGGAGCATAGAGGGTTGGTGTTGTTTGATGCGTTGGGTTCGTGGTTGTCTGTGGTCGGCTGATGAGTCTGGGGTTTGAAGCTATTGTGGATGTCTTCGATCTTTCGACGGAAGTCAGTGGCGAGGGAGTTGCAGAGTTCCTGCGATGGTGAGGGTTCGTGGGAGTCCTAGAGTTGGAGAGTTCTTTGATGATGCAAAAGAGTTCTTTGTTGTTGTGGGCGTTGGTGTCTATTCTGCTTTTGTAGTAGGTTCTTTTGGTAGTGCGGATCAGTTGGTGACGTTTGCGGATGGCAGTTTTGAAGGTGGTGTGGTTGGATTCGGTGGGTGCAAGGCGCCAGGTCTTCTCCATTCTTTGACACTGTACGCCACTCCACTGTATTACACTCCAATCAGTGCCACTTCACAATACACTATTGCACGGTATGCCACTGCAGTCTACACCTTTACACTCTACCTTGATCCGCTCTACAACACTCTACAATATGGTCTTCCACAATCCAACACTCCACTCTACCCCACGTCAGTGTACACTGTTCCACTGTATGACACGCCAGTGTACGCCACACTACTCTGTTCTACTCCACGTATGCCATTACACTGTATCTAATTCCACCCTCTACCAGTGAACTTTAGAACACTTCACTGTACGCTACTCCACTCTACATCACTGCATTGTACACCACTAGTCTGTAAACCAATCCCCTCTACACTATCCCACTGTATGCCATTCCACTGTACACCACTCCATTGTATGCCACTCTGATATGCAGTATTTCACTGTATGCCACTGCGGTCTACTCTGGCCCACTCCAGTTTAAGCCACTACACTACTCCACTCCACTCTATGCCACTCCGATGTATGCCACTGCATTTTACGCTAATCCTATCTACGCTACTCTTCTCAACTCTACTAAATTGTTCAAATCTCCATTTTCACCACTACACTCTACAATATTCCACTCTACCACATTGCACTGCATGGCACTGCACTGTACACCACGCTACTTGCACTATTTGAATGTAAGTGCTCAACTCTATGACACTTCAGTCCACACCACTCATGCTACTATGCTATACACAATGCACTATACACTATTCCACTGTACAACAGTCTACTCTATGGTGCTCCACTCTATGCCACTCCACTCTACGTCACTCCACTATAAGCCACTCTAATATATCCTATTTCACTCTATGCCACTGCACTCTACTCTACTTTATGCTACTCCAATCTATGCCACTGGATTGTACGCCACTCCACTCAACCCTATTACACTCTACCCTATTCCAGTGAACGAGATTCTTTTCTACTCTACTGTACTCTGTTCCACTATATGCCATTCCATTCTACTTCAATACACAGTATACCAGTAACCATCTACATTATTCCACTGTACGATACTCCACTATACACTACTTCACTGTATGCCACTCCACTCTGTGCCACTACATTCTATGCTATTCCACTGTACACCACTACACTGTTCAACACTCCATCTTTGTCACCTCACCTTATGCTATTATACTGTATGCCACTGCAGTATACACCACTACACTCTAACCCACTCCACTCTACAGCACTCCACTATATGCCACTCCACTCTACCCCAATCAAGTGTACACTACTCCACTGTATGCTACTCCAGTATATGTCACTCTACTCTATGCTATACCACTGTATGTCACTACACTGCACCTCACTCCATGTTAGGCCAGTGAACTCTAGAGCACTCCACTATTCGCCACTCCACTCTATGCCACTCCACTGTAGATCACTCCACTCCATGCTATTCCACTGTACAGCAATCCACTGTAACACCCTCCATTGTATGCCATTGCACTGTACAATACCACACTGTACACCGATCCACTCTACACTTTTCAACAGTATGCAACTCTACTGTATGGCACTCCACTTTATGTTATTCCACTCTAAGCCACTCCACTGTACACCACTGTAAACCGCTCTAGTAAAGTGGTAATAAGTATGGAATATATTTTTTGTATTTTATATAGTTAAACAAATGTACAGAGTACCAGGGTACTGCCTTGGTAGTACTGCATTACTTTAAAAAATCAATCGATAAATAGGTTAAAAATTCAAAACACACTGTACTGCACTATGTTTTACAAATATATTAGATTACAGCGTATTTTCAATGTTGAACATATTTCAATCTTTACCAAAAAGTCTAGAGAGTACCGCAATAATGCTACTTACGTTTTTTTTTTTAAAACACAATTGTCCCTAAACTGCTGTAAAATATAAATATAGAACATAATAAATATTTTTTTCCAGCTTTTATCACTTTTATACAGTGGTAATAGGTAGACAACACGTTTAAAATCTAATCCTTATATAAGGCACTAATCCAGAATGCAGTAAAAGTGTGCTGGAAACAACATGGCTGCCTTTTATGGTTTGTAATGAAAGCCACTACCCAATTATTACTGCCTCCTTATTGGCATGTACCACAGTATAGCACGAAGTTACCAAGGCATACCGTGGCACAATATATTACAAAGTATTTTAAAACCTATAACTTTAACACTATTTACACCAACTACCACAAACAAGCATTTCCTCCTCATTATATGTATTCCTGGCACATTACATCTACATACATTGCCCATTTTCATGCTACAGATTTTTCAAGTACAACACTCCACTCTACACCACTCCACTCTATGGCCCTCCACTCTATACCACTCCACTCTACACTATTACACTCTTTGCCATTCTCTACTTTATATGCCACTGTACTCCATACTGATCCACTGTGCGTCACTCTACTCTGTGCTAATCCACTGCACACCACTCCACTATACCACACTCCACTGTACTCCAGTATATTCTAAACAATTTCATTGCATAATATTACACTTATCGCCACTCCATTCCACTACACTGCAGTTTACATCCCTACACTGTATGCCCCTCAACTATTTGCTACTCCACTCTACACAATTCCACTGTATGCAACTCCACTCCACGATACTACAGTCTACGCTAATCCAGTCTATGCTACTCTACTCTACTCCACTTAAGTGTATACCACTGCACTGTACACTATTTGGCTGTATGCCACTCCACTCTGTGGCACTCCATTGTATTCCACTTTAGTATACACTACTCCACTATACAACACTCCACAGTACGTTATTACAGTCTACACCACTCCTCTATACATTATGCCACTCCAAGTACACCACTCCACTGTATGCGACTGCAGTCTACGCTTCTCCACTGTACAACACTCCACTCTATGCCACTCCACTCTATGCTATCCCACTATATGGCTCTTGGCTTGACACCATTCCACAATATACTGCTACACTCAACGTTATTCTGCTCTACACCTCTCCACTGTAAACTACTCCAATGTAGGCCACTCCACAGCCCTCCACTCTACGCTATACTATTACGCCCACCACTCTACTCTAGGCTACGCCGCTGTAGGCCACTACAGTGTACGACCCTCCACTATACTCTGCTCCACTCAATGCTATTCCACTGTGTGCAGATCCACTCTATGACACCAAAATCTGTGCTATTCAGATCTACGACACTCCACTCTACTCCACTCCATTGTATGCAGTTCCACACTAAACTACTACACTGTACCTCACCAAAATCCAAAATTATACACAACTCTACTGTAGCTACTCCACATGATGCAACTCCACTCTGCATCACTCCTCTCTACCCTACTCGACTGTACACTATTCCACTGTACACCAATTCATTATACCCTCTCCAGTTTACACCACTACATACCACACCACATCTCTCTACTGTCTGCGTTGACTATTCCACTGTACGTAACTACACTCTAAGCCACTAAATTGTAGGGAGTCACACTCTACACCACTACACTGAATGGTTTTCCACTGTAGGCTATTGACCTGTATGCCACTACACTGTATGCTACTCCACTCTACACTGTACACCACTCCACTGTACACTACTCCACTGTATACCACTCCACGCATATCAAAGCACTCTATGCTATTTCACTGTATGGCACTCCACTGTAGACTACTATACTCAACGTTATTCTGCTCTACACCACTCCACTGTGAACGACTCCACTGTAGACCACTCCACAGCATTCCACTCTCCGCTAATACAGTCAGTGCTATCACCCTCTAGAGGACTCCACTCTAGGCCACTCCAATGTACGCCACTACAGTGCATGACCCTCCACTGTACGCTGCTCCACACTATGCTATTCCACGGTGCGCAGATCCACTCTATTACACCACACACTATGCTATTCCACTCTATGACACTCCACTCTACTCCACTCCATTGTATCCAGTTCCACTCTAAACCACTACACTGTACCTCACTTCAATCCTTCACTCGATTATACTGTAGCAATTCCACATGACGCCACTCCGCTCTGCATCCCTCCACTGTACCCTACTCTACTGTATGCTATTCCACTGTACACCACTCCATTGTACCCACCCCAGTCTACATCACTCCACTCCACACAACATCACTCTACTGTCCGAGGCTCCTATTCCACTTTACATAACTACACTCTAAGCCACTAAACTGTACGGAGTCAAACTCTACACCACTACACTGAAAGGTATTCCACTGCAGGCTACTGAAATGTATGCCACTACACAGTATGCTACTCCACTCTACGCTACTCCATTCTACATCACTACACTGTATACCACTCCACTGTACATTACTCCACATTATACTACTCTTCTCTACAACAAATCACTCTATGCTATGTCACTGTGTGGCTCTCCACTGTACACTCTGCGCCACTCCAGTTCATGCCACTCCACTTTATGCTGCTCCATTCTACTACACTACACTCTACACCACTCCACGCTTTTCCACTGTTTGCCACAACAATGTATGCCTCTACACTGTACGCCCCTTCACTCTGCACTACGCCACTGTATGGCACTCCACTCTATGCTTTTCTATTGTTTGTGACTACACAGTACGCCACTCCACTCTACACTATTTCACTGTATGCCACTCTACACTATGTCAAACCACTGCATGCTATTTCAGTGCATGGGACTCATGGGATGCTACTGCACTGTATGCCACCACAGCTTACAACACTCCACTCCACTCTACCCCACTCTACACTATTGTATTGTATGCCACTCCACTGTATACTACTAGACTCTACACTATTCCACTGTAAGCCACACCACTCCAGTGCATACCACTCCACTGTACACTGTTCCATGTGTATGTCTCTACAATCTTCAGCACTCCACTCAATGCCACTCCACTGCACACTATCCCACTGTATGCCACTCCAGTCTGTGCCACTCCACTCTACACTATCCCACTGTATGCCATTCCACTGTACACCACTCCATTGTATGCCACTCTGATATGCAGTATTTCACTGTATGCCACTGCAGTCTACTCTGGCCCACTCCAGTTTAAGCCACTACACTACTCCACTCCACTCTATGCCACTCCGATGTATGCCACTGCATTTTACGCTAATCCCATCACGCTACTCTTCTCAACTAAATTGTTCAAATCTCCACTCTCACCACTACACTCTACAATATTCCACTCTACCACATTCCATTGCATGGCAATGCACTGTACACCATGCTACTTGCACTATTCAAATGTAGGTGCTCAACTCTATGACACTCCAGTCCACACCACTCATGCTACTATGCTATACACAATGCACTATACACTATTCCACTGTACAACACTCTACGGTGCTCCACTCTATGCCACTCCACTCTGCGTCACTCCACTATAAGCCACTCTAATATATGCTATTTCACTGTACAGCACTCCACTGTATCCTATTTCACTCTATGCCACTGCACTCTACTCTACTTTATGCCACTCCAATCTATGCCACTCCAATCTATGCCACTGGATTGTACGCACTCTATTCAACCCTGTTACACTCTACCCTATTCCAGTGAACAAGATTATTTTCTACTCTAGTGTACTCTATTCCACTATATGCCATTCCATTCTACTTCAATACACAGTATACCAGTAACCATCTACATTATTCCACTGTACGATACTCCACTATACACTACTTTACCGTATGCCACTCCACTCTATGCCACTACATTCTATGCTATTCCACTGTACACCACTACACCGTTCATGGGACTCATGGGATGCTACTGCACTGTATGCCACCACAGCTTACAACACTCCACTCCACTCTACCCCACTCTACACTATTGTATTGTATGCCACTCCACTGTATACTACTAGACTCTACACTATTCCACTGTACGCCACACCACTTTACACCACTCCAGTGCATGCCACTCCACTGTACACTATTCCATGTGTATGTCTCTACAATCTTCAGCACTCCACTCTATGCCACTCCACTGCACACTCTCCCACTGCATGCCACTCCAGTCTGTGCCACTCCACTCTACCCTATTCCACTGTATGCCACTCCACCCTACACCACTTCATTCTAGGCTAATACAGTCAGCACTATTCCACTCTACACCCCTGCACTCTATGCCACTCCACGCTACATCACATCACGCAATGCCACTAAACTCTATGCTATTCCACTCTATCACAGTGCACTCTATACCACTCCGCTATATGCCAATCCACTTTACACAATTACACTGTATGCCACTACACTATACCCCTCTGCAGACTGCACCATTCCACTCTACACTATTCCAGTCTACACTACTGCGCTGCATGCCACTCCACTGTTCAACACTGCAGTCTCTACCAATCCCTGTGTAGCTCTTCAATCTATGCTACTTCACTGCACACTGTTCCACTGTATGTCTCTCCACTCTACACTATTCCACTTTATGCCACTCTAGTCAATACACTCCACTGTATGTCACTCTACTGTACCCTATTCCACTGTATATCACTCCATTCTATGCCACTACACTGTACACCACTTCTCTGTGCACTTTAAGACTCTATGCTATTTCGCTCAATGCCACTTCAGTCTAGACCATGCCACTGTGCGACACTAAGATCTACGGTACTCCAATGTTCACTATTCCACTGCACAGAACTGCAGGGTGCACTACTGCACTCAAAACCATTACAGGGTATGCAACCTCACTCTACACCACTTCATTGTACATCACTCCATTGTATCCTATTCCACTGTCCACCATTCCACTGTACGCCTGTACGATCTATGGGAATCCACTGTATACCACTACACTTTACCTCACTCCGCTTTATGCCACTCCACTGTATGCCAATCCACTCTATGCCACTGTAATGTACCCTATTCCATTCTACACCATTCCACTGTATGCATCTCTACTCTACAGTAGTTCACTGCGCACCACTACACTATACCAAACTTTACAACACTATACTCTACTCCACTACACACTATTCCAATGTACAACACTAGACTTTACCACATTACACTCTATGACATTGTCTTCCCCTGTACTCTACCACACTCCACTTCACAACTCTCAACTGAATGACACTATGAATTGAAACACATTTTTATTAAAAAATAAAAAAACATTTAAATTCAGTGAAAAAACTGCGGGGAGAGCTAAGTTACAGTTAGGCAAGATTCATTTGTGTTTTTTTCCTTTCAAACCCAACTTAAACTGTACAAACTGTAGAAATGTTAACATTCTAGTTATAGCTTAAATTTCTCATATGCACATTCCCCCCAAAAAATATTATAAATCTTCAGTCAAAATTTCTTTTGTGACACTGTCACATCATGATGGCAAAATATATGAAGTAAATTAATTAGTAGTATCAGTAGTTAATGATAAAATCGTGGTTGTGCTCTGTTGGGAAGAAAACCAACCAACAGGCACCAGCATATTTAATTTTACTGACGAGGTATGGCATACATACATCTTTCACAAGCATGAAGGGCTTTGACTAGTGGTGCATTTTGTTGCCGAGTTCAGGATAAGCCACACTTCCCTGAAGAAAATGTGATGTTTATGGGGGATGATAAAGATTCTGAGAAGAACTATAGGAAGAATGAGTCTCTAATTAGATTGCACATAACCTGTGAAGATAACAGAATTTTGGGGAGGATTTGCTATTACAAGCGCTCGTCAAAGTTCTTCCTCTAGCAAGGAGAGGTATTACATAGTATCAAGGAAAGACACCTGTGGAAAGAATCTACGAAGCAAGGGAAAAGGATAGGCATCCACTGAAAGAGCTTGAAAGGAAGGCATAAAAGGGGATACAATTCTCTCTGCAAACCATCTGAGGAAATTGGAGTTCCCCCTAGGCTTCTTCAAAGATATGGAAGGACGGGAAGGCTTTTCTGAAGAGCCCTTGTGAATTGTGAGAAGAGGATAGTATAGCTCTAGAGCCTGCCATAGGGGGCTATACTGGTCATTAAAAGCCTGCTCCAACATTAAAGGCCGGAGCCAAAGCCTCGGGCCTTTAACAAGGGTGCAGGACTTTAATAGCCAGTATAGGCCAGCTACAAAGAGCTATAAGGCTTTAGAACATTCAGTCACTAGAAGGCAGAAAGTTCTAATAAATGAAGCAAAGGACTCATGGAGCCCAAGGGGATTGAAATCTCCTTGGGCTCCACGAGGGAATGTTGAGGCTGTGGGGTTTTACCAGGCATTAGAAGCCTGGAGCACTCAGTTGTCTGCAATGGAGCTACCAACATTCCAATGTTCTAATATTATTTGCCACCCACACCGATGAGGTGTAGAGTCTTTTTATTGGGACCCACAACCGTAGCATTATGTCTGTCTCAGCACATCTACCACCAGGCTCCACATGTTGCATATAGCCCCCTAAAATTCAAAAAACTGTGAAATCTCCCAGACATAACCTCTCATGACAAAACATGACAGATAGCTTTTAATGTTGAGAACTTGGACAGTGTGAAGGACCTATTGTCTAGTAAACCTAGAAGCCAGAAGAGAATGGGTAGGCTTTCTTTGGAAGATCTAATGCTGCACTGAATGAGGAAAAGGCTTCACTTAAAATAGCCCGGGTACTTGAAATGAAAACTAGATTGAACTGAAGATTTACAACACATGGGAACCTGTAGATAAACAGGCATTTTAGGAAGCTCCTATAAGGCAGGATTAGGCGAGTTTAATTGATGGACAGGCATCTACAGGGGATTGATTCTACCTGGCAGGGACGAAGTGCAGCCAAAGACAGCACTGATGCATAATTGAAAGGCAAAGATTTCACTCAACCAGTGTGCTAAATTACATGTTGTTACCACAAGTAAATATGCATATGAGCTGTCATTCGAGTTGCCAAACAAGAACGCATAAGGTAGGGAATGACAAGACGTAAAAAGAAGATAACACATTGAAAACAAGCAAAACTCCAGTTTAAGACTGCTTCAGTTCACATTTAATTCAAAGACGTAACTATTTGAGAAATATGAGTAAATCCATGCCAGCATTGTTCAACATGATATGATCTCAATTCGAAAAACTCCTTTTCACAATTAAGTGCCACTTATTCCTGGAAATTCAGGAGTCCATCTGAAATAAGCCGACAAATAAGCCACACACACTCAAACATATTTACTGTTAATCAAGCTCTATGAGCTTTTTCTTTTCTGGGGCAAGCTTCCTACGCTAGGATTAGCATATAGAGATGTAAGGCCGACGTGAGAGCTAGACAACCATCAAACTTCCCACCTCTACGCTCCCTCTCTTCTGGTTCATACTGCAACGGTGTTAAATGGGACAAGGCGTCACCGGGGTTGTGGTCCGTGTTGATTTAATCACCTTGCTTTCTGTTCTCGTACAGCACCTGCGTTGTGTATCTTGCGAGCTGCCAGGGGCTGCAAACGGCTTCTTTGATCTGTGATCCCAGAAGCCTCATGTGACAGTGGAGCGAAAAAGACATTCAGTTTGAGGGAATCTTATTAGGCACTCCGCTCGCTGCGCCTCTCTCGGAAAGAATGAGACGTCGATTTTTAAACCGTCACTGAATCTGTGCGCGTGACAAGAGTTAGTCCGACGAAGGCTAGTGGCGCAGCAAGGTGCAGATGCAACCGGGTGCCAGGTGGTCTCTAGCTAAGTATTGCTGGTTCACCGAGGGCCGCGCGTGTTGATTAACAATTACTAAGGCGGTTTCAGTAACTGAAGTACTTCCAAATAAGCTAATCATACAGTTACCTGGCAGGGGCGAAGCTTCAGAGGGATGTTTGGGGTGTGGTGATGTGTTTGTCGAATTTTCAGGAATTTGAACTTGCAGACAGGCAAAAACGCATACAAAACACTGTTTTTAAAGTCTTTAAAAATGTTGGTTAGTTTAAAAACCCTGCCAACTTGGATTCCTCTTCCTTTCCTTTCCACTGCCCCTTAAGGTCTTCTCATGCGCCCTGCTTGTCACATAATGTATGCTAACATTATATGCCTGGGTTGTGTTGGGAAACCTGAAGTTCACGCACCCCCATACCCCGCTACCTGACGGGATCGTTCAATATTTTTACCTGTAAGACTGCAAATTTTCTCTGGAATTGGTGTCTAATTTTCTTTCTTTAGAAGTGATGTTTTCTGTGGCACTACGACCTCACACCAAACGACGCCAGGACAAACTTGATCACAGCACAAGCAAGGAAGCATTTAAGTAATTTAGGGAGATAGTGTTTTTTGGGAAGAATTTACAAATTTGAGAAATGAGAAGTTTTCGGACTGAGCAGCAGGTGCGGCTGGTAACCTTAGAAAGTGGTGGGGTATGCGAAGTGCCCCACCGCTTCCCAAAAACCTAAATAAAACAACCCCTCCCTCCAAAAGTCAAAAACAACCAACCATCCCTCCAAAAGCCCAAATAAGAACAACCCCTCCAACCAAACCCCTAAGAAAACAGAGCTACCAACTTAATCACTACACTTACATGCATTACACATTCGTAATAAATAAAATAAACTTGTACTTACCCACAAGCTCCACGTCCTCGCTGGTGTTCCTCTGCAGTCTGATGCACTAAGGATGATCGCCTAACCAATCTGGACACTGCTCTCATGCAGCTAACCAGCTTGAGAGAAGTGCCTGAGGGCCTGGATTGGATGGAGTGGATTGGCTAAACGTTCCTTCCGGCCGTGGAGTCTTGTTCTCTACCCAGGTGTCTAAGCCACTACTAATCTTAGGGGGGTAGGGATGAGGGGAATAAAAAATAATTTAAAAAACGTAACTCTTCCCGTCACCACCGCCTTCTGCCGCCTTACTCCTCTTCTTCTGTTGTCCCATCACTCACTGGGACACTAGCACAGGCTCCGAAGCAGTCCTGGAACTGCTTTCATGCTAAACCTAGGACAAAAGCAGCATCAGGATTGGTCTGAGCGGCTTGGACTGCCGCTCAGACACTGCCCTGGGGTCTGTGCAGGTGCTCCAGCCAGGCTGTTCAACACAGCGGGTCTACGACGGCCAGCCAAAAACTCATGCACACATAGGTGCACTCTCTCCTCCTCCCCTTCCACCTCCTGTGGCCCAGCACGCCCCTCCCTTCACATGATCCTGGCTGAGCCAGCAGCTGAAAGATAAAACGATAAAGAAATATAGTTTTATCTTTCAGCTCCTGGATCAGCCAGGGGGGCGACGCTCCTTCACCATTGCGAAGGAGCCGCCCCTGTCTCTAAGACAGGTGGGGGAGAGCTTCAAAGTGCGCATATCACTTTGACTGGTGAGAAACAGACGGCCAAAGTGACATGCGCCCTTTGGAGCGTACAGTCAAGCCAGTGCTCCAGTTCTCTGCTGCCAATACCCCCATTTCTTCTTGCTCAAGAGCAGGCTGGTGGCTGCAGCGTTCCTTGGTGAAAAAATGACAATTAAATTGTTTCATTGCCATTTTATTTTTCACGTTTAGCACTGTTAGCAGTGGGCAGTGGGCAACGGTCCCCCACCCTAATTAAGAAACCGCCGCTGCTGAGCAGTACCTGCCTCTGAAAACAACCAGGGATGGTTATGAGTCTGATGACTGTCTGAAATTCTGAACATGACGTTTTTTGTGCTTCGCAGCTTTCATGGGCATAACTAACAATAGATACAGTGGGCCCATAGACTGAGAGGTTTATTCCATTTCAATTATAGATTTTTCAACTGTCAAACCAGAGGATGGGGACATTTTCCTTGTTTACCTTAAGGCCTATGTATGGCACCTTGTACCAAACAACTCGTTAGTCACACTACTCCAACTCCACGGGCTTCCGAAAGGTACTGGCCTACTAGGAAATCTCTCCCTTTATCTAGTGGCCAATCAAATTTAGAAAGGTGACTAAAATGTGGCCACCTTTGTGGAGAATTTTACCAACAACCATATATGTATGGCATTTGTACAACAATGGACTATTTCAGGCAGGATGTACAATCCCTATTTGCAAACCATGGATGTGCAGATTGCACAATGACTGGCTTACAAACAGAAATGCAATTGCTTTGTGCCCTATTCACTAACAGGTTTCATTGCAAATTGTCCATTTGCAGAGGGTCTCCAAAAAATAACCTGCCAACTGAATTATGTATTAGGCAGGCCACAATTTTGACCACCTGTGTTTGACTGTCAATGCAGGAATGGAGGACTTCAAGGGGCAACAGACCTTCGTCCCTGATTTCTATTCCCAAATGGAAAGTGTGAGGAAATGCCTCCTTGGCATGGTTACCCCCTGACATTTTGCCCTTGCTGATGCCAAGTTATGATTTGAAAGTGTGCTGGAACCTGCTAACCAGGCCCCAGCACCAGTGTTCTTTCCCTAAACTGTACCTTTGTCTCCACAATTGGCACAACCCTGGCACCCAGGTAAGTCCCTTGTAACTGGTACCCCTGGTACCAAGGGCCCTGATTCCAGGGAAGGTTTCTAAGGGCTGCAGCATGTCTTATGCCACCCTGGGGACCCCTCACTCAGCACATACACACTGCTTGCCACCTTGTGTGTGCTGGTGGGGAGTAAATGACTAAGTCGACATGGCATTCCCCTCAGGGTGCCATGCCAACCTCACACTGCCTATGGCATAGGTAAGTCACCCCTCTAGCAGGCCTTACAGCCCTAAGCAGGGTGAACTATACCACAGGTGAGGGCTTAGGTGCATGAGCACTATGCCCCTACAGTATCTAAGCAAAACCTTAGACATTGTAAGTGCAGGGTAGCCATAAGAGTATATGGTCTGGGAGTCTGTCATACACAAACTCCACAGCACCATAATGGCTACACTGAAAACTGGGAAGTTTGGTATCAAACTTCTCAGCACAATAAATGCACACTGATGCCAGTGTACATTTTATTGTGAAATACACCCAGAGGGCATCTTAGAGATGCCCCCTGAAAACATACCCGACTTCCAGTGTGGTCTGACTAGTTTTTGCCAGCCTGCCACACACCAGACATGTTGCTGGCCACATGGGGAGAGTGCCTTTGTCACTCTGTGGCCAGGAACAAAGCCTGTACTGGGCGGAGGTGCTTCTCACCTCCCCCTGCAGGAACTGTAACACCTGGCGGTGAGCCTCAAAGGCTCTCCCCCTTTGTTACAGCGCCACAGGTCATCCCAGCTAGTGGAGATGCCCGCCCCTCCGGCCACTGCCCCAACTTTTGGTGGCAAGGCTGGAGGAGATAATGAGAAAAACAAGGAGGAGTCACTCCCCAGTCAGGACAGCCCCTAAGGTGTCCTGAGCTGAGGTGGCTCTTACTTTTAGAAATCCTCCATCTTGCAGATGGAGGATTCCCCCAAAAGGATTAGGGATGTGCCCCCCTCCCCACAGGGAGGAGGCACAAAGAGGGTGTAGCCACCCTCAGGGCCAGTAGCCATTGGCTACTGCCCTCCCAGATCTAAACACACCTCTAAATTGAGTATTTAGGGGCTCCCAGAACCGAGGAAGATAGATTCCTGCAACCTAAAGAAGAAGAAGGACTGCTGACCTGAAGCCCTGAGGTGAAGACGGAGACAACAACTGATTTGGCCCCAGCCCCACCGGCCTGTCTCCCTACTTCGAAGAAAACTGCAACAACGACGCATCCAACAGGGTAAAGCAACCTCTGAAGCCTCAGAGGACTACCCTGCATCTAAAGGACCAAGAAGCTCCAGAGAACAGCGGCCTGTTCAAGAAACTGCAACTTTTTGAAACAAAGAAGCAACTTTTAAAGACCACACGTTTTCCGCCGGAAGGGTGAGAATTTCCACTCTGCACCCGACGCCCCCGGCTCAACCTGAGGAAAACTAACTCTACAGGGAGGACTCCCCGGTGACTGCGAGCCCGTGAGTAGCCAGAGTTGACCCCCCTGACCCCCCACAGCGACGCCTGCAGAGGAAATCCAGAGGCTCCCCCCGACCGCAACTGCCTGCTTCAAGGAACCCAATGCCTGGAAAACACACTGCACCCGCAGCCCCCAGGACCTGAAGGAACCGAACTCCAGTGCAGGAGCAACCCCCAGGCAACCCTCTGCCTAGCCCAGGTGGAGCCCCATCTGTGCCTGCCTGCAACGTTGAAGAGACCCCTGGGTCTCCCCATTGATTCCTATTGAAAATCCGATGCCTGTTGCACTCTGCACCCGGCCGCCCCTGTGCCGCTGAGGGTGTGCTTTCTGTGCCTGCCTGTGTCCCCCCGGTGCCCTACAAAACCCCCCTGGTCTGCCCTCCGAAGTCACGGGTACTTACCTGCTGGCAGAATATAAAAACGGGCACCCCTATTTCCATTGAAGCCTATGTGTTTTGGGCACCACTTTGACCTCTGCACCTGACCGGCCCAGAGCTGCTGATGTGGTAACTTTGGGGTTGCGTTGAACCCCCAACGGTGGGCTACCTTGGACCCAACTTTGAACCCTGTAAGTGTTTTACTTACCTGTGAACTTAACATTTACTTACCTCCCCCAGGAACTGTTGATTTTTGCAGTGTCCACTTTTAAAATAGCGTATTGCCATTTTTGTCAAAACTGTACATGCTATTGTGATAATTCAAAATTCCTAGAATACCTGAGTGAAATACCTTTAATTTAAAGTATTGATTGTAAATCTTGAACCTGTGGTTCTTAAAATAAACTAAGAAAATATATTTTTCTATATAAAAACCTATTGGCCTGGAATTGTCTTTGAGTGTGTGTCCCTCATTTATTGCCTTTGTGTGTACAACAAATGCTTAACACTACCCTCTGATAAGCCTACTGCTCGACCACACTACCACAAAATAGGGCATTAGAATTATCTATTTTTGCCACTATCTTACCTCTAAGGGGAACCCTTGGACTGTGTACACACTATTTCTTGCTTTGAAATAGTATATACAGAGCCAACTTCCAACATTGGTGGATCAGCGGTGGGGTACAATACTTTGCATTTGCTGGACTACTCAGCCAATACCTGATCACACGACTAAATTCCAAAAATTGTCATTAGAAATGGATTTTTGTAATTTGAGCTTTTTTTCTAAATTTTTAAAATTCCTGCTAGGGCCTTGTGTTAGTCCCTGTTAGCATTTCTTTTAGAGTTCAAAAGTTTTGTAAAAGTTTGGATTAAGTTCTAGAGATAGTTTTAGATTCTTAAAAAGTATCCCAACTTTTAGAGAAATAATGTCTACTGCAGAAGAGATGGTGGTGAAGCTCAACTTCACCCCTTACCTGCATCTTAGGATGTCAGAGTTAAGGACTCTCTTCAAAATCAAAAAGATAAAAACCCTACCAAAGTACAGCTCCAGGAGCTCTTGGCATAGTTTGCTGGAGACAACCCCTCTGAAGATACCTTTACAGAAGGGGAAGCTAATGATGGGGAGGAAAATTTCCCACCTCAACTCCTAGTTAGAGAGAACAGGGTACCTCCAACCCTGACTCCACAAGTGATAGTCAGAGATGCTGCTTCTCCCACAGGGGAGTCCAGCAACTCTGGAAGCATTGAGGGCAGCCTCAATGAAGATGGCCTCCTGTTAGCCAGGATGGCCAAAAGATTGGCTTTGGAGAGACAGCTCCTAGCCATGGAAAGGGAAAGACAAGAGATGGGCTTAGCTCCCATCAATGGTGGCAGCAATTTAAATAGGGTCAGAGATACTCCTGACATGCTAAAAATCCCCAAAGGGTTTGTAACAAAATATGAAGATGGTGATGACATCACCAAATGGTTCACAGCTTTTGAGAGGGCTTGTGCAACCAGAAAAGTAAATAAATCTCACTGGGGTGCTCTCCTTTGGGAAATGTTCACTGAAAAGTGCAGGGATAGACTCTCTGGAAAAGATGCAGAATCCTATGACCTCATGAAGGTACCCTGATTGAGGGCTTTGGATTCTCAACTGAGGAGTACAGGATTAGGTTCAGGGGCGCTCAAAAATCCTTGAGCCAGACCTGGGTTGATTTTGTTGACTTCTCAGTCAAAACACTGGATGGTTGGATGAATGGCAGTGGTGTAAATGATTATGATGGGCTGTACAATCTGTTTATGAAAGAACACCTTTCAAGTAATTGTTTCAATGATAAACTGCATCAGCATTTGGTAGACCTAGGTCCAATTTCTCCCCAAGAATTGGGAAAGAAGGCAGACCATTGGGTCAAGACTAGGGTGACCAATACATCCACAGAGGGTGACCAAAAGAAAGGGGTTACAAAGACTCCCCAGGGGAAGAGTGTTGAGACATCCAAGGGTAAAAGTAAAGAGTCTTCTACAGGGCCCCAAAGACCTGCTCAGGAGGGAGGGTCTAAAGCCTCTTCACCATCCAATTTTGGGTACAAGGGTAAAAACTTTGATCCCAAAAAGGCCTGGTGTCCTAGCTGTAATCAGCAGGGACACCAAACTGGAGACAAGGCCTGTCCCAAGAAAGGTTCCACTTCTACTACTACTCCAGTTAGCACTGGACTACCCAGTCTCCAGGTGGGATCAACAGTGTGCCCAGAGAAAATCAGGATTCACACTGAAGCTACATTAGTTTCTGAGGGTGGGGTGGACTTAGCCACACTGGCTGCCTGCCCCCCTAATATGCAAAAATACAGGCAGCAACTCTTAATTAATGGGACTAGTGTAGAAGCCCCGAGGGATATATGTGCCAGTGTCACAGTGGTGACAGACAAAATGGTTTCCCCAGGACAATACCTGACTAGACAAACTTACCCAATCACCAACGCTGACAATCAGACTAAATTACATCCCATGGCTATGGTAACTTTAGAATGGGGAGGGGTCACTGGCCTGAAACAGGTGGTAGTCTCCTCTGCTATCCCAGTAGACTATTTGCTTGGAAATGACCTGGAGTCCTCAGCATGTGCTGAGGTAGAACTCAAAACCCATGCAGCCATGCTGGGTATCCCTGAACTGGTGTGTGTCAAGACAAGGGCACAGTGCAAGGCTCAGGGTGAAAAAGAGGTGTTGGAGCCTGGAATAATGGCCCAACCCTCCAAGAGAAAAGGAAAGAAGACTGGGGAACCAGCCTCAACACAGCAAAAGAAAAATAACCTCTCTACCCAGGAAGATGTTCTGCCCTCTGGGGGACCTGAGCCCATGGAGTTGGAACCTTATCAGGTTGAACTCTTAGGCCCAGGGGGACCCACAAGGGAACAGCTGTGTAAGGGGCAAGAAACCTGTCCCTCTCTTGAAGGCCTTAGTCAGCAAGCTGCAGAGGAAACAAAAGGAAAAGTCAGTGGAACACACAGGGTCTTTTGGGAAGATGGCTCCTTTACACTGAGGCATGAGATCTCAAACCTGGTGCCACTAGGAGAGTGGTAGCACCTCAGGAGTTTAAGGAGTTCATTCTGACCTTAGCCCATGACATTCCACATGCTGGGTATTTGGGACAAACCAAGGCATGAGAGAGGTTAGTCAACCATTTCTATTGGCCCAACATGTCCCAGAAAGTCAAGGAGGTTTGTGCCTCCTGTGCCACCTGTCAAGCCAGTGGTAAGACAGGTGGCCATCCAAAGGTACCCCTCATTCCACTTTCAGTGGTGGGGGTCCTCTTTGAAAGAGTGGGAGTGGACATAGTGGGTCCACTTGAACCTCCCACACCCTCAGGGAATCAGTATATCCTAGTAGTAGTGGATCATGCTATTAGGTACCCTGAAGCAATCCCCATTAGGTCCACTTCAGCCCCTGCAGTAGCCAAAGCACTCATTGGTATCTTTACCAGAGTGGGATTTCCTAAGGAGGTGGTTTCTGACAGAGGTACCAACTTCATGTCAGCATACCTTAAACACATGTGGAATGAGTGTGGGGTGACTTACAAATTCACCACACCATACCATCCACAAACCAATGGTCTTGTTGAAAGGTTTAACAAGACATTGAGGGGCATGATCATGGGGCTCCCTGAAAAGCTCAAAAGGAGATGGGATGTTCTCTTACCATGTCTTCTTTTCGCCTACAGAGAGGTGCCTCAGAAGGGAGTAGGGTTTTCCCCCTTTGAACTTCTGTTTGGCCATCCTGTAAGGGGACCACTAGCTCCTGTGAAGGAAGGCTGGGAGAGACCGCTTCATGAGCCTAAGCAAGATATAGTGGACTATGTACTAGGCCTACGTTCCAGGATGGCAGAGTACATGTAAAAGGCAAGTAAAAACCTTGAGGCCAGCCAACAACTCCAGAAGATGTGGTATGACCAAAAGGCTGCTATGGTGAGTTTCAGCCAGGCCGGAAAGTCTGGGTTCTAGAGCCTGTGGCTCCCAGGGCACTTCAGGACAGATGGAGTGGCCCTTACCCAGTGCTAGAGAGAAAAAGTCAGGTCACCTACCTGGTAGACCTAGGCACTAGCAGGACCCCCAAAAGGGTGATCCATGTAAACCGCCTCAAACTCTTTCATGACAGGGCAGATGTAAACATGTTAATGGTTACAGATGAGGACCAGGAAGATGAGGGTGAACCTCTGCCTGATCTCCTCTCCACTGACCCTAAAGATGGCTCAGTAGATGGAGTGATCTATTCAGACACCCTCTCTGGCCAACAGCAAGCTGACTGTAGGAAAGCCCTACAACGGTTTGCTGAGCTCTTTTCCCTAACCCCTGGTCAGACACACCTGTGTACCCATGATGTGGACACAAGAGACAGCATGCCTGTCAAAAACATTTTTAGACAGTCTGACCAAGTTAAGGAAAGCATCAAAGTGGAAGTCCACAAGGTGCTGGAATTGGGAGTCATTGAGCACTCTGACAGCCCCTGGGCTAGCCCAGTGGTCTTAGTCCCCAAACCTCACACCAAAGATGGCAAGAGAGAGAGATGGGGTTTTGTGTGGACTACAGAGGACTTAATTCTGTCACCAAGACAGATGCCCATCCCATTCCAAGGGCAGATGAGTTAATTGACAAATTGGGTGCTGCCAAATACTTGAGTACCTTTGACTTGACAGCAGGGTACTGGCAAATAAAAATGGCACCAGGAGCAAAAGAAAAGACAGCATTCTCAACCCCTGATGGGCACTATCAGTTTACTGTGATGCCTTTTGGCTTAAAGAATGCCCCTGCCACCTTCCAAAGGTTGGTCAATCAAGTCCTTGCTGGCTTGGAGTCCTTTAGTGCAGCTTATCTTGATATTGCTGTCTTTAGCTCCAACTGGCAGGATCACCTGGTCCACCTGAAGAAGGTTTTGCAGGCCCTGCAAGCAGCAGGCCTCTCTATCAAGGCATCCAAATGTCAGATAGGGCAGGGTACTGTGGTTTACTTGGGACACCTTGTAGGTGGAGGCCAAGTTCAGCCACTCCAACCCAAGATCCAGACTATTCTGGACTGGGTAGCTCCAAAAACCCAGACTCAAGTCAGGGCATTCCTTAGCTTGACTGGTTACTACAGGAGGTTTGTGAAGGGATATGGATCCATAGTGACACCCCTCACAGAACTTACGTCTAAGAAAATGCCCAAGAAAGTAAACTGGACTATAGAATGCCAACAGGCCTTTGACACCCTGAATCAAGCTATGTGCACAGCACCAGTTCTCAAAGCTCCAGATTACTCCAAGCAGTTCATTGTGCAGACTGATGCCTCTGAACATGGGATAGGGGCAGTTTTGTCCCAAACAAATGATGATGGCCTTGACCAGCCTGTTGCTTTCATTAACAGGAGGTTACTCCCCAGGGAGCAGCGTTGGAGTGCCATTGAGAGGGAGGCCTTTGCTGTGGTCTGGTCCCTGAAGAAGCTGAGACCACACCTCTTTGGTACTCACTTTGTAGTTCACACTGACCACAGACCTCTCAGACGGCTAATGCAAATGAAAGGTGAAAATCCAAAATTGTTGAGGTGGTCCATCTCCCTACAGGGAATGGATTTTATAGTGGAACACAGACCTGGGACTGCCCATGCCAATGCAGATGGCCTTTCCAAGTTCTTCCACTTAGAAAATGAAGACTCTCTTGGGAAAGGTTAGACTCATCCTCTTTCGTTGGGGGGGGGGGGGGGGTTGTGTGAGGAAATGCCTCTGTGGCATGGGTACCCCCTGACTTTTTGCCCTTGGTGATGGCAAGTTATGATTTGAAAGTGTGCTGGGACCTGCTAACCAGGCCCCAGCACCAGTATTCTTTCCCTAAACTGTACCTTTGTCTCCACAATTGGCACAACCCTGGCACCCAGGTAAAGTCCCTTGTAACTGGTACCCCTGGTACCAAGGGTCCTGATGCCAGGGAAGGTTTCTAAGGGTTGCAGCATGTCTTCTGCCACCCTGGGGACCACTTGCTCAGCACATACACACTGCTTGCCAGCTCGTGTGTGCTGGTGGGGAGTAAATGACTAAGTTGACATGGCACTCCCATCAGGGTGCCATGCCAACCTCACACTGCCTATGGCATAGATAAGTCACCCCTCTAGCAGGCCTTACAGCCCTAAGGCAGGGTGCACTATACCACAGGTGAGGGCATAGGTGCATGAGCACTATGCCCCTACAGTGTCTAAGCAAAACCTTAGACATTGTAAGTGCAGGGTAGCCATAAGAGTATATGGTCTGGGAGTCTGTCTTACACGACCTCCACAGCACCATAATGGCTACACTGAAAACTGGGAAGTTTGGTATCAAACTTCTCAGCACCATTAATGCACACTGATGCCAGTGTACATTTTATTGTGAAATACACCCAGAGGGCATCTTAGAGATGCCCCCTGAAAACATACCTGACTTCCAGTGTGGGGTGACTAGTTTTTGCCAGCCTGCCACACACCAGGCATGTTGCTGGCCACATGGGGAGAATACCTTTGTCACTCTGTGGCCAGGAACAAAGCCTGTACTGGGTGGAGGTGCTTCTCACCTCCCCCTACAGGAACTGTAACATCTGGCGGGGAGCCTCAAAGGTTCACCCCCTTTGTTACAGCGCCACAGGGCATCCCAGCTAGTGGAGATGCCCGCCCTTCCGGCCACTGCCCCCACTTTTGGCAGCAAGGCTGGAGGAGATAATGAGAAAAACAAGGAGGAGTCACTCCACAGTAGGACCCCTAAGGTGTCCTGAGCTGAGGTGACTCTTACTTTTAGAAGTTCTCCATCTTGCAGATGGAGGATTCCCCCAAAAGGATTAGGGATGTGCCCCCCTCACCACAGGGAGGAGGCACAAAGAGGGTGTAGCCACCCTCAGGGCCAGTAGCTATTGGCTACTGCCCTCCCATACCTAAACACACCCCTAAATTGAGTATTTAGGGGCTCCCAGAACCGAGGAAGATAGATTCCTGCAACCTAAAGAAGAAGAAGGACTGCTGACCTGAAGCCCTGAGGTGAAGACGGAGACGACAACTGATTTGGCCCCAGGCCCACCGGCCTGTCTACCTACTTTGAAGAAAACTGCAACAACAACGCATCCAACAGGGTCCAGCGACCTCTGAAGCCTCAGAGGACTACCCTGCATCGAAAGGACCAAGAAGCTCCCGAGAATAGAGGCCCTGTTCAAGAAACTGCAACTTTTTGAAACAAAGAAGCAACTTTTAAAGACCACACGTTTCCCGCCGGAAGGGTGAGACTTTCCACTCTGCACCCGACGCCCCCGGCTCGACCTGCGAAGAACAAACTCTACAGGGAGGACTCCCCGGCGACTGCGAGCCCGTGAGTAACCAGAGTTGACTCCCCTGAGCCCCCACAGCGACGCCTGTAGAGGAAATCCAGAGGCTCCCCCTGACCGTGACTGCCTGCTTCAAGGAACCCGACGCCTGGAAAACACACTGCATCCGCAGCCCCCAGTACCTGAAGGAACCGAACTCCAGTGCAGGAGCAACCCCCAGACGACCCTCTGCCTAGCCCATGTGGTGGCTACTCAGAGGAGCCCCCCCTGTGCCTGCCTGCATTGTTGAAGAGACCCCCGGGTCTCCCCATTGATTCCTATTGAAAACCCGACGCCTGTTTGCACTATGCACCCGGCCGCCCCTGTGCCGCTGAGGGTGTACTTTCTGTGCCTGCTTGTGTCCCCCCCCCGGTGCCCTACAAAACCCCCCTGGTCTGCCCTCTGAAGTCGCGGGTACTTACCGGCTGGCAGACTGAAACCGGGGCACCCCTATTTCCATTGAAGCCTATGTGTTTTGGGCACCACTTTGACCTTTGCACCTGACCGGCCCTGAGCCGCTGATGTGGTAACTTTGGGGTTGCCTTGAACCCCCAACGGTGGGCTACCTTGGACCCAACTTTGAACCCTGTAAGTGTTTTACTTACCTGTGAACTTAACATTTACTTACCTCCCCCAGGAACTGTTGATTTTTGCAGTGTCCACTTTTAAAATAGCGTATTGCCATTTTTGTCAAAACTGTACATGCTATTGTGATAATTCAAAGTTCCTAGAATACCTGAGTGAAATAACTTTCATTTAAAGTATTGATTGTAAATCTTGAACCTGTGGTTCTTCAAATAAACTAAGAAAATATATTTTTCTATATAAAAACCTATTGGCCTGGAATTGTCTTTAAGTGTGTGTTCCTCATTTATTGCCTGTGTGTGTACAACAAATGCTTAACACTACCCTCTGATGAGCCTACTGCTGGACCACACTACCACAGAATAGACCATTAGAATTATCTCTTTTTACCACTATCTTACCTCTAAGGGGAACCCTTGGACTCTGTGCACACTATTTCTTAGTTTGAAATAGTATATACAGAGCCATCTTCCTACAGAAACCATTTAAAGCAACCCATATGTATTAAAGTGACAGGCACTGCTTAAAAAAAATAACATTTTGAAACATGGCTGCTGAACTGGCGGCAGTCCTCTTGACCAGTGATTTTTCCCCTGACACCGCTTGACATGATCCCCAAAAAGGACAAATCCGAGGGTAGTTATCTGATCAATGGTTTGCAATTGCTTTCACAAACCCCTAATAAGTAGATTTTTAAATTTTAAAGTGGAAAGAAATGCTTCTTTCGCACTCTATCCTATTTGAGTTTTGGAAAGAGTAGCAGAAGCCCTATTACAGTTCTAAGAAACCAAAAAGACTATGGGCCTGATTTAGATCTCGGCGGAGGGGTTACTTGCAACTGTAACGGATATCCCGTCTGCCATTGTTTTCTATGGTATTTAGATTTTGGTGATCAGATATCCATCACTGTTGCAATGGAGTAACCCCTCCACGAGATCTAAATCAGATCCTACATGTGCTAAATTAAATTATCCCAAATACAGGAAAGTTCCTCTCAAGAGTCCACCTAAAGTTTATACGCACTCTGAATCTCCATTTCAGGATGAAAGCAATCAAGACAATTATTATTCTCTCAAATGCTGGCCAGCTGCAAAAAATTGAAATAAAAGACTTGATTTAATAATTTAGGCCCTCATTATGGCATTGGCGGTAAATGCCGCTTACCGCCATTCTGATGGCCGCCAACATAACGTTGCAGTGGCGAATATCCGTTCGCCATATTATGACACACATACACAAATCCGCCAGCCCAAAGGTCAGTGCAAAAGTGGTGGTCCCAACACCCATACTGTTATGCCAACCAAACAACGGCCATCACATTATGACCCACGAATCGCCATATCGGACATTCAACGGCGGTAAACCATTGGTGGTACATACCGCCGCGCTTAGAATGGACACCCACATACAAAACAACACCACATTGGCCAATACTAAAGACACACACCTGACACATACACACACCACACCGACACACCCACACCACTATAAAACACACACCCACATTACCCACAACCCTCTACAAATACAAATCATTGCCACCAGACTGACACTACGACCACTGCGACAACTAGATACCCACCACTTACACCCATACATCCCTCACTTACCCCACATCACACACCCCACCACATTACTCAACACACTCTCATCAACACACACCACACAACACCCATGTCCCCACAAAGGCAGCCCGGTTTCAATGATGAGGAGTTAAGGGTCATGGTGGAGGAAATTGTCAGGGTAGAGTCACAGCTATTTGGGGAACAGGTACAGCAGATATCCATTGCAAGGAAGATGGAGCTATGGCAGAGAGTCGTGGACAGTGAACGCCGTGGGACAGCATCCAAGAACAAGGGACGACATCAGGAAGAGGTGGAACGACCTACGGGTGAAGTTACGTTCCATAGCAGCAAGGCACCAGCTTGCCATACAGAGTACTGGCGGTGGACCCCCACTTCCTTCCCCATAGCTCACAGCATGGGAGGAGCAAGTCTTGGCAATACTGCATCCTGAGGGACTCACTGGAGTAGCCGGAGGACTGGACATTGGTAAGTCTAAATTTACTACTTATCACCCCGTACCTGCATACCATCACATCCCCTCACCCTCACTCCCATCACTCCAGTCTATCCCACATACTGCACCTACACATATGACTAACCCCAGTGCCAGGCCCGCCAGGCAATACCAATGCATGGACAGCCCTCCCAGCCCTGCATGGACAACCATCACAAAAGCATGCACAGCATAGGGAAACTAACAATCCCACAATACATCAACATTCACAAGCAAAAGGTGGCAGGGCATCACCAACGATAGAGGGGAAGCAAGGGATATACAATATGTCATACACATGAAGCATAATATATCACTTACGTCCCCACAGGTACCCCAGCCAATGTCAGTGGAAAGGAGGTGCCACGACTATCCAGTCCCCCAACAGAAGATGCCCCCGGTGATGAAAGTAACTCTGGACTTCTGGATCTGGATTACCTACCTGGCCCATCAGGGATCACTGGACAGCCAGTCACTCGAGCCCATTCGCAGACCACCACAGAGCCTCCCCATTCAGTATCCCACACCACAGCACCCACCCAGCGTACCCATACCTCTGTACCCAGGACACGTCAATCAGTAGTGTGCCGACCTGTACAGGGACCCAAGGCCACACCTCACCCACAAGCCAATCAGGGACCTGGGGTCAGTGGCAGTGGGCACACCGTTCAGGGGACAGAGGCACAGGCCAACAGGGCCACTGGAAGGACTGCTATCCGCCAGTGGGAGGACAGGACCAGGACAACCGACTCTCAAGGAGGCACTCTCCGAGATCCTGGGAGCCTACCAATATTCCCAGGACACGATGGGCCAGATCCTTGACAACGTGCAGGAGAACAGGCGGCTGCAGGAGGAACAGTATCAGGGGATCAGGGAGGACTTGCAGGCCATTAACACCACCGTGATCTCCGTAGCAGGGGTGCTGGCAGACATGGCCAACATCATGAGGGAGGCAACAGCACACCAGCGGGCCCCTACCATTGGCCAGTCTATTGACCAGCCCTCAACTTCCGCTGCCGCTAGTGGGCAGGAGGCCCCGCCACAGGACCCACAGGCCACCAGCATCACTCCCCTTACAGCAGGTGAACCACCCCGCAGACGTTCCCTGCGACCCAGACAGAAGCCAGAGACACTTGCCAAGACCACTGCCAGGAAACGAGACTCTCCTAATTGTTCCCCTTGTATCCCACTCAGTCACCTTGTCCACTTTGAACTGCTGTTGCTCCCCTTCCAATGGCCCCATGGGCACTGCATCGGTGCTACAAACAGACTAGAACAATACCCTGGACTTTCCTCCATCATCACCCCATTCCATTGCTCTTTAACCTCAATTTCTTAGCACTTCAATAAACACCCTTGAACACAACTCGACTACTAGTATTTTATGTGTTGAAAATGTGTACTTATGGAAACCGTCACATCCATTGCAAATGAACTGTACACAGTGAGATCATTGAAATAATGACCTGTAGCTGGCTGTAGTCAGCACATCAGTACACATTTGTTATATCACCAACATCTGTAAAATGACAAACCATAGGTGACAGTAAGTAGAGAGAAAAGGAAGTTAATGCCATCATGCTACAGCCGCACAGAATATACCAATAGTCATAGAAATGTGCAGTTGCATTGTCTCACCTGTGTGTCATTAGAAGTACTGATGGATAACTGTGGTTCTGTTGTCCTCATCCTTATCCTTAGCCTCTTCATCCTCACTGTCATCGGGGTCTACTGCTGCCACAGGGGCATCTCCTGTCTCCTTCTCCTGCAGAAAGGGTACATGGCATCTGAGGGCCAGGTTGTGCAACATGCAGCATGCCACTACTATCTGGCAGACCTTCTCGGGTGAGTACACAGGGATCCACCTGTCAAATGGAGGCACCTGAACCTGGCCTTCAGGAGGCCAAAGGTCCTCTCGATGATCCGTCTGGTTCGTTCCTCTGCCCCTGTCCTGGCATTCCTCACATGGGTTAGCAGCTACGATAGGTTTGGGTAACCAGAGTCACCTGACAGTATTGAGGGAGCACATTTAGCCTCACACAATCCTATCGGGTTAACACCATAGGCATACACTAACATACAGTGGGTGGGGACCAAGACTCACCTATTAGCCACACCCTGTGCCTCTGTAGTTGGGCCATCACATTTCATTTGGGATGCTGCTATTCCTCAGAACAAAGGCATCATGCACCGACCCAGGATACATAGCATTGACATCGGAGATGTACTGGTCCACCAGGCACACATTCTGCACATTCAATGAGTGGGAACTTATGATTCCTGAACACCGGCTCATTCTGCTGGTGGGGGGGGACAAACACAATATGTGTCCTGTCAGCCGCCCCAATAATATTGGGGATATGTCCCATTGTATAAAATCCGGCCTTCACAGTGGCCAAATCTTCCACCTGGCGGAAAGCAATGTAGCTGCACATGTGTTTTACCAGGGCAGACAACACTCTTGCCAGCATGATTGAGAACATTGGCTGTGGCATTCCTGCTGCCAAGCCCACAGTCACTTGGAAAGAACCTGTTGCCAGGAAATGGGGCACTGATAGCACTTGCACAAGAGGGGGGGATCCCAGTTGGATGAAGCATAGATGAAATCAGGTCAGGCTCCAATTGGGCACACAGCTCTGTGATTGTGGCCCTGTACAGTCTATAGGTGAGGATAAAGTGCCTGTCCTCCAGTGTAGCTAAGTCCACGAGGCTTCTGTACAAGGGGGTATGTCTCCACCTCCTATTCATCCGCAGCGATAGGTATCTAAGGGACATAAGAGTGAGTAGGCTGTCACAATTGGAACACTGAAACCACAACTGCAGTCCACATGGTGCACTTATGTATTGGGACAGTGTTAAGGGTGAGGTATGTGGCAATCTAATCTGTGGTGCAGTTATTGTCGGTATGACTGTTCCTCCTCCATCCCCCGAAACGGCGACTGCCGTCGTGTATGTAGGGACAGGTGGAAGTGAGGTAGTTCCGCCGACGTTGGGCGTCGTGACGGAAGGCGGTCTCGCAGTACTGTGCAATTCCTCCTTGGATAATATTGGTTTCTATGGAGTACAGTAACCAATGGGGATCTGCGCCTGCGGTGACGGTCTACACCACCGCGGACGTGCCCACCATTTTCTATCTAATTCCTCATTGTTTCCTGACCTTCAACAGGAGAAGACCTATACTGTGTGTGCTGCTGTGACCTGTGTCTGGAACCTACCATTGCCTGTGTGACCGGGGAAAGGGCCCCAGCCTTCACTTCGGAGGAGTTGGAGCGACTGGTGGATGTGGTCCTACCTCAGTACTGACAGCTGTATGGGCCTCCAGACCAACAGGTGAGTACACTTTGGATACGATGCATGTGGGAAGGATGCATGGAGATGTGTGTGCAAGCATTGTGTAAGGAGGGTGGAGGAGTGGTGGGAATGTCTTGTGGCGGTGTATATGGTGTGCGTTGGGCTATATGTGTGCCATTGGTGATGGAAACGGGTATGGTGGGCTATTTGTGTGACAGGCTGGACTGTTTGTTTAATGGTGTTCTCCTGTCTGCATTGCCTCTGCAGGTCAGCGCCCATCAAAAGAAGGGAATATGGCGTGCCATTGCCAAGGATTTCCAGACCCTGGGGGTCTGTGGCAGGCGGAGCACCTACTGTCAGAAACGGTGGGAGGACCTGAGACGCTGGGCACAGAAGACCATGGAGGCCCAGCTGGGGATGACCTCCCAACGAGGAAGGGGTGCCTGTCGGACCCTGACCTCCCTGATGGCCCCATACTGGCGGTGGCCTACCCTGAGCTGGATGGGCGCTTGAGGGAATCACAGCAGCCACAAGGGTTGAGTACAGTGGGTATCATTACATATTTTGGCTGATGAGGTGGTATCCGGGTGGTGGATGTGTGTTAGTGGGTGCCCCTAAGGCCAGGCCAGACATTGCAGCATGGATCATGTGAAGTGCATTGGGTGTATGTAAAATACAGGTTACCTTGCTTGTTAGCAGTCCATTTCAGGCAGGGGATCGTGGGTCCCAGGATTGCTGCAGCTGGCGGTGTGTGGTCATCTTGCCTTAGTAATTAGCCATATCATTGGTTGTGCAATGCATAGTTCTTAAGCCTGTTCCCTATGTGACGGTGATGTGTATGCCAATAGTAGTGTTGGTGCAGTCACTGACCCAGTGTATCCTTTGTCTCTCTCCCCCCCTTTCTTGTTTTGTCATCCTGTCCTTGTGTGCATTAGCATCATCTGGTAGAGAAGTAGGGGCACCGACGACAGAGGGAGCTGCATCCCGCAGGACCCAGAAGGCAGAGTCCACCAACGCAGAGGGAACCAGTGGGACAGAGGGCGAGGGGAGCACCACAGCAGAGACCGGAGGAGACAACACAGACTCAGATACCTCTTCCGATGGGAGCTCCCTGGTGGTGGCGGACAACTCTGTAACCACTCCAGCTGCAGGTACAGCTACCACCCCCGTACCAGCACTGCCCTCCCAGCAGCCCCTCAGCGTGTTGCCCGTGCCCAGCTCACTCAGGAGGGTGGGCATATCCTTTGCCCCGGCACCTCAGACCCTGCCCCAGTGAACACTGCTGCCCTGAGTGAGGAGGCTATTGACCTCCTGAGATCCACCTCTGTAGGTCAGTAAACCATTGTGAATGCCATCCAGGGACTGGCAACCCAGATGCAGCAATGCAATGCATTCCTGGCATTACATTCCTGGAGGGCATTCACGGTGGATTGGCGGTCCAACAGAGATCGATTCAGGCTCTGGCCTCCGCTCTGATGGCAGCCATTGTCCCTGTTTCTACCGCCCCCCCTCCAACTACCACTTCCCAGTCCCTTTCTCCTCAACCCCATCCCAAGCACACATACAGACGAGCATGAACACAAGACAACACCCAAGAGTGGCACAGGCAAACACAAGCACCACACTTCATCACACAAGCACTCAAGCAAACACCATACAGTTGCAGACACGACAACATCAACTGTCTCCCCTTCCTCCTTCTCCTCCACCTCCCTCCCAGTCATGTCCATACTCACACCTGCATGCAGTACATCAACATCCACCACCAGCATCACCACACCAAGCAGCACACACACCTCATTAGCAGACACCTCCACAACAGCCATGCATGTGTCCCTTCTATCCTCTCCCACCCTGTCTTTCCCCCCTCCTAAAGGACTCAAGCGCAAACACTCACACACCCAACAGCCATCCACCTCACATCAGCATACAGCCCATGCACCTGCACCCAAATGCAGCAGATATACACCTCCTACAACCACTCCCTCTACCTCCACTCCCATCACTCCTTCTTCCCGCCCCACCGTCCCTAAAAAGCTTTTCCTTGCCCAACTTGATCTCTTCCCTCCCGCTACCCCCCCATCCTGCCCGTATGAGCAGGGTACCAAAGACCCAGCCCACCACCTTAGCCAAACAGTCCACAGGGACAGTGGTGACACCACCTACTCGTGGTGGTAAGGATACCACACTTCCATGGAAGAAGGGGAAGGAGCCTGCACCTCCATCGAAGAAGGGGAGGAAGCCAGCACCTCCATCGAAGAAGGCGAAGGAGCCTGCACTTCCATGCAAGAAGGGGAAGGTGCCTATACCTCCATGCAAGAAGACGAAGTAGCCTGCACCTCCATTCAAGAAGGGGAAGAAGCTACCCACCCCTGCCAGGAAGGGTAAGGAATCCACAACCCATGTAATGGAGGAGCGGAAGCCCTCTACTCCAGTGGAGGTTGTCAGGGTGACACTTCCACCACCACCAGCTGTCACGGGCCCCCACCACCAGCTGAGGAAGTGCAGCCATCAGCAACTGCAGAGGCTGCCCAGGAGGCACCTCCATTCTCCACCACACTGCAGCCATCAGCAACTGCAGAGGCTGCCCAGGAGGCACCTCCATCTACCACCACACTGCAGCCATCAGCAACTGCAGAGGCTGCCCAGGAGGCACCTCCATCCAACACCACACTGCAGCCATCAGCAACTGCAGAGGCTGCCCAGGAGGCACCTCCATCCAACACCACACTGCAGCCATCACCACCTGCAGAGACTGCCCAGGAAGCACCTCCATCTGCCAACACACTGCAGCCATCACCGCCAGCGGATGCCATGTAGGCCACCCTCCAGGGGCTGCTGTACAAGGTGCCCCCTCCAGAGCCAGTGGGGAAGTCACCCACCTGAGAGGCTATGGCCTTGCACTCTCCAGGACAGAGCAATGGGCATGTTGCCCCGTCCAGAACCAGTGTGAAAGTCACCCACCTGAGAGGCTGTGGCCTTGCACTCCCCAGGACAGAGCAGTGGGCATGTTGCCCCATCCAGAACCAGTGGGAAAGTCACCAACCTGAAAGACTGTGGCCTTGCACTCCCCAGGACAGAGCAATGGGCATGTTGCCCCATCCAGAACCAGTGGGCTTGTTCCCGCATCCAGCTGTGGTGCCCCCCCCCATTGTTCCTGCTTACTTGCAAACTGATGCCCAAGCCGGTTTCTATTCAGATTAAGTCAGGATTCAAGTTGAGCCTTAGACTGTGCCCTGTGGCTATGTGGGCCCTGTGAACATTGGACTGGGCAGTGTCCCTTTGTGTACATGTGTACATATCTGTTTCATTGACAAATCAATCATTTTTTTTAGATGTTGATTTGAATACAATCACTTTTGTCCATTCCTGTTGTCCTTGCATTATTCTGCTGCGTATCGGGTGCAAATTGTTTTTCGTGTGCAGCTGGGTATGTGTATGGTGTGTGTGTCAGGTGTGTGTTGTGCGTGTCAGTCTTGTTTTCCTCCCTCCCCCCCATGTGTGCTATGTGGCTGTACTCACCGTCGTTATCTTCATCGGTGTTGGTGTGTCAAAAGCATCAGCACGGCTGACCAGCACCCAACCTGCACTCGCCTGCCCCCGCTCGCCTGGATCAAGACTCCGCATGCTCTGAGGTCCGTAATTGTTATGAAGCGCTGCACGCTTCCCACATCGACACCGGCCCAGATGGTGAAGTGCCCTTAAAAGAATAGACGGTGTACATGGTGTCACAGGGGTTCCCCTGTTATTGGCCCTGGGTGGCCTGCATACCGGGCTCGGATACCCACACCTGAATAAAAAAAATCACTCTGTACTCATCTGGTACCCCCAGACCCATCGAAGAAACTGATGCCCCAGTAGGTGGGAGTTCCCACCCCACCAGAATAATTTCCCTCTATACCTACCTGGCACTCCAGGCCTATCTAAATACACTGGTGCATCCCAGTAGGTATTGCTTCCCTCCACTACAGGTCCTTGGTGTCCTCCTCAGACCCACTCCGCTGATCCCTTGGCTTAAGACCCCCCTCAAAGGGCTTCAAACAGACTAGACCCAGGCCTCTTGTTGCATCCCTGCTCAGCTGAATGGACCCTGGCAGACAAGGTCGCAACCTACGTCGCCGGGCAGCTGCGCATGCCCCTTGACAAGGAGGTCCACAACTGCCTAAGTGCGGAATGTCCTTGTCCATCCCTGAGCTATAAAGTGGCATTGACCCCTGAGGTCGATAAATGCATGGGCACCTTCCTGGGGAAGTTCATGTGCGACCTAAAAAAGGGCATCAACAGGTCCTGGAGGGTTTGCCAGAACAAGCTCTTAGATGTGTTCAGACCCCTTACTCATATCCTCAACATGGCCTAAGATGCCAAGGCCTTTGGCACTCTTATTCCCCCAGAAGTTTTATCAGGTTGGACCCAGAGGGCGCCCATCTTCCTGAGAAATGCAAACTGTGCAATCTCCATGGAGAGGTGTTGTTTGCTCCTTATAAAGATAGACCCCAAACCGGGGGATCTCGCCTCCTCTGAAGTCGACCCCCTCGCCCAGGAAGGCTTTTTTGTAAATCCCTTTGTCCGTGAATTGGGTAAGTTTGTGCAGACATTTACATCTTTGCAGAAGGCCCAGACTTCAGTCAAGCGAATCTTTACACCCTGGCTTTTCCCAGGGGCTGGCTGAAGCAGAGGGTGCTCGGTTAGCCACTCATACCCCCAGACCACCTGGCAGGAGCTCTGGTTCAAGGAGAGGGCAGTACCAGGGCAACTCCAGGTTTGGAGCTTTCTACCTGACCAGACCCTACCCCCTCACAGGGGAATCATGAGGAGGCCACAGGGGTGGTGGCGGCCTCACCTTGTGCCAAGGTGAGTGTCCAATTATTCTTCCACTACAGATGGGAGGGCAGATTACTGATGTTCCTTTCCAATTGGGACTCTCTCTCCTCAGACGCCTTGGTGCAGCAAACAGTGCAGGATTTTCACATAGAGTTTTTCGGCTCTCCTGCCCAAGGGAGGTGCCCCCCTTTGGTGTTTTCAGCCATAGACATAACACTGGTGGACTCCAAGGTTTCGGAACTACTGCAGTGATTGTGGAGACTCTGCTCCACCCAGCTGATTTCCTCAGCAACATCTTCCTGGTGGACAAGAGAGATGGCAGTCAAGGCCTGTAATCAACCTGAAGGAGTTCAACTAGTAGTTAATATGCCCCCACTTCAAGATGGAGGTGATCCATCTTCTTCGAGACCTTCTTCAGCCCAACGGCTTGATGGTGCGCCTTGACCTGAAGGATGCTTATCTAACCATCTCAGACTTCGCTCCCCATTGTTGCTTCCTCCAATTCCAGTGGAGGGGCGAGTGTTTGAGCTTACAACCTTTCGGTTTGGCCTTTTGTTCGCACAATGGTGTTTCATCAAGGTGATGCGACCTGTGGTGAAGTTTCTCCAGGCCCAGGGTGTGCGCCTCATTGTCTACCTGGATGATCTCTTCCTGATGAGTCAGTGCCCCTGACTCTTGCTGTCTCACCTTTGGATGGCTGTCTCCCTCTTGGAGTCATCAATGGGCAGAAATCTGTCCTCGTCCCTACACAATCCATAGTGTCCCTGGGCTTTGTAGAGGTCACCCTCGGTCTGCTTACTCGGAAGGTCAACAGGATCAGGCACGAACTGCGCAGGATGGCGGCCAAGCCCTCCACCTCCCTCTACCAGGTTGTCATGGTGGTAGGCCTGCTGTCTATTCTTCATTCAGCCCATATTCCCGCCCCCCCTCCACTATTGGGCCCTGCAACACCTCAAAGTGAGCCACCTCTGGAAGGGACTGACATACTCGCAAGTGGTTCCTCTATCAGCGGAAGCACAAGAGGAGATAAAATAGTGGCTCGCCCACATGACCTTGAACGGCCAGCGATATTCGGCTCTGCCCCAGACCTGACCTGGTTATGGAAACTGATGCCAGCTGCTCGGGTTGGGGGGCCAATTGTAGATCCTTTTACTTGGGAGGACATCTCAAGAAGAGTCAATGCACATCAACTAATTCACGCTTCTAGCGGGTTCCTTCTCAGTCAAATGTCGGACCAAGTCTTGGGCGAAGCGTTGCATCCTTCTAAAGATGGACAATGTTGAGGCGGTGCGATACATAAACCACTTGAGAGGCACTCGTTTTAAAGCCCTTTCGGACCTTGCCAGGTCATTCTGGGAATATTACTTAGCAAACAAGATCTCAGTAACGGCGGAACACTTCCCGGGGCCATACAATCAGGTAGCCGACTTGCACCCAAAACGTGAGTCTGTGCCAACTTCATCTGCGTTTCTTCCACACTCTTAAGGCCCTTTGGGGCCTATTTTCGGTGGATCTCTATGTCTCAAGGCTCGACCACCAGATTCCCAGATACCTCATCTGGAGACCGGACCCGGGGGCAGCCACTACAGACATATTTCTACAGGACTTCGGTCAGGGGCGGGGCTATGCCTTTACCCGATTCGCCATGATAACACGTCTCTCAGCACAGGTGCTGAGACTGGAAGTGGACCTGGTGTTGGCAATGCCAATTTGGAGATCGGAATTCTGGTATCTGGTTCTTCTGCTACTTTCTTGGGATTTTCCAATCCCTCTTCCACCTCTGTCCGGCTTTCCTTTAGGATCCTGACGGCAATTCCTATCTTCTAGTGATGCAGGGGTCTCTGTTGCTTGCGGCTTGAAGGATTGCCGGGAACGCTGGAAAGTCTCAGGCATTTAGAAGAAAGCTGCCTACCTCCTCTCCAAAGCATAGGCAGGCAGTACCATCAAGCGCTACTGATCCACGTGAGCTAGATGGTTGGACTGGTGTCATAGCAGACCTCAGAAGTCCTGGCTTACAGGGCATTCAATTATCTCTTCCACCAGAGCACAGCAACTCAGCCATATGGGACGTCAACAAGGTTCTGAACCTCTTCCTGTCATGGCAAGCCAACAAGTATCTTTCTCACAAGAAACTGTCAGCCAAACTGGCCATTCTGTTGTGTCTAGTGTAGTGGAGATGGGTCTTGGACGTACGGACCCTAGACATTACAGGCAGAGTACTCATCCCTGACAGGGCAGGGTGACGTTCCATGTCTCCAGAAGAACGAAATGCAATTCTCTTGGACTTTCTCTTTAAGACAGACCCTTTTATCTTCCTCGGCATGTACTCCTAGGTTAGCTAACCTAAACACATTTTCCTGTTTGGTGTCTCCGTGAACCTTTTCGTTCTAAGACAGACCATTTTACCTTTATTACTGCAGCTCATATTTCATACCAGCATTACAGCAGTTTTGAGCTACAGCTTCCGGGCTCGTGCTTTTAGTTATTTTTAATGGAAAGCCCCTTATCTGTTTACTCTATAATGCACCTACCTTTGCCCTCGGTTTGTTTCCTACAATATTGGATTGCACCAATAGCCCTCACTCCATTTGTCGATCGTTTACTAGGTTCACTATTATATTTTACACTCTTAGATACTTGTGCTAATCATTTTAAAACATTTCACCTATTTTTTGCACCTTAAGATACTTGTGCTTACTAGTTATATAACACGTGCCATCTATATATATATTAATTAGTTCACATTTAGTCCCCGCCACTCCCGCATATTTCTTATAAGCTTTGCATTCTTTATAGATATTTTACAGTCTCAAATCTTACCTGGAATTTTGTTCCCTCACAGATTTGAGACTTATCACGGTCTCACATAACTGCCACTTTTCTTCCTTGTGACTACCATGAAAGAGTTACTCATAACCATATTTCTGAAACATATTCTATCTTCTTTCTACATACATTTGGTACTTTCCAGACCGCGCCTTTCCTTTGAGGTATGCTTTTCTTCATTTCTCAGCTGTGACACACTATCACCATTTGTAGGTAACTCCCTGATGTTGGTGATGGGGTTTTAATACAATATTTTATTTGTAACACTTTTCTTACGCCATCAATACTATGTTATGTCACTCAGGGTATGCTGACACTGGGTTGTTTGACTTTCTTACTTATATAATAGGTGTGTTTTTTCGATCATCTCTCTCACTACTTCCCTTTCTTATTGGCATACGGGCAACTTACCACCTTTTCTCTTCAGTTGACGCATGATTCACCATTTGTACTCTCACACTCCATTTTAACATGCTATCATCCTCGAATGTTCTTTGATATGGTATTTATTACCAAAACTCTTTGTATATACCTTGCAGCCTAGAAAAAGTCACTTGTTGTGATGAAACACGTTTTGGCTTGCTTATGCAAAGATGTTCATCCAACTGAGTACGATGGCTGTGGTTAAGAAACGTTGATCACTCGATGGACCTGTGCTGATGCCTTGTAATAAAGGATAATTTCGCAACTGTTTTCAACTGAAAGACTGATTTGTATATGGACTTTATGAGTGTGGCGGTGTCTGTTATTAACTCTGCAATTGTTGGGTGTAAAAAGGGTTCTTTTGATGCACAAATCAAACCCATTTAGGGAAACAGATTCTTTATTGTGTCTTTTTGAGTTCCCAACAAGGGAGAAAAAAGCAACTTTGTTATCTATCAGAGGTGGATAAAGCAGATGATCTCTTTAGCTTACTTCCTGTCAGGAACTCCTCCCCTGGCTGGAGTACAGAGTTGTTCTACAAGAAGGGCTTCAGCTATATGGGCCATCTTGAGAGGAGTTTAAATATCAGAAATTTATAGAGCAACCATGTGGGCAACTCCAAATATTTTTGTCAGGTATTACCAATTACTGAGGGGACCCCAGCGGTCGGTGTAAATGTGGCGGTAGTACCGCCAACAGGCTGGCGGTACATACCACCACATTATGGCATTGGCGTGTGTAGGAGGCTGGCCTGGTTTGTAGTGGTACCAAGGGGTATTTACACTCTGCACCAGGCCCAGTTATCCCTTATTAGTGTAGAAGAGGTGTCTAATAGCTTAGGCTGATAGAAAAGGGTAGCTTAGCAGAGCAGCTTAGGCTGAACTAGGAGACATGCAAAGCTCCCACTATACCACTAGTGTCATATGCACAATATCATAAGAAAACACAATACACAGATATACTAAACATAAAGGTACTTTATTTTTTTGACAATATGCCAAAAGTATCTCAGTAAGTACCCTCAGTATGAGGATAGCAAATATACACAAGATATATGTACACAATACCAAAAATATGCAGTAATAGCAATAGAATGCAATGCAAGCAATGTACAGTCACAATAGATTGCAATGAGAGCACATTGGTATAGGGGCAACACAAACCATATACACCAAAAGTGGAATGCGAACCACAAATTGACCCCAAACCTATGTGAGCTTGTAGAGGGTCGCTGGAACTGTAAGAAAACAGTGAGGGTTAGAAAAATAGCCCACCTTAAGACCCTGAAAAGTAGGTGTAAAGGGCACCTAAGTTCCCCAAAGAGCACAGAAGTCGTGATAGGGGAATTCTGCAAGGAAGACCAACACCAGCAATGCAACAATGATGGATTTCCGGACGAGAGTACCTGTGGAACCAGGGGACCAAGTCTAAGAGTCGCAACAAAGTCGAGATTGGGCAGATGCCCAGGAAATGCCAGCTGAGGGTGCAAAGAAGCTGCCACTGGATGGTAGAAGCTGTGGATTCTGTAAGAACGAAGAGGACTGGGAACTTCCCCTTTGGAGGATGGATGTCCCACGTCGTGAAAAAGCTTGCAGAGGTGTTCCCACGCAGAAAGACCACAAACAAGCCTTGCTAGCTGCAAGGGTTGCAGTTAGGGTTTTTGGATGCTGCTGTGGCCCAGGAGGGACCAGGATGTCGCCAATTGCGTGAGGAGACAGAAGTGGCGCCCTGCAAGACAAGGAGCCCTCACAGAAGCAGGCAGCACCCACAGAAGTGCCGGAACAGGCACTACAAAGAGGAGTGAACTGGAGCTCACCCGAAGTCACAAAAGAAGATCCCACAACGCCGGAGGACAACTCAGGAGGTTGTGCACTGCAGGTTAGAGTGTTGGGGGCCCAGGCTTGGCTGTGCACAAAGGAAATCCTGGAAGAGTGCACAGGAGCCGGAGCAGCTGCAAATCACGCGGTACCCAGCAATGCAGTCTAGCGTGGGGAGGCAAGGACTTACCTCCACCAAACTTGGACTGAAGAGTCACTGGACTGTGGGAGTCACTTGGACAGAGTTGCTGAGTTCCAGGGACCACGCTCGTCGTGCTGAGAGGGGACCCAGAGGACCGGTGATGCAGCCTTTTGTTGCCTGCGGTTGCAGGGGGAAGATTCCATCGACCCACGGGAGATTTCTTTGGAGCTTCTAGTGCAGAGAGGAGGCAGACTACCCCCACAGCATGCACCACCAGGAAAACAGTTGAGAAGGCGGCTGGTTCAGCGATACAAGGTTGCAGTAGTCGTCTTTGCTACTTTGTTGCAGTTTTGCAGGCGTCCAGAGCAGTCAGCGGGCGATTCCTTGGCAGAAGGTGAAGAGAGAGATGCAGAGGAACTCTGATGAGCTCTTGCATTCGTTATCTAAAGAATTCCCCAAAGCAGAGACCCTAAATAGCCAGATAAGGAGGTTTGGCTACTTAGGAAGGAGGATAGGCTAGCAACACAGGTAAGAGCCTATCAGAAGGAGTCTCTAACGTCACCTGCTGGCACTGGCCACTCAGAGCAGTCCAGTGTGCCAGCAACACCTCTGTTTCCAAGATGGCAGAGGTCTGGAGCACACTGGAGGAGCTCTGGGCACCTCCCAGGGGAGGTGCAGGTCAGGGGAGTGGTCACTCCCCTTTCCTTAGTCCAGTTTCGCGCCAGAGCAGGGCTGGGAGATCCCTGAACCGGTGTAGACTGGCTTATGCTGAGATGGGCACCATCTGTGCCCATCAAAGAATTTCCAGTGGCTGGGGGAGGCTACTCCTTCCCCGCCCTGACACCTTTTTCCAAAGGGAGAGGGTGTAACACCCTCTCTCTAAAGAAGTCCTTTGTTCTGCCTTCCTGGGAAAAGCCTGGCTGGACCCCAGGAGGGCAGAAACCTGTCGGAGGGGTTGGCAGCAGCAGCAGCTGCAGTGAAACCCTGGGAAATGTAGTTTGGCAGTACCCGGGTCTGTGCTAGAGACTCAGGGGATCATGGAATTGTCTCCCCAATGCCAGAATGGCATTGGGGTGACAATTCCATGACCTTAGACATGTTACATGGCCATGTTCGGAGTTACCATTGTGACGCTGTACATAGGTAGTGACCTATGTACAATGCACGCGTGTAATGGTGTCCCCGCACTCACAAAGTCCGGGGAATTTGCCCTGAACGATGTGGGGGCACCTAGGCTAGTGCCAGGGTGCCCACACACTAAGTAAGTTAGCACCCAACATTTACCAGGTAAAGGTTAGACATATAGGTGACTTATAAGTTACTTAAGTGCAGTGGTAAATGGCTGTGAAATAACGTGGACGTTATTTCATTCAGGCTGCAGTGGCAGGCCTGTGTAAGAATTGTCAGAGCTCCCTATGGGTGGCAAAAGAAATGCTGCAGCCCATAGGGATCTCCTGGAACCCCAATACCCTGGGTACCTCAGTACCATATACTAGGGAATTATAAGGGTGTTCCAGTATGCCAATGTGAATTGGTGCAATTGGTCACTAGCCTGTTAGTGTCAATTTGGAAAGCAAAGAGAGAGCATAACCACTGAGGTTCTGGTTAGCAGAGCCTCAGTGAGACAGTTAGTCATCACACAGGGAACACATACAGTGCACACTTATGAGCACTGGGGCCCTGGCTGGCAGGGTCCCAGTGACAAATACAACTAAAACAACATATATACAGTGAAATATGGGGGTAACATGCCAGGCAAGATGGTACTTTCCCACAGCGTGTTGGCCCGACAATCTACCACACTGACCGCCATGGCGGTAGCAGCCGCCGGGCTGGAGTTAACAATCTCCAATCCGGCGGCCACTAATGTCCCACCGGCGCCATTGTGACCCTGCCTACCGCCATGGTTTTCGTGGCCTTCGTAACGCCACAAAAACCATGGCAGTAGGCCCTACCAGTGACAGGGAAGGAATTCCCTGTCACTGGTAGGAGGCCCACCCCCCAACACTCCCCATACAACCCCCAACACCCTCCCTCCATCCACAACTCCCCCTTTCCAATCCACCCCCATACACGCACATATGCAGGCACACACCATACATTCACACACTCACTCACACAGGCATACACGCATTCATACAGGCATGCATCCATTCATTAATGCACACATCCGTACACACATCCAAATGTACACACAGACATGCATTCACTTTTCCATTCATTCACGCATTTTCACACACCCACACACACACAACACTACTCACCCCCCACCCCTGTCGGAAACCTGACTTACCTGAATTCAGAGAGTCTTGCGGCAGGGGACGGGACGGGACGCTGCTACCGTCAGCAGCATCCGCCAGCAGAACACCACCAGGCCATATTATTTGACATAATACAGCTGGTGGCGGTCCACTGGTGTGGCGCTGCTGGTGGTAGCAGCGCCCTCTTAACACCGTCCACCAGTATGGCCACAGACGGATTTCCACCATTCTTGTGGCGGAAATCCGGCTGTGGTTATATCATGGCGGACGGATGTTAGCCATGGCAACGGTCTTTTGGCGGCCGTCGTCATGGCGGTAGGTGGCACTTACCGCCAATGTTTTATTGAGGGCCTGAAAGTCTTACATGACAGTACTAATTTTGGAGTGGGAGTGCTGAATTTAGTTATGCCTTGATATTTTTTAACTGCATAATAAATCATCATTGGGTGTAGCAGTGAATGGTGGCTTGTGTAGTTTTTGTCTTCTGAACATGAAGGCTGTTCTGGTTATATGGTAGTCCTTACTAGTGATGAAGGGGACGAGGACAAGGGGGAGAGGAGGTTAATGTCTAATTACTCACTAGTAAACCTCATTACTCCTGGACCTGTTGTCTTTGTCCCTTGCATCACACCCCTCTATCCCTCCTGAGTTGGTGGTCTTCATATTGGAGAAGCTTGGTAGTTGGAAGGAATGCTGGGTAAGTAATCCCTATGTAGGCTCTAGTCTCATACGGAGGGGCGAATATTATGAGCATTGTCTTTTTTCTGTCTTGCCGGTGGGTTCTCCACACCAGTGAGGAATGGGACAAAGGTAACAGGACCAGAAGTAATGAAGTTTACTAGTAAGTAATTACACAATACCCTGAGTTTCAAATTCTTATTCAGTGTATTACGAGAGCCTAAATGGTGAAACCACATCATCCTGTCTTGCACACATAAATAAAAAAGGAAAAAACGTATTACTTAAGCTGTTGATTACAGCACAAGTTGAGCAATAGTCCACAGAAGACTATGGTGTGTTTCAATTGCTGACTCATATTTATTTAGAAAAAATGTATTCCTATTTTGCTCTTTGTAAAACTTTGTATAATCACAAAAAGTGCGGACCTGACCTCTTGGTGTCAATAAATCCCAGCACAAACTCAAAAAACTTGGTTCATAAATAAATCTAGCTTCCTGACATTGACATTCAAACGACCTCAGGCCATGCCGCCTCCTTTATCAGTTAATTTATGTGGTTCTGTGACCAACATAACATTTTAGGGTAATAATAGCATTATCTTTAGGTGATTTAAAACTGTGAGTTGTTCTAGCAAACCAATTATTTACACAATGCTAGAGATACATATGCCCTCATTCTGATATCGGTGGGCGGCGGGCACCGCCCGCCGGGCGGGAACCGCCACTTGGCCGATCTGCGGTCAAAAGACCACGGAGGCCATTCTGGCTTTCCCGATGGGCCGGCGGGCATCCGCCAAAGGAGCGCCTGCCGGCCCAACGGGTAAGGCCCTGCAACAATGAAGCCGGCTCCGAATGGAGCCAGCGGAGTTGCAGGGGTGCGACGGGTGCAGTTGCACCCGTTGCGATTTTCACTGTCTGCTAAGCAGACAGTGAAAATCATGGTGGGGCCCTGTTAGGGGGCCCCTGCACTGCCCATGCCAGTGGCATGGGCAGTGCAGGGGCCCCACGACACCCGTTCCCGACATTCTGTTCCTGGCGGTAAAAACCCCCTTTTCTGACCGCGGCTTTACCGCCGCGGTCAGAATGGGCACTGAAGCACCGCCAGCCTGTTGGCGGTGCTTCCGTGGCCCTCCACCCTGGCGGTCATAGACCGCCAGGGTTGGAATGAGGCCCATAATGTATGCACTCAGTAGGTCAGATACTGAAGCCCAGATTTTTACTCTGTTTGCGCCAAATTTGCATAATTTGTTTTACAGAAATTCGGCACAAACCTAACTCCATATTTATACTTTGGTGCTAGACCTTTCTAGCGCCAAAGTTTTGGAGTTGAAGACATTTTTTGCTTGCAGGAAACTATCTTCCATCAATGAGATGCAAGGTGGGCGTTCCTGTGCAAAATATGATGATATGGCCTTAGAGCAATATTTGTCCCTGTGCTAAAATCACACATAGGGGGAAGGGCGCCTTAAATAATGGCGCTAAGCTTGCTTAGCGCCAATATTTAACACCTGGGTCAGGGCAGGCATTAGGGGACCTGTGGGCCTATTTCCATAGTCAGAGACCGTGGAATGAGCCCACCGGTGCCCTTCCCTAGCCCCATGGACACCCCCACCCACACCAGAGAACACCAGAGGATGGGGGGACCCCATCTTAGGTAAGAAAGTACAGGTAAGTATTTACAATTTTTTTCTTAAGTGACATGGGGGGCCGAACTTGGGCCCCATACATGGCACTGAGTCCAATAGCCATGCCCAGGGCACATATGGCCATTGGGGTGCTGGGCATGACTCCTGTCTTTACTAAGGCAGAAGCCATGTCCTTCGGGTTTCTATGTCAAAAAATGATGCTAGTCTGGTTAGAGGCATTTTTATGCCTCTAACCAGACTTGCATCATCTTGTGACGCACAACCTCCTGCCCACCCCTTCACCTCCTTTTTCCTTACCGCCAGCTACCGTCATTCAATAAATATGATGCCCGGCCTACATCTTGGAATAACGCTAGCTGGCGGTATACTTTTTCATGCAAAACTGTGCTAGTGCAGTTTTGCATGAAAAAGTCTAAATCTGGGCCTAAGTACTGCATCCTCCTGTGACTTCATTATATCATCATTTGTCTAAGACCCCCTCAATTCTGGCTATGGCAGGAAGCCAGAGCAGTCAATCCAGCCTACAATAATCACAATTTGCCAGACCCTCCTTTAAAAAAACTGTGTAAGCGCTCTCTTAGTGATCTTCTATGTCATCTTCTAATCCTACCTCTATCATGTAGATGCCTACATTTCAGCGACTTTCTACTCTAAGAATGTCTTCATGGTATTACCTCCACCTAAGATTAGTAGACTTTCCATCAACCATTACCACTGGCAGCATCGTCAGCCACCAGATGGAATTTCCTGATGGAGAATTTTAGAAATGGGGTCTCTGGTTGCCAGTCAGTTTGCACTCTGCCCAATCAGAGACCCTCGCTCTAGTCATAGTAGGTAGATACACACCTAGGATAACTCCTGCTCACCCCCTTGGTAGCTTGGTACAAGCATTCAGGCTTATTGCTTATTTGAGAGGCAATGTGTATAGTAATTGTGCCAACACACACAGTAACACAGTGAAAATACCAGAAAGGACTCCACACCAGTTCAGTAAAATATCCAATATTTATCTAAATCAAACAAGACAAAAATTTCAAAAATCTTACATACCCAAGCAAAGATATACATTTTTAAAGTAAAAAGAGTCTTAATACATAGAAATCAATGGATGCGTTGTTTTAGCACAAAGTACCTGGTATGCGTCAAAAATAAAGCTGCATGGGCGAGCGTGCGTCTGAAAAGCAAGCGATTTGTCGATTCCTTAAAAGTGAGGCCTTGCCTCGATTCTTTCCTCGCAGGGAAGAGATACTTCGATTTCTGGAAAACCGCCTCAAGTCTGCGCAGTGATTTTGCAGGTTTTGATGCACAAGGACAATGCATGGAAAATCCAGATGCACAGCAGTGATGAATCCATGATGAACTGGTGTTGCGTTGATTTTATAGGCTTTGCGTCAATTTTTCAGCTGTTGTGAAGGCGCTGTGCTGATTTTTCTGCTGCTCGGGTCCGGTGCATGGAACTCCACCTTGGGTTCACCAGCTTCTCCTTTCAAGGGCCCAGGGACTGGATGTGACACCACTTGGCAGGGTAGGGTTCTCAGCAATGGAGCACAGGTGCTGGCAGATGAAGTCTCTGATGGCCCTGAGACCTCAGAACAGGGGCAAGCTCAGTCCAAGTCCTTGGAGAACCTTCACAAGCAGGATACAGAGCAAATTCCAGTCTTTGTTCTCTTTGAGGCAGAAGCAACAACTGCAGGCCAACCCAGCAAAGCACACACAGTAAAGGGGCGGTACTCCTCCAGCTCTTCAGCTCTTCTCCTTGGCAGAGGTAATTCTTGATCCAGAAGTATTCTAAAAGTCTGGGGTTTTTTGGTCCACTACTTATACTAATTTCTACCGTTGAAGTAGGCAAACTTCAAAGGAAAGTCTCTGGTGCTCATAAGATCCTGCCTTGCCCAGGCCTGGCCCAGACACACACCATCACCAGACACACACCAGGGGATTGGAGACTGCATTGTGTGAGGACAGGCACAGCCCTTTCAGATATAAGTGTCAGCTCCTCCCTCCCCACTCTAGCCCATGAGACTCATCGGGATATGCAGGGCACCCCTCAGCTCCCTCTGTGTCTTAATCTAGAGGGAATTCACAAACAGCCCAATGGTCAGTCTGACCCAGATGTGAATTCCATAGGCAGGTCGAGGCACAGAATGGTTCAGCAAGAAAATGCTCACTTTCTAAAAGTGGGATTTTCAAGCTGATAAAATCCAGAAACCAACTCTACCAAATGGTGTATTTTTAAATTGTGAGTTCAGAGACCCAAAACTCCACATCTCCATCTGATCCCAATGGGAAACCGCACTTAAAAGGTATTTACAGGCAGTCCCCATGTTAACCTATGAGAGAGATAGGCCTTGCAGTAGCGAAAAAAACGAATTTAGGAGTATTTCATTATCAGGACATGTAAAACGCACCAGTACATGTTCTACCATTTAAATACACTGCACCCTGCCAATGGGGCTACCTAGGTCCTACCTTAGGGATGACTTGTATGTAGTAAAAGGGAAGGTTTGGGCCTGGCACATTTGCCAGGTCAAATTGGCAATGTAAAATTGCACACACAGACACTGCAGTGTCAGGTCTGAGACAAGTTTACAGGGCTAATCATGTGGGTGGCACAATCAGTGCTGCAGGTCAAAAGAGTAGCATTTGATTTACCGGCCCTGGGCACCTCTAGTGCACTCTACTAGGAGCTTACTAGTAAATCAAATATGCCAATCAGGGATAACCAATCAAATTCACATTTTACACAGGGAGCGCTTGCACTTTAGCACAGGTCAGTAATGGTAAAGTGCCCAGAGTACCAAAAAACAGCAAAAACAATGTCCATAAGAGTCAAAAACACAGGAAGCAAAGGCAAAAAGAAAAGGGAAATCACCCACACGGATGCCAGATCTATCAGAGAAGCTGGCAACAACTCCACCACCAGGAACACTACCTTTCTCTATAATCTGAATGAAGTGTGTAAAAGAGGAGAAGGGAAGACTGGACCTCTGCATTTTTCAGTTGTTAGGAAGAAATTAGTGTGGGCTGTGAATGGGACTGTCAGCCACCTTAATATTAATAATTCTGTTAGCTTCCTTTCAAACATTCAACCATAAAGCATTGTGAGAAAGACCTCTTAGCTGAATGATTTTCAGTTATTTTGCACTGGCAAGGTGATCCCCCGCCCTCACCAACTGATAGCACCAAGTCAAAATGGATTGCTTCTTCTAAATAACTGAGGGCTCCATAGAAGGCATGTAGTAAACGATCATCTCTATTCATTTTAAACACTTCTACATCACTAACATGCACAATGAGAGCATCACTTTGGCCTCCACACACAACACTCAGGGCCTTGATTACAAAGATTTGGCATAGTGCAGCCCTGCAAGTCTTGGGGCGGTGCTGCCCTATGCCAAATAGAAAGGGCAGGAATGCATCTTATTTACAAGATATGGTGCATTCCTGTCCTTTCAGCCAGTACCAGCTCACGCTTTGCTGGCACACACATGCTTAGTGACACCCTTACTTAAAAAACCTAATCTGGACCTTTTGGTATGGTCAAATTATAGTCCCATTTCTCCCTTTGCCTACCTTAGCAAAGGTTATAGAAAGGCATGTCAAGCAGCAACTTACATCTTTTGTGGAGCAGAATGGGATTTTTCATCCTTTGCAATCAGGATTCAGGGCTGGTCACAGTACTGAGTCTGCTCTCCTTGGTGTCATGGAATGCCTGCGAGGCCAACTAGATTCAGTCAGTTCGGCGGTACTGATTCTATTAGATCTCAGTGCCACATTCAACACAGTGAATCATTCCATTCTGCTCAGTTACCTGGAAGGAATGGGAGTGCAGGGTACAGCCTTTCCAGTATAATGATACCTTTCAGGTCCATACACATCAACACAGGTCTAAATCCCATCTGCTAGCTTCCTGGGGTACCTCAGGGCTATACCTTGGACCCACTCCCGTTCAATCTGTATGGCATGCCTCTTGCTAACATTGTGGAGTCCTGCGGACTCACACTTTTTTTATGCTGATGGCACACAAATTGTGGTGTCTCTGACTACCAGGGACACCTGAAAGGCGCAAGCCCTTAGCCTCGGTCTTGCCCAAAGGTTAGCTTGGATGAATAGCAATTTGCTGAACCTAAATGGGCGATAAAACAGAGGTAACCATCCCCACCTTCGGGCCCCCATCTTTGGCCCTCTGCTCCGGGCCCAATCTCAAATCCAATGCAGGTGGTTAAAAGTCTGGGAGTTTGGATAGATGATAAACTACCCATGAGTAACCAGGTTAATACAGTTGTGGCCACATGCTTTGGTGTTCGCAAGTGGCTGAAGAAGGTACGTCTACTGGATTTGGCCCAACAAAATGTAGTTGAGGCCTTAGTGATATCCAGATTGGAATATGGTAACGTCTTTTAATGGGGGGGACTAAATCTTTGCTCAGGCAGCTTCAAATTGTTAAAAATGTGGCAGCCCATATACTTCTTCATCCACCTAGGTTTACTTCGACAACCTGTTTGCTTAATATTCTGCACTGGGTGCCTATTGAGCAGCGGGTCCAATTTAAGACCTTATGCTACATGCATAAGTGCCTTGATAATACCGAGCCATTATATTTAAGATCTTTGGGATCTGCTTACATTCCAAATCCTGCTCTGAGTTCAAGCCATTTAGATTTGGCTTTGAGTTTGAGGATTGGGAGCACCCAGCACGACGGTTGGACTTTTGCATATCTTGGCCCTAAATTGCAAAATTACCTGCCACACTTGCTGCAAGTTTGTAATTTGCGTACAGTATTGAGGAAGAAACTAAAGACTTGGCTGTTTTTATCTATATAATATCATAATGTTTCCAGAAGAATTAGATGATCAAGCTGCTTCCATCTGCAAATGTTATACACTAGACTATGTACTTTTGTTTGGTGAGGAGGCAGGTAGCCATGCTCTTTACAAATCTCAAATCAAATTTGGTGCTTGGCGCCAATGCAGGCACCCTTGCACCATGGTGTAAAGATTTCTGTGTTGTTGGCATGATTGCCTTTGTGCAGGAAGGAATACCTTCCTGCACAAAAGAAAATCATGGTAACATTTTCCTCATTCTATATTTGCTGCAGAATGTAGCACACATGGAAAGAGGAAAAAATGAGGACAAATGAAAACATTTCTCCTTGTTACGCCTGCTCTGGGGAAGCATAAGGTTTTGGTGCTGCCCCAGATATACATGATTTTGTAAATCTGGGGCAGTGTCAAAATCCACGTGTGTTGTGTGGGAACACCCACTGCAAGGCCCATGGAACACCTCCTTGATGCAGAGAAAGGCAGCGCAGCGCTTTGAGCTGCTTTGTCTCACTCCATATATCTGAGGCCATGCAAAACCGCGCAGGATGGCTAGCATCGCCTCATAGATATGAATGGGAGGCCTGTGCCACCAGAGCGTCTAAGAAAATGATGCCCCAGTGGCACAGGCCTCTTGTAAATAAGCCCACCCAAGAGTGGGCGGTGAGAGACTCGGAGCCGTAGGTAGGAATTCCACTCTCCCTTTGGTTTTGGTGTGATTACCAAAGCCTGTCAGAATCAGAGGTAAAATACGATCTCTGAGGAGAAAAAAGGTCAAGAAAGAGTTAGAAAGACAGGCCGTTCCAGTTGGCAGGTTCAGAAATTGTGATAGAAGGTACTCAGCAAGGAAGTGCTGGGATTAATCCACATACTGGGTGGTCGAGTAAAGGATGGGTGTCAAGTAGCTATTGAAGTATTATAATCATATCAAGTAATGTATGTGTTAGACAGAGGTGGAGTTCTCAGATGCTGTAGTTGTGGAAGTTGCTGTTACTAGCCCCAGCCCTCCTGGCGACAGCTGGAGAACCAAACAGAAGAGAGACTGTTGCACGGAGCGAACTTAGGTGAAACCGAAGCACCATGACAGATGCTGCGGACTGAGTTGTTCTTCCAAACTGTGGACAGGGAAACAAGATCGGTAGAAGGATGGAAGAAAACAAAAATAAAACCCTAGACGTAAAATCCTTTCGAGGGCAAAAAAAAAAAAATATATAAAAAACGCAAAATGTTGCCAACCGAGTACAGAGAAAGTAACCAACCAGGCAGGCAAAGATATTCGGGAGATAGGACTTGTTATCCTGATTATTCTCTTCCATCTCCAGAAATCTTCCTGTGTCTACAATGGCCTGCTGATGCTTTTATGGAGGTGCCTCACTCCATAACCTCATGGCACGCCCAATACAATTGACCAACCAATGTATCAACCTCCCTTCAGTCCTGGCCTCCATTTCTGTTTCTTAATTGCCCTAATTCATTAGAATGCTGCATAGTTTGCTGCCCTTGTGTAACGTATGAGTTCTGACGTGTGCGGCTGGATGTTCCTATGAATCCTGACACACACTTTACAACCATCAATAATTATTTGGTGCATATCAGACAAGGGCAGCACAGTGCTACAGAGCCACATCACTGGTGGCAACACTTTATATCAATACCACATAATACTCCCCTCTAACCTTTTTCGTGAGTTGTCCTGCAAGGACCTATACCTTATCTACATGTATGCATCTATTTACTGTATTTATTCTCATGTGTATCTTTATAATAAACTTGCTGTTTTGCAGTGCAAATAAAGTGCTATGATGTCAGATGGAACAGCGTTTGAGCAAGAAAAAAGTGTCTAAATAAATTCTATTTAACACTCTGCACGCATACTACAGAAGATCATCGGACTTAATGCACTTGTTCAACATAAATAGGAACATTTGAGTTAATCATCAAAAAGAAATGCAGCTCTACCAACCAATGACAAGATTATGTCAAGACATAAAGGGGGTCATTCTGACCTCGGCGGTAAAAGGCCCTTACCGCCGGTCAGAAGTCTGCCATTCTACCGCCGCGGCAGTGGTAGACCGCCACGGTCATTCTGACCACCAACTGTGAAACCGCCAAAAATCCGACATCCAAGGAAGGCCGCCACATCAGCGAGCCGCGGAAAACTGGAGATGAACAAACCTCCACCGTCACGCCAACACAAACACGCCCATGCCATTCTGACCCACGAATCCACGCGGCGGTCTTTCAACCGCGGTATTCCATTTGCGGTACACACCGCCGCGGTCAAAATACACACCCAGCTCCAAAACACTGCCACATTGGACATTTTGAAATACGCACACCTGAGACACATACAAACAACGCTCCCACACATCCAATCAACTATAAAACACACACCCACATCACCCACAAACCCCCACTAGTTGGAAATCGGAGCGAAGGCGAGAGCAAGAGAGATAGAGATAGCGAGCACAGCAATAGAAAACCCCAACACACACAGGAACCCAACTTCATCACCCACACCACATCTACGCACACATCACCACATATCACCACGCACATCACCACAAACACCACCCCACACCTAATCCACACCACCCCATGGCACCCCAAAGACACCCAAGGTTTTCGGATCAAGAACTCCGGGTCATGGTGGAGGAAATCATGAGGGTTGAGCCCCAGCTCTTCGGCACACAGGTGCAGCACACCACCATAGCAAGGAAGGGTGAGCTATGGCAAAGGATCGTAGACAGGGTCAACGCTGTGGGACAGCATCCCAGAAATCGGGAAGATATCAGAAAGCGATGGAACGACCTACGGGGGAAGGTGCGCTCGATGATCTCCAGGCACAACATCGCTGTGCAGAAGACTGGCGGCGGACCCCCACCCACCCCACCCCAATTCACAGCATGGGAGCAAGAGGTGGTAAACATCCTGCATCCTGATGGCCTCGCTGGAGTACACGGAGGAATGGACTCTGGTAAGTCGAATCTCAACTACTTCACCCCCCCAACCACCAGCATGCCAACCCCCCCCTCCCTCACCCCCAATATCACCCCCCAGCACATAACCTCCCTGCCAATGTCTCACCACCACAACCCACCCTAAACAACACCAACCCCTGAATGCCAACACAAACCATAGACAGCCACCACCAAAGCATGACCATTGCACATACCCATACACCACCCCCAAACCCTCACAACACCTCCCACAAGGGAATGCCAGCACTGGGGGACAAGGGCACTCAAAATGCACGCCATGGCACACACAGAAACAATAACCATACTCCTTCACCCCTGCAGGGCCCGAACGCCAACACACCGCCACGGAGGGTCCAGAGATGTCCATCCCACCCCCAGAACAGGCCCCCAGCGAGCACAGCAGCTCTGTCGACCTAGAACCTGACGACCAGCCCGGACCATCGGGGACCTCTGGACAGTCGGTTCCCCACACACAGACACAGGCCACAGCAGACCCAAACCCCTCTGGGAACACCAGCACAGCTCCCACCCAGCGGGCCCATGCCTCTGTCTCGCGGACGCGTCAATCAGCGGTGTGTCCGCCACTACAGGGCACCCAGGCTGACCCAACACCCCAACAACAACAGGGACGTGGGGGCAGTGGTAGTGGGCACACCATCCAGGGGACAGAGGCCCGGGGAAACAGGGCAACTGGGAGGGCTGCTGTGCGACAGGGGGGGGAGGACAGGCCCAGGGAACCGACTCTCCAAGAGGCCCTCACCACCATCATGGGAGCATACCATCACTCCCAGGAGACGATGGCGACGGTACTGGCCAGGTTCACCGAGATCCAGGCACAGCAGGAGGAACGGTACATGGGGTTCAGCAATGAACTCCGGGACATCGCTACCGCTATGGGGACCATAGTCCAGGCCCTCAACCGGATAGAAACCACATTGCGGGACCATGTGGCACCGCAAAGGGCCCCTGTCACTAGCCAGGAACAGCCTACCACCTCCGCCGGCGCTAGTGGTCAGGAGGCCCCCACACAACGACAGGCCCCCAGAACCCCACCTCCTGCTGAAGAACAACCACCCCGCAAGAGGAACCTGAGATCTCAAAGGAAGACAGAGTAGGATGCCAAGACCCCCGCCAGCCTAATATCCCCCCGGATGTCATTCCACTGTCCCACAGTGTCACCCTGTCCAACCTTGAACTGCCCCTGCTCCATCCTTCCACAGCCATATGAACAATGCACCTGTGCGACCGAGAACTGGACTCTGCCATGGACATAACTCAACCCTCACCCTTCACCGTTTTAATATCATGTACCAATATATAGCACTAAAAATAAATCACTCATTGCACATAAATCATTCTGGAGTCAGCCTGTATTAATTACAAATGTATAACACATTACTTATCAATAATGTTCTGTAATTTATGTGTGGACAACATACCGATGTCTATAAGCATTAGTCCATGGGCCAACCAAGCTGAAGTCACGCAGTGGGTCATACAGCACTGAAAAGGGAAGGGAAAAGTAAACTTCAGTTTAAAAGAACTGGGGGGAAATACACAAAGTAAAGATGCAGGGGGCATTCAGTAAAAGTTAAATGGCGTGGGTGATTCCTACCTGTGTGCTACTGGAAATACTGTTGGATAACTCTGTCCCTGTTGTCTGGGTCGTCCTCTTCGTCTTCCTCCTCTTCACTCTCCGCAGGCTCCACAGCTGCTTCAACCCCACCATCTGGACCATCCTCCTGCAGGAAGGGCACCTGACGTCGCAATGCCAGATTGTGAAGCATACAGCAGGCCACGATGATCTGGCACACCTTCTTTGGTGAGTACATCAGGGATCCCCCTGTCATATGTAGGCACCTAAACCTGGCCTTCAGGAGACCAAAGGTTCTTTCAATGATCCTCCTAGTTCGCCCATGGGCCTCATTGTACCGTTCCTCTGCCCTGGTCCGGGGATTCCTCACACACGTTGTCTCTGTAGCTGTTCCATCACATAAGGGATGCTGCTATTTCGCATCACATACGCGTCATGCACTGACCCAGGGAACATGGCATTCACATGGGAGATGTACTGGTCAGCCAAACAGACCACCTGAACGTTCATTGAATGGTAACTTTTCCTGTTTCTGTACACCTGCTCATCGTCTTTTGGGGGTACTAAAGCCACATGGGTCCAATCAATGGCACCAATTATGTTGGGGATATGTCCAAGGGCATAAAAATCACCCTTCACAGTGGCCAAATCTACCTCCTCAGGGAATACAATGTAGCGCTGCATGTGTTTCGTCAGGGCAGACAACACTCTAGACAAGATTTTTGAAAACATAGGCTGAGACATTCCAGATGACATGGCCACTGTTGTCTGGAATGAGCCACTTGCCAGAAAATGGAGGACTGACAGAACCTGCACTAGAGGGGGAATTCCTGTGGGTTGGCGGATGGGGGACATCAGGGCTGTCTCCAGCTGGGCACACAGTTCATGTATAGTGGCTCGGTCAAGTCGGTATCGTAGTATGATGTGGCGTTCTTCCATTGTCGACAGGTCCACCAGCGGTCGGTACACGCGAGGATTCATCCTTCTCCTCGCAAGTCCCAGCGGACGGTGCCTAGGAAGGACAACATGGAGCACAGAGTCAAGCAAGTCACAGGCACGTTCACCACTGCATGCATAGCAGACGATTATCTATGTATTGAAAGGCGTGTATGTGTGGCAATGCAAGGCCTAGGCCTGTGTGACGCAGTACAAATTATGCCATGTGGGCCCTTGAAATGGCGGCTGCCTGACCTGTGAAGTGGGACAATGGGATGTGAGATCAATGCGCTGGCGTGGCACACCGTGGCGGTAGGCGGTCGAAGACCGCTATACAAAGCCGCATTGGCTAACATTGAAGCCTATGGGTTTCAGGAGCCAATAATGAGGTGCGCCGGCGGTCGCGGTACGCACCGCCGCGGGCGTGACCGCCATTTTCTATCTGCTTAATCATTCGAGACCTGATCTTCCACAGGAGAGGACCTATACTGCAAGTGCTGCTGTGACCTCGGTCTGGAAGTGACAATGGCTGCTGCGACTGGGGAAAGGGCCCCCGCCTTCAGTTCCGAAGAGTTGGAGAAGCTCGTGGACGGGGTCCTCCCCCAGTATGCGTTACTCTACGGTCCTCCAGACCAACAGGTAAGTCCACTGGGTGCACATTGAATGGGCTATGCCTGTGTGGAGTGGGGTGGATGCTAAGTTGGTGGGGTGGGGGGCGAATGAGGAGTGCAACGCACAACAGATGAGAGCATGTGCCATATGGCAAGGTTGGGGAGGGGGGGCCAATCGCATCTAACATGCAGGAATATGATGATTTCTCCTTCCCACCCTGTACATGTCAAATAGGTCAGCGCCCATCAGAAAGTGGACATATGGCGTGCCATCGCCAAGGAAGTCCGGGCCCTGGGGGTCCACGTCAGACGTGGCACCCACTGCCGCAAGAGGTGGGAGGACATCCGCCGTGGGACCAGGAAGACCGCCGAGTCACTGCTGGGGATGGCCTCCCAACCTAGGAGGGGTGCCAGTCGTACCCTGACCCCCCTGATGTCCCGGATCCTGGCGGTGGCCTACCCTGATTTGGATGGGCGCTTGAGGACATCACAGCAGACACAAGGGGGTGAGTATCAGCACATTCTGCTATCTCTCTGCGCAGTGGAGGCGTCTGGGTGGGGGAGGAGGGTTGGGGGTGACATTAGGCCAGGGCTCTTTCTGTAGTGTAGTCCTCTCCTTTAGGCATGGCCCTGTGCTCCCGGCCCCCACCTCTGTAGGGTGACCAGTACAGCTATCGATGGTCCAGCATCACACATGTGCGCCTTTGTTGTCTCTAGACCTGTTGTCCTAGTCAGAAGTATTGAGTAGTGTACCCCGAATGCGCGGCTTAGTGCATGAGGCTCCTGTGTCTGTCCTCTCCGCCAACGGTGTTGACATTGCATGTACTCAACCTGGTCTTCGTTTTTCTCCCCCCACCCTTCTTCTTCGTCTTCTTGTGCATGTGTGCATTAGCATCATCAGGCGGAGGAGAATTGGCATCAGAGCACGAGGGAGCTGCAAGTCACAAGGCCCCGGTGGGACCAGGAACAGACACCGAGGGCACCAGTGATCCGGAGGGCGAGGGGAGCACCACAACGGGGACCGGTGGTGACACCAGCGACACGTCCTCGGATGGGAGCTCCCTAACGGTGGCGGCAACATCCGGGCCCCCCGCCTCTGCAGGTACAGCCGCCACCCAGCGCACCAGCCCCACCCTCCCAGCAGCCCCTCAGCCTACGCTCCGTGCCCGCTCGCCCAGGAAGGCGGGCGTCTCCTTCGCCCCAGGCACCTCAGCCCCTGCCCCTGTTACCCCTGCTGCCCTCAGTGAGGAGGTCATTGATCTCCTCAGGACACTCATTGTTGGGCAGACTACCCTTTTGAATGCCATCCAGGGGGTAGAAAGGGAGGTGCATCGGAGCAATGCCTACCTGGAGGGCATTCATTCGGGTCAGGCTGCCCATCAACGATCGTTCAATGCTCTGGCCTCAGCACTGACGGCAGCCATTGTCCCTGTTTCCAGCCTCCCTCTTCTGACTGCCTCCAGCCTGTCTCTGTCTCCTGTTCCTCAGCCTATCCCATCCACACCATCAGACCAGCCTGCACACACCTCAACACCCAAGGGCAGCTCATCCAGACACAAGCACCACAGAACCCACAAGCATTCACGCAAGCAACACCCAGATGCAGACATTCCAACAGTCACTACCACCTCTGTGTCCCCCTCCTCCTCGTCTCCCTCCTCCCTCCCTGTGACGTCTACACTCACACCTGCATGCACACCACCATCAGCCAGTGCTTCCATCACCAGCACACCCTCCAGTCCAGTCCGCACACGTGCAGTCACCACCCCCACTGCCATTTACACGTCCCCTGTGTCCTCTCCCACTGTGTCTGTCACCCCCTCTTCCAAGACACACAAACGCAGGCAGACACCCACCCAACAGCCATCCACCTCACGACAGCCTCCAGCACATGCACCTGCACCCAAAGACAGCACACCCGACTCTCCTACAACCACATCCTCTTCCTCCACTTCCATCTCCACTTCTCCTACCTTTTACCTTGGTCCTAAGAAACTTTTCCTTGCTAATCTTGACCTCTTTCCCTCCACTGACCCACCCCCTCCATCTGCAAAGAGTCCCAAGAGCACCTCAGCCACCACCAGCCCAGCTTCGAGTGTCACTGTGGTGCATGGGTTCTGGAGCCCACCCTTTGCCAGCAGTGACACCTCAATCAGCAGCAAGGGGACAGCCAGCCCCCCACCAGGCAAGAAGACCAGGAAGCTGAAGGGCTGCCGTGAGAGGACTGACACGGCTGCCCCCAAGGAGCCAAGTTCGCCCACTTCACCAGCCACAACAGCTAGGGGAGGCAAGGGACCGAGAGCCCCATCTAAGGAGTGAAAGGGCAGCAGGGCGGAAGAGTCAGCCAGCAGGAGTGCGGAGCAGGAGGGGCCCACAAGCCCCATCCCGGGTGTTAGGAAGGACACCAAAGGGCCCAGGACTCCGTCACCGAAGGGTCCAGCAACAGCACGGTCGGAGGGCGAGTGAGCAGGGAGTCCAGGCCAGGTCTGGCTCCCTTGACCTACTGGACGAGCACCGCTGAAGAGGGCCCCGCCGTGCAGAAGAGCACCGCTAAAGAGGGCCCCGCCGTGCAGAAGAGCACCGCTGAAGAGGGCCCCGCCGTGCAGAAGAGCACCGCTGAACAGGGCCCCGCCGTGCAGAAGAGCACCGCTGAACAGGGCCCCGCCGTGCAGAAGAGCACCGCTGAAGAGGGCCCCTCCGTGCAGAAGAGCACCGCTGAACAGGGCCCCGCCGTGCAGAAGAGCACCGCTGAACAGGGCCCCGCCGTGCAGAAGAGCACCGCTGAACAGGGCCCCGCCGTGCAGAAGAGCACCGCTGAACAGGGCCCCGCCGTGCAGAAGAGCACCGCTGAACAGGGCCCCGCCGTGCAGAAGAGCACCGCTGAAGAGGGCCCCGCCGTGCAGAAGAGCACCGCTGAACAGGGCCCCGCCGTGCAGAAGAGCACCGCTGAAGAGGGCCCTGCCGTGCAGAAGAGCACCGCTGAACAGGGCCCCGCCGTGCAGAAGAGCACCGCTGAAGAGGGCCCCGCCGCGCAGAAGAGCACCGCTGAACAGGGCCCCTCCATCTCAAGCACCACTCTGCTGGGCACCGCCATCTCAAGCACCGCTCCGCTGGGCACCGCCATCTCAAGCACCGGTCCGCTGGGCCCCGCCGTCTCAAGCACCGCTCCGCTGGGCCCTCCATCCCATGCACCGCTCCGCTGGGCCCCGCCGTCTCAAGCACCGCTCCGCTGGGCCCTTCATCTCAAGCACCGCTACGCTGGGCCCTTCATCCCAAGCACCGCTCCGCTGGGCCCTTCATCTCAAGCACCGCTCCGCTGGGCCCTCCATCCCAAGCACCGCTCCGCTGGGCCCTTCATCTCAAGCACCGCTCCGCTGGGCCCTCCATCCCATGCACCGCTCCGCTGGGCCCCGCCGTCTCAAGCACCGCTCCGCTGGGCCCCGCCGTCTCAAGCACCGCTCCGCTGGGCCCTTCATCCCAAACACCGCTCCGCTGGGCCCTTCATCTCAAGCACCGCTCCGCTGGGCCCTTCATCCCAAGCACCGCTCCGCTGGGCCCTCCATCCCAAGCACCGCTCCGCTGGGCCCTTCATCTCAAGCACCGCTCCGCTGGGCCCTTCCTGTCAAGCACTGTTAACGGTTCACTGTGCCCACCATGCCTCCTCCTTGACCAGTGGAGACTGTAATCCACCTGATGGACTGTGGCTTTGCACTCCCCAGGATTGATCAGTGGGCAAGCCACCCACTGTAGAGACTTGAGAGACTGTGGCTTTGCACTCCCCAGGATGGCCGAGTGGGCAAGCCACCCACTGTAGAGACTTGTGAGACTGTGGCTTTGCACTCCCCAGGATTGATCAGTGGGCAAGCCACCCACTGTAGAGACTTGAGAGACTGTGGCTTTGCCCTCCCCAGGATGACCGAGTGGGCATGGTGGCCCCTTCGTGGATCTGGCGTCGTGGACTCATGTGGCTGTGGTGCCCCCCCTTCCCTTCCCCCTGAGGTGCCTGTAGTTATTTCATCAGATGCCCCTGCAGTGTTCTCTCCAAAGGACTCAGGTCTCCTGTGTGGGCTTTGCCCTTGTGTTGCTACACTATGGCCCACGGACACTTTGAATCTCGTTAGTTGTGCAGGACTTATTGCCTCGGTTTTTCGTATGCACTGGATATTGAATTTGGATTTTTGAGTTGTTATTGCTATTTGACCGTGACTTATCAGTGTTTTTTTTTCCCCATAAATTTCGAGTCACTATTTAATTATGTCCTTGTTTTCTTTACGGGGGTTTGGGTGGTTTCACTGTGACTTGTTGCTCTGCATTGGTGTGTACATGGTTTGGGGGGGTGGGTGTATCGCGTATGTGTGTGCACGTGACCTTTCGTCCTCCCCCCTCCCCTGTGTCGTAGGTGCAGTACTCACCGTTGTCGTCTGCGCCGGCGTTCGTACTCGTGGTAGATGAGCAGGTAGACGAGAGCAGGTAGGATGTTTAATTCGGGTTCCATGCTGTCCTCCTTCCTCGTGGAGTGCGTAGAGGTGCGCGTTTTCCCGTTCGTAGTCTGTTTCCGCCGTGTTTTTATCGGCGGTGCTCCCGCCCCGGAAAAGGTGGCGGATTGGCCGGTCATGATAGTGTGGGCGGAACATTGTCTGCCGCCTGGCTGTTGGCGGTGACCGCCGCGCTGTTTGTCGGTCCCGCCGTGGCGGTCGGAGTGTTAATGTGGCGGGCTGTGTTGGCGGTTCCCGCCAGGGTCAGAATTCCATTTTTTGGACCGCCGGCCTGTTGGCGGGTTGGCCGCCGCTTTATCACCGACCACCAGGGTTAGAATCACCCCCAAAATGATTTGATTGAGAGGAAGTGAGGTTGTTCTTCTTGGTGAACCAATTTGGTGGCTAGTTGGTAATGCTGCACACACTGTCAAGAGGTTCCTACAAATCTACAGTTATTACAATATCAATGAATTAAAACAAATTAGAGTACCAGGTATGACAATACCGCTTGGAATCAAAGTACAAAAAAAAATAAACTTTTCAAGCAAACTTAAGCAATAATAATGACAACTCAAGTCCAAGATACTTTGGCCCTCATTATAACCCTGGCGGTCGGTGTTAAAGTGGCGGTAATACCGCCAACAGGCCAGTGGAAAATAAATGGGATTACGACCACGGCGGAAACCACCAACATAGACAGCCACTTTAACACTCAGACTGCCACAGCGGTACAAACAAACAGCGTGGCGGTAACCGCCAACAGACAGGCGGAAGACAATGTACCGCCCACCCTATCACAAAATGCCAATCTACCACCTTTTCCGAGGCAGAACCAACACGATCAAAAACACAGCGGAAACAGTACACAGAAGGGGAAATCACTCACCTCTCCACCCCCCACGAGGAACCAGGACGCCATGAAGGCAGAACTTAAATACATGCTGCAACATTACACATACACCCCCTCACCCCCCTTCAATAACGCAAGGACAAAAGGAATTGATTTGAACTATTGTAATCAAGAAAAATCCAGTAGTCAAAACTCTAAATACAGTATATACAATTATGTACACCAACTACACGAATCCGAATAGTGTATCAATCATTGTCCGTGGACCACTGGGCCAAAAATGCATGGGCGAGGCCCACACTCGATACCTGACTCCAAACGGAGAGAACACGGGAGGGGCACCAAATGGAAAATAAATAGGCACATCAGGGGGAGGGGGCACCTCAGCCTGATGAACGCACAACACCACTGCGCCACGAGGGGGCTCCATGCCCATTGCTGTATCCTGGGGAGTGCAAAGCCACAGTCTCTCAAGTCTTTCCAGTGGGTGTTTTGCCCACTGCTTTATCCTGGGAGTGCAAAGCCACAGTCTCTCAAGTCTTTCCAGTGGGTGGTTTGCCCACTGCTTTATCCTGGGGAGTGCAAAGCCACAGGCTCTCAAGTCTTTTCAGTGGGTGGTTTGCCCACTGCTTTATCCTGGGGAGTGCAAAGCCACAGGCTCTCAAGTGGATGTATCTCTCCACTGGTTCTGGAGGGGGCTTTGTGCCCAGAGTGCTTCATCCTGCCAAGGACAGTGGTAGTGGATGTCTTTCTACACTGGTTCTGGAGGGGACTTTGTGCCCAGAGTGCTTCATCCTGCCAAGGACACAGGTAGTAGCTGTATCTCTCCACTGAAAGTGATGCATTATTGAAGCTGCCCAGGCTCCTGGAACTCACCACCAGCCTCGGACAACTGACCACTGGGGATGGCAGCCATGTCTGCGGTGGTGCCCCTGGCTCAGGATGTCGCGGGGCCACTGTCGGTGCTCGCAGTGGTGTCAGCCACGGCGGTGCTTGCGGTGGTGTCAGTCGTGGCGGTGCTTGCGCCGGGCTCTGTGGTGCTGTGCTTATGGCGGGCTCTGTGGCAGCGGTGCTATCTGCGGGCTCTGTGGCAGCGGTGCTGGTGGCGGGCTCAGTGACAGCGGTGCTGGTGGCGGGCTCAGTGACTGCGGTGCTGGTGGCGGGCTCAGTGACTGTGGTGCTGGTGGCGGGCTCAGTGACAGCAGTGCTGGCGGCGGGCTCTGTTGCGGCGGTGCTGGTGGCGGGCTCAGTGACAGCAGTGCTGGTGGCAGGCTCTGTGGCGGTGCAGATGGCGGTGCAGGTGGCGGTCTTCTCCACCGTACAGGTTGGCGTCGACGTGGACAGAAGGTGTGGCACTGGTCTCTCAGTCGGTACCACCATGCCCTCTCCTGACCTGCCCTTCACTTTCTGGCCCTTCCCCACCTTGGATGGTGGTGCTGCTGTCTTGCCACTATCCCCTTTCGGTTTCCCTGAGCCCTTGGTGGCAGGTGTTTTCGGCTATACCCTCCGGGATATGGGCAAATTTTTAAGTTTTGCAGGTGGCGGAATGTCCTTGCCCTTGCTCCGAGGCACACTGGCAGCCCTGATGGTTGGCGCACTCCAATAGCCCACAGTTGCTGGCACCACTGTGCCTGATGATATGGAGGCTGAGGTGCTGGGTTTTGACCTGGAAAGCCGGGCCCTAGGGGACAGGCGGTGGGGAGGTGTGGGGAAGTGGTCAATACTAGCCAGGAAAAGTTTTTTAGACACACTGGGACGGGTAGATGGAGGGGGTTTGGGAATGGAGGAAGAGGTAGTGGTTGAAGGAGGTGTATGTCTGCTGAATTTGGGTGAAGGTGCATGGGCTGGAGTCTTTTGTGAGGTGGATGGCTGTTGGGTGGGTGTGTGCCTGCGTTTGTGTACTTTGCGAGGAGGGCTCACAGACACACTGGGAGAGGACACAGGGGATGTGTGAATGGTTGTGGGGGTGGTGAGTGCACATGAGCAGTGTGTGGTGATGGGCGTGCTGGTGATGGAGGTAGTGGCTGAAGATGTAGTGCATGCAGGTGTGAGTGGAGACGAGACTGGGAGGGAGGAGAAAGACGTGGAGGAGGGGGACACAGTGGAGGCAGTGGATGTTGGTATGTCTGCATGGGTATTATGCTTGTGTGAGTGCCTGTGGGATGTGTGGTGCTTATGTTTGCCTGAGCCACTTTTGTGTGTTGAGGTGTGTGCATGCTGGTCTGATGGTGTGCTTGGAATAGGCTGAGGTACAGGGGATTGGGTCTGGGTGGAGGAGGTTGGAGGGGGGAGGCTGGCACCAGGGACAATGGCTGCCATCAGTGCTGAGGCCAGAGCCTGAAATGCTCTCTGTTGGGCTGCCTGGCCAGAATGAATGCCCTCCAGGTATGCATTTGTTTGTTGCAAATGCCTCTCAACACCTTGGATGGCATTCAGAATGGTAGACTGCCCAACAGTGAGGGATCTCAGGAGGTCAATACCCTCCTCACTGAGGGCAGCAGGGCTGACTGAGGCAGGGCCTGAGGTGCCTGGGGCGAAGGAGATGCCCACCCTCCTGGGTGAGCTGGCATGGGACACACGCTGAGGGGCTGCTCCGAGGGCGGGGCTGGTGGAGGGGTGGTGGCTGTACCTGTGGATGCAGGGGGCACAGAGGGGCCCGCCACCACAAGGGAGCTCCCATCAGAGGAGGAGTTGCTGTCGCTGCTGTCACCTCCTGTCCCCGCCGTGGAGCTCCCCTCACCCTCCGTCCCACTGGTGGCTTCAGACTCCATTGTCTCACCCTCCACGGCCAAGTGGATGCAGCTCCCTCCTGCTCCGGTGCCACTGCCTCTCCGCCAGATGATGGTATTGCACACAAGAACAGGGAGACCACAAAAAGGGGGTGGGCAGACAGAAGAAAGACATGTTCAGTGCATGCAATACCACTACCGTTGGCGGACACTACAGACACTACAGACCTCAGCACTACGCCATGCACTAACAGTTCCTAGATTATTCACAAGGCCGTGGGGTACAAGGCCTATGCCTGATTGCTGCACACATGGAAGTCACAGGAGTCCGACTAGGTGTAGATGGCTCTTACCACTGGTGGGGTTGGGGTGCCACATAGCCTGCCTCACAAGTGACCTTGCCTACAAACTTCGCCCTGGCCCAGGGAAACCCACTGCCCACCTCCCCACCCAGACACCTCTAATACGCGCAGAATCAGCTGAATGAGAGTGAACTCACCCCCTTGTGGCTGCTGTGATGCCCTCAAGCACCCATCCAACTCTGGATACGCCACCGCCAGGATCCGGAACATCAGGGGGGTCATGGTGCGACGGGCACCCCTCCCACGTTGGGAGGCCATCCCCAGCTGGGCCTCCGCCGTCTTCTTGTTCCAGCGGTGAATGTCCTCCCATCTTTTCCGGCAGTGGGTGCTCCATCTGTGGTGGACCCCCATTGTCCGGACTTCCTTGGCAATGGCACTCCAAATAACCTTCTTCTGGTGGCCGCTGACCTAGAGAAATAGTACAGACGAAAAGGTCAATCTTTCACCATCCAGACCATCATAGTCATTGGCCCACATTCCCACCCTTGCCCTGACGCACATAAACTCACCGTCCCCCCCATGTATCTTCCATCCACACCACTCCAAACAGCCATTGCCTATGCAGCATGCTCACAGTGTACTCACCTGTTTGTCTGGAGGACCGTAGAGTAGCATGTACTGGGGAAGGACCACATCCACTAACTTCTCCAACTCCTCCAAAGTGAAGGCAGGGGCCCTTTCCCCAGACCCATGAGCCATCGTCAATTCCAAACTGAGGCCACAGCAGCACTTGCAGTGTAGGTCCTCTCCTGTTGAAGGTCAGGTATCAAGTGAGTGAACAAAGAGAAAATGGCGGTCACTTCCGCGGCGGTGCGTACCGTCACTGCCGGCATACACCGTCATTGGCTCCTTGGACCCATAGGGTCCAATGTTAACCAATGCAGGATTGCGCCGCGGTCTTTGACCGCCTACCGCAACGGTGTATAACGCCAGCGCAGTTACCTCATATCCGCTTGTCCCACCTTACAGGTCAGGCAGCCGCCATTTCAGGGGGCCACATGGCAAGAATAATAACTGTGCCACACCTATGTAGGCCTTGCATACACACAGTAACAGGCACATTGCTGATTAATAAATGTGTGCTAATGACAATTTGTGGTACCTCAGTGTTGGCTGGCTCGCTGTTCTCGTCCATCGGGCACGTCCGCTGGGGCAGGTGATGAGATCGCGGCATCCTCCGTGTACAGACCGCTGGTGGACCTGTCGACAATGGAAGAGAGACACGTAATAGTCACCTACAGACTTGATCGGGCAACAATCCATGAACTATGTGCCCAGTTGGAGCCAGACCTGATGTCAGCTATCCGCCATCCCACAGGGATTCCCCCCTCTAGTGCAGGTCCTGTCAGTACTCCATTTCCTGGCAAGTGGGTCTTTTCAAACAACAGTGGCCATTTGCATCAGGGATGTCCCAGCCAATGTTCTCCAACATGTTGTCCAGAGTGTTGTCTGCCCTGCTGAAACACATGTGCAGCTACATCGTTTTCCCTCAGGTGGAGGATTTGCCTACAGTGAAAGGTGACTTCTATGCCCTTGGGCATATCCCCAACATCATAGGTGCCATTGATGGGACACATGTGGCCTTGGTACCCACCCCGCAGGAGTGAACAGGTGTCCAGAAACAGGAAGAGCTACCATTCAATGAATGTGCAGATGGTGTGTTTGGTCGACCAGTACATCTCTCATGTGAATGGCAAGTTTCCTGGCTCAGTGCATGACGCTTACATTCTGAGGAATAGCAGCATCCCTTATGTGATGGGGCAACTCCAGAGGCACCGTGTGTGGCTAATAGGTGAGGACAAGGACCCTATATCCTGTGAATAGTTGTCTGGGTCTGGGGTTGTCCCTTCGGGTTAGTGTGTGTCTAACAGTTGTCCCTCGACATTTGCAGGTGACTCTGGGTACCCCAACCTGTCATGGCTACTGACCCCAGTGAGAAATCCCAGGACAAGGGGAGAGGAACGCTACAATAAGGCACATGGGTGAACTAGAAGGATTATAGAAAGAACCTTTGGCCTCTTGAAGGCCAGGTTCCGTTGCCTCCATATGACAGGTGGTTCTCTCTACTACTCACCAAAGAAGGTGTGCCAGATCATCGTGGCCTGCTGTATGCTGCACAACCTGGCTTTGCGACGCCAGGGGCCTCTTCTGCAGGAGGATGGTCCAGCTGGAGGTCTTGTGGCAGCTGTGGAGCCTGTGGACAGTGAAGAAGAGGAGGCAGAAGAAGAGGATATAGACAACAGAAACAACGTTATCCAGCAATACTTCCAGTGAGACACAGGTAAGAAGATATCACTGCCTCACACATCTCATACTATTGTTTGAACTGTCATAAGTCTGTCACTTTCACCCAGTATATGGACACTGACTTGTCACTTTGCCTTTCCATTTCACAGATGTGGGTCCCACTGTGTGACCTCTGCTATATTTCCTCATGGACTAGAGCTGTGTTACATTGGTATGTTGACAATAAAATTGACATTGCTATATTCCATAGTTATTGTAAATACACATTTGTGAAAGCACAGAGTGACTCCAGATTGTTTTGTGATTGATGTGTGTTTATTTTTGTGCAAATAAGTGGAGGGGATTGTAAAATGGTCAGGGGTGATGGTGGAGGAATGTCCATGGCAGAGTCCAGTCTATTTGTTTCACAGGTGCATTGTCCAAAGGGGCATAGGAAGTGGAGCTAGGGCAGTTTAAGGATGGACAGGGTGACTAAGTAGGACAGAAGGATGACATTCAGCGGGGTCTCATTTTCTGGTGGGGGTCTTGGCAATGTTCTCTGTCTTGTTCCTGGGTCTCAGGGACCGTTTGCGGGGTGGCTCTCCATTTGCAGGGGGTGGGGAGCTGGTGTCGTGGCCCTGTGGCAGTGCCTCCTGTCCACTAGCGCTGGCGGAGGTGGTGGGCTGTTCATCATCCAGGCTAGTGTCAGGGGCCCCTTGTTGTGCCACAGTGTCCCTCCTGGTGTTGACAAGGTCCTGCAGCACCCCTACAATGTTGACCAGGGTGGTGTTGATGGACCTGAGTTCCTCCCTGATCTCCACCATGACCCTGAGCTCCTCCTCTGAGAACCTGGGGTGTTGTTGTGGTGCCATGATGTTGTGTGGGTGATGTGTGGGGTTGTGTGTGTTGTAATGTGTGAGGGGATGTGTTTGTGTGTGTTGTCTGAGGTACGTGGATGTTGTGTGAGTGATGATGTTGTGTGTCTGTAGATGCTAGTGTTGTTTCTGGTGGTGTCTCTCTCTGGCCTTCTTTCGCAATTCTGGTAGTTAGGGTTTGTGGGTGATGTGGGTGTGTGTTTTATATTGGATTGGGTGTGTGGGAGTGGTGTGTGTATGTGTATCAGGTGTGTGTATTTTGAATTGTCCAATGTGGTTGTGTTTTTTAAATGTGTGTGTATTTTGAGCGCGGCGGTGTGTACTGCCAATGGAATACCGCGGTTGAAAGACCGCCGCGTGGATTCATGTGTCGTGATAGTGTGGGCGTATTCCTGTTGGCGTGATGGTGGAGGTTTTGTTATCGGCAGTTTATCACTGACCTTTGGTGTGGCGGACTTGTGTGGGTGTCTAGATTTTGGCGGATTCCGAGCTGTGGGTCGTAATAGCTGTAGTGGATTTCTGCCGCCGCAGCGGTGTGTTGGCGGTCTTCTGCACAGCGGTAAATGGGATTTACCGCCAATGTTGTAATGAGGGCCTTTGTGTTGTAATTACTTGACCTATGGGTTGAACCAGTGTGTATATTATCTTACTACTTTCCCTCATCCATTTTCCTTTTCCCCTCCCCTTCCTATTCTAATGGAATGCTCCTGTCAGTTTAATACTCTTAGAGATTCTGTTTAGATTTGGATGTGAGAGAGGTTCTTTGACTGAAAAGATGACAGTGTATTAAACATTACTGAAGAACTACAAAGTGCTTTGGACTTCTTATAACACTGACGACAAGGAGCTGTGAGGGGACAGCGACACCATCACCCCCTACTTACTGTACTCTGTCAGGAGTCTACATTCATCATTACAACCGAAGGAGAAAATGTCAGGAAGATTATCTGCATCACACCAACTTGACTCTTCAGGTCTTATAAATTTTGAAGGCAGAACCATCTTTAAATGGTAAAAAGTCAGTACACCTAACTATTTGGCAACTACAAACCCTTCAAGCTACTGTAAGTCAATTTCTACTGTATGCCATCATTTCCCTAATGGCACTTTTCTCCAAATACTAACTTCCTAATAATTTATTTGCTGCCTGTGTTTCTCAAGAAACCTGTAGCATGTACACAATTTTGCATTTGACTCCAGCTATCGCATATTACTAGGGATTGGAGTTAGTTAAACACTTTTCATGTTTATTGCTCAGCATGTCTTTCCATGTGGCACATTTCCTGTCAGCACTCAAGGAACTGCTGAAAGAAAATAAACATTTATTTTTGGACACAACTTCAAGCTGTCCAGAGCTGCTAATAATTCAAACTTTAGCACTCAAGAGAAATGGCTCATTATAAAGCATAAATTATTGTGACATTACAAAATAGTTTAACTATGAACATTATTGTAAAGCTGCATGTGCTTTTAATTTAAACAACATGGTTTTCCTCATGTAGCAGAGCACTTAATTATTATCAGTACTGCCATGAAAGCTGAGTGTCCAGGAAACTTTCTGTGCAAGCATTTTCCAACCTTTGACTTTTATTGTATCTGTAAGTGCCATAATTCAGCAACTTGTCAAACAGTGGTACACTGAAGGGTTAAATGTCAGACACCTCTTCCCTCTGTTCCCTTCCTCAACAGAATTCCATGGCAAGAGTCGCCTGAGGCAAATATTTTTACAGATGTGCAACATTCTAAGGCCATAACGGTAGCAAGGGAAGTTTGAATTTACCTATTTCAGCACAAGTTTGTATGTTAAGAAATATCAATCCAAACATTGTACTTACTGGAAGCTGCTATACCTCCACAGTTTTCTCGGAATAGTATCCTTGAACGACTCTGGGACTCCATGTTTTTACACGCCCATTAGGCATCACAGGGGCAGTTTTTTTCTACTGAACACGCCCTGTTTTCAAGTGAAAGGAAAAAACAGCTAGTCCCACAACTTTCTTCTGTGGAAACTGAAAGAGGACTGTCAAGTACATCTATTAGGCTCTCTATACCAACAAGCATTGATAAAAATGAATTCTATAGCTCCAGATACCTAGCACAAGCATTACATAAGTGATTTCAGCAAAGTACCTACCCTCTTAATTCGCTCTATAGTTAATTAAATGTGTACTGTTCGATATGGCAGCAGCAAGTATGTCCCAGCCCCTACCTCTTCTGAACGAAGAAGGAGAACCAATTCTGCCTTGGAAACATTGGACTAAACTGTTTGAATCCTATTTAATTGCCATAGGGGAGGAAATTCACACCATTAAGGAAACAGCATATCTTACTACATAATTTGGGAATAGAGGGAAGTAAAATGTATGAAAATATAATGCAAACTGAGGAGGATGGAGAAGAGGAAAAAGAAAATCAAATGGATGTTTATCAGGCTACTTTCAACAAGCTACTAGATCATTTTGGAAAAAGAATAAATGTGGTCCTATAAAGGCACACATTTTTCATGAGGGCGCAGGGCAAAAATAAAAAAGTAACAGCTTATATTGCTGCATTGAGGGGATTATCCAACACCTGTGAGTTTGATTTTTTTAACAGATTCTTTAATTTTGTGATCAATTGGTCAGGTGTACCAACAATCCTAAGGTACAGGAGAAACTACTCACACAGAACTTGGATTTGAAACAATCTATTGATGTGGCAGTTGGGATCGAACATACAGCAGGGTGTATGAAAGAGATGAGAGTGAATTCTGACAAACAAACATCATCTACTGAAGTGAATGTAGTAAAGAAACGGGGAAGTCCAACCGCATATAAAGCTGATGACCTTCAGAAACAAAATACCAACAAAAGTGATGATTTCTACAAACAACCAGCGATGAATGAGAAAACAAAGGGTTTTCGTTATGGTAACATAGGTCATCTTGAAAACTACATACATTGCCAAGCCAGAACGTCCATATGCAGAAAATGTGGCAAGAAAGGACACTTTGCCAGGGTATGTAGGAACTTGTATAACAAACAGGTGCGTATGGTAGAATCTTATACTCTAGAGGAAGTTAAGTTTGTGTTCCAAGTATCTGATGAGAACAAAAATGTGAAGTTTCCCTCACGTGAAATGTTATTACAGAATGAACCAGTAACAGTATTTGTAGATTCATGTTCTTCATACACCTTATTGGACAAGGAATATTTTGATGCGATGTTTCCCAATAACAAAGATTTAATAGAACCACCAGACATTAAACCTGTGGGGTTCAATGGAGATGCCATACCGCTGGAGGGTAAGGTCAAAGTGAGAATCTGTTTCAAAGATAGGAACACAGTAGGATATGTATACATCACCAAAAAGGGGTCAAATATTCTGGTATTGAAGCATCAAAATGACTTGGGCATAAAATTAGACCCCAATAGTCCCAATCCTGTCCTTGTAGTAAACCCTTCAATGTGTGGGGAGGAGGTTTGCATTGAATTCCCTGAAGTATTCTCAGATAAATTAGGATTATTAAAACAATTACCAACATCACATTAAACTTAAATCTAAAGTAACTCCAGTTGTGCACAAAATTAGACTGATTCTCCATCTTCTTCATAACCCACTCAAGGAAGAGCTGGACAGGTTACTTGAGCTTAATGTAATTGAACCAATAGAATGCTCGGAGTGGTTGGCTCTGATGGTAATTGCCTGCAAGGCCACCAAGGGCCAGATGAGGCTATGTGTTGACATGAATAATAACATATGGGCGGATCGTCATCCATTACCCCGAATACATGAAATCCTCACACTAATAGACAAAGCTTCTTATTTTAGTGTGCTGGATCTTTCTTCAGCCTACCACCAGGTGGAATTAGATCCCCCCTCCAGACATTTAACTTCATTTGTAACCCCATTAGGAGCATTTCAATACAAAAGAATGCCATTTGGTTTGGCTTCAGCTACAGCTGCATTCCAAAGAATAATGCAACAATTACTACAGGACATTTCCAAAACCATCTGTTTCCAAGACGATATCTTAATTTTTGGGAAGGACACTGAGGAACATAATAACACTCTCAGGGTAGTATTAAAGAAATTAAAAGAGTCAGGGTTAACCATTAAAAAAGAAAATTGTCGAATTGGGGTAACCTCTGTAGAGTATTTAGGCCACACAATATCACAAGAAGGCATTAAACCTAAGATTGATCTAGTGGAGTCAGTAAAAAAAAGGCACCAGTACCCACTGACAAAGATGATTTGAAGTCCTTCATCGGACTTGCTGACTTTTACTCTAAATTTGTGGGAGGTTTTGCCAGTGTTGTGAAACCCTTACGTAACCAACTCATTGTGGGATGATATGTGTCAAAAAGCATTTAGTGATATAAAACAGCCATAATTAATGCTCCACCACTGGGAAGGTTTGAAGGTTTGACCCTAACAAGTCCACTTATTTGACCACAAATGCCAGTAACATATGGCTAGGGGCCATGCTCACACAAAGAGAGAAAGGGGCAGAACATATATTTGCATCAAGAGCTTTTAAAAGGGCCGAATGCAGATACTCAGTGGTGGAAAAAGAAGCATTAGCCTGCTACTAGGCAGTAAGGCACTTCCATTTTTTTTATGGGGGATCCCGTTCACAATAAGATCAGACCACAAACGCTTAGTACATGCTTTCTCAACAAAAGGATCAGAAATAACTACACCCATAATTTCTCAGTGGATGCTGGGACTAGAAGGGTAGAATCTCAAAGTACAATATTTACCAGCATCACAAAACAAAGTTGCAGATTATCTATCTCGGAATCCTCTGGAGGGACAAGATCAAGGGTTAGAAGAAATTCCAGAGGGCATGGTATTAGAGATAACTTTGTCAAGAGTAGGGTCTGAAGAATGGGAGGAGAGTATGGAAAATGATAATGAACTAAAAAAAGTCTCTATTCCTACATACATGAAGGTTGGCCTACATTTAAGAGCAAATTACCCGACCACATAAGTAACTACTGGGAAGTGACGATGGAATTAAGTGATCATGGAAAATGTATTTGTAGGGGAAATAAAATGATACCTCCCCAAGCCATGAGGGAAAAGATAAACAGGCTAGCCTATGAGGGACGTTTGGGATGCAGCCTAACAAAAAAAAAGAATAAGAGAAGACTACTGGTGTACTCATATGGACGTCATGGTTGAAGAATTAGTTAAAAACTGTAGAGACTGTGCTAACAGTGACAAAATCCTAAGTACACGAAAACCCCCACTCTCACCAGTCCAAATTCCAAATAAACCATGGTCACAAGTAGCTCTTGATATAATTGGGCCATTAAACTACAAATCTCTCAGAGAACGATTCATACTAGTACTAATAGATTACCACACAAGATGGGTTATAACTAAGGGGGTGATTCTAAGCTTGGCGGGCGGCGGTAGCCGCCCGCCAAGCGGGAACCGCCAGAAGACCGTACCGCGGTCAAAAGACCGCGGCGGTCATTCTGGGTTTCGCACTGGGCTGGCGGGCGACCGCCGAAAGTCCGCCCGCCAGCCCAGCGGGAAACACCCTTCCCACGAGGATGCCGGCTCAGAATGGAGCCGGCGGAGTGGGAAGGTGCGACGGGTGCAGTTGCACCCGTCGCGAATTTCAGTGTCTGCAAAGCAGACACTGAAATTCTTCGTGGGGCCCTCTTACGGGGGCCCCTGCAGTGCCCATGCCATTGGCATGGGCACTTCAGGGGCCCCCAGGGGCCCCGCGGCACCCCCTACCGCCATCTCTCCCGCCAGGAACAGGATGGCGGTAGGGGGTGTCAGAATCCCCATGGCGGCGGAGCGCGGGGCAGCGGGAAGTCGGCGGTACACCGCCGACTTTCCGTTTCTGGCCGCGGTCAGAATGCCCAGCGGTGCACCGCCAGCCTGTTGGCGGTGCTACCGCCGACCTCCGCCATGGCGGTAATTACCGCCAGGGTCAGAATGACCCCCTAAGTGTGTTTGTTATATCACAACAAGTACACACATTACATTTTTGGAAGATACGTTCTTTGAGGAGGGAATCCCAAACATACTAATAACAGACAATGGGGTACAGATCACATCACACCAAATGCAGGTGTTCTTAGAAGAATTATCTATAAAACACATGAAAACTGCCCTTTACTGTCTTAGGGCTAACGGATTGGTGGAATGCATGAACCACATGATCAAAGAGTGCATGCGAAGGGCAGAAATAACTCATATTCCCATTGCCGGAGCTCTTCAAGAAACCATATAGACATATAACACCTCCCCTAACTCCATTACAGGGGTATCACTTAAAGGAAGACAACCTAAAACAAAACTATCTGCTTCTTGGCTTAAAAACAAAAAACAAACAGCAGTCTCCAAGGAACAGATAATGGAAAAGATCCAAAAACATCAGAACAAATATAAACAACGATATGACAAACATAACTGCACAACCTTCTCAAATTGTCAGAAGGGAGAATGGGTGGAAATCAAAATTCCTGAAAATAGGATAAAAGGGAATAGCCATTTCTCCAAACCATTTAGGGTGTCCAGAGTGGGGAAAATTTTGTCACTTTAGAGAATGGCCAGACCTGGGGAATGGACAAAATCTCCAAATTTAGAAATGAGACACACATCTCAATCTTGACTCAATTTGCACAAGATCAGACGGAATCAGACATGAATACCCAAGGAGTAGAAAATATTAAAAGAAAAAAGAAAATATTGTATAGCACAAAGATTTCAAAATGTGTTAAGGCTACCTTAATATTTGTTGTTCTCTTCTTAAACTGTTATAACCCATTATGGTTAATTAATACTGTAGCTATGGTTGGTACTTTGTCTCTTTATTTACAGGTGTATCGTCTGAACTTCTTTCATGGTTAAAAAGGAGATGTGTTGTAATTACTTGACCTATGGGTCGAACCAGTGTGTATATTATCTTTCTACTGTCCCTCATCCATTTTCCTTTCCCCCTCCCCTTCCCATTCTAATGGAATGTTCCTGTCAGTTTAATACTCATAGAGATTCTGTTTAGATTTGGATGTGAGAGAGGTTCTTTGACTGAAAAGCTGATGGTGTATTATTAAACATTACTGAAGAACTACAAAGTGCGTTGGACTTATTATAACACTTTGCAAATCAATCTTCATCTGTTACTAGTAGAAAAATGTGTTTATTTGAGTCAGAGTTTTATTTAAGTCCATGGGATATTAATTTCCAAATTTTTAAGAGGGTAGGGAAAATGTTACAGATGTGAAGGCTTATGTAAACCCATGGACAATTAGCTTATCTTTTGGAATAGGATAAAACTCTTTGTTCGATGATTAGAAATCGTCATATGTATTCTGCAATACGAGTTAGAGGTGGCCCAACAACCAGTGGCTTATCAAGCGTGACATTGCCCCGGTGCAAATAAGGAAAATAAACCCCAGCCCTATAGTTGAATAATGAAGGTTAACTGTATTTGGGAGTCACGAGTCTCTCACATACTTTGGCCATTGCACCCCTACGCCTGCTGTGCTGATAATAGCAAGACCCCTGCTTAAATGGTCAAATAAAATCATAAAGGCATGGCATAGGCTCTGAAAGTCATTTCATTGTTTTTTCCTGACCATACCCGTTCTTTAGGGGCTCTGGCAGGTTGGGAAACCTTGTGTTTCTCACTGAGGCCCTTCCACCTCTGCTCACTCATTGCCAGTTCATTCAAGTGCCATCACAGGGCATCAACCTCCTATACTTATAAAGCAGGAGTGAGATGGTGGGAGCTTTGAATGATACTCGCAGACGAGAAAGCTAGGAGGAAATAGGGGGAGAGTAATTGAGGAGGTTTGGCAGGGGGTTGAAAATGTAATCCTTCTCTGTCATTCTTGTGGATCCTAATGTGCTTCACATTTATTAAATGTATTTGTGTGGTGACCAAGCTCAGTTGTTTACTCTGATCCATCTGATGACGCTTTACGATCCCCAAGATTGCACGAAACATCGTGCTAACACTGGCCATGGGGCAAATAAGAAGACTACTGCCTTGGAAATCTAGATCCAGGAACGATTCGGGCCGACAACTGGTGACTTGGACATGAATTACCCATGGCAGCTTTAGCAACTATGTCAGGCCTGGAGCTGCTTTGGGACATCAGTTTTCAGCAACCTACCTCACTCATTCCAGTGGCCAATGACCAGCTCACAATAAGCTGAAGTGTATATGCAGTCCAAGCTAGGGTGGACTCTTGCTTTGTAGTGATTATAAATGTTTGAGCACAATTGGTTTGTCCTTGGATGCATCATGCTGCAAAGCTGTACAATGCTTGATGAGCAGCAACCTGTTTGAAGCATTGATCCTCTGCTGTAGCGTCCACCCACTCTTTCGCTCGAACTCCATGAGCAAAGCATCTGAACACCCCCTTCTGCCAAGATCAAGCTACACAAAAGCTGAGGCCACAGACAGGTGCCCTTAAACAGTTTTGAGCAGACAATCAGTAAACTAACCGGGCATGCAAGGCTGAGTAGTCCCTCTGGGCCCAGATGCGACTGCACCAGCAGCATCACTGGTAGCTACATCCAGTGTGCCCACAGCTCTCCTCTGAAACATGCGACTGCTGCAATGAAATGTGCAAGCACAGTATACTGACATATCGTCATCCTGAAGCCATCCCGGGCCTCTGTTATCCCTTTACAGACACTCCCTGCCCCTTCAGCTCACTCCTGCAGCTTTTTGCTATCTCCCTTTGTGACGTTTTTTAGTTTTTTAATTCCTCTGTCTTTCCTATAAGTGTCTTCTACTCGCAGTAAATACATAAGGCAGAAAAATAAGTGCCAGCTCCTTAAAATAATTTCTGTACCCGCACCAGAAACCAGCGGCTCAAATTCAGCACTGTCTACATCCCTTTATATAACCAGGAACCGGAGAATTTTGCCTGGGTTGGCAGGAATATAGACACCAATTAATCTTTGCTTGATTTTTTTACTGCCACGGTGTCTCTTTCCCCCTACAAATCATGTACAAAGACTGCTACATGTATGAGTCTGAAAATCAGACTGTGGGTTGAATCACTGAGAGAACAATTCGCCCTTACTGCACTCACTGTCAAAACACAAAAGGGAACATGTTAAGAAAAGCAACACATTTTATTTAGTCAGTGACTGCAAAATAGAACATTTTTATGTGTTAACAACAGTAAATTAAAGTTTGTTTTAAAATGTTTTCACGTTTTGAGTGAGGTCTGGGTTCTAATTGTTTTAGTTCTGAGAAAGACACATATAGCTCACAATAGGTAAGTGGCATTCTATTAGCTTGCGTGTGCCAGTAAGCCACGGTGTCATGGTGTCCACTTGGACGTTTTCTCCAATGGTAGCACAAACTTTTGGGATGGTCCTGCCTCAAATAAAAAATAAAATTGTAAAAAAAAAAACAGTTTAGGCACATGTATTACCCTCATAAGTGTCAATTAAGGTACTTCAAAAAATTAAATGGGATCTCATTACATGCGCAAGTGAAAGGAGATAAATGTGAGCGCAGTTTGGTCCCCTATCACAGTGTCGTCTACAACTACAGTGGTATTCACTGGACATCTTGGGGCATATTTACAAGGAACTAGTGTATTGACTCTGATGCGCTAGTTTCCTTGCGTCACCCTGCGCCCTCCTAACAACCCCATGTTAGCGCTGTATTTACAATACAATGCACCATGGTGCACATTAGCAGAATAGCGTCAACATTTTTTGATGTTAGTTCAGCAAAGCTCAGGGAGGCTAATAGGAAATAGCCTAGCATCACTTTAACGCCTGCTCTGAACAAGCGTTAAAAAATGGCGCTAGAATGGCGCAGTGAAATCTTGTAAATTTCACTGCATATATTTTTGGTCCTCCCTTGCATACATTATACCTGGTGCAGGCATAATGTGGTACATGTATTTGCAAAGTGGCGCAATGCTAGCATTCCACCACTTTGTAAATATGGAGCAGAGTGGGGGACTGGTTAACTCCGACACAGCGTTAAAAAAAATTACGCTACAGCGGTATTAAGGGGCGCAAGGGGATTGTAAATATGCCCCCCGGTATTTACTGAGTATCAGCTTCACAGCCCTCGCCCCTCCAGATGGCAAGCAGGTGCGGAAGAAAACAAAATGTAAAGTATAATATGGTTTAACACTATACCTCATTTCTAAAGTGAATTCTATGAGGTAAGTTTAGGGTGTGGAAAAAATATGTTATGGAACACCAAGATAACTGTTAGAATGCATTGTAGAGCTCTCTTACTTTCAAGAATGCAATACCTCCACTATTTTTTCCAATAATAAAATGAGAAAAAGATAAGAATCTGGCCAGGATTTTCTTCCTCAGGCTTTTGAGGGCTTTTTCCAGAAGGAGAGTTGCTTAATGTGGTTGACAAGGTGCAACCTGTGCTATTTGAAAGATGTTGCCCTCATGGAGATATATTTGCAGTTGCTAGTAAGCTAAGGGCCTGATTTAGAACTCGGCAAACGGGTTACTCCGTCACAACGGATATCCCGTCCGGTGAAATGTAAATCCCATAGAATAGAAATATAAATCCCATAAAATACAATGGGATTTAGATCAGGCCCTAAGTGTCTAAGAAGGGGAAATACTTTTTTGGAAGTGTGGCGGTAAATTCCAGCTGGAAAACCAATTTTAGGCTGTAGAATGGGGATTGCAGAGTGATACAGTACTAGGAATGAAAAGGAAGGATAAACTCAGAAGAATGTTTTGACTTTCACGTACTTAACTAAATATGGTCCACTGCGAACTGAGATCTTGGCATCCAAGAGGAATCCAGAACTTCAAATTTTAGTCCTGAACAATACTCAATATAAACCCAATGCCTGCTAAAAAGATTGAGATGGAGTGTGAACTGTAGGTGCTTTAAACCATTTCACAACTATGATAAATGAAAACAGATAGATATAAGAATTGTATTCACAAAACTGAGAATTGCCCAACCGCATACCTATGGTGGCACTATAATATATACTTACCTGACCAACTTGTTGAGGGTGACACATGATAAAAACAATGTTATCCTTCACTTCCATTCATCCTAATCTTTGTTGTAGGGGTTGGGTCAATCCTGAGCATTCTCTGTGAAAATAACCAGAAACAATATGGAGTCAAGATAATGCTGTTCCATGAGGTGAAATAACCTCGTTCTTTAGGTGAGTTACCATGTTGATGAACATAGTCCTTCTGTCATAGTGAATGTGTTCATGCCTTATAAGGCAGTCTAATGACATTGAATATTTTAGATGTGTCCGGACTACAAAAATGCATCTTGCCATTGGTATAACATAGTTGTAGTATCTTCTCTAACAGATGAAAGAAGATGAAGTCTGAATTGTTGAATTGTTGTAGAAGAGTCTTCTTTATTTTGATGACATGAAGGTAACAGAAACTCCAGCCACACCTGCACACAGCTCCTCCAGCTCCAACGGCACAGAATCCACAGAAGAATTCCGGACAGTACAAAAGCTGGAGCAGGAGCAGCCAGAACATACCAACTATTACATTAAATGTGAAAGAACAGATGTCCTGAGAATAAAATAAGTTTTACAACAAAATAAGGATTACAATAAACTATAACCTAAAGAGACACATAAAATACTACACCACCTTTCCCCTTTAAAAAAAAATATATATAAAACATAAAAACATTAATAACAATATAAGAGAGAAAGTACCAGAAATCATATTATTTTAGTCTAACAACTCTATTAAGATTCCAAATACGTCCATCATCCACCTTAACAGCCCCTTTAAACACCTTGATATCTTTAAAAATGTTACTGTAGTGAGACTGTCCACTGCTCGTTTTACCTGGCAACTTGACTTTGACAGAAGCACCCACATTAACATGTATTTCTTTCACAGACTTGTTTACATCATACACAAGTTTTCTTTTGACAACTCAAATATCTGCTCACAACAATATTTTTTTGCTTTTCATAGTCAAATTGTTCCTTAGTATAATTTTTAATCCATGGCGGATCTATCTTTGTGTGAGGAACACGTTTTCTGAAGATGACAAAAGGAGACTGACCAGTGCTTGAGTGAGGTGTAAATCTGTAATCCTCAACTTTACGCTTAACCATGCTCTCCCAATCCCCCCAACTGATTTGCCAACTATATGGTTTCTTTCAACGTCCTGTTAAAACGTCCCACCATCCCATTGGTTTCTGGATGGTATAAAGCACATTTTTTGTGAACGATGCCCCTTTCCTTCAAAAACTCACACATTAACTTAGACATGAATTGTACACATTATCCGACAAAATGTATCTTGGATTGCCCTCCCTTCCGAACACTTCAGCCAAAAACCTTACTACCTTCAAGGAAGTGACTTCAGAAGTAATCATTATTTCAGGCCACCGTGACAACCCATCCATGAGGACTACTACATACTTGGAGAGTGTTCCAATACTTATAGGACCCAAAATATCAATCGATACTTCCTCCCACACCTCCTTGGGGACTTCCTTTAACACCATGGGTTGCGTCCTAAGCTTTAACGTCTTATCCGGCATTTTGCATGCCACACAATCACAAACTTTTCTTTCAACCGCTAGATCTATACCCGGCCACCAGTACACACCCCTCATTCTTTCTTTAGTTTTACATATGCCATGATGGCCACTATGTGCCAGATCTATTATACGCTCATGTAATTTACATGGTGGAATCAACCTACACCCTCTTACAACCAGTCCATTTTGTATAGAAAGCTCATGCCAAATTTTACTAAATTGCTCACTAAACCCCTCAGCATGACCAGGTGATAATTCAGCAGACAGCAAGTCCTTGATCTTTAACAATTCCTCATCATCATTCAACTCTTGTTTCCACTCTTTCTCAGAAATACATCCACCTGTGACACTACAAACCTTTACTTCCTCGTCCACCCATCACAACTTATCATTTTCACACTCATCCAATTCTTTCTTCTTCAACCTGGATAAACAATCCGCAGTCCTGTTTTCACATCCAGGAACATACTTCACACTAAAATGATAATCTTGAAGTCCATCAATCCATTTACATATACAACCTGAGACATTGTCCAAGCCTTTCTTCCCAAATATTTTACGAAGAGGTTTATGATCGGTTCGTACCTCAAAGCTAGTACCCCAAAGAAACTGCTTACATTTTTTGACAGCTTAGAATATGGTTAAGGCTTCCTTTTCAATAGTTGAGTACTTACATTCCGCTCCTCGTAAACCTCGTGAAGCAAAAGCAATAACATTCACCTTGCCGTCATTGAATTGTTTAAGACAAAACCTAAACCTTTCTCTGAGGCATCTGTAGTAATTGAGCAAGGAAGACCAGGTTGAAAACTGCTAAGCGATTGCGCTGAAGACAAACCAAACTTTAAGTCATCAAACTCCTTTTGGCATTCTGAATCCCAAATAAAATCAGTACCTTTCTTGAGCAGACTCCTAATAGAACAACTCCTTTTAGCCAAATCAGGTATAAACCTAGCATAAAATTCTACCATCCCAAAGAAAACTTGAACCTCACCCTTATTTTCAGGAGCAGACAAATCAAGAATAGACCTCACCAGCTCCTCCTTAGGTCTGACTCCTTCGCCTGTTATTATGTGGCCTAAATACGAAATTTCCAATTTGAAGAACTTGCATTTGGCACCTTTCAATGTAATTCCTTTCAAACAAAATGTATCATGCACCTTCCTGACCAATTCTTTATGTCGTTCTATGGTATTTGTGAAAATAAGAACATCATCTTGAAAATATTTCACACCAACTATATCACCTAGTATTTCATTCATTAGTCTTTGAAAAACCGATGCTGCTGAACAGAGTCCAAAAGGCATTCTATTGAACTTGAACACCCCAAAAGATGTAATAAAAGAAGTGAACAACTTGGACTCTTCGCACAATTGCACTTGATGGTATGCTGAACTCAGATCTAAGGTGGTGAAGAACTTGGCATCCCCCAGAGAACTAAGCATCTCAGTTATATTAGGTAGAGGAAACCTATCCTCAATGACTACCTTGTTTAAATTGCATAAGTCAACACACAGTCTAATGTCTCCATTACTTTTAGTTGCAACCACAATCAGAGTGATCCATTCAGCCGCCTTTACTTTCTCAATTATGCCTTCAGACATCATCCTCTGAAGTTCCACCTTTGCTTTGTCTCGCATACTGAAGGGAATGTTTCTGACCTTACACGCGACTGGAGAAGCATTTTCTTTTAGTTCAATATGATGCTTATGCCCTTTGACGCAGCCCACCTTACTATCGAAAACATCCGGAAATTCCTTCATCAATTCTTCACCCCAACTACAAACCTTCTGCACTTGTACTTGGGGTACAGAGTAGGGGTTTAATATAATTCTCAACAATTTTTGATGCAGCCAACTTAATATGGTATCACCTACAACAGGAACATACACCTTCCCTTCAATCGTGTTCCCTTTTAATTCAATTCTAGCATTGAAGTAACCCTTTAACTCTACAGGTTTTCCACCATAACTGAAAGGTGTAACATCAGGTGCATGAAGAGTCACTTTGTTCAGAAAATATTTAGTATAATCAGTATCCGAAACTAAAGTCAACTTTGCCCCTGAGTTCATCATCATTGGTATTTTAACACCATCAACCTCCACAATATCTGTAGGATACTCACATCGAACATTAGTGATACAATTCACATCATTAACTATTTGTAAAATACAACCTTTCCCATCATCATCTTCTTTGTCACACTCAACCTCATTCACTTTCACAATTTTCTTTTCTAAAGACTTGCAACATCCGGCAAAATGACCCTTCTTGCCACACTTCTTACACACCATATTAAAAGCAGGGCAATCTCTGCTATTGGCTAAATGTGATGGAGAATTGCATCTGAAACACAATAATCTTGTTTTTGCACTGGAATTCCCCCTATGTTTAGACTTGGCATCTACAGATTGAATAGCATTAGATGCACATTTTGATTTTCTTGGATCCTCAATACAAGATTCAGAATGCTCTATCTGTTTGGCCACAACCAACACCTCCTCCAGGGTAGGATCTCCTTTTGACCACCAGGCTTCTCTTACTTTATCACTTCTGCACTTTAACATGAATTGATCTCGGATACGTCCATCTAAGGTATCTCCAAACTTGCATTGAGCTGCTAATTTACGTAGATTTGTTACAAAGTCCTCGACAGTTTCAGTATCGTTCTGTTTACATTTTCCAAAGTAATATCTTTGAAGAATAATTGATTCTTTAGGTAAGTAATGTCTGTCCAATTTAAGCAATGTTAACTCAAATTCATTTAAAATGGTGTCTCCATCTGCACCATCCGGAGTATTGATCGAAGGTAAATTCATCAAAATTTCCTGACCATCCGCTCCAAGACAGTGTTGTAGAGCAGAGGTCTTCCTGTCCGCTGATAAACTGCTGCCACAAACACGAATATAAGTAAGAAATACTTTTTTCCATTTGTTCCACGGAATAGGTGAATCCCCTGGTAATGACAAAAAGAAGGGCACTGGAGTAATATTCTGCATAATTCCGAAAACAGATGTGGAAGAAGAGCCAGGAAAAAGAAAAGAAAAAAAAAAAAAAAAAAGGTATGCTCAGACCTTAGATGGTGGTAATAAAAATAAATATAACTGAACTGGAGTCTCGTAATATGAATTGTAAAGCCCAGAGGAGCCGGAGAAAGCCGCAAATTTATTCGACAATATTTGAAACCAGCAGGTAGCTTTAAAGAAAGCATGCAGCCAAAAATAAAAAAAATTCAATTGCTTAAAGCATGCCCTTATACAGTTCTGAAAACGTGAGTTAGAATTCCCAAACTGCGTGCAACTGAGAAATAAGAGAGCGATTAGTACTTAGTTAATGGCACTAGAAACAGCAAATCCTAATGAGATTAGTCTTCAAGTTGCTAAGAAAGCTCCATCGTAAAGTCTTTAGCAGCGCGCGCTGAATGAAACCAAGCCGCGTGAAGAGATAAAAGTCATGCGCTTGTAAAAATAACAAGGCCGCTTTTCAAACTCGGGAAGGGAAGCTTCATCACAATATCTCTAGCGGCGCGCACTGAATGGAAACAAAGCCGCATGATGAGATATAAATTATGCGCTCGTAAAAATGTCAAAGCCGCTATTCAAGTTCAGGAACGGTGAGCACGGCAACAGCACGAGAGACGCTTCGCGTTGCTAAGCAGCTGTCTCCGAGCTTCACCAGAGAAAAATTTGTTGGCAAGGAAACCAGACGCTTTAATCCACGCGCCAACAAAGACGTTATTCCGGCAAAAGAAAGGGAGCCGGTAATTAAAAAATAACAAATGCAACCCACAAAAGAATATACAGAGTATTTTCTTTTGATAATAAGAAAATTAGGAAAAATTAATTGTAGAAAAAAAAAATAAGGGTCACATAGTTAAAAAAAAAAATCACAGTACCTTGGTGTGACAAGACCCCAAAGTGTGTTGAAGTTTCCTGCTAATCCATTGTGCATCCCATCCTCGTCGCCAAAGTGTAGTATCTTCTCTACGAGATGAAAAACGATGAAGTCTGAATTGTTGTAGAAGAGTCTTCTTTATTTTGACGAGATGAAGGTAACAGAAACTCCAGCCACACCTGCACCCAGCTCCTCCAGCTCCAACTGCACATAATCCACAGAAGAATTCCGGACAGTACAATAGCTGGAGCAGGGGCAGCCAGAACATACCAACTATTACATTAAGTGTGAAAGAACAGATGTCCTGAGAATAAAATAAGTTTTACAACAAAATAAGGATTGCAATAAAATATGACCTAAAGAGACACATAAAATACTACAATAGTTTAATGAAGTTGAGTACATGTACAGCACAATGCTCACAAACACATTCAACATGTAGTGCTTTTTGTCTGCATTTCACCAACAAGCACATATATCCTCATTCTCAATTCTGGATTACACAGAGAGAAGGAACCAGTTCATATCTACAGGAGAGCGAATCCACTGGAGGATGCTACTTCAGCTGCCCACCCACCACCTGCATCATTTTGAGGCAATCACAGTGGACTGCAGGCAAATTCTTGCGACCCAGCTGTCTCTTCTGTGACACACATAAGGTGCAAACCTGGAGAGGGTTTTCGGGACATGACTGAAGATGATGATGGTAAACCAGAGAGGTTTTATATGCCAAACTTCGACCTCCACCTATACTTGAAGAACATCATTTTTAGCTGTTAGTGTTGCTTGGCAGACAAATGTTAGCATTAAGGGTAAATTTAGACTGTGGCGGATGTGGATGAGCTGTCAAAAAACGTCTTGTCTGCTGCCTTGAAGGTTTGTCCTTCTGATTTAAGGTACCGCTGTTTGATGGACAAAAAACTGCCAACCATCCACTGTCTCTGCCTCATTTTCCTTCCTCTGACAACAGAGGTATACCCTAAAAATGACAGAGGTAGCAACTGCTCCATCTACCATAATTGGAGTATAATTTCTGTTGACACAAGGCAGTTCATCATCCACACATATGTTGGTGGAAAGGAGCACAAATATCCAAGCCTTGCCCACAACAGCCATAACAACTACTCTATTAAGATGTCCTTCCTTCTCCAAGACCTGTGACTCTATCTGGCAGTAGTAGAGAAGCAACACAATACACAACAAAATAGAAGACAACTACAACGTTTTAAACTTTTTTAAATGCACTCTATAACTAAACAGTTTAAATGTTTTAAAAAATAATTGTATATGGCTGTGGTTGTCACAGTAACCAGGATAGAGAAAGTAGTCAAATCAATTGAGGCTGTTGACTGCCAATTTGCCAATTTGCTACTTCCCCTTGTAAGTATGTCTGTGGGTGTGAAAGTGTTTGCATGTATGTATGTGTGTGTGTCTATATATATATATATATATATATATATATATATATATTTATATATATATATAGAGATAGAGATATATATATTTATATGTATATATTTATATGTATCTATATATATATATATATATATATATATATATATATATATATATATATCACTATATTTAAGAATGATTGTTTATTCTAATTTTAAGAAATAGATGAACTCCAGAACAATTGTCCTTTATTCATGTGTATAATGTCAAACTGGTTTTCAATGTTTCTTACATTACTGAGACAAAATAATATTGAGAAAGATTGATAGAGTTAAGTGAGGTAATTTGGGATTTTACAGGTCAGGCTGGCCTGGAGTGTGTAAGCCGTTGAACCTAGGGTTGTTTGGTTCTCTTGTTCCATGCTCCATCGTACTGGGCCTTAGCAACTTCGTGTGAAGTGGAGTCCTTCAAACACTTGGACGTGAAAGTTTTTAATGTTGAACAACCCCAGCCTTTTTATGGAGCTAAATAAGGGCATAGAGCACAATATGATTTCAGCATTAAGACTGTAGACCATTTAAAAAATGCACATACCAAACGTACTGGGGGATGCTCCTTCTCCCATCTTGCCGCCAAGACCTGAAACAGCCTTCCTCTCCATCCTCACACCACTCCCTCTCTTACTGTGTTCAGGAAACAACTCAAGACCTAACTCTTTGACCACCACGGCCAGCAAGATGAGAAACGCAGCTCCACTACAGCACCTGTAGCACCCCTGGGGTGACAAGCTCATGCTCTACAAGAACCAAATGATTGATTGACATACACGATGATTCCTTTGGATTTGTAGTATAAATAACTGTTCTATATTAGTGATATTTACACTAAAAAAATAACAGTTCTGTTAGACAATATGGAGGTGTGATTCTAAAACATCTAGATTAGTTGATTCTAAAACATCTAGGTTAGCGAATTCCCTGTCACTCCAACAATCCACTTTTATAGAGCTGGATTCATGAGCTAGATACATAGTGCAGGTGCAGTACTTCCCCTCATTCCTTATAAACGATCTATAGCAGTAATTTTCATACAGACTGACAGTTTCCGGGATCAGTTGTCAAGGGTATCCTATTCATTGACAATCTCCTGTTAGTGGAGGCCTCAGTTGATTGAGACAGGTGAAACACTGTGGTGAGCAGACACAAGCCAGTTTGGAGTATTTTTGAGTCACTTATAAACACATCACTCCTACATTCTGTACAGAAGAGCTCGTAATTGTGTGTTTGATGTTTTAATAAGAATAAGAATTACTTGCACTTTTGAAGGACCAACATACTCAATGTTTTGTACAATGATAATGTGTGTCAAAACAGAGAGTTACTTATTGAAAAATTATGACTAGGTCTCCCAGCTTTATGAATATATGGAGGTGTAATTGGACATTTCCACATTTATCCTGTTTTTTTAATTCTCCATTCTGTCCATCTCCTCAGCTGTTTGCTATGAATTCACAAAAGGCAGCATGGCGAGTCACTCACAGGAAGCACAATTTTCAGTATTTTTCCTTTTTTTTAAATAACTAGTCAGGAAACACATTGTTTTCTGTCTGTATTTACATGTAAAAAACAGTAATAAAGGGTAACTGGGAGCCTCAATTATCACTCCACTTTTCTATTCATTAGCGTTTGCGTACCCTTAAAAGAATGTAGCAATATGTGCTTTCCAGAACTAGATTTGGAACATTGTATCCCCAGTCACACAGATTTGTATGTTTCAAATTGTGTTGCCACAAATTATTCATTTATATACTGTGTCAGGTCAAGGGAGCTCGTATGTGATATGTGAATCTGGAAAGAGTGGTAGAGCTTACACTACTAGGAGTAACATGATAGATGTTGATAAACATTGAATCTGTGATCTGATGTCCAAATGTAAGATCACACTTGTTTGATTGTTTCCTATGTAAATCAAGTTCAGTGCCAAAGTGAGTATAATGAAGATTATGAACGCGAGAATATATGAGAGACATCATTTAACCTACTTGCGTGAAAAGGTTGTCATTAGTTCATAGATTTGCATTAAGGAATAGGTCTGGCACAGTGCGGAAAGGGTTAGTTATTGTGATGGAGCTAGTACCAGTCACAATTCCTCTTCCCATTGGGACAATGCCTTTAGTGTAGAGTATGAATAACACCTTTTCATCTCAAAACATGAGTTTGAGGCCTGTGAGACCTACCATCAGTGGCCAGGGTCTCTTAGTGAGCCAAGGAAGTGAGGGAATTGACTGCCCACTGCGGGTCCTTCCACTGCTAGTGGATGTCCCCTGTAAACATCTGGGGCCAGATGTATGAAGTAGTTTTACCGGTTGCAAACAGCTCATCAGGCCGTCTGCGGCCAGTAAAAGGCTTCTGGCCATGTACCACCCTATTTTGAAAGTCAGAAACCTATTACTGACTCGCAAAATAGGAATTGTGACTCGCTAGTGTTGTGTAGCAATTTTAGCTATAGTGTTACACACGATATTTTAGCATACTAGGCCTGTCACTGTGCACTTTAACCTAGATATATTTTATTCAGCTTTGTTTTTATTATTTTAACAATAGCCAAATTTCGGTCTTGTTTTATTTTCTCTGTCTAGCTGTTCTTTGCCTAGGCCAGCGCTGCGTTCTTAAACAAGACATTTCTTTCACTCTGTGCTTTTCTCAAGGCTGCAGTAAGATAGGTTGTTGGCAAAAGTGGTACGCTTTGTCTTTAATGTTCACAGAAACATACTCACTCTTACGTGGGGACCTTTTCTTGGAGCATCAGCTGTTTTATTATAAAAACACTACTTTGACCCATGTACATTAGAGGGAAAATCCAGCCAGATGAACACGACTGTATGCTGATTGCTGATTGCTTTGCTGCAGCTGCTTATGTAGACTACAGGCCTCATGCTCAGGTATGAGGGATGTGTCAGAGTCACCAGATCCTCTGGGTCTGTGCACGTTCCCAACACGTCCACCACAAGACAGCTCCAATACTCTGATTAGAATGTCACAGAGTCTAAGAGAGTCCAAGAGGGGAAATGGGGATTAGGTAGGGAACAGCTGGGAAGGAGACCTGTAGGAAACAAAAAGGTTAGAACACACAATATCAAGATTATATCATACTAATCATTACTAGGCTATGACTCTAAACATTGTCATACTGGAAACATGGATAACTTAAGCATGGACTTAAATAACAAGGCCTCAAAAATGTTTGAATACCTGTGAGGGAATCAAGAAAGATTAATACAACTTTCTAATGAACCACTCAATGAAATGTTCCACATGAATTAGAAACATCAGAATTTTCTAGAATTACGCTTTCAAATTCACGCATAGACTTTGGCATAAGGACAAGGAAATAATTTGAATGATTTCTATAACACCATATGAATCGTACTTGAAAGACTTGATATGCACATACAATATAACATCTAGAATTTTAAGACACTTTTAGTTCTCTTAAAATGCAGGAACATGAATTGCGCACATTACAGATTTCCACAAAGGTTTGTAACTGCCATGAAACGATTGTGCACAAGGAGTAACATGAATTAGACACGAGAAATGAACCACACGTCTTGACGATTCAAAGACCACCAAGTAAATGCCATGAAGTGGTAGCGCACAATGAACTTTGTGATTTTAACACAAGAAATGAATCGCGTGTTCTGCCGATTTGAAAGTCACCACGGAAATGCCATGAAATGGTAATACACAATGAATTTCATGAACTAAGCACAAGAAATTAGTTGCGCGTCTTGCCTATTCGAAGGCCACCATGTGAATGCCAAGAAATGGTAGCGCACACCGAATATCATGAACTAAGCACAAGAAATGAATTGCGCGTCTTGCCGATTCGAAGGCCACCATGTGAATGCCAAGAAATGGTAGCGCACACTGAATATCATGAACTAAGCACAAGAAATGAATTGCGCGTCTTGCCGATTCAAAGGCCACCATGTGAATGCCAAGAAATGGTAGCGCACACTGAATATCATGAATTAAGCACAAGAAATGAATTGCGCGTCTTGCCGATTCAAATACCACCATATGAATGGCAAGAAATGGTAACGTACAATGAATAACATGACTTAAGCACGAGAATTGAATCGCGCGTCTTGCCGATTCAAATGCTACCTTGTGAATGCCATAAAATGGTATTGCACAATGAATATCAAGATTTGTACTCGAGAAAAGAATTGCGTGTCTTGTCGATTCGAAGGCCAGCATGTAAAATACCATTAAACATCAAGCGCACATTTACACACACGAGAGCAAAATCGTTTTATCATGCTAATTAGGCCCAAGAACTCGAAATCCTTCGAGAACGGAATCGGGGGCCCAGCCCGACCTCCGTCTTACCGCCCTGATCAAGAATCACCAAGCAAAGTGAAAGGGCGAGGCCTGGAAGATCAAAGTAGGCCTTCGGAACAGGAGCTCAGGAAGTTGCTGCTGCTCTGCACCGGGACCTCTGAATAGTGAGCACGTGGAGCTGGGCTGGCTCCCTTATATAGAGTCTTGGCCCAGCTCACAAACCACACCCAGGCTTGCTGCAGGGAAAGCTTCTAGAAGGCCCTGGAAAGGGACCACACCCTGACACACTCTGAAAGCCTGCAGCAGTACATTGCAAATGAACAGTATTTATATGCATCTTGAACATAAGTCTTCAGGATTAAACTCTGCAATGCAAAAGGTTAAACAACAGCATATCAGCACAATGCATGAATTAGGTTATCTTGAGAGTTCTGGGTTTTTGCATTCTAGTAACCCGTAGAGCGCGCACTGCCCTGATGTCGACAGGATGATGTCTTCCCAGGGGAACCTGAAGGGCAGAATTAGAGCTTACCATGCTGTGCTCTAACATAGTCTAGGTAGGAACTATTCTTAAAAACCGTAGTGACAACATGGTAGCGTTATGTTTTTGTTTTACTCTCCTTGTCACAATTTTAATCTTGTCATGCTTCATCGTCCTAGTTATTGCCATATATGTTTTGTTATCTAAGATGCAGTTTCTTCAATAAAACCTTATTGAACTATACTCTGCCTCTGATTGTCCTTGCATATGTGAGACTAATGTAACTGAGAGAAACGAATGAGGTCTGAGTGACCACGATTTCCGTGAGGAGTCATTTGTGTCATGTGCTCGGTTGCCCAATCATCCCTGCTCTTGGGTGGAGATGAGGCACTGCTAGTTAGCCGGAACAAAACCCGGATTAGGCCGACAGTTGTCACCTGGTGTGGGATCAGACTCAGTCCCCCGCAATGCAAGTGATTCTGCCACCCGAATCCAGTAGTCTCATTAGGATAATGAGAACCTACACGACACTATTAGGATGGGGTGTACCAAGGGTGTCCCTTCCTAATAGCGACTTGCAGGGCCATGTGTGTTTGTTTTGCGACCAGGAATGCGGTCGCAAAACAATCGCAGTTACCACCATCGTCAAGTTGGTGGTAACCCGTTCGCAAACAGGAAGGGTTCCCAGAGGGACAGCTTCCCATTTGTGAATGTGAGTGGAAACATTTTTAAGAGCAGGCAGTTGTCACACGGACCACTGCCTGATCTAAAAAAATTAAAAGAAAAATATTGTTTTCTTTTTGTAATGCATCCTGTTTTGCTTTAAGGAAAACGGACTGCTTTGCAAAAAAAAGATTGTTTTATTGAAAGACAATCACAGACTTGGCGGTTTGCTGAGCCCAGCAGGGCACCATCCCTGTGATTGTAGCCATTCACTTGATGAGGCAGGTCCATTTGCGATTACACTTCAAATAGCTAACAGTTAAACACACTGTCATACATAACAGTTTGCGATTTCCGAACAGCAAATCGCTAAGATTCGCTATTAGGAAATTGCAAACATTAACCTACATACATCTGGCCCCTGGTGTTGGAGACAGCATTCATTATATCCACAATTCTGGCCCACATTAAACTTCCTTGGCGCATGGTTATTCTTTGGACTGGTGCTACAAACTGGGGCTTAACCCTAATTACCACCATCATAGTTAACTCGTTTTTACTGAACCTGCATTGTGTTCGTCCAGACATTAAAAAAAATAAGTTCAAAGTCTACAGCTGGTGGTTTGTGTTGTGGGTAGTAAATGGTTGGTGTGGTTAAAAGAGTGTCTTTTAAGGTGGGGGCTGCAGGTGTTGTTTGAGAGTAGATTTTGATCAGGTGTGTGTTGACAGAATTCTGATGTCAGAAAGCTCTAAATACGGCAGACACATGTCTGCCATCCCAACGTTGACAGAGTGGTCTCCATCAAAATCAGACGGAGGTACCAAGGATTGAGGATTGAGGTTCGGTCAACAAAGTGTCCTCCAACATGATTGATGGCAGCCAGGCAGGCGGAGCTCTAGATACAGAGGACGGATATCCGGCGGCCTGATGGACGGATCAGTCTATACGTGAAAAAGAAACGGCAATCTATCTGCCAAATTCTAGATCAGTCCCTAAGTGGTAATGCATACAGCATGCTGCCTCTTTTGGTTTCATGGTATACTTCGTATAAGCATAGCAGTGTAAAAATCCCTGTTTGGTGTACATGCAGACCAGTATGGTGCGGAGTTAAGGGCATGTGTTTTACACTTGCTTTTGAGCTAAGGGTAAATTTCGTCTGAGGCAAGTATGTTTTATTGGTTCATATTCCATGCCTATTTGCAAGCAAAGTGTTTGGTCTGCATAAATAACCCAAGGCGGTAAGAGCAGAGGTAGTACATGAGAGGTAAGGACTCTGTACTTTTGCATGCTGCGATGACTCGGATTTATAAATATACTCAGCTGTATACGAGAGTGGCATAATAATCATCATTTCTTGCTGAAGCAACTAATACACAAATCATTGAATCTGAGATGGTTCTGCTTTGGTGAGCTGGCACTCCAGATGCTTATATCTACGCAGAGTGCTTCTGAAAAGGCATGCCAGCATAGAAATGCATTTCAGCCCTTTTATTAATTACTTCAGCAATAAAGCAAGACAATTGGTAGTATGTTCTTTTAGACTTAAGGGACAGAATCGTTGTCCCACTCGTCTGCAATAAGACAAAATCACGTCACCCTCGTATCACAAGTGACATACGTCATAGGTGAGTAAATGATGCCTGCCGTTGAATGAAGGAGGTGGTCATAGGCACTTATTTTTGGGGGCCCTGGCAGGGGAGAGTAAAGCAGAAAAAAGAGAACGGAAATAGAGAAAGACAGGAAAACAGTTTGACAGGGAGAAAGAAAGCAGGCATAAAATAATTAGCTAGAGTGAGATAAAGAGACAGGAATTTTAAGGCCATAGAAGAGAAAGGCATGAGGTTAAATCAAGATACCTGCTTTGGTTGGTCACCTGTGGGGCGGGGGGTAGTTGCATGGCCTTGCCCCCAATTACTATATATATAAAAAAAAAATTCTCATGGAGTGCAGTGTCACAGTTGTTATCAACTGTTTGTTTTGGAATTGTTTGGGGGAAAGGTCCATTCCTCATGACTGCACCAGCATGAAATAGCGCGCCATTAGGAGGACCGTTTTGTTTGTTTATATATATATATTCACTTAAAAACCCAGAGGTTACAGGGACGGTATAGTTAGTCTCACATTTTAAATGCACAAAACCATTGAAGTTCACCTGTTATAATTAGTGTTATCTCAAGTAACTATAACTGTTGCCGTAAAGTAACAATAACTCATGCCAGCCATGTACATTTTTTTCTTCAAAAATTTTACTGCCAATATTACATTGATATTATCAATGATGTTATCAAAGATGTCATGAGTACCGTAAATTGTGGGGTAATTAGCAGTGCATGATGAGGGTGGGAGTTATAGTTAACCCTACTGGTTTAGCCCAGGGGAAGAGGCGGTACCCAGGGCTTTGGCAAGCCCAGGAGGGGGGGCCCATGCACCCCATCTTTAGCTTCTGGCATGCTCCCAGGTCTTGGCCTGCCCGGGGGCTTCATTAAAAGAGCGGGGAAACTACACTTTTTTTTTAAATGTCAAAAAAATTCACAGATCAATCTGCTGATTTTTCTGATGTTTTAAAAAAAAAGGTTTTTAAGCCCTGACAGGGTCACTCTCGAACCCTAGCACCAGAGCTAAGGGGTCATGGTGTCCCTACTCTGGCCATTTTTCTTTTTTTATTCTTTTTTTCTGATGGGTGCCAATACTTCCTTGTTGAAGTGTTGACAGCCGAATCAGATATCTGCACGGGGACAGTCGAATCCACGTAGCATCCGCGTCCCTAGATATCTATGTGTTTAAACTCTAATTTCTCCAAAACTACTGAACAGATTTACACCAAATCACAAGAAGTGTGCTTTTGGAAAAAAGATCTAGGTTTCTGCCAAATTTGGTGTAATTCCGTTCAGTGGTTTGGGCTGTAGTTATGTTAAAAAATTTGAAAAATCCTGTTGACATAGAATGGGGAAAAAGTGTTTTGGACCCCCCCCATTTTTCTCGACCCCCACTTGACAGATCACCCCAAAACATTTTGAGATAGCAGTTGAACTGACCAATGTATTTGTTTTGAAAATTTCGTGAAGATTCATCAAACGGCGCAAAAGTTATTGGCAAAACAAAAAATGCTCTGTCTAATGGTAAAAATGGTCCTAATTATAACTACCTAGTGGCAACAGCCACTAGGTTATATATATATATATATATATATATATATATATATATATATATATATATATATACACACACACATGCATACATACATACACATATATATTGTTTTTTTATATAAATATATATATATATATATATATATATATATATATATATATATATATACATATAGATAGATAGGTATTTGTGTGAAATATATATATTTATATATGTGTGTGTATATATATATATATATATATAAATATATATATATTCACTGAAAAGAACAAAGGCTAAAGAAATGTTACAGTTAGGTGAAAGGTTCAGTTTTAAACTCTATAAAACCACTGAAATTCACAAGTTAGAGTTATCTCAAGTAACTATGGCCCTCATTACGACCGTGGCGGTCGGTGATAAAGTGGCGGTAATACCGCCAACAAGCCGGCGGTAACTACCACCAAGTTATGATCATGTCGGAAAGATCTCTGATAGACAGCCAATGAACCACGCTGACCGCCAGGGCGGAAACAACAGCCAGGTGGAAGTCAATGCTCCGCCCACCATATTAAGACCCTACAAACTGCGGCGGTACCAACAATATCAAAAGCCTGGTGGAAACTGAGCTCAGAAGGGAAAGGACTCACCATTGGAGACACAGGGAACAACCACGCCACCATGGAACCTGAACTGCATGTCTTCCCGATGATATTCTACGTTCTGCTCCACCACAAACACCAACGCCGGCAAAGACGACAACGGTGAGTACAGCCACCTAGCACACAAGGGAGGGGGTGAAGAAAAAGAGAGTGACACACACACACGCACAACACACACCCCATACACACACACCATACACACAGCCAGATGCATTACAAAAAAACTTTACCCCGTAACTCGGCTGAATAGGGCAAGGACAAAACGATTCCGCAAAAGTGTATGTAATGAGATCAATACTGTATGAAAAATAAATTAGGCAAGATAATTGATATATACATATGTACAGGATAAGGGACACAGCCCAGTCCACAATTTGCGTAGGGCACATGGCCACAGGTTAAAGTCCAAGGCCACACATGTCACCTGCTTCAACACAGAAAGAACACTCCTGGGCATCAGTTGGTTATTAGACAGGCACCTCAGGGGGGCGTTGGACGGGGGGCACCTCAGTCGGGAGATGTAACAAGACCACTGGTTCTGGAGGGGGCAACATACCCTGTGCTTGATCCTAGGGAGTGATGGGCCACAGTCTCTCAGCTGGGTGTCATACCCACTGGTTCTGGAGGGGGCAACATGCCCTCTGCATGACCTTGGGGAGTGATGGGCCACAGTCTCTCAGATGGGTGTCATATCCACTGGTTCTGGAGGGGGCAACGTGCCCTGTGCTTGATCCTGGGGAGTGACAGGCCACAGTCTCCCAGCTGGGTGTCATACCAACTGGTTCTGGAGGGGGCAACATGCCCTGTGCTTGATCCTGGGGAGTGCAAGACCACAATCACTCAGCTGGGTGTCTCGCCCACTGGTTCTGGAGGGGGCAGGCCACACAGCAGCACATGCAGGCAGGACTGCATACCACCCACCGGCGATGACGGCTGCACAGTGGTGGTGCTGCTGGTGGGGGGAGGCTCCTGCCCATCCCCTGCAACCTCGGACAGCTGCACAGTGGTGGTGCTGCTGATGGGGGTAGGCTCCTGCCCATCCCCTGCAACCTCGGATGGCTGCACAGTGGTGGTGCTGCTGGTGGGGGGAGGCTCCTGCCCATCCCCTGCAACTTCGGACGGCTGCACAACCATGGTTAGTGGTGGGGGCTCAGTCAGAGTTCCTGGTCCATTCCTCTTGGTCTTCCTGCCTGCTGGGGTAGGCTCCTTGGTCTTCCTGCCTGCTGGTGCAGGCCCCTTGGCCTTTAGGGTGACAGATGAAGGCTCCTTTCCTTTCTTGCCTGCTGGGGCAGTCTCCCTCCCTTTTAGGCTGGCTGGTGTTGGCTCCTTTCCCTTCAGGACATGTGGCCTGGATCCCTTTCCACCACTAGTGGGAGTGGTGACGACTGGGCCCGTGGACTGTGCGGCTGAGGTGCTTGGCTAGGTTTTTCCTACCCTGGCCATATGAGCAGGATGGGTGGAGGGATAGGGAAGAGGTCAATGGTGGATATGAACAGTTTTTTAGGGACACTGAGGCGGGAAGAGGGAGAAGGAATGGGAGTGGAGGATGAGGGAGTGATTGTTGAGGTGTCTGTCTGCAGCTTTTGGGTGCAGGTGCATGGGATGTATGCTGTTGTGAAGGGGATGGCTGTTAGGTGTCTGAGTGCTTGTGTTTGTTTATTCTGGGGGGGGCAGACACAGTGGGAGAGGACACAGGGAACGTGCACATGGCTGTTGTGGAGGTGTCTGACAGTGAGGTGTGTGTTCTGCTTGGTGTGGTGATCCTGGTAGTGGATGATGGCATGCAGATGTGAGTGTGGACATAACTGCGTGGGAGGTGAGGGAGGAGGAGAGGTTGGAGACAGTGCAAATAGTGGATGTTGGTGTGAAGTGTTGTGCTTGTGTTTGCCTGTGACACTCTTGGGTGTTGTCTTGTGTGCACGCTCGTCTGAAGGCGTGCTTGGGATAGGTTGGGGTTGAGGGAAATGGGACTGGGCAGTGGAAGTTGGAGGGGGGTGGTAGGAACAGGGACAATGGCTGCCATCAGATAGGAGGCCAGAACCTGAATCGATCTCTGTTGGGCCGCCAATCCAGTGTGAATGCCCTCCAGGAATGCAATCAATTGTTGCATCTGGGCTGCCAGCTCCTCGATGGCATTCACCATGGTTCACTGCCCTACAGAGATGGATCTCAGGAGGTCAATAGCCTCCTTACTTAGGGCAGCAGGGCTCACTGGGGCAGTGCTTGAGGTGCCTAGGGCGAAGGAGATGCCCACTCTCCTGGGTGAGCAAGCACGGACAATTCGTTGACGGGCTGCTGGGAGGGCGTTGCTGGTGCAGGGGTGGCGGCTGTACCTGTAGCTGGGTTGGTCATAGAAGTGTCCCTACCACCAGGGGAGGAGGTATCTTTGTCAGAACTGTCCCCTCCAGTCTCCGCCGTGGTGCTCCCCTCGCCCTCCGTCCCACTGGTGCCCTCACCGTCGGTGGACTCTGCCTCCTGGCTCCTGTGGGATGCAGGTCCCTCCATCGCCGGAGCCTCTGCTTCTCCGCCAGATGATGCTAATGCACGAAAGGACACTTGGTCAATGGCTGCACCAACACCACTGTTAGCGTACACAGCACCCTCCCACACAGGTAACAGCCCTATGCAATATACATTGCACTAACACAGAAATAGTTAGAGGCCAAGGCATGGGGAGGGGCACACACCGCCAAATGCAGCACACATGGCACCCACGCAGCCCTGACCAGTAGTGGATGCCTACGAGCTAGGTAGCTAAATTTCCATTCTGCACCCTAGCCACCAGGGGACCTACGCTGCAATGTCAGGCCTGGCCTAGGGGCACCCACTGACACACATTCCGTACCCGGATACCACCCTACCATGCGTAAGTTGTAATGATGGGCACTGTACTCTACCCCCTTGTGGCTGCTGTGATGCCCTCAAGCGCCCATCTAGCTCAGGATAGGCCTCCGCCAGTATGTGTGCCATCAGGGGGATCAGGGTCCGACAGGCACCCATTCTTCTTTGGGAGGCCATAACCAGCTGGGCCTCTGCCGACTTTCGTGTCCAGCGTCTCAGATCCTCCCACCATTTGCGACAGTGGGTGCTCCGTCTGCCATAGACCCCCAGGGTCTGCACCTCTTTGGCAATGGCACACCATATACCTTTCCTTTGATGGGCACTGACCTGCAGAGGCAATAGACAAAGGAAAATAGATTTAGACAAACAGTCCAGCCTGTTACACATATGGCCCACCATACCCGTTTCCATCACCATTTACACACACATGGCCCAGCACACAACCTGTATGCCGCCCAGAGGACATCCGCCCACCCCCTTTACACCAGGCCTTCACACACCCACTCCCTGCATTCTTGCCACATGCATTGTGCTCACAATGTACTCACCTGTTAGTCTGGAGGCCCATGCCCATACAGCAGTCCGTACTGTGGTAGGACCCCATCCACCAGTCTCTCCAACTCCTCCGAAGTGAAGGTTGGGGCCCTTTACCCAGTCACACGGGCCATGGTAGGTTCCAGACACAGGTCACAGCAGCACATGCAGTGTAGGTCCTCTCCTATGGAAGGTTAGGTAGGAAGTAAGGAATCTGATAGAAAATGGCGGTCACGTCTGCGGCGGTGCATACCGTCACCCCCTGCGTAGATCACCATTGGCCACTGTACCCCATAGGGCCCAATTATAACCAATGAGGAGTTGCACGGCGGTTCCCGACCGCCTCCCGCAACAGCGCACAACGTCAGTGGAAATTACCTCACTTCCACCTGTTCCTCCACACAGGACAGGCGGACGCCATTTCCTGGGGGGTGAGGAGGCCCTGGAATGATGCTGCGTCACACGAGAAATTAGGACATACTGGAGAAATCCCAATGACCCATTACATTACAGGATGCAAAGTTCTGTTGTAGCTCCATTGTTCAGTTTGTGACCTGATCCTCACTCTTGCGTCCCTTAGATGGCTACTGCTGCGGATGAATAGGAGATGGAGACATACTCCCCTGGTGGACTTGGCTACACTGGAGGACAGGCACATTATCCTCACCTATAGACTGGACAGGGCCACAATCACGGAGCTGTGTGCCCAATTGGAGCCTGACCTGATATCTGCTATCTGTCACCCCACTGGGATCCCCCCTCTTGTGCAAGTGCTAGTTGTACTCCATTTCCTGGCAACTGTCTCTTTCCAAATGACAGTGGGCTTGGCAGCAGGAATGCCACAGCCAATGTTCTCAATAGTGCTGACAAGAGTATTGTCTGCCCTGATAAAACACATGTGCAGCTACATTGTTTTCCACCAGGTTGAAGATTTGGCCACAGTGAAGTCTGAGTTCTATGCAATGGGACATGTCCCCAACATAATTGGGGCAATTGATGGAAAACATATTGCATTTGTCCCCCCCCGCCAGAACGAACAGGTGTTCAGGAATCAGAAGAGTTTCCACTCTATGAATGTACAGATGGTGTGCCTTGTGGACCAGTACATCTCCCACGTCAATGCTAAGTATCCTGGGTTGGTGCATGATGCCTTTGTCCTGAGGAATAGCGGCATCCCAAATGTGATGGTTCAACTACAGAGGCACAGGGTGTGGCTAATAGGTGAGCCCTGGTTCCCACCCAGTATATGTTGGCATATGGGTATGGTATAGGCCATATGGGATAGTGTGTGGCTAATTTTTGCCCCTTAATATTTGCAGGTGACTCTGATTACCCCAACCTATCATGGCTGCTGACCCAAGTGAGGAATGCCAGGACAAGGGCAGAAGAACCTTATAATGAGGCACATGGGCTAGGTTCTCAGTGCCTCTATCTAACAGGTGGATCACTGTGCTACTCACCAAAGAAGGTCTGCCAGATAGTGGTGGCATGCTGAATGTTGCATAACCTGGCCCTCAGACACTATGGCCCTCATTCCGATTCTGGCGGGCGGCGGAGGCCGCCCGCCAGAATTCAGCCCTCCATAATACCACTCCGCGGTCAAAAGACCGCGGAGGGTATTATGAGTTTTTCCCTGGGCTGGCGGGCGGTCTCCAAAAGACCGCCCGCCAGCCCGGGGAAAAACTCCCTTCCCACGAGGATGCCGGCTCGTAATCGAGCCGGCGGAGTGGGAAGGTGCGACGGGTGCTACTGCACCCGTCGCGTATTTCACTGTCTGCTATGCAGACAGTGAAATACATTTTGGGGCCCTCTTACGGGGGCCCCTGCAGTGCCCATGCCGTTGGCCCCGCGACTCCCCCTCCCGCCATCCGGTTCCCGGTGGGAGAACCGCCAGGAACTGGATGGCGGGAGGGGGAGTCGGAATCCCCAAGCCGGCGCAGCAAGCAGCGCCGGCTTGGAGGATTCCTTGGGGGCAGCGGGAAACCGGCGGGAGACCGCCGGTTTCCCTTCTCTGACCGCGGCTAAGCCGCCGCGGTCAGAATGCCCCGCGGGGCACCGCCGGCCTGTCGGCGGTGCTCCCGCGTGCCGCGGCCCTGGCGGTTCTATACCGCCAGGGTCGTAATGAGGGCCTATGTCCCATTCCTGCAGGAGGAGTAGGCTGTAGATGCCCATGTGCTAGCAGTGGACCCTGTGGACAATGAGGATGAGGAGGCAGAGGATGAGGATGAGGGCAACAGGACATCTGTGATCCGACAATACTTCCAACAACACACCGGTAGGACAATGTTACTTCACATTTCAATTACATTTTTTGGGAATTTGTGTGGCAATGGGATGCTGATATTTCCCACTTCTATTCCCACTTACTGTTCCCTCTGGCACTTCATTTTGCAGATGTTGGTGCCTCACATATACTCCTAGTATGATCACTGAAGCCAGCTACAGGTCATTAATCTATGCTCATTTTCTATACTGCTGATTTGCAATGTTTGTACCTGTTTCAATGAATACATATTTGATAAACATGACATACTCCAAACTTCTTTTTTTTCCAAGGGTTTTTATTGAAGTGCTAAAATATGGAGGGGCAAGTGCAATGGAATGGGGTGATGATGAAGGAAAGTCCAGGGTATTGTTCCAGTGTGTTTGTAGTACAGGTGCATTGTCCAAGGGGACATATGAAGGGTAGCAATGGCAGTTCAAGGTGGATAGGGTGACAGGGTGGGACACAAGGGTGACAATCAGGAGAGTCTCATTTCCTGGCGGGGGTCTTGGCAAGTTTCTCTGGCTTCTGTCTGGATCGCAGGGAATGTTTGTGGGGTGGCTCACCTTCTGCAGAGGGATGGGCGCTGGTGGGCTGTGAGTCCTGTGGAAGGGGCCTCCTGGCCACTAGCGGAAGTGAAAGGCTGTTCAGATGTCTGGCTAGTGGCAGGGGCCCGCTGGTGTGAGACTGCCTCCCTCATAATATTGGCCATGTCTGCCATCACCCCTGCTATGGAAATCAGGGTGTTGTTGATGGCCTGCAGGTCCTCCCTGATCCCCTGGTTCTGTCCCTCCTGCAGCCACCTGTTCTCATCCACGTTGTCCAGGATCTGGCCCATCATGTCCTGGGAATGTTGATAGGCTTCTAGGATTTCTGCAAGTGCCTCCTGGAGAGCCGGTTCCCTGGGCCTGTCCTCCCCTGGCGCACATCACTCCTCCCAGTTTCCCTGTTGACCTGAGCCTCGGTCCCCTGAACTGTGTGCCCACTGCCACTGACCCCAGGTCCCTGAGTGTCTTGGGTATGAGTTGTGGCCTGGGGTCCCTGTAGAGGTGGACACACTGCGGATTGATGTGTCCTGGGGGCAGAGGTGTGGGTATGCCGGGTGGGTGCTGTGGTGGTGTTTCCTGATGGGTGAGGCTCTGTGGTGGTGTGTGACTGGGCCCGGGTAAACGGCTGTCCAGTGGTCCCTGATGGGCCAGGTAGAGCTTGAAGACCAGAGTTGCTGTCAGCGCTGTGGGCCTCTTCAGTAGGGGGACTGGATATTGCTGGCACCTCCCCTCCACTGACATTGGCTGGGTTACCTGTGGGCATGTAAATGATGTGTTATGGTTTCTGTATTTGACATATTGTTCATCAGTGTCTTGCCTTCTTTGGTTGGATTCGCCTTGGCAACTTTCTCTGGTGTATGTTGGTGTATGGTGGGATAGTTAATTCTCTATAGTGTGCATGCGTTAGTGATGAGTATCCACGCAGGGCTGCGAGTGGTTTTCATGCATTGGTAGAGCATGCAGGGCTTGGCATTGGGATGAGTGATGTGTGATGGTGGTGGAGTGATGGGAGTGAGGGTGAGGATGGCTGTATGTGATGGCATGCAGGTAGGGGGTAGTAGTAGTAGAGAGCTGACTTACCAGAGTACAATCCCCCTCCGACTCCAGCCAGTCCCTCAGGATACAGTACTGCCAAGACGTGCTCCTCCCATGCTGTTAGTTGTGGGGGAGGAGGTGGGGGTCCACCACCAGTCCTCTGGATAACGAGCTGGTGTCTTGCTGCAATGGAACGTACCTTCCCCGTAGGTCGTTCCACCTCTTCCTGATGTCATCCCTAGTTCTTAAGTGCTGTCCCACGGTGTTGACCCTGTCCACGATTCTATGCAATAGCTCCATCTTCCTACCTATCAATATCTGCTGCACCTGTGCTCCAAATAGCTGTGGCTCTACCCTGAAAATTTCCTCCACCATGACCCTTAGCTCCTCCTCTGTGAAACGGGGGTGTCTTTGTGCTGCCATGGGTGCTGTGTGAGGTGTGTTGGTGAGGGTGTGTTGGATAATGTGTTGAGGTGTGTGATGTAGTGTGCGTGAGTGGTGTATAGGTGTTAATAGTGTGTGGTTCTGGTTGTGTCAGTGGTCTTGATGTCTCTCTGCTGGCAATGGTTTCAAATGGTAAAGCGTTGTGGGTAATGTGGGTGTATGTTTTATAGTGGTGTGGGTGTGGTATGTGTATGGGTGTCAGGTGTTTGTTGTTTGAATTGTCCAATGTGGTGTTGTTTTATTTGTGTGTGTCCATTTTGAGCGTGACGGTATGTACCGCCAATGGTTTACCACTGTTGAATGTCTGCTATGGTGATTCATGGGTCATAATGTGATGGGAGTTGTTCTGTTAGTGCAAGGTGTGGGTTTTGATACCGCCACTTTATCACTGACCTTTGGTCTGGCGGATTTATGTATGTGGCTGAATACTGATTGGTGTGTGTGTGTCATAATATAGTGAACAGATATCCGCTGCGGAGGCAATAAGTTGGAAGCAGTCAGCGTGGCGGTAAGTGGGATTTACCGCAGAATGTCATAATGATGGCCTATATCTCATGCCCTAAGTATAACTTCCAACCCTAGGTCAGCATCTTCCCCAGCCTGGTACATGCTGAATAACTAGGCCACACACGGAGCTGTAAATCACATGTCTTTATTCCTCTGCCTGTACCTGTGAACTCCAACATTCTAAACCAAGCTTTCAGTACATTAAGATTTCAGTACATTCTGTTCTAGCATTTATGTCACACTGATACAGAGTCCTCTGGGAGCCAGAAAGGTTCTGTCCTAAATCATGCAAGACACTACATCTGTTCCTCTGTTAAATGAAAAATTGCAATTTTTTAGACAATCATGTGACATACACAAATATCTACATATATAGAAACATGCAATTATATCTCTTCAATTAATCTTCTTGGCGCTTTGATCTGCGACCCGATCTGGTTACTGGAGCTGCAAACGAGCACCTTCAATGTCAAAGATTGCCAATGATGGTAAGGAATCAGCAAGTCAGAAGAGTCGCAATGAGGAGAAATATCTTTATTATTCCTCGGTCCTCTTCTCCTTGCATTCTGCGGCACACATAGAAAGAGGAAAAAACCTCCATAGATTGTTTTTGCGCATGAAGTTGTCCCTTCCTGCAAAAAAACAACCCTGTCTGAAACGCAGGCATCCTTGAACTATGATGCAAGCACAACCCAGAGCTCCCCTCCTTGAGCCACTTCAGTGACTGATGTAGCATGATGACTTCCTTTAGCAGGCTTGGTAGTTGTCTATTTTCTTCTCTTTGCACTTCAATTTGATTTGTTTTACACCTAGTTGATCTCTGCCTTGCAGCACTATTTTGTATCTAGATAACTGTTATTAACTGTCATTGAATCTGCCTACAGCATTACAGCTCTGTATACTGTGTAACTTTATTTAGCATGGCAGTGTGGTACCTTTTTGCTGGATTTTGGTTGAAGTTTCTTGACTATTGATGTGTAGACTTTTTTGTGAACCTATCTTTCCATTCACATGCTTCACACCAGCTGGAGTAGCGCTGTGACTCCACATACACCAACTGTTGACTCAGCACTTTGACGATGGCACTTGTGGTTTGTACCAAGGCAAACTCTCTTCTTTGGGTTACTGATCCCCTATCTCATCGCCAGTTGTAGTGTCTTCCTCAGCCTGGTACATGCTGAATAACTAGGCCACACACGGAGCTGTAAATCACATGTCTTTATTCCTCTGCCTGTACCTGTGAACTCCAACATTCTAAACCAAGCTTTCAGTACATTAAGATTTCAGTACATTCTGTTCTAGCATTTATGTCACACTGATACAGAGTCCTCTGGAAGCCAGAAAGGTTCTGTCCTAAATCATGCAAGACACTACATCTGTTCCTCTGTTAAATGAAAAATTGCAATTTTTTAGACAATCATGTGACATACACAAATATCTACATATATAGAAACATGCAATTATATCTCTTCAATTAATCTTCTTGGCGCTTTGATCTGCGACCCGATCTGGTTACTGGAGCTGCAAACGAGCACCTTCAATGTCAAAGATTGCCAATGATGGTAAGGAATCAGCAAGTCAGAAGAGTCGCAATGAGGAGAAATATCTTTATTATTCCTCGGTCCTCTTCTCCTTGCATTCTGCGGCACACATAGAAAGAGGAAAAAACCTCCATAGATTGTTTTTGCGCATGAAGTTGTCCCTTCCTGCAAAAAAACAACCCTGTCTGAAACGCAGGCATCCTTGAACTATGATGCAAGCACAACCCAGAGCTCCCCTCCTTGAGCCACTTCAGTGACTGATGTAGCATGATGACTTCCTTTAGCAGGCTTGGTAGTTGTCTATTTTCTTCTCTTTGCACTTCAATTTGAATTGTTTTACACCTAGTTGATCTCTGCCTTGCAGCACTATTTTGTATCTAGATAACTGTTATTAACTGTCATTGAATCTGCCTACAGCATTACAGCTCTGTATACTGTGTAACTTTATTTAGCATGGCAGTGTGGTACCTTTTTGCTGGATTTTGGTTGAAGTTTCTTGACTATTGATGTGTAGACTTTTTTGTGAACCTATCTTTCCATTCACATGCTTCACACCAGCTGGAGTAGCGCTTTGACTCCACATACACCAACTGTTGACTCAGCACTTTGACGATGGCACTTGTGGTTTGTACCAAGGCAAACTCTCTTCTTTGGGTTACTGATCCCCTATCTCATCGCCAGTTGTAGTGTCTTCCTCAGCCTGATACCCACTGAATAACGAGGCCACACACATGGAGCTGTAAATTACATGTATTTATTCGTCTGCCTGTACCTGTGAACTCCAACGTTCTAAACCAAGCTTTCATAACATTCTATTCTAGTGATTATGTCACACTAATACTGAGTCCTTGGGAAGCTAGAGAGGTTCCATTCTAAATCATGCAAGACACCTCACCCGTCATTTGTTATAACTTTATACGGGGAGAGGGCGTCAGTAGGACCCCCTCTCCAGTCCATTTAGGGCCCCAGGGACTGCAAAATAATAATTTCAAATCATTACATCGCCAGTTATATCTAGCTGAATCCTGTTTACAGTAAAAGTATATTGCCCACTGGCAATCTACTATAATAATCAATTTGTTTTACCAAATGTGGCATTCAGATGACTTTATGGGAATTTATTCATGTTGGACTGAAAATTACCAAGAAACGTTGCACTTTGACCACTGCGGATATAGGATAAATGATGCACTAAGAAAAAGATAACTATAACATGCGCTGTCACCATACTCACCTAATTACCACACATATTACATCATTCATGACATCTTCTATAGGATCATTGATATTAACACTGCACAATTTGCAATAAAAGTATTGATGAGAAAACTTTGCATTGGGGGGCACGAGTTATAGTTACTTTAGGTCACAAGTTCGAGTTACTTGAAATAACTCTAACAGCTGCATTTCTATGGTTTTATGTATGTACATTCAGAACTTAAATATAACATCCCTGCAACCTTTGTTTTTTTCAGTGAAATTATAAATACACATGCACACACAGACACACACAGACACACACACACACACACTCGGATGGCTTCTTCCTATGCAAATATCTTCATGGGCAAACTGGAGGACTATATACTTGTGAGTACTAACAACAAACCACTGGTATGGCTACGATACATTGATGATATATTTATAATATGGAATGCAGGAAGCAGAACACTGGAGCAATTTACAGCCTGGCAGCAATACTAAACAGAAGAGTCATCTCCCTTTTCTGGATGTGTTACTCACCATTCATGAACAAAAAAGTATAAATGATAAGGACACCAGGCACTGTCTTCAGATTATTGAAAAATTAAATCAAACCAACACATTTGATGATGACACTTTTCTGGCTACATTTGATGTTACATCATTATACACCAGTATACCACATGATGATGGGCTTATGGCATTATCTGAAGCTCTTAATAAAAGAACTGTGAAAAAACCATCAACAAATGTGCTTACCAACTTTGCAAGAGTTATCCTAAATCCAACAATTTCACCTTCAATGGTAAACACTATCTGCAGATACAAGGGACATCCATGGGCACTCGGATGGCTCCTTCCTATGCAAATATCTTCATGGGCAAACTGGAGGACTATATACTTGTGAGTACTAACCACGGGTATGGCTACGATACATTGATGACATATTTATAGTATGGAATGCAGGAAGCAGAACACTGGAGCAATTTACAACTTTTATCAACAGTATCCATCCTACCATCACATTCACTGGCAGCAATACTAAGCAGAAGAGCCATCTCCCTTTTCTGGATGTGTTACTCTCCATTCATGAACAAGAAATTATAACTGATCTGTACCACAAGCCTACAGAAGCTGATTTGTATCTAAACTGGGCTTCATGTCACCCACGCCACACTAAACTCAGCATCATCTACAGCCAAGCACTCAGAATAAGACACATCTGCAGCAATGAAGACACTTGTAAAGACCATCTACAGGAGCTTGTTACATTATTTAAAAAGCAAGGCTATCCTCTTATATCATTCTGCAACAAATTGACAAGTATTTGCAGTTACCAAAGGAAGCCCTTATTTGGAATACCAACAGAAGAAACAAAAGTGACAGAATACCATTTGTGGTTGACTATCATCTATCAGCTCCCAACTACAGAAATATAATACAAACAACTTTTCCCTTACTATCCACTTGTGAAACATTGCAAAAGCTTTTTCCAAAACTGCCAGTCATTGCTTACCGCAGAGCTCCCAATTTACGATCGCTTATTGTGAGAGCTGAACTTAAGCAAGCTGTAACAAATGCAGGAGTTCATTGCTGTGATTCTAAAAGGTGCATCACATGTGAACACCTTTTACAAACATCATCAGTAACTAGCTCTGTTACAAGAAGGACCTATGGAATAAGACAGCATCTTACATGTCGAACAACATGCATTATTTATGTGATTCAGTGCCAACGCCAAAGCTGTAAAAAACAATATGTATGCCAAACAGTGAATGACCTCCGTACACGATTCAGGAACCACAAATCAGCAATAATTAACAAGAAACTCGACCAGCCTATAGCCAATCATTTTAACCTTGTGGACCATTTACTATCAGATTTGAAGATTTTCCCTGTGGAACATGTTCTAAAGGAAGAACTACTGTACATCAGAGAAAACTTCTGGATGCACCATTTAAAATCACTGCATCCAGATGGACTGAACATCACTGACAATACAACTTGATTTCTGCATATCTGAAGAGTTCTCAGGACTGCATTGATTCCACATTCTAAATGGAATCTTCACTCATGATGCTTTTTGAAAATCCAGCAGTGTCAGCTGTGCAGCCACTAAGCAAACCTTTTTATACTACCTGAGGAAGGCGGAAGCTGAAACGTTGTAGTAGAAATATATTTTTGTTCTTTGGTGAGATCATCTGTTTGAGTCACTTTTTTCTTGTATATATATATATATATATATATATATATATATTTATATATATATATCTGTGCAGCCACCGAACAAACCATCTTGTACTACCTGAAGTAGGCAGAAAAGGAAATGCTGTAGTGGAAACATATTTCTGTTCATTGGTGAGTCCATCTGTTTGAGTCACTTCTTCCTTGAATATCTTATTTTTTTATGACTCATTGTATCCTCACGGATCCAGATTTTTGCCCTGGCTGGCTGTTGTATTCTTGTGATCTTTCATTTTAGAGGTGCATAGATTTGGGTTTAGCAATAGTAAGCTAATACTAACTGTTGGAAATGGCCCTTTTTGCAGGGTCATTCCCTGTCTTTTTGCCTCCTTCCTCCTATTTTTTCTGACCTGTTTTTGTTGGCTTTAGGACTCTGGGCACTTTACCACTGCTAACCAGTGCTAAAGTGCATATGCTGTCTATATAAATTGTACTGTGGATTGGTTTATCCATAATTGGCATATTTGATTTACTAATAAGTCCCTAGTAACGTGTCCTAGAGGTGACCAGGGCCTGTGGATCAAATGCTACTAGTGGGACTGCAGCACTGGTTGTGCCACCCACATTAGTTGGCCCTGTAAACATGACTCAGACCTGCCATTGCAGTGTCTGTGTGTGCAGTTTTAAACTGCCAATTCGACTTGGCAAGTGTACCCACTTGCCAGGCCTCAACCTTCCCTTTAACTACATGTAAGGCATCCCTAAGTTAGGCCCTAGTTAGCCCCAAGTGCAGGGTGCAGTGTATGTTTACAGTGGGACATATACTAGTGTGTTTTATATGTCCTATCAGTGAAATACTGCCAAATTCGGTTTTCACTGTGCAAGGCATATCTCTCTCATAGGGTAACATGGGGGCTGCCTTTAAATATCCTTAAAGTGCAGATTCTCTTTGAGAGCAGATAAAAATGTGGAGTTTAGGGTCTCTGAGCTCACAATTAAAAAATACATCTTTTAGTGAAGCTGTTTTTTAGATTGTTAGTTTGAAAATGCCACTTTTAGAAAGTAGGCATTTTCTTGCTTAATCTATTCTGTGACTCTGCCTGTTTGTGGATTCCCCATCTGGGTCAGTTTGACAGTTGGGCTGTTCACACCTCTCCCCTAAACAGTGACACAAAGGGGGCTGGGGTGTGGCCTGCATATTTTGATTAGCCATCTGTGTTGGAGTGGAGGGGAGGAGTGGTCACTCACACCTGAAAGGACTGTGCCTGCCCTCACACAGTACCGTCTCTGACCCCCTGGTGAGTGTCTGGGGCCTGACCTGGACAAGGAAGGATCTTGCAAACACTTGAGACTTTGCTTTGAAGTTTGCCAACTTCAAAGGCAGAACTGGGTATAAGAAGAAGACCCAAAACCCCAGACTTTAAGAATCTTTCTGGAATCAAGAGGAACTTCTGCCCAGGAGAAGAGCTGAAGGAGGAGTACTGTCCCTTTGCTGTGTTGCTTTGCTGGACTGGCCTGCAGTTGCTGCTTCTGCCTGAAAAGAGTGCAAAAAGTAAACTTTGCTGTGTGTCCTGCTTGAGAAAGTTCTCCAAGGGCTTGGAGTAGAGATTGCCTCCTGTTGGAAGTCTCAGGGACACCAAGGATGTCAGTTTCCCCGACCTGCAGCACTGGGAACTGTGTGTTTTGTGCTGTTCAAGAGGAGAAACCACTGGAGTAGAGCTTGCCTACTGGTGGAAGTCTCAGGGATACCAAAGACTTCAGTTTCCTCGACCTGCAGCACTGGGAACTGTGTGTTTTGTGCTGTTCAAGAGAAGAAACCGCTACGACGACACCAACTATGCTGCTGGCCTGCACGTGACCTGCCGATGCCACACAGAGTCTCATTGCCCCGCTTCGCACCGTGACTCTGGTCTCACCGACGCCGTCATTGGATGACTTCAGCAAGCCGATGCTCGCACCGCGGCCTGTGGGCCCCGCACTCCGGCATTGTCTGCTCACACCACAGCCTGGGCGTCACCGACACCGTTGCTCCTGCTGACACCGGCGCCGCTGCCTGCACCGTGGCCTGTGGACACCACTCATGAGGTACACAAAGCACCATCCCGCACTGCAGCCCCGGTCCATAGACGCCAGCACCATCGACTCCTGTGTCGTCACCAGGCATCCTGCCTGCACCGTGGCCTTTGGACACTGCTCGTGAGGGTCACGAAGCACCGTCCCGTCCCGCACCGCTGGCTTGGGCCTACCGACGACGGTGCTTCAGCAAAGACGATGCCGCTGCCTGCACCATGACCTGTGGACACCCCACGTGACACCGTCCCACTTCACACCACAGCCCTGGTCTCACCGGCGCTGCTGGATGCCGTCACCGAGCCGCTGCCTGCACCGTGACCTGAGGGCACCGCACGTCGCATCATCACGCTTTGCACCGCAGCCCTGACGCCATCCGCACCGGCGCACCTGACTTCATCAGCCCAGAGTTGGATCCGCAACGCATGTGACCTCAAGGGCCCGATGACTCCTGCACCGACTCCAGATGTGACACTCAACGTCAGCGACGCCGCTCTCTGGAGCTCACCGCAAGGATCACAACACCCTGCAAATCCAAGGTACTGTTTGGTTTTGTTGATCACGATGCCATGATAGCCCCAGGTGGAGCCTTCGACTTCAAGGAACTGTATTTTTGAGTACATCTTGCAGAATTTATATTTTTATTACTGTATGTTGGATTTTTATCATATTTGGTCTTGTTTTATATAGATAAATATTGGCTATTTTTCTAAATCTGGTGTGGTGTCTGGTTGTAGTGTTTTCACTTATTACTGTGTGTTATGTGCAAATGCTTTACACATGGCTTCTGAGATAAGCCTGACTGCTCGTGCCAAGCTACCAAGGGGGTGAGCAGGGGTTATCTGAGCAGGTATCTCCCTGAAGGATCAGGTCAGGAGACTGGAGTGAGTGTCCTTACTTGGACAGGGTGCAAACCGACAGCCAACTAGAGACCCCATTTCTAACACTAACCTTATACATTTACCTTGGCAATATAGTGGTTATCGATGTTGATATTCTGGATTCAATATTTTGTAGACAGACCTTAAAAGCTCAATATTCTGGTTGTATGTGTGGAGGGGTCAATGTGACGACCAGGCTGGTACGCTTCCACTACAAAATGTTCAGAACAAATTTAGCCGCACATCTATGGGCCCAATGCATGTCACCAGCATTCATGTCATATGTAACTAAGAAATGAAATAAGTACACTAATGCTGTGTTTAGCTGTTTATCCTCCCCGTACCATCCATGCCCACTCCACAAGATTGCAGCACATCATGCAGGATGGTGTTACAGCAGTTTTTGTAGTGCACATGGAACATAATCAAAGCAAGACATGGAGCTCTGGGTAAAATGCTGAATTGAAGCTAAATCACTTTTCAAAGACTAGTCATATAATTGAATTGTTTGTAACTTGAAATAAAGATAAAGTAAATAGCATAGCTCTTTCTCTCACGTGACTATAATCAAGCTCACTTGTTTTCAAGGCGGTTAAAATTGTGGTTTATACAGCTGGCAATACTTCTTCGAATGACGACTGTGTGTTCTAACATTTATCAGCAACAATTATATTTGTAGCAGTCGTGAACCTTGACTCCGCTCTGACTCCTAACGACCGTTTTGAGTAAATAAAATCGATTATTTTGTTTACATAAACGTTGCAGATACATTTAATTTTTGGTGTACGGTCTGAATTATTTTACTTGTTATATTTGTCTGAAACAAATGTAGCATATTGTTTTGAACAATGTATTTGTTTGTATGTTATGGTTTTAAGCTAAACTTCGTTATGCCAAAGTGGGCTAAGTTATTTCACCAGGGAACAGGAAAAAGCCAGATCAAGTGGCAGCTATGATTTGATTAGAGTTAAGTTCTTAATTTGTCAAAACAATGCAGGAGTACAAAGTTACTCTTAGAACCCTGCTATCAGTACTGCCAAATGGTGATGTTGCCAAAAATAAACTAAGGTGTACAAAAAAGTAATGGATGGAGTGCTTGAATTAATCTCAGGCACTGGCAATTACTCCGGCAGCATCCCAGTCCGGTTTTGCCCTAGTTAGTGCTGGTCAGACAGGTATAGCTTGATTGAAGTGACACATCTGGGCTAATCTTCCCTAGGGCAACAGTAAAGTATACAAAAAAGTGGTGGATGGAAAGCTTGAATTAATGTCAGCCACTGGTAAATACTCGGGTTGCATCCCAGTCCATCGTTATTTTACCCACAATGCCACCTCAGTTTGAACCCAGCCATATGCAAATCAGTCCTGACCCTGCTCCCATGTGAACAGTCCAGCCTGAATGGCCAGGTCAGGTCCTCCCTGAACTGAAGTGCACGCAGCTCAGGACAAGTATCACCCTAGTTACGCTCATTAGTCAGGCATAGCTTGATTTCAGTGACAGTGTGTGCACAGGACCAACACCTGGGCATACTTCTCTTACTCAGGGCTTTGTATACTTAAATGTGTTGCCAAAGACCCATTCTTACTTTCATTCCAGCTCACGCCTTGTTCTTCCACCACCGTGTAGTCCTTACCGCTTTATTTTTTACTCATACAGGCTTTTTCTTTGTTGTGCTATTGTCACTGTTTTTTCTTTCTCCATTTGCTGTGTTTGTCTTTCACCTGCTTTAATTCAGAAACTAACAATGAAAAATAAGCCCCGGTCTCCAAATGTGAATGCTGGACCCCACCACTTTCACATACGAAGACCGAGGACAACGTAGAACTATGCACATTCAATTATTAACACACTGAGATGACACTTAGTTGGGCACAATGATTAATTTAAGCTGGTGGTTGGGGACGCCTTCACTGAGTTTTGGGGATCAGCACTTACTTTCTCTCAACAAGCTTTCTTACAGTGCAAGAGCGAGAAAAACTGTGACAGAGGGAGAAAGCAGGGCTGAAAAAGAACCTGCAAGAATGTGATAAAAAGGCAGGTAGTGTCTTGTGGTGGATTAAAGTGGCATGAGTTGAAATCAAAGACTACCCAGCCTTGGTATTTGGCACCCCAGTCTTCAATAGCTCTGGCAGCAGGCTTCTGCGTAAACCTTTGAGATCTGCAACTATTCTTTTACAAGTCAAGCACTGGTTGAACAACAATGTGCCAAAAAGAAGAGGAATGTCTAGTAATGGTTCCTTTATCATGTGCACAACTTCTAGTAGCATAGAGTAGACAGTACAATGGATACACGTCCAAAACAGCACTGAATATGGCAGTTAGGTAGATATTGATGCACTCATAGCACTAATAAAATAGCCGTCAAACGACTTGCTGTGTTGTGGGTATATCTTATTGTGGATTATCATCACGTGCACAACACTCTTCTCTAGGTATCATCATAAACCTTCCTTCACTAGATTAGAGAGAATCAGGAACATGCACCCAGCTCAGCCTAAATATGCAAGTTACCAACTAGTGCACCCCACAACACGTTTGTCAGCTAGCTGCTCAAGGCACACACACATCTGGTGGGGAATGGGCATGAAGACACTTAAGAGACCTGGGGCCATATGTACCAACACTTTTTCCCATAGACACAGAATGGGTAAAAACCTTTGCTAAAAACTTACTAAGGCTGACCCACCATGCAGAGGCTCCCTACTGCCTCCCATTAACTGCATGTCTCCAGATAACAAATTAGACTACTGTCTGGAACAAAACTACAGCTGAATTCAAAAGTCAACCCTGGACTACTAAAATTCCGCAGTGCACGACAAAAGGAGACTGTGAGCTGTATAATCACCAAATAGCAATAACATTAGTTGGGAGCCAAGCCTTTATTATTATCAACTGACTGAGATTTAGGTAGAAGCACAATCTAGTGCCTCAGAGAATGGGTTTCTGTATTGAGCTCTTCAATGTGATTATGGTCACTATGTTATTAGTGTAGGCTTCTTTGTAGACGATGGAACTATAGTTACGTGTGAATGCATGTTTAATAGTTGCTTACAACTAGATTGTTTTATTAGCCACATTTATTTTCACAGGCATGGGAACACATTTTATAATCCGACGTAGGTGTTACATTACTCTCCAGTTCTGGCATGTCTTTGTTTAGTATGGCACAATCCGCATGTCATTGCTGCTTGCATGTCTCATCATGTTCCGAATGTAGGTGGATACCGATTTGTAATATATAACAGGAGATCTGAGAAGAGATTACAATTACAATACATTTCTGCAAGATGAAAAGCGAGCACGTCTACACCTGAGTATTCCCTATTGTTTTCACATCGGCGCATAATCAAGGAGGCAAATGTCACTAAGCATTAGCACTGTAAGGAAGGCCAAAATGGTTGCCAGGAGGGGCCCTTGCTTAATAGACCTAGAAAGGAAAATGACTGATGTTTACTGATCATATAGCAGTTGTAAAAGCAAATGTTCCCTGTGTGCCAGAAGCAGGGAATTATGCACTAGCATGTTGCAGGAAACACGGAAAAAAGGAAAATGTGTTATTGTGATTATTTCACAGCTGAACCATTGGCGAGCTTTAGCTTTCTTTAACAGGAATAAGAAAGAGTTAGTTATGGGGCACGAAGGTGATAAAAATGTTACCTATCAGGCAAACGTATGGGACAAACCCCAGCACGGTCAAATGAGACAAGATGTTGTAATCTCTGTGGGCTTTTAGCTACGCCCACCACACGCCCATTACTATCACTCGTTCATGGGCTTGCCTTTCAAAAATCCTTTGTTATCATTGGTAAATGCTTTACGTTTATGTTTGTCCCTCCTTGGGACAATTTTGTTACCGACTTGGCTATCGACCCTGTTACATGCATAATTGCTTTTTTGCTGATACATTGACTGTGAGCGAACTCCTTCTACTTTTGTGTCTCTCCTTCGCACTCACGCTCATGGCAGTCTTGGCGCTTTGAATTAGATCGCTTATCTCAACTATTTTACTTTTCATTTCCAATTTATGTCGCAAGAAAAGTGCAGTTAGGAATTTGCCATGCTAATAGCTCTAACGTGAGCAAATGCGATACCCATTGCATTGCAAATGCTTGTTATACAATGTAGTTAATGAACCTTTTAACACGTCTTGTTGCAGAGTGGGCAGTTTATGCTTTACCCATAGAAAGTCCTCCTTATGGGTGGCCAGCAAGCAGCCCTGGTCAGAGTTAATGCAGTGTGGTGTAAAAGCTGAGAGTTCAGTCCTGACCAGATCAACTGAACCATATATATTGCCGCCTCTGTTAGGAATTCTAATCCTACTACCCGTAGGCCTAACACCAACTAGCTAATGGTTATCTGCCTCAATACTCAACCCTTGGTTAAACACCAAACTGAAATATTCCACTTATTACACTCTGAATCATCTAACATTCTTCTCTTAACTGAAAGTGGCTTACTGACGAATCCTCTCCAGATATCCTAGTTGCCCTACCTGAAGGCTACTACCTACTCTAAAGCAACAGACCCACAGGAAAAAAAGGTGGAGGCGTAGCATCAGCCATAAAGAAACACCTTTGTTTCACCAAACTTAACTCGCTTAATATTCTGGCTGGTGACAGACTTATGATTAAACTTGATTCTCCGATGTCCCCCGTGACATTCATTCTTATACAGACTTCCGGATTGCAAGCAGCATCTTCCACAACTTGTTGCTGAGTCAATTTCCCCTTTAGCCATGGACCATGCAATAATAATCCTATTTGGTGTCATCATCTACTGGGCAAATAAGGAAAATGGAGGGCAACTATCCACAGATTTAACTGATCTACTTAGTTGCCTCAACCTTTAACAATGTGTTCTCACCCACTCACATTAAAGGTTATACACTAGACCAAGTATGGTCCACTAACTTATCTTTGTCTCAACTCATGTTTTCTCCTTGTGTGTGATGTGACAATTATTTCATTAAATTCTCATTAATGGGCATTGAACACCCTAAAACCTCCTCAATGCTCCATAATCCTCCCCAGAAGCTGGTCCTGGGTTGACTTGAATTCGTTCTGTGACTCATTGGCAACAACCCTACCTGACCTAAATGACAATATAGACCTAGATGGGAAAGCACTCACTGACTGGCTAGCAGTAGCCAGTAATACTCACACCCCTCTCTGCAAAGCTGACACAATGACACAACGTTTCCAAATGGTGCACAGAAGACCTACAACTAGCTAAACTTGAACTATGTCACTGTGAATGTAAATGGCAGAACAATTAATCACATGATACAAAAGAAAGTTTACCTCAAACTTCTTAAGGAATATAAAATAGTGGTCATGCAAGCTAAATCCACCTTCTACACAAACAAAAGCTTGTACTCTGCAAACAAAACAAAGGAGATTGTCGAAATTGCCTGATAACTCTCAAACCCATGAAAGAGTCACCCACACCATCTCGCTGACTCAAAACGTATGCAATGCAATTAATTCATTTTTCATTGCTAACATTAAGATCATCAAAGACAGCATTCCCCCTGGGTCTTACCTCAATGAAACAGCCTTAGAAGACAGAAATCCTGTCACTTTTTCTGCTTTTCCTGCCGTCAACAAGGGTTGCCTTGTGGACCTGCTGATCAAAGACAAGTTAGGGGCCCCACATGACACGTGCCTTGAGAGTGTTCTAAAGACTGCGTTTTCTCTTCTCTGGGGTCCAGCTATTTCCCTCCTCAACCTGTCTCTTAGTCAAGGCAGTCTACCTAGCTCTTTCAAGGAGGCCATAATCGTACTGCTATAAAAGAAAGCATCCAAAGACCCACTCAAACTGAAAAATTATCATCCTTTTTCCCCATTTCCCTAGCTTGCGAAAGTGCTATAGGCACACTTGGCTCGAAACCTCTGCTCTTTTTTAGAGGAGTTCAATTACTTGAGCCCTTGCCAGGTGGGTTTCCACTCAGCTCATTCCACTGAAACTTTCATCCTTTCCGTAGTCGATGACATGCGAGAAGAAGTAGACTGGCCTCGCCCAGGCGCTGGTTCTCCACGACCTATCAGCAGGTTTTGACACGGTCAACCATAATCTTCTGGTGGACGGTGTCAGAGCCACAGGGTTGCAGGGCACAGCACTAAACTGGATCATATCCTTCTTAAAGGATTGTCCACAATCTTTTTGGCTGACCTCTTTCAATTCATCCAAAGTTCATTTGAACTGTGGAGTAACCTAGGGATCCTGCCTTTCTCAACATATTTAATCTGTATTTATGCCCCGTAGTCCGTACCCTGAAAATAATGAATGCCAAAATTTATAACTATGCAGATGACATGCTATTACTCTTTACTATTGACAACTCCCTTGAATCAAATGAGGCCTTACAAAATACAATGCTGTTTATACATGACTGGATGAACAGCAATCACTTAAAATTAAAATCAGACAAAACGGAGATTTTCATCACCAGAAGCAAGTTTGACTTTTGGAATACTCAATTTTGGCCTCCAGTGATGAGCATTCCTCCCTTGCCCAAGAAATCAGTAAAAAGCCTTGGGGTACTCATCGATGAGAAACTCTATGAAACCCCAACTAAGAGAGGTAACTTCTTCCTGTTTTCTTCTATCCTGTAACATCAAGAAAATTGGACAATTCCTGACTCTTTAGGCCCTTGTTCAAGTTATAACTGCCCTAGTCATCTCCAGGATAAATTATGCCAACTCCCTCTACTTGGGCCTCCCAAAATGCCTCGGTTTCTGGTTACAAATGGTCCAGAACCAGGCAGCTCAGTTCATTTTCCAACAACCCAGACAGTGCCACATCACCTCTTTAATGAGATAACTCCACTGGCTTCCAGTGCAACAAAGGACCATTTTTAAAAAACTGGCTACATCATATTTAAAACCCTTAATGGAAGAAGCCCAGCCTTTATATACACCCCCAAACAAAACTTAAGATCTGCTCATATGAATTATCTGACAATTCCCAGTTAAAAAAACTTAACAGGTTGCTCCAGATTTTCAGTAATTGCTTTCCTCATCTGGAACTCCTTACCTCTCGAGATCAGAACAGCTCTGAGATAAATAAAATTCAGACAATTACGAAGAACAGGGTGCTGTAGGAAACAGTGTGATGATTGAGATCCCATTTTAATGCAATGGAAGCATTTTATATGTGCTTACAATTGGCTTGGTGTTTTATAGATCACATTTGCTTGCTTTTTATTTGTTGGCTTTATTTGTTTTAGGCTATCCAGCATGTCTCTGTCCCTTCCGTGGAGCATAGCCTGTTTAGCACCTATCTGGCTGGCTCCCTATACTCTGCCACAACTGTTTGCTTTTTAGAACTATTTTTTTATTTTTTGTGAGGCACTACTCAAAAGTACATGTTTTCAGTTGCCGTCTGTATGCTAGTTTGCAGCAATAAATATGCTGAATTTATTTGAAACGATTTCCTGCTTTCTGTCTTTCTGCTTGACTGAGTCTACTTATCTCTGTCAGTTCATCAATCATGCATGCCTATAAGGAACAATGTTCTGTCTACATGCTTGTTTATTTTGGTCAGTGCTCTTTACTAATAGCATAACTTAAACAATCCTTGTCCTCATTTTCAAGCCCATGCTATAGGCCCCGGTAGTAATGGTGTATGGGAAGGGGGTGCTGAAGCACCCCCAAAATAACCGTGCTGGAGTTCAGAAGTGAATGAGCAATTAAAAGTCTTTTTTTTTACCTTTTCACATTTCTGTACATTCAAAGACAACGATAAATGTTAGGCTTTGTCTTCCAGGGAGCTTAGGGCCATATGTACGAAAATATTTTCCCATTGACACAGAATGGGAAAAACCCTTTGCTACATCTGGCCCTTAGTGTTTATTTTTCTTTCTCTGACTGCAAAATGAGAGGATTTATGTGACAATCTTGCTGGTTACAGGGGATATGAAAGAAGAAACTTTAGGATGTTATTTGCTTCTAGCATGCAACATTTAAATGTCCTTTAATTAACTATACAAATATTTCAGAATATATCAGAATTAGGAAAGCACAAACGAAGCACTTTTTTTGTAACTCTGATGTTTGTTTGAAACAAATATTTTAACATAATCAAAATAAATCAATATACCAGGTAATGCAGATTTCCACATATTATCTCATTATCATTTTCAGCACTGTAGAGTTTTATCAGTAAAACTGTATGTCTGTACATGTAATGGTCATTTCAACTAAAAATGTGTAGTCTGATGGTAGTTCACTACCACGCAATGCATCCTTCTCCCTGCACTGCTCGATTATACAACACTCTATGCCACTCCTTTCTATGACACTTTACTCCAGTCTATACCACTCCACTCTATGCCACTCTACGCCCCTCCACTCTACTCTACTTCACTCTATGCAGCTCACTCTATGCAGCTCACTCTATGCCACTCTAATCCACTCCACTCTGCCCCACTCCACTCCACTCTTATGACATGCCATTCTACTCCACTCTATGCCACTCCACACAATGCCAATCCACTCTACAACACTCTACTCCATTCTAGTCAACTTCACTCTTCTCTGCTCCACTTTATATCTACTCACATTATGACACTTCACATCACTGTATGTTAATCCACTCTATGACTCTCTACTCTACTCCATGATACCCCACACCATTTTATTTCACTCTACTCCACTCTATGCCACTCCACTCTTAGCCATTCTGGTCTATGAACCTCTACTCCAAACTATGCCATTGTATGCCACTTCACTCTATGCCACTCCCCTCAATGGCACTCCACTCTAGGCCACTCCACTTAAGTCCACTCTACGTCACTCCACTCTACGCCACTGGGCTCTACAATACTATACTCCTCTCCGATCTACAACATTCTACCCCATCTATGCCACTCCACTCTACACTTTACTCCCCCTACCTAACTCCCCTCAGCTCTACACCAGTCCACACTACTCCACTCTACTCCGTCCACTCCACAACACGCTACTCCACTCTATGCCACTCCACTCTATGATATCCTTCTCCACTCTACGGCACCCCACTCTACAACACTCTACTCCACCCTATTTACCCAATTCTATGATACAACACTCCAAGACACTCTACTCCACTCCACAACACTCTACTCCACTCAATGACATGTTAGCCCACTCTAAGGTACTCTACACTCCTCTACTTCACTCTGTGACTCTATGACACTCAACTAAATTCCACTCTACGCCACTCCACTCTACCCCTCTCCACTACACAACACTCTACTCTACACCATTATATGGCACTCCACTCTGCGGCACTCAATGAGAATCCACTCTGCAACACTCTAAGACACTCCACACCACTTTACTTCACTCTATGCCACTTCACTCTACGGCATTCTATTCCACTCCATGCCTCTCTCCTCTATGCCACTAACTTTTAGCCATGCTGAACAGCAATCATACTAGTGTACATAGCTAAAACGCATTGGCATAACCTGTAGCTCTCACATAGATGAGACCTACGGGCTTTGCCAATGCTTGTTTAGCTATCTGTTTTGCTCATGTTAGCCACTTCTGATTTGGTGCCCTGGTTTATTTTCCGTTCCATTCCGAACCCTGGTGACCTCTCTACTTCAGATACTTATAACCACGTTATCTAGGCCACCTACAAATCAATGATTTCAGTTGTGTTAGTCTAATCAGTACGTAGGAATAAAAACAAGACAACAGCATACATACTGCATTAGTTTACTGTATGAAAGTCCAGACCTGGAAGAAATGTCCCAAATAAACAGGAGGAGGGTGTCAAAACCGCTCTACTGATAATAACAAATCTTTACTCAGGGATTAAGCCTGAAAGAAGAAACACCAAGCAACAGCTCAAAGTAAGGCTTTATTTGGGCTGCAAAAAGTCGGGGGTGACCTTAAAAGGGGTGTGGTCTATGTATACAACGGTATGTGTTAGACACCTTAACTACATTTTTATGGTCCCTATAGAGTGCCATCCAACCAGTATTTTGGTGCAACATTAAGTAAAACATGAAATATAAACAAATATAAACAAGAGCCAAATCACTGGTAATTCCTTAAAGTGTCAACATGAATTGTATGGAAATCGTTCAGTGTTATTTGCCAGTAAAGTTAATTCAATGAATATTGGCATGATAGGGACTAGTTTCAGTGCCCGTTTTTAATTACTAACGGGTTTGAGACCAGGTGGGACCTGGCTGACTTAAATCCTTGGGTCAAAGCATGAGAATCCATCAGAAAAGAAACAAGATATATTGCGTCGGTGCAGCTTTGCATTTGCACAGACATTTGAATATTACGAAGATTGTGCTGGTACAGATGCTAGTATTGCTGGCGCGCCCAGTTCTTAGTAAGTAAACTTACAAGGGGACGCGTATAGGTCGATGAACCTTCCTTTTGAATCGCATGGAGTATCCTAGTCATGCAGTGATCACCAAAAACAATAAATCAATATAAAACACTTAAGAAACCAAAAAGAAAACCATACTAATCAGAAATAACCACCACTTATGGGAAAGGTTTAACAAGTTTTATTCCCTATTGATTACAATTCGAGGTCATCAGTTAGTTCAAAGTTTATTCAATCAATTCTTTATTAATTCATCAGTTAGAAGACATTATCTTGAGAAAAAGACATATACGACCAAACAACCACATAGGCTATGAAAATCAACATTAATAATGTAATTCAGCAATTCAATCCGTCAGTCATTTGTCACTGTCAATGTCTCCCCTGTCAGCCTACCTAACCGAAATTAGCATCAGCATGGGGGTCTTCATGCGAAAACAATTAAGAGAAAAACATGAATTTGGAAAAATCTACCTAAGGGAGAACTTCTATAAAAACAGCGCAGTTGGTACCTAGAAGAAAAGGCACAAAATTTAGTCCGTCACATTTTCAAAGCTACCTATCCAGGATGGATCAGAACGAGTCCGTCTTCATCCCCAGGTCATCAGTGGTTAGCTACGTATTAGGCTCACAGAGTATAAGCCCAATTATCAGCACTTTGGACAGCGTCTCCTGACGTCTTCAACTTTCTCCTCGCAGTTCTCGTTTTGCTCCCCTTGTCATGACTTTTTATTAGGGTCTCTCATTCCGTCCCACTAATTGCTAATTGGTCCGTTTATCGGAAGTTATGACTCTAAGCTATAGTTTTTGTTTACCGAATCTCTAATTTTGCATATACCTCACGTCCCATAAAACTGATTGGTTCTTCTTGCGATGAGAACATCATTCGGCTCTTCAGGGAACAAAATTGTTGCATACAAGTCTTTTGTCAGTGCCTCTATTGTTCAAGTTCTGGGAAGGGACATTTAGCCTACACTACACATAATTGTATCAAATTGTCTTCATCATCTCCTGTCCGTTGGTACATTGCAGAATGTTCTAGCTAAGCTGTCTGAACTCTGAACAGTTCAAGGTCTCTTTTCCCAGTTACCAGTCCTCGCAACGCTTTTCGAAGTCTCCACGTTATGAGCAAGCAAGGCCCAGAGAAACCAGGCCCTTAGTCCGGCTAATTTAAGAGTATGAATTGACATAAAACATAGGTTATACATTCAGTTATGATATATTAATACGTTTTGTTATTATTTTGCATCTGTTAATACACATGATGACCATTCTCCGAGGGCACATTTTCGATTATACACATTATTTTCTAATATTAATTTTTTCTGTGCATTTTTCTCATTAATAAACACACATTAATCATTAGCAATTTCCTTTACTAACATAACTGCTCCATCAGTGTGCATTGGCATCTAAGCAGCATGACAACTATACTGATGGCTAATGGAAAAACTATACACCGGTGGTTATGCTACCATGGTTAGTGCATAATTTGACCAGTACCTATGCAAATCGGTAAATGTTGGTGCACTGTTGTACGGGACGACTGTGCTACCCATGTAATTCAGTCCCTGGCGACAAGAAGAGACATGCAAGTAGTTCATTTACAAACCGCCTCTGATGCAGTATTCTGGATGCATTAGCTGAACATGTGGTATAGCCTTGGTGCACGAGATAAGGATAAAAGGATGCCTTGGTAAATGTGAATGTTTCCTCTAATAATACTAAATAAGGTTTTGCTCTCTGCATTTTATCTCCAATTTCAGCATTGTGTGCAGTTCAATAGCTGATCAAAACGTAGTCTGAAAGTCTGAAGAAGGTGAACTTGGAAAATCTAGTTATAACAATGGCCTCTTTTTCCTTTGGTTCGTGTAGTTCCTACTTTGCTACTATGTGTAATCGAAAGAATATTAAAAATGGCTATTTTGTTATTTGGCACAGGCCACTCCGAAAGATGGACAAGCGCTATGAGAAAACAGGAGCAGCTACTGAGTAAACTTTAGGATCCAAAGTAAGCAAGAATGCCCAACCACAAACAACTTGTTAGTAAAAGATAGTTGTAGGAAAGTACCCTCTTTCTTGGCATGGTCACCCCCATTTTCTGCCTGATTGTCAGTGTGTTTGACTGTGTTCACTGGGATCCTGCTAACCATACTCTTTCCCTTCTAAATTGGTAACCGTACTTTTTTCTTCCCACAGTTGGCACACTGGTCCCCCTATGTAAGTCCCTAGTATATGGTACCTAGGTATCCAGGACATTGGGGTACCAGGGGTTCCCTATGGGCTGCAGCAGTTTTTCTGCCACCCATTGGGAGCCCATGCAAAGGGTTCTGCAAGCGTGCCATTGCAGTATGTGTGAAATGGGTGCATGCACCCGTTTTCACTACAGTTCACTGCACCAGATCACTGTAAGTCACCCCTATGGCAGGCCTTCTCAGCCCAGAGGGCAAGGTGCAGGTACCTGTGTGTGAGAGCACCCCTGCCCTAGCAGAGGTTGCCACACAAACTCCAGGCCCATTTTCCTGGATTTTGTGAGTGCCGGGATGCCATTTTACACGTGTACTGGTCACTACCTATGTCCAGCTACATAATGGTAACTCCGAACATGGGCATGTTTGGTATCAAACATATCGGAATCATACCCCAATACTATTGCAAGTATTGGAAGTATGATTCCATGCACTCTGGGGGCACCTTAGAGGACCCCCAGCATTGCTACCACCAGTCTTACAGGGTTTTCTGGGCAGCCAAAGCTGCTGCCACCCCTCAGTCAGGTTTCTGCTCTCCTTCTGCTTGATCTGATCAAGCCCAGGAAGGCAGAACAAAGGATTTCCTTTGGGAGAGGGAGGTAACACCATCTCCCTTTGGAAATAGGTGTGACTGGCTTGGGAGGGATAGCCTCCCCAAGCCACTGGTATGCCTTGAAGGATACATTTGGTGCCCTCCATGCATAAAAAAGTCCACACCAGTTCAGGGACCCCCAGTCCCTGCTCTAGGGCGAAACTGGACAATGGAAATGCGAGTGACCACTCCCCTGTCCATCACCACCTCAGGGGTGGTGCTCTGAGCTCCTCCAGAGGGTCCATGGGTTAAGCCATCTTGTTTCCAAGGTTGGCAGGGAACCCTGGGAGCATCTGAGTGGCCAGTCCAAGCAGGTGACGTCAGAGCCCCCTCCTGATTGGTGCTTACCTGGCTAGGTGACCAATCCCCCCTTCAGGGCTGTTTAGGGTCTCTCACTTGTGTGGGTCCTCATATTCGGCTTGCAGGACTCCAGCAGGATTCCTCAGCAACCTTCACTTTGACTTTTGGCCACCGGAACCGTAACTGGACCCTCCAAGAACAGACAACGCTGCAATCACTAAAGAAGACTCTTCTGCAACTTTGTTTCCACGGTTCCTGCCAACTTTGCAACATTTCCCTGGCCATGCAACCTCAGAAGACAGCAACTCTTCAGCCTGCACAAGAAGAAGAAGGAATCTCCCTTGAACAGGTGGACAGCTGGCAGAGAGGACCAAGAGGACTATTCCAGACCACCACGTGTGATGCAGGATCCACGCAGCTCAAAACGAGAGGAGCAGCTGCGTGGATCTCCTCTCATTTTGAGCTGCGTGGATCCTGCATCACACGTGGTGGTCTGGAGTAGTCCTCTTGGTCCTCTCTGCCAGCTGTCCATCTTTGGTGAAGGTAAGCCCTTGCCTTCCCAGGCTGGACAGTCCCCCTTCACACTGCGTCTCTTGAAGCTGCCAAGGCTTGTTTGCAACCCTTCCAAGGAATCTTAAGGCGACATGTATCTCCAGTCCTTAGCACTCCTTCCGGTGACGCATAGCCCTCTGCGTGGTTCTCCTGCGGCATGGGATACCTTTCTATAGTGCTGCATGGGCTCTTTCTGCAACATCTGTGTCCCCATCCTGTGGGACTCCTGTGGACTCTCTGCAATGTTGAGGATCCTCTGTGACTCCCTCACCTGGGTTGAGTCCTCCTGGGCCTTGCTGGTCCCTGGCAGCACCACTTTTCCACGAACCGTGCATTTGCCGTTGCCAAGGCTTGTTGGTAACATTTCTGCACCAACACCCATCTGCAATCTTCTCTCCAGTGTGGGACATCTTCTGCATCCATCAGGAGCTCTTTTCCAGCTAGAGGGATGCAGTGCTGGCCTGTTCTTCATCACCGTCAACCAACTCCTGCAAGTACAGCTGGGTGGGTCGTAGCTCCTACTCCTCCTGAACTCCATTGTAACTTTTGGAATTGGTCCCCTCTCTCCACAGGTCTTCTTCTCCAGGAATCCACCACTGGTTTCTTGAGGTCTTCTCCGGGTTTCTTCTTTATCCTCCTTTTGGGTGGTTTGGGGAAATTCCAGTGATTTACTCCTGCTTTCCTGGTCGCCGGGGGTTTATGGTGTTACTTACCTCTGTGGTTTTCTAGTACTCCCAGCTCCCCTCTACACATTCCACTTACCTAGGTGGGGGTCCTACGTTCGCATTCCATTTTTTTTAGTACATGGTTTGTGCTCCCCCTAGGGTCACTATTGGTCATTGCTATTTGCACTGTTTACTAACCTTTTCTATGCCTATCTATGACTACTAGTGTATATATTTAGTGTATTTCCTACCCCCTATTGGAGGGTTGCCCTTCTAGCATTTTGTGGTACTGTGTTCCAAAAATAAAGTACCTTTATTTTTGTACAACTGGATGTTTTCTTTCATATGTGTAAGTGCTGTGTGACTACAGTGGTATTGCCTGAGCTTTGCATGTCTCCTAGATAATCCTTGGCTGCTCATCCAAAGCTACCTGTTGAGAGCCTGGCTTCTAGACACTCCCTACACTTCACAAAGAAGGGATACCTGGACCTAGCATAAGATGTAAGTACCTTCGGTACCCACCACACACCAGGCCAGCTTCCTACATTGGTGGCAGCGGTGGGATAAGCACTTGCAATTGCTTTACCACTCTGTCACTTGGTACTTTCTAGGGGAAAGACCACTTACTAGCTAGGGACTACACTTATACCTAGTTTCATGATATAGGGCCTGATTACACCCATGGCGGATGGGATACTCTATCACAAACATGACGGATATCCGGCTCGCCGTTTTACAAGTTTCATAGAATATAATGAAACTTGTAATACGGCGCATGTTATATCCATCACATTTGTGACAGAGTATCCCATTCACCAAGGTCGTAATTAGGCCAAAAGTCTCTGGGGTTTGGGTAAGAGAGAGGTCTAGGCATAGCCCTAGCTCCAAACTTCTCTAAGAGAGACTAGAAGTTAGGGAGGTTAGGCAAACCCTACACCACTCTAACATGGACATGTCTTCAGGACAGAGCACATCTGTCACAGTGTCCCTATTAAACCCCCTAGTAAACCTGGGAGCAAGATAGGTAGTGTGAGAGGAAGCCATATTAGTAGGTTCCCCTTTGTACCCACAGGGCAAGTTCAAAGGGTTAGTAAAACTAGGGACAGATCCTCCTCTGTCCACTCTCATGTCACCTCAGTATCTGAGGGGACATACTGCTCAACTCCAGAGGAAGACTCCTTAGATAGGGAGTTCAGGAAACTGAGGCTGGAGGAGGCCAAGCTGAGGCTGCAACAGCTAGCCCTAGATAGGGAGGCCTTGACAGTGGAGAGAGCGGGGCAGGGGTTGGAGTTAATACCCTATGGTGGCAGCAGCAACTTTGGTTTCAGGGAGCCAGGGGTCAGGGAGGACTCTTTTGATTCCAGGCACCTTAGTAAAGTTGTTCCTCCCTACAGGGTGGGGGATGCCATTCATAAGTGGTTCTCTGCTCTGGAGAGGCCCTGTAAAGTACAGAGGGTCTCCCAGAGACAGTGGGCTGCTATTGTTCGGCTCTCCTTCCCCAACAAGGGAAGCGATAGACTCCTTACTGTCAGGGAGGAGGATGCTGATAACTACACAGATTCTGTGGATTGCTCTGTGAAAGCTTTGGAAAGCTGATTACATTGTAGCAAGGTCACTGATTATAAGGGCTTATGCAATCTCATACTGAGAGAGCATATACTTAATAATTGTGTGTCTGATTTGTTACACCATTACTGGGTAGACTCAGACCTGACCTCTCCCATAGAATTGGGAAAGAAGGCATACAAATGGGTCAGAACAAGGGTGAGAAGAAACGCTCACACAGGGGTGACAAAGGCAAGAAAAAGGAAGCAGGTAAGTCTCAGGACACAAACAAATCTAAAGAGTCTTCACCAGACCCACAAAATTCCTCTGGGGGGTGTCCAAATCCTCTTCCTCTTCTTTCCACAAAAAAAGCCTTAGAGCTATGTTTGTAAATACAAAGGCCATAGGCCAGGAGACAGTTCCTGCCCTAAGAAGGGCACCACTACAGCCCCCACCTCTACCACTAGTGCCCCTAGTAACAGCAGTAGTGGTGGGTCAGGTAACAATAGCCAATCCAATGGTGTAGCTGGGCTCAGTTTAGGAAGTGTGGTGGGGGCTGGCTTAGTTAGGGAGACTACTGGGGCTGTTGTAGTCTCAAATGGGGGCATTGATCTTGCCACCCTTGCTGCCTGTCCGCTTAACATGGTTAAGGATAGGCAGCTGCCCCTAATAAATGGTGTTCAGGCAGAGTCCTACAAGGACACAGGTGCCAGTGTCACTATGGTGACTGAAAAACTGGTTCCCCTGAGCAACACCTACTTGGTCATCGGTACCAAGTGACTGACGCCCACAGCAACACTGTGCTCCACCCCTTGGCAGTTGTTCAGCTGGAGGGAGGAGTTACTGGCCCAAAGAGACTTGTAGTGTCCACAGACCTAACTGTAGAGTGTGTCTTGGGGAATGACTTGGAGACTTCAGCTTGGGCTGAAGTGGAGTTGGAGGCCCATGCAGCAGTGCTGGGTATCCCAGGGCATATTTTTGCTTTAACCTGGGCAGAGGCCAAAAAGCAAAAAGAGATAGGAACATTGGAGCCTGGAATAATGGCCCAACAAGCTCCCAAAGCCAAGGGTAAAAAGGGCAAAATGTTGGCCCCTACCCCTCCCTCCAGTGAGGATTCCCCCTTTGAGGAGAAGGAATCCACTCCCTTGGTAGAAGCTACACATGAAGAATTGAAAGCTGACACAGCTGAACTCTTCGGTGCAGGGGGGCCTACCAGAGAGAAATTCAGTATGGCACAAAAAATCTGTCCCACACTGGAGCAAGCTGTCCTTCAGGAAGCAGAAGATGTCAGTGGCACCCACAAGATGTATTGGGAAGACAATCTCTTATGCTCTGAGTCAAGGTGCCACCAGGAGGTTGGTAGTACCTCTGCAGTATAGAGAATTTGTGATGACCCTTGCCCATGACATACCCCTGGCAGGTCACCTAGGGCAAAGCAAGACTTGGGACAGGCTTGTCCCACACTTTCACTGGCCCCATATGTCTGAAGATACAAAGGAGTTTTGGTACTCCTGTGTCACCTGCCAAGCCAAAGCAAGACAGGTGGCACCCCAAAGGCACCCTTAATCCCACTACCAGTGGTTGGGGTTCCCTTTGAGAGGTTTGAGTTAGATATTGTTGGCCCACTAGCCCCCCACACTGCCTCTCGAAACAGATTCATAGTGGTGGTGGTGGACCATGCCAACAGGTATACAGGTGTCCTAGTGATGCAGTGGGCCCTTCACATATCTGGGCACCGTGCCACCACACCTCCTGCATTAATGATAGCTCTGCCCCTCGAAGCAGGCTTAATAGTGATATGGAGCATTAACAGCTGCCCTGGTCCCATCACCTATTCTACTGGCACTAGGGGCCTGATTACCACCTTGGAGTCTGCGATACTCCATCACAAACATGACGGATATCCTGCCTGATGCTTTACAAATTCTATAGGATATAATGGAACTTGTAATACAGTAGACGGGATCTCCATCACGTTTGCGATAGAGTATCCCATCTGCCATGGTCGTAATCTGGCACCAAGTCTTTGCTTTACTCTAAACATACTTGGGTACAGTCAACACTGTTGGACCACCATGGTGAGATTGAGCGGGTTTCTCGTTAATGAGCCTCAGTACTTCAAAGCACTCCTATGTTACCTTGCATCCACTTTATTAACATCATAGGGTTAGATTAACGTAATCCTGATACAGTGTCACCCATTCCATCTATGTGAAAATCGTTCAGATGTTGATTTTGAAATAACTTTAAATACTCATTGACAACTTAATGGAAACAATACCAATGCCTACTGTGGGCTTCCGGCCAGCACACGGCTTAGCAAGTTTTGAGTTTCTTGTCGATCTCATTCGCTTGCTTGTTTGATGACTTTTCGTGAACTGGTCTACTTGTCTTTGTTCATCGCCTGGATCATAGCATAGTTTCTTCACCATCTTTTGATTGGATGACTTGTATCCTTTCACTTCTAACAGCCAGAGAACTCTTACTTCTTTTAGCACTCCATGGAGTGCCTGTGTGTTCTTGCTCTCTCACTTATGTACCTTTTTCCTCGTCATTCACATTCTCTTCCCAAAACTCCTCTGTTGCTCCCCTCCACCCACTCTGCTATTGCCGCTTCCGTGGAGTTCCTTGCGTTCATTTAAAAAATTTTTTTTTTTAAAGAATGTGGGTGGCTCACAAGTTTGCTGCGAGGCTGCTCCTTTTTTGTAATGCACTTTTGTGCACAGTTAACTTTTTTAAATTTATCACTCCAAGCCTGGCTTCTAAAACTTTGGAATGGTTGTTTAAAAAATTGTGGAACGACATGCATGGTGACACAGGCATGCGTGTACATCATCACACTGTCCCACAGTCATGAAGCAAGTGTGGATACTTGATGACGCACAAGCGCTCGAGTCATCAACCTATTGGATTTGCCAAAGATTGTTTTTATAGTGCACTCTCTACACACTAGGCTGTTTTTAGGTGTGCAACACCTCAAGTAGAAACAGCCTGGAACCAAGGATTATCAGAGAAGTCAGCATTGTATTAGTTTCTTGAAAATAGTTAGTGAGGGAATGTCTCTTAGCTGTCTCCAAAATGTACGTCACTAAATACAAAATCACCACTCACCACAAAGCTTACAGGTAGTTGTAGTAAATATTGATAAACCACAACTGGCTAAACTGGGTGGTCGGTTTGGAACATGCCAGGAGATCTTGAATGAGGTGCAGCACAATGCAAGCATTTATGGATCTTCATCAAGATCGTAAACTTCATTCTTGCCTTTAGTGGTAATCACTGCAAGGCCTGTCCCAAGTAGAAAACTGTTGCATTTTTGTCTAAAAGCTGGCCAATTTGTAACATTCTGAATTTATTGGCATTGTGTTAGTTGAGAATCGAGAAGCCTCCTAAAGAGTAAGGCCCATATTTATACTCTGTTTGTGCTGAATTAGCGTAATTTGTTTTACACTAATTCAGCAGAAACATAACTCCATACTTATATTTTGATGATAGACACATAATAGTGTCAAAATATTGGAGTTAAAGTAATGTTTCAACTGTGTGAATCTACCTTTCATCAATGAGTTGCAAGGTAGGCGTTCCTGTCCAAAAAATGAGACTGAGCCCCTAGCGCCTTATTTATCCTCCCGTGCAAAATTTGTGCACGGGGTTAGGCAGGCCTAAATAATGGCGGGAAGCCTGGGTCAGGGCAGGTGTTAGGGGATCTGTGGACCATTCCGATTGCCGGACACCATGGAAACAGCTCACAGGTGCCCACCCCAAACCCCAGGAACACCTCCAAGGTAAGTAGAGGTAAGTATTTTTAAAAACTTTTTAAGGTGCCATCGGGGACCCTGAAATGGGTCCCCCCCTACATGACACTGGGTGAAATGACCATGCCCAGTGGACCCTTGTCCCCTGTGCTGGCCATTGGGGTGGTGGGCATAACTCCTGCCTTTTTTAAGACAGGCGTCATGTGGTATGGATGGTTTTGCGTCAGGAAATGACGCTAGGCTGGGTAGAGGCATTTCTTTGCCTCTAAACAGCCTAACATCATTTTTTGGTGCAAAACCCCCTTCTTCCATACTGCCACCCAGCTAACGTCATTTTTCTTTTATGCTAGCCCACCCTTTGCCCCGGCTTGCAGGATTCCATAAATCTGGCGCCCGGCTGGCGCCCTGGCATCACGGAAGCCAGCGCTATACTTTTTGACTTTTGCGCAGTTTTGTGTCAAAAAGTATAAATATGACCCTAAGTTAATTAAGTCCAATTAGAGTCAAAAAGGGTCTCACCATATTAGTGAGTTCAAGTTACATGGAAGAACAGGAAGGACTGGTTACAGAATCCACAGTTTGAACAAGCAACCACTAACAACTTTATTGGTATGAGGCACAAGTAACATAACTAAAACTTAAGGAATGCCCATAGTTATCAAAGTTGAAAGAATTAACACACTATCCCTAGTCACGAGGACAGTCTTCAACAAGTGGTAGATGAACGAAGGTGCCTGGGAACCGCAATCACTTTATTTTTCCTTCATTCAGTTTACACCGCTTAGGACACGGCAACTGTGCACTCTCAATAGATGCTCTGTAATTGTTGCCTGCGAGTCAGACTGGTCCTCCATCTCTAGACAGAAGTGAATTCTGCCTGTGTATGACAAAAATTCAATGCTGTTTTGCCTAATAAAGTGGAATGGGGTCTTAATAAAAACATTACACAAAAGAGATTAGAGTGAAAAACCTTGTGTTCAATATTTTGTAGAACATTTTTTATTTAAAAAATCAAAACTTGGGTCATAGATGATATTAATCAGCCCAAATTAGTCAGAACAAATATTCAGTGGGTATCTTATTCTCTGAAATTACAACCCAGTAATTTAGTGGTAGTAATAACATTAACAAGCATTTGCAATGCAGTGGGTCTTGCGTTTGTTCAAGTTAGAACTATTAACATTGTAAATTCCTAACTGGATATTTCTTGCCACATAAATTGAAAATGAAAAGTAAAACAGTTGGCATAAGCAAGCCGATTCAAGGAGTCAGAGCTGCCATGAGCATGAGGGCGAAGGAGAGACACAAAAGAAAAAGAAGTTCATTCTCAGTCAAACATATCAGCAAAAGTGCAATTATCCATGTAACCGGGTCGATGGCCAAGGTGGTAACAAAACTGCCACAAGGAGGGACAAATGGAAAGCATTTACTAATGATGACAAAGGATTTTTGAAAGGCAAGCCCATGAACGAGTGACAGTGATGGGCGTGCAGTGGGTGTGGTTAAAAGCTCACAGAGAGATTTCAATACGTCAGAGTGCTTGCGCACTCACCTAAAAATGAAATCCCAAATTAACCAACAGGGTATTATGCAGAGAGCAGAAGATGCTGGGGAGATTTTGGAGTCACTGGAATTCCAAGAGGATTTATTTTTCCAATGTGTCAGACAAAGGGGCGGGGAGTTACTGAATCAGACCAGGAGCATGTTGGCTTTGAATCTGATACAGGAATCTACCCAGGAATTACCCAGGGCGAGGTAATGGAGAAAAAAGATAATGGAGGATCAGCCTGGTGCAAGAGTGAGAACAATAAAGAGGCAAAGTGCTTAGGGATTACTCAGGTAATCAGTTAACTCCTGCTGCAGAATTAACTGTTCTAGAGATACCCCTCTATAGAATAATAGACCTTCCTGCTCCACTAAAGAGTCAACTTTAGAGGAACCCTGGAAACTCCCAACCTTGACATTAATCTATGAATTACTTTGTGTCCATTAAGAAGAATACATGAAAGTATGCTTATATGAAGGTTGCAAATTTAAAAACTCACTTGGCCATTCACAAAGTCTCTAAGCAAGAAGACTCATTGGCAGGGATGTTAACGGAGGTGGAGCAGTGCACCAGTGTGCCCGGAGGAGGAAATAATTATTGGATACATGGTCAAAAGAGTCTACTAGATATGGACAAAATAATTATTGGATTTATGGTCATAAGGAACTCTTTCAGACAATGATTAGCATATGGGCAAAATGCTTTTGTGAAGATATTTTTATCTGCTGTCTTTCTTTTGAGGATGAAGGCAACAGTACTGGCCTCTTTTTGGTAGTAGCCAATGACAGCAAGTAAGGGTGATTACTTTATTATGGGATGGGGAGGTCCAGATAAGCTTCTACTGAATTTGAGGAGATCCCAATGCAGCAAATCTGCTCTTTCAACGGTTTTTGACACCACGTGAGATTTAAGTTAACCCTCAAAGAAGAGTGTTTACATCATTACATGGAATGTGATTTTTTTAAGAACAGGCCAAATCTCATATTATATGGGAATCGCAATACACTGGGGCAACAATGATGTATTCTCCAGGAACAGATTGGACAAATAATGCACTGTTAAACTTATGTTCCTCAGATGTAGGGGGTCATTCCGACCTCGGCGGTCTTTTTTCCAGACCGCCGAGGCCGGGGGAGACAGAATACCGCCATTGCCGGCAGTATTCATGCCTCCCTATTCCGACATTTCCGCTGGGCCAGCGGAAATGGCACATCAACATTGCCGCCGGCGCGTAATCGAGCCGGCGGCAATGTTGATGTGCAGCGGGTGCAGTAGCACCCGTCGCGCATTTCACTGCCCAAAATTCGGGCAGTGAAATGCGCGACGGGGCTACGTCTGGGGGCCCCTTGCGTCCCCTTACCGCCATCCTTTCCATGGCGGTGTCTACCGCCATGGACAGGCTGGCGGTCGGGGACTCATAATCTCCAGGGCAGCGGTGCTTGCACCGCTGCCCTGGGGATTATGCCCGCCAGGCGGAAACCTGGCGGGAAAATGGAGGGGCCGGCGGTATGGCCGTGGCTTTTGCGCCACGGTCATACTTGCTACTGGGACACCGCCAGCCTGTTGGCGGTGTTCCCGCCAGCAATCCGCGGGCCGCCAGGGTCGGAATGACCCCCTAGTTACCAAATGTCCTGGCAGCAGGCCATGTATTGTAAAGGTGCACACTTCCTCAGGTTGCGCACCGCATATCTGTTAACATGTGCTTTGTCAATGAAAAATCTGACATTTGTGTCCTGACATATATGGACCACTGACTCTATGAGCCTCATTTACAAGGCCAAGCAGCACCATGCAACACAGGAGCATAATTTTCTTGAAGTTCTGGTGGCACAGTGTGCCAGCCCATGTTCACAAGGCTGGGAATGCACCAGCTACCTACGGCACCTCAGGGGAGCATCATAGTGGCACAATGGGAAGTAATTATATTATTTCTCTATGTTTTTCCCTTCCCTTGTGTGCTGCATTCTACAGCACACATAGACAAAAGGGAACGTTATCAAAGATTGTGTATGTGCTAGAAGGTGACCCTTCCTGCACACGAACAATCATCCCTGTAAACCATGTGCCCTTGCACAATGTCACAAGCGTGTCTGCATTGGTGCTTGGCAGCAATTTGTGCAGCAGGGCATGGGGCAAGGACAGAAATGTGTCATATATGTCATAGATATGGTGCATTGTTGCACTTATTGTGGATGCAGGGCAGCACAGCAACACAACTTGCTGGACAGTCCTGAGTTCAAACTTAGTAAATGAGGCCCTGTGGCCACCAGACATCTAAATGGCAGTGTAAACCTAAGCGTCATTCACAATCTATGTGTACTTACCAACATTTCTACTAACTTCTATTCTGAAGTAGTTGAGGAGATCATGTTCCCTGCTGATAACATATGCCCAGCGATGTTTCAGCTGGTGGGTTGTCCGCTCCACCTTGAATCCACTGCATGTGGAAGCGGACCTTCTACCACTGCAATTTATGTGCCTCCATCCTATAGCCCTGTATCACACGTCCTCCGATGGCCACCATGTTCGGCTGGTACTGTGTCACCAGCCAGAGGAACCGGCCGAGCTCCTGGGCACTCATGCTTTATGAACAATCCATGCAAAAATAAGCCCAAAACTACCCCCAACAACCTCCAAGAACTATAAAAACCCCAAAGATGGACACCTAGCAATACACAATACAATACAAAAAAAAACAATACAAAGAACAATTGAGACAAGAGGAACAGAACAGGGACAGCAGACACAAGAACAAACTCCAAAACCAGCACTCCTCTCTCCACCAACACCACAACACAACCTCTCCCAAGCACAGACAGAAGGACTTTGAGTTGAAAAGAAATTGAAAGTAACTTCAAAGTTCCTGGTTTACACCATGACTGATCCATTGTATCACTTCCTGGGCAGATGTGTCACGTTTTCAGCCAATGCATCATTTTTTATTTGCTTCAGGCTAATGAGTGGATTTCACAGAAGGCATTACAAAGCACTATGAGGAAATTCTGACCCGTCAGATATAAAGCATCATATTTGCCTGAAAGGATGGCTGAAAAAACACGCATTGCTGTCATGTATCTATTTTTTTATGCAATGAGGAAAAAGTGTAGTTATGTATATTGTGATGTGGAATGCATGTTAAAAGTCATAGGAATTGATATGTTGCTTGTGAATTAATGGGTTTACCTGGTTCCTGTCTTCCTATGCGTCCAGTGTGTGTGGTGGGAGTGCGCGTATGTTAAAGTGCGTGCATAACTAGGAGCAGACTATGCATATGGATCAATCCCTATGTTTGGTAACGGAAAACCTTAGAATGGTTGCCCCATGTGCCAACTATGTATTGGCACCTGATGTCATTGCTTAGAGTACCCCCAGGGATGCCGTATACGTGCCCTGCAATGGGAACAGCACACCCACATCTAGACCAGCGCAGATGTCTGCTAATTTGTACTGTTTGCCATGGTGCAGATAGCAGGTAATCAGGGAACTTGGGGGGACAGTCTCCTGGGAACACATGCAAAGGTATGTATGGATGGTGCCATACGCCCATGTTCTCCCCATCATGAAGCTACCATCAGGGGACACACTGCAGGTGCACCTCTGGAGAATGACTTTGCCCCTTGCTTCATATCTTACTTACAGCGTATAGTCCAAATAAGAGTGGGGTTCTTGTTGGCAGATATCCATGCATCCTTTACAAGAGGGTGCACCCTCTGTTTATGTCAAAGGCACTGTTTTGGCATCAACAGAGTCTCCCTATGCCACAACTTTGTCATGAAGGTCACCACATAAATCTTCAGCCCTTCAGGCATTGCCAGGTACCCCGGGGGACCACAAAGTGCATGCAAAGGGCCATTGTGCACTTGCAGGACTTATACAACACAGACCTTGGGGTCTCATTTACGAGGCCCTAGTGGCACACAGTACCACCGAAGCGTTATTTTTATGACGTTCCGGTGGCGCAGTGTGCTGGTCCATATTTACAAGCCCATGCAAAGTCACCTTGCGTGGCTTTTCATAACCTTGTAAATATGGATCCCTTCCATGCATACCACTGCTTTTAAGAGCCATTTCGTGGGTGTTGCTGTGGGTGTTACCACACAACACCCATGGAATATAATTGAATCTCATGCATTCCCAGATTTATAAGCCTGGAAATGCATCTGATTCCTATGCCACCTCAGGGGTGGACTTAAAGTGGCACAGGGGAAAAAAATAACATTACTTCTCCCCATTGTGCAGCACACATAGAAAGAGGAAAACACCATTAATGATTATTTATATGCAGTAAGGTATCCCTTCCTGCACAAAAGCAATTATCCCTGCACAGGCATCCTTGCACTATGGAGCAAGGGTGCTTGCGTTGGCAGTAGCCAGAAATTTGTGCACCAGAGCAGGGGACAAAGATAGGAATGTGTTGTATCTTGTAAATGCTGTGCATTACTGCCTTTTTGTTTTAGCGCAAGACAGTGCAGCAAAAAGGCTTGCCGCACTGCCCTGCAGCAAAACTTACTAAATGAGGCCCTTTGTGTGGATACTATTGCACTTAAGGTGCCATTTCTAAATGGTGTAGCACGTTGTGACAGTGCCCTAACTAGTCCATTTCGCATGAGTTGTGGTGCACATGATTTTCACTCATGCTGCAATGTCCCTACTCCATGCATGCCTTTGCATGACCTCTAACATACCAAGGACAGCAATGCAGTTTACATCAAACTGTTACTACACTCTGCATCAAGGTGGTGTGGCTTGTGCATAGCAGTAAGTGTACACATGCAATACCGCAACACCCATGTAGTTTAACACTGTGACAGGTAATGGGGCTCTCATGGACCAGGCACAGTCCCAAACTTGTCAGACATCCCCAGTACAGTATAAGCAAGAATGTATCAATATATGTGACCTTGGCCCATCTGTTTCAAAGTGTCCTACATTATGTAACTCACATTGGCCATGCTGGACTGAGCCATGGATGTTACTTTTGCATGAAGGTGGACTGTGATACACAATGACAGCAGATTGCGTGGATATGTGAGCCTCTTCTACAGCCTCATGTTGACATCCACATGTTTATATTGGTCATCCAGGTTAACCATGTGGGTTCTCCAGCACTGATGAATCAACAATGTCCCTGCAATACACCCATTACACTGAGTGACACTTGGGGTGCATTCAGTTACACCACAGCTATGAGTCCATGATAAGCCACACAGTGGGACTTTGCATGGCCTCATGGATATTTTTGAGAGGCTTGTGCCGCCAGATGGTCCACTGAAGGGGTGACACTAGCGTCATCGGTCCGTGAAACCTAGGCTCATATCTGTATGACTTTCTATCCTAGGAAAGGCCTCTAGCAGTCTGGAATTTGGCTTACAGAAAAGGTAGTCTTATATCTTCTTTCTGATATCTATATTAGTTATGATAAACTCTATAGTGGCAAGTTGTTAGCTATCTCATTACCAATCTTTAGAGTCCTTTTATGACACATCTTGCTCCTTCCTAGCAATATTTATGCTTATGTTAGATATTCCCATGTTAGCATATAGAATTAAGTTTCTATAATGAGAAAATAATTTGATGTGTGGTTTTCCCCTCACCAGGGCCTAAAAATATATTTTGAAATGTGTCTGCTTATGATTACATGGCACCCCACCCCTGGTTGACCTAGTACAGACCTTATGTGTGAATGTTTTTTAAAAGTAAGTTTGGATAACACTTTGCAAGTACAATTCCTTCCAAATCGATTTGGCACACATTTTACTTTTTGCAGACAGTCTGCAAGGCAGGGCTCCCTTCAAAAAGGACAGCAGGAAACACAGCAGTGTAAAGTCCAGTGCAGGAATTTTACTGGGCCTCTAAACTTCCCTCCCTTATTATATACTAGGGACTTAGAGATAGTTTGAATCCCCCTTGCCCTATTATCTACTAGTGACTTACAGGAGTCTGTCATTGTCAATTGTAAGTATACCACTTTACCATTTACCTTTTATTCAGAGGACTGGCCCTGTGCCAGGTTAGCAGACCCAGGGTATGGTCAGGGTCAGTTACCACCAGTATCAGTCATAAAACTTGGGGTGCCCATGCTAAAAGGAGGACTTTCTGACACTGTGACTGGGCAGGTAGGTTGCCTAAAGATTGGTTGAGCTTATATGTGTTCTTTTACATAGGTGCAATAACTCATTCTGTCTTAAACTTGTGACACTGTGAAAGTCATTTGCACAGGTGCCACACAGATTTCCTAGTATATGGTACATCAGCCATGTTGCTGTTACTGATGGTACATTTTGAGCTAGCTCCTCATCTTCCTCATCGCCCAGTTCTTCATGCTCCTCATTGTCAGTGGGCCATGGGATATTTGGAAGTACACATATATTCTGCAATATGCAGCGCACTAGTGTTACTTTAGTAACCATTAGTGGTGAATTGAGTGAATGACCCCGCACATATCTTGACTACTCAATAGCACTTCTGGAAGTCCCCTTCACAATGTACCTGGCCCTGTTAAGTTGGCTCTCCGTATTGGTGCATTTGTGAGGAGTACTCACCCACAGCTTCAGACGATATCCTTTGTCAGATGCACAGTGAGTAGGAATGGATTGGGTAAATAGTCATGACAGCTGAGGGTCCCACATCCATATAGAAATTGTTCTCTGTCCTGATTGCTTAATACATTAATGTATGAGACATGTATGACATTGGCATACATGCAGGACGATTACTGATTTAACTGACATTTGGCTACACATACAGGTGTACTGCCCTCTGTGATACACTTACTATTTGTAATACATGTGAGTGCAACTGAGGTGGATGTAGTGAGTTGTTGCATGTGGAATTAGTAATTAGGCCATTGAGTTGTCACATATCGCACACTAATCTATTGTTGCAGGTTATGATTACTATTTTCATACATAAGCATCAGGTTTGGGCCAAATGCCTCACATGAAGCTCAGATCTGTCTGCTTTTATTTTTTGCCAACACATATTTGGCTAATATGTCTGTTTTCAGTTCAAAATGTTTGTTCAATAGGCAATGCAAACATTACACACCACATGTTTTAGAGATCAGTACATTGTGACTAGTACTTTGGGGATTGTGCCAGTGTTCACACTTCATTGATGACTGTTGTGTTCTACTTATGGTTTCCTCGATGTGGGTGAGTTGTTTTTATTTGGACTGTGACATGAACTCCAAGGCATATGTTACATTTAATCGCTTATTTACATGTTGAAGCACTGTCATACATTCACTGACATGTACTTATGTGAAGAAATTCTGCACACTGTGTGTGCGTCAATGTGCACCAACAGCTGTGTTTTGGATTTTGCTATCATGTGCTGCTGCCTCCTCCTTCTCCTCCTCTCGTCTTGAGACCTCCAGTTGTTCACGTGCATACATATATTGTGTAGTATGGCACAAACCAAAATAATTTTGCAGACCAGGGTTGGGAGAGGGGGGGTGCTATTGGGCAATATAACAGTACACCCCCAGAAACATCCAGGTAGGGAAACCGGACCTTGAGAAGACCAAAAGTCCGCTCAGCGACATTACGTGTTTCAAATGTGGGCCTTCTTGTAGGCCTTCTGTGGCTCAATCTGTGTGTTAACATATGGGGTCATCACCCACGGCTGGATCCCATATCCTTGGTCAGCCAAAATGGAAAAAAAGAGACAGTGTCAACATTTAGTAAAAATTGATTTGCTAATGTCCTGCCCATCTATGCTATGTGTAGTGGTATTGTCATGCACTTCTCTCAGTTATGATCACATGATGTGTGAATCGTGCATGTGTCATGGTGTTTACAGGGGCCTTTTCAATCAATCTATGTGATGTCAAATGCAGTGCATGAGCAGATACATTGTACAATTCAACATCCTGACTGCCAAATTTCATCAGCAGATTTTGGTGGTGGCCATTTCTCATTGCTCTAGTTCACTCAATGTTATGTGTTCACACTACACGGGTGGACAGACAGAATGTGGATGTGAGTCTATTTTGTAGGTCCTGACTAGTTAGGTATTAACATACTGGACATGGCTGACACAGACACATGCGTGGGTCCATGGTCATTCCTAGATTTTTGTGTTGGCCTACATTACATTAGCTCAGGCGTTTGCTTGTCCAATATTGTCCAGGACAGTTGACAAGATGCCATCCACACAGTATGCAATCCCACATACCAACTGAGTGACATAGGCCCTCATTCTGACCTTGGCGGGCGGCGGAGGCCGCCCGCCAAAGTCCCGCCGTCAGGTTACCGTTCCGCGGTCGAAAGACCGCGGCGGTAATTCTGACTTTCCCGCTGGGCTGGCGGGCGGTCGCCTTCAGACCGCCAGCCAGCCCAGCGGGAAAGAGGCTTCCACGATGAAGCCGGCTCGGAATCGAGCCGGCGGAGTGGAAACTGTGCGACGGGTGCAGTTGCACCCGTCGCGTATTTCACTGTCTGCGCAGCAGACAGTGAAATACATGTAGGGGCCCTCTTACGGGGGCCCCTGCAATGCCCATGCCAGTGGCATGGGCACTGCAGGGGCCCCCAGGGGCCCCGCGACCCCCCCTACCGCCATCCGGATCCCGGCGGTCGGACCGCCGGGATCTGGATGGCGGTAGGGGGGGTCGGAATCCCCGCGGCGGTGCAGCAAGCTGCGCCGCCGCGGAGGATTCAATGGGGCCGCGGTACACTGGCGGGACCCCGCCAGTGGTGCCGGTCCGACCGCGGCTTTACCGCCGCGGTCGGAATCCCCATTGGAGCACCGCCGGCCTGTCGGCGGTGCTCCCGCGGTCCTCCGCCCTGGCGGTCAAAGACCGCCAGGGTCAGAATGACCACCATAGTGTCACAACTGCCATTTACCTATACATGGTTGCATGTCACGGTGGGGGAACATTGTGTACATGTGTGACGGCACTGTGCCCAAATTGTGCACACATGGATCACACAGATTTGCGAGAGGTCCTCTGCAGTACAGCTACACAACTTCCTGAAATGTACAGCATCTCTGAGAAGGGGACTTGGTACACAACATTTGGGACCTACTGCACTTTATGATTCCTTCCAACTAGACTTGTGCACAAGTCGCCTAGCAAGTACACATTCACACTTGCATCAGGGGTTGTAGGGGTTCTTCTTTGCTTACAGGATTGTACATGTGTGTGCAGGTGTACCTTCCAGCCAAGGTTGCTGCCTAAGAGGCACAGTGAGTGATGATTGTGTTTAGCATTACACATCACCCATGTGAGATGTGAGTGATTTTGGTGATTATTATACATTTGTACAGTTACATGTCATCTGCCTATGAGCCATGTTTTGTCACCTTGCACCTACGTTCTTGGAGTGGGAGCCATGACACGGCTGATGTGTGTTGGATGTGAACATCCCTCAGTGGTCATAGTACACCACTCTTGCACAGAGTGATGTTGGACAGATTTCCTGCCTGCTATACATGTCTGTGTGCCTTTACATCATGCAACATCCACAAAACTGGCTTGAGATATATTCAAATCTATGTCAGAGTGATATGCATTGCATGTGTAGACTGGAGCATGTTGCATGTATGGAACAGCCCTCATCCTGCAGTCCCCATCTGTGTAGACATACAGTAAGCTGTTTATTGTGTCCCCCATGTCAATTTGCTATTGTTTCTATTAGGTCCCTGCTGCTTACTTACCTACCACTAGGCCATTCCCATATTGTCCTTCCTAGAATCATTGGTAGATGAGGGAGTGCAGGAATATGTACCATGAATGCTGCCAGGGTATTTAGCCAGCACATTTGTGATCAACCCACAATGGTCAACAATGGGTTGGGTGTTGATGGAGTGGGTGTGTTTGTGGCAGTTGCAGCAGGAAGAACAAGTTGCACATGTGTGCAATCCATGGCACCCAGCACTTGTGGGAACCCAGCGATGGCATAGAATCATTGTTTTATCTCCTGCTGTAGTTGCTGAGTGTTGAGGAAGAGGATGTGGTGAGGTGTGAGCCGGATGATGACATCCAGGACAGAGAGTAAGAATGATGTGGATGATGGCTATGAGAATCCATCCACTTGGGCTGCAGTTGTCTGGAAGGACCTTGAGGCCAGCATGTGTAGCACAGCCAAGAGATTTGTCTGTGGTGGGCTGTTGGCGACCCTTTTGGCAGTTGCCTGTATTCTTGATGCAATGAGATGGAGCAGCTGTACGATGGACTTCCTCCTCAGATGGTAATAGGTGATTTCCTCTACCTCCCAGAGTCCAGTGAGTGAGGTATGCAGACGATATATCTGCTCCCTTCTACTGCGCTGCCTCTGTGGATTACATGGTGCTGAGGGTGTAGGTGGTGGTTGTTGTTGTCAACTTCTTGGTGCTCCAAGCTGAAGTAGGAGTAGATTTGCTCTCCTTATATATCTGTGCCAATGCGTCATTTTTACCCCTGGTCTGACCAAGCATTATTTTCTTGACGCACTGGAGACTCAGCACGACTTTTGCAAAGCGTGCGTCATTTTCCAAAAAGCTAGTATATACGGCTGTGTCAGTCCTGCATGATTTTTTAAGGTGCAACACCTACCTTGCATGTAATTGTCAGTATCTGACGCAGCCAAATCTGACGCTATGGGAAAATGTGTCCCAGGGAGAAAAAGTGATGCTAAAAGCCTCTAGGGTCACTTTGTAAATATGGAGTTGTTATAGCACCACTGCTGCATAAATGAAACATGACCCAGCAGCGGCGCAAGAGTCTTGTAAAAGAGGCCCATAGTATGTTGGTCAGTGATTTCATAATAACAGTCTATCTGTGCATACAACTATATACAGCTTTGAAAAAAAATCGTTAGTTACTGAGTTGAAAGACAATCATCTATTTTATGAAGTGGCACATCTATATTGTATAGATATTAATAAAGGATGACCCAATCTGTGTTAAAAGAAATAATTTCTTTCTGAAGTAATACATCTATGTTATGAAGATGGTAAAATAGTCAAGATCACAATTGGTCGTTAAAATGTAATGATTGTATACCCTGCTTGGATCACGGTGAGAACATTTGGAGTTTATAATTACTTTAATTTACCATCCTTTAGGGAAAAAAAGGTTTTAACTTAAAGAAGCATTGTTTCTGAACGTTTTAATTGCTTTTTATATTAATGTATACATATTGTGGCTTACTTCAAATACTCTAGAACTCATGAAGAATTTGAATTTAATTTAGAATTTTGCCAAAGTCCAAACGCTAACAATATGCAAGTTTAGGGCTTTTGGAATCCACTCACAGACTGGGTATAAAAGGTCATTGTGTTCATGTCAGACATTCTGATCACTTGCAGAACAGTAGGTGCCAAAAGTTTTTAAAGGCCAACAATATGAACTAAGGGTCTGGGGTCTAATGCTCATTTTGTTTCAATAACCAGCAACCAAGGAGCTTCTAAAGATTGTGGGAAAAAGACTCGGATTCGACTGCAGAATGAAAGACAATGTATGCTGATTTAGGTGAAAATGTATAATGTCCCTGTCAAAATATGTGTACAAACCTTCCATTTTGGACTTCTGTAGCAATACCTATGTTGCACCACAAATGCATTTCCCATCATCGGTGAGATACTACAGATCAACATGTCCTAGCTCAGGTACTTTAGGATGAAGTACTCCTCGTGTACCTTATCATCCCTCTTCCCTGCCTAGGCTTCTAGTATCAGATTCTTTCATCACAACTAGGTAGTTTTTATTACAGGCCTCCATAACCGAGGCACTGAATGCTGAAGAGACCAGAATAACTCTTTACCTCAGGCCGAATCATCACATCCAAAGAATCCCCTTATCAGGTTAATAGCCTTAACCAATAAAAAGGTCAACAGTGATAAGGTGCTGTACAATTTCTTGGATCAAGGGGCGCTAGAGACCTATTATACTTAACAGCATTTCCAAAGACATGAGTCAAACCTTTAAGACCATTTGCAGCTCCCTGTACATCTTTATAAATTCTCTCTATGACTAATAGGACGCGAAAAGCTTAATAGTAGAATCTCCTCGACTGGCACCAGCCAAGACTTCATGAAGCAAAACCACTGGCAGAGACCTATCACTAACTCCATTTAAACAACCAGTTTTTGGGTAACGTTAACAAGGAACCAAATTACGATCCAGGTAAATCTGGAATATTATTTCCCTTGCTTGTATTCATTCAACCACAGTTCAACATATCTTCAAAGGACCACGATAAAAAAGAGAGGCCACAGGGTATGTAAACCTCCATTTCCACCATCCACAGGACTTTGAATCTGTCTCGGACCTGGTGCAAACAGGCACGTTCATGGACGTATTCTTCAAATCCAGCTGTGTAGGACAATTGCCTGATTGCAGAAAAAAAAGACGTGGCCTGTTTCATTTTAAAATCCAGGCAAGAAGGAAACATATCAGTGACCTTGCCCTTGGTTGGGGGACTGACTCCGTATCCCTCAAAACCATCCAAACGTTCATCCCTGGAACACTTTTGTATTTCTTCTTTGTTCAGGGACAGGCACCTATGTACCTCATAGCTCTCATAAGACTGTTCTTAATAGCACGGTTTCAGCAAACGACCTTCTCCCTACAGGATCCAATTGTGTGCGCTCAAGGCTTGTTTTGTGCACAGTCCAATGTTCAATTAATCTTTCCCTTGCTGAGGAAGCATACAGCCAAACTCTTTGCATTTTTATGGAACACCACAGGCACATGAATACGCAGCTATATTGAGCAAGGCTGCCGAGATTCCGCTTGCGCTGAGGAGAAGCCCTGGTACACAAAGCCCCTACAACACTCATCCTCATGGTTAACTAACTACAGTTAGTTAATGCTAAAATCAAGTAAGTAAATGAAAACTCACAGCACTAAGCAGAAAAAGGCACTTCCGTGGGGTTGACTCACAGTCACTCAGAGAGAAAAATTGGCAAACGAACACTAAGTACTGTGCACCGTCACCAATATTGAACTGTATGTGATCTGAAAGGGAGAAGGAACAGTTGTTACAGAGGCAGCTCTATTGGTTTTGGCACCTTTGTGACATACAGAGCTCATTGTTCTCTTAATAATATAAACTGGCTACAAGGTGGCTGATGTGCACTTCCTTGTGTGCAAACTCGGGGATACTAAAAACAAGGATGTATTGGAACCATATTTACTTCTGTTTGGAGCATCTCATAATCTTCTGTTAGCAGATACACCTTTTACTGCTTGTGGAGAAACAAGGAAGATCCATGTATAATATCTGCCTCTAGGCCATGTCATCAAATATTTGATGTCCCTGTAGACAAATATACATGAACACATGACAATTCAAGCCGCATCCAACTCAGGTCTCTACGATTATTCACTAAAAGCAGTCCTAGCTAGGCTTCCCGATGAGCCAATTCCTTAACTTCGGGGCCTAAATTGACTGGATGCACAGTTGTACCTTGGGCTATCCTTTACTCTTTGTGGTGCTACAAAGTGAATACCTGAACTCCATTTGCCCTCATGATCTTTGCATTAATTACATTTGTGGTTCAGACTCGAACATTTCAGGCTAATACACATCAGAGAAATACTTCAAATAATTGGCATATAAATAACCAGCAAACACAACATTTATTCTTCAACAGAATTTCCCATTTATGTAGTAATGGGGATAGTGGTGAATATGCTGTGTATAAATTAAAAAAGCTTGAAGCTTTATAAACCATATAACCCAATAAAAGTATATGGCCCTACCAGTGGTATTGGAGAATTTATAAAGAATAATAATACAGATTCCGTATAAACCAATTCTCACAAGAACAATCACTTGCACATCCTACTCTACCAACTGTAACAAAAATACACGATCACAGCCCAAAGGAGTATAGATGTCACGTTATCACAGAAACGAGCAAACTAGTAGGCAAAACTAGCAGCGAAGAAGCAACCCTGGACCTACTGGGGGGGCTGTTTTTCTGTCTAACAGAATTGTTTCAGATATTAAGTAACAAACAGCTAAGCTTCTGTTTTATACAGTAGAATCTCTTATCAAAGCTGACTCTATTAAATGCAAATTCCCACCTTCTTTAGCTCTGTACAACTAAATCTCAAAATGGTCCCAAGAGAAGATCAATAACATAAGGAAGACCATTCCTCTAAATGATACACAGAATGGAGTCTCAAGAGTGACCAGTTGATGCTACCATGTTCCCTTCTTGGGCTCACCTATGTGTCCGACCAACAGACCTTTGAAGAGTTAAGCCTCAGCAAGCATCCCTGTCCCAATCAAACGCCTTCCCTACCCCTGTCATTAAACAAAATGCTGCCTTGGCAACCCCCTTAATCGCCAGAAACCTCAACAAGTTAGTTCTAGAATGGCCTTTTCACTTGGCACTGCAAAACACTGCAAGACTCTCCTACTAGAAAAATCCCTCAGCAGCCGATTAGGAGCTTTGGAATTACCGCACCATTGTTGAACTCCTCATCCTAGTTAAACTCATTAAAAAAGGAAGCAGTCTCCAATTTAAGATGCATATGAAACAATATAATCTTTTTTTTAAATACCAAGTAGGTTTTAGAATTAGATATACCACTGTAATTGCCCTCAAGTATGAAGTAACCCATTAGGCCGGGGACTCAGGGCACTGTCACTAGTGTGCCCACCTGGTCAGTCTGTTTCCGTAAACGGGTTGAATTTCAGTCTCATTTTAGAGAGATTTTTAGAGAGATTGGCCACCGTGGCACATATTCAAAATTAGCCAGCCGCCTGGTTTCAAGACCTTTTGATAGGGAGAACCAAGTATGCACATTACTTCCCCCCTTCACGTTTTGGCACTCCCCAGGGGTCTTTAATTCTCTTTAATGTTCATCTTTGACAACACCCAAATACTGGTCTGCCTATTGGGTGCTGAAAATGTCCTCACAGGCCAGAGTCAAGGTCTCCAAGACGTTAAAATATGTATAGAAAGAGGCCCGATTCAATGAAACCAGAGCAACGTAGAATTACTCCTGTTAGGTACCACAGATATGCCATTAAGTCGTCGCCTCTCCCACCCTTCTTTTGCTCACATACCCTGGCGGACAATCCTGTTCAAATATTAGGTGTCTTCTTTTATCCAGCTCTGAAGCTATCCTTGAGGTAAGGCAGTTATCAAATCAGGCTTTTTTAGCCATCCTTGCTGAAACCCATCCTTACCCTCATCTTAATCCTATTGCGCCTTCTTATACTTGGGGTACTCGTCAACTCCAGTCTAAGTTATGCATACTCGATTTATGTGGGCCCTCAATGCCCCACCCACATCACACAGAATGCTGCACTGCCATACAGTTGTTGTATAAGTTAAAACAAAGGGACCAGGAGTCCGTGGCAAGAAAGCAGAGCCTTTTAGGGTGATATCCCTATTTACCCGGCCCAGAGATTCATCTGCAATCAGACTTCCATAATCTCAGACTCCTCCACAGGTAACCTACGGTTCTCTCAAAAAGAGAAGCGCAAAACCCTGGATGGCAAACTATTGCAATTCTGGACAACACTGCAACGGCATTGACTGCCACACACACACTTGCTTCCAAACTCAGCATTATTATCTCCAACACGAACAAGAGGGAAAAAAAGATCCAAACATTCAGAAAACATGAGGTAGGTGTAAGGGAAATTAGTCTATCCCAGCTCCACGCAATTGTTTGTTACAAGTGTGCAACAAACTTACATTTACACTACATTAAATGGCCTGTTGTAGCTTTGATCCCTTTCCGCTCTGTCTGCATGAGTTGAGGTCTCACAACTTGTTTTGCTCCTGCAAGGAACAGACTGATGAAGCAGACGATTGGTAGAGCCAATCTAAATAGGGGAAGTTGACTTGTTAGAGAGTCACACACACAAAGCCTAAAAAGAATGTTTGGCCACCTCTTACCCAGGTTGCGCTGTGGTGGAGTCTGTGGATTGGGAGTAGGGGGAATTGTCTCAAGGACCCTGAAATGTTCGCTAATCTCAATCAAGAACAACAGCGAACAGCTTTCCTCCAGCACAGATTCATGGGATCCTTCCCCTTGTATAAGTGGATCCATTAGAAGACCTTCTCTTTTGGCAATGTCACACTATGCAAGCAGACTATCCAGATCCTCTGCTAAACCTACAGAAGCCATCCACGATACAGCAATAAAATGCTACTTCAGCCTCTATTGGACCAGCATAGACGACTGCCAGTGACTGTGACTGCCTTAAAATTCGGCATGCAAAGTCACTCCTAATAAAAGCCAATCCTGTTTGAGATTACTTTTCTAATTAGCAATCCCCCAGAGGTTTACAGTTCTTTAATTAAAGTCAAAGAACATTGCGCAGCCCATCAGCTCAACAACTATCTAAACAAAAACATTCTTCATGACTATGACTATGGCTGTTGTTTCAGAACAGTTCCTAGTTTTGAGATCACCATGCTGCGCGGAAAAGGGATAGGACTTTGGTGTGGGGGGTGGAAGAGAAAAATTATATTAAAAAAACGTATCTGAGGCGCTCCGCACGCTGGTGTTCTGGCCCCAGTGCAGGCACAGGCTCCCAGCCTGCCCTGCACCCAATCGAATACTGCTCTCATGCTGCCGGCAGCATGAAAGCAGCATCAGGATTGGCTGGAGTGCCCTGGCTTAGCACTCCCAGGCAGACTGGGAGCCTGTGCCTGCTCCCTCCAACCTGGCAGATGCTGCTGCTGCTGGCGGGAGGCGACGATCCACCTCTGCCATAGTGGAGGAGCCGCCACTGGATGGAAAGCGGACAGAACAGACAGGAACTGTACAGACTCCTACCAAATAAACTAAAAAATCAATATATTATCTACTAAAGTCATGTAAAGTTGCATGATCCAGTGTGTGGTGAAAATACTAGTGCTGAAGGGAAACAGGTGCAAACAACTAGCAAAATTTAGGGTAGGCTACATCTCTTTTTTCAATGCATAATAAGTGTAACAATTATCATTAATAATACGCTAATAAGAATATTGAACTTTTAGATGGTTGACTATGTGACGACATTCGTACACAGTACTTTATCTCAAGCATAAAAGTCATGCATGATACAAACCATATAAACGTTACATCATGGTACAACGTTATATCACATTTAAAATTTCCAAACATTGAATTGTTTACATGTGCATGACTGAAGGCGGCATCAGCACACAATATGATTTTTATGTGTCAGTGTATTATTTTTACGTTTCGCCTACGTGTGTGTGCATGTGCTTTCTGTGAAAGCTATTGTTTCGGAAAAAAAGTCTTAAAACTTGCTTAGAGACCGCACATTACTTACCTCTACTTACCATTGGTTGTCTCCCACATCTTTACTTAACCATGGCCAGAAGTTCGTCCTCACCTCCTGGGGCTTCTCTTTGTGTCTATGCCATGGCGCATGGGCCAAGTACTGCTTCCTGTGGCCAGTGTCATTCCACTTGCCACAGGCACCTGTAGGTACTCTTTTGTTACTTTTGGACATACATTCTTATTTAGTGTATGCCCAAAAGTAAATCTCAATCCTGCTCATGTTTTCCCCACCACCCACTCTACACAGCCCTTCTCCCGCTCTCTGATGCGTTGACACCCACCCACACCCAAACACCCCCTGCTGTTTTTCCATGCTGCACAGCAGCACATGCTGCTGTACAACTTGGCTCACAAAATAGCATCATTGTGTGTGTTTCTTTTTTTTACTTTAAGCCATTTTGACTTTGACAATGCTTGTGTAAAAGGGGATGCTGCTATTGACTGTAACCGTCAAAGACCCAAGGGGAGGGGAGAGGAGTTCTTTGGGCCTCATCTATGAGGAAGTAGCGCAGCCTGGCGCTGTGCCAAAATTCGCAGCACCACAATGCGTAATTTCAGACACAAAGGGAGGCACCATATCTACAAAAATAAGGGGCACCCCTTTGTTTCCCCCAGCACTGGTGCTAAAGGTAGCTGCCTAGCGCCAACGCAGGCACCCTTGCACCATAGTGCAAGGGTGCCTGCTTTTCAGGGAATTATTATTTATGTCCAGGAAAGTGTCCCTTCCTGCACATTAACACTCAATCACTGTGATTTGCTAGTTCTATGTGTGCTACATTCTGCAGCAAACATAAGAGTAGCAAATCATCATTATTTCATGATTGTTTATGTGCTCCTTCCCAAACATAAATAATTATTCATGGCATTTTGCTCTTTCCATGCGTGCTTCAGAATGCAGCACACACAGAAAAAGCAAAAACAAGAAGAAATAAAAGTAATTCTGTTTGTTGCACCATGCTAACTCCACCCCTGGGGTGACATTCGTTTTTGGCTCTGCCTCAGGTTTAAGATTCCTTGTAAATCTGGGGTGGCGTCAAAATGCAATGGGTGTTGCAGTGGAATGCCCACAGCAACACTCGTTGTACTCTCCTTCCACGCTAAGTGATGCATGTGAAGGGGCCGTATTTACTAGGTGACGTTAAGCCACAAAAATTGGCTTAATGCTGCCTTGTTAATAAAGCGCAAGGCATTGCACCACCGGAGCATCGCTAAAAGTGACACTCCATTGGCGTAAGGGCCTCGAAAAAATGAGGCCCTTTTTGTGTAAAGTGTCAAGGAGCGGGAATGAAAGCCCAGGTTCTCCCAGGAGAAAGAAAGGGCCTGATTGTTAAAGCCTGGGTGCCTCAGTCACATGGACAGGCAGTGACACTGGTTCTCGTCTCGTATGTCACAAACTCTGCCCACCCATTTCTAAACAACCCATGTTTTACCCTCTATCAGGTCATGCATAGTAGTAAGTAGCCTAAATCCATTTGGTGACTTAAAAAAGTTTTATTGTCGTAGAAACTTCCTTTAATGGATAAGAGGCTGAGTTTGCGCGTAGAAATTTGATTCGGCCCCTCAACAGTATAGCCGACGCTGGGCTTATTAAGTTATCTCACCTTACGTGAGAGCACTCAAACTCCAAGACGCTTTCTCTGGGAATTTTGTGATTTACAGCCTACCCAAATTTCCCATAGTCTATTTTTAGGGTCGAGTCTGCAATAGCATGCACCAGCGCTTGACTATCACTTGCGAGACACTATGGTAGTTAGTAAAAGACTTGGAGCCCACCTGTTCCTCACTATTTGTTGGCTTTTGTGGCACTCTTCTTTACAGCCTCATGATTCGTCCATTTCAGGCTGGCATAATTTACGGTCCTGTCCGTGGAGCAGGGATCAAGCACTGATTGATTTAACAATAAGTGGCCGTCCGGTACTCCCGACGTGATTGAGGTATTCTTTTCTCCCTCTCCTGCTGCCTGCTTCTCCCTCTTTAGCGGTTTGTAATTGCTTGTTTTAATAAGCTTCGACCGCTGTTCAAACCAAGGTCTGTTGGTTGGACACATGTGAGCCCAAGAAGAGAACATGACGTGCATTAAAACACATGTAGAATTTCGCAACAGCGCACTTCCACAAGGGCAGACATGAAAACGTTCAGAGACACATGGTAATGCGCAAATGCACATGTATGATCATGCAAGTAAGGCCTCTGGCTCATGCCCAGACACACTCACAGAAAAATTCAGGTGCCAGCATACAGATGAACAAACACACTCGTGAAATATTGACTCCTACATGGACAAAGTGAACACTGTGAGTGCACTGTCACGACCACACAAATGCAAGGTGGTATACAACTTTGGACACCCTTAGGAAGAGACTTTAATTGGGGGGCCTCCCAGCTTTCACACGTCAAACACCTAGAAAATGCCTATCTAAGAAGCAGCCCCCTCCTCCCTCTGCTCGCTTTTTGACCGGCTGGCAGCTCTCGTCATGAGATGCATGTAGTCGACTCTTGGCACCCCTTGTTATCCTAGCGCTCTCCAAACACATCCTGTCCCCCGCTAATCTGTCTCGGCCGCCCTGGATAAAGGTGCTCTAAACCCTCATTATCAGGCTCAGCCCTGCGCCTTCAGAAGCTCAGTGTCATTAGCTGGTTGGAGGGGTCAGAGGTCAGGGATTAGGATGGTGAGCCGGCCTTATGACTTCTCGGCAGTATGTCTTAACTCAATAGGAATATAATATAATATCTTTCTATTTTGTGGAACATCCGAAGCCAGAAATGTCAGCTAGGAGCATGGACGAGCTCAGATAAGTATGGGTAGGGAAGTGGAAGTGATGGCAGATAATAACGGACGAGGAGAATGCAGAAAGGGAGAAGGCATCATTTCAATGGGAACATATGGATTGTGTACAGCCCCAGGGGTGCTCGGGGAGCGGTCCTCAAAATACATTGTTACGTTTATGTTTTACACCAGAAAACTGTATATCCGGTAGAAACACTGATTTTGAAATTAGCTTATTTTCTATAGTGAGAACAGTGTTGTCCTCTACTTTTCTTTAATCTTACCCTTGACCATTTATTCCTTTTTACCTAAACTTTGAACACGTTCGTCCGTGTTCCTTCGGTTGTCTGTGGAAATCCTCACTCCCACCACCTGCCCTACCAACGTTTGTCTATTTTTGGGCTTTGGACGGAACATGTCTCCTACCAAGAAGGATTACTGAATTGGTTAGGCTTTCCCTTATTCTCCTTTTGAAGTTACAAGTGGTGTAGACTTTTAAAAGTCATTACAAGATTTTTCCATGTTTTTGTTTTCGTAGTTAGGCTCTTGCTCTAGGCAGGATGGCTGGTTTAGGGATGACAGCACTTTTGGTTGTAGGTAACTAGGCCAATCCTACAACTGTCGGCCCAACCCTCCCGGCTCACCAGCAGTACCTCACCAAGAGCCGAAAGAGTAAAAGGTGATTTCTGTCAGTCTTTACGCATGGACTCAAGAGTGCGACATCCCAGGGGAGTCGTGGTTAAACGGAGATTACCCTTTTCTCACATGAGCAACAAGTCTCAGTCACACTCAGGCAATGAAAGAGGCGCAGAAAAGTTCTCAATTGGTTTTATTAACAAGACTGCATTCTACTGTCAATGCATGAGCTGCAATGATTAGGATAATAAACAGTGCAAGAAGCAAAATTGTAAAAACGAGAGTCGTGAGTATAAAGACCCCCACCATCATGCAATAAATGAAATGTAAAACATCCCTAAAACCCTAGCATGGAGAACCTAATCTCTAACCTAAAGAGAGGTAGGTGTGATAAACCTAGACTGCCAGTACCATGTCCATGAGAAGTGCCCCCAACCCTTGTTACCTGGGAATGAGGTCTCTTCATCAGACTCCGTGGAGACAAGAAGGCTGGGTCTGCAGCAAGGTGACGTGTAGCATGGATAGCGTTGATGGCATCTGGTAGGAATCCCTCTGATAACCTTGTCTGCATGAGATGTATTTATAGAGATCTTGTAGGACCCCTGACACAGGAAGGTTCCCAAACAATATATAAGAAGGCATGCCTTGGGGCGGCAATTATATAAACAATTCCCTTCAAAGCGCATTATGTTCCTGTCCCACATAAGTGGGAAAGGGACATAATGTGAATAGCTACGTATATCACTTGTCCTTGACGCTGATAGTGACGCCTTCACAGAGTGGCACTGATAACGTGAAATCAAAACATCTTCCGAACTATAATCACAGCAGCCATCTTGGAAGAAATAATTAAATAAATGCACTACAACACAGCAGGCTAACTAGGTTAAAAGTCACTAGGTGACAGAGGCACATGCTTGAAAGCCAGAAGGCTATGCAAACTCCTGATTCCCAATAAAAAAAAATCTTTGGACTCCCCACAGGCGGAGATGGACAGTGTTCCCACTGTGTATAATTAAATTCTGATCTATATCTTGTTGGTCAGTGCAGGTGAAAATTTACCCAATTATTATAACAAAACATTTTCCCATAATTCTTTGTGTTAGAGTACACATCATCACTTTCAAATACAGTATAATCCTGCAGTTCAGCAAGCATTGAATCAACTGTTTGATCATCCCAGTCATCGGAAACAACACCAGGTGTAATTACATCAGTCATAGAAATTTTAAAAGGCATATGGAATGTGAATGACCTTAGTAAGCCGGTAGATATGAAATGGAACTTTTTCCCAAACAATTGGTACAGCTGAAATGTTTACAAGGGACAAGTCTCTTCGGACCTTATGTGAGGAAAGATATGGAGTAAGAACTTCATCCACTGGCTCAACAGAAGAGTGTTCAGGAAGATAATGACCATTTATAAGGAGAAAGAAAACAGTCACAAAACCAATCCATAACAGAAAGGTAAGCAATGTCAGAAATATCCACAGATAATTCCATGGATACACCAAATAGTTATTTTTAAGCCATATGTACAGCTTACATGTCTTTGAAACATTTTCAGCTGCAGGAGAGGATGAAGTATAAGAAAAGTTAGCAACGTCGATGAAGTAACCAGAAGTAGTCTCTGCAAACACAGGATCCGGTGCATTACTGGTGAATGGATCTTGTCAGTCCTGAAAGCCTTAGGGTGGTCATCCCCCAACTTTTTGCCTGCCTCCTTCCACTTTTCCGACACTGGTATTGCTGGTTTTAGGACTCTGCGCTCTTTACCACTGCTAACCAGTGCTAAAGTCCATATGCTCTCTCCCTTAAACATGGTAACAATTGTTCACACCCAATTGGCATATTTGATTTACTTATAAGTCCCTAGTAAAGTGCATTACATGTGCCCAGGGCTGTACATTAAATGCTACTACTGGGCCTGCAGCACTGATTGTGCCACCTACATAAGTAGACTCTTAACCATGCCTCAGGCCTGCCATTGCAAGGCCTGTGTGTGCAGTTTCACTGCCACCTCGACTTGACATTTAAAAGTACTTGCCAAGCCTTAAACTTCCCTTTTTCTACATGGAAGTCATCCCTAAGGTAGGCCCTAGGTAACCCATAGGGCAGGGTGCTATGTAGTAAAAGGCAGGACATGTACATATATGTTTTACATGTCCTGGTAGTGAAAAACTCCTAAATTAGTTTTCTACTACTGTGAGGCCTGCTCCTTTCATAGACTAGCAATAGGACTGCCCTCCTATACTTTTTGAGTGGTAGATTCTGATCTGAAAGGGGTAACCGGGTCATATTTGTATGGCCAGGATGGTAAAGGAAAACCCTGCTTATTGGTGAGGTTGGTTTTTATATTACTATTTTAGAAATTCCACTTTTAGAAAGTGAGCATTTCTCTGCACTTAGACCATCTGTGCCTTACAGCCTGTCTCCAATAAATGTTTTGTCTGTGCTGCTTGACAGCTCACTTGTGCATTTCACCCAGACAACCACAAACACAGGACACTTAGTCACACCTCCATTCATCTGCATATTGAATGGGTCTTCCTGGGCTGGAAGGGTGGAGGGACTGACACTTACATTTCAGAGGCCAGCAGCCTGCCCCCACACAGTGGACTGCTAACTCCCCCCCCCACTGGGACCCTGTCAGACAGGACTGAGCTAAAAGTGAAACTTGTGCACTTCAAAACCTCTCTTTGAAGTCTCCCCTACCCACTTCAAAGGCATTTTTTGAGTACAACAATACATTCTTTATTTCAGCTATAAGCCATAAAAGCAGCGTGCATATGGTAAATTCATAGCATATTATCCTAAAAGAAACAATATATAAACAGCTAGTGAAATTAATCAGTTGGGTTAACATTCTTTACAACCTTTCTTATAAAATTCATTATTTGGTTAGGGTGCTCAGTTATAGTATTCCCTCTAGCAGTTCATGTTTTGTTTTGCTACGATGTCCCTTCTATCACAAGTGAGTTTCCGCAACTGTTGGCTTGGCTACACAACTTAGACTCCCACTTTAAAGTTAAAGGCTGTTAGTCTTTGGAGGTAATTGATGTTAAACTCAGTTAGGATCTCTAACCTTTCATCTCCTTTTTGGGTATATAAACTGGGTCTCTGACCCCACCAAACCACAAACCAGACACTTCTGGACCTACAACTTCACCTTTTTAGAAGAGGTGCCTGGTTGCCCAAAGTACTCATCTGGACTGCTTTGTTGAGAAGGATTGCTGCCCTGCTGTTGTCCTGCTGCCCTGCTGGCCTCTAACTTTGCTTAGAAGGACTCTGCCTTCCCCAAAAGTGCTCTCCAAAGGCTTGAATTGATCTTGCCTCATGGTTTCTGAAGTCTCAGGGCCACCAAATACTTCATCTCTTCAAGAAACTCCTTGTACGTCAAAAATCGACTCAGCGCCTGTTGAAATCGATGCAAAGCCTGCATTGGGGCCAAAAAATTGCCGCACAGCCATCTGGAAAGACGCAGCCCTGAGTTCCCAACTGGAAATTCAATGCATCACCTGCCTTGCAACAGAAAATTAGATGCATCGCCTACCGGATCGATGCAGCACCCGTGCCTTCCTCCAGTGCATCAAGGATTTTCAACGCATCAATCCTGGGTGTCAAAATATCCCCGCATCACAGTGAGGAACCAAGACTGTGTGCCGAAAAATGATGCAAACCCTTTGCAGCGTGGAGAGAAGCGACACATCGTCTGTGCCACGTGGGAAAATTCAACACAGTACCTTATTTTTCCACGCAGCTCCTCCTCTGCGGTCATTGTGCGTTGTTATTTTTTACGCATACCAGTTACTGTGTGACAAAGAGACAACTCTTTATTTCTAAGGATTAAGACTCTTTTAACATTTTAAAAGTGATATTTCAACTTGTGCTTATTGGATCTTTGTTGTTTTGACCTTATTTTATTCAGATAAATATTATCTATTTTTCTAAACCTATGTGGTGTATTTTGTAGTGTTTTCACTGTGTTACTGTATGATTTATGACACTAATACTTTACACATTTCCTTCTAAGTTAAGCCTTACTACTCAGTGCCAAGCTACTAGAGGGTGGGCACAGGATAATTTAAATTGTATGTGATGTACCCTGACTAGGATTGTGGTCCCTACCTGGACAAGAGTGTATACCTCTGCCAAGTAGAGACCCCTTTTCTAACAGATCCACTTCACATGGAGGTTCATACTAGATAGTGTGGTCAGTGTGTGTTGCTCTGGAGTAGATGACAGCCACATCTTGGACAGTTGTTGTCAGTGAAGTGGTAACAGGAATCAGCAAAAGCTCATTTTCCACCCTCCCCATATTCAAGGAGGCATTTGTAGCATTTTTGTACATGCTGGTGTAGTTAAAAGAGTTGTTGTTTCTTCTTTGAAGAGGTATTTCCTGTTGGGTAGTGAGAGGGGACCAGGAACTACCCAAGGGACCTCTGGGTATACTGTGCAGGATCGGCCACATGGTGCAGTTTGATGTTGTCAATGGAGGCAAATCTGTTTGCTTTATTGCCTAGCAGTGGTGGTAAGATGATTGTTCTGGTGCCTTGTATTCCCAGGACTGGGACTTGTGCTCTGTAGGATGGGTCAAATTCCTTCCTTAGAGCAATCTTCTCATGAACCAAATCCCCAACTTTAGGAATTCAGGGTGTAGAAGTTGTTGGCAAATCCCTTATTAGAAGGTGGCAGCACTGGCAGTTGAATTATCATCACAAAATTGCTCAAGCTCCTGTAAGACAGTGAGACATTCATTTATGTCAAAAGGTGTATCTGCTGCCACCAAATCAGGGCCATCTAGATCCGGGACATACATAGGTATCCCGAAGAGGACCTCATAAGAAGTGTGTCCTCCCAAGGACCGTCTTGGCAGATTATTCAGTGCTCTCTGGACCCCATATGGGTGATGAAGCCAACTTCTGCCTGAACCTAATACTCTAGCTGTTAAAGAATGCTTGAGATCTTGATTCCTCCTATCCACAACTGAATTACCCTCAGGATGGTAGGGTGAGGAGCAATGGAGTTTGACACCCATCGTCCTCACGGTGTCCCTGAATGCCTTAGAGGCAAAGGCAGGGCCCTGGTCTGAATGGAATGCTGTAACCAAATTTGTACCGCTAAAGAGCAGCAAGTCTTTAATAACAGTTCAAGCTACCATTTCATTGCTCTGCGTTGGAATATAAATGTGATTGATATGCTATGGGTACTGTGTTGCATTTGTTAAGGGTGACAGAAGTCAAGCCAATGGCATCAACAATTATTCTGATGATCACATTTGTTTTGTTGTCAAGGGTGTGTAAGTGCTTAGGTTCTAGAATGCCCTGTTGTAGTCCTCTAAAGATGCGTGTGTGGTCAACTGTCCATTGTCTGCTTGAGAAATCTGGGCAAACTAAATCATAGAGTGGTTTTATGCGTTAAGCATAGTCAGGAATGTAAGTTCTGCCAAAAGCTGAAGAAACCAAGTAAAGGCTGCAGTTTCTTGATAGCATTTGGTGGCTGGAGTCAAGCAAATGTTTTCTATAAAGTGCATTGCCAGGCTCTTGCCCTCATTTGATAGATCATATCCAAGGAACAATACACTGAGACAGGCTATTTTAGTTTTCCTAAAATTGAATTTGTGGGCTGTGAATCCTAGAATGATCCAATCGACCCTGGCAAGATGAATGTTGAGGTCGTCACCTGTGAGATAGATATCACCCACATAAGACAATGCCTTGGGATCAATATCATGCAGTATTGATGTTACATCGGCTGAAAGAAACCCTGGGCTGTTCTTGTAGCCTTGGGGCAAACAACAGAATCATTTTTCTGAGCCGAATGAGAATGCACTCAGGTCCCGACTTTCATGTTTCAGTTTTGGCAGAAGTAACCTTTGGAAATATCAAAGGATGTTTTCTATTTTTTGTGCACTATGTTGTCAATTAGTGCTGTGTGAATTTTGTATTGCGTATGTGCGTGTGTGACTGTTTAAGTGTTTGTAGTCTAAGAATATTCTATATGAATGGTCGGGTATTGCAATGGGGAATAACTGTTTATTAATTGCAGAGACACAGGGCTCAAATACACCCTGGTGCTCGAACTGAGTGAGGATCTTCCTCACTGGAGCTCTGGCTTTGTGTTCAACAGGATATTGGGGCTGAGGCTGGGTTGTAGACCTAATCGGTATTACATGATAAGGAGAATCCTTATCCAAACCTACATGGTTGCGATATAGCGCAGGTGCCCAGTTGATTGCGTAGGCTTCTTTTACAGCTTCTGGAACATGATCAGAGAAAGAAGGCAAAATGACATCTTCCCCATGTGGGAGCTTTCAGACATGTTCAGGAGGCTAGTCTCTTTCGGCCAATAGGATATCACAACTACGTCCATCCCAAAATATTAGACGTTCTGTGTCTCCCTCAATTTGGATAATTAAATCATAAATCCTGTTGGGTGGGAGAACGCACCCGTCACAGTCTCGACTGCAAGAAAGTAATTCGTTGCTGTCACATCCAGATGATCTTTCAGACTCTTGCAACATATTGTGACTTCTGGAGCACTATAGAGGAGGGTCACTACCCACGTATTGTTCTTCAGAAATGTTATCAAGTTTGCTGCCATTGATAGCTGCTGCCTTTTTCTTTTTAAACTGTGGCTTTTGTTGTGGGGATTTGTCTTCTTTCTTGTCTGAAGACTGTTGTGAGTCTTTCTTTGGTTTCACATAGTTAGGACATTGTTCTGACTGGGCTACTCTCTTGCTATGTCTATCCAGTGCATCCTGAAAGAAACAAGAGGGACATGAATCAGTATATCTGTCAGGAGCTTTTATATTTTCTCTGTTTCTGAGATTATGGCCCTCATTACAACCCTGGCAGTCAGTGATAAAGCGAAGGTAACATCGGCAATAGGCCAGCGGTAAAAAAAATGGAATCATGACCATGGCGGAAACCACCAACACAAACAGCCACTTTACCACACTGACCGCCACAGCGGTAGCAACAAACACCGTGGCGATAATCGCCAACAGCCAGGCGGAAGACAATGTACCGCCCACAGCATTACAACACGCCTATCCACCAGCTTTTCCGGGATGGTACCAACGCCATCAAAAGCACAGCGGAAACAGAACACTGAAAGGAAACAACTCACCACTCGACACTCAAGGAAGAACCACAACGCTATGGAGCCCGAGCTGCACTTTTTTCCAATGTTTGTGTACCTTCTCATACACCATGAACACGAACGCCGGCGAAGACGACCACGGTGAGTACTGAACCTAGCACACAAGGGAGGGGGAAGAAAAAGAGAGAGACATACATGCAACATGCAACACCCCCACCCCCACCCACAACACCATACACACAAACAGATGCAACAACATTACATATAAAGCCCATACCCCTCAGGAATAACGCAAGGACAAAAGGAATGGAGTAAAATGAGTGTAATAGTACAGTATGATATATGCGTCCGTAAACAATAAACAGCATGTACAATATATACAAAAGGAGGGACAATGCCCACTCCAAAATGTCCGTGGCCCACTGGGCCATAACACATAGGCCAAGACCACACTTGACTCCTGCCTCAATACGGAGAGAACACTGCAGGGTAAGCAGGTCGAAAACATACAGCCACCCAGGGGGACAGAGATTGGGGGGGCACCTCAGCCGGAAGATGGTACAACGTCGCTGGCCTGGAGGGGGCTCCATGCCCACTGCTTGGTCCTGGGGAGTGCAAAGCCACAGCCTCTCTAGTGGGTGGTTTGCCCACTGCTTGGTCCTGGGGAGTGCAGTGCCACAGTCTCTCCAGTGGGTGGTTTGCCCACTGCTTGGTCCTGGGGAGTGCGAAGCCACAGTCTCTCAAGTGGGTGGTTTGCACACTGCTTGGTCCTGGGGAGTGCAAAGCCACAGTCTCTGAAGTGGATGCTTTCTTCCACTGGTTCTGGAGGGGGCCTTGTGCCCAGTGCGCTTCATCTTGGCAAGGTGGGACTGAGTGGATGCCTTCTTCCACTGGTTCTGGAGGGGTCCTTGTGCCCAGTATGCTTCATCCTGGCAAGAAGGGGCTGAGTGGATGCCTTCTTCCACTGGTTCTGGAGGGGGCTTTGTGCCCAGTGTGCTTCATCCTGGCAAGGAGGGGCTGAGTAGATGCCTTCTTCCACTGGGTCTGGAGGGGGCCTTGTGCCCAGTGTGCTTCATCCTGGATGGGGCAAGGCCACAGTCTCTCACCTGTGTGTCACACCGACAGGTGTTGCAGGGGCCAGGACGCACTGCAGCCCATGTAGTCACCACTACACACTGTTCGCCGGCGGTGACGGCTGCTCAGTGGATGCCAGTTGTGCTGCAGTTGGCAGTGTTGTCAGTGGCGGTGGTAGCCTCCAGGCCTTCGCCTGCAGCCTCGGACAGCTGAAGTGCCATGGCTGGTATTTTGTGCCCCTTCCTGCCCTTGGCAGATGGTGGTGCCTCCTTGCTTCAGCCATCTGCTGTATTTTTCTTTCCCTTGCTTGGCTGTTGGTGCCTCCTTCCCCATGTTGGCTGGTGTCCTCTTCTTGCCCTTGCTAGGTGGCAGACCCTTCTTGGCCTTGGCAGGTGGTGCTGGCACACTGGCTGGGCTGACGGGTGACTCCTTAGAGCCTCTCACACCTGCAGGTGCTGCAGAAACCACAGTGGCTGTGGAGTGGGTGGCTGAGGTGCTGGGCTGGGTTCTGGCCACCCTGGCTCGAGGTGAAGGATGGTGGGGGGAAGGGTAGGGAATAGGTCAATGTTGGCAAAGAAAAGCTTCTTAGGGTCACTGGGGCGGGAAGAGGGTGAAGGTTTGGGTGTGGAGGAAGAGGGAGTGGTTGTAGGAGGTGTCAGTCTGCTGTGTTTGGGTGCAAATGCATGGGCTGGATGCTGTTGTGAGGTGGATGGCTATTGGGTGTCTGAGTGCTTGCGTTTGTATACTTTGGGAGGCTGGGTCACAGACACAGTGGGAGAGGACACAGGAGACGTGTGCATAGATGTGGGAGTGGTGACTGACAGTGATTTGCGTGTAGTGATATGTGTGCTGGTGATGGAGGTAGTGGATGAGGATGTAGTGCATGTAGGTGGAGACGCTACCGGCAGGGAGGTGGGCGAGGAGGAGGAGAGGGGCACAGTGGAGGCAGTGGATGTTAGTGTGTCTGCATGTGGATGGTGCTTGTGTGAGTTCCTGTGAGATGAAGTGTGGTGCCTGTGTTTGCCTGAGCCACTTCTGTGTGTTGATTTGGGTGATTGCTGGTCTGAAGGTGTGCTTGGGATAGGCTGGGGTTGAGGGGATTGGGGCTGGGTAGAGGAAGTTGGAGGGGGGAGGCTAGAGACAGGGACAATGGCTGCTGTCATTGAGTTGGCCAGCCACACCAAAGTGAATGCCCCCCAGGTATGCATTTGTTTGTTGCAAATGCCCTGCATGGTATTCAGTATGGTTGACTGCCCAACAGAGCGGGATCTCAGGAGGTCAATAGCCTTCTCACTGAGGGCAGCAGGGCTGACTGGGGCAGGGCCTGAGGTGCCTGGGGCGAAGGAGTTTCCCACCCTCCTGGGTGAGTGGGCACGGGAAACACGCTGAGGGGCTGTTGGGAGGGCGGTGCTGGTACGGGGTTGGCAGCTGTACCTGTAGTTGGAGTGGCCACAGAGGTGTCCACCAGGGAACTGCCATCAGAGGAGGTGTCGCTGTCGGTACTGTCCCCTCCAGTCTCCGTCGTGGTGCTACCCTCGCCCCCCGTCCCACTGGTGCCCTCACCTTCGGTGGATTCGGCCTCCAGGCCCATGTGGGATGCAGCTCCCTCCGTCGCCGGTGCCTCTGCTCCTCTGCCAGATGATGCTAATGCACACAAGGACAGGGTGACAAAACAAAAAGGGGGGAGAGACAGAGGATACACTTGGTCCATGCCAGCAGCAGCAACACTACTGTTGGCGTACACAACTCACAGGGAACAGCCCTATGCACTAGGCCATGCACTACCAGTTACAATGCTAGTCACCAGCACATGGGGTACAATGCCTAACGCCATTAGCTGCACACCTGAAACCCACAAGACCCTGCCCAGTAGTAGATGCCCACTAACATTATTGGGGTTGGAGTGCATCTGAGCTTGCCCATCATTGAACATACCCTGCCATGTTCGCGCTGGCCTAGGGGCACCCACACCCCACATCCCCTCCTCCAGGTAATACCTTAACGTGCGCAAAGTCATGATACTGAATCTGTACTCACCCCTTTGTGGCTGCTGTGATGCCTTCAAGCACCCATCCACCTCCGGATAGGCCACCGTCAGGATGCGGAACATCGGGGGGGTCATGGTACGACAGGCACACCTTCCTCGTTGGGAGGCCAGCTCCAGCTGGGCCTCCGCTGTCTTCCTTGCCTCCTACCATTTGCGGCAGTGGGTGCTCCGCCTGTCAAAGACCCCCAGGGTCCGCACCTCCTTGCCGATGGCACGCCAAATCCCCTTTTTCTGATGGCGCTGACCTGCAGAAAAAAAACAGCAGAAAAGGTATTAGTCATACTGTCCGGACTATTATACTCATGGCCCACCATATCCCCCCATCCCGTTACGCACATACACTGACCACCACACATGCAGCACTCTGTCCAGGATCCCCCAGATCCCCCCCTTTACGAGGCTTACACACACAGCAATCCATACATTCATGCCCCACATCATGCTCACAGTGTAATCACCTGTTTGTCTGGAGGACCATAGAGTAGAGGGTACTGGAGTAGGACCCCAGCCACAGGTCTCTCCATCTCCTCCAAAGTGAATGCGGGTGCCCTTTCCCCAGACACTCGAGCCATTGTCGCTTCCAGACACAGGTCACAGCAGCACTTGCAGTGTCGGCCCTCTCCTGTTGAAGGTCAGGTAGCAAGTTAGTGAACCGATAGAAAATGGTGGTCACTTGTGTGGCGGTGTGTACCGTCACCGCCTGCGTACATCACCATTGGCTCCTGGAACCCATAGGCCCCAATGAAAACCAATGCGGTGTTGCATGGCAATCGTCCACTGCCGACCGCAACGGCGCACAACGCCAGCTGAATTACCTCATTTCCACTTGTCCCTCCTCACAGGTCAGGCAGCCGCCATTTCAGGTGAGCACAGGCCATTGCACCGAACTGCGTCACAGCAGATATTGGCACATCAACTGACTTACGAGTTCACATACTGTTTCTGGAAAGCAAAAATTGCATAGTAATGTTGCAATATGTGTGAATATGACCTTCTGCTCACCGTTTTTCACCCTAGAGTTCAACCACTGAGAATGAATAGGAGATGGAGACATCCCCCGTGTACAGACCCCTGGTGGACCTGGTGACAATAGAGGACAGGCACATTATCCCTATGACCTACAGCCCTGATAGGGACACAGTCCAAGAACTGTGTGCCCAATCGGAGCCAGACCTGATATCTGCTATCCACCTCCCCACAGGTATCCCCCCTCTAGTGCTGGTCCTGTCAGTGCTCCATTTCCTGGCAATAGATGTCTGCTGCACCTGTGATCCGAATAGCTGTGGCTCTACCCGGATGATTTCCTACACCATGACCCTTAGCGCCTCCTCTGAGAACCTGGGGTGTCTTTGTGGTACAATGGTCGTAGTGTGAGTAGTATGTGTGAGGGTGTGTGGGGTAATGTGTTGGGGTGTGTGCTGTGAGGTGAGTGGAGGGTGTATGGGTGATGGTGTTTTGTGGCTCAGATTCAGAGAGTGCACCTGGCTTGTCTCTCTCTCACTTGCCAATATCTCTGGGTCGTAAAGGGTTGTGGGTAGTGTGGTGGGTATTTTATATTGGTGTGAGTGTGTGGGTGTGGTGTGTGTATGTGTGTCAGGTGTGTGTAGTTAGAATTATCCAATGTGGTGTAGTTTTGTATGTGTGTGTGTATTTTGAGCGCAGCGGTGTGTACCGCCAATGGTTTACCACAGTTGAATGACTGCCACTGTGATTCGTGGGTCATGATGCTGTGGGTGTATTTCTGTTGGCGTAACGGTGTGGGTTCTGCTTCCGCCAGTTTATCATTGACCTTTGGGCTGGCAGACTTGTGTGTGTGTCTGTATAGTGGCAGAATTCTATGTGTGGGTCATAATACGGGTAGCGGTATACCACCACGGTCGCGGCATGATGGTGGCAGTCAGCATGGCAGTAAGCGGAACTTACCGCCAATGTTGTAATGAGGGCCTATATCTCCTCTCGAAGTTCTCTGGGTGTGGAGAGTCTGCTCTCTGACTTCATCTGTCTTTATTTTGTTGTTGTTTATCCCAGCACTTTTTAGAACCCTCTTTTGCTTGTTTGGTACCTTCCTTAAGGGTGGTGCTCTGAATTTCAGGCTTTTTTGGCTTAGCTCCCAAACTATCCCATTCTATAATAGTATAGTTATCAGGAATCGTTTTCTGTAGTTGTTTCTCCTGTTCCAAGTGTGGAATCTCTCTGAGCCGCTGGCATATAGCCAATGATACAGCTTCCCCAGCTTCCCCTTTAATATTACTGAGAACTATTGAGGAGACTGCTTTGAAGTTATGCATCAATTTCATCTTCAAGTCTAGGGCTGGTGCAGCCCCATGTGAATTTGTTTTAACCTTCCAGTAAATTGGCAACTGCCGGGGTACCAGGTGTGGTAGTGTAAATTGCAGCGAAGACTGTCCCTCATGTGGTGCAGTCGTCCACTGAGGGAACCATTCCGAATGGCAAGCACTTTGTGAGAATTCTATGTTTCTCCTGTGGTCCCGTATGGGGAAACAGCTTCCATCTGATTAGTTTTTTGTACTAGCCAGAACAGGATCTTCTTTTGTTCCACAGGCACCTTGCCCATGATAGAATGTACTGTTTGTGGGTTAATCCCAGTAACGGCCAATTGGTATCCAGCTGGTGCTGGAGGTGCTGAAAGCACTAGTGTTGTGTTGAAATTTGCATTACAAATTTAACAAGTCATCTGTATAATGTTACTAGCTCATTGTAAAGATTGTACAGATCAGCTGCATCTAAGTTTTGTACACAGGGTGTGGGGTATATGTGGCAAACATTGGTCACATTGGTCTGTCATTACCTAAGGAACCTAAACTCACAGGTTGTATCACATGTAGTAGGGCACCATTAAACCAGTTCTGATGCTCTTGATAAGTAATCTGTATTTCAAGATAGTGGTTTGCTTGGTACCGCTGTGGTATGTTTGCAACTCTGTATGTGTGGAATGTGTATGTGTAGAGTCTTCCTCAGGAAAGGTGACCCAGGAACAGAATGTTTCTGTCTGGTAAGCTTCATTGGATTTTACAATGAATGTGACATCCCACCCTCATCTGATAAGCCATGCCCTATTAGATGTAGTGTTAATGTATGTCTGACATTCTCTGGAATGTCTATGGTTAGCCAAATTGAGGAATGGGTAAAGAGATGGAATACCAAATGGGGAGAAAGTCCTTTTAAAGGTTCGAGCTCGAACAACCTACAACCTAGGTAAGTGTTCCCTGTTCAGGTGAGGAGGATTATCTCAAAGACTCTGGAATTCTCCGTATAATGGTACTTAAGGTACGTGTTGTGTGTGAGACAGAGATATGCAGGGCATCTGTAAATTAGTGCCAAAACACCATTGTTGGTGGCGCCATGCCATAGTTTGACTCTTGTTCTAGGCAAGACTGCTGGTTTTGGGATGACAGCAGTTTTGTTTGTAGGTGACTAGGCCAATCCTGCAAAAAGTTGCAACTGTTGGCCCACCCCTCCCTGCCCACAAGCAGTACCCCACCAAGAACCCAAACAGTAAAAGGTGATTTCTGGCAGTCTTTAGGCTAGGACTCAAGAGTGCGACATCTCAGGGGAGCTGTGGTTAAATGGATATTACCCTTTTCTCCCATGAGCAACAAGTCTCAGTCACACTCAGGAAATGTAAGAGATGCAGTAAAGTTTTCAATAGGTTTTATTAACAAGACTGCAATCTACTGTAAAATGCATGAGCTGCAAAGATTAGGATAATGAACAATGCAAGAAGCAAAACTGTAAAAACGAGTCGTGAATATAAAGACTCCCACCATCTTACAATACCATGAAATGTAAAACATCCCTAAAACCCTAGAATGGAGAAACTAATCTCTAATCTAAAGAGAGCTAGGTGTGATAAATAAAATATGTCCAATACCCTGTCCATGAGAAGCAGCCCCCAACCCTCATTACCTTGGAATAAGGTCTCTAGATCAGATTCCATGGGGACACGAAGGCTGGGTCTGCTTCAAGCCAATGTGTAACATAGATAGCATTGCTAGCATCTGGTAGGAATCCCTCTGATAGCCTTGTCTGTGAGAGCTGTATTTATAGAGATCTTGTAGGACCCCTGACGCAGGTAAATTCCCAAACAATAGATAGGAAGGCATGCTTGGGGCGGCAATTATATCAACAATTCCCCACAAAGTACATTATGTTCCTGTAACACGTAAGTGGGAAAGGGACAACATGTTGAATACCTATGTATATCACTTGTCTTTGATGCTGATAATGACACCTTCATAGAGTGGCACTGGTAACGTGAAATCAAAACATCTTCCTGACTATAAACATAACAGCCACCTTGGAAGAAATAATTAAATAAATATGCTAAAACAGAGTAGGCTAAGTAGGTTAAAAGTCACTAGGTGACAGGGGTACAGACTTACAAGCCAGAAGGAAAGCAAACTCCTGATACCCAACAAAACTGTACAGAATCCACTACAGCTTCACTAAACTACAAAGAGTCCAGTAGCCCTTGGTCTTTATTTTGTAAATTTTGGACTCACTTAAAAGATTAAATATTTAAAGTATAGTTTCATTGTACTGTTAATGCTCTTTTTCTCGTGCTTGGATAATATAGAAAGTGCACTATTAAACGTTTGCCAGTAAACGGACCACTTTCATCTAGGTTGATCCCACTTTCATTTGCCTATTGACAAATATCGTATTGGAGGAAACTTTTTTGATAAAAACTGCTAGGACACAGACTATCTTCTGGCAGGAGTAAGAGTGTTTGGCAATTATCTGGTATTCTGGAGAGCTTTAACAACCTTGCTCTTCCCATATTTATTACTGCTACGTTATAATTAACCCTATAAATCGGTAGGTATCTGTGTGTACAGAGCATCTCTTGTCACTCCATTGCTCAGCACTTCATGCTTAACTGCACAAGGCTGCTGTACTGTGCTTAAAACACATCTCCAAACCACATGCACCTCCCTCTGCAACCAACGGCATAATTGAATCATGCACTCCAAGAAGGCACTCAGGAATGTCATTCAAATCAGAGTGCTTTGCAGATGTATTATAAAATACAATTCCCTTCCTTTTTTAGGTCGAGTGCGCAAGCGCTTTTTGATCTTTGGTAAGTATTCTGTGGTCTATTAACCACTTCCATCTCACACCCATCACTTTTGGTTCAGTTGTGGGCTTGCCTTTCAAAAATCCCTTGATGTCATTGGTAAATGTTTTACATGTGTCCCGCCTTGGGGCGGTTTTGTTACCACCTCGCAGACTGACCCTGCTACATGGATTACTGCACGATTGCCGATATACTTCTGCATGAGCGAACTCTTTTATCTCTCTCCTTCGTGCTCCATGGCAGCCATGGTGCTCACAGAACGAACAGCGCAGAACAGCATGAACTCCATTGGTAGTATTGTAGCGCTGGTCACATTGTTCACACTTTTACCTAATCAGAGTCATTTCTTTTGGCTCTCCCCTTCGGTCGCCATAGCTTTCACAAAAACACTTGTAATTGATAAATTCTTTATGTAAAAAACTCAGAAATCCTCAAAGCGGCTCTCCCAACACAGCAGGAGAGCTGATACTACAATATTCCTTATACTCGGGGAAACTCACCCCATAAAGCTTTGCAAACATTTCTTTTCAAAACATTTTTGCCCATAACTCAGCCTATGGTGGTCCTAGGACAATGGCATCACCATCACAATGTTCAGCATGACACACTCATTCTGCTTAGGTCTTCTCTGGGTCCCCACAATGGGTTAGTGAGTACCCCAAAACAATAACCCCTCCCACCATTCAGTGTCTTTTTAAGCTCTCTTTGGGCTGGACCTTTTGTTTTTACAGATGAGAGTAGTTTGTGTTTTAAGGACCTTTTTTTGTAACATCATTACAATAGGGCTGCTAGTTCTGAAAATGTGTAATGCACTACACTTTCTAGGCGCTATATCTATGGGTGCACTGCATTACTTTCTGCCATTCTGTTTTCATGTCGTTATGTTCTCTTGGGGCTAGCTATGTACTTACATGACCAAGGGGGTTATTACAACTTTGGAGGAGGTGTTAATCCATCCCAAAAGTGACGGTAAAGTGACGGATATACCACCAGCCGTATTACGAGTTCCATAGGATATAATGGACTCATAATACGGCCGGTGGTATATCCGTCACTTTACCGTCACTTTTGGGACGGATTAACACCTCCTCCAAAGTTGTAATAACCCCCCATGTTTCTTAAAAATGCTATTTTTTCCATGGTGTCCATTGGGGGCTGTTCTTAGCATTGCAGTCAACATATTACAATATTTGCAGCACTCAGAAACTCGTCCCATAATGCTTTGCAGGGCATTCTATTTACAAAACATTTTTGTTCACAACTCAGCCTTGGCTGGTCCTAGAACAATGGGATCACCATCAAAACGTTCAGTGTGATGCATTCTTTCTGTCTACATCATCTCTGGGTCCTCTCACTATGTTAGTGAGCACCCCAAAATAATAACCCCTCCCACCATTCAGTGTCTTTTTGAGCACTCTTGTGGCTGTGACTTCTGTTATACAGGTGGGAGTAGTTTGTGTTTTAAAGGTCTTGTTTATAATTTAATTGCAGTAGGCTTGCTAGTCATTTAAATATGTAACGTGTTGTCTTCTCTAGGAGCTAAATACATGAGCACTATTTTCTGCCTTTTCTTTTAATATGGTTATGCTTTAGAGGGGCTAACTATATAGTTACATGACCTTGTTTCTAACAAATGCTATTTTCATTGTGGTGTCCTCTAAGGGCTGTTCTGACCACTACTGTCTAATGCCAAAAGTTTATTTCTGCTAAAGGTTTTTATTGGGTTTCAATGATAGTTGTATATGTTTTATTAATCTCTCTTTATGGCAGTTATGACCATGATTACATCCTTATTACACTATGACTGTTTGAACATTCTTGATATGTTTGGGTGACCCTTCTAGTTTACTTCTCTTCCGTGGCATCTTGTGTCTTATTTTTGGGAATTGTATTAGCCAGTCAGCAACTCTGATGGTGGGGTGGTGAAAGTGGTATTCTATTGGAATTAGCATGGCAAATTTAAATTAGGATGCTAGATAGCACCATTTTCATTGTTGGCTGCAGATAGAGGAAGAATGTAAATGGAGGTGCTTTAGTTATGTGCAGGGCCACCGGAACTATGTGGCAGGAAAATGCCAAATTATGAGGCAGGTTTGACCAATTTATATGGCAAAAAAGTCCACTGATGAATTTACAGTGCCAATGGCTTCAACTCAAGCAAATGCAAGACCCATTGCATTGTAAATGCTTGTTGAGTTGATGCCTGCACAAGATCTTTAAATGATTTCCTATGAATTGCTGCATCGTCCTCTCTGCCAATTGTGGTGCAGTTGATATTGTAGCTGTACATATGTAGGGCCATGGTAATTTAAGCCCCAATTTATACTTTTTGATGCTAAACTGCGCAAACGCAGTTTAGTGTCAAAAAGTATACTGCCGGCTAGCGCCATCCCAAGACACCGGCCAGGCATCATATTTATGGAATGATGGTAGCCGGCTGTAAGGCTCAGCTAGCGTTGTATAAAAGGACGCTAGCTGGGTGGGGGAGGCATAGGGGGAACAGAGGGTTTAGCGTCAAAGGATGACGCTAGTATGGGCAGAGACATAAAAATGCCTCTAACCAGACTAGCATCATTTTCTGACATTACAACCCAAGGGTAACCCAAGTTAGGCCCCCTATGGCACTACAGAAAATAAAAAATAATGCTTACCTCCACTTACCTATACTTTCCTGGGATGGGGTCCCCCTTCCTCCGCTGTCCATCTGGTGTGGGTGGGAGTGTCCCAGGGGCTAGGGAAGGGCACTGACCATAGAAAAAGGCCCACAGGTCCCCTAACACCTGCCCTGACCCAGGCGTTAAATAATGGCGCTAAGCAAGCTTAGCACTATTATTTAAGGCCCCCATGACCCCCCGTGCTTGATTTTAGCACGGGGGACAAATATGGCGCTAAGGTCATATCGTCATTTTTTGCCCAGGAACGCCTACCTTGTATCTCATTGACGCAAGGTAGTTTACCGCAGGCAAAAAATTACTTTAACTCCAGTATTTTGGCTCTAGACATGTCTTGCACCAAAATATAAATATGGAGTTAGGTTTGCACTGAATTAGTGTACAAAAATGACGCTAATTCAGTGCAAACAGAGTATAATACCCCCCTATGTTTGCAGAGGTTTGGGGGAGTTGCTGCCTGAGGCTGGGTGGACTACGGGCCAGATTTATTATTTTTGACTCAAAACTGCGCAAACACAGTTTTGTGTCAAAAAGCCTAGCATATTTACACCATGACACAAGAGTGCGCTAAAAATGGTTAGAGTCAATCTTTTTGGCGTTAACCATTGCACCTTGTCATAAGGTAAAATGACGTTAACGCCGCAAAAATGACTCTAACCTGTTTTAAGGCATGTAAATATGTCGCAAAGCGAAAATGCACCATTTTTAACAGCGTTAGCGTCAACTTTAGATGCTAATGCAGAAAACAGCGCAAAGGAAAGGCAAAATGGACCCAGAAAGCCAGGAGAGACCCCAGGGTGACCCCAATCAACCAGGAACCACCCAGGAGGTCACACACAAGACCCATGGGAGGGAGAAGAAAACAACAACTGCCCTCCCAAACTGGCAGCAGCATGATTGAGAAAACAAGCTTGACTCAATGCACCGGGAAGTGCCCTCCCTCATGGCAGACATGGCTTCCTACCACCGCAATCTTGCTGCTATCCTAAAAAATCCGCAGCTTCTCATTGCTGCAGTGATGCCATATGTTTTTTCCACAGATGGCAGCTGCCAGGAATTGCGATTCCACATCTCTAACCACTGAAGTATGTGTAGTCCCCTCTACCCCCCCACCACCACCATCAAGGGCAGAGGAGACACTACACAGATTGGAGGATGAAGATGTGGAACAGATCATCCTCACTCGTAAGAGCACCTGGTAGCACCAGCCGAAGCCACATGGGCAGTCCTGTGCTTGAGATCATGCCGGTGTTAGCACAGTTGGATATGTGCAATCTTCACCGACACACTGTTGGCCTGTCTGCTATGGACTGTCATTGTCTCTCACTTACCAACTGGCAATTCTTGTTCATCCGCACTTAACAACACTTCACCCAAACATGTCCCATTACATGTCCTTCAACCCTGGACATGTGTTGTGTCACAATTGTATGGATTTCACAACAGGGGTCACTGACCTGGACATTGTAAATATTGCACTACGACACTTGTAAATAAACACCTCCTACACAAACAGCATGTCTTTGTTTATTGTGACACATCTACTATGCTTAGGAATTGTGATGTGTGTAACCATGTCATTAGTCACAGAGTGTCAATACAAGATTGCAGGAATATAGGGGCACATAGCTACATACAAGGTTCTAACATGACAAATGTCAATGCTGGTCTCATCCCCGACAAGCAATTCACTCAGTATGTCAAAAATGGAGAACACATGTATGCTTCACTCACTGAATACAGCAGGAATGGCTGTGAAACAGTTCTCGGGCAATATTGTCAGCTGGGAGTACCTGCAGAACACATTAGTGTGAAACAGAGGAACCTAACCTCATCACTGATTGCCATCAGTCACTTTTGCAGGATAGAGTTCAAATGTAGGCTGCTGTCAGATGTGCCATAGTTTCCAACATTCCTACACAGGACCCCAACACTGACAGCTGAATTACCACACCTACCTGTCCAATACAAAGTAAACAGTCACCTTGAGTGATGGGTACACTGGATGGCAGATGCATGGACAAGCAGATGTGTTGTTGCTGCAAATGTGACAGCTCAGTTGTCAATAGATGATGCACATGTCAAGAGAGGGATTCAGAGGCAGGACGGAATCCCCAGGCCAACACACAGTTTGCACTGTGCACTCATGCGAAGACCCTGAGACACTAGCATATAACACAAAATGTATAGGAGTACACAATTTTTTTTATTAAGTAATAAACTGAACTAAACAAATATAATAAAACCTACCCTTTCTGATGGATACACCTACCTGTGGATTCCTCACCTAAAGAATTTTCCCCCACGCGCCAGCTTAGACGAAAATGTTCTTCTAGCTCTGCACGTCGACGATGACGTCACAATTGCCCGACTCCATGCTACGCGTATGATGTCATCCAGGCAATAAGAAGCTCTCGTCAACGTCAGTTCCCTTTTTTCCTTACCTTTGAGTAACGGTTTTTCTTCGAGGCTAACAGGGAGCTACAGTTGCACTTCGGTGTTACTATGTCTCAGCTGAGAAAATCGGGCTTTAAACCTTGTAACCAGTGTGGGGGTCAGATGTCGGTCACGGACCCCCATGAAAATTGTTTATGGTGCCTTAGTTCCGACCATCAGGTCGAGTCATGCGGATCATGTCAACGCATGAATCCTAAGGCCCTTAAAGAGCGAGAGGCGAAGTTATTTCTGGCCCGTTCCAAGAAAAGGAAAGAAAGGCGTCATCGCAGAGAGTCTTCTTCGAAATCTTCAAAGACTCATCGACGTCACAGGGACTCTCGGCGTCGTCATGAATCACTGCGCCGACCGAGCAGGGGCCGATCCAGATCTAGATCTCCGTCAGCTCAGCGCCGGCCGACATGGGAGGTTAGCCTGACTGTCGTACCTCCGCCTCCGACAACTCCGGCTTCTCCAACGTCGCCTTTGTCAGTGTTTGAAGTCGAGCCTCATCAGGAGCCGGTGGCTTCTCTGTGGCAGGAGATGCCTGGTCCATCATCGGCCTCTCCTCCGGCGCCAGTTCCACAGACTTATCCGTCTTTCCCGGTGCCAGGTTCGGATCCCACTGCATTTTTAAATGCAATGTTTAAAATCTTTTCCACCATGGCGCCTGGTGGAGGGCATGCGGGTCCGTCAGGTCCTTTGGCCTTTAACTTCGGTGCTCCGGCTCCTTACAAGCCGACACCCTTTATGCCCTTTCTCCCTTCTGGAACCACTTCGGCACGATGCCCTTGGTGTCGCCCAGAAGACCTGTGACGTCAACGATGTCTGCTGTCCCGGCGCTGATGGATTCACCACGGATCCAGTCTACAGTGAAGTTGCCTGTGGCGCCGGAGGGTTCGGCGTCGGATAGATCTGAGGAGCGGCGCCGACGAAGATCTTTGGCGTCGGCCGACTCCTTATCGATGCCGGGACTTGAATCCAGACTCCGATCCAGGAGATTAGCTTTACGGCTTCTGGAGGAAGAGGAGTACAGCTGACAACATTTGGAGTTAGGTGAGATCATGGAGCCTTCGGGAGATCTACAAGGCTTGGACACAGCAAGTGGCATTGACAATTCCCCTGAATGGGATTTGGCTTTCCCAGGGGAGTATACAGAGGAAGCTGCATCATTTCATGCGGTAGTAAGGAAAGCTGCAGACTTTTTAGACCTTCCTCTTCCTGCTGCAGAGGTGAAAACAAAACTTCTGACTGAAGTGCTGCATCCGGCGTCGGCGGTGGCGGAGCCTCTCTTGCTCTTCAATGAGGCTCTTTTGGACCCTATTAAAGATATCTGGAAGAAGCCAGTGTCTTCGGCAGCCGTCGACAGGGTGGTAGCGAGACGCTATTGTGTAGCTCCAGGTGGTCCGGACTTTCTCTCCACACATCCAACTCCAGAGAGTTTGGTTGTTCAGGCGTCGTGCTCCTCCCAGTCAGCTCCTGATTTGTTCCCCGGGACCCCTGCGGACAGGGAGTCTAAGAAAATGGACCAGGCAGCAAAAAAGGCATTTTCTTCTTTCAGCATGGCCATGAAGTCGACCAATGCAACTTGCATTTTGGGGTGTTATAGTCATGCCCTTATGAATGAGGCTAAGGGTCATCCTGGATTGCCACAGGAGGTATTGCAACTACTGTCGGACGCTCAGGCGGCGGCGACCCAGGTGATTCAATCTGAGTTGGACACCTCGGACTCAGTGGCAAGAGCTATGGGCACATCCATAGTGACGAGGTGACAGGCTTGGCTGCGTTCATCAGGTTTCTCCCCGAATGTACAGACTACTCTCCTGGACCTACTTTTTGACAGAGAAAAACTCTTTGGAGCAAAAGCTGATTCTGCTCTTGAACGCTCTAAAGAGAGCAGAGCCACGGCGAGGTTGTTGGGACTTCAAGCGGCCACTTCCTCTGCTTTTAGATCTTTTAGAAAATTTCGAGGTTTTGTTCATGGCACCTCCTTTCATGGCAGGCTCCAGGCGGCACAGCAATCTGCAGGAACTCTACCTTACAGATCCTTCAGGGGCAGGGGTAGAGTACGAACTAGAGGGGCCACCCAGCAGCACTCTGCCTCTTCCTCTTCCTCAGGAGGGGTGCAGCAGGGAAAGCAGCCTTAGTGCTCCACCACTCCCTGCTCACGTGTCTCCGGTAGGAGGGAGACTTGCCCGATTTCTTCCCATGTGGGAGTTTATAACATCAGACTCCTGGGTCATCGACATCGTGAAGAAGGGGTATGCTCTTCCCTTTCAGCCTTGTCTCCTTTCTTCCCTCCCCATCCTTCCTTCTGTTCGGACGACAATCTTCTGTTATTGCAACAGGAGGTGATATCTCTTTTGTCGAAAGGCACAGTGGAGTTGGTTCCACAGCGGGAGAGGTGTCAGGGCTGCTATTCAAGGTACTTCCTGATCCCCAAAAAGGATGGTCGGTTGAGGCCAATCCTGGACCTGAGGATTTTGAATTGGTTCCTCAAGCAGGAAAAGTTCAAGATGCTGACCCTGTCACAGGTTCTTTTTGCGTTCAACAAAGGAGATTGGATGGTGTCTGTCGATTTGCAGGACGCGTACTTCCATATTCCGATCCTCAAATCGCACAGGAAGTATCTCCGGTTTGTGGTGGGGTCACAGCACCTCGAGTCTTCACAAAGGTGATGGCGGTGGTTGCAGCAGAGCTCAGAAGAAAGGGGATAGCGGTATTTCCCTATCTGGACAATTGGTTGATCAAAGCCAAGTCTCCGGAGCTCGTGCGGCGTCACCTGCAGTCGACAACTCAGTTGTTGTTCGACCTGGGTTTTTCAGTCAATGTGCCCAAATCTCACCTGGAGCCCTCTCAAAGCCTCCTGTTTATAGGGGCAGTACTGGACACAACATTGAATCAGGCCTTTCCTCCCCCCCAGGGTGTTCAGGACATTCAGGCGTTGATTCCAATATTTCGAAATGGAGCGGTAGTTTCAGTCCTCAAGGTCCTTCATCTGCTCGGTCTGTTTGCTTCTTGCATACTGCTGGTCACTCACGCACGCTGGCACATGAGGGCTCTTCAGTGGTGCGTCCGCAGGCAGTGGTTTCAACACAAGGGGGATCTCGAGGATTCGATCAGGATCTCCAGAGACACTGCTGCGGATCTTCAATGGTGGACTGCGGTCGGCAAACTGTTGCAAGGAAGGGCGTTTTCCCTGCCTCCACCAGTGGCCACAGTTGTGAAGGATGCTTCCACTCTAGGGTGGGGAACTCATCTGGGGGACCTGGAGATCAAAGGTCTTTGGTCTCCAGTGGAACAGAGGTTTCACATCAATCTGTCTGCCTCTTAAGGCCTTCCTCCCTTCCCTTCGCGGTCGGTCGGTTCAAGTCCTGACAAACAACACTACAGCGATGTGGTATATAAACATGCAGGGGGGAGTGGGGTCGTATCTTCTCTGCAGAGAAGCTCTTCGACTCTGTTTCTGGGTTCGGGACCACGAGATTTGCTTGGTAGCAAATTATTTGGCCGGAGTTCTGAACTTGCGTGCGGACGTTCTCAGTCAGCACATCTCGATCGACCACGAGTGGCCTCTTCATCTGGATCTGGTGCTTTACATCTTCCAGATGTGGGGATGCCCGCAGATAGATCTGTTTGCTACTCCGGAGAACGTGCACTGCCCGTTGTTTTGCAGCCTCCAGTATCCGGTGCAAGGAGCTTTGGGGGACGTGTTTCAGATGTCCTGGAGGAGTCAGTTGCTTTACCCGTTTCCTCCCATACCCCTGAGTCCTCGAGTTCTGAGGAAGATCCACCAGAACCGGGCCCACGTCATCTTGATAGCCCCGGATTGGCCAAGAAGGGTGTTGTATTTGGACCTTCTCCAACTCTCTCTGTGCCCTCCGCTCCATCTCCCTTACAGGGCAGACCTCCTCTCGCAGTCGCAGCGGCAGATTCTACACCCCCACCTCCAGAGTCTGCACCTTCATGCCTGGAGATTTTGAACGGGGCAATCTGAGTGCCTTTTCTCTCCCGCCGGAAGTGGTGGATGTTATTTTATCGGCCAGGTGACACTCCACCAAATCGATCTATGCAAGCAGGTGGGCCAGATTTGTAAATTGGTGTGGAGAGAACCAAATTAATCCCTTAAAGGCTCACTTGTCTGACATATTATTATTTGCTCTTTCCTTGGCACAGAAGGGTTGTGCAGTTGCCACAGTTAAGGGTTATTTATCAGCGCTGTCGGCTTTTCTGTGCCTCCCAGACCAACCCTCCTTGTTTAAATCACCACTTGTTTTGAGGTTCATTAAGTGTCTCACTAATAGGTTTCCGCCCACACCGTTTGTTATGCCACAGTGGGATCTTAATTTAGTATTGACATTTCTGATGGGATCGCCATTTAAGACGAAGCACTCTTGTTCTTTGCGTTTGCTGGTCTTACAGACTGTGTTTCTAGTGGCCATAACATCGGCCAGATGAGTGAGTGAGCTCCAGGCTCTTAGTGTAGTCTCCATACCTTTCCTTCTTTAGAGACAAAGTGGTGTTAAGGACCAAGGCGGCTTTCCTCCCGAAGGTTGTTACACCCTTTCACTTGGGGCAGTCTATTACTCTCTCTTCCTTTTACCCTCCGCCTCATCCATCCAAAGAGGAAGAGAGGCTTCACCGATTGGATCCACGAAGAGCATTGTGCTTCTTTGTTGACAGGACGAGGGAGTTCAGGCAAGACGATCAGTTCTTCGTTGGATACGTGGGGAAAAGGAGAGGCAGAGCAGTCCGCAAGAGAACACTGTCCAGGTGGGTCATTCTCCGTATCAAACTTTGTTGTTCCCTAGCAAAGAAGGAACCACCTGTGGGGCTTCAAGCTCATTCCACCAGAGCTAAGGCTGCTTCATCGGCCTTGGCTAGGTGTGTTCCTGTGGTTGACATCTGCAAGGCGTCAACTTGGGCATCCCTCCATACTTTTGTCAAACATTATTGTTTGGACTCTGAGGTCAGGAGGGATGGCCATTTTGTATGCTCAGTGCTGCAGGATTTCTTGGTTTGACCTTTCAGGCACCCACCTCTAGAGGTAGTACTGCTTTGGGACTCTATTCTTTAGGTAAGGAATCCACAGGTAGGTGTATCCATCAGAAGGATAAGTTACTTACCTTCGGTAACGCCTTTTCTGGTAGATACATTAACTACCTGTGGATTCCTCACGGTCCCACCCGCCTCCCCGTTGCCTGGCTGGTCTTACCACGAAATCCGTGGGTGAGCACAGTTTTCTTGTATATTTGTATATAATTAGGACATGTATATAATGATGGCACGTATATATGTATTTCTTTCTCTATTTTATATATTTCAAGGAAACATGGTTGATCTTGACTATGTATATATGTTTCCATATGAAGGTGTTGTTGCCGTTAGTTTCTTTTTATTTTTATGGTAATAAATGTTGCGGTTTCACTTTGCTTGATGCGATTATATTCTCTTCAAGGTCAATGTTCACCTGTTTGCCTCAAAGGCACGTAAAAAATGGTGATAACTGATGTCTGCACGTCAACGAGGGCTTCTTATTGCCTGGATGACGTCATACGGCGTCGCGTGGAGTCGGGCAATTGTGACGTCATCATTGACGTGCAGAGCTAGAAGAAAATTTCTGTCGAAGCTGGCGCGTGGGGGAAAATTCTTTAGGTGAGGAATCCACAGGTAGTTAATGTATCCACCAGAAAAGGCGTTACCGAAGGTAAGTAATTTATTCATCTTAAACTAACCTATTCTAACTATACGCAACCATCAACTAAAGGTAACTACCCTATGCTAAACTTAACAAACACATTTACCGCCACACTCTAAACATTGCCCCCCACCCCTCCTAAGTTACAAGACACATGCAGGACAACATATACTAATACTACACATATACTAACTAAATCTAAACAAATATATATTTTTTAGTAATCATTTTTTATATACTTTTTAAACACATAGATACCCCAGCATGAACCCCCACCCATCAATTAACATGTAATATGTAAAAAAAAAAAAAAAATCCACTTATCCTAACTAAACTACATACCTACACTAACCTAACACTAACCCCCTAAAACACATAATAAAACATAACTTAAAATCAGAAGTAAGGGGACAGAACTTGGAGGTGGCAGTTCAGATGCGACTCAGAGTTTGACATTCTTCAGTTTTTTATTAATGAACATTAGCCTCTTGGCGTTGGCAGACACCTTCTTCTCCAAACTGTCCAAACGTTTCAGGACCAGGGAAACATCCCTTTGCAGATCCTGCAGTAATTGTGTGTTCATGGCAGCAGGTAGTGTGGGCTGTTGCACTGTTGTTGTTTTAGTAGATGCAGCTGATGTTGTGGGAGTACTGCCAGCTGTGCCCCCCCTGCACTGTTGAGGAGCTAGGTGTTTGCAGTGCCTGCATTGCTACTATGGGGACCCTTTGTGGGAATGCCCGCCATTCCCCCGTTGCCATCTCTGCACAGTAGCGGCGAGCCATTTTTCAGAATCTAGATTCCACTGCCAGGATATGGTGGTACCTCACCGCCCTCTTTTGAAACACACAGAGCTCATCATTGCTCATGTTGGCAGCTGTTAAATGGAGACAGGCAACCATCAATGTCAGCATTGTGTGGTTGTCTATACAGATTAGTAACTTACATTGCTACATCTAATTACACAGGTACTCCAACTCACATTCCAGAAAAGACACTGGCCCTGATAAATGTAACAACAATGCTGCCTTGGCATCATTGTATTGACACTAAAGCGACATATGGAAGTGCGCTTTGCGTTTGCATAATAAAGAATAATGCAAAGGCAGCTAAAACTTTCCATAGATCAGTCCCAAACATCCTAATCATCTGTGTCTATTTACAACCATACATCACCAGGAACCTGGACACATTAATGTAAGGATGGGATGCTGTTGGTAACCATGAGAGGTCAGAGCTGATAGGTACACATGCAACCCTGATCAAAATGACTGTCACCTACACTGTGAGCATCACATCTTCCTACAAATTTGGTATTTCTCTCCCCCTGGCCCTAAGGGGAGATGGCCATGCAATCCATCATCTCAACTGTCTTAGTCATCCACCAAGGCATGCCCATTCATACATGGAGTCAAGAAGTGGACCAAATGTTAGGAGGGCTGACACCTAGGAAGCTGGTATTGATAGGTCTATCACATCTACATTCCTGTGTCCAGGTGTGCACCCATCAATACCTGATCTGCCACTACTATTCCTTACACACCCATCTCCATGCCAGCACATGTTTGGCCTTGACCTACATGCAAGCCAATTACATTCCACATAAGTGTAACATACATGGAGTGAAAAAGACAGAGTGTCATGCTGGGGGACAGTTGCCAGTCCAGTCCTCCATCCTCATGACAATACAGGGATGTACCTAATTGGGGTCAATATGGTGCAACCCTGTGTTGTGAGAATGATGGAGTGTGCCACTACCAATATTCTCACAGCCTTGTACTCTGACATTCTTAGCCACATATGGCCCTTCATGTGGCTTGTCACCACCTTGTGTACACGATGCTGGCCATTGTGCACTACAAGCCTCACAAGATGTGACCCTCTGGTGATGCATGGGGATCCTTTAAATGGCCCATGATGTCAGCATCTACTTTGATATCTGATCATTGGACAGCTTATTACATCTGGCATTGTATTCAACACACATGACTCACGCACACCAGACCCTGGATTACTTCACTGGACACACATTATAACACTTACGGGATACATGTGGGTCCTCAAACCTCGTAACTTCGCCGATCGTGTAGGGGCAGGTCCACCTGTAAGACATGAATGGAAAACCATGCTTAGTGTCATATCACAGCCACTGCGAGTGGACAACAATTTTCAGTGTGAAGTAGTTGAGAGGAGTGAGCTAATTATCCTAGTGGAAAGCAGTGCAACAGACACACCACTATGGATCACACAATGACACAGACACTCAGGTAAGATAGAGCCAAACATCTTAACACTAACACTGGGCCAGAGACTCATGTAGTGCTACACCCTGCAACAACCATATGTGGGCCATCTATTGAAGACGGAACAACATGGTATAAGGAGTTGTCTAAAACAACATGACACTACCCTGGCGCTTTGCTATACATATGACTCAGGTACTGAGGAGACGGCGGCAGCAGTGTCGAGGGCAGGAGCCCTTTAAAAACAAACTCGCGCTCCCGCCCTGCGGGAAGCACGTTTCAAGGGAGGAGGCGGCGGCAGCAGTGTCGAGGGCAGGAGCCCTTTAAAAACAAACTTGCACTCCCGCCCCGCGGGACGCGCGCGTGCGGCGCCTGGGCGAAGCCCGAGCCAAGGTCGGGCCCGTCCTGCGCCCGTCAGCGCCTGACAGAGGCTGGGCTGGGCCACCCCCCTGACATCTATATTTTTTGGCAATTACTGGTTTTGGACACCTACATATGGTAGGGACGTGCTCATTTCCAGGCTGACCATCGTATGGACCACATTACCCAGTGTGTTATAGGCCCACGAGGAGACGCTTAAAGACTTTTGAGCTGCGGCTGGTGCTGGCTCTATAGACAGGGGCAGGAACCCTTCAATAACTCCTTTCTTTGCACTCCCGCTTTGCACTTGCAGCTGGTGCCAGCTCTGTGAACAGGGGCAGGAGCCCTCTAATAACCCTTTTCCTTGCACTCCCGCTTTGCACTTGTAGCTGGTACCGGCTCTGTGGACAGGGGCAGGAGCCCTCTAATAACCCTTCTCCTTGCACTACCGCTTTGCACTTGTAGCTGGTGCCGGCTCTGTGGACAGGAGCAGGAGCCCTCTAATAACTCTTTTTGCACTCCCGCCTCGTACCTGTCAGAGCCCGGAGGAGGTTGGGCTGGGCTCATTCTGTTGATATCCGGTTTAGTGATTTGCATATATTTTGTTGTGACTAGATAAGAGTGTTCAATATAGTAACCCCATATACATAATATACATAATGGGGAAAAGAAAGCAAAACCAAATAGGGAACGGTATTAATAAAAAAAACCAGAGAAGTGCTAATACGATCACTAATTATCTCACAGATGCAATGGGGAAAATTAATGAAGAAATTATTAATGCTGAAGCACGTTTAGTGGCAACAAAAAATGTCTTACATGAGGCTGTCACTGAAGTGAGCACTGAGGCTGTGGGTTTAATCTCTGAACTAAAATCCCCAAAGGAAAAATGTACTGGAGTGGATCCTAGATTTTCCTTAGGCCCTTTATTACCTACAGACATAATAGAAGAAATCGATTCCTTGAACAGTACAGATGACCAAATTCCTTCACCACCAAAGGAAAAAAAGAAGTAGTCAGACTACTAAATCTAAGTTTATGCTACCATCTTCACAGTTTTCTAAGGGTAGCAAAATAATAACTGAAATGCACGGGGGTCATGCAGTAGCACTATCACCAGACAACGATGGTCCCTTACAAAAACGTATGGAAACTCTTTTCAAGAAACTGCATGGCAAGCTAGACCAGATAGAGTCCAAAGTATTGCTAGAATTCAAGGAGATAAAAGAACGTATAACTAAGATAGAAGTAAGTGTTAATTCAATGACTAAAGCGAAAATGTTGTCCCATGGTTGTGACACTATACCAAATGAGAGCCAAGCGGCTGTAGATATAAGGAATAGTACAATGACAGGGAAAGCAGATTCTAACAAAAGAAGTATAGAATACCGGCACCCCATACAGAAAGAAATTCCCCTGTCTAAGGAACCCATTATCAATCATATCGAGCAATTGGAGAGAAATCATAGATGCCAGTCCTTGATTAGAAATAGACCTGTGAAAGAGGTATTACAATTACCGGCAGATGCTACACCATATACAATCATTCTTAAAAATGTCCCCAAATTGGAACCAAACATCGTTGAGACCTGGGCAGATTTACATAACAAAGCAGTACACTGGATGGCAGGGAATATATGTACACCAGATATACTATTTTGTGAAATCTTATATGCAAGGAGAGTTGATTGGGTGGGATATTTGGAGGAAGAAGGGGGAGATTGTATTGTGGTTAATTTTCGTAATCCTCGCTTTGTGGGTCAACTACTAGCGGACTTGGATATAAGACATCGAACTTGTAAAAATCTGAGAAAAGAGATTATGGGAGTTCCTTTAGGATATTTTTACAGAATGATGAATACCTCAGGCACAAGAGACACGGGGGGCCACAGGGAATACACCCAGTAATTTGGAGAGGTATAATAAACCAGAGTGTTCCAATCGATTCGCTCCCCTGAGTAACATGGAGGATATGGACTGACAGCAGGAGGACATGAGTAGAAAAGAGATCTTGCTACCTGACAAAATACAAGCTACTACTGTAGTCCCCATTCTAAAATCTTTAAGCTGTAATGGTGACGCTGAGTCAGATGGGAGGTCCCTAGCAGGAGACTTAATTATACTCATGTCGTGGAATATAGCTGGAGTAAAAACGAAAATGGTTGAGCAGGAATGGCAGACCATAATAACCTCATCACATATAATCTGCCTACAAGAGACATGGCACAAAGGATCCTTTTTTATTGAAGGATATGCCATATTCTCCACCCCAGCTTCTGCCTCACCTAGCGGTAGGGTAAAGGGAGGATTAGCAATACTGATCTCAATATTGGTACCGTATATATTGGTGAAATCCTCCCTTGATTCCCCTTACTATTAGTTTTTATATTTTCAGATAGATGGAATTTTAGGGATTGTTTTAATAAACTACTACAATAATAAATTTGATGGCACCAATAGAGTAGTGGCATTGACTCTTCAGGAAGATTTACAAACCTTTGTAAATGATATAACTTCAAGCTATACAATAATATGGGTTGGAGATTTTAATATTGGGACATGCCAGAATACTATAGGAAAAACATGTGGATTTTTCGACGATGGGGGGAGCGCACAATCACACTTTTTGCATAACAACTACGGAATTGCACTGAATGAGATATTATTTAGACATGATTTAGAATTGATGGAACAAGACGGGCTTAAAGGAATGAAGCTTCCATCGTTTATAGGAAGGAGACATTTCTCATTATTTGACCATATATTAATGTCTAAGAGTAATATGGATATGGTCAAATCCCTGAAGATTGAGCCAACCATCTATAATGATCATCATCCCTTGTTATTAACTATGAGATTGGCTAAACACTTTAATATAGTTGAATGATTGGCAATGAATATAGGAATAAGAAGGGAAAATGGTATTGTAATTAAATGGACTGGGGTAAATGAAATAGATGTGATGAAAAAAGTTGTGACATGACACTGTCAAGAAATTCTCACATGTACAGAATATAACCAAAGCCAATGTGAGATCTTAGGATCCTTTAACCAGCTTAGAAATGCCATTGCAGGAAGCCTAGTGAGAACATTGGGGAACAAAAAGAGTGAGAAAGTGGGGTGGTTTGATCATAATTGTTAATTAGCAAGCCAGGAATTAAAACAAGCACTGCAGGCTCCACCAAGAAATAGGGAAGAGGTAATTATTAAACGCTCTAACTACAAACATACACTAATGACGAGGAAGGCACAATTGAGAGCTAGGGCATGTGCTAATCTTGAGCAAGCAACAACATTAAAAGATAGTACTTTATTCTGGAAAACAATTAACCAACCATTCCTAAAAAATAATGATGCATCCCAAATAACAGTGCACGTTCCATCATCAGAATGGCTTTCACATTTTGGCTCAATTTTTAACCCAGATAATCTGACTACTCACATATCGAATATTGAGATAATTGAGATAAAGCCACCTTTTTTTAAACCAGTTAGTATAGGGGAAGTGAAATCTGCTACGGGAAGATGCTTGAAAGGGAAGGCACCAGGCCCTGACGGGGTGCCAGTAGATGCCTATTTGACATACATCGATCTATGGTGCCCTATTTTGACCCAAGTCTTTTTGAGTGTGACAAAGGGATATATTTTAAGATCTTGGACTGAAAGTATAATTGTTCCTATTTTCAAAAAGGGAGATAGAGGTGACCCCAAATGCTATCGGCCAATCTCACTTTTAGATACCTCTGTCAAATTGCTGGGAAGGGTACTCCTAGAAAGATTAGCATTATGGGCAACCAAAAACCATGTACTCACAGAGGCTCAATTGGGATTCAGGCCTGGGGTTGGTACTCTGGAACAATGTATAAACCTTCATTTAATAATAAGCAAATATACAATAGCGAGGAAGGGTCATATGTTCCTTTGTTCTGCTGATCTTAGCAGTGCTTTTGATTTGGTGAACCATGCTAAGCTGTGGAAAGTTTTAAAAGATATGGGCGCACCCTTAGATATAGTAAGTTTCGTGGCGCAATTATATGATCATCTAACAGCGCGGTGAGATATGGAAGAAATGGCGAGTGTACCCCAGGTTTAAGGATAGGGAGAGGAATATGTCAAGGCTGTGTTTTGGCGCCTCTTCTATTCTCCTTTTATATAAATGGAGTAGATGCCCATTTAAAAAATATGAACATTGATACCCCTAAAATAGGTGAATGCTCTATCCCAGTCCTTTTATATGCAGATGATGCTGTACTGCTGTCACGAACTGCAAATGGGTTGCAGCGGTTAATCGAGGGCTTTGTGTAATTTATGGAGGAAAGAGATATGTTGTTGAATATGGGCAAAACTGTTGTAATGACTTGTGGACAGGGAAAGGTTAGGAAGAAAGATTTTTTTTATCAAAGGCTATAAATGTGAAGAGGTGAATGGATTTACATATCTGGGTATAAAGTTGACTAATATGGGTCATTGGAAACAACATCTAGAAATTATCAAGATGAAGTATGTTAGGACAACTGAGGCTGTTTTTAGATTTTCAAAAAAATTTGGCAATAAACCCCTTAGGGAAATGCTGCAAATCTACAAAAGTAAATCAATTAACAGCATTATGTATGGTTCTGCCCTTTGGGGTTTGATGCCCCAGATCCGTTCATTACAAGTGCTAGAGAATACATTTTTTTGCAGACTACTTGCAGTGCCAAATACTACCTCCACATTTATGGTACACAAGGAGTTGGGTTGCCCTTATGTGGAAGATCTAATATACACCAATGCCTTGTTGGCCTGGCATGGTATTTGGTCTAAAGAAGGGACGCATTTTACCCAAAAGATTATTAAAGATTGCTTTACACTAGAATATTGGGATAGAATTCCATGGTTCGTGCATTTAAAAGATTTGTTGAAAGATATAAATCTAGGTCCAAATTTGGAAAATCCAGGTATTATCCTCCAATTTAGCAAGAAAGAATTGAAAAAGCAACTTACGGCATGGAGGGTTAGTGATAGAGAAAATAGAGAATGTAGGAAGTCAACAGTAGCACTTTATATGACTGAAAATAACGAGGTAATGCCAAATTATTTGCTGATAGTAGCAAACATTCAGGATAGATTTTATCTGACTCGAATGCTCTTTAGAATGTTGCACTGTTTGGTAGCTTTCCCAAAGGTGAGGATTTGGAGTAAAAGCCTACCGAAGTGCCCCTGTGTGGGACGATTTGCACAATCCACCATGCACTTTATTATATCTTGTAAATTTTATCACGATATTAGGAAGCAATTTTTAAAACCTTTATTTATTATTAACAAATTATTTTATTGTAGAGAAGCTTTTAACTACTTATGTAAACTGGATACCAATGAGAAATGTGATGCAGTGATAAAATTGATCCTAAATGCCATAGAACAAAGGAAAAATCTCTGGTATGAGAATGAATAATTCCTCAATTTGCAGTAGTAAGGGTTTTTTATTTATTTATTTATTTATCAGTAATGTTTTCTCGAAGTGTCTAATTATATATTTTTACTATTTTAAAGGGATTGTTTATCTTTTATGGAGTAAAATCCGAATAAAGATTGATTTGCTTTGATTTGATTTGACTCAGGTACTCAACCTTATCCTGCAAGGCACCCAGAGGCGTTTTGTGACAGACATGCAGCTCAATTTTAAGTCTGCAATGATTATGCGTTGATTAATCCATGACTGATGTGGCAAAGTTGTCTAATGGTATCAAGTGCCCCATATACATTGCCCCCTAAGGCGGGTAAGCCCCCTTTGCTAACATGTCAAGGGTCATATGCGCCAAATGATGACAACATTGTGCTATACATGCATTGCCCACCTCTGTTGAAACAATTCAGGGAAAATATGGTAGGTTGGCAGTGCCTTGGTTTATCATACTTGACACTATGCCGGGGCACAGGTGTCACCATGGCCTCTGAAATGTGTGCGTATGTGATGGTTGTGCAGGACTCACGAGGCATCTGACCTGCATTGGTATCATGGTTGGACACGTAAACTCCAGGCCTAGACTGGTGCACATACACTTCACTCTGGTTGAATACAACCTGTCCACAAGCATTGCATGCAGCACTCCAGCTTATCTGCTACTGTCGCTCAAGAGCAGTGAACAGTGAATAGTATGCCAATAGAGACTCACCAACAGGTCCGCCGATCTCAACACCAAGGTGATCAAGCAGATCCTGCTCCCTGGCCACCAGATCTGCCCAGTGATGCTTGAGCTGGTGCTCATTCCTGCTGCTCCTGTACGCTCTCTTCAGGTGGTGGAGCACCCTGCCTCACCACAGCTGCCTGGTCTTCGTCCGGTATCCCTGGATGTCCCGCCACGCACTTCTAGCATCATAGGCAGGTAGTGGCATACCAGCCGCACAAATCCACCCAGCTCATCCTCTGGCATCGTTGTCAGCCTTCCTGTACCAGACAGGTTGTATATGGTCAAAGTTGGCCCCTAATACCAAGAAAAAAAAAAAATAATGGAATCTTAACTCCGCTAACTAATCTCAACTATCCCAAATGAGTAATTACCCCAGACAGAAACCTCACAGTACAAATATAGACAAAAAACACACAAAATCAAAACTACTGAGACAAAATGCGCACAATATATAACAGGACACTACAGGAGAGACACCACAAACTTCAATACACACCCAAGACACAGCCACCAGCTCCAAAACACAATCACACAGTTAGAAAGGCACAGACTGTAAAGAGGAAGTGAAACTACACCAACTGTACCATGCTTGTAGACAGGATTTCCTATTACATCACTTCCTGTCCCCGTGCATCACGTTTTTCAGTAATGCGTGTATTTATCTGACGTATTTGACATTTGTGTAGGTTTTTTTAGTCGCATAATGTACGTGTGTCGTTTATGTAGACGCATGATGGTTATGCGTAGATTTCACTGAAGGCAGCATTGAGAGGAGTGCGAAGGTGGTATTCACGCTAAGGGCCCATGTGTCATTTTCTTTGCGTTTGCGGATGTTTTAGACACATTTGCATCATATGTTTTGACTCAATTCCTGATTGTGCTGTTGTTTGCATTGTCCTTAGATGCACCCTCAATCAACATACATATGACATGTTCTGTGCCGCAGTGTGGCATATTGGGTATGGCCACATGTGGTAGTCCATGCAACAATGTGATAAGGGTGTGATTGGTCTGTTCCACCAATGTGTGGGTTATAGATTCAACAGCATGCAAATTGTTGCACGTCTTGCATATATACAAGTGTCTCCACATATGTTGGGCATTCAGTACAATGCAATAGTTCTGATTTGTGATTGTGTTTTGGTCTGTGATGTGTGATGTTGTCATACAGAGCATGATATTTAATGCTACATACACAGGTCAGGCATTGTAAAGGATGGGTGAACCATTGCTACCTAGAAAATATTACCCGACAACTGTCTCCGTATGTGGATTTTGAGTTTATGTGGACTTGTGTGAAGCCTGCATATTTGTCTGACATGTGTACATCTTTGGTACATGGTTTGTATGACACACTCTGCCTGCATTCCATCCAGAAAATGTTTTGATCACAAAAGTTTGATTAAACTTGTTGCAATTACCAATGGGTGTTGGTTTTGTGTGGTGGACCTGCAGCCCTAGCTGCATATGGTCTCATCCATGCTGATTTGCATTCCAGAGACGTGTCCATGCAATGTGTGAGGTGATGTGTACCCTGTGTAAGGATTGTGCCCCATGGCAGTGGCAGGACAGATTACCATGGATATTCCGGCAGAGCCCTACTTCTAGCATTGGTTGTTATACCTGGGCAAATCCTGATTACCAAAGTTGCTAATGATGTCCCTCCCTTGTCACACATGTTCCATGCTGCCATTGTAACTATCACACTGAGTTGTGACAGTATTCAGTTCCAACATGACTTAATTTCTATTTTTTTAAATCCACTACCTCATGTGTGGGCCTCTTGGATACATCCTATTTGGACTTGATGTAGTTGTGTCTGATGACCTATTGTCTAACAAGTTGGCAACGTGGATGTACAAAATATGTAGTGGTTCATTGATTGTGTCCTTCAGTTGTCATATACCAGTGATGAGGCTGTTAGTGATGTGTGGGATGGTGGCAGTACTATCTTACACATCACATATGATGTTGCAACAGTACTTGTCAGACTCCTATTTGTAACATGATCCCTGAGCTTTGACTCACATTCCTACGCTATGTGTAGTGGAGACTGAAGAGACCAAAGCGGGATTGGTTGTATTCATGAAGTGTTTATTAAAAAAATTGTCAAGGTGAATTCAGTGGTTCTTAAGAGTAAAAGTTGTCAACTATGTGCTGTCTCCGGCGTACCCCAGCAGCTGTGTTGTGCTGTTTCCCCTCTATATCATTACCATCATCCTCCTCCTCCTCCTCAGGCAGGTCATCTACCTGGTCACACATCGGAACGTACATCCGCACACCTATGTTGTGCAGGCTAGCACGTTAAGATGATTTTGCACACAATGTGTGGGGCATATAGAAGGTTGCCTCCTGTGAGGTTCAGGCACCTGAATCTTGTTTTCAGTATGCCAAATGTCCTTTCCACGATATTGGGTGTCTTACGGTGTACCTCATTGTATGCACGCTCTGATGCTGTGCTTGAGTTTGCAAATGAGGTTATCATTCACGGCTGTATGCAATAACCCTGATCCCCTGCAAAAGATAAAAGGTGTAAGTTGCTGTTTAGGCTTGAAACAGGTTTGTCATGCAGCATGGCAGTTGTTATTTTGAGTTGGTTGTGACTCGGAAGTGTTTGTGGTATGGTGTGAGTTCCTGGCCTTGTGCAACATTTTCTTAGAACTTTGTTGTTGAACATGACAGTCCTGGGTATTGGCTCAGGGACCTGGGACATATATTTTGGAATCCTAACTGATGCTCAGCGTGTATGTACCATGTGTTGTGTAGTGCACCTTTGTATCAGTATGCTCTCACTAGAGGGGACGTGGCATATCCTCACAACACAATGGGGTCAGATGTGGTGACAATGTGGTAGCCCTACAGAGCCTGGACATCCCAGCCATTTTGACATGTGTCATTACAAATGACGTGCAACACCTAGGCCCATTTTAATGAGTAAGTGACAATGCATAACCCAGCTCCAACACTGGCAGAACTGTGCTGCAACATTTTCACTATGCGGGAATGCACCATTTGTTACATGTTACTAGGCAACCCTTTGTTGTCCCCTACGCCTAGTATGCAGCTGTGCACCAAGACTACCAACCTTGCACCAGGGTACTTGGCTAGCTGCCCTGTGGAGATGGGTGTCTCTTACATATACATTTTGATGGACTTTCTCTTTGTGGTGCAGTATGCAGCATGCATAGATGGCACATTCATATGAGGTCAAATCACAGTCAATTTCCTTATTGCAACCTGCAAATGGCACCCCTGGGGTGGTGTTTGATGTTGGCACTACCTCAGGATCAGCATCGTAATGTAATGTATCTTGTGGTGACAGACCTGCAGCTACACACATTGCAAGCCCCTTCCATGCTAAGTGCTGCATGGGAGGGTGGCCGATTTTCAATGTGGCTTCAAGTCGCAAAAGAGTGGTCATCCGCAAACTTGTTCATACAGTGAAAGCCACTGGGGGCTCTTACATAGGTCCCTTAGGGATCCTGAGTGGCAGAAGATGTTTGTGCCAGCCATCAGGTGTCCAAGGATGTGTATCCCATTGTTTAAGGATGATCAACATCACTAGCAGTGACTCTCCTACCTTCCAAAACATGAATCAGCATTTATACTGTCCACACATGCACAGGGCAGGCTATGGGATGGAGCTCAGCTACTTAGCAAATGTTCCCTCAGCACAGTGCATGTTAGGTCAGTGATGTCCAGTATTCTCCTACAGGGTCCCACTACAGCATCCATGGTCTGCACTGTCTAACAGTGACTCTGCCCCATGGTGGGCCATTTATTGTTTACGGTACAGACATGATGGTGTGGGTCAGTAACTGGTGCATGTGAGGTGGCACTACAGCAGGTGTGGTGCCACTTTTCACAAATCTGGCACATGGTATGTGATAGCCATTAATGTTATATTCCTATGTGTGTGACCCAATGCATCAGGCAGATGTATATGCACACTACAGGTAAGTAAGGTATGTGTTGATGAGATGTAGTTGGTATTGGCACCAGTTGTCTGGCATTTGATGTTTGTTCTGGCAGAGACTTGCATGGCATGATTTGAGGGATCTGTGCCTATGTGTGACTTACGATACATGAGCATGATGTATGCCCTTGAAATTAATGTGCTATTTTTTGTTTGGTGTACTGTGTGTGTGGTGTGTACATAGTAGACAACCTGTGGCACTTGTAGTGGTTTGTGTACATCTTCTGTTTGCAAAGGATACATATCTGCACCTGTCCTTCATGTGGTGTGCCTGTCAATTTGTGACTGTGTTACATACACGTGGGTGTATGTGTTTGTGGTGTGTACTGATTGTGCTGTACTGCAGCATGGTGCATATGTGTTGTTACTTTCACATCTCTATTACCCTGGCCCTGTGTTGTTGGAGTGGGGTATGTCTTGTCTGTCCCACAGGGTTGGTGTGTTGTGTGTAAATTACTAGGGCCCTCATTACAACTTCGGCGGTCTTGGCCAAAGACTGCCAAAGCTGTGGGCGCCAGTGTACCACCACTGCTGGCGGTATATCTGGCTCCCTATTTAGACTTTTCTGCTGGGCCAAGGGACCGTAACAGTTTTACCATCCGCTGGCCCAACGAAAAAGTCACATCAACATCGCAGCCGGCTAGTAATAGAGCCGGCGCAATGCTGATTTGTAGCGGGTGCAGTAGCACCTGTTGCGCATTTCACTGCCCGAAATTCGGGCAGTGAAATGCGTGATGAGGGTGTGCCTGGAGGCCCCTGCACTACCCATGTCAGGTGCATGGGACGTGCAAGGGCCCCCAGGGGCACCCTAAGTCCCCCTTACCACCATCCTTTCCATGGCGGTGTTTACCGCCGTGGACAGGCTGGTGGTTGGGGATTATGACCGTCAGGCGGAAGCCTGGCGGTATAGTGGAGGGGCCAGCGATATGGTTGGCTATTGTGCCACAGTCATAATAGCTGGCGGAACACCGCCAGCCTGTTGGCTGTGTTACCGCCAGCTTACTGCCGGCTGCCAGGGTCGTAATGACACCCTAGGTTTGTTGACTTACCCAAAAGTAGGCCATTTCCATATTGGCCATCCTGGAAGTGTTCCTCGATAGTGCTGTGCCTGAAGATGTAGGCGCCATGGACACTCCCAGGATACTTGGGCAAAATGTTTGTGAATAGTCCCCAGTGGTCCACTATGGCCCTCACATTTATGGAATGCATGTGTTTGCGATTCCAGTATAAATGCTCTATTGCTGCAGGTGGAACAAGTCAGACATGGGTGCAGTCAGTTGCACTGAGCACGTGCCAGAAGCCATCAAATTGGTAGAACCCCTGTTTTATCTCCTGCTGCATTTGCTGGGTGCTGGGGAAGCGTGATGTGGCGGGGTGTCAGAGAGATAATTGGGTCTCACACCTTTGGCGGAACACCGAGAATGACAGCTGTGACACACCAGCAAACAGGGCACCCGTTGTTTGAAATGAGCCACTTGCCAGCATGTGCTGGACAGGTATCAGCTTTGTTACAGGTGGTATATTATGTGGGGTCTGCAGGCTAGCTGTGATCTGTGGCTCAATGTGGTGCAGCAGGTGTAATATGGCTTGCTGGTTGAGTTTGTATGTTCTTATAATGTATTGTTCCCTGAGGCCAAGGAGGGTTGCCCTGTTTCTGAATATCCTCCCCTTGCCTTCTGCATTGCCTTCATGGGCCCCGTTGCGGTGGCGGTGGTTGCTGTTGTTGTTGCTCTCCTCTGCTGTCTCACAAGGTGGAGCAGTATCACTTCCATCTTGTCCTGTGGGTTGGTAATGTTGCTTCTGTATGTTTTCCTTAAGTAGTGATGTGTGGGCCTCATTTTTAATGCCAGGTCTGACACAGGTGCTAAAATTTGACGCAAATCGGAATTAACTACATTTTTTGGGTCCATCTCCCACCCATGCGTCATTATTGCCCGGGTGGATAAATATGGTGCTAGGGGCTTAGTATCACTTCCATCTTGTCCTGTGGCTTGGTAATGTTGCTTCTGTGTGTTTTCATTAAGTAGTGATGTGTGGACCTCATTTTAACGCCTGGTCAGACCCAAGTGCTAACATTTTCCACAAATCGGAGTTAACGTCATTTTTGGGTCTGCCTCCCACCCATGTGTCATTTTTGCCCTGGTGGATAAATGTGGCGCCAGGAGCTTAGAGTCATTTTTTAGATGGGAACACCTCCCTTGCATCTCATTGATGCAAGGTGGTTACTTGCATAAAAAAAAAGATGTTAACTCCAATATTTTCACCCTAGACCGGTAGGCGGCAAAATATAAATATGGAGTTAAGTTTGCACTGAATTAGCGTCAAAATAAATGACGCTAATTCAGCGCAAAGCAAGTATAAATCTGGGCGTTGTGCATGCAATGTGCACTCCATTTGAATAATGCATGAAGGGCGAAAGCTTGGTGTTGTAGCAATATTGTCTTTCCGTGTCTTGGACAGGCGCGTTGTCTTGTGCAGTTGTATGCACAGCAGTGGAGCAGAATGTGCAGTGCCCCCGTGTCAGGCCGTGTTGCCTCTGGACGTTGGCCTCAGATGTTGGCAGAGTGTGGTTCTAGTTATTCAGTTTTTGGAATAGGCAGAGTCCAAAATATTTCCTTGAAGTGCATGGCCTATAAGAGTTGAATGCATTTTGTTCAACTTGCCATCACACGCTTACAATAGTGTCCGTTGGTAGCCAGTGTTTTGAAAATGAGTGAACATTATGGTAATAGAAATACTTTATATTTCATATGCTCTACTTATGGACCTTCATTAGACAATTTGTGTCAGCCTGAGATGTGGTCATCATGATAGGCTCTCACTTGAAAACGCCTAGCTTTCCCTCTTGCAGTCTCTTCGTAGTGCCTTGAAGCCAATGGGAGTGGGATCTTTTTGTTGACCCCCTCACAGCAGAAGGGTGTACTGGTGGAGAATAGTCAGCATGCCAACAAAGTAACAGGGAGAACCGACAAAGGGTCTGGCTTGGCTCTAGGAGCCCCTACAAGAACCGAGCTTTGACCATATCTGGCATGCAAACCGTACAACAAACATCATGAGCAAATATCAAAGTCCATTCACACAAATGTATTTATTTAATATAGCGGAAGTGCTTAACTTCTGTACTTCACATTATAGCCCTACAATGAAAGGTATTTACTTTAAAACATTCGTGCACCCCACCTTGACAATAGTGCCATTAGATGTAAGCCAGTTGTCATTCGTACAGTAAATGTGTCCTAAATTCTTATAGAGTGAGCAACGTTCTAGCATATTAAATTAAACCCAAGGTTTTTCTACAGCACACTTCCTGAACTCATGTATTTGAAGGTACTCTGATATATATTGGTGATGGAAAAGGCAGCTTGACTAAATAAAACATTTTCTGAGGATCGCACAATTTGTGAGCACTGCAGGCAGGATTGATCACAGGATCCTGGGTCTTTATTGCTGTAGGGACAAATGAATAGCCTCATCATGTGTGTAGATATTCCAGGATTACCCAGAAAGAGGTCAGTACTGCTTTCGGGCTTCTTGCAAGCACAAGATCATTCCCTCACTCTTCTGTCTTCGAAATTAGTGCAGAATTTGGTATTATATTACTTTTTCTACTCTACTACAAGGCCGTGGATTTCTTTCAGACAAGCTGAGATGTGGTCAGATTATCTTTAAAACGAGGCATACTCTAACTACTTTTTAGGTTTTGACTAGACAGCATATGCGCTGTCTCAGCAAGACATGTTGTTTATTTATAGTGGGCTTACAGCCCACCAGTAGCTTACAATTTCTTAACTTCAGATCGCTGTCATTTACTTCATTCCTGTTAGTCATAGCATGCAGATGTCATGTCCTCTTCTTGTGTTTGGCCCTCCCCTGGAGCATGGACCAAGTACTCCTGTCCATCCATTGATCCCATTTTTGGAGCTACTTTTTTCTTTGTGTTCAAGCACTCCAAATGAGTGCTTGCATTTTCAGTCAATCTTTCATCCTACCCATCTCCTTTCCATGTTGCTTCTTTTCCCTCGCACCCCACTATCCTGTATTTTAAGCCACTACACTCTACCCTATGTCACTCCACTGCACTTCTCTATGCCACTGCACTCTATGCCATTCCAAGCCACTCTATGCCGTCCCACTCTACTCTACCCCACTCTACTCTATGCCACTGTACAACATGGCTAAAAGATATTGGCAAAGCTGATATCTCTTGGATAGGCTAAACCTGTTGGCTTTGCCAATGCTTGTTGTCTATGAATTTGTCCAGCTGATTATCATGTAGCATTGTATTGTGCAAATCCTAGTACATAAAATATGTCCCATAGTCACAAACCATAAGATCACTACAGATCAGACCAAGTTGCAGATACCTCAAGATTGGGTGCAGTCCAAAAATGTGAAAGTTGTACAGTCTTTTAGGCTTTGTGAATTTCCAAAGCAGATTTGTTGTTAGATATTTAACCTTTGGTAGCAACCTTGATGGAATTCATCCTGAGGACTATGACGCTGAGAGAAAATGGAGAAATTCCCAAGCATTGAAAATCCTATGTTGCTCATCATGTGTTCTAAAAAGACCAGCTTGTTGAGAGAATTTTTTGTGATACTGTCATAATAACACACGGTTAGTGTTTTGTAAAGTAAAGAACACCTTTAAGTGTTTTTTTCAAGTAAATATAGATGGATCTATGCACTTGTAGCATATTTTTACATAATTTAAAATGTGCTTTACTATAATTACACTACATCTGATAAAATATTTTGATAGTTCTAAAAAACAAAGACACTTTGACAATACTTTAAAAATACAGCGGAATACAGATAGACTCCTCCCTACATATCAGGAGCCCAAATACATGAGCTGCGAAGTCCCTCAAGAATCATCCCTCACCCACCGTTCAACACTCACTTAACACCACTCACAGACGTCATCAGATCCCATGGCAACTCCATCATCTCCTACGCCAATGACACACAACTTATCGTCTCTAGGCCACACAAATCACCCATGACCAGATCCAACTTCACTGAGTGCTTAATCAACATAGCAGAATGGATGAGTACCTACGGCCTGAAACTCAACATGCATAAGACAGAAGTGCTGATCTTCATGAATAAAAACTTCCCCTGGGAATCCACCTGGTGACTATCAGAGCTTAGTCCTACATCATCACCCACCAACCATGCACACAACCTTGGTAACTTATTAGATGATAAACTCAACATGGCCACACAGAGGAGCACAGTTAATTCCTCCTGCTTCCACATGCTACTCATCCTTAAAATAATCTTCAGATGGGTTCCCAAGAGCACCACTACAGTCATTCAAGCCTTAATCACCCACAGACTTGACTATAGCAATGCACTCAAAACTAGAATCCCCAACTACTTCCTTCACTGTGTTCAGATCATCCAGACCATCACTGCCAGACTTATCATAGACCTCCCTAGGCACACCCACATCCCACTTCACTTTAGAGATCTCCATAGGGAGCCGATACACAAACAATGTCAATTCATGCTCCTCATTCATGCATACAAGGCACTGCACAACAATGGAACAGCATACTTCAACTCCCACCTCTGTTTTTACCAGCCCACAAGACACCCATGCTCTGCCTCTCTCTCTCTCTCTCTCTCTCTCTCTCTCACACACACACCCTCCATTTACAGCAGTATAACAAGAGGGCTAGCCTTCTCATACCTCACATCCAACACACGGAACGACCTCCCTCTACATCTAAGGGCCTCCTCCTTGCTTCTGGAATTCCATAGGAAGTTGAAGACCTGACTCTTCAAATAAGACCATGCAGACGACCCTCACACCTGCCCCATTCTCTAGATACCCTTTGGGTGATTATTCATGTTTTACAAATCCCAGTAACATAACACAACATAACATCACGTATCATAGCGTAGTATAGCATAGCATAACATAACATAACATAGCATAGCATAGCATAACATAACATATCAGAACATACAGAAATGCTTTTTATGACTTTGATCAGCACAATCTGATGTATTTAAATCAGTTAAATGCATTATCTGGTATCATTGCTAGATGGATGAATTCTTTCTAAGATTCAGTTCTGCAATTACATCTCACCTGAAAATAAAAATTGGGATGCAGATCCGTTACCTTGAGTAAACAATGAGAGTTATCCAAAAGTGAAATACTTGCTTTTCATTACACTGGATTGACTTGTGGAGAGTACTAGAGTAGATTCTTGATTTAAAAAAGCTAAAGATGTCTTAGAGTCAGTTAATCAGAGTCTGAGTTGCACCATTTTGAGAGTGACTTTGTATATGAAAATGTGATTGCAGCTACCAACAAAGCAAATGCAAGATTATACCTAATAGTAGATTATCTATAGGTACAGGAGACAAATTCATTTCACAATGGTATTGTAGTGATCGATGAACAGATTGTAGAATATGTAAAGCATTGAGTTTGTTTTTAAACAAGATCATCTCACTTGCTAATCCTGTTACCCATGTAAATAAAAACTACTGCATTTCATGACCCTAAAATTAATTACGGACCACCCAACCACTCAGCAGCGGCCCTAGTGTCAATAGAACTGTACCTTACCATAGCTAATTGGATTGCATGGGCTTACAATCATCATTTAAGAACCTACAAGATTTTGTGAAGGAACATTGTACCTCACATGGTATTCCTTCTGCACTGGTAAGTGATAGAGGAATACCATTTATTTCTATACTTTGAAAGGTTTTTAGAAAATTATTCAAAATGCATTTTTCACTTTTTTATATTCATTTCATCTTCAGTTTGAAGGGCAAACTAAAATAATTAATAAATCTCTTGAGCAGACTCTGAGATGTATCACTAATGTGCGACAAGATAATTAAACAATGTAATTGTCCTTAGCTGACCTTTTTATATAATAATTGAAGACCTGCATCTGTATTTCCTTTGAGTATCTCATTGTGCATAAACCTGTCATCTACACAATATTCAAATAATGTCAAAGGCAGTTTCAATAACCTGAGAAAATATTTCATGGTACAATTGTAAGATGCTAAAAGTGGAAAGAAATGTACTAAAATTAAAAGTGACTAATAGAAAGTATGCTTGCCTGAAATGTAAGCTCCATATCACCTTGTTAGAGAAAGTACATGGTTTGACTCACGAAATGTGTGAATTCCTGAGCACCTAGGGAATTTCCAGCTACAGAAAAATGTATTAGCCCTTTTAAAGTTGTAAATGATTATCATCCCCATGACCATGGTTTTTGCCATCCTTAATTCAATCAGTGTACTATTACACCAGTAAAGCCTGACTGCAGTTGTTTTCACAGAGAAGATAATTGTATCCAAGCAACCTATGCTGACTGTACTGGATTATAGATTGCTTCTGGAGCAGTTTATCCAGTATGTCTGGTCGTGTGGAAAGTGTGAATGAGTGTGGTGATTATAGCCTTAGAACCTGCCGTAGCGGGCTCTACCGGTTATTAAAGGCCTGCTCCCTTGTTAAAGGCCCGAGCCGAAGGCAAGGGCCTTTAACAAAGGAGAGGGCCTTTAATAGCCGGTAGAGCCCGCTACGGCGGGTTCTAAGACTATTAGAACATTCTGCCATTAGAGGGCAGAATGTTCTCATAAATAAAACAAAGGCTTCATGGAACCGGAGGGGATTAAAATCCCCTCAGGCTCCGTAAGGCTTTGTTCACAGGTGTTGCTGTGAACAAAGAAGATTGGAATGTTGGCGCTCCGGGCTTTTACCGGCCAGTAAAAGCCCAGAGCACCCCATTGTTTTCAATGGAGCTGCCAACATTACAATGTTCTAATATAAAATAATATGGTCAGAACTATCTGTGTTGCATGGCATCTTGAGGAGAAAGACTTGTAATGCTGGAAGGTTTGCATAATAGGCTGCTCAAGCTATTACATAGGGGCCATGGGGGCATGCCCAGCATGAAAAGAAGGGCACATATTGATTTTTGGTGGCCGAGCATGGACAAGGAGATAGAAAGATTTGTGTGGCAGTGCGCTGCGTGAATGTGCAGCAATAAGAGTCACAAGTCAGAAGAGACACCTATTGTGTCTACTCTATTCCCAGAGAAGCCGTGGCAAAAACTTGCCATTGACATTTGTGGACCTTTCAGTAGTAAAGGAGTAGAGGGAAGGTGGGGCATAGATCTTGAGGACTATGGCAGTCATTATGAACACGGCGGAAAACACCATCTACCGCCGTGGCGATGGCGAACAGAAGTCCGCCATTGGAGGGTAACTGAAACCCGCCATATAATGATGGAAAAATCAGAAACCGATTCAAATCTCCCTTCCACCGGTCACCGCCAGGACCTTGTCAGCGGAAATGCTGGACCTTCTACCCCACCCCTGCCGAGCACACAAATACCCCACCCTCCAAATAATGAAGCACAAATCACTGCGGTGGTTATTGGAAGCCGAACGACCATTGGTGGTAAAGACCACCACGGGCGGTAAGTGGACCCAACAGTAAGAAATGCATACATTGGTAAGTTTGAAACCCACACACCTGACACACATCCACAACACTATAAAACACACACAGACACACCCCACAATCCTTTGCAATGAAATTAGGCCAACTAATACAGAGAACTCCAGAAGCAGACACCGAACACCACAATCCATGATACATACACCCAATCACACAAGAGCACCCTCACCTAGATCCACACAAGACACCATTCACAACACTCACCATGGCACCCCCCAAACACACACGCTTCACAGAAAGGGAGCTAAGGACCATGGTGGACGAGATCCTGAAAGTCATAACACAATTATTTGGGGCACAGGTCCAGCACACATCCATTGCCAGGAAGATGGAGCTATGGCAGACAATAGTGAACAAGGTCAATGCAGTGGGACACCATCCACACACCAGGGACGACATCCGCAAGAGATAGAACGACCTGTGTGGGAAGGTCAGGTCCATGGCATCCAGGCACCACTTTGCAGTCCAAAAGACTGGGGGAGGACCTCCACCAACACCACCCGACTACACTGACTGGGAGGAAAAGGTACTTTCCATACTGCACCCTGATGGACTCACTGGCTCACTGGAGGAATGGACTCGGGTGAGTCATCTACAATTAGCCCATATCCATCACACCTGGAATGCATGCACCACCTCACCCCTTCAACTTCCACCAGGACCACTACCCCACCCAGGCCACAATCACTACATCCAGTCCCCCTGCATACCCACAAACCCACTAACAGGCCCACATCCCTCCCCCTGTGCACAGCCACCCACCCCTGCAAAGGAATCACAATGGCCTACAACACCCACAATGCACCTCCACATCCTGAGCAAAAAAGCAATGCTAACCTCACGAAAGCAACCTGCATGGCCCCAAAGTGGGAAACCTGCACAAACACGCCCAGTCTTGTGCACCCCATCCGATCATGCTAATGTAACAGACATGTCCATTCCTCCCAACAGGCACCACCACCCATGCCCCCCGGACGGACAGGACAAGAAGTGGCAGTTCCCCGCAGGGAGACAGAGACACCTCCCAGGACACTGGGGATGGAACCCTGGACACTGATGATCACCCTGGCCCCTCACACAGTCCTGGACTGTAACCATCCAGCAGCCCCAGCTAGGATACCACTGACACCCCTACCACCCAGCCAACAACATCAGCTGTGGGCAGCTATCCCCACACCTGTGTATCCAGGCCACAGACTGGTGGAACACAAGTACAGAGGCCACAGTCTCCCCCTGCCAACAGGCAGGAAGACGATGGCCCCAGTACAAGTGGTACCACCAGACCTGTGCAGGGGACACAGGCACAGGGGGCTAGGCCCAGTGGGAGGGCATCAGTGGCACTGGGGGGAGGCCACAGGATGGATGCTGCAGCCCATGATGTGATCTCTGAGGTCCTGGAACATATCACCATACCCAGGACAGATTGGCCCAGATAGTATCCGCCCTGGAGCACAGTCAGAGGATGCAGGAGGAACACCACCAACAGGCCATGGAGCAGTGGAAAGAGCACAATGCCACAATGGCCACCACAGCAGGAGCACTGCTGCAGCTGGTCAAAAACCAGTCTGAGACCCACCCCGGACAAGAGGCCCCCACAACAGCACCGGACAACCAGCATCAGATGACCCCAGCAGCAGAAACATCCCAGGAACTACCCTTACAGGAAACACACGAGCCTACCATGTCATCCCATGAAGCTCAACATCAGGCGCCCAAACTGACCCTGAGGCCAAGATATGGCACTGGAACCCCAGCTAAGAACAAGGCACCCTCCAACAATTAACTCTGCAACAAATGCAAATCAACCATCCCACCCAGTCACCAACCACACATTGCTAAGAGGCAATATGAAGTACTGTTTGACACAATGGACCCATCAATACTACCAACAAGGCTGCCACCATGTTGGTCTTGAGGACCCCCACCCTTACAACTTCCCATCACTGTAACTTGCACAATTCATTCACTTCAACCAATAAAACACTTTTCACACCTGTAACACTGTCCCCTGTGTTAAATTGTGAACAAAGTGGAGTAGGATGCAACTGGCAGAGAACAACTTTATTGTCGAATCTGTGCATCATGGGAGTCGTGTGTGCCCAAATGGTGGCAAGGAGGAAATGTGTATATTTTCAGTCATTACCATGCAGAAGTGGGCCATGTGTCACCTATCATTACCAACCCCCCATATGACAGAGCACACTGACAGTATTAGTCACTAACCCCAATGACAGGCCTAAGTCCCACACAGTAACTGTAAGTAGAGTTGTATCAGTTGGTTCCTGGAATTGACATCTTCCCCTTCCTCATCATCACCATCACTCTCCTCACCTCTCTGAGGTAGCTGATCAGGACCTATAGCACCCTTCACCTCCATGAGGGAGATAGAATGTCTCACTGCCACGCTGTGCAGCATGCAGCAGGCCACCACTATTCTACACACCTTATCAGGCCCATAGGCCAGGGAACCCCCAGAGATATGTAGACAATGAAATCTAGCCTTCAGGAGACCTATAGTTCGCTCTATTACCCTCCTAGTACGTACATGGGCCTCATTGTAATTCCTCTCTGCATCTGTCCTGGGATTCCTCACTGGTGTCAGGAGCCAACACAAGTTTGGATAGCCAGAATCACCTAGAAAATGGTGCAATACAGACTCGTCATTGGTATGACCCTTAGTCAGACGGGCTGGTTTTCTGCAATGTGTCAGTGACTGACAGGAACACTTAGCTATGATCCACCCTCTGTCCTCTTGTAGTTGTTCCATCTTCTGCGGCACACTACTGTTCCTCAACACAAAGGAGTCATGGACTGAACCTGGAAACATGGCATTCACATGTGAAATGTACTGGTCTGCAGTACATAGCAATTGGATGTTCATGGAGTGAAAGTTCTTTCTGTTTCTGTACAGCTGTTCACTCACTCTTGGGGGGATGATAGCTATTTGGGTGCCATCTATGGCACCTATGACATGGGGTATGTTGGCAAAGGCATAGAATTCTGACTTGATGGCAGGTAGGTCAGTACTTTGGGGAAACCTCACATTGGACTGCAGATGTCAGACAAATGCATTCAGAAATCTTGTCAGTACCTGGCTGAACATTGGCTGTGAAAAACCAGCACCCATGCCCACTGTCACTTGAAATGTGCCCGTGGCCAGGAAATGGAGTGCAGAGAGCACCTGCACTTCAGTTGGAATGGCATGCTGATTACGATTTCCTGGAGTTAGTGCAGGATCCAGTAATGCACAAAGGTCCTGAATAGTTGCACGTGTGAGTCAGTAAGTGATTATGATCTGACACTCCACCATGGTCCCATATCCACAAGTGGTCTGTACACCGATGGTGCCCTTCCTCGCCACAAGGGTCGGTACCTACGAGGGGTTACAAAAAGGAGTGATGAAGACACATACATAGGCACACTTGCCATCATTTGTGCACTGCATTGTTCATTGTAGTGTCTCTACAATAACTGCCACCTGACAGATATACATGTACATCACAAGGAGGGTACAGAGTATGTCATGTGTGCTACAATACTGAATGGACAGGGGCCTAGGTGCTTCATGTGGCTAGTATGGCCTGCATTGTGAGTAGTAATTAATTTGTGGTGCATAGGTGATGGCAAAATGTCTGCCCACTGTAGCTCTGCCCTTTCGTTGTGGAAGTGACCTCATACTGCTAGCAGTTGACGTCACAGCGTAAGGCGGTGTTTACCGCTGTTTGCACCCTCATTGGCTAACATGGATGCGAATGGGGAATCCTGGCATATCATGATCGCCGCCGGCGTTGACTGTGCATTACGCCCCAAAAAGTACGCGCATTCATCATCGTTTCATCACTTGACTCCCTGATCTTGTGCGGACAGGTACTCCACTCTGTGTACTACTGTGGCCTGCCTCGTGCTATGGGTGTGCCACGTGTTGCAGGGGAAAGGGCCCCGGCCTTCACCCAGGAGGAACTAGAGAAGCTAGTTGACGTGGTCCTGCCCCTGTACGCGAAACTGTACGGACGGCCGGAGGTACAGGTGAGTCTGGCTTGGGAGGCACTGTGTGTGTGTAATGGATGGTGTTGATTGCACATATGTGTGTATCTCTGAGCCTGCATGGGCCATGGTGCATGGCATGCTGCGTGCGACTGTCCTGTACGTCTGAGAGTACTGTCCGTCCCATAGTGGACGTTTAGCCGGCTGTTCTTATAGTGCAAGTGCCTGACCTCTCTGTTCCATTTCTGTGTCGCCCTTATAGGTCAGCGCCCACCAGAAGAGGGCACATTGGAATGCCATCCCCAAAGATGTGCGGGTCTACAACCGGCGGAGCACCCACTGTAAAAAGAGGTGGGAGGACCTCCGGCGCTGGGCGCGAAAGATCAGTGAAGCCCAGCTGAGGAAGTCCTCCCAACGTGGAAGAGGTGCCGGTCAGGCACTGACCCCCCTCATGCGACGGAGCCTGGCGGTGGCGTACCCAGACCTGAATGGGCGCTTGAAGGCTGCACAGCAGTTACAAGGGGGTGAGTACTCATTTCACATACTTCAGTCTGGAAGGATGTCTGGGTGTGCATTAGGGTTCATGCTGCTTAGAGGCAGGCACTTTGACTGGTGTCCATCTACTTTATGGTCCCCAAAGGGTGTAGGGGTGTCTTTGTCAGGTCTCCCCTATGTCACCTCCTTAGGTAGTCCAGGGGATGGGTGTAGAGCACTATTCTGGTCAGTAGTCAGGGGCATGGCCATGGGCATAGTGAACGGTGCTGCCTGTTGGGTGTGTCTTCTGGGTGGGTGAAAGTCTGGCTATTATGTGCCTGCATTCAGCTATTTATAAGTGTCTCTCCTGTTTTGTCTCCCCATCCCTGTTCTCTTGTGTTGGATTGGTACAGCATCAATATCAGGCGAGGGAGCTGAGGCACCCGCAAGTGGGGAGGCAGCGGCCCACGGATCCTCCAAGGCAGAGACAGCCGACGCCCAGGGGACCAGTGAGTGGGAGGGCGAGGGGAGTTCCACGAGGGAGGCTACTACCACAGGAAGTAGTGACTCTGAGACCACCTCCGATGGGGGCTCCCCAGCGGTGGCGGACCCTAGTGCACACACCACTACTGTGACATCTTCCGACACCCCTCATTCCATCACCGCCCTCCCTTCTGCTCCCCACCGAGTTGCCCATGCCCACCCACCCAGAAAGGTGGGCGTCTCCTTCGCCCCAGGCACCTCCTCCCCTGCCCCAGTCAGCCGTGCTGCCCTCACAGAGGAGGCTATTGACCTCCTGAGAACCATCTCTGTAGGGCAGACAACCATCATCAATGCCATCCAGGGGCTAGCATCAGAGGTGCAGCAGACTAATGCCTATCTGGATGGCATTCACAGTGCCGTGTCTGCCCTACAGAGATCTATTCAGGCTCTGGCCTCCTCTCGGACGGCAGCCAGTTTCCCTGGCCATTCCGTCCCCCCTCGAACCTCCTCTACCCCTTCCAGCACCCCACTCCCTTCACCCGTTCAAGGCACACATTCAGACACCCAGTCAAGCACATCAACACACAAGAAACACACATCAAAACACAAGCACCACACCTCCCACCACAAGCTTTCACACCGCCAAAAGACACCTGCACACACAACAACGTCCACTTCCCCCAGTGTGCCCACCTCTTCTGCCTCCCTGTCTGTCCCCTCTACATCCACACCCTCATGCACTGCACCTTCACTCACTGTTGCTGCTCCTCTTCCTGCACTCGCCACAATAGCAGACAGCCATATATGCACCCCATACACCACACCTGCACTCACCACCACTACTGTAGTTGACACATTCAGCACACTCGCCAGACTTGATGACACCCACACAACATACATCCACACTAGCTGTCTGTCTTCTCCCACTGTGTCCACCCCTCTCCTCTCAAAACACACAAACACATCAAGACACCCACCCATCAGACATCCACCACTTCACAGCATACTGAGCAGTCACCTGCACCCACTACATGCACCCCTACACCACATATATCCACACCTTCTGCCTCCACTCCCACGTCCTCATCCACGCCCACCCCAATTGCTCCGAAGAAACTTTTCCTCTCCCGTGCTGACCTCTTCCATCCCACTGGCCCACCCCGTCTTGTCCCCAAACGTGCTCACCCCCTTGTCCTTTCCGCTCCTTCCACATCACAGCCCACCCCTGTCCGCCATTCACATTCCCATGCCCCTTCCCCAGATAAGAAAAAGGCCCGGACTGAGCCTAGGCCATCTAGCCCCACCCGATCCAAACAGCCCCCACCCCCTTCAAAGGACAATTCCACCCCCCCACCTTCCAAACGAAAGTCAAAGGCCCACCCCATCGAAAATCCCCACCCCATCCCCCTATCCCCCTTCCGTGAGGTGCCTGGATGCCCATATGGTGCCCCATGACGTGGAGTACAATGCACTTGTGGGAGTCAGGTTGGGCCCGTTGTGGCCCATGGCAATTGTCGCCATACGGACTGGCCATTGGTCCTGTTTAGACTGCTTGGCCCAGTGAGCTTCATATTAAAGTTTCTGTGTGGCCTGTGTTTGGGCTGCACCCCGTTGAACCCTGGTCTTTCGTTTCATTTGTTATGGGTGTGGGGCATTTGTATTTACTATGGTATGTTGGATTAGCCTTGTGTCGGGTAAGTACCTCTTGCTGTGGGGGGTATGGGTTGTGCTGCTGTGAAGGGTTGGGGGAGCGTTGCAGGGTGGGTGGAGTGGGTGGGTATGTGACTGCGCCTTTTCTTCCCTTGCTCAGAAGGTTGCGGTACTAACCGTCGTCGTCTTCGTCAGCGGTCTTGGTTGTGGAGGTATATGGCAAGGAGCAGGGCTAGCATGATCTGCAGCTCTCTATCGATGTCTGCCGCGGCGCGTTCTGCAGGACTCCGGTGAGTGTTTCCTTATATTTTGTTCATTTCCGCCTGGCTTTGTGTGGCAGTGGTTCCCGCCCCGGAACTGACGGCGGAATGGTGGTTCATAATTTGATGGGCGGGTTGTGGCTTTCTGACGGCCTGTGGGTGGAATCTGCTGTCGTCGTCGGCACTCCTCTGCTGGCGGTGGGTGGTTCACGGGATGCCTGACTTTTGCTTGGTTCATTATTTGGCAGTCCGGCCCGCTCCTCTGTTGGCAGTTTCCACTCCCACCGCCAGCGGAGCGGAATGGACCGCCATGTTCATAATGAGGGCCAAAAAAGAGCCTAACGTGCACTCCCTCGCCATGCCAAGGTGATGGCAATGAAGAATGCCATCTTAATAGTAAGGAGCCATAAGGGACAGCTGTGATGTGGATCAAATGGAGTGCACGTCAAATAAGTGAGGATAAGATTAAGATCCCACTGGGAAATTATTAAGGGAGAAGGGGGAAACATGCTGTAGCCCTTTCAAAACTTGCATCACAACTGGTGTTTTAAACAACAAAGGCTGATTAGGCAACTGTAAGAAGGTCAAAAAGGCTGAAAGTTAATACTGAACCGTGCCAAAAGCAAAGCCTTATCAGGCAAGAGACAAAACAAAAAAGAATCCATCAGACAACTTGGCTTGGAAGAGGTTGATCTGGCATGTGGCGCACCAAACCACAGATTTTTCCCAACCAAAGATTTATACAGTTTTCATCAAGGGACACCTGGCTGCCAAGATGACATCACCCACCACCGGAGGAAGGTCGAAGGTGTTTAACTGTCACCGCTCAATCTCCAAACATGAAGGTGGAGATTGCGATGGTCTGGGAAGGGAACACTGTTCTATCGCTGCGACAGAAGGTCCTCCTGAAGAAACAGCCTGATAGGAGGACATAAGCTTAAGCATTCTGGATATTATACTCTCTATACCCTACCAGGAGGCACTAGGATGACTTGGGCCCTGTTTGTCGTGATCTTCTTGTAAGCTCAGGGCAGGAGTGAGGTCACCAGAAAGGCATACTGGAGTCCTGAGTTCCACTGAAGGCGGAACGTGTCTCTGAGTGAGCACTAATGTTCTCGATAGATCAAGCCAAGGTCCTCCCTATTTGTGGAAGAGACCTTGCACCACCACTAGTTGTAACTGCCACTCGTGATCCGCTAGGCACTGGCAGCAGAGTTTGTCTTCCCAAGCATATAAAGAACCTGCCAGATGGTTTGTCACCAGGAAAATTCCCTAAGCGGCACAACGCCTCCTTGCACAGGGTCCAAATCCCCACCCACTTGGTTGTTGCAATGCCACATGGCAGTGGTATTATCTGGGGGGCACCTGAAACGGCTTCATCTTGAAGGCTTTCAGTGGCAAGCGGGTGGCCCTGAGCTCAAGAAGGTTGATGCTGAGGTGGGACTCCACCAGAGACCAGTGGCCTCTGATCTGCACCTCTCCTAGATGGTCGCTCCAACCCAGAAACAATATATCAGACACCACTGGCTCTAGGTGGGGTAGAGAGTGGGATCTGACGTTGACCCAACTGCAGTCCAGCAACCCCCACTGCAGGCATTTAACAGTCGCCTTTAAACTTTGAATGCGGTCGGAGGGGTCTCTTTGATGTTGGGCCCACTGGGTCTTTAGATTCAACTGCAGAACCTGCATATGCCACCAGGCAGGCTCGACCAGCAGGATGTAAGAGGTAGTAGTCAACCTCTCTGAAATCTGGGATGCGGCTGAAAGATCGGGATCATAGCCTGAATGTCTTGGACTCTCTTTCCTGTGGGAAAGGCATAAATTCAAACCATGTTTAGAATGGCTCAGATAAAAGGCAGCATCTATGAAACATCTATCTAGGAGTCAGGTGTGACTTCGGGACATTGATTGTGAACCTCAAGTTCCATTATGCTGCGTTATGTTATGCAGATTTCTAATGCGCACTATCACCCGGGAGAGTATCATGGCATTGAGCATTTGTATGTCTAAACACATCTAAATTCGAAAATTCTGGTGGAAATCAAGAAGTGTAGAGGAGCTGCTTATTTGTAGCAGCAGGCCATCATGGTATTGGGATTAGTCAAGAAAAGATTGCCTGCATTTACTCCAGTTACTTTGTGATAGAATATAGTAATACTGGTAAGGTGTGATCATTAGTCGGGGTTTGTGGTTTCAGGGGAATGATTGGTGAGATAGATAGTCTGGTGTAAATTAGGTAGTGTTAAGAAGAGGGTCCCTCTAAAAAAAGAAAGGAAGGAATCAAGCAGAAGTAAGTCAGGGTAAATTTTTTCATGCAGGATTTTAGGAGTACTGTATAGTGGGAGAGTGGGAGACGGCTTGCTAAGTTAGCAAGAAATCAGGAGATGTAAACTATAGAAAGAAAGAACACTACACATAGTGCGCCATACTCAGGTCAGACAGCTTAAATATTTAATTCCGAGTGTAAATATTAAGAGCCCTAGTCTGTTGTGTACCAAACCTAGACAGCCCTTTTAAACATATTATTCCAACCTAGGTACAGGGTCTGTACGGCGAACAAGACTAGTTGGTGCCAAACAGGAAGAGGTCTCATTTAAAGATCTTCTCTCACTATTCTATAATTAAATGTTGGTTCCCTCATTCACAATAATTCGTTGCTTTGGCACTGGCTGAGAGCATCTCGCTAATGCGCAGTCATATTCTTACCCTGTTATCTAATCTCAACCAAATGTGTGTGTTTGTGTATGTGACCATTTTAATATATTCATTGTACTGTAAGCAAAGCAGAGTGGTGTATCACAAGCGATGCAAGAGGGAGGAGGCCAAGACAGTGGAGTGAGGGCAAAGGATACCAGGCAACTACAGAAGCTCGATTAAGTCCTTTGGCTGGGAGGAGATGCTGATTAGTCTTCCTGTAGCAATGCCACTTGGTGAATGGTGGAGTTGGAGAGGGCTGCAGTCTCTGTTGTTTAGAGTGAGAAGGTGTGTTTAAGGACAAAACACACTATTGTCTCCTTCCTGCTCACACCTCTTTGTACCTTTGTTGCGAGTGCTCCAGGCTGGAGACTACCCTATTGCGAGGAGCATCACCTCACACAAAGGCTGTGTCTGTAGAACAAACTGGAAGCAATTGAAGTAGAACCCACCACATACCAATTCTCCTGCCTGTGTATTTCTGAAAACAAAGAACATTAAAAAATAAAAATAAACAGCTGAAAAAAACAAAGCTACACGTAAGGGCTTTCACTCATAGCTCTGAAAAATGCACCAACTCGGCTGTCTGAGCCACACCAAGGCTGAACTTTTGTCATGAGGCAAGGAGAAATATCTCAAGCAGGGTAGTTTTGCGGTTTCAATGTGTGAGTTAAAGAACGGGCTTCAACCTTTATTGGGCTGCTTTGCTTGGCAGCCAAGTGAGAGATACCAGCTTGCAACTGCTCCCCACCAGGGCACCACTTTCACACAATAAGAATTATATTGTTTATGAAGTGATGCATAGACTACTGGAAAATAGTTAAGCCCTCTGCTGCTCCTCACTAGGGAGAACAGTGAAAGTGTGCAGCATTGCAACTCAATTGCTACAATTTGAAGTGGCAACCTTGCTCAGACTAAAGAAAAGCTAATGAGATGAAAAATTGCCTAGCTATCGTAACAGAAAGTTTCAATTCTATTAAGGATACAGAGGCGAGGATTATGCTCTACTTTCCTTCCTTTGATCAACAACAGCAGAAGTTAGAAGCAAAAACAACACTTCCCGGAACACCCTGGGATGGAACTACAATTTCAACAGCCAATCAAAATCGAGCAAGTCCATATCCTTGATGCCCCTCCTTAGGCACTTCCGCTTTCTTGACGCGAGATGAAGATAACAGAAGAATCATTCCCCTTTGCTTGCCTCAACACCTACAAGAAAAAGAAAACCACCATATCTGAGTAGAAATCTGGACCACAACTATGTTAATATCCGCTGCAAGAAAAAAAGCCATTAACATCAGAAAACAATATCTCAGCATAGCATTCCATCGACATCTGCTGTAGTATAAGGATTCTGAAAAACCTTGCTTACTATTAAGTAGAGTGTTCCGTACAGGGTAACATCATCCATTGGGTGGGGAAAACAAGACGCATCCGGGTGGGAATAATCCTTGCCTCCGTGTCCTTAATAGAATTGAAAGTTTCCGTTACGATAGCTAGGAAATTTTTCATTCTATGTCAGGACCGGAGGCGAGGATTATGCTTTTTCAAAAGCTTATCCACCACCAATGATGCCATGTCCAAAACGGGCTTGAAATAGAACATCTTGAACATGGAATCAGATGACCAGTCTGCAGCATTGATAATATCCTCCGGTCTAGCACCCAGAGAAAAAGCCTTAGATGCCATAGCACCCCTGACGGAATGCGCCCAAAAATGCACCACGTTGATGCCTGCCTCTTGCATAGCCCACCTTATCCATCTGGCTATGGTTGGTGAAAAGACAGCTTTAAAAGGCTTTTGTATGGAAATAAGCAACTGTTGCTCCCCCGGGGGCTGAATGTCCTCAGTCGCATTCTCATATGCCTTGAGGCATCGCACCACACACAACTTAGGGGAAGTATGAAAAGCAGGGTAAGAAATCATCCTAGTATCCATCTTAGTCCTCCTGGAAAAATGAAAGATAACCCCTTCTGGCATAAAAAACCCTACTGGAAAGGTCCAGGGCTCTAACATTCGAGACCCTTCTGCAGTAAACAAGGCACAAAAGCATCACAAGCTTGGTCGATATTTCTTTCCTGGAAAGGTACTCGTTTGATTGCCAGGATTGGAAAAAATTAAGAACCAAATTGACATCCCACAAACTTGAGTATCTGGGTTGTGGAGGGAGAGCTAGTAGAATGCCCCATAACATTTTGCACACCAGAGGATGTTTCCCTATAAGTATACCGTGAACAGGAAGATGACCTGCCGAAATAGCCGAGCGATAATCATTAACAGTACAATAAGCCATGCCCCTGGAAGCCAAGGAAGCCAAGAAATTCAAGATTGGAACAACGCCGCACCCCATGGGATCCTCTTCGCGTTGAGACACCAACGTATCCACTTTGTCCATGCAGATTTGTATCTCTTAGAAGTGCTGTCTGCCCAGGCTGCGGCCAGCAGTCTTTCAGCTTCCGGTAAAAGGCCTGGGACTTCCCATCTTTCCCTGAAATCCTCCAGGCCATGAGAGGAAGGCAGCCTTGGAGAACCAACGGGTGATTCTGGCCCATGGGATCTTTCAGAATATCCGGATCCTTTGGGAAGAGGGATTGGAAAATATCAAGAAAGTTCCAGAAGAACTGGAAACCACACTTGAGATCTCCAAACCGGAGTGATCACCACCACCTGTGTCTCCTGTCTGCGCACATGCGCCGCCAGACGTGTTATCATGGCGAAAGGGGAAAAGGTGTAACCATCCTCCTTTGACCAGTCCTGGAGAAACACATCCGTCGCCACTGCCAATGGATCCGGCCTCCAGCTGACAAAGCAGGGAACTTGATGATCCAGCCATGACGCAAAAAGGTCTATCATGAAAGGAACCCACAATGCATTGAGAGTCGCGAAAACCCCATGATCAAAGCGCCACAAACTTGTGTCTGGCCACTCCCTTGAACACCAGTCTGCTATCTTATTAGAGGACCCAGGAAGATATTCCACCGTAATGGAGATATTGTATGTGAGACAATATGCCCAAAGATCCATGGCCAGATCTGCCAGAGCCTTGGATTTGGGACCCCCCAGGTTCATCAATCTTTCTTTATTTCGGCTGTAAGCCATAAAAGTAGACAAAACAAAACATAACATGATTAAGAAACATAGCACTTTAAGATTTTTAAAAATGTGTAGATAATATTGTTTTTAAACATTTTTGTTTTTACAAAATCTCAAGACATATAAAAATATTAGATCGTTAGAATTTGGGTTCAATCAATTAAAATGTATCAGACTAATTAATTATAATCTAAAACCAAATTATTAAAAGCACGTAATTATCAAAGTTTTAGTTCAAAAACCCTCGCCGCTGGAGGAGCAATTTTTCATTTATCTCTTTTTTTTTTTTTTTTTTTTTTTTTTTTATAAAACCCCTAAATAAAGTTATGGTCACAAATTTATAAAACTTGCAAATCATCATTATTCTTTAACTAAAAGTCCAGACCATTAAGGCTATAGCTTCATCCAATTGAAAACTGATATATTAAATGAATATGGTCTAAAACCAATGTGTTGGGATTACACATTTATAATAGTTCTTTTGTTCTTATTGACCATGCACTTCGTAGGTATCCCACCACAGAGAAAACTATTTTATCACTTGTATCAGTTGTTAGGAGTCGTAATGCCGTATTCCATTCCCTTATTCCAATTTCCCTACATAAGGGAGCAATCCACTTTTTCCTGGGTACCAGATATCTAGGGCAGAAAAACATAAAGTGCGCAAGTGACTCTTTTGTCTTTTGACAGTGATGGCAGTATATTGAATTGCAGTCCTCCGATCTCCATTGCGCTGTAAATGACTTAAGCGGAAGAGTCCCTAGTCTAAACTTAATAAATAGTGTTTTGGTATATGGAGGATTTACATTATCCATGTAAGCCTCAAACTTGGGACTGCATTTGTGGTCTAAGAAGTGCAAAGTCAGACTGCCATGGTTTTTTAACCAAGTTTGGGTCAAAATGTTCTCCCAGTAGCACTTTTTTCAACGTTCCTTTATTTCCTTTACCAACTTGTGGGGAGCACTCCACACCTCCTCCATTTTGAGAAATTTACACGTGTCTCTGATGTATCTAAACCAAGGGATCTTTATTACACTGTTATTTGCGAGAAATTCATCTAGTGCTGCATGGAGAGTATGCCGGTCCTCTGAGGTCCAAAGATTAATCCAATACATTAGGGGTCTTAGTGCAATTTCATTGTGTATTTCATTTAGGGCTAAATCAAATCTGAGCGGAGTGAGAGGGGTGCTCATCGGCAACTTTAGGAAGTTTCGAATAAACCGGTTTTCTACAGTGGTCAGACATCTAGAATTAGTATGGCCCCAAAGCTCGGCACCATAAATTGAGGCCGCTACTGCCACTGCTTTATAAACGGTGATGGCAGGTGTTATCTCCCCCTCATAGGTATTAGCTATTTTTTTGGCTATCACTATAGCCCTTTGCCTAAGTATTGTCAGACTCTTCTTGATCTGTGCCGACCAACGTTGGTCGTCGCTTAGCCTGATCCCCAAGTAGTCAAATTGTCTGACTCTCTCCACTAATTGGCCTGCTATCGTCATTTTTCCCCTAAATAATTTGTGTGGGTTAAAGGCCATGAACTTAGATTTTGTTAGATTAATTTCAAGTCCTCTGTTGGAGCAAAAATTATAAAAGGTATCCAGTTCGTTTTGCAAACCCATAGGTGTTCTTGAAATTAATAAGGTGTCATCGGCAAACATTAAAATAGGGACCGGAGTTCCAGCTAGTCTAGGGGCATCATGATTACAGTGTAGCAATTGGTCCACAGCACCATTTATATAAAGATTAAATAGTGTTGGTGCCAAGATGCAACCCTGCCTAACCCCTCTATTGACGGGTATGGCTTCCGTTAGGTCACCACTATCTGACCAACGAACATGGGCATAAGTCCCTTCATGGAGGTATCTAATCAGTCTTAGTAGTTCGCTATTGGGGTGATAACTCTCCATAACTTCCCATAGTGTATCCCGAGGGACCGTGTCAAAAGCAGCTTTTAAATCGATAAAAGCTACATACAATTGGCTTTTATTGAGTGACAGGTATTTCCAGCAAAGGAGGTTGAACCTAAATGCCTGGTCTATTGTACTCACTCCTCTTCTGAAGCCTCCCTGGAATTCGGAGAGAATTTGGGAATCCTCTATCCATGTCTGTAGTCTGTTAAGCACTTGCTTAGCGAAGATTTTTTGACTAACATCAATAAGGCTGATAGGCCTATAATTGTCAGGTTGATCCCTTGGCCCTTTCTTATAGATAGGGACTATGACTGCTCCTTGCCATGTGATAGGGAGTCCTCCCCCCCTCAATATCTCATTACTAAGTGCATTTAGATACAATGACCACGTTGTCAGACGAGAAAGATATAGATCTCCTGGGATGCCATCAAGACCAGGGGCCTTTCCCTTGCGTGTAGATTTGAGAGCCTCTGTTGTTTCTTTTAAGGAAAATAGGTCCAGATCAAATTTGGGTGGTATTATACTCCCCCACGTTAAGATATTGCCAACAGAATCATTAGGTTTTAGTAGGGGTGTAATTGTACTGTTGATATGTGGTTTCCTATATATATTTGAAAAGTGCGTCATCCAAATTTCTGGCTGGATAACAGGGTAGCTTCCCATTTCTTGGGGGCTACTCTTATCTGACACTAGCTTCCAGAATAGGTTAAGATCCTTCTCCTGGAGCGCCAGGCCTATTCTTCCTTATCTCTCTTGGGTTCCCTTCCTTAAGTGCTACCAATAACTGCGTCTTAGCTTGGCGGCAGGGATTGGAGAACCACCTAGAGGTTTTAATCACAGTCTCTGTCCGCCTCCTTACCGTCTGGAAGTGTGGTTTTAGTCGGGTGACCAAGGTGTTATGAAGATAGACCAAGTCTACCAATTTGATGTTTGTATGTTTCAAGGGAGAGAGTGTTGTTGCGAGCGATCTATAGATCGCTAGCTGAAAATTCGCATCACTTTCAACCCGATCCCATTTCACATTTTTACGATCGTTGGTCCTAGTGAGGACACTATTTGAAGTCCACGTTGACAGTGTCTTGGAACTAAATAAAATAGTGGAAAAGGAGGTGCTTAAGGCTAGATGGTCACTGTCCATACATGGGAGAACTATCATGTCAGTTAGGGATTTCCAGAGGGCGTCATTTACTAAAACATAGTCCAGATGACTAGTGTATACGCCTCTCCTATATGTAGGTGACGCCGGGTTATCTGATCTGGTATTCCCATTGACTATTCTTAATCCCTTTATTTTTATTAGGTCTTCCAATAGTTCTGATACTCCTCCTTCTTTCTTAGATGTAATTTGCACCGGCCCTGATCTATCCCATGAATCTGTGAGCTGGGTTCCCTCTTGCTGATTACCATAGCTGCAATTCAATTGCATATTGAAGTCACCCGCGGCCATTATAGCCCGCCCATTAGGTAGGCAGTTAAAGAAATCTACTATTGAACTCATCTGAATGGTCTGGGTCCTTTGAGTGCCAGGTCTGATATATAAACTTACAATTATTATATTAACTGGACCTTTAACGGTACTGATTTCAATCGCAACAGCTAGTAGATCCCTCGTAGGGGATACTATCTCTTTGACTTTTGGGAACAGGTCGTGTTTTAACCAAATTATCAGGCCGCCTGAAGCCCTACCTGATGGCAATGGTAATGCCGCCTTCTGAAAGGTCCAGTAGCCTTCTCTATTTACTACAGATGACGCCCATGTCTCCTGCAGTAAAATAATGTGATGTTGATCTATAAATCTGCACCAGTCAGGATTATCTATTTTCTGAGTCAGGCCTGCCACATTCCAGGATAGGATCTTGATCGGTAAGTCATGGTCTTGCCCATTTTCTGATAGATTTTCCCTATTCTCATATATACAAATTATTTCTTGCTGGGGCTTCTCCTTTGGCGAGCCACTGGAATATATTTTGGGCTCTGCTCCCAGAATATTAGATAGGTCATTTTTTGTGTTATAGGAGTCAGGCTGGGTTATGCCATCACTCCCAACTTCAGCGGCTGAAGCTTCAGCGGCAAAGGCTTCACGTCAATCTATGTCAGAGATATGGCTTTGCTTTCGATCCCTACTCTGCGGGCAAGGATACTGGGCCATTATAGTGTTGTTTCTCTCTTGTGGGAACCGGTTTAGTTGGGGAAGTTTGTGGACAAATGTCATTTGGGAGAAGGTACCCGGTCTCATTCTTTCCTCAAGTGCCAAAAGACCCTTAGCTAGATTCTGACTCATCAATTTTATCCCTATGAGATCTGATGTTGAGCCTATTTTTGTGAGTCTCTGTGCGATGACTATATCGTCCCTTATAATGGATCTACATTTCTTTGTCTTTCTTATCCAATGTATAACTTTGTTTTTAAGAGAATCCCCTTGCTCAATTTGATCTTTACTTAACTTGGGGACGTTTGTTATATAAATATCATAAATATTATGTCTAGGCTGACTTTGGAAGTTATTTCCCAAGGGGTGTTTGGGGCTTTTATCTAGATGTCCTTCTCTGTACATCTTCCAATTGTTCCCTGTATCCAAGGGTGGGTTATAGTTATTACGAACACGCGCTACAGGAGGTGCGTTATTGCCCCCCTGGGTAGTCTGTGTTACCATTTCGACCCTTTGGCCCCTACACCTTTGTGGGATAGATGCTTCTGATGTTTCAACTAACTTTGGCAGAATATTAGGACCTGATTTTTGTGGTGTCTTCCTTATATCCCCAATTACTGCAGATATGCTATCCAGCTTCTCATATATCATATGGGTAAAAGATGTAAGATGTTCTCTAAGACCTAAAATTTCATCTCTTAGCTGCGCTAACTGAAAGTCAGCTAAATGGTCTTCCTGAGTGGGTATGGCTGGAACTGGCTCCTCAATTTCCCTTGAGATAGTTCTCTCTAATTCAGCTGGTGATGGTAAAACAAGGGGTAAGAAGCGATTATTGCAGTTTGGCAGGGGGGGTGCGTCATCTTGCTGGTTAGACAGATTTAATTTAGGGCTCTCTGTTGGATTCTTTAGAATTTCTAGCTTCCTAAGTTTTGTGCTGGTGCCTTGAAGTATAGATCTCTGCGAGTCTCTGTGCACAGGAGCGAAGAAAGATTTTATGACATTGGAGGAGGAGGGAGCATCTTTTCTACAAGATTTTGAAGGTTTGGTGGCTAGCAAACTCTCCACTTCCTCTATAAGGTCATCGATTTGGGTGAGCGTACAATTTTCGGCCGCGTGTCGGGGTGCTCTTTTTGCCCTTCCCTGCTCAGTAGGATTGCTGGTAGCTTTTCTTTTCCCCATCTTGATAAGCTATTAACCTCAAGGACGTTATAGCTAAAGCGCGAAGGGGAAGTTATGAATACCTTGAGTAATATATTCCAGAAACCGATAGGCCCTAATTGAAAGGTAGCGCGATATAGGTAAGGTTGTTTATACTTAAATAAACCCAGGCGCACTACTTTTAAGGGGCATCACATTTGAGCCTACCTAGTTCAGAACATTAGGGGGGTGGCCCTGCCCTGGCTCTTCCTGGCAATGACGGGCAAGGACGGGCCTGCCCTTGGCCCGGGCTTCGCCCGGGCGCCGCCCACGCGCGCCCCGCGCAGCGGGAGCGCGTCAATGTTTTTAAAGGGCTCCTTGCCCTGGCGTGTGGCGGCTGGCCCCTCCTCCTTCTCCACAAAGCGCTACCCGCGGCAGCGGGAGCGCGTCAATGTTTTTAAAGGGCTCCTTGCCCTGGCGTGTGGCGGCTGGCCCCTCCTCCTTCTCCACAAAGCGCTACCCGCGGCAGCGGGAGCACGTCAATGTTTTTAAAGGGCTCCTTGCCCTGGCGTGTGGCGGCTGGCCCCTCCTCCTTCTCCCCAGGTGATTGATGCAGCGGACTGCTGAGCGATTGTCCATTTTGAGCAAGACCGCACAGTTTGCCCTGTCCTTGGTCCAGCATTGAATAGCAAAAGAACCTGCGAGAAGCTCCAGGCAATTGATGTGGAGAGTTTGCTCGGCAGAAGACCACCTTTCCCCAGTGAAGGATTCCCCACAGCGAGCTCCCCAACTCGAGCCACTGGCGTCGGATTCTATAATTATGTCCTGACCTGAGACGAAAATCGCTCGGCCATTCCAGGCCTCCATATGGGAAAGCCACCATCTCATCTCGTTCCAAGCTTCCTTCGCCAGAGTCACCTGAGCTGAGTAAGAGAGGCCCTCACGCAAGTAAGAGGTCTTTGAGCGTTGCAGAGCTCTGTAGTGTAGGGGACCTGGAACAATTGCCTGTTTGGACGAGACCAAAAGTCCCACTATCCGAGCAATCTGGCGCAGGGATGTTGAGGGCCTTGATATTATCTTCCTTAACTCCATGCGAATCTTCGTGATTTTGCCAGACGGCAGGCTGAGAGTCTTGTTTACCGAGTCTATGACAAACCCCAGAAAGGTAGTCTGCCTGGAAGGAATCAGAGCTGACTTCTTGACATTTATCAGGAAACCCGAACCCTCGAGAAGAGAGATGGGGTATTGTAGTTGCTCCTGCAGCCTGAGGGGACATTAGTTCATCAGCAAAAAATCATCCAGGTAGATGATAGATGCATTCCCCTTGCCCTGAGATGCTCCAATACCGGCTTCAAGACATTGGTGAAGCACCGGGGGGTCGAAGATAGGCAGAACGGCAGAGTTGTGAATTCGTAGACCTGCCCTTTCCATTGAAACTGAAGAAACTGACGATGAGGGGAAAAAAAATGGCCACTGCAAGGTATGCGTCCTAAAGATCCAGGTGCACCATCCAATCAGGATGCAAAAGGTCACGCAAGAGATGGATGCCTTCCACCTTGAAGTGCCTGTACAAAAGCCAGCTGTTGAGCTCCCTCAGGTTGATTACCGCCCATTGGCCTCCATCCCATTTGTCCACCAAAAAGATGTTGCTTAGGAAACCCCCGAGGAGGAAGGGAAGTTGGAATTATAGCCGCTTTGTGGCGCAACTCCCTCACCTCCTGGTCCACCAACAGCTCCTGTGAATGGGTGAACATTAAAGGACGTGGGTGGGAGACCTAAACAGGAGATCTGAAAAATTCCAGCTGAAACCCTGTGATTGTCTGAAGAACCCAAGGGTCGATGTAAGGGACTCCCATTTCTGCGTGAAAAGCACCAGCCTCCCCCAGTTGGAAGCAATACCCCTGACATAACACTTATCAGATTAGGTTCCTTGCAAATTCCCCCGTAAGGGTCCTTTGGCTCCTCTGTCACGTTGACCCCTTCTAGTGGGGAAGAACTCTCCATACCACGGTTGCTCGACCGCTCTGCGTGGGGTGTGACTTCTGAAGGGGTCTTGAATGTAGAAACGGCCGGCTGAGTACCCTCTCCCACGACTGCCCGAGAGAAAAATGCACGGTTGAAAAATCTTCTTTATTGATGATTGCGCCTTGTCGAGTGATGTAAAGATAGCATCAAACTTGGACAACTCCTTTATGAAAGGATCTTCGAAAAGAGATTTCCCTGAGCCTCTGGCCCCACCTCCACGGAAGCCAGGTCCCCTAACTTTGGATCCACCTTAATCAGGAGTGACCTACACCTCTCAGCCGAGAGGCCACAATTGGCGTTCCCTAAGAAGATTATAGCCCTCTGGGCCCAACCAGAGATTACCTCAGGAGACAAGGGAGTGTCCGTCGCCTTGGCCTGTTTCGCTAGCTACAAAATATTTGTAAGATGACCAGAAGTATCAAGCAGCTTGTCCTGACAGGCCCGCCACGACCTGTCGATCCCTTTTTTGGGATCCTTAATAAACTTTTGCAGAGAAGTGGCCGTTCTGGGGTCTATGTCTAGGGTATAGGAGACCTTTCCCAGAAGAGATGGGCCAGGACACTCCACCCTCAGCCACACTCAGATCTCCTTCTCCAGAGGCTTGCGCAACCTGGCAGCAACAAATGAGGTGACCTTATCGAAGGGAACCCACTTGGAGGAGCGGGGATGGACTAAGTCCTCAGGGTCTAACATGTCCGACGACCCCGTAGGCAAATGAAGCTCTGAGGGAGTTTGAGCTGGTCACCAAGCCCTAGAGGGGCCCGACTCATCATTAGATTAATGTGAGTCATCCTCCTCCGGATCAGCTGACGGCAACAGGTAGAGAGGATCGCCATCTTGAGGGGGTTGCTCAGCAAAATCTTGCTTCACCTTATCAAAGGCAGCCATGTCCAGGCCACCGCCCATCTTGCGCTTAGGGGGACGTTGCACTGATTGCCCCCAGTCTGAAGGACCTTGGAGAGACAGATTTAAGGGGGGCTTGGATGGATGGACGCATCCACTGCATCACAAAACTCATTATCACTGGGAAGAACCAAGATGGTCTCTTCCTCCACATAACCATCTTCTTGCATATTGGTCGTTAGCAATGCCGTTCTACTGGCTCTTGAATTATGCCTGTAGAACCGGAAACTGAGCGTCGCTCATGTTTTCCGCTGGGCAGAGCCCAGCAATAGCAGGCACAGCGTGTGGTTAATGTCCACTGGACAGAGTCCAGAGATAGCAGGCACAGCGTGCAATTTAACAGGGGCAAAACCCCTACAAAAAACACTTTAGGAGGCCTTAAAGGGCTGTTTGGGGTAACCCCTTGGGCCAACCTCCCTTTGATCTATGGGAGACGAAACGCACAGGCCCGGCCCCAAAGCAGCGGAGTGGAGAAACGCTTACTTGTGTTCTCTACTGAGGATCACTGAGGCCCGATAAAGACCCAGAACTCCGGGCGTCTGCCACTGCCGAAAATAGATGCACAGTGTTACACACTGTAATTACGAACCCGCGAGGGCGTCAGGGCTTCCATGGTGTGCAGTGTCCTGGGTGCAATTCTGCGTGCTCATGCTGCGGCTGGAGCGGAGCCGAGTGGGAACCACTGAGACGAGCAATGCACATCGGAAAACACCACTCTGCCCTCCTCAGGCGCACTGGAACCCCGCAACGCCTGTCGGGGGGAATGCGTTTAGCAACCCGCAGCTCCCTGTGAGAAGAAAAAACCCCAAATTAGTGTGCCGCTTTGTTTTTTGTTTTTAATCTACGTGCGCATTATACTGAACAAACATCAGCAAGAAATTATCGGAGAAAATGAAAAGCACTTATCTTCGTCTGCTAGCAGGAAAGAAAGAGGAAGTGCCTGAAGAGGGGCATCAGTCAGTCAGTCAAATAACTTTATTCAGCAATTGCCATAAAAGTGCGAACCAGAACACATTTTACCGATCTATAAATAATATAAAACACAATTAGAACTTATAAAACAATTTCTAAAAACACCACATAAGCATCCAATCTGAAACCCCTTGACATAAGCAGATAGGTAAACTAAACATGATTACAATCACAAGATCAGAAAAATACAGATATTATCTCAAAATAGTAAACTATACAAACATATAAGAATTTAAAATAGAGTAGGCCTTTTCCTAATACTTAAAGAAGCTGTAACAAAATCTAGTACATGATGACAAGTTTGGATATCTGGCAATCTCTGGAGATATAATAGAGCTTCCTTGTAGTGAATAGGTCTAAGGTGACGTAAAAAGGGTAGGATAAAAGCCCCTCTGGGAGCAGCATATAGAGGGCAAAAAAGAAGAAAATGCGAGGTACTCTGAATTGATTTGGAATCACAGGGACAAAGTGGTAGATCCTTTTTCCAAAAACATGGTTCGGGAAAGGCTACCTTAAAGTGAATTAGATTAAGTCTAAAAAGTGTTAAAAGAGAAATTATTCTAAAAACTTGAAAACCAGGTCAAATAGGGTTCAAGGCATGGAGCAGTCGCAATCCGAGTGTAGGGATCGAAGGATTTCAATTTCAGGGAACTATAAAATCTCAGCTCTGATACATGCTCAGAATAAGTAGACTTCAAAACAGACCTAGAGTTTGTGGTTAACAAATGGGGTTCATCAAACATGTACCTAAGCCCTAGCTTCTCAAAAGAGTTTCGCAGAAACATAAGCCAGGGAATCCTATTTGAATTATCCAATTGTAGACAATCAGAAATACAGTCTTGAACAAGTTTTGCAGCAGGGTTTAACCAGCATCTAATCCAGAGCAGTAGAGGAGCCATAGAGACCCTGTCCTCCAAGAAGCGCTAGCCAAGTTCTTCATGGCAGATGATTTTTGCTATGCATTTTGGAACCAACAGTAGTCTACGCGGGAATTTATTTTCAGCGCTCTGGAGAGAGGGTATTTTATTGAAGCCCCAAACACCTGCCCCGTAAAGGGCTGCTGCAGCGCTCTTAGAGTTATAAAGAGTTTTCATCTGTGCAGGGGGTCTGTGGCCTAATTTATTAGAAAAGCGAAAAATCGCTTCGTTATTCCTTGTCAACTGTTGGAGCTTAAAGTTAATGTGTGTCTTCCAGGACAGAGAGGAACTCATATGCATGCATAAATAACAGAAATTATTCACCTTGTTTAAAATATGTCCTCCCATAATAAATTGTTTAGACTTTGTGTTACGTGGGCCACATGTCATAGCAAAAGTCTTGGGGTAATTTACTTTCAAATCAAGGTTCGACATAAAATTTTAAAACTGCATCATCAGCATATAATAAAACTGGAAGTGGTCTCTGGCCCATCTTCAGTACATCCTTTGCATGTTTTACCAGTGAATCATAGAGCCATTTATGTATATTAAAAAAAGAAAAGGCGTTAAGATACATCCCTGTTTTACGCCCCTTGTCGACGGAATGGGAGAGGTTCTCTGCCCATGTAAACCAGCCTGAACAGAAACCGTTAAGTCTGAGTGTAGGTGTTTAATAAGCTCCAAAAGGGACGAATCACAGCCTAAAGCTCCCAAAATTTGCCATAGCTTTGACCTATTGACCATATCAAAGGCACTAGTTAGATCAATAAAAGCCATATGAATGGACTCTTTTTTGACTATCACATATTTACTGAGTATCAGATGCAGGTTTAAAAGTTGCTCAACTGTGCCTACACCGGGTCTAAAACAAAATTGAATAGGGGATAAAATCTGGGCCTCGGTCACCCAATCTTCTAAATGGGACAAGATCACACTTCGTAAAATGTTTGCCGTCGAATCGATGAGAGAAATTGGTCTGTAACAAGAAGGATCTTATCTGTTTCCTATTTTGAAGATGGGAACAATAATAGCCGATTTCCATGAGATGGGCACATTACTATTTGCCACGCTATTCAACACATTTGTAACTAGCGGACCCCAAAGGTCAGTTTCCGATTTGAAAAGATCAGCGGGAACCCCATCAGGGCCAGGAGCCTTTCCCTGCCTTGATCGATTGATGGCGCTTAAGATCTCATGGAGATTAAAAGTAATATTTGGGGCCTTAATATTAGGGTCTAAAATGGAATGTGCAGTAGGATTATCTACTATATGCAGGTTCTCGTTGTTTCCTGGACAAAAAACTTTCCTAAAATGAGTTACCCAGACGTCCTCTGCGATAAGACAGTCATTGGCCTTGGTGTTGTTTTCTGAGAAGTAGGAGTGATTTATCACTTTCCAGAATTTAGAAGTATCCTTCAGCTCAGACGCAGCCAAAAGTTCATCCCAGGCCTTAGACCTAATTTCTGATTTCCGTTTTTCAAGGGCGGCCTTGTAGTCGGCTCTGGCTAATTTAACTAGTTGATGGGAGAGGGGAGCTGCTTTAAGAGCATCTTTGAGTTTTTTTATGGGCGGATGAGCACACAGAGTCAAACCATCTGTGGGCCACTGGCCCCTTCAAGGGCCTGTCCACCACCAAGGCACGTGAGATGTCAGTACTTAAAGATTCAAATTTACGAACTATACGGTCAGGATCTAGCTGCTGGGACAAACACAGATGAATAGAGTCAGACCTACTTCATACAATTTCGTGGTTGAAAGTTTTAGGATCTATTTTGTCCCATTTTAAACGTAGACCACAGTTTGGATTATAAACAGTAGTAGCTCTCAAGCTTTTATTCTTAGGAACCTGGTTAATTTTTAGATCCAAGTTAATACTAAGGGGATTATGGTCCCTGGCACAATGAGGCGTGATCTTAAATTCTTGAATTAAATAAAAATCTGAGGAGCCAATAAGTATGAAGTCGATAATACTCCCCTTCAAATTCCCTGTGAAGGTTGGTATATTACAGGCGTCAGGAGGCAATTTCTCTATAACGTGAACCAAATCAAACTTACAAATAAAAAGGTTTAGGGCATCACCTTCAGTAGTATGATTGAAATGGATTAATGACTCTCTACCCTCAACAGGGAAGGCACACAGGTCCATGTGTTCCTTGCTACACAGAGGAGTATTGAAATCGCCCACCCATAGGGTAATTAGGTCACTATTCTGCAAGACATTTGATGAATCTATGAGGTCCGTTATCTCCTCCAAGTGACCCATACGGAGGCCCCGAGGAATATTATGGTAAAAATGTAAAATTAAGATATCTTTTTGTCCGCTAATAGAAACTAAAACGACAATGAAATAAGGGGAAGACCAGATTAAGGACACATTTAAAAGCGGGAGATGTAAGGAAGCAAGAACTAAAAGGCCACCACGAGCTCTCCCCATTTGGGAGGTGATTGCCGGCTGACACAGAGAGGTAGAACCGTTCAGAAGGAACGTATCTTTAGACCAGGTCTCCTGTAGGCAAATTATGTCATAAGAAGAAATAAAGCTCCTCCAATCCGAATTGTCAATTTTGGATCGCAGCCCTGCTATATTCCAGCTAAGCAGGGTTAGTGATCTAGAACCAGGACATGAAGTTAAAACTTTAGTATTTATAGGAATTGGCAAATCCAATGCAGGCTTTTCTGTGTCCCAAGTACATTCAATATGAACATTCCTAGCTTTTGGTCTCTCCATGTTAGAGGAACAGGGGTGGACCAAAGCTGTTAGTCAATCGTTCTCGTCAAGATGATTAAGAGCCAAAAAGGATTACTTGCTCCTTGAGGTACCAAGGTAGAAGGAGTGATGGTTTGATAAGCCGGTTCTGGGCTATGATGTATTCCAATACTTAATGATCCTGGTTTAAAAAAATTAGATAGAGTACTGGTCACATCATTACAAAAGCAATCAAGCTTCCTAGTAATCAAAGTGATAAGTTTCGCCTCTAAAGTTGCACAAAAAGATTTGAGTGTCAAGTCAATAATACTAGAAAAGTCTTCAGGGGCATCCTTGCTCAGAAGACATTCAGGGGAGGAAACCAAGGAGATTGGGGCTTTGTCACTTAAAGCCGGGAGGGTGGGTAATCTCTTTTTGGAGCCCAAGACCTTTTTTGTATTTTTGGACTTTTTCCCAGCTCTCCTCTTCTTCAAAGGAGGAGAATCGGCCTGAGAACAAGAGCTTTCAAGAGGAGGAATAACTAATAGGGTAGAAGAATTAATTTGATCAGTGGGAGGGAGTATATCGTCGCCAACTGTCTGGTATTCAAAGGCAGGATCGGTAGTGAAGGACCGGTTCTTGGAATGGTGGAGATGTGAACAATAGGTTCCAAAGGGGGGTGTTGTACAGTGCTTTGGACAGCCCCAATCCTTTCTTCTACTTGTTCAAGTTCAGATTCAATGGCCCCATCACAGAAGATAAATAACTAGTAATGGAGGACTGAAGGGAGCTGGGCCCGCCTTCCCCTTTTTGCACATTGATCTTTCTTTTTCCCATTATGGATAATGGTCTCACACAGTACCTGTCACAGCTTCCGGATGAAATTACCGCAGGTGGGAGAAATAGACGTTAGAGGGGGGGCCCAGCCCAGCCTCTTCCGGTCGATTGCTGGTGAAGGACAGGCCCGCCCTTGGCCCGGGCTTTGCCCGGGCGCCGCCCACGTGCATCCCGCGAGGCAGGAGCGCTATGTGTTATTTAAAGGGCTCCTGCCCTCTGGTGATTCCTGCCGCCGCCTCCTCCTTCCCCACAGGTCCAGGTGCAGGCAAAGCGCGTCCCGCGAGGCGGGAGCGCTATGAGTTATTTAAAGAGCTCCTGCCCTCTGGTGATTCCTGCCGCCGCCTCCTCCTTCCCCACAGGTCCAGGTGCAGGCAAAGCACGGCCCGCGAGGCGGGAGCGCTATGAGTTATTTAAAGGGCTCCTGCCATCTGGTGATTCCTGCCACCGCCTTCTCCTTCCCCACAGGTCCAGGTGCAGGCAAAGCGCGTCCCGCGATGCGGGAGCGCTATGAGTTATTTAAAGGGCTCCTGCCCTCTGGTGATTCCTGCCGCCGCCTCCTCCTTCCCCTCAGGTCCAGGTGCAGGCAAAAGAGGGGCATCATGTATATGGACTTGCTCGATGTGGTTTGGCTGTTGAAATTGTAGTTCCATGCTATGGGTTCTGGGAAGTGTTGTTTTTGTTTCTAACTCCTGCTGCTGTTGATTAAAAGAAAGAAAGTAAAGCATAATCCTCACCTCCGGTCCTGACATAGAATTCAGTTGTTGCCTCTGTGTTCTTTCCAGCACTGCATTCAGCTTCCTATTTGGGCTGTAAATACTGTCCCTGCATTACCTTTTATCCCTCATATTGCATGCTTATACTGTAAGATATCTCATTTAGCAGCTACAAAAATCCCATTTATAATTGTAAATACAGAGGTAGAATATGTTTTTACATATTTGTGTTATTTATGTGTCACATTTCTCCAGCATGTAATACATCAAACATGTGTACAATTAAAAATAATAACTACCAAGTCAAAATAGATACTTACTTATATGAACCTTGGATGAATGAACAACTGTGGTGGCCCTACCAGAGTTAGACACTAGGATCAGATCTCTTCACAGACGAAGGAGCTCAACCCACTGATTTAACTTTAAATGTTGCAAGCACATATCTTATACAATGTGTTCTTAGAGACTTTTTTTCAATAAACCAGAAACAACTGTACAAAAGTGTATCACACCAAAAATCAAATTTCCCTAAGGTAAATTCATTGCCCTTCTGTTCAGCCACCATCTAAAGCGAAATTAGGCAGTTCTCGCTGGTGTATTTTAGCATGCAAGAGATATAGACGTCAGCAGTACCTGTTGTTTTAACCTGTAAACCGCCTCCTCCATCTTATGCACCACCTCGTCACTTCGCCGCCAGGCCCATTACATCTTCTTTACAATTTTGATCTGTCCCGTGTATCATAGGTGATTGGTGGTTTGTGGTGCTGCATATGCCCATGTGCCCCTGTCGTGTCACCTGCAAAGGGGAGGACATTGATATTGTGAGAGCGGATTATAATAACTATATGGATCATGTATGCTTTGAAGAGGGTTGGGCTCAGGGAGGATCCTGGCAGAATCAGCAGATGAGGTCACAGACGTCTGACGTGTATGGTGCCAGGCTGACTGCTTAGATCCTTCCAGTCAGAAAGTAGCAGGTTCATCGGAGTGTGTCCTTGTACTCTGTAAGCGTTGGATGACGATGGGGTGGGTGACTGTGTCATTTACGCAAGAAGAACCAGGAGGATGACAGCCTCCATGTCTCTTCTGTCGAGGGTAATGCAGAGTCATCTGTAGTGTAGTGAATCCTAGTTTGTTTTAACGGGATAACAGGAGTTAGCTTAGCCGTAGGCTTGTAAACTTGTGCCCCCGTCACCTAGTGACTTTTAACCTACTTAGCTTGCTTTGTCTTAGTCCATTTAATTATTTATTTCCTTTAAGATGGCGGCCTTGTTTATAGTTAGGCCACTTGTTATGGGTTCTATTATCAGTGTCACTGTTCCAAGGCGTCAAGATCAAGCACGAAAGACAAACATACAGTAGGTGTTCACACTTAGGGATTTTCCCTCTCTATACTTTCGAGGGATTGTTGATATTAATTGCTGTCCCAAGCATGCCTGTTATCTATTGTTTTGAATTACACTTACGTCAGGGGACCTTGTAGATCTGTATAAATACATCACACTTTAGACAGATAATCAGAGGGATTCCGACCAGAGGGCATCGCCACCTTCGCTGATACCAATGCTGCAGTCATCTTGACGCTGACCCAGTCTTCGTGTCCCTGCGGAGTCTGAGATAGAGACCTCATTCCAAGGTAACGAGGGTTGGGGGCTCCTCTCATGGACACGGCTTTGGCAGATTAGGTTTAACGAACCCAGCTCTCCTTTTAGGTAGGAGATTAGACCTATTCTCCTTAGGGTACTAGGGCTTATTCCATCTTATACCTATACATATATTTCTTTCATATATTGCACAATGGTGGGGGTCTTTATAACAATGACTCTCTTATTTACAATACTGTTGCTTGGTATATTCATTATCCTAATCATTGCAGTTCATGCAACTTATCACAAATTGCAGTTATGTTGAATAAAAACTATTATAACTTCACTGCATCTGTGTTATTGCCTTTGTTTGTATGAGACATAATAAATCTGTGAGAAAAGGGTAATTTCCGTTTAACCACGACAACCCTGAGAAATCTTACTTTGAATCCATGCGTAAGCGACTGCTACAAATCACCTTTTACTATATTGTTTCTGGTGAGGTACTGCTAGTAAGCCGGTAAGGTTTGGACAACAGTTACAACTAGTTGTAGGAAAAACTTAGTCACCTACAAACGAAAGTACTGTCATCCTGAGACCAGCAGTCTTGCTCAGAGCAAGAGTCCAAACTACGACATGGCGCCACCAACAATGGTGTTTAGGCACTAATTTACGGTTACCCTGACTATCACTGTCTCACAGACAACAGGTACCCTTAGTACCATTATACGGAGACGTCCGTGGTCTTTGGGAGAATCCTCCTCAGCTGAACAGGTGATACCTAATTAAGCTGTAGGTTGTTCGAGCTCGAACTCATCAAAAGGAAAAGCTTCCCCTATTTTTGGTGTTCCGTTTCTCTAAACAACTATGGCTAATACCATAGACATTCCTGCAAATGCTAGACATGCACTTACACAGCATTTAATAGCGCATGGCCTTACAGAAGAGGGCGGGGATGTTACTCTGATTATAGAAGCGACTGAAGCCTACCAAACAGAAATGTTTTACTGTTGGGTTACCTTTCCTGAGGCTGACCAACGAACGCACACATTTCACACATATGACATTGCGAACGTACCCGTAAGATACGAAGCATACCAGTATCATGAAATATCGCTCACATATCAAGAGCATCAGAACTGGTTTGAAGGCGCCCTACCGCATGTACTAAGACGGGTGAGGCTAGGTCCTTTAAGTAAGGAAGGGCCTAGATGGCCTATGTTTGCCACATATACACCTCACCCGGGCATACAGAATATGCCGATCGCAGATTTACGAATATTATATAATGAATTAATGGCATTATATAGACGATTGGTTCAGTTTGTAATGCGAACATTGAACACTACACCAGCGCTTCCAGCACCACCAGTAGCTGGTGGATATCAATTGGCTACTGGGATTAATCCACAAACAGTGCATACTATTATGGGTAAAGTGCCCGCGGAACGGGAAAAAATACCGTTCTGGATTGCCCAGAAAACAAATCAGCTGGAAGCTGTGTTCCCCCATACGGGGCCGCAGGAAAAACATAGATTGCTCATTATGTGCTTGCCGTTTGTGATGGTTCCCTTAGTGGATGAATGTGCCACTTGGGGTACAGTCTTCGCTGCCGTTTATACTACCACACATGGTACCCCTACACTTGCCAATTTACCGGAAGTATTAAAACAAATACAAAATGAGCATGGGGCTGCACCGGCCCTGGATCTGGGGATGAAATTGATGCGTAACTTTGACGCCGTCTCCTCGATAATACTAAGTAATATTAAAGGGGAAGCGGTGACACTGGCAATACGCCAGCGTCTCCGGGAAACTCCAAATATGGAACAAGAGAGACAGCTACCGAAAATAATTTCCGATACCTATACTAATATAGGACGGGATAGTTTGGGAGCCAAACCGAAAAAATTTGAATTACTGAGTACCACCCATAAGGAAGGTATAAAACAGGCACAAGAGGGCTCTAAAAAGCGCTGGGACAAACAAAAAGATTTCAAAGACAGGAGAAATAAAAGAGCTGATTCTCCACATCCGGAGTACTCCGAGAGGAGGTATAATCTCAGGAATATGGATAACATTAGAACTCCAGACAGATATACTGATTCACGTCCTTCTCGTTCCTTTCAGGGCGCCCCGGAAAAACGTAGCGAGAGAGGGGGCCGTCAAGATCGACGTCCGGAATACGTGAAAGAAAAAAAAGACTCGACACAGTCTATCATTAAAAAAGAAGAAAAGACTCCTCAGCAAAAAACACAATTTAAAAAGAAGAAAGTGGCAGCACTGACTGTTAAAAATGCCAGTAGTATTGAGAACACTGTTGAGGAACAAGAGGTGGGCCGTAACTCTGTTGGACTGCGCAGGAGAGGTCACGATATGTCGCCAGAGTCCAAAGATCATCTGGTTGCGACAGCAACTAGCGATTACATCGCGGTTGAGACAGCGGATGGCCGCGTTCTCCCACCCGATCGGGTTTATGATTTAGCAATTCAGATAGAGGGAGACGTGGAACGCATTATTAGTGTGATATTTTGGGATGAACTTACTAGTGATATCTTGTTGGCCGAGAGAGACTGCCCACCTGAACATGTCTGCAAGCTCCCATATGGGGAAGATGTCATTTTGCCTTCTTTCTCCGATCTTGTTCCAGAGGCAGACAAAAAAGCCTATGCTGCTGAATGGGCTTTGGCGCAGGCACCTGCATTATACCTTAATCATGTAGGTCGGGACAAGGACTCTCCTTGTCATGGTATTCCCGTTAGGTAAACACCGCACCCGCAACCACAATACCCTGTTAAGCATGAAACAAAAGCTCCGGTGACGGAAATACTGTCACAACTTGAGTACCAGGGAGTGATTGAACCCTCTACATCGGCAATGAATAATCCATTATTTCCCGTTGCAAAACCAGATCATTCATATAGAATAGTGGTTGATTATAGACACTTAAACAGTCATACTCGCACATATGCTATACAAAATTCACACAGCACAGCACTGATAAACAATATAGTGCGTAAAAAATATAAAACTACATTGGAAATATCTAATGGGTTTTTCTGCCAGAATTTAGCACATGAAAGTAGGGACCTAAGTGCATTTTCCTTTGGCTCTCAGAGACGCTTTTGTCGTTTACCCCAAGGCTATAAAAATAGCCCAGGACTGTTTTCAGCCCATGTGACATCAATTTTGCACGAGCTTGATTCCGATGCATTGTCCTATGTGGATGATATCTATCTCACTGACGACGCCCTCGACATTCATCTTGCGAGGGTCGATCAGATCATTTTGGGATTTGCAGCCTTCGGTTATAAATTAAATTTTAAGAAAAGGGAGGGTTCCCTTGGGGGGTGGTTTTGGGTGTGTGTTGGTGTTGGTGGAGGGTTGGGGTGGCACTGGGTGTAGGGGTTGGGGTAGGCGGGTAGAAAAAGACAAAAATAGGAGAGTCCTCATAACTTGCTTAGATAGGAGGGGGGAAGTTTGTGTTCAAGCCTTTTTTTTTCTTTCTGGAAATGACTAAGTATGCTAATTTACGATAAAAATTTATTTCTTGGAATGTTAATGGCCTAAGGGTGATACATAGGAGGAGGAAGATTTTTGAGTATTTAAGATTGGTTGAGGAGGATATTATTATACTGCAGGAAACTCATCTTCAACGAGAGGAGTGGGAGAATTGGCTTAAACAAATGAATTGGGTTTTATTTAGTGCATGCTCTACTCAATCTGGCGCAATCAAAGGTGTGGCAATTCTGATTAAAATGTCTATAGGGTTTAAGATAGGAAAGGTGCAAGTAGACTCCAGGGGTAGATGGGTAGTGGTAGAAGTGTGTGTATATGGCTACTGGGTCACAGTTGCAGGTTACTACGGTTCAAATGTAGATGACCCGACGCCATTTCAAGAACTATTTAATATCTTACTTCTAGCTAGGTACCCAGTGGTGCTAGGTGGGGACTTTAATATATTGTTAGATCCTGCCCTTGATAAATCAACCCCCCGGGGTACGGTTAACTCACCTAAAACTAGGGCACAGGTGAAGCAAGCCATGCGGGATTTAGGACTGATAGATATTTGGCACTGGAAAGGGGGTGAAGGAGACAGATATACATTCCACAATGAAAAATATGGACATAAATCTAGAATAGATTTATTTTTAATACATAAGAGTTTATGTTCAGATGTGATAAAGGCAGCCCACAACCCAGCACACCTTTCGGATCACTCAGCTGTAAAACTACATTTGGATATCAAGGTCGTAAGTCTGGGTATTAGGAGTACAATCAATCGCTCTTTACTCTTAGATGATTCAATAGTAAAGATGTTAAAGAAAGATACAAGAGATTTTTTTTACTTAAATCGAGGAACAGCAAGTTTATGGTGTGTCTGGGATGCCTATAAGGCCTATATTAGAGGGAGGCTTGTGAGCCTGGCAATATACAAGCATCGCGAAGAAAGGGAGAAGTTGGGGGGTATGGAATCATCTTTAAATACTTTTCAAGTTTTAATTCATAATGCACGAAGAGAAGGGAAGGAGCTGGTACGTCAAGAGGAAAAGGTTCGGATCGACTTAGATTTCTTTTTGGAGAATCGCAATAGGTTAAAGTGGGAAAGTAGTCGATATGCGCATTATGAATACGGAGAAGGTTGTAGCAAACTGCTAGCTTGGAAGGTTCAGTCAGATTTTTCTAAAAGGCATATTTTATCGGTTAAATCAGACCTTACGAATCAGATTTGTGTGAGCAAGCTGAGATTGAGGGGGCATTTGTATCTTTTTTTCAAGAAATGTATTCAGAGAGTCTGGTAAATTCAGAGGAGTCGATTAGGGCATTTTTGGAAAAAGCGCATCTCCCAGTTTTGGATGAATCAGCAAAGCAGTCATTGGGTTGTGAGATAAGTGGGGCAGAGCTTGCTGAAGTTATAAAAGCCTTGAAAAAAGGGAAGGCAGTTGGGCCAGATAATTTACCAAATGAGTTATATAAGGTACTGGGGGAGGAACTTACTCCGATTTTATTGGAATTATTCAATTCTATGCTTTTAGAAGGGGCACAGGTACCTGAATCCTGGAGAGAAGCTATAATTTGTTTATTGTTAAAACCAGGCAAGGATTCAATGTCTTGTTCATCGTATAGACCCATTTCTTTGTTGAATTCGGATTATAAACTGTATACAGGGATTTTATCTAGGAGATTGGGGAAAGTTATGGACAATTTGGTTCATTTAGGTCAAAAGGGCTTTATGAAGGGTAGACAACTTCATGAGTTAACTCACGAGTTATTTGCTGCAGTAGATTTGGTGGAACAAGAAAAGGCTCCATTAGCGGTTCTGACTTTCGATGCAGCAAAAGCTTTTGATCGTGTCAACTAGTCCTTCTTGGGGGTTGCGATGGAAATAGGTGGTTTGGGAATTCCTTTTATCAGGGCTGTTAGGGAACTGTATAGATGCCCTTCTGCAAGAATTTTGGTTAATGGTCAGTTATCGCAGGAATTTAGGATTAGTCGGGGTACTCGACAGGGTTGTCCTTTGTCTCCCTTGCTTTTTAATTTATATATTGAACCTTTGGCAATTTCATTACGGGTTTGCAAGGACATTCCCCCGTTTCGGAATGGGGGTTGGGAAAAGAAAGTAGCGTTATATGCGGACGACCTTATGCTATACACTAGTGATGTGATGACTACTTTACCTAATATCAATACATTGATGGAGCAATTTGGTAGATTCTCAGGTTATAGTATAAATACAGAAAAGACGGAAATCATGTGTTGGAATATGGCTTATGTTTCTCCCTTAGTTAAACAGGAGATTAAATACTTGGGAATTCGGTTCACAACTGATCTTAATGATGTAGCTAAGGTAAATTTTGATACAGCTTATAGGGAAACTAAAAATTGTTAAAGGCGTGGGCTGCTCTCCCACTCTCTATAATTGGAAGATCCAATATATTGAAGATGTGTATCCTTCCAAAGTTCACTTTCTTATTTAATACTATTCCTTTAGAGTTTAAGGGGAGCTGGTTTAAAAAACTACAGGGTGAACTATCCTCATTTGTTTGGGCCTCCAAGGGAGTAAGGATATCATGGAAAAAGTTGAGTAGAAAGAAGGAGTGGGGGGGCATTGCATCTCCAGATTTCTTTAGGTACTATCTGGCTTTTCAACTAAAAATTATTAGAATGTTATTGAATAAGAGTACTCACTGGTCTGGAGGGCTTTGATGGTGCATCTTGAGGAAGGAGCAGATAATTTCTTATATAAATTTGGTCATCCAAAGTACTTTAAGAAGGTGCGCTTGAAGCTTCCCAGACATGCTTGTAAGGTTTGGATAAATTTTCGGAAGGTGCTAGGGATAGCTTATTATTGCAGTTCTGCTCCCATCTGGGACTCACCTGGTACGCCTGATTGTCTTATGGATAAATTATCAACTCCTTTGAGAACCAGCGGGATGGTAAGATGGGGGCAGATCATGGAAGGTTCTGAATTATTATCTTGGCTTGCATTACAGGATTGTGCTGGAGGGACAATTTGTAAGTTTAAGTATCTTCAGATATCTAGTTGGGTTAAGTCTCGACGAGCAGGAGAAATAGGGAGGAGCTCATGGGAGGGGAAATTAGATCAGACATGTATTAGAAAAGAAATTGCTTGTTGGTATCATGCACAGTTGGAAACAACAGAAGATGCTTTTTCCCTCCCTTTGTTGAAATGGGGGAGGATTTTCCCAACCCTAGAAGTCATATCTTTGCGGCAAAAGTCATGTTTAGAGTTATGGTTCACTATTAAATCTGCAGGTTTGAAGAAAAATCATTTGTTTACACTACACAGGGTATATTGGTCACCAGCTAGATTAACGGCTATCGGGAAATCCAATAAAAGCTGACCACGATGTGGGGAAACCAATGCAGATGATGTTCATATGTTTTGGCAATGCTCAATTTTGAGTAAGTATTGGGAAGATATAGAAAGCATTCTTAGGGTAATTTTTGATGGAAATTTAAGAATAAATCTTCTTAAGGTGGTGTTTGGGGTTTATGAACTGGGCATAAAGTATCAGAAAATGTCGGTGCAACAAGAGCATTTGTTGTTTGTACTAATGCTTTTGGCCAGGCGGGAAATATGTTGTAAATGGGTGGATCCATCCCCCCCGTGTTCAGGATTGGCAACTATCAGTAAATCGGCTGTGTAAAATGGAACAATGTGGTCCTCATACTAGAAGAGATAATTTTTGGGTGGATTGGGAAAATGCATACCAGTAGTTTATAAGATTGGAATATGTTTAGATGTGTAAATTTTGTCTTGTTTTTCTGGCTCCTCCTCCTGGTAGTTAAGTCCAATGATTAAAACCCCCCTCACCTAATTGGGTACCGCATTGGTTATGATCATGTTTTGAAGAACATAGTAAGACATGGTCGATGGCAGTCGAGGGGGAATAATTGCAGTATGTAGAACAGGTGGGGTGGCCCAGTAGTGCTGTGGACCGCGCACTTGGAAACATACTTTAAGGGCCTCGGCCTTTGCCTTTTTTCTCTTAGCCAAAGCGAGGGTGGCGAAATGAGGACTAAAAAAAAAAAAAAAAAAAAGGGAAAAAAAAAAAAAAAAGCAAGATAGCCTTTCTTAGTGTATTGTTCCTGGGGTATGAGCTTTCGAATGAGGGGAAGAGCCTGGCCCCGCACTTCCTAGAGAAGTGTGCACAACTGCAGCCCCCGAACACACTTAAGAAATTACAGTCATTACTGGGTTTCTTTAATTTTGGCAGAACATACATTCCAGATTATGCAGAACGCATCAAACCACTATATGACTTAATTCAGCCCAACTTTTCTGGCAGACGATGGACGATTGAACACACACACATCCTTAGGGACATACAACGGGACATGCTAGAAGCTAGACACTTATATACACGTGACAATAAAACAAATTTGGTCATCAGAATAATTGCTGGTGCCCTTGGATTTAATTACGTCACCTTTAATGAGGGTAACACAGTGCCGATTGCATACAAATCACACTTATACTCAAATGCTGAAAAACGCTTTGCACCCACAGAAAAGATTCTGACAGCAGTTCAGATGGCCGTCATAAAGGAGAGGCCACTTGCCCAGGGGAAACGCATTATTGTTGTCACCCCGGTACCGGCCTTAGAGGCTGTCACTAAAGCGCACGTTCCAAACGCTAAGGCATTACATCCACGCTGGATTCAATGGGCAACGTCTCTGACCGCCACTGATGTTGATTATGTGTTTGACCCAAGACTTCAGACACAAGAATTTCTCCAGTACAAACAGGAGTACCCCGCTGCTCTACATATATTGCCAATACACAGTTATAAGACCATCATTTATCCTGATGGATCGGCACAACCGGCTGTAGGTACTAAACATCAATACTCGGCAGCTTGCGCAGCCGTGTGCGGGGTTATGGAAGACGGAGTTTTCCATCCTCACAATACCTACACTCAGACCTTAGGGGACTGCACTGCCCAGATGGCCGAGCTTAAGGCTCTTCTTCTAGCGCTCAAACGTTCTGAGCCAGGAACACAGACTTTGATCGTCTGTGATTCATATTACTGCGTCCAGTCATACAATGAATAGCTCAATCATTGGAAACTGAACGGGTTTAGAGATTCTAAAGGGAACACCATTAAACACAAAGGGGGTCATTCTGACCCTGGCGGCCGGTGGCCGCCAGGGCCACCGACCACGGGAGCACCGCCAACAGGCTGGCGGTGCTCCCACGAGCATTCTGACCGCGGCGGTTCAGCCGCGGTCAGAAGCGGCAAGTCGGCGGGCTCCCGCCGACTTACCGCTGCTCGGGGGAATCCTTCATGGCGGCGGAGCGCGCTCCGCCGCCATGAGGATTCTGACAGCCCCTACCGCCATCCTGTTCATGGCGGGAAACCCGCCATGAACAGGATGGCGGTAGGGGGTGCCGCGTGGCCCCTGGGGCCCCATGCCGTGCCCATGCCAATGGCATGGGCACGGCAGGGGCCCCCGTAAGAGGGCCCCGCAAAGTATTTCAGTGTCTGCCATGCAGACACTGAAATACGCGACGGGTGCAAACTGCACCCGTCGCACCCCTGCAACTACGCCGGCTCAATTCTGAGCCGGCGTCCTCGTTGCAGGGGCATTTCCTCTGGGCCGGCGGGCGCTCTTTTGGAGAGCGCCCGCCGGCCCAGAGGAAATGTTAGAATGGCCGCCGCGGTCTTGTGACCGCGGTGCGGTCATTTGGCGGCGGAACCTTGGCGGACGGCCTCCGCCGTCCGCCAAGGTTAAAATCAGGCCCAAAATGTTGTGGGGAAGGGTGGCTGATCTTAAGGATAAGCTACCATGTGTCCATGTAGTTCATACATTAGGACACCAACGTGTAAGAATACACGTTGCCGGCAATACATTGGCTGATGAAGCGGCCAAAGCATCAGTAGCTACGGCTTCTGTGTCTGCAGTGACTCGTTCTCGGACGAGGTTGGATAATGAAATACTGATTGCCGTTAAAGCTTCGGCTGCAGGCAAGACCCTTCTGAAAGGATACCCTACAAACTATACTTACCATATCAGTGCACTAATGCCACAATGCCACAATTCCTGGAGTTGGTGATCGAGTAATCCCCAATGAAGATCAGAGGTTAGAGCTGATTACGGCCGCACACGAAGGTGTCGCTTCTGCACATGCTGGTATACAGGCCACTATAACAATTCTACAACAACGATACTGGTGGCCTGGTCTATCCAGACGGACTAAACAGTATGTCCTTTGCTGTGACATTTGTCAGCAGATTAAGGGCTCGAATATCAAACGCACTCCACAGACATCCCTCTTAGTGTCAGACAAGCCACTCCAATGTGTGTACCTGGACCATTGTGGTCCCTTACAGCCTGATTGTGCATACAAATACATTTTAGGGGCTGTGGATTCCTGTTCTAGATTCCTGTGGGTATGGCCACAGCAGTCGGCTGACGCCCGGACTGTTATAAAAGATTTGCTGATCTTTATCGGTACATATGCGGTTGCAGCATTCCATTCGGACAAGGCCCTGCATTTGCCTCTAAGGCTTTCAGGGACACCATGAGAACGATGGGTGTTGAACTCCATTACTCCTCACCATACCATCCCGAGGGAAATTCGGTCGTGGAGAGGCGGAATCGTGATCTAAAGCAGTCCTTAACAGCTCGAGTATTAGGTTCAGGCCGCAGTTGGTTACATCACCTATATGGGGTCCAGAGAGCACTGAATAATCTGCCAAGACGGTCCTTGGGGGGAAAGTCTCCATATGAGGTTCTCTTTGGGACACCTATGTATGTCCCAGATCTTGATGCCCCTGGTATGGTGGCAGCGGAAACACCATTTGACGTAAAAGAACGTCTCACTGTTTTACAGGAGCTTCAACAATTTTGTGATGATAAATCATCTGCCAGTGCTGCCACCTTGGGAATAAGGGAATTGGCGAAAACTTCAACTGGCTGGATTCCTAACGTTGGGGATCTGGTTTGTGAGAAGATCGCTGTGAAAAAAGAATTTGGTCCATCATACAGAGCACCTGTACCGGTCTTGGGGATAAAAGGCACCAGGACTGTCATCCTTCCATCATTGTCTGGTTCTAAATCAAACAGATTCATCTCAATTGATGACATCAAATGACACCATGTGGCCGATTCTTCACAGTAGACCAGGAGGTCCCTTGGGTAGTTCCCGATCCCCTCTCACTACCCAACAGGACATCCATCTACATAGTAGGATAAATATCACTACTACTGACTATGCAACTATGTCAACTGCTGTTGCAGACACTTCCTCGACCATGGGGAGGGCAGAAAATGAACTTTTGTTGGTTCCAGTAACAACTTCGGTGACCACCCTGCTTCAGGATTTGGCTGTATTTTACACGAACACTTGCACGGCTAATAACGTTGTCTATCAAGTACCTCCACGAGCGGTGGATCAGAATTCACCGGGTCCTGTGTTTGCAGAGACTTCCTCTGGCTATTTCGTTGACATTGATGATTTTTCTTCAGATTCATCCTCAACTGAGACTGACAAAATTTCGAGAAGTAGCAAACTGTATCAATGGCTGAAAAATAACTATTTGATATACCCATGGAACTATATATGGTTCTGTTTGACATTTATTGCATTATTTTTATGGATTGGTTTTGTGACTGTTTTCTTTTTACTCATTAATGGTCACTATATTGCTGATCGCTCCGCTGTGGAGCCTGTTGATGAAATGTTAACACCACATCATTCTTCACATAAGGTCCGACGTGATTTGTCCCCTGTCAATATTATAGCTATTCCAATTACTGATGGGATTGTGTGGGACAAAGTTCTGTTCGATATATACGGGCCTACAGAGATAATTCAAATACCATACGTGTTCAAAATTTCAATGTCTGATGTTATTACACCTAATGTTGTCTCTGATGATTGGGATGTCCAAACAGTTGATTCAATGCTAACTAAAATGAAGGACTATTCCGCTTTTGGAAGTGATGATGTATATGATTATACAATGAATTATGGGGAAATGTTCTGCTATAACAATTAGGGACATCACTACCTACACCGTGCAACTAGAAATAGGCCTATCTTGAACTACACACAATGGGAGTACTGTTCAACACCGCAGGTGGGGAGTCCAAAGTATTACAGTGACAAATTTACATACTTTTCTGGCCATGATATAAAGAAAGAAGAATCGTATTATTTTAAAATACCTCCGGCACAAATTAGAAAAAATTTGCTAACAGATACGAAACTGATTTATTCGGATCCCTTCCTTTCCCGGCTCTCGATTGAGGGTTACGAATATGGGAAAGACACTATTGATTTGAAAAGTGTATGGGGGACACAAGATTGGCAGATACAGGGTAGGGAGGCTTTGTTTCGAGCATGCCTGATTCCTGTGCAAATGATTTTCTTAAATGACACTATTAAGCAGACATCATGTCTAGGGTTAGCAAAAATTAAAGATCTAAACACGCCCAGTATCCCTACTCTGACAAAATTTAGAGATTGGCAACACTTTCTTAATGTCTTGGAGGACAGGCTAGATGCTATGGTTAAGGCTGGTGCTTATAATTCTTCACTTTCCCGTCCCGGCGGATGGTTGGTATTGCCCACCGACACTGATGAGTGTCAAAAGCGTTTTTTGAACTCTTCAGGGGTTTTTTCCATTCACAAGCCTCACCCTCGCTTTCTATCAGGTCAACATACAGGTATAATTACTACATACAGTGTGGGTAAGCTGTGCCAGCAGTGGGTGCAGACAAACACTTTAACAGCGGTTAAACAACACCTGAACACTCTTTCTGACAGTATAGACTTACAGGATTATCTATTAGGTCCTAGGAAACAACGCTCGAAACGGTTTTTATATGCTATGTATAATGAAATTTTGAATCTTTCCCAAATTGAGGCTGCTGCACGTTTAAGACAACTTGATAAGGAGAATTTGGAAAAAACATTGGCTGTTGTCGACAATGGCATGAACACGCTGTCCAACAGGATTTACTCACTGTCAAATATAGTGTTGTCTGCTATTGATATCACTCAGACTGACTTGTCCTGGTTATATCATGGGCAAACACAGCTACGTTCTATCATGCAGCTGGGTTGGACATTACAGACACTGAAAAGTGGCCACATTCCATGGAAGTACATTAATGGGAGTGAACTATTCACTGCTTTTAATTTTTCCAGGGAACAAGAAATAATGGCTAAAAAGGAGGCTTGTTTCACCCTGCTTCAAGTAGAGAAGTTAGATAAGTTGCCCTTCACGGTAGCAGAGAGTCCTTCAACTATCTGGCTCTTACACGGCATTATTAATTTACCGTTTTCGACCTTTTGTTTCTCGAGCTGCATGAAACATCTTGCAGTGGGACGATATGAACGGCTAGGAGATAGCTTTATTAAGGAAGAGTAGGAGTTGCCCTTTGACTATCAATGTCTGAACGGTGAACAGGAGGTCTTTCTTAGCGGAAGTGAATGTGAGACTGCTGTTCGTCATTCTATGATATGCAAACAGGTGTCTCTTCACGGTCTTTGCAATGCGGGGGTCGCGAATTTGGCCTGTTTTCTGAGGGGTACTCCCGTCTCTTTGATTCGTCCAGTGTTTCATGTACTTTCTAATGGAAGTTATGTTCTACTGAACGATGAAAGCTGTTGCGGCTTGCGACCTGGAATTGCCTACGCAATCTCAGTCACAAAGGTCGTTACGTGTTGTGGCCATGTTTTGTTTCCCCCCACACGAGAGATACAAGATTCTGAAATGTGGCCCCACATAGATACTATTAATGTGAACTATGACAAGTTGAGTAGACTATTGTTTCAGAAACAGGTCGCCTTGACATCCGCAAAAGAGATGTATGCTCTCCAGATTGCAAGATCATCAGCCGAGATACAATCCCTTTTAAATACCGATTTCCCCAAACACTTTGGACAGCTGGTATCCAGAATATTCAATGCTTCAAGCACAACTGGGATTGCACATTTCTTTAAGGCTGTTGGGTCTGGTTTCGTGTCAGTCTTCCAGACTGTCTTCGGAGTCATCCCATCAGCCATCCATTCTCTCTTTTCCAGTGTGTTTGGTGGCTTTTCAATTATTTTGGCTTTAATTGGCGGACTACTACTGCTATTTTCTTCTGATTCGCGGTGGTTGTTTCTTTCCAGCGACACAGAGCAATGGAGCCGCTCCTGTCAACCCCGCTGTGCTGTGAACGCATGGTTCAGATCTTCGGTACACCTTTGCTGGTGGAACTGGAGTTTGACTGGTTATTGTCATTCCGGCTTCTACTCTGGTGTGTACAACCGGTCTTCCGCTGCATATGGTGTTTCTTTGAACATCTGCCTATGGTCTGTCTTGCTGTTGCACCAACCTCTTCTGTGGACCACAAACTGCTGATGTCCCCGATGAGGGTTCATACACGGTCATGCCCCTTGAGACTGAGGTTGCTCCGCGAGGCCACTTATGAGCCTTCTGTTATAAGATCTAACATGGATGAGGACGCTGCAGCGAGTATCGAGACACCAGTGAATGTGGCTCACTTCTGCTCTGTGGATCCGTTTGTCCGTACAGCGATAGATTTCACTTCAGACGATGTCGACTCATTGAGATCCTTGAATGGTGACTTCGATGACATTCTTCAAGATCCTGCATATAGCACGTGATTTGATGAATTTGCTTACCATTTCCCGGTTCCAAAATATGCGATTATGCTAAACGTTTGCTGTACTTGTCGTAGATGATATCAACATCTCTGTATGTTTTTTAAACGTATTTTAACACACAGCAATTATTTTTATCATTGGCTACATTTATTAGCTTGTGTCTTCGTTTTTATTTTTTGGCTTTTAGTTCAGAAGCAGCTTTTTTAGTGTTTGGGTTCCTGTACCTTCATCATACCTGTTACGGCAATGGGGAGGGTGTAGTGAATCCTAGTTTGTTTTACCGGGATAACAGCAGTTAGCTTAGCCGTAGGCTTGTAAACTCGTGCCCTGTCACCTAGTGACTTTTAACCTACTTAGCTTGCTCTGTCTTAGTCCATTTAATTATTTATTTCCATTAAGATGGCGGCCTTGTTTATAGTTAGGCCACTTGTTATGGGTTCTATTATCAGTGTCACTGCGCCAAGGCGTCAAGATCAAGCACGAAAGACAAACATACAGTAGGTGTTCACACTTAGGGATTTTCCCTCTCTATACTTTCGAGGGATTGTTGATATTAATTGCCGTCCCAAGCATGCCTGTTATCTATTGTTTTGAATTACACTTACATCAGGGGACCTTGTAGATCTGTATAAATACATCACACTTTAGACAGATAATCAGAGGGATTCCGACCAGAGGGCATTGCCACCATCGCTGATACCAATGCTGCAGTCATCTTGACGCTGACCCAGTCTTCGTGTCCCTACGGAGTCTGAGATAGAGACCTCATTCCAAAGTAACGAGGGTTGGGGGCTCCTCCCATGGACACGGCTTTGGCAGATTAGGTTTAATGAACCCAGCTCTCCTTTTAGGTAGGAGGTTAGACCTATTCTCCTTAGGGTACTAGGGCTTATTCCATCTTATACCTATACATATATTTCTTTCATATATTGCACAATGGTGGGGGTCTTTATAAAAATGACTCTCTTATTTACAAAACTGTTGCTTGGTATATTCATTATCCTAATCATTGCAGTTCATGCAACTTATCACAAATCGCAGTTATGTTGAATAAAAACTATTATAACTTCACTGCATCTGTGTTATTGCCTTTGTATGAGACATAATAAATCTGTGAGAAAAGGGTAATTTCCGTTTAACCACGACAACCCTGAGAAATCTTACTTTGAATCCATGCGTAAGCGACTGCTACAAATCACCTTTTACTATTGTGTTTCTGGTGAGGTACTGCTAGTAAGCCGGTAAGGTTTGGACAACAGATACAACTAGTTGTAGGAAAAACTTAGTCACCTACAAACGAAAGTACTGTCATCCTGAGACCAGCAGTCTTGCTCAGAGCAAGAGTCCAAACTACGAGAGTAGCAGCTATCAGGACAGTTTCCATGCTGTGGCTGGGACACAAACCAGAGTGTTGAGGAGTTGGTGGTCATTGTGGTATTCAGTGAGGTGTCTGTTGATGATTTTCTCTAAGGCCCTGGTCATCCATCATCCATCTGCACAGGAAGAGACATCACTCCTCTCCCAGGGCCTAGTTAATGGCTGTCAAAGTGGATCTACAGTGAGCACGTCAGTGATTCACCAAAGGCAAGCCTGTCTGCGCCTGTGCAGACCTAGAACCCTGGTCCTCACCCCTGATGTCCCTTTCCTGTCGCTAACATGCTGAAATACTCCACTCCACACATCTCTGAGGGACCATTCTCTTGCACTTTCTGCAAGTCTTCATGCATTTACCCGAAATTCACTGCACCAACAGCATCTAACACCCGCTCTCTCACACTCACACAGTCCTGCAACACCCATACAATACTCCACACTCACTTGCATGCTCTTCAGGACCTGCACACTCACCAAATACGCCAGAGATCTGGGATGTGCTGCACAACGGTGCCCTGATTTTTCTCAGGAAACCTGGCTGAACCCTTCATCAGCACCCCTTCCCCCACCGCACCTACACCAGACGACTGCAACCCATCAGCATCATGCTCACAACCATTCTGAATGCCTCCATCTCTTCTGCAACCTTTTCAGATGCTTGGAAACATGCAACTATCCTCCCATTACTGGATAAACTGTTTGTGGACCCTTCAATGCTCGCCAAGTACAGACCATTCCTGGCAAAGGTCTTAGAGAAAATCACCAGCAGACACTTCATAGAATACCTCGACGACCACCAACTCCTTGCCCCAATTGAGCCTGGTTTCAGACCCTACCAAAACATGGAAACTGCCCTCATCGCCACAACAGTCTGGAGGTGGTTCACAGCTGCCAGGGGTGAGCCCATTTTCAACAGCCAGTCATCATAGTAGGGGGAAGACTGGCACCCTTGACCTCCGAAGGGGTACTGAACCCCGGAGGAGGGCTGGTGAGACCAAAGGGGAGCACCAGAAACTAAAATGCTTCTGTCCCACCACAAACTGCAGGTAGAGCTGCTGGGCTGGAAATACAGGGATATGGAAATAGGCACCATGCAGATCCAACTCCACCATCCAGTTTTCAGTGTCAAGAGCAGATAAGACATGAGCTAGGGTGATCAATTTCAATCTATCGATCTGAAGGAAGGTGTTGAGAGAGCACAGGTCTAAAAGAGGCTGCAGGCTTCCATCTTTCTTGGGCACCAGAAAGTAGTTGTAATAGGAACCACAACAAAATTATTGCACTGGCACCTCTTGATAGCCCCTTTGGCCACAAAATAGATAGATAGTCTTCCGTAATTCATGGGGGGGATGGTGGAAGGTGCAGCAGGAAAGTGAGTAACAGTAAGGCATATCGCCTGGGAGCGGTCTATAGAACACACCTACCCAATGTTATAGCCTGCTAACCTGGGAAGAACCAATGGATTCTGCCTCCCACCAGGTGGCTGTGCTACTGTAAGGGCAAGTTAAAGAGATTTGGTAGGTGAGGCTGCAGGGCGAGTGGTAGACCTGTGCTGCAGTGGTGGTGAGCACCACAGCCTTGCCCGCGAAACTGCTAAGCTCCTTGTTGAGACTGGACCAGCTGGTGGTATGGAGCACCTCTAACAGTGGGTGAAAGGAGCAGCAGAACTGTTGTGGTTGGCAAGGTGGGGTGTACACGTTCAAAGATAGTGCAGTAGCCCTGCTCTGTTTTAAAAGCTCTAGAGCAAATCAGCCTTGTTTCCAAACTGGCAAGTCCCATTGAAGGGCATGTCTGTCAGGGAGGCCTTGACATTGCCTGACAACGAAGTAGATCATAGCTGTGAATGGTGATGATTGGCAGCACTGGTGCCGATAGCCTGACCAATGGAATCGGTGGTGTCCAAGCCAAAACAAATTGTGAACTTGGCTGCATCATAACTGTCTTGAATCCCCTGATCAAGAACAGGTTGGAGATCTTCAGGCACATCAGGGAGGACTTGTGCCACTGTCTCCCAAAGGGCATGGGAATAGCGTCCCAACAGGTAGCTGGTGTTAACTTATCAGAGTGCTAGACTGGTAGAGGAAAACATTTACTTCACAAACATAGCCACTCGATTATGTAGCCTGTCAGGGGGAGTGGCAGGAAAGGTGTTGGTGTTAGACCTGCTCGTAGATGCTTGCACCATTAGACTTTTTGTAAGAGAAAAGAGTGGTCGTCTGGAGCTGGAGGATGTGGCACGGCCTTGTTATCGATTGACTGGGGGGACCAGACCAAGGTTTGGCATAAGCCCCCATAATGTATTTGTCAGAATCTCATTAAGTGAACAGCGGGGCTCAGAAGAGGTTTTCTCCGGTTGAAGGAGTTCTATCAATACATTGGTCTTAACCTCCAATGTGGGAAGCTGGAGGTAAATTACTTAAGCCGCCCTATGCATTACCAAGGTTGAGGAAGTAAATTCCTCTGCTGCTGGTACAAGGGACGAGAGTAGGCCCATTTCCGGGGAGGTATGAAGACCACTAGCCTCTTGTAAGTCATTAGACAAATTGTCATCCCATAGGGTTAAGTGAACTCATCACCTAGGTCACATTTGTTGGTTGAGTCAATGTCAAAAGGGAACATAGAATGTGTGTGTCCCCTCCCCTTGTAAGGGAGATAATTCAAGTTGGAGAAGTTATGCCCAGGGCCCTACTGGGCACGATTTTGTTAGCGATCAAACAAGCATCACTTCAGCATCAGAGAGAACTATCGGGAAATTCTCTGTCGTCGATGGAGAATGGGCTTGAAGGGTCCAACTGGTGCTGAAGACAAACTGGCCAACAGTACCCCGGAAAGGGTCTTAAGGCGCACCAGACGGAGTTGCTAGGGATCCGCAGAGCAGGAGCTTAGCTGTTGGGAATTCTTCTATCTGATGAGATGTTAGCCCTGGAAACTCGGGTTGTGCCGGAACCAGCTGCAGGATCGGCTCTGAAGTCAGCAGATTTCAGGAGCGAAATCAAGAGTTGTGGTGCCACCCTTGTGCCTGTTCAGGTGAATGCGAGTGGTGGGAGGAGATGGAATCCCAATTCGATTTTGTGTTCTTTGACTTACCTGACAGTTTGGACTGCAACAAAGGCCAGCCTCCAGAGCAGTTTCATCGACTCCGGGAACGGGAACAGGGCCAGGATCTAACTTTTGACATGGACCACAACTTGTAGCAGGCTTGGCGAGGAGTTTTTGTATGCTTGGCAATGTAAAGCTTCAACTTGTAGTCCCTATTGACCTTCGAAATCATTGACGCACTGTTGCTGCAGGTCTTGGAGTTCGGACGACCACAGGCACCACAAGGATGGCTGGATGGCTGGGAGAGGTCTGTCACGAATAGTTGTTTGTGACAGTCCATACAGGGTTTAAAACCTGTTGTTTTAGGGGTGACATCCCTTGCACTCTGGTAAATGTCTCAGACACAGAGGGAAGTAATGCGGGATATGCGTCTGTTGGCGCAGAGAGAAAGAAGCTGATGACGGTGCAAAGGGGTGACACCTGTATAAGCTTTTCATGTCATTTCCATATCCGAGCAGCATCAGTGTGGAGACGCACGGTGTCAGCCGATGGCACGCTGAGGTACTGCTGAAACGTTTCCAGTTCCAGTCTGATGCATGGGGAATATTCAAAAGGTAAGGAACCTGAGGCTAAAATTCTCTATCAGAAAATCTGTTGCATGCTGAGTTCAGTGAGGTAATCGCTGATTCAGCATGCAATATCCTATTTTCCATCACAAACTCAGAACAAGAGTCATCTGATATATAACTCACTCCCTGGTATCAAACATCTGACAGATTAGAATCCAAGAAAACATGTCACTTGTCGAGCGGACCGCCTATTCCCCATATGACTGCCACCTTTCCATGCTTTGCATCATTCCTGTCAGCATACTCAGTGGTCACTTTACAGGTCGCTCCATTGATTATTTTTTTGCCACCATTTGCTCCATGGCCTTCAGGTCCCCCTCTCCTACACGAGTTTAACTGGCACCCGCTTTCTCGGGAGTAATAGACCTCTAAGCATCACATCCTGGCACTATTTGCTCTGGGCTCTCGGGTCCCACTCTTATTGAGATGTGCACATGACATAAAGGGAGCAAGAGACCTCAAATTATTATTCCTTTCGCTGGCTCCTCTATCAAATCGAGTACTGATGATCATCCCAAGATTCTCACACGGATCAAAACATCATCGACTTTAATTATAGACCCTTTGGACTTTGATCACGATTTATCACTTTTGTGTAGCACTTATAAGAGAGCATCAAGCATGTTTTTCTACTAAGCACCCACTGTGCCACTGTTTTTAATGCTGGTTTCATTTTTTGTCCTTCAACTAAAATACCATTTGGAAATAACTTAATGGATTGATTGTTTATTAGGGACCACACTCTTCCAGAGTACAATGTATACCCCAGGTCCCAAGTGATTTCGGGATTTCCCTCGTACACCAAATCTGCCAATCACAGGCAGGCAGCCGCATGGCCTAGTTATACCCAAGAGAGAGACTGGCACTGTGTCAAATCTGCCATGACCTCATGAGTCTTTTTGGTATATAAAACGCTAAAGGCATTGGAATGAATTGCACACTTTACTCGTGAAAACTTTTGAGTGATCTGTACCTTAGCTTAATCCTTCCTTATTGGGAATGAAGGGAAAGTGTAGTGCCCCCAAATAAAGTGCAACTAATTAAAATTATGTATGGCAAATCAATTGACTTATGTAGTACTTAGTAAAAGTGCTTTCTTTTTTTCATAAAGATAAGCAGAGGGCTGGACGTTATGTTTTTGTGTTTGTTGAGTTTTGAGCTCTTGAATCCAGCACTACCTCCCAAAAAGGCCTGTGATTGCTCGCCCTCACTATCCTGAGTCAAGAATGGAAATGGTTGAATTTGGCCCAGTTTACAGACCCACAGTAAGATGGACCCCAAGACACCACTGGCAAACAACCTCACCCACCATGGTTGGGATCCAACAGACCCCGTCAACCCTGTGACCCCTCAAACAGTGTATGGCATTTGATTTGTAAATCTTAGAGTGTATTTATTTAGTGCAGAGTGACAGCTACATTTTATAATATATGCCCACTTCAGATTTTATTAAAAACACAGAGGGTAAAGTAGTTAAGGCCCCCATTTAAAAGGAGCACACAGTATTAGTTAAACAAGGGGAGAAACTGTGCTTGGCAGCACTCAATGACCATGTGTTCCAGTGTGGACACACAAGAGACATTTCACTTTAATGGTCAGAGGGCTTTCATGATGATCAATTTTATTTTACCCTATATAATTGATGGCAGTCCTGGTGTCGTGTGGGGGATAATAATGGTGATTATAAAGTTAACAGGGAATGAAGAGTAAGTCCAGTTTAATTCAGATCTGCAAGTTGAAGATCCCCAAAGCAATAACATGTTCGACTTGCAAGGAAAATATCACCTAGGTCACAAAATGAATGGCACACAGTGATAAATATATTAAAAAAAGGATTACTGGGAAAACCACGGATACAGACACAAGAAGTATTATGAGAGCTAATTGCTCTCGTTCTTATGTAGTAGTTAAGACATTATATACTCCTATTGACAAGGAATTAGTATAGCTAGCTAGGTTGAGATCCTAGGAAGTGTCTTGATACAACTCTGAAAATTTGTGAGGATCAGTTGTTAGACCAAATTGGACTGTTGGTTCTTACTTTTGATAAAGCTGAAGAGACCATAGCAAGGGAGATATTGGTAAATTTAGATCTTTTGACAGATTATTTACAGAAAGCCCTTTGTTAGTACTCTTAGAGGAAAGGCGCTAGTCTTCATAAATGAAGGTCAATCTAAAGTTGCTGGGAATGTCTTCCAAGGTGCCTATTTCTGATGTAAAAACTCTACTTTTGGAAAGAATGTAAAAACTGACAAAGAATAGGGTTTGTACTACTTTTATGGACTCAGCTGCCACATGTTTTCCTGGCGGTGGGGAAGAGTCAGCAGATGTTGAGAGATTTCAGCATATCTGAATAGAACCTTGGGCCAGATGTAGCAAAACTCGATTAGTGTGAATCGGAAATTGCGAGTAGGTGCGACTCGCAATTTCCGATTCGCAAAATCATATGCAGAATGGTGTCTCAGACACCTTCTGCGAATCTCAAGGGGGTCGCAAAGCCCACCTCATTAATGTTAATGAGGTGGGTCGCATTTTATAACCCCATTGAAATTCCCTGCACTCACAGGGATGGTGGCCTGCTGGAGACAGCAGACCTCCATGTCTGTGACTGCTTTTTCAATAAAGCATTTTTTAAAATATATTTTTTTTTTTTTAATTTTATTGCAGCCTTAAAGGAAAACGAGTTGCAATACAAAAAAATAACGAAACCATTTGGTTTTGTTTTTTCAGAGTAGGCAGTGGTCCGTTGTACCACTGCCTGCTCTGAAAAAACATTAATAGCGACATTCACGCGTTCGCGGTCACAAAGCAATTCTGCATCGCGGTGCGAGTAGCAAATAGGAAGGAAACACCCCTTCCTATTTGCGAGTCGCATTCCCATTTTGCGAGTCGGTAGCGACTCGCAAAATGGGAATGTGCATCGCAATGCGCGTTTTGCATGGCGCAAACTGCGATTTTCAAAGTTTGCGCCATGCAAAATGCGTTCTACATCTGGCCCCTAGACTGCAGCTGGGTTGTGCAATATTTGACTTCTTTTCTTCCCATGAAATTTGTGACAGGATAAAACTGTAAGGTTTTATAAAAGGAAGGGAGACATCAACCACATGTGACAGAGTTTTGCAACAGGTCAAAATGTCATTTCTTTTTCTCAAGATCGGGTTTCCTGCAAGGAAACAGATTTTAAAGAATGTTTTAAAGCGGTTTAGAAGAGGGGTAGAATTGTTAAGCTTTATTAACTCTTCAGAATAATTAAGTAACCCTTTTGTAATGAAGAAGAAGTTGAATTGGATCAGACCTTTAACAAAACTTCATTTTGATCAAATGAGTGGTGTATCACCATTTGAAGACTTAAGGCAATGACAGCTGGACATGCTTATTTTACAATTTTGATTCATCTTCTTGCCCAGTTATATCTCCCGTTCATATTGAACAACCGTAATTGGAAGTTCACATGACGTACTGTGGTTTGGCATAGCACATTTGTGTTTTAGAAACTACGGAGTCCTCAAGACACTTTTTGAGAACAGAAGGTGTGCAACCGAAGATTCATTAGGATGAAATTTTGTTATCGCTGCTGAAGCTGAACGTTTAGGAAGAGCACCAGAGACATGCCTTGGAACTGTTGTCAAATATAGGCTTCATGGTGAACAAGGATAAATCAATACAAAACCCAACTCAGAGTCTGGAGTTTTGGGGTTTCTAGGTGGAACCTCTGAAAACCCAGTTCGGTTTAACAAGAGCAACAGGTTAGCTATTAAAAGGAAAATAAAAGGTTTGTTAAAAAATCCTTCTCTTGATTTATGCATGTTAGGAAGGGTGATTGATTGTAACTTTCTTCAACCAGTAAGACTTTCCAAGCCCTTTGACTGAAGGGCGCTGCAACGTTTAAAGGTCAGGGCACCGTAGAAAGGATTCCAATCACAATTCTCAATGTTGCAAGCGCACTGTATTTGGGTGTATCCGGGTAAACATTCTAGTCTCTTACCAAACAAAACGAGCAGGTAGATGTAAATATTTACCTATTACTTCAACTCAGTACACAGCAGCTTAAATTTTTATGGCTTATTTCCATCATATTTAGCAGTAATGCTTGAAGTGTTCCTGGGCCATTATTACATATGGGGTGTATTGTCCTTGTTTGCATCACGGCACACCCTTAAGTAGGGACAGTATTCCGTATTACACTGAATGAACTGCCCTCAGGGCAGCTGTGAACTAGTGCTGCCCATGGGGCAGCTCATTCAGTGAATTACGAAGCGGCAGCTTCAAAGTCGCTATGTGTGTTTTTGTGATGGTGGCAACCTGCCTGCAGTTTAAAGAAGCATGAGAGGGTGCAGGTGGTGTCTGGGGGGTCCATAAAGATAGCGCTGGTGCCACATGTGTGTCAGAGCTATCAGTATTACAGAAAAGGCTGCACAAGCCTACGGTGTCCTTCTGTAAGACCACAGTCACTGGGACACAAAAAGCAGGCACACACACCTGTTGCACCTTTGGGGCACTAAATATAATTCGGCCCATGGAGTCCCTCTCCAACATTCAGGGGAATTAAAAAATAAAGCTCAGTAAAAGAGGAGACTGACCTGGGATGCAGACTCTATGGAACAATTTATCTGCTGGCTCAGAAACTTTGTTTTAGTGTCAGAGAATTAGGTGATGGAATCAGGTGCAGCAGCTTAACTTGGAGTTTGAGGAATGATACTGTAAAACAACAATACACACAAATTGTTTAGTGCTGTTGGCATTTGTTTCTGCAGTCAAACATCCGGTGGAAAGAGAAGAGTTTTTTCACTTTATTGAGAATGGGCAATATTTTAGTAGTGCAATACATATGTATGCTTGAAGTTATGAGGTAGATATATTGGCAGAGTTAGCAAAACATTCCAGAACTTTGGTTTTGATGGCAATATTTTAGTAGGAGTAAAATATACTATATACAGAGCCACTGAAAGTATGCGGAATTAGAGTGCCAAATTATGCTGCAGTCCACCAAATAATACTGCAATAAAAGGCAAATTATGTGACATAATGCAGCACAGCTTTTATAATATTACTTCATTACTTTGTAATTTGTACACAATGTAAACAGTCAGGGGACAGATTTTACCTTATTAATACCAGAACACAGAAATATGCAAGTAAAACCTGAGGTGTGCAGTTTGGATGCTGGATCCTCTTTGACCTTCAGAAGCATCTGCTCTGATTCTCGATAATTTTCATCTGTTGAACATTCTCCCATCAAGACTTGAGCATGCTGTTGAACCATCATCTTCGATTGCAACCAGATCTCGATTTAGTAATGTCAGTAGCAAGAAATCTACTGACTGTAAAGGTAACTTTTACAGAGGGCCAAACCTTTATTGCAACGCTTACAAGGCCTACTCTCTTTGCCTGTCTACTTTACTGATCTCCATGTTCTCAGAAAGACCCAAAGGGTCGTAGCCTGCGTTGACGTGGAATGAGATTGATAGAGATCAAATTGTAATATTATATTAGTGGTATAGAAGCTAGCATATGGTGATTATTTACATTTAAAATCTAACAGAGAAAATAAACTGAGTTGTAAAGTGTGCCCGTTAGAAATATGGTGGACCATGTGGCTTTTTCAGAGGGCCAAGCCTTTATTGCAAGGCTTACAAGGCCTACTCTCTTTGCCTGTCTACTTTGCTGATCTCCATGTTCTCAGAAAGACCCAAAGGGTCGTAGCCTGGGTTGACATGGAATGAGATTTATAGAGATCAAATGTTATTATTATATTAGTGGTATAGAAGTTAGCATATGGTGATTGATTTACATTTAAAATCTAACAGAGAAAATAAACTGAGTTGTAAAGTGTGCCCGTTAGAAATATGGTGGACCATGTGGCCACCATTCGTATTAAGCATCACGTTTAACATGAGATATTTTACATTCCTATTAAATGAAGTACTAAAATGAGTTAACGTTAAGAGTGTTTTTTTAAGATGAAGAATACAAATTTAAAGTATTAAACGAATGTGACTTAACCATACTTATATTGAATTAAATGAATTTTGTTAATGCAAGTTACATGTTTGCAGAAAAATAAAAGCACTTTTAAAATTATTCTAACATGTAAATAATGTATGCAATTAAATAATTTGCTTTGCATATTTCATTTGAATTGTATGGTGTGCAATAGGTTTAATAATGCATTAAGAGTATTAATGTGTATTAAGGCTTTCTTAGCTTGACGATGTCTGAAAGATTTATTTTGCAGCAGTAGTGGATAATCACTTGATTATTCTGTTCTCTCTGACCTAAATTCTTTTCCTAGGTTGCTGATGTGGAGTTGAATGTCCTATTGTATTGAAGGCAAGAACATGCTTGTTATTAACAATGTTACTTTATTTGTTCTAGCTGTTGAACAAAACAGAAAATGTATGTTTCCATGTAAAATGTATTAATTCATTTGGTGCACCGTTAGGATCCTGATGTTGCAATTTTTTAGATAATATAATAGTTTATCAGAACTATGTGAAATTATTGAAATGGCAGTGCACTTTTGCTGAGAAAATCCAGAATAGTTGCAAATTTGATGGTGCCATCGACAGCCATTGAACTCTTAATCTGACGCCTGAAGTGAGCCCACCTGAAGGACTAATGAATGGATCGTGCATACTTCTAATTAGTGAGGAGTTTTGGAAACTGAGAGCTAGTCCATGTTGGTGTGAGTTTGAGTAGGTGCTGATGTGCTGAAGATGTCCAGCTGCTCTCTCTGCTTCTTTTGAATCCCTTTAGCCCTTAGCTATCTTCAAATGGATAAAGTTGTACTCTTAACTGTCCCATTCATGTGAGCTTTTCTGTATGTGGAGCCCGTGTTCTGCTCTGTCCTGTTGCTGCGTGTCAACTGACATCGGAAGATAGTGACCATTCTGGCTGGCGAAGTATAGGTGTCTGCTGTCCCATGAGGGAAGGAATAATTAAATGTGGAGTCTTGTTTCCCTTTTCAGTTTAGATAATTACACCAGCGTATTTTCATAGTGAGTTGCCCTAGTTAGATGACTCTCCCAAACTATTTTTGTCTTTCTTTTATCTTTTGCTTTTGCCCATGTGTGTTAGCCTGTACCCACACACGCAGTCTAAATTTTTGCTAGTGACAGAGATGGCCCAGCCCTGAAATCGGAAATCTAAATGTTAAACTTTTTTTGATGATTTACTGATATCATCGTCATCTGTTTTGAAATCTGATAACAATGTGAATATTGTGTTGTTGCTAATCTATATTATTTTTTGGAAGTGTTTAACAGTGTTAATGTTTTGTAAGTTAAATCTTTTCAGACGTTTTGGTAAACCTATGTTTTTTATGTACTTTTATAACTTAGTTTTGTGCACCATATTCGTGAAATTGATTTTGAGATTGTAATAAAGCTTTGAACCTTAACATAGTTTGGATTTTGATTCAGTGTTAAATTGTTCATGGTGTTTAGAATTGTTTATGGTTTATGTAACCGATCTGTGATTGAATGTTTCTGACTACTACACTCTTCGCCAAGTCCAAAGATCTAGTCGACCTGTTTTGGTGAGAATCTTAATGGTGTCTTACCAGAGCGTTCTTGTTTTTTGAACCCAAAGCGGGGAGAAAATCTTCCAGGCACTATGCACCAACAAGATGGTGTGGGTGTCTTCTTCCTTGGCCTGTTGGTCTTCAGGCCCTATGTTACTGAACTGATGCTTCCTTCGCCCACCAAAGCCTGGGAAGAAGTTGTAGAAGCTATACCAATCTCCCAATGGCCACGAGCACTGAAGGCCACATGAACAAAGGCGGGAGAGTCACTGAGGTGGCATGTGATCTTTTCATCAGATGGAGCTCCATGTCCCACTGAGGTCTGGAGCTCTCCCGAGTACCGTTGTCACAACTAGGCTCTATATACAGGCACGGGGTATCCAAGGAACGATATGGAGGTCCTCTGGCATCAGCAATGGTGTGGACAATGCAGGTGGAAGGCTGATGTTAGTGGAGCACCCACAACGATTAAAGCATAGGAAGAAAAACCCACAGGAAGTTCTCTGTGTGTTGGCAGTGTGGCACGCCCAGTAGGAGACAGATCTGGAGTAACAAGCAGCATTTCACACCCTACTCGTCTCCATTGCTCATCCATGTAATGAGAAGGATGTTGGGCCCCACTCTGAAGATGGACTCATTTGCAGAGGGAGTCCAGCAGATAGAGGTGACTAAAGTATGACCTTCAAAGTGTAATGTATTTCCTTCCATGTTTGAAAGCATGCTTTGGAGGGTGCCACATGTATGCTAGCTCTCGACAGGAGGGAGGATCTAACCTTGAGCTGATGAGCGATAATGTAAACCTCAAACATGCAATACTGGACCACACATGCTTATGCAGAATTTTATAGAAAGGAGCAAGCAAACTCCGCCTGTAGAATGCCTCAGTGCAATACATCCAAGAAAGAGGGAGAATACATCTTGAGACCAGAAATGGGACATTCATGGAAGACGCACTTCCTTCCCTGTTCCCACTTTAAACGTCAACAAGAAAACAACATGGTCAGCAAAAATGATCAACAGCGCAGGGTAGATGTCAATGCCTCCCAGAGCAGTACCTCACTAGTCTCTTCAGCCATCTGGGAGAACTCCTCTGCAGTCATGAAAGAAAAATTATTCTGGTGGCTGAATGAAGAGGTCTTGAACTTGTTGTATGCAGAATTGTGCACAGATCTCATTAAAATGAAGAAAGGACCTGGAGGAAAGAGTATCTCACCTGGAAAAATCCACTTGCATCTGCTTCATGGAAAAATGAACTTTTCAGGAGGGAAACAACCAATGAGCCCAGAAAATAGTCCTCAAGGAAATGCTTGAAGACCTTCTTAACAACTCTCTGCACACCCATGTCTGCACTGGGAGTGTAGCTAGGGGTAGAAAGGGCAAACCACTGAGGCCTACCAGCTTATTTCAAATGTTGCTGAGTGCTGATTACTCTAAACACAATGATCAGGACAAGACACACAAGGCAGCTGATCTGGGGCAAGAAGGGAAATGAGCACAAGACATGCTGACAAGGGTTTGCCTTTTTCAACTAAGGGAAATGATCTTGCAAACTGCTAGGAAAACTGACTTTCTACCTGGGCTGCAGAATCACTACTTATCAAGGGTTATTTTACCCAATCTCCAAAGCCCAATAAGTTGTCATGCAGGTTAGGTGAATGATTCCGAAACATATTTTAGCGGAACACTGTAAGCTGTTCTAAGTCAAGCCACTTAAGAAGGCTTAGAAAATAGTGAGCATCAAAGATAAACTCCAGAATGTTGCTGCTCAGAAAGACAGCACCGATTTCAATCTTCACTAGCGAGAAGGAAAAGGTAAGAAAGAGTTGAAAAAAAGAAGTCTAAAACTTTCAACTACAATCCAGCTTGGAGATCAAAAGGTGACGTTCCATCAGGTGAATCAATCAATCAAGTGGATTCTATAGCACAACTAATCACCCAAGAGGGTAATTAGGTGCTTGAGGGTTATGATGGTTCAGGTGGCTCAGTCAAACAGCAGGTCTTAAGTGCTCTCTGGAATTCCAGGAGAGGACCTAGGCTGCAGAGGGAGGTCGTTCTAGGATTTTGCCGCAAGGTCGGGAAGGAATGTGCTCCGCTGTGGATTCAGTGGATGTGAGGGGTGCAGGTAAGTGAAAGGGAGGCGGTGCAAAGTTGTCTGGTAGGGTGGTGGAAGTTCAGGCGATGGTTGATGTAGGCTGGTCCTTGATTGTGCAGTGCTTTGTAGGCATGGATTATCAGCTTGAATTGGCATGTCTTCTGTATGGCAAGCCAGTTGAGTTTTCTGAGGTGGGGTGATGTGAGTCGATCTGAGGAGGTCGAGGATAAGTCTGGCAGTGGAGTTCTGTATGGTCTGGAGTCTCTACATAAGATGTGTGGTGATCCCAGTGTAGAATCTGTTGCCATAGTCTAATCGGCTGATGATTACTACCTGAGTGACTGCACATCTGGTGTTCGGGGGAGAAACATGCCGTGTGCAAAAGGAGGCAGAGCCGACTGCATTGATCTGGGACTTTGTGGTCAGTTTGGTGCCCAGTATTACGCTAAGGTTTCTGGCATGGTCATTCGGTTTGGGTGATGGTCCTGGTTCCGAGGGCCACCACGAGTCGTTCCAAGGGGATGTGTTGTTGCCGAAGACCATCACTTCCATTTTGTCTGTGTTCAGGCAGTTCTTTCTTCAGTTGGCGACACTTGTTATGGACCTGTGGAAGTCAGTTCTTGTGTTGGTGGGATCTTCTGAGAGCGAAAGGAAAAGCTGTGTGTAGTCTGCTTAGGATATGATGTTTACTCCACGGGATCTGATGATGTTGGCCAAGTGGGCCATGTAGTTGTTGAAGATGGTGGAACTGAGCGAGATCCTTGAAGGACACAGCAGATGATGTCCTTGGTTTCAGAGGTGAATGGAGGTAAGCGGGCCTTGTGTGCTCTTTTGGTGAGGAAGGAGGTGATCCACTTGAGGGCATTTCCTTGGATACTGACTTGATGCAGCCCTCTGATCAGGGTGTGATGAAATACAGTGTCAAATGCTGCTGAGAGGTCAAGAAGGATTAGAGCCGCTCTTTCTTCCTGGTGGAGGAGGGCTCTGATGTCATTGGTAGCTGTGATCAAGGCAGTCTTGGTACAATGGTTAGCACAGAATCTAGATTGGGAGGTTCTGCTCCAGATATTTTGTGAGTTGTCGGTTGATGGCTTTTTCCAGGATCTTGGTGGGGAAAGAGAAAAGAGAGATGGGGCAGTAGTTTTGATTTTGCTCGGGTCGGCAGATGGTTTCTTGAGGAGTGGTTTGACTTCTGCATGTTGCAGTTTTCGGGAATGATGGCCGTGGGAAGTGAGCAGTTGAAGAGTGTGGTGAGCTTGCTACTGTTGCTCACTACAGATCCTGTGGCTTCCGATGTTGAAAGTGTGGTGTGGGCATGGGTCCAACGGTGGCTCCTGAGTGAATAGAGTTCATGATGGTGGTGGTGTCCTGGGCAATGAGCTAGTCCCATGAGGTAAATTGGTGGTCCATGTTGATTTCAGTGAGTGTGTGAACACCTCAGAGCTCTCCTCAGCTGGGGGAACCAAGCCGACTCTTGATCATCAGCAGCCGGAATTGACTTTGAGGTGATTGGATGAATTAAAGGGGGCATTTCAGTGAGGTAGGGACCAGTAGAAATGGAGGTCATATGAGTGGGTTAGAGAATTCTCTATACAGCTTGAATTACCACAAAGCAGTCCTATATGGTTATTTCAAATTCAAGGAAATGTTTGGAAGTTTGAGTATATCCCCTTTGCAAAAGTTACTTCAATCTAGAGGAAATAATCGTTAGGGGTGTGGGGTATTTTATGTATGTTAATTCAGTTGGACGGCAATCTCCATAAGAGCAAACCTTGTTAACCTTTGGAACGATGCACAGTTTGGGTGGGAGGGGTAGCCGAGTCAATGTGTAATTAATGGCTGAGGGCATACAAAATACTTATGAATACAAATAAGCCCAGGAACCCCTTTCTCAGAGATACATTCCAGAAACTATTCTGTCCAGCTACAGCGCCCCTTATGCAATTTAAGGCGACAATAGTATTGTCAAGAAAGGGTAATCAATGGCTTTCAGCGATAGGACTAAAAGACACCTGGTAGTGATGTAACCCTAATCACGTTGATTACTCACACTACTAGCTGCTGATAAAATGTATGTGTGACTTGAAATGGTCTTTCTAGATCACACATAGAGCAACAGAACTGGAGCAATAGGTTATCGCACATTCTTATCATGCCCAGTTATAATGTCATCTGAACTGGACTGGTTACACTGCAGCACAAGAGTGAATATGAAGGCTGAAAAATACACTCTTGCAAGACCCTATCACAAATGAGCAAATGGGTACATGACATCCACCTCAATGGCAGAAAAGACAGCAATTTACTGGTATCCTGGTATACCCCCAAGGTGGTGGTGAGAGGTTACTTGATAGTGAGGGAGTATCAGACCTTATTTGCTTTATTATTGTTATGATAAGGTGACATGAATAGGGTAAAACATCTAATACCGTCAGAGGTCGACTCAGACCTTTTGCCTCAGAGGAGTGTGACACTGTGAAACTAACAGACATCAAATAATCAACATAATCAATAAGAGTCAGTAATTTGAACATCCCGTGGCCATGAATCACCACACCAGTATAGTAAAGTTTAAACATTTATTGCCCTTTGGATTAACAATGCTAAGTTCACGTAAATCAAGCGCAAGTCCAAATGATAGAAATACAGAAACATCACAGGCTGTCCAAAAGCCTGAAAAATCGTAATCTAATTAAAGCATTTGGCATAAGACATTCCAAACTAATAATGCAGAACAACAATATTATCAAATGGAAAATAGAAATGGCATACATTTAGTTTGTGTAACTGAATATAACACAATTGGTTAATATGCATTTAAAATGAGATATTAGGTCAGGCATCCTTAACTAGCACTCTAATTAGAAAGCAAGTGTGGGCTTCATGCAAAAAAAAAAAATAAGACAAAAATGAATTTGGAAAACATTTAACTATGGCACTAACTAAAATAAGCGGTTGGATTTTCTAGAGAGAAAACCTGCAAAGAAAAACAAATTGACATTGGTTACACCTCTCCTAAACGGATCAGACAGCAGCAGACACTTCATCAGCAGAGCACAGGAACATCAGGTCTTCAGGAGACAGCATCAAGACGTTAGAGGGAAACAGTTCAGCAAGTTGGGCCTAATATAACTGAACTGTTAGAATCATAGGCAAGAACTATGCAGCATCTGAACAGATCTGAAGCTAAACGAAATCTGACAGAACTGACCAGACGCTCAGAACATGGGGGACTAACTGGAATCTCAGAGAATGAAGAACTAACTTACATCACCTAAAACATTGCTATATGGAAGTCTCAAAAGTTACTAACAACGCCTCTATTGCAACCAATGATCATCTTCTACGCATCAGATGTATCTCTTCACGTTTTCTGCAGCAAGGATTAGATTAACGCTATGCCTCCTCTTTTCTCTCTGGACATCACCTTCCGTGATTAATTACATTAAAACTACATGGAAACATAAAACTCCTTCCTGCCAAAAATGAAACTTTACACAGTGTGCCAATCACAAAGGATGCTTGGAGAAACATTATTTTTGCAAAGCTAACATTCTTTATTTAAAACAACGTGCCTCTGAAAAATTACTAAAACATGAGGCCTTTAAACTAGTGCTAGAACATGAAGAAGAAATATGTCATAATAAGTTTAAACCATAAATCTTTAGTAAAGCATTGTTACTTATTGTCAGTATATTTAAACATGATTATAAAGAAAATATATTTGTATTAGACATTATTATTTTCATGTCGAAATTTATATTGTGGCTGACACCAAAGTAGGTACATTTTCAAAGTGCACAGTTTTCAGTTAGGCCGTTTTAGTGACACATTTTTACTAACAATTATACACTCCAACAATAGCATGAAGACAATCAAGGAAGACTGAGGTTCACACCAGGTAGTAATAGAGGCTGCAGAGACTTTACTAAAAAAATCCCAATCAAAAGGTTTGTGTCATAAGTTTGTGTGCATACAATGTCAATTTAATTTGCTGCACCTAATTAAAGCAGAATACTCTCTTCCCAAAGTAGTCCAAAGGGGCTTGAAGATTTCAAAGTGTTTTTTGAAGCCTTCAAAGTGCTTTCAAAGTATTTGTGAACTGCTGTTTTTACTGACAATTTCAAAACCTAGTTGTTTTTAAATGGTCTGACAATTTTTTAATCTAATGTGTTTTGCTAGGGAAGGGGGACTTGGGAAGTCATACAGTTTAATTTTCTCTCCCTACCACAGAACTGCCATGAAGTTTGGCACTCTAGTGGTTGCCGTCTGCCTTATTTAATGGCGGCAGGGACACAGGCTCACAGGTAAAGTCAGAGTGAACTGCTGGGAGCCTTTTTAGGTGTGCTTGAACTGGTGTTCTTACTGCCGATTTCAAAACTGTTTGTTTTGACATGGTCTGTCAATTTTTTTATCTAATGTGTTTTGCTAGTGAAGGGGCAGGGGTGTATCTTGGTCAGTATGAATGGGGGGGTCTTAGCTTCGGATTTCCCGACATTCACGCTGGCACATAATGTTAAAATACAATGTACATGAAGCAGGGCGCACAGGAGGTGCTTAAGGGGCAGTGGAAAGGGAGTGGAATGTGGATTGATAGTTGAACTAAGTGAGAGAAAGCGCATTATTTAGAGAAATAACAAAAAAAATTTAAGTCTTTCCAAACAGAGAGAGGGAGAGTGTGCGCATTTTTGTCTGGGTGTAAAAATTGCTGGTGAAATCTGACAGACACCTCACCATACCCAACTGAAAGCACCTGCATCCCACCATCTATCATAAAATACATTTATTAGGGGGTGTAACACCCCAGAGCCCCCCTGAAGCTATTCCCCTGTGAAGGGAGGGCTTGACAAGTCAGAGAATTTTATTTTCTCTCCCTACCAAAGAGTTGCCCTGAAGGTCGGCATTCTAGTGGTTGCTGCCTCCCTTATTTAATGGTGGCAGGGACATAGGCGCAAAGCATACATTTTACTGGCATGTCAATGGCACACTGAAGGCAAGCCCACCAGTGCCTGTCTGTGCCCGACCAGGTCCAGAGGCCAGAGACCCTGCCCATTTCCACACAAATATTCCTCATAACACCTGCTTGCTTTGAGGCCGATCTCTCCCTTGCAGGGCTGCCCTCCTATAAATTTAGATAGTGGCGATTGGCGCTGCACAGTCTGCAGTTACCATCGGGAAGCACGAGGCAATTCTAGAGAGCCACCATACTACTCTTCCCCTGCAAGCCATGGATGGTGGTTTAGTCAACTGCAGATCTCTCCCACTACACCGTTTGGAGATCGGTTCTTTATTAGAGGATGAAAAGGTAGATGTTCTGTTTCTTATTGGAGCGTGGCTACACGGACATACTGCACCAGTGACTGTGGCAGCTTTGCCTGCTGGCTATTACATATGTAGACTTGATCGTGAAAGCAGGGTCTACGAGGGTATTGCGATCATTTTAAAAGATAGCTATACCTGCATACCAGTCCACTTTTGATTCCTGAATGTGAGAATTTTCAGTTCACCATCATATATCCCCGTCATGTACGTTTTCTAGGGTGTTGCTATGAAGATCCCTCAGAAATTCTGCTACGTTTGTGGAAGCTCTCCGGGACCTTCTGGATGGTCTGGCCACAGAAAAAAACAATATCACTGTCCTGAAGGACTTTAACCTACACTTCGAAGATCCCAGCGCTACAACTTCCAGTAGGCTACTGCTCGATTTAGAGCCAATCCAGTTAATTAAACAGGTAGTTGGCCTAACTCATGAAAAAAGGCCTCAGTCAGACCATATTTTTAGCAATGATCCTACGATTCTGGTGAACAAGCCATGTCCTATGTCACTTTCTCATTTCGTCCACACTGCACCATCAGTCACCGAGAGCTGGGAGTAAACGTCTCTTCAGAATGGATCGTAGATGGCCCCAACTCCAAACTAAAAAATGGATGGAAGCCCTTGCCTCCTCTACTCCGATGCTTGCTAGGTGATACCCCAGACACTGCCTATGGGCTGACGGAGGAATGGCTCACACAGGTGCTGGATTTTGTATCCCAGTTACAACATTAAAATATGGATCAAGAGTTACGTCTGCTCCCTCTTTTAACGCTCATCTTGCATCTTTAAAAAAGCTATGTAAGAATTTAGAGAAGAAATAGAGGAGGACTCATTAAGAGCACTTGAAACTCGCCTATAGAATAGAGCTTTTTAAAATGTTGTGGGAACAAAATCTGAATTTCATTAGACAAGGAGGCAAATATTATGCATTATTCCTTTAATGCTACTCCACGCAGACTCCATGCAGCATTTGAAAGATCTTATACCTCATAAAGAAAAACATTCCAGAACAGAACTCTCAAAACATAAAAGTCCATACACATTGATTATTAATTCTTATCTTATATTATTATTCATATTTTTCTTTATTTATTTACCATCATCTAACAGAAATCAAATTGCCACAACTAGGAAGGGAGGGTGGGATAATGCAAGCTTCCATATCTTTAATGAAATTCAGATTCTCTGTGCATAACATTTGGAGAATTGCTATTTCATTACAAGACCAGAGGCTACCATTACACATATTGGTAGCCCTCCAGTACCACAATAGACATGCGTTCAATTGATTTACAGTAATGTTTTGCAAAGGTAGAAGAATAAGACCAATCAGCGGCTCTCAAGATATCCTCCAATCTACCACCTTTCCAAGACCACTGACTAGACATAGCCCCCCCTCATAGAGTGAGCTTGAAACGTCTGTAAGTCAATAAGTCCATTTTATCCACCTTGCAATAGTTGCACAGCTAACCACTTTAAAGGGTTTCACAAACTAAATCAGAAGTTGGTCAGTGCCATCAGGACAGAACTCACTCACTCTAGAGTCATATTCCTTCATGCAACACACAACACACAGTTTTTTGCAAGAATCAAACATCTATGAAAATATAGTTTCAGACATTGTTTTTGTTCTCCTGATGATCTCAAAAGTTACCCTAAAGGCATCATATACGTACCTCCAAAGCTTTGACATCCGAGACTCGATGACAAGATGTTAAACAAGGAGACTCAATGGCAAGATGTTAAACAAAGTAAGGAAGCTAATTTCATCTAAAGTTTTTTCAGGACAAAGTATCTATTAGTAGGCCACAAAGAAAACATACTGAGAACTCAATTTACATCCCATAGCTGGAGGTCTCCTTAATCTCATGCTCTTAAGTACTCTAAAGATCAGAACATTTTTACCTACGCTCCTGCCATTGACTAAATTGTGTCCTGCAGAAATCGCTGACCTATAGCAGTTTAGCGTTCCATAGCTAAGACCTCTACCAACTTGCTCTTTTATAAAATTGATCACTTCAACTATAGGAGTCTCAACAGGATCCAAGTCCTTTTCCAAACACTAATGTATCCAGGTTTTCCATACTCCATAATACCTGTAGCAAGTTGCTGGAGCTCAGGACTCCATGAGGAGTTCCTCAGCTCTTCCCAAAAGCCCTGAAATTACTCGAGATCTCCGGATATTCGCCAAGCAAGAAGACTCAAAGTCCCTCTAAAAACGAGAGATGTTCCTCTCAAACTGCATCCTTCAGTAGACCTTCCACAGCGGGAACAAAAAAGGGAATGTTGTAAATTAACTCCAAGGTCATTGGAAACCATGCCTGTGATGCCTAAAAAAGAATTATTAGGACAAGTGAGCATTTCTCCTGCCTCACCTTCTGAAGAACCCTCGGAACCACTGCGAAAAGGGGACTGCATAAGCGCTGATCCCTTCCGGGTCTGAAGGATGGCGTTCACTGCTAAAGCACCCAGGTCTGGTATCCAAATGAAGTATTTATTTGGCTGAAATGTCAACCTGCTCGCAAAGAGGTCTAAATTCAATGGCCCCCAAAACTGACACAGCTTCCTGAAATAGGCTATGTTCAATTTCAAGTCGCTGAAATACCTCAAAAGCCTTGGGTTCTAATCTAAAGACACATTTGCTTTTTCAGGTAAATATTTTGCTTTCAATCTGATCTTGTGCGCCAAGCAAAACTTCCAGAGTTTCTTGTATAAATCTGATACGTCAGAGGATCTCGTTCCTCCTAAGTAATTTATGTAAGCAACCTTGTCCATCTTCAACAAAACCGCTCTGCCTTGCAAACAATCTTTGAAACTCATAAAAGCACAGAGACCTGCTATCAACTCCCAAAAATGTATGTGATGTGATTTTTCTGCATATGACCACAATCCCCCAGTATCCAGTGCACCTAAGCGTGTACCGCAGCCGTGTAAACTCACATCCAATTCCAGAATGTATTATGGGATGCATCCAAAGGTTGCTCTACCATTCTAGGTATCCAAGTTCTCCAGCCACCAATTCAACTCCAAATTCGCCCCCTGATCTAGAGATATCTTGTCTCCAGACTACAAACCTTCACAAACTGCATTCGCTTTTACTCTCTGTAGAACAGGGTTTTGAAAGGGACCTGGAAAAATAGTTTGATTTGAAGAGGATAGAAGTGCTAAATGCCTTGGTAGTTCCCTCAGGGTTAAAGATTCGCCTTTCAACACATACATCACTTTTCGAATGTTGGTAATCTTCTTTAAGGGCAAAGAGAGAACCATGTGGACTGTATCTACTGTACAACTTGAGGGATCTGGAATGAGTGAGAATAGATTTCTCTTTGTTTATTATGAAGCCCAAACTTTCCAGAAGGGATATAACCATATGCAAATCCTTCAAAATCTGTGATTGACATTGAGACATGATAACAATATCCCCCAAATAGACGAGTATATGTATGCCTCTCTCTCTGACGAAGGAAGCTAAAGCTCTTATCACCTTGCTAAAGCGCCATTGTGCCGAGTAAAGGCCAAAAGGGAGTGCATGGAATTGGTAAAGTCAGCCATGCCAGGTGAATTGAAAATAACACTGATGTTCCTCGTTCATCGGAATGTTAAAGTAGGTATCTTTCTGGTCCATCTTTACCAGCCAGTACTTTTCTAACAACATATTCGTTAAGAGATGGATTCCCTCCATCTTGAAATGTCTGTATGCAAGGAACAGTGTGCTTATGAGATATCTCTGCTGAAAGGGAAGTTCTATAATGGCACCCTTTTGCAACATGCATTTTATCTCTCCCGCTACCACTTTCTGCTGAACTGTGGTCATACTTAGATCTCTTTGCAGAACCTTTTGGAAGGGTTCCCTCTGGAAATCTATCTTGAAAACTTGGACAGTCTCTAGTACCCAAGGATCCTGTATAATCGAGTTCAAGGTCTGTAAAATGAATCTGAGGTGATCTCCCACTCTTCCCAGGAAAGAAGAAGAACTTGACGTTTTTATACTCACCCTGGAAACCAGTTGAGCCTTGTCCAAGTGTCCTATTACCCCTTGTACAATAGGTCTACCTTCTTTGAGGATAGAAAGATGTGGTTCCAACTGGACCACTCCATTGTAGCCAATAGACTGAGACAAGGTGGACTGCAGAATCTTGCACACAAATGGGTTACTTCCTTTCTGAAGGATAGAACCTTTCAGATTTGAGACAAGACCTGCTTCTCCGATGTCCTTCCTTTGAAGTGTGGCATCCAGCAGGGCTCTGCCTTAACTCTTTAATGTATACATGCACCCCTTGCGGACATCATGCAGGAATTTGGACTAGCAGTAATCTCCTATGCTGACGATACCCAATTGGTGGTATCCCTGGCCCCTGCAAATTCCTTATGGACTACTGAGTTAGCCCCCTGCCTACAGAGAGTGGCCGGATGGATGGCGAATCACGTTTGAAATTAAGCTGTGGTAAAACTGAGCTTATGATCTTTGGGAACAAGCCAGACCGTCATTCTACGATCAGTTGGCTGGAGTGCCTCGGCAATCCACCTCTCCCAATGTCCCCCATAAAAAGTCTGAGAATGTGGCTGGATAAGTCCCTGTCCATGAACAAACAGGCTAACAAGTTTGCTGCCACCTTTTTCGAGATTCCTAGAACTCTTCATTAAAATCCTAAACCTTATTCCAATTTCAGGTTGAAAGAACAGTCGTCCAATTGTTGGTTCCTTCAGGGCTGGACTAAGATAACTCACTGTACCTTGGTGCCCTAAAATATGTTGTAAAAAGGCTACAGGTCATGCTGCAGCTAGAACTCTCTTTAAACTCCCGAAATCTGCCTCAGTAAAGGCAGCCATGGCCTGTCTTCACTGGCTCCCTATTCATTTCAGAATAACATTTTAAGCATTATGTCTGGCTTAAAAAGTGCTCAATTCTAAAGGCCCTCAGAAGATAAGGTAATTACTGGTTCCCTGCTCTCCCTCTGGAACTCTAAGGTCCACCTCAGACCACCTTTTGAAGGTTCCCAGGATTCATAGAGCCAGATGGGGAGGAAGATCATTTGTGTACCTTGTGTCCAAACTTTCAAAGTCGCTCCCTACAGAGTTGAGATTTATGGACAATGAGCCCTGGTTCTGGAAATCACTTAAGGCCTGGCTCTTTCTCAATTAAGTTCAGGTATTCCGTCTCTGCAATTGGTGTCTAGCTTTGTTACCTGAGCGCTGGGAGCCCGTAGGGTAGCCATCCACTCTACAAATGCTTAAAATGATTTTTTTTTAAAGCCATGCCCCTGATCAGCTGCTACCTTATTGAAATTCTGATCCAGATGTAGTGTTTTGAAGCTTCACAGAATTAAGTGTTTGTATAAAGGAGTTACTCCTTAGGCCAATCAAGAATATTGATTTAGAACGGAGCTCTTGGTTTGATGAACTATGTAGGTCTGGCAATGAAAATCTACTCAAAGCTTTAAAGCAAGTCCCACAGGACAGGGAGGTCATTAGAGCTTTCAGGAAATCCTACATCTTGCCTGTGAATCGAAGGAAAAGGGAATTGAAAGATGAGAACTGGCAGTAATTAGTCACAGCTTAGCTGGCAAGCTCTCTTTAGCTTAATTTACAAGCTCAGTAGTTCTGCAACTGAGGTTGATTTGGAGGGCTACTTTTTACCTGCTTTTCAGTGGAGGAGGTTCTCAAAGCAATTGTTGTTAGTACCTCACACAAGGCCCCCAGGCCCGATGGAATCCCCATGGATCTCTATGAAGAAAATCCTGAGTTATGGGCTCCCATTTTGACCAACCTTATAAATTCTGCAGGTAAAGTAGGGGTTCTTCCCTCTTGGCGTCAGTCGATAATTGTTCCAGGCTTCCGGAGAGGCAGTTTAGATGACCTGAAATGTTATCGCCCCATCTCGCTTCTAAACTACCATTAAGATCGTGGGGAGAGCCATATTGGACCGATTGCTACCTTGGGTCACGGAGAGGAATATACTGTCACCTTTTCAATATGGTTTCCGGAAAGGCCTCGGCACAATTGAACGAGTTTTGAATCTTCACTTACTTGTGTCAAAGTAAAAATTTGCAAAGGGTGTATCCCTTCAGTTGGCCTTTATTGACCTCTCTAGCCCCTTTGATTGTGTAGTAAGATCTAAACTATAGGATATTTTTACTTCCCTGGGTCTCAACGCAAGTTTGGTTGCTTTTCTAAGGCACCTGTATTGGGATTTATCCGTGGTTGTGAGATGCGGGAATAATGGGGAGTGCACCTCATCCTTCCCAGTTAATACAGGTGTGCGTCAAGGATGCAATTTAGCATTGAATCTACTTTTGCTACATATAAATGATCTTGTTACCTTACCTAATATTGCTGCTGATGTACCCACTATGAATGGTTGATTGCTTTCCGCTCTTCTTTACGCGAGAAGATGCAGTGCTGCTTGCTAGGACTGAAAAGTGGCTTAAGGAATTAATTTGTTGTTTTGTGGATTTCATGAAAAAACTTAGTTCAGAAACAAATCTTTTTAAAACTTTCACTATGGTATGTGGCCCAAAAAAACACAAAGACTTGCCATATAGCTATTAAGGGTAGAGGCGTGGGGAAGGTTAACCAGTTTCTTTACCTAGGTATCCTGTTTGATGATGCTTGCAATTGGACCCTGTGTGTCAGGAACAGAACTGAATGTTATTGTGGGCTGTGGGTACTATCTTTCTACTGGCCTCTTCTTTTGGGATGAAACTTATTGCCTCTCTGCTAGAAATTGACAGACGAAAATGCCTTCCTATACTGACCTATGAGGCTGAAGTGTGGGGGTATAGGAATGTCAGTAGTATGCAACTGTAAGAAAACCGAGTTTGTAGGTGTATTTTGGGAGTTCTGCTGACTCGTTCTCATTATGCATCGCACCACGAGTTAGGCGATGCCAACATGGAGAATTCTATTAAACTCACCCCTCTGTTGTTATGGTGCTCTGTGTGGTTGAATAAAGAGACCCATTTGAACAATTATCTTTCCTGTCAGAATGGTCATAACATCCAGTGGCTGAGTTTTATAATAAGGGTTTTTGAAGATTTGGGCTGCTCCCAGTTGATGGGCAATCCTGACCGCATGACAAAGGAGGTCACAATTTGGTTGAAGAATCGCTTCTTGTCTAAAAAGATAATGATCTTAGGGAAATCATCGGTCAGGGATTATTGCCTGATTCAAATCTCCCCAGAAATGGCTTGTTTCCTGAATCTCATCCCTGGTTTGTGCAAAAGAATGTTACTAACCAGTTTCAGGTTTGGTTCCATTAGATGGTTACTGTGTTTCCTGCAGGGCCAGTTTTCTCAAACAGACATTTGTTCTTGTCCCTGTGATGAGGAATCACCCCAGACTCGTCTGCATTTTATGTTCTTCTGCAGTTATTACTTCCCTCTGCCCAGGCGTTATTTATTCCCAATTTCACGTAAATACAAATTTAGAGTGGCCTTACTCTTTTTACAGCAGCTAGGTGACCCTGCCACAATCAATGGGCTTGGTAGTTTTTTAAAAAGTGCCTTGTATCTGCGTAAAGCAATGATGTTTTAATGACTTTTTAGGACATTCCTTTATTTATATTTTTTATTCTGACTTTGTGATTATGATTTTCTTAATCTATTCACTTTTAAACTTTGTATGTTTTTGAAATGTTTATTGTATCTCTTTTTTACTGATGACTTTTATGATCTTTTATTGTGGATCGAAAATTGAATTGAGTGAGTAAAAAAATAAATAAAGGGCAACATATAAAAGATGATTTCAGCCTCTAGATTCAAGCAAAGCAGACTCAGGCTTGCATAAATACCATAAAAGCGAAAAACGAGCAAGGCAAGAGGTGAGTACTGAAAAGGTGGAACAGTTCAGCCAATTCTAGTAATTGCTGTATGTGGCTGAACCAGGGAAACCTTGTTAGTCGTAGCATCAGAAAGGCCAATCTGAACAAATTATCCACAAAGCACATTGAGACAACAGATCAGGCTATAATAAGGGAAGAAATGTTAAAGGCAATCAAAGTCCTTAAACTCAATAAAGCACCAGGACCAGCAGTTTTAGACAGTTATTCTACAAAAGTCTTTGGCTCAAAATGCTATACCTATTAAAAAGTCTCTCCAGCTCCTTCACTTACTTCATGAGAGTTGCCCCCATCTACGGCATAGGTGAGAAGCACAACGTTGCCTAAACCAGGGAAAGACAGAGATCAATGCTTGCATACAGACCATATCTTTGTTGAATGCAGACAAAAGAAATTTTAAGTGAGGGACTGAATGATGTTCTTCCACAGTTTGTACACCCAGAACAGTCTGGCTTAGTCAGTAGCAGTTGAGGCATTGATAACACAAAGAAGGAAGTCCATTTAATTGAAGCAGCTTCCAGGCTCAGGCGGGAGAACTTGCTTTTCCACTTCGATGCTGGGAAATCATTGGGTAGTGTAGGTTGGAGCTCTTTCAAAGAAGTGATGAAGGCACAAGAGAGTCTGCAGGCACATGATATGGGTAGGATAAGCAACACCTGTTGCACTGATGAGAATCAATAACTTATATTCCCAGAGGGCAATGGCTGGAAGGGAGATGTGGCCAGGTTGTCCTGTCCTCCTGGTACTATTCGTCCTATACTTAGAACATCTGCCAGAAAGCATTTGAGACAATCAAGTGAAAAAGGGAACCTAAGCAGGACTAGACCTATTCAAACTAATGGCCAGATTTAAGAAAAGTGGTGCTGCACTCAGTGCGGTGTCACTTTCCTTGCGCCCCATAGCGTCCCCCCACCACCACCACCACCATGTGTGCACTGTATTTAAAATATGGCTCACCATGGTGCAGGGTACAGGGCAAGAGCATCAGAATTTTTGAATAATGGAACTTGTAATAAGGCAGACGGGATATCCGTCACGTTTGAGTATCCCACCCACTAAGGTCGTAATCAGGATCTAAGTCCTGGCAAATAATCATTAGCATTAAAAGGTTTGCCATTGTGATTGGTGCATTAGATTTATTGCATACCTGAAGGTCTATGGCAGGCAGCAGGTGCCAACAAGGACAAAGTCTGTTTGTAAGAAAACATAGTGATGGAAACAATAAGTCCTAAGTTCCAAAGATGTCGAAAATGCTTCTCTTTCATGAAGAGAGCTGCAGTGACAGATTTTATAGTGATTCTCACAGTCAACATGAGAAACGGTCCCCAAGAGCAGTAAGGTAGCATGAGAGAAACTGATGGGAATTCTACCATATTACTCCTACACTATCAGAGTTAAGATTACATCTAAAATATTGTCATTCTACATCAAACTTAAAAGCAGACACAAAATCCAGAGTTGCAAAAAAATACACTAAATATGAGGCTATAAGCCATAGAGGAATGGTGGACAGGCACACGATATGGGGTGCACCAACTCCAAGAATGCAACACACACACACACACACACTCATGCAACACACACACACACGTGGAGCCATTCTAGCAATGAAAGCCAACAGGTCTTGAAGCTGCAATATGTTTTAGTAAGGCGGCTATAAAGCATTTCAAGCAAATTTGGCAAGATTTCAACCTGGGAGAGAGTAAGCGGTTCTGACAAGGTTAGAAAGGTTTCACAGGATGTGGCATGTTTTGGCGATGAAGCATGTTTCCCAAAACATCGCAGGAAAACGGCTGGAATTTGAATAACTGGAGTGTACTGTGGATGTTTTCACGAATTATGTGAGACTACGCACTTCAAGGATGTTGAGGGCACTTAAGTCAAACATTAGGAACGCATGCAGGGCGGAAACACAAAGGATCTCTACAGACCTATGCCGCTTTGCATGGAACAATTCACCTCTGTTCATTGTATACTCTTGTGATGCACTGCACTGGGTTGTTCCGGGGTGCAGGAGCATGGAGGAGGGTTTCGTACATTTTATAGAATTTTTGTATTATTTGTTGGATGTTATTGAAAACGCAAGAAAAACTCAACGACTCCTATAAATACCCCAGTGGCACTTAGGGCCTCAGTACAAGTTGATGGGGGAAATGAGGTAAGGGGGTAGTAGTGGGCCTGTTATAACCATTAAGGATGGTATCACTATCCCATTTAGCGGCCACTAGAATAAAGAAGGCCATTAAAAGACATTTCTGAATGGGGAATAACACCAGATCCAGTTTTTCCACAGATGGTGAATGTCTGCATTAAAAGCTCTGGAAAAGGGAATTCTGTGTGGAATTCTGCCGAGTAATTAGGCCCGAACTGATCAGTTTTTCCACTGGAAATTCCCCTAGTGAGCTGCAGCCTTTGGGGGCCGTTATTGGGGAGGATGGCGCTCCCTTTCTCCAGCTTCCCCAGGTAATTACAGCAGGCAGAGGGGAGGTGAGGTTCGGGAGAGAGAGGAGGGCGAGCAGGGAAGAACAGGAGGGCTGGTTTGCGCATTTTGTGCAAGGGCTGCTTTTAGTTCCCAGTCCGGCCTTGCTAGTAATTCCGGTTCTGCACATTGTATTCCCCATTCCAAGGGGTTTAACTGGTAATTCCAGATATTATATGCAGACATTTTTGCCACCCAGAATCTCCCAAAAAAGTCCTCACAGGTTATGATCCTGTAAATTACAGTCATGAGGGCCTAAAAATATTGATTCTTCTTTTGACTCTGCGCCTCTGGCCAAATTATGGGGGTCATTCTGACCCTGGCGGCCGGTGGCCGCCAGGGCCACCGACCACGGGAGCACCGCCAACAGGCTGGCGGTGCTCCCACGAGCATTCTGACCGCGGCGGTTCAGCCGCGGTCAGAAGCGGCAAGTCGGCGGGCTCCCGCCGACTTACCGCTGCTCGGGGGAATCCTTCATGGCGGCGGAGCGCGCTCCGCCGCCATGAGGATTCTGACAGCCCCTACCGCCATCCTGTTCATGGCGGGAAACCCGCCATGAACAGGATGGCGGTAGGGGGTGCCGCGGGGCCCCTGGGGGCCCCTGCCATGCCCATGCCAATGGCATGGGCACGGCAGGGGCCCCCGTAAGAGGACCCCGCAAAGTATTTCAGTGTCTGCCATGCAGACACTGAAATACGCGACGGGTGCAAACTGCACCCGTCGCACCCCTGCAACTACGCCGGCTCAATTCTGAGCCGGCGTCCTCGTTGCAGGGGCATTTCCTCTGGGCCGGCGGGCGCTCTTTTGGAGAGCGCCCGCCGGCCCAGAGGAAATGTTAGAATGGCCGCCGCTGTCTTGTGACCGCGGTGCGGTCATTTGGCGGCGGAACCTTGGCGGACGGCCTCCGCCGTCCGCCAAGGTTAAAATCAGGCCCTATATGTGGTGAGCTCATCCAGAGCAACCAAAGGACAGTCAAGTTTGCGTCAAGAAGCCTTTGTCCCTGGTCTTTATGTGAATTTCTGGATTTAGGGCGCTGTGGAAGCCTGGCTAGGGATGTTTCTGTTTTTTACAGCTGCTCTTCCAGGGACGTTTTCAGGCTTTCAATTTAAACATTCATGTCTGGAAAATGAAAACATATTTTTTTGACAGTTAACGGCTATACTTGGTAGATTACAACATATTTATTTAATAACTCTCTTTAACGTCCCTTCTCCCAGCCTGCTTATCCTGTGTGCTTATTTCGCACATTTTGCACAGAATAGATCTTGGTTTTAAAGCAATATTTTAATTGTGCTTAGTCTATGAGTTTATAAAATACTCTGAGCATTACTAAAACTGTTAGCAGCTCATTTTATGTGTGTGGTGTTCTAACCATGTAGACAAGCCCTGCCTTCTGCGCCCCTTGTAGGGATGGTAAGCACTATATCAACGTTACAGTAAAATACACTGAGATTACCTACCTGCTCTATGCAGCCACACAGGTCATCAAAAATGTTTTTTAATTGAAACTATGATAAAAATAAACTGATCTTCAGAAAAGTATCTGAACTCCAGCTGCACATTCAAAACTCACTTACTATCAGACCCACCTCGAAGGCACTTGGGCCCGTGGGCAGTGTCAGGCTTCTCAGGGAGGTAGAGTGTGAGGCAAAAGCTCAGATCTCAACAATCAACCAAGAGGCACAATAACAATGTCCGACCCAGTCCCAGTCTTTTTGTAAAAGAAAGTGCTTATAATCAAACAGCAGAACTAAATGCTACACAATTCGCTCCATGAATACAGAGTGCTATTGCTGATAACGATCCCACATGGCCCCCACACCACCTTTGTATCCAGTACTCTCTTCCACAGGCTTGTCATTACCAGTTACACTCCCTAATAGTCTTCGGGAGCATAATTAATTAGGCACAGACATATACTATGTTCTCACACGTACAGAACCCAATGTGTTTACTTGTTCTTACCACCGCTGGGCAGAAACAATCTCAAGTCGCCAGCTCTTCACAGTTTCTATTCCTTGTACTGATAGCATAGGACATCAGTACTCGAGTTTGTTCCGTAGAGGTTAAAGGGGAAGGACAAGCTCAAACTATGGCTTCCAATATGTGCTCAGCCTCCCTTCGGGACAGGGTTACCTTCCGCAGGTAGCTCAACTGGTCTTGCCATAGCCATCATGGCGTCTTTAGCAGTTGCGTCCCTCCACTGGCAAACTTCAGACGAGTTATTAGGCAAGGTAATTGCTGTTGCTACAGGGCTGACTGACTCTCCCTCAGCAGTGCTGCTGCTTTTCATGTAGGGGGCACACTAAATCGTAGCCCACAGAGGCTCCTTGGCGACTACTTGGATTGTGGAATTACGGCATTGTATTTGTGCCGTTATCAATGGAAACAGGAGAGAGAGCGGCAGGGAGACCCACTCGCAGCACAGGTCACTCCTGGCTTCGCTATCTAAGGGAGTCTATTTTCTCCGGGTGTTGCTCACACCGGGAACCCTTAGGCCTTTTCCTCCTGCACAGTCTCTCCTCCTGAAGGTCCAGGTAGACTGCTTCCCCCTCTCTTCAGGTAGATGGCATCTAGGCAGTAGACAGGGCCTCAGCCCCTGCAGCAGGCAGTGCAAATTTTAGGTGATGCCCCCTCACCTCTGGGAGATTGGCAAGCAGGCGAAAGCAGCCTTTGTCAAACACCACTCCTTTAAATACTTCAAATACTAAACGAAGCACCCCTTTCCTCGGACATTAAGAAATAGGAATTGCACCAAAGTGGGGTGGTTTGAATCCTAGTTTTATACACTTGTTCCAGACAAGGAATGTGAACTCACCGCCCCAACCTTCAGAACTGTCTTGTTAAAGTTATTTTTTTCGGAGTCCTTATTCAGATGCTCTCCAGGCACATACTATATGTATAATGGTGTTTTTCTCAGCAAGTAGCACTAGGCCTGTCTCAAGCAGGGACATCCAATTAGGGGTACATGAAGAATGAGTTTTCTTTACCTGGCTGCCATTAGCCTTTCTAATGCAGTAGTCAAGGACAGACAAAAGGGATGCCTAACCTAGATACTTCCTCACCTTGAACAACAGAAACTTCAGTCTGATTCCTCTCCTCTACCATCAACCAAATGGCAGTGCTTAGGAAGATATAATCAGCAGAACCTCACTCACAAAATATATTCGTGTGGGTTCTAAAGGTAGCCCTGGCTCCACCCTCCTCACATAAGCACCTGGATCTCCACCCTTGAGGCACAGGAATGAATGCCATGAACTTCTACTGTCTGGAGATGCTGTCCTTATCTTCTATGCCATGTAAAACCAGGGGAATCCAAAATGGATCTCACTGGCTTCAGTACTCAGCCTCATATATACACAGAGTCTTACTACCGCATATGTACTACATGCATACTATACATGTACATGCACTCAACATACACAATTGGATTACGGGCTTTACTCAATAGCTTATCATTACAGAAGATGGGTTAGTAGACTGAACTCCCACTGACACAAATAAAAATGTCTGGTCAGTTATAAGATCACAAAACATAGTAAGCTGCCACTACCACTTTATGACCTATAACCAGGGAATGGACAGTAGTCCTCTGTCCAGTGTGAGTAGGCCTCTGTCCGGTGTGCTCCTCCAAGTCACAGCCCTGCTGGCATAGTCAGGGACAGGCATAGGCCACTGCACACATTCTAGATTAGTGTGACATCAGTGACAAAAAAAGTCAGGTTACCAGTTTCACTTGGATTGGGCAGTCAGAGCTGGGGTAGATATCAGTTCCCCATGCACAGGACATTCCCATGCCAACATTTACAGAGGAGTCAACTCTGGCACCCTGACTTCTCAGTCATCAGGTGACAAAGTTTAAGGGCCTGATGACAACCTTGCCGGAGAGGATTACCCAGTCAAAAATGTGACTGATATCCTCTCTGCCTTATTACAAGTTCCCTAGGATATAATCGAACTTGTAATACGCCAGGCGGAATATCCGTCACGTTTGTGATGGAGTAATAAACTCTGTCAATATCATAATTAGGCCCTACATTTTTTTTGTGATACACAAATATCATGCAACTGTAGATCCTCCAACCTGGGAATGAGACACCACAGAAAGTGTATCTTTTCTTTTTCTTTTCTAGCCAGATTTTGTTCTTTGGGCACTTTTAATTTTTTTATACCATTTTGTCTCTCGTCATTTTTTCGCTTCCATTGCACTCATTCTCTATCTTGTTCAGTTTGTGTCCATTGTCACTTACTCCTTTGTCCTCTGTCCGTCTTTTTCTATACATTTCTTATGCTTATTCCCCTTACAGATGCTGTTCAAGCGCATTACAGTGATCATCACAATAGTGGTTGACTGAGTTCAAGTGCGCAGCTACGCAGAGTGTGCATTGTGGAAGGCCTGAGGTATGATGAGGTGTGTGCCTTACAATCAACTTTATTGACTTTTGGGGATACCAATTGCAGAATTTGGGGTTAACAGTGAGTACACTTTGCATGACCAAAGCCCAACAGTACAGTATTTACAAGCAGGTTTATTCATTCGGCAGAACTTTTGAGATTTCTTACAAATGGGCATAATGACTTTGTGGGGGAAAGGTAGAGGCACATTTACAGTCTCTTTCCACAATCCTCCTGCCAGTTTGAATGGAGTATTGTGGTTGATGAGCCTGCATGTTGCTTTCCAACATCCCTGCTGTCAGAGATCGCACAACTGATAACTTGTCAGATCCCAGGTCATCCAGACCCTGCAGTAAACATTCTGTGTTCAAAAACTGTTCTGTTTCCTTGTTGACCAACCTGGAATGCTAGTTTGCCATCTCCCACTGCATTATTGCCAGTAGTCAGGGGAGTAGCCAGTTATTTTAAATTTGTACACAGTTGCTGGTCTGCTCGATCCATATTAATATACAATTCCTCTTGTGTCCGTCTGCTTCAGTCCCTGGAAAACTCTTCCTCTAATGTTCTAAAAGGAACCATTTGTATTTACATTCATGGTCCTCAAACCAAAAAGGGTGTACTGCAAATAGATGTTTAAAGGTACAAACTTCAGCATGTATCTTTCCCCAACCTTCTTTGGTAGCCTTCCATATTGTTTTTTAAATTCTTATATTTTTTTGTTTTTCCAAAATCATAAATTCTATCTTGTTAGATGCCTGGTGCCAATTAACACAATGCGTATCCTTGACGTAATGTATTCTATTGATTAATGTGCTCCTTTACAAAAAAATGGCAAAATCTCAAACTATTGCTCACACTATCCCCCCCCCTTAAGATCTGTAGCAGGAGCCACACGGCTACCTCAAGAGGGGACGTTGAGGCAGGAGATGCAGGGGCTCCATTTCCCAGCATGGAGTACCTTTGGGGGACCAGCAACTGAACGGTAAATAAACGGTGACTGTCCTCGATTTTTTTGGCATTTTGGAGAAGAAAGCAGCCCTTGAGTCACTTACTCCCACAGTGGTGGTAGCAAAGAAAAAAGAGAGTGTGAGAGAGGAAAAGAGAATAGACTACCAATAGAAGCATTGACAAAGGCAATAGGTCTCGCCTATGCAAAAGCTATAGGCTTTGCCAGTATGTTTTAACCGTGGTGAACACCAGCATGGCTGTTGTTCAGCATGGCTAAATGTTAGTCCCATAAAGGAGAGTGGCATGGAGTGGAGTGTTGTAAAGTGAAGTGTTGTGGCGTACAATGGAGTGTAGTGAAGTGGCACAGAGTGTCATAGTGTCATAGAGCTGTGTAGTGTGGTGTGGCATAGTGTTGTGGAGGGAGTAGAGTGTCATAGAGTGGAAGGGTGTAGAGTGGGGTAGAGTATCATAGAGTTGAGTGGTTCTAGGGTGGAGTAAAGAGTCATAGAGTTGAGTAGAGTGTCATAGAGTGGAGTGGTGTAGAACATACTGGAGTGGCATTGACGCTCTTGACTGGAGTAGAGTGTTCTAGAGTAGAGTGACACAGAGCAGAGTAGATTGTTGTAGAGTGGAGCGGCATAGAGGGGAGTAGTGGGTAGGGCAGATTGGCATAGAGTGTCCTAGAGTGAGGTGGCGTAGAGTGGAGTAGAGTGTCATAGAGTGGACTGGCGTGGAGTGGAGTGCAGTGGCATAGATGGATTAGAGCGGCATAGAGTGCAGTGGTATAGAGTGCAGTGGCATAGAGCAGATTGTGTCCGACTGCAGTGAAGTGGCATACAGTGGAGTGGTGCATGGTAGAGTGGAGTGGTGCAGGCTAGAGTGCAGAGGTGTAGAGTAGAGTGGCATGGAGTGCAGTGGTGCAGAATAGATTAGAGTGAGTGAAATGATGCAGAGTAGGATTGCGTAGAATGTGCAGAGTAGAGTTGATAGAATATAGTGGAGTAGAGTAAATTGGTGCAGAGTGCACTACAGTGGCTTTGAGTTGAGTGGTGTAGAGCTGAGTAGAGTGGCGTGGAGTGCAGTGGTGCAGAGTAGATTGGCATAGAGTTCAGTGGCAGAGAGCGCAGTCTTGTAGAGTGTCGCAGAGCACAAAGTGCGGTTTAGAGTAGAGTGGTGCAGAGAGCAATGGCGCAGACTACAGCAGTGCAGAGTAGAATAGAGTGGCACAGAGAGTAATGGAGAAGAGTGTAGTGTGCAGTAGTGTAGAGTAGAGAGGGATAGAGTAGTGTTGTAGAGTATAACAGAATAGAGTTCAGCTGTGCAGAGTAGTTTGCAAGAGTGCCTTGGTTTTGAGTAAAGAGGTGTAGACTGAGTGGTGGGGAGTGCTGTGGCTTAGACTTGAAAGGCACAGAGCACAGTGGTGTAGAGTAGAATGGTGCATTAATGAGTAGAGTGAAGCAGAGTAGAGTGCAGTGTTGTAGAGTGGATAGATTAGCAAAGAGTGCAATGGTGTGATTGAGTAAATCAAATTGGCTTTGATTGATGCAAGGTAGAGTGGAGTGGTACAGGACAGAGTGCATTGCTGCAGAGTGCAGTGGCAGAAAGTGCAGTGTTGCAGAGTGGAATGGCATAAAGTGGTGTGTCGTAGAGTGGAGTGGTGTAGAACACAGTGGAGTGGCCTAGACTAGAGGGTGTAGAGTGCAGTGGTGAAGAGTGCAGTGGTACATAGTACTGTAGAGTGGGGTAGAGTGCATTGGCATAGAGTACAGTGGTGCACAGTAGAGTAGAGCGGTGTAGAGTTTGGTGGCATAGAATGTAGTGGCGTAAAGTGTAGTTGTATACAGTGCATTGGCATTGAATGCAGTGGTTCAGAGTATAGTGGCGTAAAGAGCAGTGGCATAGAGTACAGTGGTGGAGAGTTGAATAGAGTGGCGTAGAGTGCCGTGACGTAGAGTACAGTAGTGTAGAGTGGCATAGAGTGCAATGCTGTAAAGTAAAGTATTGCCAGTAGAGTATAGTGGCGCAGATTGCAGTGGTGCAGAGTAGACTGGCATAGAGTGCACTAGTTTTGAGTAAAGTGGTTTAGAGTGCACTGGTGTGAAGAGCAGTGATGTAGAGTGCAATGGTTAGAGTAAAGTGCAGTGGCATACAGTAGAGTGGCGTAGAGCAGAGTAGCCAGAGTGGAGTGGTACAGGGTAGATTGCAGTGGCGCAGAATAGATTGTTTCCGAGTACAGTGGAGTGATGAGAGGTTGAGGGGAGTTGTGCAGGGTAAAGTGCAGGGGTGTAGGGAGGCATAGAGGGCAGTGGCGCTGAGTGAAGTGGTGCAGGAGAGATTAGTGTGGCGTAGAGTGTATTGGCATATAATAAACTGTTGTAGAGCAGAGTGGTACAGAGTAGAGGGTATTGGCACAGAGTGCAGTGACAAACACAGCAGTGTTGCAGAGTGAAGTGGTGCAGAGTAGAGTGGTGCAGAGTAGAGTGGAGTGGCCTAAACTGGAGTGGTGTACAGTGGAGTGGTGTACAGTGGAGTGGTGAACAGTGGAGTGGTGCATCGTAGAGCAGAGTGGAGTAGAGTGCTTTGGCATACAGAAGAGTGGTGCAGAGTGTAGAGTAGTGAGGAGGAGTGAAGTGGCACAGAGTGGAGTGTTGCAGAGAACAGTGCAGTGACACAGTGTGGAGTGGTGCAGAGTAAAGTGCAGTGGGGTAAAGCGGTGTATGCATGTGAGGTAGATCTCTGCCATTTCAGACAACATATTTCCAATTGAAATAACCATTACATTTGCACAAACATACAGTGTTACTGATAAAAGTATACAACGCAAAAACAAACGTGTTGATCTGGCATCACCTAGTGTACTGATTTTTATATATGGTATTACAATTTTGTTTCCACCACAATTCAGAATTACCAAAACCGTGCTTCATGTGTGCTTTCCTAATACAGATATATTCTGGAATAACTGCAATTTATATACAGACATTTAAATTTTGTTGCATGCTAAAAAATGCCATCATACAGCTTTCCTTCCAACACACCCCCAGAAGCCAGCATGATTGTCACATAAATACTCTCACTTTGCATTCAGAGAACTCTCTCAAATACCTTCCCCCACAGGAGGAGCAAATGCACGAAAGTAGAAGTTACAAAATGCAATCTGGAACATGGTCTCCCATCAGAGTTCCTTTGTTTAATTACAAAAATGGTGCTGCGACCTCAGAGAATGAAGCCTTGAAGATTCTCAAACATGCCATCTCTGATCAGGATGACAACGAATTGCCAGATGACTTGAATGACTCACGAATCTATCTGTCTGTGATTAGTACGCCCAGAAAAAGCGCGTCAGGGGAAAATATAAATCATGTGCAGAGGTGGCAGAAAAAAATGAAGCTGGCTGAACGTTCCCATAGAATGACAAGCATACTTTGTTATATATCACGCCGATTGATGCTGAGGTGCTCTTACTATTAGCAGAGTCCTCGGGTTTCTGATGCATTATTTCTGACCTTACTCCCTGCAGGAAGGGAGAGACGTGGGGGCGTTGTTGCTGAGCTCTCAGTCGGACACGGAAGTTGTTAAGGGAGAAGATTTGGGCACTGGAGTTTACCTGGGGAAACGCGTTGGGGGAGAGAGGGTTGCTAGCAGGAAGAAGTGGAAAGTGAGGAGAAAGAACAGTTAAAATGAGAAAAAAATGATGCTCAACTAATGTGTGGTTCATGCTTAAGATTGGGAGGTTCTGTTCATGGCTGCGTGGCAGGGTGATGGGCGGGCATTCAGTCATTTGCCAACTTTATTACTTTGAGAGGATGCCCAGCATCAGTGTTATTATACCTCTGATCACGGTTGTGTACCTGAATTAAATTTGCTAGCAAAGTAAACATCCACTTTAAGAAGCTACACACCACGCTTACTGTGGTCATGTTGTGGGTTACAGGTCTCATTTAACCCATAAGGATAGATGTGAGATGTTCTGTGTAGGGCCCTAATGAAGCTACATATTATGTTTTTTCAACCCTCTTTAATCTACTGGCAGAAGTAACCAGGGGGAAGTTAGTGTCAGACGGGAAATGAAATATATCTTTGACTCTTGGCCTAACAGTCAGGTTGCATCTGATAATCACAGCTGCCATTCCAGTAAAGAAATCCCCAATGTATGGGCTATATCTGAAGTTGATTTACATCTTACATTATTAGCACAAAAAAATAAAGTGGTTGCTCATTCTATGTCTTTATGTATAAAAGCTACTCATGCTGATTCTATATCTGAGACATTATCCTACTGGAATATCACAAACTCAGATGCATTTCACAAAACACCCTGATCATGCCCCAGTTAGGTAGGTCCTGTCACTTAATTAAAAAATAATTCTGCTCGGGAAGTTGAAAAAAACTATCTTACTTAATGATCAGGATAACCTGCCAGAAAATGCACCATAGGAAACCATGCCAAACACTGTCACATTTATGGCATTTAGCTCTTCCTTGTAGGAAACGTAGAATACCAAAATGCTTAACGTGGAGTTCACATTTGTGTGAATGCATAAGAAGCAAAAGAACTGAGTCTGTTTCAATATTTAAACAATTCTATAAAATCATGAATAATCTTGAAGCATTGATAGATGAATATTCAAAGACGTTTGTTACACTACTATAAAAGGGATTGAGTTAATAGAGCACTTGCAGATAAATTTAAAATTAATCAAACTAGGCACTGCATCTCCAAAGTTGGAGCTATGATTTTGAGTTATAAGCTAGAGGTCTAAATCTCCCATTAATTTAGCCTACAGTGGCTAGAAAACGTGTGAGCCTTTTCACCCCAAAGGTGATTGTCAGAGCTATTACTAAGCTGTACTTTAATGGTAAGGCAATGAATCTGGATGGCTTTTTGCCTTGTTTATAAAAGATTCTTGGAGATGCCTTCAGGTGCATAACCTTATACGCTTCGTTCTTTTGAAGACAAGCTCAAACTAATGCATCAATGATCATGTCCATCCCCACACATACCTAAACCTGAGAAAAGTCTAGAGGATTGCCTCACACATCAATCAAGCTTAGTATTGATTCAGGATGGTGCTCTCCTCATTGGCTGTCTTACCCCTTCTTAGTAATGCCAACCAGACTGTGTTTATCAGTGGCAGAAATCCCAGGGTAATGTCACAAAATTAATTATTACAACTGAAGGCTCTAGAGTCAAGTTGGTTTGCCTCGTCTGGTTTATCATTGACACACAAAAAGCATTCCAATGCATTGATTGAGCCTATGTTACATATGAAGGCGGAAGGCCACAGGTTCAGATCACTGGAGGGAGACAGATTTTCAAATATGGATTGCCATGTATGTCAGTACAAAAGTAAGGCAGTCAAGCATATGAGTTGGTGCCCCTCAAGGAGTGTGATGTTATCACTCCAGTACTGGGTAACTTTTATGCGTTCCAAATGACAGACAGACTCTCAAGTAGCTACATGAAATTACACAGGGAACCAGAACAAAGACAATGGCATCCAGACAAGAAAGGGACCGGAGACAGAGACAGTATAAAAGACATCTCATTCCTTTAACAAACAACAAAAAGAACAAAGCACTCCTATCTAAAAACATAAAGCGCTACAATCCGCCTCCCCGTTTTGACCATGGCGAAAGCGCCTCGGTCCACCCGCCGGCACTGCCAGGTTGCCGCTGGTCGACAGCCTGGCGGTGCTGATGGTCTTTATCCACCAGGGCAGCGCTGCAGGCAGCGCTGCCCTTGGAATTACGACCCCTATGTCTGCCAGCCTTTGCATTGTGGTTCCAACGCCATGCAAAGGCTGGTGGAGACGGGGAGCCAGGGGCCCCATGGGGGCTGCTGCACTGCCCCGTTGTGCTTTTCACTGCCTGCAAATCAATCAAACACATTCACCTGAGCCCTGCATATGAACAACTTAACATATTAACCTAAGCTTATATCTTGCACACACAACACAGAGCCTCAAACTCATCCTCTGCATGTGAGGGAAAAAACACAAGCATTGACAACCAAAACACCTTCCTAATCTGTTGCCAAGTCATATGCACGCAGAAACGCACCTACCGGAAGCATATATTCACAATCTACCATAAGAACACACTTGGCAGACGTAAATCAATAGTAAGAACGCATAGGAATAAGAAACAATGCAAAACACAATGAAATCCTATAACCAACAAAACATTTAAAAATGACTTGTAAATATGTAGGTACTAAAAAAAATACCTAATGCATCAACATAGGAACATTCTACACAATGAAGATGCATAAAAAAAACCTCGGCAGGGGACTCATTAGCAGTACTCATCTATATTAACTTCACTAAACAACTTCATATAATTCTTAGAAATTATACAACAAGACACTCCCAATAAACAACTTTTCCCATGAAAAACATACAGATTAGTTCACCTCCCCACTACTGGCATTACACTTCTCAAAACAAAATTCACACTTTCTTTCTTCACATTGACCTTATATAACTGTGGTTGTCAATTCCTAACATTGCAGCAAGTAAAAATCATCACAATACAAACTAAACACATAATTCTATGATTTCTTCCTTTAAATATATGATGAACTTGTTCTTCTACACCAGCAGAACACTAAAAGGCGTGTTTATTTCTCCTCTGAAATTTAAGCACATTTCTCCATATCGCCATAATTTAGAAGTCTCTTGTGCTAAACAGTAAAGTGATGAAACAACCACATTGCTAAAAAAAACAACCCAAAAACAGAGATCACAGTGTTTACTTGCATTCAAGCACTTGTAGATATTAGAACATTTCCATTAAAATAGCTACTTTTTCTGTTGATGTACTCTCCCTAAGCCTAAACTATCCCCAAAACATACCTATATTGGTCAGCCTCCATGTGAACATTAGTTTTTGATTAATTTGTTAACAGGACCCGTCATGACCACAGAAAAGTCTGAGTGGAAAGAGCTGGTAAGAAAAGTGAGGTAAAGGTTCATAAGAAGTAGCTGAGTAGAATACAATTCTAGGACTGGCAGTTCAGGCTGGACTGTTCACATTGGAGCAGGGTCAAGACAGGTTTGCGCACAGCTGGGTCCAAACTGAAATGGCATGGTGTTCAAAATAATAATGGATTGTGATGTGGCCCCAGCAATTACCAATGGCTGAGATAAATTCAAGCATTCCGTCCATCACTTTTTTGTTTACTTTAAATTGTTGCCCAAGCGGAATGGGTATGCTCGTGAACCAAGCTATACCCAGCTGATGAGGCCATAACAAGAGTGAAAACGGTCCTAGGTTGCTTGTGTTCTGGTTCAGGAAGGACCCAGCTTGGCAATTCAGGCAGGACAGTTAACATTAGAGCAGGGTCAAGAGTGATTTGAGTGTAGTCAGGTCCAAACTGAGGTGGCATGGTGTGCAAAATAGCAAGGATTGGGATGTGGCCCTGATTAATTACCAGTGAATTTGACTCAATCAAGAAATCCATCCGTCACTTTTTGTATACTTGCTTATTTCCTTGGAGCCATTTGATGAATCTTGACAAAACATTTCTTTTAAAGTGTCATCCACCTCATCTCCTATGTGGAAAGTTTTGGGGTGATACGTGAAGCGGGAGCTGGGAAAAAGAAGGGGTCCAAAAATGTGCTTTCCCCATTCATTTTTCGATAGGGAAATTGAACAGAGATACCTAAAAGTGGTAAAAGGAATTACACCAAGTTTGGCATAACGCTAAACATTGGTCCGGAAAGAGTGCTTTTTGTGATTTGGTGTAAATTGGTTCAGTAATTTTTGAGAAATTAAGCCACAAACATTTGTATATTTCCTGCCCTGAAGGATCCCCGGAGCCGACAGATCATAAGATGAGATCTGATTGGCTGCCACCACATGAACAACAATGAGGTGGCATACATCTTAAAACTGGAGACTCAGTTCCGAGTCCTAGAACAAAAGTTTTAAAAAAAGATAAGCTTACGACTTTACATATTACATCACTCACTACATGTTTCAATGACAACATTAACAACATCACTGCAACACTGAAATGACATAATTAACGACAACCCATTCATGACAGGAGCACAAATTATAGTTACTTTAGGGCGTGAGTGATAGTTCCTTGAGATAACTTTAACTGGTGAATTTCATTGGATTTGTTCATTTAAAACAGTATGGCTCAACTGACATTTTCAGCTACCTAAACATTCCTTTAATATTTGTTATTTCAGTGAATTTCTTAGTTTTTTTCTAATGCAAAGTAAGATATTACTGTACCAAATTATGTCACTTTAACCTTTTTTTTTAAGTGACTACAGTTATCAATACAATTACTTTAAACTATCAATGTTTAGAGGACATTCAATAACTAGCCTTTCCATTTGGAGAAAGTCCTATTTAATTGTTTAAAATCATAGAAAACTAACATAAAAACATAGGTAAAAGACGTAAAGAAAGTTCTGTGTCCCTAGTGATCACACCAAACAGAAACACATTGTGACCATAAATACATATGTGTAGTTACAAAAGACAGACAATACCAGTCCATATAAAGGAACTGGATAAAGCAATTATCACAGTTTCTCAGCACTGCCTAACTGACATTGGCGGTCTTTTTCGAAGACCACCTTGGTGACGGCCATCAACAGACCGCAGCGGTGGCAGCAATCCGCCCGCCAGATTATGGCACACAAACACAAAACTGACAGAAACCAGCCACAACAACAATTCCACCAGACCCAACGGAAGGAAAAACTGTCAGACCCACCACCCTCCCCGCTACGCCATCAATACACTGCCCTCTAAATTATGGATCACGAATCACCACAGCGGACACTCAACGGCAGTCAGCCATTGGCGGTGCACACCGCTGCGGTAGAATTGGGCACCCAGCACCAAAAGAAGCCAACATTGGCCAGTTTGAAAAACCCACACTTGACTCATATGCACACACAGTACACACCCACCAACAGCACTATAAAACACACTCCCACACAACCCACAAGCCTTTGCAAACATGAAAATCTAGCTACACCTTGCCAGCAAGAGATCATACAAGAACTGCACACACAAACCACAGCCACCTATTTACCTTTCACGCATCACACACCACACACTATACCCCAACACCTATCACACTCTGCACAACACACACACACTATACCCACCACACAATCGGCATGTCCCCACAGAAGAATCCTCGTTTACAGATGAGGAGTTGCGGGTGATGGGGAGGAAATTGTCAGGGTAGAGCAGTAGCTGTTCGATTCACAGGTCCAGCAGATATCCATTGCCAGGAAGAAGGTTCTGTGGAAGAGGATCGTGGAAAGGGTGAACCCTGTGGGAACATATCCAAGCACAAGTGGGGACATTCACAAGAGGTGGAACGACCTACAGGGGAAGGTGCGTGCTGTGGCCTCCTGGCACCAAATTACCATAATGAAGACTGGTGGTTGATCCCCACCTCATCCCCCACAGTTCAGAGTATGAGAGGAGAAAGAATTGGTAATCCTGCATCCTGAAAGCCTCACTGAAATCACTGGAGGGCTGGACACTGGTAAGTCACCATTACTACCCTACCACCACCGATACCTGCATGGCATGTCACCCCCTCACCCTGACTCCCTTCACCCCACTCCATCCCATACAGTGACCAACCCCCATAACCACCCTCAATTGTGTACCCCTGCATGCGCTACCCTCTGCAAGCACACCCCTCCCAACTCAGCATGCACACATAACAGTAATGCATGACCAGCATGTAGTACTACCAATCCCACAATCCAGCTGCAAATACCAACTAAAGGTGGGAGGACAACACCCAACTCACAGGGAAAGCAAGAGATGCTGAATATGTGAGACAATGACTGTAACAAATCTTTCACATGTCCACAGGTACCCCAGCCAATGTCAGAGGTGAGCATGGCCACGGCAACCCATTCCCCCACTAGAAGATGCCCTTAGTGATGACAGCAACTCCGGATGTCCCAACCCTGATGATCTCCCTGGCCCATCCGGCACCACTGGTCAGTCGGCTTCCACATCACACAGTCAGTACACCACAGCCCCCCCATCCGACTCCAACACCACAGCAGCCACCCAAGGTCCTCAAACCTCTGTCCCCAAGACACGTCGGTCACTTGTGTGCCCACCTGTATAGGGACCCGAGTCAACACCACACAGGCAACATGATGAAAGTCCTGGTGTAAGTGGGAGTGGGCACACCATTCAGGGAACACCATTCAGGGGGCCAGGGCCAGTGGAAGGTTAGCTATGCGCCAGGGGAGGCCCAGCCCAGGGAACCAACTGCCCAGGAGGCACTCACATGTCCTGGGGGCCTACCAACAATCCCAGGACAGGATGGGCCAGATACTTACCATCTTGCAGGAGAACCAGCAGCTGCAGGGGGTACACCACCAGAAGGTCATGCAGCAGTTGTAGGCCTTAAATGCCAACATGGCTACCATTGCAGGGGTGCTGGGTGACAGGGCTACCATCATGCATGAGTACACAACACAACAGCGGACCCCTTCCACTAGCCAGTATACTGGCCAGCCCTCCACCTCTGCTGCAGCTAGTGAACAGGAAGACACGCCACAGGACTCACAGGCCACCAGCACCCCTCCCTCTGCAGTAAAAGAACCACCCCACAAACGTTCCCTGCGACCCAGACAGCCACCAGAGACTGTTGCAAAGACCCAAACCACCAGCAGGAAGTGAGCCCCTCCTGAATGGCTCACTTGTGTTCCACTGAGACACCTTGGTCACTTTGGAATGCCATTGCTCCTTTTCCTATGGACCCATGGATATTGGACCTGTGCAACAAACCAACTGGGCCACTACACAGACGTTTTCATCCACCATCACCCCACCCTATTGCACTATCCCATCCTTTTTGTCACTACAATAAACACCCTTTAACACAACTGAAGTTTCTGTGCTTTATCATGCAATATGCAATGTTTCAAACTGTATTATCCTGTGCAATTCATCCAACAAATGTGTGTAATCAGTCTGTAGTCATCACATCAGTACACAGTTGTGACCAAACCAATATCTGCAAAAAGGAAAAGCATAACTGACCGTTAATTGAGGAGTAAAGGTAGTGCTTGGCACAACACAGCAGCCACACAGCACTTAATTAAAATGGAGGAATGAACAGTAGTACAATCTTACCTGAGTGTCAGTGGAAGTACTGCTGTATCATATGTGTCTTGTCCATATCCTCCTCTTCCTCCTCCTCCTCCTACTCCTCCTCCTCCTCCTCACTGTCTTCAGTGTCCTCTGCTGCCACAGGTACATTGTCTTCCCCCTCCCCCTGCAGGTAGGGTGCATGGCGTCTGAGAGTCAAATTCTGCAGCATGCATAAGTCACTACTATCTGGCAGACTTTCTTAGGGGTGTAGTCTAGGGATCCACCAGTTACATGAAGGCAGCGGAAACTGGCTTTCAGTAGCCCAAATGTACATTCAATAACCCTCCTGGTACGCCCATGTGCCTCATTGTAACGAATTTCTGCCCCTGTCCTCGGATTCCTGACTGGTGTCAACAGCCAGGACAGGTTTGGGTAGCCAGAGTTACCTGGAAGTAGTGAGGGGCACACATTACAGATGTACAATGGCACAGAGTGCAACTTCAGGTGGCATACATTAACATACATTGGGTGAAGACTCAAGCTCACCTATGAGCCACACTCTCTTCCTCTGCAGTTGTGCCATCACCTGTGGGATGCTGCTATTCCTCAACACATAGGCATCATGCACAGATCCAGGAAACTTGGCAGTGATTGATGTATTGATCAGCTAGGCACACCATCTGGACATTTATAGAATGGTAACTCTTCCTACTCCTGTAGACCTGCTCATTTGTCCTGGGAGGGATCAAGGCAATATGAGCCACGTTAATGGCCCCAATCACATGTGGTATGTGTTCCATGGCGTAAAATCCAGCCTTCGACGTGGGCAAATCTCCACTCTGGGGGAATGGGATGTAGCTGCCCATGAGTATTAGCAAGGCAGCCAAAGCTCTTCCATGTGCAATCGAAAACATTGGCTGTGACATTCCTGCAGCCAAGCCCACAGTCACCTGGAAGGAACCACTTGCCAAGAAGTGGAGCACTGACAGTACCTGTAGTGCAGGTGGTATTGTTGTAGTGCTACGGCTAGCAGGAATCAGATCTGGGTCCAATTGTTGACACAAATCAGTAATTGTGGCCCTGTCCAGACGATAGGTAATAATGATCCCGTTCCTCCAGTGTACCCAAGCCCACTAGGGGTCGGTACACGGGTGCTTGCCTCTTCCTCCGTAGTGGTAGGGATCTACGTTAACCAACCATGAGATGTGTGTGACTACAGGAAGGATGGACACACAATAAAGCAGTACACTGAGTATGTATGTATGTAGCACACTGGGATTGTCGTGGTGTGTACCATCTGTACCTATGACGCACATTAAATTGTCTGCCATGAGTACCACCATTGGGAATTGACAACCGACAGGTGAAAGTGACCTCACTCCGCCAGCATATAGCGTCATGCCCGTATGCGGTCTGCACCACCATGCACCTCCTCATTATTTAACATGGAGGTCTATGGAGCACAGAAACCAATGATGATCAACGCTGGTGGTGACGGTGTTCACCGCCGCGGACGTGACCACCATTTTCTCTGTCCCACTTCACTTGATTCCTGACCCTCTAGAGATCAACACCTCCACTGCGTGTGCTGCTGTGTCCTGTGTCTGGAACCCGTGATGACCCATGCTACAGGGGAAAGGGTCCCAGCCTTCATATCGGAGGAGTTGGAGAAGCTTGTGGATGAGGTCCTACCCTTGTATGGGCAGCTTTATGGGCCTCCAGTCCAACAGGTGAGTACCTTATGGGTACATTGGATGCGACCTGGCTCTATGAAGATGTATGTGTGTGCTGGCAGTGTATCATTTGGAAAGTGTATTTTTGCTGTGTGCAATGTGTATGCAGAAGTACGGGTCCTGTGTGGGCTTTATGTGGGATCTATGCAGTATGTAAGCCATTTCTGTTACAGAATGGAGTGTTGAGTTCATGGTTTCGTTCTGTCTGTGTTCCCTATGCAGGTCAGCGCCCATCATAAGAAAGGGCTGTGGCGTGCCATCGCCAAGGACGTGCTGACACTGGGGGTCCATAGCTGGCGGAGCACCCACTGCAGGAAACAGTGGGAGGACCTGAGACGCTTGACCCAAAAAAACATGGAGGCCCATCTGGGGACGGCCTTCAAACGAGGGAGGGGTGCCTGTCAGGCCCTGACCCCCCTAATGGACTGCATACTGGCGGTGCCCAATCCTGAGTTGGATGGCCACTTGAAGGCAGTACAGCAGCCACAAGTAGGTGAGTACAACCTGTGTGGTATTCTTTTTTGTTGCCTGCCTTGGTGTTTGGGTGCAAGGTTCTAATCAGTGGATGCCCCAACATGCCGGTATAGCTACTCTTGTGGAATCCTGCTTAGCTATGTATGGTGGTATGTTAATTTGGTATTGTCAAGTAGCTGGCATACCATGGAAGACATGGCTTAGTGAGTCCCAGTCGGTGTGCAGGTGTTAGTGTTTGGGTTCATTTCTGCTGTTATTCCCAGGTAATGGTTTGTCATTGTGGTTCATCCTGCACAGTGTTAGTCCCAGTGAGTGTTGTGATGTGTATGCCATATGTGTTTTAGTTGCTGTAATTGACCCTGTGCTCCCTTTCTTTGTCCCCCACCCTCTCTCCTTTTCTCATCCTGTCCTTGTGTGCATTAGCATCATCTGGTGAAGGAGGAGGAGCACCGGCGAGTGGGGATGCTGCAGCCCACGGGACCCAGGAGGCAGAGTCTACCAACACCAAAGGGACCAGTGGGTTGGAGGGCACCACGGGGGAGACAGGAGCTACGACATCTGCCTCAGATTTCTCCTCCAATGGAAGCTTCCTGGTGGTGGCGGACCCCTCTGGGACCACTCCAGCTACATCGTCTTATGCCACTGTACGAGTACTGCCCTCCCAGTAGCTCCCACCCAGTTGCCCGTGCCTGCTCACCCATGAGGGTGGGTGTCTCCTTCGCCCCAGGCATCTCAGGCCCTGCCCCAGTCAGCCCTGCTGCCCTCACTGAGGAGGCTATTGACCTCCTGAGATCCATCTCTGTAGTACAGTCAACCATAGTGAATGCCATCCAGGGTCTGACATCCCAGATGCAGCAATGCAATGCCTACCTGGAGGGCACTCACGGTGGCTTGGCTGCCCTACAGAGATCATTTTAGGCTCTGGCCTCCGCTTTGACGGCAACCAGTGTCCCTGGTTCTTCCGTCCCCTCTCCAACTACCTGTTCCCAGTCCCAAAGCCCTCTCTCCCCACCCATCCCACGCTCACAATCAGAGCAGCATGCACCCAAGACAACAGACAGGACTCGCACTGACAAGCACAGGCAACGTACCTCACTCCACAAGCACACACACAGCCAACATCCAGAAGCACAGTCACATCAACACACACCTGCAAACACTACATCTTCAGTCCCAGATCCTGCCACCTGTACAGCCTTGCCCACAGTCACCACAACAGTAGACATGCAGACTAGCACCCCATTCACCACATGCAGTCACCACCACCATCACAACCTCATGCAGAACACCCACCTCACTTTACAGATACCACCACAACATACATACACAAGTCCTGTTTGTCCTCTCCCACCCTGTCTGCCCCACACCAAAAACACATAAACGCTCCCACTCAGACACTCAACAGCCATCCACCTCACACACGCACACAGTCCATGGACCTGCAATCCAGGCCGCACATCCACTCCACCTACAACCACTACCTCTACCTCCAATCCCAAACCTCCTGTCACAACCGGCCCCATTGGACCTAAGAAATGTTTCCTTTCCCGCCTTGACCTATTCCCTCCTCCTCCCCCTCGTCCTGGCCCTAAGAGGAAGCTCCCTCTCCCCCAGCCCAGTACCTCCAGCTTCCAGCCTATTCATGACCCTCCCCCTGCAGATAAAACTGTCACTAACGGGCACAAGGGTGGCACTCTGGTCCCCCATGCCAAACAGACACTTCGGCCCCCTAAGCAACGGAGCAAGGACACGTCCCCTCCCAAACCCAAGTCCAAGGACCACCCATCCCAAGAAAAATCCCACCTCACCCCTCCCACCTCCCTCTGCCTTCCGGAGGTGCCTGGCTACCATCACCATGATGCCCCTTCCCAGTGGAGTGACTTGGGCTGTCAGGAGTCAAGCTGGGCATTGGACATTGCCCTGTGGGTTTCTGTAGACATTGGACAGGCTAATGGCCCTTTCTGTACATGTTATTTTTTTATTGAGGTTGCTGTTCCCACCGAACTACAGTGGTTGGCCAAAGGTAAGTGTCCTGGCTTTCTTTGCTCCTGGCTTATGTTGCTGGATTTCTCTGCAGATAGTTCTCGGTGTGTGGTATGTGTGTATGATGTGTGTTGTGCATGTGGGTGTGTCACGCGCCCATCCCTCCATTGTGTGCTAGGCGGCTGTACTCACTGTCATCGTCTTCATCGGCGTTGCTGCTCCTGGACTGCCATTGCATGGTACAGCATTGGCAGGGTTTCCAGTTTGGGTTCCATTGCGGCCGCTGACTCCTCTGTGTCCCTGGAGTTGGGTGTCTCCTTTTATATGATTCGTTTCTGCCAGGTTTCTGGTCCTAGCCCAGAAATCCTGGCAATCTGCTATGTCAAAATATGGGGGGCGGGGTGTTGTCTTCCACCAGCCTGAAGATGGCAACCGCTGTGGTCAGTGGACAGACGACACTGGCGGTTTGGGTGGTACATTGACTGTAAATGGGAGGGATCAGTGCCATGGTCATATTTTGGCAGTCTTCACCCCCAGCCTGGCGACGGAGTTACCTCCATCACCGGCTTGGCGTCATAATGAGGGCCATAGTCTGAGTGTGATAGTGTCGAGGACACTTTGACCTCTGGAATCATTTGGGAGGTTGCATCAGGACTAAAATAATGTGGACCACCTCCTGCCAAAGGAACATTATGAAATAATCAAGGAACAAATCTATTGACTATTGTGTGGACTCACAATGGAGTATATTGGAGGAAAGCAATCTCATAGCAATTCATATTCAGACAAGCCAGCACAAAGAAGGCAGATAATGCAAAAATCTGCAGTGGTCTTAAAGGGGACAAACAGTAGTCTTGTCCATAGCTTCACTGAAATGACATTGACCAACAAATTTATATGGGACCGCTGGTCTCTTGTGAACCGCTGTTTTTTATGTTCGCATTAACCCAGCTTCCCGGTGGCATAATGGGTTGCTCTTATGGTTTATAAGGTAGTACATAATGCCCAGCAGGCACGCATGCAATTGTGAAAAAACTACCATCTCCAGGCCACTCTCCGAGCGCCACCTTGCACATGAGGGAGAATGTGCATAAGACTCCCCACATGCCAAACAATGAGGGCAGCTGCAGACACTTGCTACATAAACAGGAACTGGATCAATCGCCACATTTGCTCTTTAGGAGTGTGCACCACCTGGAATACTTTGTCAGTAACATTAATAAAATATTGCAATCATTAATCATAAACTGTAAAATCTTCCCATTAAGATGACAAAAGATCACTAACCCAGAAGAGGACTAGATCAAAAAATGTAGATTCCATTAAAAAAGAATCGCACACATAAATGTGAGTCATTGCTGCTCCCCAGCAGATAGGGTTAAAAAGGCCTCCCATCTCCTGCATTTTTAGACTGAGGAACACATATCTGCGCGTTATCTCGTGGTATGCACTCCCCTGTATGTTAATTCTCCCAATTGCTCCGCTCTCCCACGATTACTCTAACCGGCAGCAAAACTGCGCCCTATGTCGGAGAGGAACATAACACAGATACATTTCTAGGGCTTTTCCCAGTGATCACAGCATAACTGCTGCTCTAATTTTCTTGAAAACTGCAGCATGGCAATGCATGATGTCAGGAACAGATAACAAAGCATCCTCGGCATTATGCCTCTTGAGAGTAACTTCTGTAGCCTGACTTCTATCCACTCACTTTTAAACACCTGGTGGGTGTAGGTGCAGATCAATGGAGGCACGCAGGTGCATAGTATGAAATATGCATTACTGTGTAAATCAGTACAAACGTTAGGTAGTCCGGTATACGAGTCAGTACTCCACAAGGAGCGTGATGTTATTGGTACAGGCTCTGAGTGGCTTCTCTTGGTTTAACGGACACATACAGAATCCTGAGGAACCACAAAACATCATACACAACACCAGGACAAGACGTGACATCAGGACAAGGAAGGGAGCAAGTCATAGACACATGATACAAAAACCACAAGAACCTCAAGATCTTGGCGCTGCAGAAAATGTTACTTACAACTAGGGCTCTAAATGGAAAAGGGCTAATTACTCCAAGATTAACAGGATGTTCTTAGTAAACGTTTCTTAAAAGAACGCTTAGGTCAGGAGTGCTACACTTTTCCCCGTATATGCCCAGTTTATGGGAACTTTATCACACAAAATGCCACATAAACACTATTAATGAGAGCTCCATGTAAATGGTATGGAGCACAAGGTTGTATTTTGTGTATTTCTTATATTTTGTATTGTTGATAATAATCTGCGTTTTAATAATACGGAAGACACTCTTCACAAGGCTGGGTGAGCCGAAGTTGTTTCAAAATGTTGCTGGTATTACAATGAATAGGGCTCATACCTGACAACTCACACGGTGACACCGTGTCTCACAAGATATTGGCTCTCCTCACACGGTCACCCGGTGAGGACCCGATATGACAGGGTGAAAGGGAAAACAAGTGGCTCAACAAAACGTGATGGGGGCCCCCTTCAAAGCACATGGTGGGGCTCCTCCAGACTCACTCAGGAGCTCTCAGGCCAAGGTACTGTGCTGAGGGGGCCCCTCTGGCGCTCAGGTCCACCTGCAGCACCATGAGAGCTCCGGGAGCCTTTGTTAGGTCCGTGGTGAAGATGGCTGCACAAAAGTGTCTTTTCAGCTGAGTTTGGAGGGTCTAAGAAACCAATGTCAATTAAGAAGTGTGAAAACACCCCAGGGCTGCAGCCTTGGCAAGATTTTGTACTTTTGTTGTTAGTAGTGGACAATCGAGGGTGGAAGAGGTAGAAGTACCTCTCACAAAACCAGTTCTTGGCACCAGGCCTGATACTTTTTTCCATTATGTCCCCTCCTCACACGGTGAAATGTTTACTTAAATTGGAAAGTCTGAAATCTAGTTTAATAAACATCACTGAAACTTCAAATATCATACATGCACTCACACAACAATACGATTTTGACTGAGGAGATGGGAGAATAAAGTGTTCAAAATGAATCTCACAAGATCGTCATTTTGTTGCATGACCCCAATATACCTAATGAATCATGTTTCCTACATGTAGTTCTAGAACATGGTATTGGTTCGAGATCGCCTGGTTGTCAGAACAAATAGTGCAAAGAGTAATTTTCTGTCAAGATTTCCACACATGGTGCTTTGCAGCTCATCACATTTGAAACAAATCAACTGAATCACATTTAAAACATAACTGAGGTCAATCGAGATGGTAAACAACCAGAAACTGAAACTGACAAGAACGTACTAAAGAGATCAGCCATGATGGGGAAGTTGAAGATCCAAGAACCTGTTGCAGCTTCTGAGACTGCACCTGCTTTGCATAACAACTGAGGATTCCCATTAGTTATGGCTGTGACTTTGAATGGGTTGCTTGTGTGGTGTGCAGCAAAATGGATACATAACGGCACAGCTCCAGTGTCTGTTTCAATATTTCGCACCTTGAGCTCTGGACTGCATGTTTGAATGCTAGCAGTGAGTGACAGAGGCCTTCCTTAATACCCTGGTGTGTAGTCATTCTGCTTGTTGCAGAGATTTCTTGGATCTGGAAGCTGGAGCTTCCATTTGGCATCTGTACTAGTTTGCAGGAACTATATCCTGTGGGGATCTAGGTAGTCACAAGCCTTGCAGGTAAGCTATCAGGTGGTACTTGTGGTGGAGTACTTTCCATTCTTCGGAGGAATCAAATGCTCACTGAGATCTATGGGTCTTTGGGCCTAGTAAAGTGTGTGGTGGAATCATTACACAATTTCAGATACAAACTGAATACATTTCACAGTATGACCAATGTAGCCATACAAGGGAAACTCCGGTTGGGAATCGGGTTACGGGATTTATTACAAACTCAATCTCAAAGTCATGTAGAGAATTCTAAGGGCAAGATTATAAAAATAAAGAATCACCAAGGGTTGACCTAGGCACCGAAATGAATGCAAACAAAACACCATCAGAATTACAAAGCTCTCAATTAAGATCATTCACACCATAAGCAACAGAATCTACAAGTTAAAAAGACAATGTTTCCCATTTCTAAATAGCATTAGTTCAGTTCAAGTTACAGAGTCAAAGAGCTGAGCAATAAAGGGTAAAGCTACTACTAACCAAATTAGGGAAATACATGTGTGGGGCCGAACACATGCGGGCAAAAGATAAAAAGCAAAAAAAAGGCACAAAAAAATTGGAAAAGATTGAGCTTAGTCATAAAATAACTAACTAAGGTGGGCAAAAGGTAGAGAAAAAGTGAGAGGATCAGCATGTCAGAAGCTCGGTCAATAGTCTTCTGATAGGGCACAAGGGGAAATCTCTAAGCACTAGTGGGACATCTCAGAGGGGAAACGGTAGAGAGGAATGTACCTCTTCAAGGGGCTCAACTTATGGGGTTCTCTATCTGCTTCTGTCAGGGCATGCTCAAGACTACTTCTGGACTGTCTCAGAACTGACTCAAAACTCTTCTAAATCAGAATGTTCATCAGTATATCAAAAGGGCCACATTAATCTGATTCATCAAAGCAATCAGTCCACGTTACGTTGATAGGGTTGCCACCCAAAATAAATCAATCACACGGCTCCAAAATTTACACTGTCATCTTTTCCCATGTATGTCATGAGAACATCACATCTCCATCCAATCCCACACAAGGTTGCAACCAATGGTCAAACTTTTAGGTCGTAGTCCAGGATGTTCCTCTTTTCAAGGATGAGTCAGCACAAGTCATTATGTCCTAAACAATGCATTATTCCATTACCAAGTAGCTTTTTTGTGGGAAAGAAATCTGAAAGTAAGTTCACGTTGAACAGAATGACACTGCAATTTCTGCACAGTAATGAAAGTAAACTGGGCCTCTATTAAGCTAACACAAGAAAAAAACTGCATGTTTATCTTCAAATAAAGCATTTATTTAATTATGCAAATTAGAGTTTTCAACATAAATGCAGTTCATTAGTGTTCCTGTTACATTAATTCAAAACGTATTAGTTTTGCTGACACATTTCAATAAGTGTGGTGCGCTACTAGATTTTTATAATTTTGCATACATATTTAAAATAAAATATAAATCATTAGAAATTCAATATCAATTCATATATTCTGTTAATGCAGAGTGTAAATTAAATGATTACGTCACTTTAGTTCGATTGACATTCAATAAAACTCAAATACCACCAAGCTTTCTAATATTGGGTTAAACATGTGCACAATTTAAAATGACTACGTATTTTCAATTCTACATTTCAAGCGCATAGTTCTGTGTAAAAATTTTATTTTTAGGGATAGGCCTCCTGCCTTGGATCTTCCAAACTAGATCCTGTTTATTGATGTCCATAATTTTAGCAGTTTTGGTCTTTATTTGTCTCCTATCCCAATTGGAGGTGTCATAAGAAAAATTCAGTTTAAAATTACTCCCCCTCCAAGTACCAAAGACCCATCAGTCTGTAATGCCAAGTTGTACATTTTCTCTAATGTCTCAGTATCATTAACAGTAGGGCCATAATAATTTAAAAAATGTATCACTTTGCCCTGCACACTCACCTTCACCAATAACCGCCTGCCCTTATAATCTCGTGAGGCAGCCTTTATTTCCCTGTCAAAAGAACTAGAGAAGAAAATAGCTACCCTGAGCACCGCTGTACCAGCTGAAGGGCAAAAAGCCAATGTGAATCTGTCAGGAATAGGAAGTTTAGGGGCATTACCTTGAAGATTTCTTTCTTCAAATTAAATTACCTCTGAATTAAATGAAGAAAGCCAGTTCAGTAATCCGCTGGCCTTAGACATAGTTGACAACCCATTGACATTGCATGTTATTATTTGGATATGTTGACTTATTGCTTAGCCAGAAATCGTTACAGGAACTGCCTGCAATTGCACTGTTATCTATTAATTCCCATGTTAAGACAATCCTCTCCCTTTTAATCTAAACCAGACTTCATATAATCTATACCTTTAAACTTGTTGTGACCATGGAATCTCAACGACACAGGCAATCCTACATTCATCTTCTTTTTGCTGCACCTCTTTCCCCTTGATCCTGGTCCCTCAACCCTTCCCAAATCTCCCTCCCTCACCTGCCTAACCTGAATCCTCCCCCTCAAACCTTGGTTCTTGGATTGCCTATCATTCCCCCAAGGTAGCCCCACCATCACAGGGTGCCATCTCTTTTCACCCCTGTGTCTCTCATGTAGGTCCCTCTTGAACACTCCCTGTGATGAAGAAGAGAAATTCAAAAGGAAGAAGAATTGAATAAACAACATTTGTTACACAAGTATCACATGTTGATGCCTGATGCTTTTTCTTTAGTAATTTGTGCAAAGAGGGCCTGCTCCTTCTCCACTGTCTTAATCGTATATACATGGCCGTTGGTGAGGACCTTAAGCCTTGATTGCTGAACCAGAGAGGCATGCGCCCCTATCATTTTGAATTCCTGGATCATCCCTCTGAAAGTTTTGCGCCCATGAGGCGCTGCAATAGACATAACTGAAAAGACTTGCATCTGGTTGTTGCCTGAGAGCCTAAACGTTTTTTTAATTGTTGCAGTCAATACTCGTTCTTTCAGTCTGTAGTCAGAAAAATTGACAATAATTGTCTAAGGATTTTGCATATGTGGAGGGCAATGTCCCAGGATTCTATCTGCCCTCATAATCGCCAAATCAGCTGGAGCGTCAGGAAAAATATGCTCACGTACCAAAGAGTACTACATTCTGAGCGCCCCCTGACCCTCACACCCTTCCGGAATGCCAGTGAATCTAAGACTGGAATGTCTTGCATATTCTCCATTTCATCTACTTTATTTTCTAGTTGCTGTGTCCTTTTTTTAATTAGTTATAGCTTGCTTATACATAGATGACAACCTGTCCTCCAAATCAGAGACTCTTTGTTCTGCATCGAACAAGCTCTACAGTAATTGAAGCAAGCTCTCTTCAATTTTAGACAGTTCTTGTTCTAATAACTGTATTTCATTTTTACTGTTGCTTCAGATCGCTAATTTCCAACAAGATTGTCTCAAATATGTATTTTTAAGTCCCAGACTGGATTGAAGAGACCCAATTGTCACTTTCTTTGCTACCAACAACTAAGTTTGGATCTGGGGTGGGGGGGAGTTTACCAGATTTATGAACCCCTCAATACTCTGGTATAGCTCTAAGATACCTATTTGAGTCGACGAAGTATAATCCACCAGAACATGCGCTAGAGTTTCCCTCATAGATGTACTCATATCTTGTAGCTTTGTGATAGTTATGTTGTCTTCCTGACCCATCACTTCTGAATTGGTTTTGCCTGGTTATCAGATCGATTAGCCACTGATTTATGGAAGATAGGCTACTCCTTAGATTTGACAGCAGTATTAGCATTGGCACCGGTGGCGGTGTTAGCACATAGCCTTCCAGTCCCGCTTGTCAGTGATTGTATTGAGAGACCACCATTAACAGTGCCTTGCTGTTGCTGTGTAGGCTGAATTGCCAAGGGACTAACAACAGGGACCTCGGATGGGGTGTTCACACCGACTGTATAAATTATCTGGCCCTCTGTACTGGATGAGATGTCTCTCTTAGACATTGTCCAGGTGGTAGCACTTTTGCGGGTCGTCGTGTTTAGCTGTCCCTGACCCTGTGCCATATGTCGCTTGAGCCACTGGTTCACTGGACCCCTATGAAAGGTCCCGGCCGCTGCTCCTGGGCCTGAAACCTTAGAGTGCATGTGCCTCATCAGGTCTATTTTCTTTCCCTGCACCTAGCGCACCAGAAAGGGCCTACCGCAGGCCCCCTAGCAAGGAGCTCCACGCCGCGACTCCTCAGAGCTATTGTCCGCTTACCTTGGGGACACCGAAAGTAGACCCAGAATGGTCAGTTTAGCAGCCCTATACAGCCAGCTCTCGTTAGTGCATGCAATGCGTGCAGTGGCTCTTCTCATACTTCTTTATTACTCACGCAGCCCTTCGAACAATCCGCACCAACCAGAACTTTCAAATCGTCTAACAATCAGTCACCCGCAACATCTGTGTGAAAGAAAGCCTCTTGAAAGCTCGAACCTCCGACACACCTCCAAGCCACCAGTCCACCATTAAGCCGCCGCCACTCGAGCAGCCCGGCTACACCAATGCCGGCAAGGGATACGAGGAGGATGAGTCAGAAGAGCACATTAGCAGGAAGCCAGGTGGACTTTGCCTTCCGCCTCTGTGAGAAGCACATTGGAAAATTCTTTGTTAACTTGATGCATTTTCTAACATGTTAAATGAATACTATAGTATGAGGGACACTCCAACGTTTCAGCTTTATCATTCGCTCCCTTGATGGCTAGTATGCAATCATAACAAGCATTTGCAAAGCAACGGGTCTCGCGTTTGCTCATGTTCGAGCTGATAGCGTTGTAAACTCCTAACCCGACTTTTCACCTATCGGCAAAACTGCATTTATGTACGTAAGCCAAAAAAGTGCATTTAACTATGTAAAGCGCTCGACTTCTGCCATGCGAAATCGCACTAGTAAATTAGGGAAAAAGAAGTCCACGAGCCGGACAGAAAACAGCGAGCCTTGCATGTTTTCTGTACTTGGTCGATGCGCTTGAGAATGGCTAGTCACTGGAAAAGGCATGACGTATGCATGCCTTTGACTAATGAAAGCAAACAGATGTTAATAGGCAAGTCCACTAACCAATGAAAAACACTGACGTGATGTCGACAAGGCTGCGAGCCCTTTTCTAAACCCTAAAGCGTCTTGCAGCGATACGCATGCGTGAGCGCGTGCAACGCAGGCTCGACCCTAAAAATGAGATCATTCAAAAGTTCAGTCATCTGTTTTGATGGGGCTGTCTAACTTTACATTACTGTAGTGAATGCTCCTTCCATTTTCATTTCAAACTCCTCTCGTCTATGTTTATTTCTAGCTCTTTTGTCCTTCAGTTTCTTGTAAAGTCTGTAAAGACCAAACGTTATCAGGGCACACAAGAATATACCTAACAGAGTTCTCAAAATGCTTCCCACGATACCACTACCTATGCTTTCAAACCATTTACCAATGGCATAAAATCCATGTCCTAGGGGCGTGGCTAAGATGGCGGCGTGAGAGGACGTGTCCGTCCGAGCTCCGCCACCCTGGCCCAGAATATCGTTGCGCGGCCCAGCAGGGGGATGCCCTGAGGTCCCCAAGACAGAGCTGCGACGATTGGCAAGAGGAGGCTCAAAAGCGTGCAATCTTAAACATAGGGGGCTTCTGGTGGTTGGCCAGAGACGGAGCCGGCAGAGGGGCCCAGGAGGACGACCTATCGGACCGGGAATACACGCACGTTCCATGGCGGCGTCCAAATCCAAACGGGAGCGATGAGTTAGAGAAATGTTGACTGGGGCCCGCCTGGCAACGGGTGGTGTGGCTGAGGACCCACTGACGTCGAAACCCCTAGAGAGGCGGACGGAGGTGGAGCCGGATGAGTGTTCCCCGGTTACGAAGGTCCTTTTTAACCTCCTTGTTTGACTCGCTCTGGAGTGATATCCAGGATCTTTGTAGGGACATTTCTCAAGAGGCGAAAGAGCTGCGAGGAGAGGTTGCGTCCCTGGGCGAGCGAGTAGCGCAGATGGAAGACGGCGAGATTTCTAGTGGTGAGGAGGTGGCGGGCCTGCAACAGGAGGTCGTCTGTCTCCGGGAGCAGCAGGACCTCCTCCAGATAGCAGTTGAGGATTTGGAAAATCGGTAGAGGAGACATAATATTCGCATCAGAGGGGCCCCGATGGGGGCTGAGAAGGAGGACATTGGGGGCTTCGTGGTGGGCCTGTTTCGCTCATTGCTTGGCCCGGATGTGACCCAGGAGGTGATCTTGGATAGAGTTCACCGTGTGGGCCGGGCGGGTGGCCCTGGAGACCGTCCTCCGGACATTCTAGCTTGTGTTCACAACTTTGGGCTTAAAGAGAATATTTTACAGCGAGCCTGCAATCTTCCGCAGGTTCTTTTTAGAGGACACGAGCTCCAATTATTCCAGGAGCTCTCTGTCCGGACCTTGCAGAGGCGGAGAGAATTTAAACCCATTACGGAGCACCTGCGGGCACATGAGGTGTCTTACTCCTGGGGCCACCCATTCCGCCTTGTCTTCCGGTGGGAGGATCAGCTCTGGCAGGTGAGGTCTATATTGGAAGCGAATCGGATCCTGGGCTTGGAGGAGCATAGCCAGGATGCGAGCGACAAAGCGAGCTCAGCTGGCGGGGATCGCCCGCGTTGGCGGTGGAAGGAGAAAAGGAGGAAACTACAGTGCCCTACGGCTTCAGAGCTGAGGTCGGAGCGGGAATGCGTCTTGAGCAGCGTGGCCACTGGAACTAATGCCTAGGCGAGAGGTGACCGGAGAGAACTGAATTGCGGATGGTCGCAATGCTCGTGGCCGCTGAAGAGGGCCGGGGCGGCGGGGGCGATGGACCTGGTTCGTTGAACATGAATAGTTCTACAGCCCTGTGGAGACTTTTCCCTCATGGAGATGGATGTGCGAGGATTTCTTGGTTGTGAGCACCTGTTGTGCGTATTGGTTGAATGTTGGTGTGTTTCCCTGCGATGCTGGCCTTCGTGTGGAGATGTTCCCGGGCCCGGGTGTTTGAGGTGGCTGATGCTGTGGCCTGGAGGGTGGTCTTCCCGTGAGGCCTCTCCCTTCTTGATCACCGCTTTCATTTTAGGGTATGACCAATAAATGCATAAGCTTGAATGTCCGTGGGCTTAATAATCCAACAAAGAGGTTAGCCATCCAGTTCGCCCTAGAGAGGACAGGGAGTCACATTTGCCTGTTGCAGGAGACACACCTAGTGCAGAAGGACATCTATTTCATGCGTTCTAAGTGGTTCCCTAGGCAGTTTTGGTCTTTGGCTTCATCGAAGCATGCAGGGGTTGCGATACTATTAGCGCGCTCATTTCCTGGGGAAGTGGTGACAAAACTGCATGAGGTGCAAGGTAGGCTTTTAGCCATGAGGATGAGGTTGGGGGCCTTCTCTTTTACTATTGCTTCTTTATACATGCCTAATACCCAGCAAGAAGTCTTCCTAAAGCAGGCTCTGACCCCGCTGCTGCACACGCCGGATGGTACCATCTTGGTGGGGGGCGATTTTAACCTGGTGATGGATGGTGATTTTGACCGCTCCGGTCACCGTCATGGGCAGAAAGGGTCCTTGACAGCGGCTGGCCGTCAGTGGCTCAGTGGCTGGGTGAGTGTGGCCTGGAGGATGTGTGGAGGAGGGCACACCCCACGCTAAGGGATTATTCCTTTTACTCAGCAGCGACCAAGACATACGCTAGGCTTGACCTTTTCTTGGCCTCGCAAGAGTTTCTTTCCCGAATCAGGGAGTCAGCGATCGAGCCTCGGATCATTCTCCTGTTACCGTGGAGGTTGTTATGAGTATGGAGCGGGTGGGGGCGTCGGGGTGGCGATTCAGGGACTCAATGCTTCAGAATGGTGCAACAGTGGAGGCGATCCGTAGAGCAATAGTAGACTACCTTAGTTTGAATGACAACGGGAGCACCTGTTTGGCGACGCTGTGGGAGGCATTGAAGGCAGTGGTGAGAGGTGAGGTGATGTCGCTGTCCGCCAGGGATAATAAAGCAAGGAGATTGATGAGAGAGGATCTAGAACAGAGGGTGGCGGTACAGGAGCGCTCCCATAAACATACGGGTGCTCCTAGAGTATGGCGACAGCTTGAGAAGGTAAGGAAGCAGCTGAAACGGCTAGATTGGGACAGGGCAGAGTAAGCAGTGGCTCGCCTTAAGCACAAGTATTATATTGGAAGTAATAGATGTGGGAAGCTTTTGGCACACCGGTTACGTGCGCAGCGCGCGGCGTCAGCGATAAAACTGGTTCGTTCTCCCTCGGGAGCGGAAGCGCGCATGAGCGATCAGATTGCGGCGGAGTTTGCGGAGTTCTATCAGGGACTGTATGGGGTGGAGGATCCTGGTAGTGCAGCTCCTGAGGCCTTCCTAGAGGGTATAGCAATTACTTCTTTGGGCGAGAGAGAGGCGGCTTCATTAGATCAACCTATAAGGGCAGAAGAGGTCATATCAGCAAACTCACTTTTGCAGGTGGGGAAGTCCCCTGGTCCGGACGGCTTCACTGCACTTTTTTATAAGACCTTCTGTGTGGAACTTGTACCGATATTAGTGCAGCTCTTTAATTCCTTTCGAGCGTCGGGAGTTCTAACGGCCAGTATGTTGGATGCCACTATTGTGGTTATTCCTAAGCCGGGGAAAGATCCTGAGGAATGCGCCTCCTATAGGCCGATCTCCCTCTTGAATATTGATGCCAAATTATTTACTGGAATATTGGCACACCGTATTAATTATTGCATGCCAGGCCTTGTGGATCCCGATCAAGCAGGCTTTATACCGCACAGGCAGTGTAGTGATAATACCAAGCGATAGCTTCATCTACTGGATAAAATAAAGCGTTCACGCAGGGAGGCGCTTTTCCTTTCTATTGATGCCGAAAAGGCGTTCGATAGAGTACACTAGCTATACCTGTTTAGGGTGCTAGAGAGCTTTGGGTTGAGCCCAGGTTTTTTGGCATTGATCCGGTGTATCTACCAGGCGCCTACGGGTCAATGGGATGCTTTCGTTGCCCTTCTCAATCCAACGTGGGACCAGGCAGGGGTGCCCACTTTCACCTCTCTTGTTTGCGCTCTATATGGAGCTCATGGCGCAGCGGCTACGGGATAACCCTCAGATTGCAGGTGTGAAGTTCGGGGGCGAGGAGCATATCATTTCTCTGTATGCGGATGACGTGATTCTTACTCTGGCGGAGCCCGCGACCTCACTGCCCGCACTAATGGGGATACTAGATGAATTTGGCCGGGTCTCGGGATTCCGGATGAACATGCTAAAGTCGCAGGCCATGAGCAGGTTTATTATCGCCGAGCATGAGAGGGATCTGAAGGCCCGATTCCATTTTATATGGTCTCCTCGAAGCTTCCTTACTTGGGGATGGATTTAGCGCCTTCTGTCGCTCGAACAGCGGCGCTGAACTACACAAAGTTGACTCGGGAGGTGCAGCGTGATCTAGAGACCTGGGGGAGACTTAAGCTGTCTTAGTTGGGCAGGGTGGCGGCGGTGAAGATGACCATTTTGCCACGTGTTCTGTTTGTATCCCAGGCACTTCCCGTGACGCCCCTGCCCCGAATGATTGCAACCCTACAGACGTCGGTTCTGAGATTCATTTGGGAGGGCAGAGCGACGCGTCTTCCACGTCGGGTCTTGTACCGCCCCAAGGGGATGGGAGGATTAGCGGTTCCCTGCCTCTTACGATACTTTCAGGCAGCGCAGTTGTGTTTTTTACTAGAATGGAGTCGCCCGTCTACCGAGAAGCATTGGTGCTTTATGGACCAAGCGGTGGCGGGCTCCCATATATGGAAGGAGCCCTGGCTTAGATGCTGTCATAGAGCGAGTGGTCTGTATGCATCTCCGATCACGGAAGTAATGATGCGTGTATGGGATGTGGTGGCTAGTAGACTGGGGCTGACGACGTTCCCATCCCCAATGACTCCCCTGGGTGCGAACCCTGACTTTGGTCCGGGTCTGCAACTGGAAGCGCTTTGCCGATGGTATGAAGGGGGCTGTAAAAGGTGGGATATTTCTTTGACGAACAGGGGGTGATCTCCTTTGACCAGATGAGGGAGACATACGGCTTAACAGAGGCAGACAGGATGATGTACTATCAAATACGGCATTGGGCCTTGCAGCCAGCTAATAGAGCATTAATTGATAGGCCGTTAACCCCGTTTGAAAAATGGATCCTAGTGAAAAAGGATGATAAGCGGGTGATCTCAGAGCTTTACGGCCTGTTACGAGTGGAGGGTCGCCCGCCTAAGACTAAGGGTCAGTAGCGGTGGGAGAGGGAACTGGAAAGGGAAATGTCTGAAGAAGAGTGGGATAGCATCTTTTACAGGTCACACCATACGGCATACAACGCGGCAGGCACATAGACAGCCTATAAGGTGGCCTCCTATTGGTACTTTACCCCAGCAAGGATTCATGCTTGGGATCCCACTAAGTCTAGCCTCTTTTGGAGGGGGCGTGGGGGTGGGGGTTCGCTTGTGCACTTACTATGGCATTGCCCAAAGCTTCATCGATATTGGGAGAATATTATAGATACTATTGATGCGGCGTTTGACACTCAGATCCCCAGATTCCCTGCGTATACTTTGTTGGGCCTGCCCAATCCGCTCACCTTCCCCCTGAGATCACTGAAAGGGCGGCAGATGGCCTTGGCCCTCAATGCGGCACTGCAGCTGATATTAGCGATGTGGGGTACGAACAAGATCCCGACGTTTATATCATAGCTTCATAAGCTTTGGTTAATTCTCGCTATGGAGAAGCTTACTTTGACCTCACAGCAGCGCAGCGACGATTTCAGGGACCTTTCGCAACCATTTTTACAGATCTTATCCACAGAGTTCACGGAACAGACATGTCCGGCTTATTTGAGAGTGCTGGGGTTGACTTGAGCTAGTGGGAGTGTGTAAGCGGAGGAGACTTTCTGGAAATCCAGGATCATGTAGGTGTATGGCCGGGAATTGAGAGATTGCTGTATGGCGAGCCAGTGCCGGGGAAACAATGTTAATGTTTTATTTTGTATTTTCATGTTTTATATTATTACACATGAAGTACGCTTCACATTGCAGCATATGATAGAGGGCGACCCTCTTGAGGGGGTGAGCAAGTAGAGGAAGGTGGAGGGTGGCCCATTGGGACATGGTGGTCCAGGAGTGGACTGTTATGGCCTACCTCCACACCTCCAGACAAGTACTACTGCATTGTGATTGTCTTATTTCGAAGAGCTGTAATTGTAACGTTTATAACTTGAAATAATAAACAGATCTGATCCAAAAAAAAATCCATGTCCTACAGATTTTGCATGCACATGTCACTGTCAGGTCTTTCAGGCCCTGTTTCAGGTTTGTCATGTTTGCAATGTACTTCCTTATTCCTTTACTATTGTCAAATATGTAATTGCAACAATGTTGCGCATGTAATGTTTTGCAAACTCCACCTTCCTTTGCGAATAGGATGTCTAATGCAAGATGATTTTGCAAAACCATTGATCTCATAGCAACCATTTCCGTGTCCATTAATAAAATGGCACTGTCAGTGTCTGTACATGATTTCTCTACAATTGTTGACAGCTTTCTAATATTGATAGTGACACCTACTGGTGGAATTATGGCACCACAAATGTCTATTGTAATCTCTGATGTACTAGCTCCTCTCTCATGTGATTTGTCTATCCACACTGGATCATTGAAATGGTCTACATGGTAGATTTTCAGGAAAACTACTCTTAAATAGCATGTACAATACCAGCCTTTCAGCAGCTTGTAATAGACATTCTTTCCACACATTAAATAAACACCTGGTGTGGTGGGATCCTGTCCATTCAGCATGAAAGTCAAACACCTTTCAAGAAAAATATGTCTGCATTCACTAGTTTCCTACAAAATATGTATCAGTCTTTGATTTTGGCCTATATACACAGGTTCCCTACATGTTTTCAATCTATAGCAAAGTGTCCGTGATTCCTTGTAACTGTGTGTGATGCATCTGTTTCCCAACTTTGCAAAACTACTCCCTTTTTAATGTTGGCTTTCATTGCCCTCCTTCGTTCCTCAACTTGTCCAAAAAAATCCTTTTCTACGGGACTAAGTATGCAAGTCTGATTGTTTTTATGTGCATAAATGGTACCAGATGACAAGGTTGGTCCAAAGAACCCTCCCACTGTGTCAGTGATTTTAGCTTTTGCTACCCATGAGCTTTATGATAAGAACAAAAGAAAGGACTAAATCATAATTTCATTAGACGTATTGATAATATTCCTGAATATACAACTGGGTTAATAATAGACTGCAAGAAATTCCATAGTTTAGGAGCAAGCTGTGATAGGTAATTCCTCACTCAGTGAAGGAGGCAATTTTGTACAAACATAGCAATTTTTAGCATCCATAGTTTCTACATATACATAGAGTAAACAATAATAGAACTTTGATGTCAAATCACCTTTTGAACTGTTGGTGCGTAAATGTCTCTCATCCTGAAATAATGTGTCCTGCTGTAATAAAATTGGTGCAGTCTGAATCACTGGCTATTGGCAAACTTAGGCGAATAAACATTACAGTAATCTTAATAACTGTCACTATTGCTAAACCTATACATACATAATTACACTTACTTCCTTTGTTCTGATTGGACTCCATGAGTTCTCTAACTCCAGACCAAAAAGTCGAAACTCAAAAATTTTAAAATACAAAAATCAAACATGTAAAGCGGCTTTTATTATATCACTGTCTCTTTTCAGTCCTTTTTATTTGTGAGCAAAGCAATAATCAAAAATAGTCTTTTAAAAATGTCAAATGGATTTACAAAGTTTCTTGATCTTTTAGAAAGTTCATGAACCATAATTGTACTAAAAGCAGAAATTTACAGCAGTTCAAATGTCTTTAATAAAGGAGCATCTCATAGTTACTTATAATCACTTCCAAGATATAATGCCTTTCTTCATCGATTGGCAACAAAACCATAAAGTTCAACATAAAAGCGATTTCAAACTCCAGAATGTTGAATTGAATCTGGATACTTAACGCAAAAGGTTGCAAATTCTCTCCTCCAGTCATTTACTGCAAAGTATGGTCATTCAGGAGATTAGTATTTTCAACTTGGCACTCTTATTCTCTTTGACCTCCTGCTCACTCAGCTCTTAGCAACATCATCACTCTGATTCGACTTTTCAGTTTCCTCAAAAATAGTCGGAGGCACTTGAATATCTGGTACTGAATGCCGTTTGGGCCAACTGTCTCCGGGCACTGCAATTTTATTTACTGCAGCTCGTATTTCATGGCATGAGCAAATTGCTTCTGGCTCGATCCTTCTGTACCAACCACTGGTATTGACTCAAACAGAAATCCTTCAGGCTGAGCATGTACTGTAAGTGCCACTTGTCCAGTCTCCACAGTTTGGCTGACCTGATTCCTCTTGTTCACTGTAATCGATCCTTCGTAAGCGAGTGCATATCATTCAGGGAACCGAGAACTTTGCGAGTGTGGCTCGTATTAACCCAACCCAATTCGGGAGACCTGCACACTTTACTGCGGTAGTGGTTACAAGTACCACTTGAAATGGCCCTCTCAAATGTGATTCCAAACATTTTTCCTCATGTGCTTTTTAACTATTACCCAGTCCCTGGGACGTAGGTCATGGCAAAACTCATGCTGAGCCTGGGCTGTAGCTTTTCCAACCTGATGAGACAAAGAACGAACCACATCAGCCAGTCTGTTGCAATAATCCAGTACAAAGTCATCTGTAATGTTCACAAGCGCATCTGCAGGCACTGCTAGCAATCTCATGACCCACCCCATGAGAATCTCATGAGAGGACAACTCAGTTTTTCTGTCTGGTGTGCTGGGCATACTCATCAAAACAAGCTGCAATGCATCTGGCCGTTTCAGAGTTATGGATGCATAAACCTTTTCAATCAAGGCTTCAGGGTTTCATTAATCGGTTTTATAAGTCCTGAAGCTTCTGGTCTGTAACTGCAGTGCCTCAACTTGTAATCCCACACATAACATTTTCAGGACCTCACTATTGAAATTAGTTCCTCAGGCCGATTCTAGAAAAGTTAGGACCCCAAACCTCAGGATCAACTCTCTAATTAACAGCTTTACTACTTTGAGACTATCGTTTCTCCTGGTTGGGTAGGTTTCCACCAAATAAGAAAAAATGCAAACAATGAGCAAAATATACTTCAACCCATTGCATGCTAGCAATTCTATAACATCTACCTGCATTTTGTTGAATAGACTCCTTATCTGACAATGTGACATGGTGTGACAACTGTGTGTTTCCCTAAGTTCATCTGCTGGCTTGTGACACATCTGTGACACACGGCTTCTGAAACTAATCTAAATCTGGGAATGAACCATGTCTGTTCAAATGTTCTCATGATTGCATCTCTGTCTATGTGTGATTGTCCATGATAAAACCTGACCATGGGTGACAAAAGACAAATTGGCAATACTGCTCTCCCATCATTTGAGACCCAAACATTGTCTTCAACCTTTTAAACACATCCTCCTCTAACCCAACTTTGTTGTTCTTCTTAAGACACTTCATCTTGCAATCTAATAACTTCCTCCCATCTATCAACAGCATTCAACAAGAACTTTTGACTTGTCTCATCATCTGTATCACCAATCCATTCTCCATTAAAAGATGTACGACTCATGACACAGTACCTCGCCACTTCATTGGCATACTCATTACCTAAGCTAATGTAGTCAGGAGACTTCCGAATGGGCGTTACATTTGGACACAGCAATCTCAGCAGGTTTTTATAATCTATTCAACAATTAGTAAACTCTGTCACTATTCCAGATTGTAGTACCAGAAGAGGTCATAAAGCCTCACTGGGACCATAACTGTCCGAAATCATGAACAACACCAAACCCATATAGGCAGTCAGTAAATATGGTAATTTTGAGCTGGTCATAGACACAGCGTGTTCTGGTAAAAGCTACCAGTTCAGCTACTTGGGCAGAAAAGACTCCTCAAAGCCAGGAAGCTTCTATCACACCTGAGGCTGTGCATAACCTCCTCTCAGGGTACCATCATTATCTTTTAGACAGTAGCCATCAACAAACATAACATAATAATTTGTATCAAGGGGAACATCTAGGATGTCAGTTCTGGGTTTGGTGCACAACTCATTCACATCAAGGTAGTCATGTTCAACCTCATCCTCGTGGATTCTATCACTTTCAACAGGGTTACGCAAAAGAGTGGCTGGGTTTAAAATGGTACATCTCTTGAGCGTGATATTTGGAGATGCCAAAATGACCTGCTCATATTGGGTCAGTCGGGCACTCATCCGGAACTGAGTTTTGGTGCAGGTCAATAAAATTTTGATGGAATGAGGGACATAAACATTCAATGGATGACCCATAATAATGCCTTCATACTGCTCTATGTTGATGCTCAGAGATGTGACTGCCTTCAAACAACCAGGCAGCACTGAAGCCAAAGGATCGAGAGTGGCAGAAAAATAAGTCACAGGCTTGAATGCATTTACATGCATTTGTGTCAAAACTGAAAGTGCACTTCCATCCCTTTTGCAGCAAAATAATGAAAAAACATTTGTCATAATCAGGTATTCCCAGAGCTGGGACTTGGCATAAGCCTTCTCTCAGCTCAGTGAAAGCATGTATACAATCATTATCCAGTGGTACAGGATTGGACACATCCTTGTTTGATACCCTCTGACAACAGTAACCGTCCATTCCCAAGAACATTCAGATTTATTTTTGAGTTGTAGGGAGATTCATTTTCATGATTACTGAGATTCCTTCTTGGGACCCTTTTGTCGCACCCGTTGTAATGTGCTGACCTAGATACAAAACTTCTCTCTTGCAATACTGCAATTTGGTTGGGGAAATCTTATGTAAATTTTTTCCCAAATGATTCAGGAGTGCAATTATATCTCTCCTACATTCTTCTCGCTTCTTTGGTGCGACCAATAAATCATCTAAGTATTGGACTAGGACTGAGTGATAGGGCATCTTCAGGGAATCAAAATTCTGTTTCAAGATCTGATTAAAAATTGATGCTGACTCAGTATACCCCTGAAGAGGTAGGCACCAGGCTAAGACATTACTGCCAAATTAAAAAAGAACAGATGATGGACGGAATGCTGAACAATGCAAACATTCACCCCCAGTCACAAAGATCTGGGTTTAATCCATCGTTTTTTTGCTCACCACACTACCCGCTTTGTACCAGGCCATATGTAAATCAGTCTTGACCCTGTTCCCCTTGGGAACAGTTCAGCCAAAACTGCCAGGCCAGGTCCTCTCTGGACCTGAAACAAGCATCCTAGGACCAGTTTCAGGGTATTACGCTTCATCAGCTAGGTTAGCTTGAATCCAGTGGTGCAGTGAGCATGGGACCCACGTCTGGGCATACCCTTCCCATTTGGGGCGACAAATGCAAAAAGAACAGATAATGGATGGAATTCTGAACAATGTAAACATTCACCCCCAGTCACAAAGATCTGGGTTTAATGCATCGTTTTTTTGCTCACCACGTCACCCCAGTTTGGACCCAGCCATATGCAAATCAGTCTTCACCCTGAAGGCTAGGTCTTCCCTGGACCAGAAACAAGCATTCTAGGACCAGTTTCAGCATATCTCAGCCAGGTAGCAATGACAACTTTTGAAAGGTGTAAAGGGTGTTTGAACTGACATTGGAAAAGAAAAGGGATCTGCAAGGGAGGTCAAGATAAAAGAAAGTGCACATTTTGGGACCTCCAAAGACTACGCTCCTGCCAGCATGGAGCAGTTCATGAAACTCCGCCAGTGGCATTATTCAGCAGGGAGGCCTTTTCAAATCTATTTGTCGTAGAAACGGCCCAACCATCACTGGCCCCAAGGTCTGGTCATGAGTAGCCTCCTCTTATACCGAGCAGTCTTCTTAATTCTAGAGGTAGTCTTGTGATGCTGTGCCCGGCCAGTGAAAAGTAATCAGAGCATTAAGGTGCCAACCTCTCCATTTTCTCAGACTTTACTGCTGCTGTAGAGATGGCATAAAGATACTTTTTAGTCACTGAGAGGCGCATTTGATAGTATCAACTGAAATACGCCATGCTGTCCCTGCTAAATTATGGATGGAGTACGAAGGAAAGCTTTCATTGTTAACACACCACTTTGTACTTTGTTAATTCCTGCTTCCCAGCTTAGAAGAAAGGTGACATGTAAATGAAGGGGGAAACTATTGTGATATTTTTCAAAGGTGACATGTAAATGAAGGGGGAAACTATTGTGATATTTTTCAAACTAGTCATTTCTAAAACGCAGTTCTTTGGCACGTAATGTAGATTTTCCTAGTTTATGATGGAAAGTCTTAATTTTATTAAAGACACGGAGGCGAGTATTATGCGTTTCTTCTCTTGCTTTATTAATACAGCAGCAGTCAAGAAGAACTACAAATCCCATAAGGCTAACACAGACAGCCAATGGGATAGAAAAAGTAGTATAAGAATATCACAACCAATAGAAATGACCCCATGCCATTGTGATGTCACTTGACTGCAAGCAGCCCTCTTTTCTTGCGAATAGAGTCAATCATTGAAGAATAACGGGAATAGAGAACAAAGGATAAACAATGCCATAAGAAAAGCAAAAACGTCAGAACAAAAGTCAAGTATCCTGAAAAGGAAGGGATGTTTAATTAAATCCGAGGGATTCGATTCCAAACTTGAAGTGAGTGGGAACTCCACATGAAGCCAGGAGGTCCAATTAGGATGTTGGTTGCGTAGCCGAAACTGGTGCTGGAAGAATGGGAGGGAGACAAAAACAAGGTTTAATCCAGAGGTGGGATAATACTCGCCCCCGTGTCTTTAATCAAATTAAGACTTTCCGTCATAAACTAGGAAAATCTACATTTTATGACAAGACCGGAGGCTCCTATTATGCGAGTTTAAAGCATATTAATTACATTCAAAGAAACATTATCAACAGGTTTGCAATAAAAAACTCGAAAGGTATTATCATTGGACCAGTCTGCAGATTTGAGAATATCCTCCAAACGAGAGCCTGCCCAGAAGGCCTTGGAAGCCATAGCCCCTCTGGCAGACTGAGCTCCAAATCTGGAAATATCTAAGCCCGCTAAAGACATGATCCATCTAACCCAACGCGCTAAAGTAGCAGATGACACTGGGTTATGAGGTTTCCTGAAAGAAATAAGAAGTTGGGAAGAGGATGTTCTCAACTCTGCAGTTTTTTGTTCATAAACTTTGAGACATTGACCTACACATAATTTCGGATGTTGAGGGAAGTAAGGATAAAAAACTGACGATAAGTTGGTCTTGGTACGTCGAACAACCGAGAACAACACCCCCAAAGGAGTGAATTGGCAGTTGGAGACGTCCAATGCTTTAACATCCGATAGACGTTTAATAGAAATTAAACATAATAATATTGTTAGTTTGGCAGATAACATTTTCAGTGATAAAATTGAGTTGTCTGGCAAAGAGTTCAAATATTTTAGAACAACATTAACATCCCACAATTTATTGTACTTCGGTAGAGGAGGTTTGGAAAATTTTACTCCCTTTAGTAATCGGCATATCAGCGGGTGTCCGCTGACCGGTTTCCCATTGACATGTGTATGGTTAGAGGAAATAGCTGACCTGTAAAGGTTGATAGTACGGAAAGCTTTGCCTTTGCTGGCTTCTGCGGCCAAGAAATTGACTATAAATATGATATCTGTTGAAAAGGGATTAATGTGCCTTCCCAAACACCAGCCGTCCCATAAAGACCAGGCTGCCTTGTAGGCTTTCTTGGTGCCAGGGGCCCAGGAATTTGCGATGTATTGAGAAGCTTCTGACGAAATGAGAGGGGCAGGTTGGGAATTCCTGAAATCTTCCAGGCGGATAGAATGAGGATATTGTCCGTAATGAGGGGGTGAGGACGATGAAGAGGGTCTAGAAGTAAGTCTGGGAAGGGCTGAATTAGCAGGGGAAAATCCACTGAGAGTTCCAGTAAGATAGGGAACCATACCTGGGATTGCCAAAACGGAACTATGAGAATAAGAGATGCCTGTTGACGTCTGGCTTGTGCTAAGACTCTGTTGATCATGATAAAAGGGGGGAAGGCGTAATTGAGCGAATGAGACCAATCTTGTAAGAAAGCATCCGATGCTAAGGCTAATGGATCTGGACGCCCGCTGTAAAATCGAGGAAGCTGTGTGTTGAGTCGGGAAGCAAATAGGTCCATGGAGAGCGGACCCCATAATGATTGTATCCTGTGGAAAATTGAAGGATGAAGTTTCCAATCGCTGGAATTTCGAAGATGACGAGAATGCCAGTCTGCCACTGAATTGAGGACCCCTGGAAGGTATTCTGCATGAACCGAAAGATGGTTTGAAAGGCAAAATTCCCAAAAACTCTTGGCCAAATCTGCCAGAGGTTTGGACCTTGTACCTCCGAGATGATTTATGTACCTGACTGCGGATATATTGTCCATTCTGAGAAGAATTGCACAATGTACCTTGTGTTTTGCCAGGCTTCTGATTGCAAAGGAGCCGGCAAGCATCTCTAAACAATTGATGTGCAATTTGGACTCCTCGATAGACCATGTATCCCCAGTCGAGATGGGACCACACCGGGCCCCCCAGCCTAGATGACTTGCATCGGATTCTAACACAAGATCTGGGGCTGACGGAAATATACTCTTCCCGTTCCAAGCGTCTAAATGGTCTATCCACCACTGAAGCTCCGTGCGAGATTCGAGATCTAAGGGAACGAGATCGGAATAAGACAGACCTTTCCTCAAGTGTTGGATCTTTAGCCTTTGAAGTGAGCGGTAATGAAGGAGACCTGGGAAAATTGCTTGGATGGAAGAGGAAAGCACACCTACTATTCGATCTAACGTTCTGAGCGAGATGAGAGAGGTGCGAAGAATCTGTAGAATTTCCGACTTTATGGATTTTATTTTTGTTGTGGAAAGAAGAAGAGTAGCCAAAATGGAATTGATCTGGAAACCCAAGAATTCTAGGACTTGGGAGGGAGTTAGGAGAGATTTTTCTCTGTTTATTATGAAACCTAGGTCCTATAAGAGAGAGCAAGCCGTCTGCAAATGGAGTAGCAGAGTTTGAGGAGACTGATTCAAAATGAGGATGTCGTCTAAGTAGATTAGGAGCCTTATCCCCTGAGCCCTTAGATAAGCAACTACGGGCTTGAGAAGCTGGGTGAAACACCAAGGGGCAGACGATAGACCGAAGGGTAGAGAGGTAAAGTGATACATTTGATCTAACCATAGGAACTGAAGAAATTTTCTGGAATCCGGATGTACAGGAACCACTAAGTAAGCGTCCTGAAGATCCAGTTTGACCATCCAGTCGTTTTTGAGAAGTATATCTCTGAGATGAAGAATTGTCTCCATTTTGAAATGTCGGTATACCACAAACCGATTGAAATGTTTTAGGTTGATGACCGGACGCATCTTTTTGTTTTTCTTTTGAACTAGGAAAATTGGGCTGGTAAAACCCAAGGGATGAGGACGAGTGATTGAAATCGCTTGTTTTTGCAAGAGAGAGCTTACCTCGGCAGATATCAACTCATTCATTTCTGCAGAAAAATGGGGAAGGGGGGAAAAAATTTTTGCACCGGAGTAGAGTAAAGCTCTATGTTGTAACCCTGTACCGTGTTTAGAACCCACACATCTGTTGTAATTGTTAACCAATTTGAAAGAAAATGAAAAAAACGACCCCCTGTTGGAAGGAGACCAACTTGAGGGCTTATCTGTAGGGATGGAGGCTCTAGGGTGTCTGAAGGACCTGGCACGATAACCTCTGCCACGCTGGGGGTAGAATTGAGGTCTGAAGTCTTGTTGGTAGGAATTATAGTATGCTCTGGAGCCTTGATTGGAAAAACCACGGCCGGTAAAGCGGCCCCTGCCTCTACCGGCCCTGACAAATACCCGTTGGTTGAACATCTTCCTCATGGATTGTTGTGCTTTATCCAAGGAGGTAAAAGTGGCTACATACTTGCTGAGGTCCTTTATGAAGGAATCCCCGAACAGTTGTCCCTCAGTATGGATCTGAGGATGTACAGTCGCCAAATTAATTAATCTTGGGTCTAATTTGATCAGGAGGCCTTTACGTCTCTCGTGAATGAAAGCGGAATTAGCATTCCCTATAAGGCAAAAACAACGTTGGACCCACAAGGAAAGCTCCTTTGGGTCTATAAAGGTACCATCCAGTCTGGCCGCCTCCACCATGTCAAAGATTCTTGTTAATGAGCCAATTACATCGAGAAACTTGTCCTGGCAGGACGACCACATTTATCTACCCCTTTGTGAGGGTCCTTGCCTTGCTTAGTAAAAAAGGTTAACATCTGCTGGTCAATGGCTGGAGTAGTAGTAGCCTTATGCGGAAGCACTGGACGTGGACATTCTGATTTTAGTTTGGCTCTGGTTTGTTTATCAAGGGGGGAGAATAACTTTTGAGCCACATAACAGCCAACAGGTTCAGCTGGGAACCATTCTGTAGAGTTGGGATGTAGAATGTGGGAGGGATCGAACATAAGAAAACCTTCTGCATCCAAGAGGGGGGAGGCAGAGGGAACTTTAGGTTTCTTTGGAGGGGGAGCCTTAAAAGAATCATCATCGTCTTTATCAGAAACGTAGTAGTCTGAATCAGCGTCTGGCATGTCCTCGTCCGTATCTGGAGCAGAGGCCGTGGGAATAGAAGGGGGTATATTATGCTGTTTGGATTTTCTTTTTAGAGAGGGTCTGGAAGCCATATTATTATACTCCTTGGCAGGAGCCGTAGGAGGAACCGCGTCCTCTGTCATGTGTGAGTTAAACTCACTCTCCTTTTGAGTCAAACCCGAGGGGTTGACTGGCAGGCGTTGACTGCTTTCCCCCGCAGTCTGGGCCGGAGATTTAGCTAATAAGTTAGAAAAATTTTATTCCAAGTTTTTTGAAAGTTTTTGAATCGATGACGCCATTGCCTGCTGAACAGAACTTTTAATAAAATTACGAAGTTCGTTCCTTATTTCCTATACAGTGGGAGCACTCTGTTCCATTGGAGAGGTATTAGGCTCCATTATAAAGAAAAAATATATATTATTTAAATATATGGAAAAATCTCAAGCAATAGGTAGGAAATATGCCTAAATAACAAATAGGGTTAAAACCCAGGCAACCGAGGGTTAATAGGGGAATAAACCAACGTTGGAGCAGAAAAAACTCCTCCTCCCCTTGGGCGGGGCCGAGGAACGAGCCACTCGGGACCGACAGAAGCTGGGGAATAGTTGAAGCGGTCGTCAGATAAAACTGGAGAGTAAAGGTAGGAGCTGCAATGAGGAGTTGATTCCTCGCATCAGGAAAAAAAACGAATAGCGGTTATTTCCCAGACGCGAGGAAGCGCGTTTAGAATGCTGCGCGCGAGGCGTGCACCAAACTGTTCAGAGTCTCGCCCAGGAGCAACCGCCGTTGCTACCTGGCTTCCGAGACGGGAACGCGAGAGAGGCGCGCTGTCAAATCAATGCGGCAGCATGCCGACAACAAAATATGAAAGCGGAACACATTTAAATTAATAGTTATAAATAAACAGTTTGAAATAAAGTAGCGTCATGAGAGGAATTTTTTTTTTAACTTATCTTGACTGCAGCAGCAAGAAAAGAGGACTGCTTGCAGTCAAGTGACATCACAATGGCATGGGGTCATTTCTATTGGTTGTGATATTCTTATACTACTTTTTCTATCCCATTGGCTGTCTGTGTTAGCCTTATGTGATTTGTATTTCTTCTTGACTGCTGCTGTATTAATAAAGCAAGAGAAGAAACGCACGATAGGAGCCTCCAGTCTTGTCATAAAATGATCCATTTTGTAACTGATCTAAACTACCATATGCTATTTTTCATTCTAATCTTATGATGGTTCCCAGGTAGGCCACCATTCACGACTGTTTCCCCAAATGCATATTCTAGAAGTTTGTAAAACATGTTCTCACATTTTGCATGTATTACTCTCTTATTGTCTTGGAAGATGCTCCCGCTTGTTTTGTAACAGTGGGTCCAAATGCACAGGGCTCTTTCAATTTGCAACTATCAGCCAGGTTTGGTATGGAAGAGGCTAATCAGTTGATTCAGGGTTGGATAATATGAAGTGATCCTATGTAGGGCGTGGTGTGAGTTGGCCTGTATCACTGTTAGAATTTTCCCAAGCTTTATTCACCGAGTGGAATTTGGCAAATTTTACAGTATTCACATAATTTGCATCAGTGCCACAATTCATGAGAATGAACAAATCAAGATGATTTTTGTCAAGGTAGAAATTGCAAAAAATATGGTTATTTCCATTTTTTTTCACTTTCATATTTTTGCGAAGAAGGAGAATTCACCCAGCCCTAGTATGGAGATCCCAGAGTTAAATAAAAAGGTGAGAGGACCTGTGGTTCCATTGAATCTCTTGGTTGTCTTGCTGGGGTAAACAGGCCCCAGATCGAATTTTCATTAAGACAATTTTAGGAAATTGATTTAACTGATGTTGTTGCTGTGCTCATGACAGCGTCAATCTGGTAAAACATGGTGGTAGAACCTATGCAATATATTTGCAGTGGAGAATGAGCTTCAGCTATAAATAGCATGTACACCAAGTCCTGCAGTGCCTGACCTCCATCTAAAGACGGTGCACAATTGAAAACAAACGTTATCCCATGCAGACCTGGGCAGTTCGGTTTCAGGTTTTTAACTTCTTCCATTTTTAACTTCTTCCATGCACGCTCGGAAAAATAATAAACACCTCGATTTCGATTTGTGTGGAATTACCAATGAACATTATGATGTGTGAAGTGTGAGCAGGGAAGAATCTCGAAACCAGTTCGCACTTTGATCCAAACCGTTTGAATTTATCACGTTTCGGTATTGTGAAATGCCTTACTTACCTGTATGATTCGAATGATTTGTGTGCGGGTGGACTCGCAAACCCCAGTTTTGAATTTCTTTCCTTGAATGGTTCTTGTTTTGGAAAATTGTGAAGAGGCTTTTACAAATGTACAACTTTTCAAACGAACCATAGTAACCCCTTTGCTTCTTTTTTTCTGAAAATGAATTCAATGCTAACTCGGTCATCACCCAGAAGTAGTATACTATGGACATTCATAAACGTTTTGAAATATATTCACAACACTTGTATAGTCACAAATTCATCTCAACATTGATAACGCGAAAGTGGCGTATTAAGAGGCAAAGTGTTGCAAAGTGCACTAATCATTACATCTTTCCAATGAAAGGCTGGGAAAAGATGCATATTTGCAACGTAGGAAAACACTGCCAAAGTAAAACATATTACTACAAAACTCCAAACCCACGGTTTACAAACTGCATGCGATGCGTTCAATCACATACATCTAGGCTCAGGGAAATTTTCGTAAATCATCATTGTACTTAAATAGAATGATGTGGTTATTTACCCGAGTTACAAATTAACATACATGTATACCCACAAACTAAACACAAACACGTAGCTGTAAATTACTCTTTGCGTGTTTTACTCTTGTATATTTAATTTTATCAGAAAAGGCCCCTATGTTTTTTGGTGACAGCCTTTGAAGTGTCCTTGTTTTTCAGACCTCTCTGGTACCTGTACGGTTTGACAGAAACCCACCCGAGTCAGGTGTCTTGAAGAGGTCTGAGCTGACCTTTTAAACAGGAGGAGACCAGCAGCCAGAAGGCGTCACACCTGTTTGGCAACTCTTAATCCAATAGTTTGCTAATCTGGGCCCCGCCCTCCGTGTAACACGCAGGCCACGTTTCCATTCCGTCTTTCCAACCTGCGTTCACTCCCAGGGTATGTTACATCAGCTATGCTGGGCTATGATATCTAATTGCAGTTTCCTATATAATGGAAACCAGCTTTTAAAAATATATTTTATGTATTACAGGGTGCAGGTGGACAGAGCACAGCAACTGGGACAACAGCTGTAGGAAAATTCTCTGGGCCTTATTAGGCGGTTCCACGAAATCCCAATTTGACCACTAAAGTATTTTTTTTTTATTAGGCCTGTGAGTTAGTTCCATTGACGAATCTTAATTACGAGATCCACAGTAATACCACGGTTATATGGTGTATAACACGGAGAGGCCGCCTGAAAAAAAAAACACACAGGTGGCTTCTCTGTGTAAAATATTAGGCAAAATTAGGAATTAATGGGGAGTAAACAGTACCGGAATTACCAGTCACCTAGCGAAGGTATAGTTAGGTGCTGGAATGAGACACAAACATAAAAAACTCAGAAACCACTAAAATACACCAGTTAAAAATTAACAAACTGTAACTTGCGGTCTCTTTATGCACTGGTATGACTTCACAAATTACATCACTCATGACACGTCAAATTACATCATTGGTGGCATCAGTGATTATATTTAAATACCAACTAATGATTCGGACAGTATGCTGCAGACCTTGTTAACAAGGAGTAACTCAACAACCTAAATCAATAGTTTGATTTCTAAGTTTGTCTATAAGTCTTTAAGAGATGCAAAAGCAATTGGATATTTGAAAAGTGAAGCACTTTTAATGAATGTCATTTTCTTTTTACATTTATTCACACAAAGGATGGGTGCGCGGTGGCGTAGGTCACTTGCCAAGAGCAGTCTGCTGAACATCATTAAAAAACAGACCCTTTGGTCAACCATTGCTATGAACGGGTGAAAGCTGAGCAAGTATGGTGTTAGGTGGTCATGGATAGATGGGCACAGGGTAAACCTATTGATCAACCTCTATTGTATGTTGGATGCAGGGTCTGGTCTGACACCAGGCCTTACAGACAACCTCCACTGTGTAAGTCCAAAATCCGTGCATAGTGACGGGTAGCCGCATGTGAAGGGGTGAATACATACACTGGCCACAGGCTGTATCAAACTTCTCTCTTGTATGGATGAAGATTATGTGTAGTGAAGGTTTGATGTTTGCAGAGGGTTGGGTGCAAGGCCTTGACAGAGCCTAGACACTGGTTCAATGTCCTGATACGGATTGGATGCAGGGTCTGGATGGAAGCTATGACTAAGATGTCATGAAAAATGATATAATTTATTTCATTTAACATGCCATGAATGATGTAATATGTGAGATCATAAGTAGTGCATGATGGGGGTGCAAGTTATAGTTAGCTCACTACAATATAACTAGCATATTTCTGTGCTTTTTAGGCTTTTTAACATTAACATTAGTTCCTATCTCATTCCAAAACGAAAGTATAAAGTTGTTAACATTTCTAACGAATGTTAGTGCTCTAGTTGTTCACAGTGGGAAGCTGCAGTGGAAAACCAGGGAATCAGCTGACAGACTGCTGCTGCTGTTGGAAAACCGTTTTACTCAGAACATCAGGCTTTTGTCTCATATGGCTGAGGAAGATATCTTGAAATCATAGTAAAAGTGATCTAATTTTAGCTCCAAAAAGTATACAAAAAGTAAAGGGTGGAATACTTTAAATAATCTCAGCCACTGGTAATTGCCCAGGCCACATCCCAATCATTGCCAGTTTGCACACCATGCCACCTCAGTGTAGACCCGGCTATATGCAAATTAGTCTTGACCCGGCTCCAGTAGGAACAGTTCAGCCCGAACTGCCCTGTCAGGTCCTCCCTGAACTTGAATACAAGCAACCCAGGAAGGTTTTGCCCTACTTAGAGCTCATCAGCCAGGTATAGCTTGGTTCCAGTGACACGGTGTGTACAGGTCCCATGCTTGAGCATAAATGTCCCAATCAACAGTTATAACACATTGATCACACCATAAGAGCGGGTAGCAAAATATTCAAATTTTTGCACACAGAAACTATTTGTACCTGTTCTGTTGAATATGAGCTTCATCTGAAATTAACACATCTCTATAATACATGATGTCATAATCCATGACACATAATCCATTATCACCATGGAAGAACCACCTGAAAAACATGGAAATGCCATTAACAGCCAAGAAGTTACAAGCGGAACTTAAAACTGTTCCGGTTAAGTTTTGCAACCTATCTCACCCATCAAATCCCTGCCCAGTATGTGTCTCAGCAAACTACCCCTGCCAAAATTAAGAAACGTAATGTCCAGACACCCTAGTCACTATATTCTACAGACAGTCATCGATCGCAGCCTTAGAGACCTCGATTTGCTTCTCAGATCATAATTTGCTTTATTCATGGCCTGCTGGGTTACCTTCCTTTTTACGCCAACCCATCATCATGCAACATTTTATTCCACATCACTGATCCTAGTAAATTGTGCACATTCCTTGAACAGTTCAAAACACCATTTGCCCATAGAACCATGTGAGGGCATGTGATACACCATTATACGACTTTGCAATTCTTTCCTCCAGTCTAGACAATTTGTGCCAACTGAATATTTTCCATTAGGGTCTTGTTTATGGGTTCAACTGTACCATTAGTCTTCAGATGATACACAAAACTCCATTTTTCAATGATGTCACACTCCTTCAAATCCTTCTCCATAACATCCAAACAAAACTGAACACCATTGTCCAATCAAATGCTTTGTGGATAGATCTCTCATTGAATATGTTCTCTAAAGATTTAATTATAACCAGCATAAAATTAACGTTTACACAAGAGGATTTAACCCACCTTAAATACAAAACCAACTATACAGTAAGGCATAAGGTTGGAATGTTCCTCTCTTATTGGACCAACTAGAGCTAGTGTCACTTCCTCTCATAGATAATTTGGCAATTTTCTTCTCACTTACAGCATTTGTCCTTCCTTCAACCCCTTATCAGACTCTTGCAGTCTAAGCAATCTTTCACATATGATTACCTCATTCAATATAGAGATTTTGTCATGCTGTACCTAACTCTTCTGATTTGCCTGTGCATCGCCAATGTAGTGAAGTCCAGGCCTCCAAAAACAAAAGATGCCACACAGGTGAGATTGAAGCTTTTTTGCACCTATTCTAATACATCAGTCTCTTAACTGACTCTGATGTTTAGGTATAACCTTCTCCTAAGAGCTTTCAAAATAAAGAATCCTAGCATTACTTAAAGGCACAAAGCCACCACCTAATATACATCTCAAAAGGTCCACTATGTGACTCTGGATAGCCTGCAAAGGGGATGTTTCCCATTATTGGGACCGAAAGAATGGCGCAAAAAAATCTCAGAGATTTCTTTGCATCATTTTTTTTTTGCGAATACGCTGATGATAATTCTCCTAACTACTGCCATGGTGTGCCATATGCACACATGGTGGTGTTAGGGGAACGCTAATGGGTGAAAGAAAAGTGGCACAGCACTGTGAGCAGTGACACTTTTCTTAAATATGCCCCAAAGTGTCACAGTCTGAGTTCATTAACCCCTCTCTGACATGGGACTCCTCAAAAACTTCCTGCATGCAGTTCACTTTATTTGTAAGGGCTCACATCAACAGTCTAAGGAGAGAAACCCCTCTCATGTACGAGAAAAGAAAAATGAACAGCATCATATGTAATCAAAATGAAAGTGTAACCAAAATAAAAGGGCCGCCTATTGAAATGAATTGCAGTGTCATACACCAGGTTAGAAGGAAGTAGCACTCTAAACTTGCAAAATAATTACTAGTTTGCTTGCTATTTCATTCCGGGTTCGTGAAAAAGAAACAGGGAAGGGGTTAAAGTGACACTAGTGTATTAGCCTATGGGCCTCCCTGTGCTTTGCTGAAGTAACGCCAACATTTTTAGCGCTAGTCCAACAAAGCACAATAATAGCATCAAAAATTCTGACGCTATTTTCCTAATGTGTGCCAAGGTGCAAGCATGGTGTCGTTAGGAGGGGCTAAAGCTTCCAAGGTGTCATTAGATTGGAGCAGGGTGACACAAGGAAACTGGCGCATCTGAGCCTTGTAAATATGCCCCCTAGTTTGTACACTGACCTGCAGAAGTGCCAGGTCGAATATATACCGAGATGTGGATGTGGATGTGAACTTTGTTCTAGCGGCATGTTTCGGCCAATCTCTGATCTTGCTCTCCCCTGAATTAGTGCCACTGAGGCCTGTGCACCCTCACTCCTGACCCAGATTTGGCATGGTGTCTTCCTCTGTGAAAGTTTGTTTGCATGTATTAAATCTCTTGTGCCAGGTAACTGTTATTTCGACTCCAGCTGGCAGACGGCTTAGGCTGGGTGCGTCCAGCAGCTGTGTAACTGTTGCAACATATTTACTGTCATTTGGGCAGGCCCGTGAACTAGACAGGAATAAGCAGTAGACAAGCATTAATCAGGGGTTCACAGAGCGTTATAAAGAGTGAAGACAGGTTTCAAGGCGCAGTCCCCATGACCCAGGTGGATTCCAGTGACAGCAAGACATGTTTTGTGCTTTATCCAAAGTCCTTCTGAACTCATCCTTTTGCTCCAAACCTCTGTCTGAGGAATAGTCAGAGGCAGTAGAATGAGTTGAAGTGCAAGAATGAAGTGATAGGAACAGAGAAGTGAGAAGGAGCAAGAAGATCTGCAGCAGAAATGAGAAGGAAACAGAAGGCCAGCCTCTGGTGTTGCTGTCCGTTGAGGAGGTCACTGCACGTACAACTGCAGGCACTGCTGCCAACTCAATGGTTTTTTGCTGGTTTTGGTTCTCAGTAACCCAATCATAAATGTTGAATAGTTAGGCCAGTGGTTCTTAACCTGTGGCTCAGGGACTCCTAGGGGTCCACAAAGCCTACTCAGGGGATCCACTACGGCTTAGAAAATATAATATTAACAGATGAATAAAGTGTTTATAAATAAAGTAGCAAAATGTAAAACTGTAAATTTTAAGAAATTCCGTAAATGTTAAGGAATTTGAAATTGGAGGCTAAACATTAAGTTTGTATCCTCAGATAGACTTTTGGGAGCAGTGTGAATGCATCAAACAGACAATAGTATGAGCAATGAGTGACCTCAATTGAATTTAGAAAAGCTAAACTTCCCATTAAAATAAAAATGTAGATTTTTCTAAAACGTGCGTGTGAAATAAATAAAACATTTCATTGTGTACTAGTTTGATGAATGCTTGTTTCTATAGTTTTTTGTGTATTGTTTTGTGGTTCAAATGTTCGGAAATTTTTAGACCGGGGGCCAGGCTTCCAGTAAGGACTCAGTGGGGGTTCCCAGATACCAATAATGATTCATTCGGGATGCCAGTAATGATTAGATGGGGGTCCACAGAAGTCAAAAGGTTAGGAACCAGTTGGTCTAGGCCATTGCTGCACGGTGGCACAGATCACAAAAAAAGACAAAGCCTGTGGATTTTTCAGAAATATAGGACAGCTGGGAACCATACACTGCAATTCATATTTTGTTCTTTATCGACATATATGGACACATGTTTGCAATAAAATGTGTAAGTCAAATAAAACGTAATTGTCTGTATGAGGAAATCTATTTTCAGAAAAACCCATATTTTACATTCCATGTGAAGTCAATCTATGATGACTGGCAGGTGACAACAAACACTATGCCTGTCTATGATGATATAAATAATCTATTTTCCACATATTTTGTGGGAAGTTTAATCACTCCTTCAAAACAACCCTTGGAAACGCACAGCTCCTCAGACGTCATGAATTATTGGAATATTTCATGAGTACACTTCCGAAACTACCTGCAAAATCAATCTTTTAATAGGTAACTTCTCAGGGAAAGTCGGGTAAAATGCATAGTTTGGCACCTGTTGCGGCAAGTAATTTTATGAGGGGGCGGGCGGGAAGCACGCTCACACTCATTCATTCACACACGCATGCATATCCATTCACAACATTCAAACATACACGCAAGCACCAAACATTCATTTAAAAAACACACACACACTTAGCTTCAGTTCGGAGGTCCCAGGAGGGTTGGGACTGCTACCTTCCCTCTCTGGCTGACCTTAGGTCAGCCAATGAGTGAAGGCAGCAGTCCCAACTTCGCCACAGAGTGGCATGGGGTCAGTGACACACTGATTGACACTCGCCCTGGGTGCTTCAGGGCATAAACCTGAATCTACCAGGTCGAAGTCAATGGGTGACGCTTCCCCTCGCCACCGAGGGGAAGGGCCTGGAGGCACCTTTGCTGAGCTGAGGAGGTCACGCCCATAGGAGCTGTGACCTCTTCAGCCCGCAATGTTCAGCTCAGGCAGCTGGGAGTCTGCGCAAAATGCGCATGTCTCACTCCTGGCTGCCTGATCTGAAAATGATGAGTGTCTGTCAGGCTGACCTTTGCTCCAGGAGTATGCAATGATTAAATTATGAAAACAGATCTACTTTCTGTACACATTACCAAGGGGTACACAACAAAGAATACACTAACTCATCAATCTGGCTCATCAAAGTCCAGTTAAGTATCAATCTTTACAGGCACATATGTCAATGTATATGGAATTCACTCTCATAGTATTTAATATCCGCTTCACTGAAGAATAAACAGTTCGTGGGTGAAGATCATCAAGATATATCGTCAAACGTTTTGTCCTTCTCCAACGTGTCTAGTCCAGGTAAACTGCCAAGCCACAACTGGACGTCTGAATGGAAATACATGAAACCAAACACCAATGTTACCCTTACTGGCCTATATGAGAGAGAGGCAGCTTGGATCCCATGGCACAGCAAATACATGATCCCTGGTCAGGGCATACTGCTCACACTTAGGCCATCATATTAAAACAATACAAGGTGATTAGTGGAATGCTTGAAATAGTCTCAGACACCAGCAAACACGTGGGCCAGTGCATTTCTTTTTTTTACATCTGAGCCCCTAATGAGAGTATGGGGCCATATGTAACACAGGCTTGGTCCTGCTCCAAGGGAAACATTCCAACCCAAGCTTCCAGGATAGATCCCATTATAACTGGAGCACAAGCAACCACACACCACATTCAACGTCTTGGGGTCTCTTCAGTTCATTACTGAATTGGTGCTTGAAAGGCTCTTCCATGTTATGAATATGATCTGCCTTTTGGGGTGCTCTCCGTATTATTAATAATTTTATTTCCTTCTGACTCCAGTAATATGTCAGCGTTCACGTTTAATAGCACTATGACACTGTGTGAACCGACAAGTTAGCATTTTGGAATATATTTACTTCAGTTATGAACAGTTTGGTGTGTTTTAAAACAGATTTCAAGTTATCGAGTATACAGTATATGCATAATTAAAAAGTACTAGACTGTCAAAAGTATGCAAATCAACAGGGGGTGTCTGTGTCCTATATAGTATAGTAAACGGGAAGGTTTTTAATAAAGGTCTCGGTTAAAGGTCCACCGTTAAAAAGAAGTCCACTGCTCTTCTTCGGTCCAGTGGGCTCTTTGTCCTGATACTAACGAGAAATTGGGAATTACTTTGGCAGGCAATGTCTACAAATTGCATCTCTTTTCAATCAGACTTTAACTGATACTTTACCCTAGTCAAAAAGCAAGAGCTATTCCGGTCTCATGGAATATAATGGTGCATTAAAAAAACCTTGCCATGAGAGTAGTAATCAGTTAAGAGTGCTTTGATAGAGCAGTGCCTGCAACATTCAGAATTCCAGTGGTTGCATGATGTGGTGTTCATTAGGAGTCCTGAGTAGCTTTTCCTGTGGTCTTCCTTGTGCCCTTTGCCCTCTTCTCCGCACCACCACTTTTTTTCCGCAGTTTTACATAGCGCAAACTCGACCCCAAGGTATTTGAGAGCTTTACGTGAGCACCAGTGTAATGTAACTGGACACTTTTTTTTTTTTAGAGATTAGGGGGGTCATTCTGACCCTGGCGGTAATTACCGCCATGGCGGAGGTCGGCGGTAGCACCACCAACAGGCTGGCGGTGCACCGCTGGGCATTCTGACCGCGGCGGTTCAGCCGCGGCCAGAAACGGAAAGTCGGCGGTGTCCCGCCGACTTTCCGCTGCCCTTGAGAATCCTCCGCCGCCATGGGGATTCTGACACCCCCTACCGCCATCCAGTTCCTGGCGGTTCTCCCGCCGGGAACAGGATGGCGGTAGGGGGTGCCGCGGGGCCCTTGGGGGCCCCTGCAGTGCCCATGCCAATGGCATGGGCACTGCAGGGGCCCCCGTAAGAGGGCCCCAAAAAGAATTTCAGTGTCTGCCTAGCAGACACTGAAATTCGCGACGGGTGCAACTGCACCCGTCGCACCTTCCCACACCGCCGGCTCAATTCTGAGCCGGCGTCCTCGTGAGGAAGGGTGTTTCCCGCTGGGCTGGCGGGCGGACTTTCGGCGGTCGCCCGCCAGCCCAGTGGGAAAGCCAGAATGACCGCCGCGGTCTTTCGGCGGGAACCGCGTGGCGGGCGGCGACTGCCGTCCGCCGCGGTCAGAATCACCCCCTAGGTGTTTTGCCTGGAATTACTGGATGTTGGGCCAACGCCGAGACTAGAACTACTTGCTTTATGTTTGAGTCTGCAAAGCCAATACTTCGCAAATTAACCAGAATAATAATATTTGCTAATTAAGCAGATCAAAAAAAGCTTTATTTTTCTACATCTGTGTGAAGTATTTTTCTGTAGTATATCTCCTGAGGTTATTGTGTGTGTGTTGCACGAGTACTTTACAAACTTGCCTCCTAAGTTAAGCCTGCCTGATCTGTGCCAAACTACCAGATGGTGAGCACAGGCTAATTTATGTCAGGTTATTGACTCGTCCTGACTAGGATTGTGGTCCCTACTTGGACAGGGTGCACACCTCTGCCAACTAGAGACTCAATTGCTAACAGAAACAAAACGAATAAAACAGGATACAACAGTAAGTCTATCAGTCTTTCTGTCTTTCAGCATGGCAGTGGAGGGAAACTGGACAAAAGATGTTAACTGCAAATAATGTTGTTACTCACAACCATAGTTTAACGTGCTGGTGAGTCATCCCACAAACAATAATGCAGAATAGATAGGTCCATAATGTTTGAGGACTTATGTGACAGGATGTTGCCTCAAGGATGTTGCCTCAAGGGTTCACTATTGATCCATCTCGCTGAAGTTCTCGCTACTGTAAGGTCACGGTTCAACAGATTAAGCAACACATCACAGAGGAAGTGTTACTTAGAATACAAACTTCCAAAGCACCACCGCTGAATCAGGTATCATTGAGTGGAGGTGCGCAGAGTTCATCTCTCAGGTGGCAAGACAACCTGGACATATAGTTAAGGGACTGTGTTTAGGCAGTGTTGGGACTGCGTGTGTGTACTGTTGAAAACCTCCAATGAGGTACTGTTATGTCTACTGAGGAATATTTTGAGAGAGGGGTGTCATGCCTGAGGTGTGCTGAAGACTGCACCAGGATACCGAAGGGATGAGCACACAGGACGTCGCTGGTCAGCTATTGATTGGGAGAGCCAAAGTTGCTTCATTAATTTTCCACATGGCACTGAAGATCTTACTCCACTCAGGTTTTAGCTGCTCTACAAATGGTGACGGTGATGTACAATTGAACTGGCAAGATGGTGTCACCAATTTAGTTATGCTTGTGACTTGGCTGTCTAGATCCTTTGTTACTCGGTCTTGGCTGGATCAGTTTGCTGAGACACATCCAGGACGGTGATGTGATAGGTGCGATGTTACTTAACAGTTTTAGAACTTTAACCAGAACAGTTTCACTTTAACTGTTAACTTCTTGGTGGTTGACAGCATTCCCATGGATTTACATTGGTTTTTCCATGGTGCACTTTGTCTACTATTGTATCTGGAAGGGATCTTCATGAGCGAAGAAGGGCTGGCTTTGTATGACAATTTTCTGAATGTGCAAGGCTTCTGTCCTTCTTGGCATGGATGCCATTTTGTGTAAGGCAGTCGGTGATAGGACAGTTGCTGTGGGACGCTAGAGATACTCTAGTGCAGAGATTCCTAACCTTTTGACTTCTGGGGACCACTGATGTATAACGACTGAACAAAGGTGATCGCCACCTATATGATTTGAGCCACAAAATAATACACAAAATTAAATAAACTGTATACATTAAACATTAAACACATATATGAATTATTAAATATTTTAATACACAAATGGCATACAAAAATCACAATTTTAATAGGAAGGTTGTAGCATTTTAAAAGTTTAAATTTGATAGGCTCTAGCATATTGCTTTGTAATTTTGCTAATCAATGCTTTTTGCCAATGCATATTAGTGCTTTAATTGAGGTCGCCAATCAACCTTTCCACTGATCACTGTACTTGAGCTGCTCCCACAAATAAAGCAAAGGGATCTGTTGACACATTTCTTCCTTCACAGAAATCAAGGTTTGACCAGGTCAATGAATCTTTGGACCCAGCATACGGGCGCAGAGAACACAACATAACAATTCAATACATGCCAGTTCAATTACACAGTATGACCAATATGGCCACACAAAGAAACCTCGAGTTGGGAATAAATTTAAGGGGGTTTATTACAAACTCAAGCTCAAAGTCATGTAGACAATTCGCAAGACTAAGCAATAAAGATATAGACTCACCAAGGGGTAACCAAGATGACGAAAAAGATTTAGGCAAACTAACATTCGGAGAACTAAGCACTCTACAAATATCATATAGAACATCGACACAAGTACTTGCTGTACAGAAAATAGTTGTTGTTTAAATCATCTAAATCCAAATATCTTGGGAGTGGGAAACCCTATTGATTTGCCAATCAAGGATTAATATGTGCTGGGTGGAACACATGTGGACAAAAGACAAAAAGCACAAAAAGGGTGAAAAGAAGTAGGAAAAAGGAAATCTTGGACAACAGGTCACGAACTAAAGTGGGCAAGAAATCATTAAAAAGGGAAGGTGTCAGCATTTCAGAAGCTTGGTCAAGAGTCTTCTTCTTTGGGACAGGGGAAAAATCTCTAATTCTCAGCAAAGCATTTCAAAAGGCAATGAAAAAGAGAATTATACCTCTCAGAGTCCAAGGGGTTCAGCATAGGGGTGCTCACAGGGGAATGTAGTTTCTTTCTCTCGGTTCTGACCAAAGGCCAGCTGGGGATCAATAATTTAAAGTTCATAGGGCAAGTTGATTTGTTAGCCCATTGGTTCACCTTGATGTTGAGGGTGTAACATCCAATAAAAATTGATCCTGCTACTCAAACTTGAAACATGGTCTAAGGTTCTCAGGTTTTCCATGAGAACGGATTCCATCTGCACTCTTTTATGCAGGATTGCAACAAATGTATAATTTGACAATCCACAGCCCTAAATGTTCCTTTCTCAAGGACAAATTCACAAACTCTCTATGTGTAAAACAATCGACATCTATTACCAAGCTAGAATACTCATGAGAACGAAGTCTGAAAGAAAAGTTCAATTTAGTTTAGAGTGTAACAGAGTTATTTTTCATTTAAAGTTACTGTAACATGAATGATAATAGAAATGTATTCATGTTGAGATTATAGCTTGAGTGGTAAATGTTTTATTTGCATGATTTAATGCTGTGACAATTTCTGCACAGTCACGAGTACAGGGCCTAACAGACCTCCTTTAGGCTAATGCGAATGAATTAAACAAAGCATTAAATCATGCAAATAAAGCATTTAGCACTCAAGGTATAATCCAGCAGGTGCGGGGCCAGTAGAGCTGGGTAGGTCTGATAATACTCAACCAGGAGTCCGTCCCGGCCAGGGCATTTGCCGCGGGCCATATCCTGAATGCCATCCGACACTTCCTCAACTCTTACCTTCCCCTCCAATTACTCCCTTTGGGTAACTGTAAACCTTGGAACTGCAACTCGGTCCAGGAAGGCCCTAGTTGCACCTAGCGAGTTGGCAGTGGGCTCCCCATACATTCCCGCCATGTGTTACCTCAACAAGGCGTTTACCCCAGATTGGCCCACCACAAGGGTTCCGTCCGGGCGAAATAAGGACAGTATGAGTCAGTGTGCTTCCAGGTGGTCCTGTTCTAATCGTTGCCTAGTGCCACCCACCCTTGACAGGCACTCGCCCCTTACCACCACCTTCAGGGCACTCCACTCCCTACTCAGGAATGTTGTTGAGCTTCAGTTGGACTCAAAGTGCCCTGACATCACCCCATGGATCACCTCCATAAAAATGTGGTCCTGCAGCGCCAGACCACAGTGGAACCCTAGGACGTTGTCCCCTCAGCCCATACTCCAGTATCAAAGATGCATGATCAGGAAAGAACTTCACCTGATAACAGAGATCCTGTACATAAGGCGCACTTTCCTCTGCCACCAGGAATCTGTCTAGTCTGGTGTATGCTCTCAGGGCTGGGTGAAACAGGGAAACTCCCTAATGCCCAGGTGGAGCTCCGTCGAAATATCCCTGCAGTTCACACGCTCCATTGTATCTATTCCTTTCGCTGTCATAGTAAGTTTAGTTAGGGGGTCTATCCAACAGCCCATTTAATACACATTTGAAATCCGCTGTCCAGATGAGTGGCATCACAACGTACAGGAGTAGCTCCCCATCCACTGTGCCAAAAAAGCCTGATCATAGACATTAGGTGCATACACATTAAGAAAACATAGTTCCATCCCATCCAGGGAACTGTACATCAAAACAAAGGGCCCCTCAATGTTTGCCTTGAAACTATGAAATTGAATGGGGATTTGCAGTGCCATCCAAATAAAGACCCCTCTTGCGTAGCTCAAGTGAGTAGAGGTGAAGATTTGTCTCCTCTATTTCCTCTGCAGTTTCTGTGCTTCCTCCTCCAATAGGTGTTTTTTTTGTAGAATTGCGATGTGCACACACATTATACGAAGTAGGCATTCACTCTGCAGTACTTGACAAAATTGTTCAGGCCTCACACATTCCACGTGATCATACATAGAGGTCATTATGACTTTGGTGGTCTTTTTTCAAGACCGCCAAAGCCGCTGCTGCCAACAGACCACCAGTACTGGCAGTCCGAAGACCGCCATATTTTGACTTATTTAGGACTTCCCACTGTTTATGGGTGGAAATCCGACCCCGCCGGCCTGGCTGATGGAGGAAGAGAGCCAGTTCCACCACCAGCATTGCCACGCCAATAAGACTCCGCCTGCCGTATTACAATACGTGATACGGTGTGGCGGAGTCCTGTTGGCGGTGCAGTACTGGCGATGGAAAACACCAGGACCCATCTACTCCTGGACGACCAGCTCACCGGAAAAGGTAAGTTGATCATCCGAAAGGAGGGAGGGGGCGTTGTTGTGTGAATGTGAGTGGTATCTGCGTGTGTGTATGAATGTGGGGGGAAGGGGTGCCTGTGTGTGAGTGCGTGTATGTTTGTGTGAATGCTGGGGGAAGGCGGTGTATGCCTGAGTGCGTGCATGCAAGTGAATGTGTATGTCTAAGTGCGTGCATGCGAATGAATGGGTGTATCTGAGCGAGTATTTGGGAGCGAGTGAGTGTCGGTAAGTGGGTGAGTGGGGGTGCATGTATGTAGGTGTGTGGTCCTGTGGGAGTGTGTCCGCAGGCGAAAGGAATGGAGATTCCTGTCACCGGGTGCATGACCCCAGGGTCGATTGCCGCGAAAATGCTGGCAGTCTACAGAGTTGTAATACCAATGGCGGTACTGTGGCTACCACCTGGCCGGAGGTGCCACCATCCGACCGTCCTGGCGGTACAGGCAGCATTTTGCCAGTCTGGCTTCGGCCAAACCACCAAATTCGTAATATGGCGATCATCACCGCCGGCCTGGAGACGGACCGACCACCATCATCACCATGGCGGTCAGGTCACCGCCAAAAGCATAATGACCACCATAATCTTTTAACTGTGATCCCCTCCCTCCATTGAGCTCAGGCTGTGCCCCCTCCATCTCACACCCCAGAAGCCCAAGTGAGTCGTGCAGCCACTATACATCCAGTTCGGGCTTTGTCCAATATCATGCTGCATTAAAACAAAAACTGTCCTCATTCCTCCCACCTCCGTCCGGGTAAACACTCACAAACAAAAACTGTGTCTCCCCAAACATGACAAATTACCTTCCCTTTCCTTAGCAAATGCCCCTAATAGTGTGCCTAACACACAGCATGAGAGTGAGCCACTTCCTTTGTCCCTTGATTAATGTAAACTGTGTTACAGGGGTGAGCCGGGCCCTGGGGACAATCAGCAAGTGGTGGGTCCAAAGTGCACTCTGACCCCTAACTGCCCTCTGCAGTAAGCTCCCACACCCTAAACTATGCTCAGTGCACCTCACACCACCTAGAACTAGTGCCTCCTACAGCCCAATAGCCATCTTACACACAAAAATAACTAAGACCGGGGCTGTGAGGGCCGGGTGGGGGACACCCATCCCACTACAGTGTACCACTATGCACATTCCACAGCATTCCATAGCAAATTATTGGAATGAGGCATTTCATTAATATTAATACATCCCCTAACATTACCCTCCTGGGGTCATAGCATCTACATCACTCTCCGTATGCTTACAGATGCAGCCTTGTTGGTCATTACTGTGTCAGCACGTCCACACTGTTCCACCAGACCGGCATTGTCATCAAGTATACATTTCTCTCTGCAATGTTTAAGTCTCAGCTAACTCTGGTGTGTCCTCTGCTATCTCTGACCACCTCTCACTGGAGTTTGAGGATGGGCCCACCTCCATCAGGGCACTGGCCGCCTCTCGCTCCAACCTCTGACTCCATTGTGCCATTGTGATGTACCACCACTCGGCGTGCTGAGTGCAATGCCTTCCTACCTTTGCTGCACCGTTTCTCTGCTGGTCTATTGCAGCATTTCCACGAGGCCAAGCTCGGGGCTCCTCAGACATGAGCACCGGAAGCCAGCAGTCCTCCTGAATCTACAGCCAGTCCCAGACATCCTCGGGTCCTGTGAAAAAATGGGACCGCTTCCATGTAGGACGTTTAGCTTTGCAGGGTAAAGCAGCATGTTTTTTGGGCCCATGGCCTTCAGTTTCTGTTTGATGCCGCCAAATGTTTGTCTCAGCTACTGCACTCCTTGCGATTGATTCGGAAAAATTAATATACTTAGGTCATCAAAAGCAGGATCACCCTACTGGTGGATGGCCTGCAGGATAGTGTCCCTATCCCTATAGTTAAGGATCTGGCAAATACTGTTCTCAAAGGCCCTGTCACCGGCAGAGGAGGCATCAGTGCACTATCAGCATGTTCAACCTCAAAAACAATGTATAAGCTGGCCTCCTATGTTTTCTTTCAGTCCCATTGCTCGAGGAAAAGTTGTGAAGTGACCCCCTGGATCGTCTCCAGGAATCCAACAAAGTGAATATTGCAGCATTGGGAGCTGCACACTGCGTCCTCAGCACGCACTTCTAGTTTCTGCGTTTGTCCCATGACAGTTGCAAGAGAGGTCTTGAGGACAGCCACCTTCTCCTAGAGTTTATTCCCTTATTGTTCAGTCACCAAGGACCGCTCAGCCACTTTCAAAGATCAACCCAGAACAAATTCACATCCATAGAGACAGAGCTTATCTTAGCTTGCACATCAGCAATGGAGGCCTCATTCGCCACCAGAATCTTCATCCCCCTGGGGTCCTGTGGCTCATGGATTCCCTCCTTCTGTTCCACTGGATGGCCTCCCCCAACGGATCCATTTTTATTTGTTGGACGACCCGTGTCACCCTGTCTTTGCCCATCTTCAGGACACAACCGAGTCTCTTGGGTGTCTTATTTGCAGGGAAGGCAAAGTGTGCTTGCCATCCAGCCATTTCCCTGTGTCTCACTCCTATCCCACAGTTACACAACAGCGACACAGGCAGTTTCTATCTGAGATTAAGAGGGGCCAAAGATCCACCCCACATGCCAACATCAGGAGGGTGGCGCAGGGGACCGTTGCACTTGTAAGTATCAGTCAGATGCCTCCTCTGGGGGCTCCGGCTAGCGGCGCTGTCAGTGGGTCACACACCACACAGTCGGGCCCCCCATGTCACTCCCTGGCCTGAAACCACCCCGCCTCCTTGGGTTAGCACCTCATCCCCAGGCCGGCCTCTCTGTAACTGCTGCCATGCACTTTATTCCCACTGTGCAGCGCCGTTCATGGCCCTCAGTACCTTATTGGGCATTTCCACCTTCGACCACCTCACCTGCAACCCAGTATGGCCCTCACTGACAACTAACACTCCCCAGTCCAGCCACAAAACCCTCATCATGGGGGTGGGGAGCCGCACTTCCGCTCCAGAATCCTCTCAGGCTCCATTCAGCATTCATGGACCCCACAAGGATCTGGTCCAGCCAGGGGAGGGGGAGGTGGTCGGGAGTTGCTTCTCCATCCTCTTCCTGCTTCTTCCCCTCGTGGGCATCCTCACTCCCAAAGGCGTCGCTCTGTGCCTCCCAGCTCACTGCCAAAGGAGTAGCATTGTGGAGCCCAGGTCCAGCATCACAGCAGCCGTCCTCTGGCCTCTCAATACCTTCATATTACACGGAACTAAAGAAAATAATTATTTACTTTCTATATGACCCTTATCCACTATAGCAGTGGCATGCTTCATCATAGGGTGCACCCAAGCCCCTAAAAGCAAGGGTGGGCTTAACTATATTCCAGGGACCACTCTGATATAGATCCTATAGGGGGACTAGAAAGATAAAAAGAAACGTCGACCAAAGGTGTCCCTTTAATCATGGACAACGCAGTACAAATTAAAATCACTCTGTGGGCACTGCTAGGATTTTATGGTCCGAAGACCCTCACTTAAGCTGTCTGGATGTTTCCCCCCCCTGTCTTTGCCCTCAAAAGGTTTCGGGCTTTCATCAGAGAATCTATGTTTGAAGTTGCCCCGATGTCAACGTGTAATCAGTCAAGTTGAAAACATGGAACATGCACTTCTAAAAATTGGCAGGTAAGGAGTATATCAACTCACTTTCTCTGATAAAATGCTGGCCTGTGGTACCCACTGTGGGCACAAGCAGGGTGCGAGCAGGACATCACTAAGTGGTTTTGTGGCATACTACCCTTGATGACTGTGTGACTACAGGGGCACACTCCCCCCGTACCCTGTAATGTTTGAGTGGTAACCCAAAGAATATTTTCTGACTTTGCATATGAAAGCCTTTATGGCATTGGCCAAATTTTGAATTTTTGTAATAAAACCCCTTGATTTTTCATTGATCTAGAACTCAGTTATAGAGTGAACCCCATTACTTAATAAATTCTATGAATCTGCTTATTTGATGTTTGAGAAGGTGCTTTAACTTGGGGACACATTGCCTCATGAAACTGAGGTAACACCATCTGCGGTTCAGTAAATGTGGGAGGTTTAATTAAGGAAAATGTTGGGGTGTCTGAGGTCTGGGGTACTGTTTTGCTACCACAAATTTTGGTGGCAGAGGATGGGTGCACACTAAAGACCACCTCCCTTTGCTGCAGGACCCCTCCAACTCTCCCTGTAGTCCCTGATTCGTCCTTTGTCCTGTCTGTAATGATAGTGGATTTTCCTTGAGGAGTTTGAAGAACCTGGGATTTTGCAGTGAAACCTGACTTGCAGAACAATAAAAATGGAAAAGGGAATTCAAAAATAGATTGAAATGTAATAATCAAAATAACACCAACATGACAGGAATTTTGAAAGTTTTAAGAAGGAATAGTGCCAAGAAGCATAAAGTGCCAATGATAGTGTTCATGGCAGACCGAAACCTAGGCACAATTTGACACTGACCACGATGAAGTGGGTCAGATTCATGAACCAGATTTGTCCTGGTCAAAGATTTTACCTTCTGACATTAGTCCTTTAACACACAATCACCCCCCCCACACACACGCACGCACACAAGTACACTTCTTAAGCCTCCCCTCCAGTGTCTCAGGGAACACATTTAGAGACTAACAGGGTGTCAGGCAGAGGCCAACAGGAGGTCCCAGTCAAGGTCCAGTAGCCACTGGTTAGTGAGCCAGTTGCAGGAAAGGCCTCTTGTAGCTTGCACTATCTCTGTAGCTCAAACATGAGGCCAGCCCTTCATGGTTTTTCTCAGTGGCAGATAACTGGTTCAGTCCTCGTCTGATTTTCCTCAGGTACAGAAGTGTGTTCAAGTGGGAGCCTGGAGATGCAAAATGTATGCCTGACACCAGCAAATGGTGAGAATGACTCCTCAACATACCTTGATACAGTAAAGTTCCTAGGACCACACCTACCCACTTGGCCATTCTCATGATGGTGAAAGTCTTTGGCCACACTAAACTTGGGCTCATAGGGTGTGTGGGGGTTGTCTACACTGGTAGTTCTAGTGTCTTCCCACATGTAACACTAAAATCTCATTTTGGGGCAGCTACTGCAATCACAATAAACCCACAGACAGAATTATGGTAGAACAAAAGCAGGGTCTAGCGACCAGACAATGAATGCACAAGAATTGTTTTGGCATCCAATTTCTCTTCCTTTCAAGTGCGTCCCCAGTATCAAATGTAAAACCCAGGGACAGAAAAAACAGACCCTTCAGGAACCAGATAGTGGATATACAAGAATTATGTTTCCCGTCCTTTCATGGCGCCCCAAAGTGTTATATGTAAGCCCACAGACTTGTCAATCCGGCTCTGACACTCCAGTAGGATTTGACACTTTAAAGTAAAAAATGATACTCACTGCCCCCACTCTGCATATTCTGGAAGGTTCAGAGGTGTCGTCTCTGCCCATTTATTCAGCCTATTATTTGCTTTTGGGAGGCATTTCACACCTACCCAAATGCTAATCAGTGGCGGGAAGAAGTTTGAGAACAAATGCAAATTAGCCTCCAGAAACTTTAGGCAGGGATAATGTAGCTTTCTAAAAGTTACTTTTCCTTAATATTTATTAAAAAAACAGACCACCACTGAATTGGATTTTCAATAAGTGTCAATAATAGTTGTTTAATTATTTTTCTAGCTATTCCCATTCCAGAGATATAGTATTAGGATTTTATTAGGATTTTAATCGGTATTCTGTTTTTCTACATACCAACAGTGAGTCCTACAACAATAAAAAATTACTTTTGGGTGCTAGTCAATGTAAGGACACGTTAATATTAAATTTCTATATGTCCTACTATTAATCACTGTGCACCCTGGCTTTTGGGCGACAAGGCCTCCAGGGAGGAGACTTATTAACAGCTTAAAGTGAACTTTTGACCTCTCAGGAGCATTTATTTTGACTAGATGAACTGCATTTCACACTGCTATACTCAGGCTACATAGGGTATGTCTGAAGCCACGTTTACACAACCACTGTATTGGATGCACAATAGTCCACTAGTGACATTTAACTACCGGGCCCTGTGTATGCACTTCCAGGCTCCTTGTGCTTTCTGTACCATAAACTATGGGCTTATAGATAAGGTAAATGTACCAATTAGTAATATGCCAGTTCCGTTCTGATGAAAGGGGAAGCACAGGTAGTTTACCACTGGTTACCATGAGTAAAGTGCACAGAGTCTTAAAGCCAGCCAAAAAATAGGGTCCGGCAGAACATGAAAATCCTGAGGGACTATACAGTAAAGACACGTTTCCTACACTAGTATTGCAGGATCCTTTTGTTCTGTCCCTGTGGTAAGGCGACAGCCACCTGATTAGTAATGACTATGAAGAGGATGAGATGAACTCTGGGTAATGAGGATTACTGTTAAGTAACCAGGGCAATAAGACCTAGATAGCCGTAGCTACAAATAATATATAGTTAAACAATCTTACTGAAGTGAACGTTCTTACACATGGTCAGTGAATAACTAAAGTCCTGTATATAAAAACAAGATAGCTTTTAAACATGCCACATAAACACACATAAATGCCTGTTGAGTAATCCAGACTGGAGTTCAGGCAGGTAAGTATGGGCCACATTTACAAAATTCCTGTTTTGCAATTTCCAAACTGCAAATTCATAGAAGTCGCTATTTGGAAATCGCAAAATGGTAAGGACATACCTGCCAATTCCCCTAATAGTGATTTCATTGGAGCCGCATTCACAATAAGGAAATCCCAGTTTTGGAAATCACAAAATAGCAATTTCCTAACGTGAAATTTCAAATTAGGAATAGTTGCATTTGCATGCAAAATGTTGATGTCAGACCAGGAAGTTCACAAACATAGGGTGTGACCACTACCCTGAAGCCTAGCAGAGTGGCTGAAGGAAGGAGTGCTCCTGGCTCACAGAATAAAGTGTTTTTTGTAAGTCATCAACAACACAATGTCCAAGGAAGATGGGGACAAAGATGCTGGTAGCAGGAAGAATACGGCCAAATTCTCTGAAAAGTAGTTGGAGCTTCTCATTGAGGAATTTGTGGCACACATGGACCACCTTTTTGGAAAAGAATCATTGATTGTTCCAGAATCACAGAAGACGAAGATATAGAACAGCATTCTGGATAAGGTTAACTTCCTTGGGGTGACTCAGAGGACCATACCTGAGATCAGGCAACGGTGGTACGACCTGAGGACCCCCATGAAGCAGTAGGTGGCCAAAAGGCTGGCTGAGGGATGTGGAAGAGGTGGTGGACCCTCAAAACATCCCCCTCCCACTCCTACGGAAACACTTATCACGGAGTCCCTGGAACCAGAGAGTGCGGGAGGAGTATCTGATATTGACAGCTCCAATAAAGCAGGCACCAGCCAGGGGAAGTCATCTTCCCTTTGTGTACTTAACATAACAAGTTAGCAAATCCCCCAAAAACATCACAGCAGAAATAGCTCAATTGAAATGTTTGCCCTAACCTGGCAATGCAGCATAGGAATTGCAGAACACATGTGTTCCTTGCTGTACTGTGTGCTGAAGACTAGACCAAAATATATGTACATCATAAACATGTCACAAACACATGAGGCATGGTTACAACAATATTGTGTACAAAACTAAACCATTTATTTACACTAACTATATACATGCGTTCCCACAGATCACACCCAGGATGTGGCAGAGCAGCAATAGTGACTAGCTGCAATGGAGAAGGAGCACTCTGTAGAGCAACAGAGGCACAGGCAGTACCTGGCAAGGTTTGAGTACTTCACAGTCCATCAACCAGTTGGCACTAGCCACCAACACATTAGCAAGGCGGACTGTGAACAGACAAACTGACATGGAGCACTGCTGTCAGGATATTATATGTGGGCTAGTGCAGGTCACCACAACCCTGGAGAATATACAGAGCAACAACATCTGTATCCCCAACGTCCTGCCCCAACCTGACAGCGAAGAAGGGTCTTGCCTCAGTGGCTCAACCATTTAGAAGATATAGAGATACAGGCGTTCAAGAAGCTAAGAGGTGTAAGTAACACAACACAATACCTTTACATGTGGTGCGATTGCGTTGCTTCTGAGTTTTGGGGCCCGTAGCTGAGGTTGTACCTCAGCAATAAAATCAGTAATTACCTGACCACTGAGTCTATACGTCTCATAAGTTTCCTCTTCAGTCTGTTCAGACAGGGTGTCCTTCCCTCTAAAAATCCTCTTATCTCTTCTATCTCCTCAGTCTCCTCGCCAGGACAAACAAAGTTGTCTGATGCATTTTGGGTGCCTTTTTATATTTTGCACCTGGTTACCACTTGATCTGATTCACTGGTACTTACATTTCCTAAATGCCCATTTTGTGGCTAGTCGAAATTCGAAAATGTGTTGTACATGAGGTAAGCAATTCACAATTTGGAAAATCCCTATTTGTGATTTCCTATTTTGCCATTCCCAAAATTAGATTTCTACAAGGTAGGAATCACATTTTGCACCACTGCAAACACACTTCGTACATAGCAAAATGGCATTTTGCATTTTCTAGGGACCCCAAATTGCGATTTGCACTGTTAGGAAATGCAAAATCCATTCATACATAGTACCCTATATCTTTATTTAAGTACATCCAGAAGGAAGGGCCAAGATGTCCAATCTCCACAGTTTCCAGGAAACAACTGAAATCCTGTAGAACATGCAGGTTCTCACTGTAATTATTACATGAATGACATTCTAGCTTTTACTCTACTTTAATGACATTCCATTACCACAGCTTAGAAATTTAAGAATAAACAACAATCATATCTTCCCTCTTAGACACAATTAAAAACTCTAAATGCAAAATATATATAGAACACAAGACCACCCATAAAATAATACATAAGGAAATGAACAAAATATAATTACAATATATTTCAAGAGATATAGGGCAACATTATGACATTGGCGGTAGGTACTGCCTACCGCCACGGCGACGGCCGCTAAAAGACCGTCGCCGCGGCTAACAGCCATCCGCCTAATAATGACCACAGCTGGATTTCCACGACAAAAGGGGCGGAAATCCAGATATGGCCATGCTGGCAGATGGCGTTAAGGTGGCGCTTCTACCACCAGCAGCGCCATGCCAGTAGACCGCTGACAGCCATATTATGAAAAATAATATGGCCTGACGGTGTTCTGCTGGCGCGGGCTGCTGGTGATAGCAGTGCCCTGTCCCGTCCCCTGCTGGAAGACCCCCTGGATCCAGGTAAGTCGGGTTTCCAACAGAGGAGGGGGTGGCGGGTGTTGTGGGGGTGTGTGTACATGAGTGTGTGAGTGTGTGCATGAATGCAAATGTATGTGTAGTGTTGTTTGCGTGCATGCATCCATGTGTGAGACTGCGCGTAAGTATGGATATGTGAATGCGTGTCTGCGTGAATGTGGTGTGCATGTGTGCATGAATGAATAGGTGCAGGCGTGTATGCCTGTGTGAGTGTGTGTATGCGTGGTAAGTGTCTGCATGTGTGTAGGGGTGTGGGGGAGATGAGGGGGGAGCGTGGATGGAGGGTGGGTCAGGGGAGTTGTTGGCCGGGAGGGGTCCTCCTATCAATGACAGGAATTCCCTGTCACTGATAGGGCCTGCCGCCATGGTTTTCATGGCATTACGTACGCCACGAAAACCATGACACTAGGCAGGATTAAAATGCCTGAGGTGGTACAATAGCATCCGCCGGGCTGGTGATTCTTATCTCCAGCCCGGCAGTTGCTACCACCATGGTGGTCGGAGTGGTTCATTGATGTGTTGGCTTCAGCCAACCCGCCAATGTCATAATGTGGCAGTATGTACCACCGCCACATTACCACCTACCGAAGGGGTCATAATGGCCCCCATAATCTTGTAAGTATGCAGAAACATTTCAAGTGATATAATCTTGCAAGTATGAAGGTTGTCGGATTCCTCTTCCCGACATGCTAGTCTACTAGAGCATTGTGAGCATTACCTTCTACAACATCACCACCAGCATCATCCTCATGATGTACGGCTTCCCTCAGAGTAGTATTCTCATTCCCACTCAACTCATCATTTCGATTGTCAGTCTCACCATGGTGATAACCCTCAGTTTGTCTGCTACTTCACTCAACTCAACTAACAGTCATCCATAACTCATCCAGCCACCAATGCTCTTAGACCTTAAAGGGTAACTTCACTCTTACCATATCTTCCTCTTTAATCCAACATTTTCTAGCATATTTTTTAATTTCATGATACATGTTCAACCTGACAGCCTTAGAGTGGTCTTCCGCCTACTTACTGCCTGCCCCCCTCAATTTTCTGACCTTGTTTGTGCTGGTTTTAGGACTCTGTGCACTTCACCATTGCTGACCAGTGCTACAGTGCTAGTGCACTCTATCCTAAACATGGTAATAAGGGCTCATAACCAACAGACAAATTTAATTTACTTGTTACCCAGGACCTGAAAATTAAATGCTACTTGTGGGCTTGCATCGCTGATTGTCCCACCCACACAAGTAGCCTTTCAAACCTGTCTGAGGCCTGTCTTTGCAAGGCCTGTGGGCGCTGTTCTCTGCCACTTTTACCTGCCATTTAAGCACCCCTTGCTAAGCTTTAAACTTCCCGTTTATTACATATGTCACCCCTAAGATAGGCCCTAGGTAGCCCATAGGGCAGGGTGCCACGTAAAATGAAGGTAGGTAATGTACTTTTAAGTTTTACAAGTCCTGGTAGTGAAAAACTCCCAAAGTTATTTTCACAACCGTGAGGCCTCCTCTCTTAGGCCAGCATATTATTAGAATCGTAATATTAAATCCTCTTTACTGGAAAAGTTGGATTTAGCATTACTATTTTAAAAATGCTACTTTTAGAAAGTGGACATTTATCTGCTCTTACTATTCTGTGTGCCATGCAACCTACCTCCAACACACGTCTGGGGTGGGTGACAACTATACTTTGTGCATTCGCTCTAGACAGCTACAAACACAGGAGGGGTGGGTGTGACAGAAATCTCATCTGCATTTTGATAGCTCTTCGTGGGCAGAAAGTGAGAGAGGAAGCTTATACTTACACCTGAATAGTTAGTGCCTGCCCTCCCACAAAAAATTGACTATCCCCTATTGGAAGTCTGGGCTGGTAAGAAAGGGCCTCTGAGCACTGACCTTTCTTTGAAGTCTCCCCCACTTCAAAGGCACAGCTCGGTATAAATACTGGTTTGCAGTCCCCACCAAATCAGACACTTCTGGACCTACAATTGGACTCTGTCAGAAGGACTGCTGTGCTGCAACAATGACTGTTACTCTGCTGGAATGCTGACCTGGATTTACTGCTTTTTCGCTATACTGCCCTGCTGCTTGCAGCTCCTTGCTGGGGGGTTTGGCCTTGCACCATAGGTGATCTCCAAGGGATTGTTGGCTTGCCGCCTGCTGTTGGGGGGCACAGGGATATCAAAGTCTGTAACCTTGTGCCTGATTCACTGGAAGTGGACCCAAATATTTGCATCACGGAAATCAACGCATATGCTGTCTGCATGTAGAAAAACTGGCAAATTGACCCGGTTGCCGGAGGAGAATCAGCACATTGCTCTGAGAACCAACGCATTGTCTCGAAAGCTTGACACATCGGAACTGCTCTTCGCCACCTCTCCAGCCTATGGAGATCGACCCGTCCCTTGAATCCATGTAGAAACGTGTTGCTTCACACTTAGAAACTAATGCATCTCAGCTCCAGCTCTTGTCTCCAAAATGAACACATCTGCATCACTGAGTGGGACAGAGCAACGCATCGATATCCCAGCGAGGACCCAATTGACAAATCTCAACACGCATCTCGCTGTTGCAACCAGGAATGGCACTTTGCTCCACAGGGGCTGCGTGGGTCCTATAGCCAGCCTGTGCTCCATTGCAGTTAGCCTGAACTTTGACTTTGCCCTGGTCCAGCGCAACCTAAAGTAAAGCCTAAAGTGCTGTTTACCTCTAGGTGCTTTTTTGCATTTATTTTTTTATTCACTCATATCTCAAGTTATACACATTGGAATGTTGTCACTCTGGTCTTATTTTACCTACCCTAGGTAGGTCGCTCCCCCTGCCGCTGCAGCTCCTCCAAGTTCCCGAATTCCTGTGTTCCTGAGACCCACCTAACTGTAAGTACCCCCCTCCTCCCAGCCCCTCGCCCTGCCCCGCGCCACTCACCTTCTCTCCTGCTCCTGCTTCTTTTCCTCCTCTCTGTCTCTTCCTCCTCGCTCCCCCTCTGCAATCTTCTTCTGTGTTCTTCTGTTCTTCTCTTCTGTTCTTCCCTTCTGTTCTTCTGTGTTCTTCTTCTCTGTTCTTCTCGGTGCTTCTGTGTTCTTCTTCTCGGTTCTTCTCTGTTCTTCTCTGTTCTTCTCTGTTCTTCTGCTCTTCCGATCTTCTGTGCTTCTGTCTTCTGTTCTTCTGTTCTTCTGTATTCTGTTCTTCTGTTCTTCTGTCTTCTGCTCTTCCGGTCTTCTGTTCTTCTGTCTTCTGTTCTTCTGTCTTCTGTTCTCCTGTCTTCGGCTCTTCTACCTCCTCCGTCTTCTTCCCCCGAGCCTGCCCTCCTGCTCCTTCCTCATCCCCCTCCCTCACTCGCCTCCCCCTCTCTCACCCCTAGCTAACCCGTTCGCTATCTACCTCCCTCACTCCTCCTATCTTCCTATCTCTCTAGCTCCCTATCTCACTATCTAACTCCCCCACTCTCCACCTCCTCCTACCTACCTATCTGTCTATCTATCTATTTCCCTATCTATCGACTTCTCTATCTATTTTCTCTATCTATTTCTCTATCTCTCCCCCCTCCCGCCACCCCCTCTACTACCTATCTCCCTATCCTCTCACTCTACCTCTCTCCCTCACCCACCTCTACAACCCCCCCTCCCCTATCTTCACAACCCTACTCCTATCTCTCTCCCTAATCTCCAAACCTCCTAACACTCACCCTCCTCCACCCTAAACCCCCTCCCCCAGCTCCTCTCACTCTACCTGTCCCCCCCCCCTCCCTCGCGCTTTCCCGCCGCGACCTCCTGCACGCCCCCGCCCCCCAGCTCCCATTCGCCCCCAGCTGACCCCTCCCCCCCCCTCCTACCTCTTATGGCGGCCGCTGCGCGACAGTGGTAGCGACCCTTGACCCAAGGGTAGGTCGCTCCCCCTGCCGCTGCAGCTCCTCCAAGTTCCCGAATTCCTGTGTTCCTGAGACCCACCTAACTGTAAGTACCCCCCTCCTCCCAGCCCCTCGCCCTGCCCCGCGCCACTCACCTTCTCTCCTGCTCCTGCTTCTTTTCCTCCTCTCTGTCTCTTCCTCCTCGCTCCCCCTCTGCAATCTTCTTCTGTGTTCTTCTGTTCTTCTCTTCTGTTCTTCTGTTCTTCCCTTCTGTTCTTCTGTGTTCTTCTTCTCTGTTCTTCTCGGTGCTTCTGTGTTCTTCTTCTCGGTTCTTCTCTGTTCTTCTCTGTTCTTCTCTGTTCTTCTCTGCTCTTCTGCTCTTCCGATCTTCTGTGCTTCTGTCTTCTGTTCTTCTGTTCTTCTGTCTTCTGCTCTTCCGGTCTTCTGTTCTTCTGTCTTCTGCTCTTCTGTCTTCTGTTCTCCTGTCTTCGGCTCTTCTACCTCCTCCGTCTTCTTCCCCCGAGCCTGCCCTCCTGCTCCTTCCTCATCCCCCTCCCTCACTCGCCTCCCCCTCTCTCACCCCTAGCTAACCCGTTCGCTATCTACCTCCCTCACTCCTCCTATCTTCCTATCTCTCTAGCTCCCTATCTCACTATCTAACTCCCCCACTCTCCACCTCCTCCTACCTACCTATCTGTCTATCTATCTATTTCCCTATCTATCGACTTCTCTATCTATTTTCTCTATCTATTTCTCTATCTCTCCCCCCCTCCCGCCACCCCCTCTACTACCTATCTCCCTATCCTCTCACTCTACCTCTCTCCCTCACCCACCTCTACAACCCCCCCTCCCCTATCTTCACAACCCTACTCCTATCTCTCTCCCTAATCTCCAAACCTCCTAACACTCACCCTCCTCCACCCTAAACCCCCTCCCCCAGCTCCTCTCACTCTACCTGTCCCCCCCCCTCCCTCGCGCTTTCCCGCCGCGACCTCCTGCACGCCCCCGCCCCCCAGCTCCCATTCGCCCCCAGCTGACCCCTCCCCCCCCCTCCTACCTCTTATGGCGGCCGCTGCGCGACAGTGGTAGCGACCCTTGACCCAAGGGTAGGTCGCTCCCCCTGCCGCTGCAGCTCCTCCAAGTTCCCGAATTCCTGTGTTCCTGAGACCCACCTAACTGTAAGTACCCCCCTCCTCCCAGCCCCTCGCCCTGCCCCGCGCCACTCACCTTCTCTCCTGCTCCTGCTTCTTTTCCTCCTCTCTGTCTCTTCCTCCTCGCTCCCCCTCTGCAATCTTCTTCTGTGTTCTTCTGTTCTTCTCTTCTGTTCTTCCCTTCTGTTCTTCTGTGTTCTTCTTCTCTGTTCTTCTCGGTGCTTCTGTGTTCTTCTTCTCGGTTCTTCTCTGTTCTTCTCTGTTCTTCTCTGTTCTTCTCTGTTCTTCTCTGTGCTTCTGTCTTCTGTTCTTCTGTTCTTCTGTATTCTGTTCTTCTGTTCTTCTGTTCTTCTGTCTTCTGCTCTTCCGGTCTTCTGTTCTTCTGTCTTCTGTTCTTCTGTCTTCTGTTCTCCTGTCTTCGGCTCTTCTACCTCCTCCGTCTTCTTCCCCCGAGCCTGCCCTCCTGCTCCTTCCTCATCCCCCTCCCTCACTCGCCTCCCCCTCTCTCACCCCTAGCTAACCCGTTCGCTATCTACCTCCCTCACTCCTCCTATCTTCCTATCTCTCTAGCTCCCTATCTCACTATCTAACTCCCCCACTCTCCACCTCCTCCTACCTACCTATCTGTCTATCTATCTATTTCCCTATCTATCGACTTCTCTATCTATTTTCTCTATCTATTTCTCTATCTCTCCCCCCCTCCCGCCACCCCCTCTACTACCTATCTCCCTATCCTCTCACTCTACCTCTCTCCCTCACCCACCTCTACAACCCCCCCTCCCCTATCTTCACAACCCTACTCCTATCTCTCTCCCTAATCTCCAAACCTCCTAACACTCACCCTCCTCCACCCTAAACCCCCTCCCCCAGCTCCTCTCACTCTACCTGTCCCCCCCCCTCCCTCGCGCTTTCCCGCCGCGACCTCCTGCACGCCCCCGCCCCCCAGCTCCCATTCGCCCCCAGCTGACCCCTCCCCCCCCCTCCTACCTCTTATGGCGGCCGCTGCGCGACAGTGGTAGCGACCCTTGACCCAAGGGTAGGTCGCTCCCCCTGCCGCTGCAGCTCCTCCAAGTTCCCGAATTCCTGTGTTCCTGAGACCCACCTAACTGTAAGTACCCCCCTCCTCCCAGCCCCTCGCCCTGCCCCGCGCCACTCACCTTCTCTCCTGCTCCTGCTTCTTTTCCTCCTCTCTGTCTCTTCCTCCTCGCTCCCCCTCTGCAATCTTCTTCTGTGTTCTTCTGTTCTTCTCTTCTGTTCTTCTGTTCTTCCCTTCTGTTCTTCTGTGTTCTTCTTCTCTGTTCTTCTCGGTGCTTCTGTGTTCTTCTTCTCGGTTCTTCTCTGTTCTTCTCTGTTCTTCTCTGTTCTTCTGCTCTTCCGATCTTCTGTGCTTCTGTCTTCTGTTCTTCTGTTCTTCTGTTCTTCTGTTCTTCTGTTCTTCTGCTCTTCTGCTCTTCCGGTCTTCTGTTCTTCTGTCTTCTGTTCTTCTGTCTTCTGTTCTCCTGTCTTCGCTCTTCTACCTCCTCCGTCTTCTTCCCCCGAGCCTGCCCTCCTGCTCCTTCCTCATCCCCCTCCCTCACTCGCCTCCCCCTCTCTCACCCCTAGCTAACCCGTTCGCTATCTACCTCCCTCACTCCTCCTATCTTCCTATCTCTCTAGCTCCCTATCTCACTATCTAACTCCCCCACTCTCCACCTCCTCCTACCTACCTATCTGTCTATCTATCTATTTCCCTATCTATCGACTTCTCTATCTATTTTCTCTATCTATTTCTCTATCTCTCCCCCCCTCCCGCCACCCCCTCTACTACCTATCTCCCTATCCTCTCACTCTACCTCTCTCCCTCACCCACCTCTACAACCCCCCCTCCCCTATCTTCACAACCCTACTCCTATCTCTCTCCCTAATCTCCAAACCTCCTAACACTCACCCTCCTCCACCCTAAACCCCCTCCCCCAGCTCCTCTCACTCTACCTGTCCCCCCCCCTCCCTCGCGATTTCCCGCCGCGACCTCCTGCACGCCCCCGCCCCCCAGCTCCCATTCGCCCCCAGCTGACCCCTCCCCCCCCCTCCTACCTCTTATGGCGGCCGCTGCGCGACTGCGCAGCGGGCGCGCGCAGCGGGCACGCCGCTGGCGCGCCAGAGGCAAGCCCGTCTGCGCCCGTCCGCGCCTGGCCCGCGCCCAGCGCCACGACCCCTGGTCCCCAGCTCCCCCAAGCCCCGCTGATCCGCTACGACCCCACCACCCTCCACGCCCTCAACCCAGGGCGCTCCAAAACCTGCTTCCTAGCTCACCCCAAACGCACCCATGGACCCTTCGCCTGCAACTCCTGCAAACGCATCTTCCACCACGCAACTACCACGACCACAAGCCCACGCGCCATCAACCACCTCAAGTGCATCCTGATCAACGCTCGTTCCGTCCACAAGCACGCCGTTGAACTTTGGGACCTCCTGGACTCCACAGCCCCGGACGTCGCCTTCATCACGGAGACATGGATGAATGCCTCCTCTGCTCCAGACATCGCTACCCGCCATCCCCGAAGGCTACAAGATCTCCAGAAAAGACCGCACCAACCAAGTAGGAGGAGGTGTCGCCATCATCTTCAAAGACTCCATCAGCGTCACCACCTCCACCGAAGACCCCCCCCTCGCCGCTGAACACCTGCATTTTCAGATTCGCACCGACCCAAGGACCACCCTCAGAGGATCCCTCGTCTACCGTCCTCCCGGACCTCGCGCCTCTTTCAGCGACGCCATCGCCGACTTCATCTCCCCGCACGCCCTCGCCTCACCGGACTACATCCTCCTAGGTGACCTCAACTTCCATCTGGAACAAAACAACGACCCCAACACCACCACCCTGCTCGACAACCTCGCCAACCTCGGCCTCAAACAACTGGTGAACACCGCCACCCACATCGCCGGACACACGCTCGACCCTATCTTCTCCGCCAGCAAACACGTCTTCTTCAGCCACACCTCTGCCCTACACTGGACCGACCACAGCTGCGTCCACTTCACATTCCGACGCGAGACCTCCCACCTCCGCACTCAACCCATCCCTCGTCGACAGTGGAACAAGATCCCTGAAGAGCAACTCTTCTCCGCTCTCGCCGCCAACCAACCCACCCTCACCACCGACCCCAACGACGCAGCTCTCAACCTCACAAACTGGATCTCCAACTGCGCTGACAACCTTGCTCCCCTCAAACGCACGCATCGACAGACCAACACCAAAAAACCTCTCTGGTTCTCTGACACCCTCAAAGAATCAAAGAAAACTTGTCGTGCCCTTGAGAAGGCCTGGCGCAAGGACCACACCGCTGACAACATGACCGCCCTCAAGAACGCTACACGCGAACACCACCACCTGATCCGCACTGCCAAAAGGAACTTTTTCACCGACAGACTAGACAAAAACAGCCACAACAGCAGAGAACTCTTCAGCATCGTCAAAGAGTTCTCCAACCCCAGCGCCAGCGCCAACGCCGTCACGCCCTCACAGGATTTGTGCGAATCCCTCGCCACTTTCTTCCATCGCAAGATCAGCGACCTCCACGACAGCTTCGGACACCAGACCCAACCATACACCACTGAACCCGCTTCCCCGGACATCACCCTCAACAACTGGACCCACATCAACACGGAAGAAACCAAATCCATCATGAACTCTATCCACTCCGGCGCCCCTTCGGACCCCTGCCCGCACTTCATCTTTAACAAAGCCGACGACATCATCGCCCCGCACCTCCAGACCGTCATCAACTCTTCTTTTTCTTCTGCTACCTTCCCCGAATGCTGGAAGCACGCTGAAGTCAACGCCCTACTAAAGAAACCTACGGCTGACCCAAGCGACCTGAAAAACTTCCGCCCCATCTCTCTTCTACCTTTCCCAGCCAAGGTAATAGAAAAGACCGTCAACAAACAGCTGACCACCTTCCTGGAAGACAACAACCTGCTCGACCCTTCACAAACCGGATTCCGAACCAACCACAGCACGGAAACCGCCCTCATCTCAGTCACAGACGACATCAGAACCCTGATGGACAACGGTGAAACAGTCGCCCTCATTCTCCTCGACCTCTCGGCTGCCTTTGACACCGTCTGTCACCGCACCCTAATCACCCGCCTACGCTCCACCGGGATCCAAGGCCAGGCCCTGGACTGGATCGCCTCCTTCCTCGCTAACCGCTCCCAAAGAGTTTACCTCCCTCCGTTTCGCTCAGAACCCACCAAGATCATCTGCGGCGTACCTCAAGGCTCATCGCTCAGCCCGACACTCTTCAATGTCTACATGAGCCCCCTCGCCGACATCGTACGCAAGCAAGACATCATCATCACCTCCTACGCCGACGACACCCAACTTGTACTCTCCCTCACCAAGGACCCCGCCAGCGCCAAGACCAACCTACAAGAGGGTATGAAGGACGTCGCAGATTGGATGAGGCTCAGCCGCCTAAAGCTGAACTCTGAAAAAACGGAAGTCCTCATCCTCGGCAACACCCCGTCCGCCTGGGACGACTCCTGGTGGCCCACGGCCCTCGGCACCGCACCGACCCCCGCAGACCACGCCCGCAACCTCGGCTTCATCTTGGACCCTCTTCTCACCATGACCAAGCAAGTCAACGCCGTGTCCTCCGCCTGCTTCCTCACTCTCCGCATGCTCCGCAAGATCTTCCGCTGGATCCCCGCCGACACCAGAAAAACCGTGACCCACGCCCTTGTCACGAGTCGCCTGGACTACGGCAACACCCTCTACGCCGGGACCACCGCCAAACTCCAAAACCGCCTGCAACGCATCCAAAACGCCTCGGCCCGCCTCATCCTCGACGTACCCCGCAACAGCCACATCTCCGCACACCTGAGACACCTGCATTGGCTCCCAGTCAGCAAAAGGATCACCTTCCGTCTTCTCACCCACGCACACAAAGCCCTCCACAACAAGGGACCGGAATACCTCAACAGACGCCTCAGCTTCTACGTCCCCACCCGCCCCCTCCGCTCCGCTGGCCTCGCACTTGCTGCCGTCCCTCGCACCCGCCGCTCCACGGCGGGTGGGAGATCTTTCTCCTTCCTGGCGGCCAAGACCTGGAACTCCCTCCCCACCAGCCTCAGGACCACCCAGGACCACTCCGCTTTCCGGAGACTCCTAAAGACTTGGCTGTTCGAGCAGCGATAACCCCCCCTTTCCCCCCTAGCGCCTTGAGACCCGCACGGGTGAGTAGCGCGCTTTATAAATGTTAATGATTTGATTTGATTTGATTTGATTTATAAAATCAGAATCTATTGTTCTAGCTTGGTGTGGAGTATTTTTGTGGTATTTTCTCTGTGTTACTATATAAGTTACTGCACAAATACTTTACACATTGCCTTCTAAGTTAAACCTGCCTGCTTCGTGCCAAGCTACCAAAGACTGAGCATTGAATAATTTAGTTTGTGTTATGACTTACCCTGACTAGGATTGTGGTCCTTACTTGGACAGGGTGCATACCTCTGCCAACTACAGACCCAATTTCTAACATTGGTGATCAGCGGTGAGGATAGGACTTGTGTTTGTGCGATGCCTTACAATAGCTGGGTGTACACTACCCAGCCACATTTAAGACCAATTCCAATTTTTCTTCATTTTATTCCACTACTTTGCATTTTCGATAAGATTATAAGTTAACCAGTTGAAAAGCTTCTGCAAGGAGATAGGGTACCTGCCCAAACAGCCACCAAGAAAGTGGAGTTTCAAATGGGGCTGAGGGCCTGGGCAGAGGCACTCTCCCGAGAGAATGATGAGTTGGAAAGGCCTGGGAATGGCTACCTGTAGTAGTTGAGGGGGACACCCTTGCAGTTAAGCTCCCTGTGAGAACAGGATGCAGTGTCTCCAGCCATTGTCCATCCTCAGAGGAGAGGTGCGAGAACAGAGAATTCCAGCTGCAGTTGGCAAAATTAAAAATGTAGGCTGAGGAGAGAGGCCAATGCTGAAAGAGCCTAAGCTGAGAATTAACTTTTGTTGGCTCATGAACTGAGTCAAAAAAAGCTGGAAATCAAGGCCAGGCAGGCGGATCCCAGCAGAGATGGTGGCAACGTACATGGAGCACTTGATTGAGACAAAAGGGTTTGTATACCCAAGGACTGGGTGCCTTATTATGTGGTGGGAGATGACATTGATCAGTGGTTGTCAAGCACTAACCTGTTTGTCCCACTGAGACACAATGTTGGCCAAGTTGCTTATTCCCAATTCTTCCTAGACGTTACGTGCCTCCCACTTAAATGCACATGATCAACATTGTTATGCCTTGGGGAGAGACACTGGAGGTACATGTCCGGATCTGAACGACTGGTGATGGTCCTTGAACAGCCGTGATTTCCTATGATAAATTACATATCAGTAACAGCTCAGAACTCGTAACCGTGTATATACTAGTCTCTGACAACTATGTGCAAGCTAGGTGTACCTATTAGATTCCCCTTTCCCGCTTTAGATGGCTCTCCCTCTCTCTAGGAATTTTCGGAAAACAATGTGGATTACCTGTAATTAAATAAGAAGCCTGAACCTCCTATAATGTATATGACTACCCCCACTGTGACCCCAGATTTGTCTCATGTCACCTTAATTAATGCCTTCTTAAAGGAACTTGAAGTTCTGTGCATATTTTGTTTGATGACCCTGCTGGGATTTCCTAAGATGCTGACTCACTCGACTCCATGGACATTTAAAAAGGTAACAAAAAATGACAACAAATTCTTAGGTAATTAGGTTTGCAGACATTCATGGGTTAATTTACGCACTGTATTTAGAATCCCAAGGAACACACATTTGGTGTCTTTTGATCTCACTATAAACATAGAGTTAATATCAAAAGATTACAGTGCAAAGTTTGCATCACTCTGTGACCATAGGGTTAATACCAAAAGATCACAGTGAAATGTTTGCACCACTCTGGGAACATAGAGGGGGACATAGGGTTACCATCAAAAGATCACAGTGCAATGTTTGTAACACTCTAGGAACATAAGGTTAATAGAAATAACACAAGAGAGAGGTCTTATAACTGTTACATCACAGTGTAAGTTGAGCATAGTAATGAACCTTTCACGCAAATCACAGAATGTTCCTTATCACCAGCACCAATTATGTTAAAATTATATTAAACTTAGCAATAACAAACATATTCACAAAACGTTGTTTTTATGATAATTATGAGAATGAATTTCCTTTCTGAGATATATAGCAAACAACAATGATACGCGTTATCACGCGACTAGCGGCGTGCATCCCAGTGATCTTAAACTATAATGATGAGCTTTCTTGCGCTCCCAAACATCCGACTTTCGAATATCGAGTAAGTTTTCACAAATACCTCTTGAGTGTGCGCAGCGAGTTACTGACTTTTAGTAGTCAATTCTCTCGACCTCTTCAACTCCCCAAGAGCTCATCCAGGATACAGGACAGAACATGAAGATCAAACGTGGAGAAGCAGAGACTTTTCTGCAGACAGTGACCTTTACAGCAAGCAATTCACTCAGGCTGGGTATGGTTTAAATACCTGCTGCGTCCAGCCACATCCAGTCTGAGTCATAGGGATGCTAGAGGCTTGAGCAACACATGTCCTAAACAAGCACTGACCTTAAAAAAGCATTAATTCCAACAAGCATTGGTCTTTGTAAACGAGCATTGGTAGCTGTAAAACATTCTTATGGGGTTACAACAAACATTGGTCTTGCGAAGGCAGATGATTGGCTTAAGAGTTCTTTAATGGAGCACATCCAGGTTTGCATGCCCGAAAGTACACACCTTTCAAAGCCCTCCCAATTGGTTTCAGTGTGTTAGGGTATTGCTGGAATTGCAAATTCCTATGATCTATTAAAATGGTAACGGTATGTTAACTGCCTAGGAGATAACGCCTCCATCACTCAAAGCCTGTATAGTTGCTAGTAATTCTTGTTATACTACTGAATAGTTAGTTTTGGCTGGATTCAATTTGTGTGAAAAGTAAGCTAATGGATAGAGCTCACCGGTTCCAGGAATGCGTTGAGACAAGATCCCACCTACCGCTCTTTGAGAGGCATTTGCCTCTACACAAATAGTTGTGTAGGATCTGGGTGTCCTAAAATGTGTGTGGTACTAAACTTGTCTTTCAATTGGTGAAAAGCCTGATCTGCCTCTTCTCCCCACGGAAACCTAATTTCTTTCCGAAGTAACTTCATGATGCGAGCTACAATTGTGGAAAAGTGATCAATAAAATGTCTATCAAAATTGGCAAACCCTAGGTAGCTTTGTACTGCTTTGACACTTTGTGGTGCTTTCCACTGAGCAATAGACTCAACTTTTCTAGGGTCCATTTGTACCCCATTTAGAGTTAGGATATACCCGAGGAATTCTACTTCTTGAACATGGAAACTACATTTTTCTATCTTAGCGAAGAGGTGATGATGTTGTGAGGCTTGTAAAATGGCCTTAACATGCGCAACATGGTCTTCATAGGTATTAGAATAGATCAAAATATCCTCAATATAGACAATACCACACTGATCAATAAAATCACATAGTCCCTCGTTGATAAAATATTGGAAAGCAGCAAAGGCATTGCAGAGTCCAAAAGGCATGACAAGGTACTCATACAAACAAAATTTGGTCTGGAAAGCTGTTTTCCACTCGTCACCATCCCGGACTCTCACAAGATGGTACGCCCCTTACAAATCCAATTTTGTGTACATGCGTGCATTTGTAACCTGATCTATAAGGGTTGAGATCAAAGGTAACGGATATCTATTTTTGATTGTAATCTTGTTTAGGACTCTATAATCAATGCAAGACCTAAGTTCCCTTCCTTTGTTAGGAACGAAAAATAGTGGTGACAAAGCTGACGACCTAGAAGGTCTTATAAATCCTATGGCTAGCATGTCATGTAAATACTGTTGCAAATGTGGATTCTCCCCTTCAGTTCGAGCGTAAATTCTACTGCAAGAAATTTGCAAGCATCGCTGTAAATGTATCCAACAGTCAGAGAGGCAATGCTTTGGTAATGTAGTGGACTTTCCCTTATCAAAGGCATCTGCAAAATCTTGGAATACTGAAGGTAGCTCAGGTTCTTCTTTCTCTGCATTTCCTACGCTCTAAGCAATACCTTTATCTGGTTGGGCTCCCGCCCAACAGTGGTCTTTATAGAACCTGGACTCCAAGGTAACACTTTGTGTAGCCCAATTTATAGTAGGATTATGCTTTTGCAGCCATGGGATTCTAATATAACTCTGAATTGGCGGGCAGATCGAAATGTATGATTTCATGATGATTAGAGTATAAGCACATTACTAACTCACAAGTAGTTTTGGTGACTGGGCCTGAGGACAAAGAGCTCCCATTGATAGTTTTACTTAGCTCAGGACTGAGTTTAGGCAAAAGCTGTATCCCAAGTTGTTTCACAAAGACGATATCCATGACGTTCCCAGTGGCCCCGGAATCCACCAGGAGCTTGAGCAGAACTGGGGGATCCGAAGATTGCCATTCCATCTGTGCAGATATGTAGATAAGTGATGGAATTTTCTCTGGGAGCTGGTTTGGGCCAATAAATGGGAGACTTCTGATCTTTTCACAATCAAACTAGTCTCCACCATAATCCAGTATTCTACTTTCCCTCAAGCTTTTCACTTTCAGAGCCTTCGGCCCCTACGGACTGTTTTTTAGGGTTAACCGTACAATCTGCAAAAGTGCCCCTCTTTTCCGCAGTACAAGCAAAACATTTAGTCAAGTCTTCACTGTTGTTCTTCTTTGGTAAGTGGGCCTCTAAATGTACTGATTTGGATTGGTTTACCTTTGTTAGCGCCTTTGTTTGTGTCTTGTCTCTTACCTTTGATCACTAACAGCTTGTGGTCAGTACGACCTTTGTCACTCCGTCTCTCCGATAAACGATGATCCAATTTGATCACAAAATCAATTAGCTCTTTGCAAGAATCGGGTGGATTAGCTATGTGCATTAAAAGATCCTTCAGTTTATCTTTTAACTCTCTATAAAATAAGGACCCCCTCTTTTCTAGCGGCCAATCAGACTCTGCCAACAGTCTATTAAAGGTAGTTATATATGTCAGCAACTCCCTATTTCCTTGCTTTAGATTAAGCAGTTCTGAGTGTACTGCCTGCATAAATGTATGCTTGTCAAATAATTTTTCCATTTCAGTTTTAAAGGCCTGATAATCATACAATAACAGATCATCCCGTTCTAGTAAAGGAGTAAATCATGAGGCAGCAGTGCCGGCCAAATATGAGTGAACAAATGCCACCTTAAACTGCTCATCGGGGAAAGAAGTTGGTCGGCATAAAAAATGAAGGTGACATTGGTTTTTAAAATATAGTGAACTTAGCAAGATTCCCTGCATGGTGCTCTGGAGGGGCCAATGGTACCAGGAATGGTGTAGTGACCTGAATTACCGAGGCCTTTATTCGGTGATTGTTCTTGAGCAGCACACGCTGGAAATGGTTGAGGCCTTACTTCAAAGAACGCAGGTTTACCCAAAGGAGGCGGTAGGGCTGCAAGTGTCGGCTGAGGAGCATCCAAGCACTGGATCAGTATCTGGGTTTTGCGTTGCAAACTCCTCAACATGTGCTCTAAATCCACTAAGGGAAACCTCTTGTGTCTCCATTGTGTCCTGGTGAGAAATAAACGTGGGCTTGCTCTACTGTGAAGCACTAACCTGTTTGTCCCATAGAGAAACATTGTAGACCAAGTTGCTTATTCCCAATTCCTCCTAGACGTTACGTGCCTCCCACTTAAATGAACATGATCAGCATGGGAACGCCGCAGGGGAAAGGGAAAGGATGAAAGAGAGAGTGAGAGACACTGGAGCCACAGGTGATGGTCCTTGAAGATCCGCAATTTCCTATTCCCCTTTCCCGCTTTAGATAACACTCCCTCTCTCTAGGAATTTTCAGGAAACAATGTGGATTACCTGTAAGTAAATAGGAACCTTGAACCTCCTACAATATCTATGACTATTCCTACTGTGACCCGAGATTGGTCCCACATCACCATAATTAATGCCTACCTAAATGTTCTTGAAGTTCTGTGGATAGCTTGCTTGATGACCTTGCTGAGATTTCCTAAGATGCTGACTCACTCGACTCCATAGACATTTAAATAGGTAACACATAATGACAACATATTCTGAGGTAATTAGGTTTGCAGACATTCATGGGTGAATTTACACACTGTACTTAGAATTCCAAGGAACACACATTTGATGTATTTTGATCACACTGAAAACATATGGTTAATATCAAAAGATTACAGTGCAAAGTTGGCATCACTCTGGGAACATAGGGTTAATACCAAAAGATCACAGTGCAATGTTTGTAACACTCTGGGAACATAAGGTTAATATCAATAACAAAAGCAATCGGTTTTATTACTGTTACATCATAGTGTAAGTTGAGCATAGCAATGACATTTTCAGGCCATTCACAGAATGTTCTGTATCACCAGCACCAATTCTGCAAATGTCGTATTAAACTTAGTGATAACAAACGTATTCACAGTACATCATTTTTATGATATTTGCACAAAATAATTTTCTTTCTGCGATATGTATCAAGCAACAACGATAAGAGTTATTACACAACTTGCAGCGAGCATCCTAGTGACCTTAAATGCCAATGATGTGCCTTCTTAGGCGCATAATGCTCTGAAACATCTGACTTTCGAATATCAAGTTAGCAAGTGTCAAGTTTTCACAAATAAATGCCTTTCGACTGCGCGCAGTGGATTACCGCCTTTTTTAGTAGTCAATTCTCTCGATCACGTCAACTGCCCGGAAGAGGCATCCAGGATACAGGACTAAACATGAAGATCAAAAGTGGAGAAGCTGAGAGTCCTTCTCTGCAGCTGGTGACCTTTACAGCAAGCAAGTCACTCAGGCTGGGTGTGATTTAAATACTTGCTGCATCCAGCCACAGGGAGCCACACCCAGTCTGAGTCATAGGGATGCTGGAGGTTTGAGCAACATGTGTCCTAAACAGTCACTGGTCTTAAACAAGCATTGTTTCCAACAAGCACTGTTTTTTTGTAAACAAGCACTGGTATCTGTAAAACATCCTTATGGGGTTACAACAAACATTGGTACCTGCAAAGGTAGATGATTGGCTTAAGAGTTATTTACTGGATCACATTCAGGTTCGCAGGCCAGACAGTGGTTTTCTGCTTATGAGGTTGCACTGAAGGTTCAAAGAGTTCCTGAGGAGCACTGTGGGGGATTGCCTGTGGAAACACATGCCTACACTTAAAGGGACATGCTTCTTACACTAGACGTTGGGACCAGACCAAGTCAAACCCCATAAAAGCCATTTTGATTACCAAATTTGGAATGACCCCTGAAAAGTATCACCAAAGATTCAAGGACAGTCAGAGACTCCCCAACCAATCATGGGTAAATTTCATCAATTACTCCAATAAGACACTGAATGGATGGGTGAGGGGCAGCAAAATGAATGATTATGTTGGGTTATATAATTTAACCATGAGAGGCACATGCTCTGTATTTGTTTTACAGAGCTGAACCAGCACCTAGTAGATAGTAAACTGACTTACCCCAGGACACTTGCTGCGGAGATGGACCTCTAGGACAGCACCATGGTGTCCAAAACGTTATCTGTGGGGGATGCCCACAAAGGTGGTCAAGGATCCCAACCGAAGAAAGAGGAAGGGAAAAAAACTTAAAAACAAGCAGTTCTCAAAGCCCCTCAAAATAATTCCCAAAGGGGGTAATGGTAACTAGTCCCAGTCTGATTCGAAAAGGAAAGGGTTTTTTGACCATAAAACAGGGAGGTTTGAACCCTAATGTACAAAGTGTTATTAGTCTGGTCACTCTAAGGCAACTCCAAATGTCTCAAAAGGGCATAGTCCTCCACCAGTGGGCAGACACCTGGGTTGGCAAGTGTCGTGCTTGGGGAGGAGGTAGTCTCAGATAGTTTTGGTGATTAGATAAAGGTAACCCTAGTATCCCTGGTGGATACAGAAATTGTGCCAAAAGCTCACTGGTCTGCAAAAACATCCAAGCAGATGCAGTGGGTCGCCATTAATGGGCAACTGGTGGAGGCCCTGTGGGCCACAGGACCCAGTATAACAACTGTCAAGTGTCAGTGTCTACAGAGCAGGTCCTACCAAACATATTCCACCAAGCTGTAGTCACTGACAATCATGAGAGCCATCTACCAATGGCACTGGTTCCCTTTTTAGTGGGGTGAGGGGGTCTCAGGTTCTCTGAAAGTTGCTATGAGCCTCACCATATCATCTGTTAGGCAATTACCTGGAACACACTACCCTCAGGGAGGTAGAACTTAGGTCTCACTTGGAGATGATAGGATTGCCGGAGTGGGTCTGCATGATCACACAAGACATTGCTGCCTGGAAACGGAGTCAAGGAAGTCTAGAGACTGGAATAATGGTCCAGACAGCTGCCAAGGAGAGAGGGAACTGGTTCCTGAAATTCCTGCAGTAGACGTTGACTGGGTCCCTGAGGAGGAGGCCCCAAGCCAAATGGAGAAGACATTGCCACTGTAGGTGAACTACCAGAGCTTTCCAGTTAGACGGTTGAGGGTGGGCCAACCAGGGAGGAATTCTGCCAAGCATATAATGAGTGTCTCACCCTGAGGACTTGAGGCCCTAGGCCTTAGCCCATGCAGCAGGCGAAGCCTCTGGGGATCAACTAATCTATTGGGAGAACAATCTCCTTTACAGTGAGCCAAAGGATTCTGGTGCTGGGGCAGCTCATGTGCTACTGGACCTTCCTACTGGGTCTGGCTCACTACATACCCTTGGCAGGACATTTAAGACAAGACAAGACCCTTGCAAGCTTGCTTCCTACTTCTATTGGTCCCGAATGAAGACAGCCTCAGAAGCAATCTGCAGGTCCTGCCCCACCTGCCAAGCCAGTGGAAAATCAGAGAGAAAGCACAAAGCTCCCCTGAACCTACCAGTCGTTGGCACCCCCTTTGAAAGGGTGAGCATCAACATCATTGGATCTTTGGACCTCAAGACAGCCCTAGGCAACAGGTGGACCATGCCACCCCCTACCCATAGGCAATCCCCACTGAGGTCAGTGATGGCACCCGTGGTGGCGAGAGCACTAATGGGGATCTTTACCCATGTTGGTTTTCCCAAGGCGGTCGTGTCTGACAGAGGCACTAACTTCATGTCAGCACCCTATCACCCTCAAACCAATTGTCTAATTTAAAGATTCAACAAGACCTTGAAGGGCATGATTATGGGCCTGCCTGAGCCCATGAAGCGTAAATGGGATGTCCTCTTACCTTGCTTCCTCTTTGCCTACAGGCAGGTGTTATAGAAAGGAATAGGGTTCAGTACCTTTAAACTCCTATGTGGACCCCCTTGTTAGGGGCCCTTTTAGCCTTGTTAAGGAGGGTTGGGAGAAAGCTCCCAAAAATTCCCCTCCCCCAGGATGTGGTCAGCTACATGCTGGTTCTTCACATTTGGATGCATTGCTTCTGGAAGACGTTTAAAAGCAACTTAGAGGCCAGCCAAGAGGTTAAACTCTGGTATGACTAGAAGTCCACACTGGTGGAGTTTTGGCCTAGGCAAAAGGTGTGGGTCATGGAAACAGTAGAGCCCCAAGGCTTCAAGGACCGCTCGACTGGCCCATATGAGATCAAGGAGCAGAAAGGGATGCCACCTACTTGGTGGACTTCCAGACTCCTGTCTCCAATACACGTCTGGGGCAGGTGACAGCTACACTTTGTGCATTCCCCTTAGACAGCCACAAACACAGGAAGGGTGAGTGTGAGTGAGACCTCATCTGCATTCATCTGCAATATAGGCAGGAAAAGGGAAGGTGAGCTCACACACCTGAATAGGGAGTTCATGTCCCCTCAACAGACACACACAACGGGGTGATTATCCCCTTACTGGTAGTATGAAGAGGGGGCTGGTAAGAAAAGGCCTATGTCCACTTCAACGATCTTTCTTTGAAGTCTCACCCACTTTGAAGGGCACAACTTGGTAAAAGTACTGGGTCTCGGACCCCACCAGATCAGACACTTCTGGACCTTCAACTGGACTCTGTTAGAAGAACTGCTAAGCTGCAACAAGGTCTGTTGCTCTGCTGGACTCCTAACATGGAAGGACAGCTTTTCTTCTGTCCTGCCCTGCTGCCTGCTGCTCTCTGACCTTGTTGAGGAAGAACTGGACTCAGTCTTGCACCACAAGTGATCTCCAAGGGCTTGTTGCAGTAGCCCATGACTACTAGTACATACCACGTTCCACCATCTTCATCACATACTGGACCCATAATGTCAACTCCAATAGTTTCCCACGCCATGTCAGGACAAGGTACAGCATGTAGTACTGGTTTCATCAATACTTGTGACTTGTCAGCTCCTTCACATATTTCTCATTCTCTTTGCATATTTTTTTTTGTTTTTCACTATACCCAAGTGTCCTTCATGACACAATTTAAAAATGTAATTCCTCAGACCTTTGAGGAGAACAACACTTACACCTTTCTAAATATTTACGTTCATCACAGTCAGCTCATGCCATACTTCCATGAAACACTTACACTCCTCCTTCAAAGATTTTTTCCCAACCAACCTTCTACCACAAATTTCCTTACTTCCACATGGTTAACCCCTCTGGTTCCCAGGATGTAACCATTACGTCCAGATAGGGCCCCTCAGGGGAAGCGCTAGCGCTACCCCTGGGAGATTCGCACCCCTCTCCCCTGGGCAGGGATGGAAGGGGATCTGCCTATTATAATTAGGCCGATCTGCCCCCGGGGGGGCAGAAACCCGTAGACACCAGGGATGTATTTTTTTTATGTTTACTTTATTTTTTTATATACGGGGAGCGACCCCTTAGGCAAGGGTCGCTCCCCTGGGGGGCAAATTGGCCTATTTTTTTTAAGCCAATCTGCCCCTAAAGGGGGCAGAAACCACTAGACACCAGGGATTTTTTTTTATCAGTTTCACGTGAGGGGAGCTACCCCTAATGCAAGGGTCGCTCCCCTGGGGGGGCGCAAAATTGTTGTAGGCCATTTCTGCCCCCCATGGGGGCAGATCGGCCTGTTGTAATTAGACCGATCTGCCCCCAGGGGGGCAGAAAACCCTAGACACCAGGGATTTTTTTGTTGTTTATTTTATTTTTTTATATGTAGAGAGCGACCCCTTAGGCAATGGTTGCTCCCCTGGGGGGGGGGGATTGTCTTTAGGCCATTTCTGCCCCCCTTGGGGGCAGATCAGCCTAATTTTATTAGGTCAATCTGCCCCCAAGGGAGGGCATAAACCACTAGTCCCCAGGGATTGTTTCCTTTGAGCCAATTTAACGCAAGGGGAGCAACCCCTTAGGCAATGGTGACTCCTCTGGGGGGGTGTATTTTAGGCCATTTTCACTCCCCTTCTACTAGGACCATCTATCCCCCCGGGGAGAGAAATCACTTAGGCAACAGGGATTGTGGTGTGTGTATGTATGTGTTTTGTTTAGGGGGGCAGCGCCTTGGGCAAGGGTTGCTCCCTATGGGGGCACATTACTGCTGGCCATATCTGCCCCCATTGGGGGCAGATCGGCCTATTTTTGGAAGGCCCATCTGCCCCCAAGGAGGGCATCTAGCCCACCAGAGACCAGGGAAGCTTTTTTTTCAAAATAAGAGAGTGGGAGTAAGGCCATACCCCCACCCCAAATAAATGGGGCCAAAGTTGTTCTGCCCACCAGTGGGCAGATGGGGCAATTAGGGCAATTACCCCCGATTCACACCCGGGGAGGCAGAAAGTCTACTAGATGCCAGGGAATTTAAAAAAAATAAAAAAAATAGTGGGGTATGGGCTACCAACCAGTATGGGCCTGGTTATGCTCCCACCCCAACTGAAGGGGGTAACAGTCTTTCAGCCTTCCCCCGCACACTAAAACATCTTATCCCATGGCAAGCAAGAGGTAATTTGAATATTTGGGGTTTTGGTTTTACATTTGGGCCATTAGAGCTTGGCTAACTCTCACAATCGTCCCACTTGGAATGTTGAGGGCTGCACTTTTTGGACTTTGGGATGCTGCCATGTAGATTCCAAGGTGGTGTACTTCACATGCACCCGCACCATTTTCTTACCCACAATGTCCTGCAAACCTCCAACTTTGCTGGAAATCAAACATTTTTCCCACATTTTTGTGATGGAACCTTCCGGAATCTGCAAGAATCCACAAAATTCCTACCACCCAGCATTGTCTCATCTATACTCATAAAATGTATGCTGCACTTGTCAGCCTAAACATGTTTTTGTTTCAAACTGCCCTTTTGGACCCACTTTGGTTCCCCCTCAATTTCGACATGTTTTTGGCTCTTCCCTGTCACAGGCACTTGGCCCACCTAAATAAGTGAAGTATAATTTTTACCAGGAGACTGAGGGGAACATTGGGTGGTAGGAACTTTGTCCCGGTGCGGTGATCCCACACAGAAATGTGGGAAAATTTTATTTTTTTTGCTAAATTTGAGGTTTGCTGAGGATTATGGATAAGAAAGAATTGGGGCATCCACGCAAGTCACAACTCCCTAGATTTCCTTGGGTGTCTAGTTTTCAGAAATGTTTGGGTTTGGTATGTTTCCATATATGGCTGCGGAGCCCAGGACCAAAAACGCAGACCCCCACCACCGCAAAAACAGGTAGTTTAGCATTTGTTAATTTTGTTGTGTCCACATAGTGTTTTGGGGTATTTCGTTTAGCGGGCACTAGGCCTACCCACACAGGTGAGGTACAATTTGTATCGGGAGACATGGGGCAGCTCTGGATGGAAGGAAATTTGTGGCTCCTCTCAGATTCCAGAACGTTATGTCATCGAAATGTGAGGAAAAACTGTTTTTTTAGCCAAACGTTGAGGTTTGCAAAGGATTCTGGGTAACAGAACCTGGTGAAAGCCCCACAAGTCCCCCATCCTAGATTCCCCTAGGTGTCTAGTTTTTTAAAAAGCACAGGTTTGGTAGGGTTCCCTAGGTGCCGGCTGAGCTAGAGGCCAAAATCCACAGCTTGGCACTTTGTAAAAAACAGCTCTGTCTTCTTTGAGAAAATGTGCTGTGTCCACATAGTGTTTTGGGGCATTTCCTTTCACGGGTAGTAGGCCTACCCACAAAAGTGAGGCACCATTTTTATCGGGAGACTTAGGGGGAACACTGGGTGGAAGGAAATGTATGGCTCCTCTCAAATTCCAGAACTTTCTGTCACTGAAATGTCAGGAAAAAGTGTTTTTTTGCCCACATTTTGAGGTTTGCAAAGGATTCTTGGTAACAGAACCTGGTGAAAGCCGCACAAGTCACCCCATCTTGGATTCCCCTAGGTGTCCAGTTTTCAAAAATGCACAGGTTTGGTGGGTTTCCCTAGGTGCCGGCTGAGCTAGAGGCCAAAATCCACAGCTCAGCACTTTCCAAAACAAACATCAGTTTTCTTTAGGAAAATGTGATGTGTCCATGTTGCGTTCCTGTCTTGGGAATTAGACCTAACAATGCAAGTGAGGTACCATTTTTATCGGGAGACTTGGGGGAACATAGAATAGCAGAACAAGTGTTATTGCCACTTGTGTTTCTCTGCATTTTTTCCTTCCAAATGTAAGACAGTGTGTAAAAAATACGTCTATTTGAGAAATGCCCTATAATTCACATGCTAGTATGGGGACCCCAGAATTCAGAGATGTGCAAATAACCACTGCTTCTCAACACCTTACCTTGTGCCCATTTTGGAAATACAAAGGTTTTCTTGATACTTATTTTTCACTCTTTATATTTCACCAAATGAATTGCTGTATACCCGGTATAGAATGAAAACCCACTGCAAGGTGCAGCTCATTTATTGGCTCTGGGTACCACGGGTTCTTGATGAACCTACAAGCCCTATATATCCCCGCAACCAGAAGAGTCCAGCAGACGTAAAAATATATTGCTTTCAAAAATCTGGCATCGCAGGAAAAAGTTACACAGTAAAACATGGAGAAAAATGGCTGTTGTTTTTCACCTCAATTTCAATATTTGTTTATTTCAGCTGCTATTTTCTGTAGGAAAATCTTGTAGGATCTACACCTATTTCCCCTTGCTGAATTCAGAATTGTGTCTACTTTTCAGAAATGTTTAGGTTTCTGGGATCCAGCATTGGTTTCATACCCATTTCTGTCACAAACTGGAAGGAGGCTGAAAGCACAAAAATAGTAAAAATGGGGTATGTCCCAATAAAATGCCAAAATTGTGTTAAGAAATTGGGTATTCTGATGCCTGTTCCTGAAAGCTGGGAAGATGGTGATTTTAGCACCACAAACCCTTTGTTGATGCCATTCTCAGGGGAAAAAACACAAGCCTTCTTCTGCAGACCTTTTTTTCCCATCTTTTTTTAAAAAACAACATTTTTGCTGTATTTTGGCTAATTTATTGGCCTCCTTCACGGGAACCCACAAACTCTGGGTACTTCTAAAATCCCTAGGATGATAGAAGAAAAGGACGCAAATTTGGCGTGGGTAGCTTATGTGGACAAAACGTTATGAGGGCTTATGCGTGAACTGCCCCAAATAGCCAAAAAAAAGGCCTGGCACCTGAGGGGGAAAAGGCCTGGCAACGAAGGGGTTAAATCATACTCACAAGCCTTCTTCCATTCTTCCCTGATAATGGCATTAATTTTCTAATCACATGCCCATGCAACGTTCTCTTCTTCACAATTTCCTTTAGAAATGTCTTCTAATGGTAATGGCAGCCTGCTCAAGCTATCAACAACCTTATTTGTAACATAGGGAAAATAATGCAATTTATACAGATAGTCCACTAACTTTATAGACATCCGTGCTATTCTTGGAGTGCTATTTAGAAAACCCCTCTGGAGTCATAACTTTCAATAAAAGTTTGTTGTCACACCTTATTTCGACCTCATACCCCTAAATAAAATTCCTAACGTGTCCATCCCATACATTTGCCATAGTTGTTTTCAATTACTGAGTATCATTCTTCGGAAGATGATAAAGCCTTCGAAGTGAATGCTACCATGTACTCAGTACTCTTGTCATCTCTCTAGCTGTGCATGGCACCTATGCCTCTGTTGCTAGCATCTGTAGTTAGGATACACTTTACTTTTGGGTCAAATTCATGTATTTATTTCGTCTTACAAATGTTTTCTTTTATGCATCCAAAATCAGACTCTAATTCGCTTGACCAAGGAATTGTACCTTGTTTTTAAAAACATTGGCACAAGCTATAAGTTTTCTCTGAGAACTTGTGAACAAACTTCAAATAAAACTCGGCTAACGCTAAAAAGGACCTTCGTTCATCTTTATTAGTGGGAGAGGGAGCTTCCCAGAGAGCACAATAATGTTTTTCTTTTGGTTTAATTCCATCAATTGTAACCTTGTGACCCAGATAATTCCATCCTTTCACTTTGAATTTACATTTTGCGAACTCAGGAGTCAACCTATTGTCCTGCAAAATCTGCAGAACCACATTCACCCTGGCATCATGTTGTTCATCATTGTCTCCCATGATCAATATGTCACCCTGGAAAAATATAGTAACAGTAATATCCTTAATAGCTAGTCTGAACAGCATACACACATACCAGAAAACCTGGTGGTGTCATATCAGCTTTTATTGTTGGTATGCAAATTGATTAGGTGATACGCTGAAGACAAGTTATTGACGTAAACCACTTCATCCCTTTAGTATATGACAGCATGTTATTTATTTTAGGTAAGGGAAACTTTTCAACAACTATGTTGTTGTTCAAATTCCTCAAGTCCACACATTAGCGGATGTTCCCATCAGCCTGCCTTGCAGCAACAATTGGGGCAATCTACTTAGTGGCGTCAACTTGTTCAATTATCCCCTCTCTCAGCAACCCTTTATATTTCCTGGTCAACTTCCTTCCTCACTACCGAAGGAATTTCCATAATTTTGTGCAGCTTGGGAACAGCATCATGTTTTAGTACTATCTTATGTGAGTAACCCTTCAATGTCCCAATTTTCCCACAGAATGTTTTCAGAAACTTGCTCTTAAATTCAACTCCATTGCTGTCTCTACAATTAGTGACCAAAACGTGTTCCTGGCTGTTTGGGTCTAAAATGTCTAATGCTCTCTGGTCGACCCACCCTCAACAGAAGGACCATAATCTGCCACATAGAGTTTGCTAACGGTTCTCCTTTCTTTGAATTCGAAGGTAAACCTCCTGCAACCAGTCATTGGGATGGGTTCCCCGTGAAGCTTTTTGAGACCTACACCTCCCAGATATAAGGAATTGCACAAAACGCCAGAAAATTTACCATTCAACACACTTTTATCCACAATTGTGTATGGCGACCCTGAAACTGCAACTATGAGCATCTTCACCCCACCAAACTTGACATCACAGACTGGTTTATTTCTAGACTGTTTAGAAAGAAGATTCACTCTACTATCTTCTTGAGCCTCTACAACCCCAATTACACACTCATTCATTGTAAAAGAACATTCTTCTGTAGATTTTTCTGACCAAGAGTCTGAATCAGATGCAAATTCAACATTGCCTACGCATACTTTTCTGTTAAGTTTACTTTTCCTATATACTTTTGAGAAGTGCCCAATAGTACCACATTCTCCACATTTTTTATTGTGAGGTGGTATGGCTTAGTGCAGGCTAAATGGTCTTTACTAATATGTCTATAGCATTTATTTTCTTCTGTTTAGATTATTTCTTCTTAGTCTCATTGTGCCCGCACCAGTTTATATTTTATTTTGTTTGACCTTGCAAACAACTTCTTTTGGTTCTTCTTTAGATTTTACCTCAGCTACTTTGGCACATCTATTGGAGATCTCTGCCTTCTTAACAACTGAAATTACATCACTGAGAGGTGCTTCTCCATGACTCCATAGACTCTCCTGGACATGTTCGTTGTTCACATGCGTGATTATTTGGTCTCTAATCAAATCATCATGCAGGGTACCAAACCTACAGGTTAATGCTAATTGTTTTAGGGCAGACACATACTCCTCTATAAGTTCTTGTTTATTCCACTTTCCCCTGAAAATATCTGTGCCAGTCAATTGCTATTTAAACAGACGTGTTTCAATTCATTACACTTAATTGGCGGATCTCCCACTCCTATTGAAAATGGCTGTGGTGCTGTTAGGTAGAATGTATGAGATTAACACATGTTCTTACTATAAAGACACAAATCTCTAGAACAAAGGTACAACGAATAAATAAATACAAACTGTGCAGTACAGAGACGCTAAAATGTTCCGAAGTATTCCTTCTGACACGCATGAAGTGCTCTGCTTGCTGATGACCTATATGATTTCTCCTTGACCCTACTCGCAATGTGCCATACAACGCTGTCTAAAATTATTTATACAAAATGTGCTGCATAAACAAAGCGGGATGCGCCAACCTCCGCACCTTGTTGCACTGCTTCCCCAGTGCATTCAAAAATCTCCACAAATTGCTGGAAGCCACTTGCAGATGGGCGGTAATGTTCCGCTCTCCTTGGCTTGTTACAACGCTTTGCCAATGCACCTGAAAGTTCCTAACACTTTGTGGCTTGCAGCGTGATGACGCGCCAATAGTGACACCTAAAAACAGCTGGAGTGCTAAAAGAAGTCCAATTAAGAAAATGGCAGACCTCAGCTGGTTAGGTATGCGCACTGCACAAGGGTGATGCTTGAAAACAACTAGCACTAAACAAAGTCAGATTAAGGAAACGGCGGCACTTAGACATCAGCCTGCTGATGCATGCACATGGCACAAGTGCTAAACGCACAGCCGTGTCACACCTACACACACTCCATACTCGCGTGTTCTGTTCAATCTCACTCTCCCATGCCCATTAAGATACAGGTATGTGGCAGCATGTTGAGGCATGATGAGGTTGTGCCTCACCAACAACTTCTTCTGTTTCAACAATACATTTTACCACTAACTCCGCTGGACAGCAATGGGACCGAAATTTGCGCCGCCATATGCTTGTATGTTTATGGGCATGTTAGAGAGATTCTGGTTCTGGGATGAAGAATTTTCAACATTTACTTCCCATATTAACTTCTGGGAATGCTACATAGACGATGCCCTATGCATTTGGCAAGGAGACACCCATTTGCTTCAAACATTTTTTAACAAGCTTGATTCTAACATCTGGAACATCAGAACGACATCACACTACTCTATGGAAGAAATTAACTTCCTAGAGCTGACGATCTACATACAAAGTAACAAAATACATACCAAACTATTATGGAAGGAGACTCCAGCAAATATTATATTACATGCTGAAAGCTGCCACCCAAGACACAATATTCAAAACATCCCCAAAGGTGAACTCTTGAGAATCAAAAGGAATTGTAGTGAGGAAAACACCTTCAGACAAAAAAGCCAAGATTTAATCACTCAGTTTGAGAAATTAGGGTACTCCTGATCTGTTGGAGTTCTCAAAGATGAACAGGAAAGACAGTTTAAAACCTAAATTACACACTCCCTCTACACAAGATTATTCTAGGTTCAAAAGCAAACGGAGACTGGACTCTATCGGACTTTGTGGATGATGCTCTTTCTTTCCCCTCCTCACGCTAGGGCCTCTACTGTGCTGTCCTACGATCCTCAGCTAAACTTCGATCCATTACATGACCCAGATGGTGAGCACTACCTAGTTAGCGTGACTTATTAGTATTCTTTAGACTCTTGGCTATTATACAACGAGCATTACACATTTTGCATGACTCTGATCACCCAGACCGCTACAGTGGGTTCCCTCCTGGTTTTCTAAACCTGGTATGCTTACTCTTTTCCTTTCCATATTATTACAGGGATAATCTGTCTACGGGGCTGGGAAATCTGCTTTTCTACCTTTCACTGCGGTTTGAGAGACCTTACACGAACTTTGGTCTTTGAGTAATCCCCTCACAAATGGTGATTGTTTTTCCCGTTTTTTTCATTTGGTTCAATGCCTAACTCTCCCACTTATGTGATATTTTTCCTTCTTTTGCTTTCAATTTCCCAATTGATGTTTGCGGCCTCTGGGATCCTTTTATATTCCGTTTTGGATGCTGTGGACCGCTCATACCAACTGTATGTATTTTGGAATGGACATCTCTTTACATTTCATAACCGCATTTATGTCTCTTACCAATTATTGCACCATCATTATTAATTAATAGGTGGAAAATCATGAGTCATTTCTTTGTACTTTTGTATGGAAATTTCTAAGGGACTTGTACTTATGTTGACCTTCAAGCAGTCTTCAATATGTTGAACTAATGATTACTGTTAATTTGGGACTATATTGATGATATGTCTGAATTTTGTTTCACAAAATTGTATGCTGAAGGCCTATGTCATAATGTGTATGTATATGTATGTATATATATATATATATATAAATATATTTATATATATATATATTACCCTTTTGAACATTCACCCCGATTGTATGGGACCCCCCCCTTTTTGCCTTTTCTTCACTTCTATTATTATTCTTTTACACTCTTCATCTCTTTTCTCTCTATTTTGAATCGAGTGTTAATTTTGCTGCCTTTTCACTGGTTTTGATGTAATCACGATTGCTATTTTTTTCTCACGTTCACCTGGATTTCTGGTTTATTTGGGGTGTAATATAATGTATCCATAGCCTTGAAAAAGCCTCGGGCTTGCATGCCAGTGGAGGACGGAACACATGTTGGCTACTCTGGCACTACATGTGGGAGGATCCACATTATTGCATCTTCACTTACATAAAGCAATATCTGCTATATAAGTGACATACATTGAACTTGTATTAGGATTGTCCTCGACTCTTACATTTCTAACAGTTCAACCCTCAACATTCCTGTAAGGCATTTCAGGCACGTAGTGTGACAAGTCAGGTCAACCTCTGGAGCGCTGTGATGTATAATTTTCATTTTGTTGCCAGGCACCCCGTGAGCTTTGGTACTCACGCAAACCACGTATTGTGCAGCAAGCCATTTTGTTAATATTGCATTGGATGTTGTGATCGCTGTGTTATCTTATATGGAAAAGAAAAGTAAGGAGTCACTTGTACTATATTTATTTTACTATAACATTTAAACAACGCACCTCCATTTCTTCTGTATTGTGGTGGCATGCGATGTTTGACAAGCAGAACAAAAAGTTTCCTTTTGTTGAGATGCAACTACAATTTCATTTCCAGTCACACCATTGACACGCAACAGTGTTGTGGGTGTTGAATTTACATGTATTATTCCATTAGGAATTACACGTAAAAGCATAGTAAGTAACTATTACACAGGGAAAAAAGAGAATATTTTTTTTCTTAATCCTCATTCAATATGGCAAGGGCATGTACAACAACCTCCACACTTTCTAATTGCCCCAGGAAAACCAGCTTTATAATGGAAAAGATGGTTCTGCGCATTTCAAAACTATCTTGTGGCTATAGAAGCTACTGGATATTCACTAAATAGCAGGTTTGCACTCCTATTTAACTGTTTAGGTAACAAAGGACAGAAAGTTTTCAACCATCTGCCAGCAGTACAACCACCTAGTGGGATTCAGGAGATTCTACGAACTGGAATATCTTCATTGAGGTGGAGAAAAGACTGTCACTGCATTTGCAAATGTAATAATGTAGTTGATCAATACATTAGGGATCAAATTGTTTTGAATTGTCATATACAGTAAAAAGGTACAAGAGAAGTTATTGTGCTGCACAAATCCTACTTTGGAGGAAAGGATAAAAATTGTAAAGGGCATTGAGTGTTCCATTAAATCCATAAAAATACTGGAGAATGCTAGTGCATGTGGCAAGTCAAATGTAAGTGTGGTTAAAAAGGTACAAGATTATAAAATAATAATTAATATAGTATTTTGCAGTGGTGTATGCTTCAGGTGTGGTTCACATAACCATATGGGCAATAACATAAAATGTCAGGAGCAAGGAAAAATGCAATAAATAATGATCGCTAATGTAGATTTAAATATTATGGTGGATTCTGGGTCTCTGGTAGCAATATTATTGGAAGATACATTTAGGTCCCTATGGAAAAATATACATCTTAAGAGAGCAGACATTGGAGCTTACAGAGATACAGAAATTGAAACATTCTTTGAGAATGGGTTACACTTCAGAGACAGAATTGTTGTTTCCAAAATTTATGTGGCAGGTAAAGGCAAGGACATTATGGGATTGACAGATCAAGGCAGATTGGGGATTGTGTAAAGACCGAGTACAAACGTTCCCATTTCAATGGTTGAATATAAGTATGAGAACGTGAATGACATACTAGACAAATATCCACTAGCTTTTGCTAACAAGATTGGGAGTGTGAAGGGATTTGAGCACAAAATTATTTTGAAGCAGAATGCTAAGCCTGTGGTGCACAAAATATGTGACGTCCCTTTAAGAGTGAGGGGGTAGCTAAGAAAACATTTAGACCAATTGTGTCAAGATAAAAAAAAAATTACCTGTGAATGCAGCGGATAGCAAAAAAAAAAAAGAATGGCAAAATCAGATTGTGTGCTGACCTACGCTTGTTAAACAAAAATATTTCTGTGTATTACTAGCTACCTAAAATTCATGAAGTATTAATGTTATGCCTTCTGTATTAAAACCACTGACTCCATTGTGACCACTGACTCCATTTTGTGCTTAGCTTAGCTTCAGATGCCGTCACATCGGTGGTGCAGGTATTTTCCCACACAGAGTGTGTTTTCTACACTGAATGTATGTTTGCTCTTCTCACCAGAGCAGGGAATTCATCATGAGGGATGTGAAGGAGATAAGAGTGTACCAGGATGAGAATGTTTACAGCAGAGAAAGGTACAGCTCTGTCTCTGGAATGCGCATTGGGGCATGGCCAGTTCTTTTGCGTGTTTTCGACACAGACCAAGTACAGCCAGCGCTTGAATTTCATAACTTACTCGAAGGGAGGGGAAGGTTACCAGAACCTTCCTCTTGGGTTTAAGATATATCAGGTGGGAAGTTTGCACTGAGGCAGAAGGAACTCATTTTGGAGGTGGACCTACTGCCCAGAACCAAATCCCATTGGGGAAGGTTTCTTCTGTTTCTTCTGTCCAAGGTTCCACAGCTTGACGTTGCCATGGATTACGTTGGATTCGATCCCCATGGTGATGCATTTTAATTCTTAATTATGTAGCTTTGATGCTTCCATACATAAATATATATATATATTATTATATATATATATATACATATATATATATAATATATATATATTCACTGCATACATATTCATTGTTGATGTATTGCAATTTTTTAATAATTGTTTAACTGCTGTGATTATTTTGGTATCTAAACGTGTTTCACTGCATTCGAGTTAAATGCTCATGTTCATATTTTTGTGTGCCTTTGTTGGAGATCTGGGAAGTGCCTTCATTACCCAGACTAAGAGTGCTGTATTATTTGGCTTCATTCCCTCTCAATCTAAAGCTAAGCAGAACAATTAACAACTTTGGGAGGGACAACATTTTTCAGCAATATTGTTCTCAAAGCAGCATACAATCAAGCGCCTTTGAAGGAGGAGTCGCAAACTGCTGACCACATTCATCACTCCATCCGGTGCTTACAAGTATTTACGCTTACCCTTTGGGCTTGCATCTGCTGCTATCGTATTTCGAAAGCTCATGTATTGTTTATTTAAAGATGTTTGGGAAGATACTCAACAAAAAAGTATTTGAGGACATAAAACAAATACTAATGCACCCACTCTTAAAGCTTTTGTCAGTGGTTGTACATGTATCATTTCTGTTGATGCTAGCGCTGTAGGTCTCGGGTCAGTTCTTTGTCAAAGGGTAGGTACAAATGAGCACACTATAGCTTTTGCTTCAAGGACACTTTCAGAAGTTGAGAAAAGATATAGTATGATTGAAAGAGAGGCATTAGCATGTGCTTGTTATGCACTGGTCATAAGCCTTTGATGTACCTATTGGGTGAAAAAAAATGGTCAGCAGCTTTTTCTAGACTTATTTGTATTCTCTCAAAGTTCCAAGAATATTACTTTGATATCAGGTACATTCCTAGAGGAACAAATGCAAGAGCAGACTGTCAAGATTACCTGTAAACGAGCAGGAGGAATCTAAGGATTTGGTCAATGATGATTCTGAGTGTGTAGTTGCTGGCACTGATATAACTGATGTGTGCCAAGGTACTGTGAGCGAAGAATGGAACAAAGTGTATGAAGAAGATAGTATTTTGTTCTAGAGTATTAGATTATGTCAACAAAGTGTGGCCATCACTCAAATAGTTTGTTGCAAAGTCATTCTTATGCCCTGTTCACCACAATTTATTTTTTGCTGACTGGTACAGATGGTAACTGACTTTGAATGTGTCCTGGGCCCTGCTAACGAGGCCCAGCCCAGTGGCATGTTAAACCACACACATGTAGTAAAGTACACTAAGTATTGGGGTACCCTTTCAATTGGCCAGACAAACACTGTAAGTCCCTAGTAGCTAATAGGATAAGGGGGTACAACCTGCCTATAAGTCCCTAGTATATACTAGGGCATGAAGGTTAGACGCCAAGCAGAATTTCTGCACTTGCATGAGTGCCCTGCTGTGTGCTTTCCTTCCTTTTGAAGGCTACCTGCCTTGCAGCCTGTCTTTAAAAGTCAACTTCTTACCATTTGTATGACAACCCCTATATGTCCCTAGTAGATAATAGGACAAGGGGGTGCCAACTACCTATAAAACCTTAGTAGATAATATGGCATGGAAGTTAGAGGCCCAGCAGATTTGCTGCCCTTTGCATCGGGACACTGCTGGAGGTTTTCTGTTATTTTTAAATGCAGCCCGACTTTGCAGACTGCATTTAAATGGAAATAGTGTCCCAATTCGACTTTGGTGCTATGGGCACTTTAAAAATGGTACTCTACATTGTTTTTATGTATTAGGTACCCCCAGGGTCTCCCCTAGGTGTCCCAGGGGTAGGGGTCATGTAACTATAAGCAGGGTCCTTATAAAAAATGTTTTATAAACCCTGGTGAGGGAAAACTGATCACTTAATTCCCCCCCCTTGTAGATACTGGGCTCCATAGGCTAACATTGCAATATTGTATTTGATTGTAAATATTGTTATGCAAGGAGTCGAAATGTCATTTCAGGACTTAACAAATTTGTTTTGGTAAAGCCAGCAATTTGGAAATGGTGAATTTATCATAACTTGTACAGAAAAGCAGTTATGAGTCTTTTCTATCTATAAGCCGAAATCTAGCCTTCTGGAGGTCTGCCCTGATTGGTCACTGCTAATAGGATTAGCAAGGCTTCTTTGATTAGGTCAGCGGTTCCCAACCTTGTGACTTCTGTGGACCCCCACTTTACCATTATTGGAGCCCAGGGACCCCAATGAATCATTATTGGAATCCGGGGACCCTCCACTAAAAGCATGGGACCTAATCTGTTAATATTATTTAGTTTTCTAAGCAGGCGTAGACCCCCTGTGGAGGCTTCGCAGACCACAAGGGGTCCCCGGACCACAGGTTGGAAACCACTAGATTAGGTGACAGGTGGCTGCCCAGGGGAGATGCCATCAGCTGAAGGGAGCTCTGCAGCTGCACAGGAATGACAGAGCAGGGGGAGGGGGTAATAAACCATCCAGCCTCAATGGAGAGGACAGGCAGAGTATGCCAGGCCATCTACCTCCACATCCTATACCCCTGAGCCAGATACCAGGCTTAAGGAAAGAATTTGCAGATGTCAGGAGGAGGAGCGCTATGGAAATGAGCCACAGTGGGAGATGGTTTAGTTAGCTCTGGCTGCTCTACTGAAATTTCAGCTATCATGGATTTTTGGAAGAATGGTGCTTTCTGGGACTGGAATATGCCACACTTTTGAGGAAGTGGTTATGCACCCTGTTATCACCCTGCATTCTATTAGTCAGCGTTGTCACCCTTCCTGATGTCCAGGAGCTGTGAATAAATATGTGAGAGGTGTATAGCCTCTCAGTTCTGCTGCCTGAAACTACAAGAGAAAGAAGGACTGTCCGGGTGGAATCTTGGTCTGCACCCTTGTCCTGCACTTCTGAGTGAACTGCGCCTTCTTTACAATCTGGTACTATAGCCCTGGGGACTGTGCCTTTGTTCAACTCAGACTAAGTAGTGGACTCCCTGCAGCTACAGGTTAACAGAGCTCCACCTGCATCATCTCTACCAAGAGTCCCCAGCCTGGAGTGCAACCAGTGGACTTTTAAAGAGTGCATTGTGGGAATTGTGGTCCCAACCTTCCAAGGACCATTCAGGAGATTCCAGACTCTTGGATTTGTGTTTTGGACCCTTTGAACCTGCAACAAGGACTTCAGTAAACAACTCCTGCAAGTTTGGAGATGTTTGGAGAACTTTTGTGAAAAAGCTCCAGGAGTTAACCGACTCAACCTGGGAAGTTAAGCTGGCCTCACTGTGACCTGACCTGGATTTCAAGTTCATCCTGCAGAAAAGCTTCAGGGTCTGACTTCCAGGATTTGACCAGGAGCTCCCTGAAAGTCAAGCCAGGGAACCTTCACCAAATCCGGCCAGGAGAAGAGCAGCTAGGGCCCTCAGAAGAAAAAGAAAAGTTTCTAAGTGTGAAGGTAAAATTTTGACCGAGGCCTCCCTCTTAGTGTATCCGACCAGGGCTCCATCACGGTCAGCCTCAAACTTTAACTTTGTCCCGGTCTACTGCGATCAGGTGTCTCATTTGGCACTTTGTTTTTCTAAGCACTAGAAAGTGTATTTTGTTCAAAAAAATTGATATCTCTGGTTCCCTACATTGGATGGATTTTTGTTGTATTGGTGTCTATTTACTCATTTAAATATAACCTATTCTTATACATTGGTGGGGGATTATTATTGTGTGTTGTGTATTACCGATTTATTGTATTGTTGTTTTCAATGCTTTACACTCTTGTCTGTAAATTAGGCCTGTCTGTTCGGTTATAGCTATCAAGGGTTGAGCAAGGGGCTAATTCACCAAGACCTTTACTGACCCTATATTGTGTCACTGGCCTTATTGCCAGTGGTAGGTGCATACTTGCCACTACCAATAACCTACTTTCCAACACAGTTACAAGGTGATTTGCATTGTTTTGGACAAATGGAAGCTCAACTATATATTGAGACTGATATTTTGTTGAGAGCTGGTAAATGTGTTCCACCAAAACATTTGAGATCTAAAATAATTGGGTTAGTACATTCCGAGCATTTGGGAACCACTGCTCCAAAAAAAATGTTAAGGCGTTGTTTCTGGTGTCCTTATATGGATAAATATGTGGAGGATTGTGTCAACACCAGGGCAGTGCGCGCTCTATTGGCGACTAGAATGCAAAAACCCAGCACTCTCAAAACAACGTAATTTATGCATTGTGCTGATATTTTGTTGTTTAACCTTTTGCATTGCAGAGTTTAATCCTGAAGACTTATTTTTTATGTGTTTACAAATACTCTTCATTTGCAATGTATTGCTGCAGGCTTTCAGAGTGTGTTAGGGTGTGGTCCCTTTCCAGGGCCTTCCAGAGACTCTCCCTGCAGCATGCCTGGGTGTGGTTGTGGGCTGGGCCAAGACTCTATAAAAGGGAGCCAGCCCAGCTCCAAGTGCTCACTATTCAGAGGTCCCGGTGCAGAGCAGCAGCTACTTCCAGAGCTCCTGTCCCGGTGGCCTATTTGATCTTCCAGGCCTCTGCCCTTCATTCTTCATTGGTGATCCTTGTTCTGGGCGGTAAGACGGTGGTTGGGCTGACCTGCCAACGCTGTTATCGAGAACTTTCATATTCTTGGCCTAATTTTTTAATGATTAACAGATTACTTTGCGCGCTACCATTTCTTGACATTTGCATGGTGGCTTGCGAATCGGCAAGACGCGTGATTCGTTTCATGATGATTTGACTTTGCTATTCATTGCGTGCTACCATTTCTTGACATTTACATGGTGGCTTAAGAATCGGCCAAAGGCGCGCAATTCGTTTCATGGTGCTTTAATCTTGTTATTCATTGCGCGCTGTTATTTTTTGGCATTTACATTGTGGCTTACGAATCGGCAAGACGCGTGATTCGTTTAATGGTGATTTAACCTTGATATTCCTTGCGTGCTACCATTTCCTGACATTTTACATGGTGGCACTCGAATCGGCAAGATGCACAATTCTCTCTTCAAGCTTAATTCATGTTGTTCATTGTATGCCATTTATTCTAAGACATTTATTAGGTAATATTCGAGTTGACAAGTTGTGTGATTTGTTTCCTGAATCCATATTGTGATATTCATGGTGCACAATCCTTTTATGGTGTTTACTATATATATGAAAATCTGCAATGTGCGCAATTCGTGTTGAAATATTTCAAGAGAACACAGAAGACCAGAGTTTCTAGATGCAATATTGCAAGATCCTCATATGCATTCTCAAAAAAGGATTCATATGACTGGTTTAGAACTCATTCAGAATGTTTTTTCCTGATTCTCATGTAAAGGAAAGTACTTGAATTTGAAAGTTTCATTTAATCCATCTTGATTCCCTTACAGGTATCCGGCCATCTTGAAGCTTAGTTATTTTAAGCCTAATTCTTAGGTTGTTCATGTTTTCAGAATGACTAGGCTTAGAGTCATAGTCTAGTATTAATTTCATGAGATGTAATTTTCATATTGTGTGTTTTAACCTTTTTCTTACTAGAGGTCTCCTTCCCAGCTGTTCCCTTCCTAATCCCCTCTTGAACTCTCTTAGCCTCTTTGATTTATCTATCAGAGTCTTGGAGCTGTTCAGTGGTGGACGTGTTGGGAACGTGCGCAGACCCCGAGGATCTGGTGACTCTGACAGATTGTGTTGATAAATGTGAAAAGTGTTTGTTATCCAACAAACACTGGAAATTAACAGGAACACCTTTAGTACCTACCCCTTTAACTGATGGTCCTTGGAGTAAAATTGTGCTTGACTTTTCTGGACCCATTTCTATTTTACCTGAAAATTTAAGATACATGATAGTACTTACGGAATACTCTTCCAAGTGGGTCTATTATAGGTTTGTACAAGAAATAAGCACACACATTGCTATTGATTTTTTTGCTAAATATTTGTCCAAGAAGGCTGCCCTCTAGAGTTAGTAACGGATACTAGTGTTCAATTTGTTTCTGAAAAAATGAAATATTTTCTTAAGAACAAAGGGATTAAACATTATACTGTTGCATTGTACAGTCCAAGTTTGAATGGAGCTATTGGAAGATTAAATAGATTACTTAAGGAAGGGATTCAAAAGGCTTTGACTTGTGGTACGAATGTTGAAGAATTTGTGAGGAACAAAATATGGGCATATCATAATACCTCTCATAGTGTAACGGGGGTGGTATCACCTTTTTCAATGTTGAGGCGTAGAAGTGCTCATTCTGGTTTAATGCCCGACTGGTTAAGTGAAAAATCACCTTCCAGAAATGCGCAGGAACAGATGGATTTGATGAAATTTAAATCTTAAGTAGAAAATTCACAGGAGAAAATGAAGAAATATTATGATCTAACTCACTCTGTGAAAAACAAAGAAATTGCTATTGGGACCTGGGTTATGTTGAAGAACATGAGATTTTTGAAAACTAAAGTTGAGTTTCACAATAATGATCCATTTACGGTTATTAAAGTTGCTCATACAGCTGTGCAATTGGAAGTTTGACCTTGTGGTTCCAAAAGGAATTTAATTCCTCTACATGAGTTTCAAAACATTGTGATAAAGAAAAAATTACAGGTACGTGGAAATGAATGACTTTCCTTTATTGTTTCTCAACATTAGGATATTGTAATAGAATTGCAACAAGACACGCATAATGTAAACTCATTATCTCACAAGGAGGGTGGTTCTTCAGTGTCTGATGAAGGGAATGTTAATTCTAAAAATGAGGACATCATCACCACCAGGTGTGGCCCTGTGTCCAGAAAACCTGGGTACGTACTTTTGTTTGAAACATAAACAACTGGACTGTAGTAACATATTATTAGATATTGTAGGCGCATATTCTTTAGTAATGGTTGCAATGTATAGTTTATCTACTGTATATTGCATGGTAATATAGTATTTACATTTTCATTTATTATTTATATATTAATGTTTATAGTTTTTTATTGTTTAGGAAGGGAGGTGTATCCTGCAACATGGCAGGTTTGTATTCTTAAATATTCTAAGCATACTTTATTGAGTGTTGGAATGTTCTGTCAGTGGCGTTCTACTTCCAGGGGAATACGTACATTGTTATTTCAGATTGCAAAGAGAGGGCAGCTGACAGTTTGAGCCGGTCTGCTTGGAAGTCAAATAAATGGTGTGCTTGCTTCTTTATCCATGAAACTACAAAATAAATATGGATTCAGAACTTACCAGGCGCTGGAGAATTATTCTTTTACTACTACACTGTCACACTCTTCTAGTCACTCACCAACATTCCACAACATCACACACTGGCTGAGCAGGGCAGAGAACAATGACGGTGTGCACAGAATGCATCACAAGCATAGAAGACTGTTGAAGCAGATATGCTAAATAGAAATTATTAATGAATGTTTATAGTTTTGATTAACAAAAAGTTCATTGCGCAATTAATTATAGAGAAAATAATGTGCACGTTTCAAAATGTGCCCACAGGGTATGTCAGCCACTTATACGGATTTATACTAAAATGACTAAAAATGTGTGAAATAATGAAAATGGGTAATAATAATGTAGTAATGTGCCATAATGAGATGTATAACCTATGTTCTGCATAATATTGTAGAAGCTAACTTAGCTGAAGTCGTGGCCCACTTGCCAGGCCTCATGCAGAACCAGAATTAATAAATGTACGATGTAGAAGTTACTGACCATGAACCGTGTGCTTAGCTAGAATGTTCTGCAATGTACGGACAGTAGCTGACAAAGTCAATTTGATACAATTATGTGTACAGTAGGCTGAATGTACTTTCCTAGGACTTGAACAATGAGAGCACTGACTAAAGAGGAACATGCAACATTTTCGATACCTGAAGAGCCGGATGATGAAGACATCGTACAGTGGACCAATCTATGAACTGAGAAAGACGAGAATTGAGAACTCATAGATATGTATAATAAAATGTATTGGGTAACTTCACATATGGAGGACTAATTGGCCAATTAGGAATTAGGGGAATGGACTGAAAAACTCTAATAAAAAGTCATGACAGGAGCAAAAACTTTAGATACGAGGGGTGAATGCTGATGACGTCAGAAGGCGTGGTTCGAGATTCTGTCATTGGGCTCATGCTCTTGAGAGCCTGATGCGTTGCTGATTTCTTGATGACCTGAAGACGAAGAATGACTTTATTGCTGATCCTTTCCGTGCATAAGTAGCTATGACAATGTGACTGACTAACTTTGTGCCTTTTCTTCTAGGTACCAACTGCGCTGTTTTATAGTTTTTCTTCTAGCTAATCTGGGTTAGGTAGGGTTATTTTGGGTGAAGTTGACAGTGACAAATGATTGACGAACTGTTTGCTGAACTCTGCTATTAATGTTGACATATTTTTCTTTGTTGGCTTATGCTGAAGCGTTCCTGTATTAAACCAGCAGGTTTGTTTTTTGGTTATTGGTTTTAGTTAAGTGCTCTCAATAATTTTGCATTAATTCCGTGTGAATTGAAGTTTAGGAGGACAGGCCACAAGACTTTGTAAGCCGCAGTGTGTGAGTGTGATGTCAGAGTGAGCCGCGCTGGGATAGGTTAGTTAGTAAGAAGAGTTGCGAGCGGATTGGCAGCCGTCCGTAAGAGGCAATTGGTTGAGCAAGCGGGTGAAGGGAATCTTCGGAGTAAAAGTCATTTCCTTATTGAATCAAATACACAAATGATAACAAAGATGACGTTTTTCAAAGCGTTCAAAAGTGCCATGAAGGGTGATTCCTACATTAAGGTGACAGTTGGGGAGCTTATCCCACCAGAGTAGTGAGGTGTCACGCCATGTCTTTGGTTGAAGCAGTGGTGCAAACTGACAGAGAAACAGGGAGCTTTAGTGTTTTCAGAGCATGGAACTTTTAATTTTTAAAATTTTGGATCAATTACGAATGACATTCTATGAGACATTGGGGGTGATTCTAATTCTGGCGGGCGGCGGAGGCCGCCCGCCAGAATTCCGCCCCCATAATACCGCTCCGCGGTCAGAAGACCGCGGAGGGTATTATGAGTTTTTCCCTGGGCTGGCGGGCGGTCTCCAAAAGACCGCCCGCCAGCCCAGGGAAAAACTCCCTTCCCACGAGGATGCCGGCTCGTAATCGAGCCGGCGGAGTGGGAAGGTGCGACGGGTGCAGTAGCACCCGTCGCGTATTTCAGTGTCTGCAAGGCAGACACTGAAATACCTTGCGGGCCCTCTTACGGGGGCCCCTGCCGTGCCCATGCCGTTGGCATGGGCACGGCAGGGGCCCCCAGGGGCCCCGCGACCCCCCCTACCGCCATCCTGTTCATGGCGGCTTTCCCGCCATGAACAGGATGGCGGTAGGGGGGGTCAGAATCCCCCATGGCGGCGCAGCAAGCTGCGCCGCCATGGGGGATTCTGAGGGCAGCGGTAAACCGGCGGGAGACCGCCGGTTTACCCTTTCTGACCGCGGCCAAAGCGCCGCGGTCAGAATGCCCTGCGGGGCACCGCCGGCCTGTCGGCGGTGCTCCCGCCGACCCTCGCCCCGGCGGTCGAAGACCGCCGGGGTTAGAATCAGCCCCATAGTCACTTCCGAGACCAGCACAGTGAGGCATTAACGGTTTGGGAGCTTGTAGCCAGACAGCAGCAAGAGATGAAATTCCAGAGGAGAATAAGTAAGGTAGAGAAGTCCTTGGCAGAGGCAAGATGGGATTGGGAACAGAAAAAGTGGAGAACGGAGACGTTACAGGGTGTTAAGTCATTTCCTGCTATCACAGAGGAAGATGAGTCAGAAAAACAAGATGCTGACAAGAGTGATAAGACTTCAGGGAGTAAGAATAAGAAAAATACCTATTTAGAAGAAGAAGATTCAGACGTTGAGGATCTTATTACACAATTGTTGAGGGACCGACCTCCACCATATGCGGCACATATAGGGGGCCCAGGTACTAGTTCTGCTCCAACTGCCCCAGCTCAAGTGTCGGGGACAGTGGGACCAGTGCAGACAGATAATAGACAAGTACAAGGGGTAGTACAGAGTACTCCTAATGCAGTGACTACTTTGGTGGTCCAAGCGCAGATACACCCGCCATTGATACAGAGAATTTATCCAGATGTACCAATTCTTGAGACAACTTGGAACTTAGTGGAGTCGTCGGAGCAAGTGCTCCTGAGGCCAATGCTAGTTCAGACTGAGCCGACTCCAATGTTGTTGCCTCAGGCGCAACAACAGGATTTGTCGAAGTTCACGCCAATGACAGGGACACAGTCAGATGTGACACCAGTGATGAATCAGAGTCCACAAAATGCAGGTGTTAGGAAAGCACCAGATGCAATATTGTTGCCAATTACAGTTGATCCAGCGGTACCATTGTTTGCGCAAAAGAAATCAAATGCAGGAGAACAGGGTGAAATGTCACAAAGCCTCGTGAGGAGGGGAGTAAGTGATCATGTACAGGTGATATTGTCTATGGTACAGACCTTTGATGGATCTAGACCGTTAATGGATCTTAGTCCACTTGTTGCGCTTCCAGATGCGGTAAGGGCCTGAGTGCAAGTCAGAGCTTGAAGCTCTTGACACCGCAGACTCTAGGTGCTGTGGTAGAGCAGGTACCATTGACGAATGCAAGTAACATCTTGTTACAAGTATTGACAGCGCAGCAATTGAGTGAATGGCTGGATAGTTTGAACACTCCTCGAAATACAGCAAAGGGTGAAGAGCAGATAAATCATATGAGATTAGCTACAGAAATAACGAAGCTAGTTGAGGGAACGATGGGAGTGAACAGGTTAGAGTCTTATACAGAAGAAGAGCTGAGGTACTTGTGTCCAAGGATTACCAGGGGAGTGAGCAAGATACATCAGAAATTGGCAGATTTGGCAGACAAACATGACATAGAGATTGAGAGAACCAAACATTTGAAAAGGAGTTACAGGTTAGATTTTGAGGCGAAGGATTTCGAGCACATGAGGTCAGCAGGGATGAAGGCGCATCTAAAAGAATTACTGCAGAGTGCTCAGATTTGGGGAGCATTAGAAAAGTGGGAAGGCAGATGGGCAAAGAAGAAGGATAAACGGAAACGAGATTCACAAGAAGGGTCTGAAAGTGTTCAGAAAGAAAAGGATCCAGTAAAGATTTTACCGATGAGGGAAATTCCAGAAGGGCAGTTTTTCATGTCCCATGGCATAGGAGTGATATACTGTCATTCACAAATGATTACCCAAAATTGAGAAACTGGTTGAGTGGTACCAGCAGACAGATAGATTTGTGAAACTTTCTAAATGTCTGTGGAAAGACTTGAATACCTTGTTGGAAATAGAGGTTCCAGCTGATTTGTGGGTTGAGTGCAAGAGAGCAGTGGACTGGGCGGCGAGTGAACCGGAAAAGGATAGAGTTACAGGTGCACCATCACCTGAAGTGATGAAACATTATTATAAGGTGATTGAGTTCCTGAAGATGAGAATTTCTCCTCAAAATACTGACTGGCAGAAAAATTGACACGACAGTGCAAGAGGCGAAAGAGTCGATACATACCTTTTATGAGAGATTGCTGAAAGCACTCAAGAAGTACAGTGGCAAGGAAGCAATTGAGCCGAAAGACATGTTGCACTTTGTGTTCAAGTTCGTCGAAGGATTGAGACCTGAAATAGGGCAGATAATTAAGAGTCATTTGATTTGTTGGCAAGCGATGCCGATTGATGAGGTGTTGCAGTATGCAAAATAATGTAGTGAGGAGATTGAGTTAAAGCAGAAGAAGTTGAAGGAGAAAGCAATGGTGATGCAGATTAAGGCAGCTTAGACTGGAGTGCAAGGAGCTTTAGTGCAACAGATGCCGCAGCAGCAGGGAAACGTTATGTTCCAACCTCAGATGAGAGGTAGGGGTTGTGGAGTCAATATGACTCGTGGTCCGGATTTGAGTACTGTGGTGGTTCCGAATGATATGCAGGGAATGAAAAAGATGTTACCGTGTCATCTGTGCGGAAACGTGGGACAGTGGAAGCGGGAGTGTCCGTTGATGGTGCAGGATGGTGTTGTTCAGCAAGGTGGTGATGTCAATATATTTCAAACTGTGAAAGTCCCTAGAATGAGAGGAGTTAATCCGAATGTTCAGAAGCAAGTGCAGAATTTTCAGCCCATGCAGCAGGTGCAAGTGCTGCGTGCACGAGTGACACAGTTACAACCAATGCAGCAGCAGCTTCCCATGGTACCTAGACAGAAAATGCAGATACCTCAAGCACCGATGGAACAGCAAAAGATTATGCTTACTCAACAGGTCACAGGTCAGAGACAAGACAGAAGTAACGACACAGTGCACCAATTCCCATTACATAGTGAGAATGAAATAAACGATGAATGGATGATTATTAGTTCGAATGAAGAGCCATATATGCTTGCAGCGTCCTTAGAGGTAGATCAGAGAGGACTATTTGTGAAGGGAAAGGTGATGGGTCACAGAGTTTCATTTCTAGTGGACACAGGAGCTATACGCTCTACAGTGAGAAGTGCAGAAGTTCCAAATTTACCTCTTTCAGGCAGAACAGTTCAGGTTGTGGGAGTAGCAAACAGACAGCTGACAAATCCGATCACAGATCCAGTATAAGTTTAGTATAAGTTGAGATTGGCAACTTCCAGTGACTACATAAGTTTGCAACTCAAGTCCAGTATCACTACTGGGAAGGGACTTGTTGTGTAAGACCAAATGTTCCATTAGTTGTTCGACTGCAGGAATAGAGGTTCAGACAAATAGTGATGATGAGGAAGAAAAGACACCTGAAACTGCAATTGAAAATGTTAACGAAGAGTACCCATTGATTGAGTTTTTCCCGATGAATACTGTAAAAGAACTGCATGCGGATTTGCAGGGAACAGTACAGGAGAACGTGTAGGACCTGACAGGTGAAGAAGTGGGCTTGATCAAGGGAGTAGAACCGATAAAGATCACTTTGAAGCCAATTGTAGTGTTTCCGCAGTTTCCACAGTATAACATGACACAAGATGTTCTGATGAAAGTGGCGCAAATAATTTGAGATTTTCTGAAAGAAGGGGTCTTGAAAGAAGTTTTGAGCAGTCCATGTAATTCACCGATAATGGGCTTAAAGAAGCCGTGTGGTAAAGTACGTATTGTGCAAGACTTGCGAAAAGTGAATGACATGGTGGTCAAGTGTTGTCCTCCCCAAATCCAGCAGTGATACTGTTTCAGATTCCATGCGATGCAGAGTGGTTCACAGTGGTTGATTTGTCACAAGCTTTCTTTTCTGTTCCTCTTCATGAGGATAGTCAGTTTCTTTTTAGTTTCAAATTCCTAGACAGAGTCTACAGCTGGTGCAGACTTCCACAAGGGTGTACTGAGTCACCGTCTGTGTTCAATCAGATCCTGAAAAATAATTTGGAGTCCTTGGAGTTACCGTACCAATCGACTCTAGTGCAGTACATTGATGATTTGCTGATTGCATCCAGGCCAAGGGACGAGTGTAACTATGACTCAATTGCCCTGTTGAATCATTTGGGAAAGTTTGGGCATAAAGTGTCACCTTTGAAATTGCAGTATTGTCAGAAGTCAGGGAAATACTTGGGACACCACTTTGAGAAAGGGTCGAGGAGAATTTCCTTTGACGGTAATGGTTCCACACTCTGTTGAGATTTTACTGACAAGAACGAAAACACGGTATTTGACTGGTGCGAGACTGACAAGGTATGAGACACGCATATTAGGTGCTCCAAATGTAACATTGAAAACATCCAGCAACATTACTTCCAAGTGATACTGTTGAAATTGAAAAGGAGGAAGACATTGAGCATGATTGTCTTGAGGTAACTGAATTGTGTACAAAACCAAGGCCTGATATCAGAGATACCCGATTGGAAGAAAATGATCAAATTGTCTTTGTTGATGGCTCGTGTCTCAGTCTCGCAGAAACATGGCATGCTCTAGTAAGAGCTACCAATTCTGCCACTTGTGCAGGATATACACCTCGAAGCCAGGAAGCTGTATGTACAATCACAGGTACATTAGAAGCTTCCTGGCTTCGAGGTGTATATCCTGCACAAGTGGCAGAATTGGTAGCTCTTACTAGAGCATGCCATGTTTCTGCGAGACTGAGAATCACAATCTATACTGACAGCCAATATGGTTTTGGAATTGTTCATGATTTTGGTCAATTGTGGTCGCAAAGGGGTTTCTTGGCCTCTACTGGTACACCAGTAAGAAATGGCAACAAGATGAAGGAGTTGTTGTATGCAATACAGTTACCTGAAGAAATTGCTGGGGTAAAATGTAGTGCACATCAAAAGGCCCAAGATTACATCTCACTGAGAAATGGATATGCAGATCAAGTCGCAAGATTTTGTGCATTGAACTGTATATCATTCAAAGACAAGTGGGAATTGATGACAGAAGAAGACAACACATGTACAAGTTTTGCACTGAAAGTGATCGATACTCTGGAAGAGTTGAAAACATTGCAAAGTAATGTTGACAAGGAAGAGAAACGTCTCTGGGCTAAGCTAAAATGTGTTCAATGTCCTGAAGAGATTTGGGTTTCTGAAGAGGGTCAGATGGTCCTGCCCAATAGTTTATTGTTGCAAATGACCCGTTATTATCATGGCCAGGCGCACATCGGAAGGGATACCATGGTTAGATTGTTCAAGATTGACTGGTTTAACCCTAAATTCAGACAGGCAGCAGAGGCAGTAGGTCATCGCTGTATAGTTTGTCAGCAACTAAATGTGGGAAAAGGGACAGTGGTAAATTTGAGCCACATTGGAAGAGCAGGAGGTCCATTCAGCAGAATGCAATTGGATTTCATTGAAATGCATGCGTGTGGAGGTTTGAAATACGTGTTGGTGATTGTGTGTGTTTTTAGTCACTGGATTGAAGCGTACCCTACAAGAAGAAATGACAGTCTCACAGTAGCAAAGCTGTTGCTTAGGGAGTTGATACCACGTTTCGGGTTTCCGATCTCTTTAGAATCAAATAGGGGAACTCACTTCAATAAAAAGGTGATTAAACTCTTATGTGCAGCATTGAACATCGAGCAGAAGTTGCATTGTAGCTATCGCCCTGAAGCATCAGGACTGATGGAACAGGTGAATGGTACCTTGAAATCAAGAATTGCAAAGATGTATGCAGCAACAAATCTGAAATGGCCAGATGCATTGCCTTTGGTGTTGATGTGGAGGAGAAACACACCTGACAGAAAGGCAGGGCTGTCACCCCATGAGATCCTCATGGGCAGAGCAATGAGGTTACCAGCAGTTCCAGCCAATGCACTTGTAAACATTACAGATGATATGGTGTTGGACTACTGCAAGGGTCTGGCTGATGTGGTTCACTCTTTCTCTCAGTAGGTGCAGGCCACCACCCTGCCACCCGTCCACGATCCAGGGCACAACTTAAGAGCCGGTGACTTGGTCGTTGTCAGAAAGCATGTTCGCAAGACTTGTTTGGAGCCGTGTTGGAGGGGCCCTTAACAGATGGTGTTAACAACTACAACAGCTGTGAAATGTGCAGGACTCCCGAAATGGATTCACGCAAGCCATACAAAGAGAGTGGTATGTCCACCAGATCGTGAAGAAGTGTTGTTGAAAGTACCAACAACAGCAAAACAGGTTACCGCACCTGAGTCAGAAAAAGAACCACTAGAGCCTGAAACTGAACCACAGCTTGTGGAAGATGGTTCCATTACCCCTGTAAGTGACAAGAGTGAAGAATTACAGGAGGGTGTGCAAGAACCAATCTCAATGGATACAGCAGGAGAGCCTAGCTCAGCAGAGGGTCTCCCAGAAGCAGACGGTGCTAAAAGAGTTAAGACGGATCAAAGTCAAAGTGATCAGACTCCTCCTGAGCCCCTTGCAGGTCCATCAAGAGAAAACACCATAGAGAAAGAGAAGGAGAAGAGTCCAATCCTGAGAAGAATATTGACAGAAGGAACAAGAAAATGAGATAATTGGCTTGAATCGCAGATTGGGAAGAAAAAGGAACTGGTCATAAATGAAACAATAGAGGACAAAGTGGACACTACGAGAAAGGAAGATTTAAGTGAAGGAGAACTAAGTGGTGATCGAAGGTTGAAAAGAAAGAGAATAGCAAGTCAGCGGTACGCAGGTCCTGAATGGGCGTATGTAACTACCAATGAATGGCAACATGAGTTTATGTCTTTTTGTTTTGATAGAGAAGTTCCGAGTCAGTATTTTGATGTAAACTGAAGGTGATCAAGAAGCTGAATTGTTGAGCTAATCTGGAAAACCTAGGAAAGAGACTGTTTTGAAAATAAAATTGAAAGAGACATTAATAACCTGATTTGACAATTGAAAAACCTGGATGTGACAAGCTGCTAATCAATTTTGACAAAAGAAAAGGGGTTCCTGGATGTGAAACTGAACTGTGAGAAAATAATGTTTCCTCATTTTTTATATTACTGCACTTTATCTAAGAGTTACTTCTGCTTTCTGATTCTTTACAGGTCATGGCTGAGCTAAATAATCAAAATAGAAATATTAGCCGTTGTAGATATATGAGTGTTGGATTGGCAATTATGTGTGGAATAATGTTTAAAGTGATGATTGTGGGAATGTCTGTTCATGATATGAAAAGAGCTAATATTACTTCTGCTCTTTAAACTACAACACTAACAGCTTTAGAGAGGTTTAAGTTAGATGAGAAATACTTGCATGACTATACTAATGCTCAAAGAGAGCTTTCTTCTAATGTTTTCTATTGATTGTTGAGTGAGTATGTTGAAACGGTGGATGCGAGAAATTGTCTTGTATGTACCCAAATTCCTTCATCAGTAGAAGAAGGGGTTACGTACCATAGTCTTCCGTTAACATAAGGAATAACCTGTAGCTTGCTACTAACAAAATTCTATAATCAAGAGTACATACAGTATTTTTATTCCAACTATGATGTTGTGTTTTCATTTGTTCCTATTATTAGATATTTGAGTAGAGTAGCTAAAGAACATGATATAGTGCTAGTTAGAGGATTCATTGAGCCAACACTAACATTTGGAACTGCATATGCGCATAAAAACAACATTACATGCTTACTTACACCTTTGGAAAAGAGCATTATAGGGCATACTGATGATAGGAGAAAGGCATTAAAAGAAAAATTAGAAAAAGGTTTTGAGAAGAGGACTTACAACAATGATTTTGCTAATACTGCTATTAAAACGCAAGGGAGATTAGCATTAGATGCATTGCATGTAGGAAAGCTTTGTATATATAGGCCAAAAGCATGCACTGACACTTTATTTATGGGAATGAGTGAATGTAGGCATGTGTTTTTGTTTCAGAGTAAATGAACTTTTATGCTGAATGGTCAGGACCCTGCAATTCCTGGAATTTATCATATCTGTGGGCTAAATGCTTATTACCGTCTACCAAGAGGATGATGTGGAACACGTTATTGGGGAATAGTTTTCCCTAAAATTTACTAGATAGATGACTTAAAGAAGTTTCCAAAATTGACTGAATTACATCATAAGCGACAGAGGAGGGAAACCTCTTCTGCAATTGTGGGAGATATCTTTGGTGCTGTGATTCCTTCAGTGGGAGTCATTCTGTATTCAATCAAGATACGAAAGTTGTCTACTATTGTGGATAACATGCTGACAAATGTTACAGGGGCAATACTCCTGTTAGATACTGAATTAGTTGCGGATAGAGCTATGAAGCTTCAAAATAGGTTTGCTTTAGACATTCTTTTAGCGAAAGACGGCAGAGTCTGTAGGATGATTAATGCTAGGCATTGTTGTTCGTATATTCCGAACACTGATAAGGAGATAAGAGACTTACTCACTAATCTGACTAACTCAAGTAAGGATTTGAAAGAATTGAAGGAACCAGGTGTTTTGGAAAAGGTTGGAAAAGGATCTGCTTCAGTGGAAAATTGGCTTAGTAACATTTGGAATGGGGTATTATTAAAAATCATACAGGGAATATTAATTGTGATTGCTTGCATATTAGGATTATGGGGATTATGTAAATTATGACAAAAGATAAAATTGAAAAGATCTAAAAATAATCAGAGGAGGGAAGAACGAAACAGGTAAAGAATTTATAGGGAAGATTTAAGAAGGAGGCAAAATACAGCTGAAACAGAATTATGAAATGTTGGAAAATGGAAGGTGTGATGACATATTTAGTCATCAGCGGAGGGTCTGTTGAAGCAGATATGCTAAATAGAAATTATTAAGGAATGTTTATGTGTTTTGATTAACAAAAAGTTAATTGAGAAATTAATTATAGAGAAAATAATGTGCACGTTTGAAAATGTGCCCACGGGGTATGTCAGACACTTATACGGATTTATACTAAAATGACAAAAAATGTGTGAAATAATGAAAATGTGTAATAATAATTTAGTAATGTGCCACAATGAGATGTATGACCTATGTTTTGCATTATATCGTAGAAGCTAACTTAGCTGAAGTTGTGGCCCACTTTCCAGGCCTCATGCACAAGCAGAATTAATAAACGTAAGATGTAGAAGTTACTGGTGCCTGCGAACTGACCATGAACCGTGTGCTTAGCTAGAATTTTCTGCAATGTACCGACGGACAGGAGATGATGAAGTCAATTTGATACAATTATGTGTAGAGTAGGCTGAATGTACTTTCCCAGGACTTGAACAATGAGAGCACTGACTGGAAAGGAACATGCAACATTTTTGATACCTGAAGAGCCGGATGATGAAGACATCGTACAGTGGGCCAATCCATTAACTGAGAAAGACGAGAATTGATAACTCATAGATATGTAGAATAAAATGTATTGGGTAACGTCACATATGGAGGACTAATTGACCAATTAGGAATTAGGGGATGGACTGAAAAACTCTAATAAAAAGTCAGGACAGGAGCTAAAACTTCAGATGGGAGGGGTGAATGCTGATGACGTCAGAAGACGAGATTCGAGATTCTGTCATTGGGCTCATGCTCTTGACAGCCTGATGCGTTGCTGATCTATTGATGACGTGAAGACGAATACTGACTGTTGCTGATCCATTCCGTGGATAGGTAGCTATGACAATGTGACTGACTAACTTTGTGCCTTTTCTTCTAGGTACCAACTGCGCAGTTTTATAGTTTTTCTTCTAGCTAGATGTTTTCCAAATTCATGTTTTCTAACTTGTTTTAGCATGAAGTCCCACATGCTAATGATAATCTGGGTTAGATAGGGTTATTTTGGGTGACGTGGACAGTGACAAATGATTGACGAACTGTTTGCTGAACTCTGCTATTAATGTCAACATATTTTTCTTTGTTGGCTTATGCTGAAGCATTAGAGCATATGTTTACTCAAGTTCTGATTAGATTGTATTATTGGTGGTTGCTAATAAACTAATTCTGAGCTGATTAAATAAGGTTTGAGTTAACCAAATGCATTAGAATTCTAATTAATAGGGAAATAAAAATTGTTAAACGCTTCATCGAGTTGTGGTTATTCATGAATTGTTGTTATATTTGTCTACTGACTAATGATTCTCTTAGTGGTTATTGATTGATTACATTGATTATTGATGTCACTGGTCATTACATTACTAGGATACTCCATGCGATCTAAAAGGTTCATTGGCCTATACGCGTCCCCTTGTAAGTTTACTTATTAAGGACCAGGCGCATTTGCAGTTTTGGTAGCAGCTTGATGGTTAGTTTCCTTGAAGAACTAGTTATGTGGAGATTAGTGGTTATGGTGGTAGTTTAAGTTAGGGTTAGTTGTTCATTTTTATAAGGTTTGAATTTAGTTTTTCTGAAATGGCAATTGTAGCAAAGATGATGTCCCCTTATGTCCAGAAATGACTTTCCCCGATCCTGGATCCAGCTAGTAAAGATGGGTATGTTCTCGGCGTTCTTGTGATAAGTATGAAAGTGGTAAATTGCGCTTGCAAAGGCTTAAGCAAATCGCAGGTGAATTGTGACATATGAGAGGTAAAGTGTTCACTGTAATTATTTCATGAATTACTATCTAGCTTCTACTCTACTTTAAAGACATTCCATAACTGCGGTTAGGAATTTAAGAATAAACACAATGCCCCCACATAAACACACACACAGGAGCGCCACATACAATGGTTTTATGTAGGGAAATAAATACTCATACCAAAAAGGTATTGCTACGCTGACTCAAAACTTTGTCATGGAAAATGAGATAACAATTTAACATTAAGATTTTGAAGTCATTGTCCACCACAGGTGCTCACTCCAGTCCCCTTTATTGGCGAGGCTGCTGCTTTTAGACACATCCCGCTATCCGCGCCTTCCTTTACTCGTAATGGCGTGGGCACTTCCCCATCCTTCCCGCCCAATTTGAGTCTAGGACAATTCCCCTCCCTTGACCACGCCTTCAATCCAGAGAGTTGTCCGGCTACCTCTAGTCAAGACTACCCCAGAGTTAGTATGTTCTCGATAGCGAGACTTGAAACGCTTCATTTGGCATTACTAATGGAGATTTTCTTAGCTTTAGTGAAGGAAAGTCTTGATTTTATTAAACACACGGAGGCGAGTATTATGCTAACTTCTCTTGCTTTAATTTGAACAGCAGGCAAGATAAACTACAAAGCCCAGCAAACCCAGCTGGGAAACTACAAAAAATATGTCATACAGTGTGTAACCAATCAGAGTCACAGATGAGTATAAACATATTGGCTGAGAGCAACAAGTCCTCTTTTCTTGCAGAGCAGTTAAGCCACTCTGAATAAAGGTACAATCAGGAGTAAAATAGCACATGCCAATAAAATTGAAAATAAAGCTTCAAAACGATATACAATATGAACAGTCTTTTGATCAAGATCCGGGGTGAAAAGATCTTGAAGTAGAGTCCTTCCCTGAATCCAGGAGGATGTGGCCATCGGAGTATCCTGGTAGGGTGAAGAAAGAGCCTTAGGATGTCTGGTTGGTAGCGGTAGCTGTACCTGCTGAGAATAAAGGGAGGGTTAAATAGAAGAACAATAGTGGTGGGATAATACTCGCCTCCGTGTGTTTAATAAAATCAAGACTTTCCTTCACTAAAGCTAAGAAAATCTCAATTTTATTACAAACACGGAGGCTCCTATTATGCTAGTTCAAAGCATAGAAATTACTGAATTAGCTACATGGGAAACAGGCTTGCAATAAAAGGTTCTAAAAGTTGAGACATTAGACCAATCAGCGGATTTGAGAATGTCCCCTAAACTCAATCCTGCCCAAAAGGCCTTGGAAGCCATAGCTCCTCTGGTGGAATGGGCCCCAAAAAGGGAGATATTGATACCGGCCAGGTCCATAATCCATTTTACCCAACGGGCTAGAGTAGTGGAAGTGACAGGATTATGAGGGGATCTGAATGAGACGAGGAGTTGAGTTTCAGAAGGCCTTCTCAAATCTCTAGTTCTTGAAATGTATTCTTTTAAACAAGTTCCTACACATATATTAGCATGATCAGGGAAATAAGGATAAAAAAACAGACATTAAGTTAGTTTTTGTTCTTCTTTGAACCTGAAAGAAAACACCTTGAGGAGTATACTGTACAGAAGTCACATCTAGTGCTCTAACGTCAGAAATACGTTTAAGGGAAACTAGACAGAGGAGAATGGTTAGTTTAGCAGAAAGAAATTTTAGGGATAAAAGGGAATTAGACGGTTGAGATAAGAGAAACTGTAAGATTACATTAACATCCCACATGGAATTGTACTTAGGTAAAGGGGGTTTGGTAAAACTAACTCCTTTTAACAGTCGACAAATCAGAGGATGTTCGCCAATGGGTTTATTATTTATTCTATCATGTTCCGCGGAAATTGCGGACCTGTACATGTTGACTGTTCTGTAGGCCTTGCCCTGGGCTGCCAGGGATGCTACAAAATTAACAACTAGGACTACATCTGCTGAAGTGGGATCGGCACCCCTGAGCAGACACCAATTATGCCAGACTGACCAGGCTGACTTGTAAGCTTTGGTTGTGCCGGGAGCCCAGCCTTGACGAATGAAGCTTGCAGCTTCCTGCGAAATTCCTGGGGTTCTCCAGGCAGACCCGAAACCATCCATGCGACTAACTGAAGAGATTGGTTGAGTATCAAGTCGTGAGGTTGTCCTTGGGGATTCAACAAAAGGGAGGGAAAGAGTGGAAGAAGAACAGGGAGGTCTATGAGTAATTCGAGAGCTGAAGGGAACCAAGGCTGACCCTGCCAGAGGGGGGTAATCAAAAGCACTTTGGTGGATTGACGACGGAGCTGCGCCAAAACTCTGGGAATCATTATGAAGGGAGGAATGGCATAGTTGGTTTGGTTGGACCAGTCCTGTTGAAAGGCGTTGGTGGCCAAAGCCTGGGGGTCTGGCCGCCAACTGTAGAATTGAGGGATTTGAGTGTTTAAACGAGAAGCAAAGAGAAGGGACCGAATTTGGAAGAGAGATTGTTGAAGATAGAAGGGTGAAGACGCCAATCGCTGGAGTCTTGGAGATATCCTGAGCACCAATCTGCGATTGTGTTAATATTTCCCGGAAGGTACTCTGCTCGTAGGGAAATCTGATTTTGAAGGCAAAATTCCCATACACTCTTTGCTAGTTCGGCGAGGGGTTTTGACCGAGTACCTCCGAGGTGATTTATATACCGTACTGCTGAAAGATTGTCCATCCGGAGGAGAATAGAACAGCTTACCCTGTCTTTGGCAATGGTTTGGATCGCAAAGGAACCTGCAAGAATCTCTAAACAGTTTATGTGCAGAGATGACTCCTCTCTTGACCATAAACCTCCAGTCGAGAACTGAGCGCATCTTGCGCCCCAACCAGTCCGACTTGCATCGGATTCTAAGACAAGATCTGGTGCTGTAGAGAATATTGCCCGGCCATTCCAAGCGTCTAGGTGATCGAGCCACCATTGGAGTTCGATCCGGGATTCGTGATCTAACAGGATTAGATCCTCGTAAGTAAAGCCTTTTCGGAGATGTCGAATTTTTAGTCGCTGAAGCGCTCGATAGTGAAGAGGACCTGGAAATATGGCTTGAATAGATGAGGCTAACAGACCGATTATATGGGCAAGACTTTTGATCATAAGTTGTGATTTGTTGAGAACCAAGTGTATTTCTTTTTTTATATGGGAAATCTTTTGAGCCGGAAGATGAAGTGTAGCTTCGGTAGAGTCTATGAGAAACCCCAAGAATTCTATGTGATGGGACGGAATGAGATTGGATTTGTCTTTGTTTATAAGAAACCCTAAATTCTGAAGGAGGGAAACAAACATGTCTAATTGTTGTATGAGTAAGGATCTGTCCTGGTGTAGAATTAGAAAATCGTCCAAATATACGATATTTCTGACCCCTTGTGCTCTTAAGTGAGTTATCACTGGCTTCAACACCTTGGTGAAGCACCAAGGAGCTGAAGAAAGGCCAAACGGAAGACACGTAAAGCGGTAAAATTGGTTCTTCCATTGGAATTGTAGAAATTTCCTGAAGGAGTGATGAACGGGAATGGAGAGATAAGCATCTTGTAAGTCTAAACGAACCATCCAATCGTTTGTCAATAACGAATCTCGAAGATGGAGAATAGTTTCCATCTTGAAGTGGTGATAAACCACAAATTTGTTGAAAAATTTGAGGTTTATGACAGGACGATATTTCCTGTTCTTTTTTTGAACCAAGAATAGCGTACTGATGAAGCCTGAAGGATGAGGGAAACATGGCTCTATCGCGTGCTTGAGAGTTAGAGAATGGATCTCTTGAGAAAGAAGAGTGTCTTGTTGTTTGGAAAAAATTAGGGGTTTTGGAACATGATGTTGAAAAGGAACTGAATAGAGTTCTATATGATAGCCTGAGACTGTCTGCAGGACCCATGGATCTGCGGTTAAAGACTGCCAGTTTGTCATGAATAGTGCCGTCCGGCCTCCCACCAACAATGAACCATAAGGAGGAGCGCTTACCTGAATTTTGGGAGCCTCTGGATCTGAAGCCACGTCTGAAGGAACGATACCTTTGTGGGTAAAACTGTGGCTTGTATTCCTGTTGATAGGAAGTGGAGCCTCTGGTCTGGTTGACCGCACCTCTCTGGGTGTATCGGCCGGCAAAGCGTCTCCTGCCTTTGCCGGCTCTTCCAAAAACACGAGAATGAAAAATCTTATGCATGGAAGATTGCGCCTTTTCCAAGGAAGTAAACGTTTGTACATATTTACTGAGTTCTTTAATGAAAGAATCTCCAAACAGCAAACCATTGGCTTCCGGACCCGTCTCCTTAGCTGCGAGAGTATTGAGTTTAGGATCGATTTTGAGTAGCAGGCTTTTGCGTCTTTCTTGCGCCATTGAGGCGTTTGTGTTGCCAAGTAGGCAAATCGCCCGTTGGGCCCAATTGGAAAGGATGACCGGGTCAACTTTCTTGCCTTCGATTCTGGCTTCTTCTGCCAGGTCCAAAATTCTGGTGAGGGGGCCAGAGAGGTCAAGCAACCTGTCCTGACAGTTGGTCCAGGCTCTGTCCACACCTTTTTTGGGATCTTTCCCAAATTTAGTAAAAAACATTATCATATTTGGGTCGATGACAGGGGTATTAGTGATGTTGTTGGGGAGGGAAGGTCTGGGGCACTCAGACTTAAGTCTATTGCGTACTAACTTATCTAACGGTTGACGCAGATTTTTTTAAACATATTCAGAGACATGGTCACAGGGAGTCCATTCAGTGGAATTAGGGTGACGGATAAGGGATGGATCAAACATCGGTTGACCCGCAAAATCTAATAAAGTACTTTTCGATTTAGTTTGAGATGACTCTCCCAATTTGTTTAGAGAAGTTTTACGCCTCTTCTCCACAGGCCCTGACCAGATCATTATGTCTGGATCATCCTTATCCGTGTCTTTATCCGTGTCGGAATCACCCATATCGTCATCTGTATCTCCTAGATTAGTGATTTGTATGGGAAAGGGAATACTAGAGGTGGAGGGTTGGTTGGGTACATTTTTTTACGGAGAGTCTGAATTAGCCTCAACATTGTCTGTCTTTCTCTTCTTGGCCTTGGAAGGGGAGGCAGTAGAAAGTAATCGTTTGATAGAGGCTTCAAATGTTTTAGAAAAACAGGAGATTGAGGAGGAAACCGCTTTCTGGACAGAGTCTTGAATAAAGGAATCTAAATCCTCTTTAAACTGCTGAGCGTCTTCGTCTTCAGAATAATTTTCCATAGCAACAGGGATAAATTGTAATGTTTTAGTCAATTATTTAAGGATTAAATTATGAGTGCCCCTCAAAATGGTTAATTAATTAATTAATTAGTTAATTCAGCCGTCTGAAAACAAACAAGAAAATATTTGTGGAGCGTCTGCTAGAAAAGCCTGAAAACGGCTTTGAAGTCTAATTAAAATGAGCCCCGGCAAAGAAACGGCTTAGGTAATAGTTATTGTTGAAGAAAGAGCTCACCAGGTTTGAAAGAGAGAGAGAGAGAGAGAGAGCAAGCGGTAGCGCTAATGAAGGTTAACCGCAATGCTGCGAGTTGAGAAGAAAACAGCTGATCTGACGCGCGTTGAATAAACACGCTGTCAGAAGCTGTGCCGGCTCACGTTCTGTAAACAAAACGCTGCCGAGCACAGCGCGCGCCCCAGGCGTTCAGTTTAGAACGTTGGGGACGCGATAAAGGAAAAACTATAAACAGCGCTAATACCAACAATAAAAACGAACCGAACAGAGAAAGGGTGTTAATAGGAAGCGCATAGCCATAGAAATGCTTAACTAAACTATATAAAGAAGAAAAAACACCAACTACACATACTAAGGAAATGTAAACACGAGTAGAAAGATAGTACTTATCTTGACTGCGAGCAGCAAGAAAAGAGGACTTGTTGCTCTCAGCCAATATGTTTATACTCATCTGTGACTCTGATTGGTTACACACTGTATGACATATTTTTGTAGTTTCCCAGCTGGGTTTGCTGGGATTTGTAGTTTATCTTGGCTGCTGTTCAAATTAAAGCAAGAGAAGTTAGCATAATAGGAGCCTCCATGTTTGTAATAAAATGCCAAGTTTAGCGACCATGGGCAGAAATAAAATAGAATTTCGCACAATGTTGAATTTTGTATATTTAAAACGACAAAACCCACAATCTAACTGAAATAATTAGTACTGGCCCAGGTCATATTTTAGAGCGACTTGAAAAAGCGGCCTCAATGTACTTTCGTGTTACAAGAGTATCGATACTTTCACCTCGTGATTCCCACGAGGAAACACTTGATCCAACATGCAGTGATGGACATGTGCGCTCGTTCGAAATATTCCAGCAGGACAAATACAACACGTGTCTCTTTTAGTACAAACGCCGCTAAAAAAAATAGTATACCATTTGCTGTCATGTCGCATATATAATTCTGTTATATAATTCAAAATATGTTAAAGCAAAAGAATAAAAACAAAAATAGTCTAAGATCAGGCGGTGCACGCTGTGCCCTTGTGTCTTCGCTCTAAGATGGCTGCTGTGGCTGAGCCACTCTCTCGGCGGTTTCAGGCTGCCCTCTCTTGCTCGGCTCAGGCTGCTGGGGGATGGCCGGGGCTGCTCGGAAGCCCGCCTGGAAGGGAGGAGAGGTTGTTTGAGCTTAAGATTCGCGTCCCTGCTCCCTCCACCACCCCGTCTACTATCAACTGTCATCTGCAGGAGGCGTGTCTGGGGGGACACCCTGCCTCTGCGCAGCCGCTGGCCACGTCCCTCCTCTAAGCCGGTCTTCAAGAGGCTTTAGCTGCCCAGGTGCGTTTCAGACTGCGAGGACAAGAGCTTCGAGGGTACAGATCCCGGAACCCTCAGAGCAGTGGAAGTCCAGGACACAGCACTACCGATCGCAAAGAAATGGCAGACACCATGAAGAGCGCCTCTAACGGGGATGTCGCTAACGGTGGTCCGGTGTCCCCTGTCCGCGAATCTCCCTCACCGGGCGGATGGCAGCGGATTCGCTGCTTTCTTGCGTCCAACGCCCTGGTGATTCTGACTGTCCTGGGTGTGCTCATTGGAGTAGCCTTGGGACTGGGGGTGCGCGCCGTGGGTCTGTCCCATGCCCAGCAGCTGGCATTTGGCTTCCCCGGGGAGCTGCTCCTGCGATTGCTCAAGATGATCATCCTGCCGCTGGTGGTATGCAGCTTGGTGGCGGGGGCAGCCTCACTAGACCCCGCCGCGCTGGGCAAGCTCGGGGGCTGGGCCATGCTCTTTTTCCTAATCACCACTCTGCTGGCATCAGCTCTGGGGGTTACTATGGCGTTCATCATCCAGCCAGGGGCCGGAGCCACCATCAGCAGCCCGTCCCTGGGGCTCAGCGACGATGGGATCCCGGACTCCAAGGATGTGGGAGATTCTTTCTTGGACCTGATCAGGTGAGTGTCAGAGGTTGGGGCACAGGTGGCATCATGTCATGTCCTAGGGGCTTGGTGACATTTGACTTACTGGGTATTTTAAGAGCACATATGGGGAGATGTTGCGGAATCTGAATCAACTCTAGCTGCACGATGTCAGCTACTTCTGAATAGCACAAACCGGCGTTGAGGCGATTGAATGCGGGCTTAGTAAAGGAAAGCTGGTTTATGATCTCGCCTGAAGGAACGTTAAAGTAGCCTACGGTTGTAGGTGGTTGCGGGGGAGGGCGAATGGCACCCAAGTAGCAGGGGAAGTATTGGTATCACAAGTTGTTTAAATGTCAAATGTGTGTTTTTATAATGTCCACACAACTCAAACTGTTCGAGAGTACCACATTATTTCGCCTACTGTGCCAGCTGTCGCTGCTTCCACTGATTGGAGCGGAATCCGTCTGCTATTCTGTGGGTCCTTTTGATATTTGCAAGGACACCTCATCTAAGCAGTGTCCTTCCTCTCGCTGGAGCGCAGCCAAAAATAAAGCTAACCTTTATTCTCCGCTCTGCGTGGCGCCCCTGACCTGGAATCCTGCGGCAGCTGTCAGATGGCGCTTATCTAGCCCGTACAAAGCCTACCCCGCTGCATTAGCATTGTGTGCATGTACTACTGCCAGCTGCCATGTGTCGCCCTCCCGGTTATGGCCCCTCCTATCTCCTGGTGTCTGATGCAATGCTAGCAGTCGATTGAGTGTCTGAAGAGCACATGGGTTTTCTTCGTCATCAGACTTGCGCGGGCGAGCCCAATCCGGTGCTTTGTGACACACACGCAGCCTGGCGTGGGCGGCGAGTTTGTTTGTGGTGTTCTGTAGTTAAGGGCACCACTTGGGGTGCTTTCAGTGCATACCGCAGCTTGTCATACAACCATCCCCTACCAGATGCACACACTTGATGTGACTTGCTGAGTCATGTTCAGATGGCACATTTTTGCCCTGCATCTAGCTCTGACACAGCAAATTTCTTAGCTTTCTTTGTAATTGAGAGATATCCTTTGTATGCTGAACAGCAATGGAGCTTTTGCCCTTCCTTCCTAGGATACACATTCCTTTTATTTATAGTTAGTCTGTTTGCCTTGTCTGAGGATACATTTTCTACAAAGTCATCATGATTTCAAATCCATCATTCACCCGAGGGAAATGTGTTAGTACTTGCTTGCCAGGCCAGTTCCTAATGCTCCTAAAGAGTCTCAGTAATGAAAAGTAACACGCCCAGGAAGGCAGTTTCAGTGCCAGATTTTCGACATAACTTCAGAATAAACGAGATGCACTTATATTCATTGAATGCAAATTAATTTTACCTGGATATTCTTAAATCTGGCATCCTGGACCTAAGCTGGATACACATGGATATCTCAAGATAGTAGACAACGTCCAATCCACCTCTTGTTACTGTAAAGTATCCTGTTGACAGGTTTATCCGTCTATCTCTTCTCTACTGAGACCATTGACACGATTGGAATTGTATTTATTTTTGGACTTTGTATCAGAGTTTTTGCACATTTTACACCAGAAGCTCATTTTATAGCTTTATCGTGTGGCTTGCAATTGCTTTGTGGGCTCCATTTGCACTGCAGTGTGTTTCATACCCCTTTATGCACAGTGTTTTAGCACCACCATGACTCCAGTGAAGTTTGAGGTCCCTTACTTCTTTGTGAAAGCAGCAGTACTCATCCATTTAGGGTCTTATCTTTTCAGTCTTTTGCATCTTACTGTGGAGATGTGTATGCTGGGTATTTGGTGCTGGTTATGTGCTGGCTCCAGACTGCTGAACGGTGTCCTGTTTGCTACAGAAGAGAACAATGACATATCACAACACCTGGATTAGTTTGATTCTTTACCTATTGGTAAGGAAAATTTGGTCAAGGTAGGCTGGAGTGCTTTGGACCCAATGGCATGATTCCATTCTTTGGCCTGATTGCGTCCTGCCTCTACTGCAAGGTTATCTGTGGGCCATTTTTCCCTGCGATAAAAGGAGGAGTTGGAAAGTGATTGTGTAACTGTTGGCACCTGAAGAGCTACTGGGTCTTATCTTAGGCGGCAGCTTTACACAGTGATAGGAGGGCCATATTTAGGAGGCTAGATATCATTGTCTGTTGCACTAATGATAAGAACAGTGATACCAGTGACCTGTTTGGAGTCTTGCCTTCCTGAGCCTTTGGCTTTTGTTCATTCGCTTCCTGCTTAATGTATGTAGATTAACAAACCTTCTGATTGTGAATTTAGCTTGGAACAATGCCGCATTAATATCACATGCCAATTGTCTCCTTACAACTTCGGTTTTAAGTTGTAAATATCTAGTTTGGAACCTAGAATAATTAATAGGGAGACACAAGTATTATTGATGTAAGTGCGAGGCTGCCAACCCCGTGCTTCAAGTAGTACATCATCTATTTTCACCATTAGATGATATGAAACTCTGTGTCCAAATCAGTGGACAGATGACCTCCATTAACCAGCAAAGGCCACCTCTGCATGTGTGGAGAGCTGCAAATGTGCTGTGACTTGACGACATGAGTGACCTCCAACAAATAGTCCCAGAACACAGAATCATCAGCAATAAGTCACCTCTTGCTCCATCACAGTTCACAAATGCACACTCTATAAAAATTTCAGGAACTCATTTTTGACGCACTACTATTGTTCCCAAAACCCATCCATAAATTTAAGGGACGAAGATTTGCAATCCCACAGCTCCTAAACAAATTGAGGCAAACTCTTCCCATGACTTGAGGTCCTCTGCCCAAACTCTTACTCTTTTCCAGCTAGAGTACTGAAACGCAGTAATCTAAGAACTCAATATGGTGACCTGAAGGCACTTCATTATGGTCAAATGTCAACGAGGCACACACGTTGTGCTTTAAACATTTTCACTTTATTACAGAGACGGTTTACCAGCTCCTCTGGATCAGCTTTAGTGTCAAATCAAAGTATCCTCGACGTACCCACATGAATCCATACATACTTTGCTTATTAGCTTGGATCACTCCGCAACTAGGGCCAAACCAGACCCTCAACTGCCATAGTAACCCAGCACAAAGGAACTTACTCTATTTTATGATCTTCATGGTGGCTGCCCTTACTCTGGAACACAGTTTGGAGCACATTTTTGATTCTTCAAAAATGTAGAGAGATTTCCAAGAGTTGTCTGGGAAATCAGTGACTTGTATACAATTCTTAAGTGCCTAATAATTGCCAAAATCAGAGGTGTGCAACGCCCCATACAGAAATAAAACACGTGCCGATTTACAGTAAACCTATGTTTCCGTTTGCTTCCTTGAAAAGAAATTGATGAATAGAAATAAACTTCCAAATTTGTGGGTGTTCACCAACTTTTTCGAGTTAAATATACCCATAAATATCCATATGTCCCCTTTCACTTGTCAATGTAGAAATTGCACCACCCCTTCAGAATTTCCATATCAGCAAGTCCTACTAGCAAAGAAGTCAATTTTAATTTGGCTTTAGCCTCATAATAATTTTTTTGTGCAAACGTAGATTGAAATGGGCGTGCTAAAACTTGAACAAAAAAACCTGTCTGTCGGAGGCATGAATGCGTACTCTTGGTGTATGTAAGCTGTGCCTTGCAGGGAAACCAGAAATTAACCTTTTTTTAAACTTATTTTTATGTTAGTGTTGCTGTTGTGATGGGGTGGATTTCGTTTTTTTGAGGCTTTGTATTTGTCAGTTTTTGAAAGTCTTGTTTTGTCTTGATTAGGAGGAGGGCGACAGGGTCAGACCTTGCTCTAGTCTGTAATGTCTGTGAAGAATTAGTTCTTGGTATGAGGGAGGAGTTGACGTCACTTGACGTCTTGACGGATTCCTGAAATTTTATTTTGGGAGCCTGGGCTGTGTCCACATGCTTTACTGGTTTGCTCAGCAGTGAATGGGATGTTTATTCGGTTGTAATTGAAACCAGTTTCCTAAATGTTTAGAACCAGTTTGAGCCGGAATGGTTGTGTGAAAGCCTGAGGCGCGTATGGTGGGTACTCTTTATTCAACAGTCTGGGCGGGTAGGGAGGTTGCGAGAGTAACGAGTTACTACTACCTCCACTATCACCCTACATCCGTTTTTTGCAAACTGGGGGTATTTTTGGTGGGTCACGAAAGTTCAAGCAGTAAACAAAAGTGCTTTTACATTCTGTATTTATCTGGTCACATGCTGCGCATCATAGACAGTGGTCAACGTCAGGCGATGTCTCCTGTGTTTTTTCCATGAGTACTGGTGTTTAAAAATTCTTTTAAGTATGTAGTCGAAATTTTTTTTTTTTTTTAAAGTTGTATTATCTGTCACATTCTTGCTCGGGTACATGAAGTGTGGAAGAAAAAGTTGTAGGATGTAATTTTTTCGTAACACAACAAAATGTAAATATCTGTGAATGAACTGCACGCATTCAGCAGTCAGGAATGCAAAACTAAAGCACTTTTTTTTTTTTTAAATAATCCTGAAATGTGATAGAAACAAAGATTGTAGGAACAAATCAAGACACTTTACGTGACGATACACAAATAATAACTATTCACTGAAACTATGGCCACACATTCTCATTTGTGTAACTATAGTGTTATGAGTAAAACTGTATGTCTTCTAATTTAGTGACTGTTGCAATGGAAAATGTGCTCTCTGTAAATGACAGTGCACTTCCACACGATGTTTTAGTTGCATTAGAAAATTGCCTGCCTCATCCATTAAAGCTAGATGAATTGGGAAAGTTTGTCCTACTAATGGTTGTAGATCAAAAAATGTTTAGGCAGCAATGCCCTCCAGTATTTTTTGACTCTAATAAGTTTGATGTATTGTTTTGGTTTTATTGGAAGGAGCTACTTAACAGATTCGTCTCGGCTTCTACTTCTAAATGAAACCGATGTATTGATTGGCACGCTCTGCCATACTCCTGACCAATCTGATTCGTTAGCTGATCTTTAAAGTTGCTTGTTCGCTAAAAAATTTGATACACCACTGTCACCTTCTTTCATTCCTCAGTTAAGGATACTAATATCTTAGCTTGAGCTGAGCTGTCAGGTGTATAACTTTCTTTTGTCTAAATCTCAAAGATTCAAAAGCCTAATTCTCCCCCCCCCCCCCCATTCGTTTCTAGATTTAGCATTGCTTTTCGATCTTGTTAAAATGCTACATTACTAATACCTTTTTTTTTTCTCTCTCCTCAGAAACATTTTCCCATCAAACCTTGTTTCTGCTGCGTTTCAGTCGGTGAGTTAGCCTTTCTTACAAACTGCTTCTAAGAGGGACACCATTTGTTCGAAATGGGGTCTCTAGTTGGCAGTCGGTGTACAACCTGTCCAAGTAGGGACCCTCACTCTAGTCAGGGTAAGGGAGATATACAGCTCAGATAACCCCTGCTCACTCCTTTGGTAGCTTGACACAAGGAGTCAGGCTTATCTCAGAGGCAATGTGTAAAGTATTTGTACAAACACACACAGTAACACAATGAAAACACCACAAGTGGACTCCACACTAGTTTATAAAAATAGCCAATATTTATCTAAATCAAACAAGACCAAAACGACAAAAATCCAACTTACACAAGCAAAAATATGAATTTTTAAAGTACGACAAATCTTAATCCATAGAAATCAATGGATGCATTGTTTTAGCACAGAGTACCTGGTATGCTTAAAAAAATAAAGCCGCCCGGGCAAGCGAGCATTGGAAAAGCAAGTGATGCATCGATTTTGTACTCAGAATTGAGGCCTTGTGTCAATTCTTTCCTACCAGGGAAGGGATGCGTCAATTTCAGGACAAGCAGCCTCAGGTCTGTGAGGTGCTGTTGAAGATGTTGACGCCCAGGGTTAATGTGTGGAAAATTCCGACTCTGTGCCAAGGGTCTGTGTTGAGTACAGGCGCTGTGTCGATGTTCTGACATGCACACAGCGGTGCATGGATTTTCCCTCGCAGGTTACCAGCTTCCACTTCTAAGGGCCCAGGGACTGGATTTGACACCACTTAGCAAGTCAGCCCAGAAGAAGAGCCCAGGCACTGGCAGATGAAGTCTCTGACACTTCAGAACGGGGCAAGCTTCGTCCAAGACCTTGGAGAAACTTCACAAGCAGGGTTTCAGAAAGAATCGTCCAGTCCTTTACCTCTTAAGGCAGAGGCAGCAGCAGGCCAGCACAGGAAAGCAATGGACAGAGTGGCATGTCCTCCTCAAGTATCAAGCTCTTCTCCTTGGCAGAGGTTCCTCTTGATCTAGAAGTAATCTAAAAGTGTGTTTTTTTTGCGTCCACTTGTTATACTCCTTTCTGCCTTTGAAGTAGGCAAACGTCAAAGAAAAGTCTCTGTTGTTGACAAGATCCTGCCTTGCCCAGGCTTGGCCCCAGACACACACTAGGGGGGCTTGAGTTTGCATTGTGTGAGGACAGGCACAGCCCTTTCAGGTGTGTCAGCTCCTCCCTCCCCCCTCTAGCCCAGGAGACTCAGCAGGATATGCAGGGCACTCATCAGCTCCCTTTGTGTCACTGACTAGAGGGAATTCACAAACATCCCAATTGTCAGTTTGACCCAGACATGGATTCCACAGGCAGGCAGAGGCACGGAATGGTTAAGCAAGAAAATGCCCACTTTCTAAAAGTGGCATTTTCAAACAGACAGTCTAAAAATCAACTCTACCAAAATATGTATTTTTAAATTGTGAGTACTGAGACCCCAAGCTCCATATCTCCATCTGCTCCCGATGGGAAACTGCACTTAAAAGAAATTTAACAGCAGTCCCCATGTTAATCTATGCAAAAGATAGGCCTTGCAATAGAGATAACCCAATTTGGAAGTGTTTCACTATTAGTACATGTAAAACACAACAGTACATGTCCCGCCTTTTAAATACACTGCACCCTGACTATGGGGCTAACTAGGGCCTACCTTACTGGTGAGTTACATGTAGTAAAAGGGAAGGTTTGGGCCTGGCAAGTGGGTATGTTTGCCAGGTCAACACTGCACACACTCATGTGGGTGGTACAATTTGTGCTGCAGGCCCACCAGTAGCTTTTGATTTACAGGCCCTGGGCACCTTTAGTGCACTTTACTAGGGACGTACCAGTAAATCAAATGAGCCAATCATGGTAAACTAATTACCAATATCTTTTAGACCAGGAGCACTTGTACTTTAGCACTGGTTAGCAGTGGTAAAGTGCCCAGAGGATCAAAACAGCAAAAACGAATTACAGCACAGGGTCTAAAAACAGGAGGTCAAAGCAAAAAGTACAGGAAAACCATGTCCAGAGCTGCCAGGTCTAACATGGTTCATGTTGAAATCAACACTGCCACCAGATCCTACCAATGCTCTGTGACGCTCTGTTGAACAGGCTTGGGGTGGCACTCATAGCAAATATGAGTGATAAAGCTTAAGATGAACAATTTTGTAGGTGGCAAGGTAGAATGGAATTAGTTTATTTCTTGGAGGAGGTTCTACACTAGTTTGTCAGGTACATGGAGCTGGGTTAGGGGACTTTATGCTGGTGTTCAGGTTTTTCAAAGTTTGTATGTGATTGGATTCATAATTGTACTGCCGTCTCCAATTTGAGCTGCGAGTAGAAGAAATTGTTACCTAGGGGGGTGCAGTAACCAAAAATATGTTTTCATGCTGATTGCCCCCATCTAGGCCTCATGGTTTTTCAGTTACGTTGTCGAAGAGGCAGTATATAGCCCTTAGCATCCCCAACCCCCTGGTTTCCTGTGAGTGAAAACAACAGAACAGAAGCCTGGTGGCAGCTACTGTCCAGCACAAGCCAGAGTGACATTGGAGGTAGATTTGGCGGGAAGAGTTGTGCACGCCCACCCACCCCCCACTTCACACTGACCTCATTTGTGGGTATTTCTTCTCCAAATTAGCTTTGGCTGGTGGGAATGGCTTCTGGGCAGCAGTATTTACGAAAACTTCTCAGCTCACCTTTACCTATTGAGGATTAGCACTTGTCATGGGGTGATTTGATTAGAGAGAAGGAGCCACATTCACAACAGTAGACGTTAAACATTGCTTGATCTAGTTATCCGAGTTAAATATTTGAGTGTGAAAACGATTGTGTTGTTTATCGTTCACCATAAGTATATTAATGCCGATTTTGCCATTTATCTTTTCAGTATAGCACCAGTTACAAATTCATCCGAATAAAGAAGAATATAACGGACGAGCTAGGTGGCCTTAACGAGACAATTACTGTTGAAAAGGTTTGTTTGCATCCGTGTTTGCCTGATGGATACTGGCTGCCTTAAGATAACCATATTGCATGTTTGTTTTGGCCTCGTTCAGTTTTGTTGTCCTCCTTCTCTCCCTGCATGTCTTTGTCACTCCAACCTCCCATAATTTGTTTTGCAATGATGCATAGGTTCTCAGTGCGGGCTTTGGGTGGTTCAGGTAATTACTATAGTATGTCACGTGTTTCTAAGACCAAGCAAAGATGGAAAGAAAATGGACCTTCTTGTTGGCTGGACAACCTGCAAACCATTATAAATAGAGAATATATATTGTTTGCTTCAAAAGGAAAGGTTCAGTCTGTTATCGCTTCATATTTATTCATGAATGAAGACTAGGGTGCAAGCCTCTAGTACCAATTTTTAGGATCTCAGTCCCTCCTTTGTGAAAAAATAGTAACGTCCTTGGATGTTGGCATCTTGGGCTCAAGCAGTAGCTCTCACACATGATTAAATTAGTAAACTGTAGTATTTTTTTTTTCCCAGGTTCCTTTTGGAATGGATGTCGATGGCATGAACATCTTGGGGCTTGTCGTGTTTGCCATTGTGTTTGGAATTGCTCTCCGAAAACTAGGGGAAGAGGGTGAAATCTTGATAAAGTTTTTCAACTCCTTTAATGAAGCGACTATGGTTCTCGTCTCCTGGATTATGTGGTACGTGTGCCACAGGCAAAATGTTTACTTGTTTGTTATACACATGTTTATGCATGCCTTGGTACTCAGCAGGCACATCCCTGTCCTTCGTGCATGCTGTCTAGTTTGTGTTTGTTAGTCTGCCTCCTAACTCTGGTATTTCATGTTTGCCTCTGTCTTTGTAGACAAAGCCTTATGATCAGCGCCATTGGAATTATGAGGCAGGGGAGCACCAAATTAGCGGCAGGGTTGACTAAATTATGTGGCAAAAATAGGAAAATAAGCATTTTTTTTGTAGTATTACTTAATTTGGCATTTTTGCACAATGGTATTACTGTCTGGGCAAAGAGATCACTCAGTACTAATATACCAACCATATACATAAATAAGCAACTTAAAGATGACTAGTTAACCTTTGCAAGGGGGTTTGCAATGCACTTAAACACATCACCACGTTTTTAGTAACTTTTGATCTGTTTGAGCTAGTAACCTTTTTTGGTTAAAATCTGCAGGTTATGCAGCAGATGATGGATTATGCAAAAAAGGCTGCGGTCGCCCAATCACATTTTTCCAGTGGCCCTGCTTATAATGCAGGACACTTAACTAAAAGCATTGCTTCTTAGTTCTGCAGAACAAACATTTCTCACAAAACTGCGGGAGATGCTACTTAATTTTGAATTATGTCCCTCTGATTGGAGGAAAGAGGCGTTTTTCACTGGAGCACAATTTTGAGAGACTGCTGCGTGAACATTAATTTTGAAATCCACTCTCGGTAGGCAATGCTGCCTGCTTAAAAAAAACACTGAGCACACAACCCAATCAACACAAGTTTGTCAGTGTTAGTTTCTTCCCCACTAACATCTAAAACAAGAATTTTGGATATCCAGTCGTTAAAACTTAAAATTAAGTCATGCCGCTTATCACCCCTCGGAAAATGCTGTGAGGCACAAAGGTATATCAAAATAGGCGACTTTGTTTTTCAGTACTCAGCTACTCATGTCTTTGACCTTCGTTCTATGCATCTGCCCCACACAGTGAAAGATGCGCGGAACGGCCTTGCTGGCTTGATCCCTCTGTGGTTCTAGACTTTTTGTTTATTAACATTTATATTCTGGTAGCTTAATATGATCATCAGGTGCTCAACTTGAAAAGGAGGGTAGCAATTGGGGGAAAGGGAACTGCGTATTCTGCCTGAAAATATTTTCAATTAAAAATAATCTGTGAAATGAGAGAATTGTTGCAAAACAAATAATAACATAACAGTACTGGAGTATGTTCACTTTATCTAGCCCTTTTGCTCTAGCTTTATTTGGGGACTGTATGTACTTTGTATTGTCTGCATTAAAGGTACGCCATCTGCCTTTTGTATGCACATTAGTGCTTTCTTTAACTTGGTGCCATTCTCGTACAGTTCTGCGGTATCGATTGATGGGTTGTGTATTGGTGTGGTTAGTAGAGATTAGTTTGTTAAGTATTTTAGATTACTAATGATTTGTGCTACATAATATGAATTCAGGAGATGTAAAGAAGGTAATCTGCAACAGGAAAGTGCAACAGAGATGTGAAATGACCGAGTCTCTGCCTCAAACACCCTATTCAGAGGACCCTCTCCACCATGAAAGACAAGTAACTATGTTAGTGCAAGAGGGGCAGTGGGAAGGAAAGAGTTGAGATTCCACTGGTCTCTGCTAAATTGATGCCCATAGCCACGTTTTCTAATAAAAGAATACGAATGATCCCAATTTGTTTGAAAAAGTACATATTTCTCCTCGAGAGGACAGTGTAACGAGACTATGCCTGTTAAGTGACCACCTTGAAAGCTGTGACCGGCTAAAGCGTAGCTCACTTCATTAGCTATTTATTGGTGAATGCTCACCTCATCAGTTGTTTGAGCTCATCTTGATTTTTGTCCTCCTCCGTGAGGCTGCTTGAATCTCCAGGTTTTGCTGTCATTGGTAGGGATGTTTTTTAAAAGTTGAGAGCTCAACTAGAAAGTTGAGTTTTGGTGCAAATCTCGTTTCTGCCTAGTCGAAGAGATGACCGTGGCTCCGGTGTCCTGACATACTGGGTCTTAGACCTCTACATGTGCTTTTTTTTATTGCTTTATCTTTATTTGTTGATCTAGATCATGGATACTCGCAAACATTTTCCCAGGGGCCAAAAAGTTTGGTCTGTGACGTGCCTGGGGGCCGCATTGATGCCAGGGTAGTGGCGGTCGGGTAGGGTGGCTAGGGGGATTGATGGCAAGGTAGGTGTAGGGGAAGCAAAGGATATACATCTAGTGGCTGAAATAAACAATAGGAAACCAGAAAACCTGGAATTAATCCCGGCTTACCCACTTTTCCAAATTGTGTGATCCTAGGCAATTGTTTAGTGTCACTTTCCCTCCTTTTACTGCATTATCACATTTAAGATGACCTCGAAATACATGATTCATGTATGATAGGAACCCAGGCCACCCATAAAGTGCACATACCAATTGACTTGCCTCTTTAATTTACTATTGGTGGTGTTCCCAGGGTAAGGGAAATAATTAATGTTTCCAAATTTGTTTCCAAATGTATGTTTGAAAACTATAACTTTTAAATGAATACATCTCAATGCACTGATAAAATAAATTGTACTAAGACGAAAAGGTTCTGCATGTTAACTAAATACACTTTTTAAATTTTGAAGCGACTGTCTTAGTTTTACACTTATGCTGCAAGATGTCTTTAAAAATGAAGGCGTTTCTAAAGTTAAGTGCAAGAGTCCCTAGTTACATCCTTTCTTTAACACCAATTAAGTTTGAAATAAATGATAAATAAATGATTGTGTGTGTATTTAATATTTTTGTTAATGTGGTCGAGCAAACAGCTGCCCAGTGCTCCTGTTGCCCCAGGGGCCGCATGTAAAGGTCAGAGGGGCCGCATGAGGCCCGCGGGCCGTACTTTGAGTATCCCTGATCTAGATGAAGCTAAAAATTAGGCAAATAAATTAAAAAAAGATACGGAAAAGCAGTTCCTTGTTTTCTTTAAAAGGCGCGAGCCATGCAGGAAAACGGCAGCTTGGTGACGCAGAAGACAGCAAGGAATGTGAAGATAGGTTCGGCAGACGCTGATTCCAGCTGTCGGCCAGGTGCATGCTGCTATTGACGTCTGAGAGGCTTTTCTTCTTAGAATTTTTATTTTCCTCTTGTTCGAATTTTAATGTTCCTTTAAGTCAGTTGGCGGCACTGAGCACAGTGCTTAATTTGTAAGTTAAAACGTGCCGGTGCCCAAAGCTCACGTCTGAGTCACGCGGCTGCTGCAATTAATTGTGAGAGGACTGAATATTGAGGCAGCGTTATCCTGAAGGCATCTAGGGCCTTTTTTAAATCCATTTACAGCCACTCCCTGCCCTTTCAGCTCACTCTTTTAGCTTTCTCCTCTTGTGACGTTTTTTTGTTTTGTAAGGGCGAGCGCAAATCGCTCCGTCCCTCTTCTAATCTCTCTTTAGAGGATTTTAATCATGTACCATGTTACGTCAGTCACATTTATTGGTTCGTGGGCTTACCTTTTAAAAATCCGCTTGTTTTCATTAGTGAGACATGCATACGTCATGCCTCTTCTGGTGTTTAGCCCTCCTCGAGAGCACCGGTAAACTACTGGAAACATACATGGCTCCATGTTTTCCGTATGGTTTCTGGACTACTTTTTCTCTTTGTTTCGCAGCGCAATCCTGCTCGTGTTTTTTTTTTTTTTTCCTTTTAATGTGGCAAGAAAAAGTCCTGTTAGGGGTTTACAACGCTAATAGCTCTAACTCAATGTAATGCAAGGCCCGTTGTATTGCAAATCCTTGTCTCTTCTTCCGACTTTCCCATATTGTCTTTTGCTCGCAGTAAAGGTTTGAGGCAGAAAAATAAGTGCCAGCCCTAAAAAATAAGTGTCAGTGTCCTGCACCAGAAACCACCGGCTCAAATTAAGCACGGGTAAAAACTTTGTTTTGACTACAGGAATCGTCTCTTGTCCCAACGTTGACCTGGGCTCAACTGAATGTTTACTTTGAGGCCTCCTCTTAAGGTGTCTGGTTTATTGTGTCTGGGTAATGTAATGATTTTATATATGTGTTGCCTACAGGTATGCCCCGGTGGGTATCATGTTCCTGGTTGCTGGGAAAATCGTGGAGATGGAAGATGTCGTAGCTCTCTTCTCCAGCCTTGGCAAGTACATCTGCTGTTGCATCGTGGGCCACGCCATCCATGGCTTTCTCGTCCTTCCGCTCATTTACTTCATCTTCACCCGAAGGAACCCGTACCGCTTCCTGTGGGGCATCTTCACTGCTCTGGCCACAGCATTCGGCACCTCTTCCAGGTAAGCGTCCAGAGTGTGGTGTGCTGCGTGTCCCAAGAGCGAATAATGCAGAACAGGTTCAGTGTGAGGTCTGCCAACAGCCTAATGGGGCTCTTTGCTACTGTTAGGTGAAATATTTTGGTACTATTGAGGGCCTTAGTAATTTATTTAAAAAAATAAATTAAAAAAAAAAAGCCCACTGTTTTGTTACCCATGTGCCCCAAAAAACAAACTGATACTTGTATAACTGCTCTGTCCTTTTGTGTCTAAGCATTCAAACACCATATCTCATTCACAACGCTGTCAACTACAAATGCCCAAAACCTGTGTGCGGTAAGGGATAACCGACAGAGTCAGATTGGCAGGGCTGGCAATCGGACACTGCCCGGGGGGCCAGTGGCGGAGGTCAGATGGTGGACTGTTTTTAGGGTCAAGCGTGCAACCGCTTTAGCCTGTTGAAATCTCTCTGTGGCTTTTTAACCACATCCCCTCTTGCTATTCATTCTTTGTTGTGCTCGTCTTAAATGCTTCATTTTTATCAGTGCATTTTGTGAAATAGCTCTCCTTTGTGTCCTGAGTTCCTTCCCCAGATGTTTTAACTAAGTGAACATTTTTGTTGGCCATCATACTACATCACGCTTTCTCCTATTACAGTGTCCTGGCCCATTCTCCGGTTTTGGTTTGCCTTTCATCCCAGCCAAGATCCTTTTTAAACATTCACGCAGGGAGCCAATAACTCACGCTCACGGTGGCGGTGGCGCTTTGAGTCAGCTTGTTTATTGATGTGCAGAGTGTTGGCAGATTTCAAAACTATTACATATAGCAATAAAGTGATGTGTACAGAAGCGTCGACATTTTTACGAACTAAGATTATAATTCGGGCCTCCGCGATCTCCAGCCAGTGACCCCTTCATTTGCATTTGCTTTCTTCTCTGAATGGAAAACGAATGCATTGATAGATAGGGACGGTCCGAAGTTGGAGTACAATGTCAATAGCTCTAACTCATGCAAACACTAGACCCACTGCATGGAAAATGCTTGCTTTTGTCTGTGTATAAAGCAGCACTTCATACCAGGGCTGATTTCTCTAACAAATAGACTGTTACAGCTAGAGGTGAGAGGTAGTTTGAGTAAGCTATATATTAGGCCCTTTAATTGTTATTTGCAGAATGACAATTGGGCAGCCGCAGGACGCACATCATGTGGTGCTTTCTTCCATTACCGGGATCTGAAGGTGACAGTGAGCTTTTGATTGGGGGGGGGGAGGGCATCTTTTGAGAAGCACAATTAACAGGTATTTGGTGTGGTGAGGAGGCTTCTAACGCTTCCCCCACAGAAGGTCATAACGATTGGCTAAACAAGCCACAGGTGCCTGCTGCTACTTTTCTCTGCTTGGGATTGGGAGGTTCATCCAAATAGTGTTCAATGGAATGAGAGAAAAAGCACACTGAGAACTGCAGATGTTTAAAATAACTTTGCAATTAAACAAAATCTGAATGGAAACAGATACAAATAAAACACAGTTTTGGCAGTGTTGCTGTTATAAAAAAACAAAAAAACGTATTCACCCTCCATCCTTAAGGGAAAGGGGCGAGATAAAAGAAAATGAGAGACAGGGAGCCAATCAGAGAGACAGAGTATGGAAGAGAAAAGATTGTGCGGAGGAATGCTATGAATGATGGGTTGGTATAGACAGAGAGTGAAGAATGGGAAACAAAAGTGAAGAGAAAAGGAGATGGCAAAGTGACAAAAAGAGTGAACAGTGAATGATGAAACAAAGGGTGGATGGAGACAGGGCATCCAGGTTTAGAGAGGCACACAAAGAGCTCACCTAATTATTATAATTATTATTTTTGTTATTTCCTTCGGCAGCTCCTGTTTATTTGCTATGTAAAACTTACCATTCTCTTCAGTTGTCTCCCTCCATTTCCTCCCCCCCCCCTTTCCTTTTCGCCCACTCCCAAAACTTCTCACCTTACATTTTGCATATAAACTGGTGACTCAGGCGAGAGTGGAGGATGGGAAGTGTGTGTTCAGAGGCTGGCCATGTGTGTTCAGAGGCTGGCCACTGCTAAGGTAATCAGCTAGGATTTGACTGACCAGTGAACACAAAAGCCCCATATTAGGATCATCTGCAGTAATAATGTTAAAGACAAGGCCAGGTGCTTTGAAGGTGGCAGGGCGTAGACTTTTCATCACTCACTAATGTTCCTTTTCCTACCCTTAGTCTTGGTCCAGAACATCCACTGCTAGGGATCTTTTGATAAAGGTAGTGTTAAATATACCACTAAGAAACAGTAGAAATTGAATTGTGAAGGGAGGGTGGAAATCGAGGAGGGAGGAATATAGGGGCCCCAAATTTGACTTCGTCCAGGGCGTGTTTTGAGCAAAGGCTGGTCTTGAAGAGCGACTGGTACTGGAATAACAGTGTTTCCAGTCTAGGATGATTCTACTGGCTTTTGGAACTTTAAAAAGAATAATTGATCACACATTTCTCCCCTAAATAATTCCCTGATGTTAATCACACACTGATTCGTGAAAGGTTGTGATCCACAAATTTGGGCAACTTTCTTTTGGGTGCTTGAGCCAGTTTTGAGTCCCAATCCAACCATGATAACCGAGGAGGAAATAATTTATGGTGGTACAAATAGAGGTGGACGAGACTGGAGAAAGTAGCCAGAAAAAGGGCTCCACACCAAACATCTGTGAAAGCCTAATATCACAGTAGGGGCAGGTTGGAGATGGGAGGGTGTGGCTCAGGCATGAAGACTCCATATCAAAAGTGTATTTTCTAGTGCTGTCAGAGTTGGAAAGTAAGAGGGGTAGATTTAGCCTAAAGATTCTGCACCCCAGGGACATATTTTTTACAGACCTTTCTTTACTTGTTTTATTGTATGTTGATATAGTGCATCTCTGCCAGTTGGTGCTAGGAGATATATATATATCTATGGGAGATATGATGTCTCATAGTCCCTCTCTTCAATCCTGTTGTCCCATGAATGTGCTTTTTCTTTAAACTTCTACCATGTCCGAGGACCCTACTAAAAAGTTGCTTTCTCTATACCAGATGGCTCGTAATTTTGTTTGTAACTGTCTTTTAATAATGCAGTGACGCTACTGCAGTGGCACTTGGTGCTATTACATTGCCATCCAAGTTTGAATGGAAAAGGTTTTGGTTGTTGTAACTCGGGGGTGTCCATAATTTGGCAACAAGGTCAGCATCTATGCCATATTTTACTCCTGCCCACTTTCCTGAAAATATGTAAGGGGTTAGCCATTGAGGTGTGTGGGGGGGTGCAAGGGGGGGGGGGGGGGGGGGCGGGGGGCTGGCTTGGGTGCTGTCTGAATGAAGTTGAGGAGGTCATGGCCACAGACTGAGCCCAGTGGGGGACATTTGTTTGGGAAGATGGCTAGAGGTGGGAACTCTGTAGGTGCTGTGCATGAGGGCCAGAACTGTGTAACATAGACGATGTAAGGCAGAACCAATTTTCCAAAGAGATCTCACTCTGCCCCTCATTGTGTTGTGTTTGTTTTTGTGACCGTCAAGACTAACGTTCTCCTTATGTGTAAAATATATTTTACGTCCATGGTCAGTTTTGATAGGTGAGAACTGACGCGTTGCCTTCTCTCTGCAGCTCAGCCACCCTGCCCCTGATGATGAAGTGCGTGGAGGAGAACAACGGTGTTTCGAAGCATATCAGCCGCTTCATCTTGCCCATCGGCGCCACAGTGAACATGGACGGCGCAGCTCTCTTCCAATGTGTCGCTGCAGTCTTTATAGCTCAGCTCAACAACATGTCGCTCAACTTCATCCAGGTCATCACTATTCTGTGAGTAATGGCACATCCTTTTCTACCCTCAAATGTTAATGGGTTACAGCAGAGGTCGAAGTGGGCGGGATCTGAAAGGCATTTAAGGAGTTTTATTTTACATGCTTACTCTAAAGGTGAAACACCAACAAAATACTTACAGAACATTGTGTTGTTTTTAGCCAGAGACTTTCTATTTGCTTGCTCTATTGTTGCTGTCCTCACCTTTGTGCCTGTTTGTCCATGGCATGCATGGTCATGCCTTTTCTTGAGTTTAGCAAAGACGCCCCCATAGAGGGTCAGCGCCATAACGACTGCCTTGAACCCGCAAGGACTGAATTGACAGGTTTAAAGAAAAGGCCGCTGCTGGGCCCCAGCAAACGGACCACATACACCCCCACCCCCAGGGTACGCTGGGGGCAAGATGTGAGGCGCTTAATGCCAGGGACCAATGGGAGCAAGGAGTTTTTCCAAACCCCTCCCAATAGGTTACGGGGGCACTTGGTGACTGTGGGAGGAAGAAAGGAAGATGTAAGGAGCGTGCTGTCCCCTTAACTGAAAATTAAACGAATGGAGTGATTATTTCACCATTAGGCTTAGTCCCCAAGAAAAAGGCGGGCCAATACAGGCTTATACACTTTTTTTTTTCCTTCCCAGAAGGATCATCAGTCAACGATGGGATCCGCACGGATGAGTGTTCCGTGGGCTACGCCACAGTAGAAAATGCTATTGACATGATTAAGCCAACAGGCAGGGGAGCATTGATGGCAAAGGCTGACATTGAGTCAGCTTTCCGACTCCTACCAGTAAATCCAGGGAGCTTCCGCTTGCTGGGTTTTCAGCACGAGGGAGGTGTATTTTGACAAGGCCTTGCCAGTGGGTTGCTCCATTTACTGTGCATATTTTGAGCAGTTTAGTACATTCCTAGAATGAGCATAGGAGACACCCTCAAGGGGGAAAGATGCACTATTTGGACGATTTCCCGTTTGTGGGGAAATTGGGGACAAGCGAATGCTCCAGCTCACAGAGGGCTTTCCAAGCACTAACAAAATAACTTGTGGTTCCACTAGCAGAAGGGAAGACAGTGGGTCCAGCAACTGCCCTCGTGTTCTTGGGCATTGAACTGGATTCAGTGGCGGAAATCAAGGCAATGTAGAGCAGAGAATAGGCAACCCTTAGGGAACTGCAGAGATTGGTTGGGAAATTAAAGTTTGCAGCCAGGGTAATACAAGCGGGGAGGGTGTTTGCCAGGCATTTGAGCAGATTGACCTCAGGCCTACGCAAGAAACATCACCATGTTAGGCTAGGGTCTGGGGTCAAGCATGACCTGGCCATGTAGGAGACCTTCCTGAGTAAGTTTAATGGACTCCTGATTTGGAGAGAAGGATGGGTAACGGCCAAATAGATAGCATTATTCACAGATACTACAGGTTTGGTGCTATCCTGGGCAAAGAATGGTGCACAGAGAAATGGCCAGGCAGGTGGCGGGAGCTAGGTATCACCACCAACATTTCTAGAGCTCTTCCCCATAGTGGTCGCCTTCACAGTCAAGGGGAATAAATTGTGCAATATGAAAATCACGCTGTGGTCAGATAACCAGAACGTGGCCATGGCCTTTAACAAAGGATCAGCCACGTGCCTAGATACATTGAGATTGATGAGGCGACTTTTGTAGCTACAGGGAAACCTTGACATTAGGGCAAGACATGTCCAAGGCATTAAAAACTCACTGGCTGACGCATTCTCTCATTCTCAGATGGACAAGTTCAGGAAGCTAGCCCTGGAGGCGCAACAGGCAATGACACCGTTCCCAAAAGAGCTCTGGGAACTTGTGGAGTGGACCTGTCGTTATTGAATGATAATGCACTCAAGCCGGAGACCCACAAGTGCTACAGGAAGTATGTAAGGTCTCTAATGCAGATGGGGGAGCTAGAGTCTCTGGGGGAACCTGAAGTCATGGCACAGGCAGTGGAACGCTTCATAAAACTTGCATACCAACAAAAAAAGTCCTGGGCACAGGGCCACTTGGCAGCATTAGCTCATTTCTAAAAAATACAGACCTGCTTGGACCCCACTGCGTCACACTACATCAGGGCGGCAATGAAAGGCTGGAAGCGACTGGAGGGGAAGAAACAAAACGAGGCGACCCATAGACTTTACAAAGTTAGCAGTGCTAATAGATGCGCTGAGGAAGGTAGCAACCAACCTATATGAGTATGTCCTATCCAAGGCAGCATTCATAACAGCGTTTTTTGGGGCATTTTGCATCAGCAAGCTAGTGGTACCAAAAAGAAGTGGGGCAGGGAGTTCCTGCCTTCAGGTGGAGGACACCAAGCTAGACCACAAATAAGTACGCCTGCTGCTGAAAAAATCAAAAACAGACCAAAAAGGCAGGGGCTCATGGGTCCAGTTCAACTGCATAGAAGTTAGAAAGCTCTGCCCAGTTTGCAGTTTGAGGGCCTGCATGGGAATCCTCCCTGATGTGAAGGGCCCTCTCTTAATGCACAGCAATGGTGAGTGGCTGAGCAAGTACCAGTTCAATGCGGTAATGCGCAGATCTTTGAGCCAGGGGATCTTTGCACTAGTGGAGTTTGGTGCACACTCTTTTAGAATAGGGGCAGCCACAACAGAGGCACAGCGTGGTTTGCAGGATGAAGCTATCAAAGCAGTAGGCAGGTAGCGCTCCAGCGCGTTCAAAAGTTACAACAAGGCCACAACTGTTATGAGCGGGACATGGGTGGATGCTGTCTGGTGACACTGTTGTAATTATTTTGTCAGGCATGCAAAACAGAGCAGTGTGGGTAGTGGGACACTCACTTATCTGGAGAATACAAGCATAGTGGAATCACAACGGCAGAACACAGAGGAGAGGTCCGGTGGCCACCAGCATCAGATGGTGGGGCTACCCCGGCATGAGATGGGGCCAACTGGCACAGACCCTCCGTGGGATTCAAGAAGCCCAGCAACAGCGGTCCTGAATAATCATTCATCTAAGGGGCAACAACCTAGCACAGCTAGGGCGGAAAGATCTCCTGAACAGCATCCGGTGGTCTTGGCAAGGGCTTTAGACAACGCCACTATCATTTGGTCAGAAATCATCCCCAAACTCACATGGTCCAGGGCCATGTCGGATAGCGTGGTGGACAATTCCAGGAGAAAACTGAACATCGCGGTCAGCAGATATTGCAAAGCAAATGGGCTGGAAAGCATCCACCATGGGCTGATGCACCCTAGGCGGCAGTAGTTATATGGCCCAGACGGCGTACACCCTTCCAGCTTAGGAATGGCGTACACCCTTCCAGCGTAGGGATGGAAGTGTTCTGGGCGAATTTATGGGCAGCAATGACACAAGTAGGTTGCTGGTAAATAAAAACAAAACAGTACCTTGGGATGTGGGGGAGCTGCCAGGAGACGTGAAGCTCGCAGGCAGCGTGGCGGACTATGAATGAGGTTTTATCTGGTAAGGTGGTGTGCTAATGAAAGGCCACTCATCTGGGGGATGCCTTACGGCAGGGTGTAAAGGGGCCTGCAAAGGGGAGTAGGTGGAACATGGCACTGGCAGCCCAGACCCGCCGTGAGGGATGTCAGGGCACAGAAACACGCAAGGTAGCGAGTTGAGCATAAAAAGAATATAAGAGGCTACCCCCCCCCCCCCCCCCCCCCCCCCACACAGAAAAACGTTGTGAAACAAACCGGACTTGAGAAATCCTCTCCAAAGCGGCATGTAGGATTGCCTACAAAAGAAAATGTTAGAAAGAAGTGACAAGCAGAGGCCTGGACTGAAAAGCATTGTAACAGCGTGGTGTGATGGCCAAAGGCTGGTCCATCACAATTGATTTATGACCAGTGTTTTATATTTGAGATCTGGATATGTGCTTAAATACTATGTTTATTGACAATCTTATCATGCATGTTATGTACAAAATAAAAGCGCCCAAAGTTAATCCACAAGAAGAAGTGTGGGTTGGTTTAATTATGAAAGGTTGTTGGTAAGCAAAGGTACGGGTGAAGCAAATGTATGGGTGTATTGGAAAGGGACTGGAGTGGGACAAGTGCGTGAGTTATAGCAAAGGCCGCCCCATAGGGGGCATAGAGAGCCGGCACCAAAACGGCTGCCTTGATCCCGCAAGCATCGGTTTGACCGTTTTAAAGAAAGGGCCCGCTGCTCGGCCCCAGCAAATGGACCACACACACATCATCCCCACCCCCAGGGTACGCTGGGGCGGGGTTCGCGCTCAAAGTGTGAGGCGCTTAACGCCAGGGACCGATGGGAGCAAGGAATTTTTCAAACCCCTCCAATAGGTTACGGGAGTAACTGGTGAGTGGGGGAAGAAGAAAGGGAGATTTAAAGAGCGCGCTGTCCCCTCAACGGAAAACTAAACGAATGGGGACATCACGTGTGAAGCAGCCGGCTACAGCGAAATCCCACTCACCCATACCGAGAGCTCCGCGTTTAGTCGCGACGCAAGGAGAAAGAGGGGCACGAGCGGACTGCGAATGAGATTTCACCAAATTTTGAAGGCAAACACACCTAGTAAGGTGGTGTGCTAAAGAAAGGCCACTCACGTGGGGATACCTTACGGCATGGTGTAAAGGGGCCGGCAAGGGGAGTAAGCGGAATACAGCACTCGCAGCCCAGACCCGCCGTGACTGATGGGAGGGCACAGAAACACACAAGGTAGCAAGTTGGGCCTATAAAGAAAATAAAAGGCTACCCCCTCAGAAAAACATGGTTGGACTTGGTAGGACTTGGTGAACCTCTGCCAAAGCGGCATGTAGGGTTGCCTACAAAAGAAAATGTCAGAAAGACTTGACCAGCAGAGGCCAGGACTGAAAAGAATTGTAACAGTGAGGTATGATGGCCAAAGGCTGGTCCATCACAATTAATTTATGACTGTGTGATTGATTTATGACCCGTGTTTTATAATTGAGACCTGTATATATGCTTAAGAAATACGATATTTATTGGCAATCTAATCATGCATGTTGTGTACAAAATAAAAGCAGCAAAGTTAATCCACAAGAAGAAGTGTGGGTTGGTTTAACTATGACAGGTTGCTGGTAAGCAAGGGTACAGGTGAAGCAAATGTATGGGTGTATTGGAAAGGGACTGGAGTGGCACAAGTGCAGGAGTTATTAGTCCTGCCCCAGAGATTGCTCCGTCATTGTGTCCTTCCAACTCTCCCAACTTAGCAGGTACTTTTTTCTTTGTGTTTGGGCACTCAACACAAGTGATCCTGTCTTTGCAAGCTCCCTCCGACTCACCCCCAGCTCCGTTCCTTCTTTTCCTTCATTCGATCTTATTAATCACCTCCTCATGGTGTTTCTGTTCCATTCTGTAACTTTCTTATGGCGTTTTATTAGAAAATAAATTTAAAAAAGCTAGAATAGATAACGACATTCTGCTTCAGGAGATTGATTTAGTTGCAGAGCTCTCTCCCTGCAGCTTTCCGGCTGCCTCTTGCGTCCTCCCAGTCCTTCCTCCTCTCCTTCACTTTTCGTCCCCCAGCAGCTTGTTATTTGATGCTGTGATAGTGCCCCTGCTCCTCCATCACCAGGGTCGGATTGGTATGGCGGGCATTGGGCGATGCCTCACGGTGGCCTGTGGGCCGTTTTTTTAGGGCCTCTGTTAACTAGCCCATGGCATGCTATTTGCTTTATTCCTCCCCTGCCAGGCGATCATCACCCTTCAAAATATGATGGGCGAGGGAGGGGTTAGGCAGAGATTGTCACGGTTGGGGCCAGGTGTTACTCTTGCCCTTGGCCCATTCTCACCTCGGCCCCCTGCAGGACAGCCATGCCCTTTTTTTTTTTTTTTTCCTCTGACCCCTCCATCCCCACTGGGCCATTACATTTAGAGCATCTCTATATGCAGGGCCTCCCTGGGGGGAGGGGTGGGCAGGTGATTTTGTCAGCATTGGGTCATTTTCACCTCAGCCCCGTAGAAAAGCAGCAATGGGTTTTTCTTAACCCCTCCCTTTTCCAGGTGATCGCCCTGTGATTATGGTGGGCTAAAAAGAGGTGACTGGGTGCGGTGATTTTGTGGCCTTTGGCCTCCACCTTTCCTTTGCTAGAGCAATAGCAGCAGTGTGCTTCACCTGACCCCTGCCCCTATCACATTTCTCTGTAAATTAGTGCTAACAGTATTTCATGAAAGGGCGCTGTCCAGGAATGTGGGCCACTTTTTTGGGACTGCCCGAGCCTAAATATGATCCCAATCCGACCCTGTCCTCCGGGTCTCTGGAAGTCCATCATCTTGCTGTCCTTCAGGGAGTATCTGGTCACCCTAGTGCATTCACATGATGTGTCAATTTTGTGTTAATGGTGAGTTTCATCTCACCAGCACATCACGCCACTCGTTTTCAAAAAGTCAAAGACCTGTTGACTTTGCTAATGCAGACAACACAAGCAAGCCTACAAAAGTGACTGGGTCATCATGCCTATTTTTTAGGGGTGAGCGCAGAGCTCTCCTAATCTCTCTTTAGGGGGATTTTAACCACGCCCCTGTTACATCAGTCACTTTCATTGGTTCGTGGGTTTGTCTTTTAAAATCTACTTGTTTTCATTTGTGAAAGGCATGCATACGTCATGCCTCTTCTGGTGTTTAGCCCTCCTCGAGAGCACGGGTAAACTACTGGAAACATACAAGGCTCCATGTTTTCCATATGGTTTCTAGACTACTTTTTCTCTTTATTTCACAGTGCGACCGCACTCGTTTTTTTTATTCAATGTCGCAGAAAAGTCCGGTTAGGAGTTTACAACGCTAATCGCTCTAACTCGACGTAATGCGAGACCGTTGCATTGGAAATGATTGTTTTATTTACCTATCCGAGTTAGATAGGTGTGTGTGTGTGTATCTATATATATATTATTATTATTTTTTTTTTTTTTTTTTTTTATTATTATTTTTTTAAGTTGCGCAAAAGCACAATGTAAAAAAAGCCACTGAAAAACGGGAAGGGTTTAAACAACAATAGAGGTTGTGTTTTATTGCACTTTTTATGTGGCGCGAACCTGACTTGAAGGAAATGAAGCGCTTTTCACGAGCACCAGTTACATTACACATTGATGTTTTTGGTAGATGGGGAAAATTAAGTGATTTGCCCAGAATCACAAGATGTTCGCCAGATGTCGAGACTCTGACTTCATTCCCCAGTTCTAAAGTCCGTAGCGCTGGCCGTTACATGACATCTGGAGGGCCGTTGACTTTTTTCCAGTCTCGATACCCATGTGCCCCTTACTTCCCGCCCAGCCTCCCATCTGTTATCTGTGTTTACACCACGAACCAGCGCTGTGACTCCGTCAGCAGTGGCCGCTTTATAGCGCTTTCATTCTCACACAATAGCCATGCTCTACAGCAGCCATGCTGTTGTACAACATGGCTAAAAGGCATTGGCAAAGTCAATATTTCTCCCTTAGGCGAGACCTATTGGGTTTGCCAGTGCTCGTTTTCTAATGCCCTCCGACTGCTGGTTTACAGCCGGCTAATCTGTACGGCGCTGTACTTGGCCCCTTACGAAGATAAATATAACCAGGGTTAGTATGCGTTTGTTTAAACATCTGATGATACCCAATGGAGTAGCCATTCATTACAATGAGCCAAACCGGCATAACCGATACAAATACAGGGCACAAAAAAGTAACACGTTTTGCAGCGTGACACTTTTGTAGACGCTCAGTCCTATTTTGCAACCTTCATTAAGCATGGTAACTACTCTTCCAGAATTATGCAGTGTTGTGTTTTTTTTTTTTTTTTTTATATGTACCTTGGCTATCATTGCGGGCAAGAACAAACCTATTCCTCTGATAAAACATTGTGTTCCCTGTGAGGGTATTTCTTCTATTCCACTTTAAAGCCTGGAGACCTTGCCAGCGTTCTGAGGAGAGTCGGATTAAGCAGCGCTTTTTACCGAGGAGTCTGCCCGGAGTTGCTGGCAGGGACGCGTACCTGTCATAATCGTTGCTTCAGGCAGACCTCTCTTATAGGCACTGCTGGAAGCCCGCCATTGGGGCTGGCCTAGTGTAGCCTCGATCATGCATGCTCGCTAAAGCACACGTGCTATGCATGTGAAATGCAGAGCGGTGGGCAGGGAACACAAAGATCTCCCTGTGAGCAGCATATGAAAGGGAACTCTGCTGGGAGCATCCGACATTGTCAGAGCCCCGATCCAAATTAGGAGCTATGCTTCTCTCCTTAACCGAATAAGGTGGCTGGGGCCCCATCTAATATGCTCACTGGAACTGGCATTGTTCCTGGCAGCCGAGGATTTCTCATTTTCCAGGCGAAGACTCGAAAACTGGGAGCATCAAGTGCGTGCCCCGCCTACTCCTTGGAGGCGAATTCTTTCATGTAAAACCGGTTCTGCTGGCTGCACGTAGATGTTACCACATGTTTGAGGCTGAAGTATGCCACGTGCTTCTATTGATGACCCTTGTATAACCCCCGCACTCCAAAATCGTAACATACCGATGACCAGAAATACTTAAACATTAGGCCTGGGTTGTGCGTTTGCGAATTCTTGTAAACAGTTTTATCATGTGTCAGTACTGCTTATACGTTGTTAACCAAGGCATAAATTCCTTTGATTGGTTTCATAAATCATTTTTGACAGGGTAATAAATCATTTTCTGATGGGTTCATAAATTACTTTTGACATGTCATAGCTCAAACCCCGTTGTCAATCAAACCCGTCCAGTCATAAACCTTGGCATAAATCATACGTTTCAATCATTACTCCTTTCTCATAGATGTCGGTTTTGTGAGGTAAGTAGAGTTTCTGTGTTGGACTTACTCTCTGAAGGAGAGGAGGGGGTAGGCTCTGGTTGGTGTAAGGCTCAAGTCGCTTCCCTTTTGTCCCTTTGTGCCCGCTGTCCGGTAGGTCTGGACTGCGAGTGCCATGCTCCGCGTACTTCCCCCTGTCAGCCCACTTACCCTGCTGTAAGGCATCTCCAGGTAAGTGACCTTCATCCAGTACACCGCATTGCCGGTGTGCCTCCTTGTTCCAACACTTGCTCCTAGTTTTTCCATCTTATGTGACATTGCTTTTCTTCAGGTGAGGGTGGATTTCAGTTTCTATAGCTGACTGCCCCTGTTCCACAAATAAAACCTACTCTGGATCATAGACTCGTATAACCCTCTTTGCCCCCTGGCCTGTGGTGGGTTGAGCCTCATAGGTAGGTTCAAACGATAACAGCCTTCTGATTGTCCAGACTTCACACCTCCTTGCTCCTTTTTTGGCACTCTTTCCGCCCCACCTTCTGTTTCCTGGAGGTGGGGGAGTAGGTCACAGCCTCACTTGGCATGTTACTGTGCCCAAAACTATCTTTTCCCTGGGGTGCTGGTGGTTGGTATTGCGCCGGCCCTCTATGCTGCCTTTGTGGTCAGAGGTGCAATGTGTTGTTCACAATATTTGTAAGAAACAAGGGAAACTCATGGGTAACAAGGAACCAGGGGTTTAACTTTTTTTGAAGTAACAAAGGTCCATTGAGAGTAAAAAAAAAAAAAATTGATACACAATGAAAACTAAAATTAAAAAAATCCAAATGGACAAATGTATACATTTATTGGATCAAGATAAAAAAAACATTGCAGTGGGGATATATTTACAAGGAAGATTATGAAAGAATTCCTTACTCAGGCATTTAACAAGTGACTTAAATGAGACAATGGTAAAGTCACTAACATGCTGTACCCATGCTCATGTAAACAGATATGACAGATTTAGTCAAGGTACTCTTTTTCTCTCCTCCAGGAGCCCTCTTCTTTCCGGGGCTGAAAAATTTCCCAAACCAAAAAGAGAGAAATAAGGCAGCACCGCCAGAAATGAGATTCAAATCCTTATATCTCCATTTATTGTAAAGTGCTCAGTGCTTGTAAAAATGGCAACGCGTTTCAGCCTTAGCCTTAGCCTACCAGAGGCTATATATTATATCCACTCTGTAAATAAGGTGGAAGTCTAAGTATACAAGTATTCGAATAGTATAAACGGCACGTGAAGAAGCACACACTGAGGGGAAAAAGGAGGGAAGTAACAGCCCTGTGTGAGATAGATATTGTGAAGAGGAGGGAATTCAGCCTCGGCGTTAAAGAATTTAAACATGTAATAAGCGGGGGGAAAAAAAAGATAAGGGCCACATACGTATTAATAATTAAATAGGAACTAACTAAGGGGACCAATGATAGTCCTACATATCGAGAGATGCGTCAAGCGCAGGGTGAGGTGCAGTAGCAATGAACTTTAAAGCGGACTCTGAAGGCACAATACTGTAATTAATATGAACAAAATAACCAAAAAAGCATGCGGTCCCCCAATGGAAAATCCGTGGCGGGAGCAAATAAGGAAGGTGGGGCGGGGGTAACCACAAACCTGGTGGTACAGTTTATATCAATGAAAAGGGGTAACCCTCAACTGTAAAGGTAGAGAACCTGGTATAAATACACTAAAGTGCGACCTGTAGGTGAAAAATATATATGGAATTACTGTTAGCAAGACATACCAGAAATCAGGGGAATACTGGGTCTGTAAACTCCCGCGTGCCGGAGTGTCAACGCGCGCGAGGACTGTCAGAAACCCGAATTGAAAGGGGTCTGTGTGCCTGCGCGTTGAAGAATGCTAGCGGCCATAGCGAGGAACTAGAAGTCCTAAGCGTGGGTGCAGTAGAGGTGCAGCCATATTGACGTGTCCATAGCTGAGAAAAATGAATGAAAAAAACAAAGTTAATAATTCATGCTTAAAACAGGAGGCTAGCCAGTGAAACACTAAATGTTTAGCAAATCGTGTAGTAGGTGTCCTAAGAAGAGGGAAATAATTAAATGGAAAACACACAGAGTGACGAAATAAGAGCAAGTAAATAGTATTAGGAATTATAAATATCTCAGGATAATGCAATAACACAATAAAAAAAAATTCCAAAGCACATAACATGTCACATAATGAATAGTAAAATCAGCACAATGTAAACGAAATGGTGACGGCCATACAGAACAGTGACTATTGCATAATAAACTATATATGAATACAGAAATAACTTAAAAACAAAAGCTTAGTGGAATTAAGCAAAATCGATAGCGGGGGAAGTTCATAAGAGCCTTCAGATATCCCCATACTGAGATGGGGAACAATATCTTACATTCGAGAGACACAGAGTGTGGTTCATTGAGTTAAACCCCGGTCACAAGAATTTGAACCTCAGAAAGGAAGGCTTTCCTTCCATTTTCTCAAGGTCAGCAAGTTGAGTACCATTCAAATGTCGAAATAATTTATTTTAAGCACTTTAAAAAAGTGCCTAGTATGAATTTGTATATACTTCTTTTTCTTGTTAATGCAGTGCGTAAGAGGTCAACCCCCTGTTCCTTGCTACACCTATAATAGAGTATTAATGAAAGTGTGGCGGCTGGTGACCTATGTGGGTCTTTTTTGCCTTGTGTCAGTATCCTGTTTGTGGGACAAGATCTTGACTGGCTCTGATTTTTCTACCTGACTGTGTTCTTGCAGTGTCACTGCCACGGCATCTAGTGTAGGGGCTGCTGGAATCCCTGCCGGAGGAGTCCTCACACTCGCCATTATCCTGGAAGCTGTTGGACTGCCCACTAATGACATCTCCCTCATACTCGCTGTCGATTGGCTTGTGTAAGTATAGCCGATTGCTTTCTGTTCTCTGTCTATACTGTTCTTACTTGTGAGATTGACTTGAAAATGTCTGACGACGTCACTGGTGTACCTTTGTCATTACTCCTTTCTTATTGCCGATTGGTTGGTGTGAGTGTAAGGCAAGACTGTCAGTCTAATTTTCTAGTGGCGACGAGAAGGGACAGCACTAAAACCAGCATCGTTTTGTAAGGCCTTGGCTGGGATTGGTGCCGGAGGAATTCCTGCTTCATTTGATACTGGTTGTGTTTGTGTTGTAACAGGGACCGAACTTGCACTGTCCTGAACGTTGAGGGTGATGCCTTTGGAGCTGGCCTTCTGCAAGTGTACACGGAGCGAACCGCTGGAAAAGGTGCCGCCGACGACGAACTCAAGGAAGTCAAGACCGAGACAACAGAGCCTAACAGAGCATTGCACGAAGAAGAGGTGTCTCCCCTCATGAAGAAGGAGCTGCAGGTCTCGCTGGAGGGAGCGAGTAACCTCGAGAAGGAGTCCATCATGTAATGCTGACAGTTCTCATGAACTTTGTCAAGCGCCACAAGAAGGAAAAAAAAACTCAAAAACTTGAAGTATCTCTGTAAATTTCCAGACTTGACCTAGCCCGACAAGAACCATGGCATTCGCGTACATGTGCTGGAGCCCATGCCCTGCTCTCCTGTATCTGGGGAGTGGGGAACAATCTGATTGGTTCCCTGCTGGGAAAGGGGTACGCAGATTGAACACTAGTTCTTCAACTTTTTTTAATTTTTTTAAGGAAAGTGGGTGATTGGGGACTAAAGTTTCCCCTGCTGTCTTTAACACGTGATTTCTTCTGAAGCTCTGACTGCTGCCAGGGTTAGTTGCACTTTGTCAGGAGTTGCAGCTCTCTTCTGCCAACCAACACAGCATGGAATTGAGGGTTGCTTGGTTGTCAGATAGTCTTGTCCGCTGTGGCCCACACATCACTTGCTAGACATTAGAAGCTCCAGTTATCATTATAGACTGGCAAGGGTGTGAGTTTCTTTGAGATCCTATGAGAAGCAAAGCCAAGTAACAAAGGATGAGGAAAGAAATACACATTTCTAACTCTAAATCCTACCTGGGGATGCAGGTCTATATGTGGTTTCCCTTCTGCTAGTTTCTGCCCAGATTTCAGCTGGCAGTTAGATATGTCTTAATTTGAAATTGTCTATTTATTTAAGTTTTAATTTATAGTGTCTTACCCCCTTCTGGGAAACTTTTATTCCAAAAATATGTAGAGTGGAGGGCATAGAGTGCTTTTAATCTATCCAAAGTTGTTACAAAATGTAATAGTCTGTTTGTCAAAGTAATTTTCTCAGTAAAACAGGCAGATTGTTGAACTTAAGTTTTCTTTGTCTGGTATAGCCGATAGTGGCTGTCAAATATGCCAACCTGTTATTTGGACAGGAGCACCCTGTGATTAATTTGTAGATAGTTTTGCATCTTCATCGGTGGTTTCTAGGTGCTCTAGGTTCATAAGACATTGATTTTTCTAATGAATGTAGAACTATTTGTTGGCTTTGAAGAATTTTGGATGAGGTGAGTGTTTCTAATTGAAACCTATTAATAAGCACATCCGTGCTCACAGCACCTCTCCACTGACTAATGATATGTATTTTCCTGTTAAAATCATATTTTTATAAGTCACAAAATGAGGTAGTCTGGGACAAAATCATACCGACTATGTAAATGTTTGTTTTTAATTATGATATGTCTACTTGCTATTAGTTGGTGCAAAAAAGTCTTTTGACATGTAACTATATCTTGTTGAGGTGGTCGTCTTATTCCCAGTGACTAGGAGCCCTATCACTGGTACTTCTGAGCCCAGGACCTGGGTCAGAAGAGGTGCTGTCCCCAGCATGGAGGGTGGGACTCTTTGACATGGTCTTACCTTTGCGGAGCGCGTCACGGACTCAGTGTAATGGTGATGTACAATCTTGTCAGGATTGGACGAAACTAGGCATTCCCCTTATGTTGAGCGGTCTACCTTAGCTATGCTGGATCAATAATGTACTCTGGTATTGTATTGAGTAGTGTCAACCACGTGTTTTAATGTCTGCCATAGTGTCTCCTTATGGGTGTTTATCATGTATTTACATGGACATAGGGAACATATCTGGGCTGCTTGCCGAGTTGTAGTCCTTTATTAATATTTTTTTTGTCGTGGATATCAAAGAAACGATCCGCCACTTTCATAGCTTTTTGTTCTGTTCTGGGTAAACTCTACAGCAAACTGATATGGTACCACCTTTTTCATTGTTCATCAAAGTTTTCCTTTTTAAGTTATGTAATTGTGCTAGACTGATATTTTCTCTGTAAAAAGTACAGACGTCACTCACTTCCATCTGTGTCCAAGATGCTGGAAATGGTTGCCCCACTCCTCTGATGTTTCATACTTGTACTCATCTGTGTGTGTGTGTGTGTGTGTGTGTGTGTGTGTGTGTGTGTGTGTGTGTGTGTGTGTGTGTGTGTGTGTGTGTGTGTGTGTGTGTGTGTGGCACGAGAGAGGCAAAGTAATAAAGGAGAAAGATTTGTCACAAAGACTGAAGTACTACAAGAATAAGTCGCATCTACCCCCAGCAAAAATATTTGTGAATCTTGCCCAAAGTGGATAATCCTGGTTTCCTTTGCCTGCATCTATTACATTCAACTTTTAGTAGGATTTCTATACAGAAGAGCTTCTCTCCCAACTGCCATGCGTACCTGAACCTCTCCTTTCGTTTGTGGTGTGTTCTTTGTTTGATACACCCTGTTCCTTATTTACGGATGTATGCTCGTCTGTTGGAGCTGAACACCGCAACCGCTGTACTCTTGGCATTTGACTAGTCAATGTTGCTCTTCCGATCATTCCCGTTTTTTAATAATTTTGTATCTGCTGCGGTCTCTGGCAGATCTGTTGGCTCTATATGTTTATTTAAGATCCAGGCTAGGGAGCTCTGAGAAAACTACTGTACACAAGCAGAGTGTGGCCGTTGCTTTACAGTTCTCCTACGAAAAGAGCTGTAAAGGAACATGTCCGCAGGGCAGTGAAAATGCAAAACCCTTAAAACCTTGTGCCAGACCTTCCCCAAACACCTGTTATAGTGAGGGTGCAGAACCGCCGGCCTGGTTGATGCTTTGCCAGTCACCTTAACATGTAGAGAAGCTGCTCATCCTGTCTCTCCCTTGACATTGTGCAGTCACTGTCAGTTCTAGTCACCCTGTGCCTGGTGTTGTTGCCAGCACATTGCCTGGTGTTTAGAATCTTGCACTGCTGGTTTTGAAGAGCTGAGTGGTTGGAATGGGACACAGTGTACTCTGTTCTCAGTATAAAGAGCTTTTTCTGCGAGGAAGGGAATATTCTGCCAAGCAGAACAAAAGCCCAATATTGTGTTTCCCTCCTTTTCAAAGAAACCAACTTACAAAATAAAAAGCTCGCATGTTCCCTTTGTAGCAGGTGCTGGCCTTGTACCCGGCACTCCTTGGGCCCCGTTGGAGAAAGAGAATCAAGAATGTGTGCGTGTGGGTGACGTCTCTTACTTTGTTTTTTGTGATTATTATTCCTATAGTACTTTCCCATTTAGGTGCCCAGACCCGGTGGAAACAACTCTGCTTCTGTTGGCGGTCGTGGTTGTTCCTGATGTAATTTAAACTGTACAGTATGAATCATTTTGTAAGATAATAAAGTAGAGTGAGTTCTCTCAGATTTTGTGTGTCTGCCTCTTCTCCTCAAAGTGCACTGCCTTATGGTAAAGCTCCCGAGTCAAGTGTCCTCGTTCTTTCTCTCTTGAGGTGGGCATGCAGTTATGTGGAAGTTTATAACGCAGTTGCGCCAGTAGCACCGAAAATGTCAGATTCATCAAATGTCTCTGAAAATATAGTTTATTATCAAGTTAAATCGAAAATAGTAAGCCCTATGTCATTTATTACAGAAGGTAAATTGCTGGTGCTTTCAATGCTGCACAGAGTTCTAAAACGCTCATATGTCCGGGGAAACGACTGCCTAGTTGTAGAGCCCCTCTCTGAAGAAAAGTAAACGCTTCTGATGTTTTGAGTAACCTTTGCAATGCTTAGCAAGAGGCTGTGATCTATGGTTAACTCGTGTGCCTGTTCAGTATTCATCCACTAGTGTAGTTGTGACCATCTTCACACATCTTTGAACTAAGTGTAGAGAAATGATTGAGTTTTGGGTGCTCTATCATTGCATATCCTCATTGTGGTCAGCGGCAAGGTCTGAATAATGACCACCGATGTGAATTTGTAGTATGGTACCTGCACAGCACTTAAGGGAGTGTCCATCACTATCTTGCAAATAAATTCTCCTGACTCGTCACCGTTTCGATCCTTTGAGTTGAAAGATATAAGTTTAGCAATGATTTGCCTGCCGTGCTTACACCTGGTTTGCTCTGAAGTGCTTAAAAACAAGTTTTCAATTTTTTTTTTTTTTTTAAGTGGATACTCTTGGACCATTTTGGGATTTACCCAGACCTTTCTGTATCATAAATAAAATCGCCATACTGAGACCCAGCTCTTCAGCACAAATATCTTACTTTCCACAAGATGGTTCAAAGACTGTGATGCCTAGATACACTGATTAGGATGTGGGATGGCTTAGGAAAAAACAAAACCTTGCCAGCTCTTCTTATTATTACTATAAACTGTTCTAGTTCTGCAGATGGTGTGGTGTATTTGCAAATGGCAGAGGACTTCTTGTTGATACACTGTTTTGACTAATGCCTGTGTGTCCCATCTAGTTACCCTTGTATAATTGGAATTGAGAACTATCCCACCGTTAAATTTACTGTGGTGGATTGTCACACATAAGCAGATTAAAAACATGGATCTGGAATAATGTGTAAACTCTGGCAGGCACAGAGTGAATAACAGTCGCATCCACGTACAATGATTGTTTCAATAACGAACCACAGTGGATTACAAAGGTATTTGCACCAGGGATGTCATGGATTTATTAAAAGTACTGAGTGCGTGAATTATTTAAATGTAGATCAGTTGTAAGTATACCTAGCAGATGTGGATAGTCTGAATTTTTTTATACAGTGACCATCCTGTATTAAGTTGGACATACCTGTACTATATACCGCCGATTTTTTTTTTATACAGTGACCATCCTGTATTAAGTTGGACATACCTGTACTATATACCACTGACCTGCAGATGTGCAGGTCAGAAGATAGTTTGCACATGAAACCTGGCCCTTTAGCTGCCTCTGGCTGCATAGTAGCGGTTCTTACACGTTTTCCCCCCACTTAGTAGCATCTAGCTGCCCATTAATTTTAATTTGCTTTTCTTGTAGACTGGTGCTAGCTTGCATTTGGATTTGCTTTTTTTCCCTTTTATTTCCTTGTGAGACTACATTGAATGGACGGTTGTCTGCTCTTAGATCGGCTTCAGTGGTATTCTGATTCTAGAAGACAAACCTGACCGGCATGCGTGCTGACTTTGAAGCAAGTTCATTCTGTGAGCGCGCCACTGGCGGCTCTGTCTGCACCAAGGTCCTAAGGTCGGCAGGCTAGTCGGCTCATCTCGATTCTCCTGCTTCACAGGCAAGGTGTCCTGTCGACTCTGAAGCCACTTGACAACAAAGTTTGCCATCGTCCCCTTTCAGACAGTTTTATTTCAGATTGTTGACACAGAGAAACCCTAGCCATATTTTAGTCACAAGAGACTAGATAGTGGATTTCATAGACTAGATGGATCAACTGAATCTACTTTAAGAATAATGTAATTTGAAATACATCATAGTTGTTAACGCGTCCCTTTATGATAATTTATCACCCATCAGGACTCGTTTTAGGCCAATTAATCTTTTCACCCAGTTGAGAGACACCTTAGGACGAGATAGCTAATCAATATATCAATCAATATATCAATAATGTCATCAATATTTATCACGACAATGCCTTTCACTTTAGTCAAAGTCATTAATCAATTCAAAGACGCTTCCATGACCTTTCAGCCATGAATGACCACACCTTGTTTAGTAGAATTTTCATGAGTTTTATTCCCTATTAATTACAGTCTAATAGCAAATGCGTTAATCTCAATACCAAGAAACATAATAACATAGTCACGATATGGCAACTTTGGTAAGCTTTCATTAAAGCGAAAATCACAAACATCAGAACATAACACGGCGTGAACATAGATCAATTTAGCAGACTGTCAATAACGCGTCAGTTCAACAAAGCATAATCTCGGTCATTTGTCTATTTGCGTCAGTTTGGTGAACACCTGCCCTCACCACTGATTAGCATTTGCATGTTGGGCTTCATGCAAAACAATTTAGAACACCAATTTGGAAAACATCTAGCTAAGGACTCTGTCAAAACCAGCAGTTGGTACCTAGAAAGGAAAAGCAAACCGACAAATTACAATTGCATTGTCATAATTACCCTCCAAAGTTTGGGTCAGCGCACAGGTTCAGTCTTCGTCCTCAGGACACCAGTCAAATCGCCATCAGTCAGGACTCCGCTCCGGGGCAAGAGGGCACTTCCCTCATAAGGAGGAAAAGTGTAAATGGGCAAAACTAAGGGTGAGGATGGTTTTAATAAAATATCAAGTCACCAAACAGAGTGACAGAGTTTCTGGATAAAATCAATAGCATTCCCTGCCTAATTCTAAATGACTCCCCGTGACATGGGTTTTTATCCCTTTTTCATTGTACATTCCCCCAAAATTCTTTTGGACGTTTGCTATACCCCACTATCTTTAACCTATCATAAAACACATTAGGTAATCTAACTCTTCACCCCATATTATTTTACAAGTTTTGATTGGTCTTTGTAATTGACGTCTTCAGAGGTGGTACGTCCGGTATGATTTCATCCTTCTGTAATTCTTTGGATATCTTTTTGGTCAGCAGTTCCATTGTCTTCAACGGTTTGAATGACCTTGTACATTACATTCATCTACATTGTTTCAATTCACTTTTAACATTTATTTTACAAACGTGAAGAAGCGGTGGGAAACGGATCTAACATGGTTACATTCATCTTCCAAGTTGAAGAAAAAGAATAAGCAGGGTCATGGCCCCTTGTGAGTCAGCACACCGGAAAACAGAAAAATGCATTTAATATGAGAGCCAGGGCAGCTTAGCTTCAGCTCATGCTAACTTAAGGCCTATGAGGATTTCAATACAGATTTAATAAGCGAATATTAGCATAAACTTATTTAAACATAATATAAAACATTTTGGTCATTGTTATTAGTCTATGTATACATTGGTGGCCACTCATCGGGGTCACTATTCAAACGCACGTCTAAGCAAATTTACTATTATTATAGTTTCTATGCGGCATCATCACACACTGATTCATAAATATTTAATGTTAATATAAATTATATAAGCTACGCTCTCTCAATCCCTCCTCTAATGACGTTCGTCATCACACCTTTCCTTTAAACTTTCACTTTAATTTTTGACTTTATGCATAATGCGCATTTCAACATCTTGTCCCTTGTGTGAGCTCTCCCAGATTTAATTAAACATTTTCTCCCTTTCACTTTCTGTGAGAAGGTAGCCTCTTTCTAGCCTTGTTACCCCCACTTTTGGCCTGTTTGTGAGTGTATGTCAGGGTGTTTGTCACTGTTTTCACTGTCTCACTGGGATCCTGATAGCCAGGCCTCAGTGCTCATAGTGAAAACACTATGTTTTCAGTATGTTTGTTATGTGTCACTGGGATCCTGCTTGTCAGGATCCCAGTGCTCATAGGTTTGTGGCCTATATGTATGTGTCACTGGGACCCTGTCACACAGGGCCCCAGTGCTCATAGGCGTGCATGTATATGTTCCCTGTGTGGTGCCTAACTGTCTCACTGAGGCTCTGCTAACCAGAACCTCAGTGGTTATGCTCTCTCATTACTTTCAAATTGTCACTAACAGGCTAGTGACCAATTTTACCAATTTACATTGGCTTACTGGAACACCCTTATAATTCCCTAGTATATGGTACTGAGGTACCCAGGGTATTGGGGTTCCAGGAGATCCCTATGGGCTGCAGCATTTCTTTTGCCACCCATAGGGAGCTCTGACAATTCTTACACAGGCCTGCCACTGCAGCCTGAGTGAAATAACGTCCACGTTATTTCACAGCCATTTTACACTGCACTTAAGTAACTTATAAGTCACCTATATGTCTAACCTTTACCTGGTAAAGGTTAGGTGCAAAGTTACTTAGTGTGTGGGCACCCTGGCACTAGCCAAGGTGCCCCCACATTGTTCAGAGCCAATTCACTGAACTTTGTGAGTGCGGGGACACCATTACACGCGTGCACTACATATAGGTCACTACCTATATGTAGCTTCACCATGGTAACTCCGAATATGGCCATGTAACATGTCTATGATCATGGAATTGCCCCCTCTATGCCATCCTGGCATTGTTGGTACAATTCCATGATCCCAGTGGTCTGTAGCACAGACCCTGGTACTGCCAGACTGCCCTTCCTGGGGTTTCTCTGCAGCTGCTGCTGCTGCCAACCCCTCAGACAGGCAGCTGCCCTCCTGGGGTCCAGCCAGGCCTGGCCCAGGATGGCAGAACAAAGAACTTCCTCTGAGAGAGGGTGTGACACCCTCTCCCTTTGGAAAATGGTGTGAAGGCAGGGGAGGAGTAGCCTCCCCCAGCCTCTGGAAATGCTTTGTTGGGCACAGATGTGCCCAATTCTGCATAAGCCAGTCTACACCGGTTCAGGGACCCCTTAGCCCCTGCTCTGGCGCGAAACTGGACAAAGGAAAGGGGAGTGACCACTCCCCTGACCTGCACCTCCCCTGGGAGGTGTCCAGAGCTCCTCCAGTGTGCTCCAGACCTCTGCCATCTTGGAAACAGAGGTGCTGCTGGCACACTGGACTGCTCTGAGTGGCCAGTGCCACCAGGTGACGTCAGAGACTCCTTGTGATAGGCTCCTTCAGGTGTTAGTAGCCTCTCCTCTCTCCTAGGTAGCCAAACCCTCTTTTCTGGCTATTTAGGGTCTCTGTCTCTGGGGAAACTTTAGATAACGAATGCATGAGCTCAGCCGAGTTCCTCTGCATCTCCCTCTTCACCTTCTGATAAGGAATCGACCGCTGACCGCGCTGGAAGCCTGCAAACCTGCAACATAGTAGCAAAGACGACTACTGCAACTCTGTAACGCTGATCCTGCCGCCTTCTCGACTGTTTTCCTGCTTGTGCATGCTGTGGGGGTAGTCTGCCTCCTCTCTGCACCAGAAGCTCCGAAGAAATCTCCCGTGGGTCGACGGAATCTTCCCCCTGCAACCGCAGGCACCAAAAAGCTGCATCTCCGGTCCCTTGGGTCTCCTCTCAGCACGACGAGCGAGGTCCCTCGAATCCAGCGACACCGTCCAAGTGACCCCCACAGTCCAGTGACTCTTCAGCCCAAGTTTGGTGGAGGTAAGTCCTTGCCTCACCTCGCTGGGCTGCATTGCTGGGAACCGCGACTTTGCAAGCTTCTCCGGCCCCGGTGCACTTCCGGCGGAAATCCTTCGTGCACAGCCAAGCCTGGGTCCACGGCACTCTAACCTGCATTGCACGACTTTCTAAGTTGGTCTCCGGCGACGTGGGACTCCTTTGTGCAACTTCGGCGAGCACCGTTTCACGCATCCTCGTAGTGCCTGTTTCTGGCACTTCTCCGGGTGCTACCTGCTTCAGTGAGGGCTCCTTGTCTTGCTCGACGTCCCCTCTCTCTGCAGGTCCAATTTGCGACCTCCTGGTCCCTTCTGGGCCCCAGCAGCGTCCAAAAACGCCAAACGCACGATTTGCGTGTAGCAAGGCTTGTTGGCGTCCATCCGGCGGGAAAACACTTCTGCACGACTCTCCAAGGCGTGGGGGATCCATCCTCCAAAGGGGAAGTCTCTAGCCCTTGTCGTTCCTGCAGTATTCACAGTTCTTCAGCCTAGTAAGAGCTTCTTTGCACCAACCGCTGGCATTTCTTGGGCATCTGCCCATCTCCGAGCTGCTTGTGACTTTTGGACTTGGTCCCCTTGTTCCACAGGTACCTTCAGACAGGAATCCATCGTTGTTGCATTGCTGATTTGTGTTTTCCTTGCATTCTCCCTCTAACACGACTATTTTGTCCTTAGGGGAACTTTGGTGCACTTTGCACTCACTTTTCAGGGTCTTGGGGAGGGTTATTTTTCTAACTCTCACTATTTTCTAATAGTCCCAGCGACCCTCTACAAGGTCACATAGGTTTGGGGTCCATTCGTGGTTCACATTCCACTTTTGGAGTATATGGTTTGTGTTGCCCCTATCCCTATGTTTCCCCATTGCATCCTATTGTAATTATACATTGTTTGCACTGTTTTCTAAGACTATACTGCATATTTTTGCTATTGTGTATATATATCTTGTGTATATTTCCTATCCTCTTACTGGGGGTACACTCTAAGATACTTTGGCATATTGTCATAAAAATAAAGTACCTTTATTTTTAGTATAACTGTGTATTGTGTTTTCTTATGATATTGTGCATATGACACTAAGTGGTACTGTAGTAGCTTCACACGTCTCCTAGTTCAGCCTGAGCTGCTTTGCTAAGCTACCATTATCTATCAGCCTAAGCTGCTAGACACCCTATACACTAATAAGGGATAACTGGGCCTGGTGCAAGGTGCAAGTACCCCTTGGTACTCACTACAAGCCAGTCCAGCCTCCTACATTGGTTGTGCAGTGGTGGGATAAGTGCTTGAGACTACTTACCACTCTTGTCATTGTACTTTTCATAAGAGAAAAATATACAAAACAAGGTCAGTGTATATACACATAGCCAAAAAGTTTTGCATTTCCTCTTTTCACTCTTTTCTAAGTGCTGAAAAGTACTTCTAAACTTTCAAAAAGTTCTTAAAAGTTTAAAAAGTTTTTTTCTGTCTTTCCAAAAAGTTCTGAAAACTTTTTTCTCTTTGTCTATCACTTTAACTCTCTCTAAAAAATGTCTGGCACAGGCCAAAAAGTTGAACTGTCCAAACTTGCATATGATCACCTTAGCTGGAAAGGAGCAAGGAGTCTCTGCATAGAGAGAGGTTTGAGTGTAGGGAAGAATCCTTCCTTAGAACTGTTAATTAATATGCTTAGAGTACAGGATAAGGCCATAAGTGCCCAATCTGTAGAAAAAGTAGCTAATGGTTCTCAATCTGATCCAGGGACTCCCCCAGGAAAAGGTTCAGGAAAGAAACTTCTCAGCCTGCCCATTACTAGACAGTCTAGCATAGTTGGTACAGAGGTTGAATCACATCATACTGATGATGTGCTCTCACATTATACTGGTAGCCAAGCTGTTAGGGTGCCCTCTGTAAGGGACAGGTCTCCTTCTGTTCATTCCCATCACACCTCTGTATCTAGAAATGTCCCTCCCACCCACCCTGATGACAGATTGTTGGAAAGGGAGCTCAATAGATTGAGAGTGGAGCAAACCAGACTGAAGCTCAAGAAGCAACAGCTGGATTTGGATAGACAGTCTTTAGAAATAGAGAGGGAAAGACAGAAAATGGGTTTAGATACCCATGGTGGCAGCAGCAGTATTCCCCATAGTCATCCTGCAAAAGAGCATGATTCCAGGAATCTGCATAAGATAGTTCCCCCTTACAAGGAGGGGGATGACATTAACAAGTGGTTTGCTGCACTTGAGAGGGCCTGTGCTGTACAGGATGTCCCTCAAAAGCAGTGGGCTGCTATCCTATGGCTATCATTTAGTGGAAAAGGTAGGGATAGGCTCCTTACAGTGAAAGAAAATGATGCCAATAATTTTACAGTTCTTAAGGATGCACTCCTGGATGGTTATGGCTTAACCACTGAACAGTACAGGATAAAGTTCAGAGAGACCAAAAAGGAGTCTTCACAAGACTGGGTTGATTTCATTGACCATTCAGTGAAGGCCTTGGAGGGGTGGTTACATGGCAGTAAAGTTACTGATTATGAAAGCCTGTATAACACAATCCTGAGAGAGCATATACTTAATAATTGTGTGTCTGATTTGTTGCACCAGTACCTGGTAGACTCTGATCTGACCTCTCCCCAAGAATTGGGAAAGAAGGCAGACAAATGGGTCAGAACAAGGGTGAACAGAAAAGTTCATACAGGGGGTGACAAAGATGGCAATAAGAAGAAAGATGGTGAAAAATCTCAAGATAAGCATGGGGATAAGGGTAAAACCAAAGATCCCACTTCAAATCTTAAACACTCTTCAGAGGGTGGGGATAAAACAAATTCTTCCTCTTCTTCCCAACCTGCACACATTAAAAAGCCTTGGTGCTTTGTGTGTAAAAACAGAGGCCATAGGCCAGGGGATAAGTCCTGTCCAGGTAAACCCCCTGAGCCTACCACCACTAATACATCAAGCTCTAGTGCCCCTAGCAGTAGTGGTACTAGTGGTGGGACTGCTGGCAACAGTCAAGCAAAGGGTGTAGTTGGGTTCACTTATGGGTCCATAGTGGAAACTGATGTAATCAGTCCCAAGACAGTTTCTGTCACACCTAGTGGCATTGGCCTTGCCACACTGGCTGCTTGTCCCCTTACAATGGATAAGTACAGGCAGACAGTTTCAATAAATGGTGTTGAGGCGTTGGCCTACAGGGACACAGGTGCCAGTTTCACTTTGGTGACTGAAAACCTAGTGCCTCCTGAACAACACATCATTGGACAACAGTATAAGATTATTGATGTCCATAACTCCACTAAGTTTCTTCCCTTAGCTATAATTCAGTTTAGTTGGGGTGGAGTTACTGGCCCAAAGCAGGTGGTGGTATCACCTAGCTTACCTGTAGACTGTCTCTTAGGTAATGACCTAGAGGCCTCAGGTTGGGCTGATGTAGAGTTTTATGCCCATGCAGCCATGCTGGGCATCCCTGAGGAATTGTTCCCTCTCATTTCAAGTGAAATGAAAAAGCAAAGGAGAGAAGGCCTGAAAACTCAGGATCCCTCTCCATCAACAGGTAAAAAGGGTATCACAGTATCCCCTAACCACCCTACCATTCAGGATACTATTCCTGTGGTGGGAGAAACCTCTCCTGGGGTGGCACCTGTTCCAAGGGAATCATCAGCTGGCATAGCTGGACTCCCTGAGGTAGAAGTACCTCTCTGTGGGATAACTAACATTGGTGACAAAAAGAGCACCATTTTAGTTAACATGGAGCATCCCTCCAACCCTCCCAGAGAAACTTTAGTGCAGAAACCCTGTACTGCCTCACAACACTTAGGACAGCATCCCTGCCCTAGTGTGGAGCTCATAGGACAGCATCCCTGCCCTGCTCCAACTCAAGAGAAACAGCATCCCTGTTCCCTCTTCCAGCCAAATGGACAAAGTTTTTGCCCAGCTATGGCTTTACTGAGACAGCATCCCTGTCTGGCATTTCCATCATTACAAATAGGTTCAGTGGATAATTCCCACTGCTCTAAACTAAAACTTACTGATAGAAACTCTGAAAATACATCTTCACATTGTTGGTTAGCTAAAAAACTTCAAACAGGGTGGTTTACATCCCCACAGGGAAGTAACCATATAGTGGATGATAAAGGGAGTAACCAGTCTATTGCAGAGCTACTCTCTACTTATCACCACTTAGACAATAAAGTCTCAACTGGCCAAGGTTAGCCTTATTGTCCTTCGTTTGGGGGGGGGTTGTGTGAGAAGGTAGCCTCTTTCTAGCCTTGTTACCCCCACTTTTGGCCTGTTTGTGAGTGTATGTCAGGGTGTTTGTCACTGTTTTCACTGTCTCACTGGGATCCTGATAGCCAGGCCTCAGTGCTCATAGTGAAAACACTATGTTTTCAGTATGTTTGTTATGTGTCACTGGGATCCTGCTTGTCAGGATCCCAGTGCTCATAGGTTTGTGGCCTATATGTATGTGTCACTGGGACCCTGTCACACAGGGCCCCAGTGCTCATAGGCGTGCATGTATATGTTCCCTGTGTGGTGCCTAACTGTCTCACTGAGGCTCTGCTAACCAGAACCTCAGTGGTTATGCTCTCTCATTACTTTCAAATTGTCACTAACAGGCTAGTGACCAATTTTACCAATTTACATTGGCTTACTGGAACACCCTTATAATTCCCTAGTATATGGTACTGAGGTACCCAGGGTATTGGGGTTCCAGGAGATCCCTATGGGCTGCAGCATTTCTTTTGCCACCCATAGGGAGCTCTGACAATTCTTACACAGGCCTGCCACTGCAGCCTGAGTGAAATAACGTCCACGTTATTTCACAGCCATTTTACACTGCACTTAAGTAACTTATAAGTCACCTATATGTCTAACCTTTACCTGGTAAAGGTTAGGTGCAAAGTTACTTAGTGTGTGGGCACCCTGGCACTAGCCAAGGTGCCCCCACATTGTTCAGAGCCAATTCACTGAACTTTGTGAGTGCGGGGACACCATTACACGCGTGCACTACATATAGGTCACTACCTATATGTAGCTTCACCATGGTAACTCCGAATATGGCCATGTAACATGTCTATGATCATGGAATTGCCCCCTCTATGCCATCCTGGCATTGTTGGTACAATTCCATGATCCCAGTGGTCTGTAGCACAGACCCTGGTACTGCCAGACTGCCCTTCCTGGGGTTTCTCTGCAGCTGCTGCTGCTGCCAACCCCTCAGACAGGCAGCTGCCCTCCTGGGGTCCAGCCAGGCCTGGCCCAGGATGGCAGAACAAAGAACTTCCTCTGAGAGAGGGTGTGACACCCTCTCCCTTTGGAAAATGGTGTGAAGGCAGGGGAGGAGTAGCCTCCCCCAGCCTCTGGAAATGCTTTGTTGGGCACAGATGTGCCCAATTCTGCATAAGCCAGTCTACACCGGTTCAGGGACCCCTTAGCCCCTGCTCTGGCGCGAAACTGGACAAAGGAAAGGGGAGTGACCACTCCCCTGACCTGCACCTCCCCTGGGAGGTGTCCAGAGCTCCTCCAGTGTGCTCCAGACCTCTGCCATCTTGGAAACAGAGGTGCTGCTGGCACACTGGACTGCTCTGAGTGGCCAGTGCCACCAGGTGACGTCAGAGACTCCTTGTGATAGGCTCCTTCAGGTGTTAGTAGCCTCTCCTCTCTCCTAGGTAGCCAAACCCTCTTTTCTGGCTATTTAGGGTCTCTGTCTCTGGGGAAACTTTAGATAACGAATGCATGAGCTCAGCCGAGTTCCTCTGCATCTCCCTCTTCACCTTCTGATAAGGAATCGACCGCTGACCGCGCTGGAAGCCTGCAAACCTGCAACATAGTAGCAAAGACGACTACTGCAACTCTGTAACGCTGATCCTGCCGCCTTCTCGACTGTTTTCCTGCTTGTGCATGCTGTGGGGGTAGTCTGCCTCCTCTCTGCACCAGAAGCTCCGAAGAAATCTCCCGTGGGTCGACGGAATCTTCCCCCTGCAACCGCAGGCACCAAAAAGCTGCATCTCCGGTCCCTTGGGTCTCCTCTCAGCACGACGAGCGAGGTCCCTCGAATCCAGCGACACCGTCCAAGTGACCCCCACAGTCCAGTGACTCTTCAGCCCAAGTTTGGTGGAGGTAAGTCCTTGCCTCACCTCGCTGGGCTGCATTGCTGGGAACCGCGACTTTGCAAGCTTCTCCGGCCCCGGTGCACTTCCGGCGGAAATCCTTCGTGCACAGCCAAGCCTGGGTCCACGGCACTCTAACCTGCATTGCACGACTTTCTAAGTTGGTCTCCGGCGACGTGGGACTCCTTTGTGCAACTTCGGCGAGCACCGTTTCACGCATCCTCGTAGTGCCTGTTTCTGGCACTTCTCCGGGTGCTACCTGCTTCAGTGAGGGCTCCTTGTCTTGCTCGACGTCCCCTCTCTCTGCAGGTCCAATTTGCGACCTCCTGGTCCCTTCTGGGCCCCAGCAGCGTCCAAAAACGCCAAACGCACGATTTGCGTGTAGCAAGGCTTGTTGGCGTCCATCCGGCGGGAAAACACTTCTGCACGACTCTCCAAGGCGTGGGGGATCCATCCTCCAAAGGGGAAGTCTCTAGCCCTTGTCGTTCCTGCAGTATTCACAGTTCTTCAGCCTAGTAAGAGCTTCTTTGCACCAACCGCTGGCATTTCTTGGGCATCTGCCCATCTCCGAGCTGCTTGTGACTTTTGGACTTGGTCCCCTTGTTCCACAGGTACCTTCAGACAGGAATCCATCGTTGTTGCATTGCTGATTTGTGTTTTCCTTGCATTCTCCCTCTAACACGACTATTTTGTCCTTAGGGGAACTTTGGTGCACTTTGCACTCACTTTTCAGGGTCTTGGGGAGGGTTATTTTTCTAACTCTCACTATTTTCTAATAGTCCCAGCGACCCTCTACAAGGTCACATAGGTTTGGGGTCCATTCGTGGTTCACATTCCACTTTTGGAGTATATGGTTTGTGTTGCCCCTATCCCTATGTTTCCCCATTGCATCCTATTGTAATTATACATTGTTTGCACTGTTTTCTAAGACTATACTGCATATTTTTGCTATTGTGTATATATATCTTGTGTATATTTCCTATCCTCTTACTGGGGGTACACTCTAAGATACTTTGGCATATTGTCATAAAAATAAAGTACCTTTATTTTTAGTATAACTGTGTATTGTGTTTTCTTATGATATTGTGCATATGACACTAAGTGGTACTGTAGTAGCTTCACACGTCTCCTAGTTCAGCCTGAGCTGCTTTGCTAAGCTACCATTATCTATCAGCCTAAGCTGCTAGACACCCTATACACTAATAAGGGATAACTGGGCCTGGTGCAAGGTGCAAGTACCCCTTGGTACTCACTACAAGCCAGTCCAGCCTCCTACACTTTCCTCATTCCTTTTGCTTCTCTTTGTCCAATTTCTTTTGATTTTATCATTTATTTTGCATGCTCCCCATAATCCTAATCGACAGGCCAGAACAATTAATAGACCCCCTAATATTTTTGCAAGTACCCCATTCCAAATATTGCTAAACCAGCTCCCTACTCTGGCAATTCCCTTTCCAAATTTCTCCCACACTCCAGGTTCCTCCAAATCCTTCAGATCTGCACTATCCTTAGTTAAGTTAGTAAGCATACCTCTAATCTTTTTACTATTATCTGCAACAATGACGTTCGTTGAGCATCTTGCAGACCCCCCACTCTTTGCTAAAAGAATGTCTAAAGCAAGCCGATTTTGAAGAGTCATAGCTCTTTCCGCAGCAAGTTCAGTATCCATCAGGAGTATAGCCCCTGTAAAATTTGTCAGCATGTTATCCACAATAGTAGACAACTTTTGAATCTTTATGGAGTTTAAGATAACCCCTACTGAAGGAATTATTGCTCCAAATATGTCTCCAACGACAGCAGCCGCTGTCTCTCGTTTTTGTCTAGCATGTTGTAATTCAGACGTTTTAGGTATTTGCCTTAAGTCATCAATCTGGTAGATCTTTGGGAAAACTATTCCCAAATAACATGTCCCATACCATCCCTTAGGGAGACGGTAATAAGCATCAAGTCCACAGATTTAATAAATCCCAGGGATCGCTGGATCCTGTCCATTTAACATGAATGTCCATTTACTCTGAAACAAAAACACATGTCTGCGTTCACTCGTTCCCACAAATAAAGTGTCATGCTCAGATTTTGGCCTATATATACAAAGCCTTCCTTCATGTAATGCATCTATAACTAGTTTGCCTTGCGTCTTTATTGCAGTGTAAGCCTAATCATTTGCATATGTGCGTTTTTCTAGCCCCTTTTCTAATCTTTCTTACAATGCTTTGCGTCTGTCATCAGTGTGATTTAAGAAGCATTTCTCTACAGGTGTCAATAAGCAGGTCAGATTGTTGTGGTGTGCATAAGCTGTCCCAAATGTAAGTGTTGGTTCAAAGAAACCTCTCACTAATTTTATACTATGCTCCTTAGCTAGTTTGTTCAGAAACTCAATCACAGGCACAAAAGAAAACACAACATCCAGATTTGAATAAAAATATTGCACATGCTCCTGATTATAGAATCTTGTTAATAGCAAGCTACAACTTATCCCGTAAGTTAGTGGAAGGCTATGGTAAGTGACCCCTTCTGGCACTGATGAAGGAATCTTTGTGCACACATGACATTTTTTCGCATCCATGGTCTCAACATACTCATTCAGCAAGCGATAGAAGACATTATTGGAAAGTTCCCCCTTTGAGTTAGTTCCCTCATGCAAGTGTTTTGCATCCTGCTCAAACCTTTCCCACGGTGTTAATGTTGTAGTTTCAGGTTTTGAAGCATGGTTAGTCACTTTCTTATCCAACCACGGCATTCCCACAATCACTCCCACAATTATTATTGCACACACAATACCTAATATAAGACTCAACCAACCACACACCTTACCCTTCTTGTTACTACCTCTATTATAAGCCATGTCTGTAAAGAATCAGATAGCAGAACAATAATCAACTTGAGGACTATATAAAACTCTTTTCTTTTCTCTTTTTTTTTTTTCTTTTTCTTTTCTTGATGCAAAAGTCTCTTTCTCTCTCTACGTGTACTTACAGCATTTCACTCACTCCAGGACCCCTTTGTCAAATCAGGTTAGCAGCTTGTCATAATCAAGTTCTCAAAGTCAAATCAGGTTATCAGTGTCGCATCCGGTAACTTATAAGTCTCTTTTCTTTAGTTTTTCAGTTTTCGATTTTTAACAAAGTATTTTCTTTGAGTTACTTCAGGTACCGTAGTATTGGCCTGGTACTTCTTGATCAAAACAGAATGCTAAGAATTCTTGTTGCCATTCAGATGTTGTTGCATATGCCCACTCAGGACCTGCGTACCTTCTATTTGCGATTCTTTTTCTTTTCAGTCTGTGTTCACCTTGCAATTCTCCTTCACTCAGATCCTCTATTCGGGATGTATCTGTTTCTTCTGTTATTGTTTCACCTGCTACGCTTCTTTCTTTTGCAGTCTGTTTCTCTGGCCAGTTATCTCCTTTATGCGTCTTCTTCCTGCTTGTCCTTTCAGGACGCCGAACAGCACCCTCCTCTTGTAGTATGGTGTTTTCTCTTGATGGACCTGCAACTGGCTCAGGGGATGCTGGTGTACTTTGATCTCTTTCTAATATTTCGCCTTCTTCTTCTTCTGGATCTGTAACAGATTCAAGTTCCAACCCGTATCCGTCTGCTTCTGGGAGAACCTCTCCTTGATTTAGTCCTCATGCTGCCTCTACTGAGATAGGCACACTGTCACCTCGCTCGAACTCGTTTACTGTTTGAGGGACAAGGCTGTTCTCAGTGGGCTCTCCTGCAGTCTCAGTTCTTGTCAGAGTCACCAGATCCTCGGGGTCTGTGCACGTTCCCAACACTTCCACCACAAGACAGCTCCAATACTTAGATTAGATTTATCACAGAGTCTAAGAGAGTCCAAGTGGGGAAAAGGGGATTAGGACGGGAACAGCTAGGAAGGAGACCTGTAGGAAGCAAAAGGTTAAAACACAACATCAAAATTACATCTCATGAAATCAGTACCATGCTACAACTCTAAGCTTCGTCTTTTCCGAAAAAACATGAACAACCCTAGAATAGTCCTAAAACTGACTAGGCTTTAGATGACCGAATGCCTGAGGAGGAAACAGGAAAAGATAAATAGGACTTTCAGATTTGAGTACTTTCTTTAGCATGAGAATCAGGAAACACTCTGAGCAATTTCTAAACAACCATATGAATCTCCTTTTACGAATATATATCAGGAACACACAGCATTACATCTAGAACTCTGGTATTGTTGTGTTCATCTCAGAAAAAACATTGGGAAGTGAATTGCGCACATTGCAGATTTTTATATGAGTATTAAACACCATAAAGGATTGCGCACCATGAAATCACACAACGTAGATTCAAGGAATAAATCACGCAACGTGTCAACTTGAAATGCTACCAAGAAAATGTCTTAGAATAGTAGCGCACAGTAATTTACATTATTTATACACGAGGAAAGAATTGCGCGTCTTGCCGATTCAAATGCCACCACACAAATGCCAAGAAATGGTAGCGCACAATGAAAAACATGAAAAGCACTCAGGCAAAGAATCGCGCGTCTTGTCGATTCAAATGCCAAGAAATGGTAGCGCACAATGAATAACATGAAAAAAACACTCAAGGAAAGAATCGCGCGTGTTGCCGATTCGAATGCCACCATGTAAATGCCAGAAAATGGTAGCGCACAACGAACAGCATGAATTACACACGAGAAGTGAATCGCGCGTTTTGCCGATTCAAATGCCACCATCTAAATGTCAAGAAAAGGCAGCGCGCAATGAACAACAAAGTTAAATGCTCATGAAACGAGTTGCACGTCTTGCCAACTCGTAAAACATCATGTAAATGTCAAGAAATATCAGCTCGCAATAAACAACAATGTAATAACGAAGTCAAATCTTTATGGAATAAATTGCGCGTCCTCCCTATTTGCAAACCATCATACAAATGTCAAAAAATGGCAGCACACAAGTAATCTGTTATTCATTTAAGAATTAAAATCAAGAATATGAAAATTCTCAATTACGGTGTTGGGAAATGTCCAAACACCGTCTTACCGCCTGGAAACAGTGATCACCAATAAGAGATGAGTGCAGAAGACTGAAAAATCCAAATAGGCCGCCGGGACAGGAGCTCAGGAAGAAGCTGCTGCTCTGCACCGGGACCTCTGAATAGTGAGCACTGGAAGTTGGGCTGACTCTCTTTTATAGAGTCTTGGTCCAGCCTAGAACCACGCCCAGGCATGTTGCAGGGAAAGTCTCTAGAAGGCCCTGGAAAGGGACCACACCCTAACACACTCTGAATGTCTGCAGCAATACATTGCAAATGTACAGTATTTATAAGCACCTTAAAAATGAATCTTTTGGATGGAATTCTGCAATGCAAAAGGTTAAACAATAACATATCATCACAATGCATAAATTACATTATCTTGCGAGTGTTGGGTTTTTGCATTCTAGATGACCGTAGAGCGCACACTGTCCTGGTGTTGACAGTTCTCTCTCGGCTATTTTCAAGCCCTGAGACTTCCCTCTCTGGAACTGTTGAGTCGGAAACTTCGAGTTCCTCATCAGTTGGACACGTTAACTTCTTTGTGTGACTGGCATGTATCCAGTTTGGTACGCCTGCACATTTCACAGCAGTGGTAGTTGTCAATATTACATGATATGGCCCCTTCCAGCGTGGCTCCAAACACGACTTTCTCCCGTGCTTCTTGACAACCACCCAGTCACCGGCTTGCAGGGTGTGACCTGGATCACTGATCGGTGGCAATGTGTTAGCTTCCACCTGGTGAGAAAAAGAGCGAATCACATCAGCCAAACCCTTGCAGTAGTCCAACACCATATCATCCGTTATATTCACAAGAGCATTTGCAGGTACTGCAGGCAGCCTCATAGCTCTACCTATAAGGATCTCGTGTGGTGATAGTCCGGTCTTCTTATCAGGGGTGTTCCTCATTGACATCAGCACTAAGGGCAATGCATCTGGCCATTTCATATTGTTAGCTGCGCACATCTTCGCCATTCTTGATTTCAAAGTACCATTCATTTGTTCTACTAGTCCTGATGCTTCAGGGCGGTAACTACAATGCAGCTTCTGTTCAATGTCTAATGCGGCACACAAGAGCTTAATCACCTCATTGTCAAAGTGTTTGCCCCTATCTGATTCTACAGAGATCGGAAATCCAAACCTGGGGATTGGTTCCCTAAGCAGCAACTTTGCAACTGTAAGACTGTCGTTTCTACGTGTGGGGTAAGCTTCAATCCAGTGGTTGAAAACACACACAATCACCAACACGTACTTAAATCCTCCACAAACAGGCATTTCAATGAAATCTATTTGCATCTTGCTAAATGGACCACCAGCTCTCCCTATGTTGCTCAAAGTTACCACAGTCCCTTTTCTGGCATTCATCTGTTGACAGATGATGCACCTGTGACAAGTAACCTCTGCGGCATGTCTGAACTTTGGGTTAAACCAATCGATTTTGAATGACCTGATCATTGCATCTCTCCCAAGATGAGCCTGTCCATGAGAGAGCCTCGCAAATTGTGACAGAAGACTGTTTGGCAAAACTAATTTCCCCTCTTCTGAGACCCACAAGTCATCAGCCCTTTGCACACATTGCATTCTCTGCTAGGAGCGTTTTTCCTCTTTGCTTGCACGACCCTGTAGTGTCTTTAGCTCATCTAGTGTATCGACCACCCTTAATGCAAGGTTCAGGCATGTGTCATTTTCAGTTTGCGGTAACAATTCCCACTGATCCTTGAACCATATACAGTTCAATGCGCAAAACCCCGCGACCTGATCTGCATAACCGTTTCCCATGGACACAAAGTCTTGTGACTTAACGTGAGCATTGCATTTCACCACGGCAATTTCAAGAGGTAACTGAATTGCATGTAACAAATTCTTAATTTGTTCACCATTTTGCACAGGGGAACCAGAGGAGGTCATGAAACCTCTCTGCGACCACAATTGGCCAAAATCATGTACAATTCCAAATCCGTATCTGCTGTCAGTATAGATAGTGACTTTCAGATTTTCAGCTGCGTGGCATGCCTTAGTAAGGGCAATTAGCTCTGCCACTTGTGTGGAATACACTCTCTCGAGCCAGGAAGCTTCGATGATACCAGCTATGGTACATACAGCGTAACCGGATCTCAGCATTCTGACTGAGTCTCTCAAACAGGATCCGTCAACAAACATAATGCAGTCATTTTCTTTTAACTGCGTATCTTGAATATCAGGTCGGGGCTTGGTACATAGTTCTGTTACCTCAAGACAATCATGTTCCACCTCCTCTTCATTATTAATCTCGGTATTCTCAACAGGAAGTAGAGTTGCCGGGTTCAATACAGTACATCGCTTCAATGAAACATTAGGTGACCCCAATATAATTGTTTCATATCTGATAAGACGGGCATTTGTCATGTGCTGGGTTTTGGTTTAAGTCAACAAAATCTCAACTGAATGAGGAACCATTACTATCAAGGGATGTCCCATCACTATGCCTTCACACTGCGTGAGGCTTTGACCATCTGCTGCAACTGCTCGCAAACAACCCGGTAAGGCTGCTGCGACGGGATCCAATGTAGCTGGAAAATATGCTACAGGGCGGTTTGCACCTCCATGGACCAGTGTTAGGACAGACAAAGAACAAGCATCACGTTCATGACAAAACAGCAGAAACGGCTTTGTATAGTCAGGCATACCCAAAGCTGGTGCTCTGCACATGCACTCTCTCAATTCCATGAATGACTCAAGTTCTTCCTTGGATAAAGCTATGGTATACGGCTCATCCTTAATCTCTTTGCCTGTCAGCTTTATCAATGGTTCTGAGATAATCGAGAAGTTGGGTATCCACTGGCGACAGTAGCCCACCATTCCCCAAAACATCCTGACATCCCTCTTGGTTGTTGGAGGGTTCATTTGCAAAATAGCAGTCACCCTTTCCTTCGATATTTTCCCGGACCCTTTTTCAATCAAGTGTCCTAAGTATTTGACCTCTTTCTGACAGTACTGCAGTTTCTTTGGCGACACTTTATGTCCGTTCTTTCCCAAATGATTCAGTAAGGCAATTGTCATATTTACAGTCATCTTTTGTCCTGGACGCAATCAGCAAATCGTCAATGTACTGTACTAGAGTTGAATTGAAAGGCAGTACTAGGGACTCTAAATCTTTTTTCAGTATCTGATTGAAGATGGACGGTGATTCAGAAAACCCTTGAGGAATTCTGCACCAACTGTACACCTTGTCCAGGAATTTGAAGCTGAATAAAAATTGGCTGTCTTCATGAAGAGGTATCGAAAAGAAAACTTGTGACAGGTCTACAACGGTGAACCATTCGGCATCACACGGGACCTGAAACATAATCACTGCTGGATTGGGCACTATGGGGCAACACTTTACCACAATCTCGTTTATTTTTCTTAAGTCCTGCACAATTTGAACCTTTCTACAAGGCTTTTTCAGACCCATTATCGGTGAATTACATGGGCTGCTCAATACTTCATTCAGGACTCCCTGTTTCACAAAGTCCGCAATTATTTGTGCCACCTGGATAAGAACATCTTGTGCCATGTGATATTGTGGCACCTGGGGAAACACTGCATTTGGCTTCACTTGTACTTTAACTGGTTCCACACCTTTTATCAGTCCCACTTCTTTTCCTGTCAAATCCCACACTTTCTCTGTCACCGTTCCCTGTAACTCGGCAGGTAAGTCAATCACTGTAAGCATCGGGAACAATGTAATCAAAGGGTAATCTTCATTTGCAGTTTCTGTCTCTAATTCTGCGAACTGACCATCATCTCCTTCATCATCACTGTTTGTCTGCACCTCAATTCCATCATTGGAACATGTAATCGAACATTTCGTCTTTCACAATAAGTCTCTTCCCAGTAGGGATACTGGACTTGAATCGCAGACTACAAACTTATGCAGTCCCTGGAAGTTGCCAATCTCAACCTGCACTGGATCTGTAATTGGGTTTGTCAAGTACTGGTTTGCTACTCCGACCACCCTTATGGTACGCCCTGAAAGTGGCAATTTCGGAACTTCTGCACTCCTGACCGTGGAGCGTGTAGCTCCGGTATCAACCAAAAATGAAACCTTGTGACCCATTACCTTTCCCTCTACATAGGGTCCCCTCTGATCTACCTCTAGGGACGCTGCAAGCCTGCACTCTTCACTGTCTGAACTATCATCCGACCAATCCTCATTCATTCCATCTTCACCACGCAATGGGAATTGCTGTACTGTATTATTTTGACTCATCACCTGACCTGTGACCTGCTGAGGAAGCATCACCTGTTGCTGTCCCATCGGAGCCATTGGTAATTGCATTTGCTGTCTAGGTACCATGGGAACCTGCTGTTGTACTTGCTGCATTTGGGCTGGCTGAACATGCGGCATTTGCATTTGCTGCATGGGCTGTAACCCTTGCATCTGAACCATGTTATTTTGAAAGTTTGGGTTTTGATTTCTCAACTTTGTACCTCTCATATTTTGCAATGTACCGACATTAGTGCTTTGTTGAACGACACCATCCTGCATCCTGCACCATATTTGGGCATTCCCGCTTCCAATGCCCTACGCCCCCGCACCCGTGACATGGTGACATCTTCTTCATCCCTTGCGTGTCATTTTTAACCACAACCGTATTTAAGTCTGGACCGCGATTCACAAAACCTCGACCTCTTGGTTGTGCCAGAAACACACCATTCCCTTGCGGTTGCTGCTGTATCATCTGTTGAATTCCATTTCCCTGCATTCCTGCCTGCGCTGCCCTTATCTGCATCACCATCACTTTCGCCTTCAACTTTTTCTGCTTCAGTTCAATCTCATCACTACAGTATTTCGCATACTGCAATACCTCATCAATCGGCTTCGCTTGCCAACAGTTCAAATAATTCTTGATCATCTGGCTAACTGCTGGTCTCAGCCCTTCAACAAATCTGAACACGAGATGGTTCATGTCTTTTGGCTCAATGGTCTCAGTACCACTGTAATGTTTGAATGCCTTTAACAATCTCTCATAGTAAGCATGCATTCATTCCTTAACCTCCTGTGAGGTCCGGTCGATTTTCTGCCAATCAGTCACTTTCGGTGACATTTTCTGCTTCAAGAACTGAATCACCTTATGATAGTACTTCATCACTTCCTCAGAGGGTGCTCCAGTCACCTTATCCCTTGCCGGCTCCTTCGTCGGCCAGTCTACCCCTCTCTTGCACTCGAGCCACAAGTCAGGCGGAACAATAATCTCAAACAAGGTATTCAAGTCTTCCTAGAGACACTTTGCAAGCTTCACAAACCTATCTGTTTGTTGGTACCTCTCGATTGTTTTCTCCCTCAACCTAGGATAATCATTAGTAAAAGATAGGATGTCTCCTCTGGACCACGGTACATGAATTAAAACTCCACCAGCTGTTTCTCTCATCGGTAGTATCTTTACTGATTCTGAATCTGGTGTGGTTGTAGTTTTGCTCGAACCCGGGCTGTCACCTTTCTCCTTCTCTCTTTTCTTAGCCCATCTCCCTTCCCATTTTTCGAATGCTCCCCAGATTTGTGCACTTTGCAATATTTCCTTTAGATGCGCTTTCATTCCGGCAGACCTCATATGCTCGAAGTCTTTTGAATCAAAGTCTAACCTGTAACTTCTTTTCAAATGTTTAGTATTCTCAATATCAATGTTGTACTTGTCTGCCAGGTTTGTTAATTTCTGATATACCTTGCCTACTTCTTTAGTAATCTTAGGGCACAGATATCTCAACTCTGCTTCTGTATATGACTCTAATCTGTTTACCCCCATTGTCCCTTCCACTAATTAAGCAGCTTCCACGCCCAGTCTCACAAAGTTCAAGTAATCATCTTTCTCTGACCTTTCTGGTTCCACTGTAGTTACTGTAGTCTTTTGCGAAGCATAGGTCTTCTCTAACCACTCATTCAATTGTTGTACCGTAAAACCTTGCAGTGAAATGTTCCCCGCATGCATCATTGGTGACTGTGAAGCATTCGTACTTATTGTTTTTGGGGTTAACACCCCTAGCCCTGCCTGTCTCATTGCTTCCAACGGTGCTTCAACTGGACTAAGGTCTATCAAAGACCTTGGTTTTTCAACCGCTTGTTCTCCTGGGGCCATTAACTGAGGGGTTCCTATGGACCCTCCTCTTAGCACATCCTGGGCCATTACTCCCTGATCACATACACCAGGCTTACCTTGTGCATACAATGGCACCGGTGGACCAACAGTAATTGGCAATGATATTGCAGCTGGTGTCTGACCTGGTCCCAAACCTCGTGGAGCAGCGACTCCAAAGGTCTGATCCAGTGAAGCCGGGGCAGGCATTAATGGAGGTCCAGCTGCTGGGTTATATCCCGGTATCAGTTGTGGCTGCGGCTGGGGCAGCAATTGCGGAGTTGACTCAATCTGCACTAACCTCGATTTTGTATATATCGGGTCTGGTGGCACTATCAGATTTGTAGTAGTCTCTAGTACCTAGACGTCTGGATAGATTCTCTGTATCTGCGGTGGAGGTTGCAACTGTATCTGCATGTCTGGCGCAGTGGGTACACTGAAACCATTCTGTTTCAAAGCCGTATCAGTAGTCTGTGCTGTATCAGTAACTCCCTTCTCCTGCGTCTAGTTCCCAGGACCCGTACTAGTGCTCGGGACATTATCGCTTAGCGCATAAGGTGGTGGGCGATCATGTAATATCTGATCCATAAATTCTTCATCGTCTGAATCATCTTCTTCTTCCCAAGGTCTCTTAGTTTCTTTAGGCTTACTAGAGTCTTTGTCTGTTTTACAGGTGGCTTTCTTTCCCTGCGTCTCATCTCCCTGTGTAATAGCTGGGAATAATTTTAATCCATCAACTATTCCTCATCTCCACATTTTGCTTTCATTATCCCACCTAGCTTCCGCATAAGTCTTTTCAGCCCTTTTTATTCTTCTTTAGAATTTCTCTTGTCTCTGTTTAAGGGCCATTAAATCCCAAATCGCTAAAGCCTCATACTGAGCTGGCCTCGGAGGTGGTTTTTGTACACTTAACATCCACCTTAGATTTTCTAGAACTCTCGTATTGAACGTCCCATGTTCTGGGAACGCCAAACATACCTCCTTTTCTGTCAATTTGCGCCACTGTTTCATCCATAAACAAGGCGCAACACCTTTTTCCTCCATAACTATATAAGCCGGAGTTCCCTCAGGCAGCGTAGGCTCCCCTTCACTCGCCATAATGTATGCATCTCCTTTCAGAGCACTCTTAAAAGCCTTGACAAAATTCTTTTGGACGTTTGCTATACCCCACTATTTTTAACCTATCTTAAAACACATTAGGTAATCTAACTCTTCACCCCATATTATTTTACAAGTTTTGATTGGTCTTCGTAATTGACGTCTTCAGAGGTGGTACGTCCGGTATGATTTTATCCTTCTGTAATTCTTTGCACATCTTTTTGGTCAGCAGTTCCATTGTCTTCACCGGTTTGAATGACCTTGTACATTACATTAATCTACATTGTTTCAATTCACTTTTAACATTTATTTTACAAACGAGAAGAAGCGGTGGGAAACGGATCTAACATGGTTACATTCATCTTCCAAGTTGAAGAAAAAGAATAAGCAGGGTCATGGCCCCTTGTGAGTCAGCACACTGGAAAATAGAAAAATGCATTTAATATGAGAGCCAGGGCAGCTAAGCTTCAGCTCATGCTAACTTAAGGCCTATGAGGATTTCAATACAGATTTAATAAGCGAATATTAGTATAAACTTATTTAAAAATAATATAAAACATTTTGGTCATTATTATTAGTCTATGTATACATTGGTGGCCACTCATCGTGGTCACTATTCAAACGCACATCAAAGCAAAATTACTATTATTATAGTTTCTATGCGGCATCATCACACACTGATTCATAAACATTTCATGTTAATATAAATTATATAAGCTACGCTCTCTCATAGTCATCACATAAAGCACATGGAAATCAATTCAACATCAATAACCACACCAGTTTATTAAGAAGTTAATGATTTATTTCCCATTATTAACAATGCTAAGGTCACGAAAATAATTCTGAAACATGAATAATACATGTAGAGAAACAATAATGGCTGATACGAACGCCGGATGTATATACGTTTAAACAATGCAAAAAGACATATAATTTTAATGGTTATCACACAAAACCATATCAAAAGAATCTGAGCAAGACAAATTGAATATTTCTGTTTATAATACAAAAAAATATCAACGACAATTCATGAGCCTGTAACGCCTCACTAACCACTAATTAGCATTAACATGTTGGGCTTCATGTAAAAGTTTTAGTAACACAAATTTAGAAAACATCTAACTATGGCGCTATCAAAATATGCAGCAGTAAATAAACTTTGATACCTGAAAAACAAAAGACAAATAACAATTCACAGCTCATACATTTACCAAATCACTACAGTAATCAGCAACGTCTACTTCAGTGGGACAGCAATATCAGGCACCAACATCAGGACAGGAACAGGATTAAAGATAGGTGTTGATGATTTAGAAATTTTGGACTATAAGATTCTCTAAATCACCTAAACATAAATTCAGTATTGAAGAGTCATAAGCTAATATATACACCAGAATGTCAATAGACTATCTGGAAAACATGAAATGTTAAAGTGACATCTTAAAGTAGTAGAATCTCTAGAACTCAGGATACATGAAAATTCCAAAGAAGAATTAACAACGATCAATGGTGAATGAACATTAATTTAAACTTGTTAAAGGAAAATGATTGGTCACAACTTTCTTACCTCATGCTTTATCCAATCAGAACATTAACAGATACCAAAATTGTATAATTAGTTTACTCTAAGCTCCTCAATTTGCTGTTATTTCATTGACAAAATCTAAACTAATAAATTTGTGTCCTGCGTTTCCTCTTCTCCAGTTTCATCTGCGGATCCATTGTTTTCACTCCTCCGGAATATGAAGTCACAGGAAAACGATTACAAAATATGTTACCACACCATTTCTTTTCCCTCGAGGAAAGACATACAAGTTAGAAACATAACTACTAACAATGAAGTCAGTCAGACTACGGAACACACAAGAAACATTTTATACAGCTTGCATTGCACAGTGACCTTGCATCTGCTTCTCCTTTTCCAGCAGAGGCCACTAAATACACATTTAATTCTGACATTTATTTTAGTTAAGAAATATTATTATTAAATTAATTCACACATTAAACTGTTAGTATAATTACATAAAGACTAAACATTTATCAAGAAAATCCCAGCTCTCACAAGATCGATCAGGACCGGGTGCTGGAAATGGAAAATGCTCAGAGATGCAATAAAATTGGGCGTCGGGAGGTAGCAATTAAGAGGGGCGTCCCTCTCTTCATCTTCTAACCTTGCTACATCCTGTTGCACTTTGACTTTCTGTTGGGATTCAGAGGCATTGTTTAGCAGTGTTTATAGGTCATGAACACTGTTCCTTTCCTCAGTTCCTCTCCCTCAACCCTATTTTCTAGCATAGTCGTTTCCTGTAACTCACTCCAGTCCATCTCGTGTGTACCCAGTGCATGTTTGAGTTGTATATATCTGAAGTACTCTAGTGCCGATTGCATTTTCCTGTAGGAATGAGTATTCTTTTGTTTCCTCTGTAGTTGGAATGATCCTAATTCTGCTATACCTTTACAGTCTCAGATTCTCAAACTGCACAGTTCTGTAGTATTTCCCGGTAGTTCCCATCCGCGGTATCCAACGCTATCTCCACTCCCAAGTATCTGAATCAGTTTGTGGCAGTCTGAGCTTCTAAATCCCATTAATTTATCTTCAAAAGTGTGAAATTCAGCAAGTTAATGTTATATCCCGAAGTATATTGAATTCCTAAAACATTGGCAAGAACCTAGGGATTGAGCAGTCTGACCTCGCCAACTATAGTAGTATATCATCCGCCTGTAGTGAGATTATATCTCTTCCATCCTTGTTGGACCGCATAATGCCCTCCACCTCTCCCTAAACAAGCAGACCGGTGGTTCCACAGTCAGGGAAAGACGAGCCAGAGAGGAGGCTCAGCCATTCCTTGTTTGTTTTCACAGTTCAAAGGTTCCATATTTCACCCCCTATTTCACACACTTTGACTGTGTATTCAGTATACAGCAACTTGACAGAAGCTCTGAAGTGCAGCCAAATTTTGAATTTGTCCAGCATGCCAAATAAATATCGGCACTTAGCCAAGTCGAATGCCTTTTCAGTGTCTTGGGATATGGTAGCGAGCCAGCTCTTCTGCTCTCATGACCCAATTAAGTAAGCGTTGAAGGTTCAGCTGTGTGAATTATCCTGGCACGAACCTGGATATGCTTGGGTAAACCAGGGTCTCTATGACTTGTGAGGACCTGTTTGCTAGAACTTTGACTACAACTTTAGTTTCTACATCTAGCAGAAAGATCAAGTGTTATAAGGCACAGTCATCTCCAGGTTTCCCTTCTTTAGTTATGAGTAGTAGTGTTGTGTGACTGAGGCCTACAGACAGCCTTCCTTTGACGATTTGGTTGTACTATATGATATGGCTGTGGGGCCTTATTATACAGTACACTCTTAAATATCATCTTGGGTCCAGTCAGGCTCATTTATTTAACCTTAAGCTCAAACCAGGGAGCTGTGGCTGCCAGCAGTAAAGCTTGGCAAAAGAGCTCTGTCTAAAGCATTTAATAGCAGCAAACCAGGTAATAAAAAAGTAATGCAACATGAAATAAATCAGACACCAATTTATAAAGATAGATTATATTGTTATAAATTTTTAGAGACCTTAATGAACAAAATCCATCGTAGGGTTCCAATGATGCAGATTTTGAAGATATTATCACTCTTAAATGCAACTACACACAAGCATTGGTAAACAAAAAGTTTGTTAAGTTTGTAAAAGTAAGTTCGACTACTTTGGCCCTGGTTATGTGACCAGTTACAACTGGACAGAGGTCTAGGTGACCCGAGTGGATACTTTGGACAGTTACCTGGCCACCAGAGTCTTTTTAAGGCAAGTTCCAAATTTTACAGGACGAACCCCATAGACCAGTGGAGTGGTCCTGATGCTGAGGATGAAGGCAAAGGATACTCCAGTCGATGGGGGTGTCTTTGTGGTTGCTTTTCAGTCCACTGGTGAAGTTGGGCAACTTGGCCACAGAGGTCAGGGTCCCTCGAAGTCCCCTACATTGTTGCAGTAGCAGGCAAGCCGATGTTGGGCTACTGGCTCTTTGCACCACGCCTGGGGCAAAGTCCTTAGGTGGGGGGCTAGTGTCCTTTGGATGGGAGAAAAATCTAGAATTGAATAGCACTCCCGGATCAGGCAGACTCGGGTGCAACTTTTGGCTATCTCAGATTTGTTCTTTTAGGTGACTGGTAGCGGCAAACATCTGCAGTGACTACCAACTTTTTGTTTGGACTTCTTCAGCTCTTGTTGCTCTGGAGATGGTTCAGGGGATCAGCCGACTAATCTTAGGAGTCACTGCTTTGATCTGGGGCTGGGAATCATCTTTTCCCTGAGCCAGGAGTTGCAGGCACAATCCAATCTTCACTGGCCCAAAGTGCAGCAGGTGCAGTCCTTTCAACAGTGCAGGCTCCCTTTGTGCAGTTCCAAGAGCAGCTTGGCAGTCCTTCTTTGGTCCTCTCACCAAATCCAACATGATCTGAGGGGCAGGGTGCCACACTTATCCCTGGAAAAGTGCCTTGCGGGGACCATGCAACCACTAGCCAATAGGCTATTGGGCCCCCTCTGACCTAGTGATAAAGTTCCTGTGATGTGTGGCACCTGGCTATCCCATGGTGCCACATTCTTGCCCCTTTAAAGATGGCATGACCCTTCTTAAGTCATCCGGAGCTTGGTAGCCTAGCGGTGTGGCTACTAGAGGGCTATACGTCCACAGAAATAACACTTTGGGAGAGTTTTCCCTATCTGGCACTGTCTCCAGGAACATGAGGCATCCTGCTCAGATGTGTTACTGCTACTTCCATTATAAAACTTGCCTTTTGGGTTAACACTGAGTGGCCATCCTGGGAGAGGAGGTAACACCTCACTCTGCACCAAATGCCTCTGTTTCAGAGACTGGGAGTAATTTACATGTCTCCACAAATGGGAAGAAAGCGGTCTGTGTGCCAGGGCCTTTGTGAGGCAGCTGGGTTAGTTGGAGTACAGAGTGGCAACTTTCTAAAAAGTTGCTAAACTTTAATTGTAATATTTTCGACCTGGGCATTAGGTTGGGTTTAATGCCATGATTAATTTGATACCATACATGACCCAGTTAGGTAGTTCCATTCAGAAGTTAGCCGGTTGGGGTGCCAACCAGTAAAATTGTGTTAGCCAATGGGGCTACTAACCTATAAACACCAAAATGACAATTTGGAAGTGTTGCTGTTAAGACATTTGAAAGTTATACGTCCTGCTTAACAATACACAGCTCCCTGCCATAGGGCTCAATAGGCCTTCCTTAGGGGAGGCTTACACATATTGTTAAGGAAAAGGGTGGCTTTGCTTTTGATTTGAATGGCAACGTCAAACTGGCTATGTAAAGACTGTCCTTCCAGTCTGCAGGGGCAGGCTGGGAGCTATTCTGTACTTTGCCACACACAAGGTGGCACAAACAGTGCTGCAGCCCTGAGTGGGCACTCTGTCTTGCATGCCTTGCGTACCAAATACTAGGGACTTATGACTAAGTCAATCCTTGCCAATTGGGTGTATCCAATTCGACATGTAATTTGAATAGATTTAGAACACTGAGGTCTGGCTAGAAGGTGTTCGTGCACTCTCAGTCAATAAACCAGCAGCATCAGTCCAAAAATGTGGAGGTGAACGTACAAAAAGAAGCATTTCTTCCCATTGTTTTCGCTTCTGTGAGTGTGTTCAGTGTATGAGACCTTATCACTGAAGAGAGACGTTTGAATAATTCCTCCAGTAGGCCATTGAGACCTGGAAGTTTGATTGCCTCAGTCTGGCTAATGGTGTCTCCCACTTTCTCAAAGGTTGTTTCCTCTCCTAACGTTTGAAGGCTTCCTTCTAAAAAAGTTGGGATTTTCATTTCCTAGGTGTAGCAGTGTCCCCATTTCTCTCTCACACCTCAAACCTTTTCTCTCTTGTCCCTGCACATGCTTGTTTCCTTATATCCCTTTCTTGTACTTGGGCAAAGGCTGTCACATGACGATCTCTTTAAATCCCTTCCACAGGGCTCCCACAAGCTGGATTAGTATAACATTACCTTCAAAGTGTGGGTAGTGATTCCCCTGAGCTTTTGCACTCTATTCTTGCTTCTTAGTTTCTAGTCATGAAGGGCCTTATAATGAGGTTGGTGGCCCGCCAGTGGAGAGGAGACTACCGCAGATGGAGCTGAGGGCAAAGTTATCGGACAGAGGGTGCTGGGCAGGTGGACCTCTTCACTTACCACGATATGGTTGTGGGCAGTGCAGCCCCACCCCCCCGGCCTCTAGCACTGGCTTTATGCCAGCCTTTTCTTGCGGGGTTCCCACCATGAAAAGGCACCTGGAAACTGGGCTTGTGATAAACACGGTGGTGCTGAACTTGGTGCAGCCGTATCTGCCCATGACTCTGACTGCCGCCACCCCACTGGGAACCATGATCTGGCAGTGGCGGTGGTCCCCTAGGCTCATCACTATAATTAGTGGGTAGTGATGAGAGATCACTACCTATTCCTTTCTTGGGTGCTGATTTTGTTCAAAGTTAAGTGCAATTAATTATCTCCATTTCTTATTCGACGGGTTAGCATCGGAAGTGTAATGTTAATTATGAACCTATTTTAAAGGTTCCAATTAAGTCCTCAGTATGAAGTTGTTGTTCTGTCAATAATTTAGAAGGGCTTGCTAAGAAACCATTAGGAATAGTAGCAAATGTGTCTCAGTTGGATTTGTGAAGTTAAAAGCAAAGAGTGTCACTTTTTTCTCTCATATTTAATTTTTTTTCTCCTATTTCTTTTTTTGATTTCAGAAGTTAACACCATTACAACACCCTCCAACCCCCCACCACCACCCACTTAATGGAGCCTGTGGACAGTCAGATCCTCATTGTTAGCATCTGAACAAATCTGGTCACAGTGTTCACTTTGTACCAGCACATTACATGTGTCACCTACTAAAACTATGATGCTTGATGTGGGCCTCCTTCTCAGATTCCCTAGTATCTACCCAGCTCCTGAATCCAGTATACTTTCCATATTAAAATGTTCAGACTCTTGCTATAACCGGATTTCCACCCTATCCCATTCCATTCTACTGCCCTGATTACTTCCACTGTAAATCAGATTGTGTCTTACTCCACATTCTGCTTTTACCCATCTTGTTAGTTCTCCTAGCCATTTCTTTTTGGTGGGGGATCGCTTGGTCATCCAGCATTGTGATATGCACGTTTTTTTCTGCAACTGCTAAACCCAGTTCAGGTAAATTTTCAGCATATTCTGTGTGCTTAGTACAGGGCACCAAACCCAGGAGGCACATCCTTATTGTGGGAGGCACTTGCATAATCAGTTACTTTCCCAAATGTCTGGGCCACTTTCTCCCAAAAGGCCCCCATGGTTGGGCAGGTCCACAACATGTGCATATAAGTACCAGTGGCTGATCCGCACCTGGGACAATCTCCCTGTTGAGCTGGGTCTAATTTATGTATCCATTACAGTGTTATATAGTCCCTGTGTATGCATTTGTAATGAATTTGCTTCAACCTCGTATTGCGAGTCACCCACCTGCAATTACCCCGGTTAAAGGCCCATTCCTACTCACTTAGGACCAGATGTAGCAAAATTTTGCGAGTCGCAAATGGCCCGAATCGCAATTTGCAACCCCGCAAAATCGGAAATGGGATGCAAAAACCCCATTTCCGAATCGCAAATTGCGACGCGAGCCATTACCGACTCGCAAAATTTGCGACCCCATTGTGCGACCTGCAAATAGGAAGTCGCAATTTGCGAGTCGCAAACCATATGAAAAAGCCACTCGCAAATTGCGACTAGTCGCAAAAAGCCCATTTTGCACACCCAATTTACCACTAACTCAGAGCAGGTGGTAACCAGAACCAAAGTATAAAAGGATACCCAGAAGGCACCTGGGTTACTCAAGATGGCAGAGATATATATGATAGCAAGGAGGAGGAAAGTCCACGCCCACAGCAGAGGAGGAGGAGGAGCCACAGACAGGAGAGGATATACAGAACCAGGCAGACACTATACCAACAAACAGAGGAGGAGATATATGATAAATACAGACTCAGCAGTGCAGCAATATTAGAATTAATAGATCTACACAATCCGCAGCTGCAACGCCAGACTGTGCGCGGCAGCGCCATCCTCACACATGTGCAAGTGCTATGCTCACTGCACCTCTTGGCCTCGGGTAGCTATCAGGGGGTCATTGCTGTGGCAGGTGGGGTATCCCAAAGTGCACTCCCATGGTTCTTCAGATGTTTCTTAGATGCCATACTCACACACATGTCCAGATACATATACCTACCCAGGAATGAGGCAGAAATCAACAGCACCAAGTTGGAATTTTACAGGATTGCCAACTTCCCTCATGTAATAGGGTGTGTAGACGGGACACATATACAAACATGCCCTCCTGCAAATCTGGAATATCTGTTCCGCAACCGGAAGTGTACACACTCACTGAACATCCAGGTGGTATGTGACGCCCATTATGTTATCACTGACATGGTAGCCAAATTTCCAGGGAGTACACATGACTCTTACATTTTCAGGCACAGTGGGATACACCAACGCCTAGAACGTGGGGAGTTTGGAGACGGATATCTCTTAGGTATTGCTGAATACACCCTGAAGCCATACACACAGGTCACTGTAGAAACATCCATCCCCTGCTAACATTGTCCATTTATGCAAAACAGGTGACAGTGCATATGCGCTACAACCATGGATACTTACCCCGTACTTAACACCCAGCAATGAGAATGGGAGGCGATACAGTGCACATAGGAGGACCTGAAATGTCATAGAAAGGACCTTTGCACTGTTTCCGATGCCTCCACAGAAGTGGAGGTGCGCTCCAGTATGCCCCAATAACAGCATTCAAGATAGTTGGCGCATGCGCTATACTGCACAACATTGCCACCAGACGTGGGCTACATCTCACCCCTGAAGACCCAGATTCGGAGGATGACGAGCAAGAGCTACCACGTCGCCATCATGGGGATAGAAGCATTGCAAATCAAGGCACACAGAGACGGGACCACATTGCAAACCAATACTTTGGAAGGTACGTGCTGTCACCACACACACTAATGTCACACACCAAGAGCCCAGTTGTGAAGTGGAACAAACAAGAACTTTTATTAAGTGAACCTAAGTAATGATGAACTGAACTTTTAGGAAGGGGCTGTAAATGTCCACCTGCAATGAGGACACATTCACCTCATGTGCCTCAAGTGTCCTGCAGTGCATAGGCTCAACTCCTCCGCCTGGGACGCCCAGCATGGGTAGTGCTTGGTGTGTCAGCAGATCCCTGATGTGCACTGCCACTCCTCAAGACTCGTGTGACCGTGGCAGATGCACTGCTGACGGTGGACCCCTCCTCACTATCTTGAGGTGTGTCTGACGTACCCCTAGCCACCTGTCTTGCCTCCATCATGTCCACAGCGTGGCTAATCCGACCCAGTCCCCGAGCCACATCCCCTGCAAGGTGGCCCAAGTCAACCTGCAAACTAACTGTACGGCGTGACAGCCCTATGGTGTTGACTGCCAGGCGGACAATTGATGCAGCCATGCGGTCCAACTGGTGTACGAGTTGCCGCTCACGGCGCCTTGCACTCTCTCTCTCTGACACTAGTTCAGTGACGAGTTGACGGATGGAGAGTGCAAGGTCACCAACATTATCGTTCAGGCGTTGGAACTCTGTGTGCACCTGTGCCAGCCCTGTGGTGAAATTACGCTCCATACGTTGCATTGCCCCTGATTTTACTCTCATCTGCCTTGTTTGCAGGCACTGACCACTTATGAGGGCTGACTCCGCGGCGGACATAGAAGAGTCACCTACATCCTCCTGGGACACTGCTGGGACATGGACTCGGCATCTGCGATGCGGTGGAGCTTCAGGGTCCTGCTGCATGACACTGTGGCTGGGACCGGGTGCTGTGTCGATATCCACAATGTCCATTGGTGCAGCTGGAGGGGACTGTGGTTGGGTGGTGCTGGGCCCTGTAGTGGCTGCTTCTGACTCCTGTGCTGCCTGTTGGCTGCTCTCTGCACCCTGGACGGACTGGCTTGTGGGGATGTCTTGTGGGAGACCTGTGGGACATAGGGAACACATTGTCAGTATCTAACATCTGTTGTATGCCTCCTAATAAACTGCTGCCTATCAGCTGACTACTGAACTACATTGCCCATAATGCACCATTCTGGTGGTTGCAAGTCTGGAATGGAGCTAATTTGGTTGTGCATGCTGCTGTGTACTGGGTGGGGGGGTATGGCAGATATGGGTGTACATGCATGTTTCATGGTACTCACTTGTTGATGTTCCTGGCGCTGACGTGTCCAGCACTCCCATTCCAGCCACTGCCTCAGGCTCAAGGGTCTGTTCCACAGGTTCCTCCATGGGTGTGGGTGGTGGGACGGTGGATGGGCCTCCTCTCCTTGGTCCTGGAGCGCAGGTCATACCATTTTTTTTAAATCTCCTCTATACTCCTGTGGCTCACCCCTATGGCGTTGACCTTCTCCTGGATGTCATTCCAGATCCGCCTTTTTTCAGTCTCTGGCACACTCAGGGCAGCCCTTCCGAATAGCTGGTCATGGTGCTGGCAGCATTCATCTGTCAGCACCTCCAGTTCCTTTTTCTGAAAACTTCAGTTTTCTCTTCCTGTAACGCCGCGCTCTGACGCGGCGTCTCTTTCTGTCCTCGCGGGTGGAACGCGCTACCGATATTCGGAGCGCCGTTCCCCGCGTTTTTTGCCTATGCTTTCTGGGAAGCATATATTTCGCTTCCGGTCGCGCTACACTTACTTGTAGCCTTTTTTCTTCTTTTGTTGCTGGTGGTGGGTTTTTTGTTGGTCCTTTTGCCTGTCTCTATCCATGTTGTGTCCATCTTGTCTTCTTCGTGTTTTTGTCCCAGCATGCTCTGTTTTTCCTTTATACTACTTCCTTTTTCCTATACTGGTCTATGGGCTTTTCCCAATCCAAGATGGTGTTACTTCCCTTTCCTGTGATGTCACTTCCCTTTTCTCAGTATATAAGTCAGTTAGTCTTGTTCCTCCTTGCGTTGCAAACACTTCCTTCTGGTTGTGCTGTTCGCTCCTGTTCTTTGTTCCTGCTTTTTTGCCTTGGAAGATTTTTGCCTGTTCTTTGTTCCTGCTTTTGCTTTGGGAGATTTTTTGCCTGTTCTTTGTTCCTGCTTTTGCCTTGGGATATTTTTACCTGTTCCTTTTTTTCTGCCTTTTACCCTGGATATTGCCTATTTTTGTTTCCTGTTGTCGAGTCCTGTTTTTTCTTGTTTTCCTTCAGGAGTTCCTGTTAGAGGTTTTTTCCCCAGTGTTGGGGTTTTTTCCCTCTGGGACTCCTTCTGGAGGGTATGGTCTGCTTTGGCGTAGCCTGTCAAGCGGCACCGTGGCTACTAGAAGGGGTCGCCCTTATCTGGGAGTATCCAGGACCTGTAGAAGACTTGGTGTATTCGCCAATCCGAAATCCAGAGGTGAGAAGTCCAGCGCAGTACGTGACAGATTGCAACGCCAAAAGATTCTGCGTTGCGAAAGCGCCATGGAAGATCCACAGGGAGAGGCGTCAGAAAATGCTCAAGCCATGTTACAGACTGTTCAACAACAAGCCCAAGAGTTACAACAGTTACGGGCAGAGAACACTGCGCTACGACAGGTCTTGTCTTCCCGATCAATGGACATACCACCTGTATCTGCTACTATTCCTCGATATTCCGGAGATCCTTTAAAGATGAAGGAATTTTTGGACGCTCTGACGGTTTTCTTTGCCTTTCGTCCACTCCAGTTTTCTTCGGATAAGGCTAAGGTGGGCTATCTGATCAGCGCCTTGTCTGGTCCAGCGCTTGCTTGGGCGACTCCTCTGGTTTCTGCAGATGATCCAGTCCTGGCTAACTATTCCGCTTTCCTGACTGTTTTCAAACAAATGTTTGAGAGACCTGGGGTAGAAGCAGCAGCTGAAGAAGCCTTATGTGACATTCAGCAGGGTAATCAGGATGTACTGCAGTATATAACCCGCTTCAAACAGCTGGCAGATGAAACTTCCTAGGTAGAACGCACCTTCGTAACCCTTTTCCGCCGAGGCCTGCTTGAAGAAATTAAAGATGAGCTTGTACACTCTTCTCCAGATTGTTCTTTGAAAGAATTAATGGATCAATCTATGAACATCGAGTATAGACTTCGAGAGCGCAAGATGGAAAGACGTAGAACTAGAGCTCCATACCAGTCCGGTACCTTCCGTGCTAGCAGTCGGTGTACGGAAGATATTCCATCTGAAGCCTCTCCACCTCCCCATGAAGAGCCCATGCAGATAGATCTGGTTTGTGGGCCATTGACGGAGTCAGAAAGGGAGGAACGACGACGAAGGGGACTTTGCCTATACTGTGGTAAGGCTGGCCACCTGATCCGTAGTTGTCCGGTAGGTCCCTCAAGGCCTGCGGGAAATGCCAGCTCCCGTCCCCTGTAAGGAGGAAGGACACAGGAGGAGCTGAAGTACCATCAATATGTTCCTCCAAAGAAAGCATGTCCACCCTGTTTATCCTCTCTGTCAAGTTACAAAGTTCACAAGATCAAGAAGAACATCTTCTGGCTCTCCTTGATTGTGGAGCCAGTGGACTCTATCTGGATGAGACCTGGGCTACGAGTAAAGGAATTCCCCGCATTCCTAAAGAAACTCCTGAGCAGGTGCACACGGTGGATGGCTCTCCGTTAACTTCAGGACCTGTGGTGGCCTCAACTCCTACTCTTTGTTTGACATTTGGTGAGCATCAAGAACACGTTGCCTTTGATCTCATAGCCTCACCAAATCACATCATGATTTTGGGAATTCCCTGGTTAGCCCGTCACAACCCCTATATCAATTGGGAAACACGAACTATATCCCTAACGTCTTCATTTTGTCAACAGAATTGTTATTCCACTACTTCTTATTGGACTCCAAAAAGGTCCTGTCAGTTAACTAAGGATAACACTAACTCTATCAATATTATCCAGGGGGTTCCAGATTGTTATCAGGAATATATCAGGATTTTTCAGAAACCTAGTAATCCTATTTTGCCACCTCATCGCAGTTATGACTGTGCTATTCCTTTAATTCCTGATGAAGTCGTCCCCTTCGGTCGAATGTATTCTCTGACAGACCAAGAAAAGAAGGTGCTAAGGGAATATTTAGACGACAACTTACACAACGGTTTGATTGCTCCTTCCACATCCCCCACTGGGGCTCCTCTCTTCTTCGTCCCAAAGAAGACCAAGGATCTGCGTCCTTGTGTGGACTTTCGTGAACTCAACAGAATAACGATTAAGGATCGATATCCACTGCCTTTAATCAGAGATATATTGGATGCCATTCAAGGAGCCAAGATATTTACTAACTTAGACTTACGGGGTGCCTATCATCTCCTTCGGATCAAGGAAGGGGATGAATGGAAGACTGCTTTCCGTACCCCTTTTGGGCACTATGAGTATCGTGTTATGCCCTTTGGACTGACCAACGCCCCTTCTGTTTTTCAACGATTTATGGATTCAGTTTTCTCTGATATACTCAACCAATATGTAGTCATTTATTTGGATGATATCTTGATATATTCCCGTGATCCTGAGCACCATGTAGATCATGTCCTGCAAGTCCTGGAAAGACTCAAGAAGAACCAATTGTTTTGTAAACCTGAGAAGTGTGAGTTCCATAAATCTGAAGTAAGGTATCTCGGGTTTTGTATTAATCAACACAGAATATCCATGGATCCTGACAAGGTCAGTGCCATATTAAATTGGCCTTCTCCAACGTCCATTAGAGAAACGCAATGTTTTCTTGGTTTATCAAACTTTTATCGTCAGTTTATTCAGAACTTTGCCCACCTACAAAGTTTCATAACACAAACAATTAAGAAAGAGAACCTGAAGAAGGGTTTCATTTGGACCAAGGAGGCAGAACGCGCGTTTCAAGAATTAAAGACAGCCTTTACCCAAGCACCCATGTTGCGTCATCCTGACAATACCAAGAAATTTATCGTCGTGACTGATGCCTCAGACAGAGCTATTGGAGCAGTTCTGCTGCAGAAGCAAGACAATGATGGATTGGAACATCCTATCTTTTATCTGTCTCATATTCTATCAGAGGCAGAACAAAATTATTCTGTACTGGAACGTGAACTACTCGCTCTCAAAGTAGCTTGTAAGGAATGGAGGCATTTCCTTATGGGTTCCAGAGAGCCTTTTGAAGCTAGGACTGATCACCGTAATCTCCAGTGTCTTCGGAGCTTTCAGTGTCGCAACAGTCGTCAGGCTCGATGGGCTTTCTTCTTTAGCCAATACGATTTCGTGATCACGTACATACCTGGCTCCCAGAATTTAGTGACAGATGCCTTATCCCGCAGATATCCTGACATAGCCCAGAACTCCTCTCCACATCTTATTGAGGCTAGCAGGATCATCGGAGCTACTCAATCTTTTCAAGAACGCATTCAATCTGAGTACCAGTTTCTGTCTGCATCAGAATGGGATAAAGTGACTCCTTTTTTGCACAAGAAGGACAACTACTTCTATCATCAACATGCTCTTTTCCTACCTACCAAGAAAGTGCAGACAGAAGCCCTGCAAATGTGCCATGATTCTCCTATAGCCGGTCATCGAGGTATCAGGAAGACCCAGGAGATGCTGCAGCGATCTTTTTGGTGGCCGTCGCTAAAGACAGACACTGAAACCTATGTGTCAGCATGCCCAGGATGTGCCCAGACTAAGACACCTCGAACTAAGGTGGCAGGTTTATTAAGACCTTTACCGGTTCATTCCGCTCCTTGGTGTACTCTATCCACGGATTTCATATGCTCTCTACCTACCTCCTCTGGTAACCAAGTAATCATGGTGACCGTAGATTCATTCACCAAGATGGCCCATTTTTCAGCCTTGAAGAAACTACCAACGGCCCCAGAAATGAGTCGCATTTTTCTACGGGATATTTTTCGCCTCCATGGTCTTCCTCAAGAGGTCATTTCGGACAGAGGGCCTCAATATGTATCACGTTTCTGGAGAGCCTTTTGTGCCTTCTTTAAAATTGAGATTTCTTTATCCTCGGGTTTCCATCCACAAACGAATGGGCAAACTGAACGAGTGAATCAAGAACTTCAGCAGTATCTGAGATGTTACTGTAATGCCACACAAAGCAATTGGTCGGAATATCTTGCTCTTGCCGAGTTCTCCTATAACAACACAATACATAGTGCGACCAAGACCACACCCTTTTATTGTACTTATGGATTTCATCCGAGGACTTTCACTACTGTTTCTCGAACATCCTCTTCTGTGCCTGCAGTCACTTCTTTTTCACGACAGATCCGTCGAATCCAGGGCCTACTTCACACAACTCTCCTAGCTTCGAAACAAGCTATGAAGCGAAAGGCGGATCGTTATCGGCAAGCCGCACCTTTGTATCAAGTGGGCCACAAGGTATGGCTTTCTTCCAGTTTTCTACCATCCCGGTTTTCCACCAATAAGTTCAAACCACGTTTTTATGGACCCTTTCGAATTTCGCACATCCTGAATCCTGTAGTTGTGCGTCTCCGCTTACCTCATACCTAGAGGGTTCATCCTGTTTTCCATGTGTTTCAGTTAAAACCCTTTGTTCCTGATCCTTACCATCGTCAGTTCCAACGTCCACCTCCTCTTTCTATCAACGGACAGCCTGAGTATGAAGTCCAGGAGATCTGTGATTCCAGAATTTTTCGACGCAAGCTACAGTTTTTGGTCCATTGGAAAGGATACCCCCTCAGTGACTGTTCTTGGGAGGATGCTTCCTCTGTCCATGCTCCCCGTTTGGTTCGCCTGTTTTTTGACAATCATCCTGACAAGCCTGGTGCCTCGGGGAGGGGACCTACTGTAACGCCGCGCTCTGATGCGGCGTCTCTTTCTGTCCTCGCGGGTGGAACGCGCTACCGATATTCAGAGCGCCGTTCCCCACGTTTTTTGCCTATGCTTTCTGGGAAGCATATATTTCGCTTCCGGTCGCGCAACACTTACTTGTAGCCTTTTTTCTTCTTTTGTTGCTGGTGGTGGGTTTTTTGTTGGTCCTTTTGCCTGTCTCTATCCATGTTGTGTCCATCTTGTCTTCTTCGTGTTTTTGTCCCAGCATGCTCTGTTTTTCTTTTATACTACTTCCTTTTTCCTATACTGGTCTATGGGCTTTTCCCAATCCAAGATGGTGTTACTTCCCTTTCCTGTGATGTCACTTCCCTTTTCTCAGTATATAAGTCAGTCAGTCTTGTTCCTCCTTGCGTTGCAAACACTTCCTTCTGGTTGTGCTGTTCGCTCCTGTTCTTTGTTCCTGCTTTTTTGCCTTGGAAGATTTTTGCCTGTTCTTTGTTCCTGCTTTTGCTTTGGGAGATTTTTTGCCTGTTCTTTGTTCCTGCTTTTGCCTTGGGATATTTTTACCTGTTCCTTTTTTCCTGCCTTTTACCCTGGATATTGCCTATTTTTGTGTCCTGTTGTCGAGTCCTGTTTTTTCTTGTTTTCCTTCAGGAGTTCCTGTTAGAGGTTTTTTCCCCAGTGTTGGGGTTTTTTCCCTCTGGGACTCCTTCTGGAGGGTATGGTCTGCTTTGGCGTAGCCTGTCAAGCGGCACCGTGGCTACTAGAAGGGGTCGCCCTTATCTGGGAGTATCCAGGACCTGTAGAAGACTTGGTGTATTCGCCAATCCGAAATCCAGAGGTGAGAAGTCCAGCGCAGTACGTGACACTTCCTGCCACAGTCTTCCATTCTTGCTGCTCCTCCAGGTGGTTGCTCAGCAGTTTGAAAAGGGTGTGGTCCTCCCTCCTCCCAGGTGTATTTGTAAACTTCCTGGCTGTGATGTCATCAGCAAGAGCCAGGAAGTGTTTTCCAGACTGTTCTGCTGCACCTGCATGCAATTTGTGGCACAGTCGCAATTTGCAACACCCACTCGCAATTTGCGTGTCTGTTTTTAGCGAGGTCGCAAAAAGCGACCTCGCAAACAGCGGACTCGCAATCTGCGGTGCGACTTAATTTGCGTGTCGCAAAATGAAGTCTCTTTTTCTTGTTGGATACCAGTTTGCGAGTCGGAAATTGCGAGTCGCACGACTCGCAATTTCCGACTCGCTATTTTTTAGCTACCTACATCTGGCCCTTATTTCCTTGCCCATAGTGCCTTCAATTTCAAAATACGTGTTTCCGTACTTGGGACAAGAAGGGCCTAAAAGCGTGAAAAAAGTTTGCGCTAGTATCCCATGTCTGATAGTGTTTGGTTTAGTAAGTGTGTTTCCGGCTTCTGTGAGAACACCGTCCAAGCCCTTCTAATGGCTGCCTCCAGTCTAGTATGTGCAAGAAAACATCCACCTGTGACATCCCGTTGTCTGCAATAGTCTGAGTTCCCTAACATTCTTCCATCTGCATATAATTCTCCAAAACTCGATGAACCCATGTCTGCTCCTCATCTTCCCATGTGTAATGGAGTGAAGGGACCTATGGCTGGGTGCCATTGCACTTGCTGCTCTAAAAAGATATATATCTCCCCCTCCGCCCTGTTGCTTGATCCCAGATATCCAAGCGCGTCTTAAGTTGTTCAGGTAAAGCTAATCTGTGGTTACGTGTTACTAGAGGTAGCGCTAATAATTTCTGAGGTCTGACTAATCTGATTAGCATCTCCTTAACAGGGCCCTTTTCTCTATCCTGAAACCATGGAACCACGTTTTGAAGGTGAGGTGCCCAGTAATACATTTTAAAATTTGGCACCTGTAGCCTCCCACTATCCCAAGGAACAACAAGACCTCCAGGCAGATTCTCGCTCTCCTGTGTCCTCAGTACAACAATCTTAAAAGCTCATCCAGCCTACAGGAACAACAACAAGAGTATCCTCAGGAGCATTATCATCAACTTATAGCTGTTCTACCCATCAATGACACTGGGAATTTTAGCCAGTTACGCACGTTCTTCTCCATCCTATCTAAATGTGTTCCTACGTTGGGGGCATACGTTTTAGCCATATCTAAGCTTAGGTAGATCCCCAAGTATTTAACTGGTGTTCCCTGCACTCTAATATTGGTAAGGTCCATCCTCACTGGTTCAGACTTTTAAATATGATAGAGTATGGACTTATATGCATTTAATTTAAAACTGGAATAGGATCCCACTGTTTGTATAGTTTTATGTGTGGCAGGCCAGGTACCTACTGGATTTCTTATTGTTAATAATATGTCATCTGTATAGAGCGATATGACCTCCCATTTACCTCCCAACATAAGCCTCATGTTGTCATGCCTAGAGCGTATAATCTGGGCCAGTGGTTCAATTATCATGGCAAAGATCAACAGACATAAGGGGCATCCTTGCCAGGTCCCTGTAGGAGGCTGGCCTGGTTTGTAGTGGGTACCAAAGGTACTTACACCTTATACCAGGTCCAGTTATCCCTTATTAGTGAAATGTAGTCAGTGTCTGGAAGCCAGGCTCTAGGGGTCGTGTGGATGAGCAGCCAAGGCCTAACTAGGAGACATGCAAAGCTCATGCAATACCACTGTAGTCACACAGTACTCACACACACATGAAAGAAAATACTCAGTGTTACAAAAATAAAGGTACTTTATTTTGGTGACACAAATGCCAAAAATACCATAGAGACTATACTCCCTTAGGAGGTAAGAAATACACAAATTATATACACTAGTATTCAGAAAAAGTTGTAAAAACAGTTAGAAACCAGTGCAAATAGTGAAAATCACAATAGTTAGAAATGGGTCTGGGGGAACGCAAACCATATACTAAGAAAGGGGAATGCGAAAGTCGGTTTCCCACCTACGCAAGTGTAGTGTGTAGAGGGGTGCTGGAAGTATTAGAAAACACCAAAGACCAGGCAGCACGCACAGGAGTCCCAAAGCACGGGGACAAAGAAGGTGCAAAAGGAGGCCCATGCAGCACTACACAAAGGGATCCCACGCCGCCGGAGAACGACCCAGGAAGCTGTGCGTCGCAGGAAGGAGTGCTGGGGGCCAGAGCTGCACGGTGCACGAAGAACTTTGTGGAAGGATGCCAACAAGCCTTGGCAACTGCAAAGCACATGGTGCACGGGGATATTGTCTTGCGTGAGGAGGCAAGCTCTTACCTCCACCAAAGTTAGACAGTAGGACGTCAGGACCACCAGAACCACTTCAGTTCACCATCTGTGATGCTTGATCCACGCACTTCGTCAGGAGAGGGGACCCAATCCACCGGTCGTCGCTGCAGAGGGGTGCCTGCTGAAGCAGGGGAGTGACTCTTTCACTCCAAGAGAGAATCCTTTGTTGATCTGGTGCAGGCTGAAGACAGGCAGTCCTCGGAGGATGCATGACCTGGAAACAGCTGCAGTTGCTGGCAGGAGCTGAAGATACAATGCTGCAGAAGTCGTCTTTGCTTCTTTGTTGCAGTTGTAGTATTCCTGGAGGTTCCAGGTGCAGTTTCTTCGGTAAGAAGGTGAAGTAAAGGATGCAGAGGATTCCTGCTGGAGTCTTGCAATCTGAATCTGAAGAACCACCCGAGAGAGACCCTAAATAGCCCTGAAAGGGGGATTGGTCAGCTATACAGGAAAGCACCTATCAGGGGAGGGTTCTGATGTCACCTGCTGGCACTGGCCACTCAGATGCTCCCAGAGTTCTCTGCCAACTTGAAATCAAAGATGGCAAAACCCAGAGACCCTCTGGAGGAGCTCTAAGCACCACCCCTGGGTCACTCCAGTTTACTTTATCCAGTTTTGCGCCAGAGCAGGGACTGGGGGTCCCTGAACCGGTTTAGACTGGCTTATGCAAGGAGGGCACCCTCCCATGGCTGTAACACCTATTTCCAAAGGAAGAGGGTGTAACACCTCTCTCCCAAAGGAAATGCTTTGTTCTGCCTTCCTGGGCTCGAGCTGCTTGAGCAACAGGAGGGAAGAAACTTGTCTGTGAGGTGGCAGCAGCTGGGGCTGCCTGGAAAATCTCATAAGGCTGTAATGGCAGTACTGGGGGTCCTCCAAGGAGTCCCCAGAGTGCATGGAATCATACAACCAATGCTTGCAAAAGCCTTGGGGTATGATTCCAACATGTTCGATACCAACAATGGACATACTCGGAGTTACCATTGTGAAGCTGGACATAGGTGGTGACCTACGTCCAGTGCACACATAAAATGGCATCCCTGCACTCATGAAGTCCAGGAAAATGGTCGTGGGGACACCTCTGCTAGAGCAGGGGTGCCCTCACACACAGGTACTCTGCATCCAGCCTTCAGGGCTCGAAGGCCTGCAATAAGGGTGACTTATAAGTGACCTGGTGCAGTGTAAATGGCAGTGAAAGGGTGCATGCACCATTACACAGAGGCTGCAATGGCAGTCATGTAGAAGCTTTTGCATGGGCTCCCTATGGGTGGCAAAAGAAATACTGCAGCCCATAGGGATCCCCTGGAACCCCAATGTCCTGGGTACCATATACTCGGGACTTATAAGGGGTGACCAGTATGGCAATTTTGGTGAAATACTAGGTTAAGAGCATGCAGTGACAAAATTTAGAGAAGAGAGAGCATAATCACTGGAGTCCTGATTAGGAGGATACCAGTGAACACAGTCAAACACACTAACATCAGGCAGAAAATGGGGGTAATATGCCAAAAAGAGGGTACTTTCCTACAGTCGCCCTCTCGACCAGCCATCCCTAAGAAACCATATGGCCTACCTTCACTCTGGCCTTGCTGCTAGTGTATAGCAGCAACACCCATTTTAAGTAGTTCGATCCCAAGCTGTATCTACACAGTGTGTCTTTCATAAATGCTCAATTCACTGTATCAAACGCCTTATGTGCATCTAGGCTGGCAACAACACAAGTCTCCAGTCCCTTTTTTTTTGTGCTTCTTCTATGATCAGAAAGGCCTTTCTAATGTTAGTAGTGGTAGTTCGACCACTCGCATATCATGATTGATCTGTGTGTAGGACCCCGTCAGTTACCTTAGACAGTCGGTGCACCAATATTTTCCCCAATATTTTTGCATCCATATTCATCATCCTCAGGGGGCGATATGATTCACATTCTGTTGGATCTTTACCGGACTTGAGTAGCACTCCAATAACGGCTTCTCACAGTGATTCCGGTAGCATACATTGCCAACAGTGGTTCCCATAATACATCCAAATATGCCTGCTAGAATTTCACACTGACTGTCCATGCCCGTTGGTTAACCCGTGTTTATGTTCTTTATTGCCCATCTAATATCGGATACCTCAACTGGAGCAACCTCTCATGTCATTAGGTCTACCATGGGCATGTGTGCTTCATCTAGTATAGCTGCAATTCCTGTCTCATCCACATGGTCTGCTTCTGTGTATAGCTGACCTTAAAATTCCATAAAGTGACGTAGAATGTAATCTGGTGTGGTAAGGGACGCTCCATGTACGTCGTTAATGCAAACCACTTTGATCCCACCTTCGTTCCTTTTGACCAGCCATGCCAGCAGTCTACCTGACTGGTCACCTTCTTCCTGTATAGTTTCAGTATATATCTTGTAATTGTGTTTCCCTTATGTGTCGCGGGCTTCATCTAACTCTCCGTGCCTCCCTCCTCATATGTGGAGCCTGTCGATCAATATCAGCTAGTTGTTTCTAAAGCGACGTAAATGTGTGACCTCGTGATTTGCGTACCCCATATGTTGTCGCCATACATTTTCCCCCCTATGGTGACTTTAAAAGCCTCCCACAGTATTCCAGCTGATTCTGCTGTATCTGTATTGACCACAAAGAATTCCCATATTGTCTCCCTTATTTCTTCCCAGTATACCTGATCCAATAGTATGCGGGGCTGCGGCCTCCATTGCAGTATAGGTGCCACATACATTTGGTTGATCAGTTCCACTGCAAGAGGAGCATGATCAGACAGTGTATGATCTAAATACTGTGTTTTCCCAAATTGTTCTAGTTGTTCAGGGTGTGTGAATGCATAATCTATCCTAGAGAATGTTCATTGCGGCGGAGAGTAAAAAGAATACCCCCTCTGATCCCCATGTTGTGTCCTCCATAGTTCTATCAGAGTGAACGTGGCCATACCCTCTAAGACAGCTCCTGAGGGCCATCCAAGCTGTCTAGTTTTATCCAATTACCGGCCCAGTACACAATTGCGGTCACCCATCCAGAGTATGTCATAGTGTGCATATGGTGTGAATTACTGTTTCAAAAAATATCGGTGTCAGTATTTGCAGCATAAGTAGTCAATAGCACTATAGGTTTGACTCCAATTTTGTCTACAATGTCGACATAACGGCAATCAGCGGCTTTCAGTTAAACTGTTACCTAAGTGGGATCCACCACAGCAACACCCCTCTTGCTGAGGACATGAAACTGGAGTACAATAGCCTGGTACCCATTTGGAGCACAGCTTCTCGTGTTCCTGTGGCAATAGGTGGGTCTCCAGTAAGATCATTATTTTCACCTGCTGTTTGTGGTCATACAACCAATGCAGTTTCCTCCAAGTGCCTAGTGTGAAGTTCTCTTGTATGTCTCCATGAGATCGCATCAGCCTGGCTTCACTGTGTATATAGCTTCTGTCATACCCCCACTCAAATAACTGGTAAAACTAAACAGACCCCTATGCCCCATCCATGTGGCTCTCCCCCAACTCAGCCTCCACAATTGACACCTGTCGTCTCCCCGATGCCCCCTAACAATACACATTTTGCCCTCCAATGGAATGCTGCAGCCCCAGCAGCTCTACTCTCAGGCCTCAAACACACAGGGAGTGCAGCCAAAATTGAGTACTTCCCTGGTTCTCTCCAACTCATTCATATTGTCAAGCATAGTGTAGATTGCACCCCCTTTGGACTTACAGGTATTCACAGTATGAGATTCTGCCCCACCCTCATCCTCCACTTCATATCAGTAATTGCTTGAGAGACACCCAACTAGATGTCAATAATTTTCAACAAACTGCATTGCCTCCTCTGCATCATCAAAGAAGTGCCCTTTTTCCTGGAAGTCTATCCGAAGGCGCGCAGATGGTAACAGAGCATTATTCAGTCCTTTATCTCTAAGCTTGTGCTTTACTTCCATAAATAATCTTGGTCAAATGGACATTAGTCTGGATAAGAAGATATTCTATTGCCATTGTATTCCACATTGCCTTTTTTGAGTGTCTTTGCTAAGATGTTCATCTTATCCTTATACCACAGCATCTGCGTTATCATTATTCTCGGCGAGGCACCTGATTTGGGTCTACCTCCCGGTGTTCTGTGAGCGTCGTCCACTGATACTTCCCCATAATTTCCCTTCTCCAGTGGGATCGCAACTAGCCAAAATTCAAGGAATTGTTCCACTGGATTTGTCTCAGTTCCCTTGGGCAATCCCAGGATACAAACATCATTTTGTCTCGATCCGTCTTCTTAACCCGCTAATTTAGTCTCCTGTGCTCGTAGTCGCCTCTCCAGATCAGCCAATTGAGCACTGTGTCTGCCAAGCATCTCATTCATATCATCGGTTCTTGTTCCTAAAGCTTTCACCCGGTCTCATTTTGTCCACGTCTTGAGGCAGTAGCGCCACTGTGATAGCCACCCCGTTGATTATTTTCTGTAATTGCCTTGTTCCCTTCCAGTATCAGATTCTTAAATTCTAGGTTTGACGTGGGTGAGGGGTCCCTTAGTCCAGGTTCCTTGTTGGGCATGGCACTGTGCGTCATTCTCACCATTCCCTCCTTCATGGTATGTCAGGCTTTTGAGGTTGCTTCCGGGCCCTCCCTGTGGTTCGATGGCATTCACTCCCTCTTCTGGGTGTTGGTTAGTTCAGTGCTCGGGGCAAGCAACCCAACCCCATCTCTTACTGGTGACCCGTTGAGTGTATCAGCTGTAATCACAGTGTGATAGTTGTCTTAGTTGGGTCATTACCTACAGTCTCAACCCTGAGCCACGTGGTGCTAAATCCCGATCATGGGGCTTTATCCCAAGTAAATATGTGCTCAGCTGGAGGTTAACTGCGTGTGTTTGGGAGGTAAGTTCCCCTTCTCTCTCCTTTGTCCATATTAATGCCAGCCAATGCACCCACCATCACGGCCCAAAAGGAGTGTCCTTAACTCTCTCTTCATGGCCTCCCCAGGGATCCCCTAGCCGAATCTTGCTAATTGCAGTGCTCACCACCCTTTCCCATTTTCTGATGATGCTTGCGTTGTTTAATTACTGAGAAGGGGCACCCCGCTGTTCGTCCTCAGGCCTTCAGTGGTATGGCGCAGGGTGGGTGACAGCCAACCACCCCCTCCCGCTAGTCAATGCTCTCCCTACTGTCTCCCTTTTGTTTGTGCACCGCTGAGAGCAACAGTCCTAGTGGCTTGCCTCAGGTCTCTCAGGACCCTTATAAGCACTGCGCTGCCATATAACTCGCCACTGGCTGCCTGGTTCTCCTCCAGGCCACACCTCCGCCTGGCCGGTGGTCGTGCCCCGTCCTCACTGCGGCTGTGAGCCCTGCAGTGCAGGCCGGAGTCAGCCCACACCACGCCTCTGGTCTAAAAGCACTTTCGGTGCCTGGTGAGAGTTCTGCCATTAATAGTAAATCTAGGAATGCACCAAAATACACGGGTGGATGCGGGGAAACACCCAGTCCCCACCCATGTAATTCCTCCTTGGGGCAGAGTCACACAAGGCAATAGACTGTGCTGCCTTGTGTTACTCCAGTTTTGTCAAGCCATGCAGGGCCACGCAAGGTGGCCTTCCGTGTCTTGATAAATCTCATTTAGTTTGTAGCGTATCCTGGTATGTCACATTCTTCGGAGGGCCAACAGCGGATTGATCCGGCACTTGTCTCTGCAAAAGTTGCAAAATGTTCCACAAAGCTTCTATTGCTTCCATTTTGATAAACTTGTATTCTATGATAAAATACACAAATAACAAAGGCGTAGCTAATTTCCCCAGATGAAATGTCATTGAAGTAAAATGAAATTGATAACTCCAGCTTCTCCTTGTAGGAAATAGCACTAGAAAACTGTAGGTAAGTGGGATAAAAATGTGCTTCATAACAACTCATTTGGGGTAAAAACCAACAGCAGTGGTAATTATGGAGAGATCTCCTGATTTTTGGAGATAAACTGTTAGTGGAGGAAATTTATTTAGCACCAGTATTTTTTTAATAATGGGCAGTGTAAAGAATTTTTTTAAAGGAACAAAGGTGCATGCAATAACTGATTCTGGAGGAAATACTCCACCCTCCATAAATGTATTTTACTCCACATTAACACGTACATCAAAATCAGCAATTCCATTCAGGAGAATGGAGGTCAACTGCATGGCCCTCATTTTTTTTTACTTCTTCGAAGGACAGTTGCCTACTTCAGTCTGGAAAGAACAGGGCATGTTGATATTCAAATATTACTTTTTTTTTTAGATTTCGAGCTGCTTTGAGCACTGTGTCTGTCTCTATAGTTGAGCATTTATGCAATTATTAGTCTCAGGGGCGGGCTCCTGGTAGAGGGTGCAGAACCCTACGCACTCCCTCCATCACAAAGCATGGGGAGAGATGGTATCATTGTTGTGAGCCAATCGCTGCTGATCCATAATTGCAGATTTTGACGGGTTTAGTGGGACATTAAATGGAGCCTTAGCAAGGCACCTTCGACATCTTGTCCTGCATGCCAACACCCATTTTAACCTCATCGTTGGCCTCAAATGTGACTGCTGTTTACTTATTTTTTTTAAAATAATCTCTGAATCCTGGCTGCAAATACCTAAAGTCTGGCATTGAAAACCTAATTTCCCAATGGATATAGATTGTTTCATCGTGACCTGAAACATAAAGTTGTGTAGTTACGATCCAGGTCAGAGGGGATTTGAGAATCCAATATCACATTAACTTTACTGGACTTGTCTCCGAGTTGTTTGTCTGTCACTGCAAGCCTTCCCCATCTTTTTTTTGCTAAGTTTTGTTTCAGACTAAAGTTCCTCTGATTTTCCGTTCATACTTACACAGAGACAGATATTTGTGGCACACCGCTCATCTCATCATTTTAAGTGATTTTAACCTTTGTGCAAATCATTACTAATGGGTTAATTGTGCCCTTAAATTTAAAGACTTTGTGTGCAGCACTGTCACATCTTATTTCTAGTGGGGCAGTTTCTAAAGTTGATGTCTCTGACCCAAAGTACTTTCCTCAGTCTATAGCTTCCAATTGCTATGGAATTAATGTCCTTTATAACTTAGTATTCCAGAGTCTTTATCTCTTTCTCTAGACTCGTTCTTCCTTCTAAATGCTTTTTATTATCAAAGTACGGTCCTCAGTCTATGGAATTGTTAATGTCCTTCATAACTTATTATTTTGGAGTCTTTATTTCTTCCTCTAGACTCTTTCTTTCTTCTAAATGCTTTTAATTATCATCTTACTTTAGTTCTGCAGGGGCATACTCCACTGTCTAAACGATCCCAGGAAAAATTGCACTGTTATTGTGCTGGATAACTCAAAGCTGGAAAAGCTAGTTATACAGTGGGCAGTGGGTGGAGAGGAAGTGGTGGCTTTCTTAGTCCAACACATATTCTGTACAGGGCATAGCTTGAGTAGTAGCAGAGAAAACTGACTTGCTGATTATTCAAATTAATTTTGCTTCTAAATATTTACAAAAACGTTCCTTGATTTTTAGAGATGTTATGTTGCACTCATGTATAAAGTTCTTGATGCAACCATCTCAGGGGTTCTACGATGAGCTGGCACTCAATTGTTTTTAAAAATAAACTGAATTACTCTTCTCTAGGACTCCAGTCATCCTTCTCGAGTTTCATTTGGCAAGCTCTTTGTGTATGATCCTCCAATCAATAAGGTCTCAACTTCTCCTGTGATGCTTGATGCTGATGTCCTAATCTTGTTCTACAGAAGATTCATGCCCAGTGTTTGTTCTGCAGGTTCTCAACCCGGTTGCAGTGGCAGCGATCACAAACCTTATGATTACTTCAGGTTTTGTACCTCACTTACTGAAAAAAGAAGTGATTTCTTTTGTTTGAAAAACTCTATCATTAGCCCATTGGACATTGGTAGCTATTGTCAAATAATTCTTCTACTAACCATAGCAAAAATTGGAGAAACATTTCTTACTAATGTTTTCAATCATCTAGAAGACACTGGCTACTTGGAACTGTCCTACGTGGGTGTTCTTTCTAACATAGGACAGGCTGTGGGTGGTCTGTGATTTAGAAAGTCAGGCGAGTTTTTTTTTTTTTTTCAAGTCACACAAGCTTTATTCGGTCTAATTAAACCATCAAAGCAATAACATACAACAATAAAACCATGATCTATGCATAATAAATATATAATAACAAGGTTAAAATTAATAATGGAGATAAAATGAGAGATCTGCGAATATACAAAAGGGTGTTGATATAAAACTTCACATATGTCTCCCATCCTATATATGAGGAGGAATCATTAATTTTTTTTCATTTTTTTTCTTTTAGCTACCTTTAACTTTCTCATCGATAATTTAATAAAAAATTCATTGAGTTAAAACTATCGTATGAACAGTAATTAAATTAAATAAGTTAAGATCAGGGTTCAATTAATTACAAATCACTAGGATTTTTTAAAAAACTGTGTACGTATATGCCATGGGGACGTAAGGAACTTGCTGACCGCACAAGTTAGGAAGAGGGAGCAGTCTCTCAACATCAACCTTAGGGCATCTTTTCACGTTCTCAACCCCATATTCCTGCAAGCGGGTCGGAGCCATTTCCGCCGGACAAGGCCATAGGCAGGACAAATAAACATAAAGTGCACTACAGTTTCTACAGAGCTGTTACAACTTGGGCATTGATCGGTTAGCGAAGTAGAGCACCATGAACTGGTAAAAGACTTCAGGGGGAGGCATCCATACCTGAACCGGACATACAAACTTTTACTTAGTTGATCGGTAATCAAATCTAAAAAGGGTTCAAAGTGGGGAAACCACTTGTAATCGAGAAATTGAGCCGTCAACCTACCATGTGAAGTGCATAACAGATACTTTTTCCTAACATGGGACCAGTAAACTGATTTTAAATGATCCTTGTGAACCCTCCTTAAATTATTTGGCTGACTCCAAAAGTCACTAAGTCCCAGGGTATGGAGCCATTCCGAAATGTACTTAAACCAAGGGATAGAAAGTACGTTCGGTCTATCCAATAAATCTTGCAAGGACTCCTTATATATAACTAATTCAGGGGTGGTCCAGATACAAACCCAAAAAGTTAGAGGCCTTAGGGCTATTACATCAGAAATGTGGGGGAACCCTAAGTCCAAAAACACTGGAACCAAGGGCGTACTACGAGGACATGCCAAGAGCGATCTTACAAAGTTATTTTCCCCCACAGATAACTTGCTAGTTTTGAAGCAACCCCAAACCTTTGCCCATAAACCGCGGCGCTCTGAGCCTTTGCTAGATAAATTTTAATAGCTGGGGAAACAACTTTCACAGTATTAGACTTTTGGAAACGCAAAATTGTCCCTGACCTGTGTGCTAAAAGAGCTAGACTTTTTCCTACCTGGGCCTGCCAGTTCATGTCATTTTGATTCTCACCCCCTGGATAATCGATAGAGCATACCTTGCTCAGAGGAACCTCATTATATAAGATGTTACATCGTTTGGTGCAACCAAGACCAAAGATCATAAGTTTTGTTTTACTAGAATTGAGTTCCAATCCATGGTCTGCACAAAACACACTGAACCTATCCAGAACCTGAAGGCCCATAGGTGTTTTAGAGATCAAGAGGGAGTCATCAGCGAATAAAAGAATTGGAACTTTTAAGTTGTTCAATGAAGGGGCATCATTTTGACAATCGGTTACAACTTGCTCCACCTCATTAATGAACAAGGAAAAAAGAGTGGGTGCCAGGACACAGCCCTGGCGTACCCCCCACCTGATCTTAATACGATCAGTAAGTTCCCCCTGACTACCCCATCTTACTCGAGTATAGGTGTTCTTGTGCAATCTTTGGATTAGGTGCACCAATTTCCTTGGGACGCCAATTTATTTTAGGACTTCCCACAATTTCTCTCTTGGAACGAGATCGAAAGCGGACTTTATGTCAACAAAAGCAACATACAAGTTTTGTTTGGCCAGAGTAACGTATTTCCAGAGTAGCAGGAAGAATCTAAAAACTTGGTCCATAGTGCTAATTCTTGAACGGAAACCATCCTGGAGGGGGGATATGACCTGGTTGGCTTGGACCCAGTCCATAAGCCTGTCTAGGACTTGCTTAGAGAAAATATTTTGTAGATTGTCAATGAGACTAATTGGGCGGTAATTTACAGGCAGTCCCACATCTCCTTTTTTATAGATAGGGATAATTTCTGCCCGAGCCACAAATCCGGAATAGGGCCACCTGTTGCGATGGCATTCGATAATGTATTAAAATACCACGCCCAAATAACGGGTTCTGACTTAAACAGGTCCCCTGGTATCTTGTCAGGACCAGGAGCCATAGCGGATTTCAGAGAACTAATAGCTGCTGTGGGTTCAGCAATTGTGAAAACAATGTCATCCATAGGTCCTTCAATGAGAGGTCTGCATTCAACGCCCCTATGGTCCTCAAGGTCCTGCTGTATAGATGAAGCGTAGATCTCGGAGAAATGAGCCACCCATCTTTCGGGCTGACTATGAAGATTTAAAGTGACATTACCCTCTCTATGCCTATTGGTCAGCAACCTCCAAAAAGAGCCCTTGTCTCGATTTTTGACTGTCTCCAACAGCTTCTGCCAGATCTCAAATTCCCAATTTTTCTTCGCTAAATCCAGGGCCTTGGTGTAACTAAATCTAGCAGCCCTGATCTCCTCCTGTGAGTGCTTGTGGAGGGCCAATTTGAGATTGAGCCTCGCAAGGTCACAATCTTTATTGAACCATTCTCTAGATCGGATGGTATCAAAAGTATACCTAAAAGTGTTTTCTTTATAGAAAAAATTCTGTAAAATGTTTGTCAATTCGACGTGGATTTTCAAGATTGGAATACTATCGACCTCTTGCTCATCAAAACCGGAGAACAGCTGTAGAAAGGAAGAATAAATTTGTTTGATCAGGAATGGATTAGATGTAACTTTTGGCCAACTGACGCAAGTTTGCCTAAGGTTCGGAACATCAGTGGTCTCTAGATGTTGGGTTCTCCCAAAAGCTTTATTGGATAAAGTAAGACAAAGGGGGTGGTGGTCGATATCATAGCGGGGTTCCACCTTCATATCCAGAGTGTTTGGCCAGAGCCTGATGTCGACCAAAAAATAATCAATAATGCTGGAAGAACACCCACGCTTGAAAGTGGGGGCACGATTTGGATCAGATCTAGTGCGACCATTACATTCTCTGAGTCCAAAGCATAAACAAAGGGAGGCCATCTGCATGGCAACACAAGAACCAATGCTAAGAGTATCGTACTTCGTTTGGGGAATACCCCAAGATTCATCTTCTTCAGTTGTCAAATTGCCTATAAGGTTCTTGAATACGAAGGAACAGTTTATATCGCCCCCTATCACCAGATGATTAGATGGATGCAAAAGTTCCATATACTCAGCTAGCTGAGCAAGTACCCTAGATTCCATGCTGCGGGGGACGGACCTCGCGTACACATTGACCATAATCACTCTAAAACTAGGCTGAAATGTAAGTCTAACACCCAATAAATCTAACGAGTTAAGGGATAATGCAGAATGGTCCCATTGCAATTTCTTGTTCACTAAAATCATAAGCCCACCCATAGGTCTACCAAAGCCTCCAGAAGCAGGTTGAGCTGCGACAAAATATGTTGTGAACCCCTCAACATATATTATCTCTTCCGCCCAGGTTTCCTGAAGAAGACATAAATCTTGCTTATTGATAAGGTTGACCCATCCAGGATCTCCCATCTTTTTCTCCAATCCAGCCACATTCCAAGACATAGGGGGTCATTCTGACCCTGGCGGCCGGTGGCCGCCAGGGCCACCGACCACGGGAGCACCGCCAACAGGCTGGCGGTGCTCCCACGAGCATTCTGACCGCGGCGGTTCAGCCGCGGTCAGAAGCGGAAAGTCGGCGGGAGACCCGCTGCTCGGGGGAATCCGCGCACTCCGCCGCCATGGGGATTCTGACACCCCCTACCGCCATCCTGTTCCTGGCGGGTCTCCCGCCAGGAACAGGATGGCGGTAGGGGGTGCCGCGGTGCCCCTGGGGGCCCCTGCAGTGCCCATGCCAATGGCATGGGCACTGCAGGGGCCCCCGTAAGAGGGCCCCACTGTGTATTTCAGTGTCTGCAATGCAGACACTGAAATACGCGACGGGTGCAAACTGCACCCGTCGCACCCCTGCAACTACGCCGGCTCAATTCTGAGCCGGCGTCCTCGTTGCAGGGGCATTTCCTCTGGGCCGGCGGGCGCTCTTTTGGAGAGCGCCCACCGGCCCAGAGGAAATGTTTGAATGGCCGCCGCGGTCTTTTGACCGCGGTGCGGTCATTTGGCGGCGGTACCTTGGCAGACGGCCTCCGCCGTCCGCCAAGGTTAAAATCACCTCCATAATGTTAAGTTCGGGAAGCACAAATGTGGGCCTAGCTCTCAGGGGTACGGTGAAATTCAAAGCCCTTGGTCGTTTGCCTCTGTGGGCTGTAGCAGCTGCAATGGGAACACTGAGGGAGGGACAGCATTTAGTCAGTCTAGATCAGATAACCGGGGGGAACGGATCTCGGTCAAAACTGGTTGATTACTATTGAGTGGACCCTGGACCCCTCCCACAAGGGCATTAGATGGTCTATCAATCCTTCGTGTCTCACCCCCCGGAGAATACATACAGAGGCCAATTACGATGTCTCTGCCAGATTTCAGAAAGCTGGTCCGTGAATTGAAAGCCATAAGATTATCAACCATGGAGGTATCGAAAAGAAGAATTGAAATGTAATCAAAATCTGAGTCTGGTTGGACATGTCTGCGTACCTCCCGAATATCAGAACGGAAAACAGACAGACATTTCCTCTGTATGCGAATCCAATAAATAACTTTATTAGTGAGAGATTCGTAAGACTCTCTCTGGCCAACAGACAACCTAGGGACCCCTGTCATGTAGATATATGCATCCTTTCTACTCTGGTCATATCTCCCCTTTGAATCAGTCGCCTGAGTTAGTTTAGATTGACCTTGACGTAAGACTCTGGGTGGACTTACAGTCTCCTGTGCACCCTTCCCGTCCTTGGCTTCCTTGGGCAAGGAATTTATACAGGGAAGACGCTGATCATTATTTTTTGAGGCGGGATTGAGCATACGGCCGGTATCAGTGGGGTTGTCGACGGAAAGGAATAGACAACTCCCCTTTTTATTCGTTGCCAAGCTCATGGGCTTCTCCCCCAACTTTAGGCATTTGGGGTACGAAGTTAAGTTATCCCCAGTGTCTAATGTTGCTAGCGCGTTGGATCCCCCCGGTCAGCTCAGGGATGTGGACATTCGTACTGGGCAATTTACAATTACAAATTACCTTCTGATCAGATAGTCCAGAAATTTTACCCAAAATTACCATTACCAAAGATTTTAAATCATCCAGCTTCTGGGAAACAATTTCCAGTTCAAGTGACCTTTTACGTTGGATCGGCCAGTCCAATTCCTCTGTATCAGGTTCCGCTGGAATTAAAGGTGGAGAGCAACCTAGGCTCTCAGTAGAAGTAGATAGAGGTTGAAATCTGTTCGAACAGGGGATATCACTCGAAATTACAGTCTTGGAGCCTGAATGCAGAGAGTCCCTGGATTGGGTACATTCTACAACTTCAGCATTTGAAGTATGCCTCATTGGTGGCGAAAGAATTGCAGCCTTGGATATGGGTGGCGAATGGAGGTCCACTTTCACAGACAAATGGGGTGTCCGCAGTTTTTTATTAAATAGATCCGGAATCTTCATATGGGTCGAAGTGGCAGGAATGGGGGGAGCGGTGATAGAAGGGCTCTTCAGTATTGCCTCTACTTCCTCAAACAAGGAGTCAGTAGTTTGAAATTGGTTCCTAATGGGCTTAGGAGGGTCATCTGCTTTCCTGCTAGCTCACGTCTTGTGTTTTTTGGCACCAGAATGTGGCGCAGGAACATCATCTGCCTTCCGCTTCCCCATTATTGACTGCGTGGTGTCCAAAGCCAAAACTAGGGCCCCCAAACAAAAATGAAAGAGGGATGGCCCGGCCTCAGTCGGTCGCTGACGGGCGAAGGATGGGCCCGCCGTTGGCCCGGGCACGGCCCGCGCGTGTCCCGCGCAGCGTCGTTGCGCAGTGCTTTTTGTAGCACCCGTGAGTGTCCCCAGGTGTAGGGAGAGCACAGGGGTGCCTGGGACTTGGAGTCCCACCAGGCACTGTCAGAGGCGGCGGCAGCGGCGTTGCACGGAGCGCTTTGTAGCGCCCGCGAGTGTCCCCAGGTGTAGGGAGAGCACAGGGGTGCCTGGGACTTGGAGTCCCACCAGGCACTGTCAGAGGCGGCGGCAGCGGCGTTGCGCGATGCGCTTTGTAGCACCCGCGAGTGTTCCCAGGTGTAGGGAGAGCACAGGGGTGCCTGGGACTTGGAGTCCCACCAGGCACTGTCAGAGGCGGCGGCGGCAGCGGCGTTGCGCGGTGCGCTTTGTAGCGCCCGCAAGTGTCCCCAGGTGTAGGGAGAGCACAGGGGTGCCTGGGACTTGGAGTCCCACCAGGCACTGTCAGACAGACGAGTTATCTTTTAATCACTGTCTGTCATGTTCAGCATAGTTGACCATTGTATTTTGGTCCCATCACAGCAGACATCTACTGGTTCTCCTCTGTCATGCCTAAAGAAACTTAATTTGTAGCCCTTCCTCTGAGCTCTGCTACTTTGTGATGACCCACTGCTTTCTTCCCTTTGCCCCATCCTTTTTCATTTATATCTGCAAACATTGAAAGAGCTCTTGATTTAGGCTCAGATCTGTGTTCTATGCAGAAATGATCATTGGGCATGGACAACATTCTCCTACCACTATCGCCTGGTTTAGTGAGTGTCATGAGGCTATACAGAGTTGGATGACAACATTTCTTTAAATTGCACACCAATAAGATGCAGGTTCTGGTCATTGGTGGTGATCACTCCCATTGGATGCCCCACATCAATCCTTGGATTCTGTGCCTTGGCCATGCATGGTTGACTAAAATAAAACTGGGTTTGTCTTTGTTAAAGATCTTTCCCTTTACAAGCTCAGAAATTATGATCATATTTCATAAGACCATCCCCATTTCTTTTAAGGTCTTCTCCTCTATATCATTCATGAGGCTTTTTAGATCAAAAACACCATTTTCGCTATGGTATATCTTGTACATCTGTATGTTTTTCAAATATCTGCACTCCTGGAACCTACCTATCTATTTCTTAAAGTCCCTTGTTTTCAACATAATAGGTAAATAGCCAAAATCAAGCAGGAGTTTGCATTGCAGAATAAGTATTAATCAAATAACAATCAATCAAAGTATTTTGAAAAAGCTGCCATGATAAATTTACCCCTAAGTGTACTGCTGTTCAAACTTTTTGTTTCACTGTTTTCATCAAGTTCTGTGTACAGATTTCCTTTCACCCTTTCTCCCAAGTCGTGTTCTTAAAAGAGGTGACGTGAGGTAATGTTCTTTAAAGTCCTCCAAGTTTATTGAATAATGCCTGAAATGCTCTTGGTCTAGCGGCCTCTTTGAAAAATGTGTTCTAGACATGTCAGAGCCCCTGCCACCACTCTTTGCCATGTTCAAAACTGTTTTTCCTCTGGATATATTCATTGCATAAGTACAACATGTCAATGCAGAGAGGGTTATTAAAGAGATATAAAATGCTGAAGCATCTTCTGTGAGCAAAGTATAGTACAAGACCCCTCTTTACCTCTCAGTCTTCATACTAGAGGAATGATTACTGTATGACTTTGGGAATTCCATAGATACAAGAGCTTATATTTAACTCCATTTTGATTCCTCGATGCAAATCTCATAAACATATGGAGACTTGTAGAACAGAGTTGTGTGACGAAGGCAGACTAAACCCCTTGGTGCAACAGTCCTGTAGTACTGTGCCTAAAAGAAGAGGCAAACTAGCCCTTTGATGCAATGGGGGCTTGTGGCCTCGAACACCTATGGTAGGAGCTGGGCTTAACTCACCATTACAACAGAGACTTTGGAGCAGGGATTTTGATCCCAAAGTTCATCTTCTCTTAGGCACTTCACGTCCTCCCCATGGATGATAGAAGTGGGTACCATTCTAACAAGGTAAGGGGATCAGAAGGTCTTTTTTCTTTCCTGGGTTACTCACACTACTTCTATAGGGCCAGTGTGGATGATCTCCATAAGGGCAGGATCCCTGAATGAGTGCCTTACAGGTAGGCAAGGTATCATACTTAGATATCTACTTACAATCTGACTCATCTTTCTAGAGGTGAGATCAAAGTGTCTTTCAGGATAGATGCACATTAATTCTGTATGCAAGCAAGGCAGTAGCAGAGAGACCTCATACAGATGATAGCACACAAAGCACAGGCATCCACTGGATGTCTATTCCACAACCATAAGACACAGGCTTTCCACGTCACTGTGAATGGCTGATAAAATGTAATTCGTGTGGGAGTGTTGCAGCACAAGCTACCCAAACTGAAGGAAGAAGACGGATGGAAAAATCAGCAAAACACTAGACACAAAAATGACCCTGAAATAGGCTTTGTTAGAGGAATTCGCTGAGTATGTGAGATGCCAGTTCTGATCTCTACAGATGGGCTGGAACAAGTTACTGTCAAGAGTACACAGACATTCAGGGATGGGTATGTGCTGCATATGCAGTACAAGAGCACAAAACATTACCTTCTGCAACATTTTTATTAAAGGAAATGACAGTGCCTGCAGGTTACCTACATGAACCTTCTTCGTTGGTGCCAGGCTGAATCTGAAAATATTCTCAGAAATACCATGTCAAAAAGTAAGGCAGCACTGTCTGACGTCACCCATAGGGCCATTGCAAGTGACTGCAATATTAAGGTAGAAGCTTAAAAAAACTATATTTTTATCTGCGTCCATGCAAAAGTTAAGGATTCAGAATGTGGAGACAAAAAAATAAAAAATAGTAAAACTACAGATACAATCCCCAGGAAAAGAGTTGGGCCAAGTCCACAACCTGTTTTTGTAGGGAGGTAGGATTTACCAGTCAAGGACACCATTCGGGGCGAACAGCAAGTTCTTGCCTGACATTGTGTAAAGATGATAATGTCAACAAGCTTCTTCTGTGCTGTGGGACACATTGTGCATAGGTGTGTGCCACTTCAGTAGGGCTAACGCTGAGATTGCTAATTTAAGACAGTCATCGGACTTGGTTGCCGCTATAATGTAAACCAAGCAGATGGGCAGAGGCCTTGACCGTTCCACCACAAGTCAAACATATTCTTCCAACCTTTAGCATCAGATACAACACCAATGGTGGCTGGTCTTGCATGCCGGGACAAGTAGTCAGACGGATTTTGAGATCCTGGTTGATACATCACTGAGAAGCAGTATTCTTGGAGCTGAATGATCCACTTCTCGATCTGGTAAATTGGTTTAAATGATGATGCATTAAAAAGGGGTATGAGTGGTTTATGGCCCGTGTGAACTGTGAACCGTTGGCTGTAAAGTTATAGATGGAAATGGCAACAACCCCATTAAACTGCAATAGCTTCTTTTTCAATATGCAAGTATTGCTGCTCTGTATAGAGCATGACTAGAATAGCCAAGAGCACACTCACCATCCTTTCCTTTCAGAGATCCAACTGCCCCAAGGCCAGTGAGGTTGGCATCCACTGACAATTCCAGTTCCTTGCACGGATCAAAGTAGACTAAGGTAGTGAGTGCGGACAAAGCATTTTTAGTTGCCTTGAACGCCTCCTCTTAGGCAGGCTCCCATTTCCAAACTGCACTGGTTTTGGTTAATTCTCGGAGCGCGGCCGTGACAGGGATCACATTTTTAATAAATCACCCACAGTATGTAACCATTCCCAAGAAACTGCAAACACCTGAGACGTTGATAGGCGCTGGGGCTAACTGAACGTCTCAAACTTCGGCCAGATCAAGCATTAACCTATTCTTAGAAAATTGGTAGCAGAGATAGGCAATCTCTTCCTGGAGAAAAGTGCATTACTCACTGTGTAGGGTGAGTCTGTTATCCTGTAGTCTTCTGAACATGGCCCTCGGCCTGTCAAGATGCTCTTCAATAGCTGGCGCATGTGTTAGAATGTCATTGCTGACATCGATGACCCCTTCTAGACCCAGTCTTGGTAACGTACACTTTGTCCTGTGCCGACTGCAACTCATGCAAGATTTCTGCTGTCAACACCCCTGCCAATGGGAATGGTGCTGAAGACCCGAAAGCATAAATCTGGGTGGCGGTGGGGTGCAGGACAGGTTGTATCGGGGGGAAGGGGGGCAGAACACTGATTGCAGCAAAATGTTTATGGAAGTTCCAGTGTAAATCAGCGCCAGGATCCAGACAGGTCGGGATGCGCCAACGGGGGTAACCTCCAGGCTGCATGGCATGTAGGACGTGTACCACCCCTTCCACATCGTCATCCATGTCTTCTTCATTCCCAGGGACCATTGGTTTTTGCACAACATTGACTAACTTGGATTTTTGTGTCTTTTGAGATACAGATGAGCGGCATGCCTTTGCAAAGTGATTTAATTTTTTACAGTTGGAGAACCTTTTTCCTTGTAGAGGGCACAAACCTTGATGAGGGTAGGGTCCTCTGCATGTGTAACACACTGTGGCACTTGCTGCAGGATTGGGATGAGTCTTTTTCTTGTCTGTCCTCATCAATGTCATGGGATTGACTGGATCAGTCTTTTCTTGTTGTAGAGCCGCTTCCATGTGCACAGCGCTTACCTTCAAGAGTTCCTTTGACAGCCCCATCGTAAGCATGTCAGCCATGGACATCCCCGTTACCTGCAGGATGCTCTCTCTCAGCTTGACAGAGAGGGACCCACGTATTAACAGTGCTTGAATTTTGTTGTCAGCATCAGGCAATGTGATAGTACTAGCGAGTTCCTTTAGTTGCGCATAAAAAATGTCCACTGATTCGTCAGGAAGTTGCCTGGCTTGGCGTAGGAGGAACCGCTCAGAGAAAGGGTTTGCAAGCAGTTTGAAGTGCACAATGAGGACCCACGTCAAAGTTTGGTATGTGGAAGGTGGGCCTTCCTCCACCACCGCTTCCCCAGCTTGTGAATGGTAGTGCCCTATAGATGCAGGAGCATGGGGCATCATCTGTCATTCTCCAGTGCTACTGCGGCAAAGTACTTCCCCAGCCACTCCACCCGTCTTTCCATTGAGCTGCTTTTGCAGATGGGAGACCCTCAATGACAAAAGGACAGGAATGGGAGCCATGATGGACCAAAGCATAATCCAGCGAGTAAGAAGAATTGTCTAGTCGAAACGCTGAGCAAAAGTAGCAAACACTAGTGCCTCTTCTGTTAGTCAGGCGGGAAGTCCCTTTTTTGGTGATGAATTGAGCCTCATGCACATAGCAGGAGCTACCAGTAGACATCAGGACAGGACGCATGGTAAGGCAGGCAAGCAAGCAGGCAGGAGGCTTTACTGTGACATTCTTAGGGTCTTTTTGTAGTTTCTCCTTATTCTGTTGAAGTTTTACTAAGGTCAGGCAGCAACTAGCAGGAATGACTCATGGTTCAGTAGGCGGCAGAGAGAAGTGCTCGTCAAGTGAATGTAAATGTTACTAAATGCGCAGCAACACATGTTACTGGGCAGAGGAAGACCCCTTGCAAAGCTTTACTGGCCCCCTACCTGTAGCTTATTTCTGTATTTGGGTGTTATGCTGGTATTAATGAGGTAAAACTAATGGCTGCACAATGATAGTGTTAAAAAAGACAAAATAATGAAATAATAGTGCCACAAAATATGCCACATTATGCTGCATAATTTGCCTTTTCCTGCTGCATAATTTACTCAACCCTGCCACATAATTTTCCCTCCCCTATGGTATAATTCCAGTGGCCCTGATTGTATGTAATTGAATTTATATAGCCATCACTAACCTTGACAAGGGGTAGCAATTGCTAAATACATGCAAAAAAAAACAGAACTTTTTTCAAATGGTATTGCAGTGATTTAGTGTCCATCAGGCAGTCCGGATTTTTTTACCAACAGCATCGTGCATTCTGGAGCGCTTGTGTTTTAGCTTCTAAAATTTCTAAGTACTAGATAAAATGTTCGAGCATGCAAAGTGACATTTGGAAATATGGGTCTTGGCAGCAGTTACTTTGTTTCAGTGGTTGATGTTAGGTGGCACCAGCACTTATTAGTTTGGTCAGGGACCTTTAAATGATGGCTCTGTGGGCAGTCCCTGAGTAAAATGCTCCTCGCTGCCTGCTCTATCCCAGCCCTGGCCCATACGTTGCCTGCTCTATCCCAGCCCTGGCCCATACGTTGATGTTGCCCGTGAGTCTATCAGCAGTACTGGCATCAGGGTGATAGTTTGACAATAATGTCCAATGTCATATCACACAGTTTCTTTAACAGTCATGCAGTTACTCTAATACTCCGTAAAAAGGTAGCAGACAGCAGTCCGTCACTGTGCTCTTCTACCTCAAGATTGCTATCTAGCTCAGTTTGAATAGGACGGGACATGTGCATCACAGTAGGAACGCACACAGTTTGCAGTATTCCACTGCAGCTTATCAAAGGCTGCCGTGTGCTGACCTCTCACGGTCCACCTCACAGAATGCTGTGTGAGCCTCTTGCCCTGGGTATTTTGAAGCTGAACATGAAATAGACTAACATGTGGATGTGCATGGACAGCACCTGGCACTGCGCCCACCAAAGCTTTCTACCACAGAAGGTGGTCTCCACCCACCCTGCCTCCTACTACCCTATGCCAACTTCAGTCTGGCAACTGAAGTTATGTGCGTTAATGCACTCTCTGCTGAGACACAGTACAGATACCCCTCATTGTTTGACTGTCTTCCTGAAGAAGGGATTATAAAGCTCAAACGTGGTTCCAGAGAAAACAGTTCACATTAACACAAGAGAGGGACTTTCTGAGGCTCAGTGTGAATCAGATCTGGGCGCAGATACTAAACCAGCCCCATTCCCCATTAAACCAATGAAGTAGCCCGAGGCCACAACACTTGATTTTGAAAATTAAACATTCTCAGCCCATATTTATTTTCCTAAAGACACATAAATACAATTTCTTGATATTGGCACACTTCTCAAAATGATTGTTACCCACTTTACGAGCACCATCCCCAAGGAAATATGATTTGGTACCCCCAAATTTGCACCATGAATTTCTGGTGCAGAATACACACATTTAAATTTTGGCATCTTTAGCCAACACTCTTTCAATCGGAGAAAAAGAAAGTGTGACTGAGTGCAAATTTGAACTGGCTTTATACTCACAGCAGCACATCGCTATTTCTACAAAGAATTATAGTGCCAAAGACTCAAAAACGATTTATCAACCCTTTTATACTACTTTAATTGATAGAAAAAAGGTACTCATTATCTGGACCATGTTCCACCCTGATGGGTACAAAGGAGATACATCACTATTAAAAAATCATTACATTGTATAGAAATTCGTAAATATTTGCTATATATCACATTGAACATTAACACAGAATGCATATGCACATAGACATAAATGAACCTTAAATGAGAGACATCGTAATCAAGGTGTGACCACTGTATAACTACGTACCACAATAATTTGCATTCGGTCTACTCACTAGACATCTTGAGGAACACAGCATAATGTCATGGAAAAATATTGAAAGAATATAAGTATTCACAAGGATTGGTGAAAGTCAACTTTGGAAGCATTTTCAACCCTTAACCTGGATTGAATATTTTATTACATCAACTAAGGAAGAAGATATGGTGTAGTGACTAAGGGGGTCATTACGACTTTGGCAGTCCCAGGGAATGAAGCTGCCGTCAAGCCAGCGGTGGCTCTCCCTGGGTCCCTGCCATGGAAACGCTGACGGAAACAGGATGCGTGATCAGCACGGCCATGCTGAGTTCAGCGCCGCTGTGGCTGAGCACGAGCCTGACTGCCATCAGCCTGTCGGGAACCTTGTTCCTGGTGGGCCCCTGGAGGTCCGATCGCTAGGGTCATAATGTAGCCCTAAGTCAACTTGGTGACCTAGTTTAGAATCCAGCTTGGCAGATTACCTAAAATTGTGCAGTTCTGGGCAAATCACTTAATCTCCGATGATGCCTTAATTGGATGCAACTATGTGGAAATCAAAGATTTAAGCCCTCACTTGATGTATGCAATCTTGCTTCGATCATTAGCCATAATATACAATGCTCTGAGTAAGTCTGTGCTACAGTAATATAAACACATATGTTTTTACATTGTGAAGCTTATCCTGCTTATGCCGCTCTGTGAATGTACCTTTCTATTGAGCACTCTGTGGCTCCTCCCCTCATTTTGTGGCATTCAGATAAAAGTCCCATATAATATTCCCTATCCCAGTACGTGTCACACTTTTACTAGGGTTCATGTAGTCTACTTCTTGATGTCTGTACAAGCACTTGCTTGTGTTTACTGGGACATCTCCCATGCACATCTTCTTAGTCCATTAAAGTATTTGTTTATTATGTGTCTTTAGTTGCTTTTGGGAAGAGAATACACTGTTCCAATAAGGCTTCAGTGCTTTCTTTTCTTTGTGGCAGACATGCACACATGCAAAAGACGCACTCAGTACCAACCATCTTGTAGACACCCGATAATCGCAGGTTTGGTGAATACCCTTGAAGCTCCAGCAGTGCTTAGTGTCTGAGTTAAAATTATTTGGAAAAGACAATAGTTCTAGCTGTGATGTGCTGAAGCATGAAAAAACAGTTTTGCAGAAATGCTGTTTGCTAGTATGTCTGGGTTTCATGTACTAACGTATGAAATGTGTGCTCGCGCTGTGTATTGGCGCCGAGGATGTGATGTGGTAGCCCCACCACTGTGGCTTGAAGTACTTGCCCCCTCCAAAGTTCGGGTGTAGTTGCACTCCTGGCTGGAAGTATGTTGTGTCCTAACATACCTGTTCTAATCCTTACGTTGCTTTCCTCCACTAAACGTGAACTTTTAGTCCACCAGAAATCCTTCCTGCATTAATTAATTTCCAGACTTGCAGGTGAAAGACTTTCCAGGAAGAACTCGTCGCTAGTTTTGTCATGTAAAAACGCCAGGACACGACTTAAGTTAAACTGTATTTTATTTCAGGAAAGTTACAGCAGCCCAGCAACGCCCGCCACTGCACACACCCAGTTAACTTAATCCTTTTCCCACACTACAGAACCCTCGCTTCTTTCATACACTCCCAACATTTCCATTCTACATTATTCTAAGCATAACAACACGATGCCGGGACAGACGTTCAAAAAACAGTCTCTTACTATTTCCAGAACTTCTCGTCACCATAAACGTGAGGTTTCTTTCATGTCCGGACGGCATGAGTGAAGCGAAGGCCACCGCCACGCATGTTACCCTCGCTGCCTCTTTTGCCAACACAATGAGTAGCAAAGAGTTTAGCAGTGACTGAAACATAACACTCACCAACAGAAGATATAGGACAAAACACAAAGACCCGGGATATCTGAAACTTTGTTATTGTCAACATATAAAGAACTAAAATGGTTGAAAGCGTCACTCTGCAAGATTGATGAATTGGACATTACTAAACTCGTGACAAAGAAAAGGCAAGGGAAGGAACACGTCTGTGCTGATAGACTGGACAAAGAAACTGACAGACTAAAAGAAGCCTGGCCAAAATGGTTGACTTGGCCTGGTGCTTGATGGTGGAAATTGAATCCTCTTGTGGTGTTGTGTTGCTTGCCAGAAATTCGCAGACTTTGACCAGATTCAAGTAGAGCCACTTGGTAGGAGGAGAATCACGCAAAGAGTAACACTGCCATCTGGTGGGACAAAAGCTAAGCTCAAACCCAACAATCATTATGGATGCCTGAAATTTACTCCATTAGGGGCCAGATTTTCAACGGTTTTTATCGTCCCAGACCCTCATATTTGGTACATTAAAGGGTTTGTCACTGTTAAAACCCTTTATCTAATGTACTAAATCCATTTAGCGATTCAGTGTATTTCATAATCTCTAATTGGGTTTAGAAGAGTCACATTTTCGAAGGATGGAAGGGCATGTTTGGCCAGCTACTAATTCTTAAATTCAGGTGGTAAGGGGAAAGGTTCCCCTTTGGACTCTTTCCCCTTTGTGGATCATGGTGGCAGCTTCAGAGCTCTCATGGAAGTTTTTTTTAAATGGAATTGTTTTTATTTGTTTCTACAGCAGGCTTGTTTTCTTACGAAAATCAGATTGCTTTACAAAAATACCCATTTAGAAATACCTACAGAGGATTGGAAGGCTACTGTCCCTTGACGGCCACTATTCTTGTAAATATTATCAATGGAAAGGAGTTGCAATTTGCCTTATGAATAAGAATTAAGCTGGTTGTTCAGCAACACCCGATTGCTTATTTTGCAAACCAACCTACTGCAATACTGTGGAGAACGGTAATATTGACTTTCTTTAAAGTCCTCGCAAAATACAAAAATAAGGACACAAAATATCGACTAAAAAGTAAAACAAACAATATTTAACACAAAAAAATTTGAAATAAAAAATAGTGATAACACTATACAACATAATATAGCAAATGAAACACCCCAAAACTATATCAAAATATTGCGCACAAAACATCAATAAAATGCACAAAAATGTATACAACATAATAGAATGTAAAAATGATTTAAAATGTAAATATATAAACACACCAAAAGTTGTAATCGGCATCTCTCATAAAAGTTAAAAATATAAAGCTTAAACTAAACATTTACCTTATCAAATTCAAAAGAAAAACAGTTAATAAATAGTAATAAGAAAGATTTTATTGTCTGATTTAAAAAAAGCACTACAATATAGACACATTTGAAAAAAACCTGCATTCTAACAACTAGACATCAATCACAATCTAGATCTAAGCGTCATAAATACTAAGGAGCTTCAGACATGTACCATCTAGATAAAGTTGACAAATTTATTATGGCTATCAAAAATTGACTTCTAAAAATATCACCAATCATATTCAAGAGTTAGTGCAAGCTAGTGTTAAAGTGCTTAGTTTTTTTCAGTTCATTCTAGACATTATAAAATAATAAACACGAATTGGCTCCTAAAAACATTATCAAACATAATTACCAATCAGTACCAGAGCTTACGGTTTTTCAATTAATTCTAGACATTATAAGATAATAAAACAAACCTTTAAGACATTCCAGCGACCTAATGCTAAGCATAAGTGAATAAACATTACTTTCAGAGAGGCAAAAATGATTACGTTGTCTTATGAACCATTACATATTGATAGTAAAATGGGATAAAATATGTACAAGTTAGAATGAAAGTGGTTATTTATATTCCTTTCCCTATTTTATCAGTGGCATAGCATTTTTTGTTTAAAGAGATGAACACTTACATATATAAAAACTGGCCTTTTAGGATACAGATATAAACTTACTGTCCGCCCTGATCAAGAACTTGATAAATTGGCAGATTAACAGGATTAACCTGCCCGATAAACAAAACATAACAGCCTGATGGCAAGTTCTTACTCCTGCTTCTAAGAACTGTGATTTTAACAGAGTTAGCTGTGCATGTAGCAGGTGAGGACAGACACAAAGTATGTGAGGTAAGGTTTCTTTTGAGTAACCGCAACGCCTACAACAGGTTGTTGGCCATTGTTGCAGCCAACTTGAGGTACCTCCCTTAGCTGCCAAGTCTTAACCTGAGAATGCATCCCTCAAGTGAGACGGAAAGTAAGAACACAGGTAAGGCTGGACCTCAAGTTTTTCAAAGGAGTTTATTACTGTCCAAGTATGCTTCTTGGCTGCTAAAAACGTTTATCTGCTATAAAAGAAAGTTGCTTCGTCACTTGATTTCTAAAGTTCATAAAGGAAACTTTATTCGTTTCTAAAAGCTTGGCTGGCTGATAGTCAAGAGTTAAAGCGCGCTGATAAGATCTTCAAGCACCAGTTTAGTCAGGGTTATTGACTTCTTGCCAACACACATTTGCAAGAGAGCCAGGCTCCGATAAGAACAAAGCGCGTAGGCTTTTTAGAAAGGCGGCCTGTCTCACCAGGACTAGACTTTGGAGACCAAACTCCAAAGGATTTTACCCATGGTCAAAGTTCTTTGGAATCTTGGAAACGGATTTAAAAGCTTTAATTTGTGACTGGTCTAGTAGTTTAGGATCCTTTCCGCGAACGATAACCGAGCCATAGGCAACGCTGGAATCAACTTGCTTCCAGGATTTTTACTAAGTGATCATAAGATGGGCACATTAATTTGTCACTCAATGATTTAAAGGCAAAAAAGGAAGAAGACGTTTTAGCTCTTAAAATATTAAAATATCCTTTAAAGCAGACTTTATCATCAAATAGAATGCCTAGATATTTATAACTCCTGACTGACTCAATAGACTTTCCTCTTACTTGCAAATTTTAGGTTTTGAAAGTAGACCACCCTGTTGGCATTATTTTAGTTTTCTTAATATTCAGTTCCAAATGATTAGTTGATATGTATTCATCAAAAGACTTGATTAATCACTCTAAGTCTGTAGGCATATGGCTGATTAATATGGTAACGTCAGCATATTGTAGGTATTTTTGATGGCAATTTGCAAATTTAGAAGAGTGTGCTTTAACGTCATTCAGATGTTGATACAAATCTGCCATGAAAAGATAGAATAAATATGGTGGTAGCGCACATTCTTACTTTAGGCCACTGTAGGTTTTAATTTGCAGAGTCAAGCTGGTTCAATCACCCAGCTACACCTGAACCCACGTATTAGTATAGAGGAGACATATCAAATCAAGAAGTTTGCAGGGCACTACCAATCGAGCTAGCTTTTTCCATAGTATCTCTCGTGGAACAGTGTCAAAGGCTGCCTTTAGATCGACGAAGCAGATGTACAGTTTTTGCCTTTTAGAAATTGCTCTCACTTCCATTAGGGTGAGAGTCAACAGGATGGTAATTGTGGACTGATCTTTTCGACATCCGGATGGAGAAATAGGGATTATGTGATGAAATGCTGACCATTCCTCCAGTTCTTCCAGTGAGTGAAAGACAAAGACCTTTTCCTGGACGTCTGTCAAGGCTATTAGCCGATAATTTTCTGGGTTGTCAGAGGGACCACTTTTATATGGGCTGCAAAATGCTTCCTTGCCATGACTCAGGGACTGACTTCATCAGTAGAATCTCGTTGTAAAGTGGAGTCAGGACCTCCGACCACAGATCTGGGTTAGCTCTGAAGATAGCATGAGGGAGTCCATTTGGATCCGGGCTCAGTTTGATCTAATCCCGCTAAGAAGGGTCAATATATTTTCCTTATTTAATGACTCAGTTCCAGACGATGGTATTATATCGGCCTGGAAACTCCAGTTCCTGGCATATAGATTTCTGTCATCATCACTTACCCCTTGCTCACTTGGTTTGTGCAGGAGATTCAACTTGTGCACCATACACAAGTTTGCCTACATCCAGAAATACTGGCAGTATTAGCCCTATTGTCACCATTTTCAAGATCTTTAATAATTCCCCAAAAAGCCTTAATGTTACCAGATTGACTAGGACAAAGCAGTTTGTTACACAACTCCTCATGATACACCCTTTTTGCCTTCCATATATCTTGCTTATATACCTTTCTTAAGGATTTAAATTTTTTCTTTTGAGGAGAAAGTATTGAATGTTTCTGCCGAAAGGCTTCCCTTGCAGCTCTATTAAGAATCTATTGTTGTTAGTACAGCTTAAACGAGAACCACCTGTTTTGAGTAATTACAATGGAACTACCCTTTCATTTGTTTTTAGCCAGAAAGTTGTCTATTAAGAATTTACAGACATGGTTCCATTTCTCCACCATAGATCTTTCATATAATGCATCAGAGCAAACTGACTGGAGGGACGTGGATATCGCAGGTATGTACCTGCCTCCAAAATCCCTATAGCACACTTTTCGGGCGGGAGGAGAAAGTGGGTGGTGTGGGGACAAGTATTGGGAAAGGTTATTAAGGTCAACTCGGCACCGTTGACCTAACGAACGAAATATCAGTGTTTATTTTGCCTTTGTTTGAGTGTCTTACTAACGCACACCAATGAGGGCTGTGAAGCTAACAGCCTCACTGGACAAGTTCAGCAGAATAATTTTGAGGATAGAAAGAAACAGCTCACAACTTGATGATAATTTGAGCATCTGTTAAGGGTTTCCCTGTCCCACCACTCACCATGCTACACCTTCCCTTCTAACTCTACCCCAGAAGTCCCTGAACACACCACTTACATCTTTTTTTTTTCCTCCCGATGTTCATCCTGGTGGCTCTTCCGGTTCTGTTCGGACGGCGGGGAGCATCTCACCGAAGAGAAGACCCCTGAAGGAAAGACAAAGCAAGGAATTAGAAACAAAGGGAAGAGAATAACGGGAAAAGACAATAAAAAGCCCAAAGAAAGAAACTGAGAACCAAGAGAACACGGACTATGTAGAACTCATGAGAAACAAATGGACTGAAATAAATGAGACAGTAAAATAACAATAGCACTAAAACCAGATTACGTCTCTTACAGAGTCCTTTATACTGTTCCTTCAATAACGCTATACCCTCACCTCCTACAGTGGTGTCAGAAGTGGGATAGAGACAATAATAAGAAGAAAAGGGGCAATAAATCATCCCCTGCAATGGAGGTTAAGCTTACGATTGAGGACATGATCCAGCAGCTGGCGGAGGGGCAACGCCACCTACAAGTTGTATGGGAGGAACACCAAAGGGAAGCTAGGACAGACCGAGAAACCTTTCAAAGCGCGTTAAAGAGCCAGTCAACCATTATAGCAAATAACCAGCTGGTTCATGAGACCGCCTTGCAAAAACTAACGGACACTATAGCCGCAACGCAAGTCCATCCCAATGTGCCTAGCTCTGTCCTCCAGAAGTATCAAGAAGGTGAAGATCCTGATGCATTCTTCACCAACTTTGAGAGGGTAGCAACATCCGTTACATGGCCAGCAGATATATGGGGACCGTATGTGGCCCCCTTACTGACAGGCAATCTACAAGCTGCATATCAAGCGGTTAACCCTGTGGGAACTACCCCTTACGCAGATATAAAGAGAAGTATATTGTAGCGGATTGGCTTTGATACCGAATATTACAGGCTCAAATTTAGGAAAACCAAGTGGTGTCCGTCAGAGAACCCCCATGCCCTCTATTTCCGAGTAAAGGATTTGGGACTGAAATGGTTGGGACCTATTGGCACTGACACAGAAGATATTATCCGAACGATCCTTCTCGAACAATACCTGGAAGCCTTACAGTTAGTCACCCTCAATTGGATCAAGCAGCACCCCAACGTAGATACCATTACGGCAATAGATCTGGTGTGTGAATACCATTGTTCCGCTGACTTTAGACCTGGACCATCAAAAGGAACCAACTCCACCGGTTGGCCTATAGGACCATCCTACCGTCCTATACCTCGGAAAAACCCAGAGGAGACTTTTATTTACAGATTCAATGAGAAAAATCCTAACCAACAATCCCAGTGATACAGTTGTGGAGAGTGGGGTCATATTGCCCGCATGTGTCCCCAGAAGGAGGAGAAACCAGAACCAATGGAAATCGGCGTTACCCGTGGAAGAGTCTTTTATACCGGAAAAGAGAATTTGAAATATGTGAAAGAGATGGTTGTTAAGGGACACAACACCACCATACTGGTTGACTCAGGCTGCAGCCAATTCGTCATTACAGCCAACCTGGTGGACCTCAAAACTCAAATACCCAGGAACACTGTCTCTATCTGTTGCATTCACGGTGACATGAGGGACTATCCTTTGGTCTCTGTCTCCGTTGAATGACAGGACTGACGAGACGTAATAGAGATGGGAGTCATCAACCATTTAGTAGAGGAAGTAATCGTGGGCACAGATTATACATATTTTGCTGACCTATTGGGTAGCACACAGAGCAAAAGTCAGATGGACCTATGGTGGGAGGAGGCACCCTTCGCCAGAATACACATAAGTCCGGGGGAGACCGGTACAAACCCAGTAAAAAGGTAAAAAGAGAAGTAAAGAAATTACATCGCTCGAAAGAAGAGAACAGCAAAAGGAGGGATGTAAGAAAGGTAGCAGTTACCGCTAGTCCCCCTTATCGCAGTAGCCAAAGAGAGGATCCTACCCTCCAACACACCTGGAAATCAGCCACATCTGAGATAACGGGAGAGGTGGGTCCCTGTTTTCTGGTGCAAAGAGGCCCCCTATATAGGATCACGAACTATAATAACCAGGAAAAGAAACAGATAGTGGTCCCAGGACCCTACCGCATTCGGAAGGGAAAAGACGGAAGAGTACCTGTTGCACCGATTTTACTGCCCTGGGGTATTTTCACACATCCGATGATTCTGCCAACAGTGTCCTAGATGCCAATTAACAGACTCGGGCCCAAAAAGGGAGCACCCCTTTATCCACTGCCTATTATCGACATCCCCTTCTCAAGAATAGGTATGGATCTGGTGGGCCCACTTGTTCCCTCCTCCAAAGGATAAACCTATATCCTCGTCATAGTCGACTACGCGACTCGGTACCCCGAGGCTATACCTCTATCTAGAATGACCACCAAAGGCATGTCACATGCCATAGTCAGGTTCTTTTTGCGTGTAGGGTTTCCCAAGGAAATTCTGACAGATCAGGGAACGCCGTTCATGTCACATCTCATGACTCAGATATGTCAGATAATAGGCGTGAAACACTTAAGGACCTCCGTATATCACCCCCAAACGGACGGCCTAGTGGAGAGGTATAACCGTACACTAAAATCCCTTTTGAAGAAAACCATCTCTGAATCAGGGAAAGACTGGGACAAAAAGCTACCCCTAGTCCTTTACGCGATAAGGACTCATGTACAATCCTCTACAGGCCATAGTCCCATTGAGTTGGTTTTCGGTCGACAACCCCAAAGCCTCTTACACATGGCAGCAGAGCTGTGGGAGGAAGAAGAGGGGGGGAAGCCCTAATAGAGTACACCCAACAACTAAAGTCCCAAATCCAGACAGTATGGAAGGATGTGCGAGTACATCTCGAGAGAGCCCAAGACAAACAGAAAACAATACTATGACAAGAACACCCAGCTCAGACAGCTACACTGTGGGTATAAGGTCCTTATATTACTACCTAGTTCAGACAACAAACTGTTAGCGAAATGGCAAGGTCCATATAGAGTGCTGGGGGCCGTAACTCCTGTAACCTATATGATTGAGTTGTCAGGAAAACCCCAAAACACCACAAATATACCATATATACCTATTAAAAAAGTGGGAGGAACCTGAAGATCCCACCCCTGCTCTGACAACAGGATTTCTCGTAAACACTGTCAAAGAACTAGAAATCGGGTTATGTCCAACAGGTCAGGAGTAAGTCCCTGAGAAACCCCATATAAACACCTCCCTCATCCTGACCAACAAGAACAACTAAGTTCTCTCCTTACCAAGCATAAATCTCTATTTTCCCCAAACCCCGGGAAGACCGCCTGACACAACATCAAATCAAAACCCAACCTGTGAAGGTCGTTCGCCTCGACCTTATCGAATCCCAGAAGCCCGAAAACAACTAGTAGAGCAAGAAGGGAGGAAGATGCTATAGATGGGTATCATAGAACCCTCTATGAGCCCATGGTGCTCCCCAGTCGTCCTTCTACCTAAACCGGATGGGTCCATCTGATTTTACATTGACTTTAGGCAGTTAAACACTGTATCGTAATTCGACATCTACCCTATCCCACGAGTTGATGAACTCCTACAATGGCTGGGAAAAGCCTAGTACATGTCCACTTTGGACCTCACTAAAGGTTACTGGCAGATCCCTTTGTCACCCAGGGGACAAAGAGAAAACGGCTTTCTCCACTCCATCGGGCCTCTATCACTTTACTGTACTCCCTTTTGGGTTACATGGGGCCCCCGAAAACTTCCAAAGGCTCATGGATATCTTGTTAAGGGATCATAGCACCTATGCTGCCGCCTATCTCGATGACATAGTGATCTATAGCGAATCATGGACAGAACACGTGGCTCACCTAGACAAAATATTCTACCTGCTACAAAACGCAGGAATCACTGCCAACCCTTCAAAGTGTCGCCTAGCATGCAACAAGAGTGCATAACTTCGCTATTGTATAGGAAAGGGTCAGATTAAACCCCAAATGAGCAAAATAGAAGCCATCCTCCAAATACCTAACCCGTCTACGAAAAAAGAGTTATGCTCCTTTCTAGGTCTGGGGGGTTACTATATAAGGTTTATCCCACACTATTCCACACTGGCTGGCCATTTAACCGATCTCTTAAGAAAGGGGCAACCCACGAAGATAACAAGCCTAACTCCTGCCCAACAACACAGTTATTCCGTCCTACAGAAAAGTGTTACCACCGAACCAGTATTACGTTGCCCAGACTTCTGTAAACAATTCTACCTACAAACGGATGCTTCTGACATGGGAATAGGGGCCGTATTGTTTAAAAATGATGAGGCTGATAACAACCACCCCATTGTGCTTATAAGTCGCAAACTCCTACCCCGTGAACAACGCTACCCCATAATCGAAAGAGAGTGTCTAGCGATCCAATAGGCCATCGGAAATCTTCAGTATTATCTGCTGGGTCACCCCTTTGTCCTATATACCGATCATGCTCCCCTCACTTGGTTGTCCCAACATAAAAATACTAATTCACGCATACTACGTTGGTTTATGGAATTGCAACCCTTTACCTTTCAGGTGCAACACCTCCCGGGAAATCAACTGTGTACTGCTGATTATTTGTCAAGATACCCCATTGACCAGGAACTCAAACAGTCCCTTTCTACCGGATTGCGAGGTCCCTGGTTACTGATATCGACCCTGGGCCAATCAACTAATGTCAGGGGCACCGAGGACCGAAGCAAACCTGAAGAGTCCTACACAAACCGGGTTTCCATGAAAATAAACGAGGATCTTCTGACGTGTGCAGCGTCCAAGTAAAACACCGAATACGGAGATCGAGAGGAGAGAGAAGGAGAGCAACCGAACACGGAGGACGAAAGAGGAGCCGCAGGAGGTCAAGACCCAAAGATGCTGACTGTGAAACAGCGTACAGGAGCACTTTCCTGCCACGTCCCTGGAGGGACGTGGCTAACGCAGGTACGTACCTGCCTCCGAAATCCCTATAGTAACCTTTTCAGGCGGGAGGAGAAAGCCGGTGGTGTGGGGACAAGTATTGGGAAAGGTTATTAAGGTCAACTCGGCACCGTTGACCTACCAAACGAAATACCAGTGTTTATTTTGGCTTTGTTTGAGTGTCTTACTAACATGCACCAACGAGGGCTGTGACGCTAACAGCCTCACTGGACAAGTTCAGCAGAATCACTTTGAGGATACAAAGAAACACCTCACAATTGGTGATAATTTGGACATCTGTTAAGGGTTTCCATGTCCCACCACCCACCAAGCTACACCTTCCCTTCTAACTCTACCCCAGAAGTCCCTGAACACACCGCTTACCTTTTTTTTTTTCTACCTATTTTCATCCCGGTGGCTCTTCCGGTTCTCTTTGGACGGCGGGGAGCGTCTCACTGAAGAGAAGACCCCTGAAGGAAAGACAAAGCAAGGAATTAGAAACAAAGGGAAGAGAATAACGGGAAAAGAAAGGAACTGAGAACCAAGATAACACGGACTATGTAGAACTAATGAGAAACTAAAGGACTGAAATAAATGAGACAAAAAAATAACAATACCATTAAAACCAGATTACGGCTCTTACAGAGTCCTTTAGATTGTTCCTTTAATAAGGCTATACCCTCACTTCCTACACTGACTTATTTTGATTTTCCGCAAAACTCATTATTTCCAGGCTTTTCACTTAATCCAAAATACTTTATTTGATGGTTTAACACAATCATAAAAGCAAATAAATATACACATAGCACCAACCAACTTCCTCTTAACAATAAATAGATACAATATATAGCATTATGTCATGAAATTCACTAAGAAAGTTTAAGATCAATAATTAATTAAAAACAATAAAACTAGGTGAGAAGCGATGTTGTCACATATATATATATTTTTTTAAAATAGAAAACGAATAACGTTACTAAAATCATTCTACATAGAAACCGCCTCAGTTTTGCCTAAAGGTGCGATCTAGCCTTCATAACTGCACACAAGAAAATAGCTAAACCATTGCAAATTTGAAATGATTTAAGAATCAGCAGATAGAGAAAAGCAGGGCGGCACTGTTTGATTTGCAGGGATTTTAAAAATGGTATCACAAACACTTTCCTTAAATCGGAATAAAATGTGCAAAATAGGACCATATGCATTGTACTTTGGGGTGACACTGAGTCACAGGGACATTTCACCAGTACTGGACTCCAATCATTGGTAAGCGGAAAACTAACAAGTCAATGGAATATCTCTAATCTTAGGCGTGTGAGGACATAACGGTGCCTCTGATTCAATACATATTTCAGGTATGGTTCCATACCATTCGATTGCTGCATCAAAAAAATTCTCCTCACGCTAGGTTTCGTTGACTCAGTAGCCCACCTCTGATCAGCCAGGTAAGTAATACACATTTTTTTCAAGGCTTTCTTAGAGAGTATATCCATCTTTTCTGGTGTAAAGTAATACTCAGGGTAGCTTAAGTCCCTGAAGAAGTTCTTTATATACTCCAGCCAGGGGATTAGCAACAAGTGACTTAGGGGGTCATTCTGACCCTGGCGGTCATGGACCGCCAAGGCCAACGACCGCGGAAGCACCGCCAACAGGCTGGCGGTGCTTCCATGGGCATTCTGACCGCGGCGGTACAGCCGCGGTCAGAAATGGGAAACCGGCGGTGTCCCACCGGTTTCCCGCTGCCCCTGGGAATCCTCCACGGCGGCGCTGCAAGCAGCGCCGCCATGGGGATTCTGACCCCCTTCCCGCCAGCCTGGTTCTGGCGGTTTTCACCGCCAGAACCTGGCTGGCGGGAACGGGTGTCGCGGGGCCCCCTGCTTTGCCCATGCCATTGGCATGGGCACTGCAGGGGCCCCCTAACAGGGCCCCACATAGATTTTCAGTGTCTGCGTGGCAGACACTGAAAATCGCGACGGGTGCAACTGCACCCGTCGCACCACTTCCACTCCGCCGGCTCCATACGGAGCCGGCATCCTCGTGGAAGGGGGTTTCCCTCTGGGCGGGCGGGCGACCTTCTGGCAGTCGCCCGCCAGCCCAGCGGGAAACTCAGAATGACCGCTGCGGTCTTTTGACTGCGGTACGGTCTTCTGGCGGTTCCGGCCAGGCCGGCGGCATCTGCCGCCGGCGGGGTCAGAATGACCCCCTTAGTGTTTGCCCATCCTCTATGATAGCCCCATTCAGAGTTGCAAATTCAGAGGTCCACACTTTGTACCAGAGTAAGATTGTTTGCACTTTTATTAGATCTATAATGTATGTTACCCCCAAATATGAATGGCACGCCAAGGTTGAGGTGGATCTTGGCACATTTAAAATGGACTTTAGGAAATAATTTTCTACTATCTGCAAAGCATTACATTTCCTATGTCCCCATAGACCTGCCCCGTACAGTGCAACAGAGGCACATTTTGCCTTATAGATAGTCATCATATCTTTTGGGGTAGCCCTTCAAACTTTTTTAGAAATAGTTTTTATAGCCATAATGGTTTTTGCAAAGTGTAGTTTCCTGGAACTAATTGCTTGCGGCCAGGTACCTTTGTTGTCAAACATAATTCATAGGTATGAAAAGGATTCTGAGTCGACTAATTTGACGCCCTTTAATGTGACACAAGGTTTTTTCACAAATTTTATACCACAGTTCATCATGTAAGTTTTAGAATGATTGATTTTGAGGCCTAGATCTTCCATATAATTGGCAAAAGTTGTCAATAAACGCTGTAAGGCTGCTGGAGTGCGTGCCATAAGGACAGCATCATCAGCATACATAAGTGCTGGGATCTGTTGAGAACCAACTTGCGGAAGGTCTCTACATGCTGTGGATAAGACAACCTCTAGTTTAGTGCTAAAACACAGCCTTGACGTACCCCTTGATTTACAGGGAAAGAGGAAGTACACCCCCCGAGACCCAAAGCGTACCCTTGCTTTAGCTCCGGAATATAGTTCCCTAATGAAGTGAACTATAGTGTTGTCTACCCCCATATGCAGCAAAATGGACCATAGTTTACTGTGAATTACACAGTCAAACACCGAGGTCAGATCAACAAATACGAGATATACATTTCCTGACTTGGCCTTCGTATATTTGCCGATCAAGATGTCTAAGTTCTAGGCCTGTTCCACAGTCCCTGTCCCAGACCTAAAGCCATATTGTAAATCTGTTAATATGTTATTAGCTTCCGTCCACTCCCGCAGCCTATTTAAAATCATACATCCTGCAATTTTTGCAAGTGTGTCGAGGAGTGAGATCGGTCTATAACATGCTGGATTTTGACGGTCACCTTTCTTAAATATTGGGACAATGATAGACTCTGCCCAGGTCGGGATAAAGGTCGTGGCGCAGCATGCTCGTACAACCTGCGTCAATAAAGGGCCCCATAGTGAAATGTTAGACTTATAAATATCAATTGGTACTCTGTCTGGGCCTGGTGCTTTCCCACTCTAGCTAGCATTTATGGCGTTGATGACCTAGCTTAAACTAAATGGCGCAGTGATGGGCTGGGGGTCGGTTCTATAGTCGTCTATGTCTGCATTTGTCTTTTCCAAAGAATATATTTTGGAAAAATGAGCAACCCACTCATCTTCCGTGATGGCTATTTCAATACTTGGTGAAATACTATCACTCAGCAGGGGAGAGTTAACTACCTTCCAAAATTTGGCACTATTATTTTGGAGGCTTGCCTCATGTAGAGTATTCCAACCGTCATCTTTTAGGAATATTTTCCTATTAATTATTTATTAATTATTATCCTTTTCTGAGGATAGTAATCTCAATCATATTGGGATTTTGTCTATGTAGATTCAGTTTAGGTTTCTTATGAGCCCGTGTGCATTCAGTATTGAACCAACCTTTATTTCCACATGGTGTGGATTTTCCCACACTTACTGTGAGAGAATGTTTAATTCCCATAGCAATTGCTAAGAATGCTCTAATACAGTCCTGTGGTCTAATGTTATCAAAGAGGCAGGTTTCCACCGCGTTAGCGTAATCACACAACAGCCGTTCCATGAAACCTATCGGTTCAATCTGAGACCAACGTAAAAAAACAATATTCCTTGAGCCCAGTTCAATGTTGGCTACATTGTCTGGTAGTCTATTAGGTTTATTTATAGCTTGGGGGAGTGCGAGATGTATGGTTTGGTGATAGTGATCACTAAACGCGATATCATGGATTTTATACTTGGATGCGCCAAAAACAAAGTTATTGGATTGTGACGGGCTGACCGGTACCCGCCTGCACACAAGACCGACTTGTGCTGCTGCTGCCTGTTTTGTTCAGGAACACCACGGGGCAGCCACCAGTGGGAGGCGAGATTCCGTCTCAACGCGGGAAGGAGGAGGGACAAGAAGGTCGGCGTCGGCAGAGGAAGAGGGCAAGGAGAACGACGAGGAGTGGGACGGAGACGAGGAGGGACGAGATGGCTGAAAAGAGGTACGAGAGGAAGACGAGGAGGTTAAACAAGGCCAGAGGAACTTGGAGCCTGGAGAGTGGCTTCTCCCCAACCAGGGAGAAGAGGACGACGAAGCGGCAGATGGAGGTCTGAGTACCGTGCGACCCTGGGAGGCGGAGCGCAGAATCCGGCCACGCTTCTGGAGAAGCGTGGAATAGCCAGGTATGTGGAAATACCGTATTGAGGGAAGGGAGGACGGGAGGAGTGGATACGGAGAAACAAGGGGGTTGTGGGCGGAGGGTGGAAAAAAGGAAGGGGAAACAAGAGGCGAGCACTGGGGTGATTAATGTCCGTTATCACTGGTGGGGAGAGGGGTCTTTGCAGGAAAAACGCATATGAGATATTATAGTGACAAAGCCGCTCAAGCCACAAACCAAAGGAAAGCATATAATGACAGACAATCAGGGCCACAGAAGTACGGGAACAGGAAGAAAGAGGAAGACAGGAGAAGAAGAAGGAAAGCCACTGGCAGGAAGGGAAAGAAAAGAGGAGACAAGCAGACCAGGAAAGTACAGAACGTAAGAAAGGAGTGAGACCAAGAAAGAAAGAAGAGTAAAAGAAGAGTGAAAGCAAGAAACAGATAGATAAGGAGGAAAACCCCAACGAGTGAAATAAATCACTTACCAATATCTTTCTTCTTCTCTTCACATGCGCTTCCCGGGAGACCTAAGAGACAGAGAGAACCAAGGAGAAGTATAAGATCCAGGGACCTAAGTAGCAACATCAGAGAAAGACAAGAAGAGCAAAGAGGAAAAACACCACAGGCACAATACCAATTAATACTCAATAAACATCACTTACCTGCTTGACGACCGAATCCTGTGTAGTTATTGCCCCTTGGTTCTCTACATGGATATTAGTATGAAATCTATTGTGGTGTTTTCTCATCTACCGTTAAAGGTTGGTTTAAGCTGTGAGTTACTATCAATTAGACCATTACAAAAAAAAGGTCAAATTTATATAATGTATAATTCAACAAATTTCCATGGTGATTGTGGGTAAAATGAAATCGATCGTCATTTTCTCGTACGCCGAGGCAACAAGCTTTCTAAGCTAATTGGCAGCACACGTGAGTATTAAAATTGCCTCCCCATACTATAAAAGTCTCTTTATGTGTAGAATTGCACACGCGTTCTAGATCGTCCTGTAGTTGGCTGATCGTATGTGAAATTTGTTGTGAAGGAGCATTATTATAGAAGTTGATAATAGCTAAGAGCGCTCCATTTTTTAATTCACATAGCATCAGTTGATAGAGCGTATTTGAAATTAGGTTAATCACCTTCATTGTATTATAATTATTGGGAATATATATACACAAGCCTCCTTTCGCTCTAACCCGCATGGAAGAAATTGCTGGGGTATGAAAAGTCCTGTATCCGTTTATATGGATAGGATCCACATACCAAGTCTCCTGTAAACACACGCAGGAGAAGGGTCTAATGAATTCTAACCAACCCTCGTTCTCAATTTTACTACGCAGGCCTGCCACGTTCCAGAATAAAAATCTTCCCCCTGGTGTAATTATGCCTAAATCCAGAGGGTAATTTTGCCCTCTTTTCCTTGTTGGAGTGAGTGTTATACTCTCCGTCACTATGTGGGGAATGGGTGTTAGTGTAGCCAAGTGAGTGGAGACTCCGCCTACTAGCGATTCAGCAGTATGATCTTGTTGTACTCTTTTTTCCTTTACCGTCATTACGCCCCCTTTACTCCCCTCCTGGTCGCCTCTACCGTTCAAAGGGTCTAGGGCAGAATTCTTTAACATAGATCTCGTCCTGTCCTCAGCGTGGTCTGCCACCAGTCAGTCCACTTCCTCTAGAGGGAGGACTTGGAATCTGTTCTTGATGGGGACCATGTCATTTCTTTTAATACTACTTTGTTGAAATGGAGGATCCTTTCTTGGTTGATCATGCCTCCCATTAAATTAGTAGAAATAGCCTAGGGGGAGCAAAGAAATGTCATGATCAGAGAGCTGACGTGGGCTTAGATTTCTTAGAATGTCCTCAACTAATTTGGGGGTTTTAAACGAAAGTAGCACGCAATCACTTCTTAATGTTTTATGACTCCTGCCCACCCATTTGACTCTGCTAAAAAAATGTATATCTTCGAAAAGTATATCTTTCAGACCAGGTTTTATGCAGGTTCCTATCCAGTTCAAGGATTTGTTTCTCAGGGCCGTCCATGTTTCCCTGTTTTCTGTCAGTATAGTAGGGACATTAGCAAGAACTACTACAAAGGGGGTTACTGCGGGAGTAAGATGTAATGTGTCACTAGGTACTAATGTTATGTACATAGGGGGCTTCAGGGTGTTATGTGTTTCTAAGCCATTTTTATTTGGAATTACTTGTTGAGAACTACTAATGCTGTTTAAATGTGTACAGGATTCTAGATGTCGTTGGTTAACCAGAGGGGTGTTTGACGGGTGTTGCCACTCTTTAAGAGGGAGAGGATTCCGCTTTGAATCGGTCCCACCACAAGGTTGAGGAGCTATAGGGGTTAAACCTGGAGTCCAAGCCTTCACTAAATTAAGTATTAATTCCACATTTCCCTCCACTTGAATTAGATGCTTTATCAATGACTCAAAGGACGTCTTTACTAAAGTTTCCAGGGCGGTAATGGTATCTAAGGTGTTCGTTTTTGCCTTTACTGTGCTTCGAGTAATCTTTTGACAAGGTTTTATATTAACTTGACTTTTAATTTGACTTTGCTCCGGTGTTGTCCTGGCTGCAGTTTTCAGATATCTCGTAACTTGGGACTCTGACCTTACGGACTACTTTTGTTTTCCTTGTAGGTTTAGATGGAGGTGGGGAATCATCAGGCTCTGAGATGATTTCATTTAAATAATGGATGCATCCATTAGGGCCCTTCAACTGGTCCCTGCTTTCCAGTGGCCTTGTCTGATCTACCAAGCTATTTCTATCAGTGGGGAAATATTATAGGGGGGTAGGGATTCCAGCGGGCCCCTCTGAGTTAATATCCTTTCCTCGACATTTGTGATTTGCTTGTCGATAGCACCCATAGCTCCAGAGTTGTATTTTAAGATAGAGGTATGATCTTTATGAGCGGAAGTATCTTTAGAAGTTGGTTGCTTCCTCTTACCCAGTTCTAGCTGTTTAATATACACTCAGTAGTTCGACTAATGTTACTCTGGAGCACTTCAAGCCAGTATCTACAGCTAAGCATACAACCTCGGGAGGGGCAATCTGTACCAATGATACTTATTAACTAGAGTGTACAGACTAGTAAAATGCAAGTAGTATGACTATTAATTAGTAACTCAAAAGAGGTCTCTCCAAAGTTCAAGTAGCAAACTATGAATAGGGATGGCCTGTGGTAATATACGGCTTTTCCGTTGCCCAGCAGAAGACAAAAGTACCTGCCTATATTCCAGCCAAAAAACTCTCAGCACTGGCCTCGTGTTACGATCCCAGTGTGCTGGTAGAAATTCAGCCGGGGGCCAAGCCCATCCTCTTCCGGTCGATGACGGGCGAAGGACGGGCCCGCCCTTAGCCCGGGCTTTGCAAGGCGGGAGCGCCGTCGGCGCTTTATGCGGGCTCCAAGAGGGCTTAGCCCCTCCCTCTCACACACGTTGCCGGAACTCACCCCGGATTGGCAAAGTCAAAGTTCACGGTCTCCCGCGAGGCGGGAGCGCAGTCGGCGCTTTATGCGGGCTCCAAGAGGGCTTGGCCCCTCCCTCTCACACACGTTGCCGGGACTCACCCCGGATTGGCAAAGTCAAAGTTCACAGTCTCCAGGCTTTTCAAATTAAAGGAAGATGGAACTTGATGAAGAATATTAGATTCAGGCAAACAATATACAGGTAAATTTAACATCAACACTCGAGGATTATGATCAATTTCAACTCGGGTTATGACAGAATACTGAATTATATTATTGGCCAAATCCTTTGAGATAATAGTATATTTTATTATAGAGTGATGCTTGGAGTTTTTAAAGGTCGGCACTGTTATTGATTCATTTGGCGATTTTTCATTCAGCATTGATAGGCCAAGTTATTGTAAATGATTCCAACAGGACGGAGCAATGACACTGCTTGATTTATCAGATTGTTTTATGGAGATTGAATAAGTATTAAAGTCGCCGGATATAATCAGGCTTGTAGCTGGATATTGATAAACAAGTGTTTTGACAATTTCCCACCACTGGGTGGCCAGCTGGATTATTTTAGTAGATCTCCTAGGACTCAGATAAATGTTCAATAAAATCATTGGCAATTAAAAATGTAATATTACACTTTGCAGCCAGGTCAAATGTAAATTAATCTCTTGGATCTTGGCATCAAATTCTGAGGCCATATATATATATATATATATATAGAGAGAGAGAGAGAGAGAAACATAGATTTATGGGCATTTGAGATTTGGTGAAGTTATCCTCTCCTCCAGATTTTATTTTTGATAAGATTATTGAGAGCCATGCCCAATTCTCCATTAGGAATTGGTTCTTGGGGAGTTGTTCACAGGTGCGCGATCCTGAAGTTAACAAAATAGGAACAATTTCATTTGTAACAATATTTATGAATAGAGAAGGAAAAAACTAAAACAAACTGCTGCACTTCAAGCCACAACACCAAGAGTGTGTTACTCTGTCTAAGGAAAAATTGACAGAAAAGGACTTATTCAAGATACACATACAAACACAGAGAACTGAAAACCAAACAAAATGTTAACATTTTGGTGTTCAAATTGAGAGAAACTACCACCAACAGAAAAGACACTAAAAAATGAAAGAATAAAAAAGATAGATGCAAAAAAGAAATTTACAACATAAAAGGCCACAGGTAAATAATAAAATACTTTTAATTATTCAAAATACAACCATTAGTAAAATAAATATAATGTAATTTTATAAAAATAATTAAATTAACAGGTTTCTTTTTTGTAGCATACAAGGAAATAGAGAAAAGGCACCTTCAAGAACTACAACTACCAACACACCCAAAATAGTGAATAAAATACAAAATATACGTTTATAATGTTAAATTAAATATAATAGTCATAAATACTCAATCCTGATAGATGACTGACAGGCCCAAAATATAGTTAGAGGAGAGTTGATTTCCTTCATAATACATGGAGCTGCAAGCATCTACAAGGGTTTTGGCAATGGGTGGTATCCAAATTAAAAGAAACTGTGAGTAGTCCTGTTGTACTGTCAATAAAACTATGTCTGCTTAATCTTATACCCAGACCCAAGGGACTGGAGATCAAATGTGCATTTGCTTTTCTGGGATTGGTGTTAGCAAACCACTGTAGTGCTATTCAGTGGATAAGGTCTCACAGCTCATCTCTGGGCTCCTGGGAGAAAGATCTTTCTGAGTAGGTACTGCAGAAGAAAATCGCTGAGAACTGTCAAAACAGACGGTAAACTCCCAGAGGATTTAAAATGATGGTTTGCAATACTTGCTATGTTGATGTCGAGAGACGATGATGGAAGCCAACAGAGTAGTACTGTGGTTGAATGATTCAACTTGTAACAAGATGTCAAAGGCTTCTGTGATTATTGCTATAGTCCATTTTTCATATGATTCTTTCTTGCCATCTCTTTTACAGTTTATGCTTCAATATATAACGTTACATGAAAAATACTCATAAGCATAATTATACGTTAATACAGAATATAAATACATTTCTGATGTTATCATAATCCACTGATCACACAATGGCAGAAAATACTACATACGTATCATCCCAGAATGAGAATCCCATTTTAAGTTACATGGGCAACCTTTATCAATGTGCCAAATAAGACTCCAATGGCAGAACAACAGCAATAAAATAACATTGCCAATCAAATAGTATTCAGTTAAAATATTAACAAAAAGGCACACAAAAAGTTGTTTTTAAAATACACAGCCCTTCCTTCATAAAGTGCTTCTGTGTTTGACAAGTGCTGTATATAATTTACTGCCACCAAGCAGATAGAGGTAGCAGATAAAAGCTGGAGATAAAGCTTAGCAAGTCTGCATCGTTTAAGATTGGCAGATCTCAAAATGAATCAAAAAATGATTTCTAAAAGAAATGTAGGGTTTACAGAAAAGGAAAAAGTGCATTATGGACTGAGGTAAGGAAAAATCGCAAGGGCACAGGAGAATCTTAGTTATATGAGGTCTGGGCTCGGGAAGGTGACCAAGAAACTTAGGGCCTGATTACAACTCTGGCAGAGGGTGTTAGTCCGTCCAAATGTGACGGATATACCACCCGCCGTATTACGAATCCATTATATCCTATGGAACTCGTAATACAGTGGGCAAGATATCTGTCACATTTGGGTCGAATTAACACCCTCCACCAAAGTTGTAATCAGGCCCATAGGGTCTTTAGCCTAAGGCATGTGAGAAGATTTCTTTGCTGTGCATTAGTGAACGGGTTGAGATATGGTTCCATGCTTGGCAACGTTATGATCAGTAGGTTTTAATAAGTAAAACATTCTCTGATGGAGGAAACCAAATCTTTACAATGTCCTTGCAAGAAATAGAGATAGCCTTAGGGTTGCTATACAATTCTGCGATACCCATGCTTAAAAACAATCTTTCCAAGGAACCTTTGCAACTAAATATGGTTTTATACAGTCAAGCAATGCCACCTGATTAAAGGTAATTTCCTGCTTGGCCCAAATTAAAAGCCACAAAATAATATGGTGCAATTTAATGTAACTGATAATAAAATCAATGTAAACTTTATCATGGTACAGATAAATCAAAGTGGAATGCCAACAACCTCTGCAGAAAAGCATTCTAACATTTCTGCATACTAGGATTACCCTGGAAACCCCAGAGCTGAGCGCCATAGGTAGTAATCATGTAACAAATGGACTTATACATGGTCATCATCTCTTTTGAAGGCTTTGTCCCGAATCTCGAAGTAAAGCCTCAATACTTTTCTCAAACTCAGTCGAACAGATATTTCTGGCCCGGCTTCCAGCTACATGTTTGATCAAACAGGACCCCCAAATAAAGAAAAGTTGAGACTGAGACATTCTTCAGGTTGTTAATAGAATAGGCTCTAGATTTCAACCACTTAGATCCACAGACCATTATATGAGTTTTAGATTGATTAATAGTTCAATCTAGGTCAGTCATTAAACAAGAGAACAAATCTAGCACACTCTGAAGCCCGTTTGAAGTCTTGGCCATGAGCATCACATCATTGGCACAGAAAAAGCTGGGGATTGAGCGAGTACTTAATACTAGCAGATCTTTACATGAACTGCCAGGAATTTCTCAAGCCCTTTTATACAAAGCAAAAATAGGAAGGGAGTAAGCATGCAGCCTTGCCTCACACCTCTTTCTAGTCTAAACTGCATAATAGTTTTGGGGTTGGGAATGTATCTCACATCAACAGTCACCTTAGAATGCAATTACTTGAAGAAGCATATAATATGATTTTCCACCCCTAAATAAGTCATTATACTCCACAATTTGGACCAGTTTACATGGTAAAAAGCAAAGGTTAATTCCTGCTTGGCCATGAGGTACTTGTTAATTAGAAGATACAGGTTAAGGCATTGTTCAATAGAGTCTAGACAAGCTCAGAATGCAAACTGCAGATGGGAGATAATATGGTTTACCTCTGCCTATTCCTCAAGGCGATTCTAAAGGATTCATTCAGCAATTTTCACAATCAAATCGATAAGTGAGGTTGGTCGATAACACTTCCCTTCTTAAAAATTGACACAATAGTAGAGTTGGACTAAGATTGAGGTGGAGCACACTTTACTGCACCCCTTAGCATACTGGTTACAAGAGGAGCCCAAAGAGGAATGTTTTCCCTAAATAAATCATTGGAACCCCATATGGGCCAGATGCCTTGCCCTTGGGCACATGTTTAGGGCAACTGTTACTTCAGAAAGCTCAGAATGAACAAGTTAGTTACCTTCGGTAACGCCTTATCGGGTAGACACATACACTAGCAGCAGATCCCTTCCCTTAGAATTCTCCCCAGGTACCAGACTGAATCCAGAAAAAAGCTTTAGCACTACCTCTATGCGTTGGTAGAGGGCATTTGGCAACTCCATATCAATGTCATCCTTCAGATATGAAGTCGACAGAGCCAATAGAACCCCTTCGACAGGCAGATATGAGTTTCTTCTGTGACTAGAATCTGCGCATCAACACAAAGCCACTATAGAACTGACAAAGGAACAATGTATCAACAAGAGAGGTAGATGTAAATTTGATTTACAACTACTAAATTGAAAACCACGACAATAGAATGCCAAGAAAGCAAGACTGAAGTAAGGTAAAATGGTTTGCCGAGCGGGGAAGATGGGTGGGTCGATAAGGAATCTGTGGCTAGTCTATATCTCTACCAGAGAAAGCATTACTGAAGGTAAGTAACTTGTTAATCTGACAGAGACAACTGGTCACAGATACCTTACTTTAGAATTAGATACCAAAGCAATATTAACCCATATCAATATTGGGTTCTGCAAACACATCCTACCCAAGTCTTGCAATAAACAACTGGACTAACTAAAGGAGTAGTAAACCGGACATGAGAGAGACGAAGGTGAGAAGAAGCATTCATCTCACCAGAAGAGCAGCGGACGACCCACAGAACATTTTTGAAGAAAATATGAAACGCTATGGGGTGCAGAGCGTATGGCAATGAAAATGAATCTGTTGGTAGAGAACAACAGGAAAATAACATGAAGTGCCTGAAAGTAGGAGTTGAAGGAGTAAGGTGCAAAAGCGCCCCAATAGCCACTGAGATGATAGGAATGGTACACCTATCGAGGGGTAACCCTATAGGATATGAAAAAAGGGAAGCAATGCACGTATGCTGCTTCCACCAGGGTGCATAGGCAAAACCTGCAAGAAGCAGGAAGCTTAACGCTGGAAGGGAGAGTAGCTCAAAAGACAGAATGTACAGCTCCAGGAACACTCAAGGGGGAAACCTGAGGAGAGGTGCAACAGGACTGTGAGACAGAGTCAGTCAACAGGAGACACAAAAGGCTTGCCATATGCATGACATACAATGGTTAAATTAGGAAGTCTGGAGGATACATACCCAGACACCCATACGCCCAGATATAGATGTAAAGAAATAGATGTGTCCAAACATATGTTGTTTATAGATATGCATAGGGTTAGACTAACACATGTGTAGACATGAAAAAACAGATATAGACCAATGAAGCAGAAATGAGCTATAGATACACATGCATTTATATATAATATTTCGAGAAACATAGAAAGAAAAGGGTTAAGCAACAACAACAACACAGGAGTAAAAGAAAAGAGGGAAGAGAGCAAGAGTACACCCCTCAGGAATGAAAAGCCAGCCAAGCAGGAAAATCAATATTAGCAGACTAAAAGTTAAGAGAGGTTGGTAGAACCACTGCTGACAGAGACCAACAGAAACCTCGCAGTACATTAAAAAGATCAAGACGAGGCAGACAAATGCCACGTGAGGCGATGCCAACCATAGAAAGGGTAAGGCAATAACAATCAATCCAGCAGACAAAAAAAGTCCCTGAAGAAAGGACTGAAGGAAAAAATGACAGAATCCCAAAGGGATCCAATATGCGGACCCAATAATTAAATATTCTGAAATAAAAGGAATAATTGGCTTCGACCCCTAGACTGGAATTTGACACTGGACCTGCAGAAGTCTGCAAGACCAAGTGTGAATGGCCATATCCGTGGACAACAGTCCTAAACATAAAAGCAATATGAGGTTAGGAAGGAGTAAATGTCTGACAGAAGGAAGAAATAGGACTACTTTCTTGCAGCTGACATGGAAAAGATCAAGAAAATGCTAGGATAGGAATCCTACACATAAAATGCCTGAATATAGCGGCCAAAAAGATGACCAAGGACACACACACAGAAAGTGGGAGTGTTAACAATCCCAGAATGGGAATAAAAAAACCCTAATGGGACAAGAACGTAAAGACAGGAACCCACACTCAAATGGATGATGCCCCAGACCTACAACAGCAGGGCAGAGAAAACAAGAAATAGGCACATTAGCAGCATTGACGAATAGCCAAGTGTTCTCTATTGCCAGGCTAGAACCCTTGTCCTAACCACTGTGTACCCATCAGGTACTAGATATTTCCATTGAGCTGTAGCTCCGTACCCGCGAGGAATATATATAAAAGCAAAAAGTGGCCTGCCTTTAAGACCGGACTGAAAGGTCAGGAGGACGAAAAAGTCCATGAAGAAGAAGAAAGATGACTGTGGCACAAGGCCAGACAAGATAACGTGTGAAAGCAAATCAAAGGTTTTGAGACTAGTGTCCAATAAGGGTGACAGATTATGCTCCCTACATGTTGCATATTATAGAGACAGAAGAGGGGCACGTGGAATCGAAGCGGTACCAACATCCCCAACGGGAGCAGACTATGGAAAAGAGGCAGAAATATCCTCTCCCAGCGCACCAATGAGAAAGAACATATGTTAAAAAAAACAGCAGTAGAATCCTTATTGACACAAGGAACTATGGCCCTTATGACATTGGCGGTAAATCCCGCTTACCGCCGCGGTGACAGTTGCCAACATACCATCGCGGAGGCGAACATCCATTTGCCATATTATGACACACACACACACACACACTAAACCGACAGAATAATGCCAAAACACATATCCGCCAGATGGTAATGTGTATGCCATCTGTGGTGTTGGTGCTGTAATTGACCCAATGCTCACTTTCTCCCCCCCATTTTCTTCTGTCATCCTGTCCACATGTGCAATAGCATTATCTGGCGGAGACCGCGGAGGCCCAGCTGGGGATGGCCTCCAAACGAGAGTGAGGTGCCCATCGGAACCTGACCCCCTTTATGGCCCGCATACCGGCGGTGGCCTACCCAAAGCTGGATGGGAGCTTGATGGCAGCACAGTAGTCACAAGGGGGTGAGTACAGTGACCATGTGTGCATCATAAGCATTATCTGGCGGAGACCGTGGAGGCCCAGCTGGGGATGGCCTCCCAACGAGGGCGAAGTGCCTATCGGAACCTGACCCCCCTGATAGCCCGCATACTGGCGGTGGCCTACCCAGAGCTGGATGGGCACTTGAGGGCAGCACAGTAGCCACAGGGGGGTGAGTACATTGAGCTGTTGGCTGGCATGGGATCTGGTGGTGGGTTTCAGTTAGTGGGTACCCCTTAATGCCAGCTCAGATATTGCTGCGTGGTCCAGCTCAAGGTAAATGGGTGTATAGCAAAATCTTGTAATCTAGCCAGGTGGCATTCCAGGTCAGACAGGGCTTAGTGGGTCCCAGGAGGGGTGCAGTTGGAGGTGGTTGGCTCTCATCTTGCCGTGGTACCAAGCCAATGGAATGCCAGTACGATGCAAAGTGCTCAATCCTGATCCCTGTGTGTGATGGTAATGTGTATGCCATCTGGGGTTTTGGCGCTGTAATTGACCCAGTGCTCCCTTTCTCCCCCCCCCATTTTCTTCTGTCACCCTGTCCATGTTTGCATTATAAGCATTATCTGGCGGAGACCATGGAGGCCCAGCTGGGGATGGCCTGCCAACGAGTGCGAGGTGCCCGTTGGAACCTGACCCCCCTGATGGCCCACATACTGGTGGTGGCCTACCCAGAGCTGGATGGGCGCTTGAGGGCAGCACAGTAGCCACACAGGGGTGAGTACAGTGAGCGTGACAACCATGTTTGTTGGCTGGCATGGGATCCTGGTGGTGGGTTTCAGTTAGTGGGTACCCCTTAATGCCAGCCAAGACATTGCTGCGTGGGCCAGCTCAAGGTAAATGGGTGTATAGCAAAATATTGTAATCTAGCCAGGTGGCATTCCAGGTCAGACAGGACTTAGTGGGACCCAGGAGGAGTGCAGTTGGCGGTCGTTGGCTCTCGTCTTGCTGTGGTACCTAGTCAATGGGATGCCAGTGCGATGCATAGTGCTCAATCCTGATCCCTGTGTGTGATGGTAATGTGTATGCCATTTGTGGTGTTGGTACTGTAATAGACCCAGTGCTCCCTTTCTCTCTCTCCCCTTATTTTCTTCAGTCATCCTGTCCATGTGTGCATTAGCATTATCTGGCAGAGGAGCAGGGGCACTGGCGACTTAGGGAGATGCATCCCAATGGATCCAGAAGGTAGAGTCGACCGACGCCGAGGGGAGCAGTGGGACGGAGGACGAGGGGAGCACCACGACAGAGACAGGAGGTGACAAAACTGATTCTGATTCCTCCTTCAATGGTAGCTCCCTGGTGATGACGGACGCCTCTGAAACCACCCCAGCTACAGGTAGAGCCGCATCTCCCGTTCCAGTACCGCCCTCCCAGTAGCCCCCCACCAAGGTGCCAGTGCCCGCCTACCCAGGAGGGTGGGCATCTCCTTCGCCCCAGGTACCTCAGGCCCGCCCCAGTGAGCCCTGCTGCCCTCAGTGAGGAGGCTATTGACCTCCTGACATCCATCTCTGTAGGGCAGTCAACCATAGGGCATGCCATCCAGGGGCTGGCATCCCAGATGCAGCAATGCAATGGATACCTGCAGGGCATCCACAGTGGGTTGGCGGCCCTACAGTGATTGTTTCAGGCTCTGGCCTCCTCTCTGCTGGCAGCCAGTGTCCATGTTCCTACCATTCCCCCTCCAACTGCCACTTCCCAGTCCACAAACAACAGACAGTTGCACACACAACAACATCCACTGCCTCCACAGTCTCCCCCTCCTCCTCCCTCACAGTCACATCCGCTCTCACACTTGCATGCACTGCCTCAAGCAGCACACACACCTCACTTGCAGACACCTCCACAACATCCGTCCACGCGTCCCCTTTGTTCTCTCCCACCCTGTCTGCCTCCCAAGAGACACAAATGCATGCACTGACTCCCAACAGCCATACACCTCACACATGCACACTGCCCATGCACCTGCACCCAAGTCCAGCGACCTAAACTTCCGACAACTACTCCGTCAACCTCCACTCCCATCCCTCCTCCCACATCCCGCCCAAACATCCCTAAAAAGCTTTTCCTTGCCCATGTTGACCTCTTCCCTCTCCCTCCACCCTCCTGTCCTTCCTGTACGAACAGGGTCCCAACGACCCAACACAGCACCTCAGCCAAACAGTCTGCCACTGCTCCCATCAAATCAACAGCTGCTGGCACAAAGGGGCCCCAGAGTGTGACGACTGTCACTCCTACTGTGAGCACACCTTTGCCTCAGAAATGGAGGACTAGAGTGGTGGAAACCAAGGGACATGAGACGGGGACAGTGGAGGCACCTCCTAGTCGTGGAGGCAAGAAAGGGAAGGTTCCCACTCCACCACCCAAGAAAGGGAAGGATCCCACTCAGAAGGATCCCACTCCACCACCCAAGAGAGGCAAGAGGCCCCTCCACCAGCAGTGGGCAAGGAGCCCCCACCTCCAGCAGAGGAAGCAAGGGTAACACCTCCTACAGCAATGGGCAAGGAACCCTCACCTCCAGCAGAGGCAGCCAGGGTAACACTTCCACCAGCAGTGGGCAAGGAGCCCTCACCTCCAGCAGAGGCAGAGCAGACCTCACCTCCAGATGAGGGCATGTAGGCCTCACACCAGAGACAATTCTGCAAGAAGCCCCCTCCAGAACCAGTGGGCATGTTCCCCACTTCAGAGACTGTGGCCTTACACTCCCCACCAGGGACAATTGGTCAAGGAGCCCCTGCAGAACCAGTGGGCATGTTACCCACTTCAGCTGAGCTGCTCCCACACCCACCCTCTTTGCCCATTTCCAACATGATGCCCCTGCACAGTGGAGTCCATATAATGTCAGGAATCAAGTTGGGGCTTGGACTGTCCCGGTGGGCCTTTTATACTCTGGACTGGCCATTGGCCCTTTCTAGACATTGACACCCGTTTTTGTTATCGCATGGACAATATGGTGGCTGTTGGCATCATATTACAGTATCAATTAAACCTAAATGTAGTCCTTGTTTTAATTAGACGTGGGTCTTATAACATTGGCTTTACTCTGCAGCTGGTTGTGTGTAAGGTGTGTGTGTGAATGGTGTGTGTTGTGCGTGTGTGTGTCACTCTCCTTTTCCTCCCTCTCTCCCTTGTGTGCTAGGCGGCTGTACTCACCGTCGTCTTTGGTGTTCCTGGTGGACCATGGCGTAGAAGAGCATCGGGAAGACTTGAAGTTCAGGGTCTATGGCGGCAGAGGTCTTCTCTGTGTCTTTGATGGCAAGTCTTTCGTTTTCTGTGTTCTGTTTCTGCCAGGCTTTTGATGGCGTTGGTACCGCCCCGGAAATCGTGGGGGTTTGCTATGTCATAATATGGTGGGTGGTACCTTGTCTTCAGCCTGGCTGTTGATGGCTACCGCCATGGTCAGTCATGTTAACACCCTGGAGGTTGGTGTGGTACATTGGCTGTCAATGGGAGGTATCACCGCCATGGTCATAATTTATCAGTAATTACCCCCAGCCTGTTGGCGGTATTACCGCCACTTTAACAGTCACCGCCAATGTCAGAATGACCACCTATATTACTCCCAGAAGAAGCACTTAGCAAATTCCCAGTAGGGAACAGGTTATTATAAAAGAATGGCTAAAAGCCTACACCAATTGCTTTGAAGTGCAGGGACTGAAAACAACTCTAACACGAGGAAGAACCTCGTAGAGAGCATAATCTCTTAGGCAACTCGGACTATCAGCAGAGTACAACAGAAAAACCCTCTGTTTCAGAGGGGTTAGACCCAAACAGGGTCAGAAGAATAATGAAACCTGCCCAAAATAGTGGTAAACAGAAGCACAGCACCTACAACGCAGGAGCACTGCCTTGAGTGCTAGAAAAGCACCTGTGAGGAGCACGAACACCACACCCGGTGTCACAACATAAACAAGAAGCACACCATTTAAAGGGCAGTAGAAAACAAAGTGCAACAGGGGAAAATACAACTGCCCCTCAACAAACGAACCAACCAGAGGAAGACTCTGTATTATAAAGAGGCCTTAGGACTGAGTTCCACCATGAGCATCTCTAAAGCGGCATAAAGCTGAGTCTGCATGGGCACTAAAAAGGGAGGTGCCATCAAAAGGCATATCAAGTAGAGATGCCTGCACCACCTCTGAGAAATTGGAAGAACGTACCCATGCCCTTCAACGCAGTGCAACTGAAGAAGCCATAATCAGTCCAAAAGAATCTGTGGTATTCATACCTCATCTGATACTAAGCTTGGCAGCCTGCTGACCATCCTATACATAAGGCATGAGAGCATTTCTAGCCTCGTGGGGCAGAGAAGGCAAAATGCACTCTACTGAGTCCCAAAAAACATGGGAGAAGCGAGCAGGGAGACAGAAGTATTGATTGAATGCAAGGAAAAACTAGATGAGGCAGAAATCCACCTACCAGAAGTGTCCAGCTGTCTGGCTTCTCAATCTGGCGGGACAGGAGGATCCTGCACAAAACTATGTGCAGCCAAAGCAGTTTGCACTACAAAGCTTTGAGTAGTTGGATGCTGCTGGGGGCAAGACAGATCCTCCGGCGGTTGCCTGTGTCTATGCGAGATGGAGCGCTCCACAGGGGGAATCAGAAACTGGTTGGGTCCAAACTCCCAAGACGATATCATAAAGAGCCTCACAATAAGGAAGGACCAGCTCCACAGAAGACTGGTCAGGGTGTAAGACATCAAGCAAAGGGTCCGCGGACAATTGGACAGTAGGACTGTGAGTGCCACACTTCTGACACACGCTTTAACATGTCTGCTAGAGCAGAACTAGCCTCTGAAGTCAAACCAGGGGATGACAGGAGGCTGGAACCAGGTGAGGAGTCTAGGCCACTAGCAGTGGCCAAGTCAAATAACCAATCCGATTGATGAAGTGGAATGGCATTGGAATCAGGAGGCTAAGAACGGAAACCGGGCCCCTCCAATGGAAGAACTGGAGGTTGAGACCCAGAAGACAGAAGCATGGGTTGAAGTAGAACAGACTCAAACTGCACTGTTTCGGGCGTCGGGTCTACGTCGACCGAAGTCAGGAGGGAGAGACCTAGACATCAGAAGGGGCGTCGTCCGACTCCAGGGATACAACAATCGGGGAATTGAGGGAAGTCGCAGGCACCACCACCGCCGAAGTCGGCAAGTTGGAACTCTGAATCGGTGCCGATCCAACTTCAGAGTCAGAGTCGACAGGCCCAATGGGCACATAGGACGAAGCCACCGGTGAAGGTCCCATCAGGGCACCTGCCACGTCCTTAGGGCCGGAAGGCGCTCCAGAGGGAGGGGTAGTCCCACAAACAGCATGTAAGGAGGAGTAACAGTCCGGCATCTGGGCCAAAGTCGCCCCAGCGCCACGGTAAAGTGGGAGACAGGGGTTGACTGCTGCGCAGACTCTTCCTCAGAGGAAAGGGAGGGGCAGCGCAGGGGCAGTGAAGTCAGAGGAGATGTGACTTCGACTGCTGGCAATGTTTACCGTGAAACTTTGCAGGATCTGGAAATGTCGAAGGAGCTATAAGTAAGCGACTCCTAAGTCAGTTGTTAGGATGAGCTGTGGAAGAAGAAGGGCTACAACATCTACAAGAGTCCTGTGAACACTGCGACACCCATGCCACCAGGAACTTCATCTGCCTCTCCTGCAATGCTTTAGGCCTCAAATGTTGACAGGCATCACAATCTACGGTGTCATGGTGGGTGCCTAAGCACCACAGACAGACAGAATGGGGGTCTATGACTGACATTTGCCGAGCACAGGACCCATGAGGCTTAAAGTCAGAAGGCATAAACACTGTTCCAAAGACCAAAACCGCCAAAAGGGAAGGCCGTGCAGAGGTATTGCTGAAGATTTTTTCGGGATCAAGTCTGGCGCCTGGGAAAAATTCTAAGGTAAAGAATCTACAGGTAGCTGTCTCTATCAGATTGATATTTACATGGTAGCCCTAATTAAAAACCCTGTGCAACATATCCATTTCTGTATTGTCAATGTGCCAGAGTAGACTTCAGAAAAGTGGTTTAGCCATTTATGGGGAGGATCAGATAATCTAGACCAGTCTTTGTAGAATCACTAAAAAGGAAGGTTCACTATTTGTCAAAATGAGGGATTATCTTTGTGGGCACTAGCTGATAACAGGGATTATTGTGTGTCATCACTAAAAATCTGTTTCAAGGGTCCACGTGCCCTCTTGTATGCTGTTTTATAACAATGTACATCTTTTGTGTTTCAGATACTGTTTTCAGTCCATTCATGAGGTCATCATGAACTTTACAATGATTGGAATCAAACCATTTAACTGGGTTCACCCTACAGTGTTGCTGAGGAATGACCAGGGATTCTCCAACAGCACCATAACAGCTCATAATCTCCTGAGCTTCAGCATCCCCATCCAGGCAGGGTACAGTATCAGCTTTTGTTGCTTGACAGTAAACAGGTCAGTATGCCTAGCTTATTAACATGTTCCCATTTCATCAAGATTCCCCCTGTTTTTTCCTGTCTCTAAAACAAATGGATTTGGGTGACTTTGGGCAGAGGAAGTACACCCATAATAAGAAATTGACATTGGATTGTGATCACTATAATACATTGTCAGCTACGAGAATATCTACACAACACCCAATAATGTCAGAAGAGAGTAGTATGAAGTCAATTATACTATAATAACTACTGCAAGTAAATGTTGGCCTATGAGCAATGGAACTAGGGGAAATATCATCAGCAAACTGCAGATAGCCCTTGGCAAGTAGAAGAGCTTATGTATGTACCATAAGAGGTTTATGTAAAATGTGTCAGTGCCTCCCATGAGGCTTAAGATAGCATATGAAATGCTGCCTGATAGATGACAAGTACAAATGTTAAAATCCCCCATCCAAACTATTCACATTAAGTCAATATGACTGGTGACCCAATCTTCAATCGACAATGATACTGCTCAATGCAATGACAATATCAGCATTACTAGAATAAATCAAAATTAGTATTATCATTATTATAGAAATTAATCAACAAAAACTCTCTAGCTTTACACTCAAACCAGAGGAGCTGGAAATACAAAAAATCAAAATAAGACCAGATGATTTTCCCAGGAAAGGAAACTGAAACAAGGGTGGGCAATCCACCCTGAGTACTACCCGTGTATGCTGCAATTGTGGAAGTATGAAAAGAGGTAAACCCATCTATAAATTGAGGGTGTACAACCCAGGTTTCTTAAAACCATATTAAACCAAATCAGCTAATAAAACCCAGCCAATCTGTGTTGTTAACTTGACATTCAGCCCAGCCACATTCCACAAAGCAAATGTTACAGCTACAGGTCAGGAAGTTATCACAGAAGCTTTGCAAGACACACATTTCTGGCTTGAAGCACCAATGACAGCCTCCAAGGACCCGGATGAGGATGTGGGTGGCAGAGGCTGATCCAAACAAGAAGCTTCAACATCAGCCTCAAGAATTACAGCAACAGATATAGGTGACTGTGCTTGGATTAAGACAAGAATTATGGAACTTACAAATGACTTGTAAAAAGATGATTGTCTTGTGATATCTTGATGGGTTGTTCATCTATAGCTCCATACAAAGCCAAGCTGGCGAAGAGTTGTAAGAAGGAATAACAGTTCATAAGTTGCTTGGAGCCTGACATTTTAACCACTAACTCAACAGAAGTACCACAAGTAAAGTGCCTATATTGTGCTACAACCTAAAAGGGGGTAATTAAGCCTACCAATAAGTTACATTCATTTGGTTTCCTAAAATTAATCACAAAATAATCATTATTGTCAACATTTTGCCCACTTCCAATCCATGGAATTCTTTGTACCATTATATCTTATCATGTAATGTATTTGTACTGCCTAGTCTCCCCTTAAGTCAGTGGGTGACTTTGTTCAGAAGTTGATTGTGTCTTTCGGCCTAAGATGGTTTTAGCAGGGGAACTCATTTAAGCACAATAACAAAGGAAGTGGCCTCCAATGGTAAAGTTTTATGCTGATGCTGGAATGCAAGCGTCAGAAACAGTGTTACTGGCAAGCAAAAAAATAGGGGCAGTACGAATGATGTGGTCAAAAACGTCTAAGAATACAACCATATTATTACTAAGGTGCAAATAAGAAATATTATACAAGACTTAAGCAAAGTCAGTACTCTCTAAATTTTAAAAACTAATCAGCAGAACTAGAAGACTAGGAAGACAAACAACAAGTACCCCTAGATCATACCAAGCAATAAGCATCCCTTACAATTTATTATTAACCCATACAAACACATATTTTATATTATCTGACAGTAAAAATAATGAAAAACTAATTATTTTTTCTGCTAATAACAACTAACATAGTATATTAAAATATACATTGTTTGAAAATGTATTATAATCATGTTGAAAAATGCTGAAAAAGTACAACTTTAAATGTACAAAAAACTATTATAAATTTGGTATGTAAGTGTTTGAAATACATTTTTTACTTTTCTTAAATTAAAAGCAAATTGATTTTAATATTCCCATTCAAACTTTAGCCACCCTGGTCAAAGTGGTACTCTGAAGAGGTCAAGTGTACTATCCCAAATCCAAATTCAGACACACTGGGCATAATGTTAGACTCGGAAAGGGTCAAATTAAATTTGAGAAACGTATTTCATTCTAAAGAGTTCAGTGCTTAATTTGCTTTAAAAAAAAGAAAAAAGTGTCAGCGACTTGTAAGGAGGCCTTTTCAGCTTGCACCACCCATCCGCTTTGCCAGTGCTGACAGTGACACTACCAACACAACTTCTATCGATCACACTCACACAAGTATCACAACTCTGACTTTTAATATACCTTAAATATGACTAATACTGGCCACCCAAGCTATTCTTATAACTTGGGTGACAGGTATTAGTCATTTTTTATGTTTATTGAATTAATAAAGAGCTATTGTGCTCATCCCAAAATTAGAAAAACATCTCCACCATGTGGCAGGCTTTCATTTGTATCAGCGTTGACAATTAAATGCCAGCCCGAGCACTGAAAGGGGTAAACCTTACTATACCTACTCCAACTTTTGCCATATTGGGGAAAGTGTTAGATTCTAAAGGGGTCAGATTTACTATCCTCAATCCAAGATTAGTCACTTTAGGGTAAGTCTTGGACTCTAATGGGGCTACTTTACTGCTCTAAGTCTGAAATTAAACACATCAGTGCAAGTATACAATTCTAAACCACCAATATTTAATTATAGTAATGTACATATAAAAAAAATATTTTGGAAAATATAATAAACAATTATTTAATTGCTCTAAATAAGTAATTTAACATATCCAACCCAATAAATGCAAATATAAAAATCTATATAAAAAAGTTTCAACACTATTGACCGACAACCACAACTAAACCACCAAAACATATTAGTACAAAACAACTATTCATACCATTATTACAATTTTTATAAGTATATATTACAAAACTGGAAAATACAATTAAATCTACAAGCAACACATAACTATTACAAATTAATGAAATAATTATTAAAACAATCAATTAACATTTTAAAACAAAAAACTGCATTTGAAAAATCTTCACCCTATTCCCCTACCACCATAAAAGACCACTAATAAAATTACATATCAATAATAAAATGTTAATTAAGACAACTAACTTAAAAGAACACATGACAAACTTACTATTTTAATTAAAATAATAAATACAACTTTAAAAGCTATTATATTAAGTGAAGCAATTAACAATAACCAATTGAAAAATAAATGAAACCATAAGTAATGAAAGTACTTTCCAGTCTACTCTCTACAATATTAGCAACCTGCAAAACCACAAACTAAAACCAAATATCAAAATACTATGAATGTGTTTAAAAATTACAAAACACATTCATATTCAATACATTTAAATCACACAAACATTATACTATAACAACATACAAATAGATATTATACACAACAATATTAAAGTATTTGAATTTACCTTGATATTTTCTACTAAAAACTAAAAAGGTGGAACATTGTTTTTGCCAGTCATCCATTATAAAGTAATCTCACATTAATTCCAAATAGGCAACATAGCCGGATATGTACTAGTGTATGTCTTCACAGAGTGTATATTTATGCCAAATTAGATATAACTGGACATAGGGGTCAAAGAGTTAAAGTCAACTTCACTTCAGTTTTACTGGCAGTTAAACTCTCCATGTTCGGTTCTTACTAAGCACCAAGCAAGTTTTATGGAAAAGTCAACAGGACTGGCCTCTGCAATGATACACGTTTGTTTTCCATTCATACAAGCATATGCAGAAATATAAAAAAGAAGGGGAAAAAGGAAAGCAATACTACCTTAACATGGAGGTTATTTGACTTCAATAAATACCTGAAATAAAAAAATAACCATATACTTTTAATAAAACGATATGGGTGTATAAACAGAAATACTTTTAATGCACAACAGAGGGAAATGTTTCTTGTTGGCTCAAAGAATGGGGTACTGTTGGCCTTGACTTATTGCAATGAAGACATAGAGCCTCATAACGAGTTTGGCAGTCTTTAGGCAAGACTACCGCAGTGGCAGCCGTCAAAAGACCGCCATGATGGGGGTAATCTGACCACCGTATTAAGAGTAACACATCTACGTCTGCCAAAATCCAGCCAAATTTCCGAAACTGTGAAAAAGAGGAGGTCCCACCACCAGGACCACCTGCATGCCAAAAAAACCCTGATCATATTACAATCTACAAATCACAATGGCGGTTCTTCCATGGCGGAACCCCAATGGGGGTGTGAACCACCACGGTTGGCAGTCAGAAAAGTAATACCCCACAACACATTGATAGTTTGAAAACCCCTCACCTGACACACATCCACACAACCGACACACTTACACACTGCACTATAAAACACACCCCTTTGCAGCAAAAAAGCCAAACACAGCCAGATAGAAGCCACTAAAAAAATATTACAAAGCATACAATAGACACTCCTACACATTTCACCTAGCACTCATCCTACACCCGCACATAACACACTAATTAGTACCCTACACAATAGACACCAATCGTCACCCACTCACATCACAGCACCCACACCTCATCACCAATTTATTTTCCTTTCCATTTCACCTACCTCATCGTCTCAACCATCACTACCATTTCCCCACAAAAACATCCAGCTTTCACTGATGATGAGTTGATGGTCAAGGTGGATGAAATCATCAGCCACACCTATTTGGAGCACAAGTCCAGCAAACATCAATCGCCAGGAAAATGGAGTTGTGGCAAAGGATAGTCGACAGGGTCAATTCTGTAGGCAGCCATTCACGCACAAGGGAGGTGGAAAGACCTTAGGGGGAAGGTATGTTCCATGGCTGCCAGACACCAGCTGGCGGTCCTCAAGACTGTGGTGGGTCCCCACCTCCTCCCCCAATGTTCACATCATGGGAGAAGGTCTTGGACATCCTGCATCCTGAGGGCCTGACAGGTATACCTAGGGGAGTGGAGTCACTACACCATTAATGTCACCAAACAGTTTGGTCTTGCATGCTCCCTGATCACCTTTGGCCACCTCAACAACCACCCCATTCACTACCCCTGTGTCCAAATGTCCAAATACCCCTCTCTGGCATTCCTCATGTCAACTAATCTCATTTGGGGGCACACCATCTGTGTATGGCATGGGTAGTACAGGAACTGACAGCACTACAACTTCCAGGCAGGCACTGTTCCACCTTCAAGAAAACCAGAACAGTGGACTACAATTAAAATAGCCTTGCCTGTGAAACTAACATTCAAATCAACACACCTGAATGCTCCATTATTGTACAGTCTATGGCAATGACATCAAAGCTATGGCATACTAACAGTACTATTAGAAGCAACACACAGCTAAAGCTGTGTTCCCTACTAAACTGACCCTTAAAATTATCATCCAAACAATGTCACGTATTCACCTGGTTGGAAAAACTATATAGGGAGCTGGATGTACTTGCAGTACACCCATATAGAGGCCCAGGTTAAATGGTACCTCCCATACTGTTAGCCAGCTCTGTTACCATAGTACATTTTGCAGCTGTTTGTTGACTCAATGATTCTACACATTTTATTAGGAGATTCCTTTACATTATCATGTCTTTAACCAGGCAAGATCTGTGTCAATGAACGGTCACCAAACAACCAAGATACTCCAAGATCTTGGAGCATGGTGTATGCAATTGCAAATCTCTGTGTCCCACATAGTTCTAACCCAGATGTCATTGTCATATCAGGGGATCATGTAAAGGCTTTGTGTGCATTTCACATAGCATGTCTAGAGGTCAAACATTGAAATCACTTGTTGCATTACTTTCAACAACTGTGTGTTCCACTTCTCCTACAGGTAACCGTGCCATTGTCACCATGGAGAGTACACCAGAGACTGCAATTACCCCTCTGGATGAAGGCCTTAGTGAGGAAAACACCCCTGGATGTGTGGACATTGAGGACGAAGCTAGCCTGTCTGGGAGACATGGTCAGTCAACAATTGTGAGCCTTACCGTGCCCACATCAACTCCTCCCAGCCTGTTGCAACATCACAGGCAACCATTGGCCCCAAACCTATTTACCAAGGGCAGTGTCTTCCATCTTGTTTCCCCCAGTACAGGTATCTGAGTCTCCTGTTGTGAACTCAGACAATGAGTGTAGGAAAGTACCATCTTTATTGGCATGTTACCCCTATTTTTACTCGTATGTCAATATGTTTTTGCCTGTCTCACTGGGATCCTGCTGGTCAGGACCCCAGTGCTCATAGTTTATGGCCTAATGTGTGTGTGTGTGTGTGTGTATAGTGCTTAACAGTGTCACTGAGGCTCTGCTAACCAGAACCTCAGTGCTTATGCTCTCTCTGCTTTTAAATTTGTCACTATAGGCTAGTGACTTCATTTACCAATTTCAATTGGCACACTGGACGCCCTTATACACCCCTAGTATATGGTACCTAGGTACCCAGGGCATTGGAGTTCCAGGAGATTCTTATGGGCTGCAGTATTTCTTTTGCCACCCATAAGGAGCTCAGACAAACCCTTCCACAGGCCTGCCATTGCAGCCTGCATGAAATAGTGCACACACCATTTCACAGCCATTTTCACTGCACTTAAGTAACTTATAAGTCACCTATTTGTCTAACCTTCATTTACTGAAGGTTAGGTGCAAAGTTACTAAGTGTAAGGGCACCCTTGCACTAGCAAAGGTGCCTCCACATAGTTCAGGGCTAATTTCTGGGACTTTGTGAGTGCAGGGATGCCATTACATGCGATCACTACATATAGGTCGATACCTATATGTAGCTTCACAATGGTAACTCCAAATATGGCCATGTAAGGTTTCTAAGATCATGGAATTGTCCCCCCATTCCAAACCTGGTACTGGGGAGCCAATTCCATGCATCCTGGGGGCTCCACCATGGACCCCCAGTTCTGCCAAACCAGCTCTCCGTGGCTTTCAATGCAGCTACAGCTGCTGCCACTTCACAGACAGGGTTCTGCCCTCCTGGGGTCTGAGCAGCTCAGTCCCAGGAAGGCAGAACAAAGCATTTCCTTTGGGAGCATGGTGTTACACCCTCTCCCTTTAGAAATAGGTGTTACAGGCTGGGGAGGAGTAGCCTCACTCAGCCTCTGGAAATGCTTTGAAGGGCACAGATGGTGCCCTCCTTGCATAAGCCAGTCTACACCAGTTCAAGGGCCCCTAGTCCCTTCTCTGGCGTGAAACTGGACAAAGGAAAGGGGAGTGACCACTCCCCTGTCCATCACCACCCCACGGGTGGTGCCCAGAGCTCCTCCAGTGTGTCCCAGACTTCAGCCATCTTGTTTTCCAATGTGTGGGGACACTCTGGAGGCCTCTGAGTGGCCAGTGCCAGCAGGTGACGTCAGAGACCCCTCCTGATAAGGTAGCCAATCCCCATCTCAGGCCTATTTAGGGTCTCTCCTGTGGGTTTCTCTCCAAATTCTACTTGCAAGTTTCCCGCAGGAATCCTCTGCTACTACTACTTCATCCTCTGAACTCGGATCGACCGCAGACTGCTCCAGGAACCGCTGTAACAGCAACAAAGTATCCAGAGGGGCTACTCTTCCTCTGCAACTTCAGCTCCAGCCAGCAACTGCAACAGTTTCCACAGTGTGCACGCTATGGAGACTCCCTGTCTCCAATCTGCACCAGAAGTACTGAAGAAATCTCCCTTGGAGTGAGGGAGTCACTTCCCTGCTCACGCAGGCACCTTCTAAGTCAACGACCGGTTCTCTTGGACTCCTCTCCTGGCAACGAGCGTGCTCCTTGGAACACAGGTGGTGGACCCCTTCGACAGAGACTGTCCTGAGGTCCTGCTGTCCCAATTTGGAGGACGTAAGACCTTGCCTTCACCGAGTACAACAGTACCCCTGTGCACTGCGTCTTCTTCACCTCCTGAGGCTTCAGTGCACTATTTGCAAAATTCCTTCGTGCACAGCCTGGCCCAGGTCCCCAGCGCTCTATCCTGCAATGCTCAACTCGCTGAGTTGTTCTCCGGCAGCGTGGGACCTTCCTTTGTAGAGCTGCACCAACTGCATTTTGCACCTCCTTTGTCCCAGTGTCCTGGGACTCCCGTGGGTGCTGTCTGATCCTCTGAGGGCTCTCTGAAGTGCTGAGAGACCCCTCTTCCTCTTCACACAGAGTTGAGGCCCCCAGGTCCCTCATGGGTCCAGACGGCGCCACTTTAACGCAAAACGTGACTTTGCCGGAACCAAGGCTTGGAGGAATCCAGCACCAAAACTCGCCTGCATCCAACTTCTCTCTGTGGGACATCCAGTGCACCATGCAGTGCACTGACATCTTCCTTGGGTGCATTTCTGCAGTCTTCGTCCAACCGGGGACTCTTCTTTTGCACCCTCTTCTGGGTTGGCAGGGGCTCCTGTCCTTCCTGGAATTGCTTATGACTTCTGGACTTGGTCTCCTTCCTTGCAGTACTTCACTCCTGCTTTTCTGGGCTCTGGGGTGGGGTATTTTACTTACCTTTGCTGTAATCTGACTCTCCCAGCGATTCTCTACACACTACTCTTGTCTAGGGGGGAATTTGTGATTTGCATTCCACTTTCTTAGTATATGGTTGGTGTTGGCCCTAGACCTATTTTCTCCCATTGCATTCTATAGCAATTGCTAATGTTTGCACTATGCTATGTCTAATTACTAACCTTATTTTGGTGTCTAGCGTATATATTGTGTATAATAATCACCTCCAGAAGGAGTATTGCCTCTAGGATATTTTTGGCCTTGTGTCACCCAAATAAACTACCTTTATTTTTGGTAACACTGAGTATTATCTTTACTTGTAAATAAGTACTGTGTAACTATAAGTGGTAATGCAGGAGCTTTGCATGTCTCCTAGTAGTTCAGCCTAAGCTGCTCTTCTATAGCTACCTCTATCAGCCTATGCTGCTAAAACACTACTACATTTCACTAATAAAGGATAACTGGGCCTGGTGTAAGTACCCAAGAGACCACTACAAACCAGGCCAGCCTCCTAAAATGATGGTCCTGCCACCAGTGGGAGTGGGCAAACTGTGCCAGGGGCACAGGCACGTGGGGGTAGGGTGTGTGGGAGGGATGGTGAGGGCCAGAGGATGGAGGCTCGTAGGGACAAAACTGGCCAGGACACCATCTTGGAAGTCTTGAGAGCTTACCAACAATCGCAAGGTGTGATGGGCCAGGTACTTTCCATCATTGGGGAGGGGGGAGATCAGACAGCTGCATAGTGATAACCACCCGGAAGTCATACAGCAGTGGCAGGCCCAAAATGCCCACATGGCTACCATTGCAGGGGGTGCTAAGAGACATGAGTTCCACCCTGAGTAGGTTGTGTACCTAACATCTGGCCTCTTCCATTAGCATTGCAACATCAGGCCCGTCTACATCTGTGGCAGCTAGTGGAATGGAGGCCCTGCCAGGGGAAGGCTATGCCTCAGACACCCAGCCCCTGTAGCTGAAGAACCCCCACAGCAAACGTGGACGTCCTGCCAAACATCCAGGAGGTGCAGGTGCAAAGATCAAAACCACTGCCAGGAAGTGAACATCTGTGAGAAGGTAGCCTCTTTCTAGCCTTGTTACCCCCACTTTTGGCCTGTTTGTGAGTGTATGTCAGGGTGTTTGTCACTGTTTTCACTGTCTCACTGGGATCCTGATAGCCAGGCCTCAGTGCTCATAGTGAAAACACTATGTTTTCAGTATGGTTGTTATGTGTCACTGGGATCCTGCTAGTCAGGACCCCAGTGCTCATAGGTTTGTGGCCTATATGTATGTGTCACTGGGACCCTGTCACACAGGGCCCCAGTGCTCATAGGTGTGCATGTATATGTTCCCTGTGTGGTGCCTAACTGTCTCACTGAGGCTCTGCTAACCAGAACCTCAGTGGTTATGCTCTCTCATTACTTTCAAATTGTCACTAACAGGCTAGTGACCAATTTTACCAATTTACATTGGCTTACTGGAACACCCTTATAATTCCCTAGTATATGGTACTGAGGTACCCAGGGTATTGGGGTTCCAGGAGATCCCTATGGGCTGCAGCATTTCTTTTGCCACCCATAGGGAGCTCTGACAATTCTTACACAGGCCTGCCACAGCAGCCTGAGTGAAATAACGTCCACGTTATTTCACAGCCATTTTACACTGCACTTAAGTAACTTATAAGTCACCTATATGTCTAACCTTTACCTGGTAAAGGTTAGGTGCAAAGTTACTTAGTGTGAGGGCACCCTGGCACTAGCCAAGGTGCCCCCACATTGTTCAGAGCCAATTCCCTGAACTTTGTGAGTGCGGGGACACCATTACACGCGTGCACTACATATAGGTCACTACCTATATGTAGCTTCACCATGGTAACTCCGAATATGGCCATGTAACATGTCTATGATCATGGAATTGCCCCCTCTATGCCATCCTGGCATTGTTGGTACAATTCCATGATCCCAGTGGTCTGTAGCACAGACCCTGGTACTGCCAAACTGCCCTTCCTGGGGTTTCACTGCAGCTGCTGCTGCTGCCAACCCCTCAGACAGGCATCTGCCCTCCTGGGGTCCAGCCAGGCCTGGCCCAGGATGGCAGAACAAAGAACTTCCTCTGAGAGAGGGTGTGACACCCTCTCCCTTTGGAAAATGGTGTGAAGGCAGGGGAGGAGTAGCCTCCCCCAGCCTCTGGAAATGCTTTCTTGGGCACAGATGTGCCCAATTCTGCATAAGCCAGTCTACACCGGTTCAGGGACCCCTTAGCCCCTGCTCTGGCGCGAAACTGGACAAAGGAAAGGGGAGTGACCACTCCCCTGACCTGCACCTCCCCTGGGAGGTGTCCAGAGCTCCTCCAGTGTGCTCCAGACCTCTGCCATCTTGGAAACAGAGGTGCTGCTGGCACACTGGACTGCTCTGAGTGGCCAGTGCCACCAGGTGACGTCAGAGACTCCTTGTGATAGGCTCCTTCAGGTGTTAGTAGCCTTTCCTCTCTCCTAGGTAGCCAAACCCTCTTTTCTGGCTATTTAGGGTCTCTATCTCTGGGGAAACTTTAGATAACGAATGCATGAGCTCAGCCGAGTTCCTCTGCATCTCCCTCTTCACCTTCTGATAAGGAATCGACCGCTGACCGCGCTGGAAGCCTGCAAACCTGCAACATAGTAGCAAAGACGACTACTGCAACTCTGTAACGCTGATCCTGCCGCCTTCTCGACTGTTTTCCTGCTTGTGCATGCTGTGGGGGTAGTCTGCCTCCTCTCTGCACCAGAAGCTCTGAAGAAATCTCCCGTGGGTCGACGGAATCTTCCCCCTGCAACCGCAGGCACCAAAAAGCTGCATTACCGGTCCCTTGGGTCTCCTCTCAGCACGACGAGCGAGGTCCCTCGAATCCAGCGACACCGTCCAAGTGACCCCCACAGTCCAGTGACTCTTCAGCCCAAGTTTGGTGGAGGTAAGTCCTTGCCTCACCTCGCTGGGCTGCATTGCTGGGAACCGCGACTTTGCAAGCTTCTCCGGCCCCTGTGCACTTCCGGCGGAAATCCTGTGTGCACAGCCAAGCCTGGGTCCACGGCACTCTAACCTGCATTGCACGACTTTCTAAGTTGGTCTCCGGCGACGTGGGACTCCTTTGTGCAACTTCGGCGAGCACCGTTTCACGCATCCTCGTAATGCCTGTTTCTGGCACTTCTCCGGGTGCTACCTGCTTCAGTGAGGGCTCTTTGTCTTGCTCGACGTCCCCTCTCTCTGCAGGTCCAATTTGCGACCTCCTGGTCCCTCCTGGGCCCCAGCAGCGTCCAAAAACGCCAAACGCACGATTTGCGTGTAGCAAGGCTTGTTGGCGTCAATCCGGCGGGAAAACACTTCTGCACGACTCTCCAAGGCGTGGGGGATCCATCCTCCAAAGGGGAAGTCTCTAGCCCTTGTCGTTCCTGCAGTATTCACAGTTCTTCAGCCTAGTAAGAGCTTCTTTGCACCAACCGCTGGCATTTCTTGGGCATCTGCCCATCTCCGAGCTGCTTGTGACTTTTGGACTTGGTCCCCTTGTTCCACAGGTACCTTCAGACAGGAATCCATCGTTGTTGCATTGCTGATTTGTGTTTTCCTTGCATTCTCCCTCTAACACGACTATTTTGTCCTTAGGGGAACTTTAGTGCACTTTGCACTCACTTTTCAGGGTCTTGGGGAGGGTTATTTTTCTAACTCTCACTATTTTCTAATAGTCCCAGCGACCCTCTACAAGGTCACATAGGTTTGGGGTCCATTCGTGGTTCACATTCCACTTCTGGAGTATATGGTTTGTGTTGCCCCTACCCCTATGTTTCCCCATTGCATCCTATTGTAACTATACATTGTTTGCACTGTTTTCTAAGACTATACTGCATATTTTTGCTATTGTGTATATATATCTTGTGTATATTTCCTATCCTCTCACTGAGGGTACACTCTAAGATACTTTGGCATATTGTCATAAAAATAAAGTACCTTTATTTTTAGTATAACTGTGTATTGTGTTTTCTTATGATATTGTGCATATGACACTAAGTGGTACTGTAGTAGCTTCACACGTCTCCTAGTTCAGCCTGAGCTGCTTTGCTAAGCTACCATTATCTATCAGCCTAAGCTGCTAGACACCCTATACACTAATAAGGGATCACTGGGCCTGGTGCAAGGTGCAAGTACCCCTTGGTACTCACTACAAGCCAGTCCAGCCTCCTACATTGGTTGTGCAGTGGTGGGATAAGTGCTTGAGACTACTTACCACTCTTGTCATTGTACTTTTCATAAGAGAAAAATATACAAAACAAGGTCAGTGTATATACACATAGCCAAAAAGTTTTGCATTTCCTCTTTTCACTCTTTTCTAAGTGCTGAAAAGTACTTCTAAACTTTCAAAAAGTTCTTAAAAGTTTAAAAAGTTTTTTTTCTGTCTTTCCAAAAAGTTCTGGAAACTTTTTTCTCTTTTTCTATCACTTTAACTCTCTCTAAAAATGTCTGGCACAGGCCAAAAAGTTGAACTGTCCAAACTTGCATATGATCACCTTAGCTGGAAAGGAGCAAGGAGTCTCTGCATAGAGAGAGGTTTGAGTGTAGGGAAGAATCCTTCCTTAGAACTGTTAATTAATATGCTTAGAGTACAGGATAAGGCCATAAGTGCCCAATCTGTAGAAAAAGTAGCTAATGGTTCTCAATCTGATCCAGGGACTCCCCCAGGAAAAGGTTCAGGAAAGAAACTTCTCAGCCTGCCCATTACTAGACAGTCTAGCATAGTTGGTACAGAGGTTGAATCACATCATACTGATGATGTGCTCTCACATTATGCTGGTAGCCAAGCTGTTAGGGTGCCCCTTGTAAGGGACAGGTCTCCTTCTGTTCATTCCCATCATACCTCTGTATCTAGAAATGTCCCTCCCACCCACCCTGATGACAGATTGTTAGAAAGGGAGCTCAATAGATTGAGAGTGGAACAAACCAGACTGAAGCTCAAGAAGCAACAGCTGGATTTGGATAGACAGTCTTTAGAAATAGAGAGGGAAAGACAGAAGTTGGGTTTAGATACCCATGGTGGCAGCAGCAGTATTCCCCATAGTCATCCTGCAAAAGAGCATGATTCCAGGAATCTGCACAAGATAGTTCCCCCTTATAAGGAGGGGGATGACATTAACAAGTGGTTTGCTGCACTTGAGAGGGCCTGTGCTGTACAGGATGTCCCTCAAAAGCAGTGGGCTGCTATCCTATGGCTATCATTTAGTGGAAAAGGTAGGGATAGGCTCCTTACAGTGAAAGAAAATGATGCCAATAATTTCCAAGTTCTTAAGAATGCACTCCTGGATGGTTATGGCTTAACCACTGAACAGTACAGGATAAAGTTCAGAGAGACCAAAAAGGAGTCTTCACAAGACTGGGTTGATTTCATTGACCATTCAGTGAAGGCCTTGGAGGGGTGGTTACATGGCAGTAAAGTTACTGATTATGAAAGCCTGTATAACACAATCCTGAGAGAGCATATACTTAATAATTGTGTGTCTGATTTGTTGCACCAGTACCTGGTAGACTCTGATCTGACCTCTCCCCAAGAATTGGGAAAGAAGGCAGACAAATGGGTCAGAACAAGGGTGAACAGAAAAGTTCATACAGGGGGTGACAAAGATGGCAATAAGAAGAAAGATGGTGAAAAATCTCAAGATAAGCATGGGGATAAGGGTAAAACCAAAGATCCCACTTCAAATCTTAAACACTCTTCAGAGGGTGGGGATAAAACAAATTCTTCCTCTTCTTCCCAACCTACACACATTAAAAAGCCTTGGTGCTTTGTGTGTAAAAACAGAGGCCATAGGCCAGGGGATAAGTCCTGTCCAGGTAAACCCCCTGAGCCTACCACCACTAATACATCAAGCTCTAGTGCCCCTAGCAGTAGTGGTACTAGTGGTGGGACTGCTGGCAACAGTCAAGCAAAGGGTGTAGTTGGGTTCACTTATGGGTCCATAGTGGAAACTGATGTAATCAGTCCCAAGACAGTTTCTGTCACACCTAGTGGCATTGGCCTTGCCACACTGGCTGCTTGTCCCCTTACAATGGATAAGTACAGGCAGACAGTTTCAATAAATGGTGTTGAGGCCTTGGCCTACAGGGACACAGGTGCCAGTTTCACTTTGGTGACTGAAAACCTAGTGCCTCCTGAACAACACATCATTGGACAACAGTATAAGATTATTGATGTCCATAACTCCACTAAGTTTCTTCCCTTAGCTATAATTCAGTTTAGTTGGGGTGGAGTTACTGGCCCTAAGCAGGTGGTGGTATCACCTAGCTTACCTGTAGACTGTCTCTTAGGTAATGACCTAGAGGCCTCAGGTTGGGCTGATGTAGAGTTTTATGCCCATGCAGCCATGCTGGGCATCCCTGAGGAATTGTTCCCTCTCATTTCTACTGAAATGAAAAAGCAAAGGAGAGAAGGCCTGAAAACTCAGGATCCCTCTCCATCAACAGGTAAAAAGGGTATCACAGTATCCCCTAACCACCCTACCATTCAGGATACCATTCCTGTGGTGGGAGAAACCTCTCCTGGGGTGGCACCTGTTCCAAGGGAATCATCAGCTGGCAAAGCTGGACTCCCTGAGGTAGAAGTACCTCTCTGTGGGATAACTAACATTGGTGAGAAAAAGAGCACCATTTTAGTTAACATGGAGCATCCCTCCAACCCTCCCAGAGAAACTTTAGTGCAGAAACTCTGCACTGCCTCACAACACTTAGGACAGCATCCCTGCCCTAGTGTGGAGCTGATAGGACAGCATCCCTGCCCTGCTCCAACTCAAGAGAAACAGCATCCCTGTTCTCTCTTCCAGCCAGATGGACAAAGTTTTTGCCCAGCTATGGCTTTTCTGAGACAGCATCCCTGTCTGGCATTTCCATCACTACAAATAGGTTCAGTGGACAATTCCCACTGCTCTAAACTAAAACTTACTGATAGAAACTCTGAAAATACATCTTCACATTGTTGCTTAGCTAAAAAACTTCAAACAGGGTGGTTTACATCCCCACAGGGAAGTAACCATATAGTGGATGATAAAGGGAGTAACCAGTCTATTGCAGAGCTACTCTCTACTTATCACCACTTAGACAATAAAGTCTCAACTGGCCAAGGTTAGCCTTATTGTCCTTCGTTTGGGGGGGGGTTGTGTGAGAAGGTAGCCTCTTTCTAGCCTTGTTACCCCCACTTTTGGCCTGTTTGTGAGTGTATGTCAGGGTGTTTGTCACTGTTTTCACTGTCTCACTGGGATCCTGATAGCCAGGCCTCAGTGCTCATAGTGAAAACACTATGTTTTCAGTATGGTTGTTATGTGTCACTGGGATCCTGCTAGTCAGGACCCCAGTGCTCATAGGTTTGTGGCCTATATGTATGTGTCACTGGGACCCTGTCACACAGGGCCCCAGTGCTCATAGGTGTGCATGTATATGTTCCCTGTGTGGTGCCTAACTGTCTCACTGAGGCTCTGCTAACCAGAACCTCAGTGGTTATGCTCTCTCATTACTTTCAAATTGTCACTAACAGGCTAGTGACCAATTTTACCAATTTACATTGGCTTACTGGAACACCCTTATAATTCCCTAGTATATGGTACTGAGGTACCCAGGGTATTGGGGTTCCAGGAGATCCCTATGGGCTGCAGCATTTCTTTTGCCACCCATAGGGAGCTCTGACAATTCTTACACAGGCCTGCCACAGCAGCCTGAGTGAAATAACGTCCACGTTATTTCACAGCCATTTTACACTGCACTTAAGTAACTTATAAGTCACCTATATGTCTAACCTTTACCTGGTAAAGGTTAGGTGCAAAGTTACTTAGTGTGAGGGCACCCTGGCACTAGCCAAGGTGCCCCCACATTGTTCAGAGCCAATTCCCTGAACTTTGTGAGTGCGGGGACACCATTACACGCGTGCACTACATATAGGTCACTACCTATATGTAGCTTCACCATGGTAACTCCGAATATGGCCATGTAACATGTCTATGATCATGGAATTGCCCCCTCTATGCCATCCTGGCATTGTTGGTACAATTCCATGATCCCAGTGGTCTGTAGCACAGACCCTGGTACTGCCAAACTGCCCTTCCTGGGGTTTCACTGCAGCTGCTGCTGCTGCCAACCCCTCAGACAGGCATCTGCCCTCCTGGGGTCCAGCCAGGCCTGGCCCAGGATGGCAGAACAAAGAACTTCCTCTGAGAGAGGGTGTGACACCCTCTCCCTTTGGAAAATGGTGTGAAGGCAGGGGAGGAGTAGCCTCCCCCAGCCTCTGGAAATGCTTTCTTGGGCACAGATGTGCCCAATTCTGCATAAGCCAGTCTACACCGGTTCAGGGACCCCTTAGCCCCTGCTCTGGCGCGAAACTGGACAAAGGAAAGGGGAGTGACCACTCCCCTGACCTGCACCTCCCCTGGGAGGTGTCCAGAGCTCCTCCAGTGTGCTCCAGACCTCTGCCATCTTGGAAACAGAGGTGCTGCTGGCACACTGGACTGCTCTGAGTGGCCAGTGCCACCAGGTGACGTCAGAGACTCCTTGTGATAGGCTCCTTCAGGTGTTAGTAGCCTTTCCTCTCTCCTAGGTAGCCAAACCCTCTTTTCTGGCTATTTAGGGTCTCTATCTCTGGGGAAACTTTAGATAACGAATGCATGAGCTCAGCCGAGTTCCTCTGCATCTCCCTCTTCACCTTCTGATAAGGAATCGACCGCTGACCGCGCTGGAAGCCTGCAAACCTGCAACATAGTAGCAAAGACGACTACTGCAACTCTGTAACGCTGATCCTGCCGCCTTCTCGACTGTTTTCCTGCTTGTGCATGCTGTGGGGGTAGTCTGCCTCCTCTCTGCACCAGAAGCTCCGAAGAAATCTCCCGTGGGTCGACGGAATCTTCCCCCTGCAACCGCAGGCACCAAAAAGCTGCATTACCGGTCCCTTGGGTCTCCTCTCAGCACGACGAGCGAGGTCCCTCGAATCCAGCGACACCGTCCAAGTGACCCCCACAGTCCAGTGACTCTTCAGCCCAAGTTTGGTGGAGGTAAGTCCTTGCCTCACCTCGCTGGGCTGCATTGCTGGGAACCGCGACTTTGCAAGCTTCTCCGGCCCCTGTGCACTTCCGGCGGAAATCCTGTGTGCACAGCCAAGCCTGGGTCCACGGCACTCTAACCTGCATTGCACGACTTTCTAAGTTGGTCTCCGGCGACGTGGGACTCCTTTGTGCAACTTCGGCGAGCACCGTTTCACGCATCCTCGTAATGCCTGTTTCTGGCACTTCTCCGGGTGCTACCTGCTTCAGTGAGGGCTCTTTGTCTTGCTCGACGTCCCCTCTCTCTGCAGGTCCAATTTGCGACCTCCTGGTCCCTCCTGGGCCCCAGCAGCGTCCAAAAACGCCAAACGCACGATTTGCGTGTAGCAAGGCTTGTTGGCGTCAATCCGGCGGGAAAACACTTCTGCACGACTCTCCAAGGCGTGGGGGATCCATCCTCCAAAGGGGAAGTCTCTAGCCCTTGTCGTTCCTGCAGTATTCACAGTTCTTCAGCCTAGTAAGAGCTTCTTTGCACCAACCGCTGGCATTTCTTGGGCATCTGCCCATCTCCGAGCTGCTTGTGACTTTTGGACTTGGTCCCCTTGTTCCACAGGTACCTTCAGACAGGAATCCATCGTTGTTGCATTGCTGATTTGTGTTTTCCTTGCATTCTCCCTCTAACACGACTATTTTGTCCTTAGGGGAACTTTAGTGCACTTTGCACTCACTTTTCAGGGTCTTGGGGAGGGTTATTTTTCTAACTCTCACTATTTTCTAATAGTCCCAGCGACCCTCTACAAGGTCACATAGGTTTGGGGTCCATTCGTGGTTCACATTCCACTTCTGGAGTATATGGTTTGTGTTGCCCCTACCCCTATGTTTCCCCATTGCATCCTATTGTAACTATACATTGTTTGCACTGTTTTCTAAGACTATACTGCATATTTTTGCTATTGTGTATATATATCTTGTGTATATTTCCTATCCTCTCACTGAGGGTACACTCTAAGATACTTTGGCATATTGTCATAAAAATAAAGTACCTTTATTTTTAGTATAACTGTGTATTGTGTTTTCTTATGATATTGTGCATATGACACTAAGTGGTACTGTAGTAGCTTCACACGTCTCCTAGTTCAGCCTGAGCTGCTTTGCTAAGCTACCATTATCTATCAGCCTAAGCTGCTAGACACCCTATACACTAATAAGGGATCACTGGGCCTGGTGCAAGGTGCAAGTACCCCTTGGTACTCACTACAAGCCAGTCCAGCCTCCTACAACATCTACTGATTGGTTTCCCTTGTGTGGCACAGGGACACCCTGTTGACTGTTCTGAGACCTATCTCCATTTTCCTATGGTACAAGGACACTGGGCGTGTGTCCCCAAATGTTGTAGCAGCTAACCTGATGATTTCATCCACCATGACTGAACCCTTCACTGTTAACTTTGTGTGATGGTTTGTTTCAATTCACTCATATTGCTGTGAATTTCCCAATAAATACCACTTAAACACAGATCATGAGTTGGAGTCATTCATGAACCATACACAACTGTCATGTGCAACACCTCTTGCACAAAAATGTTTCTCTCAAATGTAAAACCTTTGTTATGTTCCACACACATGTACTGTATAACCAGGCTAGATTTTGCATTGCCTATTATTCATTGACATAACTCATATCACTGGTAATTCACTTTCCCACATACAGGTTGGGAGAATGCCAAGGATCACACAGTAAAGTACTGCTGCTAACTCCTGAGTTCCAGCATAGGTGTCATGCACTACCAATCCACAGACCTCTGAAGTTAGGGACGTCAGTCTTACACTATCCCAGGAGGCAAACATAATGGCTCAATGTATCATCAGGTAAAGCGTTATCACATACCCATACCATTTCTCCCAAATGACCATATCCCATGAAACAGATAGAGGTCAGTAAAAATGTCCCCAGTCATGGAACCTTCCACTTACCATGGTCAGGTATTTGTAGGTGTGCTACTCACTTTTGTCAGTCTTCAGACACATGCACATTGGTCTGCAATGAGGAAACACACTGACAGCTACATACAAGTTTGTGTTTACCAACACAAACCATTATGTGATGGTATAGGGTATGAACAGCACATGATGACATGTTTCAGAAACAAATGGACACACACATGTCACCATTGGTGCCACATCCAATGCCAAACAGGTCTTTAGTGTGGAACAGGACTCTACCATCCCACTGTCTTGAGGGTCTGGGCATAGAACTCACACACAATAAATCTCAAGCCTGACAGTACCTGGTTCAATCCATGACCATCTCAATTATCAGTCTGCAAATCCCATCTGCCTGTTACATTGTCTAATATTGCCAAATGAGGATGAGCCTGTTCACTTAATCTGCAATATGTAAATGACAAACATAAGGTATATACCACATTGCTACACAAACATTACACAGCCAATTCATACATACAAATTTGACTCCAATTGTGCACTGTGAAAACTTAAACCATGTTGATAAAATGGCTGAACACTACAGCATGTAACAAACTGCATGTATATCGGAGTCATGGGCTTTGGAGCTAGTTATGACTTCTCTGATGGTCATACTAAGACCCTCATCAAGCTTTCCAAACCTCACCAATTCCCCACTTAATAACTTCAGTTACATCACATCATGTACCTAAAGTCAGGTGAAGAACTGATTGATTAGATTAGCCCGTATGTCTCCAGCTTCATCCCCATCATACTCATCCTCACTTGGCAAATCTGCATTCTCGCTCTCTGGATCTGCTGGATCCCCCTCATCTGATATAAATGGGATATAACACCTCAGGGGGAGGTTGTGGAGCATGCTACAGGCAACAATAATTTGATATACTTTGGTGGGTGAGAAGAGGAGGGCTCCTCCAGCCTTATCGATGCAGCAGAATCTTGCCTTCAGGACCCCACAAGGCTGCTCCACGACACATCTTGTCCTTCCATGGACCTCATTGAAGCGGACTTCCCCTGGCGTGGTTGGGTACCTCACTGCTGTCAATAACCAAGGATGGTTTGGGTAGCCAGAGTCCCCTGTAAGGAATAGTTACAACAGGTTAAAAATAAATCTTGCACATCCACATATCTGGTAGCAGACATAAATTACAGGCACACATGACATATGTGACTTATCAATCAGCCAAGGCCCTGTCTGTGTATTGTCCTGTCATCAGCAGTGGGATATTGCTGTTCCGCATGATGAAGGAATCATGGGACTTACCCAGGTTACCTTGCACAAACTTGTGAAATGTGGAGGTCAGCCAAACAGACCACTTGAACATTAATGGAGTAGAGTGGAAGTTTTTATACACCTGTTCATTTGCATTTGGGGGTACCAAGGCTACATGGGTGCCATCTATGACTCCAACCACATGTGGAAAGTGTTCCAAAGAATAGAAATCAGCTTTTACATGGGCCAAATCTTTACGTTGTGGAAATAGGATGTAGCTGTCCACGTGTTTCAACAATGCAGACAGTACAGCCTTCAAGACCAGACTGAACATAGGCTGAGACATCCCTGCAGTCAGGGACACTATATTTTGGAAGGAGCCTGTGGCCAGAAAGTGCAGCACTGACATTACTTGTACAATGGGAGGTATGCTATAGGGATTATGAATGGCAGACATCAGATCTGGATCCAACTGACAACAGCGATCCATGATTGTATGCCTATCCGGGTGATATATCTGAATCACATGTCGCTCCTCCATGGTCTGCAGGTCTGCTGGTGGATGGTACATTGGAGGCTGTCTCGCTCTTATCATGCCAGGGTAACTATATGGGAGAAAACCAGTATGTATGTGTATCACTCAATCTGTGCAGCATAAGTATGATCACACCTATGTCACATATGTTGCTAAATATTGAAACATTAAATTATACATACATTGTACACTGCACATACCTAGGCAAATAATGGCTTAAAACTGCATTCACATCCCCTAACCCCTATCATGTTTATAAAACGGAAACACGTCACTGACAGTCTGTGACATTAATTTTCTTAACATGTTGCACGCATTTGATACACCTATACCAATTTCAGATTGTCAATATTCAGCTGACAATACTATTACATGGACATAACTCGGGATACATAAATTTTACATCCATACTTAATACATGCACATTTCAACATATTTGCTTAAAGTCAGCAGTGAATACAGTATCGTAGACATGTTTCACAGCTTGTGACGTAACTTTAAAAAAAAATTGTTCAGATATGACCTTTAAAATGGCAGCTGCCTGACCTACTGTACTGGACATTAGGAAGTGACCTAACTACACCGGCGGATGTCATCATGGCGGTAGGCAGATACAACCGCAGTGGACATTGCCATTGGAACACATTCCTGACTTTGGCGGTCTTGAGCCAATGGTGATGTCTGCCATTGGTGACGGTCATGTATCTTGAGGTGTGGCAGGCCTATAAAGCCCAGCCACACCCAAGCATGTTGCTCACTATTTTGAAGACTTCGATGCAGTCAGACCTCGTGGGGGCTTCCTCTGAAGAAGAACAGAGTTCCTGCATGGCAGAGGGACATCCAATCGAAGTATCCTTGATCCATGGTGAATTCAAAAACGAGTAGGTCGTACTCCTACTGGTAAGGGCTTGATGAATCTAATTTAGGAGGAAGTCGTTACTTCCAGAAGTAAAGCACCCCTTAGCACAACAAGCCAGGTTCACAGCTGTATAGCACTCTAGGCACGGCAATTCAAGCGCTTCAGTCATCAGGTGTAAAGTGCTCTTGGCATGACAATTCAAGCGCTTCAGGCCACAGGTGTAAAGCGCTCTTGGCACGACAATTCAATTGCTTCAGTCCACAGGTGTAAAGCGCTCTAGGCACGGCAATTCAAGTGCTTCAGTCCACAGGTGTAAAGTGCTCTTGGCACGACAATTCAAGCGCTTCTGTCCACAGATGTAAAGTGCTCTTGGCGCGGCAATTCAAGTGCTTCAGTCCACAGATGTAAAGCGCTCTTGGCAGGGCAATTCAAGCGCTTCAATCCACAGATGTAAAGCACTCTTGGCACGGCAAATTCAAGCGCTGCAGTCCACAGGTGTAAAGCGCTCTTGGCACGGCAGTTCAAGGGCTTCAGTCCACAGATGTAAAGCGCTCTTGGCACGGCAATTCAAGTGCTTCAGTCCACAGGTGTAAAGCGCTCTTGGCACAGCAATTCAAGCGCTTCAGTTCACAGATGAAAAGCGCTCTTGGCACAGCAATCAAAGTGCTTTAATCCACAGGAGTAAAAGGCTCTTGGTACAAAAAGCAAGGTGATTCAGGCCACATACATAAAGCGCCCCCTTAGCATAACGAGCGTAGCGCTTCAGGCAAGACAAGTAAAAGCGATTCCTGGTGTTATAGGTAAAGCGCTTCAAGTTCAATGAGTAAAAACTTTTCAGCCTTTATAGTTGTGAATGTGAAAGTATTTTTGGAGATAAGCAAATCATAGTTTTCATTGTTTTTTGGAAAGCATAATGTGTGAAAAGCATATTTAATTCTTTGAGATTTTCTAGGTCATGATCAACGGTTTATGTTGTGAATGCATAGATGATACAGGATTGATATTCTGAGTATGATCATAGTCCAAAGCTCTTGCCATCTCTTGGTTCTGAGGTCATAGTTTATTATTGTTCCATGATTCAAAGAAGGGCTTTGCCCTCATTTCAAAAGGGGTCTCCATCTGATATCGGAGATGCATTTAGTCAAGAGTCTATTGATGAGTTAGATTTCTATGAATGAGTAAGTGCATATTTGTTCTAACCTTTTCTTTTCAGATCTCTCTCCCTGCTGTTCCCTACCCTAATTCCCTCCCCCCCGACTGGCTTCATCATAACTCTGTGCTATAATAGCTTTCTGAGTTGGTGATGCCGGAAGGTGGGCCTTTTGTTCAGCAACGTGCAGATCCCGGGGAAAGGACACTGTGACAGTAGTGCATGCAGACATGACATTCTCTTCTTGTCTGTGTCATCCACGCAGGTCAACACCCATCAAAAAAAGGGGATTTGGCGTGCCACTGCCAAGAATGTGCGGACCCTGGGGGTCCACTGCCGGTGAAGCACTCACTGTAGGAAGCAGTGGGAGGACCTGAGACACTGGGCAAGGAAGACTGCAGAGGCCCAGCCGGTGATGTCCTCTCAAGGAGGAAGGCGTGCCCGTCGGACCTTGACCCCCCCACATCCCACCCAATGACCGCATATTGGCAGTGGCCTTCCCAGAGGGCAGCACAGCAGCCACAAGGGCTTAAGAACAGACTTACACATTTTCAGCCCTTTACCAGGTTAGTGTATGACTTGATAGATTCTAAGCTCTGACAATGTGGTAAGTGCAAAGGGTCAAGGATCCCCAAGGTACACATAGATGTGCAGACCTTAACATTGTTACACAGGTATGCACATTCTATTGTGTATAGGAACATATTACTCACCTATGCTGTCCCCTCTGTACAGAAACATATGATGACGCACGTGATGTGTCATATGTGTACCACTATACACCTATTCATTCCCTGCTGGTTGTTCCTTCCCACCTACAGGTCAATACTCCCAATATAAGGATGGTAAATTGGCCAGGTCTTTGCCCTCTGTCCATTTCAATGTCTCTTGATCCATGTCTCTGGGCAACATAGAGACTGACAATTTACAGTCATTCCTACTTTTCATAAAGTTTGTGATGAGTGACAGCATCATGTGAGGCTGTGATGTCCATCTGAAATTTCACATGACATTCTTGCCTCACTTATTCAGACCTGTTACAAGGTGAACTCCCTTGGTAGAAGAAGGATGTAAACAGACCTTTATAATGTCTCTTCTGAGTGGACAACCTACATGTTGGGAACCATGGAGGTATTGCTAGACATCTATTGGTCCACATACATTGATGTCAGAGCTATGAATGTTAGTGCTATGTTCATGTTCCGTATGTAAGAAATGCCTACACAACTATTTCCTTAGCTATTGTGTTATTTGCATGATAAATAGGGCAAGAGATCTTTACACAGTTTAAATGTTAAGTGTTTGATCTCTGGAGGCGGGGCAGGAGCCCTTTAAAACTTGTTCGCGCTCCCGCCGTCGCGGGAAGCGCTGTGTGATCTCTGGAGGCGGGGCAGGAGCCCTTTAAAACTTGTTCGCGCTCCCGCCGTCGCGGGAAGCGCTGTGTGATCTCTGGAGGCGGGGCAGGAGCCCTTTAAAACTTGTTCGCGCTCCCGCCGCGCGGGAAGCGCTGTGTGATCTCTGGAGGCGGGGCAGGAGCCCTTTAAAACTTGTTCGCGCTCCCGCCGTCGCGGGAAGCGCTGTGTGATCTCTGGAGGCGGGGCAGGAGCCCTTTAAAACTTGTTCGCGCTCCCGCCGTCGCGGGAATCGCTGTGTGATCTCTGGAGGCGGGGCAGGAGCCCTTTAAAACTTGTTCGCGCTCCCGCCGTCGCGGGAATCGCTGTGTGATCTCTGGAGGCGGGGCAGGAGCCCTTTAAAACTTGTTCGCGCTCCCGCCGCGCGGGACGCGCGCGGGCGGCGCCCGGGCAAAGCCCGGGCCAAGGGCGGGCCCGTCCTGCGCCCGTCAGCGGCTGACAAAGGCTGGGCTGGGCCACCCCCCTAACATCTATCTCCCAAGAAGGCCATATTGTACTCAGTCCCTTTTGCTAGTTCCTACTCTGTCTCCCCAGTCAGCTGCTCCATTTAATCTGACACCTTATCATTTAACCCTGCACCTACACTAACACCAGATGGGCAAAAGGAAAGCAATAGAGGCAGGGGCCGGGGCAGTACTAAAAGCCTAGCGAAAAAGGCATAAGCATGCTGCTAGCAATTGCGTTATGGATAGAATCGACTCTCTCCTGGGCGAATGCAACGGAATACTAACTAGCCCCCAGGGAAACATTTCTATTGCAACTGGGGAGGGGCCCACTTCAACTAGCAGGAAGGAAGGTTCCATGAAAATCGCTGAGATTTTCATGAAACGTGGGCAACAAGTTACTGACACTACAGGGGCGGGTGAAAGTAGGAACGTTATCACCCATGCGGCCCCCTCCCTAGCAGAAGACCTACCACTTGCCATCAACGATTCCATCCAGCTCAGTAACCGCTTCAATCCCCTAACCAACCTCCCTGAATCACGCGACGACATCAACCCAGACACCCTGGCAGATGGGCCAGCAGCAACCAACACGCACTCTCCTCATGTAACCCCACAGCATATCGAATTCATACAAGCTCTAAGGAAGGAAGTCACAGAACTCAAGCATATGGTTAACTCATTACTTGCAATAGTAAAACAGCTAACCCACGCAAATAACACGACCACCAGTAACCTTGCCCAAAATCCAATCCTATCAGGCATCACAACAAACTCGCCCAACTCCTCTGCTTCTAGCCACGCTGGCCCTCACCCTACCAAAGAAAAGACCATGAACTCCCACCAGTCTCCCCTCTTCCACAATTTAGGCATAGGAAATTCACTAGACATCTATCATAATACCCTCAAACCCATGAGCAACACCGCCTCAAAATACTCTACGCAACCTGTCACTGACCAGTCCCATTTAGGTAATATAGTTCTAATGGTTAACGTTCCCAAGTTAACCACATTGGCGCGCAAGGAAGGGGTAGACTCTATCAAAAACAAGGCAATCCACTGGATTCGCCATGTTAGAGGCTGCCGATCCATAATACGTGAGGACCTAATTACCGTAGTACGACGGCCAGACCCGGGAACTCACTTTGATATCCTAAAACTGACACTCAAGAACAGGACCATGGCGAACAATCTGGTGGCCCTAGACGCAAGAACAAGCCCACCTGTACACTCACGCATCCAGTTTAAACAGCCCAGGTCACCCACGCTCCATGAGGAACGCCCGAGTTACCACCCGGCAGAAAACCTATCCCCTCTTGGTAAACATGATTGACTCACAGCCCCACCTAAAATCTATGCAGGCAAACCTTGCAACCTTCCAACATCCATCACCCCCAGATCCTCCTTTTACCCCACCACTGTCTGTCCATGTATTCACCCCCCTACCCATGATACCGCGACCATTTCCGGCTCACCGAGCAATCATGACAACGATGCTCCACCCATCTTGCAGGCACATTGCCCACCAAACCTAGAGCTGCTGTCTAGGCCCGCAAGCATCTCCTTGATCAGGACCAGGCCTGTTCCAACAGAGGAACATCACCAACCACCACAAACCTCACGGGCAAACATTGGCATCAACCCATCCCTGCTCCCCCAGCCACATCTGCCAAACCAACCCCTGACAGCCAACCTCAAAAACCCCGGGCATTTAGGTAGGACAACTCAGTCACAATCTGGGGTACGACTTGTCTCATGGAACGTGGCAGGTCTGAAATCTATTCTTCCCCTTCCATCCTTCTCCTCATTTATTGACGAACATGACATATGTCTCCTACAGGAAACATGGTCACTCGACCCACTCTTCCGAACAGGCTACTCAAATTTCCACATCCCCGCTGTGGCCAGCACGAGAGGCAGGCCCTCAGGGGGTCTGACCATCTGGATCAAAACATCACTTAGCTGCCATATATCACAGCTACCTACCGCCTCTCCCGACCTGTTAGGCCTTCGTCTATCCTTTGGGCCTGACTCTGTGGTGAACATCTTTAACATCTACGCTCGAGGGGTCAGGGGGGGTCAAGTCTCCAAAACCCTCTGCGCCCTCGTAGCCCTCTTACAAAATTATCCCCGCCATCATAAAACCATTGTGGCTGGGGACTTCAACGTCACATTCGAACCCCTTGACTGGGACGATCTCAGGTCCACCCGCGAGGAAGATCAAGTCTGGTCTATCCCCGCCCTGTCCATTGCACCCATCAAAAGGTGGACGTCGGTTGCGATTCAGGTAAAATCATTGACCATGGAGTTTGGACTCAGGGCGCTAAATGGCAGAACTAATTCAGACACCAACGGTAGTCACACATACAACAAAACGAACCACACCAGCAGAATCGATTATTGCCTATTCGATATAAGATTATGGCCTCTAGTCATCGATATGACAATCATCGAAAGGACCGAAAGTGATCACAACCCTCTTTCTGTCCACACATTAGCCCTAGGTAACCTCCCAGCCACGTCTAACCCCGCAGCAGTAGCACCCGAGGGTATTAACCTGGCCAACAACAAAAGACACCTAAAATGGGTCAATATTGTGGCCCGGCCCGCACTCATCAATGCTGCCAACAACACCCTAAAATCCACACTAAGGGACCTAGAGGCAGGTTCTGCAACACCCCACCAGGAAATTAGCTCAATCCACACATCCTGCTTTAGGGATATCGCAACCCACTTCTCAGCACCCCCAGCCCACGACGACAAACGACCCAAAGCCAGGCACCGCTGGTTCAACAAAACGTGCCGGTCCCTAAACAAGCGCCTAGTTCAAGCCATTAAATCCAAGGACCCCATCGCCATCCGCGTAGCTAGGAAGTCCTATAAATCTGCAATATGCATAGCCAAGCGTGATCAAGATAGCAAATGGTGGACATCACTCAGCGACGCTGTGCGCAAGAGAAATTATAGTCTGTTCTGGTCCCTGGCAGCGCGAGGCCCAGAAACCAGTGGTTTGGACATCACAACCAATATTGCCCCAAGAGACTGGATAGCCCACTTTAGTAGTCTGTACTCCCCTGTTCATGATAGCCCCACCTCTGTTTGTACGGGCCCCCTCCTATTTCACTCGTTAGCACCAACCACCGCAGCACCCCTGTTGTTCTCCCAAAGTGATATAACTTACTCTCTAAGCACTCTAAAACGCGGCAGGGCCCCTGGTTCAGACTGCGTCCCAGCAGACCTATTCTCAACAGACCTAGCATCCTGGTCAAGATATCTCACCATTCTAGCTAACGCAATAGCATGTGGGGCGCCAATTCCCGACTCTTGGAAAGCGGCCATTGTTATTCCAATCTTTAAAAAGGGCGACAGATCTCTTCCCTGTAACTATAGACCCATTAGTCTAATTGACTGTGTCCAAAAAGTCTTCTGCCACTGCCTCCTAGGGAAGATAGAAGAATGGATAATTGACCACGATATCCTTAGCCCCCTCCAAGCCGGTTTCCGAAAGAAGATTTCCACCACTGATCAAGCCCTCAGATTCCTATTATTATATTGGAAAACAGTGTTCATCGGTAAAGGCAGCCTTTATGTAGCTTTCGTGGACCTCAAATCTGCTTTTGACCTAGTACCTCGCAACAAACTGTGGGTCACTCTCTCTCGGATGGGAATCCCGGAACACATCCTTGCCATTTTGATACGACTCCACGAGGACAACTACGCACAAGTCAGGTGGGGCAACAAGGGCCAACTTACCGATAGAATCCACGTCTCTAGGGGTGTGCGGCAAGGTTGCGTACTTGCCCCGACCCTCTTTTCCCTGTACATCAACGAAATTGTCCCCTCCCTCCTCAGACTGCAGGCTGACGCACCTTCACTTGGCACACAAAAAATCCCAGTCTTACTCTTTGCCGATGACACTCTCTTGATATCTAAGACCCCTAGTGGTCTAAGGAAACTCCTTGCGTGCTTCGAGCATTTCTGTTCATCCCAGGGACTCGAAATCAACGCAACGAAAACCAAACTAATGACCCTTAATCCCCACAGATCTTTCAAAGGGAAATTTACTCTAGAGGGCTCCTCACTCGAGAAGGTGGGCATTTTCAGCTACCTGGGCATAACACTCACTGACAACATGTCCTGGAAGCCACACATAGGAAAACAAGCCCTTAAATTAAGACAAACAACTGGGGCTCTACTAAAAAACTTCCACCTCTCACACACAAAACCAATTCGCCCAGCATTACAATTATACGAAGCCCAGGCAGTTTCCTCAGCGCTCTACGGGGCTGAACTTTGGGGTTATACCAAAACCCAAGACCTAACCACCGCTGAAAACAACTTCTTAAGAAACCTTGTGTCCCTTCCGCTAAGCACCCCACTGTTCCCTCTTTTCAAGGACCTCGGCATCAAACGCATTGGTCACAAAGCCCGCCTGCGACCTCTGCTGTACTGGCGGCGTCTCTGGACCACTCCGGAACTTGTCATCTTCACCGAAGCTCTACAGGTCATCCTAAAAGCCGACCACCTGCACAGAATCCCCTGGCTACGATCCATCAAGGATTTACTCCACTGTATCGGGCTCGATGATCTCTGGAACTCACCAGCCACGTCAGTCTTTCCCTCGAAAAGCGAACTAAAGAAACTTTACTGGCAAAGGGCCAACAACGAAGACACTCGGGCTGCACTCCACACTACATTATCTTGTGACTTTGCCAACCTAAAAGAGTCATGCAAGTACGAAACTTTTTGGGACCTAATCACGGCCCCAAGGGAAAGGAAACTGTATTTCCAGCTCCGCATTGGAACACTCCCATTAAGACTTTTCACCAGCAGCTGGTCACACAACGAATCCACCGCATGCCCTGCTTGCAAAGCCCCCGTGGAGAATCTCCCTCACCTCCTTTTTGCATGCCCCGCGTATACTGCCCCCCGTAGGAAATGGCTGGCCCCGGCATGCAGACTACTGGGAGCACGCTGCTCTGCGCTAGCTCTGCGAATCCTTAGATCAGACACCAGGCCAACGCTAGTGATCGCTATCGCCAAATTCCTCGGAGCTAGTTGGCTTATTAGAGGGAAAACTCTCCTGGACAAAGACTCCAAATAAGACTGTCCCAACATCCTGCAGAGTGCATTTCACTTCATTTCATTTTATCTAATTTCATTCCATTTTATTCTATCTCATTTTTATTCCATTTTAATTTTTATTTATATTTCATTCCCTTTTATCACCATATTTACCTGCAATTTTATTTTATCATGTGCATTTATTTGTATTTATTACTGCTCGCGCTTTTTTGGCTCTTGTAGCCGCAATAAAGCTTCTTTGAATTGAAAAATTGTTAAGTGTTTTTGCCAACATCATGTGTACATTGTAAGATTCTGTCAAATCCACATTGTAATGAGTTTTTAACGTACTTTCTGTTGCCATTTTAGATATGTTTAGAGTCCTTGTTGAGAGGAAACCTATTATTTGCACCGACTCCCTTGTGGTGCAGGTGTGGAAGTTCACATACACGTGAGTGGAATGGTATGCGTAGTCAGGCATTTGGCTTGCATCAAGGTGTATGTCCCATTGAGGGTACCTCAGATGTGGTTTGTGTCTCTCAGATTTTTTCACAAACAGATGTAAGGATAGTCTTGTCTGATGTGTGGATAGTTATGCTGTCACTCAGTCATTGGGCTCTTGATGGAATAATAGCATGATACGTTGAGCTATTTGTCACCTTCATGCAGTTGACAGGTGTCCATTGTATTGAAATAGTAGTTATACTACCTGTGGTTGTGTGTGGGTAATTGCTCTGAGATAATTAGGCCCTTATAATTGTGCTATACTTTGTTTTCAGGAGGACAATGACTTAGATGACTTAGGCCCTCATTACAACCCTGGCGGTAAATGCCACCTACCGCCGTGCTGGCGGCCGCCAACATACTGTGACCGCAGCGGTATTCTGCTACGGTATTATGACCCACACTGGGAAATCCACCACTATACAGACACCCACACAAGTCCGCCAGACCAAAGGTCAGTGATAAATTGGCAGTACCAAAACCCACACTGTTACACCAACAGGAATATGCCCACAGTATCAGGACCCACAAATCACTGCGGCGGTCTTTCAACCGCGGTAAACCATAGGCGGTACACACCAACGTGCTCAAAATACACACATACTTACAAAACAGCACCACATTGGACAATTCAAACTACACACACCTGACACACATACACACACCCAATCCAATATAAAACACACACCCGCATTACCCACAACCCTTTCTACGAAAAAAAAGATAGCAAATAGAGAGAGACAAGCCAGGAGCACCCACACAATCAGAGCCACAAAACACCATCACCTATACACCATCCACGCACCTCACACCACACACCCCAACAAATCACCCCACACACACCACTCATACCACATCCATGGCACCCCAAAGACACCCCAGGTTTTCAGAGGAGGAGCTAAGGGTCAAGTGGAGGAAATCATCTGGGTAGAGCCACAGCTATTCGGATCACAGGTGCAGCAGACGTCCATTGCAAGGAAGATGGAGCTATGATGGAGAATCGTGGACAGGGTCAACGCCGTGGGACAGCACCCCAGAACAAGGGATGACATCAGGAAGAGGTGGAACGACCTATGGGGGAAGGTACGTTCCGCGGCTGCAGGAGGGACAGTACCTGGGGATATGGGATAACGTCAAACACATCTAAGCCATCCTGGCCACCATTGCAGGGGTGCTGGCTGACATGGCCAACACCATGAGGGAGGAGGTGGCACACCAACGGGCCCCTGACACTAGCCACACAGAAGAACAGACCTCCGCTAGTGGACAGGAGGCCCCGCCACAGGAACAACAGGCCACCAGCACCGCACCCCCTGCAGAAGGAGAACCACCCCGCAAACGGTCCCTGCGATCCAGGCAGAAGCCAGAGAACATTGCCAAGACCCCCGCCAGGAAATAAGACTCTCCTGATTGCCACCCTTCTGCCACGCTCTGTCACCCCGTCCACCTTGAACTGCCATTGCTCCCCTTCCTCTGCCCCCTTGGACAGTGCACCTGTGATACCGAAAGACTGGACTCTAACTGGACATTCCTCCACCATCACCCCAACCCATTGCACATCCCCCCCTACTTATGAGAACCTAAATAAACACCCTTGGAACAAATACAAATCTGGAGTCTTTCAAATGAATCAAATATGTATTAGTACAACAAAACAAAGCATTGCAAGTCATATGTACGGTTACATTAACATTGGAATTACCTTTAGTGGGCAGCAGTAAACATACCAGGAGCCAGTGTGGGCCACAGAGATCTAAAAATAGAGATGCCAAAGTGTACGGTAAGTTGCCATAGACATAGGGCAATCAGGCTGCCATGTACAATGTCCAACAGAAAACTGAAATGTAAAATGAAGTTACCGGGTCTTACCTGTGTGTCACTGGAAGTACTGCTGTATAATATTACTTATGCTGTCCACATCTTCTTCCTCTGCCTCCTCTTCCTCACTGTCCACAGGCTCCACCGCTGCCACAAGACCATCTCCAGGCTCATCCTCCTGCAGAAAAGGCACCTAGTGTCTCAAGGCCAGGTTGTGCTACATGCAACGATGATCTGGCACACCTTCTTGGGTGAGTAGTACAGGGATCCATCTGTCAGATGGATACACCGGAACCTGGCCTTCAGGAGGCCAAAGGTTCTTTCAACTATCCTCCTTGTTCGCCCATGTGCCTCATTGTAACGTTCCTCTGCCCTTGTCCTGGCATTCCTCACTGGGGTCAGTAGCCATGAGAGGTTGGGGTAACCAGAGTCACCTGCAGATATCGAGGGATACCTGTTAGACACACACACTAACCCTTAGGGACAACCCCATACCCAGAAACCAACTCATACTGGGTGGGGATCTTGGGCATACCTATTAACAACACCCAGTGCCTCTGGAGTTGGCCCACCACATATGGGATGCTGCTATTCCTTAAGATAAATGCGTCATACACAGAGCCAGGATACCTGGCATTCACATGGGAGATGTACTGGTCCACCAAACACACCATCTGCCCATTCATAGAGTGATAGCTTTTTCTATTCCTGAACACTTGCTCATTTCTCGGGGGGGACAAATGCCATATGTGTACCATCAATGGCACCAGTGATGTTGGGGATATGTCCCAGGGCATAAAAGTCAGCTTTCACTGTGGCCAAATCCTCCACCTGGGGGAATACAATGTAGCTGCACATGTGTTTCAGCAGGGCTGACAACACTCAGGTCAACATGTTGGAGAACATTGGCTGAGACATCTCTGATGCCATGGCCACTGTTGCTTGGAAGGAACCACTAGCCAGGAAAGGATCCCCAACAGGACCTGCACTAGAGGGGGGATACCTGTGGGCTGGCGGATAGTTGACATCAGGTCTGGCTCCAATTGGGCACACAGGTCTTGGATTGTGGCCTGATCAAGTCTGTATGTTAGGATAATGTCTGTCCTCCATTGTCGCAAGGTCCACCAGGGGTATGTACACCGGAGGATGTTGCCATCTCAAATTCATCCTCAGAGGTTGAAGCCTATGAAGGAAAATGGTGAGCAGAGGGTCATATTCACACATCAATTGAAATAATGATGCATCTTTTCCTTTACAGAACCTGTATGTCAACCTGAGAGTCAGTTGCTTTGCGAATGTCTGCTGTGACGCAGATAGGTGCCATGCCATGTGCCCCCCTGAAATGGCGGCTGCCGACCTCTGAGGAGGGACAAGTGGAAATGAGGTAATTCCGCTGGCGTTGTGCGCTGTTGCGGTAAGCGGTTGACGACCAACGCAAAACTTTGCATTGGTTATCATTGGGCCCACATGACTGCCATTTTTTATCTATTCACTCACCTGCTACCTGACCTTCATAAGGAGAGGACCTACACTGCAAGTGCTGCTGTGACCTGTGTCTGGAAGCGACAATGGTCCATGTGTCTGGGGAAAGGGCCCCTGCCTTCACTGCGGAGGAATTGGAAAAACTGGTGGATGGGGTCCTACCCCAGTACACGTTACTCTACGGTCCTCCAGACAAACAGCTGAGCACACTGTGAGCATGATGCGTGGGCCATTAATGTATGGATTGCTGTATGTGTAAGCCACATGTAGGAGGGGGCTGACGCGTCCTGGCCAGAGTGCTGTATTTATGGTGGTCAATTTATGTGCGTCAGGGGATGGGAGGGATCTGGTGGGCCATGAGTGTGACGGTCCGGTCGGTTAACTAATTCCATTTCTGCTGTCTTTTCCATGCAGGGCAGTGCCCATCAGAAAAAGGGTATTTGGCATGCCGTCACCAAGGAGGTGCGGACCGTGGGGGTCTTTGACAGGTGGAGCACCCACTGCTGCAAACGGTGGGAAGACCTGTGCCGCTGGGCAAGGAAAGACGGTGGAGGCCCAGCTGGGACTGGCCTCCCATCGAGGAAGGGGTGCCCGTCATACCCTGACCTCCCTGATGTTCCGCATCCTGGCGGTGGCATATCAAGAGTTGGATGGGCGCTTGAGGGCATCACAGCAGCCACGAGGGGGTGAGTACAAACTCAGTTTCATTATTTTGCACGTGTTAAGGGTTGACCTGGGTGGGGATGTGGAAAGTGGGTGCCCCTAGGCCAGTGCGAACATGGCAGGGTTGGTCCCTCGTTGGGCAGGCTCTGAAGCACTCCAACTCCAAAAGTGTTAGTGGGCATCTACTAGTAGTCAAGGCCCTGTTTGTTTGAGGTGTGCAGCTGATGGCGTTAGGCACTGTGCCCCATGGGCTGGTGACTAGCATTCTAACTGGTAGTGCATGGCCTAGTGCATAGGGCTGTTCCCTGTGAGTTGTGTACACCAACGGTAGTGTTGTTGCTGGCATTGACCAAGTGTATCCTCTGCCTCTCCCCCCCCTTTTTGTTTTGTCACCCTGTCCTTGTGTGCATTAGCATCATCTGGCGGAGGAGCAGAGGCACCGGCGACGGAGGGAGCTGCATCACACATGGGCCTGGAGGCCGAATCAACTGACCAGTGGAACAGAGGGCAAGGGGAGCACCACAACGGGGACAGGAGGGGACACCACAGACAGCCACTCCTCCTCCGATGGAAGCTCCCTGGCGGTGGCAGACACCTCTGTGCCCACCCCAACAACAGGTGCAGTCGCCACCCCCCCTATCAGCACTGCCCTCCCAGCAGCCTCTCAACGTGTTTCCCGTGCCCGCTCACCCAGGAGGGTGGGCATCTCCTTCAACCCAGGCACCTCAGGCCCTGCCACAGTCAGCCCTGTTGCCCTCAGTGAAGAGCTGCCCTCAGTGAGAAGCCTATTGACCTCCTGAGATCCCTCACTGTTGGGCAGTCAACCATTCTGGATGCCCTCCAAGGTGTTGAGAGGCATTTGCAACAAACAAATGCATACCTGGAGGGCATTCACTGTGGTGTGGTGGCCCAACAGAGAGCATTTCAGGCTCTGGCCTCCGCACTAATGGCAGCCATTGCCCCTGTCTCTAGCCTCAACCCTCCAACTTCCTCTACCCAGACCCAATCCCCTCAACCCCAGCCTATCCCAAGCACACCTTCATACCAACATTCACCCAAATCAACACACAGGAGTGGCTCAGGCAAACACAAGCACCACACTTCATCTCACAGGCACTCATACAAGCACCATCCCCAGGCAGACACACCAACATCCACTGCCTCCACTCTGTCCCCGTCCTCCTCATTGTCCACCTCCCTCCCAGTAGCATCTCCACTCACACCTGCATGCACTACATCCTCATCCACTACCTTCATCACCAGCACACCCATCACTTGTAGGAGGCTGGACTGGCTTGTAGTGAGTACCAAGGGGTACTTGCACCTTGCACCAGGCCCAGTTATCCCTTATTAGTGTATAGGGTGTCTAGCAGCTTAGGCTGATAGATAATGGTAGCTTAGCAGAGCAGCTTAGGCTGAACTAGGAGACGTGTGAAGCTACTACAGTACCACAAGTGTCACTTGCACAATATCATAAGAAAACACAATACACAGTTATACTAAAAATAAAGGTACTTTATTTTTATGACAATATGCCAAAGTATCTTAGAGTGTACCCTCAGTGAGAGGATAGGAAATATACACAAGATATATGTACACAATAGCAAAAATATGCAGTATAGTCTTAGAAAACAGTGCAAACAATGTATAGTTACAATAGGATGCAATGGGGACACATAGGGATAGGGGCAACACAAACCATATACTCCAAAAGTGGAATGCGAACCACGAATGGACCCCAAACCTATGTGACCTTGTAGAGGGTCGCTGGGACTATTAGAAAATAGTGAGAGTTAGAAAATTAGCCCTCCCCAAGACCCTGAAAAATGAGTGCAAAGTGCACTAAAGTTCCCCCAAAGACAAAGAAGTCGTGATAGAGGAATAATGCAGGAAAGACACAAACCAACAATGCAACAACTGTGGATTTCCAATCTAGGGTACCTGTGGAACAAGGGGACCAAGTCCAAAAGTCACAAGCAAGTCGGAGATGGGCATATGCCCAGGAAATGCCAGCTGTGGATGCAAAGAAGCTTCTACTGGACAGAAGAAGCTGAGGTTTCTGCAGGAACGAAAAGGGCTAGAGACTTCCCCTTTGGTGGACGGATCCCTCTCGCCGTGGAGAGTCGTGCAGAAGTGTTTTCCCGCCGAAAGAACGCCAACAAGCCTTGCTAGCTGCAAATCATGCGGTTAGCGTTTTTGGACGCTGCTGTGGCCCTGGAGGGACCAGGAGGTCGCAAATTGGACCAGGAGAGAGAGGGGACGTAGAGCAAGACAAGGAGCCCTCTCAGCAGCAGGTAGCACCTGGAGAAGTGCCAGAAACAGGCACTACGAGGATGCGTGAAATGGTGCTCACCCGAAGTCGCACAAAGAAGTCCCACGTCGCCGGAGACCAACTTAGAAAGTCATGCAATGCAGGTTAGAGTGCCGTAGACCCAGGCTTGGTTGTGCACGAAGGATTTCCGCCGGAAGTGCACAGGGGCCGGAGTAGCTGCAAAAGTCGCGGTTCCCAGCAATGCAGTCTAGCGAGGTGAGGCAAGGACTTACCTCCACCAAACTTGGACTGAAGAGTCACTGGACTGTGGGAGTCACTTGGACAGAGTTGCTGGATTCGAGGGACCTCGCTCGTCGTGCTGAGAGGAGACCCAAGGGACCGCTAGTGCAGCTTTTTGGTGCCTGCGGTTGCAGGGGGAAGATTCCGTCGACCCACGGGAGATTTCTTCGGAGCTTCTAGTGCAGAGAGGAGGCAGACTACCCCCACAGCATGCACCACCAGGAAAACAGTCGAGAAGGCGGCAGGATCAGCGTTACAGAGTTGCAGTAGTCGTCTTTGCTACTTTGTTGCAGTGTTGCAGGCTTCCAGCGCGGTCAGCGGTCGATTCCTTGGCAGAAGGTGAAGAGAGAGATGCAGAGGAACTCTGATGAGCTCTTGCATTCGTTATCTAAAGTTTCCCCAGAGACAGAGACCCTAAATAGCCAGAAAAGAGGGTTTGACTACTTAGGAGAGAGGATAGGCTAGCAACACCTGAAGGAGCCTATCACAAGGAGTCTCTGACGTCACCTGGTGGCACTGGCCACTCAGAGCAGTCCAGTGTGCCAGCAGCACCTCTGTTTCCAAGATGGCAGAGGTCTGGAGCACACTGGAGGAGCTCTGGACACCTCCCAGGGGAGGTGCAGGTCAGGGGAGTGGTCACTCCCCTTTCCTTTGTCCAGTTTCGCGCCAGAGCAGGGCTAAGGGGTCCCTGAACCGGTGTAGACTGGCTTATGCAGAAATGGGCACCAAATGTGCCCATGAAAGCATTTCCAGAGGCTGGGGGAGGCTACTCCTCCCCTGCCTTCACACCATTTTCCAAAGGGAGAGGGTGCAACACCCTCTCTCAGAGGAAGTCCTTTGTTCTGCCATCCTGGGACAAGCCTGGCTTGACCCCAGGGGGGCAGAAACCTGTCTGAGGGGTTGGCAGCAGCTGCAGTGAAACCCCAGGAAAGGCAGTTTGGCAGTACCAGGGTCTGTGCTACAGACCACTGGGATCATGGGATTGTGCCAACTATGCCAGGATGGCATAGAGGGGGCAATTCCATGATCATAGACATGTTACATGGCCATATTCGGAGTTACCATTGTGAAGCTACATATAGGTAGTGACCTATATGTAGTGCAAGCGTGTAATGGTGTCCCCGCACTCACAAAGTCCGGGGAATTGGCCCTGAACAATGTGGGGGCACCTTGGCTAGTGCCAGGGTGCCCTCACACTAAGTAACTTTGCACCTAACCTTTACCAGGTAAAGGTTAGACATATAGGTGACTTATAAGTTACTTAAGTGCAGTGTAAAATGGCTGTGAAATAACGTGGACGTTATTTCACTCAGGCTGCAGTGGCAGGCCTGTGTAAGAATTGTCAGAGCTCCCTATGGGTGGCAAAAGAAATGCTGCAGCCCATAGGGATCTCCTGGAACCCCAATACCCTGGGTACCTCAGTACCATATACTAGGGAATTATAAGGGTGTTCCAGTAAGCCAATGTAAATTGGTAAAATTGGTCACTAGCCTGTTAGTGACAATTTGGAAAGAAATGAGAGAGCATAACCACTGAGGTTCTGGTTAGCAGAGCCTCAGTGAGACAGTTAGGCACCAAACAGGGAACACATACATATAGGCCACAAACTTATGAGCACTGGGGTCCTGACTAGCAGGGTCCCAGTGACACATAACAAACATACTGAAAACATAGGGTTTTCACTCTGAGCACTGGGCCCTGGCTGGCAGGATCCCAGTGAGACAGTGAAAACACCCTGACATACACTCACAAACAGGCCAAAAGTGGGGGTAACAAGGCTAGAAAGAGGCTACTTTCTCACACAACCCCCCCCCCCAAACGAAGGACAATAAGGCTAACCTTGGCCAGTTGGGACTTTATTGTCTAAGTGGTGATAAGTAGAGAGTAGCTCTGCAATAGACTGGTTACTCCCTTTATCATCCACTATATGGTTACTTCCCTGTGGGGATGTAAACCACCCTGTTTGAAGTTTTTTAGCTAAGCAACAATGTGAAGATGTATTTTCAGAGTTTCTATCAGTAAGTTTTAGTTTAGAGCAGTGGGAATTGTCCACTGAACCTATTTGTAGTGATGGAAATGCCAGACAGGGATGCTGTCTCAGAAAAGCCATGGCTGGGCAAAAACTTTGTCCATATGGCTGGAAGAGAGAACAGGGATGCTGTTTCTCTTGAGTTGGAGCAGGGCAGGGATGCAGTCCTATGAGCTCCACACTATGGCAGGGATGCTGTCCTAAGTGTTGTGAGGCAGTGCAGAGTTTCTGCACTAAAGTTTCTCTGGGAGGGTTGGAGGGATGCTCCATGTTAACTAAAATGGTGTTCTTTTTCTCACCAATGTTAGTTATCCCACAGAGAGGTACTTCTACCTCAGGGAGTACAGCTTTGCCAGCTGATGTTTCCCTTGGAACAGGTGCCACCCCAGGAGAGGTTTCTCCCACCACAGGAATGGTATCCTGAATGGTAGGGTGGTTAGGGGATACTGTGATACCCCTTTTACCTGTTGTTGGAGAGGGATCCTGAGTTTTCAGGCCTTCTCTCCTTTGCTTTTTCATTTCAGTAGAAATGAGAGGGAACAATTCCTCTGGGATGCCCAGCATGGCTGCATGGGCATAAAACTCTACATCAGCCCAACCTGAGGCCTCTAGGTCATTACCTAAGAGACAATCTACAGGTAAGCTAGGTGATACCACCACCTGCTTAGGACCAGTAACTCCACCCCAACTAAACTGAATTATAGCTAAGGGAAGAAACTTAGTGGAGTTGTGGACATCAATAATCTTATACTGTTGTCCAATGATGTGTTGATCAGGATGCACTAGGTTTTCAGTCACCAAAGTGATACTGGCACCTGTGTCCCTGTAGACCAAGGCCTCAACACCATTTATTGAAACTGTCTGCCTGTACTTATCCATTGTAAGGGGACAAGCAGCCAGTGTGGCAAGGCCAATGCCACTAGGTGTGAAAGAAACTGTCTTGGGACTGACTACCCCAGTTTCTACTATGGACCCATAAGTGAACCCAACTACACCCTTAACTTGACTGTTGCCAGCAGTCCCACCACTAGTACCACTACTGCTAGGGGCACTAGAGCTTGATGTATTAGTGGTGGTAGGCTCAGGGGGTTTACCTGGACAGGACTTATCCCCTGGCCTATGGCCTCTATTTTTACACACAAAGCACCAAGGCTTTTTACATTGTGTAGGTTGAGAAGAAGAGGAAGAATTTGTTTTATCCCCACCCCCTGAAGAGTGTTTAAGATTTGAAGTGGAATCTTTGGTTATACCCTTATCCCCATGCTTATCTTGAGATTTTTCACCATCTTTCTTCTTGTTGTTCTCTTTGTCACCACCTGTATGAACTTTTCTGTTCACCCTTGTTCTGACCCATTTGTCTGCCTTCTTTCCCAATTCGTGGGGAGAGGTCAGATCAGAGTCCACTAAGTACTGGTGCAACAAATCAGACACACAATTATTAAGAATATGCTCTCTCAAGATCAAGTTATACAGGCTGTCATAATCAGTAACTTTACTGCCATGTAACCACCCCTCCAAGGCCTTCACTGAATGGTCAATGAAATCAACCCAGTCTTGTGAAGACTCCTTTTTGGTCTCTCTGAACTTTATCCTGTATTGTTCAGTGGTTAAGCCATAACCATCCAGGAGTGCATTCTTAAGTACTGTAAAATTATTGGCATCACTTTCTTTCACAGTAAGGAGCCTATCCCTACCTTTTCCACTAAATGATAGCCATAGGATAGCAGCCCACTGCCTTTGAGGGACATCCTGTACAACACAGGCCCTCTCAAGTGCAGCAAACCACTTGTTAATGTCATCCCCCTCCTTATAAGGGGGAACTATCTTGTGCAGATTCCTGGAATCATGCTCTTTTGCAGGATGACTATGGGGAATACTGCTGCTGCCACCATGGGTTTCTAAACCCAACTTCTGTCTTTCCTTCTCTAATTCTAAAGACTGTCTATCCAAATCCAGCTATTGCTTTTTAAGCTTCAGTCTGGTTTGTTCCACCCTCAACTTATTGAGTTCCCTTTCTAACAATCTGTCATCAGGGTTGGTGGGAGGGACATTTCTAGATACAGAGGTATGATGGGAATGAACAGAAGGAGACCTGTCCCTTACAGAGGGCACCCTAACAGCTTGGCTGACAGTGTAATGTGAGAGCACATCATCTGTATGATGTGACTCCACCTCAGTACCAACTATGCTAGACTGTCTTGTAATGGGAAGGCTATGAAGTTTCTTTCCTGAACCTTTTCCTGGGGGAGTCCCTGGATCAGATTGAGAACCATTAGCTACTTTTTCAACAGATGGGGCACTTTTAGCCTTATCCTGTTCTCTAAGCATGTTAAGTAACAGTTCCAAGGAAGGATTCTTCCCTACACTCAAACCTCTCTCTATGCAGAGACTCCTTGCTCCTTTCCAGCTAAGGTGATCATATGCAATCTTAGACAGGTCAACATTTTGGCCTGTGCCAGACATTTTAGAGAGAGTTAAAGTGATAGAAAAAGGGAAAAAAGTTTGTCAGAGCTTTTAGAAAGACAGAGAAAAAAACTTTAAAAACTTTTTAGAACTTTTTAGAAAGTTTAGAAGTACTTTTCAGCACTTAGAATAGAGTGAAAAGAGGAAATGCAAAACTTTTTGGCTATGTGTATATACACTGACCTTGTTTTGTATATTTTTCTCTTATGAAAAGTACAATGACAAGAGTGGTAAGTAGTCTCAAAGCACTTATCCCACCGCTGCACAACCAATGTAGGAGGCTGGACTGGCTTGTAGTGAGTACCAAGGGGTACTTGCACCTTGCACCAGGCCCAGTTATCCCATATTAGTGTATAGGGTGTCTAGCAGCTTAGGCTGATAGATAATGGTAGCTTAGCAGAGCAGCTTAGGCTGAACTAGGAGACGTGTGAAGCTACTACAGTACCACAAGTGTCACTTGCACAATATCATAAGAAAACACAATACACAGTTATACTAAAAATAAAGGTACTTTATTTTTATGACAATTTGCCAAAGTATCTTAGAGTGTACCCTCAGTGAGAGGATAGGAAATATACACAAGATATATATACACAATAGCAAAAATATGCAGTATAGTCTTAGAAAACAGTGCAAACAATGTATAGTTACAATAGGATGCAATGGGGACACATAGGGATAGGGGCAACACAAACCATATACTCCAAAAGTGGAATGCGAACCACGAATGGACCCCAAACCTATGTGACCTTGTAGAGGGTCGCTGGGACTATTGGAAAATAGTGAGAGTTAGAAAATTAGCCCTCCCCAAGACCCTGAAAAGTGAGTGCAAAGTGCACTAAAGTTCCCCCAAAGACAAAGAAGTCGTGATAGAGGAATAATGCAGGAAAGACACAAACCAACAATGCAACAACTGTGGATTTCCAATCTAGGGTACCTGTGGAACAAGGGGACCAAGTCCAAAAGTCACAAGCAAGTCGGAGATGGGCATATGCCCAGGAAATGCCAGCTGTGGATGCAAAGAAGCTTCTACTGGACAGAAGAAGCTGAGGTTTCTGCAGGAACGAAAAGGGCTAGAGACTTCCCCTTTGGTGGACGGATCCCTCTCGCCGTGGAGAGTCGTGCAGAAGTGTTTTCCCGCCGAAAGAACGCCAACAAGCCTTGCTAGCTGCAAATCGTGCAGTTAGCGTTTTTGGACGCTGCTGTGGCCCTGGAGGGACCAGGAGGTCGCAAATTGGACCAGGAGAGAGAGGGGACGTCGCGCAAGACAAGGAGCCCTCTCAGCAGCAGGTAGCACCTGGAGAAGTGCCAGAAACAGGCACTACGAGGATGCGTGAAATGGTGCTCACCCGAAGTCGCACAAAGAAGTCCCACGTTGCCGGAGACCAACTTAGAAAGTCGTGCAATGCAGGTTAGAGTGCCGTGGACCCAGGCTTGGCTGTGCATGAAGGATTTCCGCCGGAAGTGCACAGGGGCCGGAGTAGCTGCAAAAGTCGCGGATCCCAGCAATGCAGTCTAGCGAGGTGAGGCAAGGACTTACCTCCACCAAACTTGGACTGAAGAGTCACTGGACTGTGGGAGTCACTTGGACAGAGTTGCTGGATTCGAGGGACCTCGCTCGTCGTGCTGAGAGGAGACCCAAGGGACCGGTAGTGCAGCTTTTTGGTGCCTGCGGTTGCAGGGGGAAGATTCCGTCGACCCACGGGAGATTTCTTCAGAGCTTCTAGTGCAGAGAGGAGGCAGACTACCCCCACAGCATGCACCACCAGGAAAACAGTCGAGAAGGCGGCAGGATCAGCGTTACAGAGTTGCAGTAGTCGTCTTTGCTACTTTGTTGCAGTGTTGCAGGCTTCCAGCGCGGTCAGCAGTCGATTCCTTGGCAGAAGGTGAAGAGAGAGATGCAGAGGAACTCTGATGAGCTCTTGCATTCGTTATCTAAAGTTTCCCCAGAGACTGAGACCCTAAATAGCCAGAAAAGAGGGTTTGGCTACTTAGGAGAGAGGATAGGCTAGCAACACCTGAAGGAGCCTATCACAAGGAGTCTCCGACGTCACCTGGTGGCACTGGCCACTCAGAGCAGTCCAGTGTGCCAGCAGCACCTCTGTTTCCAAGATGGCAGAGGTCTGGAGCACACTGGAGGAGCTCTGGACACCTCCCAGGGGAGGTGCAGGTCAGGGGAGTGGTCACTCCCCTTTCCTTTGTCCAGTTTCGCGCCAGAGCAGGGCTAAGGGGTCCCTGAACCGGTGTAGACTGGCTTATGCAGAAATGGGCACCAAATGTGCCCATGAAAGCATTTCCAGAGGCTGGGGGAGGGTACTGGGGAGGGTACTCCTCCCCTGCCTTCACACCATTTTCCAAAGGGAGAGGATGCAACACCCTCTCTCAGAGGAAGTCCTTTGTTCTGCCATCCTGGGACAAGCCTGGCTTGACCCCAGGGGGGCAGAAACCTGTCTGAGGGGTTGGCAGCAGCAGCAGCTGCAGTGAAACCCCAGGAAAGGCAGTTTGGCAGTACCAGGGTCTGTGCTACAGACCACTGGGATCATGGGATTGTGCCAACTATGCCAGGATGGCATAGAGGGGGCAATTCCATGATCATAGACATGTTACATGGCCATATTCGGAGTTACCATTGTGAAGCTACATATAGGTAGTGACCTATATGTAGTGCAAGCGTGTAATGGTGTCCCCGCACTCACAAAGTCCGGGGAATTGGCCCTGAACAATGTGGGGGCACCTTGGCTAGTGCCAGGGTGCCCTCACACTAAGTAACTTTGCACCTAACCTTTACCAGGTAAAGGTTAGACATATAGGTGACTTATAAGTTACTTAAGTGCAGTGTAAAATGGCTGTGAAATAACGTGGACGTTATTTCACTCAGGCTGCAGTGGCAGGCCTGTGTAAGAATTGTCAGAGCTCCCTATGGGTGGCAAAAGAAATGCTGCAGCCCATAGGGATCTCCTGGAACCCTAATACCCTGGGTACCTCAGTACCATATACTAGGGAATTATAAGGGTGTTCCAGTAAGCCAATGTAAATTGGTAAAATTGGTCACTAGCCTGTTAGTGACAATTTGGAAAGAAATGAGAGAGCATAACCACTGAGGTTCTGGTTAGCAGAGCCTCAGTGAGACAGTTAGGCACCACACAGGGAACACATACATATAGGCCACAAACTTATGAGCACTGGGGTCCTGGCTAGCAGGGTCCCAGTGACACATAACAAACATACTGAAAACATAGGGTTTTCACTATGAGCACTGGGCCCTGGCTGGCAGGATCCCAGTGAGACAGTGAAAACACCCTGACATACACTCACAAACAGGCCAAAAGTGGGGGTAACAAGGCTAGAAAGAGGCTACTTTCTCATATCACTACACACCCCTAACTGGCAATCACCACCCCTACATCCATGCACATGTCCCCTGTGTCCTCTCCCACTGTGTCTGTGACCCCTCCTCCCAAAGTACACAAACGCAAGCACCCATCCACCCAACAGCCATCCACCTCACAACAGCATCCAGCCCATGCAACTGCACCCAAACTCAGCAGACACCTCCTACAACCACTCCCTCTTCCTCCACTCCCAAACCCTCTCCCTCTTTCCGACCCAGTGTCCCTAAGAAGCTTTTCCTGGCAAACACTGACCTCTTCTCTACCCCTCCCCCCAATCCTTCCCCTCTGGCCAGGGTGGGCAGAACCCAGCCCAGCACCTCAGCCACCAAGTCCACATCCGCTGTGGTTCCTGCAGCTATCAGACACTCAAAGGGGGCACCAGTCAGCCCAGCCAGTGTGCCACCAACCCCTGCCAAGGCCAAAACCATTCCGCCACCTGGCAAGGTGAAGAGACGGACAGCATCCAGCAAGGGGAAGGAGCCGCAACCACCCAGCAAGGCCACCTCAAAGACTCCAGCTGCCAGACCCAAGGTCACACCCCCATCTGCCAAGGTGAGGAAGGGGCACAAGACACCAGGCAAGGCACTTCAGCCGTACGAAGCTGCAGGTGACGGCCTGGTGGCTACCAGCACAACCGCCAGCACTGCCACCTGCTCCGCAGCCAGCACCGCCAGCAGCCCTGCCGTTAGCACCGCTGCAAGCACCGCCGCAAGCACTGCCACCTGTGCCGCCACCTGCACTGCCGCAATCACCACTACCGTCAGCAGCAGCAGCCCCAGTGGGCAGCCGTCCGAGGCTGCAGGAGAAGGGCTGGAGCCTCCCTCCACCACTGGCAGCACAGGCACCTGCACCGTGGCCAGCACCGCCACCTGCACCACTGACAGTAGCACCACTACCAGCAGCAGGTGCCCCAGTGGGCAGCCGTCCGAGGCTGCAGGAGAAGAGCTGGAGCCTCCCTCCACCACTGGCAGCGCCCCAACCAGCAGCAGCTCTACCACCAGTTTTCAGCTGTAGCCGCCGCTGGATGGAGTCTAGCCCTGCCTCCATAGAATATCACGCAACCTGTTCCCTGCAAATATCGTGCCGCAAACACCCAGGTGAGGGACTGTGAACTGCCACACCCCAAGTGTTGCATCACTGGGCACAAAGCCCCCTCCAGAACCAGTGGAGATATGCATTCACTCACCCTATCCTTGGCAGGATGAAGCACACTGGGCACAAAGCCCCCTCCAGAACCAGTGGAAGAAGCCATCCACTCACCCTATCCTTGGCAGGATGAAGCACACTGGGCACAAAGCCCCCTCCAGTACCAGTGGAAGAAGCCATCCACTCACCCTATCCTTGGCAGGACGAAGCACACTGGGCACAAAGCCCCCTCCAGAACCAGTGGGAAAAGGCATCCACTTGAGAGATTGTGGCCTCGCACTCCCCAGGACCAAGCAGTGGGCAAACCACCCACTTGAGAGACTGTGGCTTTGCACTCCCAGGACAAAGCAGTTGGCATACCACCCACTTGACAGACTGTGGCTTTGCACTCCCCAGGACCAATCAGTGGGCAAACCACCCACTAGAGAGACTGTGGCGTTGCTCTCCCCAGGACCAAGCAGTGGGCAAACCACCCAATAGAGGGTCTGTGGCTTTGCACTCCCCAGGTCCAAGCAGTGGGCAAACCACCCAATAGAGGGTCTGTGGCTTTGCACTCCCCAGGACCAAGCACTGGGCAAATCACCCACTTGAGAGACTGTGGCTTTACACTCCCCAGGACCAAGCAGTGGGCAAACCACCACTTGAGAGACTGTGGCTCTGCACTCCCCAGGACATCACTGTGGGCATGGAGCCCCCTTCAGGAGCAGTGGTGTTAATCCATCTTCCGGCTGAGGTGCCCCCCCACTTCCCCATCCCCCTGAGGTGCCTCTGTGTTTTCGACCTGATGCCCCTGTAGTGTTCTCTCCGTATTGAGGCAGGAGTCAAGTGTGGGCTTGGCCTATGAGGTTTGTCCCAGTGGCCCACGGACATTTTGAGTGGACAATGTACCGCCTTCTGTACATATTGTAGGTTTTGTAAATACAGTTTTTCTAATTATTACATATATCTGTCTATTTCTAATATCTCACTGATTTGACTCAATTCCTTTTGTCCTTGCGTTCTTCCATGGGTGTAAATGTAATGTTGATGCATGTGTTTGGTGTTGTGGGTGAGGGTGGGGGTGTTGCATGTTGGGTGTTGCATGTGACTGTCACTCTCTTTTTCAACCCCCCCTCCATTGTGTGCTAGGTGCAGTACTCACCGTGGTCGTCACCGCCACCGTTCGTACTCCTGGTAGATGAGGAGGTATACCAGCATGGGCAGGACCTGCAGCTCGGGCTCCATGGCGTCCTGGTTCTTCGTTGAGTGTCGAGAGGTGAGTGGTTTCCCTTCTGTGTACTGTTTCCGCCGTGCTTTTGATGGCGTTGGCACTGCCCCGGAAAAGCTGGTGGATGGGCGGGTTGTGATGGGGTGAGTAATACATTGACTTCCGCCTGACTGTTGGTGGTTACTGCCGCGGTGTTTGTTGCTACTGCCTTGGCAGTCAGAGTGTTAAAGTGGCTGAATGTGTTGGCGGTTTCTGTCGTGGTCGTGATCCCATTTTTTTTGCCACCACCGCTTTAACACCGACCGCCTGAGTTGTAATGAGGGCCTTAGTCCACTAAGTATGTAACATCCTTTCCTACATCGTTACTGGTACATGTGTAGATGACATGTGTTTTGACTCTATCATAATCCAAATTTGGATATGCCAATTAGAGTAGTTGCATGTATGCACATTTCCATTGGGAAGGTTGTGAACTCAGTGACATGAAGTGGGTACGGCTTGTGTGCAACATGCTGTTTTGTATTGACTATACAATAAGATCCCTTGCCTGATACATGACATAAGGCCAAATTGTTAGTACGTGTTGAGTTTGTGTATGTGGTATGTGGAAATCATTGTGACCTGTATTTCCCATAGCTTTGTTGTTGGTTGACTATGTTGCTGTGTTAGGACCCAGTATCATGTGGCCAAGTCACCTTGTCATGGACTGCTTGGTGTGATAGCTCTACTGGTATAATGGCACTGTAGGTGTGAGATAGGTAGCTAAGCTGATGTGTGACAAGGTTTTTATTGAGGTTTGTATATCGTATCCTGGTGTGACATGATGTTGTCACTAAACTGGTACTACCTGGGGGTGTTGAACAACTACATGTGATGTTGCTAAGGTGTACAGTCTGATGTAAGTGGTATGTAAAGAATGTGATGACCCTACCTCAATATGTGTTTTCCAGAATCAGCATCAGCAGGCAAAGGGGATGGGGCACAGCCGAGTGGGAAAGCTGCTGGCCATGGGACCTCCAGTCATGAGAACACCGAGGGAACAAGTGGGCTGTACGGTGAGGGGAGTGCCACGGGGGAGGGACTGGATCCAGTTCTTCATCTTCGGAAACCTCCTCCAGTGGACACTCCCTGGCGGTGGTGGACCCGTCTAGGACCGCCCCAGCACCATCTCTGTCCACCACCACCCTTTCTATCTCCACCCTCTCGGCATCTTCCCACCCAGTTGGCCCTGCCTGCTCACTCAAGAGAGCGGGCGTCTCCTTTGCCGCAGGCACCTCTGCCCCAACCGCTGTTATCCCTGCTGCCCACAGTGAGGAGGCTATTGACCTCCTGAGGTCTATCTCTGTGGGTCAGTCGACCATCGTGAATGCCATCAAGGGACTAGCAACTCAGGTACAACAGAGTAATGTGTTCCTGGGGGGCATTCACTGTGCACTGGCTGGCCTTCAGAGATAATTTCAGCCTCTGGCCTCCACATTGACGGCAGCCAGACACCCTTTTTCTACCATCCCCGCTCCACCTTCCTCTTCCCAATCCCAATCCCCCCTTTCCTGACCCAGCCAAAGCACACAGACAGGCATGCATCCACCTCAACATCCAAGGGTAGCGCAGACAAACCAAAGCACCACAAGACACACCACCGGCATACACACAAGCAACATACACTTTCACACACAGCTACAGTCACAACCTTCCCTGACACCCCACCACCCCCAGCATCAAAGACACCACAGCTGCAGACACCACACCAACATTCACAGATCCAGCCACCACATCCATCCTACCTGCAGGCAGCACCCCAGCAGAACCACAGACATCCACTCCAATTACTATACCCGCAGACACCACAACCACTGACACACTTACATGTAGCACATTCACCATACCTGCAGTCACCACCCCAACAGACAGCCACCCACCCATCATGGCATCCCCCTGCACCTCCATCCCCCCTCAGACCAAGACACATAAAAGCCCTCATTCACTCACCCAACAGACACCCCTTACCTACAAGCATTCTTCCCACAAACACACACCTAAGACATCCACACCAACATCAAATACAAGCACTCCCTCCCCCTCCAAACCCAAACCCTTTTGTTATGATCGTCCCCATTTGTGAAAAAAAGATTTCCTCCGAGTTTGACCTTTTCCCTACTCCTCTCCCCTGTGACATCCCTAAACGTTCAGTTTCCCTCCCAAGGCCATCCCTTCAACCTCCAAGGCCTCCCGTACCCCCCCCACAGTACCCAAGCCCCTCCCCCACCAAGAGGGCAACCCCTCCCTAAAAGAGCCAACCCTCCCCAAACCTAAACCTAGCCCCCCCCCACAGATCTTCCCAGAGGTGCCTGCCTGCCTAGCCCTTGATGCCCCTACCTGTGGAGGTTACATGGCAGTCAGGAGTCAAGTTGGGACACCATTATGTGCCTTTGGTGCACAATCTGTGTACTATGGACTGGCCTATGGCCTTTGATTTTGATCTTATTTCTCTAAAAAATATATTCAGACCAACCGGTTGTTGGTTTTTTGGTTACATCTTTGTCCTGCATTTCCTTTCCTAGGTTTGAGTTGCTCCTGGCTGACACTGGTTGTGTGTGAGTATTTGTGTGTGTGTGGTGTTTCTACTTCCTGGGTTGTGTGGGCAGTATGTGAGGGTGTGTGGTGTGCTTTTGTCCCCCAAGGATAGGGTGTGTGTTGTGTGATGGGCATGTGTATGTAGCAGACATGTTGTTGTGATGGTACTGTGTGGTGTTTGTGTTGACAAGTGTTTGTTGTTGTGGTATGTTGCTTTGTCTGTGTGAGTGTGCGTGTATTGTGCATGGTTTGATAGGTACGATGTGCTGTGTGTGTGATGTGTGTGTTGATTGATAAGTTGTATGATTGTGTAATTGTGTGTGTTCGTTCCCTGTCAGTTGTACACTGTGCTGTATGTATGATGTGTCCCTGGCTAGTGTCAGTTGTGAGTGCTTGCCAATGTGTTAGTGAAGGTGCGTTGTGGTGTTGCTGTGATGTGTTATGCTGTATGGTATTGTGAGAGACCGGGCCTGTGATATGTTGCCGTGCGTAAGTGTGTCTTCTTGATGTGTATGTGTGTGTGGGGGGGTGGCTGCAGTGTGTGTGATGTGTATGTGTGGGTGCCTTTGTATTTGTATGTCAGTGTGCATGTCAGTGTACTGTTACGGGTAAGTTTTGCTCTCACACCCTCTTCCCTATGGTATGGTATGTAACTGTACAAATGTATGGTACCAGGTGAGTCTGTGTACTTACGGTTATTGTTGTCGGCGGCAAAGATTCTGTGGTCTTTCAGCGAGCAGGAGCAGCGGGATTCTAGTTCTGGTTCCATGATGGCTTTGGACGAGTGTGGCTTCCTGAAAGTGAGTGTCTCCTTTTATTCAGTTTGTTTCCGCCTGGGTTTCCGTGGTGGTCCGACCGTGGCAGAAATCTTGGCAACCTCGTAACAGGTCCGACATAAACATGGACTCCGTCGGCCTGCTTGTGGCTCCAGTCGACCACAGCAGTCTGACCGCACTGGCTGTGCTTTGGCTGTATTCCGTTCGAAACGCAGCCAAAGTCAGACTTTGGCAGTCTTCTCCGCCAGCCTGTTGGCAGTCTAACCGCCACCGTCAACTTGGTGGTCACAGGACCAAAATCGTAATGAGGCCCATAGTTTAAACAGACAAGGATGACTAAAACAATTAAAAGGATAAGGACGATAAAAAAAACATAGGCAAACTAAAGTATTGTCGCATCTGTCCTGGCACTGAAGTACTCTTCTTTTTCCACACATGGTCACTCAAAATACCAAATCCAAGAAGCTACTGACTGAGGTTTGCTGATTTCTTGTCCCATGCTGTAGGCTGAGTGGGAGAAACAAAAATGTGAATGACAGCTAAACAGCCCATTGGAAGAAATGGCGAATCCGTGCACTCTTATTTATGTACGTAAGGCAATCTTTAATTATTTATTGCCTACGTTTCAGTTGTTTGTAGGCTAGGATAAAAAAATGAGAACGGGTCTTCATGCCTCACGCTGGTATAGAGTTTAGAGAGCCAATAATACTAGGAAAGAAGTTGCAGCTTGAGCAAACAGCACGGGAACATTATGCATAGCATAACATTCATCAGAATGTACTACAAGAGTGAAAGAAAACTGCTGCCATATTATGGTAAAAAGGTAGTGGTGCCAGTGGTATGTAAGGCCTCTTCCAGACCCTGCCACACCCCGGCAAAGCCATTTGCTCACTTCCCAATAGCTGATCTGAGCTAGGCTTGTCAGCATTTTACTTCCCATGTGCTTCCAGCTAAGACTTTCAGCAATGTAGGATGGGTTTGCTGGCCTAGCCAGAATTTAATTTAGAGCCTCAACTATTTAAATTGGATCACTGAAGTTCACATATCGCATGCAAGCATCCTGGCCATGTTTGTAACCTAATTCTGATACCTATACTTTGTTTTCCATATGCCTGCTGGACCAGATATACAAGACTGCAAAGGATAAAAGCATTAGCAATGCCAAACAGTCTCAGCAATGCCTGAGTTATTGACATTGCCAATGTGGAATGCATAGCTGAAGCTGTCAGAAGTGCGTTTTTCACGTGCGCTACTCTTTCAACTCGCACCGTTCTTTATTTCTCGCTCACACCACCGTATATTGCCTCACCTCAATTTGCCATGCGGATTATAATACCGAAAAGGTCAAGACCAGGTCGCCGCCAGCTGTTCTCAAAGGCTCCAGGCTGCAGAAGTTCTAATGGTTAGAGAAAGGGAGGTGTCTCATTTTCGAAGCACCTGATTAAGAGTATAAATAGTGTGATAATAACGTGAATTTTTATAGCGCTGAATATGACAGGTTTCGCTTTTGTAAGCGCTCTAAATAAGATTCCTATGGACCTCAAGATGCACCAGAAAGTCAAACACGAGAAGCTAGGAGGGGCCCTTTTAAAATAGTGCAGAAAGTGGGTGTACAGAAAGGAGAGTTGCACAAACTACGGGGGTAGCAGAAGAGAGTGAAACCGAGATTTAGGAGGAATGAAGTGGAGAACACAAAGTAGAAACCGCTGCTGACTGGGAAGGGTTGGGGGAGGGGCACGGTTTGTGCCAAATTATGCAAGATAAAGGGTGCGATACCAGGAAGAGACCGGAAAGACCATACTGATGAAACAACACAAAAGTGAGAGTAGAAAAGAGAAGCCATTGAGGTGAGGTTAGCTAAAGACAAGTGAGAGCACGGAGAGCAACAGAGATGACAGGACAATGAACCCAGACAGGAGGTAAGAGCAGCAGTAAACCTGAAAGGAATACAGGCATTCACGCACTCCCAAGAATGTCATATGTGGGAATTAATACTGTAAATCCAGTGGTCGCAACAAAAGCACCACTCTATTATTTTACAGAAAGTGCTGAAAATAAAGAAAACTAGGAATGAAACCCGCATGGCAAGCTGAGGTGAGGCAATATACGGTGGTGTGAGCGAGAAATAAAGAACAGTGCGAGTTGAAAGAGTAGCGCAAGTGAAAAACGCACTTATAGAAATAGAAAAAAAGGAGTCCCTAAACAGTGCCCTAAAATGGCCATTCCGTATGTTTATCAGTACTTGGTTGCTGTGCTCGGGGAGAGCTAAAGTGCACGCCATGGACTAATACAGAGAAGGAATAACGGAGCAACGTGTGCAAGCAAATGGCAAGCCTATGGGAGGGCTGAAGCCCACAACAGTAGTTACAGCATGTCTCAGTTCGAGACAGCGCATGCGCGTTGTCTAGAGCCGAGACCTAAAAACATTCATGGTCAAACAAGACATAGAATCAAGTCATTTCACAGATGCATACAATTGGAACACTGCCTAATTAAAACTAATAGTAAAATGCAATGTATACATTTCTATATTGCCTGGCACATCTATTTGCACACAGGAAAAGGTCTTATGGAGGACTATTTGAGACTAAAACGCAGAATGACAGCAGTAGAACTGATGCTTCTAGTGCCAGTGGAGGTCAGCATCAACAGTGACCTGTTAGGAAAATCTGTGGGCCCTTGCACATAGTTTTGTTTTACAAACTGAGCACTGAGAGTAAGGTTCTCCTAATTAGAGTCCAACATGCATCGTACTGGGATGGGCAAAAACATACGGCTGAAGCTACCTTATGAAGTTTAACTGGGATGCCCCTTGTGGTCTAGGCGGGTCCCTCCCTTGCAGAGGGGCAACAGCATGATTACTGTTCAGCTGAATATCATCACCTTTGAGGTATTTGGACTCAGTCTCTCACTGTTCAGTGGTTTTAGTTGCACAGTTCTTACCACCTTTGAAGCAGCTTGGCTTTGTCAAATCTGCCCACTCCCTTCCTCTTCTCTGAGCAGTTGGGATCACCAGCAGCTCTGTCAGTGGTCACCTGCCCACCAGAAGCAGTTTCAGAAGTATTTTTGCACATCTCTGTTGGTCGCTGGTGGAAGTGAACAGGCAATCCCCACAGATGGCTTGATCTCTGTACCGGCCAGATGGGCCCTCTGCAGGCAGTATTTGTGGGAACAGCATGGGCAGGCACAGGCTGATCTCCTTCCTCCAGTGTGACCATGTACAGGCTAATCTTCTACTAGGAAATACAGCCACGAAAGGGCAATGTTCTTCTGGGTAACATGGCTATGCACAGACTGACCCTTTTTGCAATATGGACATGCAAAGGCCAATCTTCTTCTGGGCAATATGGACTCCAGCAGATTGATTGGGACAATGATCACAGCCCAACTGGGCTTCGGCATCTCAGGACGTGTCACCACAATTCCAGCCAGGAACTACTTTTGGAGAGACTGTAGGTGGACCCGCAGGCACCACAGTAGACAGATCACTCACTGTAGCCCTGTTCTGGAAGTCCCACCAGCACTGGGGACCCACTCCAACTCGCACCTCCTGGAAAATCACTCCTTCTGTGGGTTTGAGAGGTTTCTTCCCTCTCTGAGCAGGCATGCTGGCTTCTAGGTTCTTCAGGACACGTTTTTACCTCTTCAAGCAATGGGGCCAACCTCATGTGATGATTCATTACCTCGAGGAGACTTTCTGGGAGACAACCACCAGGCCTAGTTGAACAGCAGCCTTCAGAGTACACTCCCTTCCTTGGCTCATGGAGGACTTCGAACTGTAACAAGTGGAGTAGTGTGGGTCACAACCTTATATATCAAGAGCAGACCAGAGATGAGGATGCACTTTCAGAACGGACATGGTGTAGTTCTTCTTTCAAGTGCCCTTTCCATGCTGCACTCTAGACACAACCTTAGGTGGAATGATGCTTCTCACAGCATGATTGTACAGCCACAACAGAAGTACAAAGCTGTGTGGGGTATCTGCACTTGCGCTGTTATTAGCCAACTGAAAGTGTAATAATGAAAAGACAGAGGCCCTCATTACGACACTGGCGGTCGATGATAAAATGGCAGTAATACCACAGTCTGGCGGTAACTACCGCCAAATTATGACCATGGCGGAGAGATCTCTGAAAGACAGCCAATGTAACACACCGACCGCCAGGGTGGAAACAACAGTTACCAGGCGGTAGCCGCCACAGCCAGGCGGAAGTCAATGTTCCGCCCACCATATTTAGACACAGGAAACCGCCACCTTTTCCGGGGTGGTACTAACAACATCAAAAGCCTGGTGGAAACTGAGCTCAGAAGTGAAAGGACTCACCATTGGAGACACAGGGAAGAACCACACCGCCATGGAACCAGAACTGCATGTATTTCCAATGATATTCTACATTCTGCTCCAAAACGAACACCAACGCAGAAGAAGACGATGACAGTGAGTACAGCCGCCTAGCACACAAGGGAAGGGGGAGGAAAAAGAGAGTGACACACACAACACACCCCACACACACACACACCATACCCACAACCAGATGCACTACAAAAACAATTTGCCTGTGACACTTTTGGGTGTTGTCTTGTGTGCATGCTCGTCTGTATGTGTGCCTGCGATAGGTTGGGAATGAGGAGAATGGGGCTAGGCAGTGGAAGTTGGAGGGGGGCGGTAGAAACAGGGCGAGTGGCTGCCATCGGAGAAGAGGCCAGAGCCTGAATCAACATCTGTTGGGCTGCCAATCCAGTGTGAATGCCCTCCAGGAATGCATTAGATTGTTGCATCTGGGATGCCAGCCCATGGATGGCATTCACAATGGTTGACTGCCCTACAGAGATGGATCTCAGGAGGTCAATAGCCTCCTCATTCAGGGCAGCAGGGCTAACTGGGGACTGACCTGAGGTGCCTGGGGCGAAGGAGATGCCCACCCTCCTGGGTGAACGGGCACGGGCAACTTGCTGAGGGGCTGCTGGGAGGGCGGAGCTGGTACAGGGGTGGCAGCTGTAGCTGGGGTGGTCACAGAAGTGTCCGCCACAACCAGGGAGCTTCCATCGGAGGAGGTATCTGTGTCTGAACTGTCCCATCCAGCCCCCGGCGTGGTGCTCCCCTCGCCCTCCGTCCTACTGGTGCCCTCACCCTCAGTGGACTCTGCCTCCTGGGTCCTGTGGGATGCAGCTCCCTCCGTCGCCGGTGCCTATGCTCCTCAGCCAGGTGAAGCTACTGCACATAAGGGCAAGATGACAAGACAAAAAAGGGAGTAAAAGACAAAGGATACACTGGGTCAATGGCAGCACCAACACCACCGTTGGCGTACACAGCACCCTCACACACAGGGAACAGGCCTACGCAATATGCATTTACAATACCATAGAAATAGCTTGCCACCAAGGCATGGGGAGGGGCACACACCGCCAAATGCAGCACACCTGGGACCCACGCAACCCTGACCAGTAGTGGATGCCTATGAGCTAGGTAGCAAGATTATCCCTTCAGAACCCTAGCCACCAGGGGACCTACGCTGCAATGTCAGGCCTGGCTTAGGGGCACCCACTGACACACATCCCCCACCCCGATCCCACCCTACCATATGTAAGTTTTAATGATGGGTACTGTACTCACTCCCTTGTGGCTGTTGTGATGCCCACAAGCGCCCATCCAGCTCTGGATAGGCCACCGCCAGTATGCCAGCCATCATGCGGGTCAGGATTCAACAGGCACCCTTCCTCGTGGGAAGGCCATCCCCAGCAGGGCCTCCGCCGTCTTCCATGCCCAGCGTCTCTGGTCCTCCCACCGTTTGCGACAGTGGATGCTCTGCCTGCCAAAGACCCCCAGGGTCCACACCTCCTTGGCGATGACACGCCATATACCCTTCTTTTGATGGGCGCTGACCTGCAGAGGCAATACACACAGGAAAATAGATTTAGACAAACAGTCCTGCCTGTTACACATAAGGCCCACCATACCCCTTCCCATCATCATTTACACACACATGGCCCAGCACACAACCTGTACACCACCAAGAGGACATCCACCCATCCCCCTTACACGAGGCCTTCACACACACAACACCATGCATTCATGCCACATGCATTGTGCCCACAGTGTACTCACCTGTTGGTCTGGAGGCCCATAAAGCAGTCCGTACTGGGGATGGGGTGATGATGGAGGAAAGTCCAGGGTATTGTTCCAGTCTGTTTGTAGCACAGGTGCATTGTGCAAGCGGACATAGGAAAGGGAGCAATGGCAGTTCAAGGTGGACAAGGTGACTGAGTGGGACACAAGGGTGACCATCAGGAGAGTCTCATTTCCTGGTGGAGGTCTTGGCAAGTGTCTCTGGCTTCTGTATGGATTGCAGGGAACGTTTGCGGGGTGGTTCATCTTCTGCAGGGGGAGGGGTGCTGGTGGCCCGAGAGTCCTGTGGTGGGGCATCCTGGCCACTAGCGGCAGCGGATGTGGAAGGCTGTTCTGATGTCTGGCTAGTGGCAGGGACCCGCTGGTGTGAGACTGCCTCCCTCATAATGTTGGCCATGTCTGCCAGCATCCCTGCAATGGAGGGTGTTGATAATGGCCTGCAAGTCCTCCCTGATCCCCTGGTACTGTCCCTCCTGCAGTCGCCTGTTCTCCTGCACACATTTCCAGGATCTGGTCCTTTGTGTCCTGGGAATGTTGATAGGCTCCCAGGATCTCTGCGAGTGGATCCTGGAGAGTCGGTTCCCTGGGCCTGTCCTCCCCAGGCGCACAGCAGTACTCCCAGTGTCCCTGGTGGCCTGTGCCTCTGTCCCCTGAATGGTCTGCCCACTGCCACTGACCCCAGGTCCCTGATTGTCTTGGGGGCGAGGTGTGCCCTGGGGTCCCTGTAAAGGTGGATACACTGCTGATTGACGTGTCCTGGGGACAGAGGTATGGGTACGCTGGGTGGGTGCTGTGGTGGAGCTTCCTGATGTGGGAGGCTCTGTGGTGGTGTGTGACTGGGCCTGGGTATCCGGCTGTCCAGTGGTTCCTGATGGGCCATGTAGGTCATCCAGATCCTGAAGACCAGAGTTGCTGTCATCACTGTGGGCCTCTTCAGTTGGGGGACTGGATAGTGCTGGCACCTTCTCTCCACTGACATTGGCTGGGATACCTGTGGGGATGTAAATGATGTGTTATGGTTTCTGTGTCTGACATATTGTACATCCATGGCTTCCCCTCTTTGGTTGGATTTGCCCTGCCAACTTTTACTTATGTATGTTAGAGTATAGTGGGATAGTTAATTCTCTATAGTGTGCATGCTTTAGTGATGAGTGCCCATGCAGGGCTGTGAGTGGTGTCCATGCATTGTACGGCATGCAGGGCTTGGCATTGGAATGAGTGAGATGTGATGGTGGGGTGTGCGGGAAGTGGTGGAGTGATGGGAGTGAGGGTGAGGGTATGTGATGCCATGCAGGTAGGGGGGTGATAGTAGTAGAGAGTTGACTATTGACTCTGGCCAGGCCCTCAGGATGCAGTATTGCCAAGTCTTGCTGCTCCCATGCTGTGAGTTGTGGGGGAGGATGTGGGGGTCCACCTCCAGTTCTCTGGGTCGCAAGCTGGTGTCTTGCAGTAATGGAACGTACCATCCCCCATAGGTCGTTCCACCTCTTCCTGATGTCATCCCTAATTCTTGAGTGCTGTCCCATGGCGTTGACCCTGTCCACGATTCTCCGCCATAGCTCCATCTTCTTAGCTATAGATATCTGCTGCACCTGTGCTCCAAATAGCTGTGGCTCTAACCTGACAATTTCCTCCACCATGACCCTTAGCTCCTCCTCTGTGAAACGGGGGTGTCTTTGTGGTGCCATGTGTGTTATATAAGGTGTGTTCGGTGTGTGATGTGGAGTGCTTGAGTGGTGTATAGGTGTGAATAGTGTGTGACTCTAGTTGTGTCAGTGGTCTTGGTGTCTCTCTGCTGGCAATGGTTGTATTCATAAAGGGTTGTGGGTACTGTGAGTGTGTGTCTTATAGTGGTGTGGGTGTGGTGTGTGTATGGGTGTCAGGTGTGTGGTGTTTGAATTGTCCAATGTGGTGGTGTTTTGTCTGTGGGTGTACATTGTGAGCGTGGGGGTATGTACCGCCAATGGTTTACCGCTGTTGAATGTTGTTAGAAATGGGGTTTTTGGTTGGCAGTCAGGTTACCCTCTGTCCAAGCAAGAACCCTCACTCTAGTCAGGGTAAGTCACACACAATCCAAGATTATCCTGTGCCCACCCTCTGGTAGCTTGGCACGAGCAGTCAGGCTTAACTTAGAAGGCAATGTGTAAAGTATTTGTGCAATAAATCATACAATAACACCATATAGCACCACAAAAATACACCACACAGTGTTTAGAAAAATATATAATATTTATCAGGATAATTGTAGGTCAAAAACAAATAAAGATGCAATGTGAAATTGTAGGATATCACTGGAAAGTGATATAATGGACCTGATTACAACTTTGGAGGACGGTGTTAATCCGTCCCAAATGTGACGGATATACCACCTACCGTATTACGAGTCCATTATATCCTATGGAACTCGTAATACTGTAGGTGGTATATCCGTCACATTTGGGACAGATTAACACCATCCTCCAAAGTTGTAATCAGGCCCAAAGTGTCTTAAGTCTTTAAAAAGCAAACAAAGTCTCTTTCAAGCACAAAGTACCTGGTTTGGAGTGGAAAATCTCCGCAGAGGGCTGCAGAAGAAGAGATACATGGAAAAATGGTGTGTGCGTCGATTTCTCCCCAGCACACACGGACTTGCGTCGTTATTTTTCACGCGGGCAAGTCGTGCGTCGTTTTCCAGCACTCGGGCAGTCTCTTTCTGTGAGTCACGGGGATTACCAGATGTCCCGGGTCTGTGCGTGGATTCTCCTGCTGGCTTTCCGGCTGCGCGTCGTTCTGCGGGGCCCACTTACGCCTCATGGCCTCAGGGAGGCCACCAATCATGCCTTTCAAGGTCTTGTTGAATCTCTCCACAAGACCATTAGATTGGGGGTGATAGGGTGTGGTGAACTTGTAGGTTACACCACACGCATCCCACAGAGACTTCATGTATGTAGACATGAAGTTAGTGCCTCTGTCAGACACTATCTCCTTTGGGAATCCCACACGGGTAAATATCCCCATCAGAGTTCTGGTCACCCCCGGTGCAGTTACGGTCCTCAGAGGGAATGCCACCAAAACCAGGATTAACCTGTTGCCTAGGGCAGTTTTGGGGTCCAATGGACCAACAATGTCGATGCCCACCCTTTCAAAGGAGGTGCCAATGACAGGAAGTGGAATCAGGGGGGTTTTAATCCTTTTTCCTGCTTTACCACTGGCCTGGCAGGTAGGACAAGATCTACAGAACTTATCTGAGTTTGTCCTCATTCTGGGCCAATAAATGTGGGTGAGAAGCCTGTCAAAGGTCTTGCTTTGCTCCAAATGTCCTGCCAGGGGAATGTCGTGAGCCAGACCCAGTAGGAAGGTTCGGTAACACTGGGGGACCACCAGCGCACGCGCTGCCCCAATGGCCGAACCTTAGGCTCACTGTAGAGGAGATCATTCTCCCAATATATGTGGTGATCACCAGAGGCTTCACCTGCCGCCTGGTCTGAGGCTTGCTTCCTCAGACCCTATAGAGTGGGACATTCTTTCTGTACCTTGCAGAATTCCTCCCTGTTGGGTCCACCCTCAACTTGCCAGCCAGCAAGTTCAGTTAGGTCTCCTAGGGTGGCAATGTCTTCCCCAGTTGGCTCGGGAGCCTCCTCCTCAGGAGCCCCATCAACCACTGCGGGAACTTCTGGGACCGGTTTCCCGCGCCCCTTGCCCCTCCTCTTGGCAGTTCTCTGGGCCCTTGTTCCAAGCTCCAGACGCCTTTGACTTCCCTTTCGGTCAGCCATGGACCGTGTGGTCATGCAGACCCACTCAGGTAACCCTAACATCTCCAGGTGAGATCTGAGCTCTACTTCTTTCCAAGCAGTATGCTCAAGATCATTGCCTAACAGACAACCTACAGGCATGGCAGGACTCACAGCTACTTTCAGAGTACCAGAGACCCCCACCCCCACTCAAAGGGAACCAGAGCCACTGGTAGGTGACTCTCACGATTGTCAGCGACTATGACCTGGTGGAATGTATTAGCGACTATCTGCTCTGTTGACACAAGCTGACACTTGATAGTAGTCATACTGGCTCCTGTGTCACTCAAAGCCTCCACCTTTTGCCCATCAATGGTGACCCACTGCCTGTACTTGGATGTATTTTGGGGAATGTGGGCTTTGGGCACCATTTCTCCTTCTTCCAGGGACACTAGGGAAATCTCTACCTGTTCTCCAAAGCTATCTGGGTCCATCTCCCCCGAGCGCTACACTAGTCAACCCAGGTGTCTGTCCAGTAGTGGACGGTGCCCTCTTGGAGCACTGGGAGTCGCCTTTATAGTGACCATATTGGTAGCACTCTAAACATTTGGGGTTGGATCTCCCTGATTTGTCATAAGTCCCTGGCTTTTTCCCAAATCTGGAAAAGGAATGGTTGCCACCCCCTCCCTGGGAATTCTTTTGGGGGCCTTTGGAGAGTTCCTTATCTGTAAGTTTATCTCCCCCCTCTTTCTTCTGTTGGGAACCCTGACCACCTTTGTGGGTGTCCCCCCCAGGTACCTTCTTGGACACTCTGGTGCTAACCCAGAGGTCCGCCTCCTCAGCAAGCTTCCTGGGATCAGTCAGCTTACTATCCACTAAGTGCTGGCGCAACTCTGTAAAAGTACTATTGAGCATATGCTCTCTCAGAATCAAGTCATATAACCCTTTATAATTATCTACTTTGTTCCCCCGCACCCATCCATTCAGTGCCTTACTGGAAAAGTCAAAGAAATCTACCCGTGCTTGTGTGGTTTGTTTGGTACTGTCCCTGAACCTCTGACGGTATCCCTCAGGGGTCAGCCCAAACTTGGCAAGTAAAGTGTCTTTCTGAAGTGGGTATGTGTTTTGATCAGGTTGATCCAATGTGAGAGGTGTGTCCCTCCCCAATGGCGGCACATAACCCCACATAGCTACCCCCCATTGCCCTTCAGGAACCTCATGAGCCCTTAGTGCAACTTCATAAGCAGCTAACCATTTATCTATGTCATCTCCCACCACAAAACTGGGCACCACATATTTGGGTATACGAGCCTTCTTTTCTCCAGCAGGTCCTGTCAGTATGCTGCCACCATTATTGCTGGATTCAGACTGCTTTGCCTTGAGATCCAGCTCCTTGAGACTCAGTTCATGAGCCAATAACAGTTTCTTTTCAGCCAAGGCTCTCTCAGCTGCAGCTTCGGCTCTTTCAGCTTCAATCTTTTTGGCTGCTCTTTCAGCCTCAGCTTGCTTGGCTTCTCTCTCTGCCATTCTTTCCTCCTGTTGAGCCTCAATTTTCAGTTTTGCCATTTGCAATTGGAACTCCCTTTCCTCTCTCCTTTCCTCTGTGGTCAGGCTTTGCACAGAGACACTGCTCCCTGGTCTGGAAGGGGGCACAATTGCAGTGGTAACATCATCCACAGATAGCAACAAATCCTCTGAGGGGCCATTTTCTGGCTCCTCTTCCTCATCATCCTCTTCTAAATGGGCTTCTGCCCAGGCCCTCAGCGCTACTTGAAAGTCCTCCTTTTTGGAGGCCCCTTGGGTGGGTACCAACATTGCTCTGCAGAACCCTCTTAGCTGTTTGACCGTATATGTATCCAACAGGACTAGGTCAAAGTCTCCTACTTGAGACCCGGTCAGAGATATGTTGAGTTTTTGAAAATTGTCTGGAAAAACGAATTTGCAAAAAAGAGATAAAAATCAAGTTGACCTTCAACTGTGGGTAGGTAGTGAAATACTTAGCTACTGTATGTCACTGCACAAATACAAGTCCTATCCTCACCGCTGATCACCAATGTTAGAAATTGGGTTTTTGGTTGGCAGTCAGGTTACCCTCTGTCCAAGCAAGAACCCTCACTCTAGTCAGGGTAAGTCACACACAATCCAAGATTATCCTGTGCCCACCCTCTGGTAGCTTGGCACGAGCAGTCAGGCTTAACTTAGAAGGCAATGTGTAAAGTATTTGTGCAATAAATCATACAATAACACCATATAGCACCACAAAAATACACCACACGGTGTTTAGAAAAATATGTAATATTTATCAGGATAATTGTAGGTCAAAAACAAATAAAGATGCAATGTGAAATTGTAGAGATTTCACTGTAAAGTGATATAAAGTGTCTTAAGTCTTTAAAAAGCAAACAAAGTCTCTTTCAAGCACAAAGTACCTGGTTTGGAGTGGAAAATCTCAGCAGAGGGCCGCAGAAGAAGAGATACGTGGAAAAATGGTGTGTGCGTCGATTTCTCCCCAGCACACACGGACGTGCGTTGTTATTTTTCACGCGGGGAAGTCGTGCGTCGTTTTCCGGCGCTCGAACAGTCTCTTTCTGTGAGTCGCGGGGATTACCAGATGTCCCGGGTCTGTGCGTGGATTCTCCTGCTGGTTTTCCGGCTGCGCGTCGTTCCGCAGGGCTGTGCGTCGAAGTTTCGCTCTCACAGCAGGTGTCGCGCCGATTTCCCCTCTGGAAGTCGGGCGGCATTGTCCTTGCGAGGCCAGGTGTCGAAGTTCCGGTCGCCCCGAAGGCGTCGCGTCGATCAGCGTCGGTGTGCGGCGTTTTTCTCGCTGCAGAACAAGCTGTGCATCAAAATTTTAGGCGCACAAAGAGTCCAAATGAAAAAGAGAAGTCTTTTTGGTCCTGAGACTTCAGGGAACAGGAGGCAAGCTCTAACCAAGCCCTTGGAGAGCACTTTTACAGCCAGACAAGAGTTCAGCAAGGCAGCAGTCCTTTGTAGAAAGCAGTCAGGTGAGTCCTTTAGGCAGCCAGGCAGTTCTTCTTGGCAGGATGCAGGTTCTGGTTCAGGTTTCTTCTCCAGCAAGTGTCTGATGAGGTAGGGCAGAGACCCTGTTTTATACCCAAATGTGCCTTTGAAGTGGGGGAGACTTCAAAGAGTGGCTAAGAAGTGCACCAGGTCCCCTTTCAGTTCAATCCTGTCTGCCAGGGTCCCAGTAGGGGGTGTGGCAGTCCTTTGTGTGAGAGCAGGCCCTCTACCCTCCCAGCCCAGGAAGACCCATTCAAAATGCAGATGTATGCAAGTGAGGCTGAGTACCCTGTGTTTGGGGTGTGTCTGAGTGAATGCACAAGGAGCTGTCAACCAAGCCCAGCCAGACGTGGATTGTAAGGCACAGAAAGATTTAAGTGCAAAGAAATGCTCACTTTCTCAAAGTGGCTTTTCTAGAATAGTAATATTAAATCCAACTTCACCAGTCAGCAGGATTTGGTATTACCATTCTGGCCATACTAAATATGACCTTCCTACTCGTTTCAGATCAGCAGTTACCACTTCAATACTGTATGAGGGCAGCCCTAATGTTAGCCTATGAAGAGAGCAGGCCTCACAGTAGTGCAAAACGAATTTAAGAGTTTTACACAACCAGGACCTGTTAACTACACAGGTACATGTCCTGCCTTTCCCCCACACAGCACCCTGCTCTAGGGGTTACCTAGGGCACACATTAGGGGTGACTTATATGTAGAGAAAGGGGAGGCTTAGGCTTGGCAAGTACTTTTAAATGCCAAGTCGAGGTGTCAGTGAAACTGCACATACAGGCCATGCAATGGCAGGCCTGAGACAAGGAAAAGGGGCTACTTAAGTGGGTGGCACAACCAGTGCTGCAGGCCCACTAGTAGCATTTAATCTACCGGCCCTAGGCACATATAGTGCACATTACTAGGGACTTATAAGTAAATTAAATAGTCCAATCAGGTATAAGCCAAGATTACCATGTTTAAAGGGAGAGAGCATATGCACCTTAGCACTGGTTAGCAGTGGTAAAGTGCGCAGAGTCTAAAAGCCAGCAAAAACAGTGTCCAAAAAGTGGAGGAAGGCAGGCAAAAAGTTAGGGGTGACCACCGTAAGGCTGTCAGGTCTAACAAATGTCTGCTGTGGTGATTCGTGGGTCATAATGTGGTGGGCATAGTTCTGTTGGCGTAATGGTGTGGGTTTTGGGACCACCAGTTTATCACTGACCTTTGGTCTGGCGGATTTGTGTATGTGGCTGAATACTAACGGATTGGTGTGTGTGTGTGTGTCATAATATGGTGAACGGATATCCCCCACTGTGGCGGTAAGTTGGCGGCCGTCAGTGTGGCGGTAAGTGGGATTTTCCACCAATGTCATAATGAAGGCCAGAATGTCTAAAAGGTCTCTTTCAATTTGCACAGCAGAGTCTGCAGTCCCACTCTTCACCTTCACCCCTACCATCCACCAAATTGCAGTTCGGGTTCCTTGATCACAAAATGGCCAAACTGGCTTTCTAAAGGAACCTTGTCTAGTCTTCTCTCACTTCAGTGTCTGTGGGCCAGCTGTGCAAAGCCTTTTTGAGTTCGCAAAAGTTCATATTCGCAGAATTGAGCCATTTGCAACCACAAGGATGCCTGTGAAAACTGAAAACTGTGATTTGGAAACATGTTATCAAATCGCAATTGGGGTCTGCATACCGAATTGGTATTTGAAAGGGGCATGTTTATTATACACAAATGTTGTGGTACCTCATTCACAAATGGGAAGAGGTTACCAAGCAACCCCTTTCCTTTTGAGAATTTCCTGTGGACCACTGCATACTTACAAAAGTGTTAGTTGCACTTCAATTATTATACATGGAGGATTGCTGGCCTGCTGACCTCAGCAGGCCACCATCCGTATGATGGCTGCAATTCATAGTGGATCACAATTTGCAACCTACCTCATTAATATTCACGAGGCAGTTGGAATTGGGACCCGCTACAAATTGGTAATCTGTGAATCAACCTACTAGTACATAGGTTGGTTCACAAAATAGTACACTGGTTGCAAAAATAACGGTCATAAATTGCGGCTAGTATTTTGCAACCACAGCTTAATATATCTGAGCCTAGTTCTCCTTCCTCCAACTTCAGTCATGTCAGAAATACCCCGCCACTGGGAAACCACCTTGTATCCATTGTGTGGAAAAAGCCATGCCATGGATATCCAAAATGTATCCCGCAAGACTCCAAGACTCTGGCGCACTCACACTGTCTGTCAATGAGGGCATGCTTGGTGTGCCCATTCAGATCACAGGACAGGTCCAGGACCGAACTCTTGTAAAGGGACATGCCTAGGTCTTTGCGTAATGCTAGATTAGCATGACACCTGGACCAAAATCAAAATTGACAATACCAAATGCATGTAGTATAGCACTCAGGGCGGGGAATATTACTAAATGTACCTCCTGCAAGGGACATTCAAAGGGGTTAAGCACATTAAAAGAAGTCCCCATATTGATAGATTAAATCCTGAAACCAAATAACCAACTCGGCTCACTGAATCCAGAAAACTATAAGAAGTCATAATGGTTACTTTCAATGGTGAGAAACTAATTGGAGGCAGTGGAAGCTTACATGGGGCATTTTGTGAGATACAAACCTATTGTTCATCCACAGAGGCACATTCCATACCGGCAACAAAAAATACCATTACATAACATGAACATACTCTGTGGCTTAAAAGGGAACTGCCACCTGTTAAGGCACCTTTTATAATGGATCTGTTGTTATAGGAGCAGATGACCAGAGTTAGCAGCATATACTCCTCATCTACAATGTGAATCACAATGTGGCACAACCACGACTAATATTGAAAGAATTAATAGCTACATATCAACAACTATGGCAACAAATGTCACAGGTCGTCGGAATGCAGGGAACCTTGTAGCTCTGCAAACCTTGTTTCCAAAAACAATGAAGGATTACAAGCAGAACCCATCTACTGGACATCGTTTATCCTAAAATGTGGCCCCAACAGACACACAGAATACAGATCATCTATCTCAGCTTACGGAATGGATCCCATTTTAAGGAATGCAATATTTACGGAGTGGATTTGCCCAGGCCTCTGCGGTGTATTTAAGAAGAAAATGCAGGTTAATCAACTACACCAGTGGTCTTGGCTTATTGCATCTGTGGCCCCCAACTCAATCATTACTGGAACATGGGGACATCTACAGAGTTATTACAAGAAGCCTGGGGACACCAGCCTAAGCAATTTTTATGATTTGAACCTCAAAACAATACACAAGAATGTAAAAATACATATACAACAAACAATTATGCAGATAATAAAATAATGTATTAAATTCACAACCAACATTTCATTTTTACTTCATTATTCAGCTAAAATAATTTAATTATTTAAACAGTTGAGGACCCAGTAAGTATGGTTCTCAGACCCCCAGAGGTCCACAGTCCAGAGCTTAAGAGGCAATGATTTATGCTACTACATGTGACCACCTTCTACATCAGTGCTACTAAAAGTCCTACTAGAAATTCAAGAAGAACATGGGGTATCATCTACACTACGGATAAAACTTATTGGGAATCTTGAAACCATTTCTGATATATGTCTATCGGAATCAACAGCAAGGCAGACATCTTGGTTATATACCAAAGTAACACAACCACAGTGAAATAAGGTTGCCTAAATTAACACTGGAAATCTAAACTTCGATATACAGAAATACACTTGGTACTTCCCCTCTGAAATCTCAGTACAAAGAAAAAAGCAGGAGGGACAAGACATGAAGAAGAACAGAGAAAGAAGTCAAAGTCCCAGACTGCATCACCACATTAGCAATCCAGGGCATTCTATCAGGTTGATTCTTGGGGTTGAGTGGCATGGAATTTGCGGGGGATTGAAAAGTAGAATGGTCCTACTAAATGAGAAATGGTTGTGGTACTTCCAGACAAGTGTGAGTGGGGGATGAGTGTTTGAAAATTTTCAGCACTCAGTCATTCATCTAAAGCTGCGATAATTGGCCAGTGTATGCCCAGACACGGGTCCCTTGCTCTCTGTGCCACTGGATTCAAGCTAGCCTGACTGGTGAGGGGTGTTATCCCGAGACCCGTCGGAGGATGCTTGCTTCCGGTCCAGGGAGGACCTGGCAGTTCGGGCTGGACTGTTCCCGTAGGGTGCAGGATCAAGTCTGATTTGAATATGGCTGGGTCCAAAATATACATTTGTATTTAGCTGAAGAAGGCACGCCTCCACCTTTCATGACAGGCACCATCATAGCATGAGAAACCAGAGGCATTCTCTCAGATACAAAAGATATCACTCAGTTTCAAGTATGCATAGGAAAGCAATCTTGGTTAAGCCCCGCATTACAACGGGTTCGGGAGCAATATGACTTAACCCTAAAGTGAAACAAGAAATAAAGGTCATCCATACTGAAATATAAAACCAAACAGCAATAAAACAGTATCATTCCACAAACAACAGTTGTTTCCTCTTTCTAAATCTGATGCATCATGGAAGCCAGTACTAGACTATAGAAACTGAGGGCCTGATTAGGAGTACAGCGGTTCTGGGGCCACCATACCTGCACCAGCGGTTTGGCCACCAGATTACGAGGATGGCAGTCGGACAGCCAAAATACAGCTGGAAGCACCAGGATCTTGGATCCTGCGGCGGTAGGGAAAGCTGTGGTCAATCGCAACGGTGCCAATGCCAGCACCGCCGTGCTAATCACGACCTGCCTTTCTGCCGAGCTGTTCCTGGCAGGGAACCTGCCATGAAAAGCGTGGCAGAAAGGCCTCAAAGGTCCCCAAACAAGGCCCCAGGGTGCAATTCTGCCCACTGAGCATTGTGGCTGAGAGTACGTTGTGCCCCCCCATGCCTGCAATGTTGATGCACAATGTTACCATGCACAACATTGTGCATGACAACAGTGCGCCTGAGGTGCATCTGGCGCTACACTGCGACAGCATGTGCTTCAGACTCACTTTCTGAGCCGAAGCATGCCGCCGCAGTGACACTGCTGCAGATACTACGGCCAGCCCAGTGTTAGTGTCATCATATGGCATTGTGGACCCTGCCGGGTTGGCGGCCTCCTCCGGACCGTCGTATTGGTGGTTTGGTGGCCAGACCACTTAAGTCGTAATCCGGCCCTAAATTATGTTATGTGTAGCAGCATAGCGCGCAACTACCAGGGAGAGTATCCTTGCGTGGAAGCAGGAGATGTATGGGCTGAGGCAGGGCTAGGTGAAGAGCTACGTCTTCAGTTCCTTGCAGAATTCAAGGAAAGGATCTGGTTATGTGTATACAGAGATTGTGTACAATCAGGAGTCTGGCTGAGCGTGTGTGTCTGGTAGGTTTGTGGAAGTTTATTCTGTTTCCTAAGTATGTGGAGCAATGTTATGTAAAGCTTTGTATGTGTGCCTGAGGAGTCTGAAGAATAATCGTTTGTGGATTGGGAGCAGTGGAGCTGGGTGATGCGAGTCCAGGGTGGGAGGTTGAGGGCGAGTCTGGCCACTTAGTTTTGTGTGATTTGGAGTCTTATGGGCAGTTGAGCATTAAGTCAGGAACAGAGCCCTCATCACCAGCGAGATACAAATCCGTTGTGCAGCTTTCTGGTGATGACAGCTTGGGTGACAGTTCTGCGAGTATTGGTGGGGAGCAATTTGAAGATCTTCTTAAGCATCTTGAGTGTGTGGAAGCACGAGATTGAGACTGCATTCACTTTGCCAGTTATGGTGAATTTTCTGTAGATCACTATGCTGAGGTTCTTTGAGTGGGCTGCCCATATACACAATCATGCCTTAATCCCATGGATAAAACCCACAGTACTAGATGCACGATGAACCTGGAGGTGAAGGAAATCATAATGTAGCAAACAGCTTCCTTAGACAAAATTTAGTACCCTAATCACATTAAATGTACATGGATGCCTAAAGGCAAGTCCTGCACTTTTTCCTAATAGAATCACGGAGCTCCCTCAGGAAATCTAAAAGGAATTCTGCCCGTAGACAATATTTATTTTATTGTTATGAATATGGATGAACTTAAATTTGTCTGACAGAAAAGTTATTTTTCCAGCAAAAAATGGATACAAAGAAAAAATGTAGAAATGTAAAACTGCCTTTCCTAAAGTGATTTGTCTAGGAAACCAGTGACCGAACATAAGTAAGGGATTTTTACAGAAATGTGCTATTTTAAAACCTTAATAGTTACACGCTCTTGTAGAGTTTATACATTTTGGGAGCACATGCCCCCTGCACCATGCACAGAGAGTAAAAGTTCTCTTTGATTTGATCATGCTACCTTTTCCGAAAAAGATTGGACAGACAACCAAACCACTATTTTGTGTAGTCTGCAGGCAGACATGATTGAAGCAAAATATCTAGGGGCAATGGACAAAACGCTACACATAATCCTTAAGATCATTCCCAGCACTCCAGGCTACACTTACCTACTATTAAACAAGGGGCAGATTACACCTAAAGCAAATAATGTCCATTCTTGGAGGAAAACAAAACATTTGCACCCGCAGAGAGTTCCTTAACTAGCGTAAATCCACCATTTTTCTTGAAATGCCCAATGCACTTGTGAAAAGCACATAGTGGTTTCCAACATTAGAAGCAGCTAATACAACAAGCATTCCATAATTCCTAAACACATTCGCATTTGCTTTTCAATAAGCATTAGCATAAGCACCCAATAAGCATTTACATAAGCATCTCCTCACATACAGTTTGAGCATGACCCTACACTTAGAATTCATGTTTTGCCATAGCTGCTAATAATTTTACAAATGGCAAATTCCTTACACTAGTGTGAGTATGAAGCTATATTTTTCTATATTTTCCACAGACAGATCTGTGCTACCCACTCTGATCATGAAGAAGAAAAATTATTCACTGTGTGGAACCCTCTAAGAGATATTTCAAAGTGAGGAAATTCAGGATTTGCAGACTCACAATAAAATATTAAATGATTCTACTTCTCATGTTAGGACCACCTACTTGCCACATTGATAATATCAGATTCTGCCTTTCAAATGCAAAGTGTAATGTGAATCTATCAATCAACGGTTAATGGGCTTGAGGACTGTAAAGGTAAATTGACCGAGATTAAACAGCTGTATGGAAAGATAGCTGTCTGACATGATAAAATACTGTTAAAAAATGTGCAACATACAATGGCACACACAAGAGATGAAATTCATTATAAAAGGAAGTGTGGGGCAGACTGAGCTTCAAAAGCAGTGGTGCAGACCTATAAAAGGGCCACTGTCACTCAATCTCAGCCTAAGATCCATGTAGCCTTCACAATGCCAATACTAATGACAATGAAAGGGAATCACACACCCTGGGCCCTCCAGCTGTAAATAACTACAGCTTGACTTCAGACAATATACCAATAATGTCTAAACCTGGAATTGGCGACAGGCATATTCTAACTATGGAAGTTAGACCAAACCTAATAAAGGCAATTCCTCAGGACACAGTATCTGCCCTTCCAGGCAATACTGCTACCTTATCCTTACCACAGCAGCGACACTGGTGCAGTGGATGCCCAAGAATACCAGAACATACGTCTACAAATATAATATTTGTCAGCTTGCTAAACCAATCACTGCTAGGTCCACTTCTATGCCTCCCAATTTATTATGCTCTACATTCCTGTGGTGTGGCCTCAAAAGACTGCCCCACTAGGGTAGTCATAAAAGACCTGTAGTTTCTTGTACTAGGGGAAACAATTAGATCCTTTGTCAGGTAACAGCCCAGCTTTTCCAACAAAGGCTTCTGCTGATGCTGTATATGCTCTGGGAACCCATCTGTTATTCTCATAGCCATTCCACCGGTTGTCGCACTGCGTAGTCAATAGGGCCGCATTTGTGTTAAAACAAGCCTTGAACACCACAGTGCCCACTAGAGTGTTGGCTACAGAGTTCTCCTGGTACCACAATTTATACCAGGTGAAATTAGCATTAAACAATCTGCCAAGAAGCATTTTGTAGAATTGTACACCTTATCAAACATTATTTGGAATTTGAACCTAGGGCTCTGATTACGACCTTGGTGGATGGGATACTCTGTTACAAACGTGATGGTATCTTGTCTGCTGTTTTACAATTTCCGGAGGATATAATGGAACTTGTAATATGGCAGGCAGGATATCTGTTACATTTGTGACAGAGTATCCCATCCGCCACGGTCGTGATCAGGCACAAAATGCCTCATTTCCTCCCGGGGTAGCGAGTCGGAACCTCAATCATGTGTTGAGCTGCTGCAGCCTCTTAAAGAAAGAAGAAAGAAGAAAGAAAATAGCTGAAAGGTATTCCTGTCTTCACCTCTGAAACTAAAGCAATCGGTCGGTGCCTCTTGAATCACAGGGATTTGATGCAAGAAAGAATCCAAGATAAAACACTGTTTGGAATATCATTTCTACTGCTTCAGCTGCCTCCTGCAAAAAAGAATTGCCAAGTGTCTATTGAGTTTATCAAAACATATCATGTGGCTGATCATGTTCAGTAGCCTGTGTCACTTCTTTTCACTGGTAATACCACCACAAAAAGACTGATTAAGTTACATTCATATCTCCTGGTCATGACACACTTGTCACCAGAAGTTGAAGTAGTGTCGACCTCTACACTGCATCAGGAAGATGCATCACATGAATCCGTATCACCTTTGGTTAATGTTTGACAGTCCTCCGGTCCCCAGCTCTTCAATTAGCTGAGGAAATAATCCAACAACAAACTGGCTTCATAAACTGTATTAAAACTACTGCACAATACAAAAAGCTATTGTGAGCCAGAAGAAGAAATTTTAAAGTGTGAAGAGCACCCCAAGACAACGGTCTGGACAAAGAATCCTCTCCTACAATTTGTATCATGCTTCATCATTGGGTCTTGTCCACATCAAGGCAAATCATTGCCTTAATGGGTTCAACCAAAGTTGGGAGCGCTTATATGTTGATGCCACATAATCGTAGGGTTCCAAAAAAATTAAGATACAACTATGTAGTGGGTCACACAAGATATATTTTATTGGGGTGCCCGTGATTACAGCCATTCCTACATGGTAGTATTCTACATGTTTCAGCTGACGGTGCAGCTCAGAAGGGTCAGTGTTCTTCCTCAGTTCTTGGGATCACTGATTTCAATCCACCCTCCCCTAATTAGGTGTTGAATCTTGTGTAGGGCAAGTATAGCAATCATCTCACCAAACAAACAAAAACTAGCTGTTATGGAAGGTAAGAGTCAGATACTTCCTGGTAAAAGAAGTTCAGGTGTCAATGTCACCATGCACATGTATACAGAACACAGAATGACAAACAGAATGCCCAGACTGCATGCATTCACCTAAGTGTTTCACTGAAAATTAACAGTGTATTTCACTTCTAGAGAGCAAAGGGCACGAGTGTGGTACTAACATTCCCTATTTTGGGGGGTGGGGGGATTGGCCCTCATAAGGGAAGCAAATTCCCTGTAGTTAAACATCGGACAATTAATACACACATATAGGTCAAGCTACTTGTTGATTTGAGTAATGTAAATACAATATTTGTAGGTTCAGAGGACATGTACGAAATGCAAAGTCCTGTCTCACTTATTTAATCAGGGGAAATTGCTGGTTAGTGCACCTAGCTTTCTCCGCCCCCCCCCCCCCCCCCCAGAATAATATAGCATCCTTGAATATGTCAGGGTAAAACTGGTTACCGACGCTATAGGTGGCATGCTCCGGAACCAGCTTTCAAGTGTGCACCGCGGGGAGCATGTTACGCCGTGTAGCAGTGTGACATGACAGGTATACGTTGCACGCCAGCTGTGTATATATACAGGAAAATGCTAGTCCATCCTTTTCTTTTGTTATAAGAAGGGAAAATCAGGATTGTTAAAGTAAAGTAGATACTTAGGCAGAAGTAAACACAGATATAAAAGTGTTTTGTAAGAAGTAACCAATCTTCTCCATAAACAAAAATAATGCTATGATACACATATGAGAAATGTATCTTGGTGAACAAATCTGCGAGAGGATCAGGTGAGAATAAAAAATAATGGAAAATCTTGAATCTAAAAATACCAACCCCAAAACAGTGGTTTTATTTTATATAAGTGTGAGGGGGAAGGTGTTTATCATTGCTGTTGAAACCAAAATAAATAATGTGCACCACAAAGGAATGCAAGCGTAGTTAGGGCAATTGGATATTGGTACCACAAGTCAAAATATCAGTTACAAGGGAGCTATTGATTATAATAGGCTGCATCCGCCAAGGAGTCCATCCACCTCCTTGTCTTAAGAAGGGAAAATTCTGCTGTGATGTCAAGAATAACTGCAGCTTCACCATGTGATGTAACATTTTGCCTGGGAAAAACGGGAAGGTTAAATGAAAGTAGAAACGTTGGCAAAAGTAAATGTTGATATGTGTTTTTGTAAGGAGTGACAACTCTTCTCTTTAAAAAGGAGTGATGTTATCATACAAAAATGAGGAATGTATCTTGGTGAAAAGTTTTGCGTGAGGATCGGGAGAGGATAAAAGACAATCGGAAATCCTTTAACTAAAAATAACTACAGCAGTCCCCAAAACAGATTTTATCATTATATACATGACGAAATGCTGATCCTTACTATTGAGTCGAAAATAAATTATGCGCGCTAGAAAATAACGCAAATTTAAGTAGGATGATTGGATAATGGTAACCCGAGTCAATATCAATGAAATGGGACATTTGGAATACACAGGCTACAGAAGTCAGTAAGTAAGAACTTCTGGTGATCAATCCTCGTCTTATGCAGAAGAACTCAATAGAAATGACGTGTTTGTCACTCAACTGTTGCCCCTGGTTATTTTTTTGTGACTGAATGATCTCACCATACAAAAATACCAGATGTGTGCTTAATCCATAAACCAATCGCTATTCTCTTTCTAATAAGAGATTGGTTATGTTAAAAGTAGAACCTATCACCTCTATATTTTTAATCACCACCCACTGTAGATTTTGTTCAGTATCACCTATTTTAAGGGAAGTGATTAGTGGTTACTACGACCAAATGGAAGATTTTCTCAACTGCCTGTGGATGAACACAGAAGGCTGTTCCTGTCAGTGGGTTTCTGTTGGACACCTGTGATGAGGTGCCCATCCTTAGGTATGATTTTCAAACCAAGAAAACCAATTCTGTGTTATTAATGATAACGGTGAATATAACCTTCTCAATAAGCTCAAGTAGACATCATCAATTTCTCTGCACCATATTCGTAAATGGTTCTTGTAAGGATTGGCATAACTAAATATATGTTCCACCACAAATGATTGCACTAAAAGGAAATGCTAAACTTGGTGCAAATGTGCTTACCATAGATGTACAGTGGGTTTGTTGATAAAAAAAAAACACCTTTGAATTCAAAATAGTTTTTGCTAAAATCGAAGCAAACAAATTATTTCTTAAAGTGTGAGGGTGTCATGTAATCTACTGTGAACTGTTAAGGATATCCACTAAGCACATGTTGTTCTTGTCCCCTGAGATGGTTGCGTATACAGATTCTGCGTCAAGGCTCACCAGAAGCTCCTCATTAGGCTTAAAAGTTATATCTGAAAGCAAATATGGCATCCCCAAGGTGTCTTTCAGGTAGGATGATATTTGCAACTCCAAAGGACAGAGGAACCAATCACAAAACTTAGAGAATGGCCCTAGTTCAGCTCCAATGCCTGAGGCTGTGGGACACCCCATGGGTTGGTTTATGGATCTTAAATATATCACAAAATGTTCCCACTTAATGAATATTAATTCTAAATAGAGAAAATCTCCCACAATGATCCATGTACATCTGATCGTGGCATGTAGTGCTGCAAATTCGCTATGCACAGACTAAAAAGTAGTCCTTCGCCCAAAACAGCGGTGGCTAGCCTGTAGGAGTTCAAGTAGTTTGAAATAAAGTTTTAAGTACAGCTTGACCAACATTGGCCTGTTGTTTTGAAAATACATCTACACAGTAATATCTAGTAAATGTATGTGGAGTAGGCCATGCGGCAGCTTTACATATGTCTGCCATTGGTATGTTACCTAAAAAAGCCATGGAAGTACCCTTTTTCCTAGTGGAATGTGCCTTAGGTGTTTTTAAAAGTTGTCTTTTTGCTTTAATGTAACATGTTAGGATGCATTTAACAATCTATCTAGCTACTCCTGGTTTTGAGATAGAATTTCCTTTATGTGGTCGCTGAAAAGCAACGAAAAGCTGTTTAGCTTTCCTAAACTCTTTTGTTTTATCCACATAGTACATTAGATCTCTTTTAAGGTCAAGAGTATGAAGAGCTCTTTCAGCAGTTGAGTCTGGCTGTGGGAAGAAGACTGACAATTCCACTGTTTGGTTAATGTGAAAAGGAGAAACAACTTTTTGGCAAAAATGTTGGATTAGCCCTAAGTACTACTTCATGTTTGTGTACTTGGAAAAAAGTTTCCTCCAGAATGAATGCTGGTATTTCACTAGCTCTTCTTAATGAAGTAATTGCTACTAAGAAAACAACTTTCCAAGTTAGAAATTGAATATCACACAAATGCATGGGCTCAAATGGTGGTCCCAGTAGTCTTGTGAGTACAATATTTAGATTCCAATCAGGAAATGGTGAGGTTCTTGGTAGAATAATATGTTTTAGCCCTTCAGTAAAGGCCTTAATAACAGGAACTCTAAAGAGAGAGGTATGTTGTATAGTTTGTAAGTATGCTGAAATGGCAGTGAGATTAATTTTAATAGAGGAGAAAGCTAAATTTGCTTTTTGTAAATGAAGTAGGTAGCATACAATATCTTGTACTGATGCTTTAAGAGAGTCTATATTTTTAGGTTGACAGTAGTAAACAAAACGTTTCCACTTGTTACCATAGCACTGTCTAATTGTAGGTTTGCGTGCTTGTTTGAGAACTTCCATACATTCTTATGGAAGTTGTAAGTATCCAAGTTCTATGTCTTCAGGAGCCAAATCTCTAAGTTGAGAACACTGGGAGTGGGATGCCTGATCTGACCTTTGTTTTGTGTTAACAAATCCGGTCTGTTTGGAAGTTTGAGATGAGGTACTATAGACAGATATAGGAGTGTTGTGTACCAATGTTGCCGTGCCCACATGGGGGTTATGAGTATCATGGTGAGAGAGGTGTGACACAGTTTGTTGACCAGAAATGGAGGAGGGAAAGCATAAGGAAATATCCCTGACCAGTTGTCCATAGAGCATTGCCCTTGGACACAGGGTGTGGGTACCTGGATGCGAAGTTTTGGCATTTTGCATTTTCGCTTGTTGCAAATAGGTCTATTTCTGGTGTTCCCCACATTTGAAAGTACTGTTGAAGTACTTGAGAGTGAATCTCCCATTTGTGTATCTGTTGCTGTGTCCTGCTTAGTAGGTCCGCTAGTTGACTGTGTATCCCTGGGATGTATTCTGCTAGCAAGTAAATGTGATTGTGAATTGCTCATTTCCAAATTATTTGGGCTAGAAGGGACAGTGGAGTTGAATGTGTTCCCCCTTGTTTTTTCAGATAATACATTGTCGTCATATTGTCTGTTTTTATCAAGACAGTTTTGTGCTTGAGAAGAGGTTGAAAAGCTTTTAAGGCAAGGAATACAGCTAACAATTCTAAATGGTTTATGTGATAAGTTAACTGTATTGAATTCCATTCCCCTTGTATGGTAAGGTTGTTGAGGTGAGCTCCCCAACCTATCATTGATGCATCTGTTGTTATTGTGGTCTGAGGTACAGGGTCCTGAAATGACTGCCCCTTTATTAAATTGTTGTGATTCCAACATTAAAGAGATTTGTGTGTTTTGCGGTCTAACAACACTAGATCCTGCAAATGACCTTGTGCTTGAGACCATTGCTGTGAGAGGCACTGTTGTAGTGTTCTCATGTTTAATCTTGCATGCAGTATTATTGCTATGCAGGATGCCATCATTCCCAATAATTTCATGATAAAACTTACAGTGTAATATTGATTTGGCTGTATCTGTGATATGAGATTTTGAAAAGCTTGTATCCTTTGTGTATTTGGATAGGTTAAGGCTTTCTGGGTATTGAGAATAGCACCTAGGTAAGGTTGAACCTGTGCTGGATGAAGATGATATTTTTGGTAATTGATTGGGAACCCTAATGTTTGTATGGTTTCTACTGTGTATCTAGTGTGTTGCTGACATTGTATAATTTTGCTTGATATTATTAGCCAGTCGTCTAGATAAGGAAATACATTTATGTGTTGTCTTCTTAGGTAAGCTGCTACTACCGCCAGACATTTTGTGAAAACCCTTGGAGCTATTGTTATGCTGAATGGAAGAACTTTGAATTGGTAGTGGTTTCCCGCTATCACAAACCGTAGGTATTTTCGATGAGCTGGATGTGTAATCTTGTTTTTGTGGTAGTGGAAAGTGTTCTGACAGGATATATAGATTTAGTGGTCTGAGATCTAGAATGGGTCTGATAGTGCCATCCTTTTGGGAATGAGGAAGTATAGTACCCCTTTTATGTGTTGAGATTTTGGAACCAATTGTATTGCTTCTTTTAGTAGTAACGATTGTACCTCTTGTTGTAACGGAATGTTGTGTTCTGGGGACAACCTGTGATAACGAGGGGGAATGTTTGGAGGCGTAGAAATTAGCTCTAGGCAGTAACCAAGTACCCATTGGTCTGTGGTGATATTTTGCCCTTAGGAGTTGAATTGCTGCAGTCTGCCCCCCCCACAGGAGATGTGTAAGGGTTGTGGTATACTGAGGAAGTCACTGTTTTGATGGAGTGGTGACACTTTTTGAGACTTGAAATTTGCCTCTGGCTCTGAAGTGTTGACATCTATAAGAGCCTCTAAATGCTCCTCTTTGGTATTGCTGTTGGCCTTGTTTAGGTTGTGAGGTGGAAGCGTCTGCAGATTGGGGTTTCAAACCTCCTCTAAATTGTTGTTTACGAAAGGAGCCTCTATAAGATGTAATGTATAGAGCTCCCACAGCCTTTGCAGTGTCAGAATCTTTCCTGAGGTTTTCAATTGTTGTGTCAACCTCAGGACGAAATAGGTGTCTTTTTTATCAAATGGCATATTGAGCACTGCTTTTTGGATTCCTGGTTTGAAACCAGAAGATCTTAACCATGCATGCCTACATATGGTTATGGCAGTATTTATGCTTCTAGCTGCTGTAGCGGCAGCATCAAGAGCAGATCTTATTTGGTTGTTGCTTATTGGGTGACCTTCTTCAACAATTTGTTGAGCCCTTTTTTGATGTTCTTTTGGCGGGTGTTGTAAGAATTCCTGCATTTCATCACCAGTATGCCCTGTTGTAGGAAAGTACCATCTTTCTTGGCATGTTACCACCAATTTTACATGTATGTATTTTGCCTGTCTCACTGGGATCCTGCTAGCCAGGACCCCAGTGCTCATAGTTTGTGGCCTAAATGTGTATGCATGTGTAGTGCCTAACTGTGTCACTGAGGCTCTGCTAATCAGAACCTCAGTGCTCATGCTCTCTCTGCCTTTACATTTTTCACTATAGGCTAGTGACTAAATTTACCAATTTCAATTGGCATACTGGACCCCCCTTATAAGTCCCTAGTATTTGGTATCTAGATACCCAGGGTTTTGGGGTTCCAGGAGATCCATATGGGCTGCAGCATTTCTTTTTCCACCCATAGGGAGCTCAGACAAACCCTTACACAGGACTGTCATTGCAGCCTGAGTGAAATAATGCACACGTTATTTCACAGCCATTTTCACTGCACTTAAGTAACTTATAAGTCACCTATCTGTCTAACCTTCACTTGCTGAAGGTTAGGTGCAAAGTTACTAAGTGTAAGGGCACCCTTGCACTATCAGAGGTGCCCCCACATAGTTCAGGGCCATTTCCCCGGACTTTGTGAGTGCATGGACACCATTACACATGTTCACTACATATAGGTCAATACCTATATGTTGCTTCACAATGGTAACTCCGAACATGGCCATGTAACACGTCAAAGATCATGGAATTGTCCCCCCCAAACCAAATCTGGTATTGGGGAGCCAACTCCATGCATCCTGGGGGCTCCACTACAGGCCCCCAGTACTGCCAAACCAGCTCTTTGGGGGTTTTCTCTGCAGCTACAGTTGCTGCCACCCCACAGACAGGGTTCTGCCCTCCTGGGGTCTGGGCAGCCCAGACCCAGGAAGGCAGAACAAAGCATTTCCTCTGAGAGCAGGGTGTTACATCCTCTCTCTTTGGAAATAGGTGTCAAAGGGTGGGGAGGGGTAGCCTCTCCCAGCCTCTGGAAATGCTTTGAAGGGCACAGGTGGTGCCCTCCTTGCATAAGCCAGTCTACATCAGTTAGGGAACCCCAGTCCCTGCTCTGGTGCGAAACCGGACAAAGGAAAGGGGAGTGACCACTCCCCTGTCCATCACCACCCCAAGGGTGGTGCCCAGAGCTCCTCCAGTGTGTCTCAGTCCTCTGCCATCTTGTTTCCAGAGGTGTGGGGACACTCTGGAGGCCTCTGAGTGGCCAGTGCCAGCAGGTGACGTCAGTGACCCCTCCTGATAGGTGCATACCTGACTATGTGGACAATCTTCCTCTGAGGGCTATTTAGGGCCTCTCCAATGGGCTTTTCCTGAGATTACGACCTGCAGGAATTCATCAGGGTTCCTCTGCACTTCTCTCTTCGACTTCTGCCAAGGATCGACTGCTCACCGCTCCAGGACGCCTGCAAAACTGCAACAAAGTAGCCAGAAGACTAGCGCCTAATCCTGCCGGCTTTCTCAACTGTTTCCTGGTGATGCATGCTCTGGGGGCTGTCTGCCTTCATCCTGCACTGGAAGCCACGAAGAAGTCTCCCGTGGGTCAACGGAATCTTCCCCCTGCTCCAGCAGGCACCAAACCTCAGCTTCACTGGTACTCTGGGTCCCCTCTCATCCTGACGAGCGTGGCCACTGGAACACAGATGGTGGACCCAAGTGACCCAGACTGTCCAGTGGTTCAACTGTCCGCATTTGGAGGCGGTAAGTCCTTGCCTCCTGTCCCCAGACAGTAATCCTGTGCACTGTGTGATCTGCAGCTATAAGGACTTATGTGCACATTTCCAAGAAATCTTGCATGCACAGCCGAGCCTAGGTCCCCAGCACTCTGCCCTGCGATGCCAAGCTCCCTGAGTTGACCTCTGGTGTTGTGGGACCTCTCTTTGCAGTGTTGAGATGACCGCCATGTTCAGGTTTCTTGAACCCGTGTTCAAGGACTTCTGCAGGTGCTTCCCTCCTGTCCCTGGGCTCTCTACGTTGCTGAGGGTCCCCTCTTTCCCCTCACCTGAGTGGAGACATCCTGGTCCTTCCTGGGCCCGGCCAGCACCCTTTTTGTCCAACCGTGACTCTTGGAGGTAGCAAGGCTTGTTTGCAGTATTTTGTAAAGGAAACAACTCTGCATCCTCCAGCACACCGTGGGACATCTTCTGCACGAAGAAGAACTTCCTACCTCCTTTCGTTGTTGCAAATCCTGCAGCTTCTTCCAACTGGAGGCAGCCATTTTGCACCTTCATCCCGGGTTTAGTGGGCTCCTGCCCCCCCCGGACACTTTAGCAACTCTTGGACTTGGCCCCCTTCCTTTGCAGGTCTTCAAGTCCAGGAATCCGTCTTTCAGTGCTTTGCAGTCTGTTGTGGTCCTTGCAAAATCCTTTATCACGACTTTAGTGTGTTTTGGGGGAAATAGTAGTACTTTACTCCTACTTTCCAGGGTCTTGGGGTGGGGTCTCCTTTACACCCTTAGTGTTTTCTCACACTCCCAGCGACCCTCTACACATTACACTTGCATTCGTGGTTTGCATTCCACTTTCTTAGTATATGGTTTGTGTTGCCCCTAGGCCTAATGCATCCTATTGTGTTTTACAGTGTTGGCACAACTTTCTGACTGTTTTACTTACCTGATTTGGTTAGTTGTGTATGTTTCTTACCTCCTAAGGGAGTATATCCTCTGAGATATATTTGGCACATTGTCACTAAAATAAAGTACCTTTATTTTTAGTAACTATGAGTATTGTCTTTCTTATGATATAGTACCTATATGATATAAGTGGTATTGCATGAGCTTTGCATCACTGCTAGAACACTACTACTTCACTAATAAGGGATAACTGGACCTGGTATACGGTGTAAGTACCCAAGGTACCCACTACAAACCAGGTCAGCCTCCTACACGTCATATCCCGCTAGTAGGGCTTGTGAATTGGCAAAGCACCATTGGTTAGCTGCTTGTGTAGCTTCCCTCTTACCAGCAACATCAAACTCCCTGCTTTCTTTGTCAGGGGGAGACTGGCTATTGGCCCTTTTCCTAACAGCGCTGACGACAACAGAGTCTGGTGGCACCTGTTGCGTGATATAAGCTGGGTCTGTTGGTGCAGGCTTGTATTTTTTGTCTAGTCCTGGTGTTAAAATTCTAGCCTTGACCGGTTCTTTAAATATGTCATCTGCATGTCTGAGCATGCCAGGCAACATTGGCAAGCACTGGTATTGTGAGTGGGTGGAGGACAATGTATTGAAATGAAAATCTTCTTCCAAAGGCTCACTATGCATCTGTACCCCATGGTACGCAGCTGCTCTAGAAATTACCTGTGTATATGCTGTGCAATCCTCTGGTGGGGAAGGTTTGGAAGGAGAGAGGTCTGGGTCATTTAGTGGTATTGGTATCAGGATCATACAAATCCCAGGGGTCAACTGTATCACCATGGAAATATGTATGGGAGTTTGTTGCGGAAGGCAATGGTGGTGGGCTAGCAGGTTGTGGTGAGAAAGAAAGTTGTGGCGAGTGTGGTGTAGAAATTTGTAAAGGTAATGGTTTCTCCTTCCTTCTAAAGATTTTTGCTGGTGGTGGAGCAGTATAAAGATTTTCTTGAAACAGAAACTTTCTTTTGGTTTGTAGAGGAGGTGAAGCAATGATCCTCGCAGTCTCTTTTTGGATGTGTATCCTTGTTTGTTTGGCGTCCATGATTTCAGGTATAGGCTGAGTATCCAATTCTTCAGAAATATATTCTGATGTTTTAGGCAATTTAGAGGATTGATCATCGAATGTCTTTGAGCTGTGCTTTAATCGTCTCGAAAGTCCTTGTTCCTCTGTAAAAAAAGATTTTATCGGCTCTGAAGAGGACCACTTTTTTGGTCCTGAAGATACAGCATGTGGTTTCGTCTCCGAAGCTGGACTTCAAACTTTCGACTCCGAAGAGTGTGGACGTCGGCTCGGCTGTGGAACTTTTAAGAGATTTACTCGACTCCAGCATCAAAACGGGTGTGGCCTTTTTCAGCGCCGAACCCGAAGATCGGTTGCCGACGATTTTCTTTCGGGTGGAACAATGGCACTCTGGCAGGGGTGCACCCAAGGACTTAATAGGTCTCTCGGAAGTGGGGGTAGAGGCAGTTGTACTCACATGTTGAGCTGCAGTGACTGTCTTCGTCCGAGTCTGCTTCAGAGTCAGTGTTCTGGATTGAAACTGCCGTCTGTGCCTGTTCTTCTTCGACGGTGTTGTATTCTGTATGTTTCAACGCCATTTCAAGTCTCCTCGCTCTCCGGCCACGCAGTGTGTTTTTCAACCGGATCGACCGACAAGCTTCACAGTCTTCTTCTCGATGCTCGGGAGAGAGGACGAGATTACATACCACGTGTTGATCTGTATACGGGAATTTTGCGTGGCATCGAGGACAGAATCGGAATGGAGTCCGATCCACCAGGCTTCGGCGTGTAGGCCTGAACAGGCCAGAGTTGGACGCACATCCCCAAAAGGGCGTTTTCTGGTTTCCAACTGTACTATCGGCTCGATTACAGATGGAAACGCGATCGAAACAATACCAACAGTGAAATAGAGATATTATAAAGTTTCCGAATCGAAATTCTCAGAGCGAGAGGAAACACATCCAAACCCGACAGTGGAAGGAAAACAATCTAACAAAGGAGTCAATGCCCATGGGCACTATCACCGAAGGGAGGAGTCATTCGATCCCGTGACTCGAAAAAAATACTTCTTTGAAGAAAACCAATTTGTAACACTCCGAGCCCAACACTAGATGGCAGAACCTATGCATAGCATGTGTATCTGCAGCTACACATGCCACTGAATATATCTTTATTAATTTATTATATATAGTTCCAGTTTCTTTAAACAATAAAACTTATAACTATTTCTAGTAAGCACTACACAATAAATTCATAATTTCAAATAGCTTACTGTTATGGACCCCATAACCCAATCTCAACTATATGTATCAGGCACACCTCTCTTAAATTTATACAAGATCAAAAGGAACTCTTTTTATCACCCAATCAAGAGACTACATGTACATTTCATCCATAAGAATGGGTGTTATTTCTTAGACGACACTAAAACAGACAGACAACACACAATTCAGTGGCAATATTTGCTTTAGCACCACCTACTTCAGGGACAAGAAATATAAAAGAAATTAGATACATTCTGTTGCTGGATAATGGGCTTGAAATATCTGAAATGTGTAAAATGAATGTTTTTTAAAATATTTTCACGGATCATACATGGCAAAGCTTAACAGATACAATTCCTATAGCAAGCCCATCTGTTGAGACCTTAACCACTCCAGTAAGATGTAATTGATATGTTTATTCCCATTTCTTACTGAAGTAATTCAGTTATGAGCCATGCTGATTGCTACCACTGTTTAGTAGTTGTAAATATACATGCCAACGCTAACTTATACCTTACCATGCACGTATATAACAGCGACCATGCATGCATCACCTTATGTGAACTGTGATATTTACATTTTGTAGCCTTTGAGGGAGGAATGTACCATTTGGAAGAAATACAGGTTAAGCGGGAAGATTTTGTGATGTATATTTATGGTTGTGTACCCCTCTCTCAAACCTAAATTTAGAATGTGGGTTTGCTCTCTGTGTGAAGTTTGGTTTTTAATTCTTAAGCAGAGTGTAGATGTACAGAACTTTTACAACGTTTGCTACTAAGAATTCTGCCTTGTTTTCAGTAATTCTGCCTTGTTTTCAGTAATCAGTTTGCTTGTTCCTATTTCTTAACCAGCATCTTCATTTCAGCAAGTCCTCTGTGGTGTCACTTTGCATCACTATGTAATTTCTATTGTCCCTTGAATAGTCCACCGACCCAAAATCTTTAACTATTCAAAGGCCTTTATTTATAGTGTGATGCAGTTTGGATCGAGGGATAAAAAAAGGATTTGTTGGGTAGCCCACTATTGGTAGTATAAGATTGGTCAATATCAGCTCCTGAAAAATACACCTTTAGTCTTATTTTAATTTCAGTTAACTCGTAACTTACACCAAACCCGTCCACCTTTGAAGAGGGGGCAAAGCCAATTCTATGCAGGACGCGAGGCTCCGATTATGCTTCTCTTTCTATGCTTTAATTTTCTCAGCACCCAATAAAAAGAGAAACTTTATTGAAACTACATTTCCCACTAAAACATACTGATCACATGATCAACCATAGAGGATCCCCCCCTATAAAACCAGGTGACATTAAAACTCCTCATCATTTTTCTTTGCTGCTTCGCAGCCAGTTAAGTTCACATATTTCATTACATATATGTACTTATAGTTGAGTGCATGTCCTGGTCTTGTAAAGGGACCCTACGGGTCGTGTTCATGCTCGTACAGCGCCACACATAATTTTCGCTGCATTTTTTCCATTGTGGAGCACTTCAGCCTCCGTGGTACCTAAGAGCGTTTGAAGGAGCCGGTCGCAGCCACCATATTTGGTCAGCCGCAATCCGGTGTTCTAGTCCTTTGGGACTTCGAGAACAAGCGTGCACATACACGCTGACACTTGACTAATTTTCAGTGTGAGTAGTCTGGGGATTTTGTCGAGCGGTGCGCTTCATCGCCTTGAGTGTTGCTTTCATCTTCAGGGTGCTTTTTTTCCTCTCCTATGCTTACTTTAACTCCTGCCGCCCTGAGACTTCAGAGAGTGTCCAGGGTTGTAAGATAGTGACATAGGTCCTGCCTAGTGTTAAGAAGGTGTCTCCCTCTACCTTTTCAACTATTTCTTCACCTGGTGGGCACACACTCCCCCTTGCTGATAGCTTCTCAGCTATTGTTGGTGCAGCTGGTCCTGTTATATACTGTGTGGTCTGGCATCATGGCCCAATATGATCCCTGTGGGGAGGATAGACCAGAATATCAGGATTTCGTTCCTTCATTTGCGGACACCTCGTGGTAGTTGGTAGCCCTAGATAACAAGGTGCAGCTATCAGATAGCAAGGCCTTGGCTAAGGCCCTAGGTTCCCTTACCTGGCATCTTAATGGTTTTGCTCACCAGCAGGGCTGGCTCCCCCCTCTTTCTGCTTCAACTGAAGACATGTCTCAATCTACCAACCCATCTGGGGGCAAGGCAAAAGGGAAGTCTAAGGCGGGGTGTTGGCATTCCGATGCCCTCAAACAGTTTTCAGCTGGAGGGGCATGGGTACAGTCACTACCAGCTCCAAGTTTTAACTTCTGATGAGTCATTCAAACTACCCGACCTCATAGGTTCTGACTCTTCCAATGACTCATCAGCCAACAATCGGGATGACGCTCCGGGTCCCAGCAAGAAAAAGTGTCCTGGTCGTGGATCAGATCACGGTCCAAGCCCTCCTACGGTTCTCACCATCGATTGAGACTGTGCATCCCCGGTCCATTAACTGGACTCCACTTCCGGAGGTTGCTAACTACGTTCAATCTCATCTCCGGCAAAAGGAGGTCAGGGCGAGGCTTCGCTCTGAATGTCCCAGACTAGATCTGGTTGGTAAGGTTTCAGATACTCCCGAGGTTGATCCTACAATGGAAAACTTCATGAAGAAGTGGGCCAGGGACCCCAAGAAGGGCCTGGATAGAGCCTGGCGGTCCCATCAGGACAAGTTATTGGACATATCAGGACCTCTTTCGAAGATATTAGAATTGGGTTTTCTGTCCAAAGAGTCCAATGCAGCGGTTGATCCTGATATCCTGATTGGTTGGGTGCAGAGGGCCATCTGCTTGTTGAGTAACACCAACGTGACACTGTCAACAGAGAGACGGAGTTCAATCTTGATGTGCATTGACTAAAAAATTGAATGACTTAGCATCCTCCAAGGCTGGTCCAGTGTTGCAGGGTCTCCTATTCAGAGGTCCTTTGTCAAGGACTTTGCGAAATGCGCTGCAACATATAATACACTCGACAAGGCACATCTGCCCTTGAAGAAGGTTTTTCACAACACCCTTTTTGGGAGGGCTGGACGATTTAAGGCCTGTTCTCCAGGCCGAGGATTCTACCAGGGCTCCCCTCGTGAGACCTTCAACCGCACTCATGGTACCCGGCAAGATCAGCCTTCTGACCAGACCTACCCCACCAGTCCTTGTGGAGGCCGTCAATGATTCCACAGGGGATATGGCAGGGGCCAACAGAGAGGCTTCCAGGATTCAGGATATACAGGTGAGCATTTTACCTTATTCAGAGGTAATACTGAGGGGAAGGATTCAGTATTTTGTACACAATTGGGCACTCCTGGATCAGGGTCCCTGGGTTCTGGAGTCAGTTCGGGGGTACAAGGTGGAGTTCTACAGTTCTCCGGTCCAGACTCCTCCCCCCCTTTGAGCTGTATTTTTCCCTCACGATCAAAAGCTCATAACAGAGGAAATTCCGGATTTGCTCCAGAAAGATGCAATCTGTCTGTCCAGTTCCCATCCAAAGGGCTTTGTCAGTTCCATTTTATTGGTCAGCAAAAGGGGCGGAGGATCTCGTTTGGTGCTCAATCTCAAAAATGTCAATTCTTGGATAATTTACACGCACTTCAAGATGGAGGGTATCCATCTTCCGAGAGATCTGCTTCAGCAGCGTGACTGGATGGTCCGGTCGGATCTAAAGGACACGTACCTGTCATTACCTATCTTCGACCCCACAGGCGCTTTCTAGAATTCTTCTGGCAGGGTCAATGTTACGAGTACAAAGTCCTTTCCTTCAGTCTCTTGTCTGCCCCATGGTGCTTCACCAAGTTGATGAGCCCGTGGTGGATGTTCTTCGTGCCAGGGGCATCCGATTGATCGTTTATCTCAACAACTTAATTCTGATGGCTCAGGACTCTCTGACAATTACTTGTCAACTGTCATGGACAATCCACCTTTTACAAGAATTGGCGTTTGTCTTCAGTTAACCAAAGTCCTGTCTGCTTCCATCCCAATAGATGGAATGCTTGGGATTCCAGATAGATTCGGTATTGTCCCAAATGATCCTCCCTCATCAAAAGTTTCAGAATATCAAAAGGGAGTTGAGGTCTGCCTTGCAAGACCACACAATATCATTGAGATCAGTTGCTCGGATTGTAGGCCTTTTGGGTTTGTCCATCCAAGCAATATTCTGGGGTCCCCTCTGTTACAGGGCTCTTCAATGTCTCAAGGTACAATATCTGCAGAAGGGGTTAGCGTATGTAGACCAGATTCAGCCCTCACAAGATGCCAAGATGGAGATTTATTGGTGCTTGAACCACACGGAAGCCTGGAATGGCAGGGCGATTTTTGGCAGTACCCGGATGTCATTCTAGAGTCGGATGCCAGCAGATGGGGATGGGGTGCCAGATGCGGTCCCCTTTCCACAGGAGGTCGTTGGTCAGAGTCCGAGCTTCAACTCCATATCAATTGCCTGGAACTGCTGGTGGATTCCTTTGAGATCAGGAGCCTGTCCCCTGTTAAGTCTCGGATGTTGGCAGAGATTGCCAAGGACCTATGGCATTATTGCCTGCAACACCAGATATCGATCATCGCAGAATATCTTCCAGAGACCAGGAATTCGGTGGCGGACTGGTACTCCTGTCACCTCTGGGATTTCAGCGATTGGAGGTAACACCCAAGGGAATTTGCTCTCCTCAATTGCACCTGGGGCCCATCTTCAGTAGACATTTTTTTTGCCTCCTGGCTCAATCGGCAAATTCCTGCCTTTTTCAGTTGGCATACGGATCCAGAGGCCCTGGCAACTGATGCACTCTTGCAGGATTGGTCATCGCTCAAGGGTGTGTGCCTTTCCATCGTTCAGTATGATTCCCAGAGTTCTCGCCCAGGTACGTCGTCAGAAAGCTGACCTTCTGCTGGTGACACCTCTGTGGACGGCTCAGCCTTGGTTCCCCTTGGTCCTGGAGATGTCCTTTGACTCTCCTCCTCTCATTCCTCATCAACAGAATCTGTTGCTGGACCCAGTAGGCCTTCCACATCCTCGGATTCTCTTGGGACAATTACGGTTGGTGACCTGGAGGGTTTCAGGGGTAGATGAAAGTTGCCAGGCATTTCACCACAAGCTTCTGCTTAAATTGAGCAATCATGGTCCACTAGTACCCACAAACGACATGCTTCAGCTTGGCGGAGATAGGTTAATTGGTGTAGCAAAAGGGGTTTGGATCCCTCTCAGGCATATGTATGTTCCGTAATCAATTTCTTATCCTCTTTAGCTGACGCAAGGCTGGCCTATAGATCAGTGAATAATTACAGGTTAGCTATATCTGCAGGTCATACCCCAGTTAATGGTAAACCGATCGGAGAAGATCCTTTGGTGAGCAAATTATTGAAGGGTATCGCTTTTTCAAGCCCCCTCAACGTAAATATACTTCATTATGGGATGTGGATATAGTGCTCAGGTTCTTGAAGACATGGCCTGATAATCAGTATCTGTCACATAAGCAAATATTGACCAAATTAACTGTTATTGTGTCTGATTTCATGTAAAAGGGTTTCAGATGTTAGAGCCTTGGACCTCAAGGGCAGAACATTTTCTCCAGAAGGAGTATGTTTTTCTATTTCTAGGAGAACCAAGTCTATTACCAGGGTGATTACTTATCCGTCTTCTCCCCAAGAGTACAAACTCTGTGTGGTGCAGTGTCTTAAGGCTTATGAGGCAGTTACCAGTGAGTTCTGTCTGGATCCTAATGGGAAGTTGCTCATCGCCTTGCAGAAGTCATTCAAGCCACTTTGGCTAGATGGATGCGTTGGCTCCTTTTGGAGGCCTGCGTTGATGTTTCTGTGTTTGGGACTCATTCTTCTAGAGGCGCTCAAAATTATTTTCTCTAGGTTATCGTTTGGACAAAATCGTGAAAGCAGCAGATTGGTCCTCTGAATCCACTTTTAAGTCATTTTACTACAAACCAATTGTGCATGTAGCGTCAGTGGTGGTAGCACAGCTTTGAACCAGCATTATCGGAGCCTCCGCTCCTGACATGGACACAGAGGCAAGTTTTATCCCACCCTGATGAGGTGTTGTGGTACATTGTGAGGAATACGTATATTATTTCAAATTGGCAACCCCCTTGGCAATATGGTACAGAGGGGAGAGGGCAACATGTAGTTCCAGAACTACAAATGAACCATCAGGATCCTCTTTAAGTGGAGCAAACAGACGAGCCACAGGTGCTGAATGCTGAAATGGACAGCAGCAGACACAAGAGTATGTATTACAAAATAATGTCATGAAGAATTGTATTCAGTCTCAGCCCAAAACCTGCACTGGTCTGGTGAAATGTTATTCTCATATTTAAAGTAATTACCATTCAGGAAAGCCTCTCATTTATACCGTATTATGACTAACGTTGGATGTCTGACTAAGAACCCATTGTCCTATACAAACCATGAAAAGTCTCAGTGAAAGATTGTTTGAAGTTGATTCACCTCAATGATGGAAACACTGAAAAACCAGACAATGACTTACAAAAGCAAACTGTTCATTTTAATCTACAGCAACACTCTTAGGGGTTCTGGGAGAAAATTTCCAAAAAAGTTGTAAAGTACTCTGACATAGACCAAAGAACTCAGTTGTCTGAGAACATGTACAGTTTAGTAATCACTAGGCACAAGTTATCCGTTTAAGAATCATTCGACAGAACAACTCCACATAACTCTAAATAAAAGGGTTGAGCAGAGATTTATCTTTCAGTCAACTCTATATAAAGACACATGTTAATATTATACAGGCTTTCTTCCCCACAAGGCTAAAAGGATATTCTTCCTAGAGGTAATCCTTGTGATGGTCATAAGTAAAACAGTTTTCCAAAGACTTTACAAAACCTGCAGTAATACATGTTACAATGTCAAAAGGCTAACACTTCATGCAGTGTTTGACATTTTTGAATAAATAGAATACTCTACATGTAAGTACTGCTCTAGTAGTGATTATGTACTTCTATGCAATGGCCATTTGACAATATGGCATGCTAATGTTCCTTGTGCAAGCACTTCCAGCGCAAAATGAAGACATCAGAATTTTAAAGCAAATATTAATAAGAGAAAGCGAAAGTTAGCTTTGTTTCCTGGTAATGACTTTGCAGTGGAGCATTGTATTAGTTGAAATATAAGTATTTAGATCACTTAGGCCCTCATTACAACTCTGGCTGTAAATCCCGCTTACCGCCGTGCAGAAGACCGCCAACATACCGCTGCTGCCGCGGAATTCCGCTACAGGTACTTCGACCCACAGCTCGGAATCCGCCACACCAAAGGTCAGTGATAAACTGGCGATACCCAAACCGACACCGTCACGCCAACAAAAATACGCCCACACTATCACGGCCCCCGAATCAACGCAGCAGACTTTCAACCGCAGTAAACCATTGGCGGTACACACCGCCGCGCTCAAAATACACACACATTTACAAAACACCACCACATTGGACAATTCGAAATACACACACCTGATACACATACACACACCACACCCACACACTCACACCCACATCACCCACAAACCCTTACTACCAGAAATTTGAAAGCAGGCCAGAGAGAGACACTACCTTAAACAACACCAGCATCCACAGACACACAACACCATCACTTACACAACATCCACGCACCTCAAACAACACACAACACATCCCCTCACACATCACAACACACACCATTTCACACATCACCCACACCACATCATGGCACCTCAACAATACCCCAGGTTCTCTGAGGAGGAGCTCAGGGCCATGGTGGAGGAAATCATCCAGGCAGAGCCACAGCTATTCGGATCACAGGTGCAGCACACCTCCATTGCAAGGAAGATGGAGCTATGGACTAGAATTGTCGACAGGGTCATCACAGTGGGACAGCATCCAAGAACACGGGATGACATCAGGAAGAGGTGGAACGACCTACAGGGGAAGGTGCGTTCCGTGGTCTCCAGACACCAGATTGCTGTACAGAGGACTGGCAGTGGACCCCCACCTCCTCCCCGACAACTAAGAACATGGGAGGAGCAAGTCTTGGCAACACTTCATCCTGAGGGCCTCGCAGGAGTGGCAGGAGGACTGGACTCTGGTAAGGCAAATCTTTGCTACTTTATCCCCCACCCTACCTGCATGCCATCACATAACCCACCTTTACCCTCACACCCATCACCCCAACAACCCACAGATACCCCACCAACACAACCCACACATCCCAAAAACAAGCCCTGCATGTAACACCAATGAATGGACACCCATCACCAAAGCATGTCCAGTACAGATACCCACACAGACCCAAACCAACCATCACACAAGGACCAAGCCAAGAATGCAAGTACTGGAGTACAGGGTCACTCACCCATTGCACACAATGGCACACACCGATGCAATAATCATGCTTATACATCCCTACAGGAGCCCTACCCAACGTCACCGGACAGGAGGTGCCAGACATATCCAGTCCCCCCACAGAAGAGACCCACATTGATGACAGCAGCTCTGCACAAATGGATCAAGATGACCTGCCCGGCCCATCAGGGACCTTGGGACAGTCGGTTCCCCTGACACAGTCACAAGCCACCACAGACCCTCCCCCCTCAGGAAACACCGCACAGCACCCACCCAGCGGGCCCATCCCTCTGTCCCCAGGACACGTCAATCAGCAGTGTGTCCACCACTACAGGGAACCCAAGCAACCCCACTAACACAGGATGATCAGGGACCTGGGGGCAGTGACAATGGGCACACGGTTCAGGGGACAGAGGCACAGGACAACAGGGAAGCTGGGAGGACTGCTGTGTGACAGGGGGAGGACAGGCCCAGGGAACCCACTCTCCACGAGGCACTCTCCAACATCATGGGAGCTTACCATCATTCCCAGGAGACGATGGCAACGGTACTGGCCAAGTTTCAGGAGACCCAGCGGCTACAGGAGGAACACTACCTTGGGATCCAGGAGGACTTGAAGTCCATTAACAACACCCTGGTCACCATTGCAGGGGTGCTGGCAGACCTTGTCAACACCTGGAGGGACACAGTGGCACAACAAGGGAACCCCTGACATTAGCCTAGACGATGAACAGCCCTCCACCTCCACCACCGCTAGTGGACAGGAGGCACCACCACAGGGACACAACACCGGCACCCCACCCCCTGCAGATGGAGAACCACCCCGCAAATGGTCCCTGAGATCCAGGAACAAGACAGAGAACATCGCCAAGACCCCAGCAAGGAAATGAGATCCCCCTGAATGTCACCCTTCTGTCCCACTTTGTCACCCTGTCCATCCTTAAACTGCCATTGCTTCACTTCCTATGCCCCTTTGGACACTGCACCTGTGAAACAAATAGACTGGACTCTGCCATGGACATTCCTCCACAATCCCCCCAGCCCATTTTACAACCCCCTCCACTTATTATCACAGAAATAAACACACTTCAATTACAAAACAATCTGGAGTCAGTCTGTGCTTTCACAAATGTGTAATTGCAATAACCATGGAATATAGCAATGTCAATGTACTTGTGCACATACCGAGGTAACACAGCAGTAGGCCAGGAGGAAATATAGCAGAGGGCACAAAGTGGGACCCACATCTGTGAAATGGAAAGGCAAAGTGACAAGTCAGGGTCCATACACTGAGTGAAAATTACAGACTTATGCTACCTCCAACAATAGTATGAGATGTGGGAGGCAGTGACATCTTCTTACCTGTGTCTCACTGGAAGTATTGCATGATTATGTTGCTTTGGTTGTCAGTATCCTCTTCTTCTGCCTCCTCTTCTTCACTGTCCACAGGCTCCACAGCTGCCACAAGACCACCAGCTGGCCCATCCTCCTGCAGAAAAGGCACCTGCCATCGCAAAGACAGGTTGTGCAGCATGCAACGATGATCTGGCACACCTTCTTTGGTGAGTAATATAGGGAACCACCTGTCATATGGAGGCACTGGAATCTGGCCTTCAGGAGGCCGAAGGTGCGTTCGATCACCCGCCTGGTTCACCCATGTGCCACATTTTAACGTTCCCCTGCTCTTGTCCTGGGATTCCTCACTGGGGTCAGTAGCCATGACAGGTTGGGGTAACCAGTCACCTGCAAATATCGAGGGACAACTGTTAGACACACACTAACCTTTAGGGACAACCCCATACCCAGACACCTATTCACACTGTATTGGGTCCTTGGCCTCACCTATTAGCCACACACAGTGCCTCTGGAGTTGTCCCATCACTGAGCCAGAAAACTTGGCATTCACATGGGAGATGTACTGGTCTGCCAAACACACCATCTGTACATCTAGCTGTTCCAGTTTCTGTACACCTGTTCACTCCGGCGTGGGGGTACTAATGCCACATGTGTCCCATCAATGGCACCAATGATGTTGGGGATATGTCCCAGGGCATAGAAGTCACCTTTCACTGTGGGCAAGTCCTCCACCTGAGGGAACACGATGTAACTGTACATGTGTTTCAGCAGGGCAGACAACACTCTGGACAACACATTAGAGAACATTGGCTGGCACATCCCTGATGCAATGGCCACTGTTGTTTGAAAGGAACCACTTGCCAGGAAATGGAGTACTGACAGGACCTGCACTAGAGGGGATATCCCTGTGGGATGGCGGATAGCTGACATCAGGTCTGGCTCCAACTGGGCACACAGTTCCTGGATTGATGCACAATCAAGTCTGTATGTGACTATGATGTGTCTCTCTTCCACTGTCGACAGGTCCACCAGGGGTCTGTACACCGGAGGAGACCAGCGAGCAGAGAGTCAGCCAACATTGAGGTATCACAAAATGTCATTTGCAGAAATGTATTAATCCGCAACGTGCTTGTAACTGTGTGTATTCCAGGCCTAGATAGGTGTGACACAGTTATTATTAATGCCATGTGGCCTCCTGAAATGGCGGCTGCCTGACCTGTAAGGTGGGACAAGGGGATATGAGGTAACTGCGTTGGCGTTGTACACCGTTGCGGTGGGCGGTCAAAGACCACGGTGCAATTCAGCATTGGTTAACATTGGGCCCTATGGGTCCGAGGAGCCAATGACGATGTACGCCAGCGGTGACGGTACGCACCGCCGCGGACGTGACCACCATTTTCTGTCTGTTCGCTCACTTGATACCTGACCTTTAACAGGAGAGGACCTACACTGGAAGTGCTGCTGTGACCTGTGTCTGGAAACGACGATGGCTACAGTGTCTGGGGAAAGGGCCCCTGCCTTCACTTCGGAGGAGTTGGAGAAACTAGTGGATGGGGTCCTCCCCAGTACACGCAACTGTACGGTCCTCCGGACAAACAGGTGAGTACACTGTGCGCATGCCGAATGGCCAATGCCTGCTTTGAGTGGTGTGGCTGGAAGATACATGGGGGGGGGGGGGGGTGCTGAGGCCTACATGTGCGGATGGTGAGTGTATGTGCGTCAGGACATGGGTGGGAACTGGTGGGCAATGAGTATGACGGTTCGGCTAGGTGAGTAATGTCCTTTCATCCTGTACCATTCCACTAGGTCAGCGCCCACCAGAAGAAGGCTATTTGGGCGTGCCATCGCCAAGGACGTCCGGACCCTGGGGGGTCTACCACAGACGGAGCACACACTGCCGTAAAAGATGGGAGGACATGCGCCGCTGGAGCAGGAAAACAGCGGAGGCCCAGCTGGGGATGGCCTCCCAATGTGGGTGGGGTGCCCGTCGCACCATGACCCCCCTGATGTTCCGGATCCTGGCGGTGGCCTATCCGGAGTTGGATGGGCGCTTGAGGGCATCACAGCAGCCACAAAGGGTGAGACTCTGCGCGCATTACGAGGTGTCTTGGCGGGGGAGGTGGGCAGTGGGTTCCCCTAGGCCAGGGCGATCTTGGTAGGCAAGGTCCCTTGTGAGGCAGGCTATGTGGCACCCAAACCCCACTAGTGGTAAGTAGTATCTAGTAGTATCTACACCTAGTCAGGCTCCTGTGACTTCCAGGTGTGCAGCAATTGGGCTTACGCCTCGTACCCCATGGGCATGTGAAAAATCTAGGAACTATAAGTGCATGGCGTAGTGCAGAGGGCTGCTCACTGTCTGTTGTGTCCGCCAACGGTAGTGGTGTTGCATGCACTGAACATGTCTTTCTTCTGTCCCCCCCCCCCCCCCCTTTTGTGGTCTCCCTGTTCTTGTGTGCAATCGCATCATCAGACGGAGGAGCACTGGCACCGGAGCAGGAGGGAGCTGCATCCCACCTGGCCCTAGAGGGTGAAGCTACGTAGTCTGAAGCCACCAGTGGGACGGAGGGCGAGGGGAGCTCCACGGCAGGGACAGGAGCAGAGACCAGCGACAGCGACTCCTCCACTGATGGGAGCTCCCTTGCAGTGGTGGGCACCTCTGTGCCCACCGCATCAACAGGTACAGCCTCCACCCCCCCTACCAGCACCACCCTCTCAGCAGTCCCTCAGCGTCTGTCCCGTGCCCGTTCACCCAGGAGGGTGGGCATCTCCTTCGCCCCAGCCACCTCATGTCCTGCCCCAGTCAGCCCTGCTGGCCTCAGTGAGGAGGCTATTGACCTCCTGAGATCCCACACTGTTGGGCAGTCTAACATTCTGAATGCCATCCAGGGTGTTGAGAGGCATTTGCAACAAACAAATGCATACCTGGAGGGCATTCATTCTGGCCAGGCAGCTCAACAGAGAGCATTTCAGGCTCTGGCCTCAGCACTGATGGCAGCCATTGTCCCTGTGTCTAGCTTCCCCCCTCCAACCTCCTCCACCCAGACCCAATCCCCTGTAGCTCTGCCTATCCCAAGCACACCATCAGACAAGCATGCACACACATCAACACACAAGAGTGGCTCAGGCAAACATAAGCACCACACATCCCACAGGCACTCACACAAGCAACATGCCCATGCACACATACCAACATCCACTTCCTCCACTGTGTCCCCCTCCTCCACGTCTCCCTCCTCCCTCCCAGTCTCATCTCCACTCACACCTGCATGCACTACATCCTCAGCCACTAGCTCCATCTCCAGCACGCCCATCACCACACACCACTCACGTGCAATCAACACCCCCACTACCATTCACAGATCCCCAGTGTCCTCTACCAGTGTGTCTATGAGCCTTCCTCCCAAAGTACACAAACGCAGGCACACACCCACCCAACAGCCATCCACCTCACAACAGCCTCCAGCCCATGCACTTTTACCCAAATTCAGAAGACGTACACCTCCTACAACCACTACCTCTTCCTCCACTCCCAAACCCCCTCCATCTACCCGTCCCAGTGTGTCTAAAAAACTTTTCCTGGCTAACATTGACCTTTTCCCTACACCTGCCCCCCGTCCTTCCCCTAGGGCCAGGCTTTCCAGGTCCCAGCCCAGCACCTCAGCCACCACATCCCCAGGCACAGCAGTGCCAGCAACTGCAGGGTCATGGAGTGCGCAAACCAACAGGGCTGCCAATGTGCCACGTAGCGAGGGCAAGGACATTCCGCCACCTGCCAAGTTGAAAAAGGTGCCCACATCCCAGAGGGAGAAGACGAAACCGCCAGCCACCAAGGGATCAGCGAAAACGAAAGGGGATAGTGGCAAGACAACTGCACCACCATCTAAAGTGGGGAAGGGCAAAAAACAGAGGGCAGGTCAGGAGAGGGCATGGTGGCACAGACTGAGGGACCAGTGTCACACCTTCTGTCTACGTCCACGCCAACCTGTATGGCGGCGAACACCGCGAGCTGCACCGCCACCTGCACCGCCTCCGGCACGTCTACAGCCGCTGCGACAGTCCCCAGCCTCTTCCCCGGTGGGCAGCTGTCCGAGGCTGCAGGAGACATCCTGCTTTCTCCCTCAGCAGGTGCTGACACGTGCCCCGCCACCACAGACCCCACCGCCAGCACAGACCCCGCCACCACAGACCCCGCCGCCAGCACCGCCACCACAGACACCGCCGCAAGCACCGCCAGTGGACCCGCGACATCCTCGGACAGTGGCACCACTGCTGACATGCCTACCATCCCCAGTAGTCAGTCGTCCGAGGCTGGTGGTGAGTTCCAGGACCCTGGGCAGCTTCCATGAAGCATTACTATCATCACTGTTGGCACCTGCAGGTGGAATGCAAAGCCGCAGCAGTGAGGGGTATGTCGCTGCCTCCATGGCGTATCATGCTACCTGTACCTCACACCCATGTCGTGACACGCACACCCAGGTGAGTGAATTGTACTGGCCACAATGCACGCGGAGCACTCTGGGCACCAGGCCCCCTCCAGAACCAGTGGAGAGATACGTCCCCTACCTCAGTCCTTGGCAGGGTGAAGCACTCTGGGCACCAGGCCCCCTCCAGAACCAGTGGAGAATCACATCCACTACCTCAGTCCTTGGCAGGATGAAGCACTCTGGGCACAAGGCCCCCCCCAGAACCAGTGGAGACTGTTATCCACTTGAGAGACTATGGCTTCGCACTCCCGAGGATAAAGCAGTGGGCAAACCGCCCACTGGAGAGACTTGAGAGACTGTGGCTTTGCACTCCCCAGGATAAAGCAGTGGGCATGGAGCCCCCTCATGCAGCAGTGGCGTTGTGCGTTCATCTGGCTGAGGTGCCCCTCTCCACTTCCCCCTGAGGTGCCTGTTTAATTTTGATCTGATGCCCCTGCAGCGTTCTCTCCGTTCCCAGTCAGGTATCTAGTGTGGGCTTCGCCCATGCATTTTGGGCCCAGTGGTCCACGGACAATGATTGGTGCACTATCCGGACTTGTGTAGTTGGTGTACATAATTGTATTTACTGGATTTTGATCTTTGATAATGAGATTTCACATGATTACATTCGTTCAAATCATTTCCTTTTGTCCTTGCGTTCTTCCAGGGAGTGGGGGGGGGGTGTATGTGTAATGTTGCTGCATTTATTTGTGTGTATGGTGTTGTGGGTGAGGGTGGGGGTGGGGGTGTTGCGTGTGTGTGTAACTCTCTTTTCCCACCCCCCTCCCCTGTGTTGTAGGTGCAGTACTCACCGTGGTCGTCGCCGCCGTCTGCTCCTGATAGAAGAGAAGGAAGACCAGCATCGGCAGTATCTGCAATTCGGGCTCCATGGCCTCCTGGTTCCTCGTGGGGTGTGGAGAGGTGAGTGTTTTCCCTTCTGTGTACTGTTTCTGCCGTGTTTTTGTTCGCGTTGGTTCCGCGCCGGGAAAAGTGGTGGATAGGCCTCTTGTGATACGGTGGGCAGTACACTGTCTTCGGCCTGTCTGTTGGCGGATACCGCTGCGGTGTTTGTTTCTACCACTGTGTCGGTCGGAGTGTTAAAGTGGCTGTCTATGTTGGCAGTTTCCGCCATGGTCATGATTCCATTTTTTTTTTCCCGTCTGACTGCGGTATTATCGCTGCTTTAACACCGACCGCCAGGGTTGTAATGAAGGCCTTAGTCTTCTCCATGCAATATAGTCAGATCCCCGTCCTGTTACTCTACGGTATCACAGCAATGCAAGTATAATGCAGCAAGAATGAGGAATGTAGCTGAGTAGTACTACTGTCTACCCACTGCAGTCTCAGCATTGTAGATGGCAAGTATACAGGGTGAAAGAGTATATAGGCTAAAAAGATTGCCAAAACATTAAACAATTACAGGTAATAGACACAGAAGTACGGCTAAAGCTCGTCACTGGCCATGAGTTAGAAGGACTGTACTGATATCTCACAGACCTACAAGACAGGCTATACATAAGATAAAACCAAAATGATCAATGTTTTAGAGGTTGTGCACTTTGTTGCAGAACACTTTGTATGGCCTATGGAAAAGTTAGAAGGTCATTATTTCTGATTTTCTCTGCCTTCCTAGAATTGCAGTCATGCATTGATGAAGATAAAACATAACTACAAGTACCAGAAAGCAAAGTATAAAATCAGGAATTGGTAAACATCAATATGTGCCTGTGAGGAAGTGGAGGGGATGGTGCAGAGAAATGCATTTGGATTCAGTATCACAATTATTTGAATTTCCTTTAATATGGAAGTAAAAAAACAAAACAAATTTAATGTAGCATTAGCACCAGGGAGGTACCTTGTCAACCAAAAATGGTGCACAACAACGTTTTCATTAAATAACTACACTCCCTCCCACATGCTGTGATGACGGTTAGATGATCTTCTAAGATGCTACTTTCACACATACGACAGTGTAATCACTCAGTGAAGATTTAATTAAGCACAGCTGCTGACACTGTAAATCAATTAAGCTCCACCTGGGATTTAAATAGAGAGAAGTAGTGGAAATGTGAGCTTGCACAACATTTTTAAATTTTAAAGCGTACGCTTCTTCGTTCCTTTTTCCAAAACTGGGACATGTATTTAAATTAGAAAATAATGTTGGGAAAGCCCACCGAAAACATGGACTGTCTGGGTAAAGCTAGAAGAATCTGAATTCTACCAGGCATGCTTCCAGCCAGCCGATTCAACTGAAGTTGTCACTCTTTCAGTTGTAGACAAAATGTGGGAGGCAGCTGATATAGGCATTTCCCAGGTGCTGGCCCTTTACGATCTCTCTACAGCCTTCAACATGGTTGACCATGAGTTACTGATGGGCTGTGTTCAGGCGGCAGGCCTTCAGGATTCAGCACTGGCATGGATCCGATCTTTCCTAAAGGATTGCTGGCAATCTATCTGGCTATTCCCTTTCAAATCCACCAATGTCCAGCTATCGTGTGGGGTTCCTCAGGGGTCTGCCGTGTCCCCCCACCTTTTCAAATTGTATATTCGATCCCGAACACATTCCCTCAAAAAGATGAATGTCAGAATATACAATTACGCGGATGATGTGCAGCTTCTCTTCACCATTGATGATTCCATCGAAGCCCAGGAAACTTTCTGAAATTCTATGATGTTTATTAGAGATTGGACGAACAATGATCATCTGAAACTTAACTAGGCAAAAACAGAGATTGTTATAACTCAAAATTAAATTGTGATATGGAACTCTTCTTTCTGGCCTCCATTTTAATTTTTACATTTTTTTATTGAATTTTTATCAGGTTCCACCAAGATAACAAAAAACATTACAATTCAATACTTTATCTTAAATAACTTTCCCAATAGTTTCCAAAAAGATAACTCTTAATGAATGGAATCAGGCTAGGTAGCCACCCAGATTCGTTTAATGATTTAACCTGAAAAAGATTATACATGCATATCTAAAAATAATTCGCCCCAAATCAGAGAAAACTTTTTACCACCGCTCACTCTCCTAGCATATCTCATTTCCAGATTTCTGACTTGCACCATTTTACTCAGCCATTCTTGAAGGGAGGGAGTTAAATCAGATCGCCAGTTTCTTAACAGGAGAGATCTGGCAATCAAAGTGGCAATAAAAACGAGTTTTTTCCACCTGGGTGGGAGCCTTGCCGCGGGGGTCGAAGCCCAAACACATCAACCAAATACTGGTAGTTATAAAGACCTGAGCAATAGTTGTTAGTATCTTGAATATTCCATCCCAGTATTCCTGTATAAGTCGACATGTACCAATCACACGCATCCAACCAGCCACCCCTACTGCCTTATAGTGAAAACAGAGATCAGGACAGCTAGGCATCACGCGGGATAAGGCTTGCTGGGTTCGATATGAACGAGTTACTTACCTTCGGTAACGCCTTTTATGGTGGATACACTAGCTACCTGTGGATTCCTCACTCATTGAATTTTCCCCCCTGCGCCAGCTTTCGACGGAAATTTTCTTCCTAGCTTCTGCACGTCTACGAGGACGTCACAATTGCCCACGCGACGCCGTCTGACGTCATACAGGCAATAAGAGGTCCTCGCCGACGTCAGTACCAACATTTTTTACGGGCCTCTGAAAGCAATAGACAATTGATACAAATATTTATACAATAATATTTAATTATACCAAATAGTTAAAAACATCAGCTCAAAAATGTCAATATGCAAAATTATATACATACATACTATGTACAGCAATCTCACAAATTCCTTTCTCTACTTTTTTTTTTTTTGTTCATGTACTTATATACATAAATATATACACTATATATGAAAGCCATAAACTACCAAGAGGAGCTCACCCAAGGATAATTTGGTAAGACCAGACAGGCAATGGGGAGGCGGGAGGGACCATGAGGAATCCACAGGTAGCTAGTGTATCCACCAGAAAAGGCGTTACCGAAGGTAAGTAACTCGTTCTTCTGATGGATACAATTACCTGTGGATTCCTCACTCATTGAACAGAGTCCCAAAGCAGTACCGCATTCGGTGGAGGGTGCCTGAATGGTCAAACCAAAAAATCCTGCAGCACCGACCGTGCAAAATGGCCATCCCTCCTAACCTCCGAATCCAAGCAGTAATGCTTTGCAAAAGTGTGGAGGGACGACCAAGTCGCGGCCTTGCAGATGCCACAGGAACACCCCTAGCCAAGGCCGAAGAGGTCGACTTAGCTCTGGTGGAATGAGCTCTTATTCCATCAGGGGGTTCTTTCTTTGCCAGAGAATAACACAGGTTTATGCAAAGAATGACCCACCTGGAGAGTGTTCTCTTGTGGACTGCCCTTCCTCTCCTCTTTCCCACGTACCCGATGAAGAGTTGATCCTCCAATCTAAACTCCTTCGTTCTGTCCACGTAGAAGCTTAGCACTCTTCTCAGGTCTAAACAATGCAATCTTTCTTCCTCTTTCGAAGGATGATGCGGTGGATAAAAAGAGGAGAGAGTAATAGTCTGACCCAAATGGAAGGGTGGAACAACCTTCGGCAAGAAAGCAGCCTTGGTCCTCAACACCACTTTGTCTACATAGAAGGATGTATACAGGGGGTTTGACAGAAAGAGCCTGCAGCTCACTCACTCTTCTAGCTGAAGTAATTGCAACAAGGAAAACAGTCTTCAAAACCAATAACCTTATGGGGCAAGAATGCATTGGCTCAAAGGGTGAGCCCATAAGAAACGTTAAGACTAAATTCAAATCCCACTGAGGCATAATGAAAGGAGTGGGAGGAAACTTATTAATGAGGCCTTTTAAAAATCTTAATACTAAAGGAGATTTAAATAAAGAAGGTTGGTCTGGAAGACACAGAAAGGCTGATAGTGCCGACAAATAGCCCTTGACTGTAGCCACTGCACAACCCCTCTGTGCCAGGGACAACGCAAAAGACAAGACATCTGATAAGTGGGCACGTAAGGGATCAATTTGCTTCTCTCCACACCAATTCACAAATTTAGCCCACCTGCTAGCGTAGATAGATTTAGTGGAGTGTCACCTGGCCGATAAGATAACACCCACTACCTCAGGTGGGAGAGAAAAGGAATTCAGATTGCCCCGTTCAATCTCCAGGTATGAAGGTACAGGCTCTGGAGGTGGGTGTGTAAAACCTGCCCCTGCGATTGCTAGAGGAGGTCTGCCCTGTGAGGGAGACGGAGCAGGGGGCACAGAGAGAGTTGGAGAAGATCTGAATACCACACCCTCCTTGGCCAATCCGGAGCTATTAAGATGACTTGGGCCCGGTCTTGGCGAATTTTCCTCAGAACCCAAGGAATCAAGGGTATGGGGGGAAACGCGTAAAGCAACTGGTCGCACCAGGACATCTGGAACGCGTCCCCCAACGTTCCTTGCACCGGATACTGGAGGCTGCAGAACAACGGGCAGTGCGTGTTCTCCAGAGTGGCAAAAAGATCTACCTGAGGGATTCCCCACATCTGGAAGATTTGCCGGGCTAGATCTGGATGAAGATGCCACTCGTGATCGGTCAAGAAGTGCTGACTGACACTGTCGGCACGCACGTTCAAGACTCCGGCCAGATGGTTTGCTACCAAGCAAATCCGATGGTCCCTTGCCCAGGACCATAGTCGCAGAGCTTCTCTGCAGAGAAGGTACAACCCTACTCCTCCCTGTTTGTTTATATACCACATCGCGGTAGTATTTTCCGTCAGGACCTGAACCGACTGACCGCAAAGGGAAGGGAGGAAGGCCTTGAGAGCCAGAAGTATCGCACGCAACTCTAACAGAATTATGTGAAACATCGGTTCCACTGGAGACCAATGACCTTTGACCTCCAGGTCCCCCAGATGAGCTCCCCCACCCTAGAGTGGAAGCATCCGCTATTACTGTGGTCACCGGCGGAGGCTGCGAGAACTGCCTTCCTTTGGAAAGATTGCCGTCCGCAACCCACCATCTTAGATCCACTGCAGCGTCCCTAGAGATCTTTACCGATCCCTCGAGATCTCCTTTGTGCTGAGACCACTGCTTTCGGGGGCACCACTGAAGAGCCCTCATGTGCCAGCGAGCGTGAGTGACCAACAGAATGCAAGAAGCAAACAGACTGAGCAGACGTAGGACCTTGAGGACTGGAATGACCGCTCCACTTTGAAATATTGTAACCAATGCCTGAATGTCCTGAATCCGCTGAGGCGGAGGAAAGGCGCGATTCAATGTTGTATCCAGTGCTGCCCCTATGAACAGAAGGCGCTGAGAGGGCTCCAGGTGAGATTTGGGCACATTCACCGAAAAACCCAGGTCGAACAACAACTGGGTTGTCGAATGCAGGTGACAGAGCACAAGCTCCGGAGACTTGGCTTTGATCAACCAATCGTCCAGGTAAGGAAATATCGCTATCCCCTTCCTTCTGAGCTCTGCTGCAACCACCAACATCACCGTTGTGAAGACACGAGGTGCTGACGTGAGACCAAACGGAAGGACCGCAAACTGATAGTGCCGCGATCCCACCACAAACCGGAGATACTTCCTGTGCGACTTGAGTATCGGGATATGAAAGTAAGCATCCTGCAAGTCGAAAGACACCGTCCAATCTCCTTCATTCAACGCCAAAAGCACCTGAACCAAGGTCAGCATCTTGAACTTTTCCTGTTTGAGGAACCAATTCAAAATCCTCAGGTCCAGGATTGGCCTCAACCGACCATCCTTCTTGGGGATCAGGAAGTATCTTGAGTAACAACACTGACCCCTCTCCTGCTCTGGAACCAACTCCACTGCACCCTTTGAAAGGAGGACTAGAACCTCCTGTTCTAGTAACAGGAGATGCTCTTCTGAACAGTAGGATGGGTGGGGCGGGATGGGGGGGAGGAAACTCCCGAAAGGGATGGGCATAGCCTTTCCCCACAATGCTGGTGACCCATGAGTCTGATGTTATATCCTCCCACTTGTGGAGAAAGTTCAATAACCTCCCCCCTACAGGAGTGGTATGTGAAGGAATTGGTGGAAGACTAAAGCTGCTTCCCATGCTGCACCCCTTCAGAGGAAGAGGAAGAGGCAGAGTGCTGCTGGGCGGCTCCTCTGGTTCGGACCCTACCCCTCCCCCTGTATGATCTATAGGGGAGAGCAGTGGCGGGTTGCTGTTGAAATCTGCCTCGAAAGGAGGAGGATGAGCCATGACCAAACCCCCTAAATCTTCTGAACAGTCTCGAAGAAGCAGAAGAGGAGGCCTGCAAGCCTAATGACTTTGCCGTAGCCCTACTCTCCTTAAATCTCTCAAGGGCAGAGTCCGCCTTGGATCCAAAAAGTTTATCCCCATCAAAGGAAAGATCCAGCAGGGCTGACTGGACATCAGATGAAAATCCAGAGGAACGAAGCCAGGCCTGTCTCCTCGTAGCAACAGCAGTGCCCATAGCCCTGGCCACAGAATCAGTAGTGTCCAGCCCCGACTGGATTAATTGGGTTGCCGCAGCTTGAGCATCTGAAACCAGACTCAATACCTCCTGAGGCACCTCCGTATGGGACAACTTTATCTCTTCCTAATGGCCTAGATGTATCTGCCCAAAATGCATGTGGCATTAGTAGACTTGAGAGCCATACTGCATGATGAGAAAGCTTTCTTGGAAGATTGGTCCATTTTCTTTGAGTCTCTGTCCGAAGGCACCCCCAGAAAAGAGCCTGGGGCAATACGAGATGAACATGAAGCCTGAACCACCAGGCTCTCTGGGGTCAGGCGCCTAGACAAAAAGCCTGGATCCGCCGGAGCCACACGATACCTGCGTGACACTGATCTATTAACGGCCGCAGATGACACCGGCTTCTTCCAGATCTCTAAAATTGGTTGTAACAGAGCCTAATTAAATGGCAGAAGTGGCTCCGCAACCATCGAACCAGGATGTAATACCTCAGTCAATATATTGGGTTTAGATTCAGACACCGGTAAGGGAAGGTCCAAAAAGTCAGCTGCTTTCCTTATTACAGAGAGGGATGAAGCAGCCTTCTCTGTATATTCTCCTGGAGATGTTAAGTCCCATTCTGGAGAGGTGTCTATGCCACTTGCCGTATCCAAACCCTGGAGATCTCCCAGAGGTTCTTCAATCTCCCCTTCCTCCAGGGCTTTCTTCCGATACTCCTGCTCCTCAAGGAGGCGAAGAGCAAGCCTTCTTGAATGTAGCCTGGCTTCAATCCTTGGCGTCGACATGGCGTCAGCCGACGTCGATGCCGGACGCCGATCCTCGGATCAGTCTGACGCCGGATCCATCGGCGCCGTGGACTTCTTCGGCGCCGTATGAGGCAAAGGATAAACAGGAGAACTCTCCGGCGCCGGACCAGCAGATCTACTCGGCGTCACAGGCTGTGAATTCGACGCCAAAGGAACCGGCGCCGAGCCAGCACCTCCCATTGGAAGGAAGGGCATGAAAGGTGCCGGTCGTAATGGAGCCGGAGCACCCATATTGAAGGCCAATGGCCCGAAGGACCAGCTGGTCCACCACCTGGAGCCATTTGTTGAAAAATGGCAAACATCGCATTTAAAAGTGCGGAATTGTCAGCACCTGGGGCCGGGAAAGCCGGATACTGCGGAGCCTGGGCTCGAGGTGACATCGGCGCTGGCCCCGGCATCTGAGAAGCCGGAGAGAACTCCTGACGTTGAGGAACCTCAAAAACAGATGGTGGATTCAAAGGCGGCGGCGGCGAAGCCGGTGATGCAGGAGGCGTCTGCGGAGTGATGGTGGGACTAACCTCCCATGTCTTTCGGCGTCGAACAGAAGGCGACCTCGAGCACGACCGCTCCCTACTTGACTGGAGCCGAGATTTGCGACGACGCCGGGAGTCACGATGACGCGGATGGGACTTCGGAGAAGATGACTTGCGCCGATGCCGCTTCTCCCTCTTCTTGGATTTCGCCAAAAAGAGTTTCGCCTCACGCTCCTTCAACGCCTTCGGGTTCATCCGTTGACAGAAGTCACATTTCTCCACGTCGTGGTCGGAGCTGAGACACCACAAACAGTCTACATGTGGGTCTGTCACCGACATTTTGCCACCGCACTCCCTGCAGGGCTTAAAAGCCGACTTTCGTTGAGACATGCTTTCTTTTCGAAGAAAGAAACAGTAACAGTAACTACGCAGAGTAGAAACAGTAGCTCCCTCGAAGAATAACCGTTGTTAGAAGGCACGGAAAAAAGGGAACTGACGTCGGCGAGGACCTCTTATTGCCTGTATGACGTCAGACGGCGTCGCGTGGGCAATTGTGACGTCCTCGTCGACGTGCAGAAGCTAGGAAGAAAATTTCCGTCGAAAGCTGGCGCAGGGGGAAAATTCAATGAGTGAGGAATTCACAGGTAGTTGTATCCATCAGAAAATAGCCATTTACTGAAAAATATCATCCAATGTCAATTCGCACCTCTAAGTACTGTGAAGTTTAAATGATTGATCCTCTCCCAGCACTCCCTTGACAGGTCGAGACCCTCCTGGCGGGCCCATTTTCTCGCCGCCTTTGCCCCAAGATCAGCCTTATCCTACTCTAGGAGTAACCTTCTCCATGCACCCGCATGAATGGGCGAAACAGACTCCAGTTTCTTGAAAAAGTATGGATGTTAATACACAAGGGATGGCCGAAAACAGAAAGTTAAATAATGGTAATATAGACATTTTGATCAGTGCAATTTGGCCTAGTATAGAGAGGGGGAGAGGCCCCCAGCTTGCAAACAGGGCCTGGGTTTTCAAGAGCAAAACAGTGTAGTTAAAATCATACAGGTCTCCTATGTCGGCTGAAACGTTAATCCCAAGGTATCTCTTTGGCCTAGTATTCACACAGTGCTTTAATTCGGGGAGCAGTCTAATAGAAGAAGTACCACACAAAATAATATCAGTCTTACTCATATTAATCTTGTAGCCACCAATTTGCTCAAATTCAGCAAAAACCTTAAAAGCCGCTTCCTGGGAGGATTATTCTTCATCTAAAAATATAATAATATCATCAGCATAAAGTTTGATCTTCCCCATTGACTTCAACAGGGGATGAATCCGATTATTTTGTCTGATTTTAATCGCTAAAGGCTCAATGAAGAGAGCACAGAGAATAGGGGAAAGGGGGCACCCATGCCGGGTCCCACGTCAAACTTGAAGTTGACCAACACAAGCAGAATTAATTATGATATTGGCTTCAGAGTTTAGATACAGCCTTTGAATTAATGCAGAGACCTGAGAGGGCACCTTATAGCTAGACAATATTGCAAACAGTCTGTCCCACAAAACAAAATCAAATGCTTTTTCCGCATCTAATAAAAGAATGATGGCAGAAATTTTATTAGAGGCGAAATAATCAAAAGCCTCGGCTAAATAGTGCATATTGGTTGCAAGTTGCCGACCAGCAATAAACCTGTTCTGATCGGGGTGCACTAGTTTATTGACAACCCCGTTAAGCCTGTTAGCCAGAAGTTTTGTGATAATCTTATAGTCTGTATTTAGCAAAGAAATTGGATGATATGCATTAGGGTCTTCCCTGTCCTTATTCTTTTTGGGAAAGCTAACCACATTGCCTGAGTACCAAGAATTGGGGATCTGCTCGCCCTTAAACAAGCCATTAATTAAAGACAAAAAATCGTCGATAAATACCTTTATGAAACCTTTATAAAATTCAGCCGGAAAGCCATCAGGTCCACAAGCCTTCCCCATGGGAAGGTTCTCGACAACCTCAAGGAGTTCTAACTTCGTAAATGGCTGTATTAGAGCATCACTCTCTTCTTCTGTGAGACTAGGAATATCCAATTTCCCCAAGAAATCCTTAATGGTCTTAAGGTCAATATCCTGAATTTGGCTGTAAATATGCCTATAATGTTCTAGCATGATTTTATCCACAACTCTGGGGTCAGTATGCCTAACCCCGGTGACAGGGCACCTTAATGCATGTATCATATTGCTAGCACTTCGATCTCGAGCTTGCCAGGCCAAAAATTTACCTGTAAAATTACTCTCTTCATATACCTTTTGTCTATAGGTCTGATATCTTATGTCAACCTTCTTAAAAAGATTATTGGCCAGGGCCTTTTCAGCTAATTCAAAAGACTGTCTATCGCTTTCCGTGGGGGCGTGAAGGTAAATAGTTGAACACCTCTGCACTGCTTCTTCCAGAGCCATGGCTTGTTGTCTCTGAGAAGATTTATCTGCTGCCTCCTTAGCGATTACCAAGCCCCTGAAAAAGGCCTTAAACGCATCCCAAACCATAGCTAGATTTGAAGATCCCTGATTGTGTATGAAAAATTCACTTATTTTGACCTTAGAGACCTGTACCCATCCCTCCTCTTGAAGGAGTTGCTGGTTAAACACCCATCTTCTAGGCTGAGGCATGGAGAATTCTGAAAAAAGAGACACTTCATTTCTGGCCTCCATTGATCGGCATCTCTCCCCAACCTAAGCACTCAATAAAAAGTCTAGGAGTCTTCGTCGACAAACATTTGTCGATGAAACCCAAAGTAGGAGCAGTCATATCACCCTGCTTTCTACAGCGGGCGAAAATTAAGATCAACAAGTTCCTCACTGTTGAAGCCCTAGTTCAGATCATTCTTGCCTTAGTCATCTCATGAATCGACTATGCAAACGCTCTCTCTTTGCCTTCCTAAATGTCTTTCTCAGACTCCCACTTGTACAAAATCAAGCAGCTACTCTTATACTCTTTTTTTGTCTTGTAATTTTTTATTGAAGAAACATAACAATAGTGATGTGTGGGTACATTGACCCATTGAACAGTGCAGTGAATCCTAATTTGTTTTAATGGGATAACAGGAGTCACCTTAGCCTTTGGCTTGCAGACTCGTGCCCCCGTCACCTAGTGACTTTTAACCTACTTAGCTTGCTCTGTCTTAGCCCATTTAATTATTTAATTCATCTAAGATGGCTGCCTTGTTTGTAGTTAGGCCACTTGTTATGCTTTGCATTATCAGTGCCACCGCGCTAAGGCGTCAAGATCAAGCAACAAAGACAAGCAAACAGTAGGTGTTCACACTTAGGGATTTTCCCGCTTTATACTTTCAAGGGATTGTTTATAATAATTGCCGTTCCAAGCATGTCTGTTATCTATTGTTTGGGAACACACCTAAGTCAAGGGTCCTGGTAGATCTGTATAAATACATCGCACTTTAGACAGATAATCAGAGGGATTCCGACCAGAGGGCATCGCCACCATCGCTGATATCGATGCTGCATGTCGTCTTGACGCTGACCCAGTCTTCGTGTGCCTGCGGAGTCTGAGAAAGAGACCTCATTCCAAGGTAACGAGGGTTGGGGGCTCCTCTCAAAAACATAGCATTGGCAGATTAGGTTTAACAAACCCAGCTCTCCTTTAGGTAGGAAGTTAGGCCTATCATGTTAGGGTATTAGGGCATATTACACCCCTTACGTCTTTTACATGCTATTGAAAGATAATGGGGGTCTTTGTAATAATGACTCTCTTCTTCACAATTCTGTTTCTTGCACTGTTCATTATCCTAATCATTGCAGCCCATGCAACATATCGCAAATTGCAGTTGTGTTAAATAAAAACTATTGAAACTTTACTGCATCTTTGTAATTGCCTGTGTTTGGTTGAGACATGATGTATCTGTGAGAAAGGGGTAATCTCCGTTTAACCACGACACTCCCTAAGATATCTTACTCTCGAGTCCATGCGTAAAGGCTACCACAAATCACCTTTTACTATTGTGTTTGTTGAGGTGCTGCCAGTGAGCCAGAAGGGTTGGGACGACAGCTGCGACTTGTTGTAGGATAGGCATAGTCATCTACAAACAAAAGTACTGCAATCCTTAAACTAGCAGTCTTGCCTGGAGCAAGAGTCCAAACTACGACATGGCGTCACCAACTATGGTGTTTAGGCACTAATTTACGGATACCCGACTATCACCATCTCCCAGACAACAGGTACCCTAAGTACCATTATACAGAGACGTCCATGGTCATTGGGAAAATTGCTCCTCAGCTGAAAAGGTAACACCTGATTAAGCTGTAGGTTGTTTGAGCTCGAACTCATAAAAGGACTATACTCCCCATTTTGGTGTTCCGTTTTTCTAAACAAATATGGCTAACGCCATTGACATTCCTGAGAATGTTAGACAAGCACTAACACAACACTTACTATTGCATTGCCTTACACATGAGGGCAGGGATGTTACTCTAATAATAGAAGCTAATGAAGCATACCAAACAGAAACATTTTATTGTTGTGTCACCTTTCCCGAGGAGGACCAAAGAACACATACATCCACACATATGAAATTGCAAATGTACCTCAACGGTACCGAGCATACCAGTATGATGAAACATCGCTCACATACCAAGAGCATCAGAACTGGTTTGGAGGCGCCCTACCACATGTATTACAAAGAGTGAGGCTAGGTCCCTTCAGTAATGATGGACCAACGTGGCCTATGTTTGCCACATACACACCTCACCCAGGCATACAAAATATGGCAATAGCAGATCTGAGAGATTTGTATAATGAATTAGTGACATTATATAGACGAGTAGTTCAGTTCGTAATGCGAACTTTGAACACCACACCAGCACGTCCAGCACCGCCAGCACCTGGTGGTTACCAATTGGCTACTGGGATTAATCTACAAACAGTGCATAATATCTTGTGTAAAGTACCCATAGAACGGGAAAAAATACTGTTCTGGACTGCCCAGAAAACTAATCAGCTGAAAGCTGTGTTTCCCCACATGGGACCACAGGAAAAACATAGACTGCTCACTATGTGCTTGCCCTTTGGGATGGTTCCCTCAGTAGATAACTACGCCACATGGGGTACAGTCTTCGCTGCTATTTACACTACCACACAAGGTACCCCAGCACTTGCCAATTTACCGGAGGTGTTCAAACAAGTACAAAATGAGCACGGGCTGCACCAGCCTTGGATTTGGGGATGAAATTAATGCGTAACTTTGACGCGGTTTCCTCAATAATACTGAGTAATATTAAAGGGGAAACGGTAGCACTGACAATACGCCAGCATCTCCGGGAAACTCCACACCTGGAAAAAGAGAGACAGGTACCAAAAATAATTTCCGACACCTATACCAGTATAGGGCGGAATAGTTTGGGAGCCAAACCAAAGAAATTGGAGTTACAATGTACCGCCCATAAGGAGGGTACAAAGCAGGCACAAGAGGGCTCTAAGAAGCGCTGGGAAAAACAAAAAGAGTTTAAAGATAAAAGAAATAAGAGAGCTGATTCTCCACACCCGGAGAACTCCGAAAGGCGATACAATCTCAGAAATAGGGAGAATATTAAAACACCGGAGAGATATACTGATTCACCTCCCTCTCGTTCCTTTCAGGACGCACCGGATAGACGTAGCAAGAGAGGGGGCGTCCTGATCGACGTGCTGAATACGTGAAACAAAAGAAAGACTCAACGCAGTCTACAATTAAAAAAAGAAGAAAAGACTCCTCAGCAAAAGCCACAGTTTAAAAAGAAAAAGGGGGCAGCACTGACAGCTAAAAATGCCAGTACACTTGAGAACACTGTTGAGGAACAAGACGTGGGCAGTGACTCTGTTAGACAGCGCAGCAGAGGTCACGATATGTCGCCAGAGTCTGAAAGATCATCTGGATGTGACAGCAACTAACGATTTTATTGCAGTTGAAACTGCGTACGGCCGTGTTCTCCCACCCGACAGGGTTTACGATAAACAAATTCAGATAGAGGGAGACGTAAGAAACAAAAACAAACAACAAATATGAAAATGGAGAGAAAGGCTGGGGGAGGAGGTAATGGAGGGGGGTAAGGAAGGAAAAAAGGGAGGCATATAGTATATGATGCTGTAAAACATTCCAAATAAGAGGGCATAAACACAGGAGAGACTTGGACACGGGAAAAGTCCTAGCGTCAGTGGGTGAGAATACTAGTCACCCCAAAGGGAGGACCGAACTCAAAGGTAACACACATGGGGGCAGCGGGATGGGGGTATGACAAAAAGGTCAGAGGGGAAGCCCAGGGGGAGGGAAAATGAAAAATGGTTCGGATCGATGATTAAAGGCATCCAGCAATAGAGTAGCAAGAAAGAGGTGGGGGCATACCGGTTACAAAGTAGGACAGGAGGGTGGAGACGAAGACGTAGAAGACAAGTAGAGTAATAGAACGGCAAACCCAGAACAGGGTAGGGCGCCCTGCGTCAAGATGGGTCTGAGAGGGGGTGCAGGATTGGGGGGCGAGAGGGGAGGGTAGAGGGGGGGCATGAAGAGGGAGAAAAGAATACTTATGATGGGGAGGGGGTAGAGAGGGAGGGGAAAATGGGGGGGAAGTAGGGGGTAGAGTGGGAGATAGGGACGCCAGTGATAAGAGGAAGGGGAAGGGGGCATAGAGGCAGAGGCTATAGGGTGGGAGAGCGTAGAAGGTAGATGGGGTGATGCAGGTGGGATAACAGAGGCATCAGTGATGACTCTCGTTCCTTTAGCAATTGTGGCATTGGCAATGGGAGAGATGCAAGCATGCTATGGGCTGTCGGCAAACAAAGGCGCCCATGTCTGCATGAACAGGGCAGACTGGCCTTGCAGGTGGTAGATGAAGCGCTCATGGGCGGTGGTCTGAACCATTGCCAACATCCACTCCTCCGATGTAGGTGCAGCTGGGGATCTCCAGTGGCAGAGGATGCAAATCTTGGCAGTCGCAAGGGCTGTGTGCAACAGACAGCATTGTGGACGGGGAAGGCCGGAGAAGCCCCTATATTTTTGAGGAGGATTAAAAAGGGAGAGAGGGGTATCCGAATGGCCATGGAGGTATCGAGGGTGGAACCCAACACCTCCCAGAAGGGCTGGATCAATGGGAATTCACAAAAGATATGTGCCAGGTTGCATTGAGTGTCCGCGCATCAACAGCAGTTTGTATGAGGCAGGAGTCCCGCTCTCTGCAGTTTTGTTTGGGTCCAGTGCCATTTGTGGACCATTCTGAATAGGCAGAACTTCAGGCGGGCTTCTCGCATGCCCCTATCTAGGGCCTTGATGATGTCGGCCCAGTCCTCCTCTTCAAACTCCTTCTAGAGACATAATTGCCACCTAGAGTGGAGATTGTCGATGAGGGGTTGGAAGAAAAGATGGTGTGTACGGTAGGACACCATAGGCTAGGTCTGGAGGGCTTAGGGGTTAGCTCCCATGCAACAATGCAGGCAGTGCTTTAGTTGCAGGTACTGCCACGCCTGTTTGGGATGGAGGCCATATTCCTCTCATAGGTTCGCAAATGTCTTACATTCACCATCTGCAAGGACCTGGTCTAGGCTATCGATATCGGCTGGCTCCATTATGTCCAGTTGATGGTGTCCCCTCTGACGCGAAGGCTGTTGATGCCCTACAGGGGGACCCATAAGTGAATGTTGAGAAGGCGATGCACTCTGCACCAAGCTGCATGCATGGCCCGTAACATCGGATTAACAGCATGAGGCTGGGAGGAGCTGACTCTGTACGAGGGGCTGAGGCCACTCGGGCTGGAGTGTAACAGTCGTTCAGTGATGACCCATTCCGGTGGGTCCGGTGCCTCAGGGAGCAGTCATGCTAGTTGGGAGAGATGGAGGACTAGAGCGTAATGTTCTACCAATGGAAGCCATATACCTCTACAGGAGCGGTGTGCCATGAGCCTGGCAGGCTAGAAGCGGGGACAGGAGGAGCCCCACACAAACGCTCAAACTCTGCATTTATAAATAAGAGTGGCGAGAGGGGCACCTGCAGGGGTATCGTGCCTAGCACATATGTGAATCGTGGTAGCGTGACCATCCACACCGTTTATACTCAGCCCCATATGGAGAGTCCGATATGCGACCACTTCTCAAAGACTAGTTTCATACGTGCTATGAGGGGGTCTAAGTTGTCTGCAATCATACGTTCTAATCCCCTTTTGACTAGGATCCCTAGATATTTAAGACAAGACCGCGTCCATGAAAAAGGGAAGCTTTGAATCTCCACATACGTGGTGTTGGTGGCGAGGAGCAGTGCTTCACTCTTGTCCCAGTTCACCCGCTAACCAGGTAGGATTGCAAAGTCATCGATAATCTCTAATAAAGCTGGGATGGAACGGCTCAGGCCTGCTAAGGTAAGTAGGATATCTTCCACATATAAGCAGATTTTGGTCACACTCCCTTGGAGAGGGGTATCCCAGTGAGGAGAGGAAATTGGCGGGCAGTGGGCACTAGAGCTCCTATTGCCAGCAGAAAAAGAAGTGGTGAAAGTAGGCAGCCTTGCCTTGTCCCTCTCTGTATCAGAAAGGGGCCAGATAAGAAGCTGCCACAATTAACCTGAGCCATGGACAGTCATACCACAGGTGTGATTTGGCGATTAATTGGTCACCCGTCAAATTTCTGGTATGGGAGTTTGGATATGGACTGAGCTATCTCAGACTTACTGATCTTCCTGTCCAGTAGGGCTCGACCCTCATTCGATAGTCCGGGAGGTTGATGCCATCCAGAAAGATCTCTATTTGGTTGGAGCTGGGCACCGTTTCTGGGGTGTACAGTTGTCAGTAGCATGTTGTAAACTCATTAATAATATCCTGCGGTCGGGTGAGGATCTAGCCATTTGAGGAATAAATAGCAGGGATGGCTTGTGCCACTTCCTGTTGGTAGAGTTGGGCCACTAAAAGTCGGCCAGCCTTTACCCCCGTTTATAGTGGCGACCCTGGAATCATTGCAGCATGTATTCTGCCTTGGATGCATACAGTTCGTTGAGCGCTACGCAAAGTTGTTCCAAATGCCAGCGCACTGGTAGCGAGGGGTGGGCTGTGTACAACCAGGTGAGACACGCAATGTTGCCTTACAGTTCTGTTTGGTGCACTAACTTTTGTTTATTAGCCAGCACAGCATCACGCCACGTATGGTTGCCTTTGCTGTCGCCCACAGTACTCTCTGGGAAGAAATTGAGCCTTTGTTGTTCTGCATGTAGGTGGAGACATGCGCCTGTAGAGAAGATTTGCCCTGGTGGGGTACGATTGCGGTGTATGGTAAGCACCAGAGTTTGCGGCACGTAGTAGTAAGGCCTAGGTCGACGGATAGCAGGATAGAAGCGTGATCGAAGAGAGCTGATTCAAAGATCCAGGAGTCCCGAACGTGGAACACTGTATTTTGTGATGCAAGGAAATAGTGCAGCCATGACTGGGTGTCGTGCACCGACGAGAGAAAAGTATATTCTCTATCTGCCGGGTGCGTGAGCCTCCAGTGGTCCACTAGTCTGTGGTCTGAGGTCAAGTCTCTCAGTAAGGCCCTATCCGGGTTGTTGCTGATGTCTATTGAGCCAGTCCTGTCAAGCACTGTGTCTCGGGCTAGGTTCTAGCTATACTCAAATTCAAGCAACGAAGACATTCTGATACCACTCCTATGTTAAATGAACTTTATTGGTTACCGGTGGTACAACAAAGCTAGGACATCTGGGCATCCTGCTAGTGAAGAACTGAGGCAAAGTTATGAATGATTAGTTAAAAAACATAATTTCTTTAATACGATATATATACAACTATTTTCCAGACAATCTTGATCATGCACATTAAATACTATTGTGGTACTTTTCCTGTCCCAGGAAACATCACAATTAGAACACCTGACACAGGAAGCAGTGCATATAGACACTGCACAATAAAACAAATTAACAAGAAGAGACGTTACAACAACTCTGTTGGAAAGGAAATACAACATTTCGAGCAGATGGTGGTGAAGAATTAATTGTACAGACATCTGTATACAAGCAAAATACCTAGAAATTCTTAAATCATGCTGAACCACTGATAGTTAATTTGGACATACTGAACAACTTTATTTCTAGCTCACGGGGGAGAGGTGGAGAGGGGAGGAGGAGAGGAGAAGAGAGGTATAGAGGGGGAGAAGTGATGGAGGAGAAGAGAGGTGGAGAGGTAAGGATAAGAGAGGTGGTGAGGAGAAGAGAGGTGGTGAGGAGAAGAGAGGTGTAGAAGAGATGAGAGGAGGAGGAGAAGAGAGGTGGAGAGAGTTGAAGAAGAGAAGTGGAGAGGTGAAGTGGAGAGAGGAGAGGCAGAGAGGAGCGGTGGAGATGAGAGGTGGAGAGAGTTGGAGAAGAGAGGTGGAGTGGAGAAGTGTAGAAGAGAGGTGGAGTGGAGAAGTGTAGAAGAGAGGTGTAGAGGAGACAAGAGGAGGAGAAGAGAGGTGGAGAGGAGAACAGAGGTGGACAGTTGAAGAGAAGAGAGGTGGAGGGAGAAGTAGAGAAGAGAGGTGGAGGAGAAGAGAGGAGTAGAAGAGAGGTGGAGAGGAGAAGAGTGGTGGAGAGGAGAGAGGAAGAGGAGAAGAGAGGAGAGGAGAAGAGAGGAGAGGTGGAGAGAAGAGGTGGAGAGGAGAATCAAGGTAGAAAGGAGAGGTAGAGGAGAAGAGAGGTGGTGAGGAGAAGAGAGGTAGAGGAGGAGAAAGGTAGAGTGGAGAGAAGAAGAGATGTGGAGAAGAGAGGTGGGAAGGAGAGGAGAAGAAAAGAGGTGGAGAGGAGAAGAGAGGTGAAGAAGAGAGGTAGAAAAGAGAGGTGGAGAGGAGAATACAGGTGGTGAGGAGGGGAGAAGAGGTAAACAGCAGAGAAGTGGAGAAGAGAGGTGGAGAGTGGCGGAGAAGAGAGGTGGAGAGTGGCGGAGAAGAGAGGTGGAGAAGGGACGTGAGGTGGAGAAGAGAAGAAAGGTGGAGAGGTGGGGAGGAGAAGAGAGGTGGAGTGGAGAAGAGAGGTGGGGAGCAGAAGAGAAGAGGTGGAGAGGAGAAGAGAAGCAGAGAAGAGAGAAGAAGAAAACCGAAGAAAAGAGACGGAGGGGAGAGAAGAAGATATGTGAAGAGTGGTGGAAAGGAGAAGAGAGGTTGCGAAGAAAGGTAGAGAGGAGAAGAGATGGAGAGGAGAAGAGAGATGGAGAAGAGAGGTGGAGAGGAGAAGAGAGGTGGAGAGGGGGAAGAAAAAAGGCTGGAAAGAAGAGTTATTAACCACATGCAAATGACCGGTAAGCATACCCTAAAGAGTACACTGTCTGGTAACCATGTCCATGCTGAATAAGGACACAAATAAGCCCAGATGCATTTCAACGTAACTGGGCCTTACTGGTGAGTTAGAACAGAGTCCCTTTAGCATATCAAGCTCAAGGCTGACATCTGAGCATGCCCATGTCGGTGTAGGGTAACTCACATAGACAACACCTAATTAACGGCTGGAGATTCTTTAATCAAATGGAACCACTCGTAATTACAGAGATGGAATTTCATTCTATCCTCTTTAGCACACAATTTCTAGATCTTATGGGATAGGCATTTCACAAAAGAATCGTTATAAGACCTGCTGTTAAACCTTCTTCTTGAAAGTAAATTTTAAACTGTAGCTGTGCTAGCCACAATTCTACAGATTTAATAGAGCACACTGTAGTAACTGCCTTGATCATTAAGTACACGGACGGCAAATGTTGTGAAATACAATGTGCAAAGCTGTTAAAGTGCAACCAAGGAAATCTTAACGATTCTGCAATAAAAGACCACACCCTTAGTTCCTCAACTGAGGCAGCTGTAAACAAGCTAAACGGACACTCTGCTAAAGAGTTATGGATATGGCACCAGAATACAGAGGGGGTTATTACAACTTTGGAGGAGGTGTTAATCCATCCCAAAAGTGACGGTAAAGTGACGGATATACCACCAGCCGTATTACGAGTTCCATAGGATATAATGGACTTGTAATACGGCTGGTGGTATATCCGTCACTTTACCGTCACTTTTGGGACGGATTAACACCTCCTCCAAAGTTGTAATAACCCCCAGAGTCTTTAAGTATTGTGCTACAATAAAAGCATAGCAAAACATTGACCACCAAAATAGCTTCAAAATAAGTTATGGTACACTATACTTAATTCCACATATACCTACCCTGGTTATATATGCATCTTCAGGGGGTGTAGACGTGGAGTTAACAATAGTAAATGTATACTTACTCATATATACTAACCTTCTTAATATTACAGATATCAATATTTTTGCTACAGTATTATGGTAGGATGATTTTAAAAACTCCATACACTGATGTTCAAGTAAGTGAACTTACATGTGCAGGAAAGAGTACTGTCTGCTATGTAAAATGCAGTGCCGTACTTACCAAAACCTGTTGCAAGAAATTTTCTTCACTTGCATACTTTACTTCAATAGCTACCTTTGGACATTCTGCTCCTAATGGAAAGGATACCTTAACACATGCAAAACTCTATGCCAATGGACATTTGGACAAGCTGCCTCAGAAGACGCAAGTCTAAAGGCATCCTTGATGAACATCCACAATTTCAGTTACACATGTATGACTATCTGTCCATCATTCTATTATGACAGTTCACATCAGAAGCTTTTTTTAGATGGTCCTGCTAATTAATTTCAGGGTAAGAAAACAAGACAATACTTAGTTGAGGGCTTTGTGGGGGTAGGTATGCGAGCTAAAGTCAGAGAGAAAGATCATCTGCAACTTGATACATAGCAGCAAAAATATGATGAAATGTCAAACTGCAGTGATCACATGTAATGCCATTGTGGTATTATGCTTCAATCAGTCTAATAAACCACTGCACCCTCTACTGTTAGATCTACTGCAACCTTTAAATAGGTTCAAAATTGAGTAGTCCTTTCGATCTTAGCAGCTCTCTCTCCCTGCTGATCTAGCTTCCACTGTTTAGTTTCTTCAAGGCTGGATTGGGATACTCTGGCTTTTCAATGACTCCTAATCCAAACTTGAGTTCCAGGAAACTCCGGTGATTGTTGGGTGCCAGAGCAGTGAATCCAGCAAAGGATATAGGAACCAAGGGCTTAAGGAAATGTTCTGGGAACTCAACATCCTGCTTGTGGTCCATCCATGTGTCCTTAGTCATTACCCCATTACGGGGGTAGAAAGGCCAGAGGTCGACATGTAAGTGGTTGGTCTCACTGTACTGCACCCTGAAGAAGTCACCTTCTATGGCCTTTTCCCATACATAACCCTTCTCATCCACAATGGATCCAGATTCAACGTTCCGCAGAAAGTCACAATTAGAGACGTCTTCAAGGTAAATGCCAAGATCTACATCATAATCCCAAGGGATGATGTCCTGATGTCGTACAGCCCCAAGCAAAGTACCACCTTCCAACCAGTACCGTACTCCAGAGCTCTCCAAGATGCTGATAACATACAAAGCAGTCTCTCTCAGAGCCTTTAAGCAACAGGGTGGCGTCCAGCGGTCCTGATAAAGGTATTCAGGAGTATCATCATGAACTGTGCCAAAGCACCGAGGCGTTTCTTTGCTGCATCCATACCACTGTTGCTTCTCATCTTCCATAACCACCCGCCGAATCCCAAAGTCTCTGAAAAGCTGTGCTCTGCTGGCCTTAATGTTGTTGTCTGCTTTCCATTGATTATGGGAAGAAGTGAAGAGAGGCCGGTGGGGAGCTGGAAATGAGATGTCCTCCAAGATACGTACTCTCCATCCACGCAGTGAGGACTGGATGAACAGGGAGTAATCAAGTGGTTTGGCAAGGGGGGCAGAGAGGTTGAACAAGTCCCTAGTTTGAAGGAGGACAACTGCATCGCCACGGATGGCACTGCAGAGATTTCTGGAAGCAGACATTCTGTATGTGGCTGTCCATTCCTTGAGGTTAACTTTCAAATCCAAACAATTCAGTGGGGTCAAAGACTCGACTGGGGCAGCCACCATGTGTGCCCTGCTCATACTATGCTTGTATTCTTCCACCATCTTCTCAAGCTGTTTTGAAACATCCATTCGGACACCATCTGGCACCAAAGCGACATAGCTAGTCCGGATGTAATGCTCAGGCCTTGAAGCATAGGCTGGCTTCTCAGGAGACGGCTTCAGGACCACTAGATGGACATGAGGGCTATGAGGTAGTTGCAAAGGGGGGTACGGAAAAGTGTCTGTAACAACCACAACAGGTTGAGCTGGGTTGTGCTTCAAGAAGGACTGTACTACCTCAGGTACATAATTCTCAAAGTCTTCAAACTCACGAATGAGGATGGTAACACCAGGGGTGCTGGAGTTTGGCTGCCGGTGGAAGGACAGGCTGCCAGGCTCCCGGTGACGCGGTACCAAACGTGGGTGCAGCTTGGTACTATAGTACAGAATGATCAAGTTAGCCACAATGGCTAGAGACAGGACCCACTGGCAGAAGGTACACCGCATTTTGACAAGGTTAGCTACTAATTTCTCACTCAGGGAGTAGGCTGTTCATCCCAACATGGTCTACTAATCTTTTACTGTAAAGCAAAGGAAGCGTTCCATGGATTTTGCTCCACTGGAGTCCAGCCCACTTACTATAAGCCATATGGAAATCCCAAAGTCAAAAAGATGGAAAATAAATTAACCTAGCTGTGCGCAGAATTAATGTTCACAAAATAACATCCACTGGTGAATAGTCACTGTCAGTCTATATAAGTGTAACCGAATGTAAATGATGACATTTGCCCATCTATATGAACAACATATCCAGCCTTCGAAGAAAGGTCAACTGCATGTTCAAACTGTTGATGCCTTGTGTTATTTCCTTTATTCGTGCAGTTACCAAGACATTCAAGTAGTGAGACACAGGAGTCTTCGAACCCTGAAAGAAAGAAAAAATGTCCTGTGAGTGTCAGGAATTATACAAGTATGTCAACGTGAAAACCTATTATTGGTGTGGACCCGGCAAAATCGAGTATTCTAACCGTGCATTTTTTAAAAACCCAAGGATTCAAACAGGAAGTATTCACATGCCACCAAAAGCTAATGTTTATTTGAATTGCAGTTATGCACCGCAGGGACAGAACACTGAAGGTAAGCTGGGAGGAAGGCTGGCACTAAGAAATCGATTCACAGAGAAGACCTTGTCCCATTTGATACTTTTCCCTGAAATGTATCTCCTGGAGTGGGCATCTTTGTTGATTGTTGAACCTGGCCAAGTGCCATGCCATGTGTTCCAAAGTACAACATATTCTGCACTTCCCTCAAAATTGACTTTGGATTCCAAATTGTAACGTTCCATCTGGACTACTGAAATGGTGTTTGCAATGGGCTCCAAATAAATGCTATATCAAGCTCCAAATATTCTACAATTACCCTACTGGAAAGTCTTTGACCAGAGACACCTTGGCCACATCATATATGCCCAGAAGAGAATTTAGTGGCTACCAATTAAGGAAAGACCAACAATGCACTGCATGGCTACACTCCAGAATAACCATCAAAGGTCTTCCAGCTCTACCAGTCTTATGCGAACCCAACATTGGTTTCCATGAGCTGGCTTGACATCTCTCCAACCAGGATTAGAGACTTGATAGCAGAACATCACATGTGACACACTACCATTTAGACAACCTCTTTTCATTTTAAACCTGAAGGGAATTCCTGAATTTCGACAAAACATGAGGCTAAATTTATTCTGCTTGGCCTACAGTCAGTTAGTGACCCAGGCCAACTGTAGTACCACCACCAGCCAACATTCATTGTGCCACTCAGACATCTACATCTTGACTGGTTTTAGTACCTGCAAATCAGATTTCAAGTTACATGTTATTATGGGTTATCAGCACTATAAGTCCTACCAGCCAATCAACAGCACCAACGAGATAACCAAGTAAAAAAAACTGCAAATCCAGATTCCATTTGATGGATGGCAGAATCACCCAGGCACATTTTATACTTAAGGGCAGCATCCTTCTAATGCCCTCCTTGAAAAATCTTGGGATGTTTCTTATATGTAGTGCTTTGCACTTCACAAATATCCCTGAGGATTCCCTGCTTGCTACAGAAAACCGAAACCGTCAGCAAAATTACAAATAACAAAAGCACCCTCTTCACTGCAGGGATAAACTCTTTGGAGTGCACAGGTGACAGACAGAGTGGTGGTTCGCCAACCATTATTCTATCTTTCATTGAAGGTTGACTTGACCGACCTTTGAGGTATGAGAGCAGGGACCCACTTGTACCTCCTTCCAGACAAATTATTTCTTGGATAGGTGTCCAGTGCACATAAGGGTGGAGGGCTGACGAAACTTCACATTAATAATCTGTGGGTAGTGGAGGTGACTGAATTCCTGCAAACGGTTGCAATGCTGCTCAATTTCATGTGAGACAATTACAAGCAGACATGGCTTTGAATGCCGAATCAGTTTATATGCTGGAACTCGCAAATTCTCACTGTTAATTGTAAGTATGTTACACTAAGTTTTCCACAGTTGACATTCATCAAGTAATTAGCTTAGGCCTAAATTAAGGAATGCAAAGGTCCAATTCGAAGTCTGTCACTGTAGATTGTATAGAGATTTAAACTGATGCTCCGAGTGTTACAAACGTTAACAACAAAATGGAAATCAGTTTTGTTAAGGATGTGAGCCAAGAATGGAATTAGCTATATGCCTTAAGTAAACAAGCACTACCAAAACCAATAGACATTGCCTGTATAGTATTGGTGAAAAATAAAAATAATATATATATATATATATATATATATATATATATATATAAGGCACAATGAGGTAAATGCGCACATGAACGTGTGCACATCATGAAGTTGTTGCCAGCTCTGCCATTCTGCCAGCACATGCACGCATGATGCTAGATGCATTTGCAGGCATCACCATACATGCATGCACCGATGGACAGACGTGAGTGCCATTTTAATTTTGTTTACTGAACGAAGATGGTGAACGCCACTTGAAGCAGTATATTAAAAAAGCAAGCTTTGGACAATCTAGCAGCTCTCGCCTCTGGGACCTATTAGCTTTGCCAGTATTTTTAGCCATGCTGCACACCATCCCTGATGCTGTGCAGCACAGCTAACAAACAGAAAGAAAGCCTACATGGCTGGATGCTTCAATTTGTGGACATGTACATTTGCAAAAGAACACCTACAAAATGACGTTTTTTTTCTTTTTATTTAATGATCTAAATTGGATCAGGGAAACAAAAGGAAAAAAGGGCCATCAAAAAAATAAGCGGGTGAGGAAAAGAATCCAACACATAAAAGGCAGAGAAGAGACATGTAGGGCGGGTGGAAGCAACATGGTGCTGCATGGGGAGAAGTAATAGAGAGGGCGAGGGCAGCAACACAGAGGACAGTGGAGGAAAGCAAACAGGCAGAGTAACGTGCGGGGTGAAAGAGAATCAACAAGAGAGGGCAACATGACATGAAATAGCACAGGAGAGTGGTTCAAAGGGCAAAGCTGTATAAAAGTTAAAGAGTACACAAAAGCAGCTCCAAGGACAAAGTTGTTGAAAATGAAATATTTATAACGTTATTTAAAGAAAAGTTCTGGAAGAACACAGAGAAAAGAGAAATGCAAGCATCTTATTAAGTGCTTACAGAAAAAGAAGACAAAAAAAAATTCCCCCAAAAAACAGACACTTTAAAGTGTAAAGATAAAAGGAGCCATCAAACAAATGATGAGGAAGACAAGATGGACAGCTAAAACAAATAAAGCAAATGGCAGCTACAGGGCCCTCTAAAATCCTAAAAAATATATTTTATTTAAAGGAACACAAGGAATGGGGAGCATTGGAGCAAAAGGCGAAGGGAGCAATCGGGGAGATTTGGGCAGATGCAATAAATAAAAATAAAAAAGGCAGTGTGCAAAGGAATGGAAGGGTCTGTGGCGCAGCATGGCGGAAACAGGGAAGGGGGTCAGGTATTGAACGTTAGAAGCAGCACACCAGGGAGAATAAAAACGGTGAAGAGGAGGAGGCAATGTGGAGTGCATGGGTGTGAGAATTTGAGGAGGGAGAAGCAGCATGAAAAAGAGACAAAGAAAGAGATAGAGGGCGAGAGAAAATGCTCAAATAATCAATCAACTCTCATGGAGTGCTTAAAGAAAAACAAAAATAAGTTGCTCCTAAAAAGTGTGCAGTACAAGGAAAAAAACATGCAATCAAAAGGGAAGTAAAAAAGCAATATTCCAGTGGAAAGGCAAACACAAAATGAGGAAGGAAAGCCTTCGAATAAGAGGCAAGCAAATAAGAGTGACAAGAAAGCAAATCAGTAGTAAGCAGTGGGCTTCCTGGAAGCGACTAAGTTTTTGCTATGTTCCGCAGGAGGTCATTAGCTAGCAGACAACTAATAGCAAGACCTTACAGACTAAAAACACAAAAGTAACCCTTACATAAATCTCCACACCTGCTCAACAAATGAAAGCTCATTCTTGGCATATTGCTGGATTTCATCACGGTGGAGGAAATCAGAACATTTCCCAGTCAATGAGTAATAGTGACCTAATGTGTTTAGAAAAGACATGGGATCAGGATAGTTTTATTTCAGAAGGTCTTGAATGTGATCAAGGGCAGTTGGTGGTTTTGCAATCTTTGTGCCAAAGTGTTGAGGAGGTGTGATTTCTGAAAGTAATTTTAATCAACACGTTAATCCATTGATGGTGCAAAAAGCTTTGATTACAAAACATATTGATTATTTAAAATTATTATAATTATAAATAAAGGCCTATTTTTGCACTCTTTGTTATTTGAATTAACATCTTACATTCAAAGAGTGGAACGAAGAATAGGTGGAATGGACAACTCAGTTCTTGGAAAACCCTAAGCAGGCATCCCAAAAAAAGAAGGTATTTTTCAGGAGAAATTATTGTTGACAGACCTTCATGGTTGAAATCTTAGGGCAGTGAATGATGGGCATTTCAAATCAGACGCTCTGGGTAACTATGCTAATTGCTCTTCATCATAATGTAGGCTTAGACTATGATTTTGTATCACTCTATATTCAGGCTGTGTTGATTTTCACACAATCCCAAAACTGGACACAGTGCCGATCACCCACTGTCTACAAATCTAAGTCTTTTACCTAAATCTAAATTATTGAAACAATTCCAAGCTGTTAGGCTGCAACACAATGTTAAAACTGTGGATATACACAAAGTGGCATGGGAGTGCCAGACATGGAATACACAGTGTTGTGTGTCTTGAGTTGCATGTATGAAGTACAGTTACTGGAACATTGCAGGGGCTTATATGGTTCTGGCAAAGTTTCAGAGCAATGATATCCTGTTTAAAGGAAGAATGTGCAGCTCATGGTTTATGGAGGTCTCAAAAGGTAAAAGATGATAATGAATTATTAAAAAAATGAGGGAACTTCAAAAGTAAAGAAAAAGGTTGGAAAGTCACAGAATGCAAATACATCTTTTAAAGAAGCTGTATTGAAGGTTAGTCTATGAAGCGTAATGGCAGAATGATAGGCAATGTGTGCAAAAATTATGAAATTTGTAACCAAGTAAACTCACGTCTTTCAGTGTTTATTAATACACTTGATTATGGACCATCATAATAAGGCAGTTGCCTCTAAGGCTTGGTGTTCTCATTTTCTTTTTTTTCTTTCTTTTTTTAAACCTTTATTTATACTTTTATACAAACAAGTGAAGCAGTACAATAAGATCATGCATTTGCAGACTCATACAATTCAGATGTCATATTGTGTCATTCTTAATGAGTATTTTCCACCTTCCAGAATCAATCAGTACAGAGTCCTTCAATCATATATATGCGTAATTGGTAGTCTCGACTTTTACTTATAACAATGATCATGCTTTATATATCAAACAGTTGTCTCAACCTCTGGTTCTCCCATTTCTTTCCGTATATGGTATTGTTTGTATATCTCCCAGAATTGTGCTGACTTATTTGCAGGGGGGAGTAGCTCACTGTAATTATCTGTTTGCGTGTTACAATACGCCATATCTCTATGCGATACATCCACTTTAGGGATCGGTCCACGGTCCCATCGTATGGCGACCCTACGCTTAGCAAGCAACAGACCCATAGCCACCAACTTGCAAACAGTTTTTGGTAAGTGGTCATCCCATCCCACGAGTGCTAAGAATGGTCCAGCATCTATTGGTTCCCCAATCATAGCCTGTAGGTCGTTAAATACTGCTCTCCAGAAGATTTGTATTTTCTCACACGCCCAAGCCATACGCAGGAAATCAGGCCGTTCCTTTCCACATCTTGGGCAGTTCGAGTTCTCACGCAAACCATATCTGTGTAGTCGGAGTGGGGTGTAATATATTCTATTAAGGAATTTGAAGTGGATGAGTCGATGCTTACCATTCAGAGAGACAGAGCGTGTTTTAGCGCAGCAGTAACGCCATTGTGAGTCTGTGGTCTGTACGCCCAGATCTCTTCACCATTCCACTCGGGCTTTTGAGAGCTCATGAGCCCTTGATTCCTGCATCAATGTGAATAGACGGGACACCAAGCGTTTCGCGCAACTCCCCTGCAGGATCAAAGAGAGCGATGTGACCTCGGGGGTTCCTGCATATCATCACCTAACAGTTGTGCTAGTGCATGTCGTGCCCTGTAATACTGAAACCGGTGCAGGGGAGTTGGCTCAACTGCATCATTCCTCACACATTCCCAGATTTTCATTCTATTGTTTTCAAATAAGTCCCCCAACGTGTTAATACCTAGTTCGCTCAGGGTGCGTATCAGCTTACTGTAGCGCCAAAGTGGAAACCAAGTACAGCAATATAATGGAACATGTGGGGAGTATAGCAAAACTAATCTCTGTTTGTCCACAATCTCCTGCCATGCCTTCGCCACCGAGTCCAGAGAGGCCAATTTTTTATATTGCCTGCTTGGGGTGTGATATAGCCTTCCCTGCAACGGGGCCGGCGAGGCCAGCTCCTTTTCTATCCTAAGAAATGGGGTATCTTCTGGTCCGTGGAGCCAAGCCTGCGCCACCGCAGACTGAGCTGCCACACTGTAGGCCTCCAGATCTGGGGCTCCCAGTCCGCTTAGTTCATACGGTAAGGTTAGTACATGCCACTGCACACAGGGTTGTTTGCCTGCCCAGGCTAGTTTTATCAGGAGTGATCTTAATGTGGCAAAATATTTTCTGGGCAGTACCATCGGAATATTATGAAATAGGAAGAGAAAGCGTGGTAATACCACCCTTTTCATCAACGCTACCCGACCAAACAAAGACAATGGGAGTCGTATCCATCTCTCAACATCTGTTGCCAATTTAGTTATTGCTGTGTCATAATTATCCATTACTTATAATGTTGGGATGTACCTTAATTCCCAGATATCTAACCGACCCAGTTTCCCATCTGAGTGGAAAACTCACCTCCTGTCTGCTCCGTGGAGGGAGTCAGCGGAAACATCAATGATTTACCCTAATTAACTTTAAGGCCGGACAGTGCACCATATTGCACTATTTCTTGGAGCATCGGAGCAGCATTGCGTTTTGGATCTCTGATATACAGCAAGGTGTCATCTGCGTATGCCGAAACTACAACTGTGTAATGTTTAAAATTAAGGCCACGATGACCATGATTATCCCTCAAGGCACAAGCCAGAGGTTCCGCCACCGGTGCATATAATAGGGGGGAAAGCGGACATCTCTGTCTGGTGCCCCTGGTGATGTCCAATGTCTCCATTACCATGCCATTAACCTGAACCCTGGCCCGTGGATCCCTGTACAATTTGGCTATCAGGTGCAAAAAAAGAGTCCCCCACTCCGAACCGCCGCAGCGCTGCCCATAAGAAGTCCCACTCCACTGATTCAAATGCCTTTTCCACGTCTAAAAAGACAGCTACAGCTTGTATATCGGGGTTAATGTTTTGTATGGTGCCAAATAATGTGCGTAGGTTCATAGTTAGATTACAGCCGGGGACAAATCCTGCCTGATCTGGTTTTATCAAGAGGGGCAGCACCTTGGCCAGTCGGTCCGCTAAAAGTTTAGCATATATCTTGACATCTACATTCAACAACGATAGCGGCCTGTAGGAGGAGCATTATTCAGGTGGTTTCCCTGGCTTAAGTAGTGTAATTATCATAGCTTCCCGCATCGATGGAGGCATGCAACCGTCCGCCACCATCTCCTCAAACACCTCTTTTAGATGTGGGAGTATCAATGTTTGGTATGCTTTGTAGAGATACACAGTCAAGCCATCAGGGCCTGGGGCTTTACCTTCAGCCATACCCCACCCAACGCCTTTGTTATTTCATCCAGCGTAAATGGTGCCCCCAGAGCCTCTTTATTGCTATCCGACAGTTTCGGTAATACAATGTGAGTGAGATACTCTCTTATAGCATTAGGTTCAGGGCCGCCTCTTGTAGTGTAAACCGTTTGGTAATATTCACGAAATCTAGCAGCTACACCCTCAGGGTCACCGATTATGCTACCATCAGCAGCTACAGCTTTGTTAATTAGATTGGTGCTGCAACTGGGGCGGTTTAAATTCGCTGAGACTCTGCCAGGTCTATCCCCCTCCCCATACGCCCGGGCCACAGCATACTTCCCCATATGTCGAACTTCCAAGAGGGCTGTCTCTTGAAATTCTTGTACTTTGGCTCAAATATGTCCTAATGTACGTATATCTGCAGTGTCACGATGTTCTTGTTCTAACTGGGATAGTTCCCCTTCAAGTAGTTGTAGTCGCCTTCGTATCGATCGGAGTACACCTGCATGTTTGGACATGGTGATCCCTCTTATGTACAACTTAAATGTTTCCCATACTGTGCTTACTCGGGCATCCGACCCTTTATTTAGTTGGAAAAATTCCTTGATTGCATTAGCTAGTGATTCCCTGAACGCGGTGTCTGTCAGTGAGTATGGAGGGAACCTCCAAAAGAACAGTGGCTGTGGAATGGGACCTACTGTCAGCAATATTGGGACAGGCGAATGATCCGAATAAGTTCGCGGGGCCAAGGCGCCTCGAGCGTCACTCTATGTGACAAACTGTGGGAGACCAACCATAAATCTATACGTGGGTACAAGTCGTGTGCTGTTGAATAATGAGTGTATCCTCCCTTTTCTGGGTGCTTATCTCTCCAGACATCCACCAGTCCCAAGACGATCATTGTGTTTAGTATTGCGTGTGCATCAGCAGCCGGGCCTCTGGTTCTACCCCCGATCTATCTAATGCGGGAGACAGCGTGCAGTTAAAGTCTCTGCACCAAAGTTGTGGAAGGTCTCTCCATTTCACTGCCAGATGCCACTAGGTCTCTGTAGAACTGAGGGTCGTAGTAATTTGGTCCATATACTCCTATTAGTAAAAAGGTTAGAACTCTTCCCTTACATTTTGCCGCCACATATCGTCCCCCAGGGTCTACCTCCGCAAACTCAATGGCAGACGCACGAGAGGCCCATAATAGGAAGCCCTTAGAGTGAGTTGTGTAACCTGCAGCCAAGAACTGCCCCTTCATTCTGCGAGGAGTGAGCATAGGGCTACTAGGGGCCAAATGTGTTTCTTGCAAGACTGCAATATCAACCTTGAGTTGAAGTAAGTATGCAACTACCTCACAAGTTTTACGTGCATCGTTAAGTCCCCTCACATTCCAGGTGACTAACCTAAGCCTATGGCGACCTTTTTGTGAGTCAGTAGCTGTATGTTCTCGAGTCATCTAATTCTCTTAGTTGATTTTCTAAATCCGATTGTGCATAGTACTCGTCTGCGTTTTGTCTGCTTCATCTTATACAACTTTCCAACCATAGTGTTGCAACAACTTCTACCCTATCACCCACCCCCCCCCCACATTAGGCCAAACCCCAACCTGCCCATCTACTTGTTACTTTCAGAATCCTCCCGCTAACTACCCCAATTAATACAATCCCCAACATTACTATAAGTGGAACACACATGAAGGCGGATGTTGCTTCTCCTTAACAACAATTCTGTTATACCGGCTACCTATACTTATTTCCAATGGACCATCCCCACGCCCGGGGCATGTCGTATCTAGTGCGCGAAACGCGTGTGGTTAATCTCTACCCCAGATGACCTCAAGACTTGTTGTTATGGTTGGTAACCATGTGTCATTGATCTATGCCTATAATTAACACATCTTTTGCAAAGTTAGTGTTCTGATCAAAACTCTACAGGAGGAATTTTACAACCAAAACCTGCACATTGATTATTCATCCGCCGGTTCAGCTGCCGGAGCGCTCCTTTTATCTGCTAGCTTACAGTTCACAAATTGTTCCAGTTTTTTATGATCAGTAAAAAATATTGTGCTTCCGTCCACATCTACTCTCAGTTTGGCTGGGTATAACATTCTGTAATCTAATTGCAGTGCTCTTAGTTGTTTCTTCCCCAGCAGAAATTGCTTCCTCGCTTCCTGCACCTGCAATGTGAAGTCTGGGTACAATGAGAGGGTCATACCCTCGTATCACAATGTTTTCAACTCTCGTGCCCGCCTCAGCGCCGCATCCCGGTCTCTATAGTTCAACAGCCTCGCTATCACCCGGCGAGGTGGAGCCCCAGACGGAGGCCGGGCCGACAGTGATCTACGTGCTCGTTCCACCACGAAGAACGCCGAGAAGGTGTCTCGACCCAGCAGTTGTATCAGCAGGCTTTCAACAAAGTTCTCTGTGTTTGCGATCAAAGTAGACTCCGCTATTCCCACAATGTGAAGGTTGTTCCTTCGAGAGCGGGACTCCAAATCGTCCATCTTATGCCTAGGAGTACCCAGCTCCGTGTTAACTTTTAGTTGTCCGGTGGCCAGTGCAGTTTGTCCATCCTCCACTGCTGATACCCGCCTCTCCGCCTAGTCCAATCGCTCTGTCTGCTTATCTAGTCACTCCGACATTCTGTCCACGTAATATGACAGTCGATTTTACTGTCTTTTTGGGTTAGACTTTGTTGCATAGCTGTCAGAATGTGTTGTAAGTCTTGATCTTCAAGAGTAGGGACTTCTGGGGTCCTCTCCGGCCCAGCCTCTGTGCCCTTCCCTGTCTGGCTCATCGTTTTACGTCGCTCGAAGTGTAGTTTAGGCTGAGCTTTGTCGTGTTTCCCCATGGTGACAAGAACTAGTTTCCCCTCCGCGCGGCCAGCCCCCCGTCTCCAGTGAATTTACTTGCTGAGTTATATGATATTAGAGGCACAGTGACCTCTTCTCTGTCGAGGGCCTCTCCACATGGTTAGTACCACCGATCAGAGGGCCAGGACCGGGTATGTTCAATCGAGGCACGCCTCGCATCAACTGGTGTCTTCCTGCTGGTCCCCAAAGTCGCTATGACCCACCTGGGGTCCGGTAATATTCAGCGCGTTGAAATCTGCATTCACAGGGGCCCTCCTACGTTAATTTTGAGTTTGCGTTCTAAGTTGCGCTGGCCAGCTCTGCAGCATCACCATTGGTCTCCTTTCATCCATGCCCATGCCGGGCAGCCCAACCTGGCTCTGTTTACCGAGAGAGCAGTGGGTTTCTGCGCTACTATCTGCCTTGTTGGTGTGCCTCACCTCTGGGCCTCCTCACTGCTCCTCAGCTCCCACTGCAAAGCTGATCTCGCCGTGGAGCGCCGATGTGCGCGACCAGTACCACTCGGGGACCATCACCGCCCCACTGTGATGTCCAGGGACGCTCCCGGTCGCACCACTCCTCCGGTTTCGGGCGCAGCCGGGCTCACCCCAAATCTCCGCAGGGTCTCTCCCGCGGCATGCCTGCAAGCGGGCGCCAGCGCCGTCACGTTTTCACCAGGCCCAGGTCGTCCGGCCCCGATGTGTGTGGCCCACAGGATTTTGTCAGGATCGTTGGGTAGCCGGCGGAGCTCCGCTACTGTGCGGCCATCATGCAGCTCGGCAAGCTCCGCCCCCCAAGGCTTGGTGTTCTCATTAACAGAATTGTATAACACTTTGAGTTTTAAGAAGTGTGGAAACAAGCAAGTATCTGAGGCAAATAAGCTTTTGGTTTCCACTGTCAGTGCCGCTATGTAGTATGCTGCGTAAAAGGTCAGATTCCTGAAAGCTGAAGGAGATAGATCTTCAACCATTGTTCTAGATGGGGAGCCCTCCATACCCGCAAATTACCACCTGAAAGAATTGCTCAATGAAGAAGTGAACCATTATGCCTAGATTTTACTGAAGGAACTTCAAATGTAGACTGCTGGTGATTCTCCGTCTCTGGTACGGTTCCATCCATTTTGCATAACTACTGACGATAGCATGGAACGTTCTCTATGATTCATTACATTACGCAAACTAGGAACATGCGATTACAATACTGCATGCACTATACTGTGCAGTGTTTGACTGATAGTACATCGTATTTTACAGAGGAGCTAATTGCGGGATAAACAAATCTTTCGTTGGTGACAATTCAATGGTCTGTCGGGACTCATGGGTCCACATTATTCAGGGCATGAGTAATTATGTTTCTCTGTGGTTAGTATTGTTTCATGAACACAAACAGTATTGAATTCTAACTCCTCTGCCTTACATACAGTGTATATACTACTGAACATGGCAGCTACTTATTTAAGGTGTTTGATCCTTCATTACTGGGTACTCATCCAGTACCACTGAGCCAATATGGAGATGACACAGTGGTCATTGGGCTTGCTGGTGTAAATCTCTATTGAGATAGAACATTTTATAAACTTCTATTCTTGACAACAATCTGGAGATTTTTCATACAAGGACAATGATCATTGTGTCTGGTGTGAGGGAGAGTGGGAAAAGCGTTTGGTATTCGGGGGAAACTAAAACTGAAAAAGGGTCAGCCTAGAAGTATCTTGGCATTTGACTGAAAGAAATGGGGAGTAACATATGCCGTTCTTCAAAATCGCATACAAGCTGTCATAATTTTGCTATCAGGGGGTTTCTTTTATAACTTAGTAAGTCCAGCATTACAGCCAACAATAAAGATAATAATAGTAAAGCTTTCACTGACCCTATCTTATCAGCATGAAGCCCTTCCAGTGCTTTTTGTCTCCAGCATAAACACATACAAGAGTAGACTTTTGTATGTTTTTTACGGGTATTATATCATATTTTGTGTATCACTGTATTATTCGTAACTATAAATCAAGCAAAACATTTCAGATTTCTATCATTTGAGTTTCTTGCCTTCTGTTGAACTCTCAGGGAAGCAAAGGATTTTGTGGAAGCTGAAAAGGAAAATTTAAGAAGCTTGTGGGTCTAAAAATTCTGGACCCATGTAATTTACTTTGCCACAGCAGTACGATTTTAGTATCAAAAGACCGATAATGACTAGTACACTAAGCATGAGCATTTTTGCTCAATTCCAGCAGCGTTTTCACCTCGAAATCGCCATTTTCGTCCTGCACTCGTGGCTCCCATTTTATACACGGCAGCCATTTTTAAAAGTTGCCCTCACATAGGCTTATAATACAGTCAGATTTGACTCCAAGGACACGTACACCTAGATTGACTTTTCTCTGACCTGGGCAAGCTGGAACCATTGCCTCAGGCCAAACCTGTTTGGTCAGTCCCTCTTCCCAGTGGCCGAATCAGATAGCATCAAGGCACACCAGGCCATAAAACCCTTATTATCGCTCACACACCCTGCCTAATCTTGCTCACACCTGCACCTGCTCTTTTCTTCCTCTTACTTTACGAGGGGGAGGTGCCTGTTTTTATTGGGGGTCCACACTTATCTGATGTAAAATACTAGGCCTTGCCGGGTAATTTATTATGGGTTGGATGACATGAAATATGAGGTTTCATCATGACACTGTTTTTTCCTTTGTAGTGAAAACATGTGAATGATCAACCAAAATGTCAAGAATGTTTGCCTGAAGCTTAAAAAACTGTATATAAGGAAACCTGACTTTGCATTGAAACACAGTCTCCTGAGAACATACAAACCGTGCTGTTGTACTTCTAGGACGCTTGTTACTTGGTTGCAGCCAATAAATTCGATCTTTGACTTCACCTAGAAGACTCTGAGTTTCTGTGGTCTGAATCAGGAAAGTACCCGAGGTCTTTTGGTGTACCCTGGCACCACTGGGTTACCGGATCAGTACTGGTTCTGAAAAACCCAGTACCTCAGTTGGCGCCCAACGTGGGGCAATGCCAGCGGTACCGGTCCAAGTCTGAGGTCCGTGAGGAGCTTCGTGTGAAAATTCTGGAGGAAGGCCGCCACTTCATCGACCCCTGTATGTCGACGTGGTCCGAAAGTCTTTGCTGCGAGGTTCCCCGCTTCCCGACGGCTACGAAGGACTGCTGCCCTGGCTATCGCCCTGATTTGGACCCTTGATGTTTGGTAGAGCGAAACGATAAGACGAGTCTTCTGGTGACGTCATCGATATTTTCAGTTAAGTATAAGTGGAGCGTCTCCAAGTCCTTAGTTGGACACTTGGTTTGGTCCTTAGTTGGACATTTGGTTTGGTATCCCTTCGGGATCACTTTGATTTGGAACTTGCAAGTACCAAAGCCAAAGGACTCGTGTATTCACGAGACTATCGTAAACGATAATCCTTTGAAGTTTGAAGCTAGACTAGTGAGCGAAGATGCCTGGTCTTAGCAGACTTGGAAATTTGTTTTGTCTTGGTTGTAAAAGGGACTCCCAGTTGGAGGACTCATGTCCGGTTCCTCCGATTGGAACTCCAACCTATGAACTATATGTGAAGCACGGAGTAGGCCCCATCACATATAATGAAGTATGGATCCGTTACACCAGAAAAGATGGTGTTTTAAAATGGCCCCAAAATGGTAGCTTTGACACAGAAATCTTAGATAACCTCGAAGTTAGACTTTTTAAGAAGAAAGCCCGGCCGGCAATGTTTGATTCTTTCCGCTTATGGTGTAAGGAAGCCAAGCAAAAGGAAATTAAATTAGCTAAGAAAAATAAGAGAGAAAAAGGTATTTCGATTATGCAAGCTGCTATACAGTTTAAAGATAACGAAGTAGAACAGTTGAATGAGCAGTTGCATAGGCGACATAAAATGACAGTAGATAAATGCTATCCAGTTTTGCCGCCTCTTCAGCAAGATGCAGCAAAAGACTCTGAAAAAGATCCCCTAATGTCGCATTTGCTATGTTCGCCACCACCCTATGCGCCGAATGCCACGGCACCTCTGCAACCTCTAGTTGCACAACCAGTGGTTGCATTGCCTCCTGCTCCTCCACAGCACCCACCAGCTATTCTTCAGTTCATTCCTATTCCTCCGGTGCAGCCTCCTCAAGGGCCACCGGCTTTGACATCTGCTCTGCCTTTACTTCCTACAACTTTGACTACTATAGCGACTACCACTCCTGGTATTGCTTCTGACACTGCTTCTGTCTCTGCCTTGTCTCATTCTGTTTTTCCTCCTGTTCATTTGTCAACCTCTCCCTCTGTCCGTCAGAGAATGACAAACACTGTGACTAGTCTTTTATCCCCTCTCTTTGGGTCATTAGCTACGACCCCAGTTTCAGAGCGTAAACAATTGCGTAGCCAATTGCCTGATGGTAGGGAGAAAGAGACACTGAATTATTTGGTGCATAAATGGGTTACTGAACCAGCAAGATATGAACTAGAGTCTGTTATGGATGTCTTCCATCAGTGGGAAGAACCGAAACAGAGATACGTTTTTGAGAAAATGTGTACTTTTCTTTCTGAGGATTTAGAGGAAAATGGTTTGGAGCCCAATCCGCCTAAGTTGTGTCGTGTACGGTTCGATTTTGCGACAGGTTTGATTGTGGGTTCAGATGTCGAGAAAGCAGTTGCAATGTTATTGTCGTTTAGGACTGAAGGTGTTTCCAGGTTATTGTTTAAATATGATTCTTCTGCTAAAAAGAAAGGGAAACAGTACCCCATGAGAGAAGTTCCCCCACAATGGAGGGAAGGGGACCCAAATGCTAACCCACCTGTCCTGCCTCATTTCCAGCGTGTATGGGTACACGTTCCATGGAAGCGAGCTGAAGTTTTAGCCCTTAAGCAGACATTGCCTGGTCCCCGTAAGAATCCTACAGGGTATTACAAGGAATTGTCACAGACTGCGGGGTCTTGCATTATGAATTTAGCTGACATAGACATGTTGTTTGGGAATGTTGTTCCACAGCCTTTATGGGGAAAGATTCGCCATACAGACCATGCTCAAGAGTTAGGTGACACATGGGCTAATATTGCTGCTGCAGATGCCCGACAAATTGGTGGTGCTAAACCTGAGCCTTTAGTGACAGAGCTTCCTGGTAGGATTATTGATTACATGAAAACTATAATACCTCCGATGCGTGTAAACTGGGATAAATTGTCTGCACGTAAGCAAAAGAAAGAAGAAACGGTATCAGATTTCTTCACCAGGTTTGAAGAAACGTTTGTGGACCACAGTGGTCAAGATATGAGCACGGAAGGTGGTCAACGTTTGTTCGTCGATAAATTTGTGCATAATCTGCTTCCTGAGTTGTGTAAAAAGTTAAAAGATTCAGAAAGTTCTTGGGCAGTTTCCTCTTCAGCGCAGATATTGGCTACTGCACAGTACTACGAAAATAGTGATAAAGATGAGAGAGATAGAGTAGAGAAGAAAACGAAAGAATTGAAAACGAAGGTTCTGTTACAACAAGCGTACCCGCCACGTGGTGGTCAAAATAGTGGTGCACAGAGTAACTATCAGAACAACTATCAGAATAACTATCAGCCCCAACCGTTTCAGAGAAACTCGCAAAGAACCGAGTATGCTCAACCATGTATCCCAGTAGGTCCCAATCAGTGTTCATATTGCAAGGAAGAGGGTAATTTCAAGTATAATTGCCCTGCTTTGCTACAGCACGCAAATGGTACTTCTGGTTTAAGAGGTCGAGGTGTTCCACAAGCACCTAGAGGAAGAGGACGTGGATATGTTCCCCAGAGCGCGCGCCCATTCCCCCCTCAAAACTCAATGAACAGATTTGATCAACAGGTTAATGCATCTGGTAGGACGGCTCAGTACTATACTGATGATTACTATACAGAGGATGAGCATTTGGACAGTAATGATTGCTAGGACAGCCATAGACAAAGAGAGGGAGTTGTTTCAGTTCCAGTAGATCAGAGTGGGCCTTATGTTAAGGTGATTGCATCAGGTGTGTCAGAACCTTTTCTGTTGGATACTGGTGCTACCAAGAGTTCTATTATGCACTCAAAACTCCCTGGCGCACCTTTGTCTGGCGAAACAAATGTATCAGTAGGGTTTTCCGGCGCCCCAGTTAGAAATCCGATTTCTAACCCTATATCTCTTTCTGTTGGACCTTGTAAATTTGAAACACCCCTTATTTTGACGACAGGTTGTGGCAAGAACTTGTTAGAATTAGATCTGTTAAAGAGATTGTATGAGACATTGTATTGCTCTCCTTCTGGAGTGCAACTCACATTGGGTAAGAAAGTGGTTTCACCAATGTATTTGTCAAAGGACAGATTTCCACCAGAATTTTCGTCTCTTCCTAATACTCTTTGGGCTACTGGACCTAATGATGTAGGTCTTTTGGAAATTCAGCCATATGTGATAACATTAAAAGCCAATGTTAAAATGCCACGTATTCCCCAATACAAGATCTCTAGTGAAGGGGAAAAAGCGTTGTTAGCAATTATTTGTGATCTGATTGAGAAGGATGTAATTGAAGAGACAAGAGGCAACGTTTGCAATAGTCCTGTTTTGCCTGTCTTGAAGCATACTGACCCTACTCAGCCACCTGTTTATAGGTTTGTAATTGATCTTAGAGAGGTGAACAAAATAGTTGTGCCACAGTTTCCAGTCGTCCCCGATATCACTGCATTGTTGACAATGATTCCAGCTTCAGCCACTTGGTTTTCAGTGATAGACCTGAAAAATGCTTTCTTCAGCATCCCTATTGCAGAAGAGAGCAGGGACATTTTTGGCTTCAATTTGGGAGGACGAAGCTTCAGATTTAAGAGAGCTCCTCAAGGCTATTGTGAAAGTCCATCTATCTATAGTCAGGCTTTGAAAGCACAGCTTGACACTCTTATGTTACCTGATGGCGCCACTCTCATTCAATATGTCGATGATTTGCTAGTTGCTGCAGATACTAAGGAGATCTGCAAAGAAGCAACATTGTCATTATTGCGTCATTTGTCTGATTTACACCACAAAGTGTCCCTTTCAAAGTTACAGTATTGTCAAAAAGAAGTGACCTATTTAGGTCATCTCTTTTCGAAGGAGGGAAGGCAACTGACCCCAGAGAGAATCAGGGCTGTTGCAGCAATGAGTGTGCCAAGAACACAGAGAGAAGTGCGTGCTTTCTTGGGTATTACATCATATTGCAGACAATGGATACCTAATTTTTCGTTAATAGCCAAACCCTTGGTGGCATTAACTTGTAAAGATACACCAAATCCCGTCCCATGGTCTGAAGATTGTCAGAAAAGTTTTGTCGAATTACGTGATGCATTATGTTCAGCTCCTGTGTTGGGTACCCCCAACTACAGCAAGCCTTTTACATTGTATGTCCATGAGAAAGAAGGTTGTGCGTTAGCATTTTTGACACAACAGTTTGGAGACAGGGAGCGTCCATGTGCCTATTTCTCTTCAACCTTAGACCCAGTAGCTAAGGCACTACCGAGCTGCTTAAGAGCGGCAGCGGCAGCTGCTGTTTCTATCCGACAGTCTGCTGGTTTAGTGATGAATAACACATTAATCGTAATGGTTCCACATGCAGTGGACACGTTGTTAAACAGAACCAAGACACAGCATTTAACTAGTGCTCGATTGTCAGGTTACGAGTTGACATTGTTAGCGAGCCATGTACATATAAAAAGATGCACTACACTTAACCCAGCTACGTTATTGCCAATTGTGACGGAGTTAGATACTTCTGAACAACATGATTGTCTCCATAGAACAGAAGAAGAAACGAAAGGGAGAATAGACCTTCTGGACACTCCCCTTGCAAAGAGTGATGGTACTTTGTGGGTGGATGGTTCATGCTTTAAGCTCACGAATGGTGACACGACTGCAGCGTATGCTGTGACAACTTTGTGTACGATTGTTGAAGCTGCACGTATCCCACACAATTCAGCCCAAGCAGCTGAGCTAATAGCCCTAACAAGAGCATGTACAGTATCAAAAGGAATGAAAGTGACTATCTATACCGATAGCCAATATGCGTTTGGTGTGGCCCATAGTTTTGGGCGTTTGTGGAAGGAACGTGGGTTCCTGACCTTGCATGGAACTAAAATACAGCATGGTCAGTTGGTAAATGAGCTCCTTGATTCACTTACTTTACCGTTGCAAGTTGTGATTGTGAAGAGTAGCGCACATAAAAAGGTGACTGATGATGTTGGTCGTGGGAATGCATTTGCTGACGAGGTCGCAAAAGAGACGGCAAGGAATGTGATGAGCCGAATGTATGTCACGGGCCCTGCAAGATGGATTGGTGATGTTGGAATGTGTGAAGACCCGATAGAAAGCGTGAAATCGATTCAAGCTGAAGCCACAGAGAGAGAATTGAGTGTGTGGAGAGAAAGTACAGTAAATTGGATGCGAATGGTTGTTGGGTCGAGTTGTCAGAACATCAGAGATGGTTGCTACCCGATGCGTATGTGCTTGCAGTAGTTACAATGGCTCATGGAATGGCTCACATCAGTGTGAAAGGGATTTGTAAGTTGTTGGCCCCAGTATGGCAAAATGCAGGAATTCCCAAGTGCGCAGAAAATGTGGTTAGAAATTGCATGGTATGCCTGAAACACAACCCTGGTAGAGGAACCCCAACTCCAGCTGGTCATTTTGCACCTCCTACGTATCCGTTTGAGGTTTTGCAGCTAGATTTCATCCACATGGAGAGGTGCAACAACTTAAAATACGTACTCGTTGTTGTTTGTGCCTTTTCAAGATGGGTGGAAGCCTATCCCCTAAAAGACAATACTGCGCTATCCACAGCCAAAGCCCTTGTGAAAGAGTTCTTCCCTAGATTCGGAATGCCGAGAATGATCTGGAGTGACAATGGAAGTGAATTTGTGGGTCAAGTGATGAAGAAAGTATGCGAAGGGCTAGGCATAAACCAAAAGTTTCACGCGGCAAATCACCCCCAATCAGCTGGATTAGTGGAGTGCTATAATGGCACTCTAAAGCTAAAATTGGCCAAGATACAAGCGAGCTCTGGTCTTAAATGGCCTGACGCTCTACCCTTAGCACTCCTATCAACCAGAATGACTGTGCATTCACTAGTGAAACTTAGCCCTTATGAAATAGTCTTTGGCCGCCCGGCCAATATATGGGGAGTGCCCAGGCCCAAGAAGTTTAGCGAGATAGAGCATCCTGTTTTGCTAAACTATCTGTATGAATTGACGGCTAAATTGCGTGTTTTACATCAACAGGTCCACGACACCCTGCCTCCGGACTCTGAATCTCCAGGTCATCCCATTGAGCCTGGATCCTGGGTTTTAATAAAGAACTTTCAGCGAACCAAAAACGAGCAGCCCAGGTGGACCGGACCGCACCTCGTTCTTCTCTCCACAAGATCAGCTGTTCGAGTAGAAGGGAAGAAACACTGGATCCATGGGACCCATTGCAAAAGGGTACCCCTACCTCTGCCATATGACCGGTGGGTCCAGGAAGGTGTCGCCGACTCAGAGACTGAAACCGTGCCACGTTTTCTGCCTTTCAGCGATGCACGCATAAAAGGAACACTCACTGAGAAAAAAAGTGATGACATTTTACAATCAGCAGTATCACCGTCAGTTCGATTGGACACTACAGAACCTGAACTCCTTTTTCAGGACCACACGATACCTGGGACTAACCGTTATAATCTACGACCAAGAATAAAGGACAAATAAAACAGTTTACTTTTCTTCCCTTTAGCAAAGTTCTCCAATATGGAAAATTATTTTTGAATGACTTTTTGTTTTTTGTGTTTTTTCGAACCTCCATCCGGGTTCAGCTGTAGGATCGTGGCTGAAAAGACTTAGGGGGGTAGCCTGTGGACACAAGGTCTACAGGTCTGGTTTGTTCTAGGGCGGGCTGGAACATTCAGAACACTCCTAAGTGAAGTAAACCAACCGCCACGAACGGCAACGGTTAGAGGATGGAATCTTTCCAAAATGGAGAACATGTTGAAAGACTGAGTTGCAAGAAGAGAATATGTGAAACGATAACCAGGAAACGGTTTTGATGCTGTGCATTTTTATGTTATTTAGTATACTTATGTTTTTTATAGGATATGTTTTATTCTGTTTTAACGTGATATTGGCACCCACTACCTCGTCTACACCTCCTCCTTCCACTGTTTCCCCACATTCTTTTCAACTCCTCCCTAAACACGAATCTGCTAGGAGACTAGAGTTCATTAATAACTCCTTCATCCAGCTTTTGCACCAACACCAACTAGTGATAAATACAACTAACTGTTGGGTGTGTGGCCTTATGCCTCACACAGCAGATAAAGGTATCCCTTATCTGATCCTGCCTTTCAGCCACAATGGTTCCGTGTGGGCATTCTGAACGATATTCATCTATGCACACTACCCCCTACGTTTTGCAGAAGACAACCCTAAGAAAAATGCTTTAGTTAAAGGTATCATAGACATGATGAAGGACAATATCTTCTACGAGACTATCCCCAGAGATGAGACGATAGCATATATAGGATGGAACATGACCGGATATGAAGCCACAATGAGTGAGAAACAGCAAGCTAAGATATCTTCCCTGATTTGGGTTGTACCCCATCAGGGTCACCTGTGTCTGCAAGGTACTGGCAAGAATCCCAGAGCTCAGCTAGGGGAAAGCGTCTGCACTGAGACATGTCTTCGCATCTCAGACCTCCCCTCCGCTCTTGGCAGCTAAGGGTACCTATTTCATCTGCCATGATAGAGCCTTTACATGGTTGCCCCCTGACTTTTCGGGCACATGCTTCGTTTCGTTCCTGTTGCCCCCTACCTACACAGCAGCGGCAGATTACCACAAGACAAGGATAGTTAGAGGCGTCTTCAGTGAAGAAGACACTGCAGGACAAGAATTTGGGGACTTCGTAAAGGGTTTTCTGCCGTTCTGGGGACAAATAGGTAACAGCAGGAGCATAAGGCAATTGATAAGAGTGGTTGAATCCACCGTGGCTGAAACCGCTGGTGCCCTTGGTAACTTGACTGCTGAGCTCCAGTCGGATCGTCTTATGACCCTTCAGAACAGGGTCGCATTAGATGTCATACTTGCAGACCCGGGTGGAGTATGTACATTGATCCAATCGAGTTGCTGTGTTTTTGTCCCAGATAACGCTCCAACAGTAAACCAGGCCATCTCCAAACTGCATAGAATTTCCGAATCTATTCATTTAGATAGAGGAGATTGGTCATTAATGGGATGGTTCTGGGAACTGATATCAGCATGGGGATGGAAGATACTGATGGTCATTGGGATGATCTTGGCCATTCTTTTCCTGTTCTGTCTATGCGTGCAGTGTGCTCCTGCGATATGTGGCCTCTGTGTTACATCATGCATAAGGAAGCCTGCACCAAGAGATGAGCTAAATACTAGGATGATGTTACAGCAACATCTCAACGACTTTAGAAACATAGACCTGGACTCAGATTAGCATGAGAATAGGTTTATTGCCTATGTAAGGGCAAAAGGAGGGTTTGTGGTTCTAAAAATTCTGGACCCATGTAATTTACTTTGCCACAGCAGTACGATTTTAATATCAAAAGACCGATAATGACTAGTACACTAAGCATGAGCATTTTCGCTCAATTCCAGCAGCGTTTTCACCTCGAAATCGCCATTTTCGTCCTGCACTCGTGGCTCCCATTTTATACACGGCAGCCATTTTTAAAAGTTGCCCTCACATAGGCTTATAATACAGTCAGATTTGATTCCAAGGACACGTACACCTTGATTGACTTTTCTCTGACCTGGGCAAGCTGGAACCATTGCCTCAGGCCAAACCTGTTTGGTCAGTCCCTCTCCCAGTGGCCGAATCAGATAGCATCAAGGCACACCAGGCCATAAAACCCTTATTATCGCTCACACACCCTGCCTAATCTTGCTCACACCTGCACCTGCTCTTTTCTTCTTCTTACTTTACGAGGGGGAGGTGCCCGTTTTTATTGGGGGTCCACACTTATCTGATGTAAAATACTAGGCCTTGCCGGGTAATTTATTATGGGTTGGATGATATGAAATATGAGGTTTCATCATGACACTGTTTTTTCCTTTGTAGTGAAAACATTTGAATGACCAACCAAAATGTCAAGAGTGTTTGCCTGAAGCTTAAAAAACTGTATATAAGGAAACCTGACTTTGCATTGAAACACAGTCTCCTGAGAACATACAAACCGTGCTGTTGTACTTCTAGGACGCTTGTTACTTAGTTGCAGCCAATAAATTCGATCTTTGACTTCACCTAGAAGACTCTGAGTTTCTGTGGTCTGAATCAGGAAAGTACCCGAGGTCTTTGGGTGTACCCTGGCACCACTGGGTTACCGGATCAGTACCGGTTCTGAAAAACCCAGTACCTCAAGCTTGGAAACAAGTAATTATCTCAGCAGATAAGCTAAAATGTGTAGCTTATGTGAATAAAGGGTAGAAGCAAATACAGGAAATTTCAATGCAATTACAGAATTAGAGAATGTTTTACCAGTGAGGGGAGGTTAGCAAACATTATAACAAGCAATAGAGAAAAAGGTGGAAAATATGGCTTTGCAAATGCCATTCTTAAAAAATAACAAGAGCTTTTAGGTATAAATCATGTATAGCATTTTGGATTTCTAGAATTAGAGATTCTTGCCTTCAGTTGCGTCCTCCAGACAGCAGAGTGTTTTGTGGAAAAAGGAAAGGCAAATATTACTATACTAACTCCAGTCTTGGAATATTTTGGGCAAAGATGAAAAAGTTATTGTGCATTGCCTCGAATCGCTGCCCAGCAGTGCTACACAAGCGCAAGGCTCAATGCAAGAAACTAGAAATCCTGTTTGGAGCAGTACTCGTCTCCGTCATGAGGTTAAAAGCACTGTCTTCACTCCTCACTCTTTCAACTTCTCTTCTCCTAGAAGAATGCTACTAAAAAGCATTCTCAAACTTCCCAATCTGAATGTCGGATCCCACTGACTCCACAAACCTTCCATGCTCACAGATGTGGCTTACATCTTGAAAAGTAGCAGGTAGCAAAGTAGTACATGCAAGCAGAAGGTCTTCTTCCCTGGCACACACCTAAAGTGAGCTAATGCTTTTTGTTTAAATGGTAATGGAAAATTGCAAAGTATGCAAATGCGCTGATCTGTGAAGATCACACCTTGTATCTTTGATGTTCAGAGCGCAGCTGATCAAACTCTTGGCCTGATCTGGTGTTACATGCAGGCTGCTACATAAATACCCTTGCTCCCTCTTTCTTGGTGTCCACTTCTAAGTCTTTTGCAACAACAGTCTTACTTTAGGTCTTGGCAAGTTAATACCCACTAATTCAGAAAGGGTATTTGTAGCACATGCTCAAGAATAGAAGATTCTTGGACGTTTCCTTGAAAAGGATTTGGTTAGCCATCTTCCTTGATGAGGAAGATGAATCGCTGGTGGCCTCCAGGTGGAGAGCAACCAGCGGTCCCCATTGGAGCTGGAACTGTGGTGTTTGAGGTGAAGGCTCTCAGTGCCTTGATTGAAACAATGGCAACAATAAAATCTCATCTTTCTGGATCAAAGTAGGCTGTTTCAATATTTTAATACTGTGCTCAAAAATAGTGCACACATGACAGGAATTTGGATTAATCAGAAATTAGTAGTTAAAGCCAACTTTGCTAAGTTTTGTTTCAAATCCAGAGATGCCAATGTGAATGTCGTTGAAGTTTAATATAGAGACATATTAATGGACATCATGGTGTGATAAATTAGAATCCTTTTGCCAGGTATTTAGATCAAGTATCATAACAGATGATCCATGTTAGACCTGGCATCCTCAGGGTGGTCTTACCCCAGACTTGTTGCCTTTTACTTCCTGTTTTGTTATGTATCTTTTTGTTGGCCTTAGGACTTCAAGCATTTTACCACTGCTAACTATTGCTAAAGAGCCTGTGTTTCTCCCCTAAATGTGGTAACATTGGTGTATCCATAACTGGCATATCATATTTAATTTATCTGCATGCCACTTGTAAGGTGGCATAGCATATATTCAGGGCCTGTAAATTAAATGTTACTAGTGGGCCTGCAGCAGTGGTTCTGCCACCCACTTATGTAGCCCTATAAACATCTCTCAGTCCTGCGACTGCAGGGCCTGCATATGCAATTTTGCTGCCTCCTCTCTGTGGGACATGGCATTTTAAACCTCTTGCCTAGCCTTAAAGGCTTACATATAAGTCACCCCACAGAGTCCCTTCGGTAGCACCACACTCTTCACAGCAACAACCAAAGTCTTAATAGGTACGGATTTTAAGAGAGCTCACTGTTTACAATGACCGTAGGCCCCGTGTCCTACACTGCAACTCTATCCACCACACTCCTGAAAAGTGCACCAGTGCTTACGATTTCTGCAGCTCCCCTGTCTTGGCAGACATCTTCCCCCCACTGTGCTCAGGGTTCTTGGAGCCACCGGCTCACTTCCTGCTTCCCCGTGGCCTTAACAGCATTTCTTCCCGCTGTGCAGGAGGAAGAGACTTGATGGACCGCACAACACACAGCCCCTCTATAGAGAAGAGTGCGATCAGTGTATTACCGTAATTTAATTGATTTAAACACATTCACATCGCAGAATTCCCCACATCCTTTTAAACCATGTACCTTGCTAAAAGCACTGTTTCGATAACTTTGAAAAAATCTAATGCTGTACTAAATTGGATTTTTTTTTTTTGGTCTTGATTTACACAGATAAATAACCTATATCTTCATAAACCGGTGTGGAGTCTTTTTGTGGAGTTTTCATAGTGATGGCTGCACGTGTGTTGCACATATACTTTACAATTTGCCTGCTAAGTTAAGCCTGCCTGCTCTGTGCCAAGCTAACAGAGGGTGAGCACAGGTTAATTTAGGTTGTGTATCTGACTTACCCTGACTACGATTGTCGTCCTTTGTTGGACAGGGTGTATACCTCTGCCAACTAGAAACCCGATTTCTAACAATCTGCTTCTTTCTCAATGCTAAGTTTTGTTTCAAAGCCATCGATGACAGCTTGAATAATGTTAAAGGTTTAATATAGCGACATATTAATGGACAACATAATGTGATAAAATAGAATCCTTTGGCCAGGTATTTAGATCAAGTGTTATAGAAGAGGATCTGTCTCTTTCTCAACGAGACATGTAAATGAACTACATTTGATTTAAAACTCTAGTTATTGTGCAGCTACTGTAACCATTTTGATTCTGTAGCTTCATCAAATGAAAAGATGGGACCATAAGCTACCTGATTCTAATCTTTCTCCATCAGTAAGGCTAAAATTCTTGAAGATCAGATTTCTGCAGATTAGATGTTGTTGAATGTGGGCATCTTGGAAATCACACTGTGTGACCTTAGAAGAGAGTTGTTTGTGCGGCCATCATAAAACGTTGGCACATTACATTATTTGCTCTTGTCCAGCACTAATAAGAGAATGCTTGTTTTAATAGAAATCTACTGGTGTTCGCAATTTGTGGCCCAAGGATTTCTACATGATGTGACAGTTTTAGAATGAGCTGATAGCAATTATAATGCATTGATCATAGAATTAACTGATATCCCTTACCTAACTAACAGTAATTTCTCTAGTATACTGGATCTCCCTATATTTTCTTCAAATTATGATAGAAGGATAGAATGGCTTTTTGTACAATCTGACACAGAGTCTCTGGCTGATATTTACAGGGACTTTAGGTTTGAGAACTCAGAGCAAGGTAACTTGACTACTACGGACAAATTTGCCAACTTACTCATGTCCATTAGGGAACATATTTGTAGAGATTGTCAAACTGTTCCAACTAGGATGCGCCATGGAATAATGAGAACTGTAAGATAGCAAAGTCAGATTTAATTATAACAGTACTGCCATAGTAGAGGGTAGGGTGGCTTAAAGTAGGATACAGTTGCATGCCAGGACATGCTGGGAGGAAGGTAACTTGTGTAAATTACCTAGAGCGCCCAAACTGAAAGAAAGCCAGCTATTTCGGCATCTGTTTTACAAAGGGGTATCAAATATTGTCTTCCCCCAGACTTTTTGCTTTCAAACAACCTCAGATCTAGTAACAGCATCTTTTTTAAATTATACTCACTGGGTAAAGGGGAAATGAGACTTGATACAGGCAGCAAAGAACAGTATGAGCCTCAGGACCAAGATGGAGGGAAAATAGTAACCTTTATCCTGGCTGAACCATAGCTGCCACTGATAGCATGATAAGTGGAAAAGCTCCAGGACTCAATAGAATTCCTGGAGATCCCTGTTGTTTAGAGTCGACCATTTGGGGTTATTTACCTAATACAGTCTCAAATGCTGTAGCATGTGGTGCAGAAATACCAGGTACATGGAAGGGTGCTGAAATAATTTCAATTTATAGATAAAGGAAACAAAGGGGACCCTATAAAATATAGATCTATTAGTTTGATAGATACCGTGCAAAACGATTTTAGCAAGCAGATTTTGATACACATACAATCTTGGATTGAGGATAACAAGGTATTATCCAATTTGCGGGCCAGCTCTAGGGCATATAACAGCACTTTAGGTCAGGTGTTCTGCCTTTAGTAGTGATCATTTGGAAGGTTGTTGTGATCGGTAAGTGACATTTTTATGTTGTGTGGACCTTAAGTCTGCTTTTGATTTAATTCCACGGGACAAATTGTGGGTTGCATTGAGGGATAATAATGCCCTCAGGTCTGCTGCAAATTATAATTTGTTTGCATCAAGGTAATTTTGCACAATTAGGGTGGTGTAAGGGTGGTGTGCTAACTAGGAAACTGATTTCTCTAGAGGAGTATGCTAAGGTTGCATTCCTTCTCCAACCCTCTTTACTGTATACATGAATGGGCTAACTGATTCACTTTATGACTGATAGATGTAATTTTCCCTTTGTTCCAACCTGCATTGGTGTCATCAGCAGGAAGGGCACAAGGGCATCTCGCTATGTTTGTTCTGTGAAAATCCCTCAAGTTAATGTTGTTTTTAAATGGTCTTCGCCTCAGTTCTTGGTTTCTTTGATGTTGTTAGCTGAAGAACAAGACATTTTGTTGATAAACCTTTATAACAACATTTTTAACCATGAAGCATGTAAAGGAATTAATGATTCAGATGAATCCTTAGATGTCTTTTTTCTTCATTTGACAGAGAAATTAAACCTGATATGGCTTGAGGATTTTAACATTACCTTTTGCTCAAACAGAGATAACCGTTTGTGTGGTATTCCAGGGGATGAATGTAGAAATAGGGCACATTTTAAACATACTAGAGTTGTGGCCAGTCTCAATAATCTGGCTTTGAAACACGATTTAGTAATTATGAGTGAGGCAAATTCCACAGAGCTGATCCCAACATTTACGTGGGGCCAAAAGGAGCACTTTAGATTTCATATTGGTATCAGCAGATGCCACCTATCATGTGTCAGATTGTAAAATTCTGGCAAGCTGCCTTAGAGCCCATGACCCTGTACGAACTACACTAGCACTAAAACTCAGTAAGAATCATGGAGCTAAGGAGTGTAAAATGTCTTTTACAAAGAATAAGGGTCTTGGGATTAAATGGACAAACATGGACCCATGCAGATATATTCAGAGAATTGTCTATTATTGTGTGTCTAGAGGAAAAATCCAGTTGTGTTTCCATTTTAAAGCAATTTAAAAGGTAATACGAGTTTATCTCAGATGATCCAGTTACCCATAGACCTATTCCAGAGTCAGTTCCACATCGATGGTTCAACGCATTGTTCTACAGCTCACAGACAACTAAAAGCGGCTCTTAAACTAACCCAACGTAACCCTATAGATGTTCAAAAGGTTAGGTAAGAGTACCAGAGAGTCATGGAGGAAAGGAAGAGGTAAATACGGGAAGCGGCATGGGAGGATTTGAGCGCAGCTGCTTCTTTAAGGGATAGTTCTAGGTTCTGGGAACCCATAAATAATCAGTTTTTCTTGTTATGAGACATTGAAAGTGGAAGTCATAATCCTGGAAGCTCAGTGGGTATCCCATTTTAAGGGTGTTTTTCAGGCTGCTGAAAGACAGCAACTTTTATTGGATAATTTAGATAATCTTTCCCGAAAAGAACTGGTTCCAATACCCTTAGACACCCCGATTGGGGGACGCAAGGTAGCTCTGGCAATAAATAAATCAGCCCACTGAAAAGTGCCCGGGCTGGATGGGGTCCCAGTTGATCTTTTTAAATCAGACATTGAATTGCGGGCCCCATGTTAACAAATTTTCTAAGAAGTGCAGCAGTGGGTGAAATACTCAAGTCATGGAAATTGGCCACGCTTGTCCCTATGTTTAAAAAGGGAGATAAATTGGCCTCTGCCTGTTATAGGCCAATTTCTTTAATTGACGCGGCTGCAAAGATCCTGGGACGGGTGATTTTGGCCAGACTAGAGACATGGGTGGAAGAAATACCATTTGAATGCCCATCCAGGATCGGTTTAGGAGTGGTACAGGGACTGTAGAACAAATATTAAACTTACAACTCATCGTCATGAGTATGTGAAGGCAAAAGGGGGGGCATTCATATAGCTATCATTAATCTTTCAAGTGCCCTTGAACTAGTCAACAGGAACAAATTATGGCAATAATGCAGAAAATGGGGGCGGAATCAAACCTACTTTCCCTAAAATACAACAAAAATATCACAAACCTTAAAGTCTCAGTCAGATACGGTCCGCAAGGTGAACTATCATCTCAAATAGTCCGTGAGAGGTGTAAGACAGAGATGCATTCTAGCCCCTTTGTTGTTCTTGAACTACATTAACGACATTACAGAATATTTATTATGGGCGGATGTGGCTGTCCCAAAGATAGGTGATCAATCTGTGCCCATACAATTTTACACAGATGATGCGTTCATGATTGCTTGCACCCCAAACGCTTTGCAGAAGCTGTTAGATCTCTTTTCAGAGTTTATGGAGGTTCTGAACCTGAAAGTGAACTATTCAAAATCATATACCAGGACATGTGGGCCAATAACACCAAATTGAAGCACTTTAGTATGGGGGTACAATTTTAAAAAGAGCAAATGATTTTAGCTATTTAGGAATCATTTTCAACTCATCCTTAAAATGAAAATCACACCATCAGATGAAAATGCAACAAATTGGAAAGAATGTGAGGCTATCTTCCGCTTTGCAAGGAGGCTCAAACATAAACCCCTGGCAGCAATGACAGCACCGTACAAATCAAAATGTATCTCTGGTGCTCACTTTAGGGCAGGGGCATGAGGGTACCAAAAAGTGGACATGCTCCAACATGTAGGAAATGGGTTTACACGCAGGTTGCTGACAGTCCCAAAGAATACTGAAAATGTAAGATGCTACGAGGAGCTGGGCCTACCTTATGTAAGTGACCAGATATATATCGCACCACTCATTTTATGAATCAAGTGCTGGCAAAATCTGGAAGCAGATTTGGTGAGAGCATGTATGTCAGATTGTTTATCGCTACATAATGTGAGATACCCTGTTTGGTGTATATGAAGTTTTGTTTTTACAAACTGGACCTTATAGAAATGTTTACATCCCCAAATCACATTTTGCGCAACGCTAAGGTTATTGTGAAATCCTGTCATGCTGATTATTGTTTAGAGAAGTTGCAGTGTACTTTAAATATGAAAACTGTTGAGCAATACGTCCAACTTTCAGCAGTGAAATCTAGTGAATCGTACCTGGGATGGATTGAGAACATGAATCATTGTCTCCATTTAACATATTTTAGATTACATTTCATCGACTTTAAAGTTGCTTTCGAGACAGTGTGCCTGGTAGCATGATCTACCACCTTGCCACTGTGATAATGCCACAAAACAGAGCATGTCACTTTATTCTATTTTGCTCCCTGTACTCAGGCCAAAGAAGCACTTACCTGACTCCTTTGTTGCAGCAAGCAGGGATTAAGCATTATTGGCCCACTTTAGAATTTCTACAGAAACTAATTACGATTGATATGTGTCACACAGTTCTAAATTTCATTAGAAATGCATTGGGGATCAGAAATTGCTACGAGTTGGTAAGTTTTTAATGGAGGCTCTGATCTTATTGGAAATTTTTGCTGTTCCGTAAAACTGTAGTACGTTTTTTATATAGAATTGTATTAGTTTTTAAATGACTAAATTTTGCTCCTTTATGCTCAAGTGTATTCATGTCTACGAATGTGATATTTTGTATGCTTTTCATGGCACATTGCCGAAAGAAAGATAATGATGACTATGGAGGTGACCCCCCAAAAATGAGGGTGCCAACTAATATCAGCGCTTCTCTTTGCTGATAATACGCTGTTGATCTCCAAAACACCAATGGGCCCTCAGAATATGTTAAATATTTTTTCTGATGCATGCAGTAAATTTGGCGGGAGCTCAATTGCTTGAAAACGAAATTTGTGAATTTATGGCCACACAGGTCATTTTAAGGGATGCTGAGGTTGGCACTGAGGATTTTAGAACAGGTCAAGGTTTTTGATTATCTGGAGGTAAGATTATCTAGCAATTTGTCATAGTCTGTCTGGATCCACAAAAGCCAAATGTCATTGCAACATGTAGCAGCGACAATTGTAAAAAAACATTAAATCGATCCACATTCCACCTGCCCCATTTATCTGGCATTTGAACTATACCGTACTAGCGGGTTGGGTGCAGCCCTACACAGGGCAGAACTGCGGGGCTTGGAACCGAGCAAGGTATTGGAGTTGGTTGATAATAAATTTGCCACAGAGTACACTGCTTGTTCCAGTGCGCCTTGATATGAAAAACATCATCTATGTTGTTGCTTTAAAAACCTTAGTGTTGTGGGTTAGGCTTTGGGCAGGCAAGACACAGATCCCTATCAAAGAAGCTGTTGCAGTGGTAGAGGCATTGGATAGAGAGGTGGACACACCCCTTGGCTTAAGAAGGTTAAACATTGATTGCATAAATTAGATTTGAAAGAAATTTCAGAAAAACTAAAGACTATGGCTGAAGATAAAGCATTAATCCTAAAGACAATGTTTTGGGACTACATTCAGCGCACCATTTTTAATTATTTCACACATGACATTTTAACTGAGCGGATCTTGGATATTAAATGCACTTTAACACTTGGAAAATTTATGGATCAGACAGAACCCCTGCTAGCATGATCACTTATCACTTTACTTACAATTTAGATATCGAATTCTACCTGTGAATACAGTAAGAAGTAAATGGAAACAGCACACTTTACCACCATTTCGCCCAGTGTGTAGACTTAGTACTGTATACATGAATGGGCTAACTGATTCACTTTATGACTGATAGATGTAATTTTCCCTTTGTTCCAACCTGCATTGGTGTCATCAGCAGGAAGGGCACAAGGGCATCTCGCTATGTTTGTTCTGTGAAAATCCCTCAAGTTAATGTTGTTTTTAAATGGTCTTCGCCTCAGTTCTTGGTTTCTTTGATGTTGTTAGCTGAAGAACAAGACATTTTGTTGATAAACCTTTATAACAACATTTTTAACCATGAAGCATGTAAAGGAATTAATGATTCAGATGAATCCTTAGATGTCTTTTTTCTTCATTTGACAGAGAAATTAAACCTGATATGGCTTGAGGATTTTAACATTACCTTTTGCTCAAACAGAGATAACCGTTTGTGTGGTATTCCAGGGGATGAATGTAGAAATAGGGCACATTTTAAACATACTAGAGTTGGGGCCAGTCTCAATAATCTGGCTTTGAAACACGATTTAGTAATTATGAGTGAGGCAAATTCCACAGAGCTGATCCCAACATTTACGTGGGGCCAAAAGGAGCACTTTAGATTTCATATTGGTATCAGCAGATGCCACCTATCATGTGTCAGATTGTAAAATTCTGGCAAGCTGCCTTTGAGCCCATGACCCTGTACGAACTACACTAGCACTAAAACTCAGTAAGAATCATGGAGCTAAGGAGTGTAAAATGTCTTTTACAAAGAATAAGGGTCTTGGGATTAAATGGACAAACATGGACCCATGCAGATATATTCAGAGAATTGTCTATTATTGTGTGTCTAGAGGAAAAATCCAGTTGTGTTTCCATTTTAAAGCAATTTAAAAGGTAATACGAGTTTATCTCAGATGATCCAGTTACCCATAGACCTATTCCAGAGTCAGTTCCACATCAATGGTTCAACGCATTGTTCTACAGCTCACAGACAACTAAAAGCGGCTCTTAAACTAACCCAACGTAACCCTATAGATGTTCAAAAGGTTAGGTAAGAGTACCAGAGAGTCATGGAGGAAAGGAAGAGGGAAATACGGGAAGCGGCATGGGAGGATTTGAGCGCAGCTGCTTCTTTAAGGGATAGTTCTAGGTTCTGGGAACCCATAAATAATCCGTTTTTCTTGTTATGAGACATTGAAAGTGGAAGTCATAATCCTGGAAGCTCAGTGGGTATCCCATTTTAAGGGTGTTTTTCAGGCTGCTGAAAGACAGCAACTTTTATTGGATAATTTAGATAATCTTTCCCGAACAGAACTGGTTCCAATACCCTTAGACACCCCGATTGGGGGACGCAAGGTAGCTCTGGCAATAAATAAATCAGCCCACTGAAAAGTGCCCGGGCAGGATGGGGTCCCAGTTGATCTTTTTAAATCAGACATTGAATTGCGGGCCCCATGTTAACAAATTTTCTAAGAAGTGCAGCAGTGGGTGAAATACTCAAGTCATGGAAATTGGCCACGCTTGTCCCTATGTTTAAAAAGGGAGATAAATTGGCCTCTGCCTGTTATAGGCCAATTTCTTTAATTGACGCGGCTGCAAAGATCCTGGGACGGGTGATTTTGGCCAGACTAGAGACATGGGTGGAAGAAATAACATTTGAATGCCCATCCAGGATCGGTTTAGGAGTGGTACAGGGACTATAGAACAAATATTAAACTTACAACTCATCGTCATGAGTATGTGAAGGCAAAAGGGGGGGCATTCATATAGCTATCATTAATCTTTCAAGTGCCCTTGACCTAGTCAACAGGAACAAATTATGGCAATAATGCAGAAAATGGGGGCGGAATCAAACCTACTTTCCCTAAAATACAACAAAAATATCACAAACCTTAAAGTCTCAGTCAGATACGGTCCGCAAGGTGAACTATCATCTCAAATAGTCCGTGAGAGGTGTAAGACAGAGATGCATTCTAGCCCCTTTGTTGTTCTTGAACTACATTAACGACATTACAGAATATTTATTATGGGCGGATGTGGCTGTCCCAAAGATAGGTGATCAATCTGTGCCCATACAATTTTACACAGATGATGCGTTCATGATTGCTTGCACCCCAAACGCTTTGCAGAAGCTGTTAGATCTCTTTTCAGAGTTTATGGAGGTTCTGAACCTGAAAGTGAACTATTCAAAATCATAGACCAGGACATGTGGGCCAATAACATCAAATTGAAGCACTTTAGTATGGGGGTACAATTTTAAAAAGAGCAAATGATTTTAGCTATTTAGGAATCATTTTCAACTCATCCTTAAAATGAAAATCACACCATCAGATGAAAATGCAACAAATTGGAAAGAATGTGAGGCTATCTTCCGCTTTGCAAGGAGGCTCAAACATAAACCCCTGGCAGCAATGACAGCACCGTACAAATCAAAATGTATCTCTGGTGCTCACTTTAGGGCAGGGGCATGAGGGTACCAAAAAGTGGACATGCTCCAACATGTAGGAAATGGGTTTACACGCAGGTTGCTGACAGTCCCAAAGAATACTGAAAATGTAAGATGCTACGAGGAGCTGGGCCTACCTTATGTAAGTGACCAGATATATATCGCACCACTCATTTTATGAATCAAGTGCTGGCAAAATCTGGAAGCAGATTTGGTGAGAGCATGTATGTCAGATTGTTTATCGCTACATAATGTGAGATACCCTGTTTGGTGTATATGAAGTTTTGTTTTTACAAACTGGACCTTATAGAAATGTTTACATCCCCAAATCACATTTTGCGCAACGCTAAGGTTATTGTGAAATCCTGTCATGCTGATTATTGTTTAGAGAAGTTGCAGTGTACTTTAAATATGAAAACTGTTGAGCAATACGTCCAACTTTCAGCAGTGAAATCTAGTGAATCGTACCTGGGATGGATTGAGAACATTAATCATTGTCTCCATTTAACATATTTTAGATTACATTTCATCGACTTTAAAGTTGCTTTCGAGACAGTGTGCCTGGTAGCATGATCTACCACCTTGCCACTGTGATAATGCCACAAAACAGAGCATGTCACTTTATTCTATTTTGCTCCCTGTACTCAGGCCAAAGAAGCACTTACCTGACTCCTTTGTTGCAGCAAGCAGGGATTAAGCATTATTGGCCCACTTTAGAATTTCTACAGAAACTAATTACGATTGATATGTGTCACACAGTTCTAAATTTCATTAGAAATGCATTGGGGATCAGAAATTGCTACGAGTTGGTAAGTTTTTAATGGAGGCTCTGATCTTATTGGAAATTTTTGCTGTTCCGTAAAACTGTAGTACGTTTTTTATATAGAATTGTATTAGTTTTTAAATGACTAAATTTTGCTCCTTTATGCTCAAGTGTATTCATGTCTACGAATGTGATATTTTGTATGCTTTTCATGGCACATTGCCGAAAGAAAGATAATGATGACTATGGAGGTGACCCCCCAAAAATGAGGGTGCCAACTAATATCAGCGCTTCTCTTTGCTGATAATACGCTGTTGATCCCCAAAACACCAATGGGCCCTCAGAATATGTTAAATATTTTTTCTGATGCATGCAGTAAATTTGGCGGGAGCTCAATTGCTTGAAAACGAAATTTGTGAATTTATGGCCACACAGGTCATTTTAAGGGATGCTGAGGTTGGCACTGAGGATTTTAGAACAGGTCAAGGTTTTTGATTATCTGGAGGTAAGATTATCTAGCAATTTGTCATAGTCTGTCTGGATCCACAAAAGCCAAATGTCATTGCAACATGTAGCAGCGACAATTGTAAAAAAACATTAAATCGATCCACATTCCACCTGCCCCATTTATCTGGCATTTGAACTATACTGTACTAGCGGGTTGGGTGCAGCCCTACACAGGGCAGAACTGCGGGGCTTGGAACCGAGCAAGGTATTGGAGTTGGTTGATAATAAATTTGCCACAGAGTACACTGCTTGTTCCAGTGCGCCTTGATATGAAAAACATCATCTATGTTGTTGCTTTAAAAACCTTAGTGTTGTGGGTTAGGCTTTGGGCAGGCAAGACACAGATCCCTATCAAAGAAGCTGTTGCAGTGGTAGAGGCATTGGATAGAGAGGTGGACACACCCCTTGGCTTAAGAAGGTTAAACATTGATTGCATAAATTAGATTTGAAAGAAATTTCAGAAAAACTAAAGACTATGGCTGAAGATAAAGCATTAATCCTAAAGACAATGTTTTGGGACTACATTCAGCGCACCATTTTTAATTATTTCACACATGACATTTTAACTGAGCGGATCTTGGATATTAAATGCACTTTAACACTTGGAAAATTTATGGATCAGACAGAACCCCTGCTAGCATGATCACTTATCACTTTACTTACAATTTAGATATCGAATTCTACCTGTGAATACAGTAAGAAGTAAATGGAAACAGCACACTTTACCACCATTTCGCCCAGTGTGTAGACTTAGTACTGTATACATGAATGGGCTAACTGATTCACTTTATGACTGATAGATGTAATTTTCCCTTTGTTCCAACCTGCATTGGTGTCATCAGCAGGAAGGGCACAAGGGCATCTCGCTATGTTTGTTCTGTGAAAATCCCTCAAGTTAATGTTGTTTTTAAATGGTCTTCGCCTCAGTTCTTGGTTTCTTTGATGTTATTAGCTGAAGAACAAGACATTTTGTTGATAAACCTTTATAACAACATTTTTAACCATGAAGCATGTAAAGGAATTAATGATTCAGATGAATCCTTAGATGTCTTTTTTCTTCATTTGACAGAGAAATTAAACCTGATATGGCTTGAGGATTTTAACATTACCTTTTGCTCAAACAGAGATAACCGTTTGTGTGGTATTCCAGGGGATGAATGTAGAAATAGGGCACATTTTAAACATACTAGAGTTGGGGCCAGTCTCAATAATCTGGCTTTGAAACACGATTTAGTAATTATGAGTGAGGCAAATTCCACAGAGCTGATCCCAACATTTACGTGGGGCCAAAAGGAGCACTTTAGATTTCATATTGGTATCAGCAGATGCCACCTATCATGTGTCAGATTGTAAAATTCTGGCAAGCTGCCTTTGAGCCCATGACCCTGTACGAACTACACTAGCACTAAAACTCAGTAAGAATCATGGAGCTAAGGAGTGTAAAATGTCTTTTACAAAGAATAAGGGTCTTGGGATTAAATGGACAAACATGGACCCATGCAGATATATTCAGAGAATTGTCTATTATTGTGTGTCTAGAGGAAAAATCCAGTTGTGTTTCCATTTTAAAGCAATTTAAAAGGTAATACGAGTTTATCTCAGATGATCCAGTTACCCATAGACCTATTCCAGAGTCAGTTCCACATCGATGGTTCAACGCATTGTTCTACAGCTCACAGACAACTAAAAGCGGCTCTTAAACTAACCCAACGTAACCCTATAGATGTTCAAAAGGTTAGGTAAGAGTACCAGAGAGTCATGGAGGAAAGGAAGAGGGAAATACGGGAAGCGGCATGGGAGGATTTGAGCGCAGCTGCTTCTTTAAGGGATAGTTCTAGGTTCTGGGAACCCATAAATAATCCGTTTTTCTTGTTATGAGACATTGAAAGTGGAAGTCATAATCCTGGAAGCTCAGTGGGTATCCCATTTTAAGGGTGTTTTTCAGGCTGCTGAAAGACAGCAACTTTTATTGGATAATTTAGATAATCTTTCCCGAACAGAACTGGTTCCAATACCCTTAGACACCCCGATTGGGGGACGCAAGGTAGCTCTGGCAATAAATAAATCAGCCCACTGAAAAGTGCCCGGGCTGGATGGGGTCCCAGTTGATCTTTTTAAATCAGACATTGAATTGCGGGCCCCATGTTAACAAATTTTCTAAGAAGTGCAGCAGTGGGTGAAATACTCAAGTCATGGAAATTGGCCACGCTTGTCCCTATGTTTAAAAAGGGAGATAAATTGGCCTCTGCCTGTTATAGGCCAATTTCTTTAATTGACGCGGCTGCAAAGATCCTGGGACGGGTGATTTTGGCCAGACTAGAGACATGGGTGGAAGAAATAACATTTGAATGCCCATCCAGGATCGGTTTAGGAGTGGTACAGGGACTGTAGAACAAATATTAAACTTACAACTCATCGTCATGAGTATGTGAAGGCAAAAGGGGGGGCATTCATATAGCTATCATTAATCTTTCAAGTGCCCTTGACCTAGTCAACAGGAACAAATTATGGCAATAATGCAGAAAATGGGGGCGGAATCAAACCTACTTTCCCTAAAATACAACAAAAATATCACAAACCTTAAAGTCTCAGTCAGATACGGTCCGCAAGGTGAACTATCATCTCAAATAGTCCGTGAGAGGTGTAAGACAGAGATGCATTCTAGCCCCTTTGTTGTTCTTGAACTACATTAACGACATTACAGAATATTTATTATGGGCGGATGTGGCTGTCCCAAAGATAGGTGATCAATCTGTGCCCATACAATTTTACACAGATGATGCGTTCATGATTGCTTGCACCCCAAACGCTTTGCAGAAGCTGTTAGATCTCTTTTCAGAGTTTATGGAGGTTCTGAACCTGAAAGTGAACTATTCAAAATCATAGACCAGGACATGTGGGCCAATAACATCAAATTGAAGCACTTTAGTATGGGGGTACAATTTTAAAAAGAGCAAATGATTTTAGCTATTTAGGAATCATTTTCAACTCATCCTTAAAATGAAAATCACACCATCAGATGAAAATGCAACAAATTGGAAAGAATGTGAGGCTATCTTCCACTTTGCAAGGAGGCTCAAACATAAACCCCTGGCAGCAATGACAGCACCGTACAAATCAAAATGTATCTCTGGTGCTCACTTTAGGGCAGGGGCATGAGGGTACCAAAAAGTGGACATGCTCCAACATGTAGGAAATGGGTTTACACGCAGGTTGCTGACAGTCCCAAAGAATACTGAAAATGTAAGATGCTACGAGGAGCTGGGCCTACCTTATGTAAGTGACCAGATATATATCGCACCACTCATTTTATGAATCAAGTGCTGGCAAAATCTGGAAGCAGATTTGGTGAGAGCATGTATGTCAGATTGTTTATCGCTACATAATGTGAGATACCCTGTTTGGTGTATATGAAGTTTTGTTTTTACAAACTGGACCTTATAGAAATGTTTACATCCCCAAATCACATTTTGCGCAACGCTAAGGTTATTGTGAAATCCTGTCATGCTGATTATTGTTTAGAGAAGTTGCAGTGTACTTTAAATATGAAAACTGTTGAGCAATACGTCCAAATTTCAGCAGTGAAATCTAGTGAATCGTACCTGGGATGGATTGAGAACATGAATCATTGTCTCCATTTAACATATTTTAGATTACATTTCATCGACTTTAAAGTTGCTTTCGAGACAGTGTGCCTGGTAGCATGATCTACCACCTTGCCACTGTGATAATGCCACAAAACAGAGCATGTCACTTTATTCTATTTTGCTCCCTGTACTCAGGCCAAAGAAGCACTTACCTGACTCCTTTGTTGCAGCAAGCAGGGATTAAGCATTATTGGCCCACTTTAGAATTTCTACAGAAACTAATTACGATTGATATGTGTCACACAGTTCTAAATTTCATTAGAAATGCATTGGGGATCAGAAATTGCTACGAGTTGGTAAGTTTTTAATGGAGGCTCTGATCTTATTGGAAATTTTTGCTGTTCCGTAAAACTGTAGTACGTTTTTTATATAGAATTGTATTAGTTTTTAAATGACTAAATTTTGCTCCTTTATGCTCAAGTGTATTCATGTCTACGAATGTGATATTTTGTATGCTTTTCATGGCACATTGCCGAAAGAAAGATAATGATGACTATGGAGGTGACCCCCCAAAAATGAGGGTGCCAACTAATATCAGCGCTTCTCTTTGCTGATAATACGCTGTTGATCTCCAAAACACCAATGGGCCCTCAGAATATGTTAAATATTTTTTCTGATGCATGCAGTAAATTTGGCGGGAGCTCAATTGCTTGAAAACGAAATTTGTGAATTTATGGCCACACAGGTCATTTTAAGGGATGCTGAGGTTGGCACTGAGGATTTTAGAACAGGTCAAGGTTTTTGATTATCTGGAGGTAAGATTATCTAGCAATTTGTCATAGTCTGTCTGGATCCACAAAAGCCAAATGTCATTGCAACATGTAGCAGCGACAATTGTAAAAAAACATTAAATCGATCCACATTCCACCTGCCCCATTTATCTGGCATTTGAACTATACCGTACTAGCGGGTTGGGTGCAGCCCTACACAGGGCAGAACTGCGGGGCTTGGAACCGAGCAAGGTATTGGAGTTGGTTGATAATAAATTTGCCACAGAGTACACTGCTTGTTCCAGTGCGCCTTGATATGAAAAACATCATCTATGTTGTTGCTTTAAAAACCTTAGTGTTGTGGGTTAGGCTTTGGGCAGGCAAGACACAGATCCCTATCAAAGAAGCTGTTGCAGTGGTAGAGGCATTGGATAGAGAGGTGGACACACCCCTTGGCTTAAGAAGGTTAAACATTGATTGCATAAATTAGATTTGAAAGAAATTTCAGAAAAACTAAAGACTATGGCTGAAGATAAAGCATTAATCCTAAAGACAATGTTTTGGGACTACATTCAGCGCACCATTTTTAATTATTTCACACATGACATTTTAACTGAGCGGATCTTGGATATTAAATGCACTTTAACACTTGGAAAATTTATGGATCAGACAGAACCCCTGCTAGCATGATCACTTATCACTTTACTTACAATTTAGATATCGAATTCTACCTGTGAACACAGTAAGAAGTAAATGGAAACAGCACACTTTACCACCATTTCGCCCAGTGTGTAGACTTAGTACTGTATACATGAATGGGCTAACTGATTCACTTTATGACTGATAGATGTAATTTTCCCTTTGTTCCAACCTGCATTGGTGTCATCAGCAGGAAGGGCACAAGGGCATCTCGCTATGTTTGTTCTGTGAAAATCCCTCAAGTTAATGTTGTTTTTAAATGGTCTTCGCCTCAGTTCTTGGTTTCTTTGATGTTGTTAGCTGAAGAACAAGACATTTTGTTGATAAACCTTTATAACAACATTTTTAACCATGAAGCATGTAAAGGAATTAATGATTCAGATGAATCCTTAGATGTCTTTTTTCTTCATTTGACAGAGAAATTAAACCTGATATGGCTTGAGGATTTTAACATTACCTTTTGCTCAAACAGAGATAACCGTTTGTGTGGTATTCCAGGGGATGAATGTAGAAATAGGGCACATTTTAAACATACTAGAGTTGGGGCCAGTCTCAATAATCTGGCTTTGAAACACGATTTAGTAATTATGAGTGAGGCAAATTCCACAGAGCTGATCCCAACATTTACGTGGGGCCAAAAGGAGCACTTTAGATTTCATATTGGTATCAGCAGATGCCACCTATCATGTGTCAGATTGTAAAATTCTGGCAAGCTGCCTTTGAGCCCATGACCCTGTACGAACTACACTAGCACTAAAACTCAGTAAGAATCATGGAGCTAAGGAGTGTAAAATGTCTTTTACAAAGAATAAGGGTCTTGGGATTAAATGGACAAACATGGACCCATGCAGATATATTCAGAGAATTGTCTATTATTGTGTGTCTAGAGGAAAAATCCAGTTGTGTTTCCATTTTAAAGCAATTTAAAAGGTAATACGAGTTTATCTCAGATGATCCAGTTACCCATAGACCTATTCCAGAGTCAGTTCCACATCGATGGTTCAACGCATTGTTCTACAGCTCACAGACAACTAAAAGCGGCTCTTAAACTAACCCAACGTAACCCTATAGATGTTCAAAAGGTTAGGTAAGAGTACCAGAGAGTCATGGAGGAAAGGAAGAGGGAAATACGGGAAGCGGCATGGGAGGATTTGAGCGCAGCTGCTTCTTTAAGGGATAGTTCTAGGTTCTGGGAACCCATAAATAATCCGTTTTTCTTGTTATGAGACATTGAAAGTGGAAGTCATAATCCTGGAAGCTCAGTGGGTATCCCATTTTAAGGGTGTTTTTCAGGCTGCTGAAAGACAGCAACTTTTATTGGATAATTTAGATAATCTTTCCCGAACAGAACTGGTTCCAATACCCTTAGACACCCCGATTGGGGGACGCAAGGTAGCTCTGGCAATAAATAAATCAGCCCACTGAAAAGTGCCCGGGCTGGATGGGGTCCCAGTTGATCTTTTTAAATCAGACATTGAATTGCGGGCCCCATGTTAACAAATTTTCTAAGAAGTGCAGCAGTGGGTGAAATACTCAAGTCATGGAAATTGGCCACGCTTGTCCCTATGTTTAAAAAGGGAGATAAATTGGCCTCTGCCTGTTATAGGCCAATTTCTTTAATTGACGCGGCTGCAAAGATCCTGGGACGGGTGATTTTGGCCAGACTAGAGACATGGGTGGAAGAAATAACATTTGAATGCCCATCCAGGATCGGTTTAGGAGTGGTACAGGGACTGTAGAACAAATATTAAACTTACAACTCATCGTCATGAGTATGTGAAGGCAAAAGGGGGGGCATTCATATAGCTATCATTAATCTTTCAAGTGCCCTTGACCTAGTCAACAGGAACAAATTATGGCAATAATGCAGAAAATGGGGGCGGAATCAAACCTACTTTCCCTAAAATACAACAAAAATATCACAAACCTTAAAGTCTCAGTCAGATACGGTCCGCAAGGTGAACTATCATCTCAAATAGTCCGTGAGAGGTGTAAGACAGAGATGCATTCTAGCCCCTTTGTTGTTCTTGAACTACATTAACGACATTACAGAATATTTATTATGGGCGGATGTGGCTGTCCCAAAGATAGGTGATCAATCTGTGCCCATACAATTTTACACAGATGATGCGTTCATGATTGCTTGCACCCCAAACGCTTTGCAGAAGCTGTTAGATCTCTTTTCAGAGTTTATGGAGGTTCTGAACCTGAAAGTGAACTATTCAAAATCATAGACCAGGACATGTGGGCCAATAACATCAAATTGAAGCACTTTAGTATGGGGGTACAATTTTAAAAAGAGCAAATGATTTTAGCTATTTAGGAATCATTTTCAACTCATCCTTAAAATGAAAATCACACCATCAGATGAAAATGCAACAAATTGGAAAGAATGTGAGGCTATCTTCCACTTTGCAAGGAGGCTCAAACATAAACCCCTGGCAGCAATGACAGCACCGTACAAATCAAAATGTATCTCTGGTGCTCACTTTAGGGCAGGGGCATGAGGGTACCAAAAAGTGGACATGCTCCAACATGTAGGAAATGGGTTTACACGCAGGTTGCTGACAGTCCCAAAGAATACTGAAAATGTAAGATGCTACGAGGAGCTGGGCCTACCTTATGTAAGTGACCAGATATATATCGCACCACTCATTTTATGAATCAAGTGCTGGCAAAATCTGGAAGCAGATTTGGTGAGAGCATGTATGTCAGATTGTTTATCGCTACATAATGTGAGATACCCTGTTTGGTGTATATGAAGTTTTGTTTTTACAAACTGGACCTTATAGAAATGTTTACATCCCCAAATCACATTTTGCGCAACGCTAAGGTTATTGTGAAATCCTGTCATGCTGATTATTGTTTAGAGAAGTTGCAGTGTACTTTAAATATGAAAACTGTTGAGCAATACGTCCAAATTTCAGCAGTGAAATCTAGTGAATCGTACCTGGGATGGATTGAGAACATGAATCATTGTCTCCATTTAACATATTTTAGATTACATTTCATCGACTTTAAAGTTGCTTTCGAGACAGTGTGCCTGGTAGCATGATCTACCACCTTGCCACTGTGATAATGCCACAAAACAGAGCATGTCACTTTATTCTATTTTGCTCCCTGTACTCAGGCCAAAGAAGCACTTACCTGACTCCTTTGTTGCAGCAAGCAGGGATTAAGCATTATTGGCCCACTTTAGAATTTCTACAGAAACTAATTACGATTGATATGTGTCACACAGTTCTAAATTTCATTAGAAATGCATTGGGGATCAGAAATTGCTACGAGTTGGTAAGTTTTTAATGGAGGCTCTGATCTTATTGGAAATTTTTGCTGTTCCGTAAAACTGTAGTACGTTTTTTATATAGAATTGTATTAGTTTTTAAATGACTAAATTTTGCTCCTTTATGCTCAAGTGTATTCATGTCTACGAATGTGATATTTTGTATGCTTTTCATGGCACATTGCCGAAAGAAAGATAATGATGACTATGGAGGTGACCCCCCAAAAATGAGGGTGCCAACTAATATCAGCGCTTCTCTTTGCTGATAATACGCTGTTGATCTCCAAAACACCAATGGGCCCTCAGAATATGTTAAATATTTTTTCTGATGCATGCAGTAAATTTGGCGGGAGCTCAATTGCTTGAAAACGAAATTTGTGAATTTATGGCCACACAGGTCATTTTAAGGGATGCTGAGGTTGGCACTGAGGATTTTAGAACAGGTCAAGGTTTTTGATTATCTGGAGGTAAGATTATCTAGCAATTTGTCATAGTCTGTCTGGATCCACAAAAGCCAAATGTCATTGCAACATGTAGCAGCGACAATTGTAAAAAAACATTAAATCGATCCACATTCCACCTGCCCCATTTATCTGGCATTTGAACTATACCGTACTAGCGGGTTGGGTGCAGCCCTACACAGGGCAGAACTGCGGGGCTTGGAACCGAGCAAGGTATTGGAGTTGGTTGATAATAAATTTGCCACAGAGTACACTGCTTGTTCCAGTGCGCCTTGATATGAAAAACATCATCTATGTTGTTGCTTTAAAAACCTTAGTGTTGTGGGTTAGGCTTTGGGCAGGCAAGACACAGATCCCTATCAAAGAAGCTGTTGCAGTGGTAGAGGCATTGGATAGAGAGGTGGACACACCCCTTGGCTTAAGAAGGTTAAACATTGATTGCATAAATTAGATTTGAAAGAAATTTCAGAAAAACTAAAGACTATGGCTGAAGATAAAGCATTAATCCTAAAGACAATGTTTTGGGACTACATTCAGCGCACCATTTTTAATTATTTCACACATGACATTTTAACTGAGCGGATCTTGGATATTAAATGCACTTTAACACTTGGAAAATTTATGGATCAGACAGAACCCCTGCTAGCATGATCACTTATCACTTTACTTACAATTTAGATATCGAATTCTACCTGTGAACACAGTAAGAAGTAAATGGAAACAGCACACTTTACCACCATTTCGCCCAGTGTGTAGACTTAGTACTGTATACATGAATGGGCTAACTGATTCACTTTATGACTGATAGATGTAATTTTCCCTTTGTTCCAACCTGCATTGGTGTCATCAGCAGGAAGGGCACAAGGGCATCTCGCTATGTTTGTTCTGTGAAAATCCCTCAAGTTAATGTTGTTTTTAAATGGTCTTCGCCTCAGTTCTTGGTTTCTTTGATGTTGTTAGCTGAAGAACAAGACATTTTGTTGATAAACCTTTATAACAACATTTTTAACCATGAAGCATGTAAAGGAATTAATGATTCAGATGAATCCTTAGATGTCTTTTTTCTTCATTTGACAGAGAAATTAAACCTGATATGGCTTGAGGATTTTAACATTACCTTTTGCTCAAACAGAGATAACCGTTTGTGTGGTATTCCAGGGGATGAATGTAGAAATAGGGCACATTTTAAACATACTAGAGTTGGGGCCAGTCTCAATAATCTGGCTTTGAAACACGATTTAGTAATTATGAGTGAGGCAAATTCCACAGAGCTGATCCCAACATTTACGTGGGGCCAAAAGGAGCACTTTAGATTTCATATTGGTATCAGCAGATGCCACCTATCATGTGTCAGATTGTAAAATTCTGGCAAGCTGCCTTTGAGCCCATGACCCTGTACGAACTACACTAGCACTAAAACTCAGTAAGAATCATGGAGCTAAGGAGTGTAAAATGTCTTTTACAAAGAATAAGGGTCTTGGGATTAAATGGACAAACATGGACCCATGCAGATATATTCAGAGAATTGTCTATTATTGTGTGTCTAGAGGAAAAATCCAGTTGTGTTTCCATTTTAAAGCAATTTAAAAGGTAATACGAGTTTATCTCAGATGATCCAGTTACCCATAGACCTATTCCAGAGTCAGTTCCACATCGATGGTTCAACGCATTGTTCTACAGCTCACAGACAACTAAAAGCGGCTCTTAAACTAACCCAACGTAACCCTATAGATGTTCAAAAGGTTAGGTAAGAGTACCAGAGAGTCATGGAGGAAAGGAAGAGGGAAATACGGGAAGCGGCATGGGAGGATTTGAGCGCAGCTGCTTCTTTAAGGGATAGTTCTAGGTTCTGGGAACCCATAAATAATCCGTTTTTCTTGTTATGAGACATTGAAAGTGGAAGTCATAATCCTGGAAGCTCAGTGGGTATCCCATTTTAAGGGTGTTTTTCAGGCTGCTGAAAGACAGCAACTTTTATTGGATAATTTAGATAATCTTTCCCGAACAGAACTGGTTCCAATACCCTTAGACACCCCGATTGGGGGACGCAAGGTAGCTCTGGCAATAAATAAATCAGCCCACTGAAAAGTGCCCGGGTTGGATGGGGTCCCAGTTGATCTTTTTAAATCAGACATTGAATTGCGGGCCCCATGTTAACAAATTTTCTAAGAAGTGCAGCAGTGGGTGAAATACTCAAGTCATGGAAATTGGCCACGCTTGTCCCTATGTTTAAAAAGGGAGATAAATTGGCCTCTGCCTGTTATAGGCCAATTTCTTTAATTGACGCGGCTGCAAAGATCCTGGGACGGGTGATTTTGGCCAGACTAGAGACATGGGTGGAAGAAATAACATTTGAATGCCCATCCAGGATCGGTTTAGGAGTGGTACAGGGACTGTAGAACAAATATTAAACTTACAACTCATCGTCATGAGTATGTGAAGGCAAAAGGGGGGGCATTCATATAGCTATCATTAATCTTTCAAGTGCCCTTGACCTAGTCAACAGGAACAAATTATGGCAATAATGCAGAAAATGGGGGCGGAATCAAACCTACTTTCCCTAAAATACAACAAAAATATCACAAACCTTAAAGTCTCAGTCAGATACGGTCCGCAAGATGAACTATCATCTCAAATAGTCCGTGAGAGGTGTAAGACAGAGATGCATTCTAGCCCCTTTGTTGTTCTTGAACTACATTAACGACATTACAGAATATTTATTATGGGCGGATGTGGCTGTCCCAAAGATAGGTGATCAATCTGTGCCCATACAATTTTACACAGATGATGCGTTCATGATTGCTTGCACCCCAAACGCTTTGCAGAAGCTGTTAGATCTCTTTTCAGAGTTTATGGAGGTTCTGAACCTGAAAGTGAACTATTCAAAATCATATACCAGGACATGTGGGCCAATAACATCAAATTGAAGCACTTTAGTATGGGGGTACAATTTTAAAAAGAGCAAATGATTTTAGCTATTTAGGAATCATTTTCAACTCATCCTTAAAATGAAAATCACACCATCAGATGAAAATGCAACAAATTGGAAAGAATGTGAGGCTATCTTCCGCTTTGCAAGGAGGCTCAAACATAAACCCCTGGCAGCAATGACAGCACCGTACAAATCAAAATGTATCTCTGGTGCTCACTTTAGGGCAGGGGCATGAGGGTACCAAAAAGTGGACATGCTCCAACATGTAGGAAATGGGTTTACACGCAGGTTGCTGACAGTCCCAAAGAATACTGAAAATGTAAGATGCTACGAGGAGCTGGGCCTACCTTATGTAAGTGACCAGATATATATTGCACCACTCATTTTATGAATCAAGTGCTGGCAAAATCTGGAAGCAGATTTGGTGAGAGCATGTATGTCAGATTGTTTATCGCTACATAATGTGAGATACCCTGTTTGGTGTATATGAAGTTTTGTTTTTACAAACTGGACCTTATAGAAATGTTTACATCCCCAAATCACATTTTGCGCAACGCTAAGGTTATTGTGAAATCCTGTCATGCTGATTATTGTTTAGAGAAGTTGCAGTGTACTTTAAATATGAAAACTGTTGAGCAATACGTCCAACTTTCAGCAGTGAAATCTAGTGAATCGTACCTGGGATGGATTGAGAACATGAATCATTGTCTCCATTTAACATATTTTAGATTACATTTCATCGACTTTAAAGTTGCTTTCGAGACAGTGTGCCTGGTAGCATGATCTACCACCTTGCCACTGTGATAATGCCACAAAACAGAGCATGTCACTTTATTCTATTTTGCTCCCTGTACTCAGGCCAAAGAAGCACTTACCTGACTCCTTTGTTGCAGCAAGCAGGGTTTAAGCATTATTGGCCCACTTTAGAATTTCTACAGAAACTAATTACGATTGATATGTGTCACACAGTTCTAAATTTCATTAGAAATGCATTGGGGATCAGAAATTGCTACGAGTTGGTAAGTTTTTAATGGAGGCTCTGATCTTATTGGAAATTTTTGCTGTTCCGTAAAACTGTAGTACGTTTTTTATATAGAATTGTATTAGTTTTTAAATGACTAAATTTTGCTCCTTTATGCTCAAGTGTATTCATGTCTACGAATGTGATATTTTGTATGCTTTTCATGGCACATTGCCGAAAGAAAGATAATGATGACTATGGAGGTGACCCCCCAAAAATGAGGGTGCCAACTAATATCAGCGCTTCTCTTTGCTGATAATACGCTGTTGATCTCCAAAACACCAATGGGCCCTCAGAATATGTTAAATATTTTTTCTGATGCATGCAGTAAATTTGGCGGGAGCTCAATTGCTTGAAAACGAAATTTGTGAATTTATGGCCACACAGGTCATTTTAAGGGATGCTGAGGTTGGCACTGAGGATTTTAGAACAGGTCAAGGTTTTTGATTATCTGGAGGTAAGATTATCTAGCAATTTGTCATAGTCTGTCTGGATCCACAAAAGCCAAATGTCATTGCAACATGTAGCAGCGACAATTGTAAAAAAACATTAAATCGATCCACATTCCACCTGCCCCATTTATCTGGCATTTGAACTATACCGTACTAGCGGGTTGGGTGCAGCCCTACACAGGGCAGAACTGCGGGGCTTGGAACCGAGCAAGGTATTGGAGTTGGTTGATAATAAATTTGCCACAGAGTACACTGCTTGTTCCAGTGCGCCTTGATATGAAAAACATCATCTATGTTGTTGCTTTAAAAACCTTAGTGTTGTGGGTTAGGCTTTGGGCAGGCAAGACACAGATCCCTATCAAAGAAGCTGTTGCAGTGGTAGAGGCATTGGATAGAGAGGTGGACACACCCCTTGGCTTAAGAAGGTTAAACATTGATTGCATAAATTAGATTTGAAAGAAATTTCAGAAAAACTAAAGACTATGGCTGAAGATAAAGCATTAATCCTAAAGACAATGTTTTGGGACTACATTCAGCGCACCATTTTTAATTATTTCACACATGACATTTTAACTGAGCGGATCTTGGATATTAAATGCACTTTAACACTTGGAAAATGTATGGATCAGACAGAACCCCTGCTAGCATGATCACTTATCACTTTACTTACAATTTAGATATCGAATTCTACCTGTGAATACAGTAAGAAGTAAATGGAAACAGCACACTTTACCACCATTTCGCCCAGTGTGGAGACTTAGTAATTAATCTGTAGAACACTTTATGATTTTTTGCCCTGTTCCTGAGAAAACCAGGGATTGTCCCGTCATGTCGGCTAATGTCTATTTCATGCCTTATAGAAGCCATACAAATTTTAACATCTGATAACACGAAGCAGGTTGTGTTTTCTGTATCAAGGTACATACTTTTTGTCTGGTGCATTAGGAACAAAATACTAGCTAAAATCTCGTATTATGCTGCACACGGGTATCATGTTTAGGAAATTCCCATGAGGTACTTTTCCTTATGCTGTTTCTAAGCTTTTGAGCTTGAGTTTTTAAATGTATTTTTATTATTTTTGTTTTTAAATGTATTTATGTATGATTTTATATATTTTATATAACTCATCATATATGGATCGAATAAACTATACTACGACTACTACTACTGAAGTTCGCATTATGAGGGGTGTAGTTAAATATAGTTTAAATGAACCCGGTTTCCTCCTTGCTAGAAAGCTGAAATAATGTGACTATGGAAAGAGAGATCTATGTAGACATTAGGTTTCAAAATCCTAGCTAAGCGATGCATGCATGGTGTGTTTGCACTGGGTGTTTTGAATGTTATTTATTTTAGATTGAAAGAGATCTCGATTGTTGGTGAGTTTGTAGTAACTGACAATAACATGACCTGAACTACTATATCCCTTTTTTTTACTGCAGAAGATAGCTTTGGAGATGTGCCCTTTAAACGTCACAGCATGCTAAGTATAATTAGATAAATAAAGCCAGGATTGTAACACTGAACCCATTGAACAACTATGCGTGCATAGCGGAGGGTGGAAAATGCATAAATGGGGAGCAAGCACGTGTTCTGTTTCGTTATACGGCAATGATCTATCCGTTACTTACACTGACTGTCCTTGAATTCAGCATCATTCTCATAGTCCATACCTGAACTTTCCACGAATGTAATTTGACTGTAATTTTAGCATTTCCGGGTCACATAAAAACAATTTTAGAGGTGAACCTATGATGGAAGTCGTCTTGGAATTAGCGTTATTGTTCGTATGTAAGCTGACTTGCCATTGATAGCTCTCCAACCAATCCTACTGCGTCATACAGAATTAAGACGTACTGATTTGCTGTCTGAGTCGTACTAGTCGTTGTTCGGGTCTGGTAGACTAGAGTAGGCTGCTAGCGTCTCCTGTTTTCTATAGGAATAGGCAGGACGCGAAGTATGGAAAAATATTAAGAGGGCGAGCCGACTCTAAGGTCTTGCTTGGCTCCAAGAGTTTCGTGCTGAAGCCCGGCCAGCCGTGGCAATGTTTCGGCACCTGAATCGTGCAACAAACCATGTAAAGCCACGATAAAGTCTCTACAACATATGTCTCGATAACGTGTGACCTATTGGCTTTGCGGTACCTTTTGAACATGCTTTGCAGCTTCTGCCGTTTTCTCGATGATGTGCATGCATCATCAGGAAAAAGGTGCAAAGATGCAGCTTCAATAGGCGGTTGTGGTGGTTCAGCTGGTGTATGTGTTCGAACCAGCGGAATGAGGTCAGTGTCATTTGTTATATTTTTTTTTATTTAACAATCCAAGATAAGGGTTGTCACTTGAAGCAGTAAATAATAAAATATATGAGAACAAAAGAGGAAAGTAAAAAAAAAAAAGGACCTTAGAAGTTGGAGGGTAATGGAGGAGCCTATGGGGAGTAAAAGCTGGCCGCGGAGGCAGGAAAGCATTGCCAAAGGTAGAGAACAATAGAAGGGCGGGAAAAGCACACATGGAGAAAAGAACACAGCATGGTGAAGAGAAGAAAACAGTAGGGGTTGGGGACATAAGAGAGAAAGAGAAGAACACGAGAGTGACAGCGTCATGAGAGGAAGGGAGAAGCACACAGTGCAATGGGTATATGGTGCAGAAGTACATGAGAGAAACAAAAAGAGCAGGGATGGGCATTTGATGGGGGGCATACAAGTTATAGAAGGAGAGAGCTAACAAACACATGAACTCTTATTGGTGCATAACCAAAAAGAAACAAATAGGGGTGTGGAATTAAATAAAATATCGAATTGTACCAGGGACAGGTTGCTTCTTAAATCAGGTTGTCTGGTAAAACAAAAATCTACTTGTCCCTTTGGTGCCATGCAGTGCGGCAACAAATTATGGCAGCAATCTCAGTATGTAAGAGCTCTGATAATAGCCTCTCTGATTATGCCAGGGCTATTACTATAGTGAGGCTTGAATACTTGCAATTTCAATCGCTTTTATAGCAATTACCTTATTTTGCCACCTTTTCACAGATCTGCTTCTTGGAGCTGGAAGAAGAAGTAAGCAATAGTTCCAGGGCTGGAATGCCTTTGAGTCTGCAAAACTACTAACTTGCATGTTTTAAGGATTTTCACCAGCTCTTCTCTAATCTTTTTCCATAGTGAGAAAGGTTGGAAATTTACTCCTGACAAGGGTAGAAGTAGATGTTCTTCCAAGGTTCGGAAAAAATGTGGTTGGAGAGAAAGTGAACTTGTAAACACTGAATAGATTTTCCCTTGAGCAAAACTAGACATGCATATTTCCTCATGCTAAAATACAGTTCACAAATATTTTCTGGGAGTACGAATTCCTGGTCTACTTCTGTAAGCTCTTGTGAATTCATGAAAGCCCCTAATTCAAAGACATACCATGGATGCACTTTTGTTACTTTCTTTAAGAAGTGGGTCCCTAATTAGGTCTGGCCCAAACAAAGACATTTTAAAAAAATTAAACTTCTATTTCTCTCTCTATCGGCTGGCGTTACTGTGAGTGATTGCATTTTGCTCTTCCACAAGGAGCATATTTCCACACAAAGTAAGTTCGTTTAGTGCCAGGAACCACTGTGGCAATCAGTGGCATAACAAAAGTAGAGCCCCCCCTCCAGGCTCACTCAGGGCTGGTGCTGTGCTGAGGAGGCCCCTGGAGGGAGGCTGCGGGGCTTTTGTTAAGCCACTGGTGGCAATGTGTGCTTTTTTGGAACCAAAAAGTTTTTTTTTTCTTTTTGCCAGTGTTTTTTACAATGTTGAGGGCCTGGTACCTCCCACAATAATAAAGTGTTACAAAATCAATGTCGAAATAAGACACACATTGGCGAAACCAAAAGACTCACAAAAAATGTCTGATAGGTTGGCTTTGCCAGTGCTTGTTTATTTTCATGCTTCCCATAATCTTGCTGATAATGGTTACACTGATTTTCCATTAGGAATATGTGTTTGGAAATACTAGCATGCATCAACACGTTTTACTAAATGATGCTTCAAAAAAAATATAACCTAAAATTTCATAGTAGTGAAATGCTTTTTTTCCTACTTGCATTTGTTTCTGAACGTATTATTTTGAAAGCAAAGTATCATCATTCTTGCTTACAAACTTCTGCAAACATTTGCATCTAATCAGAGAGCATTCTGGGATCATTATACTTAGCCTCATATTGTTAAACTTTTCAAACATGTGTACACTTTGTTTTTCTACTGGCACCAGTGTCAGTAGTGCAGTGTGACCTTAAAATGTTTATTTACAGTGCTCACCCTAATAATGAAGGCTTTTAATTAATGGACCATAAATACAAGTTTGAACAGTATTAACATATGGACACACATATTACCTCAACTGCAGACAATTCTCTGTAAACTGGCAGCCAAAGGGTTTGTGCTGCAGCCCTACTTGTCCCAGTGGTTGATGCTATAGTTGTGTAAAATTCTATTCACTGGTCTTTGCTGTCACAGCACAGTGTGAGCAAGAAATATGTAGCTGCTGCTTTAGCAGAGACAAGCAACACCTTAGATTGATGTGTGAAAAGTAGCTGTATAAAATGTATACGATTAGCATCTTGATGTAGTGTTGAGCACCCTTAGGCTGTGACTGTCATACTTAAAGTGTGCCCAGTAGTGAACATATAGAGCACCGTATTAGTAAGCACTTGTGGTTTGTGAGCAGAATTGGTTTTACAGCTATGTGCCGGTGGTGTTTATTGGTTGCTGTTATTTGCAGCTCTCGTGTCTTTCACAAAGTTAGTCTGGTAGTAAGGGGCATGAAATAACCAGAAAATCATTCAACACAAAATCAACAACAAAAGAGCAAAACTAATGTCCTGTTTCTGGGAGTTGAGTTCTTTAATTGGCAACTCTATTATGAACGGAAAACACAAAACTATACATCAGGTTGCAGAAACGGTAATGAAACCAAAACATTCTAGCAACAATGAGCACTTTGCTGTCATAGCTCAGTGTGAACAAGAAATATGCACCAATTATTTCTGCCCAGGTAAGTCACTCACCAACTCATTACTTCGTGCCCTACCAGCGAACCACAGGACAAAATTTCTTCATTTAAACCACCTATTATATCGTCAGCACAGAGTAGAATATAATTCAGTGCTATTTTGCACTATTAACTATTGACAAAGTATTATTTAAAAAAAAAGTTTGTGAGGAGTGACTGCACAATGTTATTGACTTCAGCACACACAGCTACTAGGAGAAAGGAAGGAAGACTCTGACAATGAACCTAAGTGAAGACTATAACCTTTTCTGTTGGTTGGAAACAATGAATGAGGACCCCGGCGGCTTGCACGGATCGCAAAATTATTGCTTCTTTAGCACAAGCTGTTAGGATAACTTGTCTTTGATTTTGGCAATTTTATATAAAAAGGAGCTGTTATAGGCATTCAGCAGGTTTAGCAGCTAATTCTTGTTGGAATCTAGCAGCCAAGCACATGGGGACTGAGAGCTAGCAGGGTGGGACTGCAACATCTGGAATAGTCACTACAAGCCCTGCATAAAGCCTCAACAACGTTGCTTTAAATAAATATAAACAACACAATAAAATTAGTTTTATTATACAGAGTTTACACATTAAGGGAATGTAGCATCCTCCCCAGCCTGGGTACCCGCTAATAAATACGCCATACATTGATCTATGTACTACGCATCTTTATTCATCTGCCTGTAACTGCGAACCCCACATTCTAAACATGCATTCCCTTCACCACGTTCTGACACTTGCGACATCACTCTACTGAGTGGTTTTCCAATTGTCTTTTCTGAACCAGTCTCTATGCTGGCATCAGTATCTGACTAGCGTTGAGCCACATGTCTGAAATGCGAGGAGTCTCGCATTGGACATTCACTATGTGCCCTTTGCTGGTTACAGCATAGAGTGGCTTGGCATGGAGTATCAGATTTACGCCTTCTTGGCTGATGTACAAGCACTCCATCTCCTCTTGTGAAAACAACTTCCTTTGCATTTTGTCTCTTATCTGCTTATGCCTTCATTTACTTTTAACGATTCAAGTCTTTTGTATGGGTCTCTTCATCGGTTCTTGATCTTGTGTTGGTCCACTAAGGTAACGTAATCGTCATTGCTCTCCCGAACAACAGCGTTGCAAGTCTTTTACTTGTGGTCGAGTGAGGAGTTGAACGGTAAGCTCACAGGGTAGAATTCAAGACAGTTTTGAGGTTGAGCTTTTCTAATTCAGCACGCTGAACAGCTTTCTTTAACACATCATGAAATATTCATCAAGGCCATTGGCCAAAAAGATGTGCGCTTCAGATGCTTCACATTAAACAGATTGAGAAAGTCTTTGAATTCTCAACTATTGAAAGGTGGGCCATTGTCAGATTTTAAAATCATAGCAGTGTCCTATGTCACAAAGGTGCTATATAATCTCACAGTGACTCTTTCCTGAGTGATTGACAAGAGACCTTTAATTAATGGAAAGCAAGAGTATTCATCTACAACAACCATCAGGAGATGTCCTTTGTTAAGTGGACCAAAGAAGGGGCGTGGCCAGGACTTCGGCAATGGCGGCAGCATAGGAGCCCGGCTCCGGAGGGGCCAGCACAAGAACCTCGGCCCGGCGCGCCGGCACAAGCTGCGTGGGCACTAAACTGCCCGACCGCGCTGCCGGAAGGTGGGCGGAGCGGCGGGACCCCCGGGTCGAACCCGGTGCCCGGGCAACAAGAGGACCTGAGGCCTTTCCTCCGCCCTGAAGCCGCGGCCTCGTGTGAAATAGCGGGCCGCGGTGGGCACGGGAGAAGCGGCCTGCGAAAGACGGCGGGGACGCCCGAGCCCCGGACCTCGGAGGCGGGACCTTGTGACGCTGTGGGGGCACCGTTGGGCCTGCTGGTGCCCCCCCTGATGGTGCGCCTCGCCAGAAACAAATAAAACGGGTGTGGCCCAGTTCCCAGTGGGGCCACCCCGAGAATACAGGCACTTGCCCCATACAGACATCCTAAGCGGCGACAGCAGGTGGCAGACGGCCCTCTCTGGCAACAACCAGCAGTAGGATAACCAGTGGGGTGAGGGATACCCCCTATCTCCCCCTACGAGAAGGCGCAAACGACTCTGCACCGCCATTTGGGGGCCAGAGTGATATTCTAGTACACCACCAGCCATCGTGCGCATGTGTTGCGCAGGCAAGCGAGCACACACCCACAAGCATGCTGGCGCCACCGGCGGAGAAGTAGGAACGCAGAGCGTGGGATCGGCCTCGGCCTGACGGCGCTGCGCGCCTGACACTGGCTGGTACTGTGGGCCCTGCCAGCGGGTGCAGGCGAGGGGGTTGGCACTGCCTGGAGTGGCAAACAATCGCGACTGACCACGTCGGAACCCCCCCCCTCCGAGGCAGAACATGACCGTCCGTGCGCCCAGGGCCCACCCAGCGACGAACACGAACAGCATCAAAGCCGTGTAGCCTAAATCGCGGGGTAAATCTCGGCGGCGACTCCCACGACAGCGCCCGGGTCAGCACCCGGCCCCCTCCCCGGGACAATCCTCTTGGTCGGACCGATGCCCCCCCCAAGGGCCGACATAAGGGCAGTGCCATGGACCCCCCGGCTCCCCCTGGGAACGGCGCAGCGGAACTGTTGAGCCAGCCACACTCCAAAGTTCAGGACACCCTAGACAAAATATTGGGAGCCATAGAGGGCACAAAGTCAACACTGCAACGTGACATCAACCAGGTCGCGATTGAGGTGGGTCTCCTGCGAGCCGAACATCACAAGCTGTCCGACAGAGTCAAAGACACGGAGGCTATGCTGGCAGACATCGCCCCAAGGCAGAAAGACATGTAACCTCACTGGCTGACAGAGTAGCAAGACTAGAACAACGCGCCGAAGATGCAGAGGGGAGGAACAGAAGGAACAACGTACGAGTGGTGGGCCTTCCCGAGGGGTCCGAAGGGGAGAACATGGTTGAATTCTTGGAGAAATGGTTGAGTACGGAAGTTGCGCGGGGATGCCTGACTCCCTACTACACGTTAGAACGCGCTCACCGCGTGCCATCAAGACCGCTGGCACCTGGCAGACCCCCGTGCTGTAATTGCTAAACTACTGCATTACAAGGACAGGGATATCCTCCTGCAGAAAGCCAGAGAAACGGGCCCGTTCAAGGTGGCAAACGGAGAAGTAACACTATTCCCAGACTTTACGCTGAAGGTCCAGAATAGGCGAGCCTCATTCTTAGCGGTCAAAAGAGCACTGCGAACCGAAGGGATCCAATATTCGCTTTTATACCCTGCTAGGCTGAGAGTGATCGTGGATGGAATGACCACTTTCTTCCAATCCCTCAAGGAGGCACGGGACTGGCTCGAGAGGCGTGGGGCCCAAACACAACGACCAGCGCTGACGGATGGTGGTGCTGGCGGGTTCTGCCGAGCAACTAGGAGGAAGAGGCCCTGGGATCGCCTGCGCCTAGCCCCGACGGAAACGCAGAGGGAAACAGGCAGAAGAGCGGCCCTGGAGGCGGCGGCCCGGGTCAGTTGTGAGGCGACCTCCCGCGAGGACTCGGGGGCGGACTCCGACAACACAATAGTGTCATCTGCCGGGGGCTCGGGGAGCCCGTCCCCGGCACCAAAGGTGACTCCGCAAACAGCTGACGAGCTGGGTTGACCTGGCCGCGCGGCTGGGCCTGAGGTAATAACGATCTGAACGAATGATTGGCCCCTCCGGACCTGGCCGCTTCCCCCCCTGACTGTACCTCTCGCCTCTCAGGCTTGGCTGGCGAGTATTGTAATTCTGTGTTTGGTAAAGTTGCACTGTTGCACATTTTTTTGGGCTACCCATAGTTCCGAGGGTGCCCTGGGGAGGGGGAGTTGGGGTTCACAGTTCTGAGTTAATCCAACAGCATGGGCAACTGAATGTTATCACAATGTAGGAGCGAGGGCAGCAGTGGGTAAATTGAACTGCCGTGCGCACTGGTCCTCCAATTATCAGATCCCAAGAACAGGATGGCAGATTACAATATCATAACCTGGAATGTCAGGGGAATGGGTACCCCGGCCAAAAGACACAGAATATTGTCTTTCCTAAAGAGAAGGGGGGTGCAGATAGCAATGATACAAGAGACCCACCTCGCCCTGGGGGAGGGAGAGAAACTCAGACGAAGATGGAGAGGGCGAGTGTTCGCAACGGAGTATTCAGCCTATTCAAGGGGTGCAATGATATGGATCAGAGCAGGTGTCCCTCTATCAATCGAAACTGCAAACATAGACAAGGAGGGCAGGTTTGTGATATTGGAAGGTAAACTACATGGGACCCCATTAGTCCTGAACTGCATCTACGCCCCTAACCAAGATCAGGTTTTATTCATGACGAGCCTATCACGACACCTTACCCGCCAGCTTACTATTCAGAGACTATTACATGCACCTGTATGGTAGACCTAGCAGCCTGGAACTAGTGACCTCTGACAATTATCTGCAACAGACCCCGCTCCGAGAACTGAGACCTGAGGTAGCTTGGGGGGGGGGCGGTGACTATAGAAGAAATCAACGATGCAATAGCGCATCTGGCCCCTGGGAGGACCCCCGGAACAGACGGTCTCCCCATGGACTTCTACAAAAAATATAGGGGGTCATTCTGACCCCGGCGGTCCTGGACCGCCGGGGCCAGGGTTGGCGGGAGCACCGCCAACAGGCTGGCGGTGCCCCGCAGGGCATTCTGACTGCGGCGGTTTGGCCGCGGTCAGATGCGGAAAACCAGTGGTCTCCCGCCGGTTTTCCGCTGCCCAAATGAATCGAGCTGCGCCGCCATGGAGGATTCTGACACCCCATACCGCCATCCTGTTCCTGGCGGTTCGCCCGCCAGGAACAGGATGGCGGTATGGGGTGTTGTGGGGCCCCTGGGGGCCCCTGCAGTGCCCATGCCAATGGCATGGGCACTGCAGGGGCCCCCGTAAGAGGGCCCCACTTTGTATTTCAGTGTCTGCTTTGCAGACACTGAAATACGCGACGGGTGCCACTGCACCCGTCGCACCTTCCCACTCCGCCGGCTCAATTCTGAGCCGGCGTCCTCGTGGGAAGGGGGTTTTGCACTGGGCTGGCGGGCGGCCTTTTGGCGGTCGCCCGCCAGCCCAGTGCAAAACCCAAAATACCCTCAGCGGTCTTTCGACCGCGGAGCGGTATTTTGGAGGGGGGAACTCTGAGAATCACCCCCATAGATCCTTGTTAACCCCAAGCCTGGCGGAAATGTCCGCAGAGGCGTTGCGGAACGGAGAGTTACCAGCCACGATACGCGAAGCACTAGTAGTGCCACTTCCTAAGTCCACTAGCAGTGAACCCTCGGTGACAAACTTCCGTCCATTATCAATGCTGAACAGCGACTTTAAGATCCTTAGCAGGATCTTGGCCGACCGCCTGCTCCCTCATATGCCCACGCTGATTCACGCTGATCAAAACGGCTTCATTCCGGGCCGCGGCACCTCCCTAAACCTCAGACGCCTTTTCTCTATCATGCATATGCCCCGAGAATCGATTCCACCGACCGGGCTTCTGTTAGCGGTGGACTTCGAAAAGGCTTTCGATTCAATTAGGTGGGACTACCTGAGGTCGGTGATGACGAGGATGGGCCTAGGTGAGAACTGGGTGAGTTGGGTTGACCTACTATATTCATCCCCACTGGCAAGGGTGAGGACGGATAGAGTGATATCCGGAGCATACCCGGTGTTTCGTGGAACCAGACAGGGATGCCCCCTCTCCCCGCTTCTGTTTGCCCTGGCGATTGAGCCTCTGGCGAGCCGGCTGCGGGAGGAGGGAGCGGGACGGGGGGTAATGTGCAGACCTACTGAACACATTGTCTCCCTGTATGCTGACGACATACTAATATACCTTGGGGACGGCGGCAGCAGCCTCCCCTGGGCCCTCAGTGTCTTGGAGAACTTTGGTGAGGTCTCCGGACTTCGATTAAACCGCAGCAAAACGTACGTGTTCCCTCTGTCCCCAGACGGCGTGTGTCCTGCTACATGCCCAACAGATGTGAACTGGGCCCCCCGAACCTTCAAGTACCTGGGTATCCAGATATACCACGAGCTGGGAGATCTCAGGGAGGGTAATCCGGGCAGAGCACTGCGATCGCTGAGGTCCTCGGTGGGATTCTGGCGTTCCTTGAAACTTACAGTAATGGCTAGAGTGGCACTGTCCAAAATGATTATGCTTCCCCGACTCCTCTATTACTTCGCAAACCTGCCGCTGCTGATCCCCCCATCATGGTTCCGCGACCTGAACATGCTGCTAAGGGAGCTAATATGGGATGACGGTCGTAGGCGCACCGCACTTACAACCCTTTGCAGACCGACTCAAATGGGAGGACTGGGCGCCCCCGACTTTGAGGCTTATTACCTGGCATCCCAGCTACAATGGATACCTGGTTGGATGACGGGCAGGAGACCGCTGGACTTGTGCACACCCCGGAGGACAATAGACGCAGCATGGATTATGGCACGTATGATAGGTAGGAAGGTAGCCCTACCTGGTAGAAACATAATGACGAGTGTTGCGTTGGCGTGCTGGGAGAGGTGCATGAAAAGAGTGGGAATGGGCCCCCCCTATTCTCCGGCTCTGCCAATTTCGGCACTGGTCCTGGGGACTGGGGGACAGTGCCCGGGAAGCCTCGGACTTGGCCCATGGACAAGAGCAGGGATCGAGACCGTGAGCGGCCTCTTTAACGGGGGGTACTGAGAGTTTTCTCTGCCCTAACGGAAGCGGGTGTTCCCCGGGACCAGTTCCTACTCTTCGGGAGGCTGGTTCACGCCCTGAAAGATCACTGGTGCACGATAAACGCAGAGCCCGCAGTCCACGGGGTGCTGCACCTTTTGCTGACATCGGGAGAAGAACCCCACCTGATAGCTAAGATTTACCGGGCCAAGGCCCATGCAGTATTGGGCTCCTTGCAATCCCTGAGGGAGCGATGGGGAGGCACCATAGGGAGGGAATTGACCGAATCAGAATGGAGCAAAGCGCTAGCATACCCCCGGGTGGTCTCACGTAATATGCGGCTACGTTACATCCAATATAATTACCTACATAGAACATACCTCACACCGCACCGACTATTCCGAATATACGGAGGAACTCCCAGGACATGCCCGAGATGCTGGGGGGGCGAGGCAGACTTTGACCATATGGTGTGGGGGTGCCCGACGCTCCAGACCGGCTGGAGGGATGCACTGGCTGCCCTATCCCGACTACTCGGTGTGGAGTTAAGGCCCACCCCGAACCTGTGTTTACTGGGACTCAGGCCAACTGAGCTAAAGGGGAAAGTAAGAGGGTGTTTTCTAGACCTAACGCTGGCCCTCTACAAAAGGCTGATCTCAAAAGGCTGGAGGGCCCCGGTCAGCCCGTCCCTTACCGATTGGAAAAGGGATGTTACGAAATGGTCCAGGGCCGAACTACAGGTCCTGAAAGCTGAGGAAGCCAAGGGTGTCCGACTTGTTCCTATTGCCCCGGCTTGGGAAGAACTGGTGACGACATGGGACGCTCTAACCAAGAGTACAACTGACGCCCAGGTAGGGGTGACTGGAGAACAGCATGCCCCAAGGGGTGGTCCTGAACAGGAGGTGGCCCAGCAGGCGCCCTGAGGTCCCAGTACCGATAATTGGACCATATGTAGAAACAAAAAGCCACAAGAACTGCCACCGCCCATAGTGCCTCATGAGTAAGGGGGTGGAAGAAGCGGAAAGAGCAGACTCCTGCCCCACCCACATACTAGTGCGCCCCGGGCATGGCCTCCTTAAGATCACCATAGCGCGCCTGCTCCTTAAAAAACATTAACTACAAGTATCACCCATACAATGCTGTAAAGTTAACCCGTTGTTCAGTTTGACTACCCTTCCTATCACCTCCTAGCCTCCCTCCCCCCCCCTCTTTTTTCCCTTTCTCTCCCATTATCTCCGATCTTCACTTCCCATGATCTCCTCTCCAAGTTGCAAATAGGAATGGGTTTTTTATCCACAAATTTGTTACGTATAAAAATCGCATAAATCCAATACACTAAGACCAACGATGAGTTCGGCGTAGTGGGTCAAGGGGTTTAAAACACTAGAGTCAGTACCTGATAACTGCAGTAAACGCACTAGGGGCTCCACAAGACCTAAAAGTGTAACACGAGTAATGTATGCTACAACTGTGACCAGCCTATGTGTTCATGTATAACCGGTGCAAGTGATTACTCTGAACTGAAACACATATGTATAATAACAAAATGTTAATAAAATATATTTTAAAAAAAAGTGGACCAAAGAAAGTTACTAGCAATTATTTCCCATGCATGCTTTGGCAGCTCTGACACATTTAAGAAGTGTTCAGCGGTTTTCAATTACAGGCAGTTGCATGGATGACAGGCCTTCAACTCTCTCAATTTGTTCATCAAGGCGAGGAAACCAGACTCTATCTCAGCGAGCCTGTTTAGTGGCAGCAAATCTGTTATGTCCTTCATGGGCCACCTCAATTATCTGTTGACGCACAGTCTCCAGAATGACAATTCTTGAACCCCTCAGGATAATTCCTTCTTGTGTTACGGGCAGTTAATCTTTGACATTTTTATACTTCTGGTATTCACTGTCTCTGGTAAGAGGTTAAATATATTATCTCCATGACTAATGTGTGATAATATATTTCAGTTCTAACATGTCACTATCTTGACTTATGGCAGTGACTATTTTTTCAACAAAATAGCAGCTGATGTGTTTGATTTCACAATGAAGTTTTTGTAGGCCTCAGCTGTTTTTGATGGGGTACCCTGTCACTGTATAGGCTCTATACAGTGAGAAATAGTAGGCAGGGTTTTGACCTTTCCCTGGACGATGCACAATTGTATAGTTGTATTCCTGTAATTGTGGACCCCAACGTTCAATGTGCGGAGGGATCTTGGCCTTTGGATTGCCAAAGATTTTCAGCAATGCTTGATGATGGGAAACATCCTTTTTTACAACTTTTTTTTTACGAAGGTCGTGGTTAACGAAAGGGCAACAACGCTTTTTTTAACCACGACTTCGGTTTTTTGTGCCTTAACTACGCATGTTCTGAACAACAAACATGCGTGGTTAAGGTACAAAGAAGGGACTTGGTGAAGGTAAGTGGTGGGTTTAGGTTTTGGGGAGGGGGTGGGGGGTCAGGGGGTTTTAGGTTTTGGGGTGGGGTTGGGGGGGTGGGGTGTTTTTGGTTTTGGGGAGTGGGTGGGGGGTCAGGTGGTTTTAGGTTTTGGGGGGGGCGTTTTTGGTTTTGGGGAGTGGGTGGGGGGTCAGGGGGTTTTAGGTTTTGGGGTGGGGTTGGGGGGGTGGGGTGAGGGATGTAGGGTGAATGGTGCCTATTGCTAATGATTTTACCAGGAATGCCTTTACAACGAAATATCGTTGTTAAGGCATTCGTGGTAAAATCATTAGTAGTAGCAACGAGGTCGGTGTTCCGACCTCGTTGTTAAGGCAGTAGTTTTTTTTGCAGTCGTTGTTTCGTCGTATATTCCTTGATGATCTGTCACAAGTGTGAAAGGTTTCCCATACAGGAACACGTGGAAATGTTCAAAAGCCCACACCAATGCTAAACTTTGTTTTTCAGGTTGTGAATAAGCAAATTCAGTTTGGGACAAACGTTTGCTTGCATAAGCTGCAATATGTCTTGGAGCATTTGGGTGTCTGCTGTGCTGTGCAAAGATTGCACCTTACCCAACTGGGCTGCCATCAACAGCTACTTCTGTATGTTGCTTTGGATCAAAATATGCCATTTCAGTAGCGTTTTTAATAGCTTGTTGGATTCTCTTAACATTTTGCTTGCATTCATGTGACCTGTGAAAAGAAACATTATTTTTTCGTCAACTCTCTCAATGGAGCACTCAGAGTGGCAGTCTTGTTTATATCTGGCACAGTACCTGGCTATGCCAAGGAATGAACGTAACATGGAAAGATCTTGTGGGGGACTGGTAGTTGATAACACTTGTACTTGGGCTGGATCTGCTGTCATGCCCCCATCATAAAAGATATGACCAAAGAATTTTAGCTGCGTCTTATTGAATTTACACTTCTCCGCATTTAGCTTTAAGCTGGAATCAACAAGTAAACAAAAGCCTCGCCTGAGAGCTTTGTCGTGTACCTTCTGTGTAGTTCTGAAAACTAATGTCATTGCTGTAGTTGAAAGCATTCACAACAGGCTGTATGATCCGTCTAATGGCATCTTGAAAAATGTCTGCAGCTGGTGACACACTGAAACGTAGTCTTTTGTATCGAAACAGACTAATATGTGTAGGAAAGGTTGTAATGTACCTGCAATTCTCTTCGAGTTCCAACTGATGATAGTCTTTATTTCAACCAAGGCGAGAGAAGACCTTCACACCATTCAATGTTGTTATCATGTCAGCAGTGTGCGGACCTGTATGCCATTCTCTTTCAATTACCTTGTTCGCTTGATCCACATCCAGCCAGATGCATACAGCTTCTTCACGGTTCTTTTTGGGCACCACTACTATGGAAGAAACCCATGGCTTCGGACCAGTAGAACGCTCAGTGATATCATGCTTAAGTAATGATTCAAGTTCCTTTTCAACCGCTTCTGGTAAATGAAATGCAATTCTTCTGTGTCTTTAAGCAACAAGACTGACATCCTCATTAATATGCAATCGTACTTTCGTAGTCCTAAATTTTCCTAATCCACAAAATAATGAAGGGAAATGACTTACGATTCTGTGACGAGCATTCATATTGTAGTTCACTGAGATCAGTCCCTTAACAGCAGCTGTGCTGAAGCTGAGTAAACAGGCACTTGACACCTTACCTTGAAGTATGTGAATAGGTTCTTGCACTTTTGTTTTCTTGTGTTTCATCGTCACTACCGTTCAGGGATGTTAATGCAGCCCATGTGTACCCTTTGGTTTTCAATGGCATCAATTGTGGTAATGGAGATAGTTCATTATAGTTCTCCTGAGGCATAATATTTGTCAACGCACCACTGTCAAGCGCATCAATGAAATCATCAAACATCTCTATCCAGGCATTGCATCTAACGCCAATATTTTGGACTTTGGCAGAATCGAAGGGTGGTGGTGGTTTCAGGAGGCGGCAGCATTATAACTGTTTACAGTATCGGCTGACACTGGAGCTCTCTCCATCTCCACCTGGTGATCTTGGTGAATTGGTTCATGAACACCATCATTGGGGGCTGGTGACGTTCTGGCCTCTGGATCTTCTTGAAAAGTCTGGAACTGTAACCTCTTTCTCAATCTACATTGGAGCGGTTCAGTTTCTGGAGACTACTGGAGTTGTGCTGGGCCAGCACCTGGTAGCTTCAGTGGTGTGTCACTTCAGGTAATGTACCGCTCAGTAGGCAGAATCCTTAAGCTTTTTCTTGGGTCTCCTCACCCACTGCTGAGGTCATAGAGCTCTCCTGCTCAAGGCTCTGATAAGTATGACAACAGTATGCTTGGTTATCAATTGTTCTGTCAGCTAGCACTCTTTTCTGTATCTGTTTATGGCCGCCTTTATCGTCATCACTCCATGCACTATATACTTTTAAATTGCGTTGTAGTACTTCTCTGTATGGCTTTGCTAGTAGTTTCTTGACCAATGTTGCATTGACGTATCAGTGGAACTTTCTTTATCTTCACACAGGCTTGAGTTGCGCTTTGACTCCTCATATGCCAAACATCAATCTTCAGCCCTTCGACAAAGACACACAGGGCAGGCGCGAGCAGTTTGTTTGGACCACTGCAAACTCTGGAAGAGCACTGTCGATCATCGTGTTACTTATCCTCTTTCTCATTGCCAGTTGTAGCGTCCTCCCCAGCCTGGGTACATGCTAATCAATATGCCACATACAGAGCCATGTATCACACATCTTTATTCGTCAGCGTGTAACCGTGAACCCCACATTCTAAGCCTGCATTTCTATCACCAAATTCTAACACTTGCATCATCATTCTACTGAGTCTTTCAGGAGCCAAAAGGGTTCCGTCATACACACTCACACAACACTACAGGGAAAAGAAGTTAATGCACTAGAAGCCCCTTCTCCTTCCCACACCTGCATTTAAGCTCAGGTGGATTGAGCACTGTGGTGGAGGGGGAGGGGGGGCGACGTGCTGCTACTGTTTGTCAGTGAGAGACAGAATCCAATTACAACAAGTAGGGTTGTATCACCGCTGTAACAATCAGTGATTCTGGGCAAGTCACTTATTTCTTCATGCATAAAAAAATGAAAAACAACGCAAGTGCTATGGAGAGAATAAGAGGCAGGGAGAGTGGGTTGGGTGTGAGAAATAGTACCTCAGTAGCAGAAGATTGGCACAGATTAACTTGAATCAATCTTTGCTTGGTTTCTGCTCTACAGAAATGTCTGGAAATAACATTGTACATGCATTGTCCAATTAAGGAGCCTGTAAAGAAGAGTGGCGCTGAAGCGAAAAAATGGTACACATGGGTGGCCTAAGCTCTTTTCTGTATACAATATTGTCTTACAGGCTCGGCCCTAAAAAGTGTATTTCTTATTAGTGCATCAGCTTATACCACTGCATTGAGGCATTTCTAGAAAGTGATTGTTATGGAATGAAAACTATTCAACCCCACCCCCACACACACATTTTAACGACAAGATTAGTGGATTTAAGGAAGTCATTGTCATGAAGACCCTTTTTCTAACCTACATGCCCTGGAAGTTGCTCTTCTTTACCTAATATACTCAACATAGCATGTGAGTATGCTAGCTTAAACTGTTTATACTGTCCTCCTTCTTGCATATCATTAACATCTATTATGTGATGACTATTGTTGACTCGTTGCTCTAAATAAAGATTTGTACGAATCCCGCAGATAACAAGAGAAAGTGTTCCCAGAGACATTTCTCACTGTACCAGATCAAGGACAGTTTAAGCTGTCCCAGGGTACCATTGCACAATGTATCATTAGCTTACTTGAACAAACTGTGAGAATACCTACAAATCCAAGGCATAGCCCCATGAGAGAAACTTTGAATGTAGTCTGTTGTAAAATGTTTCTCCTTGCCTGGCTCCTATTGGTTCACAGCCTGAGAACCATGTACTCATGTAGAAGTGAACAAACATCTTTGTGAGAAGTCATATATAAGAACGTGCAGATTTGTAAGTGCAGGAGAGCAAATTCCCCACCCTTGGAAGGCAGATCTATGCCGGATATTGCTTAGAACTTTACCCAATTCTCTGTACCTATGCCATGTCCTATATTATTAGCTTTAATCGTTAATATAAAACATTACCATCCTTATCTGTGATTTTGACAAGAATGCTTATTACCTGCTACTGAGTTAAATCTGAAAGTGATGGCTCCAGTTGAGAGCATCAACATCCATATCGGGACTGCACTATTTCTGGGCCTATATGTTGGCGTGCCCCGCTAGTTGTTCCAAAAAGGTGTTTTCACACTGACAGATCTGGTTGCAGAGGTGATGGTTCCAATAAGAGCCAGCCCAAATTGAACAGGGTGAAGAAAGGCTTGCCCACATACATGTGGCTTAACCAATGGCACTAATATACATCCAAGGATGGGGATCTCCAGTTCCCATTAAGTTGGACTTTACTCATTCCTTGGTGTAGAGAATTTAAGGATGTTAGAAATGGGATCTCTAGTTGGCAGTCAGTTTACACCTTGTCCAAGTAGGGACCCTCACTCTTGTCAGGATAAGGGTGCCACACACCTAGATAACCCCTGCTCACTCCCTTGGTAGCTCTGCACAGGCAGTCAGGCTTATCTCAGAGGCAACGTGCAAAATATTTGTACACACACACAGTAATACAGTGAAAACACCACAAAGTACTCCACAACAGTTTTGAAAAATAGCCAGTATTAATCTAAGTTAAACAAGACCAAAATGACAAAAATCTAACATAACAAAGAAAGGATATCAATTTTTGAAGTTGAAAGAGTCTTAATCCACATGAATCGGTGGATGCGTTGTTTTAGCACAAAGTACCTGACATGCATCAAAATAAAGCTGCAGGAGAGGTGATGCGCCAGAAAAGCAAGTGATGCGTCGATTCCTTACTCGCAAGTGAGGCTGTGCGTCAATTTTTTCCCTACAGAAGAACAATGCGTCAATTTCCGGACCTGCAGCTTCAGGTCCTTGCTACGATGTTGAAGATTTGATGCCCAGGGCTGATGCATGGAAAATTTCGACACACTATGCAAAGGGTTCACATTGAGAACAGATGCTCCATTGATTCTCCAGGCACGAGGCATGCGCTGCGTTGAATTTTCATCCGTGGGACAGGCGCTGCGTCGGTTTTCTTACACACACACAGCTGTGCGTGGATTTTCCCCCACAGGTTACCAGCTTTCACTTCTAAGGACCCAGGGACTGGATTTGTCACCACTTAGCAAATCAGGACTCTCAACAGAAGAACTCTGGCACTGGCAGATTAAATCTTTGATGGTTCTTCACAACAGGAGGCAAGCTCAGTTCAAGCCCTTGGAAAAACTTCACAAGCAGGATACACATCAAAGTCCAGTCTTTGTCCTCTCCAAAGCAGAAGCAGCAACTGCAGGCCAACCCAGCAAAGCACACACACAAAGGGACAATACTCCTCACAACTCTTCAGCCCTTCTCCTTGGCAGAGTCTCCTATTGATCCAGAAGTGTCCTCAAATTGTGGGGACAGCAGCCCAATACTTATACTCATTTCTGCCTTTGAAATAGGCACACTTCAAAGGAAAGTCTTTGTAGTATACAAGACCCTGCCTCTCCCTGTCCTGGCTCCAGACACACTGCATGGGGGTGGAGACTGCTTTGTGTAAGGACAGGCTCAGCCCTATTCAGGTACAAGTGTCAGCTCTTCACTCCACTTTAGCCCAAGAAGACTCATCAGGATATGCAGGACACACCTCAACTCCCTTTCTGTGACTGTCTAGAGTGAATTCACAAACAACCCAACTGTCAGTCTGACCCAGACGTGTATTCCACAGCCAGGCAGAGGCACAGAATGGTTAAGCAAGAAAATGCCCACTTTCTAAAAGTGGCAATTTTCAAACTGAAAATTTAAAAGCCAACTTTACCAAAGATGCATTTTTAAATTGTGAGTTCAGAGACCCTAAGCTCCACATCTCTGTCTGCTCCCAATGGGAAATTGCACTTTAAAGATATTTCAATTCAACCCCTATGTTAACCTATGGGAGAGATAGACCTTGCAGTAGGGAAAACCAAAGGTGGCAGTGTTTCACTATCAGGACATGTAAAACAACCTAGTACATTTCCTACTTTTTAAATACACTGCATCCTGCCAATGTGGGTGCCTTGGGCCTACCTTAGGATTGACTCACCAGTAGTAAAAGGTAGGATTTGAGCCTGGCAAGTTGGTACACCTGCCAGGTCCACATGGCAGTTTAAAACTGCAAACACAGACACTGTAATGACAGGTCTGAGGAACGGTTACAGGGCTGCTCATGTGGGTGGCACAGCCAGGGCTGCATGCCCACTAATAGCATTTGATTTACAGGCCCTGGGCACACATGGTGCACTATACCAGGGACATACTGGTAAATAAAGTATGCCAATCATGGATAACTAATCATAATCACAATTTACACAGGGAGCACTTGCACTTTAGCACTGATCAGCAGTGGTAAAGTGCCCAGAATACCAAAAGCCAACAAAACAGATGAGAAAAAATAGGAGGAAGGAGGCAATAAGTTTGGGGATGACCCTGCGAAAAGGGCCAGGCCCAACAGAGGAGAAGGATGTACAATTTGAAACCACAGCCTAGGCCCATTCAATTTGAAGCCCTAAACCTTTGGGAACAAGTGGCAAGTAAGAAAAAGAGAAAGGGTTTGAACTAAAGTTCTGTAGTAGGGCCCATTCCTGGGGAATTGCACAGGATGAGGAAAGGCAGTGGAAGTGTAGAGAGGAGGCTATAGAGACTATTGGGACCAACCCGCTTGAGAGTGAAGAAAAGGAAGAGGAAAAACCAAAGAAGGGGACTGAATCATAGAGCGAGGAAGAAAATGCCTTCGTAGATGAACATCTTAGCCTCCACATAAAGAGTCAGCTACTGCACCTAGTGCCCCTGCCTCAGGGTCGACTGAAACTGAAACGGTTGCAGAACCCTCAGCACCTCCAAGTTATTCAGAAACTGTTATTTCATTTGTCCGTCAGACCCCTGTGTCTGTTGCAATAAACACCATGCCCTTATCAGGCAACCTAGTCATTCCCCCCTTCAAGACATCTGTTAGCTCCGTCCCAAGATATTTTATCCCTATTATACCTTAGGACCTCACACTAAGGCTCGGAGGAATGGCATCATCCCCTCAACAAGGACATAACTTGGTTGGTAGCGGGATGGGAGGTCAAAGTATGTGCACCGACCTGTCAGGAAATTCACCAGTAATAGGGCAGATCTCACAACACATAAATCTGGCATAGCTGAAAACAAAATTTGAAAAGATTATGAAGGGAAATGTGGAAATGGATTATTTAGGCTACTGTGGGGAGGATGAATTGCTCTACCTAAGCAAGGAAGCCGAAAGAGTGGTGAGAGAGCCGCATGCAAGAATAAGGAAGGTCACGGATGAACGTGGAATTGCAGCAGAAAAAGTTGAGGAAGAATACCAGGACGGCCATGTCTGAGAAGAAGTTGCGATTGCTGAAGTGGAGAGGTTTGAGGACTGATTTGAGGGAGCTGAGTGAGAAAATCAGAAAATAGGGCAATACCAAGAAATGTAGGGAATTGTGGTTGAAAGAAGGGCAAGTTAAAACAAAAAGGAGAAGAGTCAAGAGAGGAACGCAGAGAAGATAGTAAAAGAGTCCCCTTTGCTTGAAACACAAGGAGGAGCTTATGTACATGTTCCACGGTCCTAATCAGACCTCTTTCATTTTATAAAACATTCTTCCAAAGCTTAGAGATAATCTCAAAAAAGATATACACAAATGGAACAGATTGTGACCAACTCCAAAGTTCTGTAGGAAGATTTGGATGTGTTACTGGAGGTAGCAGTCCCAAAAGATCTGTGAACAGACTATAAAAGGCCATTTGATCGGCCTACACAAGAACCACCTCAGGTGGCACGGATGAATACACCTTCACCTATTGTTAGAGCCAAGTACGATGAGATCATAAAGCATCTGAAAACAAAGGTCCCCCAGAATGAGATGAATTGGCCAATAATCATTGCATGCCTATTTTGAATGATTGAGGTAGTTGTATAGAGAGCATAGTGTGATGAATGATCCATTGGGAGACAAGGGAAGGTTTCTAGCATCCTTTGTGTATGGATTAAGGTCAGATATTAGCAATCAAATCATCCAGAGTGTCCTCTGCTTGCAGAGCAAGACAGTTGATGAGATCTTGCAGTACACAAAATACTGAAGTGACACACTAGAAGTGAAACGAAAGAGGCATAAGGAGAAGTTTATTGTAGCCCAAACTCAGGTTGCACAGAATGGAGGGGTTAAGCAACTTAAAGTTCCAATCTAGGGATACGAGTTAGACCCTAGCTTCGGAACAGTAATGCAGGGAGTTTCCATCAAATAAACTGTAACGTTCCATGGATGGGGAGAAGTCGCTGAAATTCAACAGGGACAAATATAAGTTCCTTAAGAAGGTTACCCAGTGTTACATTTACAATAGGGTAGGGCACCGGAAGCAGGAAGGTGGCTACAATCCAGACCGAATAGAGACGGATTCCCAGGAGATGAGTTCAACAGGTTAGGGTGAGCTCCCCATTATACCTAGTCCCCCAGTGGGTGCTTCAGAAGTTTCAAAATTTGGAATTCTGCCAAACTGTTTCAACCCAATACAGATGCAAGGAGGTATTCCCTATCCCCACCTAAACCACAGAGAATGCCCGAAAATCTGATGACACAAGGAGATCCACTTCCTATGGAGTTTAAGACTTTCTCAGTCTCCAAACAGGGCCATTGACGGTGTCATGGGTGGTAAGGAGTGTATACTTGGTGCAGTCCTGGAAGTGGACCACAGTGGACCGTGGGTTGATGTAGAGGTTAACAGGCATCCTGTATTTTTCCTGCTAGACACTGGAGCGACTCATTCAACAGTTAGAATAGTTGAGGTCCCTGACCTATCCCTCTTGGGAAAGGAAGTCCATGTTGCAGGTATTACAAACCAACAGTGCACTGACCAAATCATTGCTCCTGTGCTGGTCAAAATAGGAGATCTCAGAGAGCAACATCAGTGTGTGATTTGCGATTCTAGTCCTGTAAATTGTTAGCATTTGATTTCCTTTGCAAACTCAACTGCATCATCTAATCAGCGCAGGAGGGGGTAAGAATTGATACCCAGACACACAGTACACGTTCAATCCAAAGAGCCTGTTGTTTACTGTACCCGGTCATTATGACAGAGGACTTGCCGGTGGATTTGAAGGAAACAGACAGACAGGAATTCTGGGATTTTACAGAGAGATTGGGCTAATTAAAGGTGCAAAGCCTCTTAAGATCACCCTCTGACTCAATGCTGTTTTTTCCCCAGTCTCACCCAAAACTATTGCAGGGATCACCCCTGTTATTGAGAATAGGACACAACAGTGCATTCTGAACGAAGTCATCAGGAGTCCATGTAACTCCCAATCTATTGCCTTATAAAAGTGGAGAATTGTTCAATACTTCCCAAAAAATTAACCAGATTGTCGTTTCATGCTATCCTGTGGTATCGAACCCAGCTGTGATCTTGTTCCAAATTCTCTCAGAGGCTGAGGGGTTCACGGTCATTGACCTTTACTAAGCTCTTTTTTTGGTCCAGTTACACAAAGAGAGACAGTTCCTATTTGTGTTCCAGTTCCAAGAGAAGACCCTCATGTGGGCCACTAGGGTATACCAAAAGTCCATCCTAGTTCAACCAGGTCCTTAAGTAGAACTGAGAGACGCAGCAGTTACCATGCAACTCCACATTAAGTATATCAGCAATCTCCTGATTGCTTTGATGACCACAGAAGCTTGCAAACAAGACATCATTGCCTTGCTCAATCTTTTAGCTGATAGTGGACATTAGTTCTCTCCCAAGACGTTGCAGTATTGTCAGAAGGAAGTCATGTACTTGAACAGATAGGGAAGGGAACGAGGAGAGTGTCCTATATGCGTATAGAGATAGTCTTCAAGATGAAGTTCCCAACCACCCAAAGGGAAGTGAAGATGTTTTTGGGCATGGTTGGCTACTGCCGAAAATGGGTTCAGAACTTTTCCTTTGTGGCGAAGCCTTTGACAAGGCTAACGCATACTGAAGTCAATGATATGGTACCAAAAGGATGACAAAAGCATGGGGGCCTTCTAGGAGCTCAAAAACCCACTTTGTAGCACACCCACTCTTGGAATGCCAGACTGTACAAAATAATTTGTGTTCTTTTGTCACAAAATAGATGGGTGTTCATTGGCAGTTCTAACACAAGCCCATGGTGAGACTAAGAGCCCTATTGGCTACTTTTCAGCTACACTTGATCCAGTGGCCACAGCTTTGCCTGGCTGCTTCAAAGCAGTTGCAGTACTGAGCTTCTGTATTCTGCAAACTGAAGGGATTGTGATGGGTGTAGTGTCTTGTGACGAAACACTTTTGGCTCTGAACGAATTCCGTAGCGGTGTGGTGTAAACGTTAGCATGGAATGTAATAAAGGCTTGGTTTAGAATGTGGAGTTCACAGGTACACACAGAAGAATAAAGAGGTGTAAAATTAAGCTCCATGTTTGGTGTAGTTATTGCCAGTTGCCCAGGCTAGGGAGGACGCTACAACTGGCTACTACTTAAGGGATAAGTGACCCGAAGAGCGATTGTGCTCTCCCAGAGAGTTTGCGGGGTCCAAGTAGACTGCTTGTGTGTGCAACATGTGCTTTTGTCAAAGTGCCAACCCAACGATTAGTGCATGTGGAGTGAAAGTGCAACTCCATCCAGTGTAAAGCATTTGAAGATACGGAAAGCTTTACTTAAAAGTATACAAATCATTCTTCAAGAAATTAAGAACAACGTCATACAGAAAGGTACCTTGCTGCGATGCAAGATAAATTATACATTGCATGGAGCGTTAACGCTGAAGGCCCATACGACCAGGTTTACAAAGCAGAGTCAAAGATAATCATAAATTACCAAAGAACCCTGCTAAGAGAAGCATACTGTTACTACACTTACCAGAGTCTTGATAAGTGGAGCGTTATGACCTCAGCACCGGGCAGGGAAACCCAAGAAAAGCACAGGGATTGTGCTTACTGAGCTGTCCTTTACCTGAAGTGACAAAGCTGCTAGGTGGTGGCTCAGAACAACTCTAGAGGACTCCAAAAATGATGGGGATTTGATGAAGACCAAGAAAACGATCAAAGTCCTAACACTGTCCAGGATTACACAGAGGCTGATCCATCACAGGGCCCTAGCGATGATGCAGGTCCTAATAGACCGCAGACAGCATCTAAAAGAGCTCCACCCTCAATGTCAGCCATCCACATGACTAGCTACCATGCTGCTGACTTCCTGAAACCACCACCACCTTTCATTAACACCAAAAAGCAAAATATTACCAATAGATAGACTTCTTGGATAGAGATATTTCATGATTTCATTGAGGCACTTGAAGAGACTGATATCAGAAAGGTTATCAAGTACCTCAAAAATCTTGCTTTTGATAGTGTGAAAGAAGTCATAAAGAAAATGCAGAGAACTGGCAAAGATGTCACAATCTGCCTGATTTGGAAAGCTTTGAATCTCAAGCTCAGTCCCACACCAAATGTCGATTATGAAAGATACGTTTTCAGTCAAGAACACCAAAGAGTAGGTGAAACTACCTATGAGTTTGTGGAGAGACTCAATGCACTCATTGAACACTGTAAGTCCAATTCATTTAAAGATAAAGAAGCTATGCATCTTACAGTTATTGATGGATGTGTGTCAGATTCATTCAGACGAAGAATGTTGAGTGAAACTCTTAGTCTAAAGCGAGTATTAATGACTGCCAGAACTGAAAGGTGTGCTGAAACACAAGCTTCTAACATGGAGGTCAGAGGTGCCAGACCGAATCAGTCATGACTGTGAAAAGTAAGTCAAAGCAAAATACTAAAGGACACAAAGTGACGACTACATGTAGTTATGTTTTTGATGTCGATTTTCTTTTCCACATGGAGGTAAATGACCCGCCATTGGACAAATTTGTAAAGGATGTGGGAAAGAGAACCATTTTGTGACAGTGTTTAAAGCGAAGGAAAAAGAAAATGTGTCACGGCACAAAGACAAATGGCCACCATAATGTTTCAGAAGCAACGCTCGACGCACGACCACAAGGGCAAGCCGCAACGCCAGTTGAGGCAAATTGTCACTAAGCGAAGTAGATCATCATCTAAATCATCGTCAAACAGTTCTCAATATCAAGTGAAAGTGTAGATGGTGATTATGCCATGTCGATCTTTATTTCAGAAAAACGTGTGCATGTTGGACCTTCTGCATGTGAAGAAAAAATGTAATTCAAAGAAAACTTGATATGTCAAAGTGCCAAAATCATACAAACACTGTCCAAAGATTACATTGAAAATAAATGATTGTCGATACCCATTATTATCAACAGTGGTGCATTGATAAATTTAATGCCTGAAGAGAAATGCAATGAACTGTCTCCATTACTGCAACTTATGCAATTGAAAACCAAAGTGTATACGTGGGCTGCATCGACGCCCATAAAAAGTCAAGGCTAATTTGTAGTAACAATGAAAGATAAGAAAAGGAATGTTCAAACACCTATCCATGTCCTTCAATGTACAGCATCAAGTGCCTGTCTACTCAGTTTCAGCACAACAACTAATATGGGACTGATTTCTATGAATTAGAACATGAATGCTCATCACAAAATAGTAAGTCAATTCCCTTTGTTGTCTCATGGTTTAGGGTAGCTTCAGACTATGAAAGTAAAGCTGCATATTAATGAGGATGTCCGTCTTGTTGCTCAGAGACATAGACAAAATGCTTTTTATTTATAAAAGGTTGTTGAAAAAGAACTTGAATTGTTACTTAAGCATGACATTATTCAGCCTTCCACTGATCCAACGCCATGGTTTTTTTTCCATAGTGGTACTGCCCAAAAAGGACAGTAAAAGCTGTATGCATCTGTATTGACATCCTTCAGGCAAACTAGGCAATTGGACAACATCCAGGTCCACACAATACTGACATGATAACGCAATTAAATGGAGCAAGGGTCTTCTCTCGCCTTTATTTAAATTAAGGTTATCACCAGTTGGAGCTCAAAGAAAACTGCAGGTACATTGCAACCTTTTCTACACAAGTTGGTCTGTTTAGATACAAAAGACTTGGGGCCTGATTTAGAACTCAGTAGATGGGTTACTCCATCACAATGGTGACAGATGTAGCCAGTCTGCTGAAATCCAAATTCCATAGGCTAGAATGGGATTTAGATTTCGACCGATTGGATATCCGTCACCATTGTGATGGAGTACCTGTCCACTGAGTTTTAAATCAGGCCCTTAGTTTTGGTGTGTCATCAGGTTGCCGAACTTCATTAGATGTATCATACAGCCCGGTGTGAATGCATTCAGTTATAGCAATGACATATTTGTTTTCAGAGCTACACAGAAGGAGGATGATAGAGTTCTTACACAAATATGTTGTTTACTCACTGATGCAGGTTTGACTTTGAATGCAGACAAGTGTGAGTTCAACAAAACAAAACTAAAATTCTTTGGCCATATCTTTTCTGATGGGGGCATGACACCCGATTCTGCAAAACAAGCTCTGTCAAATGCTGATTCCCCAAAATATGTTTCTATGGTACATTCATTTCTTCATATGTCCAGTTGTAGTTCAAGGTATAAATAAGACTTTGCCACTGTTAGTGCTCCATTACGAGAGCTGATGAAGAAAAATGTTTCATTTCAATCTTCACATGAATGTGGGAGAAGTTTTAAGAGAATGAAACATGTAATTGAAAATACCACTGAAATGGCATACTTAAATCTAAACCTCATACAGAGGTTTTTGCTGACACTAGCCTAATTAGATTTAGCAGTATTCTTGCACAGCACAGTGGACACCAAAATGCTCAAAAGCATATTGTAGCCTATTCTAGTAGAAGTTTGTCCCAAATAGAACGTGCTCACTCACAACCTGAGAACAAAAGTTTAGCTTTGAAATGGGCTTGTGACCATTTCCATGTGTACCTGTACGGGAAGCCTTTTACGCTGGTAACTGGTCATCAAGCTTTACTGGCCATCTTTGGCACTCCACAAGCCAAGGTGAACGATTGAAAGATGGGGAGTACAATTGCAAGAATACAATTATACAATTGTGCATCATCCAGGAAAAGATCAGAAACATGCTGACTACTTTTCCAGAGTGCTTATACAAGGTTGCAGTACTCCATCCAATATTGCTGAATCCTACATTAATTTAATCGTAAAATAAAATACACCAGTTTCTATCTTGTTAGCCTAGATTATCACGGCCATGAGTCATGATAGTGACATGCTGAGGTTAAAAGACATAATTACACATCAGTCATGGAACCGACACACTTGACCTCTCACTTTGATGGTGAATATCAAAAATACAGAAATGTCAAAGCTGAATTGTTCAGCTCCTTTTACTCCGAAGGAGTAATACTGCGAGGGTCGAGAATCCTGATTCTGGACAGTCTGTGACAGAAAGTCATTGATGTGGCTCATGAAGAACATTGTAGTTTTGTTGCCACAAAAAAAGCTCTTCAAGACTGAGTTTGTTTTCCTTACTTAGATGAAAGGGTTGAAAAAGGACTCAAGGCCTGTCATTTATACAACTACCTTTCTACGAGTGTTACTCAACATACTCTGAACATGTCAGAACTCCCTAAGCATGCGTTGGAGAGAATAGCCATTGACTTCTTTGATCTGCTCAGTAAAGAACATCACCTAATGGTTACTGTAGCTAAATACACATGTTTTCCTTTGATCGTTGATCTTTCATCCACAACTCACAAACGAGTCATTGAAAAATAGATGGCATCTTTGCGACATTGGGCAGTCGAGCCATTTTCAAATCTGACAATGGCCCTCCGTTTAACAGTCAAGAATTCAAAGAATTCCTGAGCATTTGAACATAAAGCATCAAAGGACTACACCTTTGTGGCCAGAGCTCAATGGGCTTCTTGAGCGTTTTATGAGTACACAAAAAAAAAGCAGTACAGCGTGCACCACGTGAGAGGCTCAGTTAGATAACTATTAAATTCTACTTTAGGAGCTTATTTTTCAACATCTCACTCAACCACAGTGAAAGTCCTGCAATTTTGAGTTTCAGGAAAGCAGTAACAACCAAATTATCTCAATGGACCACCAGGAGAGAAAAAATTGAGAACAGAGGCGACATGCAAAGAACATCACATTTAACAGAGGAGCTTAAGTGATCACCCGACAGATGCACAGAAGGAAATCTGATGCTCCATATGATGCTGAACCTTTCCATGTGGTGTCTACCAAGGGACACATGGTGGCTGCCCAGTGCCTTGGAAGTCTGTTACCAGAGACTCATCTCACTTTAGGCCTTTGATTCATCGGTCTCCAAATCGAGATGATGAAGGTGCTAGAGCGCCTGGTCCTTAGTAAGTAAACTTACAAGGGGACATGTGAGTAGGCTGATGAACCTTTTGGATCGCATGGAGTATCCTAGCCATGTAGTGACCAATGTTATCATTATTCAATATAACTCATCAATATCTACTAAGAGAATCATTATTTTTTAGACAATTATATCAACATTTCATGAATAACCACAACTCAATATATGTTTAACAATTTTTATTTCCCTATTGTTTACAATTCTAGTGCAGAGGTTAATTCAAACTTTATTAAGTCAGCTCAGAATTAGTTTATCAGTGACCACCAATAACACAATTTAATCAGAACTTGAGAAAACATATCCTCTAATGCTTCAGCATAAGCCAACAAAGATGAACATGTCAACAGAGTTTAGCAATCAGTTTGTCAATCATTTGTCACTGTCATGTCACCCAAAGAATCCTACCTGACCCAGATTAGCATTTAGCATGTGGGACTTCATGCGAAAACAATTTAGAAATGTGAATTTGGAAAACATCTAACCGGAAGAAAACTATAAATACAGCTCAGTTGGTACCTAGAAAGAAAGGCCCAAAAGTTAATCAGTCACATTATCATAGCTACCTATCCACGGAATGGATCAGAAACAAAGTCAGTCTTCGTCTTCAGTCATCAATTGATCAGCACCGCATCAGGCTTTTAAGCGCTTAAACCCAATAACAGAATCTTGAACTGCGTCTCTCGACGTCATCAATTCTCCCCTTGCATCTCTAGTTTTTGCCCCTTGTCATGACTTTTTATTAGAGTTTTTCAGTCTATCCCCCTAATTCCTAATTGGTCAATTAATCACCATACGTGATGCTACCCAATACCTTCAATTCTAAAAATCTATGAATTCTAGTATTTTTACGTTCTTAGTTCATTGATTGGTTCACTGCATGATGACCTCATCATCTGGCTCATCAGGTATCGAAAATGTTGCATCTTCCTCTTCAGTCAGTGTCTCTATTGTTTGAGTACTGGGAAAGTACATCTAGTCTACTCTACACATAAATGTAGCAATTTGATTCCATCATATCCTGTCCGTCAGTACATTTCACCAAATTCTAGCTGAGCAGACTTTAATATTGGGTGGTTCAAGGTTAGTTTATCATGGTCGCTTTCCTCCAGCATGCTCTAATATTTCAGCTTCTGCACGAGGCCTGGCAAAAACTAGGCAATAACTTCGGCTAAATTAATTCTACAATATAATGCAAAACAGAGGTTATACATCTCATTATGGCACATTACTACATTGTTATTACACATTTTCATTATTTCACGCATTTTTAATCATTTTAGTACAAATTCGTATAAGTGGCTGTCATTCTTTTCATTCTTTGTGGGAGCATTTTCAAACGTGCACATTATTTTCTCTACAATTAATTTCTCTGAACTTTTTGTTAAACAAAACACATAAACATTCATTAATAATTTCTAATTAGCATATCTGCTTCAACAGTCCCTCCTCTGATGACTAAATATTTCATCACACGTTTCTTTACCATCATTTCATAATTCAGTTTCTGCTGTATTTTGGCTCCTCCTCAAATCTTCCCTATAGATTCTTTCCCTGTTTTGTTCTTCCCTCCTCTGATTATTTTTAGATCTTTTCAATTTTATCTTTTGACATAATTTACACTAACCCATATTCCTAATATGCAAGCAATCACAATTAATTTTCCCTGTATGATTTTTAATAATACCCCATTCCAAATTTGACTAAGCCAATTTCCCACTGAAGCAAATTTTTTTCCAACCTTTTCCCAAACACCTGGTTCCTTCAATTCCTTCAAATCCTTACTTGAGTTAGTCAGATTAGTGAGTAAGGGCCAGATGTAGCAAAGGGTTTTTCCCATTCTGTGTCAATGGGAAAATGTGTTCGTACATATGGCCCTAAGTCTCTTATCTCCCTATCATTGTCTGGAACATACGAGCAACAATGCCTAGCATTAATCATCTTACAGACTCCGCCGTCTTTCGCTAAAAGAATGCCTAAAGCAAGACTATTTTGAAGCGTCATAGCTCTATCCGCGGCTAATTCAGTATCTATCAGGAGTATTGCCCCTGTAAAGTTTGTCAGCATGTTATACACAATAGTAGACAGCTTACGTATCTTGATCGAATTCAGGATGACTCCTACTGAGGGAATCACTGCACCAAAGATATCTCCCACAATTGCAGAAGAGGTTTCCCTCCTCTGTCGCTTATGATGTAATTCAGTCAATTTCGGCAACTTCTTTAGGTCATCTATCTGATAAATCTTTGGAAAAACTATCCCGAAATAACATGTCCCATACCATTCTCTTGGAAGACGGTAATAAGCATTAAGTCAACAAGTATAATAGATCCCAGGAATCGCAGGGTCCTGGCCATTCAGCATAAAAGTCCCTATACTCTGGAAGAAAAACACATGCCTACATTCACTCGTTCCCACAAATAAAGTGTTCAGTGCGTGATTTTGGCCTATAAATACAAAGCTTCCTTACGCTTAATGCATCTAATGCTAATTTCCCTTGCGCTTTAATAGCAGTGTAAGCATAATCATTTTTGTAAGTCATCTTCTCTAAACCCATTTCTAATTTCTCCTTTAGTGCTTTTCTTCTATCATCAGTATGTCCTATGAAGCTTTTCTCTAAAGGTGTAAACAAGCACGTTAGATTGTTACGATGCGCATAAGCTGTCCCAAGTGTGAGTGTAGGCTCAAAGAATCCTCTAACTATCACTATATCATGCTCTCTAGCTATTTTACTCAGATATCTAATATTAGGAACAAATGATAACACAACATCGTGGTTAGAATAAAAATACTGTATGTACTCTTGGTTATAGTACCTTGTTAGTAGCAAACTACAGCTTATTCCATAAGTTAGTGGAAGACTATAGTACGTAACTCCTTCCTCTACTGACAAAGGAATTTGCGTATATACAAGACAATTCCTCATAATCATTGTGTCAACATACTCACTCAATAAGCGATAGAAAACATTAGAAGAAAGCTCTCCTTGTGCATTAGTATAATCATGCAAATACTTCTCATCTAACTTAAACCTCTCTAAAGCTGTTAATGTAGTAGTTTCAGGAGCAGAAGTAAAAGTGGCTCCTTTCATATCAGGAACAAACATTCCCACAATCATCACTATAAGCATTATTCCACACATAACTGCCATTCCTACACTCATGTATTTACAGCGCCTAGCAATTCTGTCTTGATTATCTAGCTCAGCCATGATCTGTAGAGAATCAGAAAGCAGAAGTAACTCTTAGATAAAGTACAGTAAAATCAAAAAATGAAGAAAAAGTCTTCTCTCACACTTCAGTTTCACATCCAGGAACCCATTTCCTCTGTCAAAATAGAGTAGCAGCTTGTCACATCCAGTTTTCAATGTACAATCAGGTTATCAATGTCTCTTTTAGCTTTATTTTCAAACAGTCTTTTCTTAGGTTTTTAGATTAGGTCAACAATTCAGCTTCTTGATCACCATCAGGTTACATTAAAGTACTGACTCAGAACTTCTCTATCAAAACAAAAAGACATAAACTCATGTGCCATTCATTGGTAGTTGTATATGCCCAATAAGGAGCTGCGTAACGTCGACTTGCTAATCTCTTTCTTTTCAACTTTCGATCACCAGCTATTCTCTTTCTTTTCAACTTTCGATCACCACTTAGTTCTCCTTCACTCAATTCTTCTTTTCTCGTAGTATCCACTTCTTCCTCTATTGTTTCATTTATGACCAGTTCCTTTTTCTTCCCAATCTGCGATTCAGGCCAGTTATCTCCTTTTCTTGTTCCTTCTGTCAATATTCTTCTCAGGATTGGACTCTTCTCCTTCGCTATGGGGTTTTCTCTTGATGGACCTGCAACGGGCTCAGGAGGAGTCGGATCACCTTGACTTTGACCCGTCTAAACTTTTTCCCCCTCTTGGTCCGGCACTTGCTCTGTCTGCTTTTCAGCACCTTCTGCTTCTGGAGGAACCTCTGCTGAGCTAGGCTCTCCTACTGTATCTGTCGAGATTGGCTCTTCTGCACCCTCCTGTAATTCTTCACTCTTGTCTCTTACAGGGGTAATAGAACCATCTTCCACAAGCTCTGGTTCAACTTCAGGCTCTGCTGGCTCTTTTTCTGGTTCAGGTGTGGCGACCTGTTTCCCTGTTGTTGGTGCTCTCAACAGCACTTCTTCATGATCTGGTGGACATACCACTCTTTTTGTATGGCTCGCGTGTATTCAGTTCAAGAGTCCTGCACACTTCACAGCTGTCGTAGTTGTTAACACCACCTGATAAGGACCCCTCCAACGTGGCTTTAGACAGATCTTGCGAACATTCTTTCTGACAACGACCCAGTCACCGGCTCTCAGGTTGTGCCCTGGCTCATGGATGGGTGGCAGAGTGGTGGCCTGCACCTGCTGAGAGAAAGAGCGAACCACATCAGCCTGACCCTTGCAGTAGTCCAACACCATATCATCTGTAATATTTACAAGTGCATTGGCTGGAACTGCTGGTAACCTCATTGCTCTACCCATGAGGATCTCAGGGGGCGACAGCCCTGTCTGCCTGTCAGGTGTGTTTCTCATCGTCATCAAGACCAAAGGTAATGCATCTGGCCATTTCAGATTCGTAGCTGCACACATCTTTGCAATTCTTGATTTCAAGGTACCATTCATCTGTTCCACCAGTCCTGATGCTTCAGGGCGATAGCTACAATGCAATTTATGCTCGATGTTTAGTGCTGCACATAAGAGTTTAATCACCTCGTTATTGAAGTGAGTTCCCCTATCTGATTCTAAAGAGATTGGAAACCCGAAACGTGGTAGCAATTCCGTAAGCAACAACTTTGCTACTGTGAGACTGTTATTCCTTCTTTGAGGGTATGTTTCAATCCGGTGACTAAAAACACACACTATCACCATCACGTACTTCAGACCTCCACACACAGGCATTTCAATGAAATCCAATTGCATTCTGCTGAATGGACTTCCTGCTCTTCCAATGTGGCTCACATTCACCACTGTCCCTTTTCCCACATTTAACTGCTGACAAATTATACAGCGATGACAATCTGCCTCTGCTGCCGGCGCAAGCGTAGGGTTAAACCAGTCGATCTTGAACAATCTAACCATGGCATCCCTTCCTATGTGTGTCTGGCCATGATAATATCTGCCCATTTGAGACAATAAACTATTGGGCTGGATCATCTGACCCTCCTCAGAAACCCAAATCTCATCAGGACGTTGGACACATTTCAGTTTAGCCCATAGACGTTTCTGTTCCTTGTCAACATTACTTTGCAATGTTTTCAACTCTTCCAGAGTATCACTCATTTTCAATACAAAACTTGTACATGTGTTTTCTTCTTCTGACATCAGTTCCCACTTGTCTTTGAATGATATACAGTTCAGTGCGCAAAACCTTGCGACTTGATCTGCATATCCATTTCCCAATGAGATGTAATCTTGTGCCTTTTGATGCGCACTGCATTTCACCACGGCAATTTCTTCAGGTAACTGTATTGCATAAAACAACTCTTTTATCTTGTCGCCATTTCTTACTGGTGTACCAGTGGATGTCAGGAAACCTCTTTGCAACCACAATTGACCAAAATCATGAACAATTCCAAATCCATATTGGCTGTCGGTATAGATTGTGACTCTCAGTCTTGCAGAAACATGGCACGCTCTAGTAAGAGCTACCAATCCTGCCACTTGTGCGGAATATACACCTCGAAGCCAGGAAGCTTCTAATGTACCTATGATTGTGCATACGGCGTATCCTGCTCTCAATGTCCCTGTACCATCTCTGAGACATGAGCCATCAACAAAGACAATTTGATCATTTTCTTCCAATCTAGTATCTCTGATATCAGGCTTTGGTTTTGTACGCAGTTCAGTTACCTCAAGACAATCATGCTCGATGGCTTCCTCTTTTTAGATTTCAACAGTATCACTTGGAAGTAATGTTGCAGGGTTCAATACTGTACATCTTTTCAATGTTACATTTGGAGCACCTGGTATGCTCGTCTCATACCTTGTCAGTCTTGCACCAGTCAAATACTGCGTTTTCGTCCTTGTCAGTAAAATCTCAACTGAATGAGGTACCATTACCGTCAAAGGGTATCCGATCAGTCACATTATGAAAGGCTTTGACCAACTGTGGCAACTGTCCCAGACAACCTGGTAATGCTGCTGCGACTGGGTCCAAGGTAGCTGAAAAATAGGCTACTGGGGGATAAGCACCTCCATGGATCTGTGTCAAGACAGACAAAGAACAAGCATCACGTTCATGACAAAACAATGTGAATGACTTCGTGTAATCAGCCATTCCCAACGCTGGAGCGCTACACAAACTCTCTCTCAACTCAGTGAACGCTGGGGTCAGTAACTTCCTTATGTGTCAGTTGCTGCAATGGTTTGGCAATCTCAGCAAAATTTGGAATCCACTGATGACAATAACCTACCATTCCCTAAAACATTCTGACATCTCTCTGCGAAGTCGGAGGACTTCTCTGCAGTATCATTGTAATCCTCTCTCTGGAGATTCTCCTTGAGCCTTTTTCAATCTGGTGTCCCATGTATTTCACTGACTTCTGACAGTACTGCAATTTCAAAGGTGACACTTTATGTCCAAACTTTCCCAAATGATTAAACAGGGCAATTGAGTCATACTTACATTCGTCCCTTGTCCTGGATGCAATTAGCAAATCATCAACGTACTGCACTAGAGTCGATTGGTACGGTAATTACAATGACTCCAAATTCTTTTCAGGATCTGATTAAACAGAGACAGTGACTCCGTATACCCTTGAGGAAGTCTGCACCAGCTGTATACTAGGAATTGGAAACTAAAAAGAAACTGACTATCCTCACATAACGGCACAGAAAGGAAAGCTTGTGACAAGTCAACCACTGTGAACCACTCTGCATCTCATGGAATCTGAAACAGTATCACTGCTGGGTTCAGCACTGCAGGACAACACTTGACCACCATGTCATTCACCTTTCCCAAGTCCTGCACAATGCGTACTTTTCCACATGGCTTCTTCAAGCCCATTATCGGTGAATTCTAGAATCCCTTGTTTCAGAAAAATCTCCAATTATCTGTGCCACTTTCATCAGAACATCTTGTGCCATGTTATACTGTGGAAGCTGCGGAAACACTACATTTGACTTCAATGTGATCTTAATCAGTTCCACTCCCTTGATTAAGCCCAATTCTTTACCTGTTTGGTCCCACACATTCTCCTGTACTGTTTCCTGCAAATCCGCATGCAGTTCTTTCACAGTAAACATCGGGAAAAACTCAATTAACGGGTACTCTTCATTAATATTTTCCTTCTCAGTTTCAGGTGTCTGTTCTTCCTCATCATCACTGTTAGTTTGAACCTCTATTCCTGCAGTCGAACACCTAATGGAACATTTGGTCTTGCATAACAAGTCCCTTCCCAGTAGAGATACTGGACTTGAGTCACAAACTACAAACTTATGCAATCCCTGGAAGTTGCCAATCTCAACCTTTACTGGATATGTGATCGGATTTGTCAACTGTCTGTTTGTTACTCCCACAAACTGAACTGTTGTACCTGAAAGAGGTAAGTTCTACACTTCTCACTGTAGAGCTTGTAGTTCATGAGTCCACTAAGAATGAGACTCTGTGACCCATCACCTTTCCCTTCTCAAAAGGTCCTCTCTGATCTACCTCTGAGGATGCTGCAAGCATACATGGCTCTTCATCTTAACTAATACTCATCCATTCATTGTTTATGTCATTCTCACTATGTTACGGGAATTGGTGCACTGTCATTACTTCTGTTTTGTCTCTGACCTGTGACCTGCTGAGTAAGCATCATCTGTTGCTGTTCCATCGGGCATGAGGTATCTGCATTTGCTGTCTAGGTACCATTGGAACCTGCTGCTGCATTGGTTGCAACTGTGTCACTTGTGCACGCGGCACTTGCACCTGCTGCATTGGTTGAATATTCTGCACTTGATTCTGATTCGGATTAAGTCCTCTCATTATAGGGACTTTCACAGTTTGAAATGTATTGACATCACCACCTTGCTGAACAACACCATAAAGCACCATCAACAGACACTCCCACTTCCAGTGTCCCACGTTTCCACACAGATGACACAGTAACATCTTTTTCATCCCTTTCATATCATTCTGAACCACTACAGTACTGAAGTCCGGACCATGAGTCATATTGACTCCACGACCCCTACCTCTCACCTGATGTTGGAACATAACAGTTCCCTGCTGCTGCAGTAATTGTTGCACTAAAGCTCCCTGAACTCCTGTTTGAGCTGCCTTAATTTGCATCACCAATGCTTTCTCTTTCAACTTTTTCTGCTTCAACTCAGTCTCATCACTACAGTATTTTGCATACTGCAACACCTCATCAATTGGTTCCACTTGCCAACAAATCAAATGACTCTTAATCATCTGCCCTATTTCAGGTCTCAATCCTTCGAAGAACCTGGTTTCTCTCTCAGTTTTGGATAATCATTTGTGAATGACAAAATATTACTCCTGTGCCAAGGATCCTGAACAAACTGCCCTCTGGGAATTTCCCTCATCAGTAAAATCTTTACTGGATCATTTTCTTTCTGAGCACCTTCAGACCCATCTTGTGAATCTCGTTTCCGTTTATCCTTCTTTTTTGCCCATCTGCCTTCCCACTTCTCTAATGCTCCCAAAATCTAAGCACTCTGCAATAACTCTTTGAGATGCGCTTTCATACCTGCTGACCTCATGTGTTCAAAGTCTTTTGCTTCCAAATCTAACCTGTAACTCCACTTTAAGTGCTTTGTTCTTTCAATTTCTATGTCATGTTTGTCTACCAGATCTGCCAATTTCTGATATATCTTGCCCACTTCTCTCGTAATTCCTGGCTTGGACACAAGTACCTCAGCTCTTCTTCTGTATAGGATTCTAATCTATTCACTCCCATTGATCCCTCGACTAAATCAGTTATTTCTGTAGCTAACCTTACACAATCAATCTGCTTTCACCTTTGGATGCATTTCGAGGAGTATTCAGACTATCTAACCACTCGATAAACTGCTGTGCTGTTAATCCATGTAATGAGATGTTACTTGCATTCGTTCAATGGCACTTGTTGTACCACTGCACCTGGAGTCTGTGGTGTCAAAAGCTTCAGACTCTGACTTGCACTCAGACCATTTACCCCATCTGGAAGTGCAACGAGTGGACTAGGGGCCAGATGTACGAAACTTGTGCTAGTTGCAAATGGGTCGCAGCGCTATTTACGACCTCGCAAAAAGCGAAATGGTATGTACCAATGCCATTTCGGAGTTCCAAATAGCGATGCAACCCATTACTGACTCGCATAAATTGCGACCTGATTTTGTGACTCGCAATTATGAAGTCGCATATTACGAGTCGCAAACCGAATGCACAAGGCAGTTGCCAATTGCGACTAGTCGCAAAAAGCTCGTTTTGCACACCCAGACTAGCACTGATTCCGAACAGGTGGTAACCAGAACCAAAGTATAAAAGGAGTTGCTCAAAATGGCTGCACTATACGTGATTGCATGGAGGAGGAGAGTCCAGGCTACCCAGCAGAGGAGGAGGAGGAGGCAGAGACAGGAGAGGATATTCCGAACCAGGCAGACACTATTTCAACAATTGAAGATGAGATTTGTGATAAATACAGACTGAGCAGCACAGTTGAACTGCTTGAACACCAGACAATGCACGGCTGCTCCATCTCCACACACATGCAAGTGCTCTGCTCACTGCACCTTTTGGCCTCGGGTAGCTATCGGGGCGATTGAAGTGTCAGGTGGGGTATCCCAAAGTGCCCTCTCAAGATTCTTCAGATGTTTCCTAGATGCCATACTCGCTCACATGTCCCTATATATATATACCTTCCCAGGAATGAGACTGAAATTAACAGCACCACGTTGGACTTCTACAGAATTGCCAACTTCCACCATGTAATAGGTTGTGTGGACGGCACACCTATACCAATTTGCCCACCAGCAAATCTGGAATATGTGTTCTGCAATAGGAAATGTACCTACTCACTAAACATCCAGGTGGTATGTGATGCCCATAATGTCATTACTGACATTGTAGTTAAATATCCAGGGAGTACACATGATGCATACATATTCAGGCACAGTGGGATACACCAACACCTAGAACGTGGGGAGTTTGGCGAAGGATATTTATTAGGTACTGTCGAGTATACTCTGATACCTTAAATACATGTCACTGCGTAACCCTGTGATGCCCTGCTAATTTTGCATCTTTTGTCACACAGGTGACAGTGCATATGCCCTGAGACCATGGATACTCACCCCATACCTAACATTTGGGAATCAGAATGAGAGGCGATACAACATAGGAGATCAGCGGACCAGAGCTGTCATAGAGAGGACGTTCGGCTTGTTGAAGTCACGTTTCCGATGCCTGCACAAAAGTGGAGGGGCACTCCAGTATGCCCCAGAAACTGCATGCAAGATCGTTGCAACTTGTGCCATCCTCCACAACATTGCCACCAGACGTGGGCTATATCGCAAACCCTGATGACACCGATTCAGAGGATGAAGAGTAAGAGCTACCACACCGACAGCCTGGGGATGGAAGCATTGCAATGGAGGGCAGACAGAGACGGAACCACATTGCAACCCACTACTTTGGCAGGTACGTGGCAACCGTGACAACACTCACTAATGTAAGACACACATAGCTCAGTTGTGTAGTACTACAAATTATCCCTTTAATGTCAGGAATATAATGCAGAAAATATTCTCAACTCAACTGAATGAAGAAAGCAAAAAGTAATGTCTGACACATTAAGGTCATGTGCCTCAGTCAAAACACAGATTGGTAGCTCACAGCTTCCTGCGACTACGGCCACCATGGCCCAATCCAGGTTGGTCCCCTGATCCTTGCCGGGCACTGCTACTCCACAGGATCCATGCATCAGAGGCATATACACTGCTGACACTGGGGATCTCCTCATTATACTGAGGGATATCGCCAATGCCCCATGCTGGTCTCTATCAGGTCCACTGCATGGCTGATGTGCCCTAGTTCTTTTGCCACATCACCAGCAAAATGGCTGAGTTCCACCTGCAGCTTCACTTGCTTCACTGTGCTCCTTGACAGGCAGGTTGTTGTGGTTGCATGCCGCCCAATTGATACACTCAGTCTGTCCAAACAGGCAGCAGTGTTGCGCCCTCTGCACCTTGCATGTGCCCTATCTGCCACCATTTCCCTGACCACGTTGTTTATGGAGCTTGTAAGGTTCGCCATGTTTGTGTTCATAGCAGTAAACTGGTTGTCCACATTGGCAAAACCCTGGGAGAGTGTCTGCTGCAGTCTTTTCAGGTTCCTATTCATCAACCGCATGTGTCTGTTTTTCAGCCAGTGCCTTTGCAGTAAGGATGCCTCCAGTCCTAAAAATTGTTTGTCTGTGACTCGCTGACTGCATTGGGCATTGATGTCTCCACACAGAGCCAGCCGACTCTCCCTCATCAGTGGCCCTGGTGTCAGGCTGGCTGCCTCATGACCCAGATCAGTCTCATCCATGTTGTCTGGTGCATGTTGGACGGGTGGTACTGTAGATGGTCCTCCTCCAGTGCCATGCATCTCCCTCATACGCTCAGCCACCCTTTCCTTGATCCTGGACCAGAGGTCGTACCACCTTTTGCGGACCTCATCTATTGTGCAATGGCTGACTCCAATGCATTAATCTTGGTAAGGATGTCCTGCCAGATTTTCTTCTTCTGGGTGTCAGGGACACTCATTGCTGCCTTACCAAACAAGACATCATGGTGCAGGCAGTACTCCTCTGTTAGGACCTCCAGCTCCTTCTCAGAAAACTTCAGTTTCCTTCACTGGATGTCTCCTTGTCCTGAGATGCCATGGTTGTAGTAGTTCCTCTCAGCTGGGTGTGACTCTGCTGTTTGTGCTGGGTAAGCTCCTCCCTGTTCCATGGGGGTACTTCCTGGTTCTGATGTCATCACTCAGAACCAGGAAGTGTGTTTTTGACTATTTTATTTGCACCTGCGTGCAATTTGCGACTCAGTCGCAATTTGCGACTCCGGACCACACCCTTGTGCAATTTGCGACCTCACAAATTGCGATTTTGCAAATAGCGATTTAGCAATTTGCGAGGTCGCAAATTGCAGTGCGACTCCGCCCCAAATCGCGATTTTTTCATGCATCTCGTTTTGCGAGTCGGAAATAGCGATTCGCAAGGAGTCGCTATTTCCGACTCGCAAATATTTTTCTTCCTACATCTGGCCCTAAGATACATTAACGGTCTAGATCCATCAAAGTTCTGACCCATGGACGATATTACCTGCTCATGATCTCTCACTCCTCTCCTCACGAGGCTCTGTGACATTTCACCCTGTTCTCCTGCATTCGATTTCTTCTGCGCTAACAATGGTACCGCTGGTCCAACTGTAATTGGCAACGATATTGCATTTGGTGCTGCTCTGACACCCGCATTTTGTTGAAGGGCTACTCCCATACTCTGATTCATAACTGGTGTCACATCTGACTGTGTCCCTGTCATTGACGTGAACTTCGGCAAACCCTGCAGCTGTCGGAACAGAACTAGCACTTGGACCTTCCTCGTGCGCCGCATATGGCTTAGGTCGATCCCTCAATATATGTGTAATAAGATCCTGAATATCTGGATATTCTTTGTCAACATAAGTCTTTTTCTTTTTCTGATCCCCTGAACTCTTATCACTCTTCACTCTTGTCAGTACCTTCTATTTCTTCTGTCTCATCTTCCACTGCAATAGCAGGAAACAAACTAACACCCTGTAACGTTGTCATTCTCCACTTCTTCTGTTCCCAGTCCCACCTTTGCTTCTGCCAAGGACTTCTCTACCTTCCTTATTCGCCTCTGGAATTTCATCTGTTGCTGCTGTCTGACTACAAGTTCCCAAACCGCTAAAGCCTCAAACTGTGCCGATCTTGGAAGTGGCTTTGTCTCATATAATGTCATTCGCAACTGATCCAAAATTCTCAAATTAAATGTTCCATGCTCTGGAAAAGCCAAAGCTCCCTGTTTCTCTGTCAGTTTGTACCACTGCTTTAACCAAAGACATGGCACGACACCTCACTCCTCCATCACAATAAATGCCGGAAAATTTTCCGGTGGGATATGCTCCCCAACTGTCACCGTATTGTAAGAATCCCACTTCATGGCACTTCTTAATGCTTTGAAAACTTCATCTTTGCTTTCTTTTGTGTATTCGATTCAATAAGGAAATGACTTTTACTCCCAAGATTCCTTTCACCCGCTTACTCAACCAATTGCCTCTTATAGATGGCTGCCAATCCGCTCGCAACTCTTCTCACTAACCACCCTATCCTAGTGCGGATCACTCTGACATCACACCCACACACTGCGGCTTGTCCTCCTAAACTCCAACTCACACAGAACTAATGCAAAATTATTGCGAGCACTTACCAAAAACCAATAACCAATACAAACCTGATGATTTACTACAGGAAGGTACACAATCGCTTCAAAGACTTTACAGATTTTCACTGATGGCACTTTCGCTCATGCAGCTATTCCTCTTTCTCAGTCTCCCAGATTCGAAGCAAAATTTGACCCGCAAATTTCACTCTCAACTGCTCAAAGAGTCTGTCCTGCTGCACATAGGACTCGACAAATCTCAGTCAAAAAAAATTCTCTTACTCACTTAACTCACACACCGACTTGTTGACCACACCCGATCATCCTACTAAACCAGACAGATTACAACATATAACCAAGTGTCTCGTACACTTGTCAATATACTCCGTAGTCTTAGACCACGCAGGGTCCGTACATCACCATCAGCCACGTGGACAATTCTTTAGCACAAAGCGCCACACACATGTGAAGTTTGACGACTTCCCTACTCATACGGTGGAGTACGCACATTCCTACTAAACCTCGACTGAAGTACGCAAACTCCCTACTTAACCTCTCATACATCACAAATCATCTGCGATCTGCATAACCCTTTGCGAGAGCAACCTACCACTTTCACACTATCACTTATACGCAGAGAACATACCCAACTTTACTAGCGGGATCCAGGATCTGGGAAAGTCATTTCTGGGCTTAAGGGGACATCATCTTTGCTACAGTTGTCATTACAAAAAACAAAAATTCAAACCTCATAAAATAAACAACTAACCCCAACTTAAACTACCACCATAACATTAATCACCACATAACTAGTTTTCCAAGGAAACTAACCATCCTCTGCTACCAAAAACTGCTAGCGCACCTGGTCCTTAGTAAGTAAACATATAAGGGGACGCATATAGGCCGATTAACCTTTTGGATTGCACGGATTATCCTAGCCATGTAGTGACCAATGTTATCAATATTCAATATAACTCATCAATCTCTACTAAGAGAATCATTATTTTTTAGACAATTATATCAACATTTCATTAATAACCACAACTCAATATATGTTTAACAATTTTTATTTCCCTATTAGTTACAATTCTAGTGCATGAGGTTAATTCAGACTTTATTCAATCAGCTCAGAATTAGTTTATTAGCGACCAACAATAACACAGTATAATCAGAACTTGAGAAAACATATGCTCTAATGCTTCAGCATAAGCCAACAAAGATGAATATGTCAACATCAGTAGCAGAGTTCAGCAATCAGTTTGTCAATCATTTGTCACTTTCAACGTCGCCCACAGAATCCTACCTAACCCAGATTAGCACTTAGCATGTGGGACTTCATGCGAAAACAATTTAGAAACTTGAATTTGGAAAACATCTAACTAGAAAAAAACTATAAAAACAGCGCAGTTGGTACCTATAAAGAAAGGCACAAAAGTTAATCAGTCACATTGTCATAGCTACCTATCCACGTAATGGATCAGCAACAAAGTCAGTCTTTGTCTTCAGGTCATCAATTGATCAGCAACGCATCAGGCTTTTAAGCCCTTAAACCCAGTAACAGAATCTCAAACCTCATCTCTCGACGTCATCAATTCTCCCCTTGCATCTCTAGTTTTTGCCCCTTGTTATGACTTTTAATTAGAGTTTTTCATTCTATCCCCCTAATTCCTAATTGGTCAATTAATCACCATATGTGATGCTACCCAATACCTTCAATTCTACAAATCTATGAACTCTAGCATTTCGCTGTTCTTAGTTCATTGATTGGTTTACTGTACGATGTCCTCATCATCCGGCTCATCAGGTATCGAAAATGTTGTATCTTCCTCTTCAGTCAGTGTCTCTACATTTGAGTCCTGGGGAAGTACATCTCGTCTACTCTACACATAATTGTAGCAATTTGATTCCATCATCTCCTGTCCATCGGTACATTGAAGAAAATTCTAGCTAATCAGACTTTAACATTGGGTGGTGCAAGGTTAGTTTATCATGGTCGCTTTCCTCCAGCATGCTCTAATATCTCAGCTACTGCATGAGGCCTGGCAAAAACAAGGCCACAACTTTGGCTAAATTAACTCTACAATATAATGCAAAACATAGGTTATACAGCTCATTATGGCACATTACTACATTATTATTACACATTTTCATTATTTCACGCATTTTTTATCATTTTAGTACAAATTAGTATAAGTGGCTGCCATTCTTTGTGGGCACATTTTCAAACGTGTACATTATTTTCTCTACAATTAATTTCTCTATGAACTTTTTGTTAATCAAAGCACATAAACATTCATTAATAATTTTATTATTAGCATGACTGGTTCAACAAAGGAAAGGCTGAACCTGAAAATTCAATGACTGCTGTTACCTCTTCACTGACTTTAAAAATCCCTGACAATGAAGATGACAGCTCCCAGCTTCCAGTAACCAGTTCAGGCCGAATAATAAAAGTGCCAAGAACGTTTATCGCGGAGATATAATTGTGTGTGTGTGTGTGTGTGTGTGTGCACGAGTGTGTGTGTGTGTGTGTATATATATATATACATATATATATATATATATATATATATATATATATATGTATGTATAATACAGATTTTGTAACAAACAAATTGTAATTATTTATTTAACAGAGGGGGGATGTAGTCTCTTGCTTGAGAGATTTATGACGGGACACTTTTAGCTCAGAATGGACTCTATAGTATTGTGATGTAATTTTTAGAGTGGCATTTAATAAAAGCTTTGTTTAGAATGTGGAGTTCACAGGCACACACAGAAGAATAAAGATTTATAATATTCAGCTCCATGTGTGTAGTGGTTATTGGTAGGTACCCAGGCTGGGGAGGATGCTACAGTGCATTACCCCTTTATTGTCATGGTACCCCACTCCATAGAGATCCTCATGACCCGCACGAGAACCCAGCATTTGACAAATAGCTGCATAACCTACTATGAGAGAATCATTTTAGCAACAGAAAATGTTTCCATTTGGAGATGTAACACACTAACCTCTGCTTCTCTGTTGCCAACCCTAGAAGAGGATGATGAAGGGGAGTTTGACAATGAGTGTGTCAGCATCACTGAATTGTGCATAGAATCGAGACATGACTTACTGCATGTTTCTCAGGCTGAGTCTGATCATTTCCTGTTTGTTGACGGGTCCTGTTGAGGGATGGCCGCAGCACTTCAAAAGCTGCTTATGCTGAATATATACTGAGTAGGGTTGTGGAAGCATCCTACTTGTGCAATGTAACATCCACACAAGTGGCGGAGCTGAGTGCTATCACCTGAGCTTGCTGTACTTCAAAGGGTTTGAGTTACTATTTACACTAACAATTAGTATGGGTTTGGAGTTGTGCATGACTTTGGTCATTTGAGGTCACAGCCGGGCTTTCTGATGTCAGTTGGTACTCCCATTAGGAAAGTGCTGTATGTTTCAAATTTGTTAAATGCTGTGCAAATGCTGAAGGAAATTGTGGTAGCGAAGTGTGCTACACATTATACCAGCAATTATTGTGTTAGCAGAGACAACTGTAGTGCGGATGAGATTGCCCGAAATTGTGTTCTTGAGCCCAGCACCTTTCATTTAGATAAACCATGTAATGCGAAAGGGGATACTGCATCTAATATGCTCCTGATTACCATGCAGACTTTTAACGAGCTGAGGGAAGTAGAACATGCTGCCCTATAGTTAGAGAAGGCAAAATGGGAAAAAATGGGATGTGTGGGTGATGCCAGCGACATCTGGATATCGGAAGAGGGAAAAAAAACATCTCCCTGATTCCCTTCTGCCTGCAAAGGTGTGACACATGCATGGCCCACTAAATGTAGGTAGAGATGGGATTGTGACTACTTTTTAATGTTATTGTCACAATCCTCATTTTAGATCAGTGGCTGAGAGTTTTTGTCAGCATTGCACCATATGTCAAAAGCAGGACATGGGCAAGGGAGTTGCAGTAGCCATGAGCCACATTGGGAAGTCTGATGGTCCCTTCAATCGTCTCCAGATCAACTTTGTTGAGATACTGTGATGTAACCAGTTGAGGTACATCCATGTCATTGTGTGCCTATTCTCACAATGGGTCGAGTCATATCCCACCAGGAGACGTTGCCAGGCAGCTGCTGTAGGAATTGATACCAAGATTCGAAATGCCACTTCATCTTGAATTCGATCAAGGAACCCAATTCAAAAGCAAGATAATGCAATTGGTATGTACAGCTTTAGGGATTGACAAGAGGTTCAACTAATGTTACAAACCTGAAGCATCAGGTGTTGTCGAGAGAGTGAACGGGACTATCAAAGCTAACCTGGCAAAGGCTTGTGCTTCCACACCATTGAAGTCGCCTGACGCTCTTCCCTTGGTACTTATTGGCATCGAAAGTCCCCTTTGTAAAAGAACCACAATGTTGCTACATGAGATATTGATGTGGAGAGCAGTGACATACCCTCTGTCCTGGCCGCCGCCATTGTGAATATAACTGATGACCTGGTCCGTGTGTACCACAAAGGATTGTCTGACGTGATGCATGCCATCTCTCATCAAGTTGATGCTGCTACTCCAGGAATTCAAGGGTCTTCAGGGCATGACCTGAACCCTTGTGTTTGGATCTACGTCAAAAAGCACATACAGAAGTCCTGTTTGGAGGAGCATTGGAGAGGACCCTACCAGGCGATCCTGGTTACCAACAAAGCTGTCAAATATGCTGGTCTGCCAGCATGGGTTCACGTCTCTCCTACCAAGAGAGCGAGGCACGAGGAGGAAGAAGCGGAGCCAATATTAAGTCACCCCAGGTTTGAGGTGTTCGAGGCCTCAAAAGAAGAGGAAGGGCAAGCTGAGAGTGCTTTTGCCCCTGCAACTTTTGTGATATCCACTACTGGATTAAGAAAGCACATTCAAAGGGACAGTGAAAACATATGAAAGACCAAAACTAATCTGGCTCAGATTTCGCAAGGAGTGGAGCAGAACATGGAAGCTCCATCCCAGAGAGCGAGTCTGCTTCATCAGAGCCAGAACTTTCAAGCACCTCCAAGGGCCGAGCCTTAGCTGGCCAAGAGCTGCAGCTACCCAAAAAGATGACCAGATTGACATAGTGTATGAAAGCTTGGACTGGACCTATAGCAAGCGACTCAAACGAGAAAGAAAGAGCAATCAGAAGTACACAGGTCCAGACTGGACATACCTTGCCAGAATTAAGTTTGGTTCTGATGATTGCCTGACTGACGTTGATGAGCATCCCTGAGATGAAAAGGCACCACGACAGGAGACTATTTGTTCACGCCATTGATGAAAAGATAGAGAGTTCGTGTAATGGTCAGAGGACAGTAGCCCACTTAGGTCTCTAGTGGAAATAGAACACAAATTCTGGTAGCTTTCGAGATAGGGTAGAGACAATAGGGTAGTACTTAAAGGACTAACTTTCATCTAAGGATTTCTTTGATCTGATTTAGATGAACATACATAGCAATGCTGCAAAACTCTAATAGTGAGCCTAACAGTTGCTAGTTCTTTTTCTGTGCATGGATGGCTGTTGGATGTCTATTTGCTTGGATGGAGTATCGCTCACATACCAATAAACTCTACCTTTGAGCCTACAGTTAGGTCTTCCCCTCCAAGTAAAATTTCTCACCTCCCCCAACTTGAGAGTGTGTATATTACCAAATGTTAGTGAAGTAAGGGATGATTATGGGAGTGGAGAACGGTTATGTCTGCTCCTACCTTCCAACCTTTGCAGGTGAGAGAGCGTCATATTTCCATCTACCTCTGTCCTATTCCTTCTCTTGCTCAGTTTTCCTAAAATGTTTCTGCCGGTAAAACACTATTAAACTGTTTTACTCTGACTCTGACGATCCATTAGAGGAAGTTCCAATTGTTCATGGGGAAAGTTCATATTTGTGGGCTACTACACATATTTCTCATTCTTATCAAGGGCATACGTTGAAGGGAGCAGCTTGGGTATATGATGAATTTTTTAACAAGACTAATTCTAACCAGAGCATGTATGGTTTAACCTGAAAAATTAACAGTGAAGAGAAAGTGTTCTTGGACAAACTAAACAAGAGGATAAGGATAGATGAAGAAATAGGAAAAGGGAAGATCAATGATGAAAATGTTATTGGGAAGGGCAAAGAAACCCTGAAAGAACCACCTACTAGGTTGCACATTGAAGTCTTTAAATAGGGATCCTTACGTCCAGAGGGAAATTAAACTGTTGAGAGACTAGGATGGAGCGAATGTGAACATAATTATTTCGTAAAGGGGACGACCTCAAATTTAGAGACAAGTATAAAAGGGATCTATTATGTGTATGGCAAATCAGCTTATTTTGAGCTGCCATATAACTGGACAGGTAGTTGAAATGCAGATTTAGTTTTTCCAAGATTATATCATACTAATGAGTTAGACTTTCCTCCAACATGGTATATATGGAGAAGTAGATTTAAGCAAATCCTTAGTGATATCTTTGGAGCCTTCATTCCACAAATAGGAGTGACACTGAACGATGTAATGATTAGAAGATTATCCATCTTTGTCAAACGGTTTGCTTGTAACAAAGCAGGTTCTTTGGCAGTGAACAACAAGGAGATGCTTACAATGAGAGCTTTAATTATGCAAAATTGCATTGCATTTGACTTTCTCCTTGCAGAAGAGGGTTTAATTTAAAAAGTCATTCATGCTCGGTAATTCTGTGCAAATATCCCATGCGTAGATACACAGCGTGTTGGCTGCATTATTAACATTACGAATATAATGCATGAATTAAATGAGTTGGAAGAATCAGGTACCAGGGAAGGATTTGGATCTGTGTTTGGATCTATTGGAAAGGGATTTGTGAAGATAGGCGAATGGCTAGTTAGCATAGGTGGAAGAATCCTGAAGGTGTTTCTAACCCCTCTCCTCCATATATTGCTTGGTATTGCATGTGTATGTGTTTGCTTGAAACTTTGCAAAGGGATTTCATCCCTAACTGGTACGGATTGTGGGTATAAGAAGCTATCAGCAACAAGATGGAGAAAGAGGAAGAGAATTGATGGAAAGATGGAAAAGATGCAAAGTCACCTTTATGACGCTTTGGTAGCTTGGCCGAATCCAACAAGAAGAATCCAAAGTTAATGAGTGGTGTTTTGTAATAAAGATTTGGAGTGATGATTCAGCTCCCTGTGTGGCATAGTCATTGGGGAGTACTCAGGCTGGGGAAGATGTTACCATGTGTTACCCCTTAATTGTCATGGTACCCCACGTTTTAGAGATCCTCGCGAACCACACTAGAACCCAGGATTTAACAAATAGCCGTCTAACGCACTATGAGAGAATCATCTTAGCAGCAGAAAATGTTTCCATATGGAGAGCTAACACACTTCCAACCCTTTCAGATGAGGGAGCACCATATTTCGAATTACCCCTGTCCTATTCCTGCTTTTTCTCAGTTTTCCTAAAATGTTTCTACCACCAAAACACTATTAAACTGTTTGACTAAAGATGTGGGGTGATGATTCAAAATCATCAGAGGGGTGCTGTAGAAGTTGCTTTTCTTTACTTAATGAACAGAACGTAGTTTGAGAGTATTCTAACTTTAACTGTGTTAATGCTATCTTCTATGTTGCACAGTGAAACAGTCTATTGCACAATGACTGTTGCTGACTCTTCTAAATAAATAATAGCTGAATCTTACTGATAACTAGAGAAAGTGTTCCTAGAAACTATTTCTCACTGTATCAGATCAAGGACAATTTCAACTGTCCCAGGCTACCACTGCATAATGTATCCATTAGCTTGCTTGAACAAACTGCGACAATACCTACAAATCCAAGCCATTGCTCTCTGAGGGAAACTTTGAATGTATTTTGTAGTAAAATGTATCTTATTGATCGTCTCCTATTGGTGCACAGCCTCAGATCCAAGTGATCCTGTAGAATGTTATGAACGTCTTTGTTAGAAGTCTTATTAAAAAATGTGAAGATTTCAAGCAATAAAGATTTGTGGTGCGTGGTAATCACAGTAAGAGTATCCGGGTGCTAGGTCCAGACTGCTATTTGGAGCTTCAATTGAAAAGCCAGGTCTTGAATCTCCTTCTGAACTCCTGGAGGGAGGGAGAGGTCCAAAGGTGGATTGGGAGGCTGTTCAGAATTTCACAGTGAGTTAGGAGAAGGAATGGCCTCCATTGTTGCTGCAGCAGATTCTGGGAAGGGAGGGCAGGGGAGATTGAGGCAGAGCACAGGAGTCCGGAGGGAAGGTGGATGTCCAGGCAGTGGTTGATGTATGCTGGTCCTTGGTTGTGAAGGGCTTTAACCGGTGTGCATCTGAATCTTGATTTGGCATCTCTTGTGACAGAGAGCCAGTGGAGTTTCTTCAGGTGGGTGGTGATGTGGGGCCGTCTGAAGGGTCAAGGATGAGTCTGGCTACTGAGTTCTGGCTGAGGTGTGATGTGATTCCAGTGTATAGTGCATTACAAGAGTCCAGGAGGCTGGTGACAACGGCTTGAGTAACAGTTCGGCTGGTGAGACTCGAAGCCATTTGAAGATTTTTCGGAGCATGTGGAGGGTAAGGAAGCAGGCAGTGGTGACTGCATTGACGTGGTGGAATTCTGTGTACAGGAGACCATAATCTCTACCCATAGAAGGCAAATCTATGCTGGATTTCACCTAGAACTGTATTGAGTTCTCTGTACTTATGATTTGTATGCCTTGCTATAAAAATTCACTTATCCCATGTCCTGTATCATTTGCCTTCAATCATTTATATAAATGATTGAAACAACCATCCTTGTCTGCTGTTCTTATGTTTGTTAGCTGCTATTGATTAAAATCTTAAAGTGACAACTTCAGTCAGGGAGTACTAAAGTCTATATCAGGACTACGCCACTCCCGGTCCTAGATGTTAGTGAACTCAGCTAATTTTTAGAATGAGGTGTTTGCTCACTGATGGTGCTTTATGCATACAGCACCATATCAGTCTGTTAAGTCAACACAAGACGTTTTTGTTCAAAGCCCACCCGGTGCTGGTGTATTTCAAGATGCTATCGTTAGCACTAATGGAAAAGTGAAGCATGCCCCACCCGCATGACCTCCAGACCAGTCCCAATTGACTTACTTTGACAGAAAGTGTGTAGATATTGTAGGTTCTCTCCCCACACCTTGCAACATTGCACACCCAGTGAAAGACCTGGGTAGCAATGGAAAACTCTAATTGCCAACTCCCCAACCACTATGCAAACGTCTGTGGAGATGTCTGTCAAAGCTCACCAAGAGAGCGAGGACCCAATAGAGAATGCGTATGATTCCAGATGCAGGGGACCCTACCCTCCAAATATTGTAGGATCTCCCACCCTACAGACTGCCAAAAAAGACAATAAGATATTCCTCATCTCATGCACGTTAGTTTGGAGAAACAAGGCTAACCGTTCCCGCTCCATGTACTAAGTGTTAGTGGGACTCACACCAGTGACATCCCTCATTGACACCACTGAGTGAATGAACTTGATGATCAGATTCCAATTTCACCTTTTAAAACCACCATCTGCAATGCTCCCGACAATGGTCTACATCTTTGTCTATCGAGGTGCATCTCCTATTCCAAAGTATGGAATGTTACACTTCACCATCACCCATAGTGGATTGTCCTGTGAAACAGAGTTCTTTGCTGCAACTGAAGGAATGGAAATGTCTCCTGGGCTGCTTCACTGCACAAGATCATTGGCCTGATCCATTTTGCATCACCCATTACTGATATGGACATTGACGAATGTCTCAAAGACATCCAACACCTCCTAAGGGCTTAGCTGCCTGAAAAGGCCCCCACATTAACCCTTCTGGGAAGCCACTTGCTCTCCATTAAGTACAAATTCTTTTCTACCTTTGGCTCACTGTGAAAGCTGAGTTATTGAAATTGGAAAAGGTGGGAGCCATAAAAAAGGTCACTGGGTCCATGCCTTAAGTTTCTCCCATGGTTGCCACGTGCAAGCCCAAGTAACCTAGGAATATACACATTTGTATCAACATGTGACTGCCAAACAGAGCCATTCATAGGAAACAGTTTAATAATCCAACAATCAATGACCTCATCACAGATCTGAATGGGTTTCGTTGGTTCTCAAAGTTGAATCTCAACTCTGGGTAGAACCAGTTGGAGCTCCACAAAGACTGCCGGTAATTAACTTATTTTTTAACCCATGTTGGCCTCAGGAGGTACTGCCATTTCAACTTTGGTATCTCATCTGCTGCTGAAGTTTTTCAAACTGCACTTTGTGAAACCTTGGCGGGAATGAAGGGTGTCCTCAATGTCAGTAATGGCATTCTGTTGCATGCCACTGCTGTTTCGGAACACAAGAGGAGGCTGGCTGCCACCCTCCAAAGAATGGAGAAAGTAGGGCTAACATCAAACAAGCAGAAATGCCAATTCCTGTAACACGAAATAGAGTTCTATGGCTACATCTTCTCCAAGACCGGCATCTTGCAAAGAGTACAGACATCCAAATGCAGCATGCTGAACCTTGCAATCAAAAGTCAAAAGTTTCCCTTGGTTAGCCACATACTGTGGGAGGTTCATCCTGAATCTTGCAACCCTAGCAAGGCTGTTGCAGCACCTTACAAAGATATCCACTCCCAGGTCATGAAGACACGCAGAAGAAATGGCATTACAAGAGAAAACATATGTGCACATTGAGCAAGGAGGCAATCAAGTAGGGCTGCATTCATTTTCACCAAATAGGAGTCGGAACAGCGCATGCTGGAACCACGCATGCCTAAACAACTCGGTCGGAACAACGACCGCGTTGTTACCATGAATGCCTTTACCACGAATGCCTTAACAATGATTTTTTGTAGTAAAGGCATTTCTGGTAAAGGCATGTGTGAATGGCATGCGTGGTTCCAGCATGCGACTCCCCCACCCCTAACAGAATCAGACCCCAACCCCACCACCCCTAAAAACAAGTCTACCACTATCCCATCCCCCACCCCTAAAACTTAAACTACCCGATGCCCCCAACCCACCCCTAAAACTACCACGACCCCCACCCCACCTAAAACCTACACTACCCGACCCCCCACCCTGCTCCTAAAAACTAAAAATATCTGACCCCCCACCCCCAAAAACTAAAAATACCCTGAACCCAACCCCTAAAACTACCTCAACCCCCAACCCCAAAACCTAAACTACCTCGACCTCCCACCCGCCCATAAACCTACTGAGACTCCCCACCCCCCTAAAACCTAAACTGCCCGACCCCCACCCCGTCCATAAAACTACCATGACCCCCACCCTCCCTAAATCCTAAAATACCTCGACCCCCCCACCCCTAAAAACTAAAAATGCCCAACCCCCCTCCCCTCCTAAACCTAAAAATACCCTGACCCCCCAACCCTGCCGCTAAAACTAAAAATACCCCGCCCCTAAAACTAAAAATGCCCGACCCCCCATCCCAAAAACGAAAAATACCCTGACCCCCACCCCTAAAACTAAAAATGCCCGATCCCCCCTCCCCCACCCTAAACCACCCTGACCCCGGCCCCCAAAAATTAAAAATGACCGACCCCTCCACCCCCACCCCTAAAACAGCCCCACTTGCCTGATCACGTCCTCCAACGAAGCCGACTACCTTCTTCTGTGCCTTAACCACACATATGTGTTGATCAGTACTTGCGCGGTTACGGCACCGAACAAGGAAGTCGTGGTTAACGAAAGCGTTGTTCCGCTTTCGCGGTCCATGGCTTCATTGTTCAGGAGTCGTGGTTGGAGATGTTTCCCATTTTCACCCATACCTGTACGGCCAGATGTTCAAAGTCATCATTGACCACAAACCCCTATTGCCATTATTGGCAGACATGGCTCCACAATTGTCTCTGCGCATCGAGAAGTGGGTGCATCAACTTCAGAAATACCAACTCATGTTTGGATATAAACCTGGATGCACCAATCAAGCAGAGTACCTGTCACGTCACCCCCAACTTCACCAATTAAATGTGAAATACTTCTCTGGGGACTGACAAATACATCAAGTGGATGGTGACATCAACCTGTCGCCAAGCAGTGAAGCTCACAGATATTTGTACAGCAACTAAATCTGATCCCTGCCTCCATCGCAAGTGCAACCTTGGAATGTCAAATCAATGGTAATGCTTCCAAAGCATCAGTGATATGAATGATATCACATGACGGGACGTGATGGCACTGCTGCATGTGCACTATGAACTGAGCATCATAGAAGGAGAAATCCTCATGTTGGGACATTGGCTGATTGTGTTACGACTCGGTCGTCCCATTTCCAGGGGGCGCTGTAAGGGGACTGTCAGAAGCCTGGGAATCACCTTGAACATCTATCTAGAGTCCCTAGCTGACTCCTGTTTGTTTCTCTTTTCTCCATGTTACACTTGTGTAGGACTACATTTGCTTCTTGGGACTGCAAATCCCATAATGCATAGCTTGGTAGTCAGGAAAACCCGGATTCTGTTTCCCATTGTTTTCAATGGGAGAAATCCAGTTGCTCCTTTTCACTGGATCCTCTCCTCCAGGACTTGCAAGTGTCCGAAACCACACACACCTGAAACCTCTCCTGTGCAGCCCAGCTTGGAACTGCTTATAAGCAGCCATTTCCTCAAGCTCCCCGTCGTGCATCGGACTTCAATTCCTTTGTGTTACAGACCCCTTGTCGGATGGTGTTCCAGTTTTGTTCCTGTTCTGTTCCAGCCTGATCCTGTTTCCTGTTTCTCTGCCCTGCTCCTGATTGTTCCAGCCAGAGTCTGCTCCCTACTTCTTAGCCTTGTACCTGTTTGTTTCTTCCAAAGCCTGCTCCCTGTTTCTCTGCCCTGCTCCTGCCTTGTTTCAGCTTGAACCTTCTCTCTGTTTCCCAGTCCTGTTTACTGCTCATTTCCTACTCCCTGTATTCCAGTCCTGTCCTTGCCTGTTCCAACCAGAGCCTGTTCTCAGTTTCCCAGTCCTGTCTCTGTCTGTCCCAGACAGAAGTTTGCACCCTGTTTTCAAGTCCTAGACCCGCCTTTGCTTCAGCCTGAGCCTGTTCCTAGTTCTTGCCTCTGCCTCTTTGTTTGTTCCCTTCTGTTTCTGTTTCTTCTTGGTTCTTTGTGTCTGGTAAGTGTTCTATCAGTCTTCACCAGTGTATACGTGTCCTCCTGTGTACTGGGGTTGGCTCCTGGTTTCCAGGAGGCAATTCCAGCCCCCATCCTTGTCCAGTGTTATACGTTGTATTTCGTGCCTAACAGTGACAGTGTGCTATTGCTGTTTTCTCAGGAATCGCCACTGTGTTTCCAGCTGGACCCACAAGAGCGTGTCCTGTGTATGTAAGTACTATCCTTGTTTGTGCTCTAGGGTCCAGAGACAGAATCACTTCTGCTGCCTCCTTTCTATGGGGCTGGCAGGGTGACTATCTGTAAGAGCAAACTGCACAGAGGCATTGAGATTCCCTGTCACTGTGGGAGGTTCTGCGCCTTACTCTGTGTACAACCCCAGCGTGTTTGTCCACTGGTAATCCGTTTCCTGTTTGTTCACACAAGGGTCGCTCTGCTTTTACTTTCCTGTTTCCTGTGCCTATCCATAGCTGTCCTTTCCGTGTATGCCTTTAGCTGCTCCTCTGCCCCAGTGTACTACCTCTTTAGGATATTCGGTGACCTCAAGGGGTGTCCCAACCAAAGTCCTGATCAGACCCGCCCGAAACCGTGACAGAATGCACGAACCAAACATTTCAAGCTCCTCTGGCAGTAAAGGCACACACAAACCTAAAGGGCTTTCCTATCATGTTAAGACACCCCTTTCTAAGCCTATACATTCTCTGAAATCCTCTAAAAAAGACCTTAGTTTAAAGGATAGACTTGTTAAAGAAAATCAAAGATTGCAAATGCAGTACTACATTGCGTGGCTTGCTGATTCCTCAATGTTCAGCTATTATAATATATGTGATTATGACCCCCAATCCCTGTCTGTAGAAGAATTACAAAGTAATAATGAGTTTTTGGAGGTTCTATTACCTCAAACAGGGGAGAATGTTCCTAACAGTGAAAGTGCTTTTGCTACTTCTGCACAAGACATTTACTATCAAGAAAACCTGGTTAATTCCTTGCCTCATGCTAGTGCATCCCAGATTCACTTCCAGCACTCTGCCAAAACAAAGAACCCTGACACTGTTCAAGAAGCCACACTACCGATTCCCTTGTTTTCTGTTGAGTGCTTCAGCCCATCTAGGCCAGTTTCTCAGAATTCAAAGTGCAGTGCTGACTCTTATAAAGACCTATCAGTCCCTCAGAGTTTTCAAGTCAGCAGGCTAGACCCTGTATCTAAGGGATCAGTAAAAACTGTGGGATTCCTTAGTTCAATTCAAAAAGCTTGTGCTCTTCCCAAACTGGATGATAATATACCAGTCTCAATCCCTAAAATCTCTGCTAAACCCTTTTCTATTCTGAGTGGGTTTGATAACAATATGGACATACACACACTAAAAGAGCAGTTTTGGCAGATTAAAAGGCAGATATCAGACTTCTATGATGAATATGTTGTAACATACACAATAAATCTTGCACATGGGCTCTTTTCATCAATGCATATTTCACTGTTGGCAGAACCAGACATTCTGTTTATCTGTAAGGTAGAAGAAGTAACAGAGCAGCTGATGGAAACTACCGCAAGGCAATTTGAAAACCTGAAAAAAGAAAATGATCATCAGCTTTCGCTTAAAGAACAGTATGCTACCTCATGTGCCTCTCCAAAGACTGCTATAAAGCAGATTTTCCCTGCTATGAATGAATGTCAAGAGACTGCTCCAGTTATAAATATATCAGACTCTCTCTCAGCTTGTAGTTTTCCAGAGGATATCCCTGTGCAGTTGACTGAATCTCTGACATCTCTGAGAGATTTGACACCTCTTGATTCAAAGGATAGATCAGAGTCTTCAGAAGGAAGTGTCTCAGCCCCTCTATCAGAACAAATAAAGCCAAAGGAAGAAGGGAGTTCTGATGCAGACTCCAATAGCTGCACCTTAAGAAACCAAGATATGACTTTACTGGAGATTTATGGCAAGTTGTGCAACAGTGTTGAAGAATCTGAATCTAGTGATGACAGTGGTTCCTGCCTTGCCGTGAACAAACCTGCAGATAGTGCTGTTCAAATGGCGCACACACCAGAATTTTCAGATTGTGGGGATACGCCTGCTCTTTCAAACAATATCATAGAATTTTCAGATAATGAAGAGACAGTTCCTGTTTCAAGTGAATTCATGGATTTTTCTGACTGTGAAGAAATCCCCGCAGTTACTAAGATTGTAATGGACTTCTCAGAAAGTTTAAAAATCTCTTCTGTGTCAAAGCAAACCGTGGAGATTTCAGAAAAGGAAGAAAGCCAGCAATCTGAAACTAAACAGCCTGTCATAAGAAATGAGCGCCTTCTCCTAGAACTGGACACAGTTGCAGCCTCAACCACTGATCCTGACCTGCTGATCCCTGCCAATGTGTATCCTGTTTTCAGCTCCACAATTAGTGAAGAACAGATCTCTGAGCTACCGGTATCTCATCTTGATGTAAAATCAGCCACACCAACGTCACCTGCTGTGTCCCTGAAATTAAAGACTCCTGAAACCCAGCAATCTGAAACTGAAGCTCAAGTACTGAAAGATATAATATGTCCCACTAAAACTAAAGACTTGAATTTGAATCTTGTATTCGAAGATCTGATGATAAGTACTGTTCTTAGTGTTTTATTGCAAGAAACCATCATCAATTCAAAGGCTAAAGCTGAAGCTTTAGATAACAATGTAGAGGCGATTTCTGAAGAGACTCCAGTTCTATTTCAATTCAAAGAACAACCTTTCAGTGTTAACAGAGCTGAAGATCAACTACCTGTAGTAGAAACGCTTTGCAAAGAAACCATTTATGATACCACAAACACACCACAGAGCACTTGCAATGAAGAAATCCCAGTCTTGTCTGAAGATCACCCTAAAGAATTAGCTTGTGGAACTTCTACATTTTCAGATGTTAATCCAGTTTCTAAAGACATGAAAACTCCTGTTGCTCCTGAATTTGATACTCCGAAGTCATCCAAGACGAAAGAAAATTCTGACTTTTTCATGTTTACTTTGAGAACACCAGTTACCCATGCCTCCCAAGTCTCTATGCTTTGCAAGCCTCAGACCACAATCGATGCAAATACTGCTGCAGAAACAGACAAATCCTGCTTGTCAGAAGGTGTTACAGACCTGACAGTTACTAATACGCCAATTATCTCCTCCAAAGAAGACAGTACTGAACAGGGAACTAATGTCCTAAAGAATACTGCCCATAATGCCATTCCAGATCTCCTTGCTCCTGAATCTACTTCACCAGAAACCAACTCCATGCACTCCTCCCATATCAATCGAACAATAGAGAGGAAAGACATCGGAGCCCATATGGGTATTAATACATGCTTTGCTCATTGGATGATTCATCTGTGGCAGGACTGTAAACTTATCAACCAAGGTTGGTGTTGGATTTACTTGCTTTGGCTTTTCCTCTTCAACATTTTTCAGCCAAAGGATCGCCTTCTCTTCTTGAGCAGACTGGTGGGAGGGGGTATACTGTTACGACTCGGTCGTCCCATTTCCAGGGGGCGCTGTAAGGGGACTGTCAGAAGCCTGGGAATCACCTTGAACATCTATCTAGAGTCCCTAGCTGACTCCTGTTTGTTTCTCTTTTCTCCATGTTACACTTGTGTAGGACTACATTTGCTTCTTGGGACTGCAAATCCCATAATGCATAGCTTGGTAGTCAGGAAAACCCGGATTCTGTTTCCCATTGTTTTCAATGGGAGAAATCCAGTTGCTCCTTTTCACTGGATCCTCTCCTCCAGGACTTGCAAGTGTCCGAAACCACACACACCTGAAACCTCTCCTGTGCAGCCCAGCTTGGAACTGCTTATAAGCAGCCATTTCCTCAAGCTCCCCGTCGTGCATCGGACTTCAATTCCTTTGTGTTACAGACCCCTTGTCGGATGGTGTTCCAGTTTTGTTCCTGTTCTGTTCCAGCCTGATCCTGTTTCCTGTTTCTCTGCCCTGCTCCTGATTGTTCCAGCCAGAGTCTGCTCCCTACTTCTTAGCCTTGTACCTGTTTGTTTCTTCCAAAGCCTGCTCCCTGTTTCTCTGCCCTGCTCCTGCCTTGTTTCAGCCTGAACCTTCTCTCTGTTTCCCAGTCCTGTTTACTGCTCATTTCCTACTCCCTGTATTCCAGTCCTGTCCTTGCCTGTTCCAACCAGAGCCTGTTCTCAGTTTCCCAGTCCTGTCTCTGTCTGTCCCAGACAGAAGTTTGCACCCTGTTTTCAAGTCCTAGACCCGCCTTTGCTTCAGCCTGAGCCTGTTCCTAGTTCTTGCCTCTGCCTCTTTGTTTGTTCCCTTCTGTTTCTGTTTCTTCTTTGTGTCTGGTAAGTGTTCTATCAGTCTTCACCAGTGTATACGTGTCCTCCTGTGTACTGGGGTTGGCTCCTGGTTTCCAGGAGGCAATTCCAGCCCCCATCCTTGTCCAGTGTTATACGTTGTATTTCGTGCCTAACAGTGACAGTGTGCTATTGCTGTTTTCTCAGGAATCGCCACTGTGTTTCCAGCTGGACCCACAAGAGCGTGTCCTGTGTATGTAAGTACTATCCTTGTTTGTGCTCTAGGGTCCAGAGACAGAATCACTTCTGCTGCCTCCTTTCTATGGGGCTGGCAGGGTGACTATCTGTAAGAGCAAACTGCACAGAGGCATTGAGATTCCCTGTCACTGTGGGAGGTTCTGCGCCTTACTCTGTGTACAACCCCAGCGTGTTTGTCCACTGGTAATCCGTTTCCTGTTTGTTCACACAAGGGTCGCTCTGCTTTTACTTTCCTGTTTCCTGTGCCTATCCATAGCTGTCCTTTCCGTGTATGCCTTTAGCTGCTCCTCTGCCCCAGTGTACTACCTCTTTAGGATATTCGGTGACCTCAAGGGGTGTCCCAACCAAAGTCCTGATCAGACCCGCCCGAAACCGTGACAGATTGTCCCACGACAGTTGAGCTCAGGTTAATTTAGTGACTTTGAGAGTTCATCCTGACAAGCTTTGTGATTGTCCTTGAGGTGGGTAGTCTGCAAAATCAAGTATGAATCCAGTTTCAGACAGTTACTAAGAAAGTTGTCATGACTAAACGTCCAATTATTACAGAGGAGAAATCAACAACATATGTTTTAAATCTACGCTTTGTGAGTAGAATGAGAAAATCGTGTAGTTGCTATATAGCAAACGTTGCAATTGTAGAGGACCTAAATGATCGGGCTAGCCTTGTCAGGGGACTGCAGCATGGGTGCCATCCAGAACGGGACTATGGTATGGGAGTCATGAAAGATGTCAATTGCATTAGCTCCATGCAGCATGTCACACCTATAGGTGTCATGGGAAATGAGACCAACTTTATCAGGCTGAATTTGACTAGGTATTGGAGCCAAGCAGAATGCGAAATGTATATAGATGCTATGGGAAATGGGACTAGTCCAGTCAGCCATCTGTAAATGCTAGACATGGCGTTTATACCTTAGACAGCTTCGGCTCTCTATGCTACTGGGCCCTGGCTATGCCAAATGTGGCTAGATCTCCTGGGTAGAGACCCCCAAAAAGCCCAAAATGGGCTGACCAGCTATCAGTCTAAAACATACTGTGATAGGGTCACATCATGCCTCACTCATCACCTAAGGCTCTGCTCCATGCTACTCTACCCTCCCTGTTGTCCTTTCCAGAAGTGGACTGGACACTGAACGCTTGAGCCAGATGCCAGGCCCTGGTTTATGTTCTGCCTGTTGCGGTCAGCGTGTGAATGATTAGGCCAACACAGTAGTGGAGGACAGCACCTGTCAGTGTACATGCACACTGCTGTTTTCTTATTTAATGACCCATTGCCCTGACGCTGTGTCTGGTGTCAGGACTCATGTCATGCCATGTAGTCAGAAGAGGTGTTACGTGGCACTGCTTTCCTCTCCAAATTTCTTCAAAATGACGATTAACTTAACCAGTCAAAATGTTAGCCACCCCGCGGGTGACATTAACAGTTGATTCCTCTGGATCAGACTTTCCTAAACCAAAGTATTCATACTCTCTTGGGGCTGCTGACTTGGGATCATAAAAGGTAGTGATGTTTTGGAGATGCCCTTTAATACTCATCCTATGCCCCCTTTCCTGAGGGGAGACAGAAATATAGTCAGCTTCCGGTGATCCAGGGTCAGTGCCTGTATAACCCTGCAAGGTCCATATTGCCCGACATGTCATCGCCTAGGTTCCCTCACAGGTGACAGGAAGCGCTCTACAAATCTACTGATTGGTTGATCCTGGCAGAGACTTCGGACATTTGGGCTTGGAGAGTTGCCACTATCGGATGTGTGGGGTAACACTCTGGGCCATTATCATTAATGTCTTTGGTCCTGTTACTACAAGTAGTTATGTTTCAAAAGTATGACTGAACTTGCTCTTTTCTAGATGTCGATTCCGCACCAGGACCCATTCACCCACCTTGATGTTTGATTCACACTATCTTCTTTTCACACTCACTTTGGCATTATTACGAGTTTGGTTGCACTGGCTCAATTGAATGTTTAGTGGTGCTGGTGCCCATGAGTCTACTTGGAGATGGCGACCCGTGTTGCTAGGCCAAACGTGACATAAGGTGGTGACAAGTTGGTGGTGCTAGGTGGTGTATGTCTATACTCACCCAGGAATGCTTTGATCATATTGTGAACATCTTGTTGCTACAGCCTGATCCTGTTAGCTTTATTCAAGGTCTGCATCAGCCACTCTTCCTCGCCATTGGCCTCTGGCCCCCAAAGTATTATTTTGCTGTGAGTTATGGCTAAGAATGTATGGTAGTGATGGAATTTGCTAACCTGAAATGTAGGTCCGTTGTCGCTCTTCACTGTTTTAGGATGCCCAAATAGTGCAAAGATGTTGTTGAGGAGGATAACTTTCTAAATGATCCTTTGAACTCTAGACCTTCTCCATTCACAGATACTCTCCAGAGACAACCCACAGATACTCTCCAGAGACAACCAGTGACATGACATTGGTCCATTGGATGATTTGAGTACACGTGTACAAGGGCTGTTGGCGCTTGCAGGGACAAATGTCAATATAATTGCCACAGCTGCGAATTCAAGGGCCCTGGTTGACAGTACTGGACAAAGCTATCCCAATACTATTAATGATAAGTCTGCTGCTGCCTTTAACACTGTACTTACTGCAGTCTCTGGTGCTGTGTCTCCCTTTGTGTCTATTGATGCTTCTGTGGTGCCTACTTCACTGCCAAAAAAACATATGTTAATATCAGATCCTTAAACATTGAATTTGTAAAACATTTACAACAATTGACTTAAATAGACTAATGTCATATGACATAGATTAAATGAGATACCTGATCAGAGAAGTAGCAATGTGATTGACTGAAGTCCATATGCAGTTTGAAGTACTAGCTGTAGAATATGATGTAGATATCGGCAGGAAAAGAAATTTACAGAGAAGTAACAAGATGGATTTGAGTGAAGCGAAAAAAAAAAATGGGTCTTGTGACTGCCTGAGTTCACATTAAAGAGCAGTGATTGGAGAAGTCTGAAGAACAGAGAGAAGTAGAATAAGAAAGTTTATAACACCTTTATTTGTAGTTTTACATAGCAAAACACAGCAGCAGAAAAAGTCACAATCAGGGTGTGCTCTGTGTGAGGCGGGACGCCCACCACAGTCTTACAACTGCAAAATGTACACAGTTTGGGTGCCAAAATGATGTAAGTCAATTGTTGAGACCTGTTACGGGAGTGCCCCTTTTACCAAGGGCTGTCCCAAAGACTTGCAGCCTGTTGTTGTCTTCAGAGGCAGTGGTGGTGTCACTGTGCCCGGCTGTTGTGTCATGGTTTGGGTCCAAGAGCTTATCATTCAAGCGTTGCCATGTCTGAATGTCTCCCCCACTTGTCGTCACATCTAGTTAAATTGATATGGGTTTCATCTGCTAAAGACCATTCATTCACATCCCTGCACCTGTGAACTAGTTCAGGAGTGTGCTGTACCATCCATGTGATGGCAACCCTGCAGCAGGCAAGCACCAATGCTAAATGTAGAAACCTGCATGCCATCTTCCGGCCTTTAGGTCTTTTGATATTGGCTAAATACCAGCTTTGTGGAGTAGCTAGGACAAGTAGAGAGGTCAGCAGCCTCAGTGTGTCTACTACCTGGCTCCAGAAGGCATGCACTGCACCACAGTCCCAGGCTTAGGTGGATGAAGTCTGCTCCTGATCAGCCGCAATGGGGGCATGCATCAGTGCGAGTGTGTGAGATGCGCTGAAGGAACTCGGGGGTCAGGTACGTATGGTGTAAAAAGTTATAATGCACTAGTTTAAAGCGGGCATTCCATGAAACTGCAGGAGCACGCGTATGTGCCCATTCCACTTCCCCCAAGGGTGCCCCCAAGCCGCAACCCCGGCTGCACAGGCCCGTGGCCGAGGTCCCACCATATCTGGTCTCAAGGCCTTGTAGAGCAGGTGTCTACCCGAGCCACATGATAAAAGGGTCCCCAGGGTGCAGGAGGCTGCCAGGGGGACAAATTTGTTTGGCTCTTTCTCCCAGGGCAGCATGGTGCAGAAAGTGGCCTGTTCCCAGTGCTAACTCTGCTTGTGCTTCTTCAAAAGTCCCCTAGTAATTCACAGCCTCCCCTAGTAATTCACGGCCTCCTTCCTTCCATGCCTGGTAGGGCATGTTTACGGCCAGCTGACAGACTAGCGACAATAACTATACCAGCAGCTCCGAAAGAGAGTACTTTTCAACACTGCGGAAACAAGACACTGACATATTTGTATCATCTGACGCACCACATACCGTGCATCAGCCAGCGCTCCAGCACCCTCCATTAGCATCTCTGGTAGTGGTTCTGCCCCAACTAGCCCCACCAGCAGAAATTTTTCTCAGCTATCCCAGGGTTCCAACCCTGCGTGAGTGTTGCTTAATAATACAAATCCAGCTGTGATGCTTCCAGCCCTCTCTTCATATGACCTAGTCTGCATGAACTAGGCTACACTGCTGTGTTTACCAGCCTGGAGCAGGAATAGAAGGACTGAGTCCAGCTGTCAGAATATTTTAAATGGCAGGGGGCAGAGAATGTTTTGTAGGACATACAGGCATCCTGACAGAAACGCCATCTTCGAGATGGTTAGTCTGCCCATCAGTGATAACAGGAGTGGTTTCCAAAAGGCGACAAAAGCCTTTAGGACATTCAGTACCTTCCCCATGTTCAGTTACAATTGTTGTGCCCGAGTTCTTGCCACCATGATTCTTAGGTATCTGTATTGAGCTAGTTCCCAGCACAAACCAACATCCGTCAACCGCTCCACCGGGGCTGACTAGAGATGCAAGGGGGAATAGTAAAGATTTGCATCCATTAACTCGGAACCCCAACAGGAATCCAAAATCATCCAACAGGTGTTTTGCCAGGGAATCCCGGGGGGAGCTAATGTAAAATAGTGCATCATCAGCATTTAAAAGATATGACATGCTGAATATCCCCTTGTGACATGCCCCATTCATTCAGTTCCTGTCTACCCCAGACCACAAGGGGCTCCATGACTAACACAAAGAGAAGGAGGGATGGGGCAGCCCTCATGCGTCCCAGGACCCAGCTTTTGGATCGGCAGCACCCTAGCCACACCCTGATGCTGGGGGTGTTGTAAAGCAGCCAGGCCGAGCCCCAGAACTGTGATCCAAACCCTGTGACCTGCAGCACCTCCAGCAGATTCCTCTAATGCACTGTTTTGAAGGCCTTTTCTAGGTCAATTGAGACCAAGGCCATTGCATCACCATAGTTTTCTACTATTACTTGTGAAATTACATGAGTAACTGTAAGTAAATTCCTGTGTTGCAACCTGGAATAAACCCACATTGGTCTTTGTGTACCAAAAGCGTCATAGGGGGAGTAACATGATTAGCCAGCAGCTTGCACAGGACCCTGACCTCCTAGTTAGTCATGGTGAGTGGACTGTATTTTGAGTGGCAGTCGCGTCACCACCTAGTTTCAATAACACACAAATGTCCCCCTCAGTAGTGCACAGCAGCACTACCACTTTTTTCCCCTCAAGCAGTCTCTGTGTCATAGTGGCAGAGAAATCAAGCCATTGCCACCGGGCACATTAGCACGCAGCAACATGCACAGCACTGAGCACAATTCTTCTAAGTTCAGTTTGTGCGTCCAGGTTTATGGCAGCCTCCTCTCCCAACACCAGTAGCCCCACTCCAGACAAGAATGTCCTATAGCTGTCTGGGTTGATCCCTGAATCCGCGGTATAAACCTTCTCCAGATGTTCCTGAAATGCAGCAACTATATCAACCCTGATGGTAACGCTAGAGCTGTCAGGGGTCAACTACAGCTTCGTCTGTGTAGAGGCACACTTTCTGTTAAAGATCCAGGCTAACATCTGCCTGCCTTATCCGTCTCTCTATGTAACCATTGTCTGTACTGTTTTTCAGGTATATTTGTCCAGGCAGTCCCAAATGTCAGCTATTCGTCTACGAGTCTCCGTTACCACATGCATATGTCTGGATCTGCCTGGTCCCCTGCCTGTTATTTGGCCAGGTCCCTCTCCTCCCTCCCCAGGTCTACCTGAAGTTGTGCCATAACCCGCAGGTGATGCCCATATAAGAGCCTCCTAGTCCGTGGCTTTGTGTGCCGTGGTGCCCCAGTTCAAGTCTAGGTAGTCTGTCAGGGCCTGAGAGTATCTCCCTTCCCATCAGATTTGTGAGCATATCGACAGGCATCCTCCAAGTCAGTCCCTCGTACGCTCGGTCCCCCCATTTAAACGTACAGCAGACCGGAGAGTAGACGGACAGATCTCTCGCCAGGTGCACGACCTCTACGTCTTCCACCCACAGATCCCACATGGTAGGATTCTGTCCAACCAGTATGTATTGTGGGTTAGTGAGTGACATTTGTTAACCCTCTGCATGGGATGATGGGCATGCCAGATGTCCACCAGGCCTATGTTTCTCATACCTGCTGTGAGCATGTCCGTCAGGTGAGATTTGATCCCCTTCCTGTGTGGGGACCTATGCAGGCTTCCATCTATCACTCAGTTGAAGTCTCCCAGCCAGAGGAGTTGTGTGTCTGCTTCTTGTACCACAGGGCCTTGTATTGTCAGGAAGAAGGCAGGGTTGTTAATGTTAGGGGCATAAGTGTTAAGCACTGTCAATCACCTCCCGTCTATGGTACCCTGCAGTAGTACATATCAGCCCTCCACATCAGCCTCCAGATGGGTTAGGGAGAGCAGCATTACGGGGGGCAACCATATCAGAACCTCCCCCTAGCATATGTAGAATAGGAGAAGTGAAAATGCATTCCCTGGCTCATGTATATAAAAAAAGTAGCACAGGATTTGGGGCGGACGGATTTGTTTGGCTCTCCCGAGGGTCTGACTAGCCAGGATAAAAATTGGATGAAGGAGAATTTTTTAAGAATTCGGAGGGCTGAAAGAGAGGGAAAGGAACTAGGGAAACAATCGGTCAGGGATTTTATTATGTTAAAGATGGGGGTGGGTCCTGAACTCTATCTTCTAGCAATAAATGACCTGAGGGAAAGGACTCTTATTACTCGATTCCGTGTGGGGATCACTAGAAATAATCTCTGCTTTCCGTTATGTCAGTATGGTGCAAAATCTATAAGACCGTGTCCCTGTGACGGGGTGTCCCTGCAGACCTTGTCCCATTTTACATTATTCTGTGTTTTTTACGCACCTTTCAGAAGACGTTTTTTATTACCCCTGCTGAGGCCAAAGGGTTTTGTGCAATTTCGTCCTGCTTTTATGTGGTTGCAAATGGCCTCAGATGCTTTGGTATGGAGGGGTTTGGGATTGTTTTTGAAGTGAGCCATTACTTGGCGTAATAACCTAGAGTTTTTTTAAGGGACTTTTTTAGATTATTATTCTTGGTTTCAAGCTTGATCTGTCTTTTAAATTATGATTATTGTTATTTTTTTGTTTTATCGATATTATGGTTTATTTATTGTTGTTTATGTAATTTAAGGGTTGAATTATTTCATACCTAATAAAGGTTTTTTTTTCAATAGGAGAAGTGAAAAACATAGCCCCGCACGGTTTGGCTAGGATGAGTGGCTCCAGTATCATCTAGATGAGTCTCATGTAAACATGCAACATTAATTTGATGTCTCTTCAAGAAGGCTAATCCTGTATACCTTTATATGAACCCAGGCCCCTGACATTCCATGACAATAATTTAGTGTCATCACCTATCAGCTAGGCAGAGAAATAGTTGATGCCTCCCTTCCCCCCACAGCACCCCTGCAGCTGCCTGCAAGGCTTAAACATAAACAACATTTAACCTAGTAATCCAAACAACCCCTTTCCTATGGACAAACATAGTACAACGTATTGATTACAGATGTCCACCCACTGCATGCTCCAGGACTTGCACAGCATCCCAGCCAGTCCAACAGGGACCAGCAAATTCAAATAGCTGCCCAGCGGACCACACAACCTAACTCTCGGCCGCAGGCCCCAAAGCGCGGGCTAGAGCTGCCCACATAGTTAAGGCTCCATCAGAGCTATTCCAATCTGTCACCGGCCACAGACAATTCCTCACACCAATCAAGCAAACATCAGACGGCAACTGTCAGGTCCCCATCTACTCCCCCCTACAGCCATCCTTCAGCATGCGGTCTGGGCAATACTCAGTCCCTCAACAGGCTGCCTCGCATACAGTGCAGTCACACCGTCACTATAAAGCATTCCTCAGCAGCCGTCACCATTTCCCATCCCTGGAGTGACCAATGTGTCCGGCACAAATTCTGGAGATGGGCTAAGTGCTCCAGTTTCTGTTTCTAGTGTGGGAGAAGAGGTACCATCTCCTGAGGCTGCCCCCTGGACCCTCTCTCCCTTCATCTGCATCTGCATTGTGCCATCCTTGTGGATTGTCACCATCTGAGAGACCACAAGGGCAGTAATCTGCCGGTCCCCACTGGGCAATCTCGTGTGGGGCCCCTGGGGGCCCAGAGCCTCTGTTCCTCGTTGACCCACCTCCAGGGCAAAGAGCCATTGATTGTTCCCAGAGGTCCAGTCAGTCCCAGGCTTCCTCAGGATTATCGAAGTAGTGTCTTTCAGCCGTGAGGCGCATTTAGTTCAGTTGCCTCGCTCTCAGCTTCTGCTTCATATTGAAGAAAGATTTGTGCTGTTCTAGCACTATTTTGGTATGATCTGGGTAGATAGCAATTCTGCAAATCCCGAAGAGGGACACTGCCTGCTCCCCAGCTGCATGCAGGATGCAATCCCTGTCTCGATAGTTGAGGATTTTACCAATGAACGCCATAGTGGAGCCCCTGGAGGTAGGGGCACCAGGGCCCTGTCCACCTGTTCCACCACAAAGACGTTTGACAGTCCCCGGGGCCGGAGCTCCTGCCTCATCCAATTTTCAAGGAAGCTTTCTTCCGAGGACCCCCCATCTCTCTCAGGGAACCCCAGCACTTGAACATTGCTGCACCGAGACAGGCCGTCAGCATCCTCTAGAGACCGTAGTCATCCTTAAATAAGTTATAGTGGTCTTGACACCTAAACCTTAAGAGACAAACAAGATTAAGATAAAAGATGGACTAACCAATGAGAATGGAAAAAGACAAGAAACAAAAGAAGCACTTCTCTTTTTACTGGTTTCAACAACAGCCAAGGACATAGATGAAGGACGACGAGAGTACAAGGATGAGAAGAGGTTATCGGCAAGAGACAGAGGAGTTACAAAGGAGGAAGTGTTTTTCCTTGAGAGGACTCAAGAAGGGGAGAAACCACAGGAGACTGGTAAAAGCGACAGAACCCATTCAACCATGGGGAAGAGCAGGTCTGGGAGAGCACACAATAAAGCCGGAGACGCTGAGCAAGCAGAGAAAGCAATTGGATGATGCATCCAAGAGACCAGGAAAGGTGGGCTCCACCGGAATGGGCCTAGACCCAACACGCTCCAGGAAGTGCGGAGCTTCACCAGGTGCATGAAACAGTATGGGGGTGGATAGTTGGAAAAAGGAAAAGGAGGGACATCAAGAAAAGAAAAGAGAATGCTTAAGCAGAAAAACAGTCAAATTGTAGGACTAGTAGTCCAGAATAGTTTTTTGTTTTGCCTATTGTTTTCCTCTTTATTATTTTTGCCATCTGCAACCGAGACCTCTTGAAAAGACCTAATAAAAGAAGAACACCTTGTAGGAATAATCCTTAACGAAGCAACAGAAGGGATAGCAGAAAAATCTATACTTTATCTATAGAGAACAAAATGTCAGAAAGTGAAGTCTAAGATAGAGAAAAGGAAGCACACTAAGGAAAGACAGAGAAGAAACAAAAAATTCAGGAAGACAGAGAATGCCTTATTGGTAACGGGCAGGAAACTTACCTGTACTTTTCTTTTCTGATGGCTCATCTGCTATCCTCCCCGAGTGTGCTAACACGTTTTCTCCTCCTGATCAGAATTCGAAAATGCTTTCTCTAAAGTCAGTGGGATCTTTGGACCCTGTGGGGAGTATGGTTAACCATATACAATCATTCCAATCTCATTCAATACAATAATAGTTTAAACACCATGACCAATGTGGCCACAGAAACAAAACTCCAATCCGTGAAAAGTTTCAAAGCTTTATTATAACCACAAAGCCAAAGTAACATAAATTATGTGCAGAAGCAAATTATAAAGATAAAGAAAAAACATTGGCTGATTAAATCTACAAAGAAGTTTGATCTACTCAATGTTAACACCATTGAACATTTCAAAAGAATTACACACACAAGCAAAGAAAAATTTGCGCAGCAGAAATAGATTTCAAATATTTGATGATGACATTAGTCAAGTTAAATTTACAGATTATTATATCATATTACATGGGCAGTGTTGTAAGGACAACTACTATATCAAATCAGGACAAGCATGTGTAGGGATGGGCTAACATGTGGACAAAAAAACAAAAGAAAAGACAACAAAAATAATTTGGAAAAGTCGCCTATCCCGGGTTAGGTTAGTCTAACTATAAAAATAAAATAGGCAGGTGTCAACATGCTAACTCTAATTAAAAAACAAGGCAAGGGGACAATTAACATTGCATTTGAATACACTGTTCCTGGAATCAGCATACAATTCAAATTTGTCAGCAAAGCAGTAGACCGTCGGCAAAGTTCATCTGATGCACCATCAGGGAGAAAGTGCAGAACACTAGCTGCATCTGAAAATCAGGAAACGTCCAGGGGGCAAGTTAACAGTTTGAGATTCTAACGGGGAATACCAGTGAAACTTACAAGTCTATTCCTGATATAGAATACTCAAAATAGTTTGACTGGTCAGTTGGATAAGACCACATTACGCAAAGAGGCAATTTCCAGTGAAAATTGTTACACACATTAAATTTGCAACAACAATGAAGATTCCCAGGCCTGGGTGAAGTCATTTCTCCTTCCGTGTGACATAGTCAATAACTGGCAACTCTGTACGTCACTTGATACATTCCAACATCGTCCCATGGCACACAATGGTTCCAACATTTCTCATGGGAGTGTTTTAGTAAAACAATGGTTTCTGTCTTGGTTCCTAATCTCCAGGTCTCGATGTACCATATTCAAGGTCAATGGGGGAAAAACATACACATAATCCAATAGGACTCTTTACTATTCAATTGAAACAGCCTAATGGAGAAAAAAATCACATCAGAGGGAAAGAAGATGACGACATTTCATATTAGTGCAATATGAAAACTTCAGGCCTTTTTATTCCAACACAAGAAATCCAATGCATTAATATTGTCATTAATGAAACACACATAATATACAAACTTACAAATTCCTCATTAATAACATATCAACAAAATATGCAAAAGCATTTCAATATTAATTGCAGTCTTTGTTAAAGCATTACATTAGATATGACAGAGATGTGCATTCATTTTTCTGCACACATGTAACCTTATACTAATAAAACACAATAATCTTAATAATCCATTCTTCTGATTAAAATATATTTCAACATTGTTAAATCATGTGAGCACTTTGTCAGTTTTGGTGGGCACAACGTCTGCCGTGTTAGGCACAATGTCCGTCACAATTAAAACGTGAACACTTTTAAAACACATTAATATACCCTTTCTTTCTATGCTTATTATTTTAAAAGTGAATATAAAAGTCGCGTAGTACTGACTTCTGTGCCACTAAAGCATTATCAAACATTTTGCTCCAACAATCCCTCCTCTGACGGCAAATTATGCTGTCACAAAAAAGACGTTCTCATTTACAATGAGACAACTCAAAGGCTAGTTGTTTGATAACATGAGGGTCTTGGGCTCCTGAAATTCTCAGTTATCTTCAGGTTCTTGTAATAACTTTTCATTTTCTCCATTTCAATCTCTTCCCTCCTCTGTTTAGTCTTAGCTGTTTGTATCTTTCAGCGGTTGTATGACTTGTAAAATCCATGTGCGACTATAACACACACAGTCACAATCAACAAAGGTCTCAGGATCATTGTCACTATTCCTTGTCCTAGATCTCGAAACCATGATCCAGCATTTGAAAATCCTTTACCTATTGGTTTCCAGACTGTTGTCTCTTTCAGGTCTTTCAGGTCATTTTTCAAGTTTGTCTTGTTCGATGTACGTCTCTTTATCTCCTTACTATTGTCTAGAATGAACGTGCAACAACGTTGTACCTGTAAAACTGTGCAGACTCCGCCTTCCTTCGCCAATAAGATGTCTAACACAAGAATACTTTGCAAAACCATTGATCTCATAGCAACCATTTCCATATCCATGAGCAACATTGCTCCAGCATAATCAGTAGACATATTGTCCACAATTGTTGACCACTTTCTAATCTCGATGTCATTCAAGATCACACCAGCTGATGGAATCAAGGCACCAAAAATGTCACCTGTAATCTCTCCTGCACTTGCTCCTCTCCTTACTCTGGTATTAGATTTCCCTTTCCAGACTGGATTGTCAACATTTTCCACATGCTAGATTTTCAGAAAAAAATCCCCTAAGTAACATCTACCATACTGGCCTTTCGGCAGCTTGAAAATAGGACTTTTTCCAACGATTGAAATAAACACTTGGTATGGCAGGATCTTGTCCATTTAACATGAAATTCCAAATACTTTTAAACAAAAACATGTCTACATTGAATAGTCCCTACAAACGTAATATCAGTCTTTGATTGTGGTCTATATATACATAGCTTCCATACATGTTGCCAATCTAAATCTAAGCGTCCTTGTGGATCACCACCTGCAAGATAGGTAGCACCTTTTTGCCAATCCCTACTCCCTTTTCTATTTTGGCTTTCATTGCTTTTCTCCTGTCATCCAATTGATTAATGAAATATTTCTCTACTAGTGTGAGAACGCATGTCAGGTTATTCTTGTGAGCATAAGCAGTGCCAAAGGTCAGTGTTGGTTCGAAAAAACCTCCCAATATGTCAATATTATTTGCCTTAGCAACGCTACTTAGATGCTGGTTAATAGACACAAGTAAAACACCAAATCAAGATTAGAGTAAAAACATTGTGTATATTCCTCATTACACAATAGGGTTAATAACATACTACAAGAAATACCATAAGTCAAAAGTCGACTCTTGTATGTGATTCCTTCCTGCACAGATGAAAGAATCTGAGTAAATACATAACAACCACTCACATCCATAGTTTCAATGTATTCATACAGTAATCTGTAGAATACATCAGAAGACAAGTCTCCCTTTGAGCTGTCCAAATGAAGCAATCTCTCATCCTCATACAATTGGTTTTGTTTTGTATGTGTCTCTGCATGCACTGGTGTAACTTTGCTCTCTAAATTGTCCTTCACTTACACACTCAATCTAGCAGTCACCAACATGCTCACAATCACACATACTATTGCCAAGCCAATACACACGTATTTACATTTACTCCATTTACCCTGATCCAGATTCATGACTTGTGTAGAATCAGACCAAAATACCAGATTAAAAAATAAATAAATAAATAAATGAAAAAGGTAAAGTGGCTTTTAAATGTTTCTTTGATGTGAGCAAAGCAAAAACAAAATCAAAAATACTTTAAAGTCTTTTTGCATTTATGTACGACAGTTCTTGATCTTCTAGAAAGTTCAGCAAGTCTTTACTAACAATTTTTCAAAGAGTTCAAAAGGAGAAATTAAGTCTTCAATAAATTACTGTTTGGTAATCACTGATTAGCACTTCCAGCAAATAGGGTCTCTGTTCATCAATTGGCAAGGTTATTTCAAAGTTCAATTCTAAAGTGATTTCAAGTTCCAGAATGTTCAGCTGAATCTGCACGGTCAAAAGCAAAAGGCAGTGAATTCCTTTTCCCTTTGATTTGCAGCAAAGTAAGTCCATTCGGGTGCAGAGTGCAAATGGCTTGGCACCCTTTTTCTCTTTGATCTCCTGGCTGCACTGTTTTAACCATCACTTTGGTCACACTCCTCTGTTACTTCAATTGAAAGCACATCTGCCAATGTGTTAAAATTTTTGGAAGGCCACTGGTCTCCTCTCACAGGTTGCTTTTCAGGCACAACTGGTGTTGCAAAGTTGACTGAGCTAGCAGGAGTCGCCTGACTTTGACGTGACTCTCCTGTACCTTTGGTTGCTTTTGACACTCAGATTCTCACCAATTTGTGCAGGCTCAGCGGCAGCCACATGTCCAGTCCTCACAGTTTGGCTAATCTGGACCTCTTCACTTACCGATTCTGACCCTAGAGAAACAGGCACTCTATCTTCAAGAGGGCTTAGAACTTTGTGTGTGTGGTTCACATGAACCCAGTTTGGCAGACCCGCACACTTCACAGCTGTTGTAGTTACAAGAACAATCTGCTACAGCCCTTTCCAATGCAGCTCTAAACATGTCTTTCTAACTTGCTTCTTCTCCAGAACCCATTCACCAGGACTCAAGTCGTGACACTGTTCCTGTGACGGTTGAGCTGCTGCTTCTTCAACCTGATGAGACAGAGAGTAAACCACATCAGCTATTCTTTTGCAATAGTCCAGCACTAAATCATCTGTAATGTTTACAAGTGCATTTGCAGAAACGGCTGGTAGTCTCATGGTGCATCCCATGAGAATCTTGTGTGTGGACTGTCCTGTTTTTCCTGTCAGTAGTACTTCGTATGCTCATCAGAACAAGTGGCAACGCATCAGGCCATTTCAATGTTGTAGAAGCACACACCTTTGCCAGTCGAGACTTTAAAGTTTCATTCTTCTGCTCAAGCAGTCCAGATGCCTCTGGTCTGTACCTTCAGTGCAATCTTTGCTCAATTTGTAGTGCAATTTTATGATCTCATTATTAAAATGAGATGATCAGTCTGATTCCAAAGAGGTCGGAAATCCAAACATCTGGATTAGCTCCCTTAAGTTTGCAACAGTGAGTCTAACATTTCTGCGAGTTTGATAGGCTTCTATACAGTGTGAGAATATACATACTATCACCAACACATACTTCAGACCATGTATGCAGGCATCTCGATAAAATCAAGTTGCATTCGATTGAAAGGACCTCCTAATCTACCTCAGAGCAACCACAGTGTGTTTTCCCTTTGTTCATTTACTGACACGTTACACATCTGTGACACACTGCTTCTGCAACTAGTCTGAATCTGGGGTTGTACCATGTGTGTTTAAATATAGCGTCCCTGCCAAGGTGTAACTGACCATTATAATACTCCACCTCGGCGTTCTTTTTCAGTAACTCCTTCCTGTAATCTCTTAACCTCTTTCCGTGTATCAATTGCTGTTATCAAGAAACTTTGGTTTGTTTCATTGGTGCTACTTCCATCACTCCATTGCTCATCAAAGGATGTGCAATGGAGCACACAGTATCTGGCCACTTTTTCAGCATAGGCATTCACCAACAAAATATAATCACTTGACTTTTAACGTGCTGCACATTCCATAACTTCTATTTTTACTGGTATTTATGCTATCAATAACTGATGGATTCTTTCACTGTTTCGGATTGGCTATCCTGAAAAGGTCATAAAACCCCTCTGGGACCACCACAACTGTCTGAAGTAATGAACCACACCAAACCCATACTGACTATCAGCGAAAATGGTTACTTTAAGCTGTTCAGAACACAGCATGCTCTAGTAAGAGGCACCAAATTTGGCTACTTGGGCTGAAATAACTCCTTGAATGTTCTGAAATGACTCCTTGAAGCCACAAAGCTTCTAATACTCCTGAGACTGCACAAACTGCATAACCACCTCTCGGAGTTCCTTCAATGTCTCTCAAACAGGAGCCATCAACAAACATGACATAGTCATTTTTGTCTAATGGGGTGTCTTAAATATCGGGTCTAGGTTTGGTGCATTGTTCAGTCACACTGAGACAGTCATGTTCCAATTCATCTTCATGATCGATTGCATTTTCAACATTCAAAGGCAAGAGCGTTGTAGGCTTTAATGTCGTACATCTTTTGATATTAACATTCGGCAAGCCAAAGATCGCCAACTCATAACGGGTCAAAAGTGCATTGTTCAAATATTGGGTCTTAGTTTGGGTCAAACGCACCTCGACAGAGTTGGGTACATAGACATTCAAGGAATGACCCATGACAATGCCTTTATACTGTCCAGTGCTGACACCCACTGCTGCAACTGATTTTTAACAGCCGGGCAAAGCAGCAGCTACAGGGTCCAGTGTGGCAGGAAAATGACTCGTCTGGTCACCCCTCCAAATAACTGCTCAAAACAGAATGTGCACAACCATCATGTTCATTGCAAAACAGTGAAAAACATCTATTGTAATCAGGCATTCCCAGGGCTGTGGCTTGGCACAGGCTTTCTATCATCTTCGAAAAGTCTTTCATGCCTGTGTCATCATACGGTACAGGATCAGACACTTCCTTGTGTGTCATTTTTTGCAATGGCTTGGAAATTATTGAAAAATTCAGGATCCACTGTTGGCAGTAGCCAACCAATCCCAGGAACATTCTGACATCTCTCTGTGTCACGGGTAAATTAAGTTGGATAATTGCTGCAATTCTCTCTTGGGACACCTTCAAATCATCTATGTACTGAACTAGGACTGAATGAAATGGCTTGTTCCGGGACTCTGAATTATTTTTCAAGATCTGATTGAAAATGGATGGTGGCTCAGTATACCCCTAAAGAGTATGGCACTAGGAATATACATATATATTTGAATTTAAATGAAAATAACAACTGACTTTCCTCATGAGATGGAATGGAAAAGAATGCCTGACACAAGTCAATGACACAGAACCATTCCGCTTCACAAGGGATCTGAAACAAATTCTCTGCAGGATTCAATACCACAGGACAACAGGGAACAACAATTTTGTTCACCTTTCTTAAATCTTGGACTATGCGGTATTTTCCATTGGGCTTCCACAGTCCCATAATCGGAGAATTACGTGGTCTTCCCATGATCTCCTTCAGGATTCCTTGCTCAACAAAACTCTCAATTACAGGTCTAATTCCATCAATTACTTCTCTGATCACATTATAGGGCAGTATCCTTGGGAACACTGCATTTGGCGTTACTGTTCATTATACTAGATCTTTCCCCGAAAAATCCCAAACCTTCACCACCACTGTCCATTGCAGGGCAAATCATTAACTGTCATCATTGGGAATGATAAAACGAGAGGATACATTTTATCAACTTTTCTGGATGCTTCATCATCACTATTTGTCTGATTTGCTGTTCTATTATGACTACAACTAATGGAACAATTTAATTCGCACAGTAGGTCACGTCCTAGTAAACTCACATGACTTGAATCATAAACCACCAATTGGTGCAAATCCTAAAATGACCCAATTTTAACTGGAATATGCTCTGTAATAAGGTTTGTTAACAGATGATTTGCTACTCCTACCACCTGTACTTTCCTTCCTGTCAAGGGCACATTTGTCAATTCTGCAGTTCTGACTGTGAAATGCGTTGCTCCAGATTCAGCCAGGAATTAAACATCATGTCCCATAACATTAGCATTTATATAGGGACCACACTCATACACTGCTAAGGATGCAGCGAGTACATATTCTTCCTCATCTGAACTGTCACTGTTATACGTTTCGGGAACTTCATCATCAGTGAAATCGATTAACTGGTATTTGTGTGATTAACTGATTCACATTTGCATTTGCTCTCTGTTTCATGTTTTGCCGAGGAACTATCACTTACTGCTGTTGCATTGGGGCTTGTGGAACCTGCATTTGCTGAGGGACTTGAATCTGCTGGGGTACCTGCATCTGTTGTAATCCAGTGGGAACAGTCACATTCTGATTTCAGGGTATTTGAACTCTCTGAATTTGAACTAGACTATTGTTTACAGACTGTGCAACACCACCGTTCTGCACCAACTTATTTACATTACTGTACAGACACTTCCACTTCCAGTGCCGGAAACTACAGCAAGCATGACGAGGGCTCAGCTTCTTCACTGATTGAACATCTACCACATTACTGATCTATCTGAACACCACATCTTCTACCTCTAAACTGAGGCACGTTGTTAACCTGCTTTTGCTTACCTTGCCTCCCACTGGTGTTTACCAAAACTTGCGGACTCTGTGTTCCTGGCTGGGCAGGTTTAATTTGCATTACCATCACTTTTTCTTTCACCTTTTTCTACTTCAGTTGGATTTCATCACTGCAGTATCTAGCATACCGCAGCACTTCATCAATCGGTTCATTCTGCCGGCAAATCAATTGATTCTGAATCATGCTGCTAATTTCAGGTTTCAATCCTTGCACGAACCTGAACACAAAATGACTCAAGTCTTTTGGTTCAATAATCTCAGAACCATTGTGCTACTTGAATGCCTGCAACAATCTCTCATAATAAGCATGCATTTGTTCCCTGTGCTGTCCTGTCAATCTTCTTCCAATCAACATCCTTTGGTGAAACCTTATTCTTCAAAAACTCAATAACTGCAGTACCCTTTTGTCACCTTTCAGGCGGCACACCTATCACTGGATTCCTCAGATGTTCACAATTGGCCAATCAACACTCCATTTGCATTGAACTCACAAATCTACTGGAAACACAATGTCAAATAATGTATTCAAATCTTCCCACAGGCATTTTGAAAGTTTAACAAACCTCTGTGTTTGCTTGTATCACTTTACAGGTTTCTCCCTCAATCTTGGGTAATCATTTGTGAATGACAACATGTCACTTCTGCTCCAAGGGACATGTACATACTCCCCACCTGTAATCACTCTTATTGGCAGCATTTGTACACTCTCATCAGGTTGATTTCCTCCGGCCGGAGACCCATCTGCCTTCCCATTTATCTAATGCTCCCCAAATTCGAATGTTCAAAACTAATTATTTAATGTACATTCTCATGCCGGGGGATGCCAGGGCTTTACAATGTCTTTGGAACTAAATTCCAATATGTAACTGCCTTAAAGGCTTTGATTTCTCTAAATCCACATGATACTTTTCAGCCAATTCTACTAATTTCTCATATGTCTGCCTCTGTACGATTTGTGACATTCTTGCACATGAAGCACAAATCTTCTTCATCGTACGTGTCCAATCTTCCTAGCTCAAATATTCCCTCAGTTAATTCATTTGATTCTAATTTTAATCTGAGCACATTTACTGTCCTATCTTTCTCTGGGGTCTCTTCTGTTCTGCCACTATTGTTTACCGTACCTGTTGCACCACTTAAACTGTCTAACCACTCAGTCAGTTGCTGTGCTGAAAATCCCTGCAAACTAATGTTATTACCTTGGGTCATGTTCTGCGGTGTTATACATGGAACCCTTACAATCTGTTCTGGTGAGGATGTGTGTACCAGGAGTTTCTGGATGACATCTCACATCTGTTATTGGACCTGTTCAATCTAACATCTGGTTGGGATCTGCAATTCTCATTGGTGTCATAGCTGGAATAGATGTAGATAACCTTTCCATTTCTGAATTAGATGAGTATGGTGAAACTCCTGCAGATACGGGATTTGGGGTCTGGAGGCTACTACAGGTATTTCCTGGAGCATACAGTGGCACAACTGGGCCTATAGCTGCAGGGAATGTCAATGCTTCAGGTCTTGTCAGATTTGTCTGATTTTGTGGATTCATCATCCCTGCACTTTGACCTGTCAATATTGTACTGAAAGTCTGCCCTTATTGATTTGGGGCAATATTTGGGGTTTTTGATACTGGAGAATACACGGGCATTGTCTGCCTCTCACTGAAATTCTGCACAGATCCTGTCACATTAGGTGTTGATTCCAACTGTATCATTTTCATACTTGGCAGTACCTGACTCACTACTGGGTTTGTAATTTGCAATGCTTCACGAACAACAGAAACTGCCGGATACATTGTGGGTACCAGCATTGCTGAACTAACAGGTGTACTGGGACTGTGTGAAACTGGAACTGTGGGCACATTTGGGGCTACGTTCTGAACTACTCTCTCAACTGTATGATATGGGGATGATTCATTAAAAGCTGATTTATAAACTTGTTTTCTGAGTCACTGTAATGTGCAGCTGTCTTATTATTCTCATCTGCTGTCTGTTCTGTCTACTCTGCTTCTTTTTCTTTTCAGACTTTGTACTACCATCCCCTTCTTCTGTAATGGCTACAAACATTCTCACAGCATCTGAGGATTCTTTTCTCAACATTTTCTGCTCCTCATCTCATCTAGCTTCTGCTAATGTCTTCTCTGCTTTCCTCATTCTGTTCTGAAACGTTTCTGTTCCTTTTGTGACTCACAACAAGTTCCCAAATAGCAAGAGCTTCAACTTGTGTGGGTCTAGGCGGAGGCTTTAATTCTCGCAATACTCTCCTCAAATTTTCTAAAATTCTCGATTTAAAGGTTCTGTAACACGGAAAAGCCAAAGAACCCTCTTTCTCGGTAATCTTACACCACTGTTTAACTCAAATGCATTCTGAAACTCCTCCTGCCTCTGCCACTTTGTATGCTGGTGTTCCTTCAGGTGCTGTCTGCTCACCCTCCCTCACTGGAATAAACACAGAGGACTTCTTAAAGCTTTGAAAAAAATAATTTGTGCACTAATTTGATCAATAATATGAATTTCAACAAAACCAGGAAGTAAACTCAATCCCACAATTCTTTCTGCAAACTGTTCTCAATGGCAATCCAGTACTGTCCACCAATACCTGCACTGCTTTTTCACCAACCGACCAATCCCAGCGCAGACCAAATTACATCACACTCACTTTACTCAGCAGTTGTAAGTAGTTTTGCATCTGTCTCAGGACAGCTCACACATACACTAAATGCAAATATTGCAAGCTCTAGAAAAAACAAAAACCAGTCTGCTCATTAAGGGTAGGATTTAAATGCTTTGAAAGTTGTACGATTGTGGCTTTCACAATTACACAAGTGAATCTTGACCAGAAAATCTTACCCTGGTTGGTACGGATCCTCAACGTGCACTCAGGATTCACCTAATACCAACCGACAACTCATACTCACTCAAAGAAACTACTGGTATTGTCAATGGCGCCTCATGACCAATACCTCACTGCAGACAATAAATAACCAAGTGTCTCCATACACTTGTGCATCACCCCGGGGTCTTAGGCTACGACGAACCTGTCAACAACAGCAAAAAAAAACACAAACCTTTTTGAGAACAAAGTACCACAATCACTTTGAGTACAATGACTCCACAACACCTCATACCATCATACTTCACTGTAATTTTAGTGAAAGCACTGCAAGCACAAAACCCTGCTCATATATATATACTGTAATACTTGTAACACAACTCTGGAATTTCATCAACCTCTCAGTTAACTATAGAACAACTCAAAGTGTGGGCAATATTTTGAAACATAACCAATCAATAATCCAATAACAAATTTGTCAATCCTAATACTGAACAAAATTACGGTTCCCCCCTCCCAAGGGACATAATCATCACTCTGCTACCAGATTTTGAGAATGCGTTTTCTCTTCCTGGTCGGGATTCGAAAATGCTTTCCTCAAGGTCGATGGGATCTTTGGAACCAGGGAGGAGTGTGGCTAACCATATAAAATCATTCCAATCTCAAGCAATACAACAATAATTCAAATACCATGACCAATGTGGCCATGGAAACAAAACTCCAATCTATGAAAAGTTTCAAAGTTTATTATAACCACAAAGACAAACTAATGTAAATTGTGCGCAGAATCAAATTGTACAGATAAGGAAAAATCATAGGCTGACCAAATCTACAAAACAAGTTTAATCTACACAATATCAACACCATTAACGATTCCAAAAGAATTACACACACAAGCACAGAAATAATTTGTGCAACAAAAATAGATTTCTAATCAATTGATAATGACATCAATCAAGTTAAATTCACAGATTATTACATCAAATTATGTTGGCAAGGCTGTAGGGACAAACAACTACTATCGCAAATTAGGACAAGTTGTGTCAGGGACGGAGCTAACAAATGGAGACAAAAAACTAAAGAAAAGAAGACAAAAATAATTTGGAAAAGTCATCTATCTCGGAATAAGTTAGTCTAACTATAAAAATAAAATAGGCAGGTGTTAACATGCTCCCTCTAGTTAAAAAACAAGGGGACAATTAACATTGCATTTGAATATACCTCTCCTGGAATCAACATACTATTCAGATTTGTCAGCAAAGCAGTAGTTCATCAGCAAAGTTCATCTGAAGCACCATCAGGTAAAGAACACAAGCTGCATCTGACAATCAGGATCCTTCCAGGGGACAAGTTAACACTTCAAGATTCTAAAGTTTAATGCCACTGAAACTTATGAGTCTATCCCTCATTAGAGTACTCAAAATAGTTTGATTAGTCGGGAAACATCCTTTATTACGAAGTTTTGGTAACAAAGTCGTGGTTAACGAAAGCGCAACAATGCTTTTTATAACCACGACTCAGTTATTTTGTGCCTTGACTACGTATGTTCTGAACAACGAACGTGCGTGGATTAGGTACAAAGAAGGGAGTCGGCTAAGGAGGACGACGCAGGTGACGAGGGGATGACTAAGGTAAGAGGGGGGTTTTAGGTTTTGGGGAGGGGGTTGGGGGTCAGGGGTTTTTAGGTTTTGGGGTGGGGGTGGGGGGTCAGGGGGTTTTAGGTTTTGGGGTGGGGTGTTTGGGGTTTTGGGGAGGGGGGTCAGGAGGTTTTAGGTTTTGGGGCGGGGTTGGGGGGGTGGGGCGTTTTTGGTTTTGGGGAGGGGGTGGGCGGTCAGGGGGTTTTAGGTTTTGGGGTGGGGTTGGGGGATTGGGGCTTTTTTGGTTTTGGGGAGGGGAGGGGTGCGGGTTAGGGGGTTTTAGGTTTTGGGGCGGGGTTGGGGGTGTGTGGCATTTTTGGTTTTGGGGAGGGGGTGGGGGGTCAGGGGATTTTAGGTTTTGGGGTGGGGCTTTTTTGGTTTTGGGGAGGCAGTGAAGGGGTCAGGGTTTTAGGTTTTTGGGTGGGGTTGGGGGTGGGGCATTTTTGGTTTTGGGGAGGGGGTGGGGGGTCGGGGGGTTTTAGGTTTTGGGGTGGGGTGGGGGGGGTGGGGCGTTTTTGGTTTTGGGGAGGGGTGGGGGTTTTAGGTTTTGGGGTGGGGTTGGGGGGTTGGGTGAGGGATGTAGGATCAGTGGTGCCTATTACTAATGCTTTTATCATGAATGCCTTTACAATGAAATATCGTTGTTAAGGCATTCGTGGTAAAGGCATTAGTAGTAACAACGAGGTCGGAACAGTCAGTTCGATGAATCTACATTATGCAGAGACAGTATCCAATGAAGATTAAGACACACATTGAAGTTGTAAGAACGATGGAGATTACAAGGTCTGATTGAAGTCATCTCTCCTTCTATGTGACACCGGCAATAACTGGCATCTTTGTACATCAGTTGATACATTCCAGTATCTTCCCATGGCACACAATAGTTCCAACATTTCTCATGGGATAGTTTTAGTAAAACATTGTGTCTGTATTGGTTCTCAATCTCCAGTTCTCGATACTCCATATTCAAAGTCAATGTGGGAAAACCTTACACATAATACAATAGGACTCTTTACTATTCATGTGAAACAACCTAATCGAAAAAATCATTTTAGAAGGAAAGAAGATGACTCAACATTTCATGTTAGTGCAATATGAATATTTCAGGCCTCGTTCTGCTAACACAAGAAATTCAATGCATTAATATCGCCATTAATGAAACACACATACAAACGTACAAATTCATCATCAGTAACATATCATCAAATTATGTAAAGGCATTTCAATATCAATTGCGATCTTTGTTAAAGCATTACATTAGATATGACAGAGATGTGCATTTTTGTTTTTCTGCACACATGTAATTTTATACTAATAAATCACATAAATCATAATAATTCAGTCTACTGATGAAAGTATATTTCAACATTATTAAATCATGTTAGAACTTTGTCAGTTCTGGTGGGCACAATGGCTGCTATAGTAAGCACAATGTCCGCCACATTTAAAACGTGAACAATTTTTTCAACACATGTTAATGCAGCTTTCCTTTCTATTTTTAGGGTTTTAAATTGGAATATAAAAGTTGCCTAATGCCGGTTTCTGTGCCACTAAAGCATTATCAAAATTTTCACTCCAACAAGTGCAGATCCCTTTTTTGGGTATTTGGGTTAGGGTTCCATAACTTTCTTTTTTCTACCAATTAAGGTATCAATGCCAAATCTGTGTCCTTTGTTCCCAGCATCCTGGGGATTCTAAAGGTACCCAAGGTTTGTGGATTTCCCTTGAAAGGATAGAGAAAATATGCAAAATATATCGGTTTTTTTAGAATAATTGAGAAAATGTTTGCTGTGCTAAAGTCACATCTTCTCAGCTTTCAGGAAAATCCAGAGCCGAACCAAAAAACCTTATTTTGTACCACATTTCTGGCGTTTTGTCAAAGAGGTAGCCCACTTACCTATTTTTTGTGCTCTCAACTTTCTTCCAGTTTGTGGTGGAAACCAGTGTGAAACCCATGGGTGATTCAGGTAAGCTGTAGATTTCTAAAATATAGACAAAATTCAGCAAGGGGTCATATGTGTAGATCCCTCAAGATTTTTCCAAAGAAAATAACTGTTGCTATAAAGGAATATTGAAAATTAGTAGGAAAACATGGCCATTTGTGAAAAGATATGAATCTGTGACTATTTGTTACAATAGTCGATTTACAAAAGCAATGTGTGTGTTTCTGTGAACATTGGAGACGCAGTGTACCACTTGTGCCAGCAACCCTATCTTGCTGCAGCCTTGAGGAAAGCACAAAGTGAAAAGAATGTCTTGCTAAGAAAAGCAATGCTTTCCCAGGTGAAATAACAACTAGATAAAGAAAAGAAAACAACACCACAAATGTGGCCTATTCTGAAATAATAAAAATGAAGCAGGGCTAAAGGGCACAAGTGGCAGGCATCGGGACTAAAATAATGTACCCAGAGACATCACTAAAATGAAGAAGGAAGGCAAGTACAGTTAATACGAGCCATAGATAGTTCCATGGAAAAATGAAATCGTTATTTTTGAGCTAATTTATCAGTTTACGTGTGCTTGACAGTCTTGTTGTAGAAGAGGCAGATGAGTCAGTGAAAGACTAATTGGCGTTGGCAAAATATCCAGAAACAGTTTGTGTAAAAACTGGAGCCGGTGTTTAAAAGTGGGGAACTGGCAGAAGTCTCCATTGGTAGATCATAGTAGACTATTCCATCCGTTTGACTTGAATTTGAGTAGAATTGCTTAATATTGTTGACATTGCTTGTCGCAGAAGAAGTTAATGGTATTAATGAAAGATCATTTTCCACCCTCCTCAAGCTCAGACAGGTGTCACTGTTGCTACTTAAAATCTGCAGAGCAACATCCTGGTCTGTAGTGAAAGGGTTTTGGGTACTACCCAGCAGTCCTCTAGGTCTGCTGTGCAGGATCGGCCATATGATGTAGGTTGACATTGTCAATGGAGGCACAGCGATTTTCTTTAGAACCAGGCAGCGCTGGTAGAATAACAGTTTTCCGTACCGCGTATTCCCAGGACTGGAACTGGTGTATGATAAAAAGGACCAAACTCCTTTTTACAGCAATCTTTTCATGTACTAGAGCTCCAGCTATTTGAATCTAGCCGGTAGGTGTTATTAGTGCACCTCATATTCCCAAGGAGGTGACACTGGAAGATGCGTTGTCATCACTAAACTACTGTAAGTCCGGCAAGACAGTGACACATTCATTTATGTCAAAAAGTGTATCTGCCACCTCCGCGCCAGGACCATCAAATCTGAAACATACATTCATGTTCCGAACAGGCATTCAAATGGGGTACGTCCTCCCTGGGACCTTCTGGGCAGATTATTAAGTGCTTTCTGGACTCCATACAGGTGATTAAGCCAACTACGACCCGTGCCTAAAACTCTCACTAAGGATTGCTTTAAATCATGGTTTCTTCACTCCTCAACACTTTTTCCCCCGGGATGATATGGAGACGAATAATACAGGTGGACCCCTAATGAAGCCATGGTGTCCCTGAATGCCCTTGATGCAAAAGCAGGGCACTGGTCCGAGTGGGAAGCTGCACCTGCATATGTGACGATAAAGACTTGCAAATCTTTTATAACAGTTTGAGTGTCAGCCAAGCATTGTGGCCATGCCCATAGAAATCTGGATCATGAGTCAACAGCGACTAAGATGTATTTGTGTGCACCATCGGGTGTCGTAGGACCACAATGATCCAGGTACACACTTTGTAAGGGTTTGTTGGAAATTAGGAGGGGTGTCTTCGGTGGGCATTTGATGGTGGACCCTTTTATTTGCTGACAGATGTCACAGCAAAGAACATATTGTTTGGACTGTTTGTATAGACCTGGCCACCAGTAGTCTGCTTGTAGTGTGAAATAGAAGCCGCCACACCAGCATGGGCAGAAGCAACCCCCTCATGCACTGCTTTAATCAACTCTTGGCTTTGATCTTAGTTGAGGATCACACAAGCACCTACCCCTGGTATTGTTACTAGGGCAGTATTGAGGCTAGCTATGCGGTAGGAATATTTTTAGCAGGATATGCCTTTGCACAGGCTTGCCTTCAGCCAAAGCTTTCATGGATGCCAGTGTTTCATCATCCAACTTTGTCTGTCAATGAGTTTTTGCAGCCACAGAAGCCGTGCTACTGCTGACTTGGCCGCTTTATCAGCCAAGGTATTGCCTGTGGCGTGTATTCCAACACATTGATGTTCCAATGTATAAACTACACGGACCTTGGGTAGCGTTTCTTTTCAGATCCGCTATTTTTCCCGACAGTAATTTGTGTTTAATGGTGTTACCTTCTGAATCTCTGAACCCATTCTGGTGCCAGTAATGCACATATTCATTGAAGGACTGGACACAGTATTACAAATCACACATAATTAATGTTATTTGTCCATGTGTTCCAGTGCCATCAACAGAGCCTTTAGCTCAGCTAATTTTGCAGTGCAGTCCCCTAAGGTCTGCATGTAAGTGTGTGTTGTAAGTGTGTTGTGGATGGAATTAATCATCTTTCATGTAGCCACTCACGACCACACAGGCAGCGGAGTTTTGATGTTTAGTGCCTACTGCAGGCTGGGCTGAGCCATTAGTGTACATTATTGTTTGTTAGTGTTATTGTTTGAGGGTATTCAAGTTCATATTGTAGGAATTATTGAGTTTGTAATTTCGGGTCAAAAACATAGTCAACATCAGTGGCTAACAGAGACGTTGCCCATTGATTCCAACGTGTATGTAGTGCCTTAGTGTTAGGAACGCTGGCTTTGGTGACAGCCTCAAGGTCTGGGAACAGAGATACAACAATGATGCCTTTCCCATGGTCCAGAGGTCTGTCTTTAATGACAGCCATCTGAAAAGCAGTCAAAATTGTTTCTGGGGGAGCAAAGTGTTGTTGAGCTGTAGAATACAAAAGTGATTTGTATGCAATCTTGACGGTATCACTTTCATTTAATGGTACATATGTAAAACCAGTGGCACCAGCAGTTACTCTGATGACTAAACGTGTTTTGTTGTCTCTTTTGTGTGTTTAGCTGCAAGCATGTCTTGTTGCAACGCTCTGAAAATGAGTGTGGGTTCGACTGTCCAATAGTGGCTGGAGAAGTTAGGATGTATTAAGTCATATAATGGTTCAGTGAATTGTGCATAATCTGGAATGTATGCTCTGCCAAAGTTTAAAATGACCAACAATGACTGGAGTTTTTTTATAGTGTTTCGTGGTTGTAGTTGTTCCTATTTGTTCTAAAAATTGGGGCCCTAGGCTCTTGCCTTTATCTGATAGTTCGTATCCCAAAAACAGGAAACTAAGGAAGGCCATTTAAAAAAAAATAATTTTGTAGCCTAATTCGGCAAATCCCACTGAAATGCAGCTCACCTGTCTTACATGTTGAACGAGATCATCACCTGTAAGGAGGTAGATGTCATCTACATAGGACAACGCTTCAAGGTCAATGTCAAGTAAAATTGAAATGACATGAGCTGAAAACAATCCTGAACTGTTTATATACCCATGTGGGAGTCAGCAATTGTTTTTTCTGTGAGCCTAAAGCACTAAAATTTGTTAAGACCGTAGATTCAGGTGCTATATTTTGGCAGAAAAACCTATTGAAATTTCCAAGGTTGTGTTGTATTTTTTGCGCACTATATAATAAGTGCTGTCCTGTGTGCATATTTTATGGCAAATATGCATGTATGACTATTTAAATGTCTATAGTTAATAATAATAATAACTTTTATTCGGTATGAAAAAATTCATCCATTACAATAAATAATCTTCAATACATTTGTTAAAATTAGCAATAGAACCATAAATAATAAGAACACCCATCAGGAGTAAAAACATATATAACCACATACGTAAAAACAATAAAATAGAAGGATTCATTCTAAAAACTCTACATTGTTATGCCAAGTAATAGCTCCCTTCAGGAATGAAACCAGCCCCTTCCACACCAATACATCTGAGGCCATCTGCAGCCACATAAAAGCCGGACGATATTGCACAAAACCCTTGGGCTTTAGGAGAGGTAATAGAAAACGAGTTCTGAATGGTGCATAAAAACACAAAACAAAGTAAAATGGGGCAAGGTCTGTTGGGACACCCCATCACAGGGGCAGGGTCTAATACATTTGTCCCCATACTGACCTAACGGGAAACACAAATTACTTCTAATGATCCCCAAACGGAAACGGGTTATGAGAGACCTTTCCATCACATCCTTAATCTCTAAGAGATAGCGCTCAGGTCCTACCCACATCTTTAGCATAATGAAATCCCTGATCGATTTTTTCCTAAGGCCTCCCCCTCCCTCCTGTTCTTCTGGATTTAAAAAAAATTCTCCTTAACCCATTTCTTATCACACCTGGTCAGGCCTTCAGGATAATCAACCAAGTCAGGCCGCCCCAAATCATGAGCCATCTTCCTTATGCGCATCAGCCAGGGAATATTCTTTACATTGTCACAAGCCAGACAATCCTTTAAGATATCCCTATTCAGAGTGGCATGCTCATTAGTCCAAATTGAAATCCATAGCAGAAGGGGAGCCAACTGAATGGTGTCCTGGACAAACTCAAGCTCCAGCTCCAAATGAAGGCTGAAACCAGGGATATTTTGTCCAACTCCCAATAGCCTTCTACAAAACCGATTTTCTTCCACCGTAAGGGCTCGGGAGTCCCTATACCCCCAAAGTGCAGCACCATACAGCAGGACGGGGAGGCATTTCCGCCTATAAATTTCAAGCAAGGGCTTGATAGGTTTACTACCTACCCTTACAGCAAAATCAAAAGTTGTGCCAACTACTGCATGAAAAAGCGCACCCCTTCTGGCAATACAAGGTTTCCATGATCCTTTCTCATCAAAAATAATCCCTAGATATGGAAACTCATGGACCCTACTATTAATTTGATCCTCCACCCTTAGCTCCCCCACTCTACTCAGAGGTCTTCCACACACCATAAAATGAGATTTCTTAAAATTGACCTCTAAACCCAAAGCTGACGTAAAGGAGGCATAAGCTCTAACTGATTCCCGGAGACCATTCATAGTACGGGCCATAAGGACAGCGTCATCCGCATACGTAAGTACAGGGATATCAGTACCATTCACCTTTGGAACATCCCTACAATGTTTCCTCAGAAAATCAGACAATCCATTTGTATATAGAAGGAACAAAGTAGGAAGTCTATAGTTCTTTATGAATGGTCCGGCTTGGCTATGGGGAACAACGGATGGTTCATTGACGAGACACAGGGTTCAATTAGGCCCTGTACTCTAGCTGTGTAAGGATTTCCCTCACGGGTGTTCTAGCTTCATGCTTTATTGGGGATTGAGGTTGAGGTTAGGGTTGGGATCTAATTTATATTATATGGTAGAGAGAATCTTTATCCCACCCCACATTGTTGCGATATAATGCGGGTGCCTGCGCCTTTGCCCAGTTAATGGCGTAAGCTTCCCTGAGATCTCTGGGAACAAAGGGTGCGAAAGAGGATTCAATTACCTCTTCCCCATATGGGAGATTACAGACAAATTCTGGTAGCCCAATCTTTTTTGGCCAGTAAAAGATCATAAATGGTAACAACGTGCTCCCAAAAGATGGCAGCTATTATGCACTCAATATCTTCTTATTGTATTTTTACTTTATACACCCTACCGGGTGTGGAGACGCGCACATTCCGGTGAACTATTGTGGCCTCCGCTGCATTGTCTAGCAGTGCCAGTGCCCACTTCCTGTTCTTCATTAAAGGTCTCATCCTGAGTAGCATTTTGTATAGAAATTGCTGCCACTATTTTTCTTTTTGAATTGGGTTTTTTTTGGGAGAAGTTTCTCTTCTTTCTAAACAGAAACATTTGATGAGTGTTGAGACTCCTTTCTGGGTTTCACGTACTCAGTTCACTGCTCTGACCGCTCACCTCTCACTGCGTTTATCCGGTGAGTCTTGAAAGGTACGAGACTGGTGTGTATTAGTATATTGATCTCTATCAGGCATTTTTATTTTATCTCTATTTCTAAGATTATAGCGATTTTGAGGGGTCTCAGAATGAGGAGATTCTCCACTTTCTTTTTTAGGTGTTTGTTTTTGTTTATCCCAGTATTTTTCTGAACCCTCTGGTGTTTGCTTGGTAGAATCCTTATTGGATAAACTCCTGTAATTGTGGATTAATAGGTCCAGCTCCCAGACTATCTCGACCAATACTAGTGTAAGTCTAAGCGATAATCTTTGGCAGCTCACGTCGTTGATCCTGTGCATGCACACTGCTAAAGAAACGGCTTCCCCTTTAAGATTACTTAATATTATTGAAGATACAGTGGCAAAATTGCCCATTATTTGCATCCCCAAATCCAGGGCCGGGGCAGCCCCATATTCATCTTGAATTTGTTTTAACACTTCTGGAAGATTGGCATGTGCGATAGTATAGAGCTACAGAGCGTGGCAAATACCGCACCCCAAGTATTGCAGTTATCTACTGTGGGAACCATCCCAAATCGCACACACATAGTGAGTATTCTATGTTTATCCTGAGGTCCTGTTGTAGTGTGGGTAGTTTTACGTATCCTTTGCGCATTAGCTTCAGGCTTTTAGGCCTTTGTGCATTTTGCCCTGGATGTATTTTATTCCTTTGCTCACAGCTTAGAGCCTCTGTGCACTTTGCTCTAGATGCTTTTATTCGGCTTCGTACTGTTATTTTTCAAATAGCCAGTTCTACGGTCTTGTTTTCTTTTTTATATCACACTGTTTAGCCTACTTCAGCACTGGAATTCTCCATAACACATTCCTGTTCACTCTGTGCTTCAGTCAAGGATACAGTCTGGTACATTGCCGATAGACGTGGTAGGAGTTTAGTCTTTGGCATTCCTGCGTAGGGACATTTTGTGATCACGCTGACATGTTAGTTATAAAAACACTTCCTTGTCCCAATACACGCAAGAGGGAGATTCCGACCAGGGAAACACAACTAGACGCTGACTGCCTCGTTGCAGATGCTGAACCAGATCACAGGTTTTTGCTCAGGTATGAGGGCTGATGTCTCCCAAGGGATTCAGAAAGGCAAGTTAGAAGCTTAACATGCTGTGCTCAAAATAGAACTAGCTGAGGGAGAGTAGAAATTGTTAAACACCATGATAGCGTTGTTCTTATGTTTCACTCTCCTCGTGACTATTTCAATCCTACTGTGTTGCATGGTTCTGGTTATTGCGGCTCACGCCTTATTATCTAAAATGCAGTTGTTTTATTAAAACATTATATAAAACTTATACTGCCTTTGTCATTTGTATATGAGATCATACTGTAAATGAGAGAGTTGGTTTGGATCTGAGTGACCACGACTTCCCTGAGAAGTTCCAAAGATGTCATGCGCTCGGCTGCCCAATCATCTCTTCCCTTTTGGAGAAATGAGGCACTGCTAGTTAGCCGGAGCAAAACCGGGTTTAGGGTGACAGAGGTCCTTCCACGTGGGTCAGACTCAGTCCCCCACACTGTGAACGATCCTGCTGCCTAGAAATCCAGTAGTCTCATTTAGGATAATGAGAGCCCACGCGACACTGTATGGGGATAAACTGCTTCCAGCAAATTTATTTTTTGAGCTAACCAAAACAGAATCTCTTCCCATTTGGCGGGTACTTTACCCATGATCGAATGTACAATTGCCGTGTTAATGCCTCGTGTGACTGCATGGAGTTGCACTGGGGGCAGCTCGTACTGGGTTTTATTTAATATTTGCATTGCGGACTGTACTAACAGTCTGTATATTGCTGTAAGCTCAACGTAAAAGTGGTCATCTCAGCTACCGCCAAGGTGCCTGCATCAGGATGCAGTGTATATGTGGCCAATAAAGGCCAGGTAGGAACATCATTGCTCAGAGAACCTAACCTAACGTGTAGTATTGTGTGTGTGGTAGGGTGCCATCAAGCCAGTTATTATGGTCTTGAAAAGATAGAGTTATCGCTAAATATACATAAGCTCTGTTTTGTGCAGGTATGTTTGCAGGTGTGCAGTGATAAAATGTATTTGTGTTCCCATCGACTTCTGGATAGGTGACCCAAGAGTAAAATGTTTCTGTTCTGTAGGCTGGATGAGCCTCAACTACAAATGTTACAGGACCCCCCTGGGCTGTGAAGCCATTTGCTAGCAAATTGGCAGTGAGGGGAGGTCGCATGTTTACTGCTATTACCACCCATTGTGCATTTGCCCTGGTGGATATACCTGTTCAGAGATAAAGACACCAAATGGGGATTAATCCTTTTAATGTTCAGGTTTGAACAGCCTACAGGTACTACCTACCATGCTGAGGAGGAAATCCTCAATACCACGGACGTCTCTGTATATTGTATTGAGGTCCCTCTACCAGGTAGTGAGTCAGAGATACCCAGGAGGGTACGAAAATCAGTGCCTGACCAAATGATGATGGCACCATGATGCGTGGGCTCTCATTATCCTAATGAGCTGCTGGATTTGGGCAGCAGCATTACCTGAATTGTGGGGAATTGAGTCCAGTCCCACACCATGTGACTAGCAGTGCCTCATCTCTGCCCAACAGCAGGGATGATTTGTGGCAACGGGGCACATGACGAGATGACTTCTCTGGGAAATCGTGGTGGATCAGATCTCATCCTTTTCTCTCAGTTACATCAGTTTCACACATGCAAAGACAAACAGAGGCAGAAAATGGTTCAATAAGATTTATTGAATCAGCTGCATCTTAGATAAAATGCCATGAAATGCAATAATTAGAATGATTAAACATACTAGAAGCAAAATGGTGACAAGGAAAGTGAAACACAAGAAAAGTCCCACCATACTGTCACTATGCGTGATATAAGCAATTCTTACCTAAGCTATGTTAGAGCACAGCAGGATAAGCCTTAATCCACCCTTCAGGATTCCCCCCTGGGAAGACATCATCTCTAACACCAGAGCAAGGAAGCCTGTTTTCTACAGAGACACCGTCCCCAAATAAACCAGGGAACCGTAGTCTCAGAAAGCAGCAGTAGCAAAGTCAATCAGCATGCGGTTATGGTCATCTGGCTGGAATCTCCCTCTAATGTGCCTGGGACAGAGAAATGGTTTTATAATAGAAAGCTGATGTTCTGAGAAAATGTCCCTACCTAAGGATGTGTGTGTTTCTGTGAACATTGGCGACCCAGTGTACCACTTGTGCCGGCAACCCTATCTTGCTGCAGCCTTGAGGAAACCACAAAGGTAAAAGAATGTCTTGCTAAGAAATGCAATGCTTTCCTAGGCGAAAGAAAAATTAGATAAAGAAAATAAAACAACACCACGAATGTGGCCTACTCTAAAATAATAAAAATGAAGCAGAATAAAATGTAACTTGGCTAAAGGGCACACAAGCAGCAGGCCTAGGTACTACATTCCATCTGCTAGACCCTTCTGGTTGTTGGGCTACAAACGGTTTGTAGATTTTTCAAGAACCAATGTAGCCAGAGCCAACAACTGAGCTGCACCATACACTGTTTTTTCATTGAGGATGGAGTATAGACCACTTCATATGTTGAAATTTGTAGAGTGAAAATGGGTAACAAGGAAGCCTATGTATTTCTGAAATGGGCACAAGATGTGGAGTTTATGAGCAGTGGTTATTTGTACATCTCTTGATTTGTGGGTACAGGTACTAGCGTATGATTCAGAGGGTAGTTTTCCAAATGTCTTCTTTCTTATACACTGGCTTACATTTGAAGGGCACAGATATAGTAAAAGCCAATTTCTAATAACAAATCTTCTACTATTCTATACTCCCACAACTCTTCCGATGAAAATTTTACCCCACTTGTCTGGGTAGGCCTAGTGCCTATGACAGACAAACGGGCCAAAATACAACATCAGGCATCATATTTGTACACTGAAAACTGACTCCTTTGTTCCAATGTAGGTAGATGTGGATTTTAGAAAACTAGACATCTAGGGATATCCAGAGTGGGGTGACTTGTGTGGCTCTCACCATGTTTTTGTGCCCAGAATCCCTTGCACTCCTCAAACTTAGACTAAAAACACATTTTCTTCACATTTCTGTGATGGAAATTTCTGGAATCAATTGGTAGTCACAACCTTCCATCCACTGGGCATTCCTCCAAGTCTCCTGATGAAATTTGTACCTTAATTTGGGCCTGGGCCGAGTGCCAGTGACTGAAGCAAATCAAACCAAGGTAAATGAGTGTGCCTCTGCAAGGCCTCTCATTGACCTTAGTTTGGGCTGTTCCTGTTGCAGGCACTAGGTTCCGCCACACAAGTGGGGCAGCATTTTTATCGGGACAAGTGGAGGAATGCTAGGTGGTAGAAATTTTGTGAATATCTTCTGGTTCTAAAAGAATATGTCACAGAAATGCACTGAAAAAGTGTGATTTTAGGCAACTGTTAAAGGTTTGGAGGGTGGTGTGCCGGATCTGAAAGAGGCTCATCACCTGCACTCCCCTGTTTTTTTAGTTTTTAGAGATGCCTGGATTTGGTAGGTTTCCCTGGGTGGCAGTCAAGCCCAGGCCCGAAAACTGCAGCTACCCCTTTTGTTGATGCTGCCACACTGCAACTTGAACCCGCCCTTTTGCGGGAACTAGGCCTATCCACTCAGGTGAAGTATCATTATGTCACAAGACATACTGTAACTCTTGGTGGCAGGACATTTGTGGCTCCCTGCAAATTCCAGTACTTTGAGTCACAGAAATATTAAGAAAATGTGTGTTTTTAGTTTATGTTTGAGGATTGCACTGGCATCTGGATAAAAAAACCTTGTGGGATCCACCCAAGGCACACCATCCTGGAGTACCTTTGGTGTCTAGTTTATGAAAATGTCTTATTGTTGGCTATATTATTTCCAGGAGTATAAATCTTTGGAAACTTGGCAGACAATGTTCCACGACAGGCCTAATGTTGAATATCCTGTCATGGTCTGATGGTCTCAGAGCAATGCAGCAGAATTGTCGTTGGAACGCTGCAGGTAGGCACTTAGTCCTGGTACGTGTGAAGCAGCCCCGTGGTAGGTGGAGCTTGACAGAGCATGACCAATCACTGTATGGCTTTAGTTTGAAGTCATGTAGTAATTGGCTATTTCCCATCTGTTCCACCTCTTTTCCCTTTGCTCCCAGCGCTGATAATGGCAGGGAGTAGAAGAGAGAAATACAAGAGTGTGTTTGCTGTTGCTGTCTGCATCTCAGGTAGCACAGGTGTGTGGAGGCTGGAGCAGAGGCCTACCTTTTTCAAGAATTCTGATAGATCCAGGCCATCAGCATATTTCCAAGGTACTCCCCTTTCTCTTAAAGGCTACTCGCTGCACCGGAATGCTCGCTCGTTGTCTGTGCCTGCTTCCCTGGACTTACCTGTGCTTTCCATTGGCATCTGTGTTGGCGCTTGTTGCTGCTACTGACTGCATCCTCTACTTCCCGCTTCCTCCTTCGCCCTGAGCGCACAGCGTTCTCCATCCCTCCTAATTGTGACAGGTTCGTCATCTGGTGGCTGGTTCGTTGGGTTTCCTAATTCCTCACCGAACTCATTTTTTTACCTCTATGTGACCTGCAAAACAAAAGGAACAACACCTTTCAGCGACAATCTCTTCTATATGGGTAACATAATTTCAATTTGAGATTAAGCAGAAAAGAGACTTAGCTGATCATTTTCCTTGTTGATGAAACTGGTGATTTTTTTTTTTATATAAAGTAATTTTTATTGTTTTGGGAAAAATTTGCAAATAGGAGTACAGCATACACAAATGCATAAAAACAATTAAAACGATTAACACATTTAATGCTCGAGCACAATCAATTCAGTCCCACACAGAACTCAATGCGTACTGTCTGTGCCTCAAAGTGGTAGAGAATATTTTGATCTCAGGCTCATACTGAGGGGCACAGGCAGTGGAGGAAAAACCTGATAGAGTGAGGCTCCTGCCACATCTCCGGAACGGGTGCCCTCGCCAGGCGCAGGGCTTTGCTTCACAATAGTCTTCTGTCAAGGCCTCCCACTTCCACCATATTTTGTCATGTTTACTTAGGCATCCCCTGGTCTCATATACCAGTCTCTTGCGCTGTGCACACCAGTCCACTCCCCGTCTCCATTTATTTAAAGATGTTGCTGCTCCCGCTTTCCAGTCTGTCATAATATCTCTTTTAGCCACTAGACATGCTACTCCCAAAAAAAATGGAGTGCCTATCACATCCTCTTGCAAGGCCCTGGAGATCTGCTTCGTGATTGCTTTCCAGTAAGTCTCTATAATTGGGCATGCCCATACCATATGGATGAAATCAGCTTCTGGATTGGAACACCGGGGGCACCCGGCTGTGGGACGAAGGCCTGCTTTGTGTAACCTTGCAGGCGTAAGGTATGCCGCGTGTAGGTAGAAGGATTTCAAAAGACGGAATCGGGTCGACATCGTTATGGTCCACGAAATCATCAGTGCCTCTCTCCATTCCTCCTCCTCCATTGGTCCCACCCATTCCTCCCATCTACGGCAAAGTCACTCAAGGGGACCCGAGGAGTTAGCTATCAGTGAGCAGTATATCTGTGAAACTCCACCTCTACCTAGATTACCCATTAATACCTTCGCTTTCATGGGACTGTACTCGGGAACGTGTTCACCCGTTCGTGTGTGTATCAGCAAAGCGTCGGAGCTGAAGGTATTTGTGGAATTGTGTTTTGTTTAAGGAGAAGAGTCCCTGAAGCTCTTCGAAGGACCTCATATGTGATCCCCCCCAGACGTCTCCCATAGTGGAGATCCTTATGTTATCACATTTCTGGAACCCCTTCAGGCCCACCACCTCAGCGAGTAATTTTCCGTGCCATAGCGGGGTCTGTTGGGTGATGCGATTCCACCAACCTGATACCTTCTGGGCGTCTCGCCACCCCATCAAGACAACTTTCGTCACTTCTGGGATAGTCCGAGGACTCGGGCACCCGTAAAGAGCGTTGAAGACCCGGGGGAGTTCGAGTCGGTATGCAGGGTCTGACCAGCCTACCCCAACCCAGTCATTAATGACGAGCAGGTGTGTTGCAAGGTGGTAGTAGTAAATATTAGACATTCCCAACCCTTCGTCGTAGACGTCACGTTGACAGGTAGTAAGTGCCAGTCTGGGGCAGGTACCCTTCCACAAGAAGTAGCGTGTCATTGAGTCAATTTCTTTGAACCATCTCCTGGGGACTAGGTATGGGAAGTTCTGTAATAGGTAAAGGAGCCTAGGAAGAACCATCATTTTGAAGAGTGCTATTCTCCCCAAGCAGGTTAAGGGGCAAGGTTTGCCAACGCTGTAGATCGCCTTTGATTCTGATAGCGAGTGGTGTGACGTTAAGTTCCCACGCTAGTTCCAGGAATGAGGGCAACGTGGACTCCCAAATATTTGAAACTATTTTGACGGATGGGAATGTTCTGTTGCCAGTCAATACAATCCCTCAAGGGGTGCAGAGGGACCAGCAGAGATTTACGGGGTTTAGTGTGAGGCCAGAAGCCTCTGAGAAGAGGTCCAGGATCTGTGGGATAAGTGGGCCACTTGTAGCTGGGTTGGCTATGTATAGGAGAACATCATCGGCATAGAGCGCCACCCAGTCCTCCGGTCCTGTGGGCCAAGACCATCCCTCAACCAGAGGGTCCTCTCGGAGCAGTTTTGCCAAGGGCTCTATTACGAGTGCAAAGAGCAGCGGGGACAAGGGGCATCCCTGATGAGTGCCACGGCTGATAGGAAACGGGTCGGCTATAGCTCCGTTCACCTGCACCCTGGCCGTTGGATGGGAATATAGTAGCCCCACTAGCCTTCAGAATTTGGGACCAATCCTGTTGCTCTGCGGGACTTGATCAAGGTAGGACCAGTCCACGGTGTCAAAGGCTTTTTCGAAATCGAGTAGGAGTAGGGCCTTGGGGGATTGAGTCAAGACTCTAGAGTGTGCCAGGGCCAAGTGCAGCCGCCTGATACAATGTCTAGTACTTCGGGAGGGCATAAAGCCATATTGGTCGGGGTGGACCAGCGACGGGAGCCCTGTCTTCAATCTGGAGGTGAGGATAGAGGACAGTATTTTAACTTCAATGTTTAGGAGAGATATGGGCCGGTAATCTGAACAGTGCCGCAACGGGGGATGAGTTTTGGGGATTAACGCGATTGTGGCTTGGTCGATTCCGATAGGGAATCGACCATTGCTCTCCACTTCAACGTACATGTTGATTAGGTGAGAACTTAGTATGTCACTGCACTTACTGTACAGTTCCGCTGGGAAGCCGTCCGGGCCTGGGGTCTTGCCCGAAGCCAAGGTGGCTATTGCGCCCGAGACTTCCACCAAAGTTATTGCCTCTTCCAAGCTATCTCGAACTGCCTGGGAAATTATGGGGAGGGTAATGTCATTGAGGAGAAGGGACTCCCTCTCTACCTGTGGTCGGCGGCGTTCTTCGTGTAACTGTGCAGAATAAGAAGCAAAACTTTGTGCAATATCTCAGAGAGGGTCCCCGCTTCATCTATGATCTCTGAAATAACCCTGTTAGCCATAGGTCGCGTGGCCAGCCAGTGTAGGAGTTTCCCATTCTTGTCCCCCCAGCCATATACCCGAGCCGCTGACGCCCTCCAAATGTGTTTGGCGGACTCCAAAACCAGGATTTTAATTTCCTCGCGTATCATTATGAGCTGCCGCATGCAAGGGGCAGAGGGAGAGGCGGAGTGCCAACGCTCGAGGCGTATTGCGCGGGCCTCTAATTCTGCTACCTACCTACGTACGCGAAGGAGATGCTTGGCGTGTCCTCTAATTGTCGCTTTAGATGCGGCCCAGATCGTGCCTGAGGATTGCACCGATCCTAGGTTCTCTTCAAAGTATTGTGTAAGATAATTTCATATTGCTAATTTGTATTCTTCGTCTTGTAAATACCATGCGTTCAAGCGCCACACTGGGCGGCAGGAGGGGTCTGCGCCACCTAATCGGATTTGGATTGTTGCGTGGTCAGAAACTCCGCAGGGAAGGCCCGGTAACATTAGTAATGTCTATCGTGGGTGCAAACATGAGATCAATTCTAGCGTGTGTGTTATGGGCTGCTGAGGAGTGCGTGTATTGTCTTGCTCTGGGGTGCCAGGTTCTCCAGACCTCGCATAGGCCGAGACCCTCAGCCCAGCCACTCAGGGTCATTGCCCGGCCAGATAGGCCAGATCGGCCAACTGTGGTGACCCCTGACACATCTAATTCAGGATCTAGAACCGCGTTGAAGTCTCCTCCTATAAGTGTGGTACCCTGGGGAAGCCCAGCCACGACTTGACGAAGCGAAGCTAGGAAAGCATCGAATCCAGTTAGGGGGGCATATGCACATATGAGGTTGAGTGGTAGCCCGTGTAGCGAACCGGATACTGCAACGTACCTACCCTGTGGGTCGGTTTTGCGTGGCTGTGTTCACCATGGGCAATGCACGATGAAGTAGGATAGCCACATCCCTGGAGCCTCTAGAGAAACCTGAGTGATAAACCTTGTCATATCCTCCCCTCGCGAGCATAGGGCATCTACCTAAGTGTGTCTCTTGCAGCAAAACCACTGAGGGAGTGTATATGCAAAGAGTACTATATACAGCCAACCTCTTAATCTTGTCCAAGAGGCCGTTTACGTTCCATGAGATTATCTTTGTCGGTGAGGGCCACTTGTGAGAGGGATAGGTGTGTCAAGGTGCCTAGTGTCCGTTTGTGAGTATCGGGTCAATTGTCTCGAGCAGCAAAATAAAAGGGCAAAACAATAAATGAAACTTACGAAAACGTTATTATTGAACTTCAATGTAAACTTATCACCCCCCAACCTCCCCGTACCCCATACTTCAACCCAGGAAGCATCTGTTGCCCAATTACCCAACCTAAATAATGCAGCCAGAAGGACTGACGTTGGAGTGGAGTGGTGGACCCTTCCTTTTAGACAGATCATCTGCAGTTTGTGAACGGAAGACTAAACCGAATGTGGCATGCGGCGGCCAGGTCATCGTTTTCCGATAGGGACTCGTTTCGCTCGGCTGTGCCGGCTCAGTACAGTACTAATTAAGGCTTAGGTGTCGCAGAGCAGGTCGCGTTGACTTTGTCAACCAAGCATCGGGGACTAGCTCAAGAGGTCACCGTCCACCACCCGAGTCCATGTCCCCCGGGGCGCCGGACAGGATCTCTCCATATCCAAGGCCAGGATCACAGTCTTTCTTTCACATGTAGGACTTCCGGGGTCTCTCCGCGTCTGGATCCAGTGCGCTTTCAGCCCTTTCGGTGTTCCATCTGGGAGGGATACCGGCTTCCAGGGGGGTCCTCAACCAGTCCCCGAAAGCCCTTCCGAGATCCAAGACCCTCCTCGGTTAACCAGTCCCAGGCCTCTTCTGGAGAGTCAAAGAAGTAAGCCTTTCCGCCCATGAGGACTTTTAGGCGCGCGGGGAATAAAAGCATATAGGAAAGCTGCATGGCCCTAAGTTTCTGCTTGACATGATCGTAGGACCGGTGCCGGGTCTGGACCTCGCGAGTGTAGTCCGGGAACACCAGGATCTTGTTGTTTTCCCAGTGGAGGTCAGCTGAGCGTCTGGCCTCCCTGAGGATGCCGTCCCGGTCCTTAAAGTATAAGAAGCGTGCAATCAACGGCCTCCGGGGACCACCTGGAGGAGGCCGAGGGGCGAGAGCCCTGTGGGCGCGTTCAATTGCAAACCAGGCTGAGAGGGCTTGTTCCGGCATCCAGGACCTTATCCAGCGCTCGAGGAATTTAGAGGCTTTATTATCTTCTGCTCCTTCCAGGAATCCCACAAAGCGCAGATTATTGCGTCTTAAGCGTTTTTCTGCATCTTTGGCGTGGCGGTGAAGCTCTCCGGTTCGAGCCTGTAACTGAGCCACTTTGGTTCTAAGGTCGGCTAGTTCGTCTTCCATCTGGGAGACTCGGGTCTCTACTTCTGTGATACGGCCCACTGCGTTCCTGAGGTCCTGTCTGATGAGGCCCATGTCTTCACGTACCTCTCCTATTTTAGCTTCCACAGCCAATTGCGATGATTGGATAGCCAGGAGGATTGCATTCACCCCGTCAGGTGCAGGGCATCCGGCGGGGGCATCACCGTCGCTTCGGGGAGTCGTCGAGGTGGTAAACTGGTCGATTTTCTGCTGAGAGGCCGGTGGCTGTTTATTTGCTCTGTCTTTCTCCATCTTGCCACTGAAATGCTTCTTGCACCTCCTTATGCCTTGTGGAGTTATTGAAAGTCAAGTCTCTGTCACCCTGCAGCCTCAGATGTCTTTAAATCCAAGGGGGGTATTTCCAGGGGCACATCCACTTGTACCGGCCCGGGCACTTCAGGCGGGGCGACCGGCCCATGGGTCTACGCGCTGGGTAGTCATCTCTGTGTGGATCACCTTCAGGTTATCTCTCCCGGAAGGAGGCGACGCCCAGCCAACCACCCTCGGACGGCCTCTAGTCGTATCAGATCAACATCGCCGGGTATCGCTCATCCTCGGAAGCCTCCACAGATAGATATCTTTCCCCACAGGGCATTCGGGGTCGGGAAGGGCACGTCCGTCTACTTCTTGTGCTCTGGTCCCACAACACCGACTCGATATTCTCCACCTCACCTTCCCACTCTCCCCCAATAGGTACTGCTGGCAAGTGTCTATGTACGAATTATTATGAAGGCCTGATGTGGGCTGGTATTCTGTGCCTTTCTATACAGGTTGGTCCTCTGAGCGATGAGGCCGGAGAAGAGACAGCAGCAACATGTCAAATGCCCGAGAAACACTGTGGTAATATTGCTCCGGGGCCTCTATCCTCACTCCTCCCCTCGCGCTGGGCGCTGTGGCTCCGTGCACCAGTAGAGCAGAAACTCAGGCCAGGAGAAGTCCGGGAGCCTCGATGGGGCCGCTCCACATCTCCAGGGCGTCTCCACCGCAGCCGAGGCCTCCAATGTGTGCGTCTCAGCGAGCTTGGCACCGCCACGGCAGGCCCGACCTCAGCTCCGACTCCGCCTGCTCGTGGTCGCCCCAGCGTGGAACGGCCCGTCTCAGGGCACTCCGGCGTCTGGCCACCCCAGCATCAGGGCACTGCGGGACAGGCCCAGATCAAGGGCTGCCGTCCAATTCGGGCCGTCCGCCCATACCTCCTCTGGATTCCTATGCGGGGTTCCCGGTGGCACTCCAGCGGGGCCCGCACCCAGGACCCGGCGGTCTCCTCCCACCTGGCGGGGCCCGACAGGGATCGCAGAGGCCTCAGCCCGATCCGGCCCAATGGGCCTTTGTCCCCACCGGTCCGTCGCCTCCGCCCCCAGGGCCCAGGCCCCGATGACAGCCTCAGCCCCCGAGGGGGAGGCGGGACCCACAGCAGCCAAGGCAGTGCCCCCCCCTCGTCCCGGTCACCTGCGTCACAGCTCTTGCGGGGGCGCGGGCGCCGAACCCCTCTCACTCCTCTTATCTGCGCTCCTCCAGCACGTCCGATAGAGGATTCGGCTCTGCTTCAGGGGTCACGGCGGGAGGACACGGCCCACGCCACCATTTTAGTCGCTGGTCCAGGCGGCTCGCGGTGGGACTCAAGCCTCGCTTCTCTCCGCTCCTTGGCTCCCCGGGGCCCCCAGCGGACGAGGAACATCCCAGGGTCAACGGGCAGGTGTTTCAGAGTGGAAATAAAGTCAGCTTCTTCTGGCGGATGATGGAGGGGTCCAGAGCACTCTCAGAATGCGGAGGGGTCGTGGGGACTGGCTCAGAAGTGATTCTGCATCTCCACTACCTTTTAAAAAAAATAAAAGATACCCTCCAGCGCTTGCACAGGAGGATATTTTTAAGCCCTCCTCAGTGTTTGGCAGTGGCCTTCAGATGCCTCAGGGAGTGGGTGCAGGTGTCACACCCAACCAAAGGGGTTAATAATCAATCAGAACATTCATTTGAAGTACTGAAAAGAGGCAGAATACTCAAAAATACATTCCTGACTATTACCACATTCATTCCCTATAAAAAGAAATAACAGATAAAAATAAATGAGACGATAAAATAACCCACAATAAACATTTCTTGTTTCTTAAATAAGGAAAACAAACTGACAGGGGCAATCAAGTAGAAACTGAAGAAGCTGAACTTGATCCCACTGGTATCACACACACCAGGGACCTGAGCACCCTCAGAGGCAGAGTCTAGCCTTAAAGGCCCGAACTGAAGACTGGAAGGGGCGGGCCCGACTAAACAGTATATGAGTGGTGAGTCTGCCGTATTGGATTGAGGGCTTGTCAATTATTACTTTCCTGGAGGACTGGCTGCAGGAGGTGGTGACCCCTGAGGGGCATTCCAAACACTATGGGACTGATTACTACTTCAGCGGAGGAGATTACTCCGTACCAAATGCGGATGTACTGCCAGTCGAATTACCAGTCCATTATATCCTATTGAACTCCTAAATTGGCGGGTGGGATATCTGTCAAATTTGGGACGGAGTAATCCCCTCTGTCGAAGTCGTAATCAGCCACTATGCCCAGGAGTGAGCTCATAATGTGCCATTGTGACAACACCACCCAAGGCCTGAAAATGACTGGTGGTGGCTAGATTCTTGCATTGTGGGGACCGGAACTACCTCCTGCAACAGGCAAGACACATGATCCATACCAGGTGGCTAATGCCAAAGTCTCCCTTTTCCTGGACTTTACAGCCAATGTTCAAAAACAGAGGGCATCATCCCTGTTGGCAAAGAGATGACTCTGCGAGCTGGAGATCACCTACGCACTACTATTCCCGCCTAAGTTGCGGATAACCCTAGATGTGAAGTGCATATTCTTTACCACGCCAGATGAAGTTTGGCAGTGGATTGATAACTATGATGCAGGGGCCTGAGACAAATCATTGAGTTTCCCAGAGGATCCCCCCAAGCTGAGGAAGTGCAACCTACACAGCATCATGCCCGAGCTAAGTTTGCTGAGGTGATAATCCACCAGCAGCAGTCACCCAATCAATGAAAGGCCCGAGGAGATATCACGGACACTTAGGCGGTCATTCCTACCTTGGCGGGCGGCGGTCGCCGCCCGCCTGGCGGGAACCACCAGAAGACCGTACCGCGGTCAAAAGACCGCGGCGGTCATTCTGTCTTTCCCGCTGGGCTGGTGGGCGACCGCCAAAAGGCCGCCCGCCCGCCCAGCGGGAAAGCACCAGCAACGAGGAAGCCGGCTCCGAATGGAGCCGGCGGAGTTTCTGGTGTGCGACGGGTGCAGTTGCACCCGTCGCGATTTTCAGTGTCTGCCAAGCAGACACTGAAAATCAATGTGGGGTCCTGTTAGGGGGCCCCACAACACCCGTTCCCGCCAGCCAGGTTCTGGCGGTGAAAACCGCCAGAACCAGGCTGGCGGGAAGGGGGTCGGAATCCCCATGGCGGTGCTGCTTGCAGCGCCGCCGTGGAGGATTCACAGGGGCAGCGGGAAGCCGTCGGGAAACCGCCGGCTTCCCTTTTCTGACCGCGGCTTTACCACCGCGGTCAGAATAGCCCCAGAAGCACCGCCAGCCTGTTGGCGGTGCTTCCTCCGTCCCCTACCCTGGCGGTCTCGGACCGCCAGGGTAGGAATGACCCCCTTAGTCCAATGCTGGGAATAGCAATGACTCGGACACCAGCAGTATCCTACCCAAAGTCACATTGGGCACAGAGGATGATTTGCTATGACCATTTCCTTGAGGAGGCTACTGGGGTTCCCTGGAGGAATACTGCTTGCCTGTTGTGGGGTTGGGCGAGACACTCAATCCTGACAACCCTGTTTCCCTCTCTTATGACTCCTGTTTCTTTCAGCATCATATGGAGTGGGCTATACTGCCTCCCTCTGGAGGGGGTCTGGAACAAATGCGGTTGGATAAGTTTGGACAATACGCAATGACGTAATTGTCCTAGTTGGGGTTTGTTTATAAAGTTTCAAGGTTTTGGATCCCTGATAGAGGACGACATAAGCACTGGGACTGGGGGGGCGATGTCTCGGGATCTCATGGATGGTTTGCATTGTAGAGGCTCATGACTACTGTTGGCTGCACAATTAAACACCTGACCTGGAATCTGAGGGCACTTAACTCCCTAACCAAACAGTACAGAGTGCAATCTTATATAAAATGGCACTTAATCCAAGTAGTATTTTTTACAGGAAATGTACTTGAGCTGGGCAGACACTGCAAAAGAGATGGCAGGGGCCTATATATCATAAGTCCTACTCTGTCTTCTCTAGTGGTGTACTTATTTGGATTCTACCTGTAGTACCCTTCTTTGCAGACATGGAGACTTTTGGCCCAAAAAGTAGATTCATAGCCTTCGGGGTAGATTGGAGGGAAGGGATGTTACTCTGATCAATCTCAATGCTGCAGTCACTGACCAACAAAATTTCCTCACCTCCCTCACCCCTTATCTTTCCACACTACTACACTACCCACTAATTATATGGGTGACGTGGCTTCAACTGCACTGAGGAGACATACCTGGATAGGTCCCACCCTCCATTACCTTCTGCCTGACCCATACTATGGCTAGATTTCGGCAAAGCTGGATGAGGAGTGGGGGCTGGTGGTCACCTGGAGAAAGCAAAATCAACACCTCCAAGACTACTCCTTCCATTCTGTTATGCATAACCTATATGTCCTCTTTGATACACTATTGTGTAACCAACTCTTATGTGACAGGGCAGTCCACTTGGAGTATTTGGCCAAAACACACTGGATCACAACACATGCTTATTAATCCTGGGTTGGGATGCCCCAAAACCCCCCATCCCTATCAGGAGACTGAATACAGCTGCTCTGGAGGACCTAGTCTTCTGGGACTCCTTGGTGACTGCCATCCACAATAGCATTGTGGAGATTGAGGGCATTGCATCCACCTGTCTAGTTGAATGGGAGGCTCTCAAGGCCATAGTCTGTGGTCACTGCTTAGTTACATCTTTTGGGAACTGAGCTGACCTACTTTATGAGATCTCACATCAAGAACATACACTAGATACCCTACACAAACAAAAAACACAAGACCTAGAGGCAAGTAGATGAGCTGGGAGGAAAGGGAACAACTGCTGGTGTTCTTTGACAGCTTATGAGGTTATGAGTGTCAACAGTATGTCAACAGAGCTCCTAACAAACAGGACAAAGTGGGCACTACTCGCATGGATAGCTGATAGTCAGCACACACACATTCTATCCTTAGAGGGCCGGGATAGGGCAGAAGGTGCACACACAGGCTGCTATCAACACATTTTTGCGACTCTAACAGAGCCTTATACTGTGAGACCGGGAGCTAGTCAGCAAGAAATGCATAATTATGTCCTTGCTGCAGAGACCAATAGATTACTGCAGGGCCTGGCTACCTCACTAGGCAGGGATATCCAGATCCAAGAGGTCAAGAAGGCCATCAAGTCTCCAGAGTTAGGGGAATTCAATGACACAGATGGCTACTGAGAGTTTTACTTGATTTTTCTCAACAAGCTGGCCGTGGGGTGGAGTTGCACTGAGAGCTACGCACCCTTTCGCTATTTAGGGATGCAAATCTACTGTTCCAAAAACCAAGTGAATGAGGGCAATATAAGGGCATTGCTCGTCTCTATCAAACAATCTATGGCCTTTTGGCACACATTACAGCTGTCTGTAGCAGGCCATGCAGCACCGCCGAAAAAGGTAGCTCTCCCATGGTTACTATATTTTTTTACTACACTACCTGTCTGAATTTCCCAAAGGCGTCTTTCAGGAGATTGATAGGCTACTACTGACACTGCTCTGGAATAACATGAGGCAGAGGTTTCCTTGGCCAAAATCTGCCTCCCGGCTACAGAGGTAGGACTGACTTCAAACTGTATTACCTGACCGCACAAATAGTATGGGCATCAGACTGGCAGGAATCACCTGAAGGTACTCTAGGAGCGGAGTCAGTGGAGATGCTGAGGTGGGACACGCTGCTCACATTACTCCAGCACCCCTCAGGTTGAGGGCAGCAGCACTAGACCAAAAACATTTCAGGACTCTCCTATACAGCTGGAATTGGACCCTACACCAGACTCATTGTAACCTTCTGCATGCCCACGATCTACTGCTGGTGGCACTGGAAACTGTTGACCCCCATGGTGACTGAGGTGGGGCTGCTGGAGTGGCAAGAGGTGGGAATCTTCACGCTGGGGGACCTATACAAGAATGACACACTTAAAGATCATCACTTCCTACTCTATGGATGTCAGGGACATACCTTGGACCCTCTGGGCAGGATTCTCCAACGTGTAGCTCATGAGCTACCAGTAGCTTTCCAGCTACCAGTAAGTAGCTCACCTCTTTGCATCGGAGCCTACTAAATTAGATGTTTTTGCTTGGTTCAAATAATATATGTATACCAAAACTGAGAGTGTATATTTGAGATGAAAATATGTTTATTTTCAGAACGAACTCATGAGCTAATATTTGTTGACAAATGCCTGAATTTCCTAAATATATTTAAATCATGTGGCACAACAGAAGACTTTACAGATATTATTACCTTAGTATCAGAGTCATTGCTACTATGGCTGTTATGTATTACCCATGTAAATGCAGTCCATATTGCTAAACTCTTTTTAGCTTGAGCGTGCAAGTTCTTTGACCTATTGTAAGTATTGTGGGCTATTAACTCCACCCACCTCACGTCCATCACTTTCACTTGTTTGTGGGCTTGCCTTTCAAAAATACCTTGATGTCAGTAGTAATTGCTTTACGTTTGTCCCACCTTGGGGCGGTTTTGTTATCACCTTGCAGACTGACCCTATTACATAGATAATTGCACAATAGCCAATATACTTCAGTGTGGGTGAACTATTTTTTTTCTTTTGTCTCGTCCCTTAATGCTCCATGGCAGCCATGGCCCTCACAGCACTCACAGCACAAACTCCATCAGCGGTATTGGAGCGCTGGTCACATTGTTCACACTGTTACTGAATCAGAATCATTTCTTTTGGCTCTCCCCTTCATGCTGCATAGCTTTCCCAAAAACACATAATTGATAAATGCTTTACTAAAAAACACAGAAACCCATAATGGCTCTCCTGGTACAGCCGGAGAGCCGATACTACAATACTCACTGCACTTGGGAAAAGTCACCCCATAATACTTTGCAAGCATTCTTTTTCAAAACATTTATGCCCATAACTCGGTCTGTGGTGGTCTTGGGGCAAAGGGACCATCACCAAAATTTCAGCATGATGCACTCTCTCTGCATAGACCATCTCTGGGTCCCCACAATAGTTTAGTGGGGACCCCAAAAAATAATCCATCCCACCATTGAGCCCCTTTTTAAGCTCTCTTATGACTTTAACATTTATTTTACCGCCTTGGTGTGGTTTGTGTTCTTAGAATTGCAGTAGGCTTACTAGGCCTGAAAATATGTAAGGCACTATGCCCTCTAAGGGCTAAATATATGATTGCACTACAATACTCTGTGCCATTCTATTTTCATGGGGTTATGCCCTCGAAGGGTGAATTATATGATTACATGACTATATTTCTTACAAATTATGTTTTTATTGTGATGTCCTCTAGGGGCTGTTCTGAGCATTACATTCAACATACTACATTATTTGCTGTACTTGGTTATCCCATAATGCTTTGCAGTGCATCCACAACCTGCTTATTCTGTCTAGATTGCCTCTGGGTCCCCACAATAGGTTAGTGGGGGCCCCAAAATAATAATCCCTCCCTCCATTCAGTGTCTTTTTAACCTCTCTCAAGGCTGGAACTTTTATTTTTACAGCTGAGAGTAGTTTGTGTTTTAAGGGTCTTTTTTGTAATATCATTGCAGTACGCCTGCTAGCCCTGAAAATGTGTAATGCTCTGCACTCTCTAGGGGTGAAATATGTGGTTACATTGCAATACCTTAAGTAATTTTCTTTTCATGTGGTTATGCCTCTAGGGGCTAACTATATGGTAACATGGCCATGTTTCTTACAAATGATATTTTCATTGTGGTGTCTTCTAGAGGCTGATCTGGGCATTACAGTCTAATGCCAAACGTTTATTTTTGATAAAGATTTTTACTGGGGTTATATGATAATTGTATATTTTTTATTAATCTCTCCTTATTGGAATTACAACCATGATTCACGCCAACTTAACACTCTTATTACACTATGACTGTTTGAACACTCTTGGTATGTTTGGGTGACCTTCCTTTGTTTGTTTTTCTCATTACTCCTCCGTAGCTGTCTTGTTTCGGGAATTGTGTTAGCCAGCCAACAACTCTGATGGTCGGGTGGTGAAAGTGGTATTCTATTCGAATTAGCATGTCAGATTTGAATTAGGATGCTATATGGCAACATTTTCATTTTTGGCTGCAGATAGAGAAAGAAGGTAACTGGAAGTGCTTTAGTTAAATGCAGGGCCACTGGAATTATGTGGCATACAAATACCAAATTATGAGGCAGAGTTGACCAATTTATGTGGCAATAAAAGTGCAGTTATTAATTTACAATGCTAATAACTCTAACTCAACAAACGTGAGATCCATTGCAATGCAAATGCTTGTTTACATTACTGCTAGCAACCTTGCCTAATACACTGAAGTGATTGCTGGTAACCTTGCTTATGCTGTCACTAATATAATCTTGTCTGGTTTGGTTTCAATTACAACACTAATAAGATTAGAAGCTCTCAATGGGTTTCAATGAACATAAGTAGCTCTTATTACAGAAGAGGTTGGAGATCCCTGCTCAAGAGACTTCGTACTGATGAACCAGCTTCAAAGGCTTAAGTACAATTTGTGGCCACAGCCTCCGAAAGGTTTAAAGGAATAACACTGTTCTATAATGCACTGACACAACAGGCCAAAGCACAGCTTTGAGACCTCCCTGCCTGGTGGACACATGATATTGCACCTGAATTTCAGATAAAGATCAGGTCAGCATCCTGGAAGCCACACCAAGGGGTTCTTGAAATGCTTGATTAAAGCTTACATAATTTTACTACCTGCACAGGACCTACATTACGCCGAAGAGGATTAATGTAGTGTTCCCGGGCGCATGTCCCAAGTCCCAGATATAATGAAGAGGGAGCGGATTTTTACCACATGGTGTGGACATGGCTGTCTCTCCTCCTCTAATGGGACTCCAACACGAAGTTCGTGGCTAAGGCCACGAGGTCACACATCCTCAGCTTTTTGCCTCTTGGCCTCTTCCTTACACCCAACGAAAAGTTAACTAAGTCCAAATATATAGATTTAGTGCTACGTCTGGAGTGCCATCAGCTGGTGATGATATACTGAAGCTCAGGCGTTTGCACTTTCGTAACCAAGGTGTGTTGAGAATGTCGTGATGTACCGGCTTTCCTCCACCTAGCTCAGCTGATGGTATCCGGCGTTTAGGTTCAGCTTTGAGAACCACTTAGAGTCATTGAGGCCTGCAATAATGTCATCAATAGTCAGGGTAATGTGCCTCTTCCTCCTGATGACCTGGTTGGGAAGTAGCATGTCAATACAGAGTCGGATTCTTCGGGGCTGCTTTGGTTTTTCCACTATCACCATGGGCCACACCCATCGAGTGGGCCCAGACACTTTCTCGATGACCCCTTGATCTTCTAGGTTGGCCAGCTTGCATTCCACTAGTGCTCTAAAATGAAATGGCACTCTCCGGTGCCTCAGGGCAATTGGCTTCACTGCCTTGTCAATATGCAATTTGACTGGTGGTGCTTTGTGGCACCCAAGACCTGTGAACAACTCTGGGAATTGTCTTAAGATCTCATCTACTTGGTATGTCTTTATCCTCTTGGCGAACGAGACCAGTCCCAACTCTTCTGCCGCTTGACTACTCAGGAGGTTGGCCGCTTCCCAGTTGACTATATGGAAGATCATGTTGATTTCCTTGCCCTCTGCCTTAACCTTCACAGTCTTGTGCCCTTTTAAAGGCAGGGGTTTGTAGCTCCTATATGTGAATATCTTTGTCCTTGAGGAGACCCGTAGTGGACAAGGCTGGAGTCGGCAGTACTTTTGGATTCCCATCACATTCACCGACACGCCTGTATCAATGAGAGCTTTAATGGTAGACTCTGCCACTTGGATCATGCATGTGGGCTGTGGCTGCCTGTGTTTCTTTCATTTCTTTGTGAACGATATTAGAAACACTTCTTCCTCTTCATCTTCCTCCTCAGGTGAGAAGTCTTCCAGGGCGCGGCGTGACCTTCGGGGCCGATCATCACGTGCCATGAAGTCATCTATCGACAGTTGCTTCACTGCTCGCATTGGTGGGCATCTCCCTTTCATTCCTCTTCCTCTCACACCCCATTTGCAGACAGCGGCAAAATGATTGAGCCTCCTGCAATTGGAGCATGTCCTTCCTTGAGCCGGACAGTCTCATGGATTGTGTTTGCCCCATCCACAATAGTCACACTGACTCCCTTTCTTGGTGGGGACATACTACCTTGGCTTCCTCCTTGTCGACTGTGTTTGCACCGCATCCGCACGTTCAGTTCTGACTGCCATGGGTCTCTCTGTCAGGTGTGACATCGCTACATCCGTCTTGCCGACTCTGGCTGCAGACAGGTCATGGGACCGCGCCATGACAAGGATTTCATCCAAAGTGATATTGGGTTGTCTCAATATCAGACCTCTCAGTGTCTTGTTCCTGCAGCCCTGTATTATTTGCGCACGCACCTCCTTCTGTTGATCATCTTCAGTACAGGTGCAAGCCAGTTCACGGAGCTGGGCATAAAACTGATTGATAGATTCACCCTGTCTCTGCAGTGCCTACTGTAATTTAAAGCGTTCAAAATCTGGATTTAATTGCGGGTTGAAGTGCGTGTTCAGAGCCCTTACCGACGCGTCATAGTCATCGTAGGCGCCTGTGTTCGGCAAGTGTCTAAAGAGTTTATATATTTCATCCCCAACGAAGTGGAGAAGTAGAGACCTCTTCACTGCATCATCCCTCTTGCGGGTGGCCACAAAATAGTTCTCCAGGTGCTTGACCCACACTTTCCATCCAGGTGTGGCAGGATCTGCTAATTCACTAAATGGTGGGAGTGCATCTACCATGGTGTGTGGTGACGTTTGGTGAACTGGGGGTGTCGGCTCATCCGCCATGCTCTTTGCGCCCTCTTGTATTTCACGTTTGTTGTTGCAGGCCTGCTGCTCCCCTCAAGTCACCACGTGCCGTCCATGTGTGCTGCGCGATGTTATCACATGTACTAGTGTTTTGGCACTGGTTGCTGGTTGCAGATGACTCCCCAGGCTGTAATCAATGGTGGTGTTCAACTCGTGTCCACTCTCGCGTACTTCTCACCAAAAGTTTGATGATTTCGTCATAGCCTCACTTTTCTTTTCTCTTTTTTCTTTTTGAGGATGTGCAACCACTTATTGATATGACTTGCTTTCTTCACTGTTGCTGGATTGTAATTTTCTCCGAGCTGAGGATCAGCAGGGTGTACACTCACGCAGCGTGACCTCTGCCTGAACTGGTTGCACCGTGTTGGGGCGGCAGCACCACCCCTGGCGCACTGTCAGCACAGATGTCGCCAACATCGTACGCAAACAACATCAACATCACCTCCTACGCCGACGACACTCAGCTAATACTTTCCCTCACTAAGGACCCCACCGGTGCCAAGACCAACCTGAAAGATGGAATGAAAGACGTCGCAGAATGGATAAAACTTAGGCGTCTGAAACTGAACTCAGAAAAAACAGAAGTCCTCATCCTCAGAAACACCCCGTCCGCCTGGGACGACTCCTGGTGGCCCACGGCCCTAGGCACCGCACCAACCTCCTCAGACCACGCACGCAACCTCGGTTTCATTCTGGACCCACTTCTAACCATGACCAAACAAGTCAACGCCGTATCATCTGCCTGCTTCCTCACTCTCCGCATGCTCAGAAAGATCTTCCGCTGGATCCCCGCCGACACCAGAAAAACTGTGACCCACGCCCTCGTCACAAGCCGCCTGGACTACGGAAACACCCTATACGCAGGCACCACCGCTAAACTCAAGAAACGTCTGCAGCGAATCCAAAACGCCTCTGCCCGCCACGTCCTCGACATACCCCGCAACAGCCACATCTCCGCCCACCTGAGACACCTGCACTGGCTTCCCGTCAACAAAAGGATCACCTTCCGGCTCCTCACCCACGTACACAAAGCCCTCCACAACAAGGGACCCGAATACCTCAACCGGTGCCTCAGTTTCTACATGCCCACCCGTCAACTTCGCTCCGCTAACCTCGCACTCGCCGCCGTCCCTCGCATCCGCCGCACCACGGCAGGTGGGAAATCCTTCTCCTACCTGGCGGCCAAGACATGGAACTCCCTCCCCGCCAACCTCAGTACCACCCAGGACCACCCTGCATTCCGGAAGCAGCTCAAGACCTGGCTCTTCGAGCAGCAGTAACCCCCTTCCCCTAGCGCCTTGAGACCCTCACGGGTGAGTAGCGCGCTTTATAAATGTTTTTTGATTGATTGATGGGTTGCACCACTAGTCAGCTTCTGCAGCAGGCACATGTGGGTCCGAGTGTCCGTCTCTCATCGCCAGTGTACTGTTCGCGTTACAAACAGTGAGTGCGCGCTCGCCGCGCACTTTAATGATTGATTGCCAACACCTGGACTTGTACACTGGAGGGGAATGCTCCCGCTCGGCCGTCACCACCTTTATTAAACACCCTCAGCCGACCGGAACGAGTTCCGTCTTCAGGGTTATATCAGGACATTCGGACCACTAGACCTTACACAACATTACAATCCTCACCCCCACGGACACTCTATAGGAACCTCACACCCTGACTCCAGTAGGTCGATACGTTAACAAAGGTGGTTCAGAGTTGTTGTTAACACAAGGATACCGCTTGAACCCTTACGAAGCAATGGTTTCTTCTGCATTGGTACTTACCTGATTTCAACCCTCGTCCACCACCTACTGTTTGACTGTGCCTGGAATAACGCATTGAGCGAGACAGGTTGGGGCACAGCGAAGAATGATATGTCTACTGTATTTGTAAACTTGCACGGAAACACAAAAAAATGTGTTTAGAAATAATGTTTGCATGAATGCCTCTGGATTGTCCAGCAGTCCGCAATTTACCTTCGGCAGCTGTGCAGCCAAGAAAATGTTTGCTGAAGAAACGTAACCAATATCTGAAATATGCTAGGGGATGCGCAATTATCCAAGTGAAAATGATGGCATTGACTCAATACTTCCGGGTGTACGCCTGTAAAACCCTGTATGGCAGAACTTGAAACGCTGCATAACAAATCCGAGAAAATAAATTAAAATAACAGCAAGCCTCTGATTCGGATCAACAGCTCTGGCTCGAGGGTCTACAACTAAATTTAGAAAACAGGGTAAGTTTCTTGTTTTGCATTTTTTTGTGTTTTTGTGGTAATGTTTGAGTTCCTCTATTTCACGGTAACGGAGGAGGCTTATTTGGGGTGAAGAGCCCCTTTTTCCGTTTGCCCATTAACAAAAGTAAGGTGGCTATGGTAAAGGTTGGTGCGTGGACAGCCATCTTAAAGTCGCACCCCAACAGCTTTTGTAACTTCAGATTGCCAATGTTCTAGTTACCATGCTATTGACCCATCCTCTTTTTGATATGACAGCACCATTGCACAGTATGCTCAAACAAAACTACGTATTCTTCAGGTTCGCTATGTGATTAATGTATGCGACATGTACTTCTTGAAGTCTCGCTCCCTTTTGACCCTTTGTGTTGGTAACATGATTTATTAAATTACACTCCACTCTACGACACTATACTCCCTGCCACTTTACTCCACTGTACAACGCTCCCTGCTACTCCACTCTGTGCCATTTTATTCTGTACTACTCCACTCTATTCTGTAGCATTCTGCTCTACAACACTTTATTCCACTCTACAACACTTTACTCCACTCAGTGCTATGCCACTCCACTCTAAACCCTCCACTTCACGTCACTCCCCTCTATGACACTCTGCGCCACTCCACTCTACGCCACTCTATGTTACTTAACCTTAGGCCAGGCCACTCCACTCTACAATCCTGCTCCACTCTACAACACTTCACTCGCTGACACCTACTCCACTCTACGGGTCTTTACTCCATTAAACGCCACTCCACTCTAATCTATGACGTTCTACTCCACTCGATACTCCTGCGCTTGTCAGCCCTTCACTCTACTGCCCTCAATCTATGACACTCCACTGTACGACACCATACACCTTTCCACTCTACAATGAAAATATTTCAAAATATATCAGAATTAGGGAAGCACAAATGGAGCACATTTTTTCATAATTCTGAAGAGTAGTGGAATTGTTTTTAATATGATCAAAATAATTCAATACACTAGGTGGTGCCATTTCCCCACATTAGCACTTAAGCACTGTATCACGCCCCTCCACTCTACCACGCACTATGACACTTCAATCTACAACACTCTATTCCACTCTATGACATTCTCTGCCCCCTGCTCTATGCTCTTCTGCTTTATGTCCCTCAGCTCTGTGGTCCTCCACTCTACTACTCTATGCTACTCCACATGCTCATACTACGTCCCTCACTCTAGGCCCCTCCATTCCATGCCCATTCACTCTATGCCCTTCTACTCTACACCCCTCCACTCTAAGCCCCTCCACTCTACACCCCTCCACCATGCTGTGCAAATATTTCAGAATATGTCATAATTAGAAAAGCACAAATGAAGAACTTTGTTTCTAATTCTGAAGTTTGGTGGAAAAAAATATCTTAACACAATCAAAACAAATCAATATACTAGATGATGCCATTTCCATACATTATTGTTTGTGTGCTGTATAATTCTATCAGTAAAACTATATTCCTGTGCAAACATAATGGTCATTTCAGTTGAAAATTAGCTGTCTGTCACACCATATCTGCTCTATGCCACTCCACTCCACTCCATGACACTCTACTCCACTCCATGTCGCCCGCCAGGAACAGGATGGCGGTATAGGGTGTTGTGGGGCCCCCGTAAGAGGGCCCCACTTTGTATTTCAGTGTCTGCTATGCAGACACTGAAATACGCGACGGGTGCCACTGCACCCGTCGCACATACCCACTCCGCCGGCTCCATTCGGAGCCGGCTTCCTCGTGGGGAGGGGTTTCCCGCTGGGCTGGCGGGCGGCCTTCTGGCAGTCGCCCGCCAGCCCAGCGGGAAAGCCAGAATGGGAGCGGCTACATGGCGGCTCCCTCCACGCGGGCGGCGACCGCCGCCCGCGGGGGTCAGAATGACCCCCTATGTCTCTCCACGCCACTCTACTCCACTCTATGCCACTCTACTATACTCTTCTTCATTCTACTCCACTCTAATCTGTGCCACTCTACTCTATTCCACTCTACTCCACTCCACTCTGCTCCCAATCTACTCTGCCCCACGCAACTCTATACCACTCCATACTACTCTAGCCTACTTCACTCCAAGCCAATTTACTCTACTCCACTCTATACCACTCTACTGCACTCTATGCCACTTGACTCTACTCCTCTCCATGACACTCTATGACTCTGCACTCTAATCCCTCTACTCTCTGACACTTTACTCTACAACACCACTCTGTGACACTCCACCCTATGACACACCACTCCACTCCACTCTTCAACGCTCCTCTCTACACAACTCCGCTCAACATCACTCCCCTCCACTCTACGACTCTCCCTGACACTCTGTGCCACTCCACTCAACAGCACTCTAAACTACTCCACTCTGTGACACTGTACTCCACTATATATCTCTGTACTCTACTCCACTCTATGCCATACTACTTTCCTCCACTCTGTGCCACTCTATTCTGTCCCTCTCTACTCCACTCTACTCTCCTCCACTCTGCTCCACTCCACGCCACTTCGCGTCATTCCACACCTCACCACTCCAAACCACTCTATGCCACTCTATTTTATGACTCTGCACTCCTCTGTATGCCCTTCTACACTACATTCCTCCACTCTGTGACCCTCCACTCAACAACATTCCACTCTACAACACTCCACTCTACTCTACCCCACTCAACTCCAGTCCTCTCAATAAATCAATCAGTTTTTGTAGAGCGCAGCTACTCACCCATGAGGATCTCAAGGCGTTGGGTGGGGCGGGGAACAGAGCCTCATCCGAAGAGCCACGTCTTGAGGTTCTTCCTGAAGATGGTGAGCGATGGGCTTTGTCTGAGGTGCATGGGTAGGTTGTTCCTGATCTTTGCTGCAAGGTAGGTGAAGGACCTTCCTCCGGCGGTGGTTTTCCGTATGCATGGGATGGTAGCCAGTGCCTGCTGGGTGGAGTGGAGGGGTCTGGCTGGGTTGGGGAAGGAAATGTGGTGATTTAGGTAGGTCGGTCCGATGTTGTGAATGACTTTGTAGGTGTGTGTGAGTAGCTTGAAGACGATTCGTTTCTCTACCGGGAGCCAGTGGAGGGTCCTCAGATGCTGGGAGAAATGTTCCTGGCGGGGGAGGTTCGGGATGAGTCTGGCGGAGGTGTTTTGGATGAGTTGCAGCTTTCTGATGTTTTTTGTTGTGGTGCCTGCGTAGAGTGTGTTGCCGTAGTCAATCTTGCCTGTGACTGAGGCGTGGGTGACTGTCCTGCAGCAGTCTCCTGGGATCCATTTGAAAATCTTTCAGAGTTGGTGGAGGGTGTGCTAGCAGGAGGAGGTGACCATGTTTGACTGTCGGGCATTTACAGGGAGGAGTCAAAGATGAATCCTCAGTTGCGGGCGTAGTCAGTCGGAGAAGGCGGGGCGCTGAAAGATGTGGGCCACCAGGAGTCGTCCCAGGCTGAGGTGGAGTTTCTGAAGATGAAGAGCTTGGTCTTATCTGAGCTGAGCTTGAGGCAGCTCTCTCTCATCCAGGCAGTTCCTCTTGGCCTCGTCCGGGTTTTCAGTGAGGGATAGGATGAGTTGTGTGTCATCGGCGTATGACACGATGTTCATTCAATGGCCTCTGATGATGGCTGCAAGTGGGGCCATGTATATGTTGAAGTGTGTTGGCCTCAGTGAGGATCCCTGAGGAACTCCACAGCTGACTTCTGCAGGTTTGGATGTGTAGGGTGGGAGCCTGACTCTCTGTGTTCTTCTGGAGATGAAGGAGTGGATCCATTGCAGGGCTTTTCCGTGGATTCTTGCGTCATGGATTCTGGTGCATAAGGTGCTGTGGGAGACCGTGTCGAAGGCTGCTGAGAGGTCGAGGAGTATGAGTGCTGTGGTGTGACCGCGGCCTAGGAGTGTGCAGATGTCATCGGTGGCTGTAAGAAGAGCTGTCTGTGTGCTGTGGTTGCTGCGGAACCTGGACTGGGAGGTGTCAAGTGAGTTGTCCTCGATGAATTGCCGCAGCTGTGAGTTGATGACTTTTTCCAGTAGTTTGGTGGGGTAGGGTAACAGCGAGATGGGCTGGAAATTCTTTAGCTCTGATGGGTCAGAGGGGGGGGCGTACCTCAGCATATTACCAGTCTTCGGGGAAGGTGACTGTGTTAATGGAGCAGTTCATTGTCTTGCGAAGCTCGGGGCGATGGATATGCTTGCTCTGATGTAGGTGTGGTGGGGACAGGGGTCTGTGGGAGCTCCGGAGTGACTGCTGTTCATGATGCTTTCTGTTTCCTCATTGGTGAGAGGGGATCAGCTGTGGATGGTTTGGGTGGGTTCTGGGGGGTGGGTTGGTTGTCGATTCTGATGCTGGGCTGGTTCTCTGGGAGTAAACTGTCATAAATGTCCTGGATTTTGAGGTGGAAGAAGCTGACAAGTTTGTCACAGAGGTTTTACAATGGGGGATGCTGGTGGCTTCAGAAGAGAGATTGGTGAATTAGTTGATAACCATGAAGAGTTCCTTCATGTTTTGCGTGGAGGAGTTGATGCATTCCCGGAGTGCGTTTTTTTTTTCCCATTCTTTATGCGTTGGTGGTGGATGGTGGTGGCGGCTCTGAAGGAGGCAAGGTCTTCGCTGGTTTGGCTATTTATCCATTTCTTCTCCAGCCGCCTGCAAGTGTGCTTGGATTCTAGGATTTCAGTGGTGAACCAGCTGGCTTTCTTCGGGATGTGCTTGCTGATGTTGAACAAAGCGGGGCTAGGGAATTGGCGCATTCGGTGATCCAGAGGTTAAAGTTGCGTTCTGTGGTTTTGGCATCATTGGAGGGAGGCGGGGGTGATTTGGCGAGTGTTGTGGTGAGCTGCTCATTGGTGATATCATTCCATTTCCTGTGGAGGCCCTGAGGTCATGTGTGCAGCTGCTGGGTGCAGTGATGTGTAGGCAGGGGTGGTCTGTCCAGTCCGGGGTGGAGATGGTCTTGATGGTAATCTGGTTGCTAAAATGGGGTGCAGTGTGTGTCCTGCGGCATGTGTTGGTGTGGTGATCGTTTGTCTGAGGCCGAGGGTAGCGAGGTTGTCGAGTAGGGAGGTGGTGTTTTGGTTGTTGCGGTCCTCGAGGTGGAAATTCAGGACACTGAGGAGGAGGTTGTCAGAGGACGCCAGGGCCTCGGGGTGGCGATGTATGCAATGGCATCGATGAATGCTGGGCCTTTAAAGGGCAGTCTGTAGACCAGGGTGCTGCAGATGGAGGAGTTGTGATCGGTATAGCAATGGTGATGTCTGGTCCAGAGGTGAGGTTGGTCCAGGTCGCGGCAAGGAAAGGCAATGTCTGGTCAGACGGAGTCGATCAGGTCCCAGAGTTCGGTGTTGTGCTTATGGAGGGAACGTATAGTCAGAAAGCGGCAGTTGCTGAGGTTGTGGTGGGCGTCAGTGTTACCGGGTGTGGGGAGTTTCTTCTGATTGTTGTGGCTGAAACTGAAGTTGCAGTTCTGGCAGGAGAAAGGTCTGTGGGTGTCCTTGGGAGATGTGGTGCAGCAGACGCTGAGAAGTTTGGTGTTGAGACGCTGGAGCATCTGGACATCGTAGTGGAGGGTGGCCTGGGGACGTCTCATCGGAAATCCAGGGTTTCTGGCACTGGGCGCAGTCCAGGTGTGGACGGGTGCAGACGGGCACGCCTTTGGTGTCCTCGCTGCATGCAGCCGGCATTAAGAAGAGGAGGGAGGTGGGGGTTCGGTCAGCTGGGAGGTGGGAGGGTGAGAAAGGCGCTTTGTGGGGGAGGGGGTGGGGCCGCAGGGGCAGCAGTGGTGCAGGAGGGAGAGGGCAGAGCAGGAGGAGAAAGGGAAGGTGAAAAGGAGAAAAGGAGTAAAAAAAGGTGTAAAAGGAGTAAAAGGAGTAAAAAGAGGAGAGAAAGAGTGAGAGAGCGGAGATACTTGTGGATGGCCACTGGGCCACCAGGGAGGAGGTGCAGGCAGGAGCCTGTGGACGGAGGAGGGCCTCAAACTGAGAAGGCTCTCAGTTCGATCCTGGAGGCAGAGGAACAGCAGCAGCGGCAGCAGCAGAAGAAGCTGGGGAGGGCAATAGATGTTGATCCTCTGTACTCTAGTCCACTCCACTGCACGTTACAACACACCACAACTCCACTACGCTTTACTGTACAACACACTATTTCATTCCACTCTACTCTATAACACACTTTTCCACTCTACTCCACCACTACACTCTACACCACTTCACACTACGCCACCCCAGTCTATGACACTCTGTGCCAGTCACCTCCATCCCCCTCCACTCTCCACCACTCCACTCTACTCCACTCCTCAGCACTCCACTCCACGACACTCCACTCTACGACACTATTTCACTCAATGCCCCTCCACACCACTCTACACTATTCCATAGTGTGACACTTCACTCTACAACACCACACTTCACTCTACGAGACTCCAAACCCATCAACTGCATCCTATGCCACTCCATTGTATGCATCTCCATTCAACAACACTCTACTCCATGCTGCACCACTTAATGACACTCTATTGTGCTCTACAACACTCTACTCAACACCACAACTCTCTCCTCTATGTCACTAACTTTTAGCCATGCTGGGTTACAACATGGCTAAAACACATTGCCAGAACCAATAATTCTTTCATAGGCCGTACATATTTTTTTCCCAGTGCTTGTTACGGGTGTCACTGGAGTGAGGCATACAAATTCACTCATTTAAAGTTCCACTGCTCAACTCACCCTTTGGCCTACATAAGTTTAGTATGTAGTGCTGCCCAGTTCATGTGTGATGTATATGTACTGGGTGTATTTGTTCCTTTGAGTGGTGCAATACAGGGATAAGGCAGTACTGTGTAGTGCATGCATGTTATATGCATGCACTGGGTATGTGTGTGCCTGAAGGATGTAATGCTGTGCAATGCATGCATGTTATATGCACTTGCTAGGTGTATGTGTGCCTGAGAGGGGTACCTTACATGAAGGATGTAGTGCTGTGAAGAGCATGCATGTAATCTGCATGGGCTAGGTGAATGTGTGCCTGTGAGGGGTAATATACATGAAATATCTAACGTTGTGCAGTGCACGAATGCCAAATACATGTGCTGGGTGTATGTGTGTCTTTGGATGGTACATTACATTGCTGACTCTGGGTTCCATTTTGGGAGACCGGGCTGGATGGTGATACATGAGGAGAGGAGGTAGAGGAGTTCCCCCAGACAGATTTATTTATTGCTGCATTACTGTAAGGTGAACGGAACACCCTGGAGAAGGGAAAGCAGACTACCCCAGTACACTTTCAATGGTGCTCTTTGATTCTGCAAGAGGTCGCAAGGAAGGAGCCTGAGCACATCTCTAGAAAGAGCTAGGGCTGATAAGAGTATCATAAAAAGTAAATCTGGAGACCTGGGCTAACCTTTTGATACACAGATCAGTGTGGGTGACATCCAGGTATGAACTCTAGTCACTCCTATCGCCTGTGTTGTGATACTATCAACTTTGAAATTGCTTCTGCTACGACAGCTTTCTGTAGGATAAGAGGGTAGAGGATTGGGCACTTTAAAAGGAAGCAGACCACCAATATAAGCTGCCCATGTGCAGGAAAAAGTTGTCGACCCTGATATGTCAGAGGAGGTCAGCCGTGAATTGAGCTATGATCATCACTGTGCCGAATGGGTCATCACCTGTATGCAGTGAGGGATCAGTGACTCCTTATGCCTGGAAGTTGCCACTGTGGACAGTTTGCCAAGTTGAGTGGACCAAAGCCCATGTGCAGCAATGAACCAACAACCCCTTATGCCAGGATGGGCTGCCGTGAAGCAATCTGGTGAGTTGAACGAGTCAGAGCTTGTTTGCAGTGGAAAGATGGTGACCTCGTGTGCTAGAGGGTGCCACCAGGATCATGAAAGAAATGTGACCTAATTGGGATCATCACCGGAGGAGGAAGGCCACCATGGGGACTCCTTCAGCCCTGTACCATGACTGGCGATCAGAGTCAGGACCTTTGCACTACATCCCCCACTCACTAGGGGACAAACCAAATAACTTATCCAGCTTGGAGGAGCTGCGGTGAACCTCCGATTAGTACGACTGCACATGCAAGGAACTTGGGGACCGCTGAGTGCGGCCCGACTGGGCCTCATGCAGTGAGCTCACCTGAACCGGCGGCTTCAGATCGAGTGCCTGTGGATGAGGTGTGCACAGGAACTCCGGACGCTCTGATCCTTCAGGTGCAGGTAAGACTGAATTTGGGACAAGTCAGCCCTGGGGGAACTTGCTTGCAAGATAGTGCTTTGGCACTGGCACACTTTTGACTTTACTATAGAGTCGGTGTGGGCTCTTGAGGCTTTGACTTCTAGTGGACCTTACCCTCGATGTGTTCTAAGGTGAATAGGAAATGAGTTTTGGGACACTCCATGTTGTGGAATGGGTTCACCTGCTCCTGAAACAACTTTGTACTGCTCTTCCGCTTGAATAGAAGTTTCACTGTAGCTATGGTCCTCAGTCATCTAGGTTCATAGAGAAATGGAATGGCACAATCAAACTTAAGCATGCCAAAGTATGTGTCTCAGTGAGTCTGAAGTGGTCTGATGCTCTTCATCGTGTTCTCATGGGTATTAAAAATACTCCATAAAAAAGACTGGGCTGTCATCCTATGAAGTTCTGATGGGTCAAGCTAAGGGGTCTGCTTACACCCCACCAGCAACAGTTGTTTCGATAACTGATGAACATGTATTGGATTATGGTGGAATCTGTCTCTCATCAGTGACTGATGTGGTGGAATCTGTCTCTCATCAGGTGAATTTGGCAACAGCACTAAGAACCAGTGCCATCTATCAAAACTTGGAGACTGGGTCCTGGTGAAGAAGCATGTCTGCAAAAGCTGCCATGAACCTTGGTGGAACAGGCCAAATCAAGTTGTACTTGTGACTAACACTGCCGTAAAGTGTGCTGAAATTTCACTTTGGATCCACACAGTTCATATGAGAAGAGTGAAGACATCAGATGAAGAATTGGTGGCAACAACCTCTGATTCACAGAGAGAAGCTCAAGTTCGCAGTGTGGATCCCGAGGGGGGAAATTGGAGAGGTGAATCCTGAAAATGGTGAATTTGATGCTGGTGAGGGCGAGGGTGAAGATGCTGGGGTGTTATGTTATGCAGATTTGTTGCATGCACTATCACCCAAGAGGATATCCTGTTGCTGGGAAGGTATGAGTCTAGGAATTCTGTGAGTTCTGTGAAATCTCTGAGACTGTGAGTGAAGAAGACTGGTGATGGTACAAGTATCCAGTTTCAGTTAAAGGATCAAAGTGAAGGACGTTATAAAGTCACAAGGAGCATCAAGAAGTAACCGTTTCTAATTCAATACCTGTAAAGCTCCAGTTGAGAATCCAAGTCTCTAGAGACCTGAAGGGTAAGAAGCAATACACAGTGAGTCGAGATGCTGATCCAAGAACAAGTTCGATTCAGAGTGAAGGCGACTCAGCAGTAGTCACAAGTGAGGACACATGATTTGAGAGTGAGCATGAAGGAGACAAATGGCCAAAGGCAGTGAAAAACTGCAAGAAAAGACAGTGGGAGAATGACAGATCAAGTTCAATTAGAAGAGACCAAAAAATAATTGAAATCGGCTCAGAGAAAAGTGGCAGTGAATCATCTGTTGTCAAAAGACCAACAAGAAGAAGAGACTGAAACAAAAATTACACATCTCCTGAATCTGAAATTATTAAAGCATTATATTTGGCTGCTGTAGATTCATCTCAAGTGGCAGAGTCCATTGCTCTGACAAAAGCTTACTGCCTAGCAAATGAACTCAGTGTAACACAAACAGCCAGTCAGGATTTGGAATGGTACATCATTTTTGGCATGGTACCTCCATTAGAAAAGTTTCACATATTCTTAATCCCCGGCATCTCTGTCTGAAGAAGAGTCTGATACTGAAGTTTACAGTCCAATAAATTCCTGCCAACGTATTTTTGAAAATGATTTTGAAAAAGTGACACCTTTAACCTTATACAAATCCTGATGGTGAAATTTTGAAATTACAATTTTGAACTTAGCTAAGTATCCAAATGAAGACATAAAACTTTGGATTTATGAACTGAGAAAACCACCTGAAAAAAGAACATTGAAGATTGATTTTGTTCTCGATTATTGTATAAAAAATGAAAAAGAAGATTTATTAATATTTTGAAAAAATAGGAAGTTTTCAGGAAGACTAATTGCTGATTTATTTTCATTTTCACTTTTGATCTGAATAGGAATTAATATAATACATAATCAAGTTGAACATAATGCACTGACACATACAGAAAGATTAATTAGTCGTTTTAAGAATATTGTCTACGCCGATCCAGTAGCTCAGTATGCAGACATAAAGGGAGGTTAAGAACTGTTTATTTTGTACTTTTCTTCCTTCCTTTGCAAGTACAGGTAGGTGTGACTTACTACCAACTGCCAATGTCATAAGCCTTTCTTATAGTGTTTGATAAGTACAAGTCTTACTTGTTAAATTCCAGGGATTTTCTGGAAGACCTTTCTGTTTCTGAAGATTCTGAGAATCAGTCAACCTATAGTAAATATTTGAAATATTTGCATAAACTGACTGTAGTACTAAAGGGGAATATGTGAGCTTGATGAAAGAGAAGCTTGTGTTTTGTTATGAAACAGAATGAAAGGAAAGTGAAACCTTTGAGAACCTGGAAGAATGCGAGGAAAATAAGCGAACAGCTAAGGCTCTTCTTAGGAGATTTTCCTGAAACCTTTTGCTTTTTCCCCTAGGTCTTTTTTGCTGACTCACTGTGTCGTGGCTTTAGGACTCTAGGCACTTTTCCACTGCACTGCAGGGGGAAAGTGTGAGCGCCCTTCCTACACATGCCAGGAAGAGGCACTTATGTGATTGGTTGAGGTGTCAAACCCAGAAGTGACCTGTAAAAAGATACACCACATACCCGGGGCGGGTACAGCCCTGGTTACAATAGGTCATTGCACTGAGTGTACCACCCACCAGAGTAGTTTGACCATCATGTATTAGACCTGGTATTGCAGGCTTGAGGAGGCACAGGTAAATCTTCCCCACTGGGGCCAGCCCTGAGTAGGCCTTCCGCTACCCCTAGAGCACCCCGAGGGCAAAGCAGGTGGTAGGCAGAAAGAAGGGCAGGGACTCAAGGGAGTCCCAGGCCCTGATAGGGGAGAACTCTCATGTGGGTTTCGCTACCGAGGAGATTGGCTCTTCCTTTAGTTTCTGCTGATCCTTTCTGAGCTGCCATAGGGCCATGGGCACTTTCCCACTGTAAGTACAGTGTGAAAGTGCACATGTGCCCTCCCTACATAAGTTAGGAAGGGTCACCTACCAGAAGTGCAAACTTGCTCATTGGTGTTTTCTTGTACATACTAAGCCTGGCATGGCTTGCCTATACAGTAGGTGCTCACTTGCACATTGGTGTTTTCATGTATATACTGAGCCTGGCATGGCTTGCCTATATGTGCACACTTGCACATTAATGTTTTCATGTATATCCTGAGCCTAGCATGGTTTGCCAGTATTTGCACACTTGAACATTGGTGTTTTCATCTGTATATTAAGTCAGGCACAACTTGCCAGTATGTGCACACTTGCACATTAGCGTTTTTATATATGTACTGAGCCTGACAAGCAGGCCTGAATGGGCGCACTTGCACTCTTGCGGTGGTCTGACAACATCTGTCTAGCTTGACCCTGCAGGCTGGTGCATGTGCCAGGGCACATGTGCCCATGAAGAGAAGAATGCCCATGTGTGTTTTCACTGCCATTGAGAGCTGCTCTGCCCTTAGGTTAATGTGGGGGAAAGTTTATATCTAATCCTAGCTACAATATAGGCTTGCAATGAAGCAGCCCCATCATGTTTACTATCATTAGGTTCCCAATGACAAATCCTTTCCAATGGTAAAGGTAGTTTTGTCAGTAATACCTTGAAAATGCCACTTCTAGAAAGTGGGCAGTTCCATGTTCTAAAATCCCTTTTGTGTGCCTTTTCAATTCAAGCTTTATTTTATTGTGGGCTGAGGGAAACACATCTGTGAATTCCCCAGCCACCACTATAAAATGTAGACAACCAAAATGACCGACCTCTACCATCTGTTGGCCTGACTGGATAGAGGGAGAGGTTTTGACACTTGGCCTCTAAGAGCCAGCTCATGGCCCCACTAAAGATAAGGCTCTACATTTCATGGCCCTATTGCAGACAGGACTGAAATTTTGGGGATTCGTCTGTGGTTCAAAGGAGAACACTTTGAACCACCCCCAACATCAGAAGCCCACTTTAGTCTAGCTAGGGGGCACCACACTTCAGCAATTAAGAGATTCACTTGCAGGAGCGCAGGACTGAGTCCCTGTTTTTTCGTGGTGCACACTGCCAGAGGAATCTGTTGTGCACAGGAGTACTTATGGTCCTGGGAAGGGATCGTGCACCCTTCCTGGTTCGTGGCTGGCCTGGGCACACTGCTTGCTACGGTGTGATGCTCTGAAGTGTGCTCTCCTAGGGCTTGATGGCTTGCTCCACTGTTCTGCGTGGAGGCCTCAGGGACTTCAAAGACTTCCTGCATGGGACCTACACTGACTACTGTGTTATCTGGAGAGCGGAACCCTCCTGTGCACCCATGTTGTTTGCTGGATTCCTCCTGGTAGCAGCGGTGTGAGAGTTGAACTAAGTATTGGAACTGGAGACCGGATTTGCCTGGTGTGGGACCTGCAAAGTACAGCCCGCATTCAAGGAGTGTGGCCCTTCATTGTAGATTCACATCACACATAAGCATTTGGTTGATAGTGAACAGATTACTGGTTGCGGAACCCCATGTGGCCTGCTGTTGTCATGTGTGCCACATTTCTGTTGTGTGACAACTGAATGCAGGCTTATTGCATGAGGTGTCCGTGTCACTGGTTTCAAGTCTTGGAGGTGGGGACCTACATTGAGCAGTGCCGCATTCTATATCATGCTGTACCGCTGAACTGGCAGCTCTGTGTGTGTGAACCAGATTTGTCTGGTCATGGAGGTGCAGATCGGGAACTGATTGTGTGTTCAGAAGTACTTGACGTGACTCAAGTCATTGTGCATCAGGCGTGGTGTCTCATTCCAGGAAGGCGCTGCATTGCTAACTTTTCATGTACAGGGGGATTGTCTGGTGTGACTCAAGTCATTGCGCACCAGACTTTGGGCCTCATTTCCAGGAGGCACTGCATTGGTAACTTGTCATGTGTAAGTGGAAATGTCTGGTGCGACTCAAGTCACCTCACACCACACATTGGGCCTCATCAGAGGGAGGCCCTAAATTGAGCACTTCACGTCTACGTTCAGAAATGTCTGGTGCAATTCAGGTCATCGCACACAAGACCATGTGTCTGTACTAGGAGGGCACTGAATTTGGTAAACTCTTTGGCCCTCATTACAACCCTGGCAGTCGGTGGTAAAGCGGCGGTAAAACCACCAACAGGCCGGCGGCAAAAAATGGAATTATGACCATGGCGGAAACCGCCAACATAGACAGCCACTTTAACACTCCGACCGCCACGGCGGTACAAACAAACAGCATGGCGGTCATCGCCAACAGACAGGCGGAAGACAGTGTACTGCCCACACTATTATGACACACCAATCCACCACCTTTTCTGGGATGGATTCAACGTGAACAAAAACACGGCGGGAACAGGACTTGGAAGAGAAAACACCCACCTCTACACAGCCCACGATAAACCAGGACGCCATGGAGCCTGAACTCCAAATACTCCCTGCGATAGTCTTCCTGCTCCTCTACCAGGAGCACGACCGCCGGCGGTGACGACCACGGTGAGTACTGCACCTACAACACAGGGGAGGGGGAGGGAATAGAGAGTGACACACACACACAACACCCCCACCCTCACCCACAACAACACACACACCAATACATGCTGAAACATTACATTTACACCCCCCAAACCCCTCTGGAAGAACGCAAGGACAAAAGGAAATTATTGTAACCATTGTAATCAATAAACATCCATTAGTCAAAACTTTATATACACTATAAACAAATATGTACACTAAGAATTCAAGTCCAGGTACTGCACCTATATAGTCCGTGGACCACTGGGCCCAAAATGCATGGGTGAGGCCTGTGATGCTATTAATTGTGTTTGACCAATGACTCTGTGTTTCACCACTGCGCATATTAGTTGCTCAATGTTCACCAGTAGCACATTATGGGGGTCATTATGACCTTGGCGGGCGGCATCAGCTGCCCGCCAAGATCTGACCGCCATGCGGCCGCCAATGTGGCTGCACCCCCGCCGCGGCCATTTGGAGATCCCCGCTGGGACGGCAGGCGTTAACCTGGTTTCCGCCCGCCGGCCCAGCGGGGATCACGGCCGCAACATAGGAGCTAGCTCCAAATGGAGCCGGCGGTGTTGCGGCCGTGCGATGGGTGCAGTTGCCCCCGTCGCGATTTTCACTGTCTGCACAGCAGACAGTGAAAAGCCGCATGGGGCCCTGTCAGGGGGCCCCTGCACTGCCCATGCCAGTGGCATGGGCAGTGCAGGGGCCCCCAGGGCCCCCACGACTCCCCGTACCGCCAGCCTTTTCCTGGCGGTTCAGACTGCCAGAAAAAGGCTGGCGGTCGGGGATTCGTAATCCCCTGGGCAGCGCTGCAAGCAGCGCTGCCCTGGCGGATTACATCCACCGGGGCCATTGTGGCGGAAAACCGCCGGCCCCGGCGGTGCGACCGCGGCGCTACCGCTGCGGTCAAAATACGCCGGGGGGCACCGCCAGCCTGTTGGCGGTGCTCCCGTCGTTTTGGCCCTGCGGTTGTAATACCGCCAGGGTCATAATGACCACCTATATGTTTTGTTCAGTTTAGCTGCCTATTGGCTTTAACATGGAGTTAGCCATTACTTTCTGTATTCAGTTTAGCCGCCTATTGGCTTTGACATGGCATTAGCCATTACATTTTGTATTCAGCTTAGCTGCCTATTGGTTTTGACATGATATTAGACATTACATTTTGTATTCAGCTCAGCTGCCTATTGGCTTTGACATGACATTAGGCATTACATTTGTATTTAGGTTAGCTGCCTATTGGCTTTAACGTGGAGTTAGACATTGCAGTTGAAACATCGCAGATGTCTGTATTCTTCCAAGCTGTGTTTTTCCACAAGATGGACCAAGCTGTTTTCTTCTCACCAGACTAGACCTGATAAGAGAGAGTACATTTGGTGTTTTCCTTTCTGCTCAGCCTTGGGAATAGGAGAAGTCTAGGAGATCTGGCCAGTCTCCAAAGGCTTGCGTAGTTTTCCCGAGTCTGAGAGGAGGGGGCACGCTTTTGTAAGGATGACTCTGGGCTACAGGGAGTTAGATTCGAATCTGCTTGACTTCAGGCTGGAGCTAGATGTCAGTTGCCAGACTCCCGTGTGGGTAAATAATCTCTTTCTCGCAGTTGACCAGAGTCATCACCTTGCAGACCCCTGAAAGATGAAGCTGAAGATAGGTCCTACTTGCTCATACGGTGATGAATTTGGACTTTTATGCTTTGCTACTATAATCATATATTATATATTTGCTGTGTACATTGCAACTGAGAAGTACTGTGATATATTTTGCTTTCATTGCTGCGACTACTTTTACTCTTTTGAACGTGTGCTTGAAATATACTAATTCTTCTCTCAAGAACTTGTGGGTGGGGAAGAATTAACAACAAAAAAGGTCTTCTTTGAACTCAGAAGTGCATTCCAGAGAGGTTCTGTAAGCTCTGATATGAGATATGTAGGAAAGCAGAACATTTTGGCGTAGTCAGCAGTCTTGAAAGTCAAATTATAGATTTCTACGTGCACAATTTAAAAGTGTAATTATTTTTGGTTGTTTAGAGAATTACAGAAGCACAGCAGACCATGTTTGAAAATGCATGTGTAGTTAAACTGCCTGATGGTGCTGTGAGAAACATGTTTTCTTCTTGTGATAAAGCATATTTAGAAAATGTACCTTTTGAAAGAATTGATGTTCCTTTTGTTTTTGACAGAAGGTTTTGGATACTTTTATCTGCTTACAGAAAAATGCAGGAGAAATGTAGGCAGTTAGATCATGAAAATAAGAATTTACGTGAGCAAATTAGCCAGAATACATTAATGCAAGATAATGCTGAAAGTTATAAAACTGCTGTTTTAGAAGAATCTGTCTTTTCCCATTCCAGTAACGAGGGGGTTAAGACAGCTGTGAGCCAGTCTGAGCCTCCGTGTGAGCCAGGTTTTTTGGCAGTCAAAGTGCATTCCTTAACTGATAACACGGAGAACAGAGCTCAGAATGTGATTTACGAGGTACAGTCGCAAAGTGCACAAGTAAAACGAAACATTTTAGAGTTTCTTACTGTTTGCACTAAGCAAGAGACACCGAGTTTCAGTAGCTTGTTTGTTTTTTGGAAACAGAATAGCCCTCATCTGAGTGAAATCCTAACACTTTGGTATATGGTCCCTAGGATAAAATATAAACAGCTGCGCGCTTGGGATTTGGAAAATTAAATAATGCAGACTTTAGGTTTCTGCACAGTGCAAGAGGGAAACACTGATTTACATGTAAATCAGGAACAGGGGAAGAAAAGAGTGCCCCTAACTAGGATCATACACTGGATCTGGTACCTGCAAGACAGGGCTAGAGTACCACAGGTAAAAGAGTCACCAGTGAAATTGAGTGCACCATTTGATTTCGTGTCCCCTGAGGATAGAAAGCATGTTTGTTTGACTAATGATTCATTGACTGAAATGTTGTTTTCTGGCACAGGAGAAGGAACAGCGTTGTACAATGTGTGTCAGACTTTAAAGCAAGAGCTGCGTGAGATGTGTCATTTTTACACTGATTCTTGGTTCATTGCCAATGGTTTAGCCGTTTGGTTTTCCACATGGCTTGTACATAACTGGTTCAATTCCCTTGCAGATGTTAAAGAGAAAAATTCAGAGAGAGAAGTGTTCACCCAGAATTCTGACTCAGTGGGGATGGCTAAGTGGGTGCACCAGAAATGTGAACAGCTGGGAGAAAAAGCCACTTACAGGTGGACAGAGATGAGAGAGATGCACATTCCCCTAGATTTGATAAAAATTGTGCAGCACGCACAAGAGCAATCTGTCATGCAAGCAGTCTCAGAGCAGTTGGGGAGAGGAAAGTTACCAGGACAGATATGGCAAATTGATCAGGTTTTAGGGGGAGTGATTACTGCAGATTACCAAGGAGAAATCAAAATTAGGCTGATAACTAGAAAATAATCTGATTCTTTCATACACATTGGAGACAGAATGGCCCAACTTGTCAAAAATGCAGTGAATGGAGGTTTGGTAAAGAAGGAGTCTGCCCCAGCCCCTTTGACAGTTCAAGAGAGAGGAAGCTGTGGTGCAGCAGATAAAAACCTCAGTGCTGAGGTGTGGTTTGAATCCCCAGGTGACCCTCCAGAACCTGCAGAAATCATAACAAAGGGCCCCAAAAACGTCCTGCTGATTATAAAACAGGGAGAGGAAGGGCACATTTCAGATGAAAAATGTTATTTGCAAGAAAAGTCATACTTTTTTCTTTTGCAGATCCTACCACGTTTCGCCACTATCCCTGAGTGTGCTGGGTGGTCCCCCTTCGGGTGTGTGCGTGTGGGGTCGGGGAAGGGACCGAACCCCCAACCTGAACCTGACTGAGTAAAGTGCAAGCACCATGGATCCATTTTGCGCAAATGGCGCCTTCAGTTCAAGTTCAACTTGTTTGATTGCATTCTTCCACTGGAACTAAGCAACCTTAACAGTTAACTGTCTGTGTTTTTTCATGTGGAACTCTGACTTTCACTTACCTTCCAGCACCCTTTCAGGTGGACCGTGCACCTTTACATGAGTAGAACTCATGCTACATCAAATTGCTATTTTAGAGAATCTATAATCTCATTCAGAGTATAAAAGTTTCAGTCTTTTCTGTGTAGATGTATCTGATGTGAAATGTTATGAGATCAATATGTTAATCCACTTCCATTGCTTTACAGTGATTGCTTTGATCATTCAAATCTGATTTGCTGATAATATTTTTTTGTTTGTTTTGTGTTGATGTTTTTTTTTTGTTTGAAACAAGAGATATGTGAAACAAAAATTCATTGGTCATTGGTTGGAATGTGATGCTATTAATTGTGTTTGACCAATGACTTTGTGTTTCACCACTGCGCATATTAGTTGCTCATGGTCACCAGTAGCACATTATGGGGGTTATTCTAACTTTGGAGGAGTGTTAATCCGTCCCAAAAGTGACGGTAAAGTGACGGATATACCACCGGCCGTATTACGAGTTCCATAGGATATAATGGACTCGTAATACGGCTGGTGGTAAATCCGTCACTTTTCCGTCACTTTTGGGACGGATTAACACCTCCTCCAAAGTTAGAATAACCCCCTATATGTTTTGTTCAGTTTAGCTGCCTATTGGCTTTAACATGGAGTTAGCCATTACTTTCTGTATTCAGTTTAGCCGCCTATTGGCTTTGACATGGCATTAGCCATTACATTTTGTATTCAGCTTAGCTGCCTATTTGGCTTTGACATGATATTAGACATTACATTTTGTATTCAGCTCAGCTGCCTATTGGCTTTGACATGACATTAGACATTACATTTGTATTTAGGTTAGCTGCCTTTTGGCTTTAACGTGGAGTTAGACATTGCAGTTGAAACATCGCAGATGTCTGTATTCTTCCAAGCTGTGTTTTTCCACAAGATGGACCAAGCTGTTTTCTTCACACCAGACTAGACCTGATAAGAGAGAGTACATTTGGTGTTTTCCTTTCTGCTCAGCCTTGGGAATAGGAGAAGTCTAGGAGATCTGGCCAGTCTCCAAAGGCTTGCGTAGTTTTCCCGAGTCTGAGAGGAGGGGGCACGCTTTTGTAAGGATGACTCTGGGCTACAGGGAGTTAGATTCGAATCTGCTTGACTTCAGGCTGGAGCTAGATGTCAGTTGCCAGACTCCCGTGTGGGTAGATAATCTCTTTCTCGCAGTTGACCAGAGTCATCACCTTGCAGACCCCTGAAAGATGAAGCTGAAGATAGGTCCTACTTGCTCATACGGTGATGAATTTGGACTTTTATGCTTTGCTACTATAATCATATATTATATATTTGCTGTGTACATTGCAACTGAGAAGTACTGTGATATATTTTGCTTTCATTGCTGCGACTACTTTTACTCTTTTGAACGTGTGCTTGAAATATACTAATTCTTCTCTCAAGAACTTGTGGGTGGGGAAGAATTAACAACAAAAAAGGTCTTCTTTGAACTCAGAAGTGCATTCCAGAGAGGTTCTGTAAGCTCTGATATGAGATATGTAGGAAAGCAGAACATTTTGGCGTAGTCAGCAGTCTTGAAAGTCAAATTATAGATTTCTACGTGCACAATTTAAAAGTGTAATTATTTTTGGTTGTTTAGAGAATTACAGAAGCACGGCAGACCATGTTTGAAAATGCATGTGTAGTTAAACTGCCTGATGGTGCTGTGAGAAACATGTTTTCTTCTTGTGATAAAGCATATTTAGAAAATGTACCTTTTGAAAGAATTGATGTTCCTTTTGTTTTTGACAGAAGGTTTTGGATACTTTTATCTGCTTACAGAAAAATGCAGGAGAAATGTAGGCAGTTAGAACATGAAAATAAGAATTTACGTGAGCAAATTAGCCAGAATACATTAATGCAAGATAATGCTGAAAGTTATAAAACTGCTGTTTTAGAAGAATCTGTCTTTTCCCATTCCAGTAACGAGGGGGTTAAGACAGCTGTGAGCCAGTCTGAGCCTCCGTGTGAGCCAGGTTTTTTGGCAGTCAAAGTGCATTCCTTAACTGATAACACGGAGAACAGAGCTCAGAATGTGATTTACGAGGTACAGTCGCAAAGTGCACAAGTAAAACGAAACATTTTAGAGTTTCTTACTGTTTGCACTAAGCAAGAGACACCGAGTTTCAGTAGCTTGTTTGTTTTTTGGAAACAGAATAGCCCTCATCTGAGTGAAATCCTAACACTTTGGTATATGGTCCCTAGGATAAAATATAAACAGCTGCGCGCTTGGGATTTGGAAAATTAAATAATGCAGACTTTAGGTTTCTGCACAGTGCAAGAGGGAAACACTGATTTACATGTAAATCAGGAACAGGGGAAGAAAAGAGTGCCCCTAACTAGGATCATACACTGGATCTGGTACCTGCAAGACAGGGCTAGAGTACCACAGGTAAAAGAGTCACCAGTGAAATTGAGTGCACCATTTGATTTCGTGTCCCCTGAGGATAGAAAGCATGTTTGTTTGACTAATGATTCATTGACTGAAATGTTGTTTTCTGGCACAGGAGAAGGAACAGCGTTGTACAATGTGTGTCAGACTTTAAAGCAAGAGCTGCGTGAGATGTGTCATTTTTACACTGATTCTTGGTTCATTGCCAATGGTTTAGCCGTTTGGTTTTCCACATGGCTTGTACATAACTGGTTCAATTCCCTTGCAGATGTTAAAGAGAAAAATTCAGAGAGAGAAGTGTTCACCCAGAATTCTGACTCAGTGGGGATGGCTAAGTGGGTGCACCAGAAATGTGAACAGCTGGGAGAAAAAGCCACTTACAGGTGGACAGAGATGAGAGAGATGCACATTCCCCTAGATTTGATAAAAATTGTGCAGCACGCACAAGAGCAATCTGTCATGCAAGCAGTCTCAGAGCAGTTGGGGAGAGGAAAGTTACCAGGACAGATATGGCAAATTGATCAGGTTTTAGGGGGAGTGATTACTGCAGATTACCAAGGAGAAATCAAAATTAGGCTGATAACTAGAAAATAATCTGATTCTTTCATACACATTGGAGACAGAATGGCCCAACTTGTCAAAAATGCAGTGAATGGAGGTTTGGTAAAGAAGGAGTCTGCCCCAGCCCCTTTGACAGTTCAAGAGAGAGGAAGCTGTGGTGCAGCAGATAAAAACCTCAGTGCTGAGGTGTGGTTTGAATCCCCAGGTGACCCTCCAGAACCTGCAGAAATCATAACAAAGGGCCCCAAAAACGTCCTGCTGATTATAAAACAGGGAGAGGAAGGGCACATTTCAGATGAAAAATGTTATTTGCAAGAAAAGTCATACTTTTTTCTTTTGCAGATCCTACCACGTTTCGCCACTATCCCTGAGTGTGCTGGGTGGTCCCCCTTCGGGTGTGTGCGTGTGGGGTCGGGGAAGGGACCGAACCCCCAACCTGAACCTGACTGAGTAAAGTGCAAGCACCATGGATCCATTTTGCGCAAATGGCGCCTTCAGTTCAAGTTCAACTTGTTTGATTGCATTCTTCCACTGGAACTAAGCAACCTTAACAGTTAACTGTCTGTGTTTTTTCATGTGGAACTCTGACTTTCACTTACCTTCCAGCACCCTTTCAGGTGGACCGTGCACCTTTACATGAGTAGAACTCATGCTACATCAAATTGCTATTTTAGAGAATCTATAATCTCATTCAGAGTATAAAAGTTTCAGTCTTTTCTGTGTAGATGTATCTGATGTGAAATGTTATGAGATCAATATGTTAATCCACTTCCATTGCTTTACAGTGATTGCTTTGATCATTCAAATCTGATTTGCTGATAATATTTTTTTGTTTGTTTTGTGTTGATGTTTTTTTTTTGTTTGAAACAAGAGATATGTGAAACAAAAATTCATTGGTCATTGGTTGGAATGTGATGCTATTAATTGTGTTTGACCAATGACTTTGTGTTTCACCACTGCGCATATTAGTTGCTCATGGTCACCAGTAGCACATTATGGGGGTTATTCTAACTTTGGAGGAGTGTTAATCCGTCCCAAAAGTGACGGTAAAGTGACGGATATACCACCGGCCGTATTACGAGTTCCATAGGATATAATGGACTCGTAATACGGCTGGTGGTAAATCCGTCACTTTTCCGTCACTTTTGGGACGGATTAACACCTCCTCCAAAGTTAGAATAACCCCCTATATGTTTTGTTCAGTTTAGCTGCCTATTGGCTTTAACATGGAGTTAGCCATTACTTTCTGTATTCAGTTTAGCCGCCTATTGGCTTTGACATGGCATTAGCCATTACATTTTGTATTCAGCTTAGCTGCCTATTTGGCTTTGACATGATATTAGACATTACATTTTTTATTCAGCTCAGCTGCCTATTGGCTTTGACATGACATTAGACATTACATTTGTATTTAGGTTAGCTGCCTTTTGGCTTTAACGTGGAGTTAGACATTGCAGTTGAAACATCGCAGATGTCTGTATTCTTCCAAGCTGTGTTTTTCCACAAGATGGACCAAGCTGTTTTCTTCACACCAGACTAGACCTGATAAGAGAGAGTACATTTGGTGTTTTCCTTTCTGCTCAGCCTTGGGAATAGGAGAAGTCTAGGAGATCTGGCCAGTCTCCAAAGGCTTGCGTAGTTTTCCCGAGTCTGAGAGGAGGGGGCACGCTTTTGTAAGGATGACTCTGGGCTACAGGGAGTTAGATTCGAATCTGCTTGACTTCAGGCTGGAGCTAGACATCAGTTGCCAGTCTCCCGTGTGGGTAGATAATCTCTTTCTTGCAGTTGACCGGAGTCATCAACTTGCAGACCCCAGAAAGATGAAGCTGAAGATAGGTCCTACTTGCTCATACGGTGATGAATTTTGACTTTTATGCTTTGCTACTATAATCATATATTATATATTTGCTGTGTACATTGCAACTGAGAAGTACTGTGATATATTTTGCTTTCATTGCTGCGACTACTTTTACTCTTTTGAACGTGTGCTTGAAATCTACTAATTCGTCTCTCAAGAACTTGTGGGTGGGGAAGAATTAACAACAATAAAGGTCTTCTTTGAACTCAGAAGTGCATTCCAGAGAGGTTCTGTAAGCTCTGATATGAGATATGTAGGAAATCAGAACAAGGCCCACACTCGATACTCGATCGAAACGGAGAGAACACTGCAGGGGCATCAGATTGAAATAATACAGGCACCTCAGGGGGAAGGGAAGGGGGGGCACCTCAGCCGGATGAGTGCCCAAAGCCAGCTCCACGAGGGGGCTCCATGCTCATTGATGTATCCTGGGGAGTGCAAAGCCACACTCTCTCAAGTTTCTCCAGTGGGTGGTTTGCCCACTGCTTTATCCTGGAGAGTGCAAAGCCACAGTCTCTCCAGTGGGTGGTTTGCCCACTGATTTATCCTGGGGAGTGCAAAACCACAGTCTCTCAAGTCTCTCCAGTGGGTGGTTTGCCACTGCTTTATCCTGGGGAGTGCAAAGCCACAGTCTCTCAAGTCTCTCCAGTGGGTGGGTTGCCCACTGCTTTATCCTGGGGAGTGCAAAGCCACAGTCTCTCAAGTCTCTCCAGTGGGTGGTTTGCCCACTGCTTTATCCTTGGGGAGTGCAAAGCCACAGTCTCTCAAGTCTCTCCAGTGGGTGGGTTGCCCACTGCTTTATCCTGGGGAGTGCAAAGCCATAGTATCATAAGTGGATGCCTTTCTCCACTGGTTCTGGAGAGGGCTTTGTGCCCAGAGTGCTTCATCCTGCCAAGGACTGAGGTAGTGGATGCCTTTCTCCACTGGTTCTGGAGGGGGCTTTGTGCCCTGGGTGCTTCATCCTGCCAAGGACTGAGGTAGTGGATGCCTTTCTCCACTGGTTCTGGAGGGGGCTTTGTGTCCAGAGTGCTTCATCCTGCCAAGGACTGAGGTAGTGGATGTGCATCTCCACTGGTTCTGGAGGGGGCTTTGTGCCCAGAGTGCTTCATCCTGCCAAGGACTGAGGCAGTGGATGTGAATCTCCACTGGTTCTGCAGGGGGCTTTGTGCCCAGAGTGCTTCATCCTGCCAAGGACAGAGGTAGTGGATGTGACACTCCACTGACGGTAGGGCAACATCGAAGCTGCCCAGGCCCCTGGAACTGCCCACCAGCCTCGTACAAATTACCACTGGGGATGGCAGCCATGTCTGCAGTGGTGCCACTGGCTCAGGATGTCGCGTGGCCGCTGGCGGTGCTTGCAGCGCGGTCAGTAGCGGCGGTCATTGGGGCGGCGGTGCTTGCGGCGGTCATTGGGCCGGCGGTGCTGGTGGTGGCTTCACTGACTGCAGTGCAGGTGGCTGGCTCACTGACTGCCGTGCTGGTGGCTGGCTCACTGACTGCAGTGCTGGCGGCAGTGTCAGTAGCGCCGATGTTGGTGGCAGGCCCACAGACTGCGGTGCTGGCGGCTGTGTGAGTAGCGGCGGTGCTGGTGGCGGGCTCTCTGACCGCAGTGCTGGCGGTGGTGTAAGTAGCGGCGGTGCTGGTGGTGGGCTCACAGACTGCAGTGCTGGCGGCGGTGTGAGTAGCGGCGGTGCTGGTGGCGGACTCACTGACTGCGGTGCTGGCGGCAATGTCAGTAGCGGCGGTGCTGGTGGCGGGCTCACTGACTGCTGTGCTGCTGAAGGGCACAGTGTCTGCGGTGCTGGTGAAGGGCTCAGTATCTGGGGTGCTGGCGGCAGTGTCCGTGGCGGAGGTGCATGTGGCGGTGCCGGTGGCGGTCTTGTCCGCCGTGCAGGTTGGCGGCGACGTTGCCTTGCCTTTCTTTTTCAGGCCCTTGCCCACCTTGGATGGTGGCGCAGCTGTCTTGCCACTCCCAACTATTGTCTTGGCTGAGCCCTTGGTGGCAGGTGTTTTGGCCTTCACCCTCCAGGATGTGGGCAACTTCTTCTGTTTTGGAGGTGGGGAATGTCCTTGGACTTGCTCCTTGGGACACTGGCAGCCCTGTTGCTTGGCACACTCCAGAATCCGGACATTGCTGGCACCGCTGTGCCCGGTGATGTGGTGGCTGAGGTGCTGGGTTGGGACCTGGAAAGGCGGGCCCTAGGGGACGGACGGGGGGTAGGTGTAGGGAAGAGGTCAACATTTGAGAGGAAAAGCTTTTTTGACACACTGGGACGGGCAGATGGAAGGGGTTTGGGAGTGGAGGAAGAGGTAGTGGTTGTAGGAAGTGTTCATATGCTGACTTTGGGTGAAGGTGCACGGGCTGGAGGCTGTCGTGAGGTGGATGGCTGTTGGATGGGTGTGTGACTGCGTTTGTGTAGTTTGGGAGGAGGGCTCAGACACACTGGGAGAGGACACCGGGGATGTGTGAATGGTAGTGGGGGTGGTGAGTGCACGTGAGCGGTGTGTGGTGATGGGCGTGCTGGTGATGGAGGTAGTGGCTGAAGATATAGTGCATGCAGGTGTGAGTGGAGACGAGACTGGGAGGGAGGAGGGAGACGTGGAGGAGGGGGACACAGTGGAGGCAGTGGATGTTGGTATGTCTGCATGTGTATGATGCTTGTGTGAGGGCTTGTGTGATGTGTGGTGCTTATGTTTGCCAGAGCCACCCTTGTGTGTTGAGGTGTGGGTTTGCTGGTCTGATGGTGTGCTTGGGATAGGCTGAGGTACTGGGGATTGGGTCTGGGTGGAGGAAGTTGGAGGGGAGAGGCTCGGCACAGGGACAATGGCTGCCATCAGTGCTGAGGCCAGAGCCTGAATTGCTCACTGTTGGGCTGCCTGGCCAGAATGAATGCCCTCCAGGTATGCATTTGTCTGTTGCAACTGCCTCTCTACACCCTCTACAGGATGTCAATAGCCTCTTCACTGAGGGCAGCAGGGCTGACTGGGGCAGGGCCTGAGGTGCCTGGGGCGAAGGAGATGCCCACCCTCCTGCGTGAGCGGCCATGGGACACACGCTGAGGGGCTGCTGGGAGGGCGGTGCTGGTAGGGGGGGTGGCGGCTGTACCTGTTGATGCAGTAGGCACAGAGGGGCCCGCCACCGCAAGGGAGCTCCCATCAGAGGAAGAGTCGGTGTCGCTTGTCTCAGATCCTGTCCCCGCCGTGGAGCTCCCCTTGCCCTCCGTCCCACCGGTGACTTCAGACTCCGTTGACTCGCCTTACAGGGCCATGTGGGATGCAGCTCCCTCCTGCTCCAGTGGCACTGCTCCTTCGACTGATGATGCTAATGCACACAAGAACAGGGTGACCACAAAAATGGGGGGTAAGAAAGAAGAAAGACATGTTCAGTGCATACAATACCGCTACAGTCGGCGGACACTACAGACACAGCAGCCGTCTGCACTATGCCATGCACTTAGAGTTCCCTAATTAATCACAGGGACATGGGGTACATGGCCTATGCCGAATTGCTGCACACATGGAAGTCACAGGAGCCTGACTAGGTGTAGATAGCTCTTACCACTGGTAGGGATGGGGTGCCACTTAGCCTGCCTCACAAAGGGTCCTTGCCTATGAAGCTCGCCCTAGCCTAGGGGAACCCACTGCTCAGCTCCCCCACCCAGACACCTCCAATGCGCGCAGAGTCAGATGGATGTGACGGTACTCACCCCCTTGTGGCTGCTGTGATACCCTCAAGCGCCCATCCAACTCCGGATACGCCGTCGCCAGGATCCGGAACATCAGGGGGGTCATGGTGCGACGGGCACCCCTCCCACGTTGGGAGGCCATGTCCAGCCCGGCCTCCGCCGTCTTCTTGCTCCAGCGGCGTATGTCCACCCATCTTTTACAGCAGTGGGTGGTCCGTCTGTAGTGGACCCCCAGGGTGCGGATGTCCTTGGTGATGGCACGCCAAATATCCTTCTTCTGGTGGGCGCTGACCTAGAGGAATAGTACAGGTGAAGATGAAAAACATTAACTGTCCCGACCATCACAGTCATTGTCCCACGTTCCCACCCTTGCCTTGACGCACATACACTCACCGTCCGATCATACAGGCCTCATCTCCCCCCGTATCTTCCATCCACACCACTCCAAACAGGTATTGCCCATACAGCATGCTCACAGTGTACTCACCTGTTTGTCTGGAGGACCGTAGAGTGGCGTGTACTGGGGGAGGATCCCATCCACTAGTTTATCCAACTCCTCCGATGTGAAGGCAAGGGGCCCTTTCCCCAAACAAATGAGCCATCGTCGCTTCCATACTGAGGTCACAGCAGCACTTGCAGTGTAGATCCTCTCCTGTTGAAGATCAGGTATCAAGTGAGTGAACAGACAGAAAATGGCGGTCACGTCCGCGGCGGTGTGTACCGTCATCGCCAGTGTACATCGTCATTGGCTCCTGGAACCCATAGGGCCCAATGTTAACCAATGCAGGATTGCGCCGCGGTCTTCGACCGCCTACTGCGACAGTGTAGAACGCCAGCGCAGTTACCTCATATCCCCTTGTCCCACATTACAGGTCAGGCAGCTGCCATTTCAGGGGGCCACATGGCATTAATTTTTAATACGTCACACATATATAGGCCTTGCATACACCCAGAGACAGGCACATAGCGTATTGACAAATGTGTGCAATAAAATGGGTTTTTTACTACCTCAGTGTTTGCTGACTCTCTGCTCGCTGTTCTCCTCCAAAGGGCACGTCCGCTGGGGCAGGTGAGGAGATGGCAACATCCTCTGGTGTACAGACCGCTGGTGGACCTGTCGACAATGGAAGAGAGACATGTAATAGTCACCTACAGACTTGATCGTGCCACAGTCCAGGAACTGTGTGCCCAGTTTGAGCCAGACCTGATGTCAGCTATCCGCCATCCAACAGGAATCCTCCCTCTAGTGCAGGTCCTGTCAGTACTCCATTTCCTGGCAAGTGGGTCTTTTCAAACAACAGTGGCCATAGCATCAGGGATGTCCCAGCCATGTTCTCCAACGTGTTGTCCAGAGTGTTGTCTGCTATGCTGAAACACATGCGCAGCTACATCGGGTTCCCTCAGGTGGAGGATTTCCCTACAGTGAAAGGTGACTTCTATGCCCTGGGACATATCCCCAACATCATAGGTGCCATTGATGGGGCACATGTGGCCTTAGTCCCCCCCGCAACAGTGAACAGGTGTACAGAAACCGGAAGAGCTACCATTCTATGAATGTGCAGATGGTGTGTTTGGCTGACCAGTACATCTCCCATGTGAATGCCAAGTTTCCTGGTTCAGTGCATGACGCTTACATTCTGAGGAATAGCAGCATCCCTTATGTGATGGGGCAACTTCAGAGGCACTGTGTGTGGCTAATAGGCGAGGACAAGGACCCTATGCCCTGTGAATAGTTGTCCGGGTCTGGGGTTGTCCCTAAGGGTTAGTGTGTGTCTAACAGTTGTTCCTCAACATTTGCAGGTGACTCTGGTTACCCCAACCTGTCATGGCTACTGACCCCAGTGAGAAATCCCACAACAAGGGCAGAGGAACGGTACAATGAGGCATATGGACGAACTAGGAGAGTGATAGAGCGGACCTTCGGCCTCCTGAAGGCCAGGTTCCGGTGTCTCCATATGACAGGTGGTTCTCTGTACTACTCACCAAAGAAGGTGTGCCAGGTCATCGTGGCCTGCTGTATGCTGCACAACTTGGCTTTGCGATGACAGGTGCCTTTTCTGCAGGAGGATGGTCTAGAAGGAGGTCTTGTGGCAGCTGTGGAGCCTGTGGACAGTGAAGAAGAGGAGGCAGAAGAAGAGGACATAGACAACAAAAACAACGTGATCCAGCAACACTTCCAGTGAGACACAGGTAAGGTGACATCACTGCATCCTACATCTGATAAAATTGTTAGACTTATCATCTGTCTGTCACTTTCACCCTGTGTATGGACCCTGAATTGTCACTTTGCCTTTCCATTTCATAGATGTGGCTCCCACTGTGTGACCTCTGCTATGTTACCTCATGGACTAGAGCTGTGTGACATAGGTATGTTGATAATAGAATGGACATTGCTATTTTCCTCAGTTATTTCAAATACACATTTGTGAAAGCACAGACTGACTCCAGATTGTTTTGTGATTCAAGAGTGTTTATTTAAGTGCTATATAGTGGAGGGGGTTGTAAAATGGTCAGGGGTGATGGTGGAGGAATGTCCATGGCAGAGTCCAGTTATTTGTCTCACAGGTGCATTGTCCAAAGGGGCATAGGAAATGGAGCTAGGGCAGTTTAAGGATGGACATGGTGACAAAGTGGGACAGAAGGATGACATTCAAGGTGGTCTCATTTCTTGGCGGGGGTCTTGGCATTGTTCTCTGTCTTTGTCTTGGAATTCAGGGACCACTTGAGGGGTGGTTCTCCATCTGCTGGGGGTGGGGTGTTGGTGTTGTGGTCCTGTGGCGGTGCCTCCTGTCCACTAGCGCTGGCGGAGGTGAAGGGCAGTTCATCGTCCAGGCTAGTGTCAGGGGCCCCTTGTTGTGCCACAGTGTCCCTCCTGGTGTTCACACGGTCCTTCAGCACCCCAACAAAGGTGCCCAGGGTGGTGTTGATGGACTTGAGTTCCTTCCTAAACCCCAAATATTGTTCCTCCTGCAGCCACTGGGTCTCCTGAAACTTGGCCAGTACCGTTGCAATCGTCTCCTGGGAATGATGGTACGCTCCCATGATGTTGGAGAGGGCCTTGTTGAGAGTGGGTTCCCTGGGCCTGTCCTCCCCCTGTCACACAGCAGACCTCCCAGTTCCCCGGTTTTCCTGGGCCTCTGTCCCCTGAACAGTGTGCCCACTGCCAGTGCACTCAGGTCTCTGCTGTTCTTGGGGTGGTGGGTTTGCCTGGGTTCCCTGTAGTGGTGGACACACTGCTGCTTGACATGTCATGGGGACAGAAGTATGGGCCCTCTGGGTGGGTGCTGTGCTGGTGTTTCCTGAGGGGGAGGCTCTGTGGTGGCCCTTGACTGTGTCAGGGGAACCGACTGTCCCGAGGTCCCAGATGGGCCAGGCTGGTCATCTAGATCCAGTTGGACAGAGCTGCTGTCATCACTGTGGGCCTCTTCCGTGGGGGGGGGGGGTGGACATGTCTGGAACCTCCTGTCCGGTGACGTTGGGTAGGGGTCCTGCAGGGGTGTAAAGGCATGATTATTGCATCTGTGTGTGCCATGGTGTGCAAGGGGTGGGTGACCCTGTACCCCAGTGCCAACATTCTTGGGTAGGACCTTGCGTGATAATTGTTTTGGGGTCTGTGTGGGTATCTGTAGTGGATATGCTTTGGTGATGGGTGTCCATGCTTTGTTGTTGCATGCAGCGCTTGGTGTTGGGATGTGTGGTTTGCGATAATGGGTCATATGTGAGGAGTTGGAGTGATGGGGGTGAGGGCGATCGTGAGGGTATGTGATAGCATGCAGGTAGGGTGGGGGATATGGTAGTCAAAGATTTGACTTACCAGAGTCCATTCCTACTGTTACTCCTGGGAGGCCCTCAGGATGCAGTATAGCCAAGACCTGCTCCTCCCATGTTGTTAGTTGTGGGGGAGGAGGTGGAGGTCCGCCGCCAGTTCTCTGAACTGCAAAGTGGTGCCTTGAGACCATGGAACGCACCTTCCCCTGTAGGTCGTTCCACCTCTTCCTGATGTCATCCCGTGTTCTTGGATGTTGTACCACTGCGTTGACCCTGTCCACGATTCTGCGCCATAGCTCCATCTTCCTAGCTATGGAGGTGTGCTACACCTGTGATCCGAATAGCTGTGGCTCTACCCGGATGATTTCCTCCACCATGACCCTGAGCTCCTGCTCAGAAAACCAGGGGTGTCTTTGCGGTGCCATGGGGTGGTGTGGGTGATGTGTGAGGTGGTGTGTGTTGTGATGTGGGTGGGGATGTGTTTGTGTGTGTTGTGTGAGGTGCGTGGATGTTGCGTGAATGATGGTGTTCAGTGCCTGTGGATGCTAGTTTGTTGATGGTGGTGTCTCTCTCTGGCCTTCTATCGCAATTCTGGTCATAAGGGTTTGTGGGTGATGTGGGTGTGTGTTTTATATTGTATTGAGTGTGTAGGAGTGGTGTGAGTATGTGTATCAGGTGTGTGTATTTCGAATTGCCCAATGTGGTTGTGTTTTGTAAGTGAATGTGTATTTTGCGTGGATTCGTGGGTCGTGATAGTGTGGGCGTATTCCTGTTGGCGTGGCGGTGGAGGTTTTGTTATTGCCAGTTTATCACTGACCTTTGGTGTGGCGGACTTGTGTAGGTGTCTAGATTTTGGCGGATTCCGAGCTGTGGGTCGAAATAGCTGTAGCGGAATGCCACGGTGGTGTGTTGGCGGTCTTCTGCACGGAAGTAAGCGGGATTTACCGCCAATGTTGTAATGAGGGCCTTTGTGTGCAAATGGGACACATGGGGTGGTCCAAGTCATCACAACCCAGATGTGGTGCCTCCTGTCCTGGGAGGTGCTTAATCAGTAACTATCTGTGAAGTGGAGTGTCTGGCTTGGCTGGGTCCCACTGTGAACAACGTGTCCTATGACTACCCTCCCCCTGTGGATTGCAGACCGGGGCCCTCGTCGGAAGGCCAGTATGGAGACCCCTGTGTGAACTTCCAGAGTGCAGGCCAAAGATCCTTCTTAACCTGTCCCTTTGCCCTGGTATCTTTACTAAGTGTAACCACCGGCCACGAGCGGCCTAGTATCCACGGAAAGGTTGCTTCATTTCTAACTCTGAGTGGAGTGGGAATTGGTTGGAGGGTGGAGGAAGGTTTGGGTCCAAGAGGGGTCTGTGAACTCATTTACACCTTACCTGCCGGTTGTCAGAGCATCGCATTAGAGTGCTGGAAGCAAGTGTGCGAGTGTGTGTAGGCGAGCATGGCTGACAATAGTGGCACCGTGTAGCAGTGCAGATTGAAAGTGTGGGAGTGAGTGTCCGGACTTGATTTCACCACACAACAACATTGCTGTGCATGTTGTTTACTATTGTGGTATATATTGATGTTTGCTGGTGTGACCTGGGCCACAGAGCTATTTCAAAACTGCTATAGTCCCTGTATGCATACATTGCTGCTATTGTTGGGAACCGGGATGCATCCTACAACTGTTTTATATTGATATTGGGGGATTGTTAGGGTGGGTCTCGTGCTGCCAACATGGTAGTACCGCATGTGGGTGCAGGGAGAGAATTTATTATTTTTCTTACATGTACATACTGCTGAGTTTGTATTAACACTGTTGGGCCTCGTACTATTTGGGATATTTCTGAATGTGATTTATGTCCAGGTTTACATGATGTTCATGTAGTGTTAATTCATGTGTGTGTTGAATATAAACTTTATTTACATACACCTTGTGTGAAGTCGCATTTGTGACGCTCATTGCACTTATTGTGTAGGCGTGCTGTGCAAATGCTTTACCCATTGCCTCTGTGATAAGCCTGACTGCTCTGTGCCAAGCTACCCAAAGGTGAGCGCAGGTTATACAGTGAGTCTAATCACCCACTCCTGATGGGAGTGGTAGGTCCTGCCTGACTACGACCTCACGTCAGAACGTGCCACCTCCAACAGCTGAGGAGGAATTTAGGATTACAAATCTGCATCCATGGGAGATAATAAAGCATGAGAGAAAGGGTGAATTGTGTATGCTACATCATGAATCTTCAAGACTTGGATCAGTAGAGTTTGTGGGAGAGAGTGAGTGTGAAAGAAGTTGTCAGTGGTGAATTTCTGGTTGGTGAAGAACCAATATTTAGAGTATTTAGAGGAATTTATTATGTGTGTTGTAAAACAGCTTATTTCAATTTACCACAGAACTGGGTGGCTTCTTGCTATCTGGCTCTGGTGTTCCTGAGGGCTTGCCATATGAACGACATCAGTGATGCTGTTAGCATGAAGAGAGTGGAACATGGTTTTGGACATTTTGCTAGATGTGTTAGGGGCTAAGATCCCATTTATAAGTGTGTCTGTAAATAATGTGAAGATTAGAAGATTACTAATTTTATGGATCCGCTTGCTTCTAACACTGCTGATGCATTAACACAAATAAATAATGAGCTAATTGTCACATGCATAAAGATTATGTGAAACTGCTTAGTGCTGGATATCCTTTTCCAAAGGAAGGCGGAGTTTGCGCGGTTTTGAAGGTGAGAGAGTGCTGCACCTCCTCCATACCTGATAATAGTAAACCTTTAGGGACATGTGTTGCTAACCTAACTAATATTTCTCTTGAAGTCAAAGCTTTTTGAAGAGTATGGGATGTGGGAAGCAGTAGGTTCTTGTGTTAGTGAGATTGGAAATGATTTTAGTAAGAATGGTGAAGGTTTGATTGTTTAGGAGGGGTATGTTTAGGCTTATATTAGACCTGTAATTATTGTGTTGATTTGTACAATTGTTTTTTTCCTCTTGTTCAAGTTTTCTGAATTAATATTCTCAAAATGTTGGTGTGAAGAGAAGGAGTTTGAATTTGAATAGAGATTGAGTATATAATCAACTGAAGGTGTTGGAAATGTTGAGATGCTAGTAGCAGAAATGATGCACGCTGCAGTAAGTTTGGGTTTTAATGATTATAAAATAATCAAATGATGGAGTTTGTATAAGTGTTTGTGCACTTTATATTATGTGTGCATAATTAACAATGTGCAGAATTAGGTTCTACACTTGAATTTACATGTTTACACTGAAATGAAGCTAATACCGTAAAAACAATTTTCATATGACTTGTTGAAGTGTATTTTTCTGGCTTATGCTAACTAGGCCTTATCTAGACCTTAACACCATCTTGTTCAAAATGGATGCATCACCCTGCATATTCACTGTTTATTTTTTCTGCTGTACACAGTCAAACAAAATCATGTTTTTTTAGTTCCTCCTCACACTGTTCTCGGAGGGAGCTCCTTAGCATTGGCTCAGTGTTGTACTTTCTAAAGGATTCTTCCACTTGCATGCATTACTTCATTCATTCATAAAAGTTTGCTGTTGTTATTGTAACTAGTTTGTTGTTATATCCCTGGATGACATTAAGTCAGAGAGGGCTGAGCTGATATTCAATAGCGTGTTAGTGTGTACACCCTTACTACTGTATGATCCTTAAGATTTCTGTGCTCTGGTTTGTTGAATTGTACTTTCTTGCTAACACCATGATTAATCTGCACTTTCAATGCATTTCTATGACATCCTATATACAAACCCTCAAACTTGGGGGTGAGCGAGATGACTATCCCATGCTATTAGGGATGCTGTCTGTTTTCTTACCGATTTTGCTGCACATTCGGGAGTTAGCATTTTCCCTTTGATTTTGTTTTTTTCTGTGTGGATGACCTTCATGGCAATGGTTTATGCACTTGCCTTCTGTATTGTACCCCTTGAATTTTTGTATTTTTTTATTCTGCTCTAGAACTCACTTAGTGAGTATATCCTTTCCTTTTTTGACTATATTAATGATATGATGGTTGTACTGTATCTTGGGACACACTGCCTCATGAAATTGAGGTTTCCCACCCACTCCTGGGTACACTATTGAGGTGTCTTTTATGGTGTAGGATTTTGGGACTACTGTGCGCTCATACTGCAATGGAGTGTGGGTTGAATACAACAAACTAGGTTATTTATGGTCAAATATTATACCTTCTGACTTAAGGTCTGATTACGATCTTGGCAGACGGGGTAACTCCGTCATAAAGGTGACGGATAGCCCATCCACCAAATTACAATTCCATTATATCCTATGGAACTTGTAATACGGCGGATAGAATATCCGTCACGTTTGTGACAGAGTATTCCATCCACCAAGATCATAATCATGCCCTTAGTTCTTTAAGTCTCAAAACACCACAGGAGTATACCTCTAAAGGAAGGCACTTAGAGATCATAGGGTGTCAGGCAGAGGCCAATTGCAGGGTCTAGATTAGGTCAGTCTACAGTGGTCTCCTGGGTACTTCCAAGAAAAAGCTTGTTGTAGCTTGAACAGGAGGTCATCCTTATTATCCTTAGAGTCCACTTTGTTGTCCTAGACATAAGACGGAGCAGGTCCAGTGCTTCAGGACTCCTCCAGGTCACAGACAGCAGGTCCAGCCCTTTTCTGATCTTCAACAGGTCCAGGAAATATTTTGGAGCAGTTGTCTGGAGGTACCACTACATTTGTATACTACATTTATGCCTGGTACAATTTAGTGGGTTGGAATGACTCCTGGTACGCCCAAACTAATGTCGTAAACGTTCCCACGTCAATCCGACCGACTTTGGGCATTTTCAATAAGGCGAACGTCTTCAGCCCCTCTATACTTAGGCTCTGAGGGCTTAGAGTGTGTATGGGCATTTACTATGGTAACCTTTGTGTCCTCCCACATCTAACACTAAAGTCCAATGTTAAGCAGTTACTATACCCACAGTAATCCCAGAGACAGAAGTCTGGTAGGACAAAAGCAGATTCCTTCAGCAACCAGACATTGGATCCATTAGAACTATCTTGGCATCCTGTTCTTTCCCTTTTAAATGTGCCAGAAGAATGATATGCAAACCCAGAGCCAAAGATCTAGTAGGACAAAAACAGAGTTCTTCAGCAACCAAACAGTGAATCCACAAAATTTCGGAACATCCTGTTCCCTCCACTTTCCCTTTCAAGTGTGTCAAGTCTCATATGTGAATCCGGCAGATATGTCAGTCAGGATTTGACATTCAAGCAGGATTTGACATGGTAGTGTAAAAAAAGATGTTGCACTGAAGTATGCTTGAATTATTGTTAGCTACTAGTAATTACTACGAGCCACATCCCAGTTCCTCATTATTTTGCGCAGCACACCACCTCAGTTTGGCCCCAGCCATAGGTAAATCAGTCTCGAACCTGCACCAGTGCAAACAGTACAGCCCGAACATCCAAGCCAGGTTCTCCTTGAACCAGAACACAGGCAACCCAACTATGGGCATACATGTCCCACAGAGGGCGTTGCTCTGAAGTATACAAAAAAGTGATAGATGGAATACTTGAATTAATCTCAGCCACCGGTTATTACTCAGGGCCCCATCCTAGTCCTTCATTTGTTTGCACACCTTGCTACCTCAGATTGGACCCAGCCATATTCAAATCATTTTTGACCTTGCTGCATTAGGAACAGTCCTGCCCGACCTGGTAGGGCACGACTGTTTCCTCCTGAACTGGAAATGCCCATTTTGCTTTTCTTTGTATTGCACTTTTATTGAGAACCTTCTTGGTATGAACACTGTATCACTTATTTTTGAATTTTGTAATAAAATTCTTTAGTCTTTATTGACCTGGAACTCAGTTATTGAGTGGGCCCATTTACTTAATCATTTGGATTTTTGGTGGAATGGGAGGACCTTAACGCGGGGACACATTGCCTCATGAAACTGAGGTTTAACCCTGTCTCCAATCCAGTGAATGCCGACCTTTTGGTTGAGCTAGAATTTTGGGGTGTCTCCTGTATTGGGGTCCCCCGGGGACACAATTTTGGTAGCAGAGGATGGTTGCATGTTAAAGATCACTTCCTTTCCGTTTTTAAATCTACCTTTTCACCCAGTCGTTATTAATAGTGGATTTTTCAGTGTGGATTATCTTGGTGCATTTTTATGAGAAATGTACTTGTAGTGCTGTTCCTGAACAATTTGGATTGTAAGTATGAATATGGCGGAATAACTCTGGTGACTGAGTGTTTTTGGTGTGTTATTGAGGGGCTGAATCTTGTTTTATGTGATGAATTGTTATGCTGTTTGTGAGGCTTATGATTATGCCCATGATGATTTTGGGTTCAATTGGTGGTTTGATGTCTTTTGCTCCTAGGTACACAGGAGTAGGTACATTAGCCAAAGGTCGACTTTGACTGGACTGGGTTTGTGCATTGTGAATTGCTTTTAACCAATGCCACAAAGGTGCCCCTCTTGTTTTGGTGTTGTGAAATTCGTCTTATTCTAACTTGCTGATTTCCGTCCTATTTAGGTTGAGCAGACAAGGTTTATTTAGATTTATTTAGTGCAATTCCATTGAAACAAGATGTGCATTTGTTTTTCTCATTCACAGGGAAGTCGTGCTGTGATTGGTCAGTCAGCCAAGGAGCCTACTGGGACTGGTGAGACATCACCACAGAATTGTGCTGTCAGTGGTTGGTTGCTGTCAGAGCTGCACTGTAATTGGTAGACCTCTAGCATAGCCGTTCTTTGATTGGTTGGTGTTCACCAGTCTGTTTGGGGTGATTTATAGATTCTTTTGAGCAAAAATAACGGATGCTGTGTTGAAAAACCCTAAAACTATACACAGACGCCACCCCCATGCACCCACACAACACACAACACCCCCCTCCCCTAACGGACGATCGACTTACCTGTTCCGTTTATCCTCCGGGAGGGGACGGGAGCCATAGGGGCAGCTCCGCCAACACCACACCGCCAACAGAACGCCACTGTGCAGAATCACAGGACGTGATTAGCTCGGCGGTGTTCTGTTGCCGTGGCCGTGGAGGTGGAGAAACCTCCACTTCCCCGCCGCCCGCAAGTATGGCTGTTGGCGGCTCTCAGTTGGAAAAACAATGGAGGGCAGCCAACGGTCATAATATGCCGAGCGGCAAACCGCCACTAATGGCGGTTTTCCGCACGGCGGTCCCTCAGCGGTCTTCTTAAAAGACCGCCAAGGTTGTAATGACCACCTTAGTGTACCTGCTATTGAGGGTGAGAAATTACATGCAGACGGAAAACCTTCATATGAGGTGATGATGGACATTGGGTTTTTTATGTGGAGCTGGATTTCTGAATGGCATGAATATACCTCTTTTGACAAAGGTTTGCAGTTTCCTTTAGAGGGCACTTTTAACATCAGAAAGCTAGATTTCCTGAAACAAACTAAGAATGATAGGAAGCCGTTACCTAGACCTTCGTGGTATTGAACAAATGGGATTGGATGGCTACAGAGAAGAAGAGAAAGAAAATGCCAAAGCAGGTGCAGGGTTCATTTAGACAATGGTTTGATGACAAGTAGGATCAACAGAAGACGTGCTGGAGAATGGTTATGATGGAAGGAGTAAGGGTTTTCCCTGCAATAGTTAAAGAGATGGCAGATAAAAAGAAAACTGACGAGGAAGACAGAGAGAAACTAAATCAAGGCTCAATGAGAGGAACACTTTTCAAATTATCTTTTGATTTGCATACCTCCTCCTTATACAGATGGAGTACAAAGACAGGGACCTGGTCCTGTAATACTTAGTAGGAGTGTACCAGCATAGATGAGGACCAACTGTACCTGTGATTGTGAGTACAAAAGCAAGTACCCTATATGAGATTGCAAAAACAGCTTTGCCGAGTCCTAGTAGAGACACTACAGCTGTTTCTACATTACTAATTGACTCACCTGTTACAACTGTTGCTTTTGAAGAATCCACTGAAGGGAGCGCTATTAATGTTGAGCTTTTAAAATTTTTATTTTTGGAAATTTTACAACAGACAATGGACCTGAACAGATTATTGTCATACATTGTTGATAAAATGAGGTACATGAACAAAGAAGCAGCAAAATGTACAAACAAAGCTCATGAACTGATTGATGAGTGTGAGGTAGGCTTTAGTAAAATGAAAAATTGGAGGCGGAATTACAAAATAGATCTTGTAGGAAAGTAGGATCTTTCTGACATAGTTACCCCCGCACCCCCTTTTTTCCTGGTGTCAGTGTGTTTTTATTGTAGAACACTGGGATCCTGCTAACCTGGACCCCGGTGTCAGTGTTCTCGACCCTAAATTTAGTTGGTAGGCAACTTTTACACCCCACAATTGGCATACTGGTGTGCCCCTGTAAGTCCCTAGTATATGTGGACCTAGGTGCCCAGGGCATTATTACACCAGGGGTCCCCCATGGGCTGAAGCATGTATTATGCCACCCATGGGAGCCCATACAAACTGTGACTACAGGCCTGCCATTGCAGTCTGTGTGAAATGGTTCATGCCCATTTCACACCAGATATAAAGTCACGGTCACTGCATTCTGACCCTATAAGTCACCCGTAATGTAGGCCCTTCAGCCCAAGGACAGGGTGCATGGTTCTAAGAGTGAGGGCATCCCTGCATGATCAGAGGAGCCCCCCCAAACTCCAGACCTCATTTTCTGGGCTTTGTAATTGCAGGGAAGCCATTTTATAAGGTATTTAGTGGGCACTGGTCATCCTGAGATATCCAACTACATAATGGCGTAATCGAACCTAGTCATGTGTTTTATCAAACATGTTGGAATAAGGCAACTACATCAGTGTTAGTTGCATGATACCATGTACTGTGGGGGTTCCTTAGAGGATCCCCCATGTCTGCCTGTGCTGCATTGCAGGGTCTGCATGCACGCCAGTGCTGCCGCCGACCCCAGACACTGTTCTGCCCTCCTGCTGCTGAGCTTATCTTGGGCAAGGAAAGGCAGAGCAAAGACTTTACTGTAGAGGAGAGGTGTTACCATCTCTCCTTTAGAAATAGGTGTCTCTGGTCTTGGGTAGGGGTGCTCCTGAGTGCCACCAGACTGCTTTGAAGGGCACATTTGGCACCCTCCTTACATAAACCAGTTTACTCCAGTGCAGGAGACCCCAGCTCCCACTCTTGGGTGAAACCACACAAAGGAGAGGGGAGTCCTTTGAGTTGCACCCCCCGTCCAGCTCCTCCCCTAGGGAGGTGCCTAGAGCTCTGCCAGGTGGCCACTTGATTCTGCCATTTTGGAAATAAGATGTGCAGAGGCCACCGGGACTATCTGACTGGTCAGTCCACCAGATTAGCGTCCCTGACCCTCCGATAGGCGGGTTACTGCAGAAGCTGTCCAACGCCTTTCCTGGGTTACTTAAGGGCTCCCTTGAGGGTGGGACCCTAGGTTCTTCTGCAAGGGTAAGATTTATCTGCAAGAGCAAGATTCCTCCACAAGACTCTTCTGCAAGACACTTCTGCAACCTGGATACTGGAACCACTGCTGGACTTCACCAGGAACCCAGTCAAGACTACAACTAGTAGGAGGGATCCTACTGCTATTTTGCCTGAACTTAGGACAGCAAGAAGGAATTTCCCTTGGAGTGAAGGAGTCTCTCCGCTGCATCCGCAGGCACTTTAACATCGACAAATGGTTTGTGGCTTCTGCTGTCCCAAGGACTCTTGAAGGCTCTACAGCACAGGTGGTGGTTCTGTGGCCCTCCAGAGGTCTGACCTGTCTTCTTTGCATTTGAGAAGTCTCTGGTCCCTCGTTGAAGCTGCTTGGCTGGAACCCCTGTGCATCACTTCTATTTGTCGTTGCCAAGGCTTGTTGGCCCTTCCTTCTGAAGACCGCCTAGCTCCAAGAAGCCCTAGCCTTCAGCATCACATCACACAGCTCCAAGAACAATGTCCTCTCTACAAACCCTGTGACGTGGGCATCCATCTTTGTTGTGCTGCTGAGGCCTGCTTGTGACTCCCTGTGCCTATTGCCAGAGAGTTCTCCTTGGGACTCCAATGATTCCTCCTGGCTCTCCTGATTGTTGAGGTTTGGCCCTCACTTACCTACAAAGATTGAGTCCCTTGGACCTCACTGGTACCCACAGCCTACAACATTTGTCCAATCATTTCTTGCCTTTGCCAAGGCTTGTTGTTGGTCTTGCTGACCACTGACCCCCCCTACAATTTGACGACAGGCGTGGGACAGCTCATGGATGACTCCTAGGATCTTCCTGCATCACCTGGACACCACAGCTGCCCTTTTATGACAAACGACTCTCAGGAAAGCATCTTCAAGAAGGGTGGGCATTGCCCTCCTGAACCCCCTGCTCATCTCAAGGTAGTCTGGACTCTGCCCTCTCTTTCCTTAGGCCCTCCTCATCTGGAATCTGAACCTGGGTTCCGCCAACCTCGTCCACGGGTCAAGACAGTAGCTGGACAACCGAGGTCCCCATTGACTCCAATGGGAGGTACCAACACAACTTCTCCTCTATGCACCTGGGCTCCCTAGTGTAGGTACTCCACTTGACTGGGTATCCACAGGTGGGAGCACTCATAAACCTCCCTTGTCCCAACGTGTTTCCTCAGGGACCTCTGGGAAGGGTCCTGGAACACGAAAACTCCAACCACGACTTAACCATGTTATCCTATGGACACCTGACTGGGATAACAGCTCTCACATGGTCGCCTGGGGAATCCTAGCTACTTACCTTTTGTGTTTTAGTTCTTCCCCAATCCTGAAGGTCCTTGGGTTTTAATCTTGATTAGTAATGATTTTCGCATCCCATTATTTTAGTATATGGTTTGGCCTCCCCAGAGGGGCTCATGTTATTTTATGCCTTTACTTACCTGTTTCTAAGTATATTTTTGTGTGTATATATCTCCAGTTAGAAGATATACCAAAGTTAGTTTAGTGCCTGTGTTTTAATAAATAATGCTTTTTTTTTTAACACTGGTGTAGTTCTTTCTTTTGTGTATATCACTGACGGATCTATGTGGTATTTGCAATTGCTTTACACCCTCTCTGATAAGCCTTATCTGACCCCCCAGCTTGTCTTAGAGAGCTCTGGTTATCTGGAACTGCTTACAGTATCGCCAAGGGCTGCCTGGACTCAGTACTGGGTACCTCACCTATAGGTGTAAAGTATAGACTGAGCCAGCCTTCTACAGATCTGACAAATGATGAAATAACATAATTAGGTTTAACAACATTAAAAGCTCACATCAAGGATCTGATTTAAAATGCAAGGCAGTGGAGTAATTTAAATAAATACAGACAAAGGTGGAAGAAAGGGGTTACCGAGAAAAAGAAAGCTTCTAAAACAGGGAGGAAAGAGAAAGTGTAAACCCATGATTCAAATTTAGGGACAGTTTCAGAATTTCCCCTAAAAGAAGTTCATGGAGGGAATTATGTGCAAGAGGTGATCTTTATATGTCCATGTGCCTTGAACAAGAGGTGATCTTTATGCGTTTATCACAAATTTCCAGAATTGCGAGAGGAAACTGAAAAGTGGTACGAAGAGGTTCATAACTTGACTACTGTTTCAAAATTTCTTTGGACTGACTTAACATGTTTGAGATTGAAGTCCCTAGTGACTTGTGTTCTGAAAGTAAGGCAGCTGTTGCTTGTCTTGTCTAACTGAAGAACCAGAAAGGAATTTGAAAAAGAAAGTGCCAGAGAAACACAGTAATCAGCAAAGATTCTAAGATAATCACACTATCCAAAATAATCGATACATGCCTATTATGAGAGACTCATGCAGATTTTAAGAAGCAGTGGTTTCAAAGATCTTGATAAAGATGGTGCTAGCAGTTTTGGTTCTGCTTTTGTTATGAGTTTGTGTCTGTAGCTTATTTCTGAAATTCAGCAAAGTTTAATGTTCTGGCAGACAAAGATTATAGATGAACTCTTGAAAGTTGCCAAGGATAGTTGTGATTGGTTTGATGAAAACCAGTAAAAGATCAAAGGGAAGCTGATGGTTGCCCAGACAGAGCATTGTAAAAGGAATGACAGGAATCAATTGATATGTTCTGATTTGGGTTTCGTGTCATCTGACATTGCTGAAATGATTATGATGTCTTCAAGGCAAGGTGTGAAGATGGGAAATGGGATGGTACAGACACAAGGTCGTGGTAGAGGAGTTGTAAACAATTCTGGAATTAATGAACGCACATATTGACATGCTAAAGAAGAGCCCTGCTTGCAATTTCCATGGTAAAATCAGGCAAAAGTGGCCCATGCTTTGACGGTGAAGTCGACAGCCACCCCATTTCTTTCTTGATAGATACAGCAGCTACTCACTGTACAGTTCGTTCTGTGGAGGTTCTAAACCTATCACTGTCAGGAACAGAAGTCCAAGTTGTAGGTATCTGCATTAAACAAGTTGTCAATCAGGTTACAGCCAATGCTCCTGTTACAATAGGGTCAATGGAAAATAATCATCAGTTCATTCTGTGTGATTCGAGTTCTGTAAACTTGTTGGGCAGAGACTTGCTTCGTAAAATGAATTGTATGATTTAATGTACACCGAGATGATGTTGCAATTGAAGCGAAAGATGAAAATTCAGTGTTTAAAATTAAATCATAAGACACAAGAGATCAGTTGTTTCCAGTCCTGACCAAAAATAATTTACCTCTGGATTTAAAACATACTGTTAAAGAAGAGGTATGGGACTTCTCTGGGAAAGAGTTAAAATTAGTAAAAAGTGCAAAACCTGTTGGGATAAGTGTTAAACCAAATGCTGTTTTCTCCAGAATTAAACTGTATGAAATTTCAAGAGAAACAGAAGGAATGAAGCCTGTTACTGAAAAAAGGATTAATTAGGGAATTCTTCACGAGGTTCTTGGTAGTCCTTTCAACTCTCCAGTGATGGGAATTAGAACAACGAGTGGAAAATGGAAAATTGTGCAGCACTTGAGAAAAAGACCCAATACTATTTGATGATGAATGCTGAGAGGCCTTCTGTGTAGTGAGGGAAAATTTGTGTTAAGCACCCACCCTTGGAATGCCTAGCTATAACTAAGAGTTTTTTCTTTTCTGTTGTGAGAGAGGTGGATGTGCACTACCGTTCTGACACAAAAATAAGGAGCAGTTTTGAGGCCAGTAGTGTATCTATCAGCTGTGTGGATCCAGTAGCTGTACTTCTTCCAATTTGTTTGAAAGCATATGCTGTATGCATTGCAATTGAGCACATTGAATGGATTATGATGGGACATACATTGTGTTTATTCCACATTCTTCCAAATTGTTCCAAATAGCAAGTGTGAAGATGGAGACACGATTAACGATGATGATGGACCATAACATTATTGCATCAATGTCACAGAGTTATGTACCAAACCAAAACCAGGTATTAAAGAACACCCTCTTAAAATGGCTTATTAGACTTTTTTGATGATGGTTGCTGTTGCTGGGTCGTAGAATCTTTGTGCGAACGCCCTCTTAAAATGGCTGATTAGACTTTTTTGATGATGGTTGCTGTCGCTGGGTCGTAGAATCTTTGTGAATCCCTACATATTCCAGACCTTTCCTTCACAGAAATGGAAGGAAAATCCATTATTTTGGCCAAAGTTTGAGGTTTGCAGTGCATTCGGGTCAGAATACTTTGTGAGGTTCATGGAAGTAACACCACTCTGGATTCTCCTGGTCATCTAGTTTTCAAACATGTGTGGGTTTAGCAGATTTCCCTAGGTGGTGGCAGAGTCAGGGCAAATACTGAGAGGTACATATGGCAGCACAACTCACCATTCTAACAATGTCCTATTTGTTATTAAATATGCTTTTTCATCTAGAAGAAAATTAACCTAAATCCAGTATCAGAAATATTAAAAAGCCTAAAGCATGATTTAATATAATTGCATCATGAGATCCTACATATTCTGTAAATGGAAATATATATATGCTATAACGGATATGAAGTAGACACTGATTAAGCAACCTCTGTCGTTGCAGGCCAACAAGGTAGTTACTCAAAGTTACTGGATTGGGTGCACATTTGGCTTGTCTTTCTGAAGAAAGGTGTGCAACTAAGTGCAACCTTCCACTGGTTGGCTGGTTGGAGAGTTCACTATCGTTAAAGTCTACAGCAGCTGTCTAGATCTAAGCTTTAAAGCGTGTTACACACCAATTGACTACTATATTAAACTAAATCATAAGTCTGTGCTGTATATTTTACAGGTTTATTTTAAAAAACACATCTGCTTTTCAGTCAAATGAAGGTTTATCATGTTTGATATAGTACACCAATTACATTGTGTGTTATCATGTACAAATCTTCCATATAGCCTCATTGTGCATTAAAGGGACTCAGATTTCAGGCTTTCTCGCTGGCAGCGCACTGCCAGCCATCTCAGTTACCAGTGCAGTAATCTGCTAGCACCGGGCAAGGTTCAGGTTGGTACCAAGTATACCCCCACAGCAGCACAGGGCGGTTGTGTGCCAAGGTCAAAGTTTGAGTCGGTGCCCAATGTTAGTCAATGGAGACTGGAGGGAACTAAAGATGCGCTGCTCCCAGGTAAGTACAGGCAGTGTCAGAGGTTAGTCTCTGGGGTTGAGGCAAGCACCAGAGGGTCACAAGGCAGCACCAAACTTACACCCTCAGCAGCACAAGGGCGGCTGGGAGCAGTGTGCCAACTCAGCGAAGGGCTCCCAATGCTTCCAAATGGAGACGGGGGTATCTGCTGCAGCTTTGTTTACAGGTGAGTAGAGCAGTGTCAGGGGTGGATCTCCATGGGTTGAAGAAAGGACAAGGGGGGTCACAAGGTAACACCAAACTTACAACCTCTTGCAGGGTGCCACGACAGCCTTGGGCTCCCAATTTTAGTCAATGCAGGAGATCACTTTCAGAAATGGGCTGCAGGCTCTGGCCAAGAGGCCGGAAGAGGTCAATCCACAGCAGCTCAGGTAAGTTAAGATACCAGGGGGTCATAGGGACACCAACAGTATAGCTCCCCAACACCCAGGGGCTCTGGGTGCAGGGGTGTCTTTTGGCATCGGAAACAGCATACCAGGCATGTCGCGGTTAGGGGGAGCCCTCGGATTTAGGGTTCAAGCGTTGCTGTTGAGTCCGACAAGGGTCAGCCCACAGTGGACTCTGGTCAGAAGCTCTGGGGAACCTTCACTGGACTGGTGGTCCACTGGGACTCAGGCCTTTGAAGCTCTCCACCCTGAAATATCCACTCTGCTTGGGAAAAGAGGTAACAACTCTGTTGAGTGCAGGCTTTTGTCTCTGAGCCTCGAGAGCACTGGTTCTCACTGTGGAGGTCCAGAAAAGTGTCTGTGGTGGCTGAACTGGCCAGGACCATCAGTCAATACACTAGTAGCTGGCTTTCAGGGGCACCTCTAAAAAAATAAATTCATCACTGGGGTCAATGAGGGTTGATTATTATGAGATATTTGATACAGAATATCCCAGGATTCAGAGAAGCGATCATGTTACTGGGGGTCTCATAGATGACTAGTGTCCAGCACATTAATTTAAAATGGCTTCTCTGTACACTTACTATGTCTGAGAATAGACAGAGACATAGCAGGGGCATAACTGTTTATTCAGATATGCCCTAACATATAATGTAATGCCCCCTGACGTAGGCCTGTAAAGCCTGCTAGAGGGTTGCCATACATATATTGCATGCAGTGTTTAGGGGACATGACACACAGGCTGCGTGCCGTGTCATGTTTACAATTTTCAGAGCACCTTGTCACGCAGCCTGCAAGGACAGTCTGCATAAGGTTGGTGCTGGGTCCCTCAAAGTGGCACACGTTGTGCTGCAGCTCTGAGGGGTCCCCCTCCAGTACCCATGACCTAGGTACCAGGGGTACCATTTTCTAGGGGCTTGAGGGGAGTGAAGGGCCTGGTTACTTCGGGGTCTAGTGACCAGGTATCTTTATTTTAGGGAAGGAACATTGGCAATGGGGACCTGGTAAGAAGGAACCCAGTGCACCTCAGTCAAAGTTGTATTCAAAACCAGGAAAAAGTGGGGTGGGGTTACTGCAACCAGAACCCAGCTCCCTGCCAGTATAATATGACCTAAAATTAGCCACCTTATGTGGAGTGTTTCATGCCTTGAGCATTTTTGTTCACTGTGAAAAATGTGTCCTTTCTGCAGTGTCACCCTGGATTTTTTCCCTTTTTGCTGGACCCCATATTTTTCTTGGCTTTAGAAGTCTTTGCACTTTACCCCACTATAGATAAAGTGCCTGTGCTCCCCTTTTGACATGGTAAAATTGACTTTCCTTAATTGGCATATTTAACTTACCTATAAGTCCCTAAAATATAGTAAAAAGTGTCAACTAAATGTTGGTAGTGGACTTTAGTACCCATTGTGACACCTGTTGCCATGACAGTGAAAACATAACTGCAGGCCTACCATTTGTAGCCTGGAACTTGCAGTTTAAACCATCAAATGCAACCTGTCAAAATAACCCCTTTGCCTAGTCAAAACCTTCCTTCTAAATATTCATGTCACCCCTAAGTAGGCCTCGTTTCCTATAAGGCAAGGCTAATGCTACTTAAAAACAGGACATATAGCAATATAATGCTAAACACGTCCTTACACTGAAAAAACCCTAAAGCTACTTCACTGTAGGAAGTCTGGTTTTTCCATAGGAAAACACTGGGTTACATTACTACATTTATTATTGCTTATTTATTAAATATCCAATATAGGGCCTGATTTAGACCTCGGCAGACATGTTACTCCATAATAATGATGACGGATATCCCACCCACCGAAATGGATATCCTATGGATCTATATTTCGGCGGACGGGATATCTGTTTCCATTTTGAGGGAGTAACCCGTTTGCCGAGATCTAAATCAGGCCCTTAATGATGAGGTCTGATATTAATTACATATGACACTTCAAAGAGTGGAAGCAGGATGCCAAAACAATTACTGTGTATCCACTGTCTGGTTGCTGGAAAAACCTGCTTTGTTCTGAAAGCCTTCTATCTCTCAGTTTATTGGGAAACAGTGATTGCCCCAAATTGGATCTTAGGGCCTCATTATGACTCTGGCGGCCGAGGGTAAGCTGGCAGTAACACCGCCAAGAGGCTGGCGGTGTTCCGCCAGCTATTATGACCGTGGCGCAATAGCCACGGCCATACCACCGGCCCCTCCAACATACCGCCAGAATCCCCAGGGCAGCGGTGCAAGCACTGCTGCCCTGGGGATTATGAGTCCCTGGCCACGGCAGTAAACACAGCCAAGGAAAGGCTGGTGGTAAGGGGGACTCGGGGTGGCCCTGGGGGCCCCTGCACTGCCCGTGCACTGGGCATGGGCAGTGCTGGGGCCCCCAAGCACAGCCCCATCGTGCATTTCACTGCCCGAATTCCGGGCAGTGAAATGCGCGACGGGTACTACTGCACCCGCTGCACATTAACATTGCAGCCGGCTCTATTACGAGCCTGCGGGAATGTTGGTGTGACTTTTCCACTGGGCCAGCGGACGGTAACACTGTTATTGTCCGCTGGCCCAGCGGAAAAGTCAAAATAGGGACCAAGATATACCGCCAGCACTGTAATGTAATGAGGGCCTTAGTGTTAGATGTGGGAGGACACTTGGACTACCATAGTGCATGCACCGCACACACACATACTCAGACCTCAGAGGCCAGGTTCATATTTACAGAGGATTTCTGACATCATGAAAATGCCCAAAGGTGGGTATTGTCAGCCCTGGAAAGGTTTACCCTATTGTTCACAGTGTGCACAGGAGTCATTAACAACCACTACCTTGTGCCAGGCATAAATGTGGCACCTCTAGGCACACACTTCAAAGCACTCCTGGACCTGAGGAAGAAGAGAAGAGGGGTGAACTGCTATCTGAGGCCAGAGAAGAGCCTAGAAGACTAGACCTTCTCTCCTTCTAGTACCCAAGACCAAGTAGTGGACTTCAAGGGTCATAAGGCTAATCTCCTGTTCAAGCTAGAGGGACACAACAAGCTATGAGTGGCCTTTTCCTGCAACTGCCCAGCTGACAAAATATTAACTGGACCTAGACTGGAACCTGCTGTTTGACCTCTGAATGACACCCTATGAGTCTCAAAGTGCTTCCTTTTTTGGGCTTGGTGCTGGATTAGGATTTAAAAGACTAAAGTCAGAAGGTAAAACATTGACCAAGGCAAAACTGGTTGGTGTATCCAATCAACATTCTAGTGTGGTTGGCATCAGATTGCATCTAGGTCCCGGTCTAGACTTAGAGCAGTGGAGGAGGGCATCAACATTGAAAAGGACTTACATATTTTCCTGTAATGTACTTCTCGCTTCTCCTACGAATATGACCCATACGGAGTTGTACTCCAAATATTATTTTCTGTTATTTTCCAGAATTTCGTATGGAATATATACTGTGTTCACTGTGTATTAAGAATGTATAATCTGTTGTTCATACTTTCACTGTATACTTCAGTTGTAGTCTTTAACAAGTGCTAATTTTTCATTTACCTGTAAGGCGTCTGTGCCCTTGAATTTTGTGTGTGCCACTTATAACGTCTGTGGTTTGATCTCACTTTTATCTTCTGGGTTTTGGTCAATCGAGGTATCTAGTTTCCACTATGCAAATCCAATCATTTCTTATAATATTTAAACATTCCGCTTGGATATATGTGTATTTACACACTGGCTGACTGTGAGAACCTACTCCAAAATGGCACCCATACTTACCTCACAAGCACAATTTCCCTTCGATGTAGTCCTCTCTCTATCTCCGTGCCCGCTCGCATTTAACCCCTTCTGTGCCTTGGACGAGATGATCTCGTCCAAGGCTACAGTTCCCCTGTGCCTTGGACGAGATCATCTCGTCCTAGGCACAGGGGAACTTGGGGGCGCGCTAGCGCGCCCCCGTGCACCCCCCTCCCCCCCCAAGTCGGGGATGGAAGGGGAAGACCTTCCCCTTACACCCCCGACCCCCCCCACCCCCCCTGTGACGTCAGCGCGCGCGCTGATGTGTCACAGGGGCCTCCCTAGTCGCGCTGGAAGCTCTGCTTCCAGCGCGATTGAAAAAGAAATGCAAAAGCATTTCTTTTTCAATCACTGGGAGGCCCGGAGGGGCTTCAAAGGGAAGGAAAAGTATTTCCTTCCCTTTGAAGTCCCTCCGAGGGTTTCAAAAGCCGGATTGCTTGCAATCCGGCTTTTGAAACCCCACTAGACACCAGGGATTTTTTTTTTTTTTATTGAAAGTGACAAAAGGGAGCGACCCCTTGGGCAAGGGTCGCTCCCAGGGGGGGCATTTTTTTGAGAAGGCCTTTTCTGCCCCCCCTGGGGGCAGATCGGCCTTATTAGGCCGATCTGCCCCCAGGGGGTCAGAAACCTCTAGGCACCAGGGACCATTTTTTTTTTTTTTTTTTTTTTTTGTTTCATTTTTTTTTTTTTTTGGTGGGGAGCGACCCCTTAGGCAAGGGTCGCTCCCCTTGGGGGAAAATTATATTTTGGCCATTTCTGCCCCCCTTGGGGGCAGATTGGCCTATTTTGATGAGGCCAATCTGCCCCCAAGGGCGGTAGAAACCACTAGACACCAGGGATTTTTATTTTTTTTATTGTTATTGACAAAAGGGAGCGACCCCTTGGGCAAGGGTCGCTCCCAGGGGGGGCATATTTTCGGGAAGGCCTTTTCTGCCCCCCCGGGGGCAGAAACCTCTAGGCACCAGGGACCTTTTTTTTTTTGTTTTGTTTTTTGTGTTATATTTTTTTTTTTTTTTGGTGGGGAGCGACCCCTTAGGCAAGGGTCGCTCCCCTTGGGGGAAAATTATATTTTGGCCATTTCTGCCCCCCTTGGGGGCAGATTGGCCTATTTTGATGAGGCCAATCTGCCCCCAAGGGGGGTAGAAACCACTAGACACCAGGGATTTTTATTTTTTTTATTGTTATTGACAAAAGGGAGCGACCCCTTGGGCAAGGGTCGCTCCCAGGGGGGGCATATTTTCGGGAAGGCCTTTTCTGCCCCCCCGGGGGCAGATCGGCCTACTATTAGGCCGATCTGCCCCCAGGGGGGGCAGAAACCTCTAGGCACCAGGGACCTTTTTTTTTGTTTTTTGTTTTTTGTGTTATATTTTTTTTTTTTTTGGTGGGGAGCGACCCCTTAGGCAAGGGTCGCTCCCCTTGGGGGAAAATTATATTTTGGCCATTTCTGCCCCCCTTGGGGGCAGATTGGCCTATTTTGATGAGGCCAATCTGCCCCCAAGGGGGGTAGAAACCACTAGACACCAGGGAGTTTTTTCTTTGCGTGAATTTCACGCAAAGGGAGCGACCCCTTAGGCAAGGGTCGCTCCCTGGGGGGGAGGGCAATTTATTTTAGGCCATTTCTGCCCCCCCTGGGGGTAGATCGGCCTATTATTAGGCCGATCTGGCCCCAGGGGGGGAAGAAACCTCTAGGCGCCAGGGCAATTTTTTTTTTTGTGTTTTTTTTTTTTTGTTGTTTCTTTTTTTAGAGATGGGGAGCGACCCATCAGGCAAGGGTCGCTCCCCTGGGGGGCAAATTGTATTTAGAACATTTCTGCCCCCCTGGGGGCAGATTGGCCAATTTTTGGTCAATCTGCCCCCAAGGGCGCCGAAACCACTAGGCACCGGGGATTTGTTTTTTGGCGCCAATGTCACGCAGGGGGAGCGACCCCGTAGGCAAGGGTCGCTCCCGGGGGGGGGGTGGGGGTTGGGGGGGCAAATTTATTTTAGGCCATTTCTGCCCCCCCCGGGGGACAGATCGGCCTATTATTAGGCCGAACTGCCCCCAGGGGGGGGCAGAACCCTCTAGGCGCCAGGGCAATTTTTTTTTTTGTGTTATTTTTTATTTTTTTTTATTTTTTTAGAGATGGGGAGCGACCCATCAGGCAAGGGTCGCTCCCCTGGGGGGGGGGGCAAATTGTATTTAGACCATTTCTGCCCCCCTGGGGGCAGATTGGCCAATTTTAGGTCAATCTGCCCCCAAGGGGGCAGAAACCACTAAGCACCGGGGATTTGTTTTTTGGCGCCAATGTCACGCAGGGGGAGCGACCCCGTAGACAAGGGTCGCTCCCGGGGGGGGGTGGGGGTTGGGGGGGAAAATTTATTTTAGGCCATTTCTGCCCCCCCCGGGGGACAGATCGGCCTATTATTAGGCCGAACTGCCCCCGGGGGGGGCAGAACCCTCTAGGCGCCAGGGCAATTTTTTTTTGTGTGTTTTTTTTTTGTGTTGTTTCTTTTTTTAGAGATGGAGAGCGACCCATCAGGCAAGGGTCGCTCCCCTGGGGGGGCAAATTGTATTTAGACCATTTCTGCCCCCCTGGGGGCAGATTGGCCAATTTTAGGTCAATCTGCCCCCAAGGGGGCAGAAACCACTAGGCACCGGGGATTTGTTTTTTGGCACCAATGTCACGCAGGGGGAGCGACCCCGTAGGCAAGGGTCGCTCCCGGGGGGGGTGTGGGGGTTGGGGGGGCAAATTTATTTTAGGCCATTTCTGCCCCCCCTGGGGGGCAGAAACCTCTAGGCGCCAGGGGAATTTTTTTTTTTCTTGGTTTTTTTCTTAGAGATGGGGAGCGACCCATCAGGCAAAAGTCGCTCCCCTGGGGGACAAATTGTATTTAGGCCATTTCTGCCCCCCTTGGGGGCAGATTGGCTGAGTTTAGGTCAACCTGCCCCCAAGGGGGCAGAAACCACTAGGCACCGGGGATTTGTTTTTTGGCGCCAATGTCACGCAGGGGGAGCGACCCCGTAGGCAAGGGTCACTCCCGGGGGGGGGGTGGAGGTTGGGGGAGAGAAATTTATTTTAGGCCATTTCTGCCCCCCCTGGGGGCAGATCGGCCTATTATTAGGGCGATCTGCCCCCGGGGGGGCAGAAACCTCTAGGCGCCAGGGCAAATTTTGTTTTGTGTTTTTTTTTTTTGTTTGTTTTTTTAGAGATGGGGAGTGACCCATCAGGCAAGGGTCGCTCCCCGGGAGGGCAAATTGTATTTAGACCATTTCTGCCCCCCTGGGGACAGATTGGCAGAGTTTAGGTCAATCTGCCCCCAAGGGGGCAGAAACCACTAGGCACCGGGGATTTGTTTTTTGGTGCCAATGTCACGCAGGGGGAGCGACCCCGTAGGCAAGGGTCGCTCCCGGGGAGGGTGGGGGTTGGGGTGGCAAATTTATTTTAGGGCATTTCTGCCCCCCCCCCCTGGGGCCGGCTGAGCTACAGGCCAAACACCACAGGTAGGCACCTTGCAAAAAACACCTCTGTTTTCTGTGAAAAAATATGTTGTGTCCACGTTGTGTTTTGGGCCATTTCCTTTTGTGGGCTCTAGGCCTACCCACAGAAGTGAGGTACCATTTTTATCGAGAGACTTAGGGGAACGCTGGGTGGAAGGAAATTTGTGGCTCCTCTCAGATTCCACAACTTTCTGTCACCGAAATGAGAGGAAAAAGTGTTTTTTGGGCCAAATTTTGATGTTTGCAAAGGATTCTGGGTAACATAACCTGGTCAGAGCCCCGCAAGTCACCCCATCTTGGATTCCCCTGGGTTTCTAGTTTTCAAAAATGCACTGGTTTGCTAAGTTTCCTCAGGTGTCGGCTGAGCTACAGGCCAAAATCCACAGGTAGGCACTGCTTTTTATAAAAAAATGTGATGTGTCCACGTTGTGTTTTGGGCCCTTTCCTTTCGTGGGCGCTAGTCCTACCCACACAAGTGAGGTATCATTTTTATCGGGAGACTTGGGGGAACGCTGGGTAGAAGGAAATTTGTGGCTCCTCTCAGATTCCAGAACTTTCTGCCACAGAAATGTGAGTAACATGTGTATTTTTAGCCAAATTTTGAGGTTTGCAAAGGATTCTGGGTAACAGAACCTGGTCCGAGCCCCGCAAGTCACACCTCCTTGGATTCCCCTAGGTCTCTAGTTTTCAGAAATGCACAGGTTTGGTAGGTTTCCCTAGGTGCCGGCTGAGCTACAGGCCAAAATCTACAGGTAGGCACTTCGCAAAAAACACCTCTGTTTTTTTCCAAAATTTAGGATGTGTCCACGTTGCGCTTTGGGGTGTTTCCTGTCGCCGGCGCTAGGCCTACCCACGCAAGTGAGGTATCATTTTTATCGGGAGACTTGGGGGAACGCTGGGTGGAAGGAAATTTGTAGCTCCTCTCAGATTCCAGAACTTTCTGCCACAGAAATGTGAGGGACATGTGTTTTTTTAGCCAAATTTTGAGGTTTGCAAAGGATTCTGGGTAACAGAACCTGGTCCAAGCCCCGCAAGTCACCCCTCGTTGGATTCCCCTAGGTCTCTAGTTTTCAGAAATGCACAGGTTTGGTAGGTTTCCCTAGGTGCCGGCTGAGCTAGAGGCCAAAATCTACAGGTAGGCACTTCGCAAAAAACACCTCTGTTTGTTTCCAAAATTTAGGATGTGTCCACGTTGCGCTTTGGGGTGTTTCCTGTCGCCGGCGCTAGGCCTACCCACGCAAGTGAGGTATCATTTTTATCGGGAGACTTGGGGGGACGCTGGGTGGAAGGAAATTTGTAGCTCCTCTCAGATTCCAGAACTTTCTGCCACAGAAATGTGAGGGACATGTGTTTTTTTAGCCAAATTTTGAGGTTTGCAAAGGATTCTGGGTAACAGAACCTGGTCAGAGCCCCGTAAGTCACCCCTCCTTGGATTCCCCTAGGTCTCTAGTTTTCAGAAATGCACAGGTTTGGTAGGTTTCCCTAGGTGCCGGCTGAGCTAGAGGCCAAAATCTACAGGTAGGCACTTCGCAAAAAACACCTCTGTTTTTTTCCAAAATTTAGGATGTCTCCACGTTGCGCTTTGGGGTGTTTCCTGTCGCCGGCGCTAGGCCTACCCACGCAAGTGAGGTATCATTTTTATCGGGAGACTTGGGGGAACGCTGGGTGGAAGGAAATTTGTAGCTCCTCTCAGATTCCAGAACTTTCTGCCACAGAAATGTGAGGGACATGTGTTTTTTTAGCCAAATTTTGAGGTTTGCAAAGGATTCTGGGTAACAGAACCTGGTCAGAGCCCCGCAAGTCACCCCTCCTTGGATTCCCCTAGGTCTCTAGTTTTCAGAAATGCACAGGTTTGGTAGGTTTCCCTAGGTGCCGGCTGAGCTAGAGGCCAAAATCTACAGGTAGGCACTTCGCAAAAAAACACCTCTGTTTTTTTCCAAAATTTAGGATGTCTCCACGTTGCGCTTTGGGGTGTTTCCTGTCGCCGGCGCTAGGCCTACCCACGCAAGTGAGGTATCATTTTTATCGGGAGACTTGGGGGAACGCTGGGTGGAAGGAAATTTGTAGTTCCTCTCAGATTCCAGAACTTTCTGCCACAGAAATGTGAGGGACATGTGTTTTTTTAGCCAAATTTTGAGGTTTGCAAAGGATTCTGGGTAACAGAACCTGGTCAGAGCCCCGCAAGTCACCCCTCCTTGGATTCCCCTAGGTCTCTAGTTTTCAGAAATGCACAGGTTTGGTAGGTTTCCCTAGGTGCCGGCTGAGCTACAGGCCAAAATCTACAGGTAGGCACTTCGCAAAAAACACCTCTGTTTTTTTCCAAAATTTAGGATGTGTCCACGTTGCGCTTTGGGGTGTTTCCTGTCGCCGGCGCTAGGCCTACCCACGCAAGTGAGGTATCATTTTTATCGGGAGACTTGGGGGAACGCTGGGTGGAAGGAAATTTGTAGCTCCTCTCAGATTCCAGAACTTTCTGCCACAGAAATGTGAGGGACATGTGTTTTTTTAGCCAAATTTTGAGGTTTGCAAAGGATTCTGGGTAACAGAACCTGGTCCGAGCCCCGCAAGTCACCCCTCCTTGGATTCCCCTAGGTCTCTAGTTTTCAGAAATGCACAGGTTTGGTAGGTTTCCCTAGGTGCCGGCTGAGCTACAGACCAAAATCTACAGGTAGGCACTTCGCAAAAAACACCTCTGTTTTTTTCCAAAATTTAGGATGTGTCCACGTTGCGCTTTGGGGTGTTTCCTGTCGCCGGCGCTAGGCCTACCCACGCAAGTGAGGTATCATTTTTATCGGGAGACTTGGGGGAACGCTGGGTGGAAGGAAATTCGTAGCTCCTCTCAGATTCCAGAACTTTCTGCCACAGAAATGTGAGGGACATGTGTTTTTTTAGCTAAATTTTGAGGTTTGCAAAGGATTCTGGGTAACAGAACCTGGTCCGAGCCCCGCAAGTCACCCCTTCTTGGATTCCCCTAGGTCTCTAGTTTTCAGAAATGCACAGGTTTGGTAGGTTTCCCTAGGTGCCGGCTGAGCTACAGGCCAAAATCTACAGGTAGGCACTTCGCAAAAAACACCTCTGTTTTTTTCCAAAATTTAGGATGTGTCCACGTTGCGCTTTGGGGTGTTTCCTGTCGCCGGCGCTAGGCCTACCCACGCAAGTGAGGTATCATTTTTATCGGGAGACTTGGGGGAACGCTGGGTGGAAGGAGATTTGTAGCTCCTCTCAGATTCCAGAACTTTCTGCCACAGAAATGTGAGGGACATGTGTTTTTTTAGCCAAATTTTGAGGTTTGCAAAGGATTCTGGGTAACAGAACCTGGTCCGAGCCCCGCAAGTCACCCCTCCTTGGATTCCCCTAGGTCTCTAGTTTTCAGAAATGCACAGGTTTGGTAGGTTTCCCTAGGTGCCGGCTGAGCTACAGGCCAAAATCTACAGGTAGGCACTTCGCAAAAAACACCTCTGTTTTTTTCCAAAATTTAGGATGTGTCCACGTTGCGCTTTGGGGTGTTTCCTGTCGCCGGCGCTAGGCCTACCCACGCAAGTGAGGTATCATTTTTATCGGGAGACTTGGGGGAACGCTGGGTGGAAGGAAATTCGTAGCTCCTCTCAGATTCCAGAACTTTCTGCCACAGAAATGTGAGGGACATGTGTTTTTTTAGCTAAATTTTGAGGTTTGCAAAGGATTCTGGGTAACAGAACCTGGTCCGAGCCCCGCAAGTCACCCCTTCTTGGATTCCCCTAGGTCTCTAGTTTTCAGAAATGCACAGGTTTGGTAGGTTTCCCTAGGTGCCGGCTGAGCTACAGGCCAAAATCTACAGGTAGGCACTTCGCAAAAAACACCTCTGTTTTTTTCCAAAATTTAGGATGTGTCCACGTTGCGCTATGGGGTGTTTCCTGTCGCCGGCGCTAGGCCTACCCACGCAAGTGAGGTATCATTTTTATCGGGAGACTTGGGGGAACGCTGGGTGGAAGGAAATTTGTAGCTCCTCTCAGATTCCAGAACTTTCTGCCACAGAAATGTGAGGGACATGTGTTTTTTTAGCCAAATTTTGAGGTTTGCAAAGGATTCTGGGTAACAGAACCTGGTCCGAGCCCCGCAAGTCACCCCTCCTTGGATTCCCCTAGGTCTCTAGTTTTCAGAAATGCACAGGTTTGGTAGGTTTCCCTAGGTGCCGGCTGAGCTACAGGCCAAAATCTACAGGTAGGCACTTCGCAAAAAACACCTCTGTTTTTTTCCAAAATTTAGGATGTGTCCACGTTGCGCTTTGGGGTGTTTCCTGTCGCCGGCGCTAGGCCTACCCACGCAAGTGAGGTATCATTTTTATCGGGAGACTTGGGGGAACGCTGGGTGGAAGGAAATTCGTAGCTCCTCTCAGATTCCAGAACTTTCTGCCACAGAAATGTGAGGGACATGTGTTTTTTTAGCCAAATTTTGAGGTTTGCAAAGGATTCTGGGTAACAGAACCTGGTCCGAGCCCCGCAAGTTACCCCTCCTTGGATTCCCCTAGGTCTCTAGTTTTCAGAAATGCACAGGTTTGGTAGGTTTCCCTAGGTGCCGGCTGAGCTACAGGTCAGAATCTACAGGTAGGCACTTCTCAAAAAACACCTCTGTTTTTTTCCAAAATTTAGGATGTGTCCACGTTGCGCTTTGGGGTGTTTCCTGTCGCCGGCGCTAGGCCTACCCACGCAAGTGAGGTATCATTTTTATCGGGAGACTTGGGGGAACGCTGGGTGGAAGGAAATTTGTAGCTCCTCTCAGATTCCAGAACTTTCTGCCACAGAAATGTGAGGGACATGTGTTTTTTTAGCCAAATTTTGAGGTTTGCAAAGGATTCTGGGTAACAGAACCTGGTCCGAGCCCCGCAAGTCACCCCTCCTTGGATTCCCCTAGGTCTCTAGTTTTCAGAAATGCACAGGTTTGGTAGGTTTCCCTAGGTGCCGGCTGAGCTACAGGCCAAAATCTACAGGTAGGCACTTCGCAAAAAACACCTCTGTTTTTTTCCAAAATTTAGGATGTGTCCACGCTGCGCTTTGGGGTGTTTCCTGTCGCCGGCGCTAGGCCTACCCACGCAAGTGAGGTATCATTTTTATCGGGAGACTTGGGGGAACGCTGGGTGGAAGGAAATTTGTAGCTCCTCTCAGATTCCAGAACTTTCTGCCACAGAAATGTGAGGGACATGTGTTTTTTTAGCCAAATTTTGAGGTTTGCAAAGGATTCTGGGTAACAGAACCTGGTCAGAGCCCCGCAAGTCACCCCTCCTTGGATTCCCCTAGGTCTCTAGTTTTCAGAAATGCACAGGGTTGGTAGGTTTCTCTAGGTGCCGGCTGAGCTAGAGGCCAAAATCTACAGGTAGGCACTTCGCAAAAAACACCTCTGTTTTCTCCCAAAATTTTGGATGTGTCCACGTTGCGCTTTGGGGCGTTTCCTGTCGCGGGCGCTAGGCCTACCGACGCAAGTGAGGTATAATTTTTATCGGGAGACTTGGGGGAACATAGATTAGCAAAACAAGTGCTATTGCCCCTTGTCTTTCTCTACATTTTTTCCTTCCAAATATAGGAGAGTGTGTAAAAAAGACATCTATTTGAGAAATTCCCTATAATTCACATGCTTGTATGGTCACCCCGGAATTCAGAGATGTGCAAATAACCACTGCTCCTCAGCACCTTATCTTGTGCCCTTTTTGGAAATACAAAGGTTTTCTTGATAGCAATTTTTTACTCTTTATATTTCAGCAAATGAATTGCTGTATACCCGGTATAGAATGAAAACGCACTGCAGGGTGCAGCTCATTTATTGGCTCTGGGTTCCTCGGGTTCTTGATGAACCTACAAGCCCTATATATCCCCGCAACCAGAGGAGTCCAGCAGACGTAACGGTATATTGCTTTCCATAATCTGACATTGCAGGGAAAAGTTACAGAGTAAAATGTAGAGAAAAATTGATGTTTTTTTCACCTCAATTTCAATATTTTTCTTTTTCAGCTGTTATTTTCTGTAGGAAACCCTTGTAGGATCTACACAAATGACCCCTTGCTGAATTCAGAATTTTGTCTACTTTTCAGAAATGGTTAGGTTTCTGGGATCCAGCATTGGTTTCATGCCCATTCCTGTCACTGACTGGAAGGAGGCTGAAAGCACAAAAAATTGCAAAAATGGGGTATGCCCCAGTAAAATGCCAAAATTGTGTTGAAAAATTGGGTTTTCTGATTCAAGTCTGCCTGTTCCTGAAAGCTAGGAAGCTGCTGAGTTTAGCACTACAAACCCTTTGTTGATGCCATTTTCAGGGGGAAATCCACAAGCCTTCTTCTGCAGCCACTTTTTCCATATTTTTTTAAAAAAACGAAATTTTCACTGTATTTTGGCCAATTTCTTGGTCTCCTTCAAGGGAACCCACAAAGTCTGGGTACCTCTAGAATCCCTAGGATGTTGGAAAAAAAGGACGCAAATTTGGCTTGGTTAGCTTATGTGGACAAAAAGTTATGAGGGCCTAAGCGCGAACTGCCCCAAATAGGCAAAAAAAGGCCTGGCACAGGAGGGGGAAAAGGCCTGGCAGCGAAGGGGTTAAGGAGCCACTTGCACATGGGTTGTAACACGTAACTCACCACGCCTTTTGGCACGGCATTATTTCCCATCGACCAGTAAGAAGTGAATCTTCGACTGTTTATTCTGCTTCACTTCCTTTTGCCCCTTTTTGACATTTTGCCACGCTACAAACTTTTTTGTTTATAAATATCGACACGCGTGTTACCGTCTCTCGGAACGTTGTGTTTACATGATGGTGGACATGAGCATGTCCTTCCTTGTTGTAGCGATGTACTTTTGTTGATTTTTCATTCGTTTTCTCCGCATTTTGGTATAGACACCAAGCAGTAGTCTTTACACATCATCTCCCCATCACACGATGCGGCATGCCAAATATTACTTTGACGGTTCTATACATATACACGTTTGGACACGGCCCGTGTTTATTTATTTTCTATTTCCTAAACTCTGGTCATACATATTCACTATGCTCTCCATGTTAACATATAGAGTTGTCCTGGTTAGTTCTCACACATGATTGCCCAACTGGTACCGATCACGTTTTAGATGGGTTTTTTAATGATATCTCTACCACTTTATTCACGGCTGTGTTTAATTTACCTCTGGCTGTGGATCATCGTCATTCTCTTTGTCGTTTCTTTTTTTGCTTTACCCTCAGGCTTATCAGGGCTATTAATTACTCAGACCGTTTGGACGTCACTGGCCACTTCTGAGACCGAGGCCATGTATCCCCGGAAAGAAAAACCTTTTCTCAATATCTACTTTTGTTCATCTTTTCACATCTAAGGTACTTGTTTTTAACGTTTGTTTCAACTTGACAAATTTCTTCACATTATATGGCTCTCCTGGGTATATATAATTGTTCAGTGTCTTTTTCTCATATGGGCTGTTCGCTGCACTTGTCACTTGCTTTTTGTCACACTAGTGCATTCTTAATATACTGCATCAGGCTGCTCTAACTTGAGTGTGTTCTGCACGTTTCTGTGGTTTTACACACTGCACATTATTCTTGTGTTCTTTTCTTTTACACACACTATGCGCATCCCATTATTATTGCATATACATTCACAGAAGTTTTTTATGCTGGTTATGTAGTCACACCTGGGTCGATGTTTGAGTTTCTAGCTTTAACAGATCGTGTTTTCATTTCTTTAACTAGTCATTTGAATATTATACCAATAAGTATATATTGTCCATCTATCCCACAGCCTTGATAAAGTCTAGAAGACGAAACACATGTCGGCTGCTGGCTATATTTTGGATTGATTGTGATACATGTGGTCTTTGACCTGAATATTGACCACACCTATTCATCCTGTCAATAAATGTCTAGTTTCATCCGTGTTTTGGACTTCGACTCTGATTGAACGACAACTTGGATCAACCACAAAAAACTGTTTTTGGTGTGCCCTGGCTCTTTTTCATATAGGTCCCGGTCTACCACTACCATTGACAATCTTGCCACTATTTTATCTTACAGCTTTAAAAATCTCTGGTTCCGTTTACTGGATTTTTAGTGTTTGGGTGTCATTTTGTTTATTGAAATCTGTATTCGGTTAAATATTGTTTATTGTGTTAAATTTTGACTTTATTACAGTTTTAGTACTATATAAATACTTTACACAATGTCTTTACTACTCATACTCATGCCATAGCTACCACGGGCTTGAGCTCAGGTTTATTTAGTGGCTTTGAGGGTTCACCCTAACAATGGTTGTGATTGGTCCATGAGATGGGTAGTCACCCACCGCAAATAATAACACAATATTTACTTTCACCCTCCGAGCAAGGCAAAATACTTCTCATAGACTTCAGTTGGTGACGAAGGGGGGCAAGGGCTGGAACATCACACCCTGGGTGTCACAGATTCGGGCTGGTCTGATCAGGACTCTGGTTGGGACACCCCTTGAGGTCACCGAATATCCTAAAGAGGTAGTGTACTGGGGCAGAAGAGCAGCTAAAGGCATACACGGAAAGGACAGCTATGGACAGGCACAAGATACAGGAAATTAAAAGCAGAGCAACCCTTGTGTGAACAAACAGGAAACAGATTACTAATGGACAAACACAGTGGGGTTATACACAGAGTAGGGCGCAGAACCTCCCACAGTGACAGGGAATGTCAATGCCTCTGTGAAGTTTGCTCTTACAGATAGTCACACTGTCAGCTCCATAGAAAGGAGGCAGCAGAAGTGATTCTGTCTCTGGACGCTAGAGCACAAACAAGGATAGTACTTACATACACAAGACAAGCTCATGTGGGTCCAGCTGGAAACACAGTGGTGATTCCTGGAAAAACAGCAACAGCACACTGACACTGTAAGGTACGAAAGACAACATATAACACTAGACAAGGATGGGGGCTGGAATTGCCTCCTGGAAACCAGGAGCCAAGCCCAGTACAAAGGTGGACACTTATACACTGGTGAAGACTGATAAAACACTTACCAGACACAAATACCAAGATGAAACAGAAACAGAAGAAACAAACTAAGAGGCAGAGGCAGGAAATGGGAACAGGCTCAGGCTGAAGCAAAGGCAGGAGTAGGACTGGAAAACAGGGCGCAAACTTCTGGCTTGAACAAACAGAGAGAGGAATGGGAAACAGAGAGCAGGCTCTGACTGGAACACGCAAGGGCAGTGCTGGAATACAGAGAGTAGTGTTAACACGTCTTTTTATTTTAATTTATTACACAATAGGACTCCTTTTAGGCCAATGAATCTTTTGACCCAATTAAGAGACACCGTAGGATGAGATAGCTGATCAATATGTCAATCGATATATCAATAATGTCATCAATATTTATCACAACAATACATTTCACTTTGGTCAAAGACATTAATCAAATTGACGACGCAACCATGACCTTTCAGCCATGAATAACCACACCTTTTAATAGAATTTTATTAATTTTATTCCCTATTAGTTACAATCTAAGATTAAGTGCGTCAATCTTAAAGCCAAGAAACACAACAGCATAGTTACGATATGGCAACTTTGGTAAGATTTCAATAAGGCAAAAATCATAAACAACAGAATATAACATGGCGTAAACATAGATCAGAATATAGCAGAGTGTCAAATATGCGTTAGTTCAACATAGCATAATGTCAGTTGTTTGTCTATTTGCGTCAATTGTTGATCACCTGTCCTAACCACTAATTAGCATTGGCATGTTGGGCTTCATGCAAAACAATTTAGAACACCAATTTGGAAAACATCTAGCTATGGTCTCTGTCAAAAAGGGAGCAGTTGGTACCTAGAAAGGAAAAGCAAACAGACAAATTACAAATTGCATTGTCATAATTACCCCCCAAGGATTGGGTCAGCACACAGGTTCAGTCTTTGTCTTCAGGGCATCAGTCAAAACGCCATCAGTCAAAGCTCAACTAAAAGGATAGGGGCACTTTCCTCTTAAGGAGAAATAGTGTAAATGGGCAGTCTATGGGTGAGGATGGTTTTAATAAGTCTCAAAGTCACCAAACAGAGTGACAGAGTTTCTGGATAAAATCAATAGCATTCCCTACCTAATTCTAATTACCCTTCTGTGACATGGGTTTTTATCCCTTTTTCGTAGTACATTCCCTCAAAATTCTATTGGACACTTACTATACCCCACTATCTTTAACCTATCAAATTTAGCATTTGGTAATCCCAATTGTCACCCCAAATTTATTTGTGGTTCTTTGATTGGTCTTCATAATTGATGTCTTCGGAGGTGGCACATCCGGCGTTACTTCACTCCTTGGCATGTCTTTTGGGTCAGCAGATTCATTGTCCATCAGTCTAAGTGACCTTGTACATTTCATTAATCTACATTTGTTTCAATTTATTCATACTTTTTAAACGAAGGGGAGTGTACCAATGCAGAGCTGGAATTACAGTTTCCTTTCCCTTGGCGCCGTGATTAGGTCCCAAAAAGCTTCGTACTTGCATGACTTTTAGGTTGGCAAAGTCACAAGATAGTGTAGTGTGGAGTGCAGCCCTTGTGTCATCGTAATTTGCCATTTGCCAGTATAGTTTCTTTAGTTCGCTTTTCGAGGGGAAGACTGACATGGTTGGTGAGTTCCAGAGATCGTCGAGCCCAAGTGAGTGCAGTGAACCCTTGATGCATCGTAGCCAGGGGATTCTGTGAAGATGGTCGGCTTTTAGGATGACCTGTAGAGCTTCAGTGAAGGTATCGAGCTCCGGAGTGGTCCAGAGACGCCGCCAGTACAGAGGTCGCAGACGGGCTTTGTGTCCAATGCGTTTGATACCGAGATCCTTGAAAAGGGGGAACAGTGGGGTGCTTAGCGGAAGGGACACAAGGTTTCTTAGGAAGTTGCTTTCAGCAGTGGTTAAGTCTTGGGTTTTGGTGTAGCCCCATAGTTCAGCCCCGTAAAGCGCTGAGGAAACGGCCTGGGCTTCGTATAACTGTAATGCTGGGCGAATTGGTTTTGTGTGTGAGAGGTGACATTTTTTTAGTAGTACCCCTGTTGTTTGTTTTCGTTTTAGGGCTTGTTTTCCTATGTGTGGCTTCCAAGACATGTTGTCAGTGAATGTTATGCCCAGGTAGCTGAAAATGCCCACCTTCTCAAGTGTGGAGCCCTCTAGAGTAAACTTCCCTTTAAAAGACCTGTGGGGATTGAGGGTCATTAGTTTTGTTTTCGAGGCGTTGATTTCAAGTCCCTGTGATGAGCAGAAATGCTCGAAGCACGCAAGGAGTTTCCTTAGACCACTAGGGGTCTTGGATATCAGAAGGGTGTCATCGGCAAAGAGTAAGACTGGGATTTTTTGTGGGCCGAGTGAAGGTGCGTCAGCCTACAGTCTGAGGAGGGAGGGGACGATTTCATTGATATATAGGGAAAAGAGGGTCGGGGCAAGTACGCACCCTTCCCGCACACCCCGGGAAATGTGGATTCTATCAGTTAATTGACCCTTGTTGCCCCACCTGACTTGTACGTAGTTGTCCTCGTGGAGTCGTATCAGAATGGCAAGAATGGGCTCCGGGATTCCCAACCGAAAGAGAGTGTCCCATAGTTTGTTGCGAGGTACTAGGTCAAAAGCAGATTTGAGGTCCACAAAAGCTACATAAAGGCTGCCTTTACCAATGAACACTGTTTTCCAATATAATAATAGGAATCTGAGGGCTTGATCAGTGGTGGAAATTTTCTTCCGGAAACCGGCTTGGAGGGGGCTAAGGATATTGCATTCAGTCATCCATTCTTCGATCTTTCCTAGGAGGCAGTGGCAGAAGACTTTTTGGACACAGTCGATTAGGCTAATAGGTCTATAGTTGCAAGGAATTGATCTGTCGCCCTTTTTAAAGATTGGAATAACAATAGCTGCTTTCCGAGACTCGGGAATTGGCGCCCCAGATGCTATTGCGTTAGCTATAATGGTGAGGTATCTTGACCAAGATGCTAGGTCTGTTGAGAACAGGTCTGCTGGGACGCCGTCTGATCCAGGGGCCCTGCCGCGTTTTAAGGTGCTTAGAGAATAGGTTATGTCACTTTGGGAAAACAACAGGGGTGCTGCGGTGGTGGGTGCTAATGGCCGATTTAGGTGGGGGCCCGTGCAAACAGGGATGGGACTATCGTGATCAGGGGAGTACAGGCTGCTAAAGTGAACTACCCAGTCTCTCGGGGCAATATTGGTTGTGATGTCCAAACCACTGGTTTCTGGGCCTCGCGCTGCCAGGGACCAGAACAGACTATGGTTCCTCTCGCGCACAGCGTCACTGAGTGCTGTCCACCATTTAGGCAGATTCATTGTCCATCGGTCTAAGTGACCTTGTACATTTCATTAATCTACATTTGTTTCAATGTATTCATGCTTTTTAAACCAAGGCACCGAATATGCGCTTGGGAACGGAATTTATACGGTTACAATTGTCTTCCAAGTTGAAGAAAAAGAACATTTGCAGGGTCAAGGCTCTTTGCAAGTCAGCACACTGGAAAAACAGAAAAATGCATTTAATATGAGAGCTGGGTAGCTAAAACCCGCAGCTCACGCTAACTTAAGGCCTATAAAGATTCTCAATATAGATGCAGTAACATAAATGTTAATATGAGCTTAATTAAACATAACATAAACATTTTATTCATCATCATTAGTTTGTGTATACATTGGTGGCCAATCTTCGTGGTCATAATTCAGGTGCACGTTTAAGCAAAATAGCTATTATTATTGTTTTCAATGCAGCATCATTACACATTTATATAAGCATTTCATTTTAATATAGGTTATGTGAGCTAGGCTCTCTCAGTCCCTCCTCTGATAACGCTCGTCATCACACAAACCTTTCCCTTTTAACCTTTCATTTTTTTATTTTTCACCTTACGCATAATGCGCATTTCAACATCTTGTCCCTTGTGTGAACTCTCCCAAATTTAATTGAACATTTTCTCTCATTCACTTTCTTCATTTCTCCTGGTTCTTTTGGTCCAATTTCTCTTAATTTTATCATTGATTTTGCATGCCCCATAATCCTAATAGACAGGCCAGAACAATTAATAGACCCATTAGTATTTTTGCAAGTACCCCATTCCAAATGTTGGTAAACCAGCTCCCTACTCTGGCAATTCCTTTTCCAGATTTCTCCCAAACTCCAGGTTCCTTCAAATCCTTTAAATCTGTACTATCTCCAGTTAGGTTAGTAAGCATACTTCTAATCTTTTTACTATTATCCGGAATGAACGAGCAACAATGGCGCTCGTTGAGCATCTTGCAGACCCCTCCACTCTTTGCTAAAAGAATGTCTAAAGCAAGCCGATTTGAAGAGTCATAGTTCTTTCCGCAGCAAGTTCAGTATCCATCAGGAGTATAGCCCCTGTAAAATTTGTCAGCATGTTATCCACAATAGTAGACAACTTTTGAATCTTCATAGAATTCAAGATAACCCCTACTGAAGGGATTTATAGCTCCAAATATATCACCAATGACAGCAGCCACTGATTCTCATTTTTGTCTAGCATGTTGCAATTCAGACGTTTTAGGTATTTGCTTTAAGTCATCAATCTGGTAAATCTTTGGGAAAACTATTCCCAAATAACATGTCCCATACCATCCCCTAGGGAGACGGTAATAAGCATTAAGTCCACATATGTAATAGATCCCAGGGATCGCTGGATCCTGTCCATTCAACATAAATGTCCACTCACTCTGAAACAAGAAAACATGTCTACATTCACTCATTCCCACAAACAAATTGTCCTGTTCAGATTTTGCCCTATATATACAAAGCCTACCTACATGTAATGCATCTATAGCTAGTTTGCTTTGCGTTTTGATTGCGGTGTAAGCATAATCATTTGCATATGTGTGCTTCTCTAACCCTTTTTCTAATCTTTCTTTTAATGCTTTGCGTCTATCATCGGTGTGATCTAAAAAGCTTTTCTCTACAGGTGATAGTAAGCAAGTCAGATTGTTGCGATGTGCATAAGCAGTTCCAAATGTAAGCGTCGGCTCAAAGAATCCTCTAACTATTTTTATATCATGTTCCTTAGCTAGCTTGTTCAAAAATTCAATCACAGGCACAAAAGAGAACACAACATCCAGATTTGAATAAAAGTATTGCACATGCTCTTGATTATAGAATCTGGTTTGTAGCAAACTACAGCTAATCCTGTATGTTAGAGGAAGGCTATGGTAGGTAACCCCTTCTTGCACAGATGAAGGAATCTTGGTACACACATAACAGTCTTTCGCATCCATGGTCTCCACATACTCATTCAGCGAGCGATAGAAGACATTAGTAGAAAGTTCCCCCTTTGAATTAGTTCCCTCATGCAAGTGTCTTGCATCTTGCTCAAACCTTTCCCATGGTGTTAGTGTTGTAGTTTCAGTTTTTGAAGTAGCGTTAATAGTCTTTTTCTCCAACCACGGCATTCCCACAATCACTCCCACAATTATTATTGCACACACAATACCTATTATAAGGGTTAACCAACCACACACCTTACTTCCCTTGTTACTACCTTTATAAAACGCCATGTCTGTATAGAATCAGATAGCAGAATAACAGTCAACTCGAGGATGATATAGAACTCTCTTTCTCTCTTGCTCTCTGCGTGTATTTACAGCGTTTTCACTCGCTCAAGGACCCCTTTGTCAAATCAGGTTAGCAGCTTGTCGTAATCAGGTTTCTCAAAGTCGAATCCGGTTCTAGTGTCACATCCGGTAATTTATAAGTCTCTTTCTTCAGTTTTAAATTTCGATTTTATCAAAGTCTTTTCTTTGAATTAGTTCAGGTACCGTAGTATTGGCCTGGTACTTCTCGATCAAAACAGAATGCTAGGAATTCTTGTTGCCATTCAGATGTTGTAGCATACGCCCATTCAGGACCTGTATATCTTCTGTTTGCGAATCGCTTTCTCTTCAACCTGCGTTCACCTTGCAGTTCTCCTTCACTCAAATCTTCCACTCGGGATGTATCAGTTTCCTCTATTATTGTTTCATCTGGTATGCTTTTTATCCTTAAAAGTGGTTTCTCTGGCCAGTTATCACCCTTATGCGTCTTCTTCCGATATGTCTTTTCAGGACGCTGGACAGCACCCTCCTCTTGTGATATGGTGTTTTCACTTGATGGACCTGCAACTGGCTCAGGGGATGCTGGCACACTCTGATCTCTTTCTAGTATTTCCCCTTCTTCTCCTTCTTCTTCTTCTTGATCTGTAACGGGTTTAAGTTCTAACCCGTATCCTTCTACTTCTGGGAGAACCTCTTTTTGACTTAGTTCTCCTGCCGCCTCTACTGAGATAGGCACTCTGTCACCTCTCTCGAACTCATTCACTGTTTGAGGGACAAGGCTGTTCTCAGTGGGCTCTCCTGCAGTCTCAGTTTCCTCTTGGCTGTTTTCTAGCCCTGAGACTTCTCTTTCTGGAACTGTTGTGCCGGAAACTTCAAGTTCCTCATCAGTTGGACACGTTACCTTCTTTGTGTGACTGGCATGTATCCACTTTGGAACACCTGCACATTTCACAGCAGTGGTTGTTGTCAAGATTACTTGATACGGCCCTTTCCAACGTGGCTCCAAACACGGCTTTCTCACGTGCTTCTTGACAACCACCCAGTCACCAGCCTGTAGGGTGTGACCTGGATCTCCAATCGGTGGCAACGTGTTAGCCTCTACCTGGTGAGAGAAAGAGCGAATCACGTCAGCCAAACCCTTGCAGTATTCCAACACCATATCATCTGTGATATTCACTAGAGCATTTGCAGGTACTACTGACAACCTCATAGCTCTGCCCATGAGGATCTCATGGGGGGACAGTCCTGTTTTCTTATCAGGGGTGTTCCTCATTGACATCAGCACTAAGGGCAATGCATCTGGCCATTTCATATTGGTAGCTGCGCACATCTTTACCATTCTTGATTTCAGAGTACCATTCATTTGCTCTACTAGTCCTGATGCTTCAGGACGGTAGCTACAATGCAGATTTTGTTCGATGTCTAGTGCGGCACACAGGAGTTTAATCACCTCGTTGTCGAAGTGTCTGCCCCTATCTGACTCTATAGAGACTGGAAACCCGAACCTTGGTATTAGTTCCCTAAGTAGCAGCTTTGCAACTGTGAGACTGTCATTTCTACATGTGGGGTAGGCTTCAATCCAGTGACTGAAAACACACACAATCACCAACAAGTACTTCAATCCTCCACAAACAGGCATCTCAATGAAGTCCATTTGCATTTTGCTGAAAGGACCACCAGCTCTCCCAATGTGGCTCAAAGTTACCACAGTTCCTTTTCCGGCATTCATCTGTTGACAGATGATGCATCTGTGACAGGTAACCTCTGCGGCATGTCTGAATTTTTGGTTAAACCAATCGATTTTGAATGACCTGATCATTGCATCTCTCCCAAGGTGAGCCTGTCCATGATATAGCCTGGCAAATTGCGACAGAAGGCTGTTTGGCAAAACTAATTTCCCCTCCTCTGAGACCCACAAATCATCAGCCCTCTGTACACATTGCATTCTTTGCCAGGAACGTTTTTCCTCTTTGCTAGCACGACCCTGTAATGTCTTTAACTCATCTAGGGTATCGACCACCCTTAATGCAAGGTTCAAACATGTGTCATTTTCAGTTTGCGGTAACAATTCCCACTGTTCCTTGAACGATATACAGTTCAATGCACAAAACCTTGCGACTTGATCTGCATAACCATTTCTCATGGACACACAGTCTTGTGACTTAACGTGGGCATTGCATTTCACCACTGCAATTTCAAGAGGTAACTGAATTGCATGTAACAAATCCTTTATTTGTTCACCATTTTTCACAGGAGAACCAGAAGAGGTCATGAAGCCTCTCTGCTACCATAATTGAAACCAATCATGTACAATTCCGAATCCACATCTGCTGTCAGTATAAATAGCGACTCTCAGATTCACAGCTGCATGGCATGCCTTAGTAAGGGCAATTAATTCTGCCACTTGTCCGGAGAACACTTTCTCGAGCCAGGAAGCTTCAATGATACCAGCTAAGGTACATACAGCGTAACCAGCCCTCAGTGTTCCGACGGAATCTCTGAAACAAGACCCATCAACAAACATGATACAATCATTTTCTTTCAGCTGTGTGTCTTGAATATCTGGTAGTGGTTTGGTACATAATTCCGTTACCTCAAGACAATCATGCTCAAATTCTTCCTCATTGTTAATTTCAGTATTCTCAGCAGGAAGTAAAGTTGCCGGGTTCAATACAGTACATCGTTTCAGCAAAACATTAGGTGACCCCCGTATGATTGTCTCATATTTGCTAAGACGAGCATTTGTCATGTGCTGAGTTTTAGTTTGAGTCAACAAAATTTCAACTGAATGCGTAACCATTTCTGTTAGGGGGTATCCCATGACTATGCCTTCACACTGCGTAAGGCTCTGACCAACTGCTGCAACTGCGCGCAAACAACCCGGTAAGGCTGCTGCAACAGGGTCCAAGGTAGCTGAAAAAAAAGCTACAGGGCGATTTGCACCTCCATGGACCTGTGTCAAGACAGACAAAGAACAAGCATCACGTTCATGACAAAACAGTAGAAAAGGCTTCGTATAATCAGGCTTACCTAACGCTGGGCCCTGCACATGCACTCTCCCAATTCCATGAATGACTCAAGCTCTTCTTTGGACAAAGCTATGGTATATGGCTCATCCTTGATCTATTTGCCTGTCAGTTTTATCAAAGGTTTTGAGATGATTGAGAAGTTGGGTATCCACTGGCGACAGTAGCCCACCATTCCCAGAAACATCCTGACATCCCTTTTTGTCGTTGGAGGGTTCATTTGCAAAATGGCTGTTATTCTTTCCTTCGATATTCTCCTGGACCCTCTTTCAATTAGATGCCCTAGGTATTTCACCTCTTTCTGACAGTATTGCAGCTTCTTGGGTGACACCTTATGTCCATTCTTTCCCAAATGATTCAGTAAGGCAATTGTATCATATTTACAGTTATCCCTTGTTTTGGATGCAATCAGCAAGTCATTGATGTACTGCGCTAGAGTCGAGTTAAAAGGCAGTACTAAGGATTCCAAATCCTTTTTCAATATCTGATTGAAGATGGATGGTGATTCAGAAAACCCTTGAGGAATTCTGCACCAACTGTACACCTTATCCAGGAATTTGAAACTGAACAACAATTGACTGTCCTCGTGAAGAGGTAGCGAGAAGAATGCTTGTGACAAATCTATAACGGTGAACCATTCAGCATCACACGGAACCTGAAACATGAGCACTGCTGGATTGGGCACTATGGGGCACCATTTTACCACAATCTCATTTATTTTTCTCAAATCCTGCACAATTCAGACTTTCCCTCAGGGCTTTTTCAGACCCATTATTGGGGAATTACATGGACTGCTCAAAACTTCTTTCAGGACACCCTGTTTCAGAAAATCTGCAATTATTTGTGACACTTCAATAAGAACATCTTGTGCCATATTATATTGTGGCACCTGGGGAAACACTGCATTCGGCTTCACTTGTACTTTAACTGGTTCCACACCTTTTATTAGTCCCACTTCCTTTCCTGTCAGATCCCACACTTTCTCTGTCACTGTTCCCTGTAACTCGACAGGGAGATCAATCATTGTAAGTATCGGAAACAAGGTAATCAAAGGATGATCCTCATTTGCCGTCCCTGTCTCTTCCTCTGAGAACTGTCCTTCGTCTCCTTCATCGTCACTATTTGTCTGTACTTCGATTCCATCATTGGAACAGGTATTCAAACATTTTGTCTTACACAGTAAGTCCCTTCCCAGTAGGGATACTGGACTTAAATCACAGACTACAAATCTATGCAGTCCCTGGAAGTTGCCGATCTCAACTTGCACTGGATCTGTAATCGGGTTTGTCAGGTACTGATTTGCTACTCCGACTACCCTTATGGTACGCCCCGAAAGTGGTAATTTCGGAACCTCTGCACTCCTGACTGTAGAGCGTGTAGCTCCAGTGTCGACCAAAAACGAGACTTTGTAACCCATTACCTTCCCTTTCACATAGGGACCCCTCTGATCCACCTCTAGGGATGCTGCAAGCCTGCACTCTTCACTATCTGAGCTATCATCCGACCATTCTTCATTCACGCCATTTTCACCTCGTAATGGGAATTGCTGTACTGTATTATTTTGACTCATTACCTGACCTGTGACCTGTTGAGGAAGCATGACCTGTCGCTGTCCCATCTGAGCCATTGGTAATTGCATTTGCTGTCTAGATACCATGGGAACCTGTTGTTGTACTTGCTGCATCTGTGCTGACTGAAAACGCGGTATTTGCATCTGCTGCATGGGCTGTACCCCTTGCATCTGTACCAGGTTATTTTGAAAATTTGGATTTTGATGTCTCAATTTTGGACCTCGTACATTTTGCAATGTACCGACATTAGTACTTTGTTGAACAACACCATCCTGAACCACATTCGGGCACTCCCATTTCCAGTGCCCCACGCCCCCGCATGCGTGACATGGTGACATCTTTTTCACCCCTTGTATGTCATTTTGAACCACAACGGTATTCAAGTCTGGACCGCGATTCACAAACCCTCGGCCTCGACCTCTCGGTTGCGCCTGAAACACACCATTCATTTGCGGTTGCTGTTGTATCATCTGCTGGACTCCATATCCCTGTATTCCTGCCTGTGCAGCCCTTATCTGCATCACCATCACTTTCTCTTTCAACTTTTTCTGCTTCAGCTCAATTTCGTCGCTACAGTATTTCGCATACTGCAATACTTCATCAATCGGCTTCGCTTGCCAACAAATCACATGATTCTTAATCATCTGGCTAACTTCTGGTCTCAACCCTTCAACATATCTGAACACAAGATGGTTCATGTCCTTCAGCTCAATAGTCTCAGTACCACTGTAATGTTTAAATGATTTTAACAACCTCTCATAATAAGCATGTATAGATTCCTTAACCTCTTGTGAGGTCCGGTCAATCTTCTGCCAATCAGTCACCTTCGGCGACACCTTTTGTTTAAAAAAATCAATCACCTTATGATAATACTTCATCACCTCTTCAGAGGGTGCTCCGGTCACCTTATCCCTTGCTGGCTCCTTCGTCGGCCAATCTACCCCTCTCTTGCACTCGAGCCACAAATCAGGTGGAACAATGATCTCGAACAAGGTATTCAAGCCTTCCCAGAGACACTTCGCAAGTTTCACAAACCTGTCTGTTTGCTGATACCACTCGATCAGTTTCTCCCTCAATCTGGGGTAATCGTTAGTAAAGGATAGGATGTCTCCTCTGGACCACGGTACATGTACTAAAATACCACCAACTGTTTCTCTCATGGGTAGTATTTTAATTGATTCTGTATCGGGTGAGGCTTTGGTCTGACTTGACCCTGGACTGTCACCTTTTTCCTTATCTCTTTTCTTTGCCCATCTACCTTCCCATTTTTCTAAGGCACCCCAAATTTGCGCACTTTGCAATAGTTCTTTTAAATGCGCCTTCATTCCAGCAGACCTCATGTGCTCAAAATCTTTCGAATCAAAGTCTAATCTGTAGCTCCTTTTCAAATGTTAAGTGTTTTCAAGGTCAATATTGTATTTGTCTGCCAGGTTTGCTAATCTCTGATGCACCTTGCACACTTCTTTGGTAATCTTGGGGCACAGGAATCTCAGTTCTGCTTCAGTGTATGACTCCAATCTATTTACCCCCATCGTACCTTCCACTAATTCAGCAGCTTCCACTCCCAGTCTTTCAAAATTTAGGTAGTCATCTTGCCCTGCCTTTTCCGGTTCCACTGCAGTCACTGTAGTCTTTTGTGAAGTGTAAGTTTTTTCTAGCCATTCATTCAGCTGTTGCACTGTAAAACCTTGCAGTGAAATGTTCCCTGCATGTATCATTGGCGACTGTGTAGTGTTCGTACTCATCGTCTGTGGAGTTAAAACCCCTAACCCCGCCTGAGGCATTGCTTCAAAGGGTGCTTCTACTGGGCTAAGGTCTATTAAGGACCTTGGCTTTTCAACTGCTTGTTCTCCTGGAGCCATTATCTGGGGGGTTCCTATGGACCCTCCTCTTATCGCATCTTGGGTCATTACTCCCTGATCACATACACCAGATTTGCCTTGTGCATACAATGGCACTGGTGGACCGACAGTAATTGGTAATGATATGGCAGCAGGTGTCTGACCTGGTCCCAAACTCCGTGGAGCAGTATCTCCATAGGTCTGTTCTAAAGTACCCGGGACAGGCACTAATGGAGGACCAGCCACTGGGTTATACCCCGGTATCAATTGTGGTTGCGGCTGGGACAGCAATTTCAGAGTTGACTCAATCTGAACTAACCTTGATTTTGTATATATCGGGTCTGGCGGCACTATCAGATTTGTAGTAGTCTCAAGTACTGGAACGTCTGGATAGATTCTCTGTATCTGAGGTGGAGGTTGCAACTGTATATGCATGTCTGGCGCAGTAGGTACACTGACACCATTCTGTATCGAAGTCGTATCACTAGTCTGTACCGTATCAGTAACTCCCTTCTCCTGCGTCTGGTTCCCAGGACCCACGCTAGTGCCTGGAACACTGTCGCTCAACGCATAGGGTGGCGGGCGATCATGTAATAATCGGTCCATGAATTCCTCATCGTCTGAATCATCTTCCTCTTCCAAAGGTCTCTTATTCTCTTTAGACTTACTAGAGTCCTTATCTGTTTTACAGGAGGCTTTCTTTCCTTGTGACTCTTCTCCCTGAGCTATTGCTGGGAACAATTTTAATCCGTCAACGATTCCCCATCTCCACATTTTGTTCTCGTTATCCCACCTAGCTTCTGCATAAGATTTTTCTGCCCTTTTTAGCCTTCTCTGGAACCTTTCTTGTCTATGTTTAAGAGCCATCAGATCCCAAATCACTAAAGCCTCATATTGAGCTGGACTCGGAGGTGGTTTTTGTGTACTTAACATCCACCTTAAGTTCTCTAGCACCTTTGGATTGAATGTCCCATGTTCTGGGAATGCTAAACATCCCTCTTTCTCTGTTAATTTGCGCCACTGTTTCATCCATAGACAAGGCGCGACACCCTTCTCCTCCATAACCATGTAAGCTGGAGTACCCTCAGGCGGTGTAGGCTCCCCATCAGTTGCCATAATATACGCATCTCCTTTCAGAGCGCTCTTAAATGCCTTGACAAAATTCATTTTGCGATTTTCTCTTATTTGTATTTAATCAGAAAGTGACTTAGTTCCCAGGACACTCTTCACCCACCTTTCTCAACCTATTGCCTCTTACGGACGGCAGCCAATCCGTGCGCGACCCCTCTCGACAACTGACCTATCTCAGCGCGGCACCACTGACGTCACACTCACACACTGCAGCTGACAAAGTCTTGCGGCTCGTCCGCCCCTCACTGAATTCATACAAACGAATGCACAATTATTGCGAGTACCTTTAATGACAACACAAATCTGCCGGTTTACTACAGGAAGGGTAACACATTCGCTTCAGAACTTTACAGAGATTTCACTTGAAGCCTCAGCCGCTACTCTCTCCTTCTCAGCCCCCGCATACGCAAGCAGAATTCGACCCGCGGAATTCTACTCTCGACTTGTCAGTGGTTTGTCCTAGTGCACTTTAGAACTTGCCAAATCTCCAACGAAGGTTTCACACATACATTTCGACTCAAACTCGACTTGTCAACCACGCCCGATTGACCTATTAAACCGCACAGATTACAACATAAACTCAAGTGTCTCCTACACTTGTCAATATACTCCGGAGTCTTAGACCACGATGGGTCCGTACATAAACAACCAACCACGTGGATAATTTTGAGCACAAAGCTCCACACTCATATGAAGTACGCCGATCTCCCTACTCTCATACTGCGGAATACACCCACTCCTACTAAAACAACATTTACCTGGCCTAGATACACACAAATTTTACAATCACCTGTAAAAAGGCATAAGCTGAGCAAGCGCAAAACCCTATACTACACACATTATGACGCCGAGAACATTCCCAACTCACTTAGGCAGGCTCCGAGATCCCGGGAAAGTCATAGTGAATTTAGAAACCCATCATACCTCCAATTTGCATTATCACAGAAAACAGATTAAACAATGATTCTCCGTCCTAGGGCCCCAAAGGGCCAAACCGTCACACTTATACCAGAACTGTTAACGCGTCCTTTTATGTTAATTTATTACACATTAGGACTCGTTTTAGGCCAATGAATCTTTTGACCCAGTTGAGAGATACCGTAGGACGAGATAGCTGATCAATATATCAATCAATATATCAATAATGTCAACAATATTTATCACAACAATACATTTCACTTTGGTCAAAGACATTAATCAAATTGACGACGCAACCATGCCCTTTCAGCCATGAATAACCACACCTTTTAATAGAATTTTATGAATTTTATTCCCTATTAGTTACAATCTAAGATTAAGTGCGTCAATCTTAAAGCCAAGAAACACAACAGCATAGTTACGATATGGCAACTTTGGTAAGATTTCAATAAGGCAAAAATCATAAACAACAGAATATAACACAGCGTAAACATAGATCACAATATAGCAGAGTGTCAAATATGCGTTAGTTCAACATAGCATAATGTCAGTTGTTTGTCTATTTGTGTCAATTTGATGATCACCTGTCCTAACCACTAATTAGCATTGGTATGTTGGGCTTCATGCAAAACAATTTAGAACACCAATTTGGAAAACATCTAGCTATGGTCTTTGTCAAAAAGCGAGCAGTTGGTACCTAGAAAGGAAAAGCAAAGAGACAAATTACAAATTGCATTGTCATAATTACCCTCCAAGGATTGGGTCAGCACACAGGTTCAGTCTTTGTCTTCAGGGCATCAGTCAAAACGCCATCAGTCAAAGCTCAACTAAAAGGATAGGAGCACTTTCCTCTTAAGGAGGAATAGTGTAAATGGGCAGTCTATGGGTGAGGATGGTTTTAATAAGTCTCAAAGTCACCAAACAGAGTGACAGAGTTTCTGGATAAAATCAATAGCATTGCCTACCTAATTCTAATGACCCTTCTGTGACATGGGTTTTTATCCCTTTTTCGTAGTACATTCCCCCAAAATTCTATTGGACACTTACTATACCCCACTATCTTTAACCTATCAAATTTAGCATTTGGTAATCCCAATTGTCACCCCAAATTTATACTTGGTTCTTTGATTGGTCTTCATAATTGATGTCTTCGGAGGTGGCACATCCGGCGTTACTTCACTCCTTGGCACGTCTTTTGGGTCAGCAGATTCATTTTCCATCGGTCTAAGTGACCTTGTACATTTCATTAATCTACATTTGTTTCAATTTATTCATACTTTTTAAACGAAGGCATCGAATATGCGCTTGGGAACGGAATTTATATGGTTACAATCGTCTTCCAAGTTGAAGAAAAAGAGCATTTGCAGGGTCATGGCCCTTTGCAAGTCAGCACACTGTAAAAACAGAAAAATGCATTTAATATGAGAGCTGGGTAGCTAAAACCCTCAGCTCACGCTAACTTAAGGCCTATAAAGATTCTCAATACAGATGCAGTAACATAAATGTTAATATAAGCTTAATTAAACATAACATAAACATTTTATTCATCATTATTAGTTTGTGTATACATTGGTGGAAGATATTAGTGGTCATAATTCAGGTGCACGTTTAAGCAAAATCGCTAATATTATTGTTTTCTATGCAGCATCATTACACACTGATATAAGCATTTCATTTTAATATAGGTTATGTGAGCTACGCTCTCTCAGTAGGAATAAGCAGAAAACTGGACTTGGAAACAGAGAGCAGGTTCAGGCTGAAACAAGGCAGGAACAGGACAGAGAAACAGGGAGCAGGCTCTGAAAGAAGCAAACAGGTACAAGGCTGAGAGATAGGGAGCAGACTGTGGCTGGAACAATCAGGAACAGGGCAGAGAAACAGGAAACAGGCTCAAGCTGGAACAGAACAGGAACAGGAACAAGACTGGAACACCATCCGGTAAAGGGTCTGTAACACAAAGGAATCAAACTCCAATGCACGACGGGGATCTTGAGGTAATGGCTGCTTATAAGTAGTTCCAAGCTGCAGAAAACCCCAGGTGGAATCACATGCCTGGGCTGCACAGGAGAGGTTTCAGGTGTGTTTAGTTTCAGACAGTTGCAAGTCCTGGAGGAGAGGATACGGTGAAAAGGAGCAACTGGACTTCTCCCATTGAAAATAATGTAAAACAGAATCCAGGCTTTCCTCTCTACCAGGCTGTGCATGATGGGATTTGCAGTCCCAGGAAGCAAATGTAATACTACAAAAGCATACCGTGGCGAAAAGAGAAACAAACAGGAGTCAGCAAGGGACTCTAGACAAGTGTTCAAGGTGATTCCCAGGCTTCCGACAGTCCCCTTACAGTGCCCCCTAGAAATGAGACGACAGAGTCGTAACACTGGGTAACTTAAATCTTCCAAAATATTGTGAAGCTAGATTGACTGACTTCAGTGGCATCACCTATCACCTGACTTCATCCACCCTGGAGACTCTGTTTGAGAGGTATGATGCAAGGAGTCATCCAGGCTACTACTAACATCTGAGTTCATTCTCCTCAGTCTCTATCTCCATGAGTTAAGAGGTTGTTGTACTTTCAGTAGATGTGTAAAATTCAGTAGTTCACATTATGTCAAAACTGTAGGTTAGCCTCTATAACCGAAATGTTGATCTGTGAACTTTGGTGACAAATCTTTCCAGGTCTGCAAGTTCAATAGTCACCTTTGAAAACAAAGCATTGCTCCCATTGTCATTTATACTAGGAAAACTGAATCCTGTGACCAAACTCCCACTTATTTACCGTTGAGTCTGCTGCGAACATTTTGCTTAGAGTGTTTGTTTGCTGGATCTATAGTCCAGAATTTCTATCTTTAAATATGACCCTTTGTCCAGACGTTTTGTCCTTATTTGACCTATGTCCAGAATTTTGGGAATAGTTGTCCAGAAATTGACTCCATGCTATATGGTTATTCTGTTGCTTCTGTTCATGTACAGCAAGGACATTCACTCCACTATGTGGGACCAAGAGCATCTGCAAAGTATTAGTATCTGGATTGAGCTTGTGTTCATGGAAACTCAGCTGCGGATCATGAGTAAAACTCACTGTCAACTGTGGGAGTGATTGACACTCATAGTGAGAAAAAAAATCACTGCAGTGCGCAAAGAGTCATGAAATCTCCGAATACCTCTAAAGCTTACCAAGGTCCAGGTATGAGCAGCCCACTCAGTCCTGATTTTTTTACTTGCATTTTAGACTTCCAGTCATGATTTATAATAGGCGGAAGAGAGTTACAAGTTCCAGAATTCAAAGCAAAAACCTAAATTGTAGGTGCTACTAACTGGGACACTTGAGAGCTTTGTCACTGCAGTCTGTGGAGACGAGACAATGGATCTACATATGGCTTAGGCAAATCAGTCCGTTAGTGGAAGACAGATACACTCAAATGCATCGAGACAAAAGATTAAATATAGCACAATATGTAGGTATCAAACATACTTGACCTCAAAATCGAATCTTTATTGTGGTGTTGATACTGTGCCTCCTTTTGTTACTTTCTAAATAGCTACATTCGTCTGTATTCCTGTGGTTGTCCTTGCTTGTAATTCCACTCTCCAATTGCCTGTACACTCAGCCAGCCTTCTAGTTGCATATACTTGCAGCCAGTCTCCTTTTCTACTGGCAGGATTGCCACCTATTCTGAATGAAGAGACTGCCAAGGGATACTGTAATTCGTAGCCCATTAAAATTACATGAACAAAGGCCTTCTGTTCCTAAATTTGCGATATGCAGTGGCGGATTTCAAGGAACCCAAGCACTCACAACAATCAGATAGATTGAAACATACTACTAGCAATACAATATGAGATCACCTTGTATTGGTTGGTTGACCTCCTACCATGGAATTGTCTGCCAATTAGTTTCTCACGTGTTGATTACCTTGGGATGGGCATGGAGATTGCATATCCACAGTTCACAGCTGCTGCACCTCTCTGCTTTCTGTCAGTGGGTGAGCTCCAGTGACTCCTGTGCAGATGCAGTGCTTTTACATTAGAACAAGCTTGGAACCTGCATGAGCTGAAATACCCGTTTACCTGTCCATGTGGGATTTGGTATTGGTGTGTTCTCCAAAGAGGTCCCAGCCTCACTGGCAGTGCAGAACTCTCTCAGGCATGATCTGCCGCCAAAATCTACCCTGCTTGACTGATACTCACCTTCTCAGGCCCCCCCTTCCTTCATGCCACACATGAGCTGTCCGCAGCTCGATTTTCCAGCATTCCGTTTCTTAAGTTGAGGCAGTAACATACTTTAATCTTCACACTACCATTCACTATGTGCCATTCAAGAGAGACACTGCCATAGTTTCTGATAGAGACTTTGAGCCGCATACTCGTCAACTTTTTAATGTTCCCCAGACAACTTTTCAGCAGTGCCTTTGTGCACCAGCAAGCAGTGCACTGCGTTTCCTCACAGACACCATTCCACTCTGGAAATGACATCCAGAGCCTATACAGGAACCATACCTGTCCTTTCTTTGAGAACATTACTTCAATGAAAAAATAAATTTACAGTGTGTAGGCGTCAAGTCACTTTCCAATATGACAGATTTTAAGCCCTGTTAGGACTGCCACAGGCAAATGTCTGTGGGAGATCCTCACCAGATTTCCCTGTGGAGCCTGTGGTGGAGCCACAACTCTAAGAACTGCATTGACCGTTCATCAATGAAGTGAGGGCCATACTAGACCGTAAGGTGAAACTCTACATCTCCAAGGACCAGAACGCCATGCAACAAGACTGGTCCATGATAAAAGCGCTGTCCTGGCCCCGTTTGAGATCCAGAAGTCACCAAGTCATTCCAAGGGTTGGTCTTCCTCTCGATCCAAGTCTTCCAGTTAGTTGAAGAGAAAATACACAAAATCTATGCCGAACTCAGCCTTTTTCCAGCACTCACATTCCTCTGAGAAGCAGCGGGGGCAGCAAAATACATCTCGATCCTGGTCCCAAAGTTGTTTGACTTTGGAGACAAACCTGCAACTTGTTGTGACATAAACCAAGCTTCCACGACCATTTGCAGATTGAAACATTCTGCTAGGCTATTCTCCAAGTCTTCAGATTCCTGCTGACTCCTTCTGGTGGACCTGTGGACTCAACGGAGCCAAGAGGTTCTCCGTCTGGGTTAACGCTGATAAGGTTGCCCAGGGCACCAACTGGACCCTACAAGCCCATAATGGGGAGGCCTCCGCCTCCTCTCTCGACTCTAACTCCAATGCCACAGTCCACCCCAGTTCCTGGTGCATCTACACTGATGTCGACTTTGAGGTCAGACAATGCTCTACATGAATCTCCCATTACCGACATCTGTATTGGATTCAACCACCACAAAATTCAAAAACATGGAACAAGTTACAACAACCGATGGCTGTTTGTTGACTGCCACTCAGGAAAACTGCAAAGCAGTAGGTACTTCAGGCCCTCATATGACAAAGCTCTGGGACGTCTTTAAAAAAAAAACATCGCTGATAGGGCAGTTGATAGCACAGCTATGGCTGCAGGAAAAGAGAGTGCCTCTACCACACACCCTACCCCGGAGTATCCAACGGGGAAGCCTCTGCTATTTACATTTCATGCTATGATACATCCACCTCCGTCATCATTAAGCGACAATGGACTCTTTAGCAACCCAATGGAGGTGAATAAGGTGATAAAACCTGCAAACCTATGAAAAAAGCTGCATTATTGGTAACATCTGTTTTTAATCAACAGTCTGACCTGCGGTCTCCTCCTCGAATGAGTCCCTCTGAACACAACCTTTCACCAATAGTCATATCAAGTGACAACTCACCTATCCTTTCGGATGCCATTTAAGGAACCCCTCCAACAGTATGCACAAGGCCTCCACCACAGTGGCAACCTGATTCCAGTTATTGATTGCATCATCAGTCTGCCAGTGTCTCAATGGACCTGGGCTCCAACAGGAAACATAATACTACTGTTACCCATTAAATCCCTTCATCTAAGTGTCTCAGAAAATCCTGTAAATGAACCTGGAGGTATGGGACCAAATGACCAACCTCCTTTGGAATTGTTCTTCTTTCCCATGGAACCTACCAGGAACCCATTCCTGCATAACAGACCTGCTCCCGAAATAACAACAGAACTCTCTAGCACAGTCTGGCCTCAACTCTTACAAACTCTGCGATCTACAGTCTCTGCTTTGATAAATTGGACGTGCAAGTTGATCTTTTGAACTCACTGGCTGTTTTTATGGGAAAATAGACAACTAATTGGACAGCCTAAACTAGCTGATAACAAGAGCGCAATCTAACATCAACCTAATGCAATCAGTGTTCTACTGCTCCCCTATATTTGAAAGTCTGCCCCTGCTCCCAAAGTTCCTTAGTACACTTTTGTCCGAAATCAAGAGACTCCCTATGGGACCCTGTGGGACCCAGTCTAGGTCAACAACTCAGGTACACCTACCCAATGAGCTCCCAAGGCACTGAATGACACAAATTTAATCACCAAAATGGGGAATTAAGTCCCCCGATTGAGTCCCAGCACCTCGGCAAGTGTAAATGCAATGACATCAAGTACTGGTAATCCCTCCGCCGGTGCGATGAAGGCAAGACCTCGGAGTGCACTGCAGCCCTCTCAGAGATGTGACTCTGAGCAGCCAGGGACACAGTGGAGGCTTCCCTGATGGAACAAGTCAGCCCTGGGCGAGATGACTATTAAAAGCCCTCCACCATCACGACCACTTAGTAAGAGGGAAAAGAAAAGGCTTTGAAAACAGTGTAACAAGACAAGCAGCATCACTATGTCTGCAACCTGTAACCTGTTTCCAACATTTGCAAGCAAAAGGCCATCTAAATGAGGTAGAATGCAGCCTCTTACAGTCCCTGCCCCCTCCAACACTGACCCTAGATGATGTTGCAGAACCCACAGACTCCAAGCTGCTGGAAATTCACCCTGAGGGTGTGTCAAGCCAACTGTCAGGACACTCAGGCATCCACAAAGTAGGTACGACATCATAGTCTGCCATTGCAGAGTTGAGCAGAGAGTGACAAACCTAACCACCCACAAATCAAAGAATAGATGGAGAAGGAGCAACAATTAGGATCGTCAGTGCAAATCTTGGTGTGCAAAATCAGTCGATCACCCAAGATGCTGCGGTCAAACAACCCAGTTCTTATAAAGCTGTCAGTGGTGACCTGGTACGATCCTCGATGGAGTCCATTGGAGTAACAATAACAAAGAACAAGGGTCCCCTGATCTCTCAATTGAAGACAATGTATAAAATTGAGCACCCACATCACAGCTCCTGGGAGGAGCGTCAGCAGGGAAAAAAATTGGAGTTACATAAGATAGAACAGTCCCCATGTAGGACTTGGGGACCTAACCAAGGACTCAATCATGCAAGAGCCTTTCCAAACCCAAATACCTTGCTATTGTTCATCCCAGAGTCCTACTTACAAGGTCCCCATGACATTTTAAACAGGGAATATTCTTATGTTGCTAAAGTCCATCCCTGAACTGAGCTGATTGGTGCGCAGCGATATCATTGCAATTGAATTATTCCTCCTAAAGTTCACTAAACCTCAGAACCTACACCAGCAACATTTTCTTCAACAACCCTTGCACAGTTAATATCATCTGGGTCAGAATTACTAAGCACAAGGGGGCATGAAGTTCAGCCCATTCAAAGAGACAGGTTACCCTACAGTATTAGCAAAATCATCAGTTCCTCTAGTGTCTGGCAGAAAGAAACCATTCTCAATTCTAAAAAAATGCCCTGGGATGTGTTACCCCAAAGCACAAAGAACAAAGGGTGCAAACCGTAGACCACACAGAAAAAGATTGGTCTTGGCTTCCCGCCTCACTATCCAGCGGAAGCCTTGACTGAGTTAGCCCTTGAGTATTTACCAGTTCTGAACTGCCTTTAAAATCCATGTGTTCCTGAAACATTAATGGTCTTACACAGAAACGTCCGTCCCCAGACCTAGTTATGCTCCAAAAGAACCATCAAATTGTAGCCGTACACAAAATATGGGCAGAGATAAGCCTCCTGATCATAGGCTACATTGAGCAGTGGACACCAGCCTTCAGGGAGCCTAAGTATGGTAGACCAAAAGGCTGGCTATCTATTTATACTTCAGTCAAGTTAAAAGGGATCATAGACTGGTAAACATTTGAGTAGAATTGGCTGTCAGGAATTAAGAACAGTAATATGAGATCGCAGCAATTGATATTACTGATAAATGTTTACATTTGTCCAAGTGCAAGGGAGAAAAGGTTCAAATGTAATCATTTAAATAATACAAACCCATCGATTATCCTAAAATAGCATGCTTGATCACTGGGGAATTTGAACATAAATCTTTTTGAAAGATCTTCCCGCTGACCACAAGGAACTTAACCTAGGGAGCGCCCAGAACATCATTGAATAGGTTAAGCGAAGCAGCTGCCCACTGTAGGCTACAAAATATTGAATGGTCGAGTCCCCCAAGACACACCATCAAATTGGATGAAAACCAATGGGAAAACCTGCTCCTTCTTTGACTATACCAGCTGCAATACTGAAACCTTCCCCTTGCAGAAAATTATTACATTGCTCTGCAGGCAGAGAGTGATCACCAGCCACAGATTATTACGCTATTGCCTAACCTGCCACACCACACCACGCCTTGGCAAGGGTGCATACTGCGGAATGTGCACAGAGAATCTCAAACACCTCAAATGGAATGGTTCCATCAGTGGTGCTATTATGGCTGAGTGCAAGGAGCACTTAGATGCAAACCGAACTAATAATGTTTCCCCGATTACAGAATGGATGGATTTAAATTGCTTACAAAATTCCACCAACCAACCCATCAGCTTGCCCCCTTTAGCGAATCCATCAACTCAACCACAATTAAGGATTTCAAGAAAATATGCAATAAAGCTCTGAAGCGAGTTAGGAAGCTTCCAGTAGACAAGGAGCTACTCAATTAATTCAAGCAGCGCACAGAAAGCCTACAGTCAGGATTTTTTTGCCAAGAATCACAAAAGGTCAGAGTTTCTGGATAAAGCTCCTTGATACCAGCAAAAATCGCAATTCTAAGGGCTTTGGATTCTGGTGACCAAACAAATGAATGGCCCAAGGGGCTTGGGCTGTGCCAATACACAGGAAGCAGAATGGGCATCCTATCTACCCACGCACTCGTTGGCCCTGAGGAAGAAATCAGTCCCATGGACAATAGTGTGAAAATGGCATCCACAATTGCCACTGGACCATCTCCTCAAGAACTGGGGGACACATGTACGAACTTCAGGTTTTGCGATTCGCAATTTGCGAATCGCAAAGCCTGATGTACAACAGTGTCAGTGACACTGTGATTCCCAATAGGGTCGCAAATGACCTAGCTCATGAATATTTATGAGGTAGGTCGCAATTTGCGACCCCATTGGGACTGGCCGCCCTCACAGGGATGGTGGCCTGCTGGAGACAGCAGACCACCATGTCTGTGACTGCTTTTAAATAAAACAGTTTTTTTTTTTTTAAATGCAGCCCGTTTTCCTTAAATATATTCGCTGCCATTCACAAAGCCCGATTCGCCGTTTGCGACCTGCAAAACGCTCCGTACATGTGGCCCTGGATTCTTTACCTCTCAATGCCAGGTACCTGGCCTCCTTTGCAGCCACATAGAGCGTGTAATAACAAAAGGAAGAGCAGACATGATAATGATGCCAAATATTATGCCAGCCTGCTCCTGGAACATCTATGGCTATGGGTGGAACAAAATTGGCTAATCTCATGGCAATAACTGTCCTGATGGAAAAAGCAACAGCTTCAATATCTCTGATGCATTACTGTTTCGTCAATTTCAAGGCAGCCTTTGATCGAGTACCAAGGACAGGCCTGTAGCCTAAATTACAGAGATGGGGAATATCCCCAAAGCTTTAGAGGCTATAACCCAGCTGCACTCCAGCATGTGGATATGCATCTACTTGGATGATAGTGCTCACTTATCTAGACAAATTGTGACATAACGAGGAGTGAAGCAGGGGTGCGTGCTAGCCCCCCTGCTCTTTAACCGATTAATTGCAGATCTATTTTAGCTACTTGTGATATTAATAGTCACCCCCCAAAAATAGGTGGCATCCGGATCATCAATTTATAGCATACGGATGACCTTGCCCTAATTAGTCACACAAGGGTAGGACTCAATGAATGCTTAAACAGCTACACATCAATACAGCGGCCAACAATCTAGAGTTGAACCTGAAGAAGACGAAGGTTGTTACATTTGGCATGAAAAAACATCAGGGAGGAGGATGGTTCCATAATGACAACAAACATTCAGCAGATCAATCCTATAAGTATTTAGGGGAATATATTGACGCCAGAGGATGATTTGTGAAGCAACTGAGGCAAAGGCTTGGACCCTTCAGGTGAGGCTATCGAAATTATTGAAATTGTATTGGGACCAAGTTTCTCCCCATTACTAGAAGTTATGAGGGCCAAAATCTCTCCCTAATTAACGTATGGTGGGGAAATCCTACTAGGCAGGGACAATAGCCTGCTGAATAAACTTGTTGTAAAGATCTTTAAGCGTCTATTTTGGCTATCGAAGTCCTCATCTGTCACACAGATTAGGTACAAATTTAGCATCCCTGATCAACGTGCAGCTAGTTCTTACCTTTTCTTTTGTCATAAGTTACAGAAGGCCCGGGTGGGCGCCTAGAGGCATTGTTATGGTCTGAAATTAGCTGCATCTGGCCAAATCAAGCACATAGTTGGTTCCTTGAAGACTGACAGCAACTACTGGATGCAAAAGACCTTGGTAGCAGCAACCCCAGTCAACTAAACTTTAAAATAAGTATTAGAAGGTGCTTCGCCTTTGGTCATATCATTCAGACAGAGCATTACTAGCTAAATACAGACATGCTTGGGCAGCCATTAGCAGGTACCAGCCAGCAACCCCAGCATCTTATCTTTTCTGTACGTATGCCACCTACCACAAGGCTAGATTTGGGGGCCTTAGGCTAGGGGAGTGTCCATTTTTGAAACATCAAACCAGCTGTCATCACCCAAGTGAAGATACAGCTTGTTGGAGCTGTGGTGGTTTTGAAGAATTTTACGAACACGTCGTATGCCTCTGCCCAGCACTGCTGAACGAATATAGGACTAGATTACGGAGAGAGTGGAATAAACTGAGAGTACACACATGCCGGTAAAACCTGACAACACAGCTCTGAACATTGTGTTGATGAAATATGTAACCATCTCATCCAACAGGTTCAGTCTGCTAGGGGCCCAACAGGTAGACTCTATGAACTCTCCCAAACTCTCTGTTGAGAGACCTAGCCCTGCCCTCCTTGTCCACCAGGATATTAGCTCAAACAAGTGATCAGTTATATTTTACTGGGTTTTATAATAAGAGACCCTTGAGTGAAGTAAACCCAATGGTGTCTGGTTTGGGAATACAACCGTCACCCGTGTTGCAAAATGGTTGTTTTAATGTTGCACTAGCATTTTATCAAACTATTGTGCTGTTATCAATGAGGAACAATTTGCTACTGTTCCTGTTGAAGCCAACCTGATGGTGACATATTTGAGGATTATTCTGCTGCCTTTCATGCCGTAAAATGGCAGTCTCAATGCATTAGCACAGTGGTTCCCAACCTTTTAACTTCTGTGGACCCCCATTTTATCAATACTGGAGCCCGGGGACCCCCACTGAATCATTATTGGAACCCGGGGACCCCCACTGAGTCATTACTGGTAGCTGGGACCTAATATTATAAAATTCTTTAAGCAGTCGTGGACCCCCTGAGGAGGCTTTGCTGACCCCCAGGGGTCCCTGGCCAACAGGTTGGGAACCACTGCATTAGCATTTTTATTAAACTATTGTGCTGCTATTAATGAGGATCAATTATCTGGTACCCTCGTTGTACTACTGCTGTCATATTTTTGGCCTCGCACTATTCATTTTGTAATCTTGCTGCTATTAAAATGTTATTTTAGCCCACTAGTTGGTATTCCCGGTATGTTTTAAACTGCTGATTATATTGTCTTAATATGTACGGATTTGTCCTCTATTTTGCTAATTGAACCTGTTTTTAATAGCTACAATCAATTGCAGTTTAATTTTGTGTAATGGGTTCAGTTTTCTTATGAAAGTTTAATAGTTTTAAATAACCACAAACAATAAAGTACCTCATTGGCATCAGTGCCAGATGACAAATCCCCAATTGTCATCTCCAATGTCGAGTTGGCCCAGATTTGTCTCAAAGTCTCAGCTGACCACTGACGATGCTTCATTGCTTCCACTTGATCTGTCTCACCAACGATGACAGCAAACTGTGCATTACCTGCTTGGCAGGGATTTGGATAATGATTGCAATGCTGGTGATGAGATTGACCTACCTTATCACATTAAGAATCAGAATGATGACCTACTGGATGCTAGTGACCTTGATACCTCCCCTTAGTCCGGGCTTCCTTAACCCCCTGGCTCTGCCACTAAGAAGAGTGCATCCTATGCCATGGTTATGCGCAGGGTGGATGAAATCCTTGACCACAAGCTCCCTATCTTGGAGGGCAAGACCTATGTACTTTCAGCATTTTTTCAGCTAGGGCAGACATCTACTAATTCCTTTTTACCATTTACAAAGGCCCTTAGGAATACTTTGTTGGAGGGATGGACTAAACCTTGCTCCGGACCCATGGTCAACCACTAATTTAAACAATGCCTATACCCTACCCCAGGCGACCTCACATTTTTATCCCAGCAACCCTCAACTCGAAGCTCGGTATTGTAAGCATCTGCAAGAATTACTAATCTCAAAATATGCCAAAGGGCACCCCCTCGATACGGAGTCCAAATAGATGGAAATGTTCAGGAATAGGGTTTTCTCACGCAATAGCTTGGTGCTCAGGTCAGTGAATGCCTGCTGGGGCACTATTCTCATGCTTTTTGTGACTCAGTGGCTCAAGTCCTCCCAGGTGTCGCAGGGCCGACTTTTGGGTGGTGCGAGTGGTGCAGCCGCATCCGGCGCTGACCTCAGGGGGCACTGTGTTTAGCAAAAACTTTCGAAACTTGCAATTTAAATGCACCTGCTGAAAAGTTCCTTGTGTGTCCAGCCTTCAGGAAACAATTAAAATGTCAAGATACCTCTTGTGATTAATGATCCTACTAGAGAGAGAGAGATGAGAGTTTTGCCTAGTGGCAGCTATGACCCAACATAAAGTAGCATAGAGGGTTAATATGCCTGCTGCAAAAAACAGAACTATAGGGCATATTTAAGAAAAGTGGCGCTGCCCCCATAACGCCACCATGTGTGTGTCGTATTTAAAATATGATGCACCATGGCAGTAGTTAGGGGACTAGCATCAGCATTTTTTACTCTAGTCCGGCGCTTTGCAAGATTAGCGTAAAAAATGTTGATGGTAATCTTGCAAAGCACCCAGAGGCCCATTGTAACCAATGGAAGCCTTCTTTTAATGCCTGCTCTGAGCAGGCATTAAAAGTGCCGGAACAAATGACACAAAGAAATCTGATGGTTACAAAGTTGTGTACTGCATGCATTGTGCCACTTTGTAAATATGGCGCAGTGTTTTTGGCCTTCTAAAGCCGCATTAGCTTAACCCCTTAAGTGCAGGCGTCGGCCACTGGCCGACACCCGCACTACCTCCCTGGTGCGGGTCACGACCAGTGGCCGACACTGGGGAGGGGGTTTGAAAATCCTCGGGTGCGTCGCACTCAATGATTTTCTTTTTTTTTTTTATCCCTGGGAGACACGGAAGAGCTTCCGTGTCTCCCCCCAATTCCCACCCGCCCCTTTGTGACATCAGCGCGCCAACAGCAGTTGTCTTGCCGTTGCAGCTTGCGTCTTCAAAGCAGTGCACATACTACAACTGACCCATTTCAACTGTATCTTTTAGGCAGCAATAAAGAAGTCAAGTAAGTCTTGTGATTATGTTTCTGCTGCAAAAGAATCAGACTTTTGTCTAGTGGCAGTTTTAGTGTCATAAAGAAGCGCAGAAGGTTTATATGACTACTGCAAAGAGCAAATCTGTATTTTAAGTAAATAGCTGAGTACGTTATTAAAGTCAGCCACTACCTGCGCTATAATACAAATGAAATGTATGTGCGGGGTTGGGGGTGGCTATGGAGAGATGAAGAGCACGTTTGCTGGGTGGTATTGAGGGAATCCGTGGAGGAGGACATGGGAGTGGGAGTACCAATAATGATTGTTGGACTGGGCGCAGGAGGTGCTAAAGACTGTGACGAATGGTATGTGACAAGGTGTTTGAGTGTCTTGAAAGATTGTGCTGATTGAGGGAAGAAGCGCAGGTAAGGTGGCCTCTACTGTTGCACGTATCACACACACACACCAGCAATTTTGTGACTGTCTATGTAGGCTAGTGTTTTAGAGCAACAGTTTAGCCAATAGCAGAGATGGTATCTTGATGGATGACTGCTGCTGACGTCACTCTGGTTATGGAGGACAGCTCTGAGATAGGATCAGAGACTGAGACAGCAGATACTGAGACCGCATCTGAGGGATAGGACAATGGCGCAGACTCTGGGTGTGATTTTTCAGTTGTAAGGGTCCCATTGGATAACTCCTCCCAGTAAATTGTGAGGGAGGTGATGAGGGCAGTCCTGTTGTCCCTTCGCAAGCACAGTCTGTGCAACAGGGCAATAGTGGGTTAGCCCAACCCAGAGAGCAGGTGAATGCGGGGGCAAGCACAGAGAGTGTGCTCTCTTGGGAACTCCCCAATTTAGTTCAGCCCCGAATTCCACTGCCCAAATTGTATTGTGGAGACATCAAAATTATCTATCACAAAACAAACTGGTTTTGTAAGGCAGGCACCTGTGTTTTTGGTCCTGGGTTCGGCGGCTATATAAGGAAACATATTAAACCCAAACATTTCTGGAAACTAGACATCCGGGGGAGTCCACAGAGGTGTGACTTGTGTGGATTCCCCAAAGTTTTCTTACTAAGAATACCCTGCAAAACTGAAATGTTGAATAAAAACTCTATTTTTCTTGCATTTCTGTCACACAAACTACAGGAATATGCTGCGATCCACAAAATTCCTACCACCCAGTGATTCCTCACCTGTCCTGATAAAAACACTTCCCCACTTGAGTGCCTATACCTAGTGCCTGCGTAAGGAATGGATCACCCCAGGGTCAACAGTTGCCTCATGTAAGTACCAACATTGACCGTTGTGTGATCTATTCCTGTCGTCGGCACTAGGCCTACCCACACAAGTGAGGTACCATTTTTATCGGGAGACTTTAAAAAATCTGACACTGCAGGAAAAAGATACAGAGTAAAACGCTGAGAAAAATGGCTGTTTTTTTCAGCTCAATTTCATTTTTTTTTTTTTTTCAGCTGTTATTTTCTGTAGGAAAACCTTGTAGGAGCTACACAAATGACCCCTTGCTAAATTCAGAATTTTGTCTACTTTTCAGAAATGCTTAGCTTTCCTGGATCCAGTATTGGTTTCATACCCATTCCTGTCACTACTTGGAAGGAGGCTGAAAGCACCAAAAATAGTAAAAATAGGGTATGTCCCAGTAAAATGCCACAATTGTGTTGAGAAATGTGGTTTTCTGATTCAAGTCGGCCTGTTCCTGAAAGCTGGGAAGATGTTGAGTTTAGCACCACAAACCTTTTGTTGATGTCGTTTTCAGGAAAAAACCACAACCCTTCTTCTGCAGCCCTTTTTTCCCATTTTTTTGAAAAAAACTAAATTTTATGTGTATTTTGGCTAATTTCTTGGTCTCCTCCAGGGGAACCCAGAAACTCTGGGTACCTTTAGAATCCCTGGGATGTTTGGAAAAGAAGGACGCAAATATGGTGTGGATAACTTATGTGGACACAAAGTTATGAAGGCCTAAGCGCGAACTATCCCAAATATCAAAAAAAGGGCTCAGCACTGGGGGGTGGGGGCAAGGGGGGGGGGGGAGGCCCAGCAGCTAAGAGGTTAAAAAAAATGACACTAATGTGGTATTCGAATGGCACTAGAGGCTCTTAAATATGCCCCTTTGAGGCATATTTGAAAAAAGCTATGCCACGTTTCTTGTGCCCCTTAGCGTCCCCCTAACGCCACCATATGTGCGCTTTATTTAAAATACGGTGCACCATGGCAGAAGTTAGGGGACTAGCATCAGAATATTTGACCCTAGTCTGGCATTTTGCACGATTAGCGTAAAAATGTTGATGCTAATCCTGCAAACCACCCAGAGGTCCATTGTAACCAACAGAAGCCTCCTTTTAACACCTGCCACCTGCTCTCAGCAGGCGTTAAAAGTGCTGGAAAAAAATTACGCAAAGAAATCTGTCAGATTTCTTTGCCCCATTTTTTTGGGGCCCCTAACATGGGGATGCGCTCTTTGCATACATTATGCCTGGCGTAGGCATAATGTAGTGCAAAGGGTTACAAAGTGGTGTAATGCATGCATTGTGGCACTTTGTAAATATGGCGCAGTGTTTTTGGCCTTCTAACGCCAAACTAGCTTAAAAAAAATGACACTAATGTGGTATTAGAATGGCACTAGGTGCTGTTAAATAGCCCCCTTAGAGGCAAATTTGAAAAAAGCGACGCCACTTTTCTTGTGCCCCATAGTGTCCCCCTAACGCCACTTAAATATGCCCCTATATTATATGTGGCTAGCTGAGTAGATTAGTAAAGCCAGCTTTTACAAGTGCTTTAAAACACATTAATGTATGTAAAAAAGTAGTAATGGAAAGATGAGGTCATGGGGTGAGGGGTGCCAAAATAAACTGTCGCACAGGGTTCCACCAGTCCTAAAGGCCCTGCCTGGCCGATCTCTGACCAGTCCTCACTGAAGGCATACAGGACATTTGCAGCATAGTCAAGCTCACAATTCATCATGGCTTAAACATCACTGATTCCACTGGGTCGGCCATTGGCACCAGTGTTGCCATTCACTGCCATGCTTGGCTGCAGTCCACCTTTTTTTCGGGCGATGTCCAGTCGTCCCTTGTAGATGCTCCTTTTGACAGTACTCTCCGGTTTTAAGAGAAGGCCGACTATGCTCTAGAGTGGTTCAAGGGGAGCAGGGCCACAACACGTTCCATGGGTCTATCTGCCCTACCTCACCAGCTGCATCAGCCCTACCTTTCCTTTTGTGGCTTTGGCAGAGGTACCCCATACCGTTGGCCACTTTAACCACAGCAAAGTGTCCAGCTGATTCTCTGTGCGTCCGTGATCCCCAGCGCCCCAGCAGTTGAGATCAAAGGACCACCTACTCCCTCCACCTCTGCAATCCCACCTTCCAAGCTTCTTTTGGAGGCCCTTAGTGGAGTACAACCACCTGGTAAAAGGCAGGATATGACGATTCTTGCAGGGGCAGCAAGTCATAACATTAGACAGGTGGGCACTCTTCTCTCACTGCATAAGCAGTTGGAACTCAGACACCACAAAGAACTATTAGTCCTATTTTGAGGGTCTTGGGAGTAGGACTAAGTGCTGGAAGTGTAATTAGATAATGGGTGGATGGAGTGGATGTTTGGGAGGTACTGGGTTCTGGGATGGGTGTGGTGCTTTGGCAGAGTTGTGTGAGTTGGGTTGAGGTGAGTGTGTGAGTGTTGTGCTGGCATCAGGTGCGGTGGTGGTTTGGGATGGGTCTTTGGGTATGGGTATGGGTATGGGTAAGGTTCTGGTTTGGGGAGGGTGGGCATGGGGGACTGGGTGAGGGTGCGGGTATGAGGGTATTTTTTAAGAGTGTGATAGGGTCAGGGTAAGTTTGGGTGTGTGCCTGGATGTGGGTAAGTGTTTGGCTGATGGTTTGGGTGAGGGAGTGATTTTGGCTGGGTGCATGGTAAAGGGTGTAGATGTTGGTATAGCTGGGTATGGGTGTGAGTGTCTGTGGTGGTTGTGATAGGTGTGATTTGTGATGGGTGTTTTGGCATATGTGAGACTGTCTGTGTGTTGGATTGATCTGTGTTGGTGGTGCTTTGTTTTGGGTCGGTGTGTTTTGTTTTTTGTTTGTGTGTGTATGCTTGGTTTGATGGGTGGGTGATGCTGTGAAGGAGTGCTTGTGTTTGTCTTTTTCTGTGTGTGGGGGGGTGTGGGTTTAGTGCTGAGGCATGGAATTGTAGTTGTTTGTGGAGGGGGAATGGTGGTAGAATGAAGGGTTTGGGAAGAGGAATAGTCCAGAGAGGGAGGGGCAGGTGTTGGTGGTTGGGAGGCAGTGCAGTCTGAGGTGGCTCTGCTCAGGGCCACGCCTCACTGTACTGTGAAACAACACAGTTTATGCCATAATGGAACGATAGTAACTTTGCGATTTGCTTGATGATTCCCTGAATGGCACACAACAGTGCAGCCTGCCACATAGAGAGACTTCATAACATATCAATAGCCTTCTCAGAGACAACTTCTGGGTGGTCAGGGGTAAGAGTTTAGGTGCCCTGGGAAAATGGAGACACAAGCCTTTTTGGGGGCTAGGTTTAGTGCTGTACAGCTCCACACAGAATGTAAAAAAGCCACGCTGCAGCAGAGATATCGGGGTGAGGTTACCAGATCCATGGGCCACAGGTGGCAACATGTATAGTAGGCCCTTTATAAGTATTTAAATTGGATAATGTGGAGGAGGCAGAACTTTTTGTGATTTTATGCAACCTGAGGCCTCCCAGGTGGAGTTTATCCTCGAACCGGGTAAAGATTTTACTTTCTAACTGAGTCCTTTAGGTCCCAAGCCACCACAGGAGTACACTTCTAAAGCTCCCAGGACCTCAGGGAGGCACTTAGAGACTCCCAGGATGTCGGGCAGATGGCAGTAGTAGGGTTCAGTCCAGATCCAGTTACCACGTGTCAGCTAGGTATTTACAGGAAAATGCCTCCTCCAGCTTCTTGCCTTTCTATAGCCACACAGGGGTCAGCCACTTCACCCTTGACATCCACTTCTTTGTGTTGATGACAAGAAGAAGCTGGTTCCATCCTTCAGGGCTCCTCTCAAGTCACTGATACCAAGTTCGACCATCTTCTGATCTTCCTCATGTTCAGGGGCGTTTTAAACTGGGTGCCTGGTGATGCTACATTTATGCCCACCAAGAGGTAGTGGGTGGGACTGACTCCTAGGCAAGCCCTAGACAATGGGGTAAATGTTCCAGTGCCCAACCCTACCCTCTTTGGGCATTTCCAAGATGATGAAAGTTTTTGGCTGCACTAAACTTTGGCTCTCAGAGCTGGGTATTTGTTTGGTGTAGGAAAGTACCATCTTGCCTGGCATGTTACCCCAATATTTCACTGTATATATGTTGTTTTAGTCTATGTGTCACTGGGACCCTGCCAGGCAGGGCCCCAGTGCTCATAAGTATGTGCCCTGTATGTGTTCCCTGTGTGATGCCTAACTGTCTCACTGAGGCTCTGCTAACCAGAACCTCAGTGGTTATGCTATCTCTGCTTTCCAAATTTGTCACTAACAGGCTAATGACTAAATTTACCAATTCACATTGGCATACTGGTACACCCATATAATTCCCTAGTATGTGGTACTGAGGTACCCAGGGTATTGGGGTTCCAGGAGATCCCTATGGGCTGCAGCATTTTTTTTGCCACCCACAGGGAGCTCTGACAATTCTTACACAGGCCTGCCAGTGCAGCCTGAGTAAAATAACGTCCACGTTATTTCACAGCCATTTACCACTGCACTTAAGTAACTTATAAGTCACCTATATGTCTAACCTTCACCTGGTGAAGGTTCGGTGCAAAGTTACTTAGTGTGTGGGCACCCTGGCACTAGCCAAGGTGCCCCCACACCGTTCAGGGCAAATTCCCCGGACTTTGTGAGTGCGGGGACACCATTACACGTGTGCACTGGTCATAGGTCACTACCTATGTACAGCGTCACAATGGTAACTCCGAACATGGCCATGTAACATGTCTAAGATCATGGAATTGTCACTCCAATGCCATTCTGGCATTGAGGGGATAATTCCATGATCCCCCGGGTCTCTAGCACAGAACCCGGGTACTGCCAAACTGCCTTTCCAGGGTCTCCACTGCAGCTGCTGCTGCTGTCAACCCCTCAGACAGGTTTCTGCCCTCCTGGGGTCCAGGCAGCCCTGGTCCAGGAAGGCAGAACAAACGACTTCCTCTGAGAGAGGGTGTAACACCCTCTCCCTTTGGAAATAGGTGTGAAGGCTGGGGAGGAGTAGCCTCCCCCAGCCTCTGGAAATGCTTTGATGGGCACAGATGGTGCCCATCTCTGCATAAGCCAGTCTACACCGGTTCAGGGATCCCCCAGCCCTGCTCTGGCACGAAACTGGACAAAGGAAAGGGTAGTGACCACTCCCTGTCCCAGACCTCTTTCATCTTGGAAACAGAGGTGTCTGTGGCACACTGGACTGCTCTGAGTGGCCAGTGCCAGCAGGTGACGTCAGAGGCTCCTTCTGCTAGGCTCTTACCTCTCTTGGTAGCCAATCCTCCTTCCTAGGTAGCCAAACCTCCTTTTCTGGCTATTTAGGGTCTCTGCTTTGGGGATCTCACCAGATAACGAATGCAAGAGCTCACCAGAGTTCCTCTGCATCTCCCTCTTCACCTTCTACCAAAGGATCGACCGCTGACTGCTCAGGACGCCTGCAAAACCGCAACAAAGTAGCAAGACGACTACTATCAACCTTGTATCGCTTCATCCTGCCGGCTTTCTCGACTGTTTCCAGTGGTGCATGCTCTGGGGGTAGCCTGCCTCCTCTCTGCACCATGAGCTCTGAAGAAATCTCCCATGGGTCGACGGAATATTCCCCCTCAAACCGCAGGCACCAAAAGACTGCATCACTGGTCCTCTGGGTCCCCTCTCAGCATGACGAGCGTGGTCCCTGGAACTCAGCAACTCTGTCCAAGTGACTCCCACAGTCCAGTGACTCTTCAGTCCAAGTTTGGTGGAGGTAAGTCCTTACCTCCTCACGCTAGACTGCATTGCTGGGTACCGCGTGATTTGCAGCTGCTCCGGCTCCTGTGCACTCTTCCAGGATTTCCTTCATGCACAGCCAAGCCCGGGTCCCCGACACTCTAACCTGCAGTGCACAACCTTCTGAGTTGTCCTCCGGCGTCGTGGGACTCCCTTTTGTGACTTTGCGTGGACTCCGGTTCACTCTTCTTCCAAGTGCCTGTTCAGGTACTTCTGCGGGTGCTGCCTGCTTCTCTAAGGGCTCCCTGACCTGCTGGGTGCCCCCTCTGTCTCCTCCTCCAAGTGGCGACATCCTGGGCCACAGCAGCACCCAAAAACCTCTACCGCGACCCTTGCAGCTAGCAAGGCTCGTTTGCGGTCTTTCTGGGTGGGAACACCTCTGCAAGCTTCATCGCGACGTGGGACATCCATCCTCCAAAGAGAAGTTCCTAGTCCTCTTCTTTCTTGCAGAACTCCAAGCTTCTTCCAACAGGTGGCAGCTTCCTTGCACCCTCAGCTGGCATTTCCTGGGCTCCTTTTCAACTCTCTACACTGTCGTGACTATTGGACTTGGTCCCCTTGTCTTACAGGTACTCAGGTCCAGAAATTCACTGTTGTTGCATTGCTGGTGTTTGTTCTTCCTGCAGAATCCCCCTATCACGACTTCTGTGCTCTCTGAGGGTAGTAGGTGCACTTTGCACCTACCTTTCAGGGTCTTGGGGTGGGCTATTTTTCTAACCGTCACTGTTTTCTTACAGTCCCAGCGACCCCATACAAGCTCACATAGGTTTGGGGTCCATTCGTGGTTCGCATTCCACTTTTGGAGTATATGGTTTGTGTTGCCCCTATACCTATGTGCTCCTATTGCAATCTACTGTAACTTTACACTGCTTGCATTACATTTCTTGCCATTACCTGCATCATTTTGGTTTGTGTACATATATCTTGTGTATATAACTTATCCTCATACTGAGGGTACTCACTGAGATACTTTTGGCATATTGTCATAAAAATAAAGTACCTTTATTTTTAGTACTTCTGTGTATTGTGTTTTCTTATGATATTGTGCATATGACACCAGTGGTATAGTAGGAGCGTTACATGTCTCCTAGTTCAGCCTAAGCTGCTTTGCCATAGCTACCTTCTATCAGCCTAAGCTGCTAGAAACACCTCTTCTACACTAATAAGGGATGACTGGACCTGGCACAAGGTGTAAATACCTCTGGTACCCACTACAAGCCAGGCCAGCATCCTACATTTGGGGAGTGTACTATGGTAATCTAGTCTCTTCCCACATCTAACACCAAAATATAGTTTGAATCAGCCACTATACTCCCAATAAACCTATAGACAGATGCCTGGTAGAACAAACCAGGGTTCATTAGCAACCAGATAGTTAATAGACAAAAATTTGATGGCTCTCTTGTTCCCACATTTTCAAGTGATCCCCAGTGTGCTATATATAAATCAAGCAGACCCTGCAAGCAGAGTTTGGCACTCAAGCAGGGTTTGACACTGTATGAATAAGCTCCTAGTCCCCACCAAGTATATCCCAGAGGTTCAAATACGTTTTCTCTGCCCATCCAGGGTAGATTCTTGTTGCTCCTAGGAGGTATATCACAACTTTTTCATACCTATTCAAATGCTAATGAATGGATAGGAAAAGTTTGAAAGAAAATGAAAATTAGTCTCCAGGAACTTAAGGCAGGGAAGAAATTATTTTTAAAAAGTTACCTTTCCTTAAGATGTATTAAAAATGTGGCTTCACCATTAAGTCTGATGTTTAATAACTATTAAACATAGTTGTTTAATAGTTTTTCTAGCCTGTCCTATTCCTGAGGTACAGCATTACGATTTTCATCTGTACCCTGGTTTTCAGCATAGTACAGCTAGGCCTGTCACAGGGAAAAATAGCTTTTTGAAGTCACTCTGTCCTTCCCATGTCCTAACAGTTACTGTAAGGACATGTTAACATTAAGGGCCTGATTACAACTTTGGAGGAGGGTGTTAATCTGTCCCAAATGTGACGAATATCCTACCCACCGTACTACGAGTTCCATAGGATATAATGGACTCATAATACGGCGGGTGGTATATCCGTCACATTTGGGACGGATTAACACCCTTCTCCAAAGTTGTAATCAGGCTCTCTATGTCTACATGTCCTACTTTTTAATACTATGTACTCGGCCTACATAGAATGTCTTAATAATATTTAAATGGGAAGCTTTGACCTGTCTAAGGATTTATTTTGACATGTCGAATTGCAGTGATAAAACCTGCACATTCAGGCTGCAAGGGTAGTCTTGAAGCCATGTTTTACGCTGTCAATGTAGTGAATGACACATTAGGTACTGTAGTTCGTCAGTGACATTTAACTTACAGGCACTGGGTAAATTTTGTACCATATACTAGGGACTTTTTGGTCAATTAAATATACCAGTTAGGAATATGCTGATTTGACTATGGGTAAAGGGGCGGTACCGGCACTTTACCACTTGTTAGCAGGGTTAAATTACCCATAGTTCTAAAGCCAGTAAAAATATAGGGTCCAACAAAAGATGAAAAGTACAAAGTGACTACACAGAAAAGTCAGATTTCCAATCACCATTAAATCAAATGTTTTTGCTATAAACTATTTACAATTAACAAATTGTACTAGATATGCTGAAGATACAGATCTCTAGAAGATTTAAAACTCTAGACTGTGCACTTTTTATATCAGAATATAAAAGGGAAGTGTAGACATACTCTCCAGGGGGTCTCCTGGTAGCCGAGCTGATGGACCTGTTCTTTAGTTTTCCTTTTCCATTTTTTTTTACATAGTTCCTCTTTTTTCTGTCCATCTGTCCTTTTTGTAATTTTTGTTTTTTGTTAGGCACACCCAGGAGCTCCCCAGTCAGTGCTTCCAGGCTGATTTTAAAACAGGTGGCCATCATTAAATTCTAATGTCCATAGTATATTGTTACTTTACATTTTAAGATAGTCACCAAATTTAACAGAATAAACAGCTAACGTAGAACAGTAAAACATGGGTATGCTGTCCAGAATCATAAATCAATTTTCTCTGACCATTGGTAGTTCTAGGGAGGGAAAAGAGATTTTTATTGGAATATGCAATACTCCTCCCCAAGTTTTATACTCCACACATACAGGTAGCGTATAGCCTCACCTGCCAACCAACTCTCTGACTGAATTTGCTTTCAAAATCAACAACCCTGTGGTGTTCTTCGTTTGAACTCACACTCCCTAATCATATCATGCTTCGTCATTGGGTCTCATCCTGGTTCCTATAAACCAGGATGGGCTCAGCTGTTTTCCAGGGAGCACTTTGGATATTGATCTCAATGAGGTCTACTGCGGATATAGGTAAAAATACCAAGAGGTCACCCTAGTAACCCTCTGCAGGAATTTGGGTTGTTGGTTAGGGGGTGCTTGTCAGAGTGAACTACAAAAGTCACTAAATTACCTGTGCTGAACCCAGACACAAACACGTCCGGGCTTAGCTTAGAGACAATGTTTTAGGTACTTCTGCAGCACTCAAAAAGTAATAAAGTTGAAACAAAACAGAAGAAAAATTGCACACCAATTTAGAAATATTGAGAAAATTCTAATAAATAAAATGTGCCAAAAATAACAAAAATCCATTCAGTAGAACCACAGTTATGAATTTTCAAATTTGCAGCAGAAACTAGCACCAAAAAGTGGTAACCACATGCATCTAGTCATGCAAGATTTGGAGAAAGTCAAAAGTTATGGCTGACCACATGGAGCACCATTCAGATACACAAGGTTCGTATGGCCTGGTCTTTGCCTACCTTCAGGCTTAAAAAAATTATGGTGGTCATTACAACCCTGGCGGTCGGTGTTAACCAACAGGCCGGCAGGAACAAAAAATGGAATTACGACCGTGGTGGAAACTGCCAAAAAAGACAGCCACTTTAACACTCCGACCGCCACGGCGGTACAAACAAACAGCGCGGCGGTCACCACCAACAGACAGGCGGGAGAGAATGTACCGCCCACAGTATCACAACCTACCAATCCGCCACCTTTTCCGAGGCGGATTAACCGTGAACAAAAACACAGCGGAAACAGGACTCCGAAGGGAAAATGCTCACCTCTGCACACCCCACGAGGAACCAGGACGCCATGGAACCAGAGCTCCACATTTTACCAGCCTTTATCTTCTTGCTCCTCTACCAGGAGCACGAATGCCGGCGGCGAAGACCACAGTGAGTACTGCACCTACGACACAGGGGAGGGGGGAGGGAAAAAACAGTGACACACACACGCAACACCCCCACCCCCACCCTCACCCACTACCACACACACACCAATACAGCATGATACATTACAGTTACACCCTCCAATTCCCCTGGAAGAATGCAAAGACAAAAGGAAATGAGCTGAACGATTGTAATATATTAAAATTCAGTAGTCAAAAATATACATACACATTTACAAATATATACACCAAGAATATTGGTCCAGGGTATTCCACCCTTAAAGTCCGTGGACCACTGGGCCCGCACTGCATAGGCGAGGCCCACACAAGATACCCGAACGTGACGGAGAGAACACTGCAGGGGCATCAGATAGAAATAAAACAGGCACCTCAGGGGGAAGGGAAAGGGGGGGCACCTCAGCCAGTTGAGTGCACAATGCCAAATCCACGAGGGGGCCCCATGCCCACTGTTCAATCCTGGGGAGTGCAAAGCCACAGTCTCCCAAGTCTCTACAGTGGGTGGTTTGCCCACTGTTCAATCCTGGGGAGTGCAAAGCCACAGTCTCTCAAGTCTCTACAGTGGGTGGGTTGCCCACTGTTCAATCCTGGGGAGTGCAAAGCCACAGTCTCTCAAGTCTCTACAGTGGGTGGGTTGCCCACTGTTCAATCCTGGGGAGTGCAAAGCCACAGTCTCTCAAGTGGATAACAGTCTCCACTGGTTTTGGAGGGGGCTTGGTGCCCAGAGTGCTTCATCGTGCCAAGGAGCAGAGGTAGTGGATGTGATACTCCACTGGTTCTGGAGGGGCTTGGTGCCCGGAGTGCTTCATCCTGCTCGTGGCGGCCTCAGTAGCGTCAGTGCATTTGGCGTTCATGGGCCTGCGGTGCTTGTGGCGGTCCTGTCTTGGGCAGCGGTGCTTGTGGCGGTCCTGTCTTTGGCAGCAGTGCTTGTGGCAGTCCTGTCTTTGGCAGCAGTGCTCGTGGCGGTCCTGTCCTGTCTTTGGCAGCGGTGCTCGTGGCGGTCCTGTCTTTGGCAGCGTTTCAGCTGCTGGCGTTCCTCTCTGGGCCAGCGGGGCTGCTGGCGGTTGCCTCCTGTGCAGCGGGGCTGCTGCTGGCGGTCCTCTCTGGGCCAGCGGAGCTGCTGGCAGTTGCCTCCTGGGCAGCGGGGCTGATGCCGGCGGTCCTCTCTGGGCCAGTGGGGCTGCTGGCGGTCTTCTCCGCCATGCTGATCCTCCCAGATTTGTCGCTGCTGCCTCCACACTCCCACCTGTGCCCCTGGGAGCGGCTTTGCTGGCTGTTGTCTTCCCCCTCTCCCGCCGGGCACTGGCCAACTTTTGATGCTTGACAGGTGGGGGACTGTCCGTGCTGTGGATCTTTGCCACACTGGCTGCCCTGCTGCCTGGTGCACTCCAGAATCCAGTGACTGCTGGCACCACTGGTCCCAGGTATGTTGTGGCTGAGGTGCTAGGTTGGGACCTGGAGATTTGGGCCCTAGGAGACTGACGGGGTGGGGGAGGTGAGGGAAAGAGGTCAAGGTTGGACAGGAAAAGTTTCTTAGGAACACTGGAACGGGTAGCTGGAGGGGGTTTGGGAGTGGAGGAAGAGGTTGTGGTTGTAGGAGGTGTACGTTTGGTGACTTTGGGTGAGGGTGCATGCGCTGGAGGCTGTCGTGAGGTGGATGGCTGTTGGGTAGGTGTGTGCCTGCGTTTGTGTACCTAGGGAGGTGGCGTCACAGACACACTGGGAGAGGACACAGGGGATGTGTGAATGGTAGTGGGTTGGTGACTGCATGTGAGCGGGGTGTGCTGGTGGGTGTGCTGGTGATGGACGTAGGGGCTGTAGATGTAGTGCATGCAGGTGTGAGTGGAGACGAGACTGGGAGGGAGGAGGGAGACGAGGAGGAGGGGGACACAGTGGAGGCAGTGGATGTTTCTATGTCTGCATGTGTGTGATGCTTGCGTGAGTGCCTGTGGGATGTGTGGTGCTTATGTTTGCCAGAGCTTCCCTTGTGTGTTGAGGTGTGTGCATGCTGGTCTGATGGTGTGCTTGGGCTAGGCTGAGGTACAGGGGATTGGGTCTGCGAGGAGGAAGTTGGAGGGGGAGGCCAGAGACAGGGACAATGGCTGCCATCAGTGCTGAGGCCAGAGTCTGAAAAGCTTGCTGAAGGGCTGCCTGATCAGAATGAATGCCCTTCAGGAATGCATTGGTTTGTTGCAACTGCCTCTCTACACCCTGGATGGCATTCAAAATGGTAGACTGCCCAACAGTGAGGGACCTGAGGAGGTCAATGGTCTCCTCACTGAGGGCAGCAGGGGTGACTGGGGCAGGGGCTGAGGTGCCTGGGGCGAAGGAGATGCCCACCCTCCTTGGTGAGTGGGCACGGGGCAAAGGCTGAGGGGCTGCTGGGAGGGTGGTGATGGAGGGGGGGTGGTGGCTGTACCTGTAGATGCGGGGGGCACAGATGTTGCCGCCACCACAAGGGAGCTCCCATCATAGGACGAGTCTGTATCGCTGGTGTCAGCTCCTGTCCCAGCCGTGGAGCTCCCCTCACCCTCCGTCCCACTGGTGAAATCAGACTCCGTAGTGTCTCCCTCCAGGGCCATGTGGGATGCAGCTCCCTCCTGCTCCGGTGCCACTGCTCCTCCGCCTGATGATGCTAATGCACACATGTACAGGGAGACCACAGAACGGGGGGAGACAGAAGAAAGACATGTTGAGTGCATGCATTACCGCTACCGTTGGCGGACACAACAGACACAGAAGCCCCCTGCCCTACGCCGTGCACTTGGGGTCCACTATTCAATGTCTGGTCAATGGCCTACAAGGCTAGGGCCGATATCTGCACACATGGATGTCACAGGAGCTGGACTAGGTGTAGTTGGCACTGTACCCAGGTGGGGAATGTGCCACAGGGTCTGCCTGAAAAAGGGGACTTAATTAGCACACTCGCCCTGGCCTAGGGAAACCCACAGCCCACCTCCCCCACCCATACATCTCCACTGCGCGCTGAATCAGCAGAATGGGAGTGTACTCACCCCCTTGTTGCTGCTGTGATGCCCGCAAGCGCCCATCCAACTCCGGGTATGCCACCGCCAGGATCCTGAACATCAGGGGGGCCATGGTGCGAAGGGCACCCCCTCCCATGTTGGGAAGCCATCCCCAGGTGGGCCTCCGCCATCTTCTTGCCCCAGTGGTGAATGTCCTCCCATCTTTTCCGGCAGTGGGTGCTCCGTCTGTGATAGACCCCCAGGGTCTGGACGTCCTTGGCGATGGCACGCCAAATATCCTTCTTCTGGTGGGCGCTGACCTAAATTAATTGTACAGGGGAAAAAGAGAAGTTATTACCAACTGCACCGTCACAGTCATTGGCCCGCATCCCTATCCTTGCCATGTGGCACATGCACTCACCGTCGTTTCATGCACGCATCATTCTCCCCCCCTCTCTTTCATCCACCCCACTCCACACAGGCATTGTCCATACAGCATGCTCACAGTGTACTTACCTGTTTGTCTGGAGGACCGTAGAGTAGCGTGTACTGGGGGAGAAGCCCATCCACAAGTTTCTCCAACTCCTCCGTCGTGAAGGCAGGGGCCCTTTCCCCAGACGCACGTGCCATTGTCTCTTCCAGACTGAGGTCACAGCAGCACTTGCAGTGTAGGTCCTCTCCTGTTGAAGATCAGGTATCGAGTGATTGAACAGATAGAAAATGGCGGTCACGTCCGCAGCGGTGCATACTGTCACCGCCAGCGTACATCGTCATTGGCTCCTGGGACCAATGCAGAATTGCGCTGCGGTCTTCGACCGCCTACCGCGATAGTGTACAACGCCAGCGCAGTTACCTCACATCCCATTGTCCCACTTTACAGGTCAGGCAGCCGCCATATCAGGGGCCTACATGGCTTGATTTATAACTGCGTCACACATACCTACGCCTTGGCTCAACACTCGTACAGGAAAAATTTGGGTTATGAATGGTTTTCTGAGTAAGCTGTGTTTACGTACCTCTGAGTTGGTTGATTCTGTGCTCGCTGTTGCCCTTCATAGGCACCTTCCGCTGGGACATGTGAGGAGATGGCGGCATCCTCCGGTGTACAGACCGGTGGTGGACCTGTCGACAGTGGAGGAAAGACATATAATCATCATCTACATGCTTGATCGTGCCACAATCCAGGAACTGTGTGCCCAGTTGGAGCCAGACCTGATGTCGGCTATCCGCCATCCCACATGAATCCCCCCTCAAGTGCAAGTGCTGTCAGTACTCCATTTCTTTGCAAGTGGGTCTTTTCAAACAACAGTGGCCATAGCATCAGGGATCTCCCAGCCTATGTTTTCCAACGTGTTGTCCAGAGTGTTGTCTGCCCTGCTGAAACACATACAGAGCTACATCGTGTTCCCTCAGGTGGAGGATTTGCCTACAGTGAAAGGTGACTTCTATGCCCTTGGACATATCCCCAACATGATAGGTGCCATTGATGGGACAACACATGTGGCCTTGCCCCCCCCCGCAGGAGTGAACAGGTGTACCGAAACCGGAAGAGTTACCATTCGATGAATGTGCAGATGGTGTGTTTGGCCGGCCAGTACATTTCCCATGTTAATGCCAAATTCCCTGGCTCAGTGCATGACACTTGCCACCTTGCGTAATAGCAGCATCCCTTATGTGATGGGGCAACTCCAGAGGCACCGTGTGTGGCTATTAGGTGAGCACCTGGAACCAAATCGTTGGGAATATTTGTCTGGGTCTGGGGATATCCCTACAGGTTAGTGTGTGTCTAACAGTTGTCCCTCGCCATTTACAGGTGACTCTGGGTACCCCAACCTGTCATGGCTACTGACCCCAGTGAGGAATCCCAGGACAAGGGCAGAGAAATGCTACAATGAGGCCCATGGGCACACTAGGAAGATTATAGAAAGGACCTTCGGCCTCCTGAAGGCCAGGTTCAGCTGCCTCCATATGACAGGTGGTTCCCTATTCTACTCACCAAAGAAGGTGTGTCAGATCATTGTGGCCTGCTATATGCTTCACAACTTAGCTGTGCGACGACAGGTGCCTTTTCTGCAGGACGATGGTCCAGATGGAGGTGTTGTGGCAGCTGTGGAGCCTGTAGACAGTGAAGACGAGGAAGCAGAAGAAGAGGACATCAACAACAGGGACTCTGTGATCCTACAATACTTCCAGTGAGACACAGGTAAGAATACAAACCTGCCTACTACATGTACTTTAACACTACTACCTCTCCACTGTCTGTCCATTTCACCCAGTGTATGGTCACTGAGTTGTCACTTTCCCTTACGTTTTCACAGATGTGGGTCCCACTGTGTGACATCTGCTTTGTTTCCTCATGGAGTAGAGCTGTGTGACATAGGTATGTTGACATTACAATTGAAAGAGCATTTTGTCACTGTAATTGCTAATACACTAATTTGAAATCACAGACAGACTCCAGATTGTTTTGTGCTTTAAGGGTGTTTATTTAAGTGCTCAATATTGGAGGGGGTTGTAAAATGGTGAGGGGTGATGGTGGAGGAATGTCCATGGCAGAGTCCAGTCTGTTAGTCTCACAGGTGCATTGTCCAAAGGGGCATAGGAAGTGGAGCTGGGGCAGTTTGAGGATGGACAGGGTGACAAGGTGGGACAAAAGGATGACATTCAGGGCGGGCTCATTTCTTGGCGGGGGTCTTTGCATCGTTCTCTGTCTTTGCCCTGGATCTCAGGGACCGTTTGCTGGGTGGTTCTCCATCTGCAGGGGGTGGGGTGCTGGTGTGGTGGTCCTGTGGCGGTGCCTCCTGTCCACTAGCGCCGGCAGAGGTAGTGGGCAGTTCATCGTCCAGGCTAGTGTCAGGGGCCCTTTGTGCCACAGTGTCCCTCCTGGTGTTGAGGACTTCCTTCAGCACCCCTACGATGGTAACCAGGGTGGAATTGATGGATCTGAGTTCCTCTCTGAAGCCCAAATACTGTTCCTCCTGCAGCCGCTAGGTCTCCTGAAACTTGGCCAGTACCGTTGCCATAATCTCCTGGGAATGATGGTAGGCTCCCATGATGTTGGAGAGGGCCTCGTGGAGAGTGGGTTCCCTGGGCCTGTCCTCCCCCTGTCGCACAGCAGCCCTCCCAGTTCCCCTGTTTCCCTGGGCCTCTGTCCCCTGGACTGTGTGCCCACTGCCACTGCCCCCAGGTCCCTGTTGTTGTTGGGTTGGTGGGTTAGCCTAGGTTCCCTGTAGTGGTGGACACACTGCTGCTTGACATGTCCTGGGGACAGAGGTATGGGCCCGCTGGGTGGGTGCTGTGCTGGTGTTTCCTGAGGGGGAGGCTCTGTGGTGGCCCTTGACTGTGTCAGGGGAACCAACTGTCCCGAGGTCCCAGAAGGGCCAGGCTGGTCATCTAGATCCAGTTGGACAGAGCTGCTGTCATCACTGTGGGCCTCTTCTGTGGGGGGGTGGACATGTCTGGAACCTCCTGTCCGGTGACGTTGGGTAGGGGTCCTTCAGGGGTGTAAAGGCATGATTATTGCATCTGTGTGTGCCATGGTGTGCAATGGGTGGGTGACCCTGTACCCCAGTGCCAACATTCTTGGGTAGAACCTTGTGTGATAGTTGTTTTGGGGTCTGTGTGGGTATCTGTAGTGGACATGCTTTGGTGATGGTGTCCATGCTTTGTTGTTGCATGCAGGGCTTGGTGTTGGGATGTGTGGTTTGTGATATTGGGACATTTGTGAGGAGTTGGAGTGATGGGGGTGAGGACGAAGCTGGGGGTATGTGATGGCATGCACGTAGGGTGGAGGATATAGTAGTAAAGAATTGCCTTACCAGAGTCCATTCCTCCATCTACTCCTGCGAGGCCCTCAGGGTGCAGAATAGCCAAGACTTGCTCCTCCCATGTTGTTAGTTGTGGGGGAGGAGGTGGGGGTCAGTCCTCTGAACTGCAATGTGGTGTCTTGAGACCATGGAACGCACCTTACCCCGGAGGTTGTTCCACCTCTTCCTGATGTCATCCCTATTTCTTGGGTGCTGTCCCACTGCATTGACCCTTTCCACTATTCTTCACCATAGCTCCATCTTCCTAGCTATGGAGGTGTGCTGCATCTGTGATCCGAATAGCGGTGGCTCTACCCAGACGATTTCCTCCACCATGACCCTGAGCTCCTCCTCAGAGAACCTGGGGTGTCTTTGCCGTGCCATGGGGTGGTGTGGGTGATGTGTGGGGTGGTGTGTGTTGTGATAAGTGGGGTGATATTTAGTGGTGTGTTGTGTGAGGTGTGTGGAAGTTATGTGGGTGATGGTATTGTGTGCCTGTGGATGCTTGGTTGTAGTTTGTAGTGTCTCTCTCTGGCCTTCTTTCGGGATTTGTGTCGTAGGGGTTTGTAGGTGATGTGGGTATGTGTTTTATATTGTATTTGGTGTGTGGGAGTGGTGTGTGTATGTGTATCAGGTGTGTGTTTTTGGAATTGTCCAATGTGGTAGTGTCTTGTAAGAGTGTGTGTATATTTTGAGCGCAGCGGTGTGTACCGCCAATGGAATACCGCGGTTGAAATGCCGCCGCATGGATTCGTGGGTCGTGATAGTGTGGGCGTATTTCTGTTGGCATGACGGTGGAGGTTTTGTTTTCGCCAGTTTATCACTGACCTTTGGTGTGGCGGACTTGTGTGGGTGTCTAAATTTTGGCAGATTCCGAGCTGTGAGTCATAATGACCGTGGCGGAATTGCGCTGCCGCGGCGGTGTGTTGGCAGTCTTCGGCACGGCGGTAAGCAGCCTTTACCACCAATGTTGTAATGACCCCCTATGTCTGAGAAGGTAAAGTTCAGCAGGCAAGTCAGTTGACTGTGTCCGAGGAGGAGGAGGCGTCATCGTCATGGAGCAGCTGGACTATATAGCAGTGAGGCTTCCTTTGGACGTAGGGCTTAATTTATAAATGGACAGACAGCTCATTGTTCCGCTAGGGGACTGGACTGAGGGCCACATATACGTAAGTTAGAAATTGTGATTTCCTAATTGCGATTCCATGCAAATCGCAATTAGGAAATTGCAATTCCAAATGTACGAAAATCCATTGAGTTTCTTTTGTGATTCCCAGTGGGTCAGAAATAGACCTACCTTATGAATATTAATGAGGCAGGTCGCAATTTGCAACTCTTTGGGAATCATAAAAATCACAGGGATGGTGGCCTGCTAGGGTCAGCAGACCACCATGTCTGTGATTGCTTTTAAATAAAGCAATCTTTTATTTTTTTAACACAGCCTGTTTTACTTAAAGAAAAGCAGGATGCGCTTTAAAAACAAATTAAACGTTTAAGTTAAACTTTTTGGGAGTAGGCAGTGTCCGTGGGACCATGGTTTCCCAACCATTCACAAAGGTTTACCAACAATGATTGTCGAATGGGTTACCGCAAACTTTTCATTGGCAGTAAATTTTGGTTGTAAAACATTCATGCACATCTTTCAGATTCGGTATTAGGAAGAGATGTCCTCAACACGCCCCTTCCTAATACCGAATCAAAAACCTAAATTGTGATTCTGCACAAGTTAACAAATCGTAATTTGGGCTTTGTACATCCCAAATTGCTTTTTTCAATCAATCAATCAATCAATCAAAAAATCTATAGAGCGCGCTACTCACCTGTGAGGGTCTCAAGGCGCTGGTGGCGGGGGGAGGAGGGGTTACTGTTCGAACAGCCATGTCTTGAGGTTTTCTTCTGAAGAGCAGGAGGTCCTGGGTCTTGCGGAGGTTGGTGGGGAGGGAGTTCCAGCCCTTGGGGGTGAGGTAGAAGAATGATCTGCCTCCGGTGGTGACACGTTGGATGCGGGGGACTGTGGCGAGTGCGAGGTCGGCGGAGCAGAGGTGGCGAGTGGGAATGTGGAAGTTCACTCTTTCGTTGAGGTAGGTTGGTCTGGTGTTGTGGAGGGATTTGTGTGCGTGGATGAGAATTTTGAAGGTGATCCTCTTGTCGATAGGGAGCCAGTGAAGGGACCTGAGGTGTGACAAAATGTGTTCATGTCATGGGAGGTCCAGGATGAGGCGGGCGGCTGTGTTCTGGATTCTCTGGAGTTTGCGTTTGAGTTTGAGTGTGGTGCCGGCATACAGGGCATTTCGGCAGTCCAGCCTGCTGCTGATGAGTGCATGGGTGACGGTCTTTCTGTTTTCTATGGGAATCCATTTGAAGGTTTTTCGCAGCATGCGGAGTGTGTTGAAACAGGAGGAAGTGATGGCGTTAACTTGCTGGGTCATGGAGAGGGAGGTGTCCAGGATGATGCTGAGGTTGCGTGCGTGGTTTGCAGGGCTTGGTGGGGGGCCTAGGGCGGTGGGCCACCAGGAGTCATCCCATTTGGTTTTGTTGGGGCCGAAAATTATGATTTAGGTTTTGTTGGAGTTGAGCTTAAGGTGGCTCATGTGGCGGTGTCAAAGAGTGCAGCATGGAGGTTGGTTTTGGCGGTGGTAGGGTTACGGGTGAGGGAGATGCTGAGCTGGGTGTCGTCTGCATAGGATATGATGGTGATTCCGTGTGGTTGGAGGATGTTGGCGAGCTGGGTCATATAAATGTTGAAAAGGGTAGGGCTGAGGGAGGACCCTTGGGGGACTCCACAGATGATTTTTGTGGCTGTGGAGTGAAAGGGAGGGAGGTGGACTTTCTGGGTTCTTTCGGTGAGGAAGGAGTTGAGCCAGTGTAGGGATTTGTGTCGAATCCCTGCATTGTGGAGGCGTGTGCAGAGTGTTTGATGGCAGACAGTGTCAAAGGCAGCGGAGAGGTCCAGGAGGATGAGTGCGACGGTCTCGCCCTTGTCGACTCTGGTTCTGATGTCGTCAGTACATGCGATGAGGGCGATTTCAGTGCTGTGGTTCTTGCGGAACCCAGACTGGGAGGGGTTGAGTGTGTTGTTTTCCTCAAGGAAGTGGGACAGACGGGTGTTCACTAGTTTCTCAGCGACCTTGGCGGGGAAGGGGAGGAGTGAAATAGGGCAGTAGTTGGTGAGGTCATCAGGGTCAGCTTTGGTCTTTCCAGGAGTGCGGCGACTTCTGTGTGCTTCCAGGGGTCTGGGAATGTGGCGGCATTGAAAGAGCTGTTGATTATGTCACGAAACTTAGGGGCGATGGTTCGGCTGGCTGTGTTGTAAATGGGATGGGGGCATGGGTCAGAGGGGGAGCCTGAGTGGATGGAATTCATCATTTTTTCAGTTTCTTTGTCGTTGGTAGGGGCCCAGGTGAGTAGTAGGTTGGGGGGGTGTGGAGGGTCTTTGTTGGTCGAGTCGGAGGTGTGTGTGGCGGGTGCATTTGGTTTGAAACTGTTGTGTATGTCTAAGATTTTGCAGTGGAAATGGTTGGAGAGGGAGTCGCAGAGGAGTTGTGTGTGCGTGGGGTCTATGTTGCTGTCTTTGGGGTTGGAGAGTTCTTTGATGATGTTAAAGAGTTCCTTGCTGTTGTGAGAGTTACTCTCTATGCGTTCCTTGTATTATGCTCTTTTGGTGGTGCGTTTGAGTTGGTGGTTTTTGTGAGTGGAGGTTTTGAGGAGGGAGAAATTGGTGGTAGAGGGTTTCTGTCGCCAAGCTTTCTCTGCTTTGCGGCATTCATGCTTGGAGGCTTGGAATTCAGTGGTGAACCAGGCGGCGTTTTTGATATTCCGGGTGGTGATGTTTCTTCTGAGAGGGGCGGGTGAGTCTGCGCAGATTGGGATCCATTGTGCGAGGTTATGAGCAGCAATGTTGGGGTCGTTGGTGTGGAGGGGGTTCTGTGCAAGTTGGGAGTTCGGGTGTTCTGTGGGGATCTTGTCCCACATGCGGTAGGGTGTGGTGTGTTGGAGGTGGTGTGTGGGGGGTTTGGAGAAGGAGAAGTGGATGCAGTGGTGGTCAGTCCAGTGGAGTTTGGTGGTGTGAGTGTAGGTTATGTGGTTGCTCGAGGTGAAGATTGCATCTAGTGTGTGACCTGCTGAGTGGGTGGGTGCTGTGACTAGTTGGTTGAGTCTGGGGTTCATGAGGTGATCTAGAAGGGATGAGGAGTTGTGGTCGTGCGGGTTCTCCAGGTGAAAGTTAAAGTCACCGAGGAGGATGAAGTCTGTGGAGGTGAGGGCGTGAGGGCTGATGGTGTCAGCAATGGCGTCACAGAATGGGGGGTGAGGTCCTGGTGGTCTGTATATGAGTGTTCCTCTGAGGGTGGTGTTGTTGTTTATGTGAATTAGGAAGTGCATGTGTTCTGCGCTGTCTAGGGTGTCGTGTATGTTGGTGGTGACCTTAATGGTGTCTTTGTGCATGATGGCGATGCCTCCTCCTGGTTTGTTTAAGCGGTCTCTGCGATGGAATTTGTAACCATCAGGTGTGGCTGTTGCTATGTCTGGCACAGATGAGTGGTTCGTCCAGGTTTCCGTGAGGAATACGATGTCTGGTGAGTGTGATGTGATAAGGTCCCAGAGTTCTATGGCATGCTTGTGTAAGGAGCGGGTGTTTAGGAGTATGCAGTTAAGGTGGTTGCGGGGGCAGTGTGGGAGTCTGCTGCGTTAAAGTTGTGGTGTTTGTTGTGGGGAGTGTTGTGTGGGGTGTGTGGGTGTTTCTGGTGTTAGTGGGGGAGCACGAGAACCGGCAGGCATAGCAGGTGAAGGGTCCCTGCGTGTGTTTGGGGTTGGCTAGGGTGCAGGCGGGGAGTGGTCCTGGGTTGAGGGAGTGGAGTGTTGTTGTAGAGTAGTGTTTCCTGGGGGGATCTGGGTTAGTGGGACCAGGGGGACTGGCGCTGGGCGCAGTCCAGGCGCGGACGGGCACAGACAGGCTTGCTTCTGGCGCGTCTCCAGCACGCCAGACGCGCGTCCGCACAGAGGCCGCCATTAAGAGGGTGGGGTCGGAGGGTGGAGCAGCTGGGAGGAGGGAAGGAAGGGCCAATGGGTGTGCGTGGGGGCGGGGCCGCTGGGGAGGCAGCGGCAGGGGAACAGTGACCGGCCGGAGCTGGTACAGAGAAAACGGGTGGTGAGAACCAGCAGAAAAACGAGAGTTAAACAGGGAGGGGCAGGGGGGCAGAGACGCGCTGAACAACATGGCAAAACTAATGGCAATATAATTTACAAAAACAGGTTATGGCACACACAGAAGGAATTACTCGGACAAGGGAAACACAGCAAAACTATCGGCAATAAAAATCACAAAAAACAGAATATGGCAAACACAGAAGGAATTACTTGGGGGAGGGAAACATGGCAAAACTAACAGCAATAAGAATCACAAAAACAGATTATGGCAAACACAGAATGAATTACTCACGCGAGGGCAGCAGGAAAAGCCTACCACTAGGCACCAGGGATGAGGTGCAGGCGGGTGCCTGCGGGTGGAGGAGGGCCTTGAACTGCTGTCCAGATGGCAGTCAAACCGTATCAGGGGCACAGGGGCAGGCTGGTGGAGCCAAGTGAAACTCCTGGCCAGAGACTGTCTGGGAGTTTATACGGGGCTCCGCGCAGCGGCCGCCATTAAGAGGGTGGGGTGGGAGGCTAGAGCAGCTGGGAGGATGGAGGGAGGGCCAATGGGTGTGCGCAGGGGGCGCGGACGCAGGGGAGGCAGGTGCAGGGGAACAGTGACCGGCCGGTGCAGAGAAAACGGGTGTTGAGAACCAGGTGAAAAACGAGAGTTAAATGGGGGGGGGGCAGGGTGGCTGAGATGTGCTGAATAACACGGCAAAACTAACGGCAATATAATTTACAAAAACAGGTTATGGCTCACACAGAAGGTATTACTCAGGGAAGGGAAACACAGCAAAACTATCAGCAATAAAAATCACAAAAAAACAGAATATGGCAAACACAGAAGGAATTACTCTGGGGAGGGAAACACGCCAAAACTAACGGCAATGAGAATCACAAAAACAGATTATGGCAAACACTGAAGGAATTACTCACGCGAGGGCAGCAGGAAAAGCCTACCACTAGGCACCAGGGATGAGGCGGAGGCGGAGGCGGATGCCTGCGGGTGGAGGAGGGCCTCGAACTGCTGTCCAGACGGCAGTCAAACCGTATCAGGGGCACGGGGCAGGCTGGTGGAGCCCAGTGAAACTCCTGGCCAGAGACGGTCAGGGAGGTTACACGGGGCTCCGAGCAGAGGCCGCCATTAAGAGGGTGGAGCAGCTGGGAGGAGGGAGGGCCAATGGGTTTGCACGGGGGCAGGACCGCAGAGGAGGCAGCGGCAGGGGAACAGTGAGCCGGTACAGAGAAAACAGGCGATGAGAACCAGGAGAAAAACTAGAGTGAAACAGGGGGGGCAGGGGGGCAGAGACGCTCTGAACAACACGGCAAAACTAATGGCAATATCATTTACAAAAACAGGTTATGGCACACACAGAAGGAATACTTGGGTAAGGGAAACATGTCAAAACTATCGGCAATAAAAATCACAAAAAACAGAATATGGCAAATACAGAAGGAATTACTCGGGGAGGGAAACACGGCAAAACTAACGGCAATAAGAATCACAAAAATAGATTATGGCAAACACAGAAGGAATTACTCACGTGAGGGCAGCAGTGGCAAATGGGCCAAATCTGCTAAGCACTTGTTTGGGACTGGAAAAAATCTTCGTACATGTGGCCCTAAATTACTCCGTCACTCTGGTGACAGGACCGCCCGCTACATTTATAAAGGACCGCAAAGTAGACAATCATTTATTCTGCCTTGACAAGAACTGCTGTCATGGAGCTCTGCACCAAACAGCATAATTTTTTCATTTTCAAAAAGAAAATCCAGAAATGAGATCTAATTTTTGAAAATAAAAAATAAAAAGCACCCCTCGCTGTGGAAGGCATCTCCCATGACAAGAGGGACATTATTTCTATTTTACTGTCCCTCACCGCCAGGGTTCACCTGGCGGTGCGGACAGTAAAAGAAATGGCTATATGTCAATCCATCCTAAGTGGGTGGCTGAACATATAGCCATTTCTCCAACTGCCCTTACTCTGTTTGACAGTTGGAGAAGTTTAGCTATAGCAATGACAGAGTAGTCCTGCTATACCCAAACCTATGGTCTTCCTGCATCAAAATATGTGATTTCCTAATTGCGATTCCATGCAAATCACAATTAGGAAATTGCAATTCCAAATGTACGAAACTCCATTGAGTTTCTTTTGCGAATCCCCGTGGGTCACAAATAGACCTACCTCCTGCATAATAATGAGGCAGGTTGCAATTTGCAACTCATTGGGAATCACAAAAATCAAAGGGATGGTGGCCTGCTGGGGTCAGCAGACCACCATGTCTGTGATTGCTTTTAAATAAAGAAATCTTTTTTTTTTTACGCAGCCCGTTTTACATAAAGGAAAACAGTATGCGCTTTAAAAAAAAAAGCAGTGTCCGTGGGACCATGGTTTCCCAACCATTGACAAAGGTTTATCACCAATGGTTGTCGAATGGGTAACCACTAACTTTTCATTGGTGGTAAATTTTGGTCGTAAAACATTTGTGCATATCGTTCAGATTCGGTATTAGGAAGGGACGCCCTCAACACGCCCCTTCCTAATACCGAATCGGAAACCTAAATTGTGATTCTGAAACAAGTTAATGAATCGTAATTTGGGCTTTGTACATCCCAAATTGCTTTTTCCAGTGGCAAATGGGCCAAATCTGCTATTCAGCCTGTTTGAGACTGGAAAACATCTTCTTACATGTGGCCCTAAATTACTCTGGCACTCTGGTGGCAGGACCGCCCGCTACATTTATAAAGGACTGCAAAGTAGACGATCATTTATTCTGCACTGAAAAAGTGTAAACTTTCACAAACTTGTAAATTTACCTTTGTGAATCAGATCCAGTCTCTCAATGCATCATTACAAAAGAATGGAAATACAGTATGGCTCATCAAGCATATCCATTCAACAATACTGTGTTTATGGAAGATACAGGAAGGTTCTTCCAGCCCATCTCTATCTTAACGAGTCAGGCTTGTGGTCTGAGGTGCTATCTGAGATTGCCCTTTCTCTGCTTGAGTCAAATTAGAAACATAGGGCCAGATGTAGGTAGGGAAAAATTAGCGACTCGCAAATTGCGATTCGTTGCGACTAGCAATTTCCGACTCGCTAACTGCAATGCAGGTAGAAAATGCGAGGACACTTTGCGACTCGCACATGGAGTCGCACCGCAGATAGCGAGTCCGCTGTTTGCGAGGTCGCTTTTTGCGACTGCGCAAAAAACAGACACTCAATTTGCGAGTGGGTGTCGCAAATTGCGACTGTGCCGAAAATTGAATGCAGGTGCTGCAGAACACTCTGGAAAACACTTCCTGGCACATGATGATGACATCACAGCCAGGAAGTTTACTAATACACCTGGGAGGAGGGAGGACCACACCCATTTCTACTTCCGCACAGCAAACAAACAGAGCTCCTGCAACCATGGCTGAAAACCCAAGGAAGAGGAAACTTAAGTTTGCTGAAAAAGAATTGGAGGTGCTGTCAGAGGAGTGCTGTCAGCACCATGACCAGTTGTTTGGCAGGTCAGCCCTCACCGTGCCAGAGACAGAGAAGAGAAGACTCTGGCAGGAGATCCAGGACAAAGTCAACTCCCTGGGGGTCAGCCACCGGAGTGTGGAAGAATTTAAAAAAAGGTGGTACGACCTGCGCTCTCAGACCAAGGAGAGGGTGGCAGAGCGGCTCCGGGAGATGTGAGGCACAGGAGGGGGACCATCGACAGTACCACCACCCACACCCCTGGAGGAAAGGGTAGAAGAGACCCTAGAGCATGAGGCTGTAAGCAGGATGGGAGATCTGGACACCTATGAGGCAGGACCATCAACCGGTGAGTACCATGTGACATGCATGTACCCTCATTAATGCCATACCCCCACCCACCTTGTACAAAGGAGCATGCACAACCAAAATAGCTCCATTTCAGAGTAGCAAACACCAGAACAATGCATTATGGGCAATGTAGTCAAGTAGGCAGTTCATAGGCAATAGTTTATTAGGAAGTTGATAACAGATAGTAGATACTGACAGTGTGTTCCCTATGTCCCACAGGTCTCCCACAAGACACCCCCACCAGCCCAAGCAGCCAGGGGCCACTGGTCAGCCAGCAGGCACATGAGGGAACAGGACCAGCCACCACTGCTACCTGCACCACCGATACCATGTACCCTCAGGGAACACCTGTTGCAGTAGTGGTGTGTGAGCCTGCACCAGGTACGAGCCAGAGTGCCACGGGAGACAGCACAGGGCCTCCACCGCTTCGCAGGCGACGTGGAACATCAACATCAGAGCGGCAGGCAGAGTCAGGGCATGCCTCTACATCACCAACCGAGGCCGCACTTCTACGGGGTCAGTGCCTGCAAACACAAGAATTAAGGAGGATTAGTGGGGCATTGCGGCGCTTTGAACGCAATCATGACAACAGTATGCAGCTGGTACATTCGGAGTTGCAGGTGATCAGTACCAACATGGGTGACCTTGCACTCTCCATGCGCCAACTAGTGGCAGGACTGCTAACGCAGACTGAGAGTGCACGGCGCAGGGACCGCCAGCTGCTTAACCGCCTGGACAGGATGTCCTCCTCAATAGTAAGGCTGGCTGTGAACACAACAGGTCTGTCTAGGCACACAGTCAGCCTCCAGGTGGACATGGGCCACTTTGCTGGTGACGTGGCATGGGGACTGGGCCTTCTCAGCCCTGCTATAGACCTCATGGAGGCACGGCAGGTGGCCAGGGGCACAGGCGACACGCCACAGGACAGTGAGGAGGGCTCCACTGTCAGCAGTGTCTCTGCCGGTGACACCAGGGTGCTTCGCAGTGGAAGCACAAGGCAGGGCACTGCTGACCCCCCTAGTACCAGCCAGACTGGCCGAGCCCGCCGTAGGGTTTGAACTCCACACAGTCCTGGTGTTGGGGCACATGACGTCAATGTGTCCCATGCCAGGTGGACTATTGAAGCCCCTGAACTGTTCCTATTGTACATAGTTTTGTTATTTGCACTTATTAAATCACTTGTTCTTTCCACTTAACACATGGACTCTTTGTGTGTTACATTGGTGAGTATGGTAAAAGTGAGCACGTACCTTCCAAAGTATTGGTTTGCAATGTGTTCCCGTCTCAGTCTGCCTTGATTTGCGACGCTCCTATCCCCATGATGGCGATGTGGTAGCTCTTGCTCTTCATCCTCAGAATCTGGGTCTTCAGGGGTGAGAGGTAGCCCACGTCTGGTGGCAATGTTGTGCAGTATAGCGCATTCAACAACTATTTTGAAAGCTGTTATTGGGGTATACTGGAGGGCACTTCGGTGGAGGCATCTGAACCTTGCTTTCAGCAGTACAAAGGTACGTTCGATTATGTTCCTGGTCCTCTTATGTGCACTGTTGTATCGCCTCTCAGAATCATTGCTGGGTGTTAAGTACGGAGTTAGTATCCATGGACGTAGTGCATATGCACTGTCACCTGTTTGGCACAAAAAGTACAATGTTAGCAAGACATGGGTGGTTTGCACATTGACCTGTGTGCATGTCTTCAAGGTGTATTCAGCTCTACCTAGGAGGTATCCGTCTCCAAACTCCCCACGTTTTAGGCATTGGTGTATCCCACTGTGCCTAAAAATGTAGGAGTCATGAGTACTCCCTGGAAATTTGGCAACCATGTCAGTGATGACATAATGGGCGTAACATACCACCTGGATGTTGAGTGAGTGGGTACACTTCCGATTGCGGAACAGATATTCCAGGTTTGCAGGAGGGCATATTTGTATATGTGTCCCATCTACACACCCTATGACATGGGGGAAGTTGCTAATCCTGTAAAATTCCAGCTTGGTGCTGTTGATTTCTGCCCCATTCCTGGGTAGGTATATGTATCGGGACATGTGTGTGAGTAAGGTGTCTAGGAATGCCCTAAAGAACCGTGAGAGTGCACTTTGGGATACCCCATCTGCCACAGCAATGACCCCCTGATAGCTACCCGAGGCCAAGAGGTGCAGTGAGCATAGCACTTGCACATGCGTAGGGATGGCGCAGCCGCGCACAGTCTGGCGTTCTAGCTGTGGTTTGAGTAATTCTATTAGATCTAGTATAGCTGCGCTGCTAAGTCTATATTTATCATATATTTCCTCCTCAGTTTGCTGGAAGAGTGTCTGCCTTGTTCTGTATATCGTCTCCTGTCTCTGGCTCCTCCTCCTCCTCTGCTGGGCGGCGTGGGCTCTCCTCCTCACTGCTATCAGGTATATCTCCGCCATCTTGAGTAACCCAGATACCTTCTGGGTCTCCTTTTATACTTTGGTAATGGTTACCACCTGCTCTGAGTTAGTGGTAAATTGGAAGTGCAAAATGGGCTTTTTGCGACTAGTCGCAATTTACGAGTTGCTATTGCATATGGTTTGCGACTCGCAAATTGCGACTTCCTATTTGCGGGTCGCAAAATGGGGTCGCAAATTTTGTGAGTCAGTAAAGGCTTGCGTCGCATTTTGCGAGTCGGAAATTGGCTTTTTGCATCCCATTTCCGATTTTGCGGGGTCGCAAATTGCGATTCGGGCCAGTTTGCTACATCTGGCCCATAGTTGCTAAATTAAACTATACCACTCCCCGCAAAAAGGGGCCATCATGTAATCCTCCCTGCAGAGGTATTTTTTGTGTGTTTGGTATACATGGGTCTCTTCCATGCAGGAACAACAGGTGGGTTGTATGTCCTACTAGACCACATTGGGCAAGTATTGGTATTGTCAGGGGTCACCTAGGGTGGTGTGGTGTTATTGTCTGAGTGTGTTGTGAAATCTTGAAGGACACATCCCAGTGCTTGGCAAGGGGCTGTAGATTGCACTTCTTATCTCTGCAATGAGTGATGCATTCAGCTTGCGCCCATTTGGTTACCTCTGCCTGTCATTGTGGTAGTCTTGGAGGCTGTGACAATTTCCACTTCATCGCTACATCCCATTTTGCTAGCTGTATTTGTGAGGTCATTAATGTGAGTTGTTGCTTTTCCGGTTTGGGGTGTTGGAACAGCCCTAGGAGGCATTGTTGTGCTTTATTCAGTCAATCCCTTCCTGTTGCCCGGGAGATATCTGCCAATACCACGTCTCAGTAATTTTCCAGTACTCTACACGTCCAGAACATGTATATCACATCTGAAAGGCCTGGGCTTCATCCGGAACTGGGGGATAGATCCAGATGGTCAAGTAGACCATGTGCAGGATACAAAATTCTATATCTTTAAAGCTGGAATTTCGGGGTGTCTTTCTGGGACATTCTAAGGCTTTAAGCCATTCTGAATCATGTAGTGCTTGTCCCAGTGAATCCTCCCAGGCAGATCGTAAGCTGGTCAATGCAGTTGAGTCACACTGAATGTAGGGAGTGTAGGGCATGTAATAACTTGTTCTGGTCCCCAGATCCCCCAGTGTTGTGGTAGTGATGCACCGTAAATCAAGAAGACTCCACTGTGTATGTCATGGAGGTCTCGAAAGGACATTAATGGCTCATCAGTGCAAAGGCCGAAAAGAGTATGAATGCCAGCCGTCTTCCAGACCTTATCCAGTAAGTTCTTACCAGCCTCTTGTTGGGAACCACCTTAGTGGTACATGCGAGGAGTAGGATCGAACAGTCGTGGCCCATAGAACCTCAGCTTCATACATTCCAGAGTTTTCCACAGAATGAATGGAAGTTTAAACTCTGGTCGGTGACCTGGAAGTATTAAGTAATTAAGGAGGCCCAGGAGGATAGTTGCTTAGGGCACCCCCATGTCGTCAGTGTGATGTTGGGCCAGCCAAAGGGCCACCCATTGGAGTTGGGCAGCAAGATAATATTGTGTGGAGTTTACCATGGGCTGCGGAAAGTTGCACAGTACGTAATGCCACCGTTTTCCATTGAGTTCCCTGGATCAGTGTAAGTAGTATTGAGTCTAAATCCCAAAGAATGCATTTGCGGATCATAACTGGGAGGTTGGAGAAGAGGTAAAGTAGCTGGGCAGCATCACATTTTTGACAGAGAGATGTACCCTGCTGTGGACAATGGCTCTGTAATCCAAAAAGCCACTTTTCAGGGTGCGTACTATCATGCCAAGGTTTAGCTCCAGGCGATCCTCCTCCTTGTAGCAGATCTGTACCCCGAGGTATTTGAACGACTGTTGAGCCCATGCCAGACACTTGTTGCCCAGCTGACAAACCTCTCAGGGAGGTGCTCACTGAAAGAACAGATAGTGGATTTATTGTAATTGCTGTAGAGGCCAGGGATTTACCCAAAGCTGTTCAGGGTAGAGGTAAATGAGCCTAGGTCCCCGTAGACATTTCAGAGATAAAGGATCATTGGCCAGAGGTATCATTATTTTGAATAGCAATTACCTAATTGCGATTTTGTGTAAATCACAATTAGGTAATCACTATTTAAATGTATGAAACTCCAGGAGTTTCATTTAGCACTTCATAATGGCTCGCAAATCGACCTACCTAATTAATATTCAGGTGGTAGGTCACAATTTGCGACTCATTAGGAAACACTAATGTCACAGGGATGTGGCCTGCTAGGATCAGCAGACCACCATGTCTGTGACTGCTTTTAAATAAAGCAGTATTTTTTTTAATGCAACCCATTTTCCTCAAAGGAAGATGGAATGCATTAAAAAAAAAGAAAAATGAGAAGTTTTCTTTTATTTTTTTATGAGTAGGCAGTGGTCCGTGGGACCACTCCCCACTCTTAAAAAACATTTTTGCACACATTCACAAAGGGGATGAGGTCCCTTAGAGTCCCCTTCCTGTTTGTGAATGGGTTACCACCTACTTGAAGTAGGTGGTAAAATGAGAATGTTTTGCGATTTCGGTCACAAAACATTTCTACATACCGCCCGCTGCAATATGGTATTAGGAAGGGACACACTTGACACGCCGCTTCCTAATACCAAATCAGTACTGAATCACAAATTGGAAATCATGGATACCAAAATGCATTTTGGGGGTCACAATTGGCTCGATCTGGCGTAGAGAAAAATAGCATGCATCTGAGGTCTGATAGGTATGGCCCAGTCTTGCCCACTGGTGTGTAGGAGAGCTGCCAGTGGCTCAAAGGCCAGCACAAAGAGCAGAGGAGAGTGGCAGCATCCATGCCTAGTGACTTTTGCTACCGGGTAGGTCTCTGAAATGTAAGACCATTAGGACCCTGGCGGTGGGTTTGTGCAGAGTAATTGAATCCATCCCAGCATTTGCGGGTCAAATCCAAACCTGCAAAGTGCTCAGAACATGTAATCCCAGTTTAAAGAATCAAAAGCCTGTTCCAGGTCAGGGGAGAGGCAGTCTGCGGTTGCTAGCTAGCTCAATATGTAGAGGTGTTGGATATACAGTGGAGTATTACATGCAAAATAAAACTATCTTGTTCCGGGTGGATCAGGGTTGGTAGGAGAGGCTGGAAACACTCTTCAATAATTTTACTGAGGATTTTGTAGTCTACAGATAGAATAGTGATTGGATGGTAAGAAGATGGGAGTTCTGTGTCCTGACCAGGTTTTGGAATAGGCACCACAAGGGGCTCATGTTGGGGGAAGGAGACCCATTTCTTTGCATCATGGCACACCTGCAGGAGGCACGGTATTAAGGAGGATTTATATGTAGCATAGAATTAAAGGGTAGTCCATCCAAGATGGTAGTGCGGCCCCTTGGGATAGTTCTAATTGCATCCTTTATGTCTTGCTCTGTGTTCAGGCCTTCTGGAGTCTGTTGGTAGTTACAGTGTATCTGGGATGAGGTCAGCACCTCCAGGGATCTGAATGAGGAGTCAGATCCGTTGTGGGGTCCCTCCCAGTAAAGCTCAGGATAATATTTGTATAAAGCTGCATTTATTTCACCCTGCAAGTTGTGTAGTTCCCTCCCTGCACCCCTGATGATGGGGATTGGAGTGCCCAGCAGCATGTGCCTCCCTTTCTTTCTCCGAATTGTGTGTTTGGGTAGGGTTTGTCATGGTCCTAGTGTCCCAACTCCGCAAAGATTTTTCAACATCTTGGAGTTAGTTGTCAATGGCCTGGCTGGCTCCCACCAAAATAGTGATGCAAGTCCCTTATATAACCACTTTAAAGGATTCCCACTCCACCAAAAAAATAGGACATTGCGTATGCATTGTCAGTAAAGTATGACATGATTGCCTCTACCAGTATGGACCTACATGTTGCATCTTCCAACCACAAGGTTGGAGTGTCCACATGGGGACTGACATTGGCACTGCCATCCAGTGTACATCCAATTACAATGGGTTGTGGCTTGAGAAGGTCTTGCCCAAGTATGCTGTGCATGTAGTCTGTGTTAAGAGGTCAGTGAAGCACATTATGCGGTCAAGGCGGACATGTAAGTCATCAGGGAGAGAGAAAAAGGAGAATTATTTATCATGAGGGTGTTGAGCTCACCATATGACCTCTAGGGACCAATACTGCAACCATCTGTGAGACCCTTCACATTGCAGGTTACCGAGGTAACAAGAAGGGGGAAATGTGACCTGTAAAATGACAGGGTGAGAACACAGTTTAAGTCACTCCCCGGTATACAGGAGAGCACGCTCATTGGGTAATAAGAGTAGAGAGTGAGGACAGGAACAAGTGTTAGTCCAAATTGGGTGCATATAAGCTCCCCATCACTATTGTTTGCCCATCCAGTCATCCATCATAAAAAAAACATATTTTCCATCTTTGGCAATAAGGGACTCAGCAACAATAAAGGCGATCCCTAAGGCACACCAAAAGCTCCTCTGCCCTAAAAATAGAAGAAGAGGCATGGAAGAGTTGACCTCACCAGCGATGATGTATTCGGCCACTCTCCGTCTGGTAGAGGTGGGTCTTCTGTAGGAGGACCAAGTGGTCCCCAGCACATCCAAGATGGGAGTGGATTTTGTCACATTTGGAATCTGTCCCTAGCCCCTGACATTCCATGTTATAAATCTAAAGGTCTCCCTGTGCATGTTAGATAGTGTTTAGAGTTAAATGCATGGTGAAGACATTCCCCAGTGGTGAGGAAAAGGTGGGGAAAGTCTTGGAACACCCATAACAATGTGGTGTATGTCATAGCAATGCGGGTAGGTTGAGTGGTGGGAATGTCTGAAATCTAATGAACAACATCACAAAAATTGTAAAACACTGAAGAGAGAGGCCATCAGACCATCTGACCCAAGGGAATAAACTGCTACAGCCTCCTCTGTATTCAGTACACGTTGTCAATTGCCTGGGGGGTGGAACTTTTCAAATTGAAGGTAATTCACAGTTATCAGTTAGAGCCACTGACCCAGCAGGAGGTGATGATCAACATATGGTCTGAGTCCTGCCATGCCCACCATGTTTCAGTATGGAGTGGCATTCAGGGGTCCCAGTGCTAGCTGAGGCAGCTGTTGCAGTTAGATTAGTTAATCTCCCACCTGCTGCGTCATCTGAGTCTCCCTCATGGGGCAATGACATGTCTGATTCAGAAGAGAGATCCTAGGGGCCCCATCCACAGACAAAGTCGGAGTCGGATAGGAGGGTCACTGCCCATCTCAGGACCAGCCTCCAGCTCTCAGAAGCCTGGTCTGCAGGAGGAATCATTGCTGCTCTACTGTCTGCAGCAATGATGGCTAGGGCCTGAGTGGACCTCTTGCCGGGCAGAGGCCAGGGGCCTGGTCTCCCTGTGAGCTCATTCTACCTTGCTGTTGATCCATTCAGGCCCATGCTTCTACAGGGTCTTTGAGGAAATGAGTGCAGTCTTCTGCCACCACGCATAGCTGAGAGGGTAAAAGAAGGGCATATTTAAGGCCCTGGTTGTGTAGTTCCTTTTTGACACTGAGGAAGGAGGCTCTATGACGTTGAAACACAAATGTATAGTCTGGGAAGAACATAATTCTTGAAGAGTCTATTGTGATTGGGTCTATTGATCTGGATTTCTGCAGAGTAAGGTCTTGATCACAGAAATTTAACAATACGGTTACCATAGGTTGCAGGGTCCCTAGAGGGTAAGGGTGTCTACCCCGCACTCTGAAGTCTTGTTACACTCTGTACATTGAAGAGATCTCTTCCGGAGTTACAGTAATTCACAGCCAAGTATGCAGGAATGTTGTAGCATCATTCCCCTCCATGCCCTCTAGAAGGACAACTACTGCTATATTATTTCACCTCGCACTGCCCTTCTCATCCTCAGCACAGGTCTCAAAGAACTGGACACAGGATACCAGTATATCTATGCCGGTCGTGTGGTTCTCTGTTACAGGAGTAAGCTCTTGCAGGGTCAACTTGTGTTGCTGTTGACACCTCCTCGCTGAGCTTTCACTGGTCTTCCCTTAGCACCCCCAAGTTGATAACAACCCTGACTATTTTTTGTTCAAGGGCGGATTTCAGCCAGGATAAGATCCGGATTCTCAGGGGTCGATGCCACAGAGCAAGTAAGATGTGAGGATGTTGCTGAGTCTGTGGGGGAGCCTTCTAGTGCCAAGATCTCTCCCAGAACGTCAAGGTGGGGCATGGTGGTTCTAGATTTTTAGTTTTGTCCACCTTAGGAGCCTGCACCTGTCTCTTCAGCCTTGGTTCCCGGGGTAGGGTGGCCCCATCCTGGTGTAAGGTCTAATTTCCTCCAGGGGCCCACCTGTCACCCCTAGTTGTAAGGGGGCCAGCACGAGCAGCTGCCCAGCAAATGCGTTCTCTCAGGCCCATTGGCTCAGCCCTGGTGAGGCATTATCTGTATTGTGTTGACAGCCCCCGCAGGACTTCTCCTTTTTTATTGCAGGGTGTAGGGGAGAATGCTGCCAGGCTGTGAATGGGACCCTGATGGGCACAGTGTCTAGTATGATATAGCAGGTGGATCTGGCTGTTTCCCACTGTTCAGCCAGGCCCCAATTAAGAAGCAGCAAAAAAATTGGTTTGTCCTTATCTATATTGAAGTGACCACTCCTGCGGAGCTTCTCCCACCTTGACACGTGGGGTTGGCAGAGATGGTTGTGTGGTCTTCCATGGGGGCCTCGTTGGGCTCCAGTCGTGATGGATTAGGCTGGCCTGGCTCCATTCCTCCATTTGACAGGGCCCCAAGGAAGGAGTGACACAAATATCCTAGTCATGACGGGTAGCCCCTGAGGTCTCAAGCCTGCCGCTCTCACTTTAATTGCTGGGAGCTGCAGGGTAGGGGCCACTGGCTACGGTGCAGGCTAACCATGGGCCGCCCCACTGTCAAGGTCTTAGTGGCGAGGGTGTCACCCGGGCACATCCATTCTCCGGACATGCCTCACCCCGCATCTCTGTTCTTAGTTCCCTGACTCTCCCGAGTGGTGGCCAAGTGACACACAGGCTGTGCCCAATACAAAAGCAGGAGAGGGGGCTCCTGACCCTGCAACCAGCCCGTTCAGCCCCCAACAGGATAATTTGTGAGGCCTCTGGGTTGCGTAGGCCTGGCCGAAGTCCAAAGCCTCCTCAATGTGCGGCCACCATCTAGGCAGTCAGCCATGACTCCATCCTCCCCAGCTAGCACTAGCAGCCGAAACAAATGATAATAATCAAATTATTTTTTATTGTTTTCCGAAAAGTTAAAGGATTTAAGCCACAAGAGTAACAAACATTTGCAACCTCAATGAACTGGCATTGGTTAGTTGGTGTGGGTGGTATTTTTTATTTTATTTTATTTGAGGAAATTGCCACAAAAATATAAGAAAATCACAAGTGCTTGCAATAAAACATGTAAATTAAAAAGAAATCACGCAATTTGAATTGAAAGGTACTGGCACTACCTAGTTAGCAGGTGCACTTACAGTTATAGAAATCCTTTAGCTTTAATCTTTGTTACAGGACATTATGATTTAATTAGAGAAAGGAAAAGCACTAGTTGATTTGAATTACTGGCATCTGAAATACATTTTAAACACACAAGGTGACTAAAAAATAAACAAGCATTGATAATTGAAATCTATTGTGCGTTTAAAAAGCAATGCCAACAGGCTTTGCTAAAGCTTCTTTGTTGGTGCTGTTCCACGATGGCAAAAAGATAAAAAGCCTCTGTGCCGATTCTGACTAGCTTTGGAAAAAAAGTGTGATGATGTTTACATTCGCATGTGTCACAATGCATGCATGCATCTCTGGAGGGACTAGTAGGGGGAGAAGGGGTTGAGGAAGAGCAGCAGTGGAAGAGAGGTGGCTGGGGTTTATGTGTTTTTTTAAACCTGGAATGGGAGCAATGGAATAGGATCTTGAGCTCTGTGTCATTAGTTCATCCAGTCATATTATTTTTCAAATGCATACTAGCACTTACTATTTACTACTTCTTAGCACAGAAATTTTGGTATTTTCATATTGAACTAAAGACGTCCAAATGTAGATTTTAAACATGCATTGACAAAGTCAATAGGTCCTGTGTTGGCTGAGAGGCTTTTGGCTGTGCCAGTGAAAGTTTTTTTGTGAAACCTTATATACAAAAAGATTAAGAAATTGGCACCTGTGTATACTGTACATATAGGTGTACCGATAAATTGCATTTTTTTTGTAAATAAGCTTTATTAAAAAACATTTAAAAAATGGTTGCTTCTGCATGTGCATGTGTATGCACTCGTATGCCTGTCTTTAAATTATTTTGTAAATAAAGTCTACCAGTAACATTTAAAGAGAGATATCCTTGCATCCGTGTACGTGTGGCATTCTTGCATTTGTACACATGTGCACGCAATTTTGGCAATTTTGGAATAGGTTGAAAGCCCATCAAAAGATGGTCTGTATGCACACGTAAGGATGGACATTAAAAATGGGTTAAAACCTCATTTTAAAACATAGCCACCACAAACAGAGGTTGCCTGATTTAACATATTGGAAGTAAGGGCAAAGGCCCAGAAGCAGTGTCTGGGGATCATATGTACGATGGAACCACACATGCATCTACCACACATCCATTACCACGCATATACCACTACCACACACATCTTTAGCATGCATGTCATTCCCACAAACATACATGGGGTGCATTATAAGTAACATTGCCATGCATACCGTTACCATGCATAATATTACCACGCTTATGTTTGCCACGCAAATGATTTTTCTCTGGGAAAATAGTATTATATTATTATATACAGATTACATAAATACAATGTTATGTAATAATTAGACATAGTAAATAAAAGACACATATGTGTATGGAATGACGATATAATTGTGGTACTGCAATCTGTATTAGCAAAATATTTCTAAAAATAAAACGATGGTGCATGGCACATCTCCATGCAACATGACACAATACAATGCCCAGGAAGCTGCCAAGTGACACACAGGCTTGTCCCACGCCGAAAGCAGGAGAGGGGACTCCTATCCCCTCAAACAGCCCATTTAGCCTCCAACAGGATAATTTGTGAAGCCTCTGGGTTGCGTAGGGTGGAAAGGGTTCTGGAGCCTCCTCAATGTTCAGCTGCCACTTTAGGCAGTCAGCTATGCCTCCCCCCAAGCTAGCATCAGAAAGTGAATGAGAAATCCAATTTACTCTCACATTTTCAGAGAAATTAAAGCACCTTATTGCGAGTTTGGTGGTCGAACCGCAGACTGCCATCTTGGCAGACCCAAAAAGACCGCCATGTTGCCGGTCTTTCAGACCGCTTTATTACGAGTTAAACAGTCAGGGCCACCAAGCAAACAAGTTAGACTGCCAGCGACGCAGCGACCTGGAAATAGGCATTCTGACCTCCAGCGCTGGCAGCACTGCAACCCACCTTATTACATGCACACAGTCGCCATGGTGGTCCCCCATGGCGGTCCAACCATAGCGGTTCACGGTCAGCAAAGTATGACACAACTGCACATTGGAGGAATTTGAAAACACAGCTGATACACATTGCCACACTAGACATACCTGCAAAGGACACTATAAAACACACCTCTTCACAGACCACAATCCTTTGCATTTTCACTGCAAGGCAAAGAAGCCCAAGCACCTTTTTTTCATAGAGTACATAGATTAAGCACCCCTTTCTTTCACCATCCCATTGAACACCCTGCACAAACATTTGTCCATTCACACCCTTTTGCACTTCCCCTCTTTAGTAAGTCACTGTCACCTATTGTTTTGTGTTCCACCATGTCACGTTCTAAAAGTCCCCATTTTTCAGAAGATGAGTTAACATTCATGGTGGATGAAATCATAAGACTAGAGCCACAATTGTCTGGAGCACAAGTTCAGCATACTCCTCTCAGTAGAAAAATGGAAATGTGGGACAGGATCATTGACAGAGTGAATGCTGTAGCACCGCCCCACGCAGAAGGGAGGACGTCCGGAAAAGGTGGAACAACCTCAGGGGCACGGTCCATTCCCTGGTCTCCAGGCACCAGCTGCAGGCCAAAAAGACTGGTGGTGGCCCTCCCAGTACCCCATTACATCTCTTTCCCTGGGAGAAGGTCTTGGTCATCCTGCATCCTAAGGGCGTGACAGAAATACCTGAGGGAGTGAAATCTGGTAAGTCACCACACTACAAATGTCAACAAAATGCTATGTCTTGCATGCTCACAGCTCACTTTTATCCTTATGAACTGTTACTCCACTCACCAGCCCAGTGTTCACCTATTCAAATGCCTCTATTTGGCAATTCTCAGTTGAAGTGTACTCACCCGGGGAGATGACATTTATATAGTGTGTGTAGTACAGGGACAGACATAACTGTATCTTCCAGCAAGCACTGTTTCTATTACTCCAAACACCAGACCACTGTTCAGTTGTCCAAATAACCCTGTTTGTTATCTGTCAATTTAAGGGTACACACCTACGGAGATAATATTTGTTACGTGTGTGTGTTGTACAGGGACTGGCATTACTACAACTCCCAGGAGGCACTATTCCTGTAACTACACACACTAGCATAGTTGTCACATGCTACAATACATCTGTTAGTGAAAACATTGATTGAGTGTGTGTGGTAGAGAGAGTGACCTTGACGGCAACTCACAGGAGGCCCTGTTACTGTAACTCCAACCACCAGCACAGTGGGTACATGCCAATACATCTGTTTCACAATTATCAATTGAAGTGGACTCAGGATACCATTTGTTTAGTGTGTGTAGTAGAGAGAGAGAGAGACATGCTGCAACTCCCAGGAGGCCCGGTTTAACTCTAACCACTAGACCAGTATTCTCTTGTCCAAATAGCCCTGTTTGTCAACTCCTCAATGACGTTTACTCACCAGGGGTGTTGGAAAATGGGTTTGCAGACACTGAAAATCGCGACGGGTGCCACTGCACCCGTCGCACCCCTTCAACTCCGCTGGCTCCATTCGGAGCCGGCTTCATTGTTGAAGGGACTTTCCCGCTGGGCCGGCGGGCGGCCTTCTGGCGGTCGCTCGCCGGCCCAGCGGGAAAGTCGGAATGACCGTCGTGGTCTGTTGACCGCGGAGTGGTCTTCCGATGCGGAATGACCCCCATAGTGGAAAGCATTCAAATATCACAAAACAGTAATTCATCATCATCATCAAAGAATACTTTATTCGATTGAATAAAACAATCATAAAAGCAGATAATTCATATTAAAAACATCACTCAATATTTGAAATAGTATGAAAACAGTAAGTCAAACTGTATCTAAAAGGACCTTATAGCGAGATTACGTTACAAGGAGTTAAACAAATTCACATAAAAGCCACAGTTCAAAAAGATGACAGAAAAAATCAGTATAAGAGTATGTTTTAAGACAAAAACTATTGTCATTAATAAAATACATTTAAAATTTATACAAATAAGAAAACCCTATCTAGGTAATTTGATAATATGGTCTGGCCTTCATACTGCACATAAAAATAAAGCTGTTCCATTGCAAATCATAATTGATGGTAAGGACAGAAGGTAATTAAAGGCAGTGTGACATTGTTTAAAATGCATTGATTTTAAAAATGGAATCACAAATGCTTTCCTTAAGTCTGCATAGAATTTACAAAAAAAGAGAATGTGTATTGTACTTTGCTCAGACACTAGGTCACAGGGACATTTTACCAAGATAGGGGTCCAATCATTAATACACGGGAAGCTACCAAGACGATGGAAAATCTCTAATCTTAGGCGCGTAAGGACAAACCGATTCCTTGGGTTCAGTACATTACTCAAATATGGTTCCATGCCATCTGTTTGTTGCAACATGAAATTCCTCATTACACTGGGTTTCTTTGCCTCAGTGGCCCATCTTAAATCGGCCAGGTGAGTAAGACAAATATTTTTTCAGTTCTTTCCTGGAAATTGTTTCCAGTTTTACCGGAGTGGAATATAACTCAGGATAGCCCAGCTCTGTAAAGAAAATCTTTATATAATTTAGCCATGGAATTTTCAGCGGGTAAGATAATGCCAATGCATCTTCTATGATGGCCCTATTCAGCCTAGCGGAATCAGAAGTCTATATTTTATGCCATAATAGGATTGGTTGGATACGAATTAAATCTATAAGGTATGATACCCCCAATTCCATATGGCATGCCAGTGTAGGAGTAGATTTTGGAGCGCTTAAAATAAACTTTAAAAAATCGTTTTCAACTAGCTGTAGGTTGTTTCAGTTCCTATATCCCCAGAGTCCTGCCCCGTACAATACAAGAGAAACACATCTTTCATTGTACAGTATTATCATATCCTTGGGAGTCGCTCTACCAACCTTTTTCGATTTGTTTTTTACAGCCATGATAGTTTTAGGGAATGACAGCTTCCTTGATTTTATGGCTTGTGACCATGTCCCTTCATTATCGAAGGTAATGCCTAAATATGAAAAAGTTCCTGTATCGTCTAGTTTCGTACCTTTTAGCATAATCTGGGGTTTCTTTATAGAATTTCTACCACATGTCATCGAGAAAGTTTTAGAATGGTTGATTCTGAGACCTAAGGCTTTCATATGCTTATCAAAGGTTGTGAGTAGCTTAGGCAATGCAACTGGGGTGCGGGCCATCAAAACGGCATCATCCGCGTACAGGAGTGCTGGGATCTTTCGAGAACCAACTTGTGGGAGGTCACTGCAAGCATCAGATAATACCCCCTCTAATTTATTAATATATAAGGCAAACAGTAGTGGCGCTAGTACGCAGCCTTGTCGTACCCCCGTTCAATAGGAAAGGCAGAGGTGCATTCACCCTGAAGCCCATAACGCACCTTGGCTTTAGCTCCAACGTATAATTCTCTAATAAAATGAAAAATAGTTAGGTCTACCCCCATGTCCAATAAAATAGGCCATAATTTACTGTGGACCACACAGTCAAATGCTGAAGTCAGATCGACAAACACTAAATATAAGGCTCCGGCCTTGGCCCTCATGTATTTACCGAGTATAATGTCTAAGTTCAGAGCCTGCTCCATGGTCCCTATTCCAGCTCTAAAGCCATATTGCAAGTCCGAAAGAATATTATTTTCTTCCGTCCAATCTCGTAGTCTGTTTAAAACAATTCATCCAGCAATCTTTGCAAGAGTATCAAGCAGAGAGATTGGGCGGTAGCATGCAGGATTTTGACGATCTCCCTTTTTGAAGATAGGAACAATGATGGACTCAGCCCAGGTCGGTATAAAGACTGTGGCACAGCAGGCACGTAAAACTTGAGTTAATAGTGGGCCCCAAAGTGAAACATTCGACTTGTAAATATCAAGTGGGACTCCATCTGGGCCCGGCGCTTTCCCACTTTTGCTAGCGTTAATTGCCTCTATAACCTCATTAAGGCTAAATGGTGGAGAAATAGATTGAGGAACTGGTCTCAGACAGTTTGGTTCCAAGACCAAATCTTTAGCGGAGTATATACTAGAGAAAAAAGAAACCCAATCCTCTTCAGTAATGGCTATTTCAATTGATGGTAATGTTCCATCACACAGAAGAGGAGAGTTTACAATTTTCCAAAATTTAACGTTGTCATTCCTAAGGCTTGCTTCATGAAGAGAATGCCAAGCCTCATTTTTTAAATTCTGTTTTCTTCTTCTTATAGCCTTATTATACTCCTTCCTCTGAAAGCTGATGTCATGTCTATCAGGGTGTTGTCTGTGTAAGCACTGTTTAAGATTTTTATAGGCTTGAGTGCATTCACTATCAAACCATCTTTTGCCTACACAAGGTCTAGATTTGCCAAAGCTAACTGTAAGAGAGTTTTTGATTTCAGTAGTTATTGCAGTGAAAGCGTTAATACAAACCTGCGGGCAAATGTTGTCTGAAAGACAAATTTCAAACTCTTTAGAGAGTTTGCTCATTAATTGTTTCATTAATTGCGTAGGCTCAAGCTATGACCAGCGGATAGTGTAGCCATTTCGTGTTACCAATTCTATATTCTCTACCGTCATCTATTGGTTCCTTGTGTTTGGTGATGGCTTGGGGGAATACAATGCTTAAACTTTGAGGGTAGTGGTCGCTAAACAAAACATCTTGAATTTTATATTCAGACACATAAGTAGTAAAATTATTAGATAATAATATAAAATCAATTATTGTGTTAGCATGTCTGCCATTGAATGTGGGTTTTAACTGTGGTTTACAATGATTTTAACTATTGCACAGAAGGAGATCAAATTTAAACAACGTTTCCTTCAGCAAATTACCATAATGATTATGTGTAAAATGGCATGAGTTGTCATCTCAACCCGTGCCAAAAAGACAAAATTTTTCCATGGATTGAGGACACAAATGTGTGTTAAAATCCCCCCCACACACAATAAAAGTCTCATTATGCGCTGAGTTACATACTCGGCCCAGTTCTTCCTGCAACAGCTTGAGAACAGAAAAAAAACTTTGTTGAGGAACATTATTGTAAAAGTTAATAATCACCATTTGTGCAATGATTCTTAATTTACATTGATCAGTTGATAAAATTAGTTAGAGATTAGTCTTACATCCTTAATTAAGTTGAACTTGTTGGAGATGAAAGTACACAGCCCACCTTTTGCCCTGCCCCATGAGCAAGGAATGGCGGGGGTGTGAAGTGTCCTAAAACCATTTATGTGGATAGGGTCCACGGACCAAGTCTCTTGTAAACTCACTCAGTAAAAGGATCGAATATATTCTAACCAGTCTTCATTCTTACTTTTCGAGCGCAGACCCGCCACATTCCAAAATAAAAATGAGTAGTCCTCTCCCCCAGTTTTAGTCCCTTGCCCCACGGAAGACTGTTTAGTTACTATGAGGGTCATTTCGACCTCGGCGGTCTTTTGACAAGACCGCCGAGGGACCGCCGTGCTGAAGACTGCCAGTGGTGGTGGTTTTCCGCTCGGCGTATTATGACTGCTGGCAGCCCTCCGTCCTTTTCCGGACAGAGAGCCGCCAGCAGCCATACTGGCGGGCGGCGGGGAAGTGGAGGTTGCTCCACCTCCACCACCATGTCAACAGAACACCGCCCACCGAATCACGTTCTGTGATTCGGCGTGGCGGTGTTCTGTTGACGGTGTGGTGGCGGCGGAGCAGCCCCCATGGATCCCGTCCCCTCCCGGAGGATCAACGGACCAGGTAAGTTGATCGTTCGTTAGGGGAGGGGTGTTGTGTGTTGTGTGCGTGCAATGGGGGTGTGCGTGTGTGTATGTAGAGGTGGTGTGTGAGTGTGTGTATGCATGCGGGGGTGTTGTGTGTATGGAAATTAGTGCGTGTCTGTCTCTATGTATGGATGTATGCATGTATGTCTGAATGTGGGTGTGTGCGTATGACTGTGTGTGTGGCTGTTGGCATGTATGTTGGTGTATGTGCGGGTATGTGTGTTGGTGGTGCCTGCGTGTGTGTCGGGTGTGAATGTGTAATGTAATGTTGGGGGCAGGGGTGGGGAGGGGGGTTGTGCCACCTTTGGGGGTGGCAGGGGTGGTGGGGGGGTGTAGGGGAAGGACTCGGGGTGGGGGAGACTCCTATCAGTGCCAGGGAAGGAATTCCCTGGCACTGATAGTGCTCACCGCCATGGATTTCATGGCGGTTCCAAACCCCATGAAATCCATGGCGGTCAGCCGGGTCATGATACCGCCGGCGGTATTGTGACGACTGTCGGGCAGGAGACCCAGGTCTCCAGCCCAGCGGTCGTCTCAGCCCTGGCGGTCAGATCGGAGAAGTGGCGGATGACCATGGCGGTAACCGCCATGGTCATAATTCCAAAGTTTTTACCACCAGCCTGTTGGCGGTAAGACCGCCACTTCTCCCCCGACCACCAGTGATGTAATGAGGGCCAATGTCTTTTGACTGGATGGAGAATCCACTTATTGGCACTACGTTATTAGCAAGTTGACTCGGTTCAACATCCGTCTCCGTCTGTCCATCTTCATTACTCTCCACCAAACCATGCCCACTCTTTAATGGATCGGAAACTGGGATTAGCGTAATAGTTGTAGGCCCACCCATTTCCTGATCAAATGATAGTCAATCGACACCTTCCAAAGAGAGGGCATGAAATCTATTTTTGGTTGGATCGAATAATATCTTTCCAACCTAGTTGTTTGTTTGTCAAAATTAGGACCAAGACGGACCTGGTCAATGTTGTGCGTATAGAAGAAACCCAGAGGCAACAATATGGTGCCATAGTCCGTTGGGTAGTGACGGCTGTTACACTTACACTTGCAAACTGAGCCTTCATTAAATTAAACATTGTCTCCACGTTTTCCTCCAATCGTGATAAACGTTCAATCATTTGGTCAAAAAGGGGCCTGACTAGATGTTCCAAAGAGTTAATAGTCTCTAAGGGATTAATTTCCATATTCACTATAGGTTGTGCATTCCTATGACCATAGGTTGAATTCTCGCAGAGGGTATGTGAGTAGATTCAATAAGTAAGGGTCCAGGATTACCTCGTCTAATCTTATCAAGTGGCTCTTGACTGGGGGCTTTATCCTTACTTACTAATTTGGGTTTCCTTAAACGTTTAGGAGGAGGTGGATGGTCGCCGTCATCTATCATAAAGTCAGTTATATCCTGAATACATCCATTCTTACCTCTAATTTGAGGTCCAGTTACCAGAAAATTAGTCAATTTTAGTGGTGGGGGGAAATGGGGAAGGTCCGAGGATTGAGTTAAAATCCTTTCCTCAACATTAATAATTTGTTTATCAATTGCCCCCATAGCTCCTGAAATAAATTTTAATATTAGTGAGTGATCTTTCTGGGAGGTAGTATCTTTTAAGCTGGATTGCTTCCTTTTACCCATTCTCGCTAATTATTTGACCCTACCGAAAAAAAGTGAAATAGTTATGCTTAAAATACAATGTTCCTCGCTGATAGAGGTAATGAGGCTGAGTAGGGAAAAAAAAAAAAAAAAACGCTATATGTCTATAGCAGAAATGAGACAAGAAGAAAATGTGACCTCCCACAATGCTTAGGGGCTGTTTTACGAAGTCGAAGAGGCAAAATTAAAGCACTGCTTCAAGAAATCAAGAAAGAAGGATAAGCAAAAGTACCTGTTAAGGCTTAGGTGCCCAAACCAGTAATTGCAGAGAAGATGTCAGGGGGGTGGCCCAGCCCAGCCTCTGCCAGGCGCTGACGGGCGCAGGACGGGCCTGCCCTTAGCCCAGGCATTGCCCGGGCACCGTCCGCGTGCGTCCTGCAGGGCGGGAGCGCAAGATTAAATTTAAAGCGCTCCTGCCCCTGTGCTGATGGCCGCCGCCTCCTCCTCCGTCAATACGCGCTACCCGCGGAGCGGAAGCGCATGATTAAATTTAAAGGGCTCCTGCCCCTGTGCCGATGGCCGCCGCCGCCTCCTCCGTCAATACGCGCTTCCCGCGGAGCGGGAGCGTGAGATTAAATTTAAAGGGCACCTGTCCCTGTGCCGTTGCCCGCCGCCTCCTCCTCCGTCAATACGCGCTTCCGAGTAGCGGGTGCACAAGATTAAATTTAAAGGGCTCCTGCCCCTGTGCCGATGGCCACCGCCTCCTCTTCCGTCAATACACGCTTCCCTAAGTAAAACAGTAATTAAATAAAACACAGGAAACAGTTTAAAATTCCAAAACCAATTTATAAAAATAGATTATATTTTTATCTTTAAAATGACCCAAAAACGAATAATAAAAGAGGATAAGGGGAACCGGAGATATGAATTTTTAAAGAATTATTGTTTTTTAGCGCCTAGAAACAAAAAGCGCCAATCGGGTCATCTGGTTGCACCTCGACCAGGGCAAAGTCAAAGTTTAAGGCCGACCGCGATGGAGCCCTTCTCGGCTACAGGCCGCGGGAGGCCTCGGTTAAAAGTTTACCTTCACACTTAGGGCCCGATTAGAACTTTGGAGGAGGTGTTAATCCGTCCCAAAAGTGACGGTAAAGTGACGGCTATACCACCAGCCGTATTACGAGTCCATTATATCCTATGGAACTCGTAATACGGCTGGTGGTATATCCGTCACATTTGGGACGGATTAACACTTCCTCCAAAGTTGTAATCAGGCCCTTAGTCTCTTTTTCGAAGATTTTTTTCAGCGAGACAAACCTGCCAGTCCAATCCGACCTCCTGGAGCCCTTCTCCGGATACGCGATGCGTGAATCCTCAGTGGAGATTTTTACCTTCGGACTTAGTCGTTTTTTTGAGGTGAAAATCCTTCGACCGGGGTAAACCTGGATCTTGATCCGACGTCCCTGGAGCCCTCCTCGGATACGCTGGCTGGGAGGTCCCGGTCACCTTTTTACCTTCGGACTTAGTCTCTTTTTCTGAGATTTTCTTTACCGGGACGAACCAGCAAATCAGGCGGGGTCGCGGTTGAGGCAAGCCGGCTAGAGTTGCCGCGGCGGGTCGGTACCTGTATGGAGCTTTTTTATAAAAGTTCTCCAAACTTCTCCAAACTTCTGGGGCTTCTCCCAGATGTCCTTTTAAGGTTCTTTTGATGTCCACAGCTCACCCCAAGGGTCCAGAAGTTCTGAGATGGTCCTTGGGGGTGCGGACTACAGCTCCCAGAATGCACCTGGCACAAACTCCTTTTTGCCACTGGGCAGTGGTCAGCTGGTTGATTTCTTCAGGAGTTGGTGCAGGGGACTCTGGTTAGCAATTTTTCACCTGTAGCAAACAGGAAATCCCTCCTTGAACCAGTTGAAGCCAGGCAAAGTCCTTCTTGTGGTGAAGCCCAAGTGTGCAGCTGGTGTAGTCCTTCTGAGTGCAGGTTCCAGGTGCAGGCCAGTGGTCCTTTGCTTCTTCCTTGTTGGAATCTGATGGGGATCTGAGGTGTGGGTGCAGGTCTGCCAGTTTTATCCTTGCTCCTGGGTGAAAAGCAGGGGGGTCCTGGTTCTCCAATCAGGTGCAGGATCCTTCCCCCTGTGATGACCACTTCTTGGGAAGTGTGGCAAAAACCAATCCCAGGAGGCAACATTCTCCAAAAATCCATCATGGCTGAATCTGATTTTTGGAGGTTACATCTGGCTGAGCCCACCCACTTGTGTGGCTAAAAATCATAAACACACCCCTCTCCTGCCCTCTCCTAATCTAATCAAGGGGGCACCTAGTTGTCTGGGGTTGCAGCCCTCCCCCTTCCTGCCTCACCATCTGCTGAGGGGAGATTCCCTCCCACAGGCACATTCCTTTGTGTGAAGCCAGGCCTATTTTTATAAGGTCCCTGCTTATATTTATTGGCACCCAGCCCTAGGGGCACATAGGGCACACCTTAGGGGTGACTTATATGTAAAAATAAGGTAGTTGAAGTCTTTGGAACTACTTTTAATTCCAAAGTCGAATTTGCATATAACTTTAATTTAAAAGCAGCCAGCAAGGCAGGCCTGCCTTTAAAATGACACTGGGCACCTCAGCAGTGCACCTATGGGTGCACTACCTATGCTGTGGTCCCTAAACCTACATGTCCTACCATATACTAGGGACTTATAAGTAGGTTACCTCAGCCAATTATAATTAGCCTAATTTGCATATCCATTTTACACAGAGCACTGGCCCTGGGACTGGTAAGCAGTACCCAGGGCACAGCCAAGAGTCAGTAACAACCAGTACCTGTCCAAAAAGTGTGGGGGTGATCAGGGCAAAAAGGAGGACTTTCCTACAAGGGGAATAACATTGGTCTTGTGTATGAAGTAGATGGAATAACCTGACTGCAATTCACAGGAAGCACTGGTTCTCTGACTTGAAACACCAGAATCATATTCACTTGTCTAAAGACCCCTGTTTGGCAACTCTCAATGTAAGTTTACTCAGGTGGGAGGATGCAATTTGTCAAATGTGGGAAGTAGAGGGAGTGACATGTTTACTAAGGCTGGAATGGCCCTATGTCTTTAAAACCAACCACCATCCTAGTGTTCTCTTGTCCAACTACCATTGTTTGGTAACATCATTTGAAGTGTACTCAACTGGGAGGATACAATTTGTAGAGTGTGTGCACCTGTTTGTAATCTCTCCAATGCTCTTCACTCACCTGGCAGTATACCATTTGTCAAGTGCTGGAAAGGAGAGGGAGTGACCTGACTGCAACTCCCAGGAGGCCCCGTATCTGTAACTCCAAACACCAGCACAGTGGTCACTTGCCCACTCCTAAATGAAGTATACACACCTGGGGGGACACCATTTTTATAATGTGTGTAGTATAGGGAGTGACATGACTGCTAAGGCCAGGAGGCTCTGTTACTGTTACTCCACTCACCATCCAAGTGTCCTCTATTTCAAAGACCTGTGTTTGGTAACTCACACATGAAGTGTACTCACCTAGGGGGGGGGAGGGTGGAATAATATTCGTATAGTGTGTGTAGTACAGGGAGTTTCATGACTGCAACTCCCAGGATGCTCTGTTACCGTCACTCCAACCACCAGTCCAGTGCTCTTTTCTCTAAATACTCTTGTTTGGTAACTCACACATGAAGTGTACTCACCTGGGGGGATAACATTTATCAAGTGTGTGAGTAGAGGGAGTGACATGACTGCTAAGGACAGGGGGCTTCGTTCCTGTAACTCCAAACACAAGCCCAGTGTTCACTTGCCCAAATCCATCTATTAGTGAACTCTCAAATGAAGTTTACTCACCTGGGAGGATAACATTTGTCACATGTGTGTAGTATAGAGAGTGACGTGACTGCAGCTCCCAGGAGGCACTGTTTCTCTAACTCCAAACACCAGACCAGTGTTCACTTGTCGAAAGACCCTTGCTTGCTAACTCTCAATTGAAGTTTACTCACCTGTGAATGACCAATATACAGAATATGCCCAACTCAGAGATGTGTATGTCTACCTAGCTCCATCTTGACCTGCTAACCCAAGATGAAACTATTGAGAATAGGAATGAGACCTTACCCAGTGTGTATAACAAGTATTCCTAAGGCCTCATGATGCATCACCAGATTGGTATTGGCAGCAGACAATTTTCACACTGCACTATGCACATGATGACTTCAGTAACATGTACAACAATGTCCTGGGTTTGCCTGCATCACACTCAACTAGGCCCTCAAGTGGTTAATGCCATATCTTGCCTAGCCACTGTTGTGCCTGCACTGGTAGCAAGATGTAATTCTCAGCCCATCCTCTCAAGTGCTAATGGTCTTCACATTTCAGCAGCTGCTTCAGTCAAAAAGATATGGCATGCTCCAGAAATGTCATGTCAATGCAAACAATATCATGGGTACTTGCCACAATTGGATTAACTGCAACTTAACTTTGTACAAGGTCTATGCTCACTGTAACAATAACCTATTGGCGGTAGATGTCACAATACAACCAGTTGCATTGTACGTTTCACATCAACAGGTCAAGCTGCCACTGGGCACACAGAGGCCACAGAGCAGACTGCCACTACCCCCCTCGATGAAGCCCTCAGTGAAGAAGACACTCCTGGACATCTGGACGTGGAGGACAGTTCTGGCCCATCTGGGCAACCTGGTCAGACACCAACAGTGTGTCTCACTTTGGCCACATCAACACTTCCCAGCCTGGTTGCTCAACATCACAGGCAGCCATTTACCCCCAACCTATGTACCATGCAGTGTCTACCATCCAGTCCTGGATTCTGAGTTGCAGTGCAACACTTCGGACAATTAGATTCCTCTACCCAGTTTGTAGAGGGCACCCTATGGTAAGGGCAGAGGCCTGTGGGGGTAGGGTGCATAGGAGGGATGCTGTGGGCCAGCAGGGTGAGGCCACTGGGGCTGCTCCTGGCCAGGACACCATCAGAGACATCTTGGGGGTCTACCAGGAGTCCCAAGGCGTGATGGGCCAGGTGTTGACAGAGGAGGGACATGCATAGGGACATGCAAAAACAGATGGAGGCAAACAATACCACATGGCCTCCCTAACAGGGGTGCTGAGGGACATTCACACAGTCCTCAGTAGAGCTTTCCAAAACCAATCTTTCCCTTCCTTTGGCTCATCAACACCAGGCCCATCTACATCAGTGCCAGCCACTGGAGGGGAGGTCCTGCTAGAGGAAGAACCCGTCCCAGACACACCTGCATCTATAGCAGCAGATCTCCCCACCCCACCCAAGTGGGGACGTCCAGCTAAGAATCGAGGCGGTGCAGATGGCAAGACACCCATCACTGCCAGCAAGTGACCTCTTCCTAAAGGACCTCCTTTGTGTGCCACACATACACTCTTTTGGCTGATCCTCAACCACCAGTTCCAAAGGGAGAAGTACTCTGGAATTTGGACTCCCTGTGATGTGGCATCTGCTCCAATGATTTCATTCACAATGACTGACCACTTCACTTTTCAATTTTGTTCCTTTCTGTCCAAATGATATTTTCTGCAGTAACAGTGTAATAAATTCACCTATCACAAACTCATTGTTTGCTTGCTTAATATCCATATTTTGCCATGTAGAGATGTAAGACCATGTGAACCATATGATGTAGACACAAACTACTTATGCAAGCAGGGACATGTTACAGGTGCACATTGTCCTGCTCAGGATCACAACCATTACACACAAACACATTAGTACAAGTGTCTGGTCAAACCCAAAATTTTATTCCAGGCTACAGCACATAGACTGTTTATATATCTGGGGTTTTTACAAACAAGAATGTGTGACTGAGTCAAAGTACATATTCCAAGGTACAGCCCCCCCAGACCACGGAAGGCAGGGATTTGTCAGACATTGTCCTGTAGAATGAGCAAACATTACCATGGATTATGTCACCAGCTTGAGCCTTATCACATGCCACGCCAAAGTATTCCATCATATAATCCAAGATACAGACAGATGACAGTACAACAGTCCTTGATCACTGGCCCATCATAATCCAATTCCCATGCATCTGGTAGTATGACACAAGCATATGTCAGTGTTGTGGCATGGGTACTGTGGCCTGCAATGATGAAACACATCTATAGCTACATTCTAGTCATACAAAATGTGTTTAGCCAATGTGAAGCTAAAATGACTTGGTCGCAATCTTGACTACATATTTCATGCCCACACGATGACACACATGATGCAATCGGCCCACCACAGCACACAAAACAAATCCAATGGGCACTTCTGGTCTTCTAACCAAAAACTACGCAAGCTGTCTTGGCACAGTTCTCATACACCCAAACTCTGTGACCTATATTACCTAGAACAATCCATGTCCAATTTGTGTGTCAGAAGAGCATCAGATAATTGCCAATGTCAAAGCTTTGAAATGCCTGCATACAGATGTCATGGTGAAGGTGCCTGTACAATGACAAAACAAGGAGTGTAGGCTTGAAAACATACCTATGACACAAATAACATAGCAAGCATCTAGAAAACAAATTACAATGCAATGAAACTGACATAAACAAAGTAACATCAGGGTGGGGTTGTGTCAAAAGCTATCTCATCAAGCAGCCTTTGGCTGAATATTGCAGAGTGCCAGCTCCCTATCTATTTCTAAAACAATAAACTCCACACATTCTCAAACTAAATTCATTGTACAGTCACAGTCATCACATCGCAAGACATATTTATACTTATGAAAAGTAGCTGTTGATGAGATCTTCCCACAAGTTAGCTCCTTCCTCTTCACCACTGCCATCCTCACTTGACATTTCAGGACTCTCACCGAGGGCACTGTAGGCTCCCCTTCCTCTAGGACGTACAGGATATTCCTCCGCAGGGCGGTGTTGTGGAGCATGCAGCATGCCACAGTGATCTGATGCACTTTCCCTGGTGAGTAGGGGAGGGCTCCACCACTCTGAAATCTGGTCTTTAAGAGCCCAAAAGCCCACTCCACTACACGCTGTGTTCTTCCATGGGCATCATTGACGCTGATTTCCCCTGGTGTAGTTGGATTCCTCAGTGGCATCAACAACCGAGGGCGGTTTGGATATGCAGAGTCTTTTGTTAAGGAATGGGACATACGTGCAACAATGAGTCATTCATTGATTGTAGCACCTGACATTGCACACACACAATCAAGACAGGTGTGACTTACCAACCAGCCAGGCCCTCTCTGGGAGCAGTTGTGACATCAGCTGGGGTATGGTGCTGTTCTGCATTATGAAGGAATTATGGGCTGAACCAGGATAACGGGCACAGATATATGAAATGTAGAGATCCGCCAAACACACAACTTGCACATCGACGGAATGGAAGTTCTTTCTGTTACGATAAACCTGTTCATTGGCCTGCGGTGGCACCAAGCCAATGTGTGTGCCATCAATGGCCCCAACACCTGTGGGAGGAGGGCAAAACCATAAAATTCAGCCTTCACATTGGTTGAATCCTCATGTTGGGAAAACCTGATATAGCTGTCAAGGTGTTTCAACATTGCTGAGAGGACATCCTTCAACACTAGACTGAACATAGGTTGGGATATACCAGCAGATAGGGCCCTGTGGCTATGACGTGCAATACTGACATGACTTGTACAATGGGTGGTATGCTGGTTGGATAACTAAAAGATTATATCAGATCTGGCTCCAACTGACAACATAAGTCAACTATTGTTTCCCTGTCCAGGCAGTAGTACATGATTATGTGGCATTACTCCGTGGTCTGAAGGTATGGCAATGGATGGTAGACAGGAGGTTGTTGCATCCTTCCTCTCCCTGGGTACCTATGTTTGAAAAGACATGATTTGTAACATTAGTCAGTGTGTACACAGCAACATACTTGATACATGCAATGATATCACGTGACAAAGCATTTCTGACTGTATAGACATGGCACCCAGTACCTATTACAGCTGGCAAATGCACAGGGGTCACATTTGACCCCCGTGGTTTTCAGCTCATGTGTCCACAACATGGATTTGGACCAAACTCAAAGATGTGCGACACAGTTACCCCTCGAAATGTGACTGTATTCTGACCGCCAAAATGACCGTCGGCGGGGGTGGACTGCACCGCTGTTAAATGCCATCTATACCCTGCAACATACTACAATGGTGGTTGAGTAGAAGGACCTACATGACAAGGATGTCTGTGAGGTAACAAAACATGTTTTGTAGGTGTGACGCAATATATAAAGCCCATTCAGCACTTCAGGCCGCCAAAATGGCGGATGCCTGATCTACTCCACTGGACATTAGGAACCACTTGTGACCACCGGCAGATGTTGTCATGGCAGTAGGCGGTTGCAACTGCTGCGGACACAGCCTTAGGCTAACGTTGTTAGCAGTGGTGGTCGTGGCCCAACGGCCATTTTATATGGCCGACGTGACCATCATGTTGTGTAGATTCAATCAAATGACTCTTGATACTGCTGCCAGCAACACCTCCACAACCCTGAGCTGCTGTGTGCCACATATGGGAGCAATCATGCCATGTCCAGCAGGTGAGAGGGCCCCTGCTTTCTCTCCAGACAGGCTGTAGAGGATTGTCAATAAGGTTCTACCCCTGTGGGAATAGCTCTATGGCTCACCAGAGAAGCAAGTAAGTACCTTATGTGCACAGTTTTCGCTGTACTTCACCATCCTTTCCCTCCTCACAGGCTACAATGTGCCCTTTTGTGCCAGTTAGACTTCTTGTATGACTGTTGTTGCAGTCTGTGTGGCATCAATGGGATCTACAATGTGCAGGCATTGGTGGCCAGTACCATATGTTAAGTTCAGTCACATTGTGTTTTCCAAGGTTTTTGGGGTCTTAGATCCTCCTTGTGTTGGATGCATTTATCTATGTAAGGAGACATTTCTGCCATCCAATGATATTTTTTCTTCATCATTGTTGTAAATGTTGGACAACATGTATGTGCGTGACAGCGTGAGCTGTGTATGCATCTTGCATGAGTCATTTGAGAATCATGTGAGTAATGTGTATAGAGCCACAGATCTTTCAACACACACCTGGCCTTGCAAAACTGTTGTGTGGAAGGCATATCATGACTCACTCTGCCCATCAAGTTGTAACACAAACCAACTGCTGATTGCCACATGATGTACTTTCATGCATGGAAGTGATGGAAATGGAGTGTCATGTAGGTGCTGTATGCTCGGCCTACAGAAACCAGGGCCTCTCAAATGTATCTCCCAGTATGTGACTTAGTCCAGGCTGTGGGAAAGTCACTATGGCTATAGAACTGTGGCAAGGTGCCCAATCCCTGTACAGCAGCAGATCCTGGCATGTGGCCAATATGATGCTCTAGTGGCAATTCCTGCCCTGAATGCCTCTGTCCTTGACTAGATTAGGAAAGGGTACCAAGGTAAATCATTAAACTAGTCCATATGAGCATTTACATTATTGTCAATGTGTGTCTTTGACTCCAGCTCCTTTACTCCCACAGCTCTGTTGTCACCTTCATACAGGTCATATTTTTCCTTTACAGGCTTATTGCACAAATGACAGTCCCACAGTGCAGACACACGGAGCCAAAACTGTAAATTGCATGCCTTTGTATGTTGTATGTCATCTCTGTTAGATAGACACATATGTCCAAAGGACTGTTTTGTGTTACAGATACATATCACAGAACACACCCCATAAAGTGGCACAAGGCTGCATTTGTTAGGCCACATGTCAACACATGGAGAAGGAAGGCACTTTCGGTACCTACCATGCCAGTCCCTTGATTGTCAGTCAAGTGTAATTGTGAAGTTTGTCTTATGGAAGTTACCTATAGGGACTGTATGCATGAGCCAATCTTACAGAGTGTGAAAATGTTGGTCCATTTAGGCCTAAGGAGCTTACCCTTCATAAGCCACATAGGTGTGTAGTGTTTCGTTGTGGCTCACATCACAGTACAGGTTGCTGGAGCATGGGCCACCTGATGTCAGTAAGCCTGCTTAGATATTGTACGCCCTGAGCAGGGTAGGGTAGTTGGTTAGCCTACAGTTGGGAATACATATGTCTCTAGTCATGTCCCTGTACTTACTGGCTTGTGTGTTTCACACTTGTGGAGTGTTAACAAATTGAAAAGTTCTAGCTTGGTGTTTCCTGACATGTATGTGGCTCAACGATTTGTGCCACAACATATAATTGTAATCTCTTGATTTGTCTGTTGCATCCATGCAGGTCAACGCCCATCAGAAGGAGCTATGGAGCGGCATTGCCCAGAAGGTAGGGACTATGGGCGTTCACAGCTGGCAGAGTGCTCACTGTTGGAAGAGGTGGGAAGACCTGAGACACTGAGCCCGAAATATCGCAGAAGTCCAGCTAGGGCTATCTTCTCAAGGTGGAGGGGCGCACGTCGGACGATGACCCCCCCCAGTGGTCGGCATTCTGGCTGTAGCCTACCCATACCTTGATGGGCATTTGAGGACAGCACAGCAGCCACAAGGGGGTGAGTACAGGGCATATTACTGCCTGTCTCATTGCCAGATGAATGTGCTAAATTCTGACAGCTCCCCCTGGAGATTAGGGATGAGCCATGTGTAACAAAATAGATGAGTGGTTCTTTGTGTACACATGCCATGTTTTGCATTCTGATGTGTCTTTCCTATTGGCCCAGGGACCTAGGATACAACTGTGTACAATCCACAAACAATTTGCTCTTCAAGGACAACATATGGCTGTGTACATTGATCAATCTCATACTGTTTGTTAATGTAGTAGGTTTAATTTCTATGCAATGGACCACTACTCCTTAGTGTTACAGGCCAAAAGAAAGGTAGAGATGGATCACTGTCCTCAGACTTGTGTCTAGTGAAATGCGTATATTGGCATCTGCCACCAACAGGCTACTTGTCTTCAGCATATAATGGGTGCTGGTGCCACACTACTGTCTGTAATGTGAAGCTGGTCATCATACATGTGAAAGTGCATACATTTTTTGGGGTACAGGTATAGATCAATACTTTCCCTGGGGAATGTCCATTGACATGTTTTATGTGCCATCACTGTTGCCAACATTCCATGTGCCTACATGTCCGCACATGTCCCTTTCTCTTGAAAATCATTTGTAAGCTGCTGTTTCATACATGGTCCAGCTGGGTTGATGGGACAATTCCTGTTTTCCCACACATATGTTTGTGCCAGGGGGAGACCAGATCTACATTCTCGTCATCATCTGACTCTTCCGCCAGTGGTCACTCCCTAGTGGTGGTGGACCCATTGGGACGTACTCCTGTGCCATCTTTGTCCACCACTTCCAGTTCTATCCCCCTACCCTCCCTGTTGCGGCCCCAGTTGGCCAGGCCCGCTCACCCAAGAGGGTGGGTGTCTCTTTTACCGCAAGCACCTCCACCCCAGCCCCTGTTACCCCTGCTGCCATGAGTGAGGAGGCTATTGACCTCCTGAGGACTATCTCTGTGGGTCAGACTACAATTGTGAATGCCATCCAACTGCAGCCGACAAATGCATTCCTGTAAGGCGTTCATAGATGCCTGGCATATGGAGATCTTTTCAGGCTCTGGCCACCTCACTGTCAGGAGTCAATCACCCCCCACCCCCCATCCCCCTCCTCCTCCCTCTTCCCAATCCAAATCCCCCATTCTCCTACCTATCCCAAGCACACAGACAGATCTGCACGCACCCTCCTCAACACACAAAATCAGCACACATAAACACAAACACCACAAGACACACCGGCTCACATGCACTCAACAGAGACCCACACACAGAACATCAGCCACCACTTCACCAGACACCCACACCACCACCACGGCCCACACACCACATCAAGCATACCCACAAGCACAACTACAACAGGTAGTGACACACCCACTACACCCACCATACCCGCAGACACAACCCCATCAGACACACAGACATCCACCATACATGCAGACACCACCCTGACAGACACACAGACATCCACCACATCTACCATACCTGCAGACACCACCCCAACAGGCACACACACATCCACCATTACAAACATACCTGCAGAAACCACCCCAACAGACACTCACACATCCACCACTACATCACCCAGCACCTCCACGTCCCAGCCCCCAATGACACGGAAACGCCCACACTCACAACAGACATCACCACCAAAACATCAGCATACCTCATACATGCACACACCCAAGACATCCACACTGATACAGCAGACAACCACTCCCTCGACCTCCAAATCCCCATCCCCTTCTGCTGGCCGTCCCTGTGTTCCTAAGGAAGATTCTTTTTTTGAGCTTGCCCTTTCCCCTGTTCCCTCCACCCTGTCCCAAACCCAAGAGGCCCCGACCCACATCTCAACCCATCCCTTCCATCTCCAAGTCCTCTCCTGTCACACCTGCCCCCCCTGCAACCACCAACACCCCTCCTCCCCAAGAAGAAGCCCACCCCTCCAAAGAAGCAGTTCATCCCTCCCAAACAATCCCTGAGGTGCCTGCCTGCCCACTTGATGCCCCTTCCAGTTGAGGTTCCCTGGCAGTGATAGTAGTCAAGTATTGGCACAACACTGTGCTATGAAAGACTATAATATGGACTGCCCAATGGCCTTGGACAATTTACATTTGGTTTCAACTAAACCCAAACAGTTGTCTTTTTGGGGTACACATTTGTCCTGCAGTTAATTTTCTACCTTTATGTTGTCCCTTATTAATTTGTGTTTCTGCCTACAGTTGTGTGTGTTTCAGCCTGCTTGATGATCCATTTGCTGTTGTTTGCTATATCTGACTTTGTGGGTATCGCTGGTGTCACCCAAGACAAAGGTAGCTGTTGACTGTATGGATATGTGAGTCTAAATGCAATTGTGGTGTCATAGCAATGTTTTCTGTTTGGTATGGTAAGTATTTAATTTTGTGTTGTCCAATGTGATCATGTATGGTATTAGTCTTGTCCCCCGTTATGGATTGCCGATTCATCTAATGTGTGGCAGCTTGACTTTTCTTAGTGCAGACAATTATGCTACCTTTGTTTGCATTTGACTGTGCAGGTGTCCATTTAGCTGTGTGTACCTTGCAGCTTCATCTAGATGTATGTCCCATGCAGTTGGAGTTGTGTTTGCTTTGTTTACTTGCAATTCTACATTGTGCAGATTGGCATGTCACTTGACTCTAGTATTATTTGTCCCTGAGATACATGTAGAGTCAGTTCTCTGCAAATGTTGTTTTAGAGGCGTGTGCAAAGTGAAATGTGTTCCAGTGCAGCATCCTTTCCTGAGTGTTCCTGCTCTCATCCCTACTGTGACAGGTATTACTTGCATAGTGAGCTTAGGATATTTGTCTGTCTGACTCGTGTTGCAATGTGGGTGATGAGTGTGTCCATTGCAGGGCTGGTTCATGAGAGTGGTGTTTGTGTTCCATGACACATCCATACATATGTGTGTTGAATGTGACAGCAGTCCATGGCATGTGTGCAATGTGAGTGTGTGAGTTGTATTGGCAGAAATGATGTTGCTGTGTTGTTGGTGTTGTGTGACACAATGTTGTGTACACTTCACAGTCCCTGTGCTTGAGATGAGAGGAGGTATGATTTTGTGTAGTGGTGAGATTTGGCCTGCCCAAAGAGGGCGGTTTTTAACTGTGAATGTGACCTTCCTTGTGAATGATTCCGAACTGGGACACATTGACGTGTACTTGATGCCTGTAGCGTGACCGACATATAATGTGGATGACGGCGCAACAATCTATTGTGAAGCGTAATGACACAGGTAGGTGTATGTACTTACGGTCAGTTGCATCCACAGCGGCATGGATTTTGTGCACCTTCTCTGATCAGCAGCAGCAACAGGACGTGTGTGATGGGCTCCATGGCGGCACAGGACATATAAGGCTGCCTGCAGGTGAGTGTCTACCTTTATACTGTCCATTTCCGCCTGCTGGGATGTGGGGGTTGGTCCGCCAAGGTCACATTGGTAGTGTGTAACCTCATAATGAGTCCAGCAGAAAAACTGGCTCCACTGGCCTGTTTGTGCTGCTTTATGACGGCCGCAGTCTGCACTGGCAAAGATTGCCAGCGGAACTGCGTCAGTCTTTGCTCCTTAGGCCCACATGACTTTTAATATGGAGGTCTAACCGACAACCCAATGGCAATTGGACAGCCCCTGCCGCCATGCCGGTTCACAGACCCCCAAACACATAATGCGGCCCAAAGCCTGTTCAAAATGTACTTTTTAAAATTGTATTTGTTTATGTCTGCACTTCAGGAGTCAAATTAAACAATGATTTTTTTTCAACATCGTTTAAGGTTGAGCCTAGAAGAAAGCAACTGTTCTGTCTGTTGTGAGACATATTGTGGCATTCCATAAACTCCAAGGGGTTTTGAGGCCATCCATTTCTTGCCAATTCAATGTCATAACTTTATTTTGATCTATACAGATCATAAAAGCATAGCACATAACTTTTAAAATGATATTGCAGATTTAGATCAAGCGTTTCCACCAATAATTGGCCATGGTATTCCTAAGCCATATAAAGTGTCAGTGCATTTAGACAAGATGGTAGGGAATACAGAGTTCGTAGCAAGATTAAGGGCCTGCTTATGAGTTTGACAGTCGGACCGCCAAAATGCCAAGGCGGCGGTGCCAAAAAGACCACTGCACTGGCGGTCTCCAGACCTCCGTATTATGATATATGTAGGCTGAACCGCTGACCGTCAAAACAAATGTCAGCCCACCAGCTGCGTGTCGGTCTGAAATCTTGGCACTGGGCACTCCGTCTCTGTCATGGCCTTATGGAACCGCCGAGCTCATTACAAAAATGGAGTTGACATGGTGGTCTCCTTGCAGTGATCAGCTGACAGTGGTCGGTCGCTGCGGTGCACATTCAGCAAAGCAACAGACAAGTGCCCATTGGATGGATCCAAAAACAACACAGCTGACATATATTGACAGAGTGGACACACCTGCAAAACACACTATGAAACACACTCCTTTTCAGACCATGATCCTTTGCCTCTCCACTGCAAGAAAGAGACCAGAGACCACCGTTTTTCATATCCTTGACAGATAAGGCACCCATTTTTTCACCATCCCATTCAACACCTTTCACACACTTTTGTCCATTTACTTCCTATATATCTTTTTGTTTAAGTAAGTTCTTCCCACCCACATCATTTTACACCCATGTCACATTCAAAAAATTCCTGTTTTTCTGAAGGTGAGTTAAAAGTCATAGTGGATGAAATCATAAGAAAAGAGCCACAATTGTTTGGAGCCCACGTTCAGCATACTCCTCTCAGTAGGAAAAAATAAATGTGGCAAAGGATAGTCAACAGAGTCAATTGTGTAGGCACCACCCCACACACAAAAGAGGATATTAGGAAGAGGTGGAATGACCTGAGGGGGGATGTGCATTCCCTGGCCTCCAAGCAGCACATGGAGGCCAATATGACTGGCTGTGGTCCTCCCAGTGCCACATTACAACTCTTTCCCTGGGAGGAGAAGGTCTTGCCCATCTTGCATCCTGAGGGCTTGACAGGAATAGCTGGGGGAGTGGAGCCTGGTAAGTTACAACGCAAAAGCTGTCACAAATTTTCAATGTCTTGCATGCTAACATCTCACCTTTTGCCACTGTGTTGTTCATCTACTTTCCCAACATGCAATACTCAGAGTTGCAGAGATGTAAACTTGTCAATGTGCATTGTCATACATAACATCAGGTATCAATCCCCGTTACATGCCATATGTCGGAATGGGTCTGTAAGTGTTTTAACATCAAAAGATCGTCACAGGACCCATGGTATGTGTCAACATGTGAACGTATGGGGCAACCTAACTGCAGCGTGGCAACAGATATGTAAGACTAAACAATTGTCAAGTGTTGGGTTGTACAGAGAGTGGCATGAATACAATTATCAGTAGGCCCTGTTTTTGTACCTCTAACCAGCAGGCCTTCCTGCACTTGTCCAAAGACACCTGTGTGCCATCTCTCAAATGAGGTTCCCTCCCCTGTGAGTTTAGCATGAGTAGTGTGGGAAGGCAGCAAGTGATGTGACTACGGCTACCAGGGTACCCTGTTTCTGTACCTCTATCCAATAGACCTTCCTGCTCTCGTCAAAATACAACTGTGTGCCATCACTCAAATGATGTATCCTCCCCTGTGAGATTAACATGTGTGTAGTATGGGGAGGCAGCAAGTGACATGCCTACAGCTACCAGGAGGCCCTGCTTCTGAACCTCTAACCAAAAGGCCTTCTTTCACTTATCCAAATACACCTGTGTGCCATCTCTGAAATGATGTGCCCTCCTCTGTGAGTTTAGAATTTGTGGTGTGTGGGAGGGCAACAAGTGACATACTACAACTTCCAGGAGACCCTGCTTCTGAACCTCTAACCAACAGGCCTTCGTGCAGTTGTCCAAATACACCTGTGTACAAGCTCTCAAATGATGTTCTGTCCCCTGGGAGTTAGAAATCTACATATCATGCTAAACTCAGAGACGTTTCTGTCAAACTAGCTTGCTTTTGTCCTAGTATTCCAAAATGAAACTATTGAGGATATGATTGACAACTTACCAAGTGTATACTGCAAGTATTCCTAAGGCATTACACAGCTTCGTCAGATTGGTAATGCCAGTTAACACATTGACCACGCACTGCTTATATGATGGCTACAGCTACATATACCACAAAGTTGTGTGTTCTGTATTTCACACAATTAGGCCTTGGAATGGTCAAATACACGTCTCCTCTACCTTGTGTTGGCTTAACTGTTTCTAAGATGTCATGTTCATTCCCTCATCTAAAGTGCAACTGGTCACCACATCTAATGAGCTGCTTGAGTCTAATAGTATCTACAAGCTAAACATGTTACGTCAACAACTTCAATACCACGGTAACAAAGCACAGTCAGCAAACCTACCACTTAAGAGTGTCCAAGGTCTCTACTTACAGTCACACAAAACCTGTGGCTGTAGATTCAATACTTCAACCAATAACATTGTACTCTATTTCTCAACAGGTTGGGCTGGCACAGCATCTGGACAGACATTGTCCACCAACCAGACTCCCAACCCTCCTCTGGATGAAGCCAGATTACAACACTCCTGGACATGTGGATGTGGCTGACGGTCCTTGCCAATCTGGTCAGCCTGGTCAGACAGTAATAGTGAGTCTCACTCTGGCCACAATAACACCTCCACCCAACCTGCTTCAAGATCACAGACAACAACATGCCACCCAATCTGGGTACCTAGCACAGTTGCTACCATCTTGTGTGCACCAGTCCTGTATCCTGGGGTGCAAATCCAGACCCTGAGGGTCCAGGACCCAGATGGAGAGGGCACCATGTGCCAAGGGCTCAGGCTCTTGGTGGTGGGGTCCGTGGAACGGATGCTGTGGGACGCCAGATTAAGGCCACTGGAGCCACTCATGATCAGGATACCATCAGCCAAGTCTTGGGGGTCTATTTTGTGTCCCAAGGGGTGATGGGCTAGGTGCGAACTGAACTCTAGAAAATGAAGCAGCTGCAGAGGGACATGAACCAACATATGGAGGCCCATAATTCCAACATGGGCACCATAACAGGGTTGCTGAGGGACATCCATACAACCCTGAGCAGGGCTTTTCCCCCAACATCTACCCCTTCTTGTGGGCCAACTACATCAACCCCAAGTAAATCTGAAGCAGACACAGGAAGGGAGACCCTGCCAAACGTCCAACCACCCTTAGACAAACGTGCCTGTGCAGCAGCTGAACCCCTCCTCCATCCTCGCAAGCAAGGTTTTCCATGTAAAAATCCAGGAGGTGTGCATGAAAAGACACCCACCACTGCCAGCAAGAAACCTCATCCTTAATGTCCTCTTTTGTGTCACACATTCATACTGTGGACTTACCCCAAACCCTAATCCATTTCTGCTGGGAGGTGTACTATGGACTTTGGACGTCAGATGGTGTGGCATCTACTCCTATGATTTCATTCACCATGACTGACCCCTTCACTTTTCATTTATGATACTTTTTGCCACTAGCTTGTTTTCACCATTAACACTGTAATAAATTCACAAGTAACAACCTCATTGTCTGGCATCTTAAATTTCACATTTAGCAATGCGGATATGTAAGAACATGTGAACCATAGAATGGAAAAAGTTAACTGTGGAAGCAGGGATATGTTGCATGTGCACAATGTCCTGTCCAGCTCAGGATTACAACCATTGAACACAAGCACAAACATGCAAGTGCCTTGTCAAGGGGAAAATGTATTACATAGTTCATCTCATAAGCTCTCAATATTTCTGAAACTTGGCAAATCACACATAATTGAATCATACTGGGTAAATGTACAAATTTACAAGTACTGTCCGGATTTGGGACCAGCGCGGTCGCAAACGCGGTCGCAAAACATGGTGCGGGTCCAACAATGCCCCCCATGAAGATCTCTTGAAAAAGGGACGCTTATGTGGTGCCATCTCTTACCACAGATTGCGCTCTTCTCGCCATCTATGCGGTAAGTCTCATCTGCCTGGAGGCAGTACTTGATGGTGGCTGCATTTACCCCATTCTAAAGTGCTCTCATTCACTGGGTCTTCAATTCCCAGCAGCCTCCAGCGGTAGCCATTTCTAGGGTGTGGCTGCTCTAAAAATACCAGCCGCACCCAGGTTCCAGTGCTTACTATTTTGGAACCTTCCTGTGGGTAAGATCATTGCTGATTTTCCTCTTCTGCCTGAACCAAGGATTCCTGTTTTAGCGGGTTGGACTACCTCGCTCCCGGTGAGTTCGTTCCGACAGGGCTTCCCCCCGCCGGCCTTTCCAAGTTCTTTGTTGACTAGAGATAATTTGTTTCCGCTTCTCCTTTGATCTTCGGAGACGAGCGGCTTGTTATTACTTTGTTTCCGCTTCTCCTCTGACTCTTGAGATTAGCAGTTTCATTGAAGATAATAAGTATCAAGGCTATTCTAACTTTGTTTCATAATTATTCCGCTGCAATTACTTTGCGATAATTTTCATTGTAAGTTCGTGAGTTAACCATTTATTATCGGACTCATAAATTTGAGAGTGTGTGAGTGTGTAATTTTAAGAGAAATTATATTCCATTGTTGAACATTTATTTGAACGTTCTTTTGCACATTAAGAAGATTGTGAATTATTTTCTAAAAGAAAAACCGAATGTTATTTTCTGTCTAAGTTGCTAATTTGGTTTCCCCTAAAGGAAGAATTGCATTATTCCTTTTGAGCTTCTGGCATATGCTCTTGACAACAATGTTTGGTGATTATAATTCACAGTAATGGTTTTGGTCTGGAGTGCCATTATTTGGATTTCTGTCCATCTCTAGGGAATTTGAATTTATTGCTGTTAAATTGTTAATACTAACACGAGCAAGAGTGTTCCACTGGAGGACGTTTTATATATATCAATATTATTGATATTTGTTTTCTTTGCAAATAACAATCTTCCTTTTCAGATCTCCTCAAAGCTGTTCCCTTCCTAATTCTCCCTTTCCCCCCGCCTGGCCAGTCCAATCTTTAGCGCTATAACGGCATCTGAGTTGGTGTTGAAGGGAGGTGGGCCCTTGATTAGCGACACACAGATCCCGAGGAATTGGGCCGTGACAGAATAGTAAGCCCATGATTGTTACATTCCTCTTGGTCTGTGCGGGTGCTGGTCAAAATGGCCACCTTGGACACTGTAATGCAAGCTATCACACAATTACAAAAGGAATTACAGGACTCCAAAAACACTACGGCAGCTTTAGTTATGAAAGTGACACAATTGCAGGCTAAAGATGAAGGTACAGGAACCACACCTCAGCCATGCTCACCCTCTCTTCCCAGTAATATCTCTGTGAATGTTCCTACGCAAATTCCCCTCGCAGCTCCTGAAAGGTTTTCCAGAGACCCTTCTAAAGTACAAAATTTCCTTACTCAGGTGGAGTTACATTTCACTTGTCATCCAGCCGCCATTCCAGACCCACAATCTAGGATCGCCTTCCTTATTTCATATCTGACACGCGATGCTGCTACTTGGGCAGTCCCTCTGGTACGTCAGGACAGCCGGTTGTTGTATAATTGGCACCTCTTTGTAGAAGAGTTTGAAAAAGTTTTTGATCGACGTGCCATTACTATGTCAGCAGATAAAGAACTTTTAGAATTGCGACAAGGTAATAAAGATCTAATTTCTTATGTGTCCCATTTTAATCGACTAGTGGTAGAAACATCTTGGCCCGAAGAAAAAAGATCTGCACTCTTCTATCAGGGGCTCAAAGAAGAATTGAAGGATATTCTAGCACAAATTGATCCCCAGCCCAAAACCTATACAGATTTGATAAATCTCACATTACGACTAGATCACAGGCTTACAGAAAGAAAAGGCGACATGAAATGCCCTGAACGTAGTAATTGGCGTTTGGATAGGTATCAAAACCTTGTCACCCATATGTCTTCTGAAACTGCTGGCGAACCTACGGAAATAGGAACTCTTCGACAACCTTTGACCGAAGAGGAAAAGGATCTAAGACGTCAGAAGGGTCAATGCCTATACTGTGGAAAGAAAGGACATTTTACGAGGGATTGCTTAGCCAAACCAAAAAACAAAACATATCCTGTTACCCCAAAGAAGCAAATAGCCATACCTGAAAATCCTGAGGAAAACTAGAAGGCCCAAGAAACAAAGAAGGGGACCGCTTGGGTATTTCAAAAATCCCTTCAGTACGATCTAATTTAGTTCAATATTTTAGACACCTTCAACTTTCCATACAAATTATGGTTTTAGGAAAGTGGAAAAAGGTCCAAGCTTTATTAGACTCTGGTGCAACAGGAAATTTCGTAGATTCACAGACTGCCAGGACAGTCCACCTCACGTGTGTAAAAAAAAAAAAAATCAGAAATTGTACAAGCAGTGGATGGCAGTGAGTTATCCGGAGGTCCAGTCACCATGTGTACCTCACAAATTCATATGATCTGTCAGGATATCAATGGTCATGAACACCAAGAGGGGCTCTTTTTTTATATCATTCAGGCACCTCAATACGGTTTCATATTGGGTATGCCTTGGTTAATGCTGCATAACCCACACATAGACTGGCAACAACACACATTGACATTTTCCTCAGAATATTGTTTGAAGAAATGTTTAAAGGTTAAAAACAAAAGGTCCCATCAACATATAGCTACTGCAGCAGAAAAAGCTATTACTTTGCCAAAAATGTATACTGAATATGCTGATGTATTTAGTGAGCAAGCAGCAAGTACCCTGCCTCCTCATAGACCATACGATTGTCAGTAAGACCTCCTACCCGGTACTAACATACCTAACTGTAGAATTTACGCTTTATCAGAGAAGGAAAATCTGCATCTACATGAGTATCTTGACCAATGCTTGGCAAATGACTTAATCTGTCCTTCACGATCTCCAGCTGCCTCTCCGTTGTTCTTCGTACCTAAAGCAAACGGTGAGTTAAGACCTTGCATAGATTATAGAGCAATGAATGAGATCACTGTCAAAAACAAATATCCTTTGCCATTAATCCCAGTACTATTAGACCAAGTCAAAAACGCAGTCATATATACCAAGCTTGATCTGCGTGGAGCATATCATTTAGTTTGCATACGAGAAGGAGATCAATGGAAAACAGCATTTAAAACCCTCTATGGGTTATTTGAATATCAGGTAATGCCCTTCCGTTTGTGCAATGCTCTAGCTGCCTTTCAGTACTTCCTTAATGATGTATTAAGAGAATATCTCGATATATTCGTGATTGTTTACATTTATGATATCTTGATTTATTCTAATTCAGAAGAGCTTCACGAAGAACATGTAACAAAGGTGTTAAATACCTTACGAACCCATCGTTTATACTGCAAACTAAGCAAATGCGAATTCCACGTTAAAACAGTGGAATTACTAGGGGTCACTTTAACTCCTAATGGAATGCAGATGACCAAGCAAAAAATGCAAGCAGTGATTGAATGGCCTACACCCAAAACAGTCCGAGATACAATGCTTCTTGGGCTTTGCAAATTTTTATCGGTGATTTATTGACCATTTCTCCCAAAAAGTAGCACCAATCACTAGATTGTTGTGAAAGAACTCTTCCATTTGCTGGTCTACAGAAGCCGACAAAGCATTTTCTATTTTAAAAAAGGCCTTTACAACTGCACCTATTCTAGCCCATCCAAAAATCACAGAACCTTTTATTGTGGAAGCAGATGCTTCGGATGTAGCCATAGGGGCTATACTATCTCAGCGTCATCCTTGTACCGGAAAATTACATCCAGTCGCATATATGTCCAGAAAATTAAACACTGCTGAACAAAATTATACCATAGCTGAGAAGGAACTATTAGCAATCGGAGATGCCTTCAAGGAATGGAGACACTACCTATCAGGCACAAAACACACTGTTACTGTATATTCTGATCATAGGAATCTACCGTTTATGAGTTCCGCTAGGGTGTAACTCCCCAACAACTGAGGTGGATGCTGTTCTTTGCCGAATTTGACTTCATTGTAACTTTCAGACCAGGCATAGAGAATAGAAAAGCGGACGCTTTCATAAGACAGGATTATTCACTTTCACACAAAGAAGCTAAGCCACAGTCAATCATAGACCCATCAAAGTTTTTATGTCTTATCGCTGCGGATAACTTCCTTGATCTTATTCGCTCTCACTTCCATATCACTGAGTGGCAAAACTGGTTACAGCAAGATACCAAACATTCCATTCAGCAAGGTCTACCACTATACGAATATCGAGTCTTCCTTCCAACCTGAGACTTAAGACAAACAGCTTTCCATTGGTTGCATACTCACCCCGTGGCAGGACACCCAGGCCCCCAGAAAACTATAGAACTTATGAAAAGATATTTCTGGTGGCCCACTTTCTCCAAAGACATAAAACAATTAGTTCAATCGTGTGAAGTCTGCGCCCAATGTAAAAGCTCACATAACAAACCGAAGGGGCTACTAATTCCTCTACCAGCTCCAAACTATCCTTGGGAACACATCACTATGGATTTCATTACTCGTCTCCCTGAAGTACATCGTTTGAATACAATCCTAGTGGTAATCGATAGTCTCACAAAATACGCTCATTTTATAGCCTGTAAAGGACTTCCAACATCTAGTACTTTAGCCAACATTATTCTTCAAAACATCGTCCACCTTCATGGACTTCCAAACACCATTCTGTGTGATCGGGGAACTCAACTTTCTGCCCGCTTTTGGCAAACGTGGTGTCAAGCCTTGCAAATAGATTCTACCTTATCCACCAGTTACCACGTGCAAACGGATGGCCAAACCGAAAGACTGAATCAGACTTTAAAACAATATTTAAGATGTTATGCCTCCGACACTCCAACAACATGGCCTGATCTCCTTTGGCTCGCTGAACTGGCAAACAATAATTCTTATCACTCATCAACAAAAAACACTCCTTTTTATGGGTTGTACGGTCAACATCCTCAAGTCTTACCGGTTCATTTACCAATCACGACTCACACTATGCCTGCGGTCCAAGACATACTGTCTTATAAGCAGAAAATACACTCACGGCTACAAACCAATTTACGGCAAGCAAAGGCTAACTACAAACTACAGTATGATATGAAACATCAGCCTGGTCCCTTGTATAAAGAAAAAGATAAGGTCTGGTTATCTACAAAAAATTTCATATATAAAAACAAAAACATGTTTAATCCTAAATTTATTGGCCCTTATGAGGTTTTCCGTCAAGTCAACCCAGTGACTTATAAGTTACTATTACCCTCTTCATTGAAAATACACTCAGTTTTTCATACATCTTTGTTAAAACCTTCTAATTCATCTAGCACACCTCGACCAGCACAATTACTGATACAAGAACAATGGGAATATGAAGTGCGAGCCATTCTAGACTCTCGACTCTGTGGTTCTTCATTGTGATACTTGGTTGCATGGAAGGGGTATGGTCCCGAAGAAAACTCCTGGGAACCCGCAATACACGTTCACGCCCCTAGCTTAGTGTGACGTTTCCACCTTCTTCACCCAACCAAACCTGGCCCTCGACAGTGTTCCGGGAGGGGGTGTACTGTCAGGATTTGGGACCAGAGCGGTCGCAAACGCGTTCGCAAAACATGGTGTGTTTCCAACAATGCCCCCCATGAAGATGTCTTGAAAAAGGGACGCTTATGTGGTGCCATCTCTTACCACAGATCGCGCTCTTCTCGCCATCTATGTGGTAAGTCTCATCTGCCTGGAGGCAGTACTCGATGGTGGCTGCATTGCCCCCATTCTAATGCGCTCTCATTCACTGGCACTTTAATTTCCAGCAGCCTCCAGCGGTAGCCATTTCTAGGGTGTGGCTGCTCTATAAATACCAGCCACACCCAGGTTTCAGTGCTTACTATTTTGGAACCTTCCTGTGGGTAAAATCATCGCTGATTTTCCTCTTCTGCCTGAACCAAGGATTCCTGTTTTAGCGGGTTGGACTAACTCGCTCCCGGTGAGTTCGTTCCGATGGGGCTTCCCCCCGCCGGCCTTTTTAAGTTCTTCGTTGACTAGAGATAATTTGTTTCCACTTTTCCTTTGATCTTCGGAGATGAGCGGCTTGTTATTATTATAATCTGACGCTTGAGATTAGCGGTTTCATTGAAGATAATAAGTATCAAGGCTATTCTAACTTTGTTTCATTATTGTTCCGCTGCAATTACTTTGCGATAATTTTCATTGTAAGGTCGTGAGTTAACCATTTATTATCGGACTCATAGGTTTGAGAGTGTGTGTTTGTGTAATTTTAAGAGAAATTATATTCCATTGTTGAATATTTATTTGAACGTTCTTTTGCACATTAAGAAAATCGTGAATTATTTTCTTAAAGAAAAAACGAATGTTATTTTGTGGCTAAATTGCTAATTTGGTTTCCATTAAAGGAAGAATTGCATTATTCCTTTTGAGCTTCTGGCATACGCTCTTGCCAACAATGTTTGGTGATTATAATTCACAGTAATGGTTTTGGTGTGGAGTGCCATTATTTGGATTTCTGTCCATCTCTAGGGAATTTTAATTTATTGCTGTTAATTTGTTAATACTAACACGAGCAAGAGTGTTCCATTGGAGGACGTTTTATATATATAATTATTATTGCTATTTGTTTTCTTTGCAAATAACAATCTTCCTTTTCAAATCTCCCTCCTAGCTGTTCCCTTCCTAATTCTCCCTTTCCCCCGCCTGGCCACTCCAATCATCAGTGCTATAACGGCATCTGAGTTGGTGTTGCCGGGAGTTGGGCCCTTGATTAGCGACGCACAGATCCCAAGGAATTGGGCCGTGACAGGTACATACCTCCAGACCATGGAAGGAAGGGATATATCAGACATAGGCCCTAATTACGACCCTGGCAGTCGGTGATAAAGTGGTGGTAATACCACCAAAAGGCCGGTGGTAACTACCGCCAAATTATAACCTGGTGGAAAGATCTCCAGAAGACAGCCAATGTACCACACTGACCGACAGGGCGGAGACAATCCACCACCTTTTACACACCAGTACCAACAACATTAAAAGCCTGGGGGAAACACTGCAGAGAAGTGAAAGAACTCACCATTGGAGATACAGGGAAGTCCCACGACGCCATGGAACAAGAACTGCAAGTATTTCCGATGATATTCTACGTTCTGCTCCACCACGAACACCAATGCCGGCGAAGACGACGACGGTGAGTACAGCTGCCTATCATACAAGGGAGGTGGGGAGGAAAACGAGAGTGACACAGAGACGCACCATACACACCCCACACACACACACCATACACACAACCAGTTGCACGAGAAAAACAGTTGATCACCCTAAATCGGCTAAATAATGCAAGGACAACAGGAATGTACGCAAGTGATTGTAAAAAGATAAACACAGTATAGATAATTATTTAGCCTATGCTACAGATATTTACAAATGTACAGAAAAAGGGACACTGCCCAGTCCTCAGTTCGCATGGGCCACATGGCCACAGGGCAAAGTCCAAGGCCCCACTTGTCACCTGCATCAATACGGAGAGAACCCTGCAGTGGCATCATTTGGCAAATAGGCAGGCACCTCAAGGGGAAGAGTGGGGGCAGCTCAGCCGGAAGCGGAAACAATACCACTGGTTCTGGAGGGGACAACATGCCCTGTTTTTGGTCCTGGGGAGTGGTAGGCCACGGTCTCTCAGGTGGGTGTCTTCCCCTCTGGTTCTGGAGCGGGCAACCTGCTCTGTGCTTTGTCCTGGGGAGTGATAGGCCACAGTCTTTTGAGTGGGTGACTTGCCCACTGGTCCTAGAGGAGGCAACATGCCCTGTGCTTGGTCCTGGGGAGTGATAGGACACAGTCTCTCGAGTGGGTGACTTGCCTACTAGTTCTGGAGGGGGCAACATGCCCTGTGCTTTGCCTGGAGAGTGATGGGCCACAGTCTTTTGAGTGAGTGACTTGCCCACTGGTCCCTAGAGGAGGCAACATGCCCTGTGCTTGGTCCTGGGAAGTGATAGGCCACAGTCTCTCAGGTGGGTGACTTACCCACTGGTTCTGGAGGAAGCTACATGCCCTGTGCTTGGTCCTGGGGAGTGATAGGACACAGTCTCTCAGGTGGGTGTCTTCCCAACTGGTCCTGGAGTGGACAGGCTGCACAGCAGCCCATGGAGGCTGAATCATATAGCGTCCGCCAGCAGTTACGGCTGCACTGTGGAGGTGCTGGTGGTGATGGTGCGAGGCTTCTGCACAGCCCCTGCACCCTTGGATGGCTGCACTCTGGTGGCGCTGGTGGTGGTGGGAGGGTCCTGCACAGCTCCTGCACCCTGCGATCTCTGCACAACCACGGTTGGTGGTGGGGGCTCCATGACAGCTGCTGGTGCAGGCTCCTTGCCCTTCTTGCCTGCTGGTGCAGGCTCCTTCCCCTTCTTGCATGCTGTTACAGGCTCCTTCCCCTTCTTGCCTGTTCTTGCAGGCTCCTTGCCCTTCTTGCCTGTTCTTGCAGGCTCCTTGCCCTTCTTGCCTGCTGTTGCAGGCTTCTTGCCATTCTTGCCTGCTGGTGCAGGCTCCTTCCCCTTTCAAGTGGCAGGTGCAGGCTCCTTCCCCTTCTTGCCTTCTGTTGCAGGCTCCTTCCCCTTTCGGATGGCAGGTGCAGGCTCCTTTCCCTTTCGGCTGGCTGGTGCAGGCTCCTTCCCCTTCAGTATATGTGGCCTGGAATCCTTTCTACCATGACGATGTGCAGATGGAACTGGGCCGGTGGACTGTGTGGCTGAGGTGCTTGGCTGGGTTCTTTCTACCCTGGCCATACGTGCAGGACAGGGGAAGGGGTAGGAAAGAGGTCAGTGGTGGAAAGGAAAAGCTTTTTAGGGAAATTGGGGCGGGAAGAGGGAGAAGTAATGGGAGTGGAGAATGAGGGAGTTGTTGGAAGTGTCTGTCTTCTGGATTTGAGTGCAGGTGCATGGGCTGTATGCTGCTGTGAGGTGGATAGCTGTTGGGTGTCTGAGTGCTTGCGTTTTTGCACTTTAGGAGGGGGGAACACAGTGGGAGAGGACACAGGGGACATGTGCATGGCTGCTGTGGAGGTGTCTGCCAGTGAGGTGTGCGTTCTGCTTGGTGTGGTGATGATGCAGGTAGTGGATGATGATGCAGTGCTTGCAGGTGTGAGTGTAGACATAACTGGGTGGGAAGTGGAGGAGGAGGAAGATGGGAGACAGTGGAAATAGTGGATGTTGTTGTGTCTGCAACTGGATGGTGTTTGTGTGAGTGCCTGTGGGATGAAGTGTGGTGCTTGTGTTTGCCTGTGACACTCTTAAGTGTTGTCCTGTGTGCATGCTCGTCTGGCTATGTTGTCCGGATGGGTTGGGGTTGAGGAGAATGGGATTGGGAAGTGGTAGTTGGAGGGTGGACAGTAGAAACAGGGACAATGGCTGCCATCAGAGAGGAGGCCAGAGCCTGGTTCGATCTCTGTGGGGCCACCAATAAGGTGTGAATGCCCTCTAGTAAAGCATTAGATTGTTGCATCTGGGCTGCCAGACCCTGGATGGCATTCACAATGGTTGACTTCCTTACAGAGATGGATCTCAGGAGGTCAATAACCTCCTCACTCAGGGCAGCAGGGCTCACTGGGGTAGGACCTGTGGCGCCTGGGGCGAAGGAGATGCCCACCCTCCTGGGTGAGCAGGTGCGGGCAACTCGCTGAGGGGCTGCTGGGAGGGCGGTGCTGGTTTGGGGGGTGGCGTCCACCAACAGGGAGTTACCTGCTGAGAAGCTATCTGAGTCTGAATTATCTCCGTCGTGGTGCTCCCCTCACCCGCCGTCCCACTGGTGCCCTCAGCGTTGGTGGACTCCTGAGTCCTGTGGGATACAGCTCCTTCTGTCACCGGTGCCCCTGCTCCTCCTCCAGATGATGCTAATGCACATAAGGACACAATGACAAAACTAGAAAGGGGGGTAGAGATACAAAGGATACCCTTGGTCAATGGCTGCACTAGCACCACCGTTGGTGTACACAGTACACTCACACACAGGCAACAGGCCTACGCACTATGCATTGCACCACCGCTGATATTGCTAGCCACCAAGGCATGAGGAGGGGCACACACCTCCAACTGCAGCACACCTGGGACCCACGCAGCCCTTACCAGTAGTGGATGCTTACAAGCCATGTAGGCAGGATTTTCCCTTCAGAACACGAGCCACAAGAGGACCTACGCTGTCAGGCCTGGCCTAGGGGACATCAGGGGGGTCAGGGTCCGACAGGCACCCCTTCCTCATTGGGAGGCCATCCCAAGCTGGGTCTGGCCATTTTCCATGCCCAGCGTCTCAGGTCCTCCCACCGTTTGCGACAGTGGGCGCTCTGCCTGCCATAGACCCCCAGGGTCCGCACGTCCTTGGCGATGGCACGCCATATACCCTTCTTTTGATGGGCGTTGACGTGCAGAGGCAATACAGACAGGAAAACACCATTAGACAAACAGTCCAGCCAGTTACACATATGGCCCACCATATCCGTTTATAGCACTATTGGAACACACATAGCCCACCACCCAATGTGCACCCAACCAAGAGGACATCCCTCCCCTCTTATACGGAGCCGTCACACACACCTCCATACATGCATGCCACATGCATCGTGCCCACAGTGTACTCACCTATTGGTCTGGAGGTCCATACAGCAGTCCTCACTGGGGTATGACCCCAGCCACCAGTCTCTCCAACTCCTCCGAAGGGAAGGCTGGGGCTCTTTCCTCAGTGACACGGGCCATGGTAGGTTCCAGACACAGGTCACAGCAGCACATGCAGTGTAGGTCCTCTCCTATGGAAAGTCAGTTAGCAAGTTTTGAATCAGATAGAAAATGGCGGTCATGTCCACGGCGGTGCATACCGTCACCACCGGGGTAGATCACCTTTGGTCATCGTAACCCGTAGGGCTCAATATTAGCCAATGAGGATTTGCATGGCGGTTCACGACCCCCTCCCGCCACGGCGCACAACGTCAGCAGAATTACCTCACTTCTACCTGTCCCTCTACACCGGACATGCGGACGCCATTTCATGGGGGGCAGCCCTATGGAATCTTGCTGCATCACAGGTGAAATAGGCACATACTGGACAAATCACACTGACCCATTACATGTTTACAGAATGCCAACTACTGTTTTGGCTCCAATGTTCAGTTTGTGACAGCCTTCTCACTCTTGTGTCCCTTAGATACCTACTGCTGCGGATGAATAGGAGATGGAGATACCCCCGTGTACAGACCCCTGGTGGACTTGGCTACACTGGAGGACAGGCACATTATATTCACCTAAAGACTGGACAGGGCCACAATCACAGAGCTGTGTGCCCTGTTGGAACCTGACCCGATCTCAGCTATCCGTCATCCCACTGGGATCCCCCCTCTTGTGCAAGTGCTATCTGTACTCCATTTCCTGGCAACTGGTTGTTTCCAAGAGACAGTGGGTTTGGCAGCAGGAATGTCACAGCCAATGTTCTCAAACGTGCTGACTAGAGTGTTGTCTGCCCTGATAAAACACTATGCAGTTACATTGTTTTCCCCCAGGCTGAGGATGTGGCCACAGTGAAGGCCAGGTTTTATGCAATGGGACATATCCCCAACATAATTCATAATTTCTGCGTTTGATGGTACACATGTTGCATTTGTCCCCCCCGCCAGAATGAACAGGTGTTCAGGAATCGTAAGAGTTTCCATTCCATTAATGTTCAGATGGTGTGCTTGGCAGACCAGTACATCTCCCACGTCAATGCTAAGTATCCTGGGTCAGTGCATGATGCCTTTGTCCTGAGGAATAGCAGCATCCTAAATGTGATGGGCCAACTGCAGAGGCACAGGGTGTGGCTAATAGGTGAGCCCTGGTTCCCACCCAGTATATGTTAGTGTATGGGTATGGTGTGGGCCATATAGGATAGTGTGTGGCTAAATGTTGTCCCTCAATATTTACAGGTGACTCTGGTTACCCAAACCTATCATGGCTGCTGACCCCTGTGAGGAATGCCAGGACAAGGTCAGAAGAATGTTATAATGAGGCACATGAGCGAACCAGAAGGATCATTGAGAAAATCTTTGGCCTCCTGAAGGCCAGGATCCAGTGCCTCCATCTAACAGGTGGATCCCTGTGCCACTCACCCAAGAAGGTCTGCCAGATAGTAGTGGCCTGCTGTATGTTGCACAACCTGGCCCTCAGATGTCATGTCCCTTTTCTGCAGGAAAAGGAGACTGTAGATGCCCCTGTGGCAGCAGTAGACCCCGTGGATAGTGAGGATGAGGAGGCAGAGGATGAGGATGAGGACAACAGAACATCTGTGACCTGTCAATACTTCCAATGATACACAGGTAAGACAGTGTATCTTTACATTTCAATTAATTTTATTCTAATCCGTGTCACAATGGCATGCTGATATTTCCCCCTTCTATGCCCACTTACTGTTCCCTCTGGCAATTCATTTTGCAGATGTTGGTGATTTGACATAAACTCCTGGTGTGATCACTACAGCCAGCTACAGGTCATTAATCTATGCTCATTCTATGTACAGTTCATTTGCATTGTTTGTACCTGTTTAAAAAAATACATATTTTAAATACATGACATACACCAAATAGATTTTTGTCAAAGGGTGTTTATTGAAGTGCTAACATATAGGGGGAAAGTGCAATGGAATGGGGTGACGATGGAGGAAAGTCCATGGTATTGTTCCAGTCTGTTTGTAGCACAGGTGCATTGTCCAAGGGGACATAGGAAGGGGAGCAATGCCAGGTCATGGTGGACAGGGTAACTGAGTGCGACACAAGGAGGACAATCAGGAGGGACTCATTTCCTGGCGGGGATCTTGGCATATGTCTCTGGCTTCTGTCTGGATTGCTATGAACGTTTGCGGGGTGGTTCACCTTCTGCAGGGAGAGGGGTGCTGGTGGGATATGAGGCCTGTGGCGGGCCTCCTGGCCTCTAGCGGCGGTGGAGGTGAAAGGCTGTTCAGATGTCTGGCTAGTGGCAGTGGTCCGCTGGTGTGAGACTGCCTCCCTCATAATGTTGGCCATGTCTGCCAGCACCCCTGCTATGGAGATCAGGGTGTTGTTAATGGCCAGCAAGTCCTCCCTGATCCCCTGGTACTGTCCCTCCTGCAGCCGTCTGTTCTCCGGCACGTTGCCCAGGATCTGGCCCATCATGTCCTGGGAATTTTGGTCGGCTTCCAGGATCTTGGAGAGTGCCTCCTGGAGAGTCAGTTCCCCGGGCCTGTCCTCCCTCTGGCGCACAGCACTCCTCCCATTTTTCCGGTTGGCCTGTGCCTCTGTCTCCTGAACTATGTGCCCACTGCCACTGACCCCATGTCCCTGATTGTCTTGTGTGCGAGGTGTGTCCTGAGTCCCTGTAGAGGTGGACACACTGCTGATTGACGTGTCCTGGGGACAGAAGTGTGGGTACGCTGGGTGGGTGCTGTGGTGTTGTTTACTGATGGGGGAGGCTTTGTGGTGGTCTGTGACTGGGCATGGGTAACCGGCTGTCCAGTGGTCCCTGATGGGCCAGGTAGATCATCCAGATCCTGAAGACCAGAGTTACTGTCATCACTGTGGGCCTCTTCTGTTGGGGGACTGGATAGTGCTGGCACCTCCTCTCCGGTGACATTGGCTGAGGTACCTGTGGGATGTAAATGATGTGTTATAGTTTATGTGTATGACATATTGTACATCCTTGGCTTCCCCTCTATGGTTGGATTTGCCTTGCCAGCTTTCACTTTTGTATGTTAGTGTGTGGTGGGATTGTTAGTTTTCTATGCTGTGCATGCTTTAGTGATGAGTGTCCATGCAGGGCTGTGAGGGGTGTCCATGCATTGGTACAGCATGCAGGGATTGGCATTGGGATAAGTGAGATGTGATGGTGGAGTGTGTGGGATGGAGTGGAGTGATGGGAGTGAGGGTGAGGTTATGTGATGGCATGCAGGTAGGGGGTGATAATAGTAGAGAGTTGACTTACCTGAGTCCAGTCCTCCTCCCATTCTGGCCAGGCCCTCAGGATGCAGTATTGCCAAGACTTGCTCCTCCCATGCTGTGAGTTGTGGGAGAGGTGGTGGGGGTCAACCGCCAGTCCTCTGGATAGCAAGCTGATGTCTTGCTGCTATGAAACATACCATCCCCTGTAGGTGGTTCCACCTCTTCCTGATGTCATCCCTAGTTCTGGGGTGCTGTCCTACGGCGTTGACCCTGTCCTTGATTCTCCGCCATAGCTCCATCTTCCTGGCTATTGATACCTGCTGCACCTGTGCTCCAAATAGTTGTGGCTCTACCCTGACAATTTCCTTCACCATGACCCTTAGCTTCTGCTCTGTGAAACGGGGGTGTCTTTGTGGTACCATGGGTTTTATGTGAGGTATGTTGGTGAGGGTGTGTTGGGTAATGTGTTTGGGTGTTTGATGTAGAGTGCGTGAATGGTGTATAGGTGTGAGTAGTGTGTGGCTCTAGTTCTGTCAGTGGTCTTGGTGTCTCTCTGTTGGCAATGAATTGTAATTGTAAAGGTTTGTGGGTAATGTGTGTGTGTGTGTGTTTTATAGTGGTGTGGGTGTGTGGGTGTGGTGTGTGTATGGGTGTGATGTGTGTGTTGTTTGAATTGTCCATTGTGGTGTTGTTTTGTATGTAGGTGTCCATTGTAAGCGCAGCGGTATTACCGCTAATGGTTTACCGCCGTTGAATGTCCGCCATTGTGATTCGTGGGTCATAATGTGATGGGCGTTGTTCTGTTTGTGTAATGGTGTGGGTTTTGATACCACCAGTTTATCACTGACCTTTGGGCTGGCGGATTTGTGTATGTGGCTGAATTCTGTTGGATTGGTGTGTGTGTGCCATAATATGGTGAACGGATATCCGCCGCCGCGGTGGTAGGTTGGCGGCCATCAGCGTGGCAGTAAGTGGCATTTACCGCCAATGTCATAATGAGGCCCATAGTCCTGTAGAATAGGCAAACATGAAATTGGTTAATCTCATCAGCAGGAGCCACATCACCTACCTCACAAAAGTAATTCAACATCATATAATGCAAGACTCGGACAGATGGCAGTACAACAGTTTCTGATCACAGGGTTTTTAGAATCCAGTGCTTCTGCATCTGGTTGTATGACACAAACATATGTCAGTGATGTGCCACAGGCACTTTGGCCTACAGTAATGAAACACATGAATAGCTACATACAGTTCATAAAAAAAGAGTGTCTAGCCAATGTGAAGGGAAACTAACATGAATTTGGCCTAGAATGGCATGTTTTCTGACCATGTGATGACACACCTGATACATCAGGGCCACCACACGACAAGGAACAAGTGTAATGGTGTCTTCCAAACTTCCATCTTATCACTGTGCAAACTGTCTTGGCGCAGGTCGGCTACATCCAAAGTCTGTGTCCTAGATTCACAGGAGCAACCCATGTCTACTTTATATGTCCGAACAGCTTCACATACCTGCCAAATTTACAACTAAGAAATATCCCAATTAAGATGTCATGGTGAAGGTAGCTGAACAAACGCAAAAACAAGCAGCATAGTTATGAAACCATACATATGACACAATTCACAGAGCAAAAGTTTGGAGAATGCAGTCCATTTTATAAATCTAGCACAAACAAAGCAACATCTCCTAAATGTTGTTGTGTCAAAAGCTTCCTCATCAAATATAATTTGCCAGTATTTGCCAGAGCTTCAGCTTCAGAACTGTTCAAAAATATATACTCCTTGCATCATTACAGAGTTCATTGTACAGTCAAAGTCATGAAATCTCATGACATACTTACACTCATGAGAAGCTGTTGATGAGATCTTGTTGTAAGCCAGCTCCTTACTCTTCACTGCTATCATCTTCATTTGGCATTTCTGGGATTCTCAACCGGTGGCACCACAGGCTCCCCCTCCTCTGGGATGTACCTTCACAGGGCGATGTTATGGAGCATGGAGAAAATCACAGTGATTTGACACTCCTTCTGGGAGAGTAGAGGAGGGCTCCCCCAGTCTTGTCCAGACAAAGAAATCAGGCCATCAGGAGTCCAAAAGCCCGCTCAACTGGCTGCCAAGTTCTTCCATGGGCCTCATTAAAGGGACTTCGCCTGGTGTAGTTGATTTCCTCAGCTGTGATAACAGCCAATGATGGTTGGGATATGCTGAGTCTCCTGATTTGTAATGAGACAAAGTGCCAAAATGAGTCACACACTTCATGATTCTGGCACCTGATATTGCATATACAAGACCATGGCAGATGTAACTTACCAACAAGCCAGGCCCTCTCCTATTGCAGTTGTGACATCAGCTGGGGTATGGTGCTGTTTGGCATTACAAAGGAATCATGGGCTAAACCTGGGATCTGGGTACAGACATTTGAAATGTAGAGATCTGACAAGCAGACAACTTGCACGTTGATTGAATTGAAGTGTTTTCTGTTGCGATAGACGTGTTCACTGGCATGCAGTGGCACAAACGCAATATAGGTGCCATCAATGACCCCCCACAACATGTGGAAGGCGACCAAATACATTAGAAATCAACCTTCACATTGGGTAAATCGTCACATCTGGGGAACCTGATATATCTGTCAATGTGTTAATCATTGCTGATAGCATGTCTCTTAAAACACCACTGAACATAGGTTGTGACATTCCACCAATATAGCCAGTGTATATTGAATTGACCCTGTGGCCAGGAAGTGTAATGCTGCCAAGAGTCTCACAATGGGTGGTATGCATGTTGGATTAGTGCTTCGAGGCATGAGATCTGGCTCCAACTTATGACTTAGATCTTGGATTGTCTGCCTAATCAGTCAGAACTGCTTTATTATGTCACATTCTTCCATGGTCTGGAAATGGACGGTAGACTGGATGTTGTCACAGCCTCTCTCTCCCAGGGTACCTAATTGTGGAATGAAATGAGTTGGAGCATTAATCACTGTGTCCATATCAACATATCTCATGATAAAGACCAAAGTCATGTGACAAAACTTACTGACTGGAAAAATATTACACCCATTGCTCATCAAAACTGTCTGCTTCTCAAGGTCCAGCTATGATGGTTCCCATGGTTGTCTAGACATACCTAGTACATAACACACCTAGCTGCTCCTCTTGTGCACCTTGATATTGTGAAGTATGTTTTGACTGCCAAAAACAAACATCACCGGTGGGGAACAGTGCACCGCGGCTCTATTGCATCTGCGACCAGCAACGTACTACACTGATGACTGTGTAGGAGAATCTACATATCATGGAAACTTTACATCTGTTGAGATATTACTACACATTAATAGATGTTGTGACACATTTAAAATTCAACAAAACTGTAGGTTCAACTGCCAAAATGGCGTATGCCTGACCTCATTAGTTGGACTTAAGTAACTTCCTGCCACTGCTGGAAGTCGACTGCACGGTGGGCGGTTCCAACTGCGGCAGACACAGCCATAGGCTAACATTGTTGACTGTGAGGGTCATGGCCCAATAGCTGTGCCCGTTGGCAGTGATGACTTCCTACATAGTGTACCTGTATGGCGCGGTTTGGAAAATAACTCACTCGTGTCCTGTCACTGCTGCCATCAACACCTCCACCACCTTAGCTGCTGTGTGCCACCTCTGGGAGCAATCATGCCAGGCCAAGCAGGTGAAAGGGCCCCTGCCTTCTCTCCAGAGGAGCTGGAGAAAATTGTTGAAGAGGTCCTTCCCCTGTATGGTCAGTTCTATGGCTCACCAGAGGAAGAGGTAACTGTCTTACATACATATTTGTCTATTTCTTAAACTACCATTTTCTTCCTCACAAGCTAAAATGTGCCTCTGAGTCCCAGTGAGTAATTTGGTTGCCTGTTGTCACAATCTGTGGGCCATACATATGATGTATGGGTTGTGGATCGTGGAGCCCTGTACTCTGAGTATTTCAAATGATCATTGTGTTTTGTGATGTGTGATAAGCTCTAGATCCTCCTTCTGTTATAATTAAGTATCTATCCAAGTAAACTTTACCGCCAGACAACGATCTGTCTGATGATGGTAAATAATACAGTACATGTATTTGCATTTCAGCATGAGCTGTCTATTTAAACTGTTTATGACAGTTGAGGATGTTCTTGGCAAAGTGTAAAATCCCACAGATCACTCAGCCCAGATCAGGCCTTGTCAAACTGTGGTATGAGACCCATGTAAAACTTGCTGAGCCCTTCAGAGTGCCACACAACCTTGAACTCACATATAGGATGGCCACAGGATGTACTGTCATGCATGGAAGTAATGGTATTGTGCTGTTCATGTAGGTTCTGTATGCTTAGCAAGGATAGTCCAAGCCTTTTCACAGCATGGGGCATAGCTCAGGCTGGTGCACAGCAACTGTGGCTATGCAACTGGGCCCACTCCCTGTAGACTTTCTGATCCTTGGATGTGGGCAAAATGAGTCTTTTGAAGTAAGATTTGGCCTGTATGTTTTTACGTTGGCTACAGTTAGAATGGGGACTGAGGTTACCACCGACCTGATACTTATTTCTATTGACCCTCATTGTCAATGTGTGTCATTGCCTAATGACAGACCCCTTACTCCCACACGTCTGTTGTCACCTTTCCAGAGGTCATGTTTGTGCAGTACAGGCCTATTGCACGAGTGGAAATCCCACAGTGCCGATAGTTGGTTAATGCAGGGCAGATCATGACATGTGAATCACTAGCTTTGTTACATGCAACCAATCCAACCTAACATGCCTTGGTATGTTGAATGTCACCTCTGTAGGAGTACCACATAAGGTAAGAGGGGTTTCCTGTGATACCAGTACATACCACACAAACCCACTCAGAATTGGGATGAGATTCCATTATGTAGACCACATCTCCACACGTCCACAGAGGTGAAGCTTCCAGCGACACCTGTGTGATCCCTTTTATTGTCACCTAAGTCTTACCAAGGTAGTTGCCCATATGCAGTGAGTCAATGTGCCTCAATGTAATGCTGTCTGTACATTCATGCACAAGTAGTTTACCCTTCAAAAGATCACAATGGTGTGGTGTATTTACTAGTGGCTCACATCACAGTACATGTTGCTTGGCCCTGGGCTACAATATGTCAGAGGGCTTGCTTAGTCAGTGTAGTGGTTAGTTTGTGGGTAGTCAGCAGATGACTCCAAAAGTGTGCATATATGTCCCTGTACTTATCACCTTGTGTGCTTTACACATGCTGTGTTGACAATTACAAAATGCTTTGCTAGGTGTTTCAAAGATGTGTGTTGCACAACCAGTTACCCTTAAAAAGTGCAATTGTGACCTCTTTGTTTGTCTATTGCATCCATACATGTCAATGCCTATCAGAAGCAAGGGTTTTGAGAGCCATCGCCTGGAAGATGTGGATCCTGGGGAGTCTGTTGTGTCACCAGCGGAGCGTCCACTGTTGAAAAAGGTGGGAGGACCTGAGACGCTGGGCCCGGAAGATTCAGAGGTCCAGCTGGGCTGTCCTCCCAACGTGGATGGGACGCATGCCGGACCCTAACCCCCCTGATGGCCCACATACAGACGTTGGCCTATCCTGAGCTTGATGGGCATTTGAGGGCACAACAGCAGCTACAAGAGGGTGAGTTCTGGGCAGATTGATAGCTGTTAAATTGACAGATGTGTTAGAGGCAGCCATCTCCCCATGGTTTTAGAGATGGCCAATGTGCAATACATAAGATGAACTATTGTTTGTGTAGGTATGGTAGTTGGTGCATGGTGATGTGCATTGACTCTTGTCCTAGTGACCAGGGAAACAACAGAGTACAGTCCACTAACAATATACTCTCTTGAGCAGACATGTGGTTGAGTGCAGTGGTCAATCATCTCATGTTGTTTCATGTTGTGGGTGTCATTTGTACCAAACAGTCCACTTGCCTTCAGTGTGTAAGCCCCAACATCAAACAACATGAGGTAATAGATCACTGTACTCAGCCATGTGTCTAGTCAATGCAGTATATTGGCATTTACACCCAACAGGCCACTTGTCTTCACTGTGTCAAGAGTGCCGGTGCCTCACCACCATTTTTCATGTGGTGGTGGCCATCATTCATGTGACAAAGCAGACATTGTTCTTTGTGTGCAGTCACTGAGCAATACATTCCCCTGGTAAGTAGGGAATGTAAGGTTAAATGATTTGTGTAACATCACTGTTAGCATCAGTATGTGTGCCTACATTTTAGCATGTGTACCTTGCACTTTTGTATTAACGTTTCCACTACTGTTTCATACATGATCTACATGTCTTCATGGGATGATGTCTGATTCCATTGTAGTGTAGCCATTTTTAATATAGCTTTTGCACGTTTGCTTAAGACATTAGGCCTCTGTGCACTTTGCCCTAGATGCATTTTATTCAGACTCGCACTGTTATTTTTCAATAACCAGTTTCACTGTCTTGTTTTATTTTCTTCTATCACACTGTTTAGCTTACTTCAGCACCGAAGTTCTCAAACAATGCATTCTTGCTTGCTCTGTGCTTCAGTCAAGGATACAGTCTGGTACATTGCCGATAGACGTGGTAGGAGTTTAGTCTTTAGGGTTCGTAGAAAGTACACATTCTTATGTAGGGACGTTTCTTAGAACACCGGCATGTTAGTTATAAAAACACTTCCTAGTCCTGGTACACGTAAGAGGGAGATTCTGACCAGGGAACCACAACTAGACGCTGACTGCCCTGTTGCAGATGCTGATCCACATCAGAGGCCTTTGCTCAGGTATGAGGGTTGATGTCCTCCCGGGGAATCTGAAAGGCAAGCTTAGAGCTTAACATGCTGTGCTCAAAATAGAACTTAGAAGAGAGAACGTAATCTGGTAACACTATGATAGCGTTATTTCTATGTTTCACTCTCCTCGTTACTATTTCAATCCTACTGTGTTGTATGGTTCTGGTTATTGCGGCTCACGCCTTGTTATCTAAAATGCAATTGTTTTATTAAATCAATCTGTAAAACTTAAACTGCCTCTGTCATTTGTATATGATACCACACTTGGTATGAGAGAACTGGTTGGGATCTGAGTGACCACGACTTCCCTGAGAAGCTCTAAGATGTCATGTGCTCGGCTGCCCAATCATCCCTTCCTTTTGGGAGAGATGAGGCACTGTTAGTTAGCCGGAGCAAAACCGGATTGAGGGCGACAAGGGTCCTTCTCCGTGGGTTAGACTTAGTCCCCCACACTGAGAACGACCCTGCCACCCAAAAATCCGGTTGTCTCATTAGGATAATGAGAGCCTACGCGACACCATCACATATGTGTGCATACCAAATTCTCTTGTTAAATAGTTTCATTTGATGGGTATACAGTTCATGTGTTATCACATACAGGAGTGTGTCAAAATTGTTTGTTGGGTCACACATAACCTAACCCATTACTCCATGTAATTTATCATGAACACTTGCAGAAACAATGAAGACCACGACGAGTAGACCTCCAATACTTACTCACAATACACAATACCAAAATATGCAGTAATAGCAATAGAAAACAGTGCAAACAATGTATAGTCACAATAGAATCCAATGGTGGCACATAGGGATAGGGGCAACACAAACCATATACTCTAGAAGTGGAATGCGAACCACGAATGGACCCCAAACCTATGTGACCTTGTAGAGGGTCGCTGGGACTGTAAGAAAACAGTGAGGGTTAGAAAAATAGCCCACCCCAAGACCCTGAAAAGTGGGTGCAAAGGGCACCTAAGTTCCCCAGAGAGCACAGAAGTAGTGATAGGGGAATTCTGCAAGGAAGACCAACACCAGCAATGCAACAACGATGGATTTCCTGAAAAGAGTACCTGTGGATCAAGGGGACCGAGTCCAAGAGTCACGATCAAGTCTGGAGTGGGCAGATGCCCAGGAAATGCCAGCTGTGGGTGCAAAGAAGCTGCCACCGGATGGTAGAAGCTGTGGATTCTGCAAGAACGACAAGGGCTAGAAACTTCCCCTTTGGAGGATGGATGTCCCACGTCGTGAAAAGTCGTGCAGAGGTGTTTCCGTGCAGAAAGACCGAAAAACAAGCCTTGCTAGCTGCAGGGGTCGCAGTTAGGGTTTTTGGATGCTGCTGTGGCCCAGGAGGGACCAGGATGTCGCCAATTGCGTGAGGAGACAGAGGGGGCGTCCAGCAAGACAAGGAGCCCACTCAGAAGCAAGCAGCACCCGCAGAAGTGCCGGAACAGGCACTACGAAGTGGAGTGAACCAGAGCTCACCCGAAGTCACAAAGGAAGGTCCCACGATGCCGTAGGACAACTCAGGAGGTCGTGCACTGCAGGTTAGAGTGCCGGGGACCCAGGCTTGGCTGTGCACAATGGAAATCCTGGAAGAGTGCACAGGAGCCGGAGTAGCTGCAAAACACGCGGTTCCCAGCAATGCAGTCTAGCGTGGGGAGGCAAGGACTTACCTCCACCAAACTTGGACTGAAGAGTCACTGGACTGTGGGAGTCACTTGGACAGAGTTGCTGAGTTCAAGGGACCTCGCTCGTCGTGCTGAGAGGAGACCCAGAGGACCGGTGATGCAGTTCTTTGGTGCCTGCGGTTGCAGGGGGAAGATTCCGTCGACCCACTGGAGATTTCTTCAGAGCTTCTAGTGCAGAGAGGAGGCAGACTACCCCCACAGCATGCACCACCAGGAAAACAGTTGAGAAGGCGGCAGGATCAGCGTTACAAGGTCGCAGTAGTCGTCTTTGCTACTTTGTTGCAGTTTTGCAGGCTTCCAGCGCGGTCAGCAGTCGATTCCTTACCAGAAGGTGAAGAGAGAGATGCAGAGGAACTCTGATGAGCTCTTGCATTCATTATCTAAGGAATTGCCCAAAGCAGAGACCCTAAATAGCCAGAAAAGGAGGTTTGGCTACCTAGGAGAGAGGATAGGCTAGCAACACCTGTGGGAGCCTATCAGAAGGAGTCTGCCCTGAACAATGTGGGGGCACCTTGGCTAGTGCCAGGGTGCCCACACACTAAGTAACTTAGCACCCAACCTTTACCAGGTAAAGGTTAGACATATAGGTGACTTATAAGTTACTTAAGTGCAGTGGTAAATGGCTGTGAAATAACGTGGACGTTATTTCACTCAGGCTGCACTGGCAGGCCTGTGTAAGAATTGTCAGATCTCCCTATGGGTGGCACAAGAAATGCTGCAGCCCATAGGGATCTCCTGGAACCCCAATACCCTGGGTACCTCAGAACCATATACTAGGGAATTATAAGGGTGTTCCAGTATGCCAATGTAAATTGGTGAAATTGGTCACTAGCCTGTTAGTGACAATTTGGAAAGAAATGAGAGAGCATAACCACTGAGGTTCTGGATAGCAGAGCCTCAGTGAGACAGTTAGTCATAACACAGGTAACACATACAGGGCACACTTATGAGCACTGGGGCCCTGGCTGGCAGGGTCCCAGTGACACACACAACTAAAACAACATATATATACAGTGAAATATGGGGGTAACATGCCAGGCAAGATGGTACTTTCCTACACTTGGTCCATGGGTATTGTGATTGGACAACTTCACTCATACAACTGAAGTTGTCTGTGATTCAGATTTTTCTGTGTGCACATGTTTACAGTTCATGTAGTTTGCATGCTTATGGTGTTGTAAATGTTGGAGGCACCTTGGAGAACCTTGTGCTGTGCATTATGGTAATGGTTTGTTTCAAAGCTGCGTTTCAAGTGTGTTCCAGCACATGGACTGACCCTATTTGTCTTTGTCATTTGAGCATCATCACAGGAAGCAGGGGAGACAGGGATGACATCAGTGGGGCAGCATGATACACCCCCAGAGGGTGAGAGGAGTGCCACAGAGAAAACCAGCTCCACATAATTTTCTTCTGAGTCGACTGCCAGTGAACAATCCCTAGTGGTGGTGTAACACTCAGGACCTGCACCTGCTCCATCCTTGCCCGCCACCACCAGGTCTATCTCCACCCTCCCTGTTGCTCCCTACCAAGTTGACTGGGCCCGCTCCACCAAGAGGGTAGCCATCTCCTTCGCACCAGGCACCTCACTCCCTGCCCCACTTATGCCTGCTGCCCAGAATAAGGAGGCTATTGACTTCCTGAGGAGCATTTCTGTGGGTCAGACTGCCATTCTGAATGCCATCCAGGTGCATACCTGGAAGGCATTCTCAGTGCTATGTCTGCCACGCTGAGATCTTTTCAAGCTCTGGCCTCCTCCCTAATGGCAGCCTTCCACCCCCCCACAGTACTCACCTAATCACCTTCCTCTTCCCCATCCAATCTCCCTATTCCCATACCTGGCCCAAGGACACTCCCACATATGCACCCACATACCTCAACAGGCACAAGCAGCACACATAACACAAAGACCACAAGACTCACAAGCAAGCAAGTATTCAACAGTCACTCACCCCACTCACAACCACCACCCCATCACCATACTCTCAGACACCATCCCAACACCCATAGACACAACCACCACATCCACCATTTCCCGACACCACCCCAATACCCATAGATACAGTCATCACATCCAACCAGACCGCCAGACACCACCCCCACCCACATAGACACATCCACCACCCCCACCATACTCATCACATCCACATCACAGCACACCAAGAGACGCAAAGGCCCACACTCACACATGCAACATACTTCAGACACACACACACCAGTACCAACAACACCCAAAGCCACACCTGATGCAGGCACTTCCTCACCCTCCCAAGCCCTAAACTCTCCTGAACACCTTCCCCACAGAAAGTTTTAAGTTTGCCCTTGCCCTAACCCCTGTGGAACGCCACCCCACCCACAACAGGAAAAAGGACACAGACCATACCCCAACCCATCCACGGCCAGGTCCTCCTCTGTGGCACCCGCACCCTCCCCTGGCCCTGCCGTACCCCACCCAAACCCAAGAAGAAACCAAACCCTCCCAAAGTGAAGCCCCCCCTCCCAAGTCCAAACCCACCCATCCTAAACCCAAATTCCCCCTCCATGCAAGGGTGATCATGGAATGCCCCTTCCTTTGGACGTTTCTGTGGCAGTGATCTGTGAGGTACGTTGTGGGGCACAGCAATGTGCTCAGCACACCTTTCACCAAGGACTGGCCATTTGCTCTTGTCCATTTTTGAAGGTTTGTAAATAAAGCTCAGTTGTTTCCTTTTCTATCTATTGGTCCTGCTATTACTTTTTTACCTTTTTGATGTTCATGAGTAATATGTGAGGTATGACTGCAGTTGTGTTTTTTTGCCCTGAATGATGATCCATTTGCTGAGGTTGATAATATCTGACTTTGGTACGAGTGTTAGAGTCACCCAGGACAAGGGGAAATGTGCACATCCTCTCTGGTGCTACCCAAAATGATTCCACCCCCAGCTTCTTTGGCATGTACCTGACATGTGCAAACCATGATATATCCTGGGCAGAAGGTATAACCAAGAGGTCCTTAAGGGGTTCTCTATAACAACCTAAAACTTGTGACGTCCATAACCTGTGCCTAAGTGCAGCTTTTATGGATATTCTCTTAAAACCCAGATCTCGTATAACGGGGTCAAAGGCACGCTCTTAGGAAGAGCACATAAAAGCTTCCCAAATCTGTTTTCAGTTGTTAGTAAGATGTTACTGTTGGCATGGTCCCAGATCTCGGCTCCATAAAGAACAGCCTCCAGGGCCTTCATATTGTGAATCTTGATTGCTGGGGTAGCTCTCTTAGAGCAGGTTTTATTAAAGGTCTTCAACAGTATAGAAGAATAGTGTATCAGAGAACAGTCTGGTTTTTGAACCTGCATAGACCAACCTAAATAACATGTCAGCCGGTATATTATGCAGTGGCATAGAGTGGAGCAGAACAGAGTACAGTGGGGTAGAGTGGCATACAGTGAACTGATGTAGAATGCATTGGTGTGGAGTGTTGCAGAGTACAGTGTCATAGAGTTCAGTGGCATAGAAATCAACGATGTACAATACAGTGGCATAGAGTGTTGCATAGTAGAGTGCAGTGGCGTAGAGCACAGTGGTGCAGAGTGGCATAGTGCAGAATAGAGTATAGTACTGTGGCATAGAGTGTAGAGTGCAGCGTTGCAGAGTAGAGTGTTGTCGTTAGACCTGACAGCATTAGGGTGGTCTTCACTCCAACTTTCGGTCTACCTTGTCTGATTTTCCGACCTCATTTTTGCAGGTAGAACTCCTTACACTTTACCACTGCTAACTGGTGCTATAGTGCTTGTGCTCACTCCCCAAAAAAATTGTTATATTGGTCCATCGCCAATTGGTATATTTAATTCACTTATAAGTCCTTAGTAAAGTGGTATTACAGGTACCAAGGGCCTGTAAATTAAATGCTACTAGAGGGCCCACAGCACTGATTGCCACCACTTAGGTAGCCCTCTATTCATGGTTTGACCTGACATTGCAGAGTCTCTGAAGTTTTACATTGCCATTTCAAGGTGGCCAAATAACCCTTTTGCCAGGCCCAAACCTTCCATTTTTGTACATATATCACTCCTGAGGTAGGACCTGGACAGCCCAGAGGGGAGGGTGCAATGTATTTAAAAGGCAGGATATGTACTTTTACATTTTATATGTCCTGGACATGAAAAACTCTTTAATTTCATTTTCACTATTGCATGGTCTTTCTCTGCTACAGGATAACATTGGGGTTGCCTTTTTACATTCTATAGGTATAATTTAATTTCCAAATAGGAAGAGATCATCCCTTCAAGTTTGGTGTCTCTGGAATCATAATTTAAAATCCTACTTATGGTGAAGTTGAATTTTAAATTGCAATTCTGAAAAAATACACTTTTAGAAAGTTGGCATATTTGTGCCATAGCCATTTGATCCCTGCAGTCTGACTTTGGTGCCATGACTGGGTGTAGTTAGCAAATGGACTTTGTGTATTTCCCGTAGAAAGCCACACACTAGTCCACTGTAGTTTTATCCACTCTACTGTACGCCACTGTACTTGGCTCAGCTCTCTGCACTCCAATACACAGCACTTTTTGTGAATCCACTATTTGACGATCTATTCCACTCTTCGACATTCCACTCTATGACACTCCATGCCACTTTCCTCTATGCCAATACATTCTGGTCATGCTAAACAGCAGCCACACTGGTATACAACATGTTTAAAACACACTGGCAAAGTCAATAGCTGTTGCATAGGTGAGACCTATTGGCTTTGCCAGGTCTTGCTTGCTGTTAGTTACTTATCCAAGAAAAGTGTTTTTTTAACATATTTTGCAGCAAGCATAGGGTGCAGAAGCAATCGGGGTGAAGCTTAGGTGTGCCTTGATGGGCCATCCTGCCACTCTGCTGGACTCCTACTTTGTGGTGCTGACCTGCTGCCCTCTGCCTGGGTGAGAAGGACTGAACTTGCATCACTTGAACCATGAACCCAGAGTGACTCTTAAGGTTAGTTGGCTGGCCTCCTGATCTGAAGTCTCAGAGACATAAAAGACTCAGCTGGACTCTGCCATCTGTGACTCCACCCTGCCGAGTGGTGCCACCCCAGTCCTGAACCAGTGGAAGTGGCCTTAATGTGCTTATCTGCAGAACCAATGCTATGCCTCTTCTGAGCAATGCATTCTCAAGCAGAACCAACACATCTCCTCTACGGATCGGCACATCCCTAAGCAGAACCGACAAAGTGCTGCCACTGTGTCGATTCGACCTGTCGTAAAAGACTTGCATCACTGCCGCATTCCGGGTTTAACACATCACCTTCTGAACCTCTGCTGCGCAATGCTTTTCCCAGCACAAGCTCCTTGCATACCCTGTCGACAAAAGCCTCGAAACGATGCCAAAGCTCTGTATCGTAGCTTCACCGTTCAACGGAAACAACACATTGCCTTGACTGTGCAATGCATCTTCGACACCAGCCTTTCCACCGCAAGCCCCATCGACAGGCTCTTCATTGTTGACGCAACAGAACCTTGCACTGCAGCCTTGCCGCATCTCAGAACCAACACATCAAAAAGGCTGCGCAATGCATCTTCGATCCACGCAACTCTCAACAACCAGGATTTAAAATACTTTGGTTTATCAGGCCTAACTGGGTCCACTTAGCCTGCCTGCCCTCCATCGCAGTGAGCCTGAAATTTTGACTTTGTCCCAGTCCGGCGTGACAAGATAGCCTCAATAGTGCTTTTTGCTTCTTGGTGCTATTTTACTTTAAAATTTGAAATTCAATATCTCCTGTTCTACCTATTAGATTGTTGTTGTTTTTGTGTTATTTTATTTATTAAATCTTGATATGTCTTTCTAAACCAGGTGTGGAATCTGTTTGTGAGGTATTTTCACTGTTTTAGTGTTTAAAGTGTTACACAAATGCTTTACACAATGCCTACAAGTTAAACCTGACTGCTCTGTGCCAAGCTACCAGAGAGTGAGCAAAGGTTAATTTAGAGTTTGTCTGTACCTTACCCTGACTAGGACTGTGGTTACAGTTATAGAGTGCATTGCTATAGAGTGGCATAGAGTGCATTGGCGTAGGGTGCCTTGGTGTTGAGTATAGTGGTGCAGAGTAGAGCCAGTGGTGTAGAGTACAGTTACGTAGATTGCAGTGGTGTAGAGTGGAGTAGAGAGCAGTAGTGTGGAGTGGCGTAGATTAGAGTGGACTGGTGTAGGGTGCATTGGTGTAGAGTATTGCAGATAAAGTGGTGTTGAGTGCAGCAAATAGAATTCAGCGGTATAGAATGCAGTATTGTAGAATACAGTGATGCAGATTAGAATGGTGCATAATAGAGTGCAGTGGTGCAGAGTGCAGTGGTGCAGAGCAGAGTAGGGTGGCACAGAGTGGCTTAGAGTGGAGTAGTGTAAAGTGGAGTGCTGCAGAATGAAGTGGCACAGGGTGCAGTCATGTAGAGTTGAATAGCATAGAGCACATTGGCCTAAAGTTCAGTAGTGCAGAGTATAGTGGCATAGAGTCCAGTGGTGGAGAGTGCAATGTTAAAGAACAGAGTGGCATAGACTGCATTGGTGTAGAGTGCAGTGGTGTAGAGTAGAGTGGCATAAAGAGCGATGGCTTAGAGAGTGGTGGTGCAGAGTACAGTGCAGTGGCATAGAGTGCACTGACGTACAGTGCATTGGTGTAGTACATCAGTGTAGATTGCAGTGGTGTAGAGGGCAGTGATTTGAACTAGAGTAGCATAGAGTGGAGTAGAGTGATATAGAGTGCATTGGCACAAAGTAGATTGTTTCAGAGTAGAGTGAAGTGGCGTAGATTTGAGTGGTGTAAGGTACAGTGCATTGGCAAAGAGTGTAATGGCATAGAGTAAAGTGGTGAAAAGTACAGTGACATAAAGTTCAGTGGTGCAGTTTAAATTAGTGGTATACAGTGGATTAGCAGAGAGTGCAGGGGCGCAAGGTGGAGTGGTGTAGAGTACAGTACTTTGGCATAGGGTATATTGGCATAAACTGAAGTGGCATAGAGTGCACTGTTGCAGTGTAGCATAAAGTGGACTGGCATAGAGTGTAGTTGTGCCTAGTAGAGTGGAGTGAGCTAGTCTGGAGTGGTGTTGTTATACGGTTCCTACGAGGTAGGTAGGACTGTTTAAATAACAACAAGAACTTCACAATTTAGAGACATAGGGCCTGATTTAGAACTGGGTGGACAGGTTACTCCGTCTGTAGGGAGCTGTGTTCTAGTTGCAGTGCCCCCCACTTTTTGCCTGGTTTTTAGATGCAACTTTGACTGAAGTGCACTGGGTTCCTGCTACCCATGTCCCTAGTGCCAGTGCTCCTTCTCTAAAACAAGACTCTTGGTCACTTGATCCCCAAGTGACTAGGCCCTTCAGCCCCTTATAAGTCCCTAGTAAATGGTGCCCCTGGTACTTCGGCATGAGTACTGAAGAGGGCCCCTCAGAGCAGCAGCACAACTTGTGCCACTCTGTGGGATCCAGCACCAACCTTATGTAGATTGCCTTTGCAGGCTGTGTCACAAGGTGCTTCCAAAATTGAAAACATGACATGGCACACAGCCTGTATGTGATGACCCTAAACACTGCGTGCAATATATGTAAGTCACCCCTCTAGCAGGCCTTGCAGACCTAAGGCAGGGTGCATTATATTACATATGAGGACATATCTGCATGAGCAGATAGGCCCCTGTTATGTCTTTGTCAATTCTCAGACATAGTAAGTGTACAGGAAAGCCATTTTAAATGCATGTGCTGGACTCTAGTCACTGCGAGTTCCCCAGCTACATGATGGCTAGCTTAAATACTGGGATGCTTGGTATTAACCACATCTCAGAATTATAAACCCTCATTGAACCCAATGATGGATTTATTAAAAATGCACATAGAGGGCACCTTGGAGATGCCCCCTGAAAACATACCATCTAGGGGTGTTGACTGACTGGTCCTGACCAAGTAAGCCACCATAGATGCATTTCTGGACCCCCCACAATGAGAGCCAGTGCTCTTGAGGCCCAGAGACAAAAACCTGCACTGGGCAGAGGTGCTACCTCCTCTCCCAGGCAGGATGGACATTCCATGGTGGGGAGCTTCAAAGACCTTGCCACCTTTGTAGTGCAACCCAGTTCTCTCCAGATGGTGGAGATGACCAACTCCCCCGTCCTGACCCCACTTTTAGTGGCAGCACAGGTGGGAAAAGTTGTAAAATTAGGATGAGTACCCACTTCATAACAGTCCCACTCATAATGTGGACGAGCTGAAGAGGACACTACTTTTTTTAATTCCTCCATCTTGTTTGTAGGGAAGTAGGCCAATAGGGTTAGGGCTATACCCACTTCCCAAAGGAAGTGGTCATAAGAAGGGTGTTGTCACTCTAAATGTGAGTAGCCCATTGGCTACCACGTGGCACTCCCCGTAATTCTCCTAAATTCAGTATTTGGGTGGGACCCCTGAACCATAGAACTCATATTCCTGATGACCTAAAAAGAGCCAGACACTACAGCATTGCACCAGCAGAGAAAACTAAAGACACCAACTGGCTTGACCCCAGCCCTACCAGCCTGTCTGCAACCTTCAACAATTCTACATCAAAAGAAGACCCTCCTACAGCCCAGCAACCTCCAAAGCCTTCAGAGGACTGCCTAAATTTAACAAAGACCAAGATCTCCTGTGGACAGCAGACCTGTCCCGAAGAAACCAACTTTAAAGAAAAAGAACTCTGCCCTACGCAAAACCAGAGATGAACCCACCTCTGCACCTGCGCCTATGGCCCGAGTCTAAGAGTCTCACTGGTCCTGTGAAGGCTCCCCAGCAACTCTGAGCCTGAGTCCACCGTAGTTTCCACCCATGGACTCAGCCTCAAACCCTGCAGGCTCAATCCAAAGACTTCCCCTGACCGCGACCGCCCATTAAGCAGTTTTCCGATGTCAAAGGACACCCCTGCATCCGGAGCCCCTGGTCTGGTGGAAGCTGGACTGATAGTGTCCCTGATTCCTTCATCATCCAAACTTACCTGGGCAGCTGTGGGTTTTCCTCTTTCAGCCTCCTAGCCTGAGCCTGCAGCCTTTTTCCAAAACCGACTGTAGGAAGTTGGCTCTGTATGTACTATTTCAAAGTAAGAAATAGTGTGTATAGAGTCCAAGGGTTCCCCTTAGAGGTAAGATAGTGGCAAAAAGAGATAATTCTAATGCTCTATTTTGTGGTAGTGTGGTCGAGCAGTAGGCTTATCAGAGGGTAGTGTTAAGCATTTGTTGTACACACACAGGCAATAAATGAGGAACACACACTCAAAGACTGATTCCAGGCCAATAGGTTTTTATATAGAAAAATATATTTTCTTAGTTTATTTTAAGAACCACAGGTTCAAGATTTATAAGTAATACTGCAAATTAAAGGTATTTCACTCAGGTATTCTGGGAACTTTGAATAATCACAATAGCATGTACAGTTTTGACAAAAATGGCAATAAGCTATTTAAAAAGTGGACACTGCTAAAATCAACAGTTCCTGGGGGAGGTAAGTAAATGTTAAGTTCACAGGTAAGTAAAACACTTACAGGGTTCAAAGTTGGGTCCAAGGTAGTGCACCTTTGTGGGTTCAAGGCAACCCCAAAGTTACCACACCAGCAGCTCAGGGCTGGTCAGGTGCAGAAGTCAAAGTGGTGCCCAAAACACATAGGCTTCAATGGAAGTAGGGGTGCCCTGGTTCCAGTCTGCCAGCAGGTAAGTACCTGTGTCTTCGGAGGGCAGACCTGGGGTTTTTGTAGGGCACCGGGGGGGACACAAACAGGCACAGAAAGTACACCCTCAGCGGCACAGGGGCGGCCGGGTGCAGAGTGCAAACAGGCGTCGGGTTTCTGGTAGGAATCAATGGGGAAACCCGGGGGTCTCTTCAACAATGCAGGCAGGCACAGGGGGGGCTACTCGGGGTAGCCACCACCTAGGCTAGGCAGAGGGTCGCCTGGGGGTCGCTCCTGCACTGAAGTTCGGTTCCTTCAGGTCCTGGGGGCTGCGGGTGCAGTGCTGGTTCCAGGCGTCGGGTTCCTTGTAGCAGGCAGTCGTGGTCAGGGGGAGCCTCTGTATTTCCTCTGCAGGCGTCGCTGTGGGGACTCAGGGGGGTCAACTCTGCCTACTCACGGGCTCGCAGTCACTGGGTAGTCCTTCCTGTAGTGTTAGTTTTCCGCAGGTCGAGCCGGGGGCGTCGGGTGCAGAGTGGAAAGTTTCACGCTTCCGGCGGGAAACGTGTGGTCTTTAAAAGTTGCTTCTTTGTTGCAGAAAGTTGCAGTTTCTTGAACAGGGCCGCTGTTGTCGGGAGCTCCTTGGTCCTTTAGATGCAGGGTAGTCCTCTGAGGCTTCAGAGGTTGCTGGACCCTGTTGGATGTGTCGCTGTTGCAGTTTTCTTCGAAGTAGGGAGACAGGCCGGTGGGGCTGTGGCCAAATCAGTTGTCGTCTCCGTCTTCACTGCAGGGCTTCAGGTCAGCAGTCCTTCTTCTTCTTTAGGTTGCAGGAACCTATCTTCCTCGGTTCTGGGAGCCCCTAAATACAGAATTTAGGGGAGTGTTTAGGTCTGGGAGGGCAGTAGCCAATGGCTACTGTCCTTGAGGGTGGCTACACCCTCTTTGTGCCTCCTCACTGTGGGGAGGGGGGCACAGCCCTAGTCCTATTGGGGTAATCCTCCTTCTACAAGATGGAGGATTTCTAAAAGTAAGAGTCACCTCAGCTCAGGGCACCTTAGGGGCTGTCCTGACTGGGGAGTGACTCTTCCTTGTTTTCCTCATTATCTCCTCCAGCCTTGCCGCCAAGAGTGGGGGCAGTGGCTGGAGGGGTGTGCATCTCCACTAGGTGGGATGCCCTGTGGCGCTGTAACAAAGGGGTGAGCCTTTGAGGCTCACCGCCACGAGTTACAGTTCCTGCAGGGGGAGTTGAGAAGCACCTCCACCCAGTACAGGCTTTGTTCCTGGCCACAGAGTGACAAAGGCACTCTCCCCATGTGGCCAGCAACATGTCTGGTGTGTGGCAGGATGGCAAAAACTAGTCAGCCCACACTGGAAGTCGGGTATGTTTTCAGGGGGCATCTCTAAGATGCCCTCTGGGTGTATTTTTACCATAAATTGCACACTGGCATCAGTGTGCATTTATTGTGCTGAGAAGTTTGATACCAAACTTCCCAGTTTTCAGTGTAGGCATTATGGCGCTGTGGAGTTTGTGTTTGACAGACTCCCAGACCATATACTCTTATGGCTACCCTGCACTTACAATGTCTAAGGTTTTGCTTAGACACTGTAGGGGCATAGTGCTCATGCACATATGCCCTCACCCGTGGTATAGTGCACCCTGCCTTAGGGCTGTAAGGCCTGCTAGAAGGGTGACTTACCTATGCCACAGGCAGTGTGAGGTTGGCATGGCACACTGAGGGGAGTGCCATGTCGACTTAGTCATTTTCTCCCCACCAGCACACACAAACTGGCAAGCAGTGTGTATGTGCTGAGTGAGGGATCCCCAGGGTGGCATAAGACATGCTGCAGCCCTTAGAGACTTTCCCTGGCATCAGGGCCCTTGGTACCAGGGGTACCAGTTGCAAGGGACTTATCTGGGTGCCAGTGTTGTGCCAATTGTGGAGTTAAAGGTACAGTTTAGGGAAAGAGCACTGGTGCTGGGGCCTGGTTAGCAAGGTCCCAGCACACTTTCAAATCATAACTTGGCATCAGCAAAAGCAAAAAGTCAGGGGGTAACCATGCCAAGGAGGCATTTCCTTACACTGACCTCCTCCATTGACTTGCATTGGGCCCCGACACTGTGTTGGCACTCTGCACCCGGCCGCCCCTGTGCCTCTGAAAGTGTAAGTTTGGTGCTGCCTTGAGGCTGCCCCGGTGCTTGTTTCAACCCAGGAGATCAACCCCTGACACCGCTTTACTCACCTGTGAGCAGCACATCTTCGTTCACCCCCAGTCTCTATAGACTAACATTGGGTACCTCATCCTGAATTTAATCTTTGCACGTGACCGCCCCAGTGCTGCTGTGGGTGCACTCTTGGTGCTTGTTTGAACCTTGCCTGGTGTTGACCTAATGCCCCGGAGAATGGATTTGTAAGTTGAGTACTTACCTACAAAACTGCATTCTTGTTTTCCTCCAATGGTTTAATAGTGAAGACTCTGAAAATTGCACTGTCAATTTTTTAAACTAAAAAGTATTTTTAATTTTAAAACTGCTTACCTTATAATGATGTTCTTTGGTTCAAAGCCTATATAAAAGCAAATGTTATTTTTCTACTTTGGTCTCAGATTTATTTTTTGAGTGTGTGTCTTATTTATTACCTCTGTGAGTACAACAAATGCTTAACACAACTCCTTCATAAGCCTAACTGCCCCACCACAATACCACAAATGGAGCATTAGACGTATCTATTTCTGCCTCTGCAAACCTTTGGGGATCCGCAGGACTCTCCGCATGGTGTACTTCATTTTAGTACACCTTATAGAGAGCCAGCTTCCTACACAACGGTGAAGTATATCCCGGCCGCCGAAATCTGAATCCCTTTCTATCTTATGTGACTCAGATTGCAGTGCACAGGATATCTATCACTATTGTGATAGAGTAACCTGTCCGCCCAGTTCTAAATCAGGCCTTTAGTCTACAGATATAATCAGTAATTATTGTTTTTTTCCCGTTAGCTCACAGTACCAAATCCAAACCTCTAAACTGACCAGGGTAATAGATGTTATTGATAATCTCGAACATGACACTAATTCCCAAGTAATCTGTGGAAACAGATCTACCCTTTGATTTGATCACTCTTGCATGCCCAAGATAAACACACGAAAGATACAGAAATACATTTTCAAAACATTTATTGAATTATCATATTTGTACGAAAGGATGAGCTACGATTATTAGAAAGGTGAGACATGTTACTGTATTCAGCATTATTAGGATGGTAAACAATAAAACAATTCAACCATGTTGTTAATAATGTTGCTGTACTCCTATCTGTATATAATACTATACTAAAGAGAGCCTAGCAGGAATACCCGTTGTCAGATCATTTGGGATATCTAACCCATATAACTTTGTCTTTAAGTGTAAGGAAGCCAGTCTAAATGTAACGGTTATCTTCCTTTGCAGGATGGAGCTCAGAGTCAGCAGGGCTGCATCTCAGTCATAGTTCACAGCAGTTCCATGATCATCTGACGTGAAGTGCTCCTTTCAACAAATGTAGCACAGATGGTGTTTATATAATAAAACTTTTTCCATATTGCAGTGTGACAGAGGTGCAGAACAGCCACTTTGGTTTGTTTAACATAAACGGCACAGCACAGACAAGGAAAACAAAGGCATTGTGTTCTAATTGTATGTCCCTGGACTGACTGTATAGAATACAGGGTGATAATACCTACCAGGAATAAATGTTTGAGCAGCAAATTATTGTGTGAGTTGGAAACTATGTAAAAAGTCACCATTAGAAAAAGATATCAAACCGTGAATCTAAAATGGAGACCTAGCACAGGCTATGCAACAGTGTAGAGTGCAGTGGTGACGAGTACATTGGTGTAGCGTGGGTAGAGTGCACTGGCACAGAGTAGAGCAGAGTAGAGCAGGGTAGAGTAGAGAGGCGTAGAGTGAAGTGGAGTTGGATGCAGTGGCGTAGATTGGAGTGGTGCAGAGTGGAGTAGGGTGAAATGGCACAGAGTGCAGTTGTATGGAGTGGTGTAAAGTGGAGTGGTGCAGAGTAGAGTGGAGTGGCGTGGAGAAGTGCAGAGTAGAGTAGGGTGGCGTGGAGTGGAAAATGCATGGTTTGGTGGCACACTTTTATTACAGACAACACATGTTCAATTGAAATGACCATTGCATTTGAATAGACATGCAATTTCACTAATAACACTATAGAGGGCACAAATGACAATGTTTGGAAATGGCATCACCTAGTGTATTGATTTGGTCTGATCATATGAAAGTAATTTTTTTTTCAACATACTTCAGAATTTACAAAAAATGTACATTGTGTGTGCTTTCCTAATTCTGATATATTCCGTACTACTTGCGCAGTCAATGTAAATGCTGTGTGCTAAAAAAAATACTCTACATCCAGAATCCAGCAAGATTGTGTCATAAATCACCTCATTTTGAGGTTAGGGAAAGAAAAGTAAACACCAAGCTCCCTCAAACACAGAGCCTAATACTTGACCTCTGTATTTGAATGCATAGCAAATATGACAAAACAAGATTTACAAGCCTATTTACAGAAAGGAACAATCGTGGAAGAATACTAGGAGAGACAGTGTGATAAGACTTTGCTCCTGGGAAGGACGAACTCAAGCTGGATCCTAAAACAAAGCCAACAAATAAAAGCTGGAAAATGTGTTACAAACCACAAAGCCAATGGTAAGCAATGGGCAGAATGCCTTCCCAGTGATGTCCCCAAGAGGTCTTTAGTAAACCAGACAGTTTTGCTGTCTGGTAAGCTTCTACTTGAAAAAAGAGCAGCAGTGTCATTTATTATGCACACTTGCATGGTACACATGGTTACTGAATTTACACAGGCAGCAGTAAAACTTTTATTTTACATTATCCATCCTGTTCGGCAACAATGATGATGTGCAGTAAGGCTAACAACCGTTGGCAAAGCCAAAAAGTCACAATGGCAAGACCTATTGGCTTTGCCAAACCTTGACTTAAAGTTGGAGTTATAAAGTGACATTGTAGCTGTCTATGATTTCACTCCTACAGAAATAAATAATAACATGCATGTCACAACTGCAATGCTTATTATTTTATAAGAAATCGTTTTTTTTCATGTAAAATTTTATTGGAAGCTTATGTTAGACATATTTAGATAGTGGCATTTTTGGCATATGTGATAAAATAAACGGAGGTACCAACTTGGCCATGCGTTTTGGCTTTGCCAATGCTTGTTTACTCTATGAGCCCTCTTAAACGCGTTTGAGGTCTTTCTTCCAAAATCTCTCTATCGCTCTTTCTCTCAGGCTGCTTGACGAATTCTCTCAGCGTTGTCTGTTTTCCATTTTGAGTAATATCTTCTCTCCTTGTTGTTGTTGTCCGTCTTTCCTGTCCATAGGCTTTCCTCTGCCTCTCCCTCCTCGTCGGTGGCTCTTTATCTGGCAGGAAGTGGTGTTGGCTCGATTTACGCTTGAGCCTTCCCTTTCCTTGGATGGATCTTTTTGTGGCAGACAGGGGCAGAAGGCCACAGCTTCCATGATGGAGGAGAGAGCGGCTTTCCGGGCCGTGCCTAACCGGGGGACAGCTGCCCCAGAGCCTGGAGGACGGCAGGAGTTTAGCGTACCTGGCATCCTACACTACATCCAGCACGAGTGGGCGCGCTTTGAAGCTGAGAAATGTCGTTGGGAGGCGGAGCGGGCCGAGTTGCAGGTAAGTGCGAGGCAGGTATAGCATGGAGGAGTGGTGGGTCACCCGAAAGCTCCCTTTTAAAGTGTAGTTATGGGTGTGATGGGTTGGGAGCACGGTAGCCATTTTCCGCATGCAGGGAATGCGCTGGAGGACGTTGACCGACCGCAGAACTGGCATAGAGCAGCTGGCACTTCCTACAGCTATATTCAGCCAGTGTGTTACTTACTTAAGCAAGTGTGCATGGTTACTTGGAGGCCCTTGCGGCTTGCTTCCCGAACTTTACAGAGCATACTTCAAGCCATGGGAAAGAGGGAATAGGAGCTCATCCACCCAGAGCAAGTAGCCCTTATGGCTCACTCACTCAACCCGCCCCCTCAGAGGGAAACGAGGTTGACTGTACCAACTCCGCCACATCTCTAACTGCTTGTGTGGGGATTTGCACAGCAGCAGACACATCCATGCCGTCTTCAAATGTAATGGTTTTCGCTACCAGGCATCAGAGCCTTATATCTCCTCCACTGTCAGATGCGCTTTAGCATTGCTTGAGCTTAGTCTGCATATTCAGGATAACCTAGGGGAAGGCAGTGCTAGCTACAACTTGAAAAACGTGAGCTACATTTCTCTAGCATAGAGGGATGTTAGCTCATGTTTCATTCTCCAACAGCTAAATATATGAGATGATATGGTGGTATCCTTAGTAGTAGTCCCGCCCCTGTAAACTGAATAGTCAGTGCCATGCGCTGGTATATGGCACACCCTAATGTGAGGCATAGTATCAGTTACAGAAACTTAATAGTCATCCGTGTAAATCCTCGGGTTGTATGTTAAGTGTATACGGATCTGAAACACTCAACAGTTTTGTATGAGACATGTACCTTTCTCTGTCCGCCCCCAGCATCTTCTCTGGGACTCGCAGGTAGGGTTGAATGCTCAATTTCCACTGCTAATCCAAACAATGTTTATGTTTGAAGTACAAATGTTACGTTAAAAAAAGCTGTTAAAGTTGTCAAAATCGTAGTATTTTACTTTTTTTTTTTATTTTTTTTTTATCTCAAATGTGTCCCTGTTTAACATGTTTTTTGGATATTGAACATGACAAAAATTAAAAAATGTTCATTATTACGGTTTATGGTCTCCATAAGGGTTAATCTTTCGCTCAGTATCGAGCTTAGGACTGAAGTTCTGGTAGGTTATGGTGTTGGTCACAATTTATGATAATGTTTAAAACGTGATCGTGAACCACAGAAGGTAAATTTCGCCTCTTCTACCACTGCATTTATATTTCTGATTATACTCAGATTGTTACGGCCTTATATATGGAACCCTATTTGACTTGGTTCTCATGTCCAAAAATATATTTTCTTGTAACTTTATTTAGATTGAATTTGATTCATTTTAAGGTGGCCTTTCCCAATCAGTGTATTTGGCAAAAAGATCTACCACCTTGCCCCTGTGTTGCTAGATCAAAGCAGCGTACCTCTCATTTTTTTCTTTTTTGTTCTCTTTATGCTACCCCTAGAAATGTTTTCATTTTACGTAAATTAAGACCCATCCACTATAAGGAAGCTCTGATATATTTTCAGAAACTGCCAGACTTTCAAATTTGTTATCATTTATTAAATTTTATTAGATCTTCTATTGCTATTAGGAACCGGTATTAACATTTTGTAAATTATTTACATTATCTCCCATATTTTTGTTTACATTTTATATGTTGTTTGACAGTTTTTGCGATTTTATATGGAGTAAGGATTTTTATTATATTCTAGGTTATTCAAAATGTTGGTATTACATTTTATTGTTTTATGATATTAGTAAACGTCTTGATAAGAATAATTGTAAATTTGTACATCTCTAAGTGGCTTTTAAGATATGTACTTTTATGGCAATTGCCGAATAAAGATCTTTGACTGACTGATTGTGATCGATGAAATTTACAGCAGCGTTTTGAACGATCGCAGAATCATAAGTTTTCAGTAATCAAGTCTTCTGGTCATCGGCTCCGTCATCTGGGTTGTGTTTTTTTGTTTTATCCATCAATGTAATAGTTTGTTTTAATGTTGAAACGTCTAGGCCTCGCATTATTGTTTTGAAGCTATGTCTTTAAGTCTTAGATTTCCATGTACACCTATTTGCTTAAAAGTCACATTTTAGTTACTTCTGGATTTGTTTTCAGTAAGTTCATTTTTATTGCTGTTGTGCTGCTATTCCCATTGCATAATTGACTTGGCAATTGCGTTTCCCATTTAATCACAGGCCAATTGTAATTTTGGTTTATTATGACTTAAAATAACACCTGAAGATTTAATTTGCTTTGTCAATCGCCTGCTTTCTGCTACAAGATAATATCTAATACAATATACCCTCACTCTCTTTTCTATTCTTTTATGTTCTGTGACTATTCTAATGAATATTCTTGAGTTGGTGTTTATCGTCCCCATTACTTTTATTTGTAATTTTTTATTTTTACATCTTTCGGTATGCCTTTACTAAGTACTTAAAAGAGTTGACGATTGCGGTGCACGATTTTCAGCTTCCAGAACTTTTGGTATGAACTTCTGTAACTATGTTGTTTTTATTATTAACACTGGATTTGTGTACTCGTATGTACTCCCTACTTCTTGCGACTTAAAGTAGTTTTTATCTGGTTATGTGTTGAGGTCATACAGTGAACAATGATGTAGTATTTGATCATCTGTTTATGTAGGACACAGGCCAAAAATGCTCTGTTTTATTTCCTTCTAATTTTTAATGCTTATCTTGTAGTTTATTAGTCCTGCTTACCACTTCTCTATACTCCGTTTGCATAATAAATAAGTGCATTGGGTAATACAGAAGCATGATGGTACACTGGCCTTCTATGCCACAATGCGTATAGAGGGCAAAGGGGTGCTGTACGTGAGACACATACTTACGTTTTAACATTTTTAAAAGTCATTGTATTTTGTTGGATTTTTTTGCGTGTCACAACGTCTTAATATTGTTCAAGATTTGTAGTATAAAATTATATGTTTGAACAGAGTACTATGTAATGTCTCTTAATTTGCCTAAAGTGAGGTGTACAGTAGTTGAGCTCTTTTTACAACAAAAGGTTTGCAACCAGCTTTATTGATACAAATGTTAGATGATACTTTTTAGCAATGCATTGTGGATATTCAAATAAATATATGATCGTTTTAGCAATACATTGAAGGAGTCATCCCTATTTTTTTTTATATATATATATATATATATATATATATATATATATATATATATATTTTTTTTAATTATTTTTTTTTTCTTATGCAACTTTGGCTGAGGTTGTAGGTATACTGATAAATCATCAAAAGAACTCTTTATTTTGAAGATTTTTTTTGAACCAGCGGTCAGTGTAAAAGAAGTGGTGGAATATACATATGTTAAACTTTTTCAAACCAAGCAACGCTTATTACTATGCTCTAAATATGTGGTAATTGCTGTAGAGAGTAGTCAGTTAGACCCAGATAAACTTAGTTCTCCGTCTTTGATGCATAAGCGTTGAGAACAACAGCTCAGTATAAGAGAATCAGTTGTTTAACGTGGAAAGAGCTCTTTCAGAGAGCTGAATCTGAGGGGACTTGTACACACCTTAGTCCACCAAATTTCTCACTTGGTTTCTTGCCACTCTAGAAGGAACAGAGGGTATATTGCATAGCGGAAGTTAACACCCGGGACTCTTACATATGTCGTGCCTAGTTAATGATAAAATACTCAGACCAGGTAAGGTTTACCTAGACAGTCTGTCGATCCCCCAAGTGTGCAGCACCAAGTTCTGAGTTAATGTCAGCTGAAATTGCTATTGCACAAACAGAAGATGAGTGGAGTGTTTAAGGAAATGAGGAGATAGATGAGCACTGATGGATACCCCACCTTTAAGTCACAGAATTGAGTCACACAATGATGCTACTGATTGAATCCGGTATGTTAAAAATATGACTACTTTGCAACCTATGCCTCCTAATCTTCTTCATTTATTTTGTAACTTAAGTGCTCTTCTCATCAGTTATGAGGCTGAAATTGTTAACAGTGTATGGGGAAAGTGCCAACACTGGAGAATAGTTATCACATTGATTTACGAATCCAGATTTTCCCAATCTCAAAAGAAATCATGAAGTCTTTGGATCGGATATTCATTTAGTTTTCCTTTTTTGTAATTTTTCAGAAATGCCACAGAATGGCAGCAACCTTGGAGTTCTTTTACACTATATGGATATGAAAGGTACATATAATTGTACATACAGCTAAGAAAAGGGTATATTCCATCAATTTGATAATACGTTCATTATTGACCAGTTCATGTGAGCTAATTTGTGCGGTATGTGTGTCCATCCTTGCTGTGCAATGTAACTAATTATTGTCATGGCCAGCTTTTCTTAAAACTGTGATAAAGGGGCAGTTTTTTTTTTTATTAACTTTTTTTTCTGGAAATGTTGAGGGACTGGACGGTGTGCAATGCTTTTCTCCTGCAGTGTGGTTTCAGAGCTGGATGCTTTGATATGTAATAATGCTGCTTGTGCTGAAAAGCTGTTTTCTTTGAACATTTAATCTTTAACAAGCGCATTGGTGCTTGCTCTTGATACGATATTCCAGACAAAGCACCCCATGCCACTTTGTGTTAGACAAACGATATGAAATAATTCTCAAGCCATTAACTAAAATCTTGACTAACATGTGGTCTGATTGTTGTACTCCTGTGTAAACTGTTAAATATTGATTTGTAACTGATGCTAGGCCTCCAAACAACTTAATACTTGAATTTGGATTTCTAGAAACTAGGTGTAAGGAAATGCCTCCTTGGCATGGTTACTCCCTGACTTTTTGCTTTTGCTGATGCCAAGTTATGATTTGAAAGTGTGCTGGGACCTTGCTAACCAGGCCCCAGCACCAGTGCTCTTTCCCTAAACTGTACCTTTATCTCCACAATTGGCACAACACTGGCACCCAGATAAGTCCCTTGCAACTGGTACCCCTGCTACCAAGGGCCCTGATGCCAGGGAAAGTCTCTAAGGGCTGCAGCATGTCTTATGCCACCCTGGGGATCCCTCACTCAGCACATACACACTGCTTGCCAGCTTGTGTGTGCTGGTGGGGAGAAAATGACTAAGTCGACATGGCACTCCCCTCAGTGTGCCATGCCAACCTCACACTGCCTGTGGCATAGGTAAGTCACCCTTCTAGCAGGCCTTACAGCCCTAAGGCAGGGTGCACTATACCACAGTTGAGGGCATATGTGCATGAGCACTATGCCCCTACAGTGTCTAAGCAAAACCTTAGACATTGTAAGTGCAGGGTAGCCATAAGAGTATATGGTCTGGGAGTCTGTCAAACACGAACTCCACAGCACCATAATGGCTACACTGAAAACTGGGAAGTTTGGTATCAAACTTCTCAGCACAATAAATGCACACTGATGCCAGGGTGCACTTTATTGTAAAAATACACCCAGAGGGCATCTTAGAGATGCCCCCTGAAAACATACCCGACTTCCAGTGTGGGCTGACTAGTTTTTGCCAGCCTGCCACACACCAGACATGTTGCTGGCCACATGGGGAGAGTGCCTTTGTCACTCTGTGGCCAGAAACAAAGCCTGTACTGGGTGGAGGTGCTTCTCACCTCCCCCTGCAGGAACTGTAACACCTAGCGGTGAGCCTCAAAGGCTCACTCCCTTTGTTACAGTGCCACAGGGCATCCCAGCTAATGGAAATGCCCGCCCCTCCGGCCACTGCCCCCACTATTGGCGGCAAGGCTGGAGGAGATACAAGGAGGAGTCACCCACCAGTCAGGACAGCCCGTAAGGTGTCCTGAGCTGAGGTGACTCCTTACTTTTAGAAATCCTCCATTTTGTAGAAGGAGGATTCCCCCAATAGGATTAGGGATGTAGCCACCCTCGGGGCCAGTAGCCGTTGACTTCCATCCTCCCAGACCTAAACACACCCCTAAATTGAGTATTTAGGGGCTCCCAGAACCGAGGAAGATAGGTTGCAGGAATCTAAAGAAGAAGAAGGACTGCTGACCTGAAGCCCTGCAGTGAAGACGGAGACAACAACTGATTTGGCACCAGCCCCACCGGCCTTTCTCCCTACTTCGAAGAAAACTGCAACAGCGACGCATCCAACAGGGTCTAGCGACCTCTGAAGCCTTAGAGGACCACCCTGCATCTAAAGGACCAAGAAACTCCTGAGAACAGCGGCCCTGTTCAAGAAACTGCAACTCTTTGCAACAAAGAAGCAACTTTTAAAGACCACACGTTTCCTGTCGGAAGCGTGAGACTTTCCACTCTGCACCCGATGCCCACGGCTCGACCTGCGGAAAACTAACACTACAGGGAGGACTCCCCGGCGACTGCGAGCCCGTGAGTAGCCAGAGTTGACCCCCACACAGTGACGCCTGCAGAGGAAATCCAGAGGCTCCCCCTGACTGCGACTGCCTGCTTCAAGTAACCCGATGCCTGGAACCAGCACTGCACCCGCAGCCCCCAGGACCTGAAGGAACCAAACTTCAGTGCAGGAGCGACCCCCAGGCGACCCTCTGCCTAGCCCAGCTGGTGGCTATCCCGAAGGGCCCCCGTGCCTGCCTGCATCGTTGCAGAGACCCCCGGGTCTCCCCATTGATTCCTATCAGAAACCCGACGCCTGTTTGTACTCTGCTCCCGGCCGCCCCTGTGCCGCTGAGGGTGTACTTTCTGTGCCTGCTTGTGTCCCCCCCCCACCCCCTTCCAACCCCTAATGCCCTACAAACCCCCCCCTGGTCTGCCCTCCGAAGACGCGGGTACTTACCTGCTGGCAGACTGGAACCGGGGCACCCCTATTTCCATTGAAGCCTATGTGTTTTGGGCACCACTTTGACCTCTGCACTTGACCGGCCCTGAGCTGCTGGTGTGGTAACTTTGAGGTTGCCTTGAACCCCCAACGGTGTGCTACCTTGGACCCAACTTTGAACCCTGTAAGTGCTTTACTTACCTGTGAACTTAACATTTACTTACCTCCCCCAGGAACTGTTGATTTTTGCACACTGTCCACTTTTAAAATAGCTTATTGCCATTTTTGTCAACTGTACATGCTATTGTGATTATTCAAAGTTCCTAGAATATCTGAGTGAAATACCTTTTCATTTAAAGTATTGTTTGTAAATCTTGAACCTGTGGTTCTTAAAATAAACTAAGAAAATATATTTTTCTATATAAAAACCTATTGGCCTGAATGTGTCTTTGAGTGTGTGTTCTTCATTTATTGCCTGTGTGTGTACAACAAATGCTTAACACTACCATCTGATAAGCCTACTGCTCGACCACACTACCACAAAATAGAGCATTAGAATTATCTATTTTTGCCACTATCGTACCTCTAAGGGGAACCCTTGGACTCAGTGCACACTATTTCTTACTTTGAAATAGTATATACAGAGCCAACTTCCTACACTAGGTCAGCAGGACCACAATGTAAACCACCAGTTCCTAATAGCAGAATTTCGAAGGCAAAGTCAAATATTAGCCATTGGAGACCAACACTTGAAATATTCATACAAATCAGTGTTCTGGCAAATGTTTGATGATTAGCTTTCATTTATTGATTACTCCAACTCCCTCACTGTGGATGTACATGAACTCATCTTCTCAAAACAGATTTGCAATAGGGGTGAATAGTTGCTATTTGTACAAACAAATAAATTTAAAGCTGAAATTATGCCACATTTTATTGAAGTGATCCATGATTGCCACTATTTGTTTGTCTGAATCTGAGACATGTTCTTTTCCATCAGCTTAGAAACTCCTTAGTTAGTGACATCTGCATTGAGCTACATACCTGTGATGGGTCTTTATACTCCGACCAACACACTTCCCCGACTTGTGCTGACTCTGCCTTTGTTGCACCGGAGCTAGCCCGGGATCGCAGTGCTGACATTGGCTGCCTCTCACAACCGCGGAAGTTGAGGTTTTAGGTTGCAGCCCACTGTACACCACAGCTGTGTGGTATGCGAAAGTCATCTTAGGTCGTTTCAGAAAGTTGACCTGGGGATGCATCCTGCCTTTTGCTTACAATTGGCTTTGTCGTTTATGACTCAGGTTTTCTTTCTTCCCATTTGCTGGCTTTATTTGCTTTAGGCTGTCCAGGTTCAGTTTGTCTCGTCCGATGAGCCGTGTTAACTGAATACTTCCACAAACTTGTTTTCTGTCTACAGGCCTTCAAATCTTGTTATTGCGTCACGTTTGCTGGCCATTCAAAGACCGGGGTCAAATGTCAAGCTGTGTTTTCTGGGGAGCCTGGTTGTTTTCCTTTCCGCTGACTTCAAAGTGACAGCGTTTATAGGAAAGAGGAATGCAGCGCATTTATATGGCACATTTTCACAGTTTTTGTATGGTCCCAAAATGCTTCTGAATCTGGACACAGGCACACCGTGGCAAGGGCATTCTCCATTCTATGACATTAGCACTTCAGCCATTGTAAACACTAGATAAATATTTATAACTTAGCATATCTCATTAAAAAACAAGCATTGACAAAGGTGTTACCTATTTGAGATCCATTGGTTTTGTCAGTATTTCTTTTAGCTCTATAATGCAGCAGCGCTAGCTTCAGTGCAGCATAACTGAAAATAAAAATAGTTGCTATAATTCGTACAAAGCTGGCTGTGTCGTACAGCTTTTTTACATTATTTTCAGACATTTGCACCATAGCTAAAACATAAGCAAAACCAGTAAGTCTCACATAGGCAAAACCTATTGACTTTGCCAATGCTCTTTTAAAAAAGAGCAGGACGTGGCTGAGATTGTAAACGTTTGCACAGAAACTGATAGTCTTTTAAATCAGGATCTTGCTTCTCTGCGGTGGAGACATTTGGCACAGGATTGGCCACATTGTGACAACTTCACTGATCAACAAGGAAGGAAACCTCTTCATAGAACAGGCAATGCTGAAAAGGGAGTGTGTGGGGAAAAACTTTATAAACCTGTTTTTTTATAATTCGTGCTGGCCTGTGCTTTTATTCAAGTTAACTGTGTTGTTATGCATGGCTCTCCTAGCGCTGATATAATTTATTTCAGTTTCTGAAAGTCATAACTCTTTGCTGTGACATCACAACAGTTGACTCGGGTGTCTGAGTGTCATACTACTCAACTCGAGCTTCACTGTTGTTTGTTTGACGTCACTCGGAACCCCTCGGTGAAAAACATACCCGTAACTCAATGTTACCCATCTGTAATTCTATATGTGAGTTACTCTGTGTGTGTGTGTGTGTGTGTGTGTGTGTGTGTGTGTGTGTGTATTAGAATTAGAATGAGAGTTTCATCACTTTTATGCAATTCTTGGCAAACGTCACTGTTATTCTTGGCATAAGGGGGTACATGCATTTCCTATTGGGTGTACCCATTCACATGGAGGAGCAACCACTGAAAACTTTGAGGGGGAAAAAAATAGGGTCAGCTCCTGGGAAGCTTAGGGCTACATTGGCTTGGGACACCAGTGGCTTTGAGCAATTTCTTTGAAATTTTATCCATTTGTTTCAATATTTTCTCAGGGGAGAATCCCGCTGAACAAAACTTAGCAGAAGTTTATGAGTTAGATTGAAGCCTGCACTTTTACAGCCAGTGCTGTGCCTGATCTTTGTGACTTTCAGTCATAGCTGTGTCTTTTCATATGATGCTGCGACTGTCATTGGGCCTATAATTGGGCTGCATACGATGACCATATGACAAATTATGAGTGCCCCAGGGTATGTGATGACTTTATTCCTAATATGATTGCTATTGTATTAAACGTGATTTTAATTTAGCGTTTTTTTTTTTTTTTTTTCTTTTCTTCCCCCCCCCTCTTCCCCATTGGCGAGGTCGCTACCTATGATTAGGTCTGAGTGAAATCAGAGTAATTGGATTCATTTTAGTAATTTTGCATTACTCTGAAATGAAATCACACACGTCTGTGGAATTATAATTAATTTAATTTAGCACAAAAACTCCAGTGCAGGAGAACAGGAACAAATAACTCAGTGAGAGCGAGTGGCTGCCGGGATTCTTGTTCTGTTGCATTTAGTTTTTTTTTTTCTCAGCACCAAATGCATTGTTGGATGCTATTTGGACACAAGGGTGCATTTTGCGCTAAGAAAATAGCTCTAAATGCTTGGTTATGCTCTTTTTGTAATTCTGCATAACCTTGCATGATTTCACATGATTACACTACTGCAAGTTATTCAAGTTACACCCACCCCTACCTATGATATCATCGGCATGTGGTCTTACTTCCGCTACCTATGGCAATTTGGTGAATTGACGTCCATGCTTAGAGTTCGGTACAGTCAGCCCATACAGGAGTCAGCAGTTTAAAAAAAAATCTATTTTATTGAGAGAAAAAAAATAGCAGATCTTGGAGCATCCCCCTTTTTGATTGGAAAAAAGTAAATGAATGACACACGATTGACACTTTTCATCTAGTCTGCAAAGAACCGTGATACATTTGATGTTTCATCTGCATGAGGAATTTAAAATATCCATTTTTTTACACCTAGTCCCAACTTGCTCTAATTTTGCATGATCTACTCCCAGAGGCAGCGAGCCCCATCCAACTTGACATGTTGGTATGTTACTTAGGATATCAGATGTGCATAATAATTGGTTTCCTAGCCACACATGTCAGTATCAGGCAATTGGTACAGGCAGTTCATTGACCAACGGTAATATTTTCAGATATGTTGGTTGCAAAAGTGAACAATATATAGGGGGTTATTCCAACTTTGGAGGAGGTGTTAATCCGTCCCAAAAGTGACGGAAAAGTGACGGATTTACCACCAGCCGTATTACGAGTCCATTATATCCTATGGAACTCGTAATACGGCTGGTGGTATATCCGCACTTTACCGTCACTTTTGGGACGGATTAACACTCCTCCAAAGTTGGAATAACCCCCATAGTCTTATGTGTCTCCTAAAGATCACTGATAAATCTTCATTTGTCGTTTTTACACATAAAACTGCCTTTTGCAGTCACGCATGAACATAGTAGCCTTCTACTAAACTTTTTAGCATATACTTTGCAGTGGATGCAGCATATGATATGATTATCAGTTTTTCACGTTCATCCAGGATGCATGTTCGGTTTGTTAATGGCTTTATGCAGTGGAACTCCTATGAGGAAACACTTTAGTTCTTCATGTTTCTCTCTGATTCGAGTTGAGTCTTGTTCCTTATAGTCTCTCCCAGATCATGTTCATGGCCTGTGGAATTAGTGTTAACTTTTTCGGCAGTCAAGCTTCTCCCTGGATCATAATTCAGTGCAATGCAAATAGATGCTACTGTTGCAGACATTTCAGAGATATCTTCTTAACATCACTTCTTGTCTTTATTTTTTTATTTTTTATTTTTTTAGTGGTGCCAGACCCAGAGCACACATTTGTTAGCCCTAGTTAAATGTGGCCTCCTTGTAAAGTCTTGGCTACTTCTATGCCTTTTCAGATCATATGACTGAAATAATCTACCATCTGTTCTTATCTAGGAGAGCTAAATAAACCTTTTTTTAAATGTGTGTTTTCTGGCCAGGTTAAGGTAGTTTATCCGCAGATACACATATCATATCTGTAGGTGTCCTGTATATTGCCTTAATTTTTGTGTTTAAATACAGATTTGTGGCATACTCCCATGATATTGGTGATTCCACTAGCAGACAGGGCAAAAACATTTCCACCCTTTGGACATAATTTCCTTTAAGTTAGGAATTGTCCTGCATTACTCCCCTATACAATCCTCTAACAACCATTTGATCAAATCTATTGCTTTCTCTCAATCCTGGACTTCCTTGAGTTTGAGCTTCCTTCATACTGCCATAATATGTAATATTCTGCTATAACATGTAATATTCTGCTATTACGTAAATATGGCACACTTGGGTGTGCCTTTGTTGTCTCTTGTTCCATTCTTTTGATGTCGTGCTCACTCTGTCTGAAGATTAATAATGACCAATGACTCCCCATTACAATAAATCTGCTGTTGCTTCACAGTTGGTCAGTGACTGTGTAAATCCCCTCTCCATGAAGTCTGCTGTGTAATAATTTTAAAAACTGGGTTACCATTGTTTATCTCAGGCTTAATACAATTTTACGATTGTGACTGCTATGCTTGTCCTTTTCCACAGTCACCTTGGAGTGGGGCCTGCCAAACATACTATAAAAGGCACACCCTGGGTGTGCCATTAGTAGCCATTGAAATATTGAGGAATGCATTGTAGGATTATCACTTCTGGAATAGCCGGTTGCCTTTTGAGAGACCAAATTTCAGTTTAATCCTGAATGGCATTAAATGCCCAATTGGTTTGACTTTCTTGATTTCTATAATAATGTTGCAGGATATCTAATCTACTATGTAACACCTTGGCCACCAGGTTCGGCCTCAATGTTTCCTTTCCACTGTATTTGTCACAATTAGTGATGCGGCCTGAGGTAACTCAATCAGTGTCTTGAGAATGTCTATAAGTTTAGTGTCTGAATCTCAATATGTCACCCATCTGTTGCTGTATGATCTAGAATACTCTACCTTGTATGTAAAATTGGATTTGCATCAGAAAAGCCAGCTGTAGACTAATTTCTTAAAAGAATTTACACTTTTCTGCTTGTCGTAGTATTCTGTTGAATTCTTAGCTGGCCATACTTAAATATATATTTATAACTTTTACTTTCCTTGGTGAAAGGTCCCCAAGTCTTGCTTCCTGGTTGCAGCTGCTCTTGTGCCTCTGCACCGCCTGGCTACCAAGCCTGCCAGCTCTGTTGCTCCACATTCATTATGCCTTATATGTTGGTCTTGTGTCATTTTGGCTCTCTCAATACTGACCACTCAGTGAAATCTGTATGTTGTGTGGTTCTGGCATGAAATTGACCTGCAGGGTTTTGTTTATGGTGAATTGAAAGGACAAAATAGATTTCCAGCAGCTCCATTAGGCAGCACAGAGGAGCAGTAACCTGGGTTAACGTGAAATTTCCCATTAACTTGAGTTCCCCATTGCAGCAGCCACACGTCTGAGTACATTCCTATGTTCTCACTTGGGTCAGAAGGTGTCATTGAAGTAGGCACACCTGGTGTCACTGCCAAGGGGCCAAAACTCACGTGTTGTAGAACCTTGCAAAATAAATCCAAGTTTAAAGGAACAAATGTTTTTTTGGTAGTGAAACTTAATATGGACGTGGGGGGGTGAGGTGGTAGTTGTGTGTGTGGGGGGGGGAGGGGGTTCAGGGGGGGTTCTCACTTAGCGTAGTTTATTGAATAGCAAACCAGTGCCTATAGGATGCAATGCTTTGTTTCATGCTGTCCTTCTGACCCAGAAGAAGAAAGGTGTAGACCTCAGTTTGATTTAATCTAGCTGTACCTCATAGTTGAAAAATTACTGGAATCCCACAACTAGAAGGCATGTACCTGGATGGCATATTTTTGTGATGTTAAAAAGTTGTTACAGTATGCCAAAACGTAAGTTAAAGTCCCAGCTGCGTTTTAACATTTTAGTGGCCGGTACTTTGACTCTACGGGCCCTGATCAGGAATTACTCTGGTAAGGATAATCGCTGGTGGCACAAGTCCCCATTGCCTCCCAGGGACTTCAAACACACATATTCTGAATCATGCATGCTTGAAATATATTTCAAATAGTTCCATAATTAGTATAATCTTCTTCTGCCAACAGCATGCTAAGGGAGTAAAAGCCGACTGTCCGCTGGCACATATGGGAACCTAGAGCCACATACTATCATGGGAATGGTGAAGGTGCCCCATTATGATGAAAAAAAATGGTGCAAACCTTATGGCTTCTAGACTACTACGTTCCGTTGATCCATTCTTCACAATGGATCTTCTCCCTTGATTTGCCTTGTGGGATCAGGTTGGCCTCATCCTGCAGACATAATCCACTTCTTGTGCATGTAAGCTCTCCTGCTTTTTGCAGGTCATACCAGCAAGGTGACACACAGACTTTTTATCTGGAGGGAGAGCATTTAATCAGACAGAGGTTGGGCTCTTGGTGCAGTAGTCATATGCCTTATCTGTTCAGGTCTCTGTGGTGTCCAAACATTGATGAACTTAAGACTGTATTTATATTCCACTAGTGGTACAGACCTAAAACTAGTGTGAACCTGAGGGTTTACCTTGTTTAGAAGTTTGCACAGTACGCTAATATTTGAGCAGTGCATCTTGCCCTTTCAACACTCGTGGACCCAGTCAGTTTATTTCTCAGTGGTTCTATGTGACATGGAATGGGCTCAAATATAGCCAGGCACAGCTACTGAAGACGGCAATAAAACAAAAAACATGAAGCCAGGTTTTCACTCCGTGCACGGGGACCTACACAGTGCTAAGGGATAGGTTGTTGTTCTCCCCCAACTTCAAAGGTTCAACTGGTTTAATAAGGGGGTCTGGCAGTGTATATGTGCACATTGTTATTTTCAAGGTGCCCATAGCCAGCCTTCGACAATAAAACCTCATTCTTTGTAAATAATGTACAATCATGGCACACCCGGCACCCACCCTTCCAAGTTAATTTATCCTTCAGTCATGAAACCAGACATGAAAAAGGAAAGGAAAAGAGACATTATATGGAGAGAGCCAGTAGGCAGGCCTCCTTCACGATAAAAACAAATAGGCCCATGCCCCCCAGAGTATCAAAATGGTTCCAGCATCTACTGTGTAGCCTGGGTTGAGGAGGTATTAGCAACTCTGTTTAAAAAAAAGTGTGTAATATTTGGGCGCTCCATATTCGTTGGAGCGCAGTTCTCATGACAGGGAAAGGTAAGACGAAAAAAGTGTTTCTATAGGGCTCACATGACTTAACCCTCTGGGAATTAATGTAGTTCTAACCATAATAAGTATGGTGGAATCCAATAAGTTTAGCATTTTGGATGTTATACTGAACTATTTGCTTTGCCAATTTGTTTTAATGATGCTGTTCAGCATCTACAAAAAGGAAATATTTTTGTTGATGCTCTCCTGCAGCAGTGGCAAAAAAAAGCACAGTGATGTGTGCAAGAACATATGTTTCATGGTGGCTCAGTGTGCTGACTTATGTGCCCATGTCATTATGCCTGCATGCACATAAGACCTAACACTATTGCCAGTTTCATTGTTTTATTTTCAGTTCGCTAAATAAAAAAAGTAAAAGTGAATTCTTTTTTTTAATGGAGTAACCCGGCATTAAATTGCATCTTCCGAAGATTATGAATATGCTACAGGTTTTCAGTAGCTAGTTATAGTTAGGACCTAGCTTCCATTGAAAAAGCATTTTTTGACTTGTCTAAATCTTTGGCACTGTTTTACGAATATTCACAAAATTTCCCCAAAAATGTGTGCAGAGAGTCTTGTTGTGTATGGGAAGTTTCGGGATGATCTGCCCAGCGGGGTGATGAGGAAAAAAGGGGTGGGGTAAAAAAGTGCATTTCCCATAGTGATTTTGAACATGACTACAGCCCGAACTACTGGATGGAATTACACTAAATTTGGCAGAAAGGTAGCTTTTGGTCCCGAAAGAAGCCTTAATGTTTGGTGTAAATCCGTTGCATAGTTTTGGAAATATTGAAAGAAAACCACATTTTATATCTGTGTGCACAAAACCTTTGTACATCTCCCAATCTCATGCAGAGATCTGATTGGCTGCCAACACTTCAACCAGGAAGTGTTGAAACCCCAAGCATTTGCAATGCAGACGGTCTCGCGTTTGCTTGAGCTCAAGCAATTAGCATTGTAAATTCCCAACCGGACTTTTCTTGCCACATAAAATGAAAATAAAACAGTTTCATATAACTAACTGGACTTTTCTTACCATATAAACTGAAAAGTTTAACATAAGCGAGCTGACGGCCACCATCAGTGCAAAGCAGACACACAAACGAAAATAACAGTTCACTCGTAGTGAAACCTACCGGCAAAAGTGCAATTATCTACGCAACCGGCAAAAGTGCAGTTAACTATGTAACAGGGTCAATGTCATGCAAATTGCTCGACTTCTGCCAAGCGAGATCGTGCTGCGAAAAAAGAGAAAAAGTAGTCCACAAACCGGATGGAAAGCAGCGAGCCTCGTATGTTTTCAGTGCTTGGTCGCTGCGCTTAAGGAGGGCTAACCACCGGAAAAGGCATGACATCTGATGAGGCCCTCCACTGATGAAAGCAAGCATATTTTAAAAGGCAGTCCACGAACCAGTGAAAGACACTGACGTGACATGGGCGTGGTTTGAAGTCCAAAGAGAGAGAACAACATACGGAACTGAGCGCTTTGTGCTCGCCCGTAAAAAGAAAAGGGGTTAGGATACTGTTACCTTAACACTCCCCACCCCCACCCACCTAGCCTTGGTGCAGGGGTCCCAAGGCCTAAAAGTATTTATGTATTTTTTTAAATCACGGCGGAAATCGTGGCATCTGCAGATTTTTCTTTATTTAAAAATAAAATAAAATAGTAAGTGCTGTGTTGGTGCCTACTTTTTATTTTGCTCCCCGGTGGCCTGGTCCCGGGGGCATAGCAAAAAACATAGAAGTGGTACGCACAGCACCTCCCTCCTGGGGCTTAAGAAAGGCCCGTGGACTGCCACGTTCCTGGGACAAAAGTTGTTCAATTAATGCGGGGAGACCTGCCACCTCTCCAGGGCAGATGAACTGAAATAAATGGAAGGGGGGATGCCCCCCACTTTCCCAGCGTCCTGGGGGACCACCACCTCCCTGGTGCAACATCAGAAACTACTACAATAACATATAAGAAGGGGGTCCCAGGGGTGCGGAATTCCTATAGCCCAACGCCGAGGGCATATTGTTTGGTGTCGAGGATAACAAGTTTTCATGTTTATTTTGTCCTTAAAGTTATCTCAAGTAACTATAGCTCCTGCCCTAACAGCTGAATTTCTATGGTTTTGTACATTTTTAAATGTGAGCCTAACTATAACATCCCTGTAACCTTTTTTTTTTTTTTTTTTTTTAAGTGAACAAATAATATATTTTTATTTTTTTTTAAATCTCAACAGGTGTGCTGAGGGAAAAGTCAGCCAAGCTGAAGGGCATCAAGGTTGGCGGAGGATCTTCAGCAGGGAGGGAGTTTAAAAAAAAAAAAAAAAAAAAAAAAAAAAAAAAAAGCTATAAGGGGCGAGTGGTGGAAAAAGCAATAGGATTGCTGAGGGGAAAGATGAAGGTGCAACGTGGAAAGTTTGGGGGTGGGTACTTGAAAGGTGGTCAACACAAAGGAGAGATCATGGAACAAAGAAAACCTGCACCCCCCATTGAGGGCTGAAAGAAAAAGGAGCAGGCATTAGCAAAGCAGGTAGTTCTAGTGCTGGCTGCCTGCCTTTTGACTTTGCCAATGCTTTCTTTGTCATGGTCTTTGTAAACCTTTATTGTTGGAAAAGCTCCTGGGCTGATGCCAGTATAAAGAAAAAAAGGAAACTGGATCAATAAAAAATTATACTTTTACTCTCAAAAAGAGAACCTCACCATAGTTTCCATGGCCCAGAGGGGAACTACTTTGTATGTGGATGTGCTCCCTGGAAAGAGCAGAATGCCGTCACTCGCAGTGAAGTTAGCCAATGTGTGAAGTGGGCTGACCCACTGCCATGTGCTGTATGCTGTTGTGAGTTATATACAAATGATGAATGACGCGACAACAGACCAGTAAATGAAAGTTGGCTAAAAGCCCCTATAAGTGTGTATATTGAATGCACTGTAGGCGTTGTTGTTGTTGCCAAAAATAGTTTAATCAATAGGCCAGAATGAAAAAAGGTACAGAGCAGGAGAACACAACTTAGTCAAGCAGACCTGTGATCTTCTGCCCGAACAGTGGTCTTTAAGATGATTGGTGCATTTTCACTGGCAGAATTAATTTCACATTTTCATATTTTATGCACTCTTGTTGCTGAAGTGCCTATTCATTGCTGCTGTATTTTTGTTTGCCATTTAATGTTTGGAACAAACAGCCAGCAATTAATTTAAAAATGTTGCTATTTTAGTATTTTGACTAAATTAGTGCCTAGCTTTTGTCGAGGTAACACTATCTGGTTGTTGAATGTGTTAAACGCAGCATTTCATTCCTCGGTCATTGAAAGAAATGATTTATTTAGAGAGGATCTTAATGTATGTGTTGTCACTGCCAGTGAGTTATCATTCTGTTACATTCCACTGGTACACCATAATGGGATTGGAAGGAGATCCCACAATAAATCTTGGGTTTATGTAAACTGCTGTCACCCTGCAGCATATGCGTACTACTATTATGGTGACGTTTTAGATCAAAAATTACCTTCTTTGAACAAAAACTTAAACAGGAATTTATGGTGAGGAAGAGTTAGTAAGCCATGTGTTTCACATGTGAGGAGGGCCTCTCTCTTCTCCCACATATTCCATGGGCATTCAACCATTGATCTTTCAAAATACTTTCAACATTTATGCAAGGGAAAATCAGATGTAAGTATTGTGGGAGGCCTTAAACTGGTGTTTGAGAAATCACATGTATTGTTGTTAAAAATATGTAACAAAATCACCGAACGTTTTCTGTGTTGTGGTTGTTTTAATCATATGTCAAATTTGGACTGTTTAATTTGGTCTCTGAGGTGACATTCATCAGATGTGCCTAGAAGAAACAAGGAGTGTGCCAAATCATGCAGAGTGGTCTTCGATATGGCAGCATTATTGTATTGGTGTTTTAACATTACTTCTAGGCTAAATTGTTTTTTTTTTTTTTAAACTTTAAACTCGCTGTATTTGTCTGACAGCCTGGAAAGGGATTTTCTGTCTAGGCTGCTATTGTGTGCTGTAAATGTCCAATAATGTCTGACATTTATTTGCCCCAGAAAATAATTTTATAATTAGAACGTTTGTTTTCATATTTTTGTTTTTGTAGGATTTTTTAAATAAAAGTTATCATTGATGTGGACAATTTCGTTTGCTTTGATGCTCTGTTTAAAGCAGACTTCTTGGTTGGGCTTCGATGCTGAGAGCTTGGGAGCTCCCCCCGCCCCCCAAGCTTTTAATTGATGCCCTCCTTTGCCTCATTCATAGAGCAAGAGTCTACCACTGGGAACATCAACTGTTGGCACACACATGTCCTCACTGTGAGGAGGACGTCTGAGTTCATGCAGATCTGCATCAGAATGAAGGATCTGCAGTTTAGTAGCAGTCTATTGGGATGTGGCTTATCAGCACATAAAGTGAGCTACACTTATTGCAGAGGCCTCCCTGGGTTCCACTTTGATTAAATTTTGTAAGTGTGGTTGACCCAGAATTCTATAGTATGGGACTTCATCAAGGATAGTCACCCTTTTTGATTGAGGGAACATCGATGCCATTTTTCTTAAGTACCCTCAGTCTCTTACGGTCATTGTTCGCTGATGAAACCCTTTGTCATTGGAAAGATTCCTCTTGTGTCACAGTATTAACATTTTTATAAGCTTAGTTTATCTTCTGTTTCTAAGTGGGAAGAAGAACATTTCTTGCCTTGAATCGATTTGTGTACCTTACACTGTGTTGCTGTTTATATCCCTGCATATACGTGTTGTAGTCTTGATTAGCTGTGTCGTATTTGCATGCTAAGATGATACAGTATGCTTGTGTTCTTCAGAAGCATTGTATTTTTGGATCACTAGATTTCTCTCTCACTGTTTATCTGATTAAAGGAGAGGGGACATATCTGTATTTAATCTCCCAGGGATACAGATATCATTGGTTTTTCATTCTTAATTCTGATGGTAGTGAGCCTGCATCAAAAAAGTGTTAGAGGTTTGTACATGTGTATGGAGCATAAATATGCTTCTTTGATCCATGTTCTGTATATCAGTATGATAACAATTGGTGGATTCAGTCCAGCGCCTCTTGTGCCCGAGTCCAAATTTACTTTTGGAGATTTCTGTTCCTTTCACTCCACATCTACTCAGAAAACCTATGTTTTCAGGAAGCAAAAATGTGTTTATTTATAAAGGGATACATTAATTTGGGCCCTATGAAGTCTAGACTGTCCAAAAGTAGTAATAAGTTGATAGTAGTTAACTAGATTTTGATAAACCTCTTATCTTTTGAAAATAACCCTTCCTACAGAAACTTAAAATAATCAAAGCATTGTGAAGCACATTAGTAACCAACGCCTCACACAAAAAGAGAATTATTACCTTTTGAAAGGGATTGGTTTTCTAATCTTAATGTTTGACATGCATACCTTTTTAAATAAGTTTTGTTCTGAAAGTAGAACTTTAAAAATTGCAGGCTCTTTTGGTCCAAAAAAAGGTATGAAGAGGGCTTTGTTTTTGTGTGGATTTTTTAACAGGAAGTTGTTTGAAATCCGAATTTGAACACTTGAATTCATCAAATAAATTTGTGCACCTTGTGCATATTGCTCAATGGAGACACCTTCTAGGTCAGGGTTCTGTAAAGTCGGTCGGTCCTGGGAACCGGGGTCCATGCCGGATTTTTAGCTTATCCACATTTAGAAAAATGTAGATTTTTTTTTTTTTTTAAACATCTTTATTCTAAATGTGGATATGCTAAAAACCTGGCATGGACCCGGTTCTCCAGGACTGACTTTGCCGAACCCTGTAGGTGAAAGCGAAAAGGTGTAGGTGCTTGAATCAAGCCTTCTGGGGCCCCACGGAGTTTATAGATATTTTTTGTAGAGAATTCCAATTTTTAACAAATGATACTCACACCTTAATGAAGAGAGCTATTTCAGAACTTGACCTCTAACCATCTGTGGTAAGAGTTATTTTGGTGGTCAGTATTGTGAAGGGTGTTAAGTCACTGATGACAAGGGCATGTTTTGTCTTCATCCAGGATGCTGTGTAAAGTTGAGAACTGTGAGTGTTCGTGGTCTGTGTTATAACTGTGTAGGAGCCTTAATGGTAATCCACTACAAGCTTCTCAATATGCAGGAAAGGGGGTGATAGACAATGCATCAGTTGCATTCTTGAACCATCGTAGGTTATTTACTTGGTGTAAAATGGAATAGCAGGTTTTAGCCTAGGTTTTTATTTCTGAAATGGGTGCAATTTGGTCTACACTAATTTCATGGAGAAAATTCCTGCGTACATTCATGTAATTGAGAACATTTCTGTGTAGAGTGAGATATTGATCCTATTGCACCACGTTCACTTTTTTTGTTTTTTTTGGTAACTTTTTTTTGCCTACTGATCCCATGTACTATCTGTTTGTTTCAAGCACTTTTTATTTTTTATTTTTATTTTTTACTTTGGGAGAGGTGTCCCATGTGGTGGTGTTTTTGGAAGAGGGTGAACTGTACGGGTAGTGTAGGGCTACTTTGTTCTGTTATGGTTTTAATTTTACCAGTAAAATATAGAAGAAATCCTTTGCGTTTTGTAGCAGAGATACCTGTTTAAAGATGCACTTGGAGATTTTGCATTAATATTATTTCACAATATCCTATTTAGATTAGTGGTGGTGTTTTTTTTTTTTGTATGAAGTTGTCATTGGAGGTGAGAATCATTTGGCAGTACTCTCTTGTAAGAGCTTTGGACTTGATAGGCCACTGTTAGACATGTCAGCTCGTGGTGTGGTTTCCCCTGTCTTTTTGTCTTTGTTTTGCTTTTCACTAATGACCGAGCTGAAATACTCATGCACTGACAAAAAATCTCTTGAATGCACTTCTTAGTCCAAAGAAGACATTTATTATTTCACTACGCAAGGTTACTAAAAGGAGATTAGCATGTTGAAAGCACATGTTAAAAAATATTCACAATGAAATGGAAACATACAGGACTGATTCTCCACTGGAATATACACAGCAAATATATGTATCTGTATTATAATGCAAAGCAAATAATTAATGAAAATGCATCACCGTAGGGCCTGTCAGGTGCTTCATCTTTCTCGTGCTTCATCTTTCTCATGCTAGCAAGACGATGACCACGTTTGACTGCGAAAGAGAAAGAGAGATCTCTACCCTCATGGGAAATCTATATCAGGCATCTGATGTCTGAATCCTGATTGAGGTCTCTGAATCTCTTACTGTTGAATTGGGTTTCTTTTATATCTTACAAAACCAAAGAAGGAGATTTATGGAAAACCCCCTCAAGTTGCGCAAGAAGTATTTAAACATGCTGACTAGTTCAGGTATGCTTTGAAAATAACACGTTGGGATTTGGCCTCAATCCCTAGATGTCAAGTCAAAGCAAGGCCGTTCCCAGAGTACATTCTTATCAACCAAAGCCCTTGGTGACAAAAAAAGCACAAAAACAGACAGACAGCATGGAAAATCACTGGCAGCCTTTACAATGGCAGTGTCTAATGCTACGATAAAGTCAATAGGCAGAATGAAGCTAAGGCTAAACTGAATGGAAAATGGAGTCTGTAACTGGTGAACACAGGACAGCTAAGCCAGTTGCAAAGTGGTGCAACACGAAGTCAGTGGTCAAAACACACAATTCACTACAGTCATCTGACCTTCTGTTTGGATCCTGTGCTGTGTTTAATATTTGCTGGCTTTAGGACTCTGGGCACTTTACCACTGCTGACCAGTGCGAAAGTGCAAGTGCTCTCTATCTAAATGGTATTTGTAATTGGTTTACCCATGATTGACATATGTAATGATCTAGTAAGTCCCCATTAAAGTACCTATGTGTGCCTAGGGCCTGTAAATCAAATTCTACTAGTGGGCTTGTAGCAGTGATTGTGCCACCCACGTGAGTAGCCCTGTAAACATTGCTCAGACCTGCCACTGCAGTGTCTGTGTGTTGAATTGCCAGATCAGCCTGACAAGAGCACCCACTTGCCAGGCCCAAACCTTCCCTTTTATTACAAGTAAGTCACTGCAATAGTAGGCCCAAGGCAGCCCCATGGACAGGGTGCAGTGTATTTAAAAGAGAGGGCATGTACTGGTGTGTTTTATATATCCTGGTAGTGAAATACTGTTAATTTGTTTTTCAAAATTGCAAGGCCTATCTCTCCCATTAATTAACATGGGGCTTGCCTTGAAATATCTTTCAAGTATAATTTCCCATTGGGAGCAAATAGAGATTTGGAGTTTGGGGTCTCTGCACTCATAATTGAAAATACATCTTTTGGTGAAGTTGGTTATTGAATTGAGTTTGAAAATGCCACTTTTAGAAAGTGGGCATTTTCTTGCTCAACCATTCTGTGCCTCTGGCTGGCTGTGGAATACACGTCTGGGTCAGGATGACATGTGGACTGTTTGTGAATTCACTCTAGATAGTCACACAAAGGGGATGAAGTGTGCCCTGCGTATCCTGATGGGTCTTCCTGGGCTAGAGTGGTGGTAGAAGCTGACACTTGCACCTGAATAGGGCTGTGTCTGGCCTTACTCAAAGCAGTCCCCAACCCCCTGGAGTGTGTCTGGGACCAGGGCAGAAAAATGTAGGGTTTTGTGCACTACAAATACTTTCCTTTGAAGTTTGCCTAGTTCAAAGGCAGAAATTAGTATAAGTACTGGACCTATGAGACCACAACTTTAAAACACTTCTGGACTGAGGACATTCTGCCAGGAAGAAGAGCTAAATGCTGTAGGAGGTACTGCCACTCTGCCTGTTGCTTGTTGGCCTGGCCAGCTGCTTGCTACGTGTGTCCTCTGGGTGAAAGGCCTGGACTTTGCTTTATACATCCTGCATTGCAATGTTCTGTAAGGGCGTGAACTGAGCTTTTCTCCTCTTAAGAAGTCTCAGGGCCATCAAACAATTAATCTGCCTGTGCCTGGGTTCTACTACTGAGAGTCCTGACTTGCCAAGTGTTTCCATCTCTAGTCCCTGGGCCTTTTGATGTGTAAACAGGTGGCCTGAAGGAGAAAATCAGCAGCAGAAAAATTAAAGCAGCGTCTGTCCCATGGCTGGAGAACTGACACAGCGCCTTTTCCCTGTGGCGCCAACAACACTGCATGTCTGGATTTTCCACAGATCGTTCACGGGGCGTCAATTTCTCATTGATCCCGCACCGCAGTAAGGAACAGAGTCTACATGTCCAGAAATCAACACATGGCCTTTCCAGCCAGGAATTGTTTTTACGCATTATCAACCCTGCCAGTAAGAAACAGAGTCCTTGCTTTGCTTTTTGATGCCTCACCTCCCCTGCGGCCCACATCATCTTTGTTTTTGATGTATTCCAGGTACTTTGTGCTAAAATCATTTAACCATTGATTCTTATCGATTAAGGCTCATTGAAAGCTTTAAAAAGTGCTATCTTTACCTGTTTATGTTGGATTTGTTTGTTTTGGTCTTGTTTTACTCAGATAAATATTGGCTATTTTTCTAAGTGTGTGTGTGTGTGTTTGCGCGCGCACACACTTTACACATTGCATCGGAGATAAGGCTGACTGCTTGAGCCAAGCTACCAAGGGGTTTGAACGGGGATTTTCTTACCTGTGTAGCTCCCATACCCTGACTAGATTGAAGCTCCCTACTTGGACAGGATCCAAACCACTGCCAACTAGAAACTCCATTTCTAATAGCCACTTAAACATTTTTCAAGCGTTACTTGGATTTTGCATTGTTGTTTTAACTGAAGTCGGCTATAGTACCTACACCACTTTGATGTATTGTTTAATGTGAAATTAACGTATGTTATCATGTTTGTACTAAAAAGCCTTCGACATTCATCTTTTTCAAAGGTGATACCAGAATTTCAGATGGGAATTCTTGAAGTCTGGAAGAGGGGTAGAAGGAATTTGTAAAGGTATTGGGAAATGGTCTGAGCAATCCGTTTCAAGTGATATTCTGATTAATGAGGAGATTAAGTGAACAATCCTAGGTGTGTGTGTTGCAAAGGCAGAGTGTTAAAGGAAGCTGTGTAATAATTATAGGATTTCAATTGTACCAATTGATGGTGCAGTCTCAAAGGAGCATGTTTTTCTTCAATATCATTCAGAAGGGAGAAGTATCCTGGCCTCCACTCAACTTCTAATGATTCTGGGTAAATCACTTATTCTCTGTGTGCTTAAAAATGTGTAGCCGTATTACTCTCTTGAAAAGCTCTCTACTGCCATTGGACCATGCTTTTGCTATGTAAAAACTGCAAACAAGTATTTAGATAGCTGGTGACGTAGACTCACCACATTACAAATGTTTTGTAACTTGGTTAAACCATGTGCACCAAGGAGTTGGGGGGGATGTGCACCGGTTGCATTAAGGCTTTATTCCAATCGGGTGGGCTAAGGCTTTATTCTAATTTGGTGGGCTTGTGGGTATGGTATATAATATGTGGATTGGTGTTGAATGTAGGAATAGTAATTAAACTTTTGAGGCATTGGCATGTCGAAAATGTGATGGTGGGGATTGCTTTTTTGCTTTTTAGGGTGACATTGTGAACGCAAGCAACATTGCACCATTTTTTCCTTTTTGTGTTGGTACAAGGGATGGCATAACCATGAAGGACAAGATGGTTTATGGTAGATTGACTTTGTTCATTCAGCCATGTCTCAGTAATGCAGTTGAAGTCTAAATTGTGAAAATTCTTAGTTGTGAAAATCATTGAGGTTAGCAATGTCAGCGAGCGTTCGCTGATCTAACATTAAATGGTTGGGTTCTGATTTCTGAGTCTAATAGCATGTTGCATATTCCAAATATACATTTTGCAGAGGAGATGATTGTCACCAACTTGCCAGTAGTAGATGTTGGTTGGATTGAGAGATCAACCAATGACTACTAAATACATGTGTTATCAGAATGAATAGGTAATCATTAGTTCAATTTATCCAGTAATTTAAGGTAGGGTATTGTGCTTGCTTTTCCAACATGTTGTTATCTATGGGCTTTAGCCACGCCCACCACACAGTCATCACTTTCATTCGTTCCTTGCACTTCCTTTCAAAAATCCTTGTTGTTGTTGGTAAAGGTCTTATGTTTGTCCTGTCTTGAGGCTGTTTTGTTACCGCCTTGGGGACCGACCCTGCAACATGGATAATTACAAGATTGGTGAAAAGCTTTTCTGTGAGCGAACTACTGTTTAATTTGGTCTCTCCCCATGGCGCGTTCAAGTCTTACACAGATCAAACTGGGTCTGCAGTATTGGAGTGCTTTACATAGCTACCAGTTACGTTACATTGTTTCTTTTGCTTTTTGCTTTCTTCCTCCTGGAAAAAACCTCACTACTACAGTGCAAGCATATTGCGAAAACAATTTTCATGCTTTCTTCCCTTGGGTGTTCCCAACTGCGGACATGGAAAATCCTGTGATGATAAGAAGTGCCCCAATAAGGGTTATTCCTCAGCAGGAAGCTTAGAATTTGCATGTGTTTTGGTCTAAACTGGGGTGTCACGGTGAGCAAAATCACAATGGATTAAATCCAGATCTGTATGAGGGGGGTGAGTGTTTGAAAAGTTTTAGCAGTCCGTCCGTCATCCTTCTTTGTTGCTAGAGTTGCCCTAAGTGGGAAGGCTATGCTAAGACATGGTTACTGTGCCACTGGATTCAAGCTGGCCTGGCTGATGAAGGGTAATACCCTGAAACCGGTCCTAGAATACTTGTTTCCAGTCCAAAGAGGGCCTGGCCTGGCACTTTGCACTGGACTGTTCCCACGGGGAACAGGGTCAAGACTGATTAACATATGATTGGGCCTAAACTAGGGTGACATGGTGTGTAAAAGAACGATGGATTAAACCCAGCTCAGTGACTGGGGGTGAGTGTTTGAAAGGTTTCAGCTCTCCATCCACTATCCTTTTCTGTTTCTACATCACACACCAAAACTGACGCTCTTACATGTAGAACAACTATTGACAAAGCCAATAGATTTTGCATAGGTAAAACCTACTGGCTTTGCCAGTGCTTGTTTATTTTATTTTATTCTGCAGTTCTCTGCAAAAAAAAACAAAAAACATTCTCATTTAAGGGTTCCGGTGGTGTCCTCCATCTTTAATCAATAAATGCAATAAAAAGAGCAAGTAAATGAGGCACACGCATGTTATCTATCAAGCAAGCAAGCATCAGCAGAATGACTAAACCATCCACACCTTCTGTGCCATCACACACTGCCATTTTTGGACCTTTTGCTTAAGGCAAAGAGAATAAGCTAGTGCTTGTTAAAGTCGCTACCCTTTTTGTAGCCACATCAAATAAGAAGTGCATCTTCTGTGGCTCGACTGCGAAGTGTGGATCTTGTTTCAGTAAATTGTTCTCATTCTAATAGTGGCGACTTCTGGGTTGCCCTCTAGCGATATTGACTTAAAAATTTGCTTGTGTTCCATCACCCCAACCATTACATTCTAAGGCCTAGTTCTTTACTCCAGCCATAAAGTACTAAATGTTGAATGCCATTCTTGGCGGGCCAGGGTAATGCAGTGCCCAACTGTAGAAGACAGTTTTTAGGTCTCGCCCAAGACCGCACATGCGCTGTTTCTCACTAGACCTTTTGTTGCCCTGCAGGGGACTTAAAGGGCATCTATTTCTTAACATATGCAGGTTTCATTGACACTCATTGGCTTGCTTCCCTTTATCAGCTCTATAGGCTTCCTACCTCTTTATGTGCTTGTTCCTCTCTTGGAGCATGGATGCGTTACTTGTGTCCTTCCCTGCTCACTTTTTCAGGCACTATGTTTTAGATCGGATCTAAAAGACAGCACACATGGTTCTGTTGCAATGCATATTGTGCTTATAATAAACATGGAGGGGCTTGGAGCCCGTCCATTGCTTACCATTTGTAGGCTTTTGTTGTCACTCATTTGCCTGCTTCTTATTTGTGTCCCAGTTTGTCAATCTTGTGTTTGTTTCACCCCTCCCCCCACCATGGATCACTACCTCTTTACCATGTTTGTTTGCTTGCCTAGTGTAGGTGCTTGATGTCAGGGAATTCCTTTGTTATTTGTGTGTTAGAGATATCTTGAAAGCACATGCTTTCTTTGTGGGTGCTATCGCATACTTCTCGCAGCATTGAAGATGCTTTACAGCGTGCGTAAAAGCTATTGGCAACCCCAAGACTGTTGGCTGTGCCAACGTGTGTTTTTGTTTTTGTTCAAGCACTTTAGTGCATGTGTTTTTTTAGTTGCCTCACTCTATGTTCCTCGCCTGTTCCTTCCATTGTCCACGTGCTTGCCCCATCCCCTACCACCAAACCTCTGCTGACCATGTGCTTGCTCTGAACACCTCCTGCTCACCCTCTGTCAGTGTGGTGCTCCCATCCCGCTGTTGTACATGTGCTGGACCCCAGCCCCTCCCCACCACTCTCTCTGTTTTCCTTGTGGTTGCCACCACCCTACCCGCCCTCCTTCCCTCTCTTAGCTCTCCATGTTGTTGCTCCTGCGCCTGCCACCCCGCTCTTTGTCTGGAAGGTTGCCCCCACCCTATCTTCTTTGTATATGTGGTTGCCCATTCCACTCCCTCTCTGTCGACCATGTGGTTGCCACTGCCCATCCCACTTGCTCTCTGTTCTGTCTGGTTGCCCCTCCTGCCCATCTGCTGTTGTCCTTGGGCTCCCTTATCCCGTTTATATGTCCTTTCCACACTCCCTTCCCATTGCCTCTTGGTAGCACAGGGCTAAAAAAATAAAATGTAAAATTGCTACAATGCAGTCATCATTAATCGCTTTAGTGATGTTGCTGTCTGTCTGAAGTTTAGTCACAAGTTGCCCAGTAGTGTTTAAATTGTTCTGAGTTTACTTACTCCAGATGGAAAAGGTGTTGCTGTTAGCTCTGAGGCACAGTGCGGTTCTCCAAAACCAGGGTTCGGATACCATGCGCAAGAAGGCCACGGCACACTGGTTCGGATCTACCAAATGAGGTGCCTCTGAGCCACTGAAAATATTCCAATATAATTCTGTAATTTTCAGGTAATAGGCGAATATATAGTGGTTCGATGTTTAGAGCCTTGAGATGTTTGACCTTCTATTGATGAGAAGCTATTAAAAGAACTTGGTGTTGATGCTCCTACGTTGGCAATAAAGTGCTTCAAAATTACTTCATTTTAATTCGACTTACAATTTTCTGGAGCGTTGAAGACCTATTTGAGGCTGAGGTTTTGTTTTTTTAAATCATTGAAGGGGAGTTAACATTAACAGAAGTGTTTCTGGAATTGGAGGGTTATATATTGAACTGTTTCAACAACTTGAAACTGGAAATGGTGGCAAACTGTAAAATAAGCTATGGACAGTAACATCTCTAGTATAGTGACTTTGTTACTGTGGACTATAGAACTTTGAAATCTGGATTGAATGAACATTAGAGGAAAGGGAAGAGAGGGCAGTTTGATATAGAACAGCAAACAGATAAGAATCTGAGATTGCCTTTAAAAGTGGTTTGCCACCAACAGGTTGCAGCAATTACTGCTTCTAAAATGTAATGAAACAATTGTTCTCATACTGAATTTAATTTGGATTATACAGTATATCATGCAGTCAGCCCTTGAAAACATGACTGTGATTGAAAATGTAGAGAAGGTTTTCTGTCATACCCATTTGTCTGAGTGCCCGGGTAGGAAATAAATCAGTTTATCAATAAAGAGTCAGCCATTTTCGAATTCTTAGAAAACCAGAACCTATTTTGCTGCCCTGATTAATACACCACCTTATGGAATAATGATCTGGTCTTGGCTGATGTCAGTTTGAGTTGTTGTTGGCTGCACCACATTGTTTTGTCGTGAGGGAATATGGCCTCTTATTGCTGACAGGCATGTTCTGTGGATATTGCAACAAACCCTGTAGGTAAAGTAGGTGGCCCTGCTCAGCCCTGCCATGGTCTTTAGCTCATAAGGTCCTGCTTGATAACGAATGCCTGGTCTTATGTGATGGGGCAGGCATGGGGCATATTTTGTTTATTTTTCTTCTGAGCCCCTGGGCGGTCAGTAATATGTATATATCAAGTAGTATGATTCACCACTTGTGTCTTGGTGCGCCACTGTGGTATGCACTTACGTTGAATAAACAAGTTTACTTCTTTTCTACAGTTTACTTTCTAAGGGCTTTGAAGAAGTCCTGGTTTTTTTCACAGGATTTTAAACTTGGGCACCGCAGGACACATGTAATTTAATAACTCTCATTTAACAGTCAAATGTAGATTTGGGGGGAGGGAAGTCACGTCTTTATTTCCCTGTAGAATTTACATTAAGGAACACAGACCTAGTTCCAAGCATTATCTTTTGTGCTATTCTACTCCAAACAATATTGTGGCACTTGCACAGTGGTGCAATACACCCTAGAAGGTAGCTAGGTTCTCTGTGGCAGTGTAATCCTAGGGTGGGTCAGGTGTTCTCAGACTTTGTGAAATCTCTGCTTTATATTGTCCTCTGTTCACATTTCCAGTTAGTAGGGCTAAAGTGCTAGATGACTGTTATAATGTATCAGATTTGTCTGATAGGTTGGCTGCATCTGAGTGCTAATGTTGGGTTTACAGTAAATTTGATTAGGAGTTCCAAGTTGCCTATAATGCTCGTCTCACTGCATCCCACACAATGTAAAAAAATTAACATTAGCTTGCCAATGCACCGATGTAAAAGGTTTTAGTGTCTTGTTAATAGAGTTAACGACGGTCTTGTAGAGAGTATCCACAGTGGAAACAAATTCTTGATTTTGTGTGGTGTGGGTCACAACATTTGGAGACTAGTGGTGATGGAGGTATCTTCTCACCAAAGGTATCTTCCCTAAGGTTACCATTTCGGAACTGAGTAGTAGTGATCAGTATTTTAAGTTTTTTGAGCACCCCCAAGAAGGGGCCTTGAGCTGGACACCACTGGTGTGCGAGAGAAATCAGACAGTTTTGGAATCGGGCTGAGCGCGGCCTGCCTATGTAATAGTTGCTGATGAGCAATGTAGAAAACTAAATAACCTTTAAGCCCCTCTTG